>NC_134751.1:2500000-5000000 GCF_050436995.1 Anticarsia gemmatalis | reverse complement strand
TTACGTTTCTAAGTTTTTTTCGTTTATCTCAGGTAGGCAGCGTGTTGTATAAATCCCTTTTACAGTATGTTCTTGAGATTAAATGTCTGAAAAAGAATAAAATTGCAGATGATTACAATCTTTTTACGACGAAAGTGGTTATTGTTTCTTGTCAAAAAATTACTTCTTTTCAAATATCGTCTATTTTGAACGTGAATTCTATAAGATTACCCAAAGCTAAGTATTCGTAGTTCGTCGAAGTAACTGTGGGTGGTTCATCGTTGGACCACGTATGTGTGTGCGCAGGGCGGCAAGCAGCTGACGCCGGAGATCGTGGGCGAGGCGGGCCCGTACTGCGGCGTGTCGCTGCGCGGCGCCACGCGGCGCGAGGCCGTGGCGGCGCACGCGGCCCGCCTCAGGGACGCCGTGCGCGCGCTGCTGGCGCTGTACGCGCGCACGCGCCTGCTGGACTTCCAGCTGCAGGACACGCACTACCTCACGCCGCACAACATGAACAGTGCGTACTACTACATGTGTTATGCATTTTGCACTTGTAAATTGTGTTTTTTTTTACAAAATTTAAGTGAGTTTTTACCACTTGTACAGTAGCCGTGATGATCTTCAATAAACATTCTAGATTTCAATCTTCCATACCTAAAATTTGTCACCTGAATGATGTCATGAAAAAATATGTCAATATGTCTCCAACCGTCTTCAGAATATCCAACTTTGATGTTAGTCTCAAAAGTAACTTTTTGGTAGTTTAGTATAACTAGAATAATCAAGTTTCGTATACGTATACGTGAAGGCGGTGTCTACGTATACGCATTATTATTATATTCTCAAAGGCAAGGCAAAGCCCTCGCTCCTAGACTTCCAGTCCTCTTGGTCGTATACACATCTTAATTCATTAAAAAAGTTAACTTTAATCCAATTAGTTCTATTAAATATTATTTTAAGTCATTAACCCATTAATTCTCTACTTTTTTTCATAGAAGCAATAGCAGCGCACACGATAAACGAGTCAACTCTATTCTGTATCGAGGCGGTGCACTGCCTACCCCCGTGTTGGACTCACGACGACTATCTGTTCCACGCGCAAGTGTACTACGGCACGCGACCGCTCAACACACTGCACGTCACACATCCGAGCTATATAGAGAGTGCCGCCTTCTATCCTAGGATTATATTTGATACTTGGTAAGTTTATAAAGAAAAATATAGCAACAATTTTTTTTGCATTAGTATCCGTATTCGTCGTCTCGGTGGGATCACAATTTTTTATTCCACTAAATTTGGTACGTTAATTTAGATTGAAAGGGAACTTTATACTAAACTTTAGTGGCGAAATACGTGCTATTGTTTCTGCTGTGTATAGACCGTTGGAAGCCGGTTAGCTCTGGTGATAAACTCATAATTTTAAGTGGTACTTTAATTTTACTGGTGCGTGCACGTGCACGTGTATACCTATGTCTACGTACTGGTATTCGCGTATTCGCTAGTATATTATGGAACAAGTTATTTTTGATTTATTTTGTAATTTTTTTTCATGAATATTTCAAGTACAGGAGTGGTACATTAGTTTAAATGCTATGTTTATTTTGCAGGTTAACTCTCAGTGACCTTCCAGTCAACGCATTACCACGAGAATCTCGTCTAGTCCTCACATTGTTCGGTCGTTCGCAACGAGCAGTCGACAACCAACACTCGAATGACAACAACCAACAGAGCGGGACGGAAGATGAAGAGAATAAAGATGTACAATACGAACTGGTCGAGTTGGGGTGGGCGGCGATACAGCTGTTTGATTACGACGGGTTAGTATATTAAATTTAGTCGAGTTATACCAATAGAGTGGGATAGAAGATGAAGAAAATAAAGGTGTTCAATACGAACTGGTCGAGTTAGATTGGGCGGCGATACAGCCGTTCGACTACGACGGGTTAATATATTACATTTAGTCAAGTTATATCTACGACGATCAATAACTTAAGCAAAGTCTAACGCTGAGTTTTACGCTATGCATTGGTTTGTACGCGTACGCTCAAACGGACGCGCGTATACGTCATTTTAATATGGTTATGACTCAAATACCTTTCTTCTGATTCGAATGAATTTATATGACCGTAAAAACAATGTATGTGTCTATTAACTTTGTGACAAATTATATTGTAGTTTTAATAAAATGTGTGTTAATTTCAGAATGCTGGCGTCGGGCAACTACGTGTTACCGCTATGGCCATTATTCTGTGATCGTCGTATCGGACCCGCTCCACATCCCATGCATTCACCGACGACACCGCACCCTGTAGTTAATATTGGTAAGTTATTTTTATCATATTATTATGTGTAATGGCTACATACACTTTATAATAATGTATAAATTGTTTAAAACTGTACTTCAAAAACCCCACAACGAGGTTAGTATAGGGTTTACAAATCGCACATGTTCTACATGGGTATTCTAGTCCTTACTCCGGGAGGAAACCTTTACCCAACTGTGGGACGCTAAAGGTAAACTTATTTATTTAACTGTCCCCGTGGTCATATCCAAGTTTAAAGCTTAAATCATTAACTGTGTGTAAATTATTACAGAAATCCCTCTATACGCTCAAACTGGTGTAAAGTGGGTAGACACAGAGGAGAACAGACAGAGAGCATTGACACAAGACGAGCTGCCCAAGTTCGACAGTCTGGACGGACACACGCAGTCGCAGCTACTGCATCTTATTGAACAAGGCGCCTACCAGAGAATGCCGAGCGAGTGTCGAGAGGTAAGAAGGTTTATTTGCTGGATTGTTTATAATTATTTTTAAACAAAATTTTCACATAATAATACACTTAATACTGACCCACGCACTTTTGTAGACGTTCAATGTTTTATGCCCAAGGTTAGCCGTTTAGAAGTAGTATTTGAAAAAAATAAACACTTGTTTTTCCGGGGTTATAAACTATCTCCTCGCCAAATTTCGTCCCACTCGCTTTAGCTGATTCCACGCAAAAGAAGGATAACCTAATCAATATACTTAACTGTACTCTATATGTTATGGAGGTTATGCCATGGGGAATGTCACGGGCAGGGTTTAATCACAATTTTTTGCACCGTAATTAACTACAATATTCAACATCAAAACTTATTTCCAGATAATGTGGGAGAAACGTCAATACCTAGTACAACTAGCGGGTGCGTTGCCACTCGTATTAATGGCTGCTACCAACTGGTACGGAGAGCATCGCGACCAGCTCATATCACTGCTCAGATTGTGGGAGAAACCTTCGCCGTTGAACGCTATGCATTTACTGTTGCCTTGGTAAGAACAAAATATTTCACATTCATTATTGACCCCCGGTTTCAGGTACATTTGGCGGTTGTTTATCTACCACTACCGACTAGATAAACTATCGATAAATGTACTCAAAAACCGGGCATTGTAAGTGTTTGCCTTTTCCAAATGTTCGTTTGTATGGTAACCTTCGTTTGCCTTGATTTTTTTTAGGTTTTGATAATAAACTAGATCAAATATTGTTTCTCGGGCATCGTTAAACCACCCATTATCGTTTGAGTTAGAGTCAGTTAGACAATGGGCTTTTGCGTATACGTATACGTATGTATACGTTGTCATAGATATGCAAGCATAAAAAAAAGAAATATTTTAAAGAAATGCAATTATTGTTAGTTTTGTCTCTTCTAATGTTAAATTCGTATTTAAAACATTGAAAATGGTAGCAATTACTCTGCTGAAATTTTCCATATGTTTGTTTTATTTCCAGTTTCCCAGACCACGTGGTGCGAGAGACGGCAGCTAAGTTGATAAACGACATGTCTGACGATGAACTGTGTCGCGTCATGCCGCAACTAACGCAGGCTTTACGACACGAAACTTATGAGGCGAGTCCCATTGCTGGTACGTACTATGATGATCTTTAACTTATCTTTTCCTTTACTACATATACAGTGTGTTTATTATTCCCTGGTGTTACTCAAAAACAATTAAATTTATGTGTACTACAAAACTCAAAATTCCGAAAAAGCCGATTGTAAAGGTTTTGATATTACACAGTTTCGTTCAAGTAAACACCTATAGATACGTAATAAAATTCAAAACTTGATGACGTAGAACCAGATGTGAGTTAAGTCATTGTAATAGAACCTGAAACAACTATTACAACAAATACTAAGAAAGCGCTTTTAATTTCAGAATTATTGCTATACCGCGCTCTCGCTTCGCCTGCAGTGGCCCACAAGTTGTTCTGGTTACTCGTGCATTCGTTACCAAATGTCGCACAGGTAAGTCGAAAACCTAATATTGTGATGTTCATATTAAATTAAAATGTTTAAAGTGCCTTATATTGTTTGCTGCTGAGTAAGGGTCTCTTTCCAAATTGAGAGAGGGGTGAAGGCTAGTGGTGGCTAGTGCGATTTGGGGACTTATATAATTTAATTACAATTATTTGTTACATTTGCAGGCGCCGAGTCAGGAGTTCCTGGGCATAACGCTGGAGGAGAGCGGCGCGGAGCCGGCGCTGGCGGACGGCGGCATGGCCAGCACGTGGCGCTACCGCCTGCTGCTGCGCGCGCTGCTGGCCGTGGCCGGGGAGAACCTGCAGCACGAGCTGCTCCGGCAACAACTGCTTGTTAAGGTATGTATAACGCTGGAGGAGAGCGGCGCGGAGCCGGCGCTGGCGGACGGCGGCATGGCCAGCACGTGGCGCTACCGCCTGCTGCTGCGCGCGCTGCTGGCCGTGGCCGGGGAGAACCTGCAGCACGAGCTGCTCCGGCAACAACTGCTTGTTAAGGTATGTATAACGCTGGAGGAGAGCGGCGCGGAGCCGGCGCTGGCGGACGGCGGCATGGCCAGCACGTGGCGCTACCGCCTGCTGCTGCGCGCGCTGCTGGCCGTGGCCGGGGAGAACCTGCAGCACGAGCTGCTCCGGCAACAACTGCTTGTTAAGGTATGTATAACGCTGGAGGAGAGCGGCGCGGAGCCGGCGCTGGCGGACGGCGGCATGGCCAGCACGTGGCGCTACCGCCTGCTGCTGCGCGCGCTGCTGGCCGTGGCCGGGGAGAACCTGCAGCACGAGCTGCTCCGGCAACAACTGCTTGTTAAGGTATGTATAACGCTGGAGGAGAGCGGCGCGGAGCCGGCGCTGGCGGACGGCGGCATGGCCAGCACGTGGCGCTACCGCCTGCTGCTGCGCGCGCTGCTGGCCGTGGCCGGGGAGAACCTGCAGCACGAGCTGCTCCGGCAACAACTGCTTGTTAAGGTATGTATAACGCTGGAGGAGAGCGGCGCGGAGCCGGCGCTGGCGGACGGCGGCATGGCCAGCACGTGGCGCTACCGCCTGCTGCTGCGCGCGCTGCTGGCCGTGGCCGGGGAGAACCTGCAGCACGAGCTGCTCCGGCAACAACTGCTTGTTAAGGTATGTATAACGCTGGAGGAGAGCGGCGCGGAGCCGGCGCTGGCGGACGGCGGCATGGCCAGCACGTGGCGCTACCGCCTGCTGCTGCGCGCGCTGCTGGCCGTGGCCGGGGAGAACCTGCAGCACGAGCTGCTCCGGCAACAACTGCTTGTTAAGGTATGTATAACGCTGGAGGAGAGCGGCGCGGAGCCGGCGCTGGCGGACGGCGGCATGGCCAGCACGTGGCGCTACCGCCTGCTGCTGCGCGCGCTGCTGGCCGTGGCCGGGGAGAACCTGCAGCACGAGCTGCTCCGGCAACAACTGCTTGTTAAGGTATGTATAACGCTGGAGGAGAGCGGCGCGGAGCCGGCGCTGGCGGACGGCGGCATGGCCAGCACGTGGCGCTACCGCCTGCTGCTGCGCGCGCTGCTGGCCGTGGCCGGGGAGAACCTGCAGCACGAGCTGCTCCGGCAACAACTGCTTGTTAAGGTATGTATAACGCTGGAGGAGAGCGGCGCGGAGCCGGCGCTGGCGGACGGCGGCATGGCCAGCACGTGGCGCTACCGCCTGCTGCTGCGCGCGCTGCTGGCCGTGGCCGGGGAGAACCTGCAGCACGAGCTGCTCCGGCAACAACTGCTTGTTAAGGTATGTATAACGCTGGAGGAGAGCGGCGCGGAGCCGGCGCTGGCGGACGGCGGCATGGCCAGCACGTGGCGCTACCGCCTGCTGCTGCGCGCGCTGCTGGCCGTGGCCGGGGAGAACCTGCAGCACGAGCTGCTCCGGCAACAACTGCTTGTTAAGGTATGTTGACATTAATGGCCCAAGATCCGACTTGAATGTGGCCACCAACCAAGGAAATGCCAGAGTTTGCCTGTTTAAGAATTGCTATACATTTTGTGGAAGCTCAGTCGAAATCGCAGACGAAAGCCATACACACAGACAGCGAAAACCACTGTTCGGCATTAAATGTCGCCGTTCGTGTCAGTCCTGAGAAATAAATTTGTGCAAGATGCACAAATTTATTTCTGCGCATAACTTGTCTCCCGAATATTGGTTACCGAACATAATAAGGAAACATAGCCATTTGATCTGTCATGTGTGACTCGTGTCTGCAATATAAACTGGACTGTTATTTAAAAAACTTATTTACACCTTTCGTATTCTTACAGACATTATCAGAGATGGCCCAGTCAGTGAAGGACGCCAAAGAGGCGGGCCGCCAGCGTGCTCTAAGCGCGGGCAGCACGAAGCTCGCGGCGTTGTTGCGTCAGCAGCCCGCCGCGCTACCGCTAGCTTTGCACAAATATGTACATGATGTTGATATTAAGTAAGTGGACATGTTATACCAAATTCTGTACTTTTTAATAGCTGTAATATTTTGTTTATAAATAGTTCAGGGGACCCGCGTGGCTCCAATATTGAGAATCTGAAAAATTATAAGGATTATCACGAGCTCACATTGCTTTATGACTGTGACTGCCATTCGTGCATTTATTATTTTTTTATGTTTTGTAGCTCCACCGTAACTTGAACTAGATTGTCATGAAATATATCTCACGCATTACGTACTATTTGTCTCCAGGTCCTGTATGTACTTTGCATCAAATACACTTCCGCTCAAGATAAACTTCATTGGCAGTGATAATGCAGTAATTCCTGCTATGTTCAAGGTAAAAACTCTTACTGCTTACCTGCTTAGCACCATAAAGTAAACTTATACTATTTTAACGATAATATATAATTTTGTTTTATTTTGTAGGTCGGTGACGATCTAAGACAAGATTCTCTGGTGTTGCAAGTAATCAAAGTAATGGATAGTCTGTGGTTGAAAGCCAAGCTTGATCTGCGAATGGTCACCTTCCAAGCGCTGCCTACAAGTGACAAAAGAGGTAATTAAAATGACATTTGTTTCTTTTTAAACGCGATTATTGTTTAAAACTGATCATCTCTTATTGAGATAGGGACCAGGACACTGTAGATTTTATCTTAATGCAACTTTTACTATTTTACTGTCTTTTACTTTATTATATTGAATATCAAGGGTATTCAAAGACCTATGTACAGTATGATTAAGGTGGCGTCAGGTAGAATTAGTGCACTTTTGTTCGTGGCTGAAAAAGCCTATGCGGGAGTGGCAACCGCGACCACATTGACGACAGACAAAAGTGCCAGAGGAAGAGGTGGTGATTGCGGTACGTTGGTTTTGCCACCTTAATAATCTGCAATAGATGTATTCAGGCCAATAATGATGATGATGATGTACAGTATGTACATATTGTTTTTAATATGAAAATCTATTTTCTATTCCGGCTATGAGGGTGAACGTATACGCGACGAATGTATACGTACTTATTATACGATATTCTTTAATACGATTTGCGTTTGTTATAGGAATGATTGAAATAGTATCGGAAGCCGAAACATTGAGAGCTATACAAACAGAATGGGGATTGACAGGATCATTTAAAGATAAGCCGATAGCTGAATGGTTGGCGAAGCATAACCCCTCCGAACTAGAATATCAACGCGCTAGAGATAATTTTACGGGTAAGTAAACATTATTTAGTATTCAACAACAAACAATAATACTTTCAAGCTTTCTAATGAGAAACATAAAGGCCGCGTTTCTACCAGAAGCGATACTTTTATTTGGTAGTACAAATCCTATTAGTAAGATTGTACTTGGACTGGACTGGATGGAAATGAACTTGCTTACTCATGGAATGGAATGGACTTGCTTTCTAGGAGTAATTTAAAACAATGGTAATTGCAGTACTTGCAACCTACGTTTATTTTTACAACACACCTTTTTGACGCTACTTCCGTGTTACAAGAAATAGTCAACTTGCTCAGCTTTTAAGCCTTGAATAAAAATAGGAATGCACGTCTTTAAAAATCAATGCTTATTTTTCAGCGTCTTGTGCCGGGTACAGCGTGGCGACGTATCTGCTCGGTATATGCGACCGTCACAACGACAATATCATGTTGAAGACTTCAGGTCATCTATTCCACATCGACTTCGGCAAGTTTCTAGGAGACGCGCAGATGTTTGGCAATTTTAAAAGGTGTGTATTTTTTTATTTAAATTTTTATACAGTTTTGGATTAATTTCTTGTAAGTGATAAATAAAAACACACTACTTCCGGAACTGGGATATCGTGAAAAATATACCCTAAGAAAATGTAACCGTAGCTTTAAATTCTGGGTATTTGGACTAGCATTTTCTACAATACAATTTCATCTCAAAATCCATGCTGATTACATACACTAAAATGTTAACCTGCTTCGAGTTTGGTAGAGCACTTGGAATGTTGCAATAAACACCGTTTTATACGAGACTAACATTGTAAACCAGTGTGTTATATTCACCTCTATCTAAATGTCCGTGTATACAGACGTAAAGTTATAAAGAAACAAGAAAAGCACACCAACTACTAACTATACATATATCTAAAAATAAATGTCTCTTTTTCACAGAGACCGCGCTCCATTTGTGTTAACGCACGACATGGTATACGTGATCAACGACGGCGAGCGTCCCACGCAACGGTTCCAGCACTTCGTCGAGCTGTGCTGTATGGCGTTCAACATTGTACGGGCGCATCACGATCATATACTTGATCTGTTCGCTTTGGTAAGTATATGATTATTGTATTGATACGTTATTGTACCTCAATGGCGAAGACACCCGATACACTGATTCTTAACTGTTTCGCTTTTACATCAGTCCTTATAAGAGTGCCTACAACTGCCAAATAAAGATTGTTGAAAAAAATAATTTTTTTATCAGTTTATTTCATTTATTTCTATATTAATTACGAGATTTGTTAAAATATTAATTATCATTAAACAATTAACAAACTACTCTTGTTCTCTTCATAGCATAAATTAGATAAATTTACAAATTAAGGGGGGATAATAAATGAGTATTAAATTCCAATCATCTAACTGAAAACTAAGTTAAATGGTTTTTAAGCACAAATGTGAGCAGTAGTCTGTTGTCCTGTTCCCCAGATGGCGATGTCGGGCGTGGCGGGCGTGACGAGCGCGGCCGTGAGCTACGTGCGCAAGGCGCTGCTGCCGGCCGCCACCAACGCCGAGGCCGCCGCCGCCTTCGCGCGCCTCATACACTCCTCGCTCAAGAGCAAGTCAGTACACACACACACACTGCCAGTGCTTCTACATTTTACATTTTTTTATAGGAGTAACTACTGTTAGCTCCGGTTCAGATATTATGCCCTTTAACACATAAAGCTACGCAAGTCGATACTTAACGAGATTTGTCTTGAAACGGCTACCGCCATACACATCCAGTCGCGGGATGATACACTATGGTGGTAGTAAGACAAAAATTGACAAGTGCCGGAGATTTGTTTTCTTTATATATGTATATAATTCTTCTGTAAGTGTGTATGTCACTGAACTTCTATTAAACGACTGGACCGATTTTGATGAATTTTTTTGTGTGTGTTCAAGGGGATCTGAGAATGGTTAAGATTCACAAAAAAAAATCGGCCAACATCTATTTTTCATACCCCTAAGTGACAATATATTTTTTTAATTTACATGGCAAAACAACGTTTGCCTGGTCAGCTAGTTATAAATAATATTATTGTCATTGTCCAGGTTCACTCCAATAAACTTCTTCTTCCACAACTTGGCGCAGTTGCGCGCTAGTGGCGATCAAAGCAGTAATTCGTCTGAGCTGCTGTCGTTCATGCCCAGAACTTATACGTAAGTATATTCGAATAATACTTATTACTAACTTACTAATATACCGAATAATACTTACTATGATCAGGCCATTACAAACGTGCGAACTACGTCACAATGAAAAGAATGAAATGAATGTGACAATGTGTAAGTGCGAGCGAGAGACTCCGATAAAATGACATGACTTAGTTCGCACGTTTGAAATGGCTCGAGTATAATATTCCACAGTTTTAATTTCTAGTGATGCTCAAAAGTATTTCTGCCAGTACGATGCACGTTAAAGTGATAAAGACAGCGTTAACTTAAAAGTTATCTAAAGTTGATGGCATGTCACCTTGACACACGAGAATGAAAAAAAAACTTTAAATCAATTTTTCTTTGATACAGTATGGCTCAAGAAGGTCGACTGGTGAGCGTAGAGTGTCTCGGCTACGAAAAGCGCTACGACCCGGAAAAACACTACGTGTACTCGCTACGTATCTACCGCCAGGGGCAAGCCACGCCCTTCGTGCTCTACCGCTCCTACAAGCACTTTACCGAGCTTTATCAGAAGATCTGCTTGCACTTCCCCTTGGCTAAAGTTCACAGGTAAGGTTGCATTATTATCTTTTAGACTAATTTATAGATAATTGGTATTAAAAATAAGGTAAATTAGCAAGATGAAAACGTGACGCAAAGGATGATTTCTAAGTCCCTGAGTTCGCGAGCATCATAGTATTTATGAAAATGTATGTCTAGAAACTAGAAACTGGTTTTGTTGAAATTAAACAGCCTGAGTTTGTTTTAATCATGGGGGTTTGGCTGTTTATTCGCTTCACAAGGTTTTTCAACCTTTCATCTGTAAGTGTTTAAAGTGTCTGGGGTATGTAGGTTATCAAACTGCCTTTACACTAACCCTCTTATGTGAACACACTATAAACTTATTTTAGTTAAAAAACTACTACAATATGTTTTCTCTTTTTCATATATTTTTATGAATAAGAGGGTAAGTGTTCTTATGTCGTTATGTCTTATGTTATAACCTACGCTTAGTTTGTATACTACTAGATAAGATATCCATCACTTATCTATAAAATCTAACGATTAAATTCCACATAAATCTTTTAGCGTAAAGATAAAATAGAAACAATTGGATTATGAAAGTAAAAACATGTATTTAACAATAACATAAAACAGACTGATATGAATCAACAATAGTACTTAATTAAATATTTACTTGCACTAATTAATCTAAAGGAAGAATGCAGCATATTGACTGATATTAAAACAACCGGGTCATTAACCTTTTAAAGAAAGTTTTTTGGAAAGATTTTGTTTTCATCCTGATAGATAACCAAGGGTTTTAACATAATGTACGACAAACGTAGTTTCAATACATTCGTAACAACCATTTCAGATTTTCTTTTGCTTAGTATTTAGTTTGTATTGTCATTTCTACTGTAATGATGTAGCACAATATTTGATTCGCATTACATGAGTTGTTATTGAACAAAGGTTAACGTACTTAATAAGCCATGGATACTTTAATATCAGCACAATCTTTATCGGATTCACGCTTCACTATTATCTTTCCTATTTTCTTCACCTAAACTAAAATTCAAATCCATTGTAGTCTGTTTTCCCTTCGGCGGCGGAGGGGCGTTATTCACCTGCCTATTAATAATCACGTTGTGCCTATGTTGCGATATCATGTCCCAACTGCCCGTATCTATAGGCTTGCTGAAAGTCACATTAGAACTGGGGTCGCTTGGCTTTGGGTTCTTACTTGTTTGCGGTGAGCCTTGATTTGGCGCTTCAGAATAAGGCGGTGGTCCACTCGACTTACTGATAGAACTGTCTAATGTATTCGTATTATACTGAGTACCACTGCCTTGAGCAAGTGGATTGCTCGCTTGTTGACTGCTGCTCTGTGCCAAAGGATTCGCTAAAGGCTTCTGCGGTGCTTGCCTCTTAGTCTTTTTGTCCTTCTTCAACTGTTGCGCCTCTTTCTTCTGTCTTTCTTTCTCCAACTTCGCCTGTTTAGCCTGTTCCTGTTGTGCCAGCTTTTCTCTTTTCTTTTGTTCGTCAGCTTGTTGTTTCTCTAACTTTTTCTGTTCTTCCAACCGTTTCTTTTCTAACTTTTTCTGTTCTTCTTGCCTCTGCTTTTCTACTCTCTTTTGTGCGTCTAATTGTCTTTTATTCTTTGGGTCGATTGCTAGTGTTCTACTGTCTCTGTTGTTATTGTCGGCGCCTCGTGGGTCTAGTGAGACGCCTGATTGGGCTGGTCTTAGTTTCGGCGGGAGATTTTTCTCTCGTACTAGGTCGCTGGTACTTTTGGTCTGTCGTAGTTGACCCGTTGCAGGTTCTGGTGGGATGGGAGGCGGTACCGGTGGCGCTGGACGACTAGATGGCGTTAGCTTCCTTTGTGACTCTGAGTTGTTGTTGTATACTGAAAGAATAGAGGCAAACTTGAGATTAGTATGAAGTAATTTTGGTCGATGAGTTCTAAATAGGGCTCTTGATAATCGTCAATACATGAGTCAAAAGAGTGGCTTTCAAATGGTTTCCTTATCCACGATAAACATTTCAAGGCAATATTATCTATTAACACTGTCAATTAGGTGTGGCATTAAAGGAAATATTGAAAGAACACTTACTATAGAACTCATCTCTATTTGTCCTATAGGCGCCATTAATAGATATCGGGTTAGTATTATCATGTTCTTTTCCCGGCTTTCTTCTCTTCCCATTGTACACATCGAAGGATGTCTTGAATCTGCCGAACTTGAGCATTAGAGTGATACACGACACACTACAGAAGAACGCTAGAGTTGCTATATAGTTCACTGTATTATCACCTGAAATATAAAAAAAAAAAATATTGTTATCGTGGCATAATGACTCATTTGTATAACAACCAATAAAATTTTACAGCAAATATTTATAAACAAATCGTTTTAACAGTTTATTTATAGAAAAATATGATAAAAAGTTCTATTTACCTGCTTCAGAATATCGTATAACGGCCATGAAATTGCAACAAATACTAATTTAATATAAAACAAAAGGTGTAAGCGATGACAATAGTTCGTCCATTACTGTTTAAATCAATACGCCCAGGTACGATAAGATAGCGCAAGTGTTTCGCTTCCGACACGCCACAAATAATGACTTGTAATCTTATCAATGAAATTATTGTAATGTCGTCGGTTATTTAGGTGTTTGTTTGTGGAAAAGGGACGGAAAACAAATGGCTAACGGCCAGTCTCACAAAAGTAACAGCCAATTAGGGATAACTCCGTGGCGCAGTGGTTTAGGTCACCACGCCAACACTACTGCGTCGGGGTTCGATTCCCACACGGAGCAATTATTTGTGCGATCCACAAATAATTGCTTCGGGTCTGGTTGTGCTTTGTGTCCGTTGTTTGTATGTTTGTATGTTTGTAAAAGTCCCCGCGATACAAGAGCAATTCTTAGTGCGGGAGTTGTCTTTTTTAGAAAAAAAAAAGTAAAAATGAAAATCAAATTTGTTTCTTCACGAATTTACTAATAGTTTTATGAGAAAACTGATTAGCCTGTTATAACAAATGTTAAGTATAAGTTACTTTAGATATGAACGAAGATACTGGCCGTAAGGCGGTCAAGTGGTCGTCCAAGTGTTTAGTAGTCTAATCCATTGATTGCTCTGTATGTACTCGTGAATTGATAATACACTGCTAAGTTTGAAGATATGTAGATACCTTTTCAATTATCTTGAATGACTGGGCATATATCAGTTAACCCTTTCATCGCCCAAGTCAGTTAACACATTAAATTGAACTCTCCAATTGGGTCGTTGGCAGCAAAAGAGTTAAAATATGATTCACCCAAGATTACTATAAACAATTGACAACAAATATGTTTTCTCAAATATCTTGACACATCTCACGATACCGTTCCTTTTGAGTAGTCGCGAAAACTAGTGAACGAAAACTACAGTTTCCCTGTTTGAAAATAGCGATAAGCGAGACTCGCTATTGTACAAACTTGAAAACAAAAATCATTATGGGCAAGTGCCTGTGCTGTTCATATTAGGTAAAGTGAGAATGCTTGATAACATTGATAAAGATAATGGACTTAAATAATCCTAATAAACCCATTGAGTTTCTTGTAATTTGTTGTTATTATCTTAAAGATATTATGTCGGATTAGCTTTGGTATTTATAGAGCAGGTGTAATCTAAAGGAATTTCGTAATTTTATTCATTAATCCGAATTCTATATTACTCACGTTTCGGTTTATTTATTAACATGCTTTTAAGCATTTAAGGGTTAATTTTGCTTCTAAATCAATATTTAACTAGATGATATATTAAATTTCATAAATGGGAGATAATAAAAGCCAGCAATAGAAAAGTCGGATTGTTCCTTATTTTGTATTCCAAAATGCACATTAAGCAATAAACATTCACCGTTATGCTGTAGTGTTTTCTGCAAGAAATATAAGACTTTTATGTACAAGTTAAAGTTAAACCTCCACATCATTGCTTTTTTTCCCACTCATCAGTTTCTCATTACCAAAATCTTTTATTTTCAGTCTACCCTCAGGCCTCTACGTAGGGCGGTCAAACACTCGTCAAGTGGCAGACAGACGCTTCGGCGACGTACAAGCGTTTCTGACGTCACTGTTCAGTCTAGCTGATGAGATAGCACACTCGGATCTTGTGTACACGTTCTTCCATCCGCTACTGAGAGATCAACAGGACGTCGATCAGAGGAGAAAAGGTATGTGAAACTTGTAAATAAATTAGATCAAGCGAAACAGTTTTAATTTTTATAATACGATTAATTTTACGTTTTGTATAAAAACTATGTTTTGAATAACAAGAAAAAAGCATTAAGAAAGAATCATTTTTTAGCCTCAGTAGTAGTTTCACTAAATAGATTTTCAAATCTTCATCTCAAAAGCAGAGATATCTGCGAAAGCGCAGTAGGCAGAAAAATTTATGTTTTCGGAATAATTATATTGGTATGAAACAATAGAAACTGCTTTTAGTCACTCTTTTGTTTAGTTTTTCTCCACCAGATCCTTTCAATTTTACAAAAGACTTAACCAGAGAATTGCCTTTCTTAAAAAACACTGAAGCAGCGTTTTTTTTCTTTCCTAATCTAAGACATTATTTTTACTTTAGAATCAACAGAGCCAGAGACGAGCGGGTCAGGATCGCTCAAGTTGTCAGTGCAGTACGCGAGCGGTGTGCTTTCAGTACTGATTCTACACGCGCAGTCATTAGCGCTAACACCGCAAGGACTGCCACCAAACCCTTATGTCAAGGTAAGTTACCCATTTATATAACATACACTTGTTACAAGTTGTTACTGTGTTAGAGAAAAATCTAATTAATTTTTGCTAAGAATAAGCATGTCTTAAATATTGCTTTGTGGGTCCAACATTACCCAGAACTTCAAACGATATCCAGTATTGTATGCAGTTCTTCCTGTATGAAAAGTAACAAATTTTTAACTATTTTTACCAGTGAAAATTGCTGATAATTGCATAAAATTATGATTTATAACAGTAGTTTAAAATCTGTGCCTTTTACTAACTCCCACTCATCTGTAAACAGTATTTATTTATTTTAAACTTAATATACAAAGCTGTATAAAGACGGACTTAATGCTAGGCATTTTCTGCCTTAGGGTGATGCACAGATTATTGTGAAGATGTTATATATTATTATACCTTCACAATAATAAATATAAATAATATTATTCTACAGGTGTACCTAGTACCTGATCCAACAAAAGAAACGAAGCGCAAAACCCGCGTACTCAAACGCAACTCACACCCATCATTCATGGAGATGCTCGAATACCGTCTGCCCATCGACGTCATCAAGAACAGAAGTCTTCAAGCCACCGTATGGAATTATGACTCGTTGCAAGAGAACCAGTTCTTAGGAGGTGTTGTTATACCATTAGGGTCATTGAACTTGAGGGAGGAGACAGTGTCGTGGTATCCATTGGAGTATATTCCTCGGTAGCTAATACTCTCTCGCTCTGCGTTGTGGAGCACTGATGTGTATGTGATAGGATGATGGACAAGTCAGCTGTAAATTTTTAATGTAGGTGGCGCTGTGAGCGTTTAAACCATAAACAGTTTAAAAGTAAATAAAAAAAAACGCATTAATGTCCCACTGCAGGGTAAGGGTCTCCTCCCGAAATGAGGGACGGGTTACGCCTTGAATAAGCTGGCATATAACTGGTTGGGATCTTAAATAAGGCTTTTCTAATGTATATTACAATATTCCCAATAGTAATCCGGAGTTTGGTAACGTGCTCGGTATATGGCAATAGGCTCGCCCTATTATGTGAGAGTGTCATTGTAAATCGCGACGCGGGACTTTTTCGTATACTTATATCAACATTTTCGAGTATAATACTCGTGATGTTTGGATTCAATGCTCACAGCGCCCCTAGCGGACAATTATGGTAATTCCTGTCCAATGTAGAAAACCCACTTTATACATTATATTATAAAGATCTTTCTGGTTTTGGTAGAATAACATTTTCCGAGGGCTTTTGTATCGGATATATTAAATCAATGGTTTGCCACATATAGGAGTTTCCAAACCGTTCGTTTGATATTCATAGTTTCCATTGAAGCCTTTGGCATCGTCCTAATTGACTGATGATCGTATGAAAAAGCGACATGGTTTTGTCGAACACATAAAACAAATTGAGATGAATTCGTATCATTTCACTGTACAATTCTTAGCCAATTAGGACAACGCCTAATAATCGTCAATAGTAGATTTTAGAAACGTATGTCGTAGGATGATTGCAATTTAAGCCTTTTTACAATGATCCTACAATTAGGTTATAATAATCATAGGTAGTATAAAGTACCAACAAATTAACTAGGATCATTGTGAAGATACTATTCTCGTTATTGTCCTGCGACATAAAACAATTTATAGGACCATATTTTACATACTTCGTCAATATCTTTTTAACACATAATCATTATAATATATCTCATTACGAGAAATACATTGCTATACTTTAAAAATCGCTAAAGCGTAAACGACTTTTGGCCTAAAACAATAACCTACTAACTGGGTTAACTGTAAGCCTATCCCTTATTGAAGGTAGGTTATCGAAACTGGCCGCATAAAGCCACCGATAGTCAAACTTTTGTATTATAACCAAATATTAAGTATTTCTATCAGTACATTGTATCAAGACAGTTTTAAATTACAGTATTTAGTAGTATATTTTCTCATCACAGTAAAAGTATGAAATTTTCCAAATATTTATCAACTAATTTTTATCTCGAAGTTTCAGATTTTTTTATAAATACAAGTCTAAAAATACAATGTAATGTCTTGTAAATATCCTAATCTTTGTATTAGTGCCAAAATGTTTATTTAATATCAATTACATGCATATAGAGAGAACATAATCACGGGAATAACATAAACTTTGATCGAGTAGATTGGAACCTAATTCTTAATGGACTCTACTGATCAATGAGAAGTTTTAAATCATACACTCGTATTTTCTCCTCACCTGTAGTGTGAAACATAAATGACATATCATTAAGTCATTACATTCATATCGAGTATCGCTAGATCATTGGATGAGTTAGCGCATAGAGATGAACCTTACTGAAGTATTTTGTAACAATGTTTATTGTGGAGTCTACACACCAAATTGCCGATCAGCCAACATAGTTATGCCAACGGTGACTGGAAATTAAAAAAAAATACATGTTTGGGACTTTTTTTATCTCTAATTTAATGGAGATGACTTTACATGTAAACCTCTTATACCACCACAGAAAAAAGTATACTTATAAATAGCCCTATTTTTGACCCCAATTTGGGTTAACTATCACACAAATTTGATTCCTTCAAAGAGGGGGAGGGCTAAAATACTGTTACACCAGCACGTCGGCGTCTTGTCTACCTTTACAAAAAGCCGCCAACAAGTCGTTGTAATGACGTGTCGCGGGTCGGCGACATGTGTACTAATGTGTAGCCTCCTTTAGTGTGACTGATGAATATTTCAATGTATACTCGAGCATATAGAACCATGTATTACTAAAATATCTTATAATTTTGTAATATATATGCGTGTAATGTTTATTACCTGTCTTCCTTACTTATAAAAAATGTTAGAATCTAGTGGTAAATGCCTAGAACGCGAATGATAAATGAGCTAGTTCCGTTGCATAATCATATTATTATTTTTACACTGGGATAATTTTTCCTCGTACAGACATTTAGCACGCTCTTAAGCGTATACGTGCGAAAATACGCCCGCTGTGAGAAACAGTACGAAGCGTTGTTCTCTTTTAGTAATTTTATAGTTCCAAAAATAATCATTACAATATTAACACAGGCTAACATTTTTTATAATGGGTTGATGGTACACGATATCTACATATTCTTATTATATTCTGTCGATTTATTTGGATGTATTACCTAAAAAAAACTTAGATTAATATAATTTCATAAAGGCTTAAAAGCAGTAATAGTTTTCTTCCATTATATTTTCATTGTGGTAAAAGGGAAAAAGACAAATAGCGTAATAGATAAATTCCTTCATGTTTTATTCTACTGCAGCTTTTATGCGTTTGTGAAGCGAAAACAAATAGTATAGAAAAACTTTACCTTAATTGGCACACTTGGCATCTATGTTTAGACATTCCAATATGAATTTCTATTTTTAGAATATATTTTATAGCTTATGAATGAATTGCGTTGCGTCGTGGTGCTTGCCCGCCTTATAACGTAAATGTAAGGTACACATACAGCACATGAATTTTTAGTATTTTTTATATTATTATTTAGAGATCTGAATGTGTTTGCGACTGTACCACACAATGGCGCAGCTTTTAAAATGTAATGCTTTACTACAATATATTCATATATCTGTGTTATTTGATTGTTATTCTTAATAGGTTATTACTAGATTAACTATTTATTGGAAAATGTAACGACCGATTTATTTAAGATATTTTTACTATAACGCTAATGATATTATTTTCTATTTGCGCAAATGTATCTGCAACTTTGACAGCATATCTCTCAGGTTTAAGTGTTAGATAAATCAATGATATATCAATTGTACGAATTTCAGTGTAGTGTAACATAATATTAGTTGAAGCGGCGGACCTTGCATTGACAAAAAAAAAACATTCTAAAAATGGTACCTATCGTATTTTGCGAATATTTTAAACAAAAGATTTACGTCGTATTCAAATAAATGATTTTTTAAAGTCATTAATGATAGTCAGGTCTGTCGTTTCTTAGTAATCAAGTATGGCTTCCAAGCGTTGCTCGGCGGAGCGGGCTAGTTGACGCTGAGCTTATCTCGACTGAACATAACCAATGTAATGTACATAATACGTTCGTAGCTAGATTTTGTACCGGAGATGTCTGTCGGCCTAACTGAAACATAATAACTAGATGTTGTTAATGCGTATTGTGATGAAATTTACAATAAAATTGCTCTTGTATTATTTATATTGTTTTATTTGTAGGTGGGGGTTTATCTTTTCGTTATAATGTAAAAATAATTTTATAGTAAATGGTAACAGAATATTCTATTTGAATAATTTACTATACTATTTGCTTAACCCTAAACCAACCCTAGACTTGAAATAAGTTTACCCAATTTTATTGCACAATAAAGGTACCCTATAGACAATATTAATGGTCGCCTTTGGCAGCTAAGAAGTCACTATTTACAAAACATTTGTAGCGTGAGCTATAAATGTAAAAAAAAGTAAAAAAATATGAACTTTTAAAACGAGTTTTCGAATAATAACATAATTATTATGTTTAAGAATTTAGCTAACACATCCAGTATACTTAAAAAGTACATGGCAGTTTAAATTAAATCGTTATATCACCCTCAGGCGCAGGAGCTAACAAGTAATCATTCACTCCATACTTTCTCTTCTTCAAACCATTTAGTCCTAAATGATACGGCGATACAGCACCCGTGGGTAAATAGAATATACCTCTTTTAGTAAAATTAGTCTTTGGTCCAAGAATATTAGTTCTAATTGTTCCTTCGTAACAGTCGCCGTGTCTTGCGTTTGCGACTGAATCGCACGCAACTGCGACAAATTTGTCTGGGTTGGTGTACGCTAGGAGGTAGTAGAATCCAGCTCGAATATGACTGCACAGTTGAAAGCATGGAAGGATGAACTTGCCCGTTATTGATGGTTGGAATTCACCTGTAATAAAAAGGTTTTTCATTTTTACTAAGAAAATACTGGGGAAATGTAACTGCATTGATATTATATTATATTACTAGCGGACCCGTCAGACGTTGTCCTGTCTAAAAATTAATTAAAAAGCCATTGTCCAGCGGACAAAATTGTGAATCCTAAACCATTCTCAGATCCCCTTGAACACACACAAAAAATTTCATCAAAATCGGTCCAGTCGTTTCAGAGAAGTTCAGTGACATACACACTTACAGAAGAATTATATATATAAAGATTAACATTTGAAGAAGCACCGAATAAGCAAAACTGTAGCGCGATTCTATGCAGTCGGTAACGAAGGTTTAACATTTAAATGTACTACAAAATAGTTCCTTCGCCGCCCACTAGAGGCGCTTACCAGATTTTCAAACAAAATTTATTGATAAGTAGCCGGTTGCCGATAGTTGATATTGAGGGTTGTGGGAATCGCACTACAGTTACTATATCTAAAATAGATTGTAGTAATAGCTTTTTTGCAGTCTGCCGATCCTTATGCGAAAAAGAAGTGAATCTATTACCTAAGAACGTAGAAATGTCTCACCATTATTGCTTAAAAAAAGCCGTAATAAAAATATCTATCGTGAGAAAATGACTAGTTAACGGATTGCTCCCAGTAAAGTATTAAGATTCAAGCTAACAAAACTAGAAAAACAAGAACATTATGTTGGCACTGAGGTCTAAGCGTTCTATAATTTCTCGTAAACAATTATCTAGGTTATCTACCACGATGGTTTATTTAAAGAAAATATTTTAATTCCTGTCGTAATTTAAATACATTATTAATTTAAGAAATCTTAGGCAATTTCATGCATTAACCAAGTAAAAAAAAAAGGTACTTCTAAATATTTAATTATATGGGTACTTATCGTACCTACCTAATTAAAAGTAAGTTATTTTATTATAAAAGTTATAACTACTTATCTAATCATTTACTGAAGTAAAGAAAACCTTACTATGTTTTTTTTGAATTTCGGATACTTTAACAAATACTAAAGTAAACCATTGTCACTTACAGTTTTATTCTAATCTTTAAGTTCATTACCTCCATTAGCATAGAAGTCAACATGGCCTAACGGTTCTGCAATACCGAACCCATCTACATTGGTGTGTAACACGTCCACCCTCTGAGCAGCATCAGCATGGAGTCTCGCTGTTGGGGGCACGTTGCGAAAGCAAGGGCCGGCTGGGTCTAACCCTGGAACGTGATAAATGCGGCCAGATTTAATGAAACTAGTACATTTGACAATAGCTATTTAATGCTAGTGGATATATAAATGTGTCATAAGTAGCCATACACACACGACGGCGGCAAAGCCCAGCAGAAATACGCAGAAAATACCCAGCATTACCGGTTGAATGCTATAAACAAATGACGCCGGCAAGCCGCGTCACCCGCCGGCACACACTTAGGCCCTGTCGCCGACACTGTGTGTAGGAGCCCTACATAGGCCTTTAATCCTTAATCATTCTCATATAGCCGTGGAACTGATAGTAAGCGGTTAAGTGATTTCTTTGCGTTCTCCTTGATGGACAAATCTTCTGTCCCAAATTTTTGGCACAAACAAAAAAAAACGGATTAATTTGGGGTTTGTATATACCTACTGTTTGGCTCGATCTGGAGTTTAAATGAGGCTTTAGTACTGCAACTGTTGCATTTCCCACTGCGGTAGAGGTGGAAGATGAGCCATAAATCGCCGGTCAAACTGGTTTGTTCTAATGCGTCGGGTGTTAGTCTCATTAGTCGGATCCGCAGGATGTTCGTTATCGGATTTTTGGAATGTGAGGGCTATTTGTGTTCGAAGATATTATTTGTACTTATCAATAACGTGTGGTTTGTGTGCTAACACTCAATTATAAAGAACTGAGTAATTTTACTCAGATTCTCTGATTTATCTTATTACTGAGAGGAAAACGAATAAAGTTGGTATTTTTCGAACTTAACAATTTGCACATATTAGGTTAGTATACGCATCTGCATATGCATCGATTCGATTGTAACTTGAGACAAATAATGTACCTACTGTTATTTCTACCTTTGCATAAATCTTAATATTTACCATACTACAATGATACAAACCAGTAATCCTGGCGGGTCGTTGGCCAGTGAGGCGGCGGTACTCGACGGCGGCGTGCGACGCGATGTGGGAGCCCAGGCTCGCGCCCACCAGCTCCAGCCGGTTAGGGGACAAGCCCTGCTGAGTGAGTGACGCGAGGAACTGACCTAGGAGCTCTCCTAACGGTTTTGTTACGCGAGCTGCCCTGAATCATACAAACAATTATTGTTTATCAATAAAAATACAAATTTTAAAGTTAGGTATGTTTTAGATAACCTCTAAAGATCTTCTAAAGATAAGTTTTCTTTTTGGTAGGTGCTGTTACAGGTGTTGTTACAAGGCCTCCTAAAATTGATTACTATTTTGTTTGATGCTTACTTTGTTATAAATATACAAGGGTGGTGATGTCAGCAATGTAATATACTTAATATTTAAGTCTATGCACATTCGATTATTCCTTGTCCTTTCACTTACTCAAAATCACGGACAGGAAAACATTCGAAAAGCAGTCTTAAACAAGTTTTAAATGCATTTTTTCGAATCGTGATCTCAGTTCTCTGTACTGATTAATGTGATCGACGTCTGTTACTAAATATGCACACAATTACAAAGCCTCTTGAGACATACAAATTGTTCATTTCCTTTAGCATGTGCACAGAACAAAAAAAAGTTACTGAGATGATAATATGCGTTGCATGTGTGCATATTAAGAACTCATGGGAATGTAGTCTTGGAACTAGAAACTCAGGTGGTTAATTGAGGGATTGAATACGTTATTACGTATTCTTAAGTGTGTTAGAACTGGTTTTTTGTCTGAGAATTTAGGCTATACTTCTCAGACAGTTGCAGCGTAACTTGGGATGTAATTGGGTAAAATCAAGGCACTTGCTTGCGGTTCGGATTTTTTTATTTACTGATAGGAGTATAAACCACCTTTCTATATTGATACATTTGGTATCATAAATACATTAGCAATCATGAGAAAGGCAGAGGATCCCTATGCTATGCTATAATGTGTACGAAGGTATGCTAAAACATCATACATTGATTTGGCATACATTCTAGAGTTATTATGTTATGAATTGAATACTTACAGCGGATAAGATCTGACTAAAATAGGAAAGATCTCCAACACGAGCACGTTTCGTTTCATAGACAGGAACTGCGCAACGAATGCTCGGACGAGTGGTGAGAAGGAAGCATCCATGTAGCCACTTATCAGCACCTTTAAAATTAAGACAAACCTATTATTATATTCCTTAAAAAATGTATTAAATAGAAGAATATTTTTGCTGATTAATGTAACTGGACACTTGACAGTAGGCACTTTCAAAATCTGTTCATATACGAACTGCAGCGCATTAAACCTGCACCCTACCGCTAAACTGCTTCTTTGGTTGAATCTTTTTATGGAGACAAATATTTAGATATGTCTTTTTCTATTCTTTTGCGTTTATTCTGTGTGTCCTTGGTTTTTAAGACTTTTGCGACATAAGATTTATTTTTATGGCTTTTATTCATTCGTATCAAGAGCTGTCTTAGTTGCAGTATTATAATATTCTGCAAGTTGATTTCCAAATGAAACCTTGATCAATAAACGTCAACGACCACGGCTGACTCATGTCAATATTACTTTGTTATGATTATTTCCTTTCAATTCAAATCGATAATAACATAAATTATGACAATAACACACATTTTTATTACAAAACAGTTCACGAACTCAGTGTTGATAAAAACAAGCCGTTCGTTTAATGTTGATACGTGTTGCGACATCGGCAATTCGCAGAGATATATTGCAATTACATTATTTCAAGTCATTTACTATTAACAGATGTCGTATTTGTTAATTTGAATATAGTATATCTACATAATTTACATATGTGTCATTGAGAACGACTTTATAATTGTGTTCTTATATGAAGATTTTACAAACATACATAACATTAGGCCTGCTTAAACCTAAGGATTAGGCACATATGTATGAAATACATCCACGTTTAGCCATTAACAATGTTAATCACATCTAACAGTGGACAAACGAATTGTCATTTATCGGGCACGTTCCCAAACTCCGAACTACCATTGGGAAACATTCTAATGTAAATCAGAAAATACCAATAGAACTTTTGTCCACTCGGGAATCGAACCTCGAATGCGACCAGTGTTCGGCCACAGGGACAGTGAAGTTTTTGGCACTCTTAAGTCGGCTAAAGTTGACACTGATCTTATGTGCATTAAGTTAAGTCGGTGCTTTAGTCTTATGAGTATACATATATCATTTATATGCAGTAGCGGTCGGCAAGCGATTTGTAGGTAAAAATTTTTTTGGCGCGGTCTTTCCAAAGATGGACGTTCGCTGAGGCATTTGAGCTGAGTGTCACCATTCTTTAAATAGTTCGTCAAAACTCGATCCTGGTATTATTTAATACGAATTATCATAATGCTTAAACACTGATCAGTGCATAAAAGAATAATAATATTTTCTATTGTGTCTTGTATGTCAGCATTTAGGTTAAACCATGTCAAAAGCCCTGAAGCGTTTTAAATAACTTTCATACAATTGAGTTTATTAAATTTAACTTGGATTGATCGAGTTAAACTTGAGGTTGAGTGTAATTACTATTGCTTATTAGTGGTCTTCACATCCGTCGCACTGCATTAGCTAAGGCTCATATAACTTAAAGTTTTGTATACCTACCTGTGTTTTCCTGTCCGCAAAGTTGATATGTTTGGTGACACAGTCCGGTTCATCGAGCTTGCACCTCGCTTCTTTGTGTCGTATTAAGAATCCTTTAGTAGGGTATATTACTACGATAGAGAGAGACTGTTTCGTTTCTTCTGATAGAGTTGTTGTTCGGTTCATTCCTGGACCTGAAGTGTAAAGACGGTCAAATATGGAACTTCAAGCAGTAATTTATTTACATATTTATTTAGGTACAGACGTATTCTAACATGAATATTTTTTTTTGGAATGGCTCATTTTGCGTAAGATATTTAATATAAATAAGACATTTTTGGTTTCCTAGAGGGTAGTGTAGAGACATTACACAGATCCAATGTATACTAAGTCGGTACTTATACCATTGCTACGAAAAAGGTCTGAGTTGTGTTATATTAGGGCCATAAACCTACCACTACAAGAACCAATTAACGTATTTAACGTTAATCCCGATTCAATCTGTGCTCTACATACTCGTAGACATTGCTACAATTAGTTTAGTATTGTGCTCTAAGGATTCTTAACGTATTTTGACTTGAAACTTACAGTCAGCCATTAGCCCCGCGGGAAATCCCGTGTCCATCGCTTGCAAACTTAACTGACACATGCATAACAACAGAGTAACTTCACAAATATTCATATTAAAGTATCATATAACAAATAAACAAAACACATCATTTTCTACGTGTGATCAGGATTCGATTGATCACTGAACTAACTTGGCCCAAGTATTTAATTACTGCTACTAAGGTCATTTGCTCCGAACATTATGTGGAGACTCGTGCACATAATGGATCTTTACATTATGTGGATTGCAAATTGCCCGTTTATACTGAACTGGTAAATGGTGTTTGTGATATTTCAATGTTTTACATAAAATATATATAATATCTATATCGTACTGAGAAGAAATAGGTGTTGATTTTAAAACGTCAGATTAAGATATAAACATTTTTGAATTGGAATGTTTTTAGCCAAAGATATAAAGAAATTCTATCAATGAAACCTCCAAATTGTACATCTATTAAAGTGATATGTCGTCGAGAAAAAGTGAATCTGAATAGATGCACTTGTTTCAGAGCTATTATGCTACGGACATACACAAACTTAAAACAAACTTTTTAGGGTCGTGAGGTTCATTAGAAATAGTTACTACATCAATCAAAAACGGTTGTTTGGTCAAGGTACTCAGTAGCATAAAGGTGCCTTTACACCAGATATATGCTAAGTTGCGTTGCGATGGATGTATTTGATATCCACCAATCACATTCATTGAAGCTTAGCGCTGGTGGAAACGAATTCAGCTAAGATATGTTTTTTATATAGAAGGATTTGTGTTATGGATTTGTGCTATGGATGTCCCTTTTATCCGTATATGACATAGCTCGAGCTGCGCATATTCCTCGCGAAGTTCTTTTGCGGCGGCGTATCTTCACAGCACATCTTACTCCCACCGCTACTTAGCTTAGTATCGGTAGCAAACGGTCACATAGTTTCACAGCTTAGCTATTACATCCTCGCAGCGTAGCACATCTCTAGTGGAATGGCAGCCTTAAAGGGCTGCTGAATACCTACACACAGGTATATTCTCATCACCAGAATTATTATTTCTTACCTTGTCGCCACGTGTCTTATTTGTCGCGCTGTTATATTAAAGTCATAGTTTTTTAGTTATGTAGTTAGGTATATTAAGTAAGTAATTATCAGTGCAGGTAAATACTAGTTTCTAAATAACCAGGTTCAATACTAATGGTAAACCGTTTTATGTTCGCGTCAGAAATACTTGTATAATAAAATATATTATGTTCGCGTGACACAAAATTTAACTACTATTTTTCTTGTTAATAGATACGCACACCCCCTGATATTACTATCCATTTTTTGAATGATTTACGTTTTCCCCAGCCAGTAGTTTCAGAAATCCAGTAACGGCGAGTCAACTTTGCTTGAATTCGCCATAGGTACTATACATATGATAGGTATTTATTAATGATCTTAAATTTTTCGAACTCAACCCTGGGTAAGACAATTCCCTACAGTTTCAATATACACGTTGTATGAAAATGTATGAAAATTTTCTATAAAACTGTTCGAAACTTTAACACATACATCTTTGTCGAATCGGGACAAGAGTGATGTTAGGGCTGAAGGTCGAAAATCAATCATATTGGCACTGATATAACGATAAATTACGCTTTATAATTACCCAGTGGTCTTGAATAACAGCTGAGTCTCAGCTAATAGAGGATGCTCAGTGTTTCCGATGCAACTAAATCGAGAAAGCTCACGCAATGTTGATTCATAATTATTGTTTAATTATACGCATATTATGCAGACGTCATTGAAGACTGGTCTTGTGATTTTAAGGTTAAGTGATGATATGTATTAGAGTTCTAGGATCGTTTGAAACTTCCAAGACATACGTAATTTATAATTTATGATAGAACTACATGTTCGCGACTTCTAGCTAGTAGCCTATGTGTCTTCGAAAATCCGTAAAGGTAATGTAAAAGCGTACCAGATTGACTTTTATTTTGTCCACTTTAGAAATACTTTATTCACGATATCGGGATATCGATATAATTAGATATCCAGTGTGTCTTTGGCTTGATTGAATGCGTCAGGGAGCAGGAGAAAATGATGACCCATTCTCTCTTTTGTAACGCAAGCGATGTAGCGCGGGTCAGCTAGTTTATAATCATAGTGTAGATTTGTGAGGTTACTAAACTAACTAACTGTCACAAACATTGAGTTATTTTTATATAGTTTTTGTACTTACAGAGAAATACTAAAAAAAAGTGTCATAACGATGTTTGTTTCGCTAGAACTTTGTACTTTACTCATATTTATAGTTTTTCTTCGTCATGTTTTCCTTATAAAATGTGTGGTCGTATCACATCCAAAGGTTTTTGCCTTCATAGAAGGTACGTTTGAGAACTGGTTGTAATTCTTAGAACTATATTTAAGTCGGGACTAGTTGTAGAATGCTGTTTTACGAGCCTTTGCAAATCTCATCGTGGATAGCAATCAGTGTTAGAAAATGTACACTTAAGTTTAATATCGTGGATCTATTACATGTGTAAAAAATATTGTAATTTGTATATTTCATTCGAGTATGTCTATAAAAGAAATATCTTTTACCATTTGAGATAAATAGGAATGTGAAATAAATGTTTCAAGTGACAAAAACTACCAATTTCGAAGTCTAGCATTTATTAATTGCATCTGTGAAGGGATAAGTTTGTTCATTATAATAAGTAGTTACAAATGTCTACCAAATTAAATCAGATGTACGCTTTTGAGGATTCGAAGACTTTGAATATGATAAGAAGATGACGTATCGAATTTTAATAAAATCAATTCAGAAAAGTTAGCCTTACTTTGTTTTTTAGTTATAGTAAAATGAAAGCAGTTAGTTTGAATTAGTTATTAGAAATCACGGAAAATTATTTTCTTAATTAATTCCCGAGATATAAGGGGCAACGTACTAGTGGTATGTCAGTGAAAACATTCTAAATATGCGAGATCTAAGTGTGGAGAAAACTATAACGGATATGAAGAAATCACACACGTTTTTTAAATACCCTTTTATGGAACTAGATTATCCTTATACGTGGTTAAATACGTAATTAGTACTAGGGTACCTACCTTGGTTCTGCGTAAGGTGGTATCACTGGAAACTTATTTTAAGTAGTTGATTTATGTGCGGGTTCGTGAAAATATATCATTACTTATATAAAAAATGCGAAAGTGACAACACTCAGGCCATTTCAAACGCGTGTAAGAAGTCAAATGTATTCGATGTAGAGTAAATATGAGGTAGTTCTCATATTTATGACCCGAGTGTAATTGAAAATCTTTTCGATTAAGTATTTACATATTCCGAAAAAGCAATACATAGGTACGCCTAACATTATTATTGTCGTAACGTAGGTGTGTTTCATACACCTCTACCTACACCTGCAGGTATAACAGGCGTGGTATGTGTAACAAACGTATTTAAAAAAACCAGACTATTCATCTTCAATGTACCTATCTGCTTTAAGTAGAAAAGTAATTATTCATGTTTTAGTGCGTATCGATAAAAATATTTTTTGTAGAGTACCCAGCTTAGGAAGAAAAAGAATGGATCTTCTAGGATGCAGATACACCAAACCAGAAGATTATTTACTACTACCGATGAGGAGAGCGTAAAAAACAAATAAGTTTTGCTTTGCCCCCCAACGTGTAGAGTAGAAAAGGAGGGGTGACACGAAGGATCAACAGTGGTCGAAGTGTCAGCCAACTATTTGCTGGCAACCCCACTGGGTACTCTTATATTTGATTGATTTTGATTTTGATTTTATCCTAAGGGTTAAGATAAGATAAGAGTATCCAGCTCTCTGAAGAATATTATAAATTTGGTCGTGCTACAAATTATATTAGTTATTTCTCTTTTAGAGGCCTGTGCCGTTAGTCCCTACGACAGGGCTACGTCTGCTTTGAGATGAGGACGTTGTGCTTTCTTGTACCACTAGAACAACAGGTTGCGTAGGAAGTTAACTGTAACTATAAAAGCAAACTGGTGTTTATTCTAAGATTAGCTCGAGACCGGAAACGGTGGCATATCTGAAGTAAGCCTTATAAAGTTACTCTGGGATTGGTGATGCATTTGTGTAAGAACCGATAACATTGGATGAAATTTTAATGTAAAATATATCCATATTTTGATTCAGCATTAGAGAAACTATTGAGGCAGGTAAATGTCAAATCATTATCTGACGAAAGGGGCATTACGAGAATCTACAAATTACTTTTGAGTTTTTAAGTGTGACAGTGTGAATTTCAAGGAAATGAATTAACAAGCAAAATGTGTTTTGACGGAACAACAAAATTGTACGGTTTGTAATTCACAAGTGTCACCCTATTTCTTTTAAGTCTATCGCAATTTCTATAATATTAACCATTCAACCCTTCGGAAAACCCAGGTGTCGAGTAGCGTGCGAAAGTCCATCTGTATGTCTGTTATGCTTTCGGCTGTACTCTAGAACTGATTTTTGTTAAAATTTTGCACGGAGACGGCTGAAAACCTGGGGCCAATTATGGGATAATAAAAGTTATAATTCCGTGTAAGCGAAACCGCGCGGCTCATCTAGTTGTCTATAAAACGTAGTGTTCGCACAAGTATGCAAATTGCGAGTGAACTGTTACTCGAGTTCATTGTAGTTATTATATAATGTGACGAAACTAAGCGGCCTCTAATTATATAACTGTTAATTTAAATAAGCACTCGTTATTACCATAACAATAGCATTTGGAGATATTCTTTGTCCAATTTCCGGTATTTTATAGAGATATTTTGTTTTATTTGTAATTCATAAACTAGTGGACCGTTTCTTATAATTATTTTACTGATAGGAAATACGTACGGTAATTATTATCTCCGGGAAATAGTCGATAAATCGTGAAAAATCTTTCAAAACTCGCCGAGTTATTTGCAATCAGTGCTTGTAATAAATATATTTTATTGTTTTGTGTAAGAATTCATTAACGCGATTCTATACAGTTCGTACTATCGAGTATTGAGAAATTGACATTTAAAATGTGCCGTAAAATAGATCCTACGGCGCCCGCTAGAGACGCTGATCAGATTTTCATACGAAATATCTCGAAAGCTAGCCGGCCGATAGTTGATAGTGGTAGAGAATCACGCTACAGTAGTGTGTTTTCAGTATGTGATTACAGTATTAGTTGAAAGTTACCAAAATTGGAGTAAAACGAAAATCATATTCAAGGTTTTAATATTAAAACTTCGAGGTTATAATTACGTAGCACTTTGGTGAGATTGTATAATTCATAATGCACCTTGCATTACGGCAGTTAATGTAATGATTGAGAATTTTATTACCTCTATTTACACATTAAAATAATTATGTTGAGTGTAGAGTTAATATTTATGTTCATAGTTAAATTTATGCGATTGTGCTGTTTTAACGAAGTAAGTATTTACTATTTATACTTATTAAAATGTTATATTAACGACTCCAACATAGTTTGGAAGAAGGGCTAAGCTAATATAAAATGTAACATTAAATTAGGTTTACTATTGTATGTCGTAATTTACCCGAACATTCATCGTACAATCAAAATTATAGAAGATTTCCGAAACATGATTACAGTAAAGTAAAATAGATCAACAAACTAGTTCCAAGATAATAGATTCAAATTAATCAATCTGAGATCACCGCGGCTAATGAAAACAAACAAATCGTGAGAAAATCATCGCTAACAGGGTAACGACCTGTCGCATGATGCGCTTTCATCTGATTGTCGCGAAGATTTCCACCTCGAAGCAGAAAGCTTAATATTTATACTCGTATGCATTCGTGTGGAGGCGACGCACCGCACCGGTTACACTTGAAACTTACGCTAGCGACTTGCGCCAACTGATTCAGTCATCACTCACATTCTACTCCGGTCAGACGTGCTCACAAAATGCTTTTCGATCTGTGAAACAGTGCAGTTCTTACTACTTCGATTTGAAGAAGTTCGTAACGTTTCGATTATAAATAGTGATAATGAATGATTCGGTGGGTGTATCGAATGACACTTGGCAGTGGTACAGGGAAGTGATCAAGTCATGGCTGGAGGACCCAGGGGTGTTGGACCACGAGGGTCTGAACATGACGGCCTTGAAGATGGACCAGGCTTACATGGTTGGGGTCTCGGATCTCAATGTCGGTGTCTATAGTGTTTCTGATGACTGTTTTCGAGTAAGTATTTTTGACTGCAATATTAGTCTAGGCCAAAAAATATTATTATTTTTAGGAAGTGTACTAAAATGTATTTTGTTCATAAATTCAGTTGCGAGGTTTAGACCTTGTTAATGTATTATCCTTCCGTTGCGGAATAAACTTAACTTTATTTTTGTTGTTGTGTTAGTAGGACCGTTTTAAATTTGAATTTAAAGAAGGTTACTCACATTTTATTTTCGTCTAGTACCTACTTAAGTACTCTAAACATTTTCATCTTTTTATAAATTTCCCACGAAGATTTGCGCCGAAAATATTTTACGTTAAAACGTAAATTCATTTTTACGTTTCTTTCATGCGTCATTTAGCAAATTAGTTTCTCACGATTGTGCCAAATTGTATTTACCTGACATTAAAGTTCATTGGAACTGACGACAATTCGTCATTTTTTGTATAAAGTCGTTAGTAGAAGAGAAAGTATGCAATTATGAGTATTATTTTTTAAGATAGCAACACATTGTACAATTATACCTAAAACCAAAATTAAGCGGCATTCATGAAAAAATCATGTTAAAAAGTACTGCCTCCGTGGCGCAGTGGTTCAGATCACCACGCCAACACCACTGCGTCGCGAGGTCATGGGTTCGATTCCCATACGGAGCAATCATTTGTGTGATCCACTAATAATTGTTTCGGGTCTGGTCGTGCTTTGTGTCCGTTGTCTTTATGTTTGTAAAAGTCCTCGCGACACAAGAGCAGTTCTTAGTGCGGTTTGTCAAAAGAAAAAAAAATAACAGAAGGTTAATTATCAAGTCAACAAATCAGTGAAGTGAACAGCGGCCAGTACCAAAGCCTCATAAATCTGTTATCGGAACTATTTTTACATGAATTCAACATGTAAACAGAACGCACTTCAACAGGTATGATATCAATTCATGCCAAGGTTTTTACAAAGAATAAATACGCATCGAAGGCCTCCTTTCTTTAAAAACGCGGAACGAATATAAAGTGCTACAATCTCGTCACGGATGTTGCATAAAACTAATTTGTTTGATCGTTTGAAATTATCTAATATGTTGTTAATGGGGTCAATGTGATCTTGTTGTATGTAAAGTAGTTCCGCGATAGACTATTTTGCGAAAAAGACTTGAATTCTAAACGATTTTTGCTTGAAGTTAGAGAGAGAAGATGAGATAGTAGCTGTATACAGAAAGATATCTTAATATGTCTTATGATTCGATTTTAATCACGCACTGTTATGTAGTTATACATTTAGACGCTGATAGTATTGTTTAATACACGAACTATAAAAAAAAATCTGATTGTGTTACGAAAGGTTTGCTTAATTGTAAATATTTAATGAAAATCGCCGAAAAAATCAAATTAGGTACTATAAATCACCTAAATTTGACACTTTACACAACTGTATGCCTTTATTATGAGGCTGATTGACAAAATATGTCCGAAAAAAATCTTTATGCTTCAAAAATATACGATATTCGTCTTTTAATAACGCAATTATTGCAGTTTTTTTATTGCTATTTATAATATAGATATATCAACTCAGTCAATTGTTAACAAGTAATCATATAAATTATGTTGACTGTTCATTCGCGGCCGTTAGTCGTTTGTCAGTCAAAAGGAATAAAAACGAATTAACGTTGAATATGACATGTGTGTGTGTTTATTGCTACTTTTTGTTCGGTTTATCGTTTCCCAGGCGTTTATTAATTTATTGGTCTTTCACTTGTTGCTTAAGTAGACACAGACGGATAGCTTACTCAATAGTAAGTAGTAAGTGTGTAGACTATTAGCATAATGTTGTGGCTTCACAGAAATCAGGCATAAAAATATGTTCCTTTTTTGTACCTACTATTTTTTAACAGATTTCTTAAAATTTGTTAAACCTCAATTTTCCTATTTCCTAATACACTGTATATGCACAACAGCTAATTTTAATAGCTATAAATAATAAAGGTTTCTGGTTACTATTGACGCAAATGTCTTTACCTAAACTATCCCCTGTTTCAAGTAAGGATAGACCTAAAACTAAGATATGATTAGTGAAATGGAGCAAAGGAATAATAATGATTTGTTTTGATGTTGATAGGAGATAAATAATATTTTATATAATTGCTCTATCAATTATTCAGTTGAAAGAGTTATTTTATCGAGTTAATTAAAAACGTTAGCATAATATTAATATTATTTTATCACTATAAATCAACGTTATTCTTAATTGATTTATGTTTTCTCACTTTATTGTACGAAGCGAAATATTCTGATTTGGTTCTTTTTAAAGTATACAATGGCACTTACTTTTAACTGTCGCCTTAACTGTGGTTTCCTATCCTTTAACGAAGATAGGTTATTAAAATCAACCGACACTGAACAAAAACATACGTATTTTTATGGCACGCAAAAATATCTCTACGTTACTTAACATCATAAGAGTATTTATCGAAAATATTTCATGAAAATCAGTCGATCCGGTTTGCAGTGAAAGTGACAAACACTTTCTTTATTTCTTCAGGCGTTGTTTTAAAGAGGTACTTGAAATCGTTTAACTGTTAACTGTTAACGAAGGTCATTGGCCTTCAATCACATCGCTTGTCGATATCGACCAAGGCATTTGTCACGGGTATTCCCGGGGGTAAGGCCCGCATTACTGTAATTATGTGGGGCTTATGCTAGTGTGTACCTATTGCTGTTTTTGCGCCACGATATACGGGTGTTTATAAATGTTTATTAATTAACCACTATTAAAGTATAACGGATCGTATTTAGACAATGTATTAACTATTAGTTAGCTTTTCTAAAATAGCTAATTTTGTCTAAAAATCAAGTTATCTGATTGTTATCTCCAGCTGTAAAACTAGTCCTATACCTATGTGCTGAACTTAGACAACGCTTTTCAAATAAAAAAATTGAGATATGTTTCAACACAAAATCCAAGTGTATGGTGTTGTTAAAAGCTAGTAATATATTTAGCACAAATATATATTGATGTTAATTGATTTTTCACGCAAAAGTGTCAAACAGGAGTGAAAACATGCCGATCGAATCGAGAATTTTCTTTTTCAAAGTCGCTTAAAAATTTGGCTAAAAAACGTGAGGTACTTTTTTTCTAGCAAAAAATCTGTGCGCGAATCCAACAGCTAGCTATTAACAAGTATTTGAAAGCTGTAACTTAGTGACTAGTATTAGTACATACAGGTGTTAGAAATCAAGGACTCGATATTGTAATCGTTTGGAAATAATTGAACCCTTTGCGCCACAGAGGATGTGCACTGTGCAGATATATCGTGTATACTTGAACGAAAACACTGACTATATGGTATTAAAAACTTTACAAATAAAGACTTGGGTTAGTGTGCTAAATATTGTACTAGAAAGGTCCTGTGTAGAGTCCAATTTCATCTTTGTCTTTAACCGAATCACTATCTAGAATCAAGGCTTAACCCTTTTCCCTGAACATTAATGGGTTACATTTATTTTATTTGATTATCAAGTATCTAATAATAAATGGGAGTTAACACGAACAAACATTTAAGTTTGTATTGCTGTTGCTAATGTGAATAGCCCTGCTAAGTCTAGCGCCATATCTGCGCAGCGTTCGGTGTATATGTTAGCCGAAAATAAGTCATATTCTTCCTAGAGCCGAACATTCGAAAGTTCGGCGCCGAATTTGCGGTTGGCATGTCGCTTCACTAAAGTGCATTATCGGGTATGATGTATAGAAATGAACAGTGTCAATAAAAATAGGATACTCATGATCAGCAACATACATTTTAAACATTTATAATGGATGCTGGTAAAATATTATCACGCAATATATCGGAGACTAAGGCAAGTCACGGGAGCTTGCTATTTGAATGAAGACGTGGGTTGTAGCTAAATAGAATAAAATAACTGTTGTTGACGGAACAATGAACGAGTATGTCAATTATCGGCGCACGCGCAACTAGCTTAGAGAAATGGAAGGTTTGACAGATTTATTGCTGGATTAGGTACTTACTTATCTATACTAATATTAAAAAGCTGAAGAGTTTGTTTGTTTGTTTGAATGCGCTAATTTCAGGAACTGGTCCTATATCATCACCATGGTACTGGTGGTATATCATCACGCTACGACCAATAAGAGCAGAGCACCAGTAAAAAATGTTACAAAAACGGGGAAAATTTTGACCCATTCTCTCTTACGTGACGCAAGCGAAGTTGCGCGAGCTAGTAGAAATATAACAGAAATAAAGAAATAAACTTTGCCTAAATCGTAGTTTGGTCATGAAAGGTACAGTAAATATTATTAAACAGATTTACTGAGCACTAATATGGCAAGGGATCGGATAAGAAAATATATTTCTGATGGCTGCTTTTAAACTGATAAAGGTTACTTCATTAAGGCAATTATTTTTCCTTAAAAAATATATAGATGAGTTTTATTTTGATGCGTGCATTTCGTCATTGGGTTTTTAAAGCATATTTTAAGAGGGAAAAGTGATTGAAATAATTTTCAATAAAATTGAATAACCTAGACACCATTAATTTGAATTATTTTACGTTTAAAATTTAAAAAATAATTTACATTTAAATTGTAAGAAAGACGACTGTATTCTCTCGTCTTTTTATTTTGTTTCTCTCGAGGAGCAAGGGCAAGTGTTTGTTAAAAATACTTCATTGCTCATCGTTATTGCATCCGCTGGGAAATATAATAAGGGCTGACATTGAATGAGAAATAAGAAATAATCTGATGTTCTTGGCCACGAGTCCTTAATAATAACTTTAGTGTGTTTCAAAACTCGTTTTACAAGATTTATGCTCAGTTTCATCATCTCTGGATATAAGTATCAGTTAGCTTAAAAGTGGATTTTGACAGAATTTTTGCTCACACATTAACTTTCGTGACGGGTACTGGGTACTAATTTGAGAACGATCAACTAATTATCTTATGGTCAATTTGGGTAACTTTGAAACCAACACAAATGATTAAGGTTTATCTTAGTTTTGCAAACTTTTATCAATTTTGTTGGTTTCATATGAAAAAATAATCGAAACTAGTTGAAATTCCCACCGTCAATGTTACCCAAGTGATTCAAAGTTACCCCGGTTGACTGTAATATTTAGAACTATTTTATTTAAAGGAACACGTGAATTAGAATTTGAAGAAGACAATCGACTTGTCACAAAAATACGCGCCAGTATGATAATCTGAATCAAATCTAGAAAAAAGTATAAAAGACATCCAAAAAGAATTCACGTAAGTATCAAAAGTTCGTAAGCGCAGTACAGTGCTTCTGTATTACACTAAAAGTGCTTATTGTATTAGTCATAGTGTAAACACGTGCAGTACCAGTGAGTAGTGGTAGTGTGTCACACAAACATCGACATTATTTTGACGTTTAACCAAACAATGGAGTGAATTTCACTAAATATTTTAGCTCTGGTTATTGAACTGCTATTTAGATATACAAATATTGCAGTTAGTTTGTTCTGTCACGTGCCAAATGCTGTTTAAAGAAGTTCTAAAGGGTTTTATTATCGCCGAGACTTTATGCATTTTAAAGTAAAAATGTGTGTTTGCGTTGATTCCCGTATTCTATTTACATTAAACATGCAACGCGAGAGTTTAAAAGGGTATTATAATCGTCGAGTGCCTTTCAATCAAATTAATGCGATTGCGTTTTCACGACTTTGATGATCATCAGGGAGATAATTTTCATGTAGATAACGTTGTTGATCAAAAATGTTTATCGCATTCGATACAATCTGTATGTATCTACAGAGGGTGTTACCGAGTATCGAGAGTTTGACATATAAAATATACCTACTATCCAGTGGTCGGTACTATCCAGTGCGATAGTACTCAAAGATTTGACTTTTAAAATGTGTTGCATAAATAGTTCCATCGGCGCCCGCTAGAGGAGCTTATCAGAGAACAAATCTTGAATGAAAAATAGACCATTTTCCATTTAAGATTTGTTGGTTGTTAGCCGGTTGTCGAAAGTCGATAGTAATAGAGAAGTTCTATAATATTGATGACTGGACTTTACGACCGTCAGAAGTATACCTTTTTTAAATTGTTGAAAGTTAAGTAGCACTTAATAAACATACTCTCACTGTCGTTTAAACATGTCCATTTATAATTAATTTATAATTAATGACTACTCTGAGTTCTATAAATAAAATAATTTCAAAACTTATTTAAATTTTAACTTTAATTTCACTCTCCATAACGAAATAAAACTAAAATTGGACGTATTTTTTACAATAAATAAACTAACAAAGAAATTCCTAAAATGCTTAAATGAAAAAATGAATGAGTTTCGGTAATTAGTAACAGAATACTGAGTAATGATAGTTTTATAGTTATTTCTCTTTGTTACGTGTGTTCGTAATTAAATGTTCGCACATTAATTAGATAATATGAAGTTATGTGGTTCTTTAAGAAGGCTGCGATACTTCCTGATTAAGTAATTTCAACAAAACTACATTAGTCGTAGATAATTGTTAGTTTGTAATCTTTTTAATAACATTTTAATCATTAATAGCCTATTTCACCACTCCGGAATAAGTTTAAGATAGTTTATCAGAGTGAATTTAGACAGCATTGTTTTCATACACTGGGCGACCGGGGGACCGGGCACCACAAACTTAACCTTAAGCTTCTTATGATACATAAAAAAAATAGCTGCGTCCTCTTAGAAACGCAAACCTTAAAATATAACATTTCACTTATTAATAATCTGTAGGTATAATAGTGTACGAAAAATTGACAAATTCATTAAACCGGCCGTTAATATTTTATAATTATTTTGCAACATGTGCCAATCGTTGAGTGCATTAGGTTTTAATGTCAAATAAATTACATGGCATTCATTATGTTTACGTCAATAATTAATAGACTATACTTTCAAAATACTTTTTAATTTCGTTACTAGGAAGTTTACAGAATTAAACAAGTTAATTAATAACATAGAAACAACGAGTACACGATATTTTGCCGCGGTTTTAATTGTTGAATGCTACATCTTTATTACCGACTTAAGAGTATCTTGCAACGGTTCAACATGTCCTCTATGGCGCATTCGGTAGTGTATGCGACTGCCGCGCGGAGGGCTCGGGTTTGAAGCCTGGGTCGGACCAAATCTTCTTTTTCGAGTTCGAATTTCTCAGAGATTGACAGCAGTGAGGAAGTTGAGGTCGTGAGTAAGAAATAGAGAGTTTATCTGTGTACACGCACACTGTGCACACGCTTGGACACTATATTGGCAAAGTCCTGCACACTTGCCAGATTCAATCAATCTGGCAGCTGTAGCCCAATACCGGCCAGGAGGACATTAACATGGTATTTAATACGTCATTTTGTTGGCAGTGTCCCTTCGAATGGCAGCAGACGCTGACGGCAGGCACTGAGGAGTCATGGGTGGTGAACACCGCGCGCCGGTCCACGTGGCGGGTGTACACTGACATATCGGAACAGTTCGTCAGTGCTGGGAACACTACGTGAGTACCTATCCTTATAAACTAAAGGAAACATTCGAGATATACCCCCGGTTTCTGAGGTACATTAAGCGGCAGTTTATCTATTCAATAGCGTTAAAACTCATAAGCTATTGAATAGATAAACTGCCGCTAAATGTACTCAGAAACCGGGGGTAAGACCGCTTGTTAGGCTAGGTAAGCTGCGCCGGAACGTCAAGCTTACCAATGCTATAATTAATGATTGCATTTATAACCACTTCTTGTTAAATAATAATACTTAGTGCAATCCGTATCTTTTTAAGTTACAGGGAACATTGTTAGTCACAATGATACCTTCTTTGTCAGAACTTTGGCCAAAACTGACTTCCCTGTACGTTTATGCCATAAAATTCTTTGCCTATCCAAGGAACATAATCACCTATCGTACAGGCTCTTGTATTACAGAATAATAACGTAGTTTTTAACTGTGAAGGTAGAAAAAGCAGTTGAAATCAAGTTAGCCTGGAAGTCGACACTGACACACATGCAAAAGGATAAAATCATAATAATCTGCAAGTAAATGTCAAAGCATAGTTAATATGCAAAGCCTAAAACTAGTTTAACATAGATTAGAACTATAAAGTACTTGCAAAATTACAGTTTTTATGCGTGAAACTTTACTACATATTAAGTAGATCATCTCTTTTTTATATTTATTAAAGGTTGCACTAACATTAAGGATTATTAGCGACCTCTAGGCCAACTCTTTTGAATATGTATTCCACGAAAAAAACTAAAGATAATATAAATGTATAGTTATTTGAAGATGGCACTTCCTTCTGTAGGTCGGTAAAAACTGGGATGATTCGTGAAAAGCTAGTTAATCTTTGTCCCCTTTTGCACCTTGAACTGCCAACTTTTCTAGCCGAAAGTGCTTTACAAATTAAAAACACATGTGAAAGCTAAACCCCACATATAACTAGATAATAAAAGTAAACAAAAATTACGCACAAATGACAGACTTTAAAATTGGCAGCCATTTTCTCGCGATCATTAACTTTCAAGTCGGAGTTAATAGGCTATTTTTGTCAAAGCAGTTAAAAGGTTACAATTAAATACTTTAGTTATACGCACGTAAGTTCTAAACTACGAACAATTTACGAGTAAAACCACGTTACGCAATAATGTGTAAGCATTATTCTCTTTAGCGTTGTTAAGTAATGTTCGTTCCTTGACTAACACGTATTCAGGCATTATTTCCGGATATGATCACTTGTTCACAACGTAGTGCGTACATTCTTGAAAAAGAAAGTAGGACCTGTTTTTTTAAGATGACCATATTTGTAAGCAATTGTTTCACGGAGTACGGTAACGTTGTGCAAGTGAGACATACAAACGCAAAAGCACCTGAGGCCATAAATGAAAACGAATATTCGTTGAAATTTCCTTTGTTTCTTATCAGAATTCTATCCGTTATAAAATGTCGGTCGAGCTATGTTGCAAGAATAAAGGCATGCTTAAGCGATACTGCCTACTTTGTGTTAAAAAATAACAGAACTAGGTGATACATAAACACCTTCAATATCTGACGAAATTTCGTCTTCACGAACCATAGTAGGATTTGTTTTATTCTTTACGTTTACTAACGAATAAGTACAGTGAACAATTATATTAAAAATAAACCTTTTGCAGTATACTTACAAACATTAACCAAAAATGTATTACAACAGATTAGCATTAGGTACAAACCAAATCCAACTGATATCATTTCATAATCGTAGGTATATAATAATATGCATATAATAATAGTAGTCATGCAGCAGCTTTTGTTGCTTCGTCTGCATACATATGCATGGGCGTCATGCATATTCGATGTATGTGCTATTTTCATTAGCGTCGTAATGTCAAATCTAACACATAAGAATGGTTATAATGTGTTGTTAATCTTAGCATCATCGCTGTAACGTCGGTCATCGGTCATTCACCTCTATTTAAAAAAAATATGACTTCTTAACCTTAAAATCATGGATGCTATATTGTAGACAGTTTCTGCAATGAATAAATCACTTTTGTCATTAAATTACATTATTGATTCTTGTTACCCAATAGTATTTTCGAAATGATTTCAATATTAACGCAATGTATTCTACAAAAATCAGGATTGCACTAAACTACTGATGACATTTACAAATATCGTAACTTTGGAATTAAAATAAAACTTACTTTATTACGAGTATCGTATTTTTAAACATGTTAATGGTGCCGCCTAACAACTTGAACAAATTACTGAAGTAGGAAGCACTCAGAACTTAGATGCAGTGAGTAGGGATTGATCGATCTACCAACATTGATGATGAACATTGTAAAACTTTTGACGATTGCAAAGAGTGTGGCCGTGAGTTACCTTCTAGCTCTTCTCATAAGGCTCTACCCCCTTTCCGAGCTAGTGGTAGATGCAGTAATTGTAACGACTATCATTAGTGTCAATATTTGACCTAAATGAATAAATAATTTGATTATGATTTTGATTACCAATCGGGTGATAGTAGCGCAATAGTCGTAGCCATCGCGAACCTGGGCATCCAAGGATCTAGCGTATTGTTCAAGTAATTTGGCGACACCTATTCTTACCTCGAAATGACTATAAATACTCGTTAAACTCCTTGACCCGTAGTACAAAAGAAAATCCTACACACTAATAGCTCAATTATTAGCGCACATCGTGGGACGATAATTGACGGAAAACGGTTATTAGATAAATGTGCGCATGTGGTCATTGCTAATATACGTATGTGGAGAGTTGCTGTTTCCTCTGTGGAAATTTCTTTTAGCCTGTAGTTAAAAATCACCGTGATTTTCTTGCTGTTCTTTACGCACATGAATGATCGCTGAAAAATGAAAGATTCTGAGTCTAATGTTATATGAGCATTAACAACAAACATTGGTTAACATTTCGGCTCTGGTTACATTGACCGTGGTCGTAGGCTGGCTAAAAAAAGTTCTTCTTAGGTGTTGATCCTGGTTTTGTCAGTAAAGTTACAGTCGTTAAGGTGTTTCCAAAGGATCTTTGTTGATTTTGATGAAACTTTAATACAATTAAGATATTTTAATTTTTCCTATATTTTGATATTTTATTGTATTCAGGGTCTCCTTCCAAACGAGGGGAAGGGATTAGGCCTTGAGTCCACCAAGCTGGCCAAGTCCGTGTTGAGGTTATTGTTTCCATTAAAAATAATGCAAGCCTATTCGAAGATTCATCTTTTCGAAAACGTCCAGTTTTCTTTTCTTATAACTATTGTACCTATTTTTAATAATGGTCTTGTATCTTCTACAGAGGTCTGCTATGCCAGCTACGACCAGAGATGGGAGAGTTTGGCGTGTACAAGCTGAACGCGACAGTCGATGGCTGCGATATTCGCACTACCAAGGAGCCTGTAGATATTTATATGCGTAAGTCATTTTTAATTCCTATCACTAGATTACAAGTAAGATGTGTACTCATATTTACAAGTTGAAGGGAACAGGTTTATTCCTGGATATAACTAGCAAATTCATTTTGTTAGTGGCTTTGTATCAAATACACTAATGTGTTACTATTTTATTTTTCCTGGGTTTATAATATAGTAGGTACACCAGAGTAGCTTTCAAGAATTACCGTAGAATCACCTTATAAAATATATTTTGTAATCTATGCTTGTCATATAAAATTAAACTTATCTATTAATACGAAAAGAAGAGGCTACTTAAACAGTACTTTTCTGAATAAATACAGCAGCATTCAATATAACAAACCTTGAATAGTTACCGTAGGTTTACTTTTGTCAACGTATTGCATTGTTGTATTCTATCTATAGATCAATCGTGGCCGGCCGTCCTCTATTTTTCCTCTATAATATGCTAATGGCGAAGGTCGTTCAACTAGTACTAGGATTACACTATCTAGTTAGAGGTGAATCGGTTGTGGTAATTTGAAATGGATGGGAATATTACATAAGTGCATTCATGTCAAGTTTACACCTTGAAATGCAGTTAGATGATAAAATTACCTATAACATTCATTTTGTTTTATAGTACCCATCTTTAGAATCTACATTCGATAGTTTGTTTCTGTCCTTAAAATGAATTCGTAATGTTTCATACAATACAGGTTTCAAAATTAGATAATGTAAAAATAATTGTTTTTGCTGGTATGTGGCAAAATTGGCGCAAAACAAAAAAATATTATTGATTGTACAACGCAAAATTGACACCTATTTTATACCAAATCAATCGCAGAATCATTCGAAAACGAAAGCAAGAATAAAATAAGCAAGACCACAAATTGATTGAGTAATAAACAGATAAGATAAAGCGTTTCCGTCACGCACTAACAGATGGAGAAAATTGTGGAAATCTGGCGCAACTAATTTCTGTACTACTATGGGCCTAGAGAAAGTATCTATTTTTCAAGTACCGAATCGACTAAAGCATTTGATTGCTTCGTCAACGCTATACAAGAAAGTAACCGCATCGCACGGTCGTATAATATTCTGATAAATATGCAATTATTGGTAGCTGTCACTTTTACTTGGTTACTACAGAAATTGCGTTTTCAATTTCATTTGAATCGAGATTGTATTATCGTCTTTGTACTGTTATTGCCTGTTTACCGTTAATCGGTAGGTAGTCATTGGAAAAAGGTACTTTTTATGTTTGAATCAAGAGGAAAATTGTACTGTTATTAAACGAGGAGTAAGATGAGGCTATAAGGAAAAGAAGCGCATCGAATTGATGATGATCGTTCACTGATGTTATATTGTTGTATTTAAACCTCGATTTCATTGTGATGTCAAGGTTAGTCGTTATTTTGAATGCCTTATAGTGGATATTTAATATATTGAATGTCTTAATTTGGTAGTTATTGAGGTTTCTTCCTATTAATTTATATCCTTTATTTCTACATTTCGAATAAATATTGTCTAAGGTCGGAGATTACACAGACAATGTCAAGACGTTAGTGCTAAACGTAAACATTATTGTCGCTAAAAATAAAGAAAATTGCAACTCATGCTAATTTTGCGAAAGGATACAAACCAAACCACAAACGGCACGACATCCTCTATTTTGCACATCCTATTATCTCATCAGATGTGGCTAATAAAGCATAAGTCTGCTTCAATCTCGACGAGCGACTGACCCTAAGTGGTGCGTCGTGGGCGAAGAGCGGTTGTTGTCCCAAATCCTTTGTGCAGCCGATTCGTCTTGATGAGCATCATCCGGAGCCGAGAGACGACCCAGAAACAAGCCACTGACTTGCCATTGTACTAACGTTAGGAAATTAAACGTTTATCGTATCGGTTACATACACAACAGTTGTTGCCATCGATTGTTTAAATGTCAATGGAATTTCAATTGAAAGGCGTGTTGTTGGACGCCTTTGATGCAGTTTGGTCAGTTCAAAGGCCTTATACAGAATGTTTAATACATGAACTTATACATTTTTATGATCATTGACCCCGTGATCAGATACTCTCTTGATTGTTCATACAGTTAAATGTGTTAATCAAAAATAAAACTCTCACTTTCAAATGATTACAAAAACCGTTGCAACCTTTCAATAATAATTGTAAAGCCTTTTAATAAAACGCAACAAAAGCATTATTATTGCATTACCAATTAATATTTACATAATCAACAATTAAATTTTACACGTCTTAAGTAATAGTTTGCAACAACAAATAGAGACAATCACAGTATAAAACTTAACAGCACATGTAAGGAGAGTTGGAACAATCCCGAGAGAGTTTGCTGAGATCTCCATACATTGAGTAAAAGAGATCCCAGAACGCCATTCTTTCTTTGTACACTCTGCCTTCCATTCTGATGTCTGAGTCGATGACTAAACTCGGCCTCATCTCAGTCGTGACTGGAGTCCATTCGACAGGAATCAGGTCTGTTGCTCCTCTTGGAGATGGGTTACTAAAACAAAAAATAAGTTTAGGGTTTTACATAGATGATAGAATACTTCGTTGTTTATTGATAGTCTAAAAGTCTTTGAAACGTAATCAAGAACGAAATAAATTGGTTAGATTATTATTATTTTTTTAATAAGTAATAAGCTTACCCGTACTTTACAAAATTAGTCCACAACGTTGTTATACGATCTACAATCACTTGGTCTGCTTCACTTCTTCTAGGTACTACATTTTGCATATTGAATAAGTAATTCAGTTCAGCTGAATGTCCTGCGCCTTTAGCACCAGAATCACCAACATAGTTGAACAAGTATTCGTATATTACATTAGCGTTTTCTTCCAAAAGTTGAGTAATCACTCTTTCGGTTGGATGGTTGTGTCCAAAATCTGATTCAAATTGTTCTAGTTCGTTTATCACGTCTTTTGATACTGCATGATCACCAATATAGAAACGTCGAACCATTCTCGCAGCGCGTTCTAATTCATCACCAGCGAGATTGAAATTGTTCTGTAGTTTAGTTACAAATGGATCGCTGTCAAAGTAATCACTGCTTAGTGAGTCACGTTCCAGACTTGTATAACCAATCAATACTGATGTTCTGCTAACTTTCCTCGTATTCGTAAGTGAGAAAGGATCTGTTTCCACAAAGTTCTTAATTCCACTGAACGATCTTTCCTTACAAGGTTTTAGTTGTAGGTCTAATTCATAAGCGGCTGCTGTGACTAAATCGTGAGGAGTTGTTGTAAGGAACTTAATCGCTTCTTGCGTATCAGTTGTATTGAAACCCAAATGTCCAGCTATTTTGATAGCAGCATTAACATCAGAGTTTACGAACATACCCTCACTTTGTGGTGTACCACTTTCCACGATAGCTTTTTGGAATAGTCTGTCATTGCTCGAGAATAAATGCAACAAAACTGATGTCGCTCCAGCATCTTGTCCGGCAATAGTTAGGTTGTAAGGATTTCCTCCGAATGAGCCAATGTGATTCTTAATCCAGTTTAATGCTGTATACTGGTCTTTGAGTCCTTGATTCCCAGGCACGGTAGGAATATCAAGGCACATAAAACCGTAAGGTCCAAGACGGTAATTAACAGTTACTACTACCACATCATGTTTGACTAAGTTTGAGACGCCATATTCACCAGCACTTCCTCTAGCGAAACCTCCTCCATGGAACCAAACGAGGACAGGAAGAGGCTTAGCGACGCTCGCTTTGAAGGGAACGTAGATGTTCAACCGAAGACAGTCAAGGGCTTCATTGTCAGCTGATTCATGTTCGTTAGTCATTTGAGGACATTGCACAGTTCCATCTATCGCATTGTAGATGATTTCTTTGAAGACTGCAGGATCAGAAGCCGGCTGGAACGAAAAAATATAAAATAAACATACATTAAAAGATAAAGACTACTCCCGCACTAAGAATTGCTCTTGTGACGCGGGGACTTTTTACAAACATACGGACACAAAGCACAACCAGACCCGAAACAATTATTTGTGGATATTTTAACTCTCGTGACTTATACACATAATAATGCAACGAATCCTAAACGTGATTGAAAAGTAAAGGTTGTGATACCTTATTTGTTTACTCGACGCGGCGACGTTTTGATTTAATTGCATTGACCGTGGTCACAAGAAAAGATCAGTCTGTTTAAGTTGCATTATAATATTAAACAGATATATTATGATCTGTTACGAATCAAGATAAATAGTTATCTCTATGGAGAGTGGAGACATTTTTGAGTCAGGGTTGATACGTTATCAATCAAAAGTTGGAACATTGACTGATATTTTGGAGTGCTTTATCGTTGTGTAGACAGTTGACCGTACCTTTTGTTTCTAGTTATGCTTTGTAATGGTATTATTATTACGTATTATCTTAAGTAATAGCCTTCAAGACTATCTATTTGTAAATAAGAGTAAGCCCCAGTTTCACTTTGGGTATCGGGTAGCTTAAAAAAAGGAATTTTGGCAGTTGATTTAATACATTTGCCACTTTATCTATTGGTTAGGTTATCCGAATCTTATCCAAAAGCCCTGAAACTGGCCCTCAAATAAAGGCACTTTATTACGCACAATATAGCCCTACTCACAGTAATCAAGTGTTATTGTTATTTTAATAATATTTTTTAAAATCTTTTAAAAACTGTATTTTTTTGAGTTTTTTTAAATTTCCACAATAGGCCAAATGTATCTAATTTCCTAGTAGCTAAGGTAAAACAGTTTATCACTATATCCACTATTCATTTAACAACCATTATGACACGTTTAGAATAAGCGAGCACTTTCTTCGCCGATGATCGCTTAATGAGTTCGACAACCCAGCATTATCTCCGTGTAATGCCATTATTAATAGTCAGTGTAAAAATAACTATGACGGTGCTACGGATTATGCGGTCAATAATTTACTAGCGCATCTTACTTGTACGATAAAAGATAATTAATTAACTTTAGACTTAGTAACTATGTATTTAACTTTAATGACCCCCGGACCGGTTTCTGAGTACATTTCGCGGTAGCTTATCTATTCAATAGCGTTTTTATATGAGTTTTAACGCTATTGAATAGATAAACTATCGTTAAATGTACTTCAAAAACCGGGGGTAAATGATTTCCAAATTATTAAACGTTGTAGTTAAAAAATGTATTTTGTATATCTCTGCCTACCCCTATGGGAATAAGGCGTGATTTTAAGTATCTGTGCATGTACTAAATAGGGTAATATAATATTCGAGTGCACAAGTGCTTAAGTTATGCTTAGAATTGCAAAATTTTACATTGATTTTGAAAGTCATAAAATCTTTAATCTTTTTGAGAAATGTAACCAACTGATTACGATTTTTGATAGTTCATATTTCAAGCAGGCATAGACGTCTCAACTTTTTAATTTGAAGATTTGTGAGACTAAATAACAATGCGAAAGTTTAAAGGTTAGGAAGATGTTTAGCTTTTAAAAAGTACTGGGAGTGTCTACATTTATCGTGAAAAGGTCAGCATTGAGTGATTGGCTGCATTATATCTCGACAGTTATATCAAATGAGGAGACGTATCAACGTATAGACATTTTTATTCGAGCTGTCGGGAAATTCACAGAACCGATAACGTTTATTGTTACTAAGTTAGTCGACATTTCTCTTTCATACTATTGTATTGTGTATCTCAGTTGGCAGTTATTTAAAAGCCACTATGTTTTATCCGTACATTGTTATATCTCTTAGGTTATATTGATTAACACTTTAGGTCAAAGCAGCAATGTACAAAATATTGACCATCAATTTGACGTTCACTAGTTGTCAACTGAGATATGTAATACGCATACAGTGGGCTATTGTGTATCTAAGCTGGCTGTTTGATAGCCACTATTCTAAAAATTATTTAGTTTTTTAATAATGTTCAGTAACATGTTATGTAAAAACATGTACTGCAAACTGACGTACCTACACTAATATACTGAGATACATAATACGCAAGCAGATTCACTTTTTCTAACTAATTGCTATATGTAGTTATTTACTTACTCCAAATGGGTCTTCCGGGTCAATCTGAGCGTACGGTATTCCCAAAAACAAGGAATAGTCTCCATCAGATGCCTTATGACCTCTCACCAGTCCTTGACTACTGACCAGCACCAAAGGATCCACTCTCACTTCACAAACTACACTAGTTATAAAAACTAACACACACATCAACGTTCCCTTCATATTGCACCACATTCTTCTCGTCTTGTCGTTCCACCAGCCACTGAAGGTAATAAAAACGCTGGTATCTTGTTATATAGATATTTTATCTGGACGTTTTCAATAGGATAAATTCGGCTGACTTTTATCTGAATTGTGAAGTGCTTACGTCACGATAATGTGAAGATGCGAGGAATATCAAGATATTGGTGTGTTTGTCCAGTGGATTAATCGAAGTGGTTTTACCAAACAATTGCTTAGGTAATACGAAACTCACTTGAATTAATCGATTATGAAATCTGTCCAATTTTCGAAAACTAGATACTTAAAAATCTTGTTTACTGTCCTCCATTCTTCTTCTTATCGTATAGTTAGGGATCAACCTAGTGTTAAAGTTGTTCAAGCCGCCCGAAGGCCTTTAACGTGGCTTAACGACTGTTATCTTTATGGACAACAACCGGGACCGACTTTTTGCTTGCCGTCCGAAGCACGGAGACGCCCAGCTTAAGTACCACTATGTGGTCACCCATCTATGGGATGACCGCGCCAAGGTTTCCTTAACTCACAAATCGTTAACCGTGAGCACAACTGGCTATGGGCGCCTCATTGATATAATTCAATCTTAATAACAATATGATAAGATGTACGCAACAGTAATTGAAAGCACATTCAATCAAATAGGATCATTTAAAATAGTTACCAGTCCGTTGACACCAGAAAGAAACCTACAAGATGCATGCTTGGAAATAAATTAGAGAACAATCATTGCGCACTTTATTTAGTACTAGCTGACCCGCGCAACTTCGCTTGCGTAACATAAGAGAGAATACATTTCCCCGATTTTGTAACATTTTTCACTGGTACTCTGCTCCTATTGGTAGTAGCGTGATGATATATAGCCTATAACCTTCCTCGATAAATGGACTATCTAAAACTGAAAGAATTTTTCAATTTGGACCAGTAGTTCCTGAGATTAGCGCGTTCAAACAAACAAACAAACAAACAAACAAACAATCAAACAAACAAACTCTTCAGCTTTATAATATTAGTATAGATAGTTTAGATTCATTTACAAAGGAAACGGAACCTCTTTCATACGATCTGAGCCAGGAGTTTCAAGATTATTTATTTAAGGTTGTGAGTTTAATTCAAATTAATCACTAATTAATTGATTGATCGTACCAAGAGGCTTTCTTTGATCTCTGTTTACCCCCTATGGGAAAAAGACGTAATATTATGTATGTCTGTCTGTAATTAATTGAATTTCAGAATATAAAGGTTACTTTATAAACCATTTCTCACCGCTTTACATTTTGGCTCAGAAATCATCTGTTTCTTTCGAATCATGTGGATGTTTCTACTGTGTAAGAGATAACAAGAAATCTGCAGGAATGCACTACCTGTCAGCATTTCACAAGGCTTAATATCTTAATCCACCTTATCGACGCTATACGACATTGCGTAAGACATTGGAACTGTATTTGCATATCGAAAAGCCTTAATAATTCTTAATTTTATTGTTATTTCGCATCTCAATGCAACTTCTCCATTTGTTGATTGACCGTGACATAAAACGGACCTGTTGTTAATGGCACATACCATGCATGGAAATTTATATTTTACTTTATCATACGGTTAGTGGTCAACCTAGTGAGACGCGGAGTATCCAATTGGAGGTACCGCGTCCTGGCCACTTTATTGTGACAGGTAGGCGGGAGAGCCCGACAGACCCCCGCTTCCTCCCTGGAGCGGGACATGCAATAATGCATTTTCCTGACGAAAAAAAAGTGGTCAACTTAGTGTCAAAGTTGTTCAAGCCGCCCGAAACCCTTTGATATGGCTTAACGACTGATATCAAATTTGCAAAATCCGGGACCGACATTTTACGTGCTCTGCGAAGCACGGACACGCTCAGTTCAAATTGGACTAAGCGGCTACCCATCTAATGAATGACCGTACCAAGCGTTGCTTAACCCACTGATCGTTTTCCGACCGTTGAGCAGGACTATAAGCACCTTGTATGTAAATATAAGCAAGAGGATAAAGGTAGGAAGGTCGTTTCAAACGATGCTCTTCATTCTAACGTACAATCGACTACAGTTCAATGACAAGGGCGCGGCTGATCAAGGTCCTTTGAATTTTGGCCGATATCTCTTAAATCAGTGAATTGACAATGCTTTAAAAGAGAACAAATGCGTGGGCGGATCACTATAAACCGAGAATACTGGCCAATTGTAGCTGATTTGTTTTAAAATCCATACTTATTTTTGGGTTAAGAAAATGTTGATCGTAATTCTTGTTTCACCTCGACTTTATGTACCGGTACTGCTAAATAATGACGCGCGCTTTTTTGTGTTTTTTGGGAATGCTGTTCTTTTCTTTTAAAGCCAGCTTTTGACTGTGGGATGTAATATACTTAAGTATGTTTATTACATCTTGAGCTACAGTTCGAGCAATTGTTACTTTTACAATTGTAATATAATAATATATTATAGCACGGTGACAACGGTTTCGTACAAAGTGTATAACGAGCGATGAATATTATCTTAGAATGTAATATCAAATACATTTTTTGTATCGCATAGATAAAAGCCGACTTGAAATATTTATTACGATCTTCGGTTCAATAGACTGCTTTACAAAAATATGTAATTTAAATCAGTTTCGCTTAATATCGTTTATTTACTTCGACCACATTCTCTCACATCACCGTGTGAGTTAACGTGTATTTGTACAAAAAGTTACCACTTAATAAGGTTTCCATGCCATGAAAGGTGCTTATTATCTGACACCAGTTACGAGATGTCGGATAAAAAGTGGTCGTGGCAGATAACGACATAAGGCAGATATCTTGCAAGAACTAATGTTGTCAACTAACATTACGTGGCATGAAAGACTTGCTGTTGAAAGATACTTACTAATGTCCTATGGATGAGAACTACAGTTAGTGATTCCATAACGTTTAATGAAGCAGTTAATCCAAATCGAGATTGTTGATGAGTCTTATGAGAAATGTTATAATAGCTACGTCTCTAACCCCCGGTTTCCGAGGTACATTTAGTTTATATATTCAATAGCGTTTAAACTCATATAAAAATAACGCTATTGAATTGATTACTACCGCTAAATGAACTCAGAAACTGGGCATTAAAGCCCAGTATCCAATAATGTATTTTGTATTGTTATGTAATTAAAGTGGGTACATCTAGAATTGTTGTGACATTTGTCTAGACAGAATAACTTGAATTTGACTTAATTAATAATGATTAAACAGTAGATTTTATAATTCAAATAGTGCTCTAAAAGTTTTAAAGTTGTATAAAACCTTTTATAAACTGATTTCGAAGTATAAAGACCAAATCTAAACTGATTTTCTTTTTCGTCTTTTGTCCACCAGCTTTGCTGTTACTTCTGGGTTTCCTGCTAGCAATATGGGTGATGTACGGCATCGGCAAGCTGATCATGTCACGCGTCAGACGGACTGGCAAGCTGCGGTATGGAGACAAGGAACTGGCGATACAACAAAGGCTTAGAGCACTGGATACTTTTAGAGGGTACGTATTAAATATGGTATCTGTCTTATTGTAAAATGATAAAAGTGACTATTGAAAAAATGTTTAGTTTAGTTCTCTTATTGATAGCAATCAATGTTTATAAGATTCAAAAGATGCTTTACAGATTCAAAATGAATGTTTTTACTTTGCTATACCAAATATAAATAGTAAATTGTTTCGTTAAAAAATAGTTTAGTAGTTTTTGGGACATATTGGGGATGCTAATAAAGTATAGCTGTACGTACAAAATATTTATGACTCAAGATTCGTATCGTAATCACTTTTCAGCGTAAAAATCCGAACCGATTCTCTTACTAAAATCACTTTTTTACAGAATGGCGATAGTATTCATGATCTTCGTGAACGACGGCGCCGGCGGCTACTGGTGGATGGAGCACGCCACATGGAACGGCCTGGTCGCCGGTGACCTGGTGTTCCCTGCCTTCCTCTGGATCATGGGCGTCTGCATCCCGCTGTCTGTCAAGAGTGCCTTCGCAAAGGGCGTGCCAAGATGGAAGATCGTTATGCATATCGTTAGGGTATGTTAAACTTATCTTTTTACCGATGTAGTACTTATAGTTGTTATTAGTTGTAGTAGAGCTGATTGCCAACCTTCACTAGTTGGAGAGGCACTTTAAGAAGAAGAAGATAAGTTGATACAAACTTTTGATAGTATATCGCTTTAGTATCAAGTGTTCCAAAGATGTTGGGATAAGAGCTGTTCTTTTGATGCTGGAACAAATGTGTTAGATCTGTTGATAGGACTATCTTTAGAATCGTTTAACTTCGAAAATCGAAATCATTTTTATTCGTCTGCAAAGTTGCATGTCAACAACCAAATCTAAGTCGTTTAAAAGATCCTTGTCACTCCCTTAGAAACCATTTTATAGTCCATTAACTTAGTAGAGAGCCTTGGGTTGGCTTGGTTTATTAATGTAATAATTCTGTGTATTTCCAAAATAAAAAAAAAAGCTGTTCAAAGTAAGCCACAGTCGGCTCCATAAAGCTGCGTTTAAATTCTGAATTTTGTATAGGTACCTCCGCGAACCTTGCAAACAGGTTTTCTATTAAGAAGTTAGATCATAGTCATGAAAGAATGTATACAAATCACAACTAACACCTAACTCATCTGAAACAGTTGTGAGCAGGTTAACTGATGATAATAAACGTTGAATACCTGAAACTTATAACGTTTTCTATTGTAAATAGAACACCAGTGTAACAGTTGTGTGAGTGCACGCTTAGATCCGGCACTGGCTGTAAATCTCTCTCAATCACGGTATAGTAATGCACTATCACCACGCTCCGGTTATTTTTACGATGTATCATATTAATATGGGGAAATATGGTTTAACGGTTAAATTTTGTGGTTCGTATTCAGTAGAGAGTAGTAAATTATAGTTTAATTGTTGGGTTATAAAATTAGTTTCAATTTGATTTATTGATGGAAGAAGACCTTTATGAAGTGTTACATGCATTGTCCCATCATACGATGAACTTTGTTAAGTTGCAAACTTCTACATAGTAGTCTTGCTTTTTTTTAACTCATTACTGTCCCAAGGCTGGGTAAGCGTCTCCTCCCAAACAAGTGGCAGTTAAGCGTAAAGTCCACCACGCTGGCCAAAGAAATGTGTTCGAGAATTTTTATGTATGAAAAGTTTCATCGTGATGTTTTCCTTTACCGTTAGAGCAAGTGCTAATTATTTCTAATACACACGTAACTCGGGTATTTTTATTAACTGTATAATATGCATGTTTTAATCAATTGCAGTTTAAAAGGAGCCATTAATCAATGCCAAATTATCATGAAATCTTACAATATTTCCCATATCGAAATCTAATTTAATATAAATATAATGTTAATCGTTTGTTAATGCATATTTATAATGTAATAATGTACGAGGTGGTTACGCAAGCATGGCCTGTGAAAGGGGTGTATAAGGTCAAGTCAGAACCGGTTGTTATGTAAACGTTACAAGATACTGTCTGATGGTTAGGGTTGCCAGCTTTTATTTGACGAGAGTATACCTGACTTTAGGGAAGGTAAATAAGGTAAAAACGGACTAGGTAAAAAAGGAAAATCATGTAGGTATCAATAATTTATAAAACAAAGTGAAGACCTGTCCTATTATTAACATCATGTTTAAACTCACACAGTACTCTATTAGTGTTATAGTTCACAGAAGAGAATACGCCAACAAGATTTAGAGTACAATATTTTATTAGTACGGTTAGCAACCCTACTGATGGGTGATCTTTGCTCGGTGCAAACCTGTAGCCGACGTATGCTTAACATTATGAAAACGATCAGGTTGCTTCGAAGAAATTTATCACATTGTGAATGTACGTCCATCGTTGTGCAATTTCTTTTGAAGATAAAGCAGGTTGCTTTTGTAATTTCTTTACTAGTTTTTCTTTATTAAATTTAATTAAGTCGTCATATTTCATTGGCATAATTTTTATTCAAGAAAATGTATAGATAGCTCGTTATTTTCCGCAACAGAATTTTTGTTTTATGTATGTTTATTTATACTTTAGTTATACTTACGGGTTTAAATTAAACAAAGATTGTACCTACTGTGATTTGAATAATTTGTCACCAATTAGTAGTTCTTTACATACTTTATTGTGATAAATCTCAATCAACTTCATTGTAACAGTAGAGAAGCATGCAAATGCACACGATTTCGCTCTCGTAGGACAATAACGATTGTATAATAAGAAACTAAAAATTATCTCACACTGATTCGCAATAAGTGATTAATCTTCACTATAGACATACAGATATTTTGTATTCAGATCACGCGATCCGTTCACTTTCATTGCATCACATAGACTTCCGTATTATCTATCATTGTTGTTAAGAACATACTTCGAGTACGTATCACTTGATCATCCACTAGCAACCGCCGAACAATTTTTTGCTACATATTTCATTGGAAATTCTGTTCGCGTGATAACATCTAGAGAGCTCTCTCCAACGTACTCTACCGCCATATCGCTGTACACAACATTCATGTCTCTCTAGCTACTATTACTTTGTTTGAAACACGATCATTACCGTCGATGTATATCGCCTGCGTGCGGATAATCTTTCGCATGCGTGTTATATTGTAGTTCTTCGATATACTAACCCAGTAACGGACATGCCCTGGTTCTGATCGTCGTGGCTGATACGCTCAGAACAATTCACAAGTGGCGATGTCACGAAACAAATACATTTTATGGACCGTTATTCGGCAGATGGTTGGACGCCAACTTGTGGGTGATTACACCTATTCTTTTGTTTATAATTGATGTACGATTAGGTTACTGGAGTAGAGAAGTATTACGTTTTCACTTTGAAAGTCCGTCATAAAATAAACCATAACAATAGGAGACAGACTTGGGCTATATATGTAATCTAGCTGACCCGCGCAACTTCGCTTGCGTTGCATAATTTTCCCTGCTTTTGTAAATTTTTTCGTTGCTACTCCGCTCCTAATGGCCGTAGCGTGATGTTATAAAGCCTATAACCTTCCTCGATAAATGGGCTATAGCCAGTAGATCCTGAGATTAGCGCGTTCAAACAAACAAACAAACAAACTCTTCTTCTCTCTCTCTTCAAGCTATTCAACTCTTCAAGCTTTATAATATTAGTATAGATAGTTAACACCTTGGACAAAAGGTGAAACTTCAATACTGTTATAACAATGTGTCAACTTTCGGAAATAACATAACGTACTGGTAAATAAGGAAAATATTTTGTTTAGTAAAAGTCTATATAATATCGTGAAACAGATAGTGTTGAAATGTATGATATAAGCGCCCGACAATAAAGATCTGGCGTACTGAGGGGAGTATCCTAAATTGTCCGTAGAAATGGGCTGAACAGATAGACATAGAAAAGGTTAGAATGCGTGAATGTATGACATCAATAACCGATCATCACATTCACAATAAACTTTTTATGTACTTCACCTACTACAATAAATTATTGTCTTATATACTAAAGTGGTAATTTCTGTATAGTATTGTATTTTAAACAATATAACAAGTATAAAGTCCAAATCCTATACGAACCATCCGAACGCAATGTGATTACTAATCATTTATCGTACAATAGGCTTGTCATTGAGAATGGGTTTCATTTCTCAAGTGGTTTGCGCAATTCTTGAATAAGATAGACTATTCGTTAACGCTTTGTTGCTATTGTCTTTGACGGTTGAGATAAATGAAATGTTGTTGGAATGATGATATCATGTGTGTGGGGTAAAGGTATATATCTATTGCTGCGTGATCGGTTTTATATTACATTATTCTTATCAACAACGAAATGATATACAAAAGATACACGCAACTAAGTTTTTCATCAAAGGATTTTGTCGTAGTGCCTTTGTGGCGTAGTCGGTAGTGTATCCAACTACAGTACTATCGAGTACCAACAACCGGCTAGCTATCGAAAAAAATTGTATTAAAAATCGGTTCAGCGCCTTTAGCGAGCGTTGTAAAACCGCAGTACATTTTTAATGTCAATCTCGATAGTACCGACTGTAGAGAATTGCGCTACAAATCATGAGGTCTCGGGTTCGAGTCTTAATTAAACTAATTTATTTTACAACGTATTATTAATCTATTAGATATCTCATCCATTAGTGGTAAAGCTGGCACTACTAACTATTTGTTATCTCTACAACTCTACTGGTTAAGGATTTGGTTATTTTTAAATACAATGTCTCGGGCGCATAGTTCTTTGATTGCAAGCTTGTATTATTGTGTTATTACCAAAAAATTAAATTTCAGTTTTCGCTTCTTTTACTTTGTTTATAGCATGCTCTGCCTCTTAATCTCCTATTGTTTAGACTTGTATGTCGTGTAAGTCTAGTGATAGTATCACGACATACTTTCATTTAAATTGAACAACACATTCACCTGAGTCTAATGTTCGTGTTTTTTTTATTGCTTGTCTCGTCCAACTAATCATCAATTTCTTTCAACTGAGAATTTCTTCAATGAGTTTAAAGGTCTCCTTTCCTCGTCTTAGTATTGAATAGTTGGGTGATAATACCGGTGACTTTTGATATTAAGGTTTTTATTAGTCAGCCAGACAACCTTCACCCCTTGCCTGCCATTATGACATCATCTATACTAATAAGATAAAATTTAAAAGTTTAGTTGCACTTAGGTTACAATTAAAAAAAAAAAATTTTTTTTGAAATGTACATTTGTTGAGGGAGACTAAATGCACTATGGCTGGTAGGAGCAGCAATAAATGATGAAAAAAACGGAAAAAACTAGGATGAAAAAGCGGACAGCCGCTAGTATCTATGTTAAAGAAACTTTTTCCAGCAAAACAATCACGTACCTTGGTGATAATCTATACCTTGCTATATAGCGCTTATACTCTAACTCTCTTATTCATAAAAATATATGAAGTTATGAAAGGCTTATAAAGTGTTTTGTTTCTTTCACTCCTTAGTGAAATGTAAAAAATAAAACACATTGCAGTAGCTTTTTAACTAAAATAGGTTTATAGTGTGCTTATGAATAAGAGGGTAGAAATAAAGTATATTTTTTTGTGTTCCAGCGTTCGTTGATGATGTTTTTGCTGGGCATGTCTCTGAACACGATCTACGGCTCCAACATGTTGTACGAGCTGCGAATCTTCGGCGTACTGCAGCGTCTAGCCGTCTCGTATCTCGTCGCAGCTGGGTTCTACGCGCTCACTGCGCCTAAGTACTACACTCCACCACGGGTGAGTTGCAGAACTGCACCGCGATTCTCTACCACTATCGACTACCGACAACCGGCTAGCTATCGAGAAATTTAACACGGAAATCTGTTTAGCGCCTCTAGCGGGCGCGCGGGCGTCGTAGAAACTATTTTCACAGGACATTTTAAATGTCAAAATCTCGATACTTGATGATTCTAATTGTAGAGAATCGTGCTACTGTTAAAGATTTGATTTTTTTAAACATCAACTCTCGCACAAAGAGATTAAAGACAAACGATTATAGTTATAAAAATATAGATCTTGCGGAAGACGCTAGTGTTTCTTATTAGTTTTCATACAAAATAGTGGTAGATCGTGGTCGAAAATAGCTCGTCGGATAATTCTTTTTACAGTTCTAAAACGAATATTAAGATCTTAAATTAAATTCGGTCAGTGTTACCTTAGAAGCAAGATTGTAATAAGGTGATTAAGACAGGCATCATCATCTATTCTTATCTAATTAATTCGGTAATATGTTAACAATAACGTGCATATTGCACCAAAAGGTGAATCAAACCAGTTTTAAGATATTTCAAATACGTGCAATAATAAAAAGAATAACAATGTATACTATTATAATATATGCAAATATTGAAAGTGAAGGGTACCTTGACTTCTAAGAGCCTTTATGACAAGCTCTGTCGACATTATAAACATGTTAGGATATAATTAAAATATTGCTCTCGGTCTGGTTTTATAATCGGTCGCGCAATCACTATTCTTTTCTTAACGTTTCTTCCGCCACCATTTGCATTGTTGAATTTTATAGTGCTGCTTTAAGATTAATTGTTCAATGTTCGCTTTTCTCTCATAGACATATGAACAAACGAATTTTGTGTTCTGGAGACTAACACGATGTACTCCCAGGCTCGAAACAGTTAGGATCACATAAATACTTGTTCCATATCGATATCAAACCCATGAACTGCACAAGAAACTATAGTATTTCAGCTAGCCACCACCAAAACCAGTGCCTTCTGAAATCATCTATCTATGTATCAAAGGTGACTGACTGAGTGACTGATTGACTGACATAGTGATCTATCAACGCACAGCCCAAACCACTGGACGGATCGGGCTGAAATTAGGCATGCAGGTAGATGTTATGACCTAGGCATCCGCTAAGAAAGCATTTTGATCAATTCTATCCCCAAGGGATTAAAACAGGCGATGAAAGTTTGTTTGAAATGATATTCTATCTTAAGTCACAAACCACGCAAACAAAGTTACGGGCAAAAGCTAGTTTTTAATATACAAGTATTCAGTAAAGAGTTCGACATGATTGTTATTAACAGTTGAAGTTCGGCGTGTGTTCTCAGGGCGCGTGCGGTCAGGCGCTGAAGGATGTGCTCTCTTGCGTCTGGTGCTGGGTGCTGGCCGGCGTGCTGGTCGCCGCTCACAGCGTCATCACCTTCACTGTACATCACCCGGACTGTCCTGCGTAAGTTTAACATGTTTAGACAATCAGTATCTATAGTGGAATCTAGAATTCACGTTAAAACGCGATTTCCGATAGTGTAAAAAATGTGATGAAATATACGACATTTAAGCCGAAACATGTATCAAATGATAACAGTTTGTCAAGCTTTTATCATTTGCTTTGCTGCTTTTATAATTCGTAATTTAACTGCATTTCAATTATGATTGCCCTTTGAAATTTTTACTGCAAATAACACTAGCGCAATTTATCCAGTTTGCTGTACCTTTGTTTTGGTGTTTCTGTTTGACTTTGTTATTCAAGACCTAAAAATGAGCTCAGATTAAGTTAGTACCAAGTTAGTCTGAATATAACTTATTCTAAAATATATCTTTTTCGCGCAGTTCCAAACTACGAGGCGCCTAATAAAAAATATCTTTATTTTCAGCGGTTACTTAGGGCCTGGTGGCAGACACGATGACTGGGTAGCCCCGGAGTGTAGCGGTGGAGCAGCCGGGTATATTGACAGGTTACTGCTCGGAGAATCACACCTGTTCCAGCGAAGTGATGCCAGGGGCGTGTACGGAGGACCACCGACCGACCCTGAAGGATTATTGGGTAAGGGCAAATTACAAATTGTATATTACTGTTTGACTGATTTGATAAAAGCGTTTCAGTTTTAGCAAAATCTGCGCTTAAAATCTTGTCTGTGATACTTACTACTACTTTTGACAGCGGCAGCGGCTTGAAATTGATTGCCCGTGCTGTATTCTGCGGTAACATTCTTTACTTTCGAGTTATATAAAATTACTCTTCTGCATAATTTGTATTTGATCTTCTCCTATTTTATACCATTCATCTATACTTATAATAAATCTGTAGAGAGGTCAATTCTGTACATTGAATATATTAAAAAAAAAATCAATGGGGGATGTTTAGTAACGGATACTGATACCGAATCTGCAATTTATAATTTTCTTTTCTGTCTGTCTGTCTGTCTGTCTGTCTGTCCTCCGTCTGTATGTGTCACTATCACGTAAAAACTACCGGATAGAATGCACTGAAATTTGGTATATCCATAGAATAAGTATTGGAGCATCTTTTAAGATACTGTTTACCTCATAAAATTGTTTGATTTTCTAGAAAATTGCAAATATGTAGTAAAAATCGTACACAGGTAACATAAAAATATAAGCGATAATTTTGGCATCACTCTTAAGCGTCGCTGCGGCGTATTGGTTTATTGTTCCGTAAGCAATCGTTTTGGTGTGCGATCGAACCTCATCGGAGACAGTACTTTTTGTGACTGTTTTACGTTTCAAAGTACTTTTTAAACATTTTCTATGGATTTTGTTAAGATTTTTGTGGAAATTGATATAAATTTTATTATTTCATAGTGCATTATTTTATTTGGGATAAAACCTCATCGGATACAATGACTTTTTGTGACTGTTTTACGATTCAAAATACTTTTTTTAGCATTTTTTAAACATTTTGGGTAGATTTTTGTATAATTTAATATCAATTTTATTTCATAGTGCATTATTTCATATGAACCTGAATTTACATATAGGTACACATAATAGATGGCGTTGCAATCCATTTTATTTCAAAGTGCATTATTTCATATGAACCTGAGTTTACACATATACATCATAGATGGCGTTGCAATCAATTTTACAACATGCACCAACCTTATTGGTTTTTGTTTTATTTATTTTTTAATTTAATGTCAATCAAAATTTTTATGCATTATGTATCATATGACGGGATGATAGGTAAAATTAAATTATCTACAATGTCTTATGAATATAAAATTATGGTTAACGCGGCGCTCGCGCCGGCCGTATCATCGTAGATCCCTACATGATTTCGCGAGTGAAGAACTTTAGCGCGGTTCCATACGCGTACGCTACATAGCAGGTAGGTACGCGGGCGCCGACAGGAACATGAGAGAAGACGGGTACGGACAGAACGATAGGTCAAAACGAAAAGTTTTTAAAGCATTTGCATGTATATTATTTTGAAAGTATCTAGGTCTAAGTGAGCTGCAACGAATGCAACAGCACGACATTCACGCGAGCGGAGCCGCACGGGTCAGCTAGTATCAACTAAAGTATCCAATTTTTATCCTTCCAGGTTGCCTAACATCAGCGGTACAAGCTCTCCTCGGAGTGCAGGCTGGTGCAACAGTTCTCCTGCAACGTTCCCACAAGGCGCGCATATCTCGCTGGCTCGCCTGGGCTCTGGTCTTCGCGCTAGCTGGTGCCTTACTCGCTGGATTCTCTAGAGAACACGGAGTCGTGCCTATCAATAAGAACTTGTGGTAAGTTTGGTTTAACTTTAATTCTATATTTTTGCGGGATTTTACAATATTATCTGTTTTTTTTGTAACAATACAACCTCTAAAAATTGGTACAAGCATATTAAAAATGGTTCTTTCTGACAAGTGTGATTATTTTGTATCTACTTCTAACTTGAAAGTGGATCATTCTCCTAGTTGCACACAATTTTATCGAAATTGTATCTGAAACATCGAAGGTAAAATCAATTATTAAGCTCAGCATAAGTATTATTTTGGGTTGGGTTATCCGGTATTTAAAGATGTCTGATTTCCAGGTCAATGTCTTTCGTGCTGGTGACATCAGCGTGCTGCCTCATCCTCCTATGCTTTTGTTACACCTTGACTGATGCTTGGAGGATCTGGGGAGGCGGGCCCTTCAGGGCTCCAGGGCTCAACGCCATTGCCCTCTACATAGGACACTCTATCTGCGCCCACCTGTTCCCATTCCATTGGAAAGTACCCTTCATGAGGACACACACTCTTCGCTTAGTTGAAGCTGTCTGGGGTACAGCCTTATGGGTTATTATAGCACATGTTATGGCAAAGAAGAAAGTATTCATCACTCTTTGAGCAATGTAATGTACATATTTAAGTCGTATTTGGTCCTATAGCGCGATTCTCTAGAGTCAGTGCAATTGACTATCGAGAGTTTGACATTTAAAATGTACTGTAAGAATTAGTTTGCACGGTATCCGCTAGGGGCGCTGGTCAAGTTTTCATATAACATTGTCGATAGTCGGTTTTCGATAGTCGATAGTGGTGGAGGTTTTGAGAATTGCGCTACTAGTGACATTATTTTAAGAATAATAATTATTAAATTGTATTCTAATGCGATACAATGTTGTAAATATTTATTAAGTTCTAGTTATGAGTTTATTGTTGGCTAGTTGCGAGCTTTTTTAACTTTAGATATTTCGTTTAATTATTTCTTTAATGTTTCTCAGCCTGTGTCAATTCATAGAAATCTTCGTACGTTGCCATACAATGTTAAACCCAATATTTAAAAATCTGTTTTTAGTTTACTTTATTTCTTGTTATTATATTAATTTTTCATGGCAATTATTTTGTAAGACATTATTGTTAATATTTTAAATATTATAATCGTTTAAGGTTTCGACAACTAATATAGTTAAGTTTATATTCGTTTGTAAAATAGCTTTTAGATGTAAGGTTGGGCTAGAAATACGGGTGATTAGGAGTATAACACAATTCATTCAATTGTTTCACGCCTGTTATAACCAAACGGTTAGCCGGAGATATGTGAAATACACTCACGGTTCAACAGTAACTATGTTAGTCGCATATTATATATGCCAGACACGTTATCGATGGCTTCTAAATAAATATTTGCGTGAACCGGGAATCGAACCCAGCGACCACATTATCAGCAGTCGGTTACAATACCGTGTCACAGAGGCACAGTAAGCAGAAATAGTGACAGCACTTATACAAGTATATTCCTAATATCGAAATATGTAGTCAATTACTTCATTAATTATGTATTTGTAGCCCAACAATAGACATTAAAACGAAGACTGAGCGTTAGTAAAACATAGGTGCTCCGATAGTTCTCAAATCTCTTGGTTTCATTATTTTATTTTACGCAATTATTATATTAAAAGTCTAGTCTTAACTGCATGTTTTAAACTACATTATTGTATATTATTATGAAGTAATTAATAAATAAGCTTGACAAATTGAATAAAATATGGGTTTTCATTTAATTTTGCTCTTAATTAAACGAACAGACGTTAGATAAAAATTAATATGATCAAACATGCTTCTGCGCCATTCTTTAAAGTCGGTACTGTCGAGTATCTAGAGATTGACATTTAAAATTTACAGCATAAATAGTTCCTACGTCGCCCGCTAGAAGCGTTGATCGGCATTTCATACAGAATTATGGAATTCTCAAACAAGCTGGTTGGCGATTTTCGATAGTTGTAAAAAAATCGGATTTATTTACGAATTTTAAGCCATAACAAGTATTAAATGATGAACTTAATATTTTTGAGGACTAGAAAGACAGACAGAAATGGTTTTGCTTCCACAAGAGACCAAATCGAAACATGTTTGTCGCATAGGAGGAAAATAGGGTTGACGAAAAAAACAATCGATATTACAATATTTGACGTTTTATTAGAAGGGTGACAGTAAATCCGCAATGTCATTGAAAAATAATAATAAAACAAACGATTCAACAAATCATGACTCAAGGTAACGCATAGTTTTAACAAATAAAACTATCAATAAAATTACACTTTAATGTATAACAAGTATGGAGGGCCACACGTAACAGACCTCCCGACCTCCCATATACGTACAGAGCACGATTCATTTGAGCTTATTCTATATATTACATCATTAAGTTACAAACTTGAAATATTCTCTAGAGTATATCCTCGAATGAATCGCAACATTGTCACCCAAATATGTATGGTGCATACTAACGTACAATAGTAAGTATGTTTGGCATTTCGTTTACATTACAAGTTATTATGTCATAATAAGCCCGGCGCACGCGCACCATCTCATATATATTAAATTTCATTATAAGTTAAATATAATCTAACATCAGTTAATTCATCATAATTCCTATAAAATCACTTTTGCAGACGGTAAATGCCATGTTAGGAATTGATAATTTCATATATTTAAATAATTATATTTTCTATAAAGGATACTCTTCGATATCTTGTCGTATTGTTATCGGTAGTTATCCAACACTCGATAGCTGACAGGCAGGCACACATTGCACTATCAATAATAAACTTGTAAGTAGGTACTAACGATACTTTTACTAGAGACCTAACTTGTATAGTGATAAAGACATGTAAAACAGTGTTTATATATATCTAAAATTTCCTTAGAAAAAATCTCTTAAAATATATCTCAATTCTTTAAAACGTTTCCCCGACGTATCGGGTTAATAATAATGTCGATATATTAATTCAGCGCTATATAAATAGAACATTTTCTTATATTACTAAATAGGAAGAACATTTACGAGTGTATAAGAGAACAAATTAATTGCACAAACAGTGAAATATTAATACGAAACAATGATAATAACACCTTTATACAGGCGTTCAGATATATGAATATAATCTTTTATATATGTGTGAGATATCTACAGTGCGTCGCTCCAACTCAATGTGTAGAAAACGTTTGGGAATATGTCGAATGTGGGTTCAGCTAGTGAACTGTGACGTCATACCACCTAGCATAGACAGTGACGTCATCATTTACATTCATAAATAAGATTCCAAAGTATTCTACGATTGATCGTCGGAAGGGCGCTTACAAACGATATTTGCTAGTCTTATAAATTATTCTAGCGACAATTTATAACAGCACACATGAAATAATGATGTTACTAAAATGTTTTGTTATGTGTATGTTAAATAAAGTCTACGATTAGTGTAATAAGTACTTGAGCTCACTTTAAGTCACTCATATTACTAAGAAATGGAATGTTTAGTGTGTAGAATGTTAGATAGATCACTAGCGATTTTGCCCTTTGTTTATGTTACACAACATAAAATTACCACATTCTTTATTGTTACTAATAAAAACAGATTTTCATTAATATTTAAGATGACGTGTACACTATAGTCTCTAAAATATTAATAAAAATATTATTCAAGATTTCACAAGTTACAAACATCAAATCAATACTTTGATTTACGAAGACAAGATAATATATATCAAAACAATATCTTATAATTATTTTCTTCTAAGCTCTATCCCCTTTCCGAGCTAGTGATAGATTCAGCAATTGTAACGACTATGATAAGTGTCAACATTTGACCTCAATGAACAAATGATTTGATTTTTGTTTTGATAAATTCCCCGTATATGCCTTATTATGTAAATATACTCTTCAATACATATTTCTATATAATTTGTTGTATAACACAAACAAAGGTATATAAGTTAAACACGCAACCATCACGCTGCGTTCCTGGGGCAACGGCAGAGTTGGCAAGACCATCACGAATATGCACCGAATCACTCTTAGAAATTCTATTGAGACTATTTTTGTATATGGTTTAAAAAATAAGTTTATAGGTGTCTGACTACAGAAATGAAGAGGAATATAATAACTTTAATTATAAGATTTTAAGACTCCATGCTAAGCACGAGTTTGCCTTCAAAATGATAGGATATAGGAGAAGTTAATTTATGAAAATATTTGCCAATTTTAGAAAACATTACATTGTCAATTCAAGCGAAAGATTTTGAACTCTTCGAGTCTCAAAATTGAATGCTATAGGTACGGCTATTTAACCGATTTTGGACAATAAGGTATCATAGGAGTTCGGATGAGACAGTACAAGAGTTTTGATAAAATAGTTCAGTGGTAAGATTATCTCCGTATCTGAAGGCAGACATCCCTTATAGTTAAAATACTGTATGTAAGAAATGTAAGCGATATGTTAGAGTTAGTTGTGTTATTTCGTTGAAGGCATGCCATCATTTGTACTTGTCGATCCACAGAGCGCAGTATGAACTGAGATGTATACAGCTAATGTATCTACGGACCTCGGCGAGGCCCTACGGCGCCAGAGACTAGACTTAACCGAAAACACTTGTCATACAAATCGGTTTTAAATAGGTCCATTATTAGATACATACAATCTAACTTTATCTTAAATACAAGGTAAAATCTCTAGGACAATACACATTTCGCTATAAATGCAAATTCATGGAATTCAATATTAACGGTAAGACGCACCTTGGTACATTGCGAGTCTTACATTATTATGCTACTAAGATCCCGATCACACCTCGCCGATAGCTTCACGCAGCTCGCACGCAGCTCACACGCAGCTTGTACGCGGCTTACACGCGGCGAATGTTCCGAAACTATATTAAGTAGTTCAGTAGTCTCTATTGTTTAATCTAATGTCAAATACCATTAAAATTATTAGGCCACAGTAGGCGATGTTCCGACGAGGAAAGCGAGCCGAACCGCGCGGCGACACAAGTACAATGTATGCTTTGGGTAACAATAAAATCCTTAACCTAATTGCTCATATTTTCAATGAAAACACGCATAAAATAAAACTTACAAACTAATCATCGCCGTTACAGCGTTTAAGATATATTACGAGATTTCAAACAACACGCGTAAATAGCTAACGATACTTAACTAAGACCCCAGTACTATAATTCCCTGTTTAGTGATCGCTCCACGCACGTTCGAACGAAAACTGTTTAGAGTTGTATAAAATAAATATCTAGTGTGGCACTTGACAGTTCGCATACCAGCGGGTATCGGATCCAGCACCACAGAGTACCTATTTACTAACGAATACAGTGAGCAACCATTCAAACGCTGACAGTTCTTCCCTCGGACGCGTTCAATGTAAATACATCCAAAATATACATTCACTCCGTTACGGGACAGCGTATCGTTCCGACAGACGATCTCCGGCGGCACGTGCGGGGCCGTCACTTGCGGCCGCGCGCCACCATGGCCTGCAGCGACGCCACCTGGCTCAGCAGGCTGGCGTTCTTCTGCTCCAGCGACTCCACCCGCTTGCGGTAGTCCGTGTTCTCCGAGATCAGCACCTCCACCTTCCTCTCAAGCTGGTCCATGTATTCTTTCTTTTTGCGTCTGCTTTCTTGCGCTGAAATCTGGAAACCAAAGAAATGATAAAATTCTTTTGCCCCAAAAACGTTATTTGATAAAAAAAAATGGGTGAGTGAATCAACGGAATAACGCAAAAGGCATGATTTTGTGTATGTGTGTAAAAACATGTTATGGTTGCCTTTACAAAATTTAATAAAAATAGTATGCTAAAATACTATCAGAAAATCCCTACTTCGGTGTGGTGTATTATTTTCAACATTATTTTATGTAATATTTACCTTATTCTTAATTTTCCTTCTGATTTTCTTGAGCGACTTCTCCTCGGCCTTGGTGAGGGGTAGGCGGGTGGGGACGGGGTATCCTTCAGCGAGTAATGTGCGTTTCTCTTCTTCTGTCAACACTAATGTGCCTGTGGAACCTTTCTGTAATAACAAAAAACGAAACCCATTAGCAAATTAAAGATGAGACAATTTTTACATTTAAAAATTAAGGACCGGCTACTAAGTATCAGATAAAATAAAGCGAGGGCAAATGAATGAAAACAACTGACAAAAATCCATCTGATAAGTTATCCGATTCTTCTACAGAAGTGGTGAGACCGGGCCTGAAAGTCATAAGTTTACCGTGGCCCGTATTAAAATACACTCCTATAACAAGATATGGGATGATTTTAGTTTTAATTTAAGGATATCTGGCATAGCAACCAAAACTAGAAAGCCCAAAATAACTGTCCTTAATATCAATTAAACAATGAATATTTCATAACGTGCACAGGTAGTTCCCAAAATGGTGGCTGCACCTTTGTATTCAGTGATCATAAATATTTGAGGCACTTTTATTGCTTTCGTATAATCACGAGACTATTAATGTCTCGCTTTATAAACCATTTATAAATAGCATAATATTTATTCGACGAAAACGAATGCATGTGCAATTGTTTTTTATTGCTGGAAATATATCAAGTGGTCTTGAATAAATAATTTTATTGATATGTCACTGTAAGTAATGGGTTGATTGATTTCTACGAAATGTTAAAGTATTAAAACATAGAAGGTTTACTCGAGGTTCCTTTCTGCTTTTTAGCGACGATTAAATAACAATAAAAAGTTTAAAAATCAAATAGAAGAAGCATAATATTAATACAATTGCGTCCTGACTCCGGAATGTATTTTTTCTCTATGTTTTTTTGTATGCATTATATCGTAGACAACTATGTTGGGCGCTCGCAAATATTTTTTTTGTGGAATTGCCTTAAAGTTAGGATAAAAACAGTTTTTAGGACTAATTTACACCCTTAGAGAATCACTAGAAAAGGAACGGTAGAAAGGTCAGTGGATAGAATTAGCCACGCTAAATGTCTCAAATCTACCTTATAGGCAGAATTTTTCTTCCAACACTCCCCTCGTAAATTCAATCTCCCTTCGTGAATTATAACTCTGGTTTTGTGTACTGACCGGTTGACTGCTAATGAGCGGCGTGTTGATGGGCTGGCGTGTGTGGTGCGACACGTACAGGTGCGAGCGTCGGGCTGGAGCGGCGGGCGGCGCCGCCGGGGCGCCTGACGTCTCATGCGCCGGGGAAAGAGCGCCCTCGCTGTCGGACGAGGACAGGGACGACGGCGGCGTGGGCGGCAGGTTGAAGCCTAGGGGATGAAGAACAGGTTAATTTAAAATCAACACAAAATTGAAATCTGGGAAGAAAATTTGGTGGCATTGATGAGTATACGTAAGGTAAAGATAGTCCCTTCTATCATTCTGAATAATAGACAAATGTCTGTTGTTCAGAAAATATTAATCTGGGTGCTTAGCTGATGTCAAAAAATGTCCGGTAACAGCTATCCAATCAACGCGTCGACCTTATGGAGAGGGCCATGATAAGGCTTTGATAATAAATAGTAGGTACAAGGATTGAACTGCGGACACGGAAATAAAAACAAGTAGAGGAAACTTACCCGAAGCTCCTGAGCTGGATGTGACTTTGATAGAAAGTTTGTTTGAATTCAGGAGTCTTGGTGCAGCACTGAGCAGCAACTGTGGCATTCCCGCTGCACCGACTTTCTGTAGCACTGCTTGTGGCATGTGGATGGTTCCAGTCTGGAAGAAACAGATTAGTTTATAGATTGGTTCTTTATCCGCAAATGTTATCCATACAACAGGAAATAAATAAGATGCAAAATGTATGTTGGTTTGAAAAATGGAGTCAGTTTTTTTGGAACTTATACACTTAGTGACTCTCGTCTCTTATGTTATAAATAAAGTCAAAAGTAATATAAAAGTAGCACGAGGTCTTCCAGATCAATAATATTATAATCATCTGTATTGAACCCAACCTTCAGTCAGCGAAGACAATCGATTACTCCGAGGTGGTACAAATCGGAACACTTAACGAATTCCAGTACACGGCAAGTTAGCTCATTGTTTTTACAATAATCGTTAAAGATTCCATACTGAACATCTTCGTCGAAAAAGTCACGATTAAAGATAGTAATTATCCGAATAATTACCGAACTCACGCACGCTATCGAAAAGTCGCTTAAAAGCGGGTAAGTGCGTGGTTAATTCGTACACGAATTCCGTAGAACATCGACATAATGTCTCGCGGTATTTGACCCTAATATTAAACGAGTGTTTTTAATTTCTTTGCTTTCACAATTTGCTTTCAATTCGGTATTTCATTGACGAACGTAACGGTACTTTTCGATAGGGGTTTATTGTGTGTCGTAAAATAAACTGGTCCGAAAAGTACAATAGATAAGGAAAATATAACTAGAGTACTTGCTAATAGTTGTTAACCGAATTGATGAATAGGAATTTCTGTAAATGAAATGGGACAAACTAGTATGTAGTGTTTTTATTACAGTAAGCAATTAAGACGCGTACTGAAATTACGCATAGGTAGGAAGGTATTATAGATATTTTCCCGTATAAAGTCTATCGGAGGCATTTAACTACATTTTTGTCTAACAATAGTAAAAATGTTACTTTCAAAATTTGATTTCAAATTGTAAACTAATACTAAAAGTTAAACTTAACGGAGCGTTATAGATTGCAGGTACACTAAAACTTGATTGTTTTGTGGTATAAAAGGATCAACAATGTATACAATAAAATCAATATATAGCCACGGAATCCTAAAACGTTAACGATTTTAAGAGGTCCACACAGGTGAAAGCTGCAAGGCGAGATACACGAAATGTTTGAACTCGAACGACCTTTGCTTTTTGTCGAGTTATCGCACTATGAACGAATAGACAAGACGGTGCCTCGGTGAGCACATGATTGTCTCAACACGAATACGCTGTGGCTAGGGTTGACAGACTCACAAAAATAAACGAATCTAATTGTGTTTTCTAGGGCTCCAGATGGGTACCTATGTATATTTTGGCTATCTAGCTCTTCGCCAACAATTATGGGTACACTACAAAATATTATGCTGTAGGTTTAGAAATATTTTATTGCACATTCTGTAGCGCGTTACTGTTGGTGTTGTCGAATAGATCGATACTTTGAAATTTAAAATGTACTGCCAAAATAGTTCCTACGACACCAGTTAAATGCGCTGATCAGATTTTCATACAAATTTCTCGATAGCAAGCCAGTTGTCGATACTCCATAGTTGTACAAAATCGCGCTACGGGTCTTTTATATGACACTGGACTTAAAACTAACTTATTTTTCGGTTTTTGAAAGCTTGTCGTTCTTGAAAACATGTGCGACTTAAAGTAGGCTATCTGCGTTTCGACAACCCTAGTTTGATTCGAGTACTCATCGATTAACATGTATAAGTTTAATCGTGATTGAGGTATAAGAGAACAAGTTTTTTAACACTTCAAGCAATAACTTATCATTTTGATTGGATGATAATTCGACAGAATTCTAGTGCATAAAAGATCTGTTGAAATTAATTAGAAAGCGTTTGTAAAGACTAAATTTTACAGGCTGTTGAGATTTAAGAAATTTCTTTGGTTGCTCGGTTTTAAATATAAGAAATTGTATCCGAAAAGTTTCGTTTTAAATAAATATAATTAAAAATACTCCTCATTTGACGTCAGACAGTAGCCTCGTTAAATCTACCTTTGATACCGTTGCCCAGTATTTCAATTAAAAGGCTTACAATCTTACTATGCATATAGTTTTATCTGTAAATGGTCAGAAAACCACTTTCTTCGTATGAATATGTATGTTCACATCGATTTAACCTAATTTTCTCAAATTGTACTATGATTGACGGTATGTTGATTGAGAGATTATTCTCAATTGAAACTTCAATTTCCCAGCGAGTCACTTCACACATTGATTTCAATGACTTAATCTTTCTTGTTTTACTCTCTCCAGATAAATGCAATTTAACTTATAAGATACATGTAGAATTTCAGATTTTCGTGTCTTAATCTTGCGACTAGTAGTGTCCAGTAGCACGATTTTCTGCAATTGAAACCATCGGGAGTTTGACATTTAAAATGTACTGCCAAAATAGTTTCTACGACGCCCGCTAGAGGCGCTGAACTGATTGTCGTACAAAATTTTTCGATTGTTGTCGATAGTAGTACAGAATCGCGGTACTGTTTCATGCTCCCGTCATAAATTAGGCTTATAAATGGAAATTATCTAATTTAAATTTCTTTCAATCTAACCCATAGGCAACTTGAAAATTGCACTACAGCCTCTTATAAGTACTTAGGCCTAATAAAAAGAACTTGCTTACTGTGTGGTCAATAACATAATCGAGGTGTGCTACAGGCGTGCCGGGCGTGGGGGAGGGTGGGCAGGACGAGGCGGGTGACTCCGGCTCCGACTTGGGCTCGGCCTTCACCTCCCGTGGGGGAGAGTCGCTGGACCTTCGCCGACTGCTCCATGCGCTCGCCGGCATTGCTGGGTAACACTCGTCTTCCATGTCTGAAATGTAAAAATTAATGGGTTAGGAACATTCTGGAATGAGATAATTATTGCTTTCAGGCGAAGCCAATGATTTCAAAGCTAACTACTTGACAAGAGTTTCATAAGTATCCATCTTTAAGTAAACACGAAAGAAAGAGTTAGACGTTAGCGTCTTGTTGTAAAAATATGGTCACCAGTCATCCCGCTGGTGTCCCACAAGTCTGTCTTGTAGGTAAATAAGAAGACGGACTTCGATTAAGTTTAGTTAGAAGTGAGTGCGTCTTCATATATCTTGTATGGCAACTGTTTGACTATTGTCTTCGCTCAGCATGTGACGTAGTACATTTCAACGAAGAAGTTATAGAAGCTGATGGAGTTAAGAAGACATTATGTCGTGTTTCTGAGAACTGGTGACGGCTGAAGTGTATTATACCCACATAAGTTTCTGAGAATTTACTTCTCTCTCTCGTCTATTCAGCTTGAAAAGCAACAGAGAAAACGTTTTGAAGTAACTTTCGATCAAAGATGTTTCGAGAAGCATAAGTAAGGACAAATAGCGAACACATATAGCAATCACATTCGAAATAATAATTGTTTGTCCGGCATTACATGTGTAAGGTTCCGGAACGCAAGAAAATTGATTTAATACTAAAAAAAGCCTTCGGATATACGCTTTTTAACTGTCAAATTGTTAATTGTTTCCCAGTGATGCTTCATTACAGGTATTGATTGGCAGCAATATTACACTTATGATATGCATCTAGGTAACGGCGTGGAACATTGGGAAGTGCATTTGCGTGATTTTAACACCTTTTAACATACGCGTATGTGATTATAACGTTTCTACATCGATTAGATATGGCGTGCGGTGTTTCGACAGCAAATAGAACACTTAATATAATTGATTGTTCGGAGGATGAACACTGAACAGCATCCAGGTTTGTGTAATTATGTAGAACTAGTTTTTTTTCTGGATTAATATTTGACGTGTTTTTTTTTTTATACTGAATGTATTTGTTACTATTACAGCTTCTATATAGAAAATATTACTACTACTACAACTACGAGTTACTATTTAGATTTCGGTGGCAATGCTTAAAACCAAAATATAAACAGCGAATAGGATATATTTCTGCTTGACTAAGGATATAAAAATGTCAGTTTTTTAAGTATTATTTCGGATATATTTAAAAAATTCGTTACATCTAAGTTTAAGGAAAGAAACAGGTGCTAGATCAACTCAAGCAGTTGTAGTAATATAAAGTGTATGTACATACTAAAGCCTAATTAAAACAAGGTTCGTACTATTCCTTTGTCAATAGTGTTTTAGTTTTAGTGAATCGGTTTGTCCTTTGTGCGGCGGAAAGGGCTATCAAAACATGAAGTAGTTTAAACAATGCTGTGAGCCAAAGGACTAGTGTGACTATTGTGGAACATGTCATTTGACAAACTTTGAATGATGTAGCTTTAGAAAACAATTTAAAAGATAGATTTATATGTTGATCCCTCGGTAGATAACAGACTAGTTTTATGTTGCTCAGTATTGGCTGACCCCACTACCATATGGGATTCATAGCATGGAAGAGAGAGAGAGAGAGAGCGTTACTTGTCATACTTAAGAACGTGACTATAGATCACAATAGGATATTGGGTTCGATATCTCAGTTAAAAGTTTGAAAAATTTTACTCGGACTTCAGTAAAACATTTGTTATAACAAATGTGCCACGTAGGTTTTACAAGCAGGAAGTGTTCTTTATTTGTGCAAATATTAATTAGTATTTAGTCGCAGTATTATACTTTTATCCGTTCTTATTGATTCAGCAGTTTCGGAGATGATCACCTTAATTGATACGCTCTTTACAATATTACATATTAAAAGCGAGTTTTACCTCTTAAAAAGAATAACTTACGGTCAGTTTCTTCATCAAAAGTAACAGCCAAAGTACAGAGGTGAAGTAAATATCAAATTTGTTCGACCAATTTGACTGTCATTTTTACTTTGGCTGTTAATGTTGATAAAGAAAATGGCCGTTAGTGGAATAAAGCCAGTCAATTTCTGGAAAAAGTTACAAAATTTCAACTTTTTGGCAGATCAGAAACATCTGTAGGAGTAGTAATAAACGTATAAATCAAAACTTTAAACTACTTACAAAAACCTGTATTTGATGTTCGATTTTGGTTTGTATAGTATAGAATTACGAGGTTATACCGTAAACATAGAAATATGTTCAATAAAAACAGCTATCAACAAGCAATGAGTTGATTTCATCATCTTTTGATTGTCAATCATAGCATGACGTGGCTATTGATGGCCGCATCTCATAATATTTACTTTTTTCTTCAAACATGAAAGTAATGGCGTCTTTCAAAAGCATTATAGACTTTCTTCGTCTACCCATCACGAGATATATTATTGTTGTATTATAAAACAAAATGTACCGCCGGGTATTTGTGAAAATGTTACGTTATACTCTTACAAAACTACTGAACTGATTTTCATACAGATCTAACCAAAAGACAGAGGTACTTAAGATACTTTTAAGTTTTGTTTGAATTAGCTAAAATATGATATAGCGATGATTGAGTTCCAAATTCGATAAGAAAAATTTCCTGTCAAATTTCTAGTTACTCTAGTAATACCAATATACACATAAAGCATAATAAACCGCTGGACTTAGGAGGTAAAATATCTTATTTGCAAAAAATAGCCACGTTTATTAGGAAGGTCCAAGGTTACTCTACAATATACAACATACTAGAACTTTCTAATAACTATAAATGCAAGACAAGCTGAAAGGTTTAACTAGTATTAAGTTAAGTAACAACGTGGGATGACTTGCATCTGACAAGATATTTCTCTATTCCCGCTGCAACTAAGTTTTACAAGTTATTTTTATCCCTATAAAGGTCGTTTATTTTTATACTGCGTAGGATAGATATATTTTTCTGATTTACAGGTGTGTTAGCGTTTCCTTTCATAGAATTTGATCTTAATATCCTTATTTTGTCATATAATGTCAGGTGAAAGGTCAGAACAATTTGTAACGTGATAATTTACCAGTGTGTCACTTTTATTTCTAGACGATTTCTTATGATATTGATGTAGTCCTTAAATACTTTTCCCATATCGTAATTTTCCCTTCACTTCTCCCATTCTGAACTAAAAGATATTCTTGAAAACGTTAAGATGATCAATCATACAGACTATTCTATTACAGTGTCTCACGTTCAGACATGGGTCTCTCGTTAAAAATAAACAGTAATCCTTTTCGCCTCTTCACTCACCGACTACCTATCGTACATTTTCTTACAGTTTGCATTAAAAAACCATGTCTATATTATTATAGTACTTTATAACACTAATGGTGTGAATGTGAACTACAGAACAACATAGAGGATCCACAAGTAATCAATAATTACTTAATCAATGCGTACGCGCATCGTCGAACGTTTTTTTTTGTTGTTTTTTTACAGTTACATCATTGAATATTGAACGAGCACGCGTGATTGACTCGCTAAGTAGTTCCACTTAATTTATAGAACGGAATATGCGAGTACTTTGTAACGGTACGTTTTATAATAGGGAATAATATTTTCACATCACTAATTGCCTATTATGGAGTTCTTCCTGAGAAGGGATTGGTAATTCTCCGTTATATGCAGTAAAGTTACTAAGGGTCTTTCTGTATTTTATAAAGTTTTTCTCTTTCTGAGTTTCGATTTGACATCCTACCGCGTATTAAAATAAAGCGAATCCCTCTGACATCCTAAACCCAAATGCTACATGCAAATTAAAATCTTATTATTTTTTAAAAACTATTACAGAATAGACAAAGCGTTTCTTTATTGGCGTGGCTTCGAAATCTAGACCAGTTTTTAACTTAGATCAATAAATCTAGATCAATATTTCGCCAGAGTTTCAAACATAACAGTTGCGTAAGAGCATTTCTTCAATAAATCAGTCGATTGTCCTGTCTCTATGCATCATAGTGACATCATTTATTATGGACGACATCATCTGCCATCTGTCTCACTTGCCTTTATTTTGATACCACATTAAGGCCTATTACGTATGCGTTTTCAACTGGTTATAACGATGTTCTGAAACAATGTTAGTAACAGGCGTAAATGTGTATTTACAGTTTAGGCGTTAGATATCTAGCGCCTAAACTATTATTCATTAATATTGTTAGATTACAAGTTAAGAGTAACTAGGGTTGATTGAACTTGATTTATGATTAGTATAGTGTTACTAGATATATGGGGACTACGAATGAAATGTTCTTCGTCTTGTCGTATGGTTAGTGGTCAACCTAGTGCCAAAATTATTCAAGCCGCCCGGAGGCTTAGGCTTAGGACGTGGTTTGAAATGTTGATGTGTTTATTCATAAATAAAAATTTAAAAAACTGTCAGCATTTTTTCAGTCCGTACAAGAACCTTAAGTGCTTTAAGGATAACTGTATACATAGATAGAATAATATAATAATAGAAGTAGATAACTAGAATATCATATTTTCGCTAGTGTATGAAGCTGGTATCATACAATGCGTGGGTGTAATCGTGTTACGCCCCTGTTTCGAAGTCCTTTCTAGGAATACGAAGTTTAACCAACTTAAAACTGTGTCGAGTGTATTTTGATTATACTAGGTTAGGAGGATTTATTTCCTCACGACTTATATTGTCCTAAAGGTAGCCAAGTGGTACCTAATGCTCTATTGGCTTGAACCAAATAGTTTGCCGGCGTTTCTGTATTAATTTAGATTTGAGAATTTAACAGGAAATCGACAACCCGGAATGCCGTGATTAACACTATTGCTTGGTCCACCAGTGTCAGATTGATCCGGTATTTATATTTTAAAGCCTTCGTTTAACTATAATTTTGTACAAATTCAAGTAAATTCCTGAGTGTTTTCACTAGTTCAATCAATGTTTCCGATACAATTATAATTACAGCAGATCAATCAAAACACCGATCGTTCGATATTTTATGTAGTCAGTTTATAGAGTCCCGTATTTATACATTTTTATAGCTCCGTTTATATTTTAACTGGGTCTTGATAGTACGTAAACGATTCCAATTTGAAATATGATAGCAATATATCTTTCTTCCAATAACACTCAAACAAGGCGAGGCTTTATTGCACTTTACAAATTCTCAATTTATTTTATTGTATTCCATGCTATCGACAAGATATTTTTATTGCCAAAAAACCGGTAGCGAAGAATGGTCAGGCCAGTAGCTTTGTTTTTTAATCAAAATTCATACGCTACACTCTATGAATACATTTTAAAAATATACATAATACAGCTGTATCCATGCGTAATAGTATAACAGTAAGATTTTGATGCATTTTGATAACAGTTTTTGAATGAAGTTGAAACCTTATTACATGGTTAATATATTTTTACGAGTGGAGGAAATTTACATAAAATTAAGCGGTGTTCATCACGTTGACCATGACTTCATAGCTTTAAAGAGACACTTGACATTTCAAGATAAATCATCGTTGCCCATCGCGGTACGTTAACCCGTAGTTCCTTTCACCAAAATCAGTTGCAAATTACTAAAGAGTGAAGAGTCGGACTGGTCATGATTAAATTTAATGATTGGCTCGCATAACGGGTAACGGTTGGCTGATAGTTATAAAAACTTGTAAAAATAAATAAACAGCACACTGTGTTCTGTGTTGCTTTGTAAACGTTTCGTTAAAGGTTTCATTGAGTTGGAATTATTTTGCGGTTCTAAGCCTTAAGATCAATGAACAGATAAATTATTTGATCTTTGATTTTTTTCGACTAGTCATTGTGGTTTAGCACGAAGGCGTTTGCTGTGTAGGAAATCTCTAAAACATTTTTGAGATCGGAATTTCATATTCCAGATAACGCTGTATATTTATGTTTTAAAAACTCCTAACATTATTTTTACAACTCAATATTGCACTTATTTCAACACGGCAATTTTACCCGATATTATTTAAAGCGGCTAATTAATCCATTAATTACATTATTGATTAGCATTGCCTTCCATCCCGTCTTTGATAACAGGGTATTATCATAATATTACAGAATTTGGTAATTTTACGATATGAAATATAGGTAATGTCATATTTATCTCAATGATATGAATATGATATATTTCTTGAATGTTCTAGTGTATCTCGATGGTGATCATTAAGTATATGATAGCGGTTTTATCTCAAAAGACATTCGGAAGAAAATTTAGTTGCGTTCTTTTGACACTAGATGGCGTAAGTTGTACCTTCATTTAGTTTTAAATTATTTTCTTTTTATATATTTTTTCTTCTATAGCGGAATTAATAATTGTTTTAATTCTCAATGTAAAATTTTAATAGTTTCTGCATTTAATTACATATTGTCTTTAGAGACTTGTATAAGTAACATTTTAGGTATATGGGTACCTAATCTTTAAAAGTTGTCACGACGGCCTTGGGCCATAATTGATACATTTTTAAAGTTCAAAAGTTATAAAGTGACGAGACGATTGGCAACTTGTGGTCCTTTACGGGACCATATTAATAATAATGTCTTAGTAACAGTACATTTTCAAGGTCTTCACATTTTCGAGATTTTTTCTCGGAAATGAATTTTATTTTTGTATTAATTGCATATTTCCAAATGTCAAATGTTTTATAGCTATCAATGGTTTGAAAGGTTACCAGCTTTTGGATAGTCTATTATTTATGTCATTGTGATTTTTTCGAAATCTAGTTATCTTAATTAAACTTTAAACCGCAGCGATGGCCGCAGGGTTTATTTCCATTCAGAAACAATATAAGATAATCTTAGTTAACTTGTTTATGTGTGCTAATCTCGGAAACTACTAAACCGAATTCTAAAATTCTTAAACCAAAAGAAACCTATAGAAGCATATCTTCTGAAACACATCGTATCCTTCTATATCACCTTTCTACATTTCCACGTATCCTGAAATAGAGAAACACATACAAAAAAATGCTTAGAAACGGGAACAAGTACTAAGATTGTGTTCGCAGTGCATCGTAAACCTCAGCCGAGAGGTAATGGACCATGTTTTATCTCTCGAACAATACACTACTGCCGTCTTGAAACTTTCAAACTAATAGACTTGCAACATGCACCTTTGAAACGAACACTATTTATAGCAACATAGTAAAGAGTTTGTTTTATGTAGCACTTCTAGGTAGCTGCTAGAAAATACTAGACCCTAGTGTTTATATTGTGACTGTACTTAGTACCAAACCTGAAACGCCTTAAGATCTGTGTTGCAATAAATAAATGAATAGTCTTTCTCGTGTTCTCTAATAGCCAACCTTATGTTTCAGTTAAACACAGGGCGGAATAAAGAATAAAAATATTGCAACGATCATCAGCATAATTGCAAATGAAGTGTTAACTTACTTTTTTAATTGTTATACGTGAACCCTTTAACATTCCTAAGGATAACTGCGTTACATACAATGTAGCATAGCAAACAAAAACTATAAATATTCAAGTTCCATACAAGCATGAAAACAATTCATTAAGAAACCATACAACTACATACATGCCTGTACTTCTATCTCTAACCCCCGGTTACTGAGTACATTTAGCGGTAGTTTATCTATTGAATAGCGTTTTTTATATGAGTTTAAACGTTATTGAATAGATAAACTACCGCTAAATGTACCGCAGAAACCGGAAGTTTATCAACTGCACAACAAAGTACCATGTTTACAATAGAATCTAAAACAACTCGTGCATTTTGACCATATGACCTCAAATAATTATCAAAATAGTATTGATAAGATAAGGCACCTGCGTCCACGCACATTGTAACTGCAAGTGTCAAGTGTTATCAGTAAACATGTGTACATTCACGAAACTGATTCATGTGATAAAGAACATTATCTGTTTATAATGTGTTAGAGAAATTCTGATAAGACATGACTAATACGATAATGTTAGTATTGCTTTTGATCTAATTATGTAATTAGTAAAGTGGTATAGTTTTGAAGTCCAATTCGTGCTTTGAATAAAGTTTTTTAGGCCTTGGGGTCAACCAATCGCAGCTTCAAATTTTAAGTTCCTATGTGGTATATGGACGGGGGGTTTTAAGTCTTGAAAGTACCCGTGTGACTAGCAATTGAGTATGTTGGCGTTGGTTACTCATTCAGTCATTTAATTTTGTGAACATAACCAGAGCTATTTGGTTTAGTCATGTAAATCATCTAAATACTCGAACTACAGGATAATTATTTAACAATATATAAATTTAAGTAAATCTGGTCTAGGTTCTTAAAGGTACCACTAACTTTTCGTTCCTATTATTTGAAAATTATAAAATATTTTTTAAGAAAAAGAAAATTATTTTGTCCAACTAGAATGTTCTAGAAGAAGTTACGTGATAATTCAATACGTCTGGTCTGTATATTGCAATGATATCATCATTATTTGCTGTTCATTAAAACTACAGGACCAGCTGTTAAAACTATCGACGCAGTGTGTTCGCGAGTCACTAGGTTTTAGTGTTAAAATACTTACATTACACTATCTTTATAGCTATTGCGAAGGCGATTTTTATAGGACAGAGACAGGTTTTTCATGTAGGTACCAACTATATATCAGCGCTTTTAAGTCACTATGTCACGCATTAAGTAAGACTGGAAAGCCTTGTTGAAAGACGATAGGCGAAAGAATCTAATAGAATTTGAATAGAGCCTAAGAACAAGCCAACGAGTGAAATGTCTTAAGCCCGGTTTCTGAGGCACATTTAGCGGTAGTTTATCTATTCAAACTGTTTTTCTTATATTAACTTAAACGCTATTGAATAGTTAAACTACCGCTAAATGTACCTCAGAAACGGGAGCAAGCTAAATAAATAAAACACACACTAAACACTTACAGTTATTGTAGTGTGATTATCGCGGAACGTGCTTTTTATTTTGCATATTCAGTTACTTTAATAATCAATTGCAATTGTAATTGTTTTTTTTTTGTTCAGATCAGCGTTTTACTTCGAGAGCGCTTTTTCTACTAATTTCTATTACACATATGAAAGTTTCTAAAGATGGTGGACGTGAAAGATGTTAAGTATGTATGCTTTGTTACCCTGAACGTGATTAAGTGGACGAAGTCACCAGTAGAAGCTAGCATGGGTCAATAATGGGTTAAAAAAATTGAAATATTTTTTTTTAACCCATTATTGACCCAGTTCAGGGCAAGGGTCTCCTCCCAAAATAGGGAAGGGTAAAGCCTTGAGTCAGTCCTAAAGTTTTGATTATTTCATATATTTCTACTTTTTAAACAAGAGCTTAGAAGTTGCTATCACATAACTCTGCAAATAAAGCAGCAAAAAGTGACATCTTTAATCATCACTTAAATTGAAATTGAAAATGTGAAACAGCCAAGTTCTCACGCCCCACACAAAAGATGAACAAACGATTGAATATACATTATACATAAAACATTTGTGACGTAACAATGGTAGGCTTTCATTGACACAAGGTCGCAGGTTGTTGACAATGGACGAGGTCATCGCTGTCGCATTGTTTTAAACTACCATTTTATGTATTGCGATATTTCGAGTCATTTCTACATAGTATTTTTGAATAGTTGTTAGTAAAGGATTTTTGAAGATCTACTATCGTTTTTCGTACTTGAAATTGTGTTTTACATTTTATTTTCTTACAGCTTCTTTACGATATGAGACTTATATTATTTTCGTACAATGATTCGAAAGCATAAAAGGGCAATTAAAAATAGTTATAAATGTGTAAAATTTGCTACGATAGTGCAATTCCTTGACATGAAAATATTATTTTTTGACGTCATTACGATGGATAGGTATTTTATGAGGGATATTACTAATAGAACCCATTTTCTAATAATCGACTTAAGTCATTACGTAAGTATTTTCTTTACAAAAGCTACGAAATCTTTAATCATGCAATTGTAGCCAATTTATAAAATAAAATACAAAAGACCGGTCAAGAAATTGCACTCAATTTATAAACTCATTCTTAAATCAGTTATTTGCACTTGTTAAAGTAACAATATAATATTATCTGTAATGCACTTATAAAAATAGGTTAATTGGTGCATACGGGATCCAGATTATAATACGTGTACAATAAGGTTATCAGTTCACACAACATTAACGGTAAATATTGCATACGCGAATGCATTTTATTTTGTTTGCTCTTTATATGTTTTTAAAGGCAAATCCCGTCCTTAGAAATGGTCTTGTGTCGCGCTTTTATAAACATACAAGAAATGGATACAAAGACAACCAGTAGAACGATTTTCTGGAAACGGTACTATCGCCGCGGGTATCGGGAGTTTGACATTTAAAATATACCTAAAATTGAGTAACTACGGCACCAACTCTGTTTAGGTTTTCATACAAAACTTGTCATTAGTTAGCTAGTTGTCTGAAATCGATACTGGAAAAACATTGCATTACTAACTCGAAACGACAATTTGAGGGTTACACAAGTATTTGTCCGTGTGGGAATCGAACCCGACGTACTAGTTGAAGTGTAGACAACCTTAAAACCACAGTACCAAAGAGGCAGATATTAAATTTGCTTATCATTAAAATTTTAACAGAAGTGGTTTGTAATTTTAACCATTATTTTCTGTATCTATTTTCAGTCTACTATTTACATATTTAAGAGTAGCTAAAATAAACTGGTGCAACAATTGTCCTCCCACGCTTGTTTGAGTTCAAACCCACGGTATGCTCCTCTGACATTTAAAAGTTACGTGTGTAACCGAAATTTATCGTCACGTGCAATATTGAAAAAAGAGAGAAAAATAATTCTAGAAAAATAAAACACTACTAGGTATGTGCTCTGTGGTTGCACTCGTAGAGGATTCTGGAAGGGACTGGAACAATTGATGGGCGATTTCCAACTACTATCGACTATCGACACCGAGCAGCTATTGACAGGGTTTTTTATGAAATACTAATCAGCGCTCCCAGCGGATTTTGCAATAACTATTTTCTACATGTCATTTTAAAAAGGCAAACATTAGCTTATGTACCGACCGTTGAAAATCGCGTTACTGTGCAGTAAAATACACACATAATAAACATCCACGACTGTCACGCCGCTAGGCAAGGATCTCCTCCCGTAATGAGGGAGGAGTTAAGCGTTTAGTTCAATACGCTAGCCAAGAGTAAGGGACATTGAATTACTTCCAAAATTGTGTTGTAGAACTTATAAGCATTACAAAGCAACAAGCCTAATTTATTTTACTTCAATATCTTTTAAAACATTGTACCTAAATCCCTGAGCCCATATCACCGTATTACACATATTACGCCATCCCGCATTGTGATGTAAATCGTTCAATCGTTCACGTGAACCGCCGTCAAACGAGTTCTTTAAACTGGTTATTATCGAGTTTTCTTTCCAACTTTTAGTGTATTTGTACTCCATTAATCCTCAAACTTATGACTCTTGTCGAATAATGTTTGTGTATTTTATTTAAATGTTTATTAGATATTAGCTCTTGTCTACTACTCTGTTCACGGATATAGTTCCCTAGTTTAGTACCAACATGGTTCCTTTCCATTGGGATTTCCGGGATAGAAACTATCCTAGCCATATTTCGGGTCTCAAATTATGTTTGCACAAAATGTCATTAAAATTGGGTCATTTATTTAGGAAGAAGGAAGTGAGAGAGAAAGAAATAGATAGATCGAACCACTTTCTCATTTAAGTATAGTTTTAGTAGGGTTAGTGATAATTTGTTTAAGACTCAACTCTTGTAACAGGTAGTTTCTATTATTAAAATTAATATTCTTTGAAAATTGTAGTGTATTCAATTATATTATTAGCTTTGATAAATGACTGTTGAACTCTGTCGACTCTTCGAATAATTTATTCAGTAGAAATTGGTGTTTGTGTTTTTTAATTTTAATCATACACTAAATAATTAATTAACTAGTAGGTAAATTCAGTTATAATATTCATTTACTACTCTTCAAAAACTATTCGATAAAACGATGTTTTTGTTAAAACTACTTATTTCAAATGACTACCACGCAATGCATAGGTATCTGAAATAATCATACTAAAGCAAAACTAGCATGATCTATCAATAAGGTAGCAAGCACGCTTTGAATAATATGGGGAAAAGCAGTAATACAAGCAACGTGTCTTCCGAAACATGGAGGAACTCGGCCACCCATCCAAAGACCAACCTCGGCAAGCGTAACTTGACTTAGGAATTCAATCCGTGCGCTGTTGTTCCTTAGCCACGAGCTTCTCTTAATCCACTTGAAGTCATGATAATAGATAAAGACTCGTCTAAGAGAACAATATCTATGTATTTTTTGTACTCACCATCGACTTTGGTATGGTGTGGCGAGGGGGGAGCGGACTCGACGTCCGAGTGGAGGCTGTAGGAATGTTCTGTCTTGATGGGAGCGGCGCCTAGCGCGGCGTCGGTCATCAGCCGGTCGTGTAGCACCACGCCCGACTTGGAGTCGCGCTCGATCAGCCAGTCGGTCATCTCTGAGTCCTCGTCCAGAACATCTCCGTGCATCTCCTGGAAATAAACGTGACAAATTATTAGGATTTTGATCTAGATTTTGCTAGCTATTGTCGTAGCCTTTTAAATGGTTATTAACTGTGCCTCGATTCTCTACTACTATCGACTACCGACAACCGAACTGTCATCGAGAAATTTTGTATGAAAATCTGATCAGCGCCTCTGACGGGTGTCGTAGGAAACTTCTTGGCACTACACTCCAAATGTCAAAATTCGATAGCTAACCGGTTGTCGGTACTCGATAGTGGTAGAGAATCGAGGCACTGATACGTTGACAGTTTCCCTCTTTCGGGAGGAGATCGTTGCTTAGCACTGGCACAATCATAGGCTAAAAAATCAAAAATTTGACAGTCAAGTGTCTCCGAAGTAAATGGATAGGTGATGTGTTTCGATTTTATTATCATCAAAAGCCCTTTCAAGAAATAAGTTATGTAGAATAGAGAATCAATAACAATTAAAAACAGCTTTCACCAACGTGTATACATTATTGCTTTTTGCTATTTTACGGAAAAAAATAATCACTTTTATTAAGAACATAGACTAAAAGTAAGTTTAATCAAGACTATACAGTATTTACCCCTAGTTACCTACAATTAAATAGAATTAACCCTCGTAAACACATCAGAAAATGAAGATACACTATCATTATAGTCGATTAAACCCATGTAAAACTCTATGCTAAAATGCGTTGTTTTTTACGCAGCTTTTGAATACGCTATAAATTATCTCGCCCGGCGGATTTTTCCGAACTTGATACGTAAAAAATCTCTTTCGATTTGGACATTGTGAAATATGGTTTATATGAACCCGACTAGTTTTATGTGGCACTAAAAAATAGATAATTATAATGTTGGATCGGTGTTTTATTTCTTTGAGCTATTGTTTACTGTTTTTGAAATATGTGGATGGTAAAATAATTCGAATATAAAGTGCCCAGTTTACTAAGCCATTAGGTATGTCATTTTTAAGCTATACAAGAAATAGAATGCCCATGTTGAGCTATTAAGTTATCTCTTACTCCTGTATACAATATCATTATCAAAAACAGTGCAAAACATTTGCACCGTTTTCATCAAAAATGCATTTTTGGACATCACTTCAATCATAAAAATAATGACTATTAACCTTTTTTATTCAGTACCTCAAAAAACCAGTGACAAAACGTATTATATGGTCAAACAGAATCATCAATCAGACTCTGGACTCCGTGCCCTAACCAAAAGTTTTGGTAAAATATATGAAGCCGACGCCAACACACGGTAAAGCCGTAAAGCGAAATTTTCCGACAAACACGATGTTTGTGAGTGACATCATGGCTTTTCTCGTAATTTAAAAAATAAATAAGGCATTGACCTCTACCATGAGTCCATGACAAACATACAAGCCACGCAACTTGTTGTAAGTTGCCACTTATTTTTTCACTAGTCCTATTTTAAGTAAAGTTGTTGGTGGAGTATTTTTATTATTGTATATTTATGTATTCAAAACGCCTAATATAACTACGATTCTGATACATCTAGTATAGTAGTTATACGCTATTGTCATTTAAAGTGATTAACAACCATTAAATTAAGAATCTGCAAGTTTGACCCACACTGCAAAAAAGGATAAAAAATATTACAGGACCCACTTAGGCTTTAATAAAAAATATCGTATATTCTTATTGCATCATGCATAAAAGCTACCGTAGTGGCTATTAATAAAAAAAAAAAAATTCCCCCGCAGGAAAACTATTTTACGATCCTATAAACAGAATAAATCTATTTATCAAAAATTTTAATCAAAACACTGATAATCCAATTTATTGTCGCCGCTCTATACTTTTTTTCGGCAAGTTTCGCGCCAAAAATGGTCCACCATTTTGTTTACCTATATCGTTATTGCAACATAAGTATGTAGGCAGGCCGCGGTCAACGTACTGTCTTGCCGTTACGCCAACTTAGATAAAAAATATAATACATTAGTACTATGTTCGCAACATAGAGACGAATATCGCTTGTTCTTTTTCTTTTTTTCGAACATTTACATAATATATTGGGTGATTCGAGTTGTATCTTATATCTAATTAAAATAAATGGTTGTGTTATTTATTTTCTTTTGGAGATTAAGGAAACGCCCTTTTAAGTTATTTTGAATACATTTTATGGAGTCACATTACATCATAGGTTTATACACCCACGTTTTTAAAGCTTGTTTTGTTTTATTTTGCAAACTTTATACCTGTTGAGGCGTTTGCAAATATTTCAACATGGATTTGTCTTAAAAAAAGTAACTGCTTACGCCTATTCCACTGACAGGAAACGTATATATTCTTAATTGTATAAAATAATTTCCTTACGTTCGTCCAAACGATAAATTTTTTTCGAAATCATCTTGAAATTATCATTGCTATGCGCGCTGCTACGACTATAAAAAACTACATGAGTGATAGAATCAGCAGCACTTAAAGCGCGGCTCGCTCATCAATTTAACGGCTGCTAAATTGCACTTCAAATATTATTCTGTTAAGGCATTTGTACACTACAAATACTACTATAGATATTTATACAGAAAACTTGCAACTGAAATAATAAAAAACACACAATAAATAATGTTTTAAAGTGGTTTACATTATAAACAAATGAATATTTCTTTACAAATTACAATGATTTAAAACGCACTATTTCATTTTCGAATAATAAAAAGTAAAAACTTTCGAAATTTAAAATCACTCATATGAAAAATAAATAAAATTGCTACGTAATGTTGTAAGAATACCTATTTAAATTAAGAATGTTGAAATTTAAAAGTGCTGACTGGCTAAACAATTTTGTTTTTCTGCGTTTTGTTTTTAAATTACTTTGTCATCTATTTTTAAATCACGTTCTCTATGATTATTACTCATAATAAACGCTATTGACATTTAGGCGCAATTTAAATACACGCCTTGAATTTACAAACCATTTTTTTGTCGGCTCATAAATTCAGAACGGGTTTTAATGGTGCTTTCGCTACTGTCACTAGGAAAGACATTCAAATGTGACATGTCACGATTGTGATGCTTATCTAAACGGCTTTAAACAATAAATTAAAGAAGCCGAAAGAAATCCCTTAGACACTTACCTATTTATTTTTAACTTTGTATGTCGTAGAGAAATTAAATGTACCTCTTTTTTGTTAGCTTAGATGTCATCAACCTTTGAGATTGTTAATGTAAATAATAATGTATTTAGTACTGTTCTGCGAATTGGGTATCGAATAATTTTGAATCAGATTCAAAGAAAACGTATCAAAAATAGCTTGAATCAATATTTAGAACAATATTTTCGCAATGTTCTAATCATTCCTCGGTTGCGTCCCTCACCTTGGCACTGAGTGTAAATAGTCTTACGAGGCGAATGAACGGCCATGGAGCCGAACCCGGTCACCGACCTTTGCCGAATGATGGCCGAATGCCTTCCGACTGTTGATGAGTTTCCGACACTGCCTTATTGCCAGTTATGCCGCCAAAAAAGGGCGATTGTTTTTGTAGGCACGTGTTTGTGGGCGCAAACAAAGTTTCTGGAAGTTTGTGACAGGTGTTTTACGGCAAATTGGCGGGAATATAACCTGTCAAATCGAGTTTTGACACTTTGTTGCATGTTTTTTAGCTACATTAGGATGGGATATTGTTTAATTAAAAATCTTTTCGTTTCTTTTATTGATTTACTGTGGAATTTTTAGATCAAAACAACATTTAATAACAATTAAAGATTTCCAACACAATTTGTTTACCAAAACAACTCCAAGTATTTCCCAAGGGAAACTGGCAATTTTTCCCCAAAATCCCGCGATTCTGACGACGGTCCTCGATGTTCTAGATACAATACAATACAATAATTTCTTTGCAGACCAACAAAATGTTGAAATCGTGACGATACTAACAAAATTGTATGTAGGTAGGTATACGATTATCACATAAAAAACACACAATCAAGTTTTTGCCGAACAAAATACCTGTTATTTTCAGTTCATATAATGTTTTAACACCAGAACTGTTTACATAATCTATTTTCATGCGATACCACTAAATAGCAGGGGTATTGAACCTTTTGGTCCTCGTGTGGGAAAACCCGAATAGACATCGTGATAAACATTTTAATTTTGTTAGGAATGTGATGTGTTAACACCTGGAGTGATTGACTCGTAGAAAATGTATGAATTAGAATATTACGCGGTTTATTGACGTGTTCTTGAGCTACTTGTATGTATATTTTGTTATTCGTATGTCTGTACAATGTGCGAGTACGTTACAGAAAGTATATAACGATCGTATAACGTATATAACTGAACATTTAGAAAAAATATATAGGTATATTTTATTACATCACGCTTCATTATTCTAAAGCTACATTTTGGTAACTGTTTTTAAGTCCCATTCTGCATACAATGTCTACAATCATTTGGAAACATTTAAAAAATCCCCGCCATTACAAATTACAACAGGAAAACCCGATACTTAGGTGTCATAATTGGATACCCAAAACCTCGCGATGACCAGTCGTCACACAGTACTGGACCACCCAAGTAGTTTCAAGCATTATTGATGTTATCTCCTAATTCTAAATTATTTGCTTAGTCATACAGCGTAGACTAAAAGCAAATAACATTAAATAAAACACATGTCATCAGGCGTTTTTTTTTGATAAATATTTAAGCACCAGTGTAGGTGTGTCTACAAAACGGTTTGTGAAAAAATGTTTGTGATCTATGTATTTTTAGAATTTTGAATAATAAATTGTTTATTTTAGAGCACTTTAAGATATCTTTTTGAGCTTGTTTTAGATTATTTGTTAAGTATTTTTGATAATGTGGCGTTAACATTTATTGCTTAATTAGGCGATGGCCATACCCCTGGTGGTGGATTTTAGGACATACCCCTGCCTCATCCCGGAAGGAGGCTCTTGTCCAGCTGATTTACATTTCCACAAAAAAATCCATGGAATACATTTTTCTAAATTGCAAACTTTGTATGTATTTGCATACATATTATATATTTTTGATTCAAAATATTTTAATAAGCGGCTTCAATTATATTATTAAACTCGTCGCCATGACATCATTTTAAATAATTAAAACCATGGACGAATTTAATTATAGTTTAAACTTTTACATATTTTGATATCAGCAACTCAAGCTTCCAAAGCCAGCAAAGCCTCTATGACTAGTCATGTATATTACCGACGAGACGTCCAAAGTGTTATTGACATTTCCTTCTAGGTACTACATCACACGTAGGATACAAAATATTTCTAACAGTAAGAAGTACATTAAGTTGATCATCAACTCATCTAGGACTCATAGGTAAGAATGACACTTGGAGTACATAGAGCTACTCTCCTCAACACTAAATATACCTATGACGTCCCTACTATGTTATGACGGTGTCTAATAATAACTTTGCTTACAAAGACTTACAAATCAATCGAGCGTGTGTATTTTTAGATAGATTGGAGCGCCAATCAACTTTGGTTAGGCGACCCGATAGATAGGCGCTAATTAAGTTTCCACTCCGATAGAGCTCAGACACTGTCATAAGTATTTGAGAAAACAAGGAACAAACAACATTATATTATAATCATACCGTCTTATTCATAAACATACTATAAACCTATTTTAGTTAAAAAGCTACTATAATTTATGTTTTCTCTCTTTCATTTCGCTAAGGAGTGAAAGAAACAAAACACTTTATAAGCCTTTCATAACTTCATTTATTTAAATGATTAAGAGGGATAGTATTTTATTACTGTAGTGCAGAAAGATAGTGAGTGTGAGGTTTCCAAAGACGATGTCCAGGATAAAGCGAAGTGGAGGTGAAAGATTAGGTAGGCTGATCCCACTACCATATGAAATTCATAGCATGGAAAAGAGAGGGTATTTTTGCCAAAATAAGGTTTATGTGTATGTATTCAAATACACAAAGTTATTATTTCTATTAGTGATACATTTTTCTAGGTGGTCAATGACCTCTTAATTCTTAGGTATATCAATAGGTCTTCGAAATAGACTAAGACGTTTAAAAAAAAAAAATAATCCCTTGCAATTATGAAACGTAGATGAATTTGCAGAGAATTCGCAAAGCATTTGGTAAAGGCCCTCTGATTTCATCAAACCTAAAAACAATTATTAGGTGTTAGAGAATATAATAACCTATATTTCTGCCTACTTTTAGTCATTTTAATGTAAATCTTCTAAAGTTATTTTTTATTTGCACATTATTATTCAAGTAGGTACTGTGGTAAGAAACAATTTCACCTCGTCGTGACGCGCTCACCGCAACGTTTGATGTTTCTAAACAACGCTAAGAAGATTGATTCGTGCTTCTATTATCGTAATTATTTCAACTAAACCGCTGTCGTGTGAATATAATAACACTAAATATTGAATTATCGCCTAGGTTTTACAATAAAGGTGAGTTTGAACTAAGGCTTTTTATTGTAACACATGGAGAGACTCGCGTGAAAATTAAATTATTAAACTGCCTGGGTATTTTTCGTAAATTATATTGTGCCTGGGTATTTTTTCATATTCCGTAGAGCGGTGATTTACAGAATGGTCTCTTTTTTATCTTTATTTAAAGGGAGACAATTTTAACCTGAACATGATAATCCCCATAAACCATAATATGGTTTTAAAAGAGAACATTAACCAAAATTTACTTCAGTTTTTGATACAGAAATATTGCTAATTATTTTAGTTTGAAATGCTAAGTAGCGATAGTATACTGACTTCAAATTCGTTGTATTTATTCAACTAGATTAAAAAAACATACAGTTTTGAAGTTCGCCTCATTGAAACAAAATTCGATACAGACTCAGTCTGTCTCTATGTCTGTATGTGTGTATGTTTGTATGCTTAGATCTTTAAAACGCCACAGATTTTGTTGCGGGCCGCTAGCTTACGAATAAACGCGTAAATGTGTACATAACTTTATAGTAATTAAGTGTTAAACCAGTATTACCTAGGTTTTCATATTGTAATCATAAGTCTAAATAACGCCCATAAAAGCCAGTGACCGATTAGAGGTGAATATAGCCGAAAGTAATATAGCGATAAGATTATCAAGATTTTTCTTTGAACTGTTATATTTTTTTATAAGGTAATTGTGTGATTTTGTGATTATAGTCACGTATGTGATGTGACAATAATGTAGAGTTCAATACACTTGAGTCTTAGAGCAATTGATGCTGTTTGAAATGAAATGAAATAAGCTTTTTTGCTCAAAATATGGTGGTTTGATATTTTTACGTCAGCTTCAGAAATATTTTAGTTAATTACTTAGTGATATTTGACGTCATTTTCGCTACCAACTAGTGTCTTCGCACTAGTAAAAAATAGATGTGTACGGGAACTATGTAGTGTGTTATGATTTTCAGTTATGATAAAATTAAGACAGTTTTAAATTGTGCATTTTTAAGTAAACCAAACATTTTGCTACTTCTACTACTGTGACTACACATATCTTTATGTACTCTTCTAAAAATATCACAGGAATATCTTGAAAGTTACACACTATACAGGCGAAGTAGCGAACTATTGCTAGCTTCTAATAAAAATAGTTATTACTACTTAAAGACTAAAGGGGAAACTCAAACTTCCCAAGGGAAATAAAAACTATATGAGGAAGTAAAGCAGGGGAGCTCAACCCTTTCGCGAGTTATTATACGCGCTATTTATATAGAAACGACCAGAAGTTTGTGACGCCTGATGAATAAATATCGAAGCTGTGAAGTGTTATTTTTGTAATATTGATTTTGTTGTTTTTATTGAGTTTTTAATAAGTTTGATTTATGGTTGTCAAGATTTACGAGCAAACGGGTCTGATATATTGTGGATAAGCGTATTTATTAGATATGTATTAGATAGCTTGCCTGAAGGAATTTTGATATTAGTTGCTATTTTATCTAACAGGGAGGTTATTTGACACTTATTCGTACACTATTAAACAGGCCCTTAAAGTTTTAAGGGAAGTAATAAATTGAAAAGCAAAATGTATAAACATATTGAAGCACATAACTCGCAAGCTCTTCATAACTACTTTTCTTTTATAAAAACAAGAACATTATTTATGAAAGAAATTTCTTATAAATTAACTTTATTACTAGACATTCTTCGTACACATTTTTATTTGAAGTGAACATAAAGCTTTTCATTAAAAATTCTACGTAATTTAATTAATGCTATTTTTAATTTCACACTGCAACTACTAGATGGCGCTAGCTGTTATGAAAACTAGTACAGATAAAAAATTCTCAGAAATGGCGGGACCGGTATTGAACCTCATTCTAAGAACATGTAAACTAGCGTAGTATATTATTTACTGAAAAGATATGCGGTAATGATTAGAAATGACCTTGTCATGTTCGAGTCAAGTTGCTGCATTTTTATTTACACTACACTGCATTCTGCGATTAGATTTTTTGTTCCTCCGAAACAATTTGAATTTACATACTAGTTAGCAGTAGTTTGTTTTCATTCTAAGTATGCTTATGTAAGGCAAGTCCTTGTTCAAATCGCAAAATAAAATGCGAAATATATTCTTTTTATGAAATCATAGCAAAAGCTAACGAAACCTTATTCTTTATTACTTCTTACGTAAGTATTTATATGGCAATTAATGATTAAATTCTAATTATTTAAGGGCATAAAATGACATAAAATTACTTATAAAAAACTTAAGACACGGAGATAAATCAAAAAATCTTTCAGTGCGCATTTAGGTCACTTACGATATGCATATAGGACACATTTAACCTATGCAAATTTTATGATTCATGGCCCATCTCATTATACTATACCTTCATGCGCATATCTCGTTTTTACTATGTAGAAAATTATAATAGCATAATTAAAAACAAAAACACTTTATATGTTCATCATTTTAGGTATCTAAAGGGTAAAATGGAAACCCGTTTACTAAGATTTCTCTGTCTGTCTGTCACCAGGTTGATTTCTTGAACCGAGAGTTAGACATTTAATGTAAGTATTTCTGTTGCTTCTATGAAAACAAATACCAAAAATATAATAAAATAGATATTTGAAAGGGGTCCCATACAACAAATACTTGGCAGGTTTAAACCTAAAACATTAGTAGTCTTAAATCAAAGTGTCATTCGAAGGCATTTCGCACCAACATTCCCATGGTTCGGTTCGTCTGCAAATAGCTCATTGTCTCACAAAGGTTAAAGTAAATAAAAAATATAATTACATGTCGAGTCGTGTGCATTCGCATTGCGATTGAGTAAGACTCGTGACTAAGTCATTCGGCAGTTTGGCAATATCGATAATTGTATGTTAGAATTGCAGTGTGATCTTAGTACAGTTTCACACAGAGGTAAGGATGAGAGAATTAATTAAAGGACAGTTTTATTCAGATGTTTTAAGCGTAAAAATGGTTTGTTTTTTAGGAATGTGTGATGATTGGTTATTATTAAAACTTTGACTCTGAATTCTATTCAATCTTAAGGAAAGTGGCTTGTTCTTAGCAAAACAGAAATAATGATTTATTTTCATAAGTGTAAGTATCTGAAATTATTAGAAGGTGTGCAAACATACGTAGTTATATTCAGGGGTTTGTAGAGACTGTCCCAGTCAGTCCCAGGTGCTGACAGTTGAGTAGTCACTGAATCAAATCAAAGAACCTTTGACTTAGCCTAAACCTATTTGATTAATGAATTCCAAATTTGATTTCAACTGATCAATTCCACCTGTCACTTGTAGCAAGATGATTTATTTCTTTTTTTATTTCAATTTCTCTCAACTTTACGCCCTCAACATTTGGCGTTGGTCTTTTGTTTTCAAAATGGCTGCTTTTCTTTTTTTATTCCAACTTTGAATTACATTTATTATAAGTCCATACATCTTGAAATCAAGTATCACTGTGATAGCCTATCTTAGAAACTAAAGTGATAGAGCATAATATGACGACTCTAAAGTATGAATCTTAAACCAACAGGCTGTAAAGTTAGCAATAAACATACTATTGTGATCGTGATTATCAAAATATATATGTTTATCGAAACACGAAGATGTTGATCGATTGCTTTGAAATGCCAATGTAACATCTAATAGGTACTTGACTATAAGTGGTCTTGTGAAATATTTGAGTATGCATTTTTATAAAAATGCAACACAACACTTATTTTATAATTTACTTACGAAATATGTTTTTCGATATTTCTGTTTTCACGGCTAATTTAACATCTTTAGATAAATATCGGATAGTAGTGGAATTTGGTAGAATTTTCGCATGTAATTATTTACTGTCATTTTATCTATCGGATTTTTTATCTGGGAGTGGAAAAGCCCATAATTAGTATTAAGTAATATTCCGATACATATCTTTAACAATTATCCCTGTCGTTATAAAAATGATTGAACACCAAAATATATATTTTCTTGTACATTGTTTTCGTAATTGATATATTTGAGATAGGATTAATTAGTTTTGAATGTAGTTACAATTTATCGCAGGTTCAAAAGATCTTGATAACGGTTCTTATTGTTATCAGTTGAAGCGTTTTATGATGTTCTACTCATTCTTAATTTTGTTTTGTAATCAATATTAATTTGTATACAATCGTAAATTCCATAGAATTAACGCCATGATTCATGTTAGGGGAATTACTTTTACCAAAGGAAGAGTATAAGTATGTACCTATGTACTTACTTTCAAGTGGTTAGTTGTCAAGCTAGACTCAAGGTTGTATAAGCGTCACGAATAAAGTAAGGATAGTTGCATATATACGGCAATATATATTTTCAGTTCGGCAGTATTTGTCGAACTTCAAAGCCGACCCGAAGCAATTACTGCACTTGTTATGCATATTCGACTTATGCCGATCGGGTCAACACATTTGCACACGATAGAAGCCGATCGGCATAAACTGGTAGTTGTCATGAGTGATTATATGCGGCCGCCGATTTTACTGCCCAACTGTGTTGATTCATGAACGTTTAGAGTGTGGCAAATCTTAACTATTGTAATGAGTAAAGTCCCTTTCAACTACCCAAGAGATACAACAAGTACCACTAAAACTTAACATGTAGGTATGACCGTATGACGAAGAACACAAAATTTCAAATATTTAGGTATTAAACGAAGTCATCTGTCATTAATGACGCACTTGTTCTATATTTGTATTATCGTCTGTACTTTATTTTTAGAAAACATCCCTGTGGACACTTATCGAAGCACCTATACTATGTATTATTTGATGTAACCGTAATACTAAACTATAAGCCAAAACATTCAAAACGACTCAACAGCAAAAAACAGCTAATACTTATAGCTGCACTTTGCAAATATTAATCCATCTACAATAGCACATTTCGTCAACATATCTATTAATAGTTTACCTTCAAACAATATGTTCCAATACAATGATGCAACTGGTCTAAAGAACCGGTCAATACTTAACATTGCGTAACATGATTTAATGGAAATATCGTTCAACGCACTCACAACACGATACATGTTAGCCTTTAAATTGATCTAGATATTTCAGTTAATTAATCTAGCGTGCACTAATCTAGAATGATAAAGACATTATGTAAATTAAGTTATGAAATACGATTCCGATGGAGTCAAATATAGTAAAATTATTAATCAATAACTATTAATAAGGATATTATTAATATGAATATCTACTTCTAGTGCTAGAGGATATATAAAAAGGTAAAGATTGTAAGTTTGGATGCTTACAGTAATCTCAGACACGACTTGACAAGTTAGAATTTTCCCTTTTGACTATCGTAGTCTGTTTTATACACAGAAAAGAATCGGAGGAAATAAACGTGTAATTAATACATCATTTATACCATGTTCTACTGCTAGACAAGGATCTCCTCCCGTAATGAGGGTAGGGTTAGGCCTTAAGTCTGGTAGAAGAGGCCTTAAATCTCAGACAGAAGAATGGTACACAATGATTATGATGATTTTACTAGCAAAACAGTTCTTAAATCACGAAAGCGGATCCTGTACCGGCACGTGACAAACGCTAGGACGATAAATATGCATACGATAGAAATCTTTGAGTTCGACCAGCTTATACCTGTTTTAATTTATTAAGAGACGCACGTAACTTGGCAACCGCTGTCGCCGGCATGACTGCGGGAAATATACCTACATTTTGATCGATTCTACCTACTTGCAACGCACTTGGTAATTGTAATTATACGTATGGACTAAATAAAGTATGACAAAAATTATAACAGATCATATTTGGCACTTAATTTCGTGTCAGTCGATTTCTCCGAGTTAATTTCCGTGAAATTGTATCATATTTTAATACCTGCATACATACAAGATAAAAATTTAAACACAATAAAAATATTTATTAAAGTGAGCGGCGAGATTACAGCAATAAACGCAGGAACAATTATCAACGATACATTACCTGACAAAATACACGTGTACTGTTATACGAAAGCCGTAACTTTATCAAAACAATTTATCATCTCATTCATTGTGAACGGCCGTGTGAGAGCTTCTACGAAAACAATCGGCAGAACATCCGCCATCTCGCTCTAACGATACACACAATTAATATGTGAGAAAGGAACCACCGTTTATGATAGTAAAACGCTAGCATCAAATTAAACACATTAATCAATTAGCGTCAGTTCCAACCACATTTCTTTTATTCTTTTTCGTATTGTTCTTGTACGAGTAATTAAATTTGATTTTTTTCGGTTAAACGTATGAGAATTGTTTGGTGGTATTAAATTGTGACTGTACCTTGCTATAAAACCATCAATTTAATAACAGGGGCCAGAGTAAGTAAAATGTCCGACAATACAAATACAATGTACTCCTGCGCCACAATTAAATAAACTCCTTTTCTCGTGATAAACGCCTTGCATAACAGAATATTGTAAATGGCCACTGAACAGTTTTTATTGCCACAACTGAGATGTTATTGTTTGCCTTTAAATCAACAAATCGAGAGAACAAGCCATATCTGTTGAAAAGTACGTTCCTACTTGATGTAAGTACATACTTTGTTGCATGCGAATATTGAAAACGTTTCGACCTCATTATATGAACGTTAATGTTCCTTAACCGAGCAAACTTGAGGCCGCCAAGTATTTTACATGCTTTATATAAATTGGGTGTATTACTTCTAGGTATAATAAAAAATGTACAAGGATCGCTCGCCAAGAACACCTTCAACAATTTCGATTTAGACATTGTAAAGATCCTTGAAATATTTTACCAATGCAAATGATTTTGGACTTTTCAAAATTTCCTGCAAAGGAATGTTAATCGAAGTATGAATCGAGTTCGATATTTTCGGACTCATTTACACTTTTTATTCTCATTTAACAGAACAAGCGCGCTGCTTTAACTTTACGAAACAACATGGAACTTTACGGCTTCCCAACAACACAGTTAAAAGTTTATTTTAGTCAGTATTTAAGTCTCGGTACGACAGGATATGGAGCAACTTTATAGGTAAGACAAAATGCTCTAGAATTTGGAGCATGTATTGCAGCCGCTCGTAAACCAAGCCGCGTGCACGTTGATGTCACCATCCTGATAGTAAAGGACAGTCTCGCTTTCAAACGAACTACAGACGTGACTGACAGTTAAATATTAACATTTTCTGGAAAGTATTCGGCCCTGATTTTAAGAATAGAAATTGTCGGCGATCGAGAAACGAAAGCTGCGGTACCGTTTATACTGAGATCCCAACTTGATTTTCGCTAGTCCTACACTGAACCAAAAACCTGATTAAGCGGGCGGTGTCAAAACAGGCCGGCACACATGCACATTTCGTATCAAGTGAATGTCTCATGAAATATCAACCGGCGCAAGGAATGGGAGCATTTTTTGTAACATCTACTTTCACCGGCCGATAGTGGATTCGCATCCGGTTCATTCTGTACCGTTGTCAGATCGACCATTATCGCGATAGTGCCTGTGCATTTCGACTTGCTCTTGTTAAACTTGCCGATATCGTTAACCAGTGTCGTTTTAATGTAATGGCGATTTGTCCAAGACATCGTTTCGATTGCTTGACAACCATTTAATGCGGTTATAAAATAAATAGTTCGTGTTCTTTTGTATGTATTTGTACTAATAACCATTATACATTTAATGTTTTTCAGTTTTAAGAAAGTATGCCGACAAGGCATATAGCCCAAATTGCGTAAAAGAAAAACCGTAAAGAATACGAGTTTGACAATGATTGATGAACAAACCTTGTAACGAAAAAAGAAATTTAAAATCTGTACAAAAAGTTATATTTAAAAAACTTGTTTGACTACATTAAGTTACTTCTCTAGACCACGATATTTAAATGATCAAATAGAATAGTAATAATGACTACCACATTTTAAATAATAAATTCTCGTAATGTAGACACCCATATTATTTTTATTGCCGCTGCATTCACAGTTCCAGTTAGTTCAAACATGTGTTATTGCAATACGCGGGACATTGAGCATGGTGCGAAATAGGTCGTTTGAAATCATCGCATGAGAATTTTGGAACAATATAACGATGCGGTTCGTGGGCCAAGTACGTTATTAAAGTATCAAATTGTATATCATTATGTTCTCGGTAGAATGGCTGGAAACAGTAGCATTAAATACCATAACATGTATTTTTTCAGCTTACGTAATACGGGGTTAGACCTTTTCAAGTTGTGTGGGTGTCGTAATACAAATGACAGTCTTTATAGAAGAGCAGCGACAAATTTGTTGAATGAAACGGAGCCAGTGAACCAGAATATTGAATTGAATACAACAATAAAGTTATTGCCAGAACCGTCACCTGTTGCAACCTGTTGCAGTGACATAAGGGCATAAGATCGAACCGTTTCGAATGTCTGACTGACAATGCAATTATTGCACTCTCCGTTGCTCCAACTGACATTTTATTTTCCATAAAATATTATCTTAATGAATGACATTTCGTTTAACAAAATGTAGGTTACTTTGTCGGTATCTTTCCGCCCTATAATTTAGGAGAGTTTACTTAACACGCCCAAGATACTATCAAAACCTACCCACATAGCAACTGTATATACCATAACCCTGTCTAGACAATAGATGGAAGATAATTGCTTTAACCACCGCACAATTTCATCGCGGCCTCGTCTCTTCTGTTACTAACTCGATTTTGTCCATCGATCGGTATCCAATGCTTACTTTATCGGAACACATGTCAGATTGTAATCAACCAACGCAGCAATGGTTTACATCTCACGGAAATGTCCTACGTTTATTGAGGCCGATATTTTGAGGCATTGACGCCACTCTATGTTAATGTTTTCGTGGAAAAGACAGAAAATGCCTAAATAACATGTTTGATCGAATTTAGCGGCGTCTTATGAATTTTAATGTTGGAAAAATTTGGTTAAATATGATTCATTGTAGTAGCTTCAGAAATAGCTATTTAGGGAGTATGTGAGAAAACTGTTAATGTAACTTATTGAATGTGCGCAGAAAGGATAATACGAAAAACTTAATAAAGAAAAGTTATTTTCTAAAATATTAAAGTTCCCCGTATAGGAGTGTTATCATCATATTTAACCACACTTAAGCCAATAAAGGATAATAATATTTTTCCATGAAAGCTACGTGGGAGTACAATCTGCTGTAATCCCTGTAGAACGTAATGAATACTAATGTTAGTATCATTTAATATGACTTCATTACCATAACCAATTACGTACAAACATTTTCTTTTCCTCAAGATTTGAGTGTTCTTTTCTTGGATGGAAGGAAGGATGAACTTTGACCAATGTCAGTGACGCGATGATAGACTATTAAGGACATGTTTTGTATGTGGAAATAAACATATTTAAATCAATTCTTCGAAAATTTCGAATTGCGTAATTTCCAAAACTGTCATTAGTTTTAACGATAAAAACTCGGTTTATTGTTATGGAAAGGCCTGATTCAATTTATTGTAATGTATCCATATTTTTCCTTTCTCCTTTCCTATTTCTTGCCAAGTCTGGCTATTTTCTTTTGATTAGGGTTGACAAGCGGAGAGTGATTGTTAGATTCCAGTAAAATATGGCAAGAAACTTCTGTATTTTACATAATACTAGAATTTAAAAGCCTTTTTACGTCTTATAAAAAAGCCGTCCCATTTCGCTGACCTCTCGCGTCATCTAAATTACTTCAAACATTTCTTACGTACCAGTCGTACCAGATTAAATCTTTTAATTTTTTAAACCTCCAAATTATCATAATTGCCGCGGTATTTGGCTAATTAATGCTGTGAGAAGAGATTACTAGATGTAATTATGTGCACATCTGACTATGTAATGGCTGGCTCTTAAATTGTATTAGACGGTACTATCTCTGTTATAATTGAGTTTCCTTCCATTTGCACGCTTTTATTCTTATGCAGGACTTTTATAACCTAAAAGACTTCATGAACATTGATACTTTAAAATATCGTTTCATATCTTCAAATCATTATTTGTCAAAGGGATAGAGGTCTCATTTCAAAAATATCAAAACATTTTTCTCTACCTAAAAATACCAAGTCATTGACTTCTTCTACTTAGGCCAATTTTGGCGCCTATACAAACAGGGCTTGTCACTACCTACGCACAAATTTTCTTCAACCATAATTGGTAATCAGGACAGCCTTTAGCAAAGACAGTTTGTACCACAAAATATTTTTGGATGAAATAAATTTTCATTTCTGCCCACGATTTTGATGGAATAGATTTTATTCCTCTTGAGCTTTCCAGGATGCGGGTGGGTGTGATGACGTCATTGGACATGGCATAAAATGTGTCTAGACGGCCTATGACGTCACAACACTGACTGTTTTTACAGTTGACTGTTTATCATGTTATCAGCTGCCTACAGAATGACGTGTGTTAAGAGGAACTTGTTTTTTTGCATACTTTTTGTAGTGGCTCTGTTTGTTTTACTCTTATGGTGTTTTTGTGAAGTGAGGATGTTTTCGTTTCTAATAATATCTTAGAATTACCATACGTGACTTCTTAGAATTACCCTACGTTATTAGAAGCGTAGATAGTTAAATAAACTCAACTATTTTATTGTTTATTTTGAAATCAAATATTATTCTACAACAGCTAGGTCTATACATCTAAAGACCGTTCATTCTCTCTACTAAAAGGTTAAAATATACTACGTCATAGAGTCTGAAAATATCACGGCTATATATTTCTACCCAATATGGATTACCTTATCCTGCCCAGACATCCGTGAAAGGAACCTTCAACTATAAGTATAAAAATCCCAATTTCCACCCACGCTTTTAAATTTACGAGCCGAGAAAAGGTTTAAATCAAACAGATAACAGCTAAAAAGGCACTCGGTTTCAATTCCACGTTTCATTGAAAAATAACTAAGTTTTTGTTCCCCGTTCCAATTTTCCAGTTGTGTGGCCACAATTGCCGATACTGGCGTAACACTGGCTTGTACCAAATAAGATGAATGACGGACACGGGTGTCATTTTGAAGAAATTTGGATAAGAAGATGAAAAAAGTATGGCTGTCTAAGAGGTATGAGTGACAAAAACGTTACTAATTAATAGGTAATGTGGTGGTCAGAAGAAGCATGACATTTGCAGTCACAGAGCATGTCGCAAAACCCTAAAAAATAAAATATAAAATTATATCTAACCGCCAAACATTTCAAATTGCTTATCCAATAAATATAGATAAAATTACTTTTATAATAACAGTCTCCACTTGCACATTAATTCCGGGGGCGCGTCGGTGACGTCATTGGACTTGATGTCGTCATGGAAGCCCCCTCCTCCCCCCAGTCCTATCCCCTCTGTCATCCGGTGCTCCCACGCGGCGTTAGTCCATTTTTCTCAATTTTCCGCGACTCAAACGCCGCCTGCGTCCTCCGATAACGTGCGTATCGTAAATTAAATTTTCTCCTATTTATAGACGTTTATCACTGAACAAGCAAATTGCATACCCCTTATATCTCTATAGTCTCAATAGTGAATAGTTTAGATTCAGAAAAGTACTATAGTAGTGTCTTCTTATTTTTGTTTGCTAAAAGATATTTAATTATATAATTTATATGTGTGTCAATTTAAAAATGTTGTGCATATCTGTAATTGGCATTGTAATTGTTGATGTTTATTAAACTGTTGACATGCCTTATAAATAAATAAACAAGCCTTTGAAATATATTTAGAACTAAATGTTACATGAATCTTATTTATTGAGGGAAATTTTTTCATAACCAAATTTACATCGAACAATCATTATAGTTCACATTTAAATGGACAAGAGCTTTTGACCTGTGATTATGTTTACATTTCAACCAAACCTGGTTTATTTACAGTTCGTTCATTATAATATGTTTGTAATTAAAATGACCATACAAAACATACATACAATTTACATAAAATAAGAGAGTTAATGGTAATTTCACTGAAATATTGCTATTACGTCCTGTTTTTATTATATAAATTTAAATGCAGTTCAATTTTAAACGTTAAATTTACTTGTATAACAAAAACTTTCACAGTTATTGTTTATGGAAATAATATAATATTGATGAGTTTTTACTAGCGTCAAAATTGTAAGAATTTAATGGAAATTGGAATTAAAAAAAGACATTTTTCTTCGGAAACCGGGTAACGTTTTTATCAAGTTTTGTTATTGTTGTTTGTTTGTGGCATTGAAAGGTTGATAGCGGAACAATTGATAGATTTTACTTATCTACAAAATTTATTTCTTTGAATTGTTTTGTAGAAATTCATTTTGGAGTCGATAAAATTGCGTCGGGAGGTCGTGGAATCGATTCACACACGAAACAATTATTTGTGCGATCCGAATAATTGTTTCGGGTCTGGTCGTATGTTGTGTCCGTCGTTTGTATGTTTATAAAAATCCCCGCGACACAAGAGCGATACTTAGTGGGGGAGTAAAAAAAAATTGTAAACTTGAAAACAAACAAATCACCACGACCTTACTCCACATTTTCAGTAATCTTCGCTTATGTATGACGGAACAAGGTGTGACATTAAAGTGTCAGGTTACATAAGTCGGGGCAGCTCACCCAATTGTTGACATATGTTAATAGGATTCCAGTGGTAATGACATTATCGGCTCTTGGTTACGCCGACTTGTTACAAAACCTTACAAATCAATGAATATTATGGAATTTGGTATATTATTGTTTAATGTGACCTTGTTTTTGTAAAGACCCAATGAATATTATTCACGATAGAACGAAGTCTTTTTCAGGAGACCCTTAAGCATCCGAACTGATACTAAAAAATCTCTTTTGTTCATGTTAAGAGAATCGTCACTTATCGTTGACATTTGACAAATACCAATCACGGCATAGAAAATTGATCACCTTGCACTTAATCTGCAAAATGATTTCTATAAATTCCATAGCAGAGGCTTAATATTTGAATAATACGATCTATTTGGTAATAAACTGTTTAAATAGAACAGCGTTTTTTTAATCATTGCTACTTATCTCCCTTACGTAAGATTCTCGTTTCCAGAAAACTATTTCGTAAAATTAGGTTAAATAATAAACTTTGACTTAAATATTTTCTAGTTAACTAACCGTATCGTAGGCGTGGTTAACGAACTTGGAACATGCAATACATAGTTATAATGCCATAACTATTATTACAATTCTGCTTATTGCCCTACTTTTGTACGGCGTTTTGATAGCACAGTAACAAATTGAAGAAGTGACATTTATTGTAAAAAAGGCAAGTTCATTTGATACTGACATTTGATACCATCAAAACAAATAAAGAAATTTCAATTTCAACCACAAATCCCTTTTTATATTAAAGTTTAATATAAGATTTTAAGTGCGAAGGTAATTACAGTTTTCGAATAATATGGAAAATGAAATTTTCATCACGCACTTTCCTTCTTCATCTGTAACTTCGTCTCTACGCCTAATTTGTGAAGTAAGAAGTAAATAAACCTTAGCTTTGTCTAAAAAAAATTAACATAAAAATACGAATTTCTAAACCATTTTGTACAATTCCTTATAATAAGCCTAGATAAGTATTATATCACGTATATATTTTACAACTCAATTTATAACAACATAATTAGAGCGAGATACTACGATAACAAAGGAAGGAAGCTGAATTATCAACGGAAACAACAATTTGTACAACGACAAACTTGTGTGTTTGACTAAAGGATTATTATAATAAACCACGAATTAGGAGTCTAGAAAGATGGAAAATGTTGGGCGAAAATAAGAATGTTTATGTAACAGTATACGGGACCGCGAACACGTATTTTACCTCAGAATGTATGAAGTTGCAGCGCAAGTTACACTAGCGGTAGTCGCAGGTCCAAGAGACAGTTTGTAAAAACGAAGTCAAAATCAAATCATTTTTTCATTTAGGTCAAATATTGACATTTATGATAGTCCTTACAATTACTGATTCTACCACTAGCTCGGAAGCAGGGTAGAGCCTTGTGAGAAAAGCTAACAAGAAACTCACGGCCACTAAGTATATAGTAGAACATTGGATTTCAGAATAATGATCATGCCGAAATTGAAAACTTCTATTTACACACGGAAGACGAAATAAAGGTGCAGGCAAAAGCAAATAACAGCTAAAGAAATTAATCTTCAAACGGAACCTCCATTGACGGAAAGGGACAAAACTCAAAAACACTGGTTTATATCAATTGGTCAATAGAACCGTAGGTTTTGCCAAATCTGAATTACATACATATCCAGGTTGTGGCGTAAATAATGGATAATTCTTTACCAGCGGACGGGCGACCACCCAACTGATCTAAAGCGAGCGTAAATCGCTTTCACAAAAAAGCACACAAAATGGCCTAAATTTCAAAAACTATGATACTTATGCCAGAGATAAATTTTAAATTTTAGATCAGTCGGGTGGTCGCCCGTCCGCTGGTAAAGGATTATCCATTTTTTACGCCACACCCTGTATGTATAGAAAGCGTTATAGATGATACTTTCTTAAATTCTTTTACAAAATGCGTCGTCAGCGATCAAAACTGTACGTTACAGGTGCGTAATACATCGGTAACGGTGCGGACATTACGCAAGCTGCTTACATTCCTTAGTCCCGCACGTCGAGGACAACGTTGGATGGAAGACACAGGCGTTATGCCAATCACGCGCACTGTCACTCGTAATGGACTTACTGTAATTGATGATTTTGACAGTGATATCAATCAATTTGGACTTTATAGCGACTGAATGGAAATAAGTGCGTAAGTAAACGTGTGACACGACTCTCTATGAAGTTGTTGAGTAATTTGACTGATGTGTGCACGAAAAAAGTAATTGAACAACTTGTACTTACTAGTATAACTTTTGCTTTGTACGAACATTATTCTTGTTTAACCGACTTGTTAAAGGAGGAGGTTCTTAATTCGACCGTGTATTTTTTTAGTCTGTTGACCTTTTAACATTGTCGTACAAACCTTGATCACTAGGGTAGCTTTGACTTTCTTAGTTTCGTATGCTATGAATAGTTGAAACGGGAAAAGCTAAGGGCATAACAGTACCTACGTGACGTTTCGTAAATTCTCTCTACTCCCTTGAGGCAAAAGGTCTTGTTTTCCTCTACAACGTTGAATTGCTGTCACGCCGCCAAATGAGAGCCAACTGTCAACAGGTTTTCGTACAGGCACGTGATATAACTTTTAATCGGGTTTTTGATCCCCAAATCGAGAATTTCTCTCAATTCCAAACTGTTATTGATTATGAGATTAAAAACATATAAAAATGTCCTCTAAATTGCGATCTGAATTTCTAAAATAGTTTTTAGGCAATTTTTCGATAGGCGTAGCATATTTATTAGGATTAAAGTACTTCATTAAGAAATAATAGGCATAAAGTTTAAATTCCTAGGCTGGGCAGGTCGTTTATAAGCAAAATTAGACATTTATGCTATTCATAATTAAGCATTCATTTAGATATGTAAATAAACTATGATTTGTGTTTCATAGTCATTTGAAAATAGATTAATAAAATATTGGAACTGGCAATGAACGTCCGTCACCCGGCTGTCTAAAATAAAAAGAAATAAATTACTTTCGTATACGTCACATCAGTGATTCCCAGAGGGATTGCCTTGTTTCCGTGTTTTTACCGAAAATAACTTAGAGATATTTACGATAGAAATTGTATTGTTTCGTCAAGTCATGTTTTGCTATAAGTGAGGACGTGCTTAGACGGCAAAGATGAAACTAGATCAGTAAATAGACGAACATATAGGTAGATTCGTCTCTAGTATCATGAATAGAAGACAACCGATTCAAAATTCACGATATTTAACGGTTACTTATTTATTCAGCCCTCTCCTTTATTTTATGCATTAGTAGTGACTCTAGTCACCTATTTATACCTCGCGTGCAGGTCATACATAAACCAAATTAAACTCTTAACTTAAGTAATCACTTCCTATAAGTCACAAACCAAAACGGTACTCTAAAAAACTATGTTGTAAGGAATGTAATTGCTCAATTATCGGCCTAGCCGTATCTCGGCCGATAACGTTCATGCAGTACAACACTCGGCCAGTGGCCCACATTCTGTTGACATTGTGCCAAATACTATTCATTGTGAAGCCTGCTTGTCATGCTTTTCCCTTAAGGATTTAAATGAGGTTGCTATTAGGCTATTCGGTAATCGTCTTGGCCTCTTTTATGGAGGGAAACTGGGAAGTTTTATATTTAAATTCTTGTTTACGTTTAGGGACAGGACGTCCATGTGCGTTACATATAATGATTGTGACGTAATACCATATCATAAGGTGGGCTCTATATTTACCTACGTAACAATGACTCTGTATAAAAATAGCTTTTGCTAGCAGTTTCTTTGTGTGCAAAGCTTCCAGTGACCTTTCATTACTCATAATCTACATGCATAGTTTGAATAACTAGACTATTACTCCTAAATGTCTAATACCCAAGATACAATCTCGAAACCTTTTAAAAAGGTTCCATTATATTATTGCAGTGTCGACTCACTATGCAGTATGCACTCATTCCCAAGAAATTCAAATTTCAATGACCGAGAAATTAGTCGGCATACCGACACCGAATATAATAAGCCCAGTAGACAGTACTAAATACTTTTACAGGGAAATGACGCAACGCTCTAATCCGCCTGTGGTAATGAGTATTCGTGTCACAAAGAACAACATGCACTTACATTCATTACTTTACGTGAAGACTTTATATCATTGTGATAAGGTTGATTATTGATTGGCTGTTCTTGGTGTGATGTCCAAGCATTGGTATAATTTCACATTCACAGCAAACGGCGCTACGTGCCCGGCCCAGTGGCTGTGGGCCGTGAGAACACGCGTGCCAACATGTCTTTTACCAAATACGTGAAATATGCACGCTTCCTGCTAAATGCAAAGAGATTCACAGAAGAAATGCTGCGAGCATCATTCCTTTGTGAAGGCATGAGCATAATAATCGCTTAGCACGCACTGGACCTTTAAGCAAGTATCTGAAGCTGTCAAAAGAAGCAATATTACAATGATGATCCTTCTTCACTGACTTTGGCTCTTAATTATGAAGACATCTATTATTAAAAATTCTCGCGTCACAGTTTTCGTTGCCATACTCCTCCGAAACGGCTTGACCGATTCTCATGAAATTTTGTGAGCATATTAAGTAGGTCTGAGAATCGGCCAACATTTATTTTTCATACCCATAAGTGACACTATTTTTTTTAATTTATTTGGCAAAGCAACGTTTGCCGGGTCAGCTATATAATTCATAGGAGGTATGCAATTATTAAAAAAAGAAATGAAAATAACAGAAATCTTCACAGATTTTTACATACAAAAAAAAATGGCGATAAAAAAATGGAAATACATCACAATATATCATGATGATTGCAAACACTATCTAGTTTTTGTAATTAGTTAAAGAACCAGCCTTTATCTTGTACAGTTATCTAAATGGACTGGAAATGTAAATACAAATGCAAAGGAATGAAGTAATGTTGGCAGTCATAAAACAATCTTCAGTTGAAAACTCAGTGTAAGTTAAATTGCATAACTAGATTAGATGTTCCAGAATCTTATTTGCTAAGTTTCGTAATTCGTTCTTTACAAAAAGATGGGATAAGTCTGCAAATGTACACATATGAAACTAGTTTAATAGCAATGTTTCTATTAAAGGGATGTACATTTCGTAAAGATGGCAAAAAATCATGATCATTTATTCATTTAGGTCAAATATTTACACTATGAGTTGTTACAAATATTTAATTTATTACTAGTGCAATATGCAAGTCGTCATTTGACTGATATTAAACAATATTGTCAACTGTGATTTTAATCAAATATTTTCGATACGTATGGCCAGAATTCTAATAAAAGTTGTAAGGACCAAAGCAATTTTTAAAAGAGAATCAATAACTTCAAAAAGTTCATTAAATTTGTAAAAGCAGAAAAAGAGTAGGAAGAAGAGAGTATGGTAATGTATAATAGAATACGGGAATTAACGCGAACACGCATTTTACCTTAAAATGCCTAACGTTTCGGCGCAGGTTGCACTCGCCGTGGTCCCAGGCAGACTGGAGCAGCGATGACAGGACTTCGTGTATATGAGGCGGACGAATGTCCATCCACCCTCATATTTTGATTTTTCCAACCGCCACCACACACTACACGCATTTTAAGGTAAAATGCGTGTTTGCGTTAATTCCCGTATTCTATTATACATTAAACATGCAACGCGAGAGTTTAAAAGTTATGAGAGTATGGTAGTTTGCAAGAAAAAGTCAGGAACATTGGTTCTCTTTAAAAATAAGGGAGTTAAGAGAATAACGGATTCAACTCAATAACAGTACAGTCACGACTGAAAACGACGTGTGAGTACCAAAGTATTCGGACAAACCCGTACAGCATGTACCTATGTGAATGTAATCACTTGCCGATTAAGTGATTTACATACAATGAGCTAACAACTCGTAAACGATAGCTGAAGATAGGGATTTCCAGTCGGTTTTTTTCACTTTTTAGGTTAATCCCGGAATAATTGATTGGCAATTATTATTAGTATTTTTCTTTTATCGGCTATCATAACAATTATTTATTACGTAATGTCTGAAGTCTGAATAGGAAAAAGGTCTTGTTTTTTATCTTTATGTAGTGAAAGATTATTGTCTCAACTTTTTATATCACTGGGGCAACTGCTGGGACTTCTTCAATAACAATGATAACTTCTGACGTAGCTTCTAGCGAACTGGTCTTCTTAAGCATTAGAACTTCATCATAAGTCAGAGAACAACTTCAATCATCCATCTATGTACTTACCGCGGCGATGTTTGCTTACTCTTTGTGCGGTATGTAGGTACTGACTTGATCTAAATCCTAAATCCGCTACAATAGAAACGATACTAATAAACTGTTTACAAGACACAAAAGGGTTCAACGTTTGTTTAATTATACGTATAATATGATTGTTATTCCACTCACTGTGTATTTAATTGGCCCTCATTACGCACAATGAAGACACGATGAGAACAATAACTCAATGCATTATGTACTAGTGACAAGGAAACTATTCGTGGACTGACTGAGATTAGTATTCATGATTTTTTTTGGAAGACAAGCGAAGATTATAGTAGTATTGTCTTCTCTGGGCTATTTATGTCTATGAACTATAATATTTTGCGGTAATGCAATGGTTTACTAGTCTAACTGTATTGAGTATGGCCTTGCTAAATGAGAGTAGAGAGTAGTATCAATTTAATGGAATAATCCTTATGGTACTAAATAAAAGTATTATTTTTTAATCGTTTGGTTATCGAGACATTTTCTGTTATTGAGATACCTACGTCTTAAGCTTCGTTAAAATCAGGCATAATGTTATACTACAGCATAAATCAAAAATTTGTAAGGTAACGTTGTATAGTCCCAAATGCAAATATTATGAAAGCACATTGCGATGAAAGGCGCCACAAACTAAAAAAGCACTACAAAAAGCATGTACATAGTTAAATATACATGAGTTTTTTTGGTACACGTATGAATAATAAACTATTTGGAGCACCTAACACCTTTTTTGTCCTAACCTTTTTTTTTCTCTCAAAATTATTTTGACGTCGACGTTTGTACTGAGCAGCGCGATTCTTTACAATTGGTAATATCGAGTAACGAGAGTTACTATAACATATAAAATGTACTGTAAAATATTTCCTACGGCACCCACCAGTCCATAGTGGTAGAGAATAGCGCTACTGACGAGTGACTCTCCTTTTGGCGATTCTCTACTACTATCGACCATCGAATACCGACAGTAACCGGCTAATTATCGAATAACTTTGTAAGAAAATCTGATCAGCGCCTCAAGCGGGTGCCGTAGAAACAATTGTTGAAGTACACTTTAAATGTCAAACTCTCGCTACTCGAATCGCGCTACAGTACTGAAAATAGCGCAGAATGAAGTGTTGCGTTGGTGTAGCACTACACGCCTACTCTGTACACGTTACACCTCTGAACTTTTCAACTTGTCGCAGCAAATCATTAGTGAAGTGTCATTATGTTATAAATTGATGCTTGAATGTCGTTTAATGGAAAGGCATTTTATATTGCGAAAAGAAACTAGTCTCCTAGTGGGGTGTTATAACGTAGGGTGTAATCTATACTAATATAATAAAGCTGAAGAGTTTGTTTGTTTGTTTGTTTGAACGCGCTAATCTCAGGATCTACTGGTCCGATTTGAAAAATTCTTTCGGTGTTAGATATCCCATTTACCGAGGAAGGTTATAGGCTATATAACATCACGCTACTACCAATAGGAGCAGAGTGCCAGTGAAAAATGTTACAAAAACGGGGAACATTTTGACCCATTCTCTCTTATGTGACGCAAGCGAAGTTGCGCGGGTCAGCTAGTAAAGAATAAACAAGATATTAGTATTAAATGAATAATAGTTTCTTGTATGATTTCTTTTAGGGGGCAGGTGGGATTTGAAACGTGGTGTCATTTTATCGCTTGTTTCGGCAACGAGTGAAAAACTTTATAATTTTTTTGTCAAGTAGGAAGTCGAGGTATAAACGAACAAAGCACTTTCAAACCAAAAATAAGTGATCGTTTTAAAAAGGATTTTAATTCTGTTAACACGTTTCACTTTAAAAGCGAGAATATATCACGAAATAGAGCCTCAGAATCTTTCATTTTAATTAATCTACATCCATTTTAATTGCTGAGTCGTAAAAATATTATTTAAAAGGTGAGCGAGGAAATAAAAATATTTATCATGGCAACATTGGCTCGTAAAAGTGAGGTCTTATCATAACAATTACTTAATCTTGTGATCTACAGACAATTATACACTCTCGTTGTTGTGAAATGAACAGATAATAAGCCAAAATGTGATACAATTCAAGAATAATCATAACTGTAAGTCTTTTTCGAAATTTCATTTATTAAACGTCAAAAAAGGTGTTTAAAGTAAAGTGTTTTCTGTTTATTGATTCTTGTTACGACCGAATGATATTGTTATGAAACATAAGCAGAACTCCTTATAAGGCTGCTTATTAATCTCATAACAGTCATAAGTATGAATTGTGCTTGAGAACTTTACACTTGACAACAAATACTACTTTAGGAAAATATTCTTTCGTTGGATAAAATACATGACTGTCTTTATGTATAGTAGCTCAATTCTCTATTACTATCGACTACCTACAACCGACCTATCATCGAAAAATTTTGTATGAAAATTTGATCAGCGCCTCTGACGGGCGTCGTAGAAACTTTTTTGGCAGTACATTCTAAATGTCAAAATGTCGATAGCTAGCCGGTTGTCGGTAGTCGATAGTAGTAGAGAATCGAGGAACAGAAATGTATACACAAAATAAATTCGAAACTTATATCTCTAATCAGAGCATTGAGATCAATAAATATCGTCTCAAGCCTTGAGGCGAAAGCAAGCCTATACCATCTACCTCACATAAACCACACTCAACCACAGTGGTATACTTGATGAATGGAGTATTGAACAGTTCGGTAAGTCGGTGTACCAGCGAGTCGGTGAAGTCGGTGATAGTACAACGGGACCGTTTCAATGGCGACCGTTTTGCCCTCATGATTTGGTGCGCGATACCACACGAAGCAAGCTTTCCTTTTGCACTGAGCAGCTGTTTGATTTAGAGTATGCATTGTTCTGGTAAATTGATAGTGTATTCTATATTTCTAATGAGAATTTATGTGTCTGGTGAGTGTGGGACAGCGGAAATATCGAAGTGGATGAAGAATAAGATAGAATATTGGGATCATCACTAGAAGCCGGCTTCCGTGTCGCAGTGTGTCGCGCGCGTACGATTCCCACTCAGGACAATCAATTACTTATGCGATACACAAGTAGTTGTTTTTGGTCTGGTTGTACTTTGTGTCAGTTGTATGTGTATATGTTAAGGTCCCCGCGCTTCAAGACAAATTCTTACATAAAAAAGTGTCAACAATCCAGTCTTCTCTTAGCTTCTTAATGACAAGATTATTCTAGCAAATTCTTTGTTATTGTAGAACAGCACCTAACATGTTTTTTCTTTCGAAAATAGGTACAATCAAGGCACTTTTTCCACTCTCCAACAAAGCCTTACTTAAAAGAATACATTTTAAAAATGTCTTCGAACTCGTTCCCTATCTTGAAGAAATCCGCGGCTGACAATCTTAATGCTCCCTTGATTTATTGCAGCCTTGTCTTGGGAAGAGTTTTATGCCTTCTCCATACATTATGCACAAGTTTAGTTTCAAACTGCACTCTTGAATACTAATATCAAGTAAACAGTGTACAATGTAAGTTGATCTCGTAAAATTACTGTTTTATGCTTTCGTAAAGATGGAAGAAACTTCTCTTACCGCTATAACTAATAAATAAAATAATGTCTTATCGCACGCGACAAGATTTAATGGTAGTGAACTGTTTCTTTGGCTTTTAAAGCTTACGTATATTAAGGTATATCTAAAACCAAATATTGATTTTTTTTTATTTGGATCTCTGCAATATATTTTTTAGATGTCTTTGAAAGTGACTTACCCCCCGGTTTTTGAGGTACATTTAGCGGTAGTTTATATATAAGCGTTTAAATTCATATAAAAAAATGCAGTTTAAATAGATGACCTTCACTAAATGTGCCTCAAAAACCGGGCATAAATGATAAACACCTATTAGTTTTAGAGGTACTTGTATGTCCCTCTTTAAATTTTAACTATTTTGGTTCAAGGGCTGGGCTAAGTTCAAGACAGTTTAATGACGTTCGCCATATCTTCCGCCAGATGGAGGTACGTGTTTAAAGACTGTTTTCCTTATTACAGAATTTATTCACAGTTTGATTACAAAAGGCGAACTATAAAGGACGTGAGAAATACGCATAAGTCGACAAATACCACAATTACTCAGCAAGGAATTCCTTTTGCTGTTACGTAGAAATGACACAATAACAATAAAAGTATGCCTAGAAAGGAAGTCTTTGGTTTTAAAATCAAGGTATAGACCAATACTTGTAAGGAACAGGGCAAGTTTGTAGTTCTGTTTTATGAACGTTCAACTTTTTGCAGGACTAACAACCGACGTACATGATTAGACTCTTTACCATTATTTATGTAGAGCCGCGCCACCAAAATGTCGTTCTTCCCATACGCGTATTACAAATACATTTAACTACCGTTACCTTACTACGTGCCGATTACTATCCTAATCGATTATTTATATAGTAATCGATCATAAACACCGACTTGTTTGATTGATTACCCTTTAATTGTCATTTATTTTATGTTGTGAAAACCATTATCTCTATTTATGTTCAAAGTAAACTACAGGTCAACGAACCCTTTTATATCTATGGAATTAAACTTTTTTATTCCAGACGCGAAGGTATTCAACCGCTACGGATTTTTAAATTCCGAACGCTATCTCCCAGACAGCATTCCGCTAAAATTTATTTTTAAATTAAAACAAGAAGTTTGTTTAGCAAAAAGTTTTAAGTTGAACTGACACGAATCGAGAACTGTCTGTATCGAGTCGTGATAACGATAACAGTAAACTATCGATTCGAAATAGGTAACGGTATCGAATAGTTGGCGGTCCATTGTGACACTGGCGGTACTATTTAAGATACGGTACGTTTTTGAATACAATCGTTTGTGGTTTTCGCATATTAATTTAGTAAATGATTCATGCGAAACGGATGCTTTCATTGAGTGTTGTACCAAATGGGTTTGGCGCGTTTACATTTTGAAGTACCAATACAAACTCGTTGTTCATGAAGTTGAATTTTTATGTAATATGTGAAAAGTGAGAAATATCTAGAAGATGAATACCCAAATTAATCATTTTTATAAGCAAATTACATCCATTTTTATAACACAGAAAATTTTACGTGTTTTCTGTTACCTATAGGTATCTAAAAGTAGACAAAGATACTCCATTTCATATCAAACGGCTTCAATCTGTTTATTTCTAGTTGAAGGTCAGAATAATTGCTATCATTGTTACGCTTTGGTAAACAATTTTACTTTTTGTTCTTTCCGAATGGAAAATGAAGATATAAAGCGATTATACGGAGTTATGAGATAAAGTTACAAGCATCTTGCGTGGAGATTATCTCATATCTGTTCTGTTAGTGTTGTGTCCACATCACGTGAGGAATTCCAGATTACTCATTGTAGGATAAAGAATTCGCATCGAAAGCAACATGTGAATTTTTATACTGTACTTTCGAATACAAAAGTTGAAAGTTGTGTTGCAATATAATTCTATTTTTGGTGAGTTTTTCATCAATCACTAAATATTATTGTCTCAATTAATTGTAAAGAAGAGATAACTACCCTCACATTTTGCAATAATTATTCTTATAGCAAGAAAAGTATCGTGTCACCATCTAACATAAAAATTAAAACTTCGGGTTACAATGACATTTTTATTGCCTTAAGTATTCTCTTCTATTCTTAAATTGCGTAAGTGCTTCATATCATGCGTGTAGTGCGTATGAGTCTTAATTTTATTTTATGATATTAGTCACTTACCTATTTATCAGCCAAAATCTATTTCGTGTCCCGATAACAGTTCACAGATAGTAATAAAAGCCAATCGACTTCTGTGTGTGACTGTACAAATTCTTACTACCGTGCGGTCGGCTGACTCACTCAACTTACCTGCAAAAGGAAAAAGTATTTATTTAAAAGGATGTTGATATACATGCCGCAAGCATTTTGTCAATGCTCGATTGGAAACCATTAATCGATTCGAACAATTTCATTCAGACGCGTTCTAAATTTGAATTTAATGACAGCTGCGTTTAGTAATCGCACCGATTAATGGGTTACTTTGATGATGACAATATTTGATTAGAAGTAAGTTTTTTACAATTATTTCAATCAAAACATATGGATAAATTGCTATAGTACAAGTGTAGAAAATGTCAAAGTTACAGCTACACATATTATTTTGCATTTATAATAAACACAATAAAACAACATTGTGTATTTCCCGCCATTGCCGTACAAATAAAACGCATAACATGTCATTGACTTATCACTCAAGGAATTGTACGAGAGATCGCAAGAAATAGGTCACTATGCCTTTCGTAGTTCACTCTATCTTATCAGTGTTTGTTCGTTCTATTTACCTCTAATACCAGTCAAGTTCTCTATGAGAATTCAATGAAAACGTTTAATGCGAGGATTCACGCTGCAAATATGACGTTTATGTAAAAAACATGGTTATTTTATTGTGCCACTGTTTGATACAGGGTGTTGTATTGATATAAGGTTAACTTTTTTAAACCGGGTAGATCAACTTGGTATGGACTTTGCATAAAGAAAGAGATTTAGATGAGCGTTAAAAACTGCAGTGTTTGAAGCTAGGTTTTAAACTTTATATCTTCTCGCTATATTTTATAAAAATCGGTTTAGTGATGCACAATAGACAAACACATACATATTATTATATAACATTTGTGTGAATTACATGGTAACATATACATTAAACTTGCGTAAACGTTCCAACGTTTCCTCCTTCAGGAGGCTTACCGAACTAAGACATATTCTAAACAACTCAACAATAATTTAAGCATTAAAAGTTCCGGATTCTGAATTGTTACATTAAGATCATATCCTGTTCAGCATTATGTGATGCACGTAAGATGTTTATTAACCGTATAAAACAATATCAGATACTTAAGTTTTTGATATCATTTTCAACAATTAACATGTCAAGAGGTCTGCTAGATAATTTTTAATCTACATGCACCTACTTTACAAACGAAACTACTTTAAGTTTTACATAAGCTTATACATACAAGCTCGCAACTATGTATTACGTATGACATGATATTTAGCAGTCTATATATTTAAGACTAGCTGACCCGCGCAACTTCGCTTGCGTCACATAAGAGTAAATGGCTCAAATTTTCCCCGTTTTTGTAACATTTTTTTACTGGTACTCTGCTCCCATTGGTCCTATATTTAGCCTATAGCCTTCCTCGATAAATGGGCTATGTAATACTGAAATAATTTCTAAATTGGACCCGTAGTTCCTGAGATTAGTGCGTTCAAACAAACAAACAAACTCTTCAGCTTTATAATATTAGTTATAGATCACTAGCACCCGTTCAGAGACCTTTGCAAGGCAACTTTCACTGCGATATAGTTGCGTTCACCTATTGTAGAAGGACAATGACGGTTTTCCGCTTTCACACGCCCGCGCCCTCTGTCGGCCATTCATCTGTGATGATCGATGAATAATATTGTTATGTACCAATGTTATATTGTTAACGGCCTAATACAATATTTAAAATAAGGACTTCCTTCAGAATTCTTACGTTCATAATCATTGTACCTGCTGTCGTTTTGTTACCAACTAACTACCTATAAAATTAAAAAAAAACAAATGTAGACTGCCTTTTGACTTTTTGGTGGAAATAAATTCGAATTGTATACTGTCTTTCTCCAGCCAATTACTGAAACGAAACGTAATAAAAAACAAATTGATTGTACGCAACCAGTCTATTATCGACATAAAAAAATAAACTCGATAATTTATGCGTGTGAAAAATGAAATTGAAATTCGCAACACGGATCTTATTTCACATTTCCTTGACATTGTGATATAAGTCGTGCGATAAATGCATCGAATTTCATACAAATACGTTTAACGGATTTATTTATAGTATTTTTAATATTATCGAGTTTACATCGTGCGTAAAATATGTATTGGTATCGATAAAATGTATCTACGAAATTGAATTCTGTCGATAAGTGGCATGTTTCACAAGTTCAACTGTCATAATCGTAAAGTATAACAAAATTGCATGTGCATTACAATATTTTCAATGATAGCCGGTGTTGGGAACCGCAGGTGTGACACTGGGCGACCTTGGTCACCACCCCAGCGGCATTCCAGCCTGTATGGGCTCCATAACTACCTATGGGAATGGCCTTCAACCAATATAGACTTTGAGGAAACGCTCTTTATCGCATTACCTCGAGAAACTACTATCTACTTGAAGCAATTACTTAATTAAAATATGAACTGTGGTTCTGATTTTGGCATTTCGCATTTCATGTTCCGATGCCCTTTTTTGATGTGACAATAATAATAAATCTGTTTTAGAACATTTTATTACATGTCGGATGAATGATGAACACAAGTGGTAACAATGACGAATACAACATTTTCAATCATATTTTATAACATTTATGGAATAGCGTTCATAAAACACGAACTGTCTATAAAAAATGAAAGCGGCGTTATATAAAATATAAGATTAGATTAGCTAAACGAATCTCTAGGTTCTAAATCTAAGTTTGAAATATTATATTCGAGTCGAGCACTTGAGTTATATGAGTTGTAGCCAAATATATGGCTCTATGATTATGAGCTATTGCTTGTTCGTGTCAAACTAGTTTGAATATACCCTCTCAGTCTAAAAAATAGGAAAGAAAAAGGACAGACTATCTGTCAAGTGTTAGTTCATTGACCTGTTGACTTTTTCAGTGCCGTAATCATAAAATTATTGACTTAAAACGACTTTCCTGTTTTGTAATTGAATTGTTGAATCGACAATTTAAATGTAGTTCTGTTTTTTTTAATAATTGCGTTAAAAAAGCAAACTCAGCCAGAAAGGTATTATTTTATTCTAGTTTTTAAAAGATTACGCAAACATGTTTGTTCAATCGTTTCGTGTTATGACCCAGTTTGTTTTGCAAATTCATTAAATAAGTGCAGCGGTCATCATTGCCTTGACAACATAGCTGAGTACGAATCAATGTAGTTTAATTAGAACAAAGATTTATTATGAAAGTAAGCAAGAGGATTGCAGTTTTGCAATATCGAGAGCTTGCTAATACGTATTGGAATTTGTTCGTAATATAAATATTTTCTAGTGTAAGCAATTATTCTTTCATCACAGTAGTATATTGTTTTAATTACTAAGATATTAATTAACAAAGTATTAGGTATAATTAATTGGTACGAAAAGATAAAACAAGATTTATTGCAACCTTTCTCTATTACTCGTACAGTACCTTTAGATAAATACCATTAGGTTGACTGAAAAAATATTTTGATTAATTGAATCTTTTAGTTTAATGGGTTCCGATCCTTTTGAATTAATGAAAATCGGCATTCGGCGGCCCCAAGTAGTCTCAAAATACATATGAACTAAAATAAAAGCAGAGATATTGCTCACATTATTCTACGGTAACTTTAGAAAACTGCCTTCTCTGTTTTAATATAAGTTTAAGAAATCTGTATATTCAGACGTTGTTAAACTATAAATTCTCAGGAATATATGTTGCATATTCTTTGAAGGAAAGCAAGCAGCCTTATTATCTTAAGTTACATAAATATGAACAAAAGTTTTTACTTATTCGTTTAACTAAAAGTTTCGTTTCTATTTCGCTACTGTATAACAGAATTCGTTTTCTTTAGAAATACATTCACTTTCACAAGAACAATGTCTTTATACAGTTTGTACTCTGTATTGCAGTCACGGCAATGCAACGCTTTCAGTAACACTATCTTTTACCTATAAATACTATTACAATATTAAGGAGATCGTTCAGACAGTACATTAGAATACCTTTTTTCAAAATCTTCTAAAAAATACGCAACACATTTTAGCCTGAAAGTCGAATTATTGCCTATAACCATTTCCACTATTCTGGGAAACTTACTGCATTTTGCAATTGCTCTACCAAATAGTCTCACCTACAAAATATTTACGAAAGAAAATAAAAAGTTCATCCACACAAAATATAAAGCATTTTACAAATATTATCCAAGCATAACTGAACTACAGGCAGTAATCCTAAGTATGAACTAATATCAATTAGTATCGTCTAATCGTCAAATGTTCGATACCAACTCGATACGATTGTGACACAATTTCGATGTAATTTCTTCAGTATTGTCTTTAGTATTTTATATTACAGTCTTGAAGATAATTATTTTTCAGCAAGTACTTATACAATTGTTGAATGATCAAACTTAGCAGTCACCCCACAGTTTTACAATGGCGGGACCATGTGAACAAACAGACCTCGCTAATTGTTTGTAATACAGACTCTTCAACGAAACTGAATTGAATTGTTTCGTATAAAAAAGTTAATTTTAATTACAAATTTACGTCTTACTTTAAACACAATTCAAATGAAACATTTCATTTTTTATCTAGTTTTGATTCAGACTATGTTGCGCATTTTTCAAAATTTCTAATTATCCTTTCTAAACTTTTGTATAAAGTACTTTTTCTCAAAATATGAGAGTCATATCGATAGTCATTTAACCGGTTACGTGTATTTACTGCCTATTATCGTAGGGTTGTCACGCAAGTACTTAATTATTTCATTTCAGTACAGAAATAGGATGTCTGTTTTTATAGCATCCGGCGTTACATGAACCAAACGTGTTCTTGTTTAAAATTCTCTTGTTTTATTATTACTAGGGCTTTGCATGCCTTTATTTCTCATGGAAAAACGTCTTAAATAGTTAAATATTACAATAGTATTCTGGTATGCATATTTTATTGCTTTAATTCAACAGAATTTAAAAAGTTAACAAACTTTAAAGGTAGACAATAGCTACTGCTAAAGATTAAAAGATCACTATTTTTGATAAAAAATTAATTAAATTTAATTGAATGTGCAAAATAAACTTAATTTTACTTCTGTCAATAGTCCCAGTTTTTTAAACTCTAATCTTTCAAATTATTTGAGCGCATTAGGACATACCCATAAAATACTAAAGTAGGTACTTTACATAATAATATGTCATTACGAACCTTTAAAACTGTCAGCCCTAAGTTTAAAGACGATACTAATTTTGGATTTCGCCAGCCGAGTCGACAAACTCACGGCAGTCAAGGACGGTTGCGCGGCAAAATTATGTTCAAACTTGTTCGACAATATTATACAGTGCGGCTAACTTTGGCCCACGTGTGCCTGAACGTGGAATGTACCAACTGACAGCTACCGTAAAGGGACAATATGGCCGCCTGTCAATCTATTGATGAGTTCATTTGCGCGGGAAGATTTTGTTTATGGCGTATTTTTTGTCGTTCCTTACATGGTTTGTTTTTTAATTGTTTTGTTGTTGAATTAATTAATGAGAGATATTGATGCGCTTGGAGATGCGTATGAATTAATTAATATGGCATGTTTATTGCATACTTGTTTCTGTAAATGTATTTTTTTATTAATTAATCATACTAAGACAGTATCTAGTAGTAGTAGTTTTCTTTCAAGGATAGTTCTGTGCTTAACGATAACAAATATTAAGCACGTTTGTAACCCATTTAGTTACAGGTAGAGGTAGTTACATACATTTACCTCATATTGTTTAACGTTTTAGAATGCAGGCATATGTGCTACATTAATTGCAAGGAAAACGCCAAATAATTATCGAGTAAATTCTCGAAATGTAATTATAATGGACTTTAAAATGAGTAAGTAATTAATAAAGTACCTACTTAAGTAACAAAACTTCGTTTCCTCAGAGATTAATTCATTTCCTATCAGTATTTTTATATTATAAACCAAATATGCGTAAATTCATTTTGAGTCTAATCGTGACTCTGTTCGATGTCTAATTAAGGAGTAATTGTGAGGGACAGAAACGTAACACAAGTTAAGTTATTTCTCATTTGTCTAATTTACTTTTTATTAATCAGTTACCAGATTTGCATGTGTCCAAAACAAGTCAATGGTTTGGTATCTGGTTAGAATGTGCGGTGACGTCAACGTCAGTCGATATTTATAGCCTAATCAAAACCAGTATCCGACTATCGATAGGAAAGTCTAGACCTGGGACACATAAAAACTTATTCAAAAATGCATTATTTATTACACTGGTTTTAAATAAGTATTTTTATATTCTACTAAATTTATTATAAGATGCGTCTATTCTAACTTCCAATATAAAAGAGTTTGCAATTGCAATAAATTTGGGCTGCCTGTGTACTGAATATCTTCTTTGAATTATAAATTTTAGTCAAAGGTCTAAAGGATCTACTACAACTAATTTACTTATCATTGCACCGCTTATGTATAACTGTATATCTTTACAAATAACCCAGGCGCCGTTTAAGGAAAATTAAAGTAAAAACCAGTATTGAACACAATACATTAACAGTTTAGTATTAATAATATTGACTATATACTAACTAATACTGACATGGTAACACAATTTTGATATAAATTTTCGGTTAGCGTTGAAATGTTAAGGCTTGGTCATACGTATGACCTTTTCTTTTAGTATAACCGTTAACTTCTAAGAAGTATTACGTAGAAACATTTGAAGCGCGCAATATTTTTTTTTTGTATAAAGAATTATTGAAAAATCAGTGGTAAGCGTTTGATCATTATAAACTACCTATTCGAACGATCATGTTTGGCTAAATAAATAAGATGAGCCCCTATTTTACAGTTCCCTAGTAAATATCGGTTAACTGTAAGGTGGAATTTTGACAGTTATTTTCATAAAATTGCTGCCACTTTATCTGTCGGTTAGGTCATCTGACACTTATTTATACGCCGTAAAACTGAAAAAAAACACACACTAAACAGAGGTTCAAAATTTGCAAAAATAAAACGGCTAAAGTAAAAAGAAAAAGAAAAATGAATTGACGTATGACAAAGAAGAATGTCCAAGTGTGTGTCAAGTCTAAGAATGATTCACGCAGCGAAAGGTTAAGTTCGATGACATCATTGACATTTTAGTGCCTAAATTATTTACTTAATACATCAGTTTTCAATTTAGTAACAGTGATAGTACGCTCTAACAGGAAAATATGAAAATTGTGAGGCTATTTCCCATATTATAGCTATTGACAACCGACTAGACATTTTTTTTTAATGGTGTCTGTCCCACTGCTGGACAAGGGTTTCTTTCCAAACGAAGAAGGGCCTTGAATTCGATACTACTATTATCAACTATCGAAAAACAGCGACCCTTGTGTTTTTCGCAAGAACTATTTACGCAAGTAATTTTTAAGTGTTAAATATGCAGTAGTTTGAAGAAAAAATTGTGTTGCTAAATAAATAATGAAATATGAGTTTTTTTTTATCATTCTAAGGTTAAAGGTAAATTGTACAGGAAAAAGTTATTTAAAGACCCATATGATATAATTTTGTGTAAATGGATATTTCCAAAATGTATTGATAACACTAATTATTTCGCTGTAATTCGATAGCTGTATTTTAACATAATAATAACAATTAATTTATCATTAATTTGAGACCATATTATAATGTAGATATCTCGAAGCCTGAGAGAGAGGCCTTTGCCCAGCAGTAGAACACTGACATAGGCTATAAAAAAAAAAACAATATAAACTTTTGATGACTCTCCAATTCGTTACTGAATATTCAAAAGTTACTTTAAGTCAAATTAATCAAGCATTTGACAGACATTTTGCAATAACAACAAGCACAATCAAAGGATATTTATTTCGCAACAAAAGAAAAGCAACGATACCGATTGCAATGGTTATCTAAAGTCATCATAGTTCGATTGCAACAGCTAATAATGCGAACAAAACAATCGATTTAGTTGCGATCCGATCAATCGCATCGAGATATCGGGTCGTAATTAGAAGAGATTATATAGGTCAGTTGCATCACTAGAAAGCAATGTTGAAATATTTAAGGTCGAGACATTACCGTTGTTACCTGTCGCTTTGTTGTTTGTCGTATGGTCAGTGGTCAACCTAGTGTCAAAGTTGTTCAAGCCTTTGGCATGGCTCTGGCTCTGGCCTTTGACATGGCTTAACGACGGTTATCTTAGTAGACAACAGCCGGGACCGACTTTTTACGTGCCCTCCGAAGCTCGGAGACGCCCAGCTCATATACCACTGCGCTGTCGTGCCAATCCAAAAGACTGTAAGTCGACATACAGTGTTTTTGCTTAACAGAGTCGAATCAATTCTTTTAAGTCAGTTTAGTACTAATAATCAACGTTTTTATCATTTTAACTGTTATTTAACAAGATAAAGCAAATAAAAGAATACAGTATTAGGTTCAGAATAAGGTAACAAAGAAACATTTTTGGCAATTATCAAAACGGGTTTTTGAAAGTTACAGTGTTTTGGTTTGGCAGGGCAGTGCGGCCACCCATGTATGAAATGACCGCGCCAAGGCTTGCTTAACCCATAGATAGTTTACCGACTGGTGAGCACAACTGGCTATAGGTGCCACCTGTCGCGATTATTTGCGATTATGCGCGATTGTTTGCGATTATCCGCGATTACTTGCGTTTGGTCGCGGCCGCTTGCCCTTGCGCATTCCACTTGTTAATCAATATTTATGATTGAATGTTGTAAATTAGAGCGTTAGTGTATTGATTGCATTAATTGAGGAACTTGCACATTTATTTGAATATTGATCAAACTTGTCAATAAGTTTATGTAACTGTTTCATTAGTTTATGTAATTTCGTTGCATGTTTAATGGAAATGTCAACGGGTCTGTATTACATTTTCTATCATGGATATGCATTTGTGAACTAGAACGAGAATATGACTTGTATAATTCCAATGTATATATTTATTTTTTATTCCATTACTGGTCTATTGACTGAAGGCCTAACACCTCCCCTTTCTTTGGGAGGAGACCCTTGCCCTGCAGTGCGACAGTAATGGGTTTAAAAAAATACATTACAGTCTTGCTGCTGGGCAAGAGTCTCCTTCCATATTTAGGAAAGGGTTAGGCCTTGAGTCCATCACGCCAGGTGCATTTAATGTTTATTACATAAAATAACTATTATATTATTGTTTTCATTATTCAGTGCTTCCTTGGTATTGAAATAAGACAGAATAGTACAAAATGATGAATACCAACAACGCTATTATCAAACTAAGAGAAAGGAGCTAAATATATCTATTGTATTGTTTGATTTGTTGCAGTCGCTTAATCTTATTGCATATCGTAAACTGTTCATTTATCACGGTTTATCGTAAATATACTGTTTTACTTATAAATGTCGTGTAAACTCTGATACAGTGTTTTATCCTTTTCACTCATATACAGTTATAAAATTGACTGACAGTGACAAAACACTGTTTAACTAATCAAATCTTACACTATGTTTATTAATAAGATAGTAACTATTTCAATTTAACCCAACTTCTAAGAGTTATTATAGACTTGCAGATATTTTAATACGAAGCTGAATTTTTGTATTTATTGATATTTGTTTTTTCTGTATTCAATACTAAAATAATGAAATAAATCGAACCCATTACTGTTCCACTGCTGAGCAAGGGTCTCCCCCCGTAATGAGGGAGGGTTAAGGCATTGAGTTCACCATGCTAGCTAAGTGCGGCTAGAGGAGTTCAATATTAATTAATAAATTGTGAATAAAAATATCTAAAGTAGCAGTGTGACTAGTCCTTAACTCAATAGTTTCAAGAGATTCCTTTAAACATTACAAAGTGCAGATATCTCAAATAATTGGCAGAGATATTTTGGTGCCGTTCCAAGCGATGCAACAGTACATTTGTATTCATCGATGGAAGATCCTGTCGAATGTTCCAACCGATTGTCTTAAACCAACGGTAAAGCGATGGAATTTTATCCGATATGTGAATGAAAAGATGTTACAAAATATAGAGAATGTATTGCTTTTTTTTAATGTGAGAATGTGACTTTAGAAAGATGTAATATGTTTTGTAAGAATGCTATTAGGATCATGTTCAGTATTTTGGTGGTGGTGGTTTTTAAGGAGAAAAGATACCAATGTAACTGACGCATAGCATTCTTTAGGAAACATATTTATGGAAAACTGGTTCCTAAATCGAGGATGCGCTGTTTCTAAATGCAAATTACTTAAAAACATAGAATTTGTTCCAAATAAAAAATGCAGTTTAATAAATCATGAAGGTATAAATTTAAAAGAAAAGAAAATTACATCCGTTGCATTAACCAAATAGCCAGCATTATGATAATGACGTGTCATAATTAAAACTATTTGCATAAATTAATATCATAAACTTAATTGGTCGATTCCTCAATCATTTCCTTATTATTCAAATACGTAGTATTTAGTAGTAATTAATTATGTAGTTTGCGAATTATAAATAATAACATACATCCGTAGAGTTACTCGTTTGGAAAGATTTCTCGTAAATTGAACAAGAATAAAAATGGTTATCGACACTCTTACTGAATAGAATTTTGTGTGAAACAATTATTTTCAGATTGAGACGAGCTGAAGGCCTACCATGGTTATTGAAAAATAAATTTCGTCAAATATTGAATGGTTTATGTTTATGACCTTATCTATCCATCTATTCTGTACAACAACGGTATAAGCAGTTATAGAGTTATAGAGTTGTGAGTTGTGAGGAGAAATTCAACAATTTTTTTGAGTTGATTATACTAGGGCGTAGACGTAGTTGCCTACATACAGACAGATTTACGTTTTTATTATAAGCATAGATATAGATTAACGATAGTCTCAGTCGGGCAGTGGCGGTCTGAAAACATGTCATTGTTTAATTGTAAGAGTTTTAATCAGCCGCTCATTGTGTTCTGATGAAAACAATGTATTGTATGGACGCAAGTAGGTGGAAACGAAACGCAACTATTCCAACACGAGGAGAGAAATTGTTTATTTTGGATTAAGATTGAAGCATTTCTAAGATTGTGTTTTTAATTTGACATCACATGATAGATAAAAAAGAAAAGAACTAGCAATCATTAAACGCAAAAATAAAAACGTAAAAGACGAATTTTGAAAAAGTAATCCTAATCAACGTTTTTCGAAGCCTATCTTCAATTTTAATTTCAAACAAAGGTTTTAGAACGAAAATATGAAATAACAAGTAGTCTGTCTAAATACTTTAACTAACTAAACAAGCTGTGAATTTCTTGCCGTTTCTTCTTAAAAGCAACTAGCATCTCTGATAAACTGGTCAATTGAAGACGCTATAACAAATTGACGACTCTAAATACTTGTCAAAAAGTTTACGTAGTAGGATATTTTCAGTTTTAATTACTTCACGCTATTTTCAGTATTTTAATAAGACGCACTAAGATAAGATAGACCCGTGTAAATTCCCTCACCCCGGGAATTACCCAGACAAACACAAATAATCGTATGCAAATTCAAGGAAGTCATCTGATATATGCAAAAGTATTGATCGATGGTACTGGCAATTACTTGCTGTTAAACACTCAAACCTATTGCAATATAATCTAACAACTTAGTAGAGACCCTTGTTTGCAATGTTCACAGCTGTTGGAGGCAAACAGAATTCAGAATTTAGAACATCATTGACTCGCAGGCTTTTTATGCAGTTTTACTTTGGAAACACACAGCAGTATTCATTACAATAATAATAACAATAATCGATCGTCCTTAATTAGTAATGTATAACAAGATGTAAGGATGTAAATGAAGCAAGGGAATTTTGTAAGGATAATCCAAGTGACGTTCTCTTCCACTATCGCCAACAGACAACCGGCTAGCAATCGAAAAATGTTATATGACAATTTCAGCGCCTCTAGCGGGCGTCATAGAAACCATTTTTTCAGTACTTTTAAACTCTAAACTCTTAATACTCAATGGACTGACTTTAGTCAATCGCGCTACGTGTCTCTGCTTACGGTTATTGGGAAAAAGGCGTGGATTTATGTACATATGTATTTTTAGTCTATGTCAAGGCTCTCTAAGTTATAAGACTATAGAAACCGCATATATCTCAAGTGTTTATGTCAGTGTAAGTAATGTCAAGATATCATTTAGAAAGTTATAATCGTACACGCACGTCTTGTAGAGAATGATCGCATGCGTTTGCGATCGTAATGGAGTAATTAAAATCGTGTACCGTTTGTGATACAATATCGTTATTTATGCTGATCGGTTTGTAAACTGAGCCTAGTTGTTTTGATTTTTATGTACGTGTGTAGTTCGGATTTTATAAATAAGAGATTATACATATTTTGAGTGCTGCATCTTCTCTGTCTTTTCAAATACAATTCAAATGTTTTATAAATTTAATTTTTGATAGTTCAAATATAAAATAAGTCGCCGTCATATTTCGTAAAGTCATCATTGTTCGAAAAACCAAACCGTACTGACAAGCTTAATAAATTAAAAAAAACAATTACTTATACTAAAATGTTTGTTTGTTACATTCTAAAGCGATCTAAATTCTATCGTGAGAAAAGAACGGCAAGTACCAATTTGAATAGCGCTATCTCTTTCTCAAAATACGGACTCAGTCAAACCTATTAAATATCCAAATATCTAAAGTTAGTGTTTTATCATTGTTTATTCAATATTTTACGTGTATGACGATGGGAAATTACGAGAATCACGCCGACAGTATCAATCACTCCGAGGTCGATGAGGTTACAACAACAAGCGATTTAAAAATACGCTACTACGAACACACGCTGACTTTTAAACTATCTGAAGATCATTATATTTTTTGTTACTATATATTTTCATTTTGAATGTCATGTGGCTGCGTACAATTTCTTATCGTCTCGGGTTCGAAGCCCGAATGAGAAGAATCGCTGTTGGGCTTTCCCCATTTTTTCTGGGATATTTTCAATGGCAGCTTGGAGACTCATAGCTATCCGTCAATAAGGAAACTAACATAGTCTTAAGCCCGGATTACACGTATTTATCGCCGAAGGAACACTTTCTTTGGGCTAATGACCCCTTAATAATAACATTAGAAACTATCACCTAAATGATAACCAAATAAGACAAGGGGCTATTTTAACTAAATAAAACAGAAAACACCTGATTACTTGATAGTTGTCACTAGCAAATCGAATCTTCGATAAAACGCCAAAACACTACTACTACGTAGCTTTCTGCTATAAATTCATGCCCGCAAGGGATTTTCCGCAGTTAGTCAATTGATTCACAATTACTTTAATCCCTGTGATCGCAGGAAGGTGTAACACGGAACGTAGATATAATTGAATAACTGGATAAGTGCAGTTGCACTGGAAATGTGAATTCTTGAATAATCCTGCTAACTACCGGGTTCTGTAAAAGGGTTGGTTTCTTTGAGAATATTCTGGTTAAAACTGAATTAGATGGAACACTGATCTTATCTGGATATTATTAAAGAAATAATGTTAAACCGTCAATTGTATTTATGTGGCTGTAGGTTAGTTCAACCTTCATATTCTTGGGTTGCGTATGACTAGTAGTAGGCTGAACCAATTTACGAATGCTAACTGTAAATAGAAAAGCAAAACTGATACCAACATTTTGCAGTTGCTAAGGTAACTGGATTATTGATAAACGTACCTACTGTCGCCGTCGTAAAGCAAGTACTTAGAGAATATTTATTTTGGATTCATAACCAGCATCTAACTAAAATACCCTCTCTTATCAGTAGCCAGTTAGAAATGTACGCATACCTTTTGAACAGTTGTATGTTCAGAATAGTAAAAAATCCCCGAAATGCTTCACCGTAAACAATATACCAAACAAACACAACTATTACGATAAACATAGGAAATGTGAGGTCATGAATTCATGTGGCAAATTGCAATGGCATTTAACGAAAACATTGAATGGACGGCATGCAATGAACGGATGTTATGGCACGCTCGAGTGGTTCCATATCAGATGGTTGTGATAAGATAGGTTGGTGGGAAAACATATTAATTGTGAGAGTCGTTCGTATCGAGTGTACTGTATCTCGTTGGGAAGCGTTACGTGAACGCAGCTGAGAAAGAGGACTGTGAACAGTCGCACTGCTGTCTAAGAGAACATTTTTAACTTTTTTCTGGTACCTTTTTATTTCGGAACGTCCCACCGGGCTGTGAGAGTAAGAAAATAGATTGAACTTGTGGATTGTACACACACTTGGACATTGTAAACAATGACCTGCACAGTCGGCTGGCTTTAATAAAATTGGTCGCCGTAGTCGAATATCGGGCAGAAGGACGTCGGAATATTTGAATAGTCTTTCTGTTTAAAAACTGTCACTTAATGAAGACCATATTAATCTAAACCCGCTGTTCATTCTTATAGAAAAAGGAACCTTGTAGGGTCAGAATATGGCATTTCAAAGTTTGTGACCCTTTGACCTTAATCTTGACCGCTGCCGACATTGTGCATCATCCAGTTAAAAGGGAGGGGATACGTCATAAAGTCTGTGTATCAAAGTATCGTACAATTTTCTATGTTGAAGGCAATGCAAATTGTGTGGTTTTAAGACCTTGACAACCAACCTTTGGTTGCACAAAATGCAGGCTGTCTTGTTTTAACAGTGATCGAGAACATTTTCACACAAAAAGGACATTAGTTTCGTTATTTTTTCTGGTCCTTAAGTCCTTAAATATACAGAATGGCACTTTTTTTTTCTTTTTTCAACCCGTAGCTGTCCCGCTGCTGGACAAGGCAATAATTTTTAAGCAAATACTGTGTTTATAAAGCAATTAATACTGAATTGATACACGATGTGTTACAATATGAAATCGAGTATACGATCTTAAGAAAACAAACAGGCAGGAACAATAACAATAAACTTTCTAATGTGTTACGACAGCTAATAGCAACCACTGACAACTCAATAGTTAGTTCTTGTGCATCGTTCGAGTTATGCTAAAAAGAGTTAACTCGATTATAAGTCGATAATCACGGCATTGTTCGTGGGGAACTGCTCTGATTGGATCTAACAGGAAACTTCGATGGTTAATAATTGCGAAAATATTGAAACTACATTGTTTGTTACAACGTGACTTTGAAGCCTTTGAGGACTTTTAAGACTTGTTTTGTTATTACTACCGTTATAAAGATTTTTTTTCCCTCTTCTATATCATTATTTAAGGAATTATCTAGACGTGTTCGATTGATTCTCAATAATCTATCCACAAAATCGTGTTATCCTATGAAAAAAATTACGAGAAATAGAATTTATAAGAATACTTAAACTTGATTCTGAACGATTATCTAACTACTTACGATTAACTGTTAAGTTATTAATTCGTTATAACGAGTTTAACATAAAATGTTACGTATTTCAAGCGTTGGTGAAGATCTTTAAACCAGCACTAGAAGTACCTATATTCCCTTTGGCTATTATAAGAATATAATACTGACCTTTCAATGCGGATTTAAAATCCGTTTGAAAACGTGACCTACAACCATAGCATCTAATACCCACAGTTTCAATAATACGATAATGCCGGATGTTGCGATAAATTATGTAGGTATTACATAACAAACTGAAACACCCATAATGTGATCATTTTAATACAAACTATTTATATAAAATGACAGTAGTTTATAAAAAAGATTTGTACTTCATATTTTTGCAACTGGCTGCAGAAAAGGAAAGGATTCTATGTTCGACTGTTAGCATTTTTTTACTTCAGCAATCTCAATACTCCCTGGTCTTGCGTGATCAAAGAGTCGACCCTCGTTCAGATAATGATCTTATTAAGACTTGTAAATATAAAATCCTAGAAAAAATTGACATACACACATCACAATTACATGAAAGACAGTTCTTATTCCCGTGGGATAAGGTAAGCAGAGGCCAAACAACAGCACTTGCTAACGATCCGCGGATAGACAGATTTCTGTAGCTTCATTCTCTACTACTATCGACTACCGGCAACCGGCTAGCTATCGATAAATTTTATATGAAAATCTGATCAGCGTCTCTAACGGGCATCGTAAGAACTATTTTGGCAGTACATTTCAAATGTCATAATTTCGATACTCGACCACACCGACTGTAGAGAATTGCGATATTGTAGCTATATTCACATTGACATTTGAAAACATTTGACATTCAAACAAACAGAATAATTGTATCGAAAGTTCGTGCCACGCTACTGTATAAAATTGATCTCGATAAAATATAATAACTCTTTTTATCAGCAAACACGAACTAAACTGTAGCAACAAATAATATAAATAAATTATAGTCGCATTAGAAATGTTATATAAATCAGTTCGTCACTTTATTTTTATGCTGTTTACGTATTTTCAAAGTAATTGTTTCAGAATATGCTGTCGTTATAGCAACAAATAAGTAGGTGGAAATAATCTTTATCGGCCATTCTAGAACTCTGTACTGAAGAAAATTATCATGGCTTATTTACGTTGTTGAGTGAAAATTGTTATACTAATTCCGTATTTTTGATACAAATTATCGATTGTCTGTGTTAGATCGTTGTAGCTAGATATTATGAAGAATAGAACTATTGTAAGTCTGAATGCGATTTATTGACTCACATCATCTGAAATTTAATGAATCTAAAGTGACTCATAAGAAATTATTATTTCCTTGGGTCCCTTAGTATACCATCCTTACAATTAGCTATACCGAATAGATACCTAGGTTCTAGATATTCTAGACTTTAGATACACAGATTTTTGTAGTACAACTTGTAAAGTATTTATTTAATACAGAGTGACGAATATAATGACTACTGAATATAATAAAACGAAGTAATTTTTTTTAATAACGTAAATAAAAATATTCACGCGACAAAGTATTACCTTCGTCGTTATCACTATCTTACCGGCACGTCTGTTATTTTTCTATCAGCACTTATAATGGACAATTTATATTAAAAATGCGATAAAATCATTGATAAACAACACAAGGAAAAGGAAAAGATTCAGACATAACACGTCAATTTGATAATATATTGAAGTAATTTTCGTGTAAAAATGTTGAAAGGAAACATCGTAAGAAGTAATTGAATTTATTTATCTTTTTGTTTATTAAATACAAAATTGACCTTTGCATTACCATGAAAATACTCCGATTTAACTATTTTGACACTTAATTATGGTCAAATATTGATACCTACTTAGTATAAAATAAGAACATTTTTTATAGTAACAACATGAATATTTTTCCTCAATGTCAAAAATAAACAATACGGGCCGTCGATCGGAATATATCTATTTATTAATGATAAATCAATAATCCTATAAGACTATTATGTTATTATCTAGCCGAACTATTATCCACACGAGACTCATAACAGATAATAACTGACTAATACATGTTCTCTGGCTCCACCCGTTTCGTTGTTTACATCTCTATGACACTATTCATCTCGCTACAACGCTTTACTTAGTCTCAAAATGTACAAAGACTTCTTTTAAACTTGATTTCGCAAAATAAATTAAACTGGAGGATATATTCTTCAATTAAATTTATTTTGTGAAAACGACTACCACCTAAAAAATAAAAGCCTTTTTTTAGGCGCTAGCACAAAATAAATAATAGTTCAAGGTACTAGTACAAACAAACTGAGTAACAGTTACTTTAAGTACAAATAATAAAGACTACGACATACACGTGTTGTTCGTAGTTGAAGGAACTAGTATAGATATTAGATACGTCACCGATACCGTATCTCATACTCGTAATACTGTCAATCATCTCAAGATTACTGTTTAGTAATACTATAACGTACTATATAACTGTAGACACATTTTTTACAACAAAATTTGTAAAAAACACCGCTGCGCATGATATGACACAGTTGCTATCTGATAAATTGTAATTTTGTTTTTAATATCGAAACACCTGTTGAAGCAAAGTCTTTATGTTACGTTTTAATCGTTTTTGATATCATGAATTATTAATTACCCAATTGTCCCAAAAAACAAGGATATTTCTTTCTTTTTGTCTTACTGAAAGCTGTTCAAGCAATTTAATAAAAGTCTGCTATTTCAACGTCAGTTCACAAAGCTTTCTTTTGTCTTTATTTTATGTTAAATGCAACGCATAGAAATTTCCAACTGCGGAATCTACTACAAGCTATTTACTGCTTAAAAGAAGGCTCCAATTACAATCTTATTGTATAATATTGTTAAAGAAAGAAACAATTTTGTATTTGCACTTTGTATTTGTTTGCAACTTAATACGTCTAATTATTGAAAAGCCACGCTATCCGCCTTTAGTCGTCTATTGACTTATTACTAGGAACTTGACAATATGTAGGTACTTCAGACTTCTAATCAAAAGGTAATACGATAAAGCTTGATTAATCTAGCTCTATTTAACAATAACGAGAACTAGGAGCGTCCTTGGAAGCAGTTAATTGATCTGTGAACCGAATGCCCTGAGGCAAGCTAAGAAAATGTAGAGGAAAAAGACATGAGAGGTTTAGATTTCAAGCACGATATTAGAAATAGATCGAAGTGGAGGAGAAAATCGTAATAATATTAATATTTCGAAAGTTTGGATGTTTGAATGTTTTACTCAATCACGCCAAAACTACAAAACACATTGATGTTTGGTACATAAATTATAGTTTACAATCTGGATTAGTTTATAATGTGAGCAGGTAATAATATAACAGAGGAACAAAACGGGGGAATGCAATGCAATTGTTTTAAAAAATAATGAACTGCGTATATTTCACCGTTGAGCGCATATATTTAGGTAATCTATCGAGCTAATACTAGACTCATGACGGCATTATATGAGGTGTCAAGTCAATAGACCGTATCGGCGCCTCAGGGAAATTCTGGGTTTCGATACGCTTTCCTACGCTCACGATACATAGGGCTGTGCCGTTATACTGTTATAAGTAGCTGTACTTATGAATGGGGTCAAGACGTATTTACTCTTTCTTTTATCGACGTAATTAAGCAGTGAGAAGTTGATTGTTTAATCTATTATATTGTGGAATTGTAAACTTCATCATTCATTCAAGAATGGTGATATAAAGTATAGAATACTTCATCAACTTTTTGTCTTTGATAAGCTGTTGACCCTTGGATATGATTACAAGCAATGTTTCTACATCATTAATCCAATAAAATTAAAAGCAATGGAAGAATATTAAATTAAATATATCTCAACTTATAATGTGTACTAAAAATGAGTTTTAAGCCTAAATACCTAAGCTTTTTATGATTTAATGCTTTAATATTTAGCCATCGATGAAATAACTAAATATAAAATTAGACAACCCTCGCGGTTTCGCTCCACCGATGTGTTGAAACATGACACATTTTTTTCAATTAAAATCACAGTGATGTCTTACAAAAGTCACAAGATCATTTGACAATGAATCGGCGATTACTTGAGGAAAACTTCGTCAAAACTTCTTCTAGAGAAAGTTCACGTTTTGTTGCCACTTTTTTCTATATGGAATACTGATGCCGTTTGATTCATAGGAAACTGTTCTATAACAAAAATGTGTTCGTGACTTTTTTCAACAAATACTGAATGAATCATAGATTTTCTAAGTTCCGTGGAAAAATATAGCAATAGTCGAGTACTTTGCACTTTAAACCACGATTCACTGTTGACTATGCCTATTACCATACCCATTTTTTCAATCATTGGGAGCAATTTTTGCATCAACCAGAATAAAAAAATTGTATTTATGTTCCGCAGATAAAAAGTGCTACATTACTTATATCGTATTATGCTCATGTTCTTCTAAAAAGTATAAAATTATAGTTGCCAGTACACATAAACAGCCTTCACTACAGATTGCATCTTGACCGTTAACTGATCAATGAATACAAATCTGTTTGAAAGCCTCCAAGCAGCTGATTGTCAAAGAAAGCTACAAGTACTTTCATTGGCATTCGGACACCGTGAAAAGGTCACGTTTACATAACCAGTCAACCGGCTTAGGAGACAACTACTTACTAAGCAAACTATGTAAATGTGTAAAAATACGATAACAGATACATAAAGTATCTATTAAAATACCTGTTCCACTAATAGGTACCATTAATATCTATGTTAAAAATATCTGTTACATTACCACATTATGCGCGTGGGGTGAACGCACTAAACTCATATTTTCGCTCCATAACTTTTGAGAGCAGACGCTATGCACGTAATTATTACCATTAAACATAATCTGTGTGTTCTGAAAATTCTAAATGATGAGTAGTTTGATGTTTAAATACTATGTCATTTGTTTATTGGTGCAAAGAAAGTACGTTTAGTCGTAAAATGCATTTACTTTTACTAAGTAGTTGTCCTCAATGACACGACCCATTTCGAACACAACTATGACTTGCAAGAAACATGTTTTTTTATGAATTATATTGATTTTAATAAATAATATGCTTATATTCATAGTTTTCTTGTAGTTAGGTTTAATATTATGTCCCTTTTGTATAAGTAAATAAGTAATTTTGTAGTATTTGGTTTAGATACCGTTGTTAGTACTAGAACAGATCAATAATGTTGTCACCTTAGGGAACAATTAGTCCGTAACGAGTACCGCATACTAGCACAGCACTAAACACTATATTTATTAGGTGTGATTTATGTAATCACACATTTAGTAAACGACACACCGGCAGCAATGGATATGCAATAAAAACCTTCTAAAAATGTTCACAATCGCTTTTCGTAATTCGATATCTAACTAGCTTTATAAATGCGATTTTTTTTTACTCAGTCACGTCAAAACGGATTTTTGATGAAAAGTATACAAATAGTTTAGCATATAACCTGGATTTATGTATACGATAGATATTTATGCCTGGTGAAATCATTCACACGGTCGAAGGTGGGGGCACAAACTAGCAAAAAAACCGTTTCACTAGTAAAAGAGTATCAGTACCTGGGTACTAATATACAGTTCTACTAGCGGACCCGACAGACGTTGTCCTGTCTAATAAATTAAAAATTAATTAAAAAAACATTGTCCAGCGGACAAAATTGTGAATCTAAACCATTCTCAGATCTCCTTGAACACACACAAAAAATTTCATCAAAATCGGTCCAGTCGTTTAAGAGAAGTTCAGTAACATACACACTTACAGAAGATTTATATATATAAAGATATTGTTAGCCTCTCAGCTATTCTAGTGTCGTCAAATTTTATAATCCAACTGTGACAGACATTAACACAGTTTCGTGTTTTCTACCCACAATAAGATAAAATTGGTATATGCAATTACAGTTTGCACTTCTAACACAAACAAGGCGGAACGGAACAATTCGTTTCGTTTTTATTGCTCAAACAAAACTACCATGATGAACTTTAGGACTTATTTACACTTGAGTTTTGGATGAGCGTTTTTGTAGCGTGGAAGCTGCGAGAATAAGACCTACAATAGTTTATTAATATTTGTTATAAATGTTTAATCTTTAGTAACTTTTATATTTGGCACGATGACGTAGAGGCATTTGCATGTCCATCATGGCGGGGTATGGCTCAGGTCCGCAGATTGGGAAAATAAAATAAGGAATGCCTTTGCAAAGCAGTGGGACACATGAAGGGCTAAAAGAAGGCTAGGAGATATCACAGCGAGAGTGCGTAGATGAGTACCATAACTTATATACTTTCGCCTAACATGACTTATTCTCAACTTGCAAGTAAAAGTAAACACTGCTTAACTGCCCCAATACTGATTTATTTGTCATCTTATTAGATAGAGAATGTTTGCGTTGCCACTGCATCCATACTGCAAGCGTCATCAATCGCCCACAAGTGAGAGGCTAGTCTGAAAGTACTCTTATTTACATTCTCTATATAAAAAATTGCTTGTTTTCCTACATATTTTTTTGTAAACTCGTTCTGTATTTTGATAGATATTGCCTGGGGGCTTGGAATTTTCGGAAGGCACGGAAAGTTTCGTAGTACATTCAAATTGTCTACAGTTCTGAAGAGCCAATAAAGGTACAGGAAGACTTTCGACTTGGATACAGGGATATTACTTAGAAGTAAGAAGAAATACAGGTCATATCGATTGGTCAAATACATCCACTAAAGAAGCAAATGTAAGATACAAAAATATTATTAAAATAGGATACTTAAGTTGTACTCGTAATCGGCGGTCCTGTATGACAAGAAGTATGGACGTACCAAGGTGCGTTCTTTGGTCTCTGCCTATTCCTATGGGAAAAAGTTGTGATATCACGTTTGTATGATATTTAAATACTGCATGTAGAAACGTAGCATTAAATCCAACATTTGTTTTTTTCTTAGAGTACACATTTTAAGCATTCATTCTTCAAAAACTTTTCTTTCCGCACAGATGAATAAATACCCCATCAACAAATTACGCCCACACTTTTGGCTACAATTATCACAATTTTTCGTACAAATGTCAAAACTTTTAAATACGATTTGATTGAAGTTTGATTGATGTGATTGTTGTTAACTTTCACCGGCTTATTACTGGGCTTGTACTTTGTAACTGTTGATGTGGCATCAATGTGACTTAAATTGGACTTAACTAGCCGAACAGTGACGGCACATTGAAGTTCTTAATGATTTTGAATTTGAGAAAATTAATGACGGATAACTTAACTAATATTTGATATTGATCCGTTGGGATGTATTTTCCCATATTTACAAATATATGTAGTTACTTATTTTATATGAGGGCTAGCTTCTGCCATCGACTTAATTCAAGAGAAAAGATTTCCTGGGATAACAAGTCCCATGTGTTAATATAGGTCATGAGCTTTCATTGTACCAAATTTCATTAAAATGCGTTCGGTAGTATTTGCGTGAAAGTCTTGCAAACATCCACACGTATTACATCCATTGGATGCATCCTTAAAACCCTTACATTTATAATATTAGTCGGACTACGATATAAAGCAGCAAAACTTTTTAACATAATTTAAAATTGAGTCTGAAACTCTTCAATCGTTTAAAAATGCATGTTTATACAATACCCTCATATTTAGATTTATCGACTAAAGTTCAATGAACTCTCAAACTAACTAAACACCCTAAAGGTATAAAAGCCTATATCCATTAGTATGACTAACTAGATCGATTAGTGATACTAATCAGAACAAACTGATACAGTTACATATTATTAACTAAGTAATGCCCGCGGCGTTGTTCATGTTTGTTAACAAAAAGTCTCTCGTTAGTTTTCGCGTTTATAATATTAAGTAGGTCTTAAATTAAAGCTTTGATTGTACTGATTTGTATTAACGGTGTATTTGTTGACTAGCTGACCCGCGCAACTTCGCTTGCGCCACATACCAGAGAATGGGTGAAATTTTTCCCTGTTTTTGTAACATTTTATACTGGTACTCTGCTCCTATTGGTCGTAGCGTGATGATATATAGCCTATACCCTTCCTCGTTTAATGGGCTATCTAACACTGAAAGAGTTTCAAATCGAACCGGTAGTTCCTGAGATTAACGCGTTCAAACAAACAAACAAACTCTTCAGCTTTATAATATTAGTATAGATTAGTGCTTTACGTACTCTACCTCAGGTGCGGAGATAAGCGTGCTCCGATCTTCTATCAATAGAGATTCTCATTTTTGTCTTTAATAAAATTATTCAACATTTTAGTTTTATAATTGGAGCTTTGATAGCGATTTGTACATCAAATAATAATATTATAAATAAGTACGTAAAAAGATATAATAGTACTTATATTTATAAATTCATATTTTTATCTTGACTGAATTTTCCTCATCTTTTACGACATTAAAAACCCAATACCGCTTTAATCAAAAGCTATTTTTGTCTTGCTCGAACGCGAGCATTGCTAAACCGATTTTGTTCAGAATAAAATATCAATAAAATATGAAATGATAGAAACAAAAACTACCTTACATAGACTACTTATTTTTTTTTTTACCTTACATGTAAGCAAAAGCTGCGTTGGTTAGTAAGTAATTTGTTAGAAACAAGGATTAGTTTGCAAGCGAAGCCGCGTTATTCAGTTAGTTTCTTTTTATTTATTTTTAACAACAACACAGTACAGTGTACAAATCAGATTTCACGTACATACATGATTCGATTAATCGCAGTACGTGTGCAAAATCTTTAATGTTACTGTTACTGCCTACATATTACACACTTTTATGCGTTTCTTATGGAAACTTTCCTTCGTTTTATGCTGCCCTGGTACTTGGTGAAAAAATACGCATTTAATTTGGTCAATTTAAATTCTTTTAAGTACCAAGATTAGTCGTGGGTTATGTTTAACTGTAGTGAAAGATATTATTAGCTTGGGTTGTCTTCTATAACCGAGCACTTATTTAATTTTCGAGACAAAACTTCAGTCTACATTTTAAGACAAAAAGAAATGGCCAATAGCTCAAACGAAAGTCGATTTTAAGTCATGCTTATTTGTCTAGCGATGCCTAACGATAGAAACAATTTTGAGTTAGCGTTCGCTTAAAATTTTACGTCGTTTGATAATTCGGCTGTTAAGACTGTCAACTTGGCGTGTACGATTTTTCGAGAATGTAAATTATGCAAGGATCTCTACTAAATTGTTGGACTATAGAATCTTTCTAACTACCGTTTCAGTCACCAATAAAAAAAAGAAAAATTATGCTACTAGGTGTAATCGGTAGTCATACAATAAAAAAGTTATATAATGTCTTACGTATATTATGTATTAAGGCGCCTAGATATAAGATTATCAGTAAAAGTAACTCCTTTTACTTCTAAGTACTTAAGGACGCTTATCGCTTTAAAGGCTCAGTGTTTATTACTTATCACACTTTATCTTTCAAGTATTATAGTAGCAATTAGGTCAACAATCGTTCCATTAAATTTGCCGATGACTGACAGTTGTCATTTGGGAAATTTGTACTTTAAGATCTTGCGAATAAGGATCAAAGTAAATAAAATTGAACGTACGATGACGGCAAATAATTTTGAAATGCAGAATAAAGAATATTTTTAATTTCACTGTTTAAAAAACGATTAGAATGTCAAGTTGTAAAAAGAGGGTATTTAAATAAATTGTCGCCATTTTGTATTTATCTAGTGCATTTCCTTAGTTTTTGTTCAAGGACTTTTCCTTTCGTATTGTTTGCATAAATAGAGTGCAATTATTGAAAAAAAAAACTACAATCGTGACTGTCCGTTGTGTGGTTTAAGGTTCAGAAAGGTCATGGTTGCAACTCACGAAATAGACAAAAGATTTTTATATTTTAAACTTTAATCTTTTCATAACTGCCTGTATCCCCGCTACTAGGAAGACTATCTGGTAGATAGTAAAGTCAATATTTTCTTATAGCTAACGCATGCCTATACCACCATTTTATGGATTACTAGTTTCAGCCCACGATTTCGTCCGCGTGGAAGTTTCCTGAGATAAAAGAATGCTATGTTTTAATCCAGGTTATATACTACCTGTGAACAAAGTTTCATCCAAATACGTCAAGTAGTATTTTCGTGAAAGAGTAACAAACATGAGCCTATGATAAAAGTGTTAAAACCTGTAGTTACGTACGATTATTCGCGTCAAAAACATGTCAAATACCTAATACAGTCTCAAAACGACTAACAAAGTACAACAGTTACTATCTAAAGTCGTGAAATTACTCGATTAACATACCCACTTACTACATTATTCTACTTTAAATACCATAAAACGTCCATTAGGTAATACTTTATCTATTCAAAAAGTAAAATTCAATACATACAAGAGATTCTCTTCGTGTTAATACACTTATCGGCGACGCAAACTGGTTGTGTTTTGCCAAAAGAGGTTCTTCACCTCTAAGACTATTGAACTACGGAGTAAAGGCCTGATTCAAGGCTACCAACATACGATGTACGTTAATCATTATATTATACCATTATTAGGCTTGTTAGGCTTGTTTATGCCCTTTAAGACTAAGAAAATAAGTTCTTTTTGGTAGTATTTTTCTAAAGTGTTTTTTATAGCATAAAAGAGCTTTGCCGTTTAAAATAATTGTCTATCTTAAACCAATTAAATAAAATCCAATTTGAAATAAAAAAATGGTCTGTTCTTTTTTTATATAATGATAATAAGTTTTAAAAGAACAAAATGGGTTCCTTAAAAAAAGCTTATTTCTACAGGACTTTCACAAATATTTATTTTACTTCTTTCGAAGATTCTCTACTCACAGAAAGTTAGGCAATAAATCTTAGATTAACCAAAAACTGTAAATTATTCAGCATTAACTGTTCAAAACTTGTAAAACTAAATAAAAAATATGCATAGACATTTAAATGCATACGTCTGCGTCATTTATAATTCAACTATCGACCACAAATATGCAAATGTAACTTGTTAACACACCTGTATTTGCTTATTGGGAATCCCGAATAACACACCCAAGATTAGTGGAAAAGGAGTGATAAAGACAGAACGTATAGTGAAAGAGATAACGTATAATTTGCATCAGTAGCTAGGAATGTCAAACGGAAGATAGTTAATGCCTGTTATAACCACATAACGCAAATGATTTGAAGTACTAACAAAGTAGGTAAATCATTTTCTCTTTGGTGTTGAATAAAATAGCGGTTTTAATATAATAACGTCATACAAGAAATCTGAACTTACGTTCCAGTGTAAGTTCGTAAAATATCAATTAAAAATATTTGGAGAAACTTATAAAATCATCACATACATAAGAAATCCTTTAAATTACTACCGTATTTGTCAAAACAATATCAAAATAACACAATAAAAGCCAATAATAACAAGATAAACGATGATAATTGTGTTTCCCTTGAGACTGGTAGTGCCGGCATCGTCGCCGCACTGAGTCATGCGCGGGCGCAGGTCCGGGACACGACCATTATGAACCTTTGATTATGACGTCACGGTCAATGTTATCTTTAATATAGGTGTAAAGGATAATATAGCGTTTATAAAGCAATTATTAGAACCCAAGGAAACCTTTTGTTTAGTTCGTTGCACTTGTTAAGGTTCAGTTATCATCAATATATATAAGTCATCAATATATACTCGGGCAAAGCCGCCGGTGAAAAGCTATTGTAGGTATAGTTAGAGGAGATTTCGTAATGGAGCCGTGAAAGGAAGAGAAACGTTGACAGAAGAACGCTTGTTTTAAGTACAAGACTTTGTTTATTTTTATAACTAGTTATAGTTACTACTTTCAGCGTAATACGAAACTTACGAACTATTAAGTTATATCTTAATATTAAGTACCGTGCGTGTTTCTAATCTACGATTAACTTTTTTGCTATTTTTGTACGTAACAGGAAAACCCAATAATAGTTTTCCTTATTTTGGAACTGGGATTTCAAGATAGTTCTATGTATTTAATACTAAATATACATAAATCAGTCTCTAGTTTCTATCCTCATTGCCAAAATATCTAGAGGTGTTTGACTTTGAACTTGTTATCGAATACAAATACAAATATGCAGACAAACATAGACAAGTAGTTGAATCCATTTTGTTCAAATATTTGTTTTTAAACTATCGACAGACACACGTTAGATATTTACTCTACATAATAATATGTATATTTAATGTAGGGGAACCTGTTGTACCTTGGCACTATGTGTACCTAGGCCACTGGGCTCGTTTTCAAATATTCGCGCGATACTAAATTCTACTGTTTACGGTATTCGATACGTCACTACAGACTATTCAATGTGCAGTTAGTCGCATACCGCCATTAAGCCGGTGTTTGGTGTTATCGACGCTGAAACTTTTTTGTGTGAAAAAGTAAGTATTTCTAATATATTTTGAAGTCTAATAGTTTTAAAAGTTTTCTAATAGTCACTTAACTGTTATATGCTATCGGTTCTTTGATTTTACAAGTCTCAACACAATAAAAAACTTACGAGATATTTAAGCTCTAAACTATATAAAATCACCGTTTTAGTGAAGTTGGAGTAGTGTTGTACCTCGGTCACTGTCGATCAGCTGTACCTTGGCCACTGGCCAAGGTACAACCTGGATGTTATACTTTGGCCAGGAGAATGTTTTATTAAATTATTTCACATTTACGTAATAATATTCCTAATTAAATATCTTTATTATTTCAGAAATCGATGCAAACATCACTTAAAAACTGGAAATGGCCTGAAAAAGAGGAGATTAAAACCCCGCAAAAAGTTAACAAGAACAGAGAAATTTATTATGTTCCAGAGATACAGAAGTACTGGGATTTCTACTAAATGCTTAAGGCTGAATAATATATCTACATTATTGATAGTGTATTTATAATAGCTAGTCCAAATGACTGATTAAAATTTAAGAGAGAAATAATAATTTATATTTAAGTAAAGATAATCTATACTAATATTATAAAGCTGAAGAGTTTGTTTGTTTGAACGCGCTAATCTCAGGAACTACTGGTCCGATTTGAAAAATTCTTTCAGTTTTAGATAGCCCATTTATCGAGGAAGGCCATAGGCTATATATCATCGCGCTATGACCAATAGGAGCAGAGTACCAGTAAAAAATGTTACAAAAACGGGGAAAATTATGACCCATTCTTTATTATGTGACGCAAGGGAAGTTGCGCGGGTCAGCTAGTTGTTTCAATATTTTGTTTTCCTTTGCTATGCTATATAGGTATAATGATTTGTTATATTATATTATGTGATATCGTCGCTGCGCCTGCCAAGTTCCACATGTGTCTTTTGTGAGATTTTGGAAAACTTTTTTTTTATTTGGGACACAATATTCATTTTTTTTAACATCAAAATACACATATGGAGTTTGGCAGGCGCAGCGATGTGATGTAACGAAACGGTGGCCAAAGTTAGTTGTTTTTGTTTAAATATTTTGTTTGAAAAGCATAAAAAAAGCTATGAATATTATTTTAATTTTTATCATTTCTAAATTTTGATCATTTGAGAATTTTTTAAATGTTTTGTTAAATACTGTATACTGTAATAATACTGTGTACTGTAATACATCAAATAAAATGATTTTAGTTAACAAAACTTGATAATTTGCTTAAATTACCCCCAAATTTCAATGTGGCCTAGGTACAACGTACTACTGGCCTAGGTACATAGGGTATGTTGTACCTTGGCCACATTTCCCATTTTTTTTTAAATTTAAAAATATTATGTAAATATTAAATATACATTTCTGATATTTTTTTGGTGAGTACCCAAATAATTGACATTTCAAACTATGCAAATATGATTTGTGTGCTGCACGTCAAATCACTATAAAAAATATATTTCTAAAAAACCGGCCTAGGTACAACAGGTTCCCTTACATATTATGAGGTAGAATGTGAACTGTTAAATTATGTAATTCGAGGAGGGTATGTCTTACGGCTTTGAAGTGTGAGACGTGCCTTTAATAAATTTCATATACCTACCTACATTTTTTTCTACAACCGACCTGCTTTTTGTTTTGTTTCAATTGAACCAATAAAGCCACTATAGCCTCATGAAGTAAAGAATAAATAAATCTACTTAGAAATAAGTTGCTATAATGTTTATCCATCATAAATATGTAAGTCTTTCTCATCACATAAAAAAATCAATCCCTGCTTTTCAACCGTCGCAAAATGTCTAAGCTCTTTGCTAATTTTAAAGTTATTCAGAATCGAAACAAAATAGAAACATTAACATTCAAAAGTTGCACTTGTAACTATTAACCTAACGACTTAACTTAAAATTCCGACTTAACATTCAACAACTGAATGACAATGATTCAAATAAAATTGGAAAAGATTTCAAGCAAAATCGTCGTGAATGCAAATTAAAACGAATCGATAATAAACTTTGACAAATTGGAATTTGAATGCAGTGAAAAGTTCAAACGAATAGTTGCATTTTATTAATGTTTTAATTTTTGTTAGCACAGATTTATTTATGCAAAATTTATACCTGGTTTAAAATATAAAAGTATTGACGGACTACTTAAAACAAATGTAAATTTTTAAAAATATGTAAAGATCAAACTAACTTTACATAAACAAGTGAAGTTTGGCACTAGAAGTGCCATTCAGAGTGTCTAACGCCACGAGTTGGTGCCAACCACCACGCTTATGGCATATGAGAACTGACCACTAAAAGAGGGTAATACAAGTATTTATATAACTTCAGAAAATCTTAGTTTTAAACATGACAAAACAAAAACAAAAATTCTTTAAAGTATAGATAAATAATGTATTAAAAGAATGACCGTAAAAGTGTTCCAACGGCATTTTTCATAAACAGCTATTCACTAACAGTATTCGAGAGTCCTTTGTTCAGTTAAAATGTCTAAATATTTTGTACAAGACAATACTTTTTGCTGATATTCGTTTAACGTAAAATGTCAAGAACTAAACACAATTTTCGATCAAATAATCAATTGTTATCGTGCCCCAATTTTTTTTTAAATGTCCTATTATTTTCCGATAGATTTTTGACTATAACGTTTAAAATATAAAAATGAAACAGATTAAGGTATTAGAATACAGCTTATTAACTTTAACGTAATGAAGCTCTGAGTCTAAAGGTAAAACATTTTTTTAAAGGAAAGTGTTTCTAAATAATTCAATTCTTTCTCCATCCTAAATTATATTATTTACAAACATGTACTTAAGAATAAAACTATCACCGGACGTACAGATATATATGGCGTTTACATGATTACCACCACCTCAAAATAACAATGGAAATGAAGGGCTGAAATTTTCAAAATAAACTGTTATCAATGTTTATTTATTCCCTTTGAATATCCACAAAATTACCAGGTATTTTCAATCACTGAGGGATTTCGATAATCTAGACCATTTACAAGTAATATAACTTTATCGAAAAGAAGCTCATTTCCTTCTTAAGCCGAATGAAACTGATACCAACCTAGATTAGCTTATAAAAATAAAACTATTATCATTAATATCTATATAATGGGTAATTCCTAATTACTTCCGTAGACCATTTCTGCTTAAAACTTATTTTAGGCAGCATATTAATTATTTGTTACAGATAAGTAGTTGATTTTTATTCAATGTAGCTTTCTACTTTTGAAATGATTTTCGAAATCGGCTTGATAATTACGGAGAATACCCCCTATAAACAAACAAGCTCATGAACGCTTACCGCACATGGTCCTTGCATAAAAAAGTAGGCTTCGCTAGGCTATAACTATGACACTGCCAAATTTTATACAAATAGTTTTAGCAGTTATGACGTACCAAAAGACAAACATACATACATTTCGATAATTGTAATATTATAAATTATAGTAAGAAATACCAATTATTATTTTAGTACAGATTATCTACAACCATTGTGGTGTTACACAATACTAGGAATTTCCACTTGCCAAGCTCAGCTCAAAGGCTGTTAGAAAATGTGTTTACGTCGATAGTGTAACAAAGGAGATTAGAACCCACGACCTCTCGACTGCTATAGTGCATTAAAGACTATAAGTAGATAAACATTTTGAAAATGAAACATTTTTATGTAAATTTTCTAGTCTCTACCTACCCATATAGGAAAAAGGCGTGATTTTATGTATATATGTATGTTTGTATGTATGATACGCAATATTAAATTGATTTATCAGGAAAGACACCTCATATGTAAGGACCCGCATCCAAACATCGCCCGTATGATGCAAATGAACACATTTGCTCATTATTCTATCATCCGTTTCGCAAAAACACCATTCAAATCAGGCCAGTCGATGAAGTTATGCAACAGAAAGATTAACAGTGGATTTTGCATGCCTTTTGTTTATGTAGGTAATATTACAATAATACATTATTTGATATAAACAATATATTATTACTTATATATTTACATTGCAAGTATTATATACAATTTGAAACGTTTCTGATTGTGGTTCTAGCAAAACTAATGAATAATGAAACTGTGATTCTTTCCACGCAATGACTGTACAAAATTTCTTCTTCTCTAGTCTTATCTTTACCAAAAAAAGGCTGAAATGTTATATAAAAATACACTTAAACGTCTAAGTGATAATCGTTATTTTTTAACTAAGTAATATCACGTTCTCTGGTCTCTGCCTACGCATATGGAATAGGGCGTGATTTTAGTACTTAGTGAGTACTTATCAAGAAATAAGTATTTTTTAATACATTTGTAGTATCATAGAAAACACAATAAAAACCCAGTTTACCGATAAACTTAGACATTAAAGCAGTTATTCTGAGAACTTGGATGAACGTGAGTTGCCATCATGAACTATGATATTATCAGTTACTTCTAACTGCGGCCATTCAAAGATTTTCCTTGATATAACTTTTCCAAGGAATTATCTAAATTGTTCTAAAATTCGTTATTAGTATAGGAATTAACATCTAACCATGGCTAGTACAACCTGTGCCGAAACGTCAAGCAAAATAAAGTAAATAATATCCACGAAGGCGTCAATCCTCGTGTAATATTAAAGATAAAAGAAAGTTAATCAATTTTATTACATAAAAGGTTTTCTAATTATACCTTCCTACAATTATGCCTATAAGAAAATATGCAATCATTGATCAATCAAATTATTAAGATAATCACTTCCGTTTTTAAAACAAAACCATTTCCGATATCTTATGAGATAATCAACACGAGCTTTAAAAACACTACCACAATCAGATTAATCGTTACTGAGAAAATTGTAGACAAATAAACAAAATATATAAAAACAAAGGAAAAATACAGAGGCTTTATGAATCTATTGACTGCCTCCGTGGCGCAGTGGTTTAGGTCACCACGCCAACACCACTGTGTCGGGAGGTCGTGGGTTCGATTCCCACACGGAACAATTATTTGTGCGATACACAAATAATTGTTTCGAGTCTGGTTGTGCTTTGTGTCTGTTGTTTGTATGTTTGTAAAAGTCCCCGCGACACAAGAGCAAATCTTAGTGTGGAAATTGTCTTTTTAAAATCAATCAAATCAAAATCAATACCCTTCTACATACACGCCTACAAATTTATATTTAACAAGCGTAACACTATATGGGTTTATTTATCGATCTCATATGTATTTTGACTTATGTTACATGAAGTAATAATACATTAATGTTGTTATTTATAAGTACTAATTACCTGACTTATGGTTCGACATCAAATATCGTACAATAAATGATTGCCTATACCAATTACTACTACGAAAGGAAAACAGCCAAAATTAATTAGTACTGACAATCACACCGTATAACCGATGAGGATATAGTATCAATTTCGTTTACCTTCTGATTAAAACCAATTAGAATTTACTATATCGAGTACATTTTCCTTGTAGATATCTAAATCATCGGTAATATTGACTTTATTGATTAACTGGAGAGCATATAACTGTAATAAACCTACTAATATGTGTATATTGTATATGTATATAGAATCTTTCGATTGTTCCTCTGTAATAGCCAAAAATGTATAGCATAACTGGTAATGCTTGCCTCCTCTGAACTAACTTATAAATCGGGGAAAATCAACCTTTATATGCGCTCATTTTGCAAATGTATTTAAAACTCACGCCTTGATTAAGATCACAGTATGTGTAAAAAAGTAAAACAACGGTATCTAAGCCTTCAGGTAGATCATGCGAATTACAATAATAACTACATATTATAAAATTAAGTCCCCTTGCCGCATCTGTTTATGTCAGTATATTCGCTATAAACTAAAACCTATTCAACAGATTTGATGAAATTTTCACCGATACATAGAGCAAGGAAGGTTTTAGTATATCATTAGTTTTTTGTGTAGATTCGACTGTTTAAGCTGGGCGAGCCCGATACGGGTTGCTGGTAAAAAATAAATGTGTTATATGACAAAATCAATTTACAACAGCAAAATAAACAGTGCACAGTGGCGCCACTAACACGTTTTATAATATGTTATCATGTTTCTCCCTGAGCGCGCTCTGTAATCATCTTGACATAATTGCATCTGTACTGCGAACAACACACGCGGGGAAAACCTTTTTTTATCCAGCATTATCTGATTTAATTTTATTATTGTGATATATGTGTGTAAAAATATAAATAAATAATGAAATGAATTATGTGTATAATATTACGAATTGTTCTCATAGAATACCTCTACCCCTAGCTATGATTTGTCCATTCTCATTTTGTTTAATTAACATTAATATTACTATAATGGTATTCAGGAATACTTTGGTAATTTTAACACAACAATCACGTTTTGGAAAAGACAACTTAATAACCCCTTCCTTATTCTCTCACCTGCCAGATGTAAAGAGATATGATTTTATAACTAGCAACAAATACAGAAAGCAACACTTAGGTGTTGTAAGTATAAGCATGAGTATATTATTATAAGTAGAATATTACAATATGCAAATAGTAAAAAAAAACAATTAAAAATACAACAAGCCTTTGTAAGGTTTACTTTTGAAACTGAATATAATATGATATTATTATAATTACCTTCACTTAAATAAACATTCCCACGATATTATATAAATAGTAAATAAATATATACGTTTAGTTACTAGTAGGTAAACAAGTGTTAGAACACATACAAACGATATCTATTGTACTTCTAGTTTAAGGAAAACGCTTGGAAAATACAGAGCAAAGTATTTGCTAAAATATAAATAGAAATATTATTAACTTACTACATTTAAATAAGTACTTAGTAGTTTTAGTAATGTTTGTCATTACAAACAGTTTGAATTCTAAGTTATGCCTGTGTTTGTAAAGACAACTCCCGCGCAACGTAAAAATACATCTCGAATCGCCGCCGTCGCAAATATGTTTTGCAAAGACGCAAGCAATGGACTCAAATTGTATCCAGATCGCAAATTATTCTTTTAGAGTGTCCATACAAATGTATGTTCTTTGTGACCCTAGGAGCAAACTCTAAATTCTAAATATATAAGCTCCCAATACCCAGTGCAAGAGCTACGAATAAAAACAAAGCCAGCCTTAACCATTGTCATCTTCATATATTATATCAAAATGGAATTCTTATGATTATTATGATTTATGTTGCTGCCATTGACTTAGCGTGGCCCCACCGAATATGATTTCAAAATCATAATTAAATGAAAATAAATTTAACACATCAATGGCCCACTGCTGGATCACCTTCCAGAATGAGGGAGGAGTTAGGCTTCGAGCCATACTTATACTATTAATAAAACACCCAACCGTTTTTGACACTACATAGGCAATCCCTATGTAGATTGTAGTGAAAAGCCAAACAATCTTGTAGTATCTGTGATGCTCATTGCTCACGTACTAGAAATAATCTAATTAGTACATTGTATCATGTAAGCATGTAACTGTGGAGTGGGTTTCCCAGATATAACATAAACAAGCGCACGTGGTCAAGTGACGTAGCTATTCTGATATTAGATAATGCAAACCGAAGGTCCGCACATAATAAGTTATAGTACAAGCTGATAGATTTACGTTTGTCTCTTTTTGTGCTATTGTTAAGATATGGAAGGAAAGGGAGAAAGTATATTTTGGGTGTTGCAACTTTGAGTTTTAAGTATGAAGAGTTTAGCTTAAAAGCAATTTGTGCACGAAATTAGTATATTAGTTTAATTGCTTGGTGATTAACAGTGGCAATAAATACTTTTAGTAGCCGTTGAAAGATTTTAAAAATTATTGTGTGCATGCTTAGGGTATTAATGTGTTTGTTAAAAATAAATTTAAGTTATAATTAATTAAAGGAGCGAAAATCGTATCAAACAAAACCGTAAGGATACCACTAATAAAAGCTAATTCACAGCCTAGGTAAAATAATCAACCTTTCATACTATCATAGATAGTTGTTTAATACATAAGCGGAAGGCACAGATAATATCTTACGTGATGCAAACATGAAGCCCATTCAACCGCACCTAAAATAATCTCACCGGTAAACAAACAGGAAATTATAATTATACGATAAGATAATTTCTTCAACAGATGTTTGGGAGGAAACCGTTTGGAATGTGAGACGGGAAGCGTTTCCTTCTGTGACTTCTCTTTCCGTTCTACGCATATGACAGGCGCGAGAAAACGACTAATTTGTCGTACGATTTGCTAAAACCAGAAATAAATAAATAATGTAGATCATGGGACCAACATTGTTTATAGCGAAACGTGTGTGTATTTCAATGTAACACTGTCTAAATCTTGAGGTTTACAGGCGCGATATTACATATGGAGATCAAAATTGCTATCGTGTGTCTGTTTGCACGTTTTCTTCTTCAGAAGACAGTGACTGTAGATACTGTTTTTTATCATAGTGTAGTTACTTTAATAATCACCTCAAGTTCAAGTGTAGTAAAATTCAAATCCAGTTCTAAATAGCTTTTAAAGTAATTCTACACTCCTAAGGCTTTGCCTACATTTACATAGTTTTAGTCAAAATACTTACTGATTACTTAAAGAATCTAATGGAAAAAGAAAACAACGTCTAGACGATTAATGCAAATCCGCTGTATAAAGTTTATCAATGGTCGTTCTTGTATCGTTTTGGGAATTTATTGATGAAAGATAACTGATATCGAAGGCCGCTCGTGCACACGGTATCAATGTTTTTAATTAAAGCCTTTGGACAGATATTGTATCTTGGTTTTACGAAAAATCGTCGCATTTTTACGAAAGTTTGCAGAATATTCTAAGGTATTATGATCTAGAGGGAGATTAAATTTGATATTATTGAGGGATTTTCCTGGAAAACTGAAAAGAATGTTAGATAAAAGTAATTATATTTATTGTAGTTAGACAGTGTTATACCCAACTAGATTTTGCCCGTGAGGTCTTACGCGTGAAGAAATTTCTCGTGATAAAAAGTATCCAAGGTGTTAATATTGATGACAAACTATAAGTATCTGTAGATAAAAATGTTATAGTAATCCATTTAGTAGATTTTTCGTGAAAGAGTAAGAAACATACATACAAACATATTATTAGTAGGATTATCACATAATGCAACTTTAATCAGAATTTCATGTAAACTTGTTTATTTGCTAAATAACTAAGCCTATTTGTCTACGTCATAGTGAACAAACTAATCCATAACCCGAATAATACATTTAATTACATTATAAATTACTTCAACGTGTTATCAATGGAAATGTCCTTCCATATCGAACAAATAAATAATGATAATAATAGCTTTATGTATTATTTGATAAGAAATTTAAATAAATAATAACGTGATATGCATTGGAGTGAATTATTTTTTATGGGTTGATAAATGTTGATAATTTGTTCGTAAAAGTAGGTTAGTGTTTTCAATTGCGAGGAGCACTGTAGCTATTTCACTTAAGTTCGTATTCATAGACGGGCAACAAATTGGAAGCACGATTTCAAGAACCCGTGTAGGTTCTTAAAACCATGGTTTGATACCACTCTATTAATACGGTCCCACAAGGCCGAGTTTGGAACTCTATATAAGGATTAACTTAGTAGTGCCGGGTGTAAAAAAAGCATACACATTAGTTTATTATTTTAACTTACACAGGAGTAACTTCAAATTTCCTCTTCACTTCATATAAAAGTGATTGCCAAAAATGTTTGCTGCAGAAAATCCTTTGGGCTTAACTGCCAGGAACAATCAGTGAGAGCCCATAGGGAGAAACAATGCTCTCAAATATCGACAACTAATAATGTTAATGTGTACCAGACCAGATTTATCAGTATATTTCTATGAAAGTAATTTGTCTCGCTTAATCATTAGTTACAGCAAAAAATATTAGTTTCTGTAAGTATTAGCTATTTACATGCACTCAAAAATACAACGAACTCAGCATTCATAATAGTACAATTACGAAACACGTCAAAATATATGTTATTGGTTACTAGCCGATTCAAATGAACAGCACTTTTTGCAGTCAGCATATTGTCATAATGCAATAACATTTTGTCTTGCAAATTCAAATTAGATACGGCAATAGTCTTTTGTGCATGTATGTGTATGTTGGGGGGTCATTGACTTTGCCTCGTGTCCGGCCATCCATCTTGGTATTTACGTAATGAAGTTGACATTAAGGCGAGTGTATGCTAGAGGAACTGGACACAAGCGGAGGATGAGTCTTGAGCATTCGTGTAGTGTGTACTGACTTACAAGCTTCAAAGGAACGCGGTTTTAAAAACCTTGTGCTCGACTAGTGCTCGGTTCCTCTAGCATAGACTCACCTTTATATTTTAAAGCGAATTTATTATATTAATTCGCGCTTTATTGTCTATTTGCCTTTGAATAGGACAAAGGTACTTTAAAATCAAATGTGTTTTTACAATACTCTGGTGTTAGACAAAGGGCAAAGGAAGTTCGTAGTTTATTCTGTATTCTGATTTGATGTTTTAGCAACTGCTAATAATACCCAAGTCTAACTAGTATATTTAGTCGGAAAAGCTTTTAATCGCTACGTATTGCAGGTTGGGAGCCACTGGTCGAAAGAATGCGCAACAAACTACTTACATAAAGGATAAATGAACGCGAATACTTTGTAATGCGAATAAACATCGTTTAATACCACGTGCCGTGTGAGATAAGTTTGTAATAACATAATTGTTTCCTCACTCGCATATCGGCTAACGTATTATGTATATTTCTATGTTGCAAATGTTTAGCATTTAGATATTGTAGCAAAACTATCCCATACTATCTATAATATAGGTAAGTAACTTATTTCACAAAGAAAGAATAAAAAATAAAGTGTACTATCAACTAGTTGAGACCAATTCATGAAAAATTATTATCGTCTCTCGCTTGCGAATTTATTTCTTTGGTTATAACCGACTAGCTGACCCGCGCAACTTCGCTTGCGTCACATAAAAGAGAATGCGTCAAAATTATACCCGTTTTTGTAACATTTTTTATTCGTACTCTGCTCCTATTGGTTGTAGCGTGATGATATATAGCCTATAGCCTTCCTCGATAAATGGGCTATCTAACACTGAAAGACGTTTTCAAATCGGACCAGTAGTTCCTGAGATTAGCGCGTTCAAACAAACAAACAAACAATCAAACAAACTCTTCAGCTTTATAATATTAGTATAGATTTAGCTGTCGGAAAAAAATAATCCAAAAACTTTAGCTCCAGATCAGCCAGAAACATTAAAATGGCACAAAAAATCAGCATTATAAAATAATGACAAATTTTCTTTTCGCATGATAGTTTTGCAACCAGATTTTAAGGAAAAAAAATACTTTGTAGTTAACTTACTAAACGAAAGCATATTTTCTTTTCTTTTTTAAGTAAACAGTTTTACTTTCATACAGATAGATGTAGGAAGGTGCGTACTACAAAGTTCCCATGGATACATAACCTAGTCTACAAACAATCTCTATCTCTACTTATCATTTTCGCATCAATAACCAAATATTGCACAACACCAAACTACATGGTGAAACCAGTTATCAAAACCTTCGACAATGCAACCCGAATTCATATTTTTTTTAGATAATTAGTTCAATAATACATTTGAAATAATTACAAACACGTCATAATCTCATTATGTTTCAATTAAGCACTGATAAATACCAATAGTCAGGGATCAATACTTGGTCCTCTGTTGTTTATCCTGATGGTAAATGATCTTCCTGCTGTCATCAAATATGCCAAATGTCTCCTATACGCTGATGATCTAAAACTCTTCATGGAGATCAAAACAACGGATGACTGTTTATTACTCCAGCGTGATATCGATGCAGTATATCAATGGAGTGTTGAAAACAAAATGGAATTTAATCCTATAAAATGTACTCAAATGACTTTCAGCCGAATGCGACATCCCATTGAATTCCATTACCAACTAGGCTCCAGCTTAATTTCAAGATCCACAACAGTTAAAGACCTAGGTGTGACATTTGATAAAAAACTTACCTTCCATGATCATATAACATCTTTAGCTAAAGAATCATTCAGGCGATTGGGTTTTGTTCTTCGAAACTCTAATGAATTTGAGGACGTAGGAGTTATTAAACTGATTTTCAGTGCCTTGGTTCGTTCCAAGCTTGAGGCAAGCTCTTGTATATGGCATCCGCACGAGACTAAGTATACACTACTGCTCGAGAAAGTTCAGAAGGCGTTTCTGAGATACTTGTACAAGCGTAGGTATGGCTATTACCCTTACATGTATCCAACTAAATTCCTTTTGGGCGCTTTGGGACTACATTCACTGGAGGTTAGAAGATCTCATGATCAGGTGGTTATTATGTGCAAGATTCTCAGAGGTAGGGTCGATGCCTCTGACCTTATCTCTGAGGTGTGCCAAATATATGCACCAAATAATTACCGCCGGAGCAGAAAACACAAGCTGTTTGCTGTTCCGACGTGCCGCACTGTCTCACGCGCGAGATCTCCTATCCCCCGATCGCTCGCCGCACTCAATGCTCTCCTTGACGCTAGTCCAAACTTTGATGTGTTTGCGGATGAATGGAGCGTGATTTTGTCGGTATGCTTGGAGTACTGTGAGAGGAACGCGTGATAGTGAAATTATATGATTGTTATTTGTTATTTTTTTAGTTTATTGTAAAGATTTATTACTGTAGGTTTTGAATTTTTGTTTTATAATAATTTTTATGTAGGTACATTGTTTATTTTTTTTTTTGTTTTTAGTATTACTTTGTAATTAGTGTAATTGGCCTGGCCGTTCTAATTATATAAATAAATAATAAAAATTATCTAAACCGTCTGCAGTTAGATTGAACAAAGCTTGATAATATAGTATTTGATTTTAGGCAGGCCGATTATATTTACACTCTTAAACATTATTTTGCTTATGCCCGGTTTATGCGTACATTTAGCGGTAGTTCATCTATTCAATAGCGTTTAAACTCACATAAAAAGCGTTATTGAAGGGGTTTAATGAAGCTCCCTCACTTGGAGCATTTTTCGTAACTAAGAAATGCAAAACTATAATGTAAATAATAATATTACAGGCGACGAACATAACATGTCCAAATGAGATAGTACCTTAAGGTTTACCCTTTAACTAAAGATATTGTCATCCTTAATTATATTACAGTTGTTGTGTATACAATAAATGCAATAAAAATATAAAAATGATTCAATGTACAGTTTTTTGAGTATGTGTATGAGCATGCAGTTTTATCTCCATACTAACAAACTTCAGGCCGTCTTTCATTTGGTTTTGGACTCTCGAAAAATGCCAATATTATAACATCTATACGTAAAACTTATGTTTGTTTTCATTATGTAAAGCATCACAATGATTTAAAACCATCAAACGTCAAGTTTTCAAACGAATAATAATCATTTTCTTTTTACAACCTTCATATCTATAAAATAATAGCTACAGAAGGAAAGCTACCCGTGCGAGCAAAATTCGTTTGAATTCTGTTCACACATTGAAATGTACAGTAAATTCCAGGAATTATTGTACGCGTCATTACAGTCAATGCATCAGTTATTATTCGGTGACATATTTGAACGATTGCACATGAAATGAACGGTCAGTGAATTCAGCATAATTGAAATTAACCAAATTATGATATGGAACGACGAAATATCTATAGTGTGACTCTACTTTTGTATTAATGGGAAAGTCTGTTTGTTTGTCTGTTATATTCTTACTGCTGAACCTTAACTCTGATTCGATTTATATGAAAATAACTATGGAGACCAGTGGCGTTCTCTGGTCTCTGCCTACCCCTATGGAAAAGAGGCGTTATTTTATGTAGATACGTATGTATGCAACTATGGAGATAGTTGAATACTAGGAATCAAAAATAGGCTACTTTTATTATCAAAAATCAACCCCAGATTGTTTGAAAAACGCATTTCAAATTTAAATTACAACGTGTTAAATCGCACGGTCCATCTAAGAACTGTTCAGAGAAAGAGGACTTTAAATATCTTCTGTAGCTCGATTCTCTACTACTATCGACTACCGACAACCGACCTGTCATCAAGAAATTTTCTATGAAAATCTGATCAGCGCCTCTGACGGGTGTCGTAGGAAATATTTTCGCAGTACATTCTAAATGTCAAAATTTCGATAGCTAGCCGGTTGTCGGTAGTCGATAGTGGTGGAGAATCGAGGTACTGTACTACTTGCTTTATATAATCACATGTCATTTCACATAAAATGCCTACAATATGTGACAATGAGAGTTATTTATATACGTTCTTGGACATTTCCTACATGAAACATGTATTACTTGTAGGCTTATCTCCAAGGTATTTACTTAAAAAGTAATGATTAATTGCAATATTTCAATGATGTTGAGGACGTTTAGTATGTCAGTCACTTACCTTCGTTTTTGATAGAAGGGTACGTGGAAACTTAAATGGTATTTCTTTCTTTCCGGTTTTTACAACGAATTTTTTTATTACTTTCGAGAGGTATAGTTTAGTTTCGAAATGTATACTTTATTTAGTAGGACAATATGTGTTAAAAATAATGTGGTGTTTAATTTGCTTCAATAATAAGTATGTAGCTCTTTCCAAGGAAAACATTTTTGAAAGTTAAAAAGAGTTATAAGATAAACAAGCGCTGTGCTTTTTTCTTAACTTATTTACTTACTCACTATTAAAAACGGTACTTTGCGATATTCTCGCTTTCAGCTCAGCAATTTCAGGAACTTACCTGTAAGAAACAAAAAATAAATTGTAAAACAACTCAAATTCAGTTCAGTTGTACGGGGAAATGAAAAGTAACAAAAATTTGCATAAAAACTGTTATCGGCCACGATATCGGCTATTTCCGCCCCGGTTCGGTAAACTTTACGACTTAGAAAACATTGAAATTCATTCGTCTAGTAATTTTTACTCATATTTGAACATCTTGAGGAAAACTCGCTTAGTTAACTACGCTAACTGGTTAACAATCTGTGGTCCGGAGTTAAGGCATCCTTAGCGCGGACATTCCATAGATTGATAGTCGTTTAGTTACATTAGAGCTGATCGTCTGTGCTTCAAAGGGCACTGGGCATGTTGACAGTCGGTCTCGGTTGTTGTCAATCAAGATAACAGTTGTTAAGACAATGACATGTTCAAGACCTTTAAGGGATTGATCTACTGCGGTACCAGGTTGACCACTATCATAAGCGTACAATAATAAGAAGATTCAATTTTCACTTCAACACTCTTATTATAAAAGCGTACAATATGAATATATAGTTTGTTTGTATGTGTGTATGTATTTGTGAATATTTTTGTTTACTTTCAGCGGATCGTTAGAGAGTAAAAGATGATCGTTTATTATAAAACAAGTGCTGTCATTGTATCGTAATTTATTTTGATGACATCACAGTGTTAAGTAATCGTGACGTCACACATCGTTTAACTAAAGATTTTAAGCACTAGAAACATAGGTTATTTATACATAGTTAACCTTAATTTTCAAATTTGCATTAACGTCAAAAAAATTATCGGAACTGTTAGAATTTAATATCATATCCCATTTCTAGTTATTGTCGCGTAAAAATCGAAAATAAAATATCTCATCGCCTAATTAGTAGTAATTAGATGAGTCTGCAAAACCCTTTATTACTATAAAATAAGCACACAACCCCGTAAGTAATTCATCAATCATCACCCAAAATGGTGATTGCCTTAAAAACAACAAAATGAATTCTAATTAATGTAACTTAATATTTCCAACTCACAGGATGTACAAACAAACATATTCGTTGTAACACTAATTATGGCCTGTGACATCTTATTCATTGGTACTGGCCACATGTTGCCAATATCCTCTTGGGACATATGTATTAACAAGGACTGTCACTCAAAAGTTATGTAGCAATCAATTACTGGCATTTATGCAGCTAATGTTACCCTTCCAAAAAAAAAATAGTCGTAAAAGTGAGTTTCATGTAGTTGAAAAGTAAAAAAAGAAAATCTGGTCTATGGACCTGTGGTTGAAACCGCCTTTTAATTTAACATTTAAGGTTGTAGAGGTAATAAGTTAAAACAGAAGTCTTAGCAAAATAGCTGAAGTAGTTTTAGATTAATAGAAATTTTTACATTTTAAAATTATGTATTGCAATTTATAAAATTGCAATACATAGATGTATTGCAATTTTATAAAACTAATCACTAGATTTGCTTGCAAGCAAAAATTGCTACATTAATGTTATTCTAAATGGACTTTGATTGTTATAACCTAAAAACACTAGCATAACAAAATCAATCGCTTAGATTCGTAAATATAGACAGTTACTTCATAAGCATTTAAGGCCTGACGAATGATTTCTACTATCGACTATCGACAATCGGCTATCGAGAAATTTCGTATATGAATCTTATTAGCACCTCTAGCGGGCGCCGTTGGAACTATTTTTGCTGTAAATTTTAACCCTCTTATTCATAAACACACTATAAACCTATTTGAGTTAAAAAGCTACAATAATATGTTTTCTCTTTTTCATTTCGCCGAAGAGTGAAAGAAACACACTTTATAAGCCTTTCATAACTTCATATATTTTTATGAATAAAAGGGTTAATGTCAAACTCTCAATACTCGATGGTACCAACTGTAGAGAATCGCGCTACAGTTAGCGGTAATTCCTCGGCATGCGCCGACAAAATCTTTGTTACTAGCTGACCCGCGCAACTTCGCTTGCGTCACATAAGAGAAAATGAGTCATAATTTTCCCCGTTTTTGTAACATTTTTCATTGCTACTCCGCTCCTGATGTCCGTAGCGTATGATATATAGCCTATAGCCTTCCTCGATAAATGGGCTATCTAACACTGAAAGAATTTTTCAAATCGGTCCAGTAGTTCCTGAGATTAGCGCGTTCAAACAAACAAACAAACAAACTCTTCAGCTTTATAATATTAGTATAGATTAAGTCTCTTTGTTAGTGAGTCGTCGAACTCAATGTCGTAACCGTCATTACACTACACCACCATTTTTGCCACAGAATGTAATTTAAGACCCTCCTGCGAGCTAATCAAACCAGTAAAACAAGACCCCTCCTTTCTTTTACTGTTTAAACAAATTGTAACTCAGTGATGGGTCTTGCTATTTGGACGGTATGAGAATTTCATGCATTTCCGTAAGCGCTAGCAATGCAAAATAATTATTTGACAATTGAGTAATGCTGCGATGCGTTTAATTTTCCATTCGTGTTGATTGTTATTTGTTACTAAGGTAAATGTAGGTCAGTGATGATTGTTTTAAATTTTGATGTGATAGGCACTTCATATCCATAATTACTTTTTGCCAATTTATGGGCATAAAGTTTTGTAATAATTCAGCCGTTTCATATACAATTTGAACTGCGATTTCCACATTATGATGTATTCATTTTGGATTGCATCTACGAATGAATATTTTTTTCAACCATCGAATCGAATCGAATTATCGGAAATCGTTTTTTTTTCCAAGATTATTTTGTATCCAGCCAATAATAACTCTTTTTCAGCAAGTAAGTGTAGATGAAAAGAGGCCGTCAATGAATAGTATCTATTTTAAAGCCTATATTTCACTTTAACCACGCACTAATACAACTCATTGTTATATTCTACTTGTAAGGCCTAACAATAGACCTGAGTTTAAAACTAGACAGGACGCATAAATAAAATCATGCCACGCTTTATGAAAGAAAATTATTTTTAGTATGTGATACAGTCAAACTGCGGAATGCAAAACTAACCGTTTATAATTTCTTGACTAATTATAAAAAAATCTAGGACCACTACACAATCTCAAATCATTTTATTGATAAAACAACTGAACAAGAATTTTATTATGTGATAGCATCTATAAGTCCTCCGGCTAAAGGCCGCATACTTTAACGTTTAAACCCCAGTTTCTGAGTTACATTTAGCAGTAGTTTATCTATTCAACAACGTTTAAACACATATAAAAAAGCATTGAATAGATAAACTACCACTAAATGTGCTCAGAAACCGGGGGCAAGTGATGACTATGTATCTAAGTAGTAATTTCGTAAACACTTCAGAATAACTCTATGAGAACATTCCAGAATAAGCAGTATTTTTCTCCATAGCAACGTAACTGCGGTCTGCCCGAAAATCGCTTGAGTATGCCTGATCTGTTTCATAGTTAGTTTTAGACTATAAAATTAGACTAAACTAATTATATGCAAGGTGATTGTTCCCATAAAGTTTATAGACGTACGTGAGTCGATTACACGTGTGCTTTCATAAATATATTATGACACGATTACTTTTATAGTTTCTAGAATGTTATTTTTAGGGTCTCGTACCCAAAGTGTGAAACGGGACCCTATTACTAAGCCTCCGCTGTCTGTCTGTCTGTCTCCAGGCTGTATCTCATAAACCGTGATAGCTCAAAATTTTAACAAATGATGTATTTCCATTGCCGCTATAATAACAAATACTTAAAATCAAATTTAAGGGGGGTCCCCATACAATAGTAGTAGTAGTAGTTTTTAGTATTTTTTTGCTACGGAACCCTTCGTGCGCGAGTCCGACTCGCACTTGGCCGGTTTTTATTGAATCGCCAAGAAATATTACTTTTTATTGTTATTTTTGCGTGAAAGTTGTTGCATAACTTTTTTTGTTTCGGTATGCCAATGAATCAGAAATGTATTCAACCAGTGATGTTGTAATTAATCATGAATTGTTTGTTTCCAAGATTAATGAACCCGAATATACGAAATTCGAGCATTGAATATTCATTCAACGCACGGGTAGACACTTGGCATCGAATTTAAAATATTTTTCTTTGATAACGCACACATGCGAATAAAATACGTACCTAAGTGGCTGTAACACACACATATAAAAGTACACATAGACAAATTATAAACATTTTCCCTAAACGTCAGGTAAGGGCTATCTTTACCAGTTTTAGCGAAATTATCCTCATCGATTGTCCTTCGCAAAGGACATTAGGTACCGATAAGAACCATGGCCTTCTAGATCCTTCAAAACGATGCGAAAACCAATTGACGCAAACTATAAGTGTGGTTACAGGAAAATGACGATGTTCTATAAATAAGGTGTTGTTTACACGATCAGGTGAACGATTAGTCACGTTAAACCGTCGCCCAATACGCTGGGGAAGCCCGTATCACTTTACATTTTATTTGTAGTGTGAAATTACGGTTTGATACTCGAGATTTGGGTGTAGAGTTACTTTGGAATAGTACACGTGCCTGTGTAATTCGTTTTTATTGGTATATATTTACTTTCTGCGATAACAGATACAGTTATTCGTAATGCAGGATTGGACACGATTGATTAAATACTAATAATACGAATGCAACTAGACAAATAAACTACACTACGCAAAAAGCATTCCTAACTTTTATAAATCCAACACAATACCACGATAAAACTAAAAAAATACTAAACACACGCATACAATTATATCACAACCCTATTCAAAAAGTTGTGCACACATACAAAGCTATCTGCGTTCTGTTTTCAAACATTTTTTCCCGCGCGCTGAGCGTAGACACTAGACACACAAAATAAAACATGGCGGGTATGGCGGGACGGGGCCGGGTAACGGTACAATGGAATGCAGCATGCACAGGTGGATCTATCGACCTACGTGCCTCAGGCCAATTATTATCTGCGATGCTTCTATAGTAACAATAAATGTAAATAAAAAACAGATTTTTATTATAAATACAATGCCGTTGGCAATGTATTGCCGATGTAATTCCATGTTAAACTTTTTTTAAAATTTTATCGGCTTGTCTTTGCTGTGAGTAATTTATGACAACTTTTTTTTTCTGTGGTAATTTTTACCTCTTTATGTTTTGCAATATTCCTTTTCTACATATTGAATTGCTTGCTTGAACTAATAATAAAAATAGATACCATATTTTTACACCGTCTTTACTTTACAATATTCTTTTCTACGTTTTTTTAAATTGCATCCTAGAACCACTACACATAGATACAAGATTTATATGGTTTTATAGTTTCTCTTCAATGAATCACTTAACTGATATAATTTAAAATGAAAACGTAATTACTGTTTATTATTATTTGTACTAGTAAAATGCGATGTTGAATAAAGTCAATTCGCTTTTCATGCTCCAGTTTCACCAATCAATACTAATAATTCCAATATTGGATTTAATGACATAACTGCGCCCACTGGTAAATGTAATTTATGCAAATATTTACTAGAAACACTATAATATCACATTACACTAAAACTGGGTACACTTAGGCTGATTGCATATTTGTAATGTAAATTAAAAAGAAACTATTACTCTGACTTAGCTTGTCTATCGTTTTTAAAACTCGAAAAGTGTTTAATAGCTGACAAATAGACGTTTGTTTAGTTGTTAAAAAATATTAAGAGAAACATAAAGAGATAATTTTTGGACCTCGGTTATCAATAACTTTATTAAATAATTGTTTATTGTTTATGTGAACTACATGATGATTGGAATGACAAAGCATACAAACATTACACATTAAAAAAATCTTTAATTTTGCAAGGCATGATGTCTAATATGGCACAGAAATTAGCTCAATCATACAGTTTTTGAAGATAAACATAAGTCAGCTTGCCGCCACGGCTTGTAGAAAATTGTTACTAGGGAAAATGTAATAGGGAATTAGGTGACAACTGTTTGTTTATTCAAACATTTTAAAGTCAGTAACATAATAATTTAAATCGATCATAGATTAAATAAGTTAATGCACGAGCGCAGTTGATATTACAAGATAATGTCGTTATTTAAAACCCCAATAAAGATAGTAGTAATCTCTATGTTTAATCCATAGACTACAGGGCTGCCACTGTTGTTGTTTATGGTAGTACTGTTGTTGATTTGTCAATGTTAAAAAAAGGAGAAACTTACGACTGTTACTTACCTTGTGTCTTATTTGTATTTTTCTTAAGGAACCGTAATATTAAGTTGAATATATTATATAAGTACTATTTAGATTTTGGAGTAAATCGTTTGTAATAGGTAACAACGCAGGCAAACAGAAAAATTAAATAATTTAGTCTAACAATGAATACGAAATGGTATTTTTTTGTGCGATGAGGTAATTCAAATTGATAGGTATGTAATAGTGTAACTAGTGTCAACCCTATACGACACGTGCACTATTGACATTATTTTTATTGATCAAGCTAATGACATTTTGTTTTCCATTTATACTTTAACCCTCTTATTCATAAACACACTATAAACCTATTTTAGTTAAAAAGCTGCTACAATATGCTTTTTCTTTTTCATTTCGCTAAGGAGTGAAAGAAACAAAACACTTTATATGCCTTTCATAACTTCATATTTTTTTATGAATAAGACGTTAATTTTTTATAAAAAAGTAACACTGTCTTAATTTTAGGTAAGTTTTTAAATTCTCGTTTCTGAGAAAACAGCTCCATTTTTTCTATTTTAACGGTAAAGAAAATCTTCAACGCGTAATTCCCATTAATGGAAAACTGCTGCCTTATTTGTAAGGTGAAAACTGAATGACAACCATTTGTCGTGAGAACTTACTGAATAGGTAAATGGATAGTTGTTTCAGTACCTCGATTCTCTACCACTATCGACTACCGACAACCGGCTAGCTATCGAATTTTGACATTTAGCATGTACTGCCAAAAAAGTTTCTACGACGCCCGTTAGAGGCGCTGATCAGATTTTCATACATAATTTCTCGATGACAGTTCGGTTGTCGGTAGTCGATAGTAGTAGAGAATCGGGGCACTGGTCTGGGTACAATTTATCTATGGATTCACAACCAGTAGCAGTTAGTAATAGATAAAGAGTGATACCTGCTGTTTATAGTTTGTGTTTTTAAAGTTAACTTATGTAGGCCATACGAAATATTAGATTATATTGTGTATCTATATTTTTATAATATTACGCACTTTTTCCTCGAAGTAGGCAAAATAGTTTGAATTATTTGGTGCTTTGTCGATTTCATGTTTAAATCCACTATGAAATCCTTTGTTAAAAAAAAACGACTACATCCATTACCAAATCGAAAAAAAAAGCAGTAATAATGAACAACCACGCCTCACTCATACTTAAATCATTTAAAACCCACAAAAAAATATCATACATTCTATTGTCAAAAATAGAATTTAAAAAAAAGAAAACTCGCAAATCAATCGATTTGAATAGTTATTCAACAGTGCAATTGACTACGATTGTAATATCCGCTTCAAATGTCATAATATCACTAAATCCTGTTATGTTAATCAACCAGTACTATTTAAACAAGGTGTGACAAATAAATGGCTTACATAATTTTCTTTAATATACTTTGTATCGCATAAACTCGTGTTCGTACAATTTGCCGGTAAGTTTTTTTTCCCTTCACCCGTCTGGTTCCCGCGCTTTGCACCGTTAAATGGGAAGTGACGTCATTATGTCATCGGCAAACATTCCTCGAAAGCGCATTTTTTTTAAACTGTTTTTTTTTTCACAGTCATATTGTTTTATTAGATTTGATGGAGTAGACTTTTGTAGAAGTATTCTATTGGTATCTTCAAAATTATTTATATATATTGACTATAATCAAATTTGTGATTTCATAGTAGAGTTGATTCACTTTCGCCTTTTAAAACTTAAATAAATTACTTAAGAATTTTTGAAAACTGCCCTGAGAAAGGTTTTGATGTACGAAACAACCCAGTTTACTATGAACTGTGTTTATCCAAATAATCTTCACAATCAAAGCTCAAAGCAATTTGGTAGATTTCTCCCAAAGAAAGTTGCCAAAAATATCTCAGGAATGCTTTATTAAGACATAAATATTTGAAATATTAGTATTTAATTAAAGAAAAGTAAGAGAATCTCATTCATTGTTTGTTTGCTTGTACAATGAGACCGTGGGAGCCACGAACTGTGTCAACTATTACATGTAACTAACATAAAAACAGGTTGGAGAACATTCTTTAAGAACCATGATGTAAAACAAACAATGTAAGCTATGTATAGTGCAACTACTCTTAGTAGAACTAACCCTTTCGATATAATACCGTACGACAGTCGGTTTTTGGCTGCAGAAAACTATATCCTTATCACGTGAATGCACATTTGAATTCTAATCATGACTGTCTAATGATGTTTATTTTAAATCTTTATTAAATGAGGGCTTTTTATTCTACGAGCTTAAGTCATCCCCAATTTATGTGTACGTATATGAGCAAAAGGCAGTGAAAGATTAGAAAAGCTAATATAGTTAGAACCGTTAAAGATATACGATTTCAAATTACCACGAAGTTTTATCGTGCAAACTTTTGCGTGATTTCTAATAGAGTTGAGAATCTCTGCCACTTCGTGTATTCTTTACCATAGCATTGAGAAGACAGGCGACATGTTATGTCAATATAAATTGAAATCAGAGCGGATATCAGCACTTTCACAATATTCAAGATGCCAGCATGTCTAGAGCTACCGATAACTAAACAAATGATTCACAAATACCTTACCTAACAGCTTCGTCGAACTGTCCGCGCAATACTTTTCGTCTGCATTCAACGATGACTCGCTTTTCCTTGAAGAAATCAACCGAATCCAGGCCAGATACTACTTCTCCAACGAAAATTCAACCCTAACACTCAAACATTACGAACCAAAATTACTCTAACAGTAAGAATACTAGCTAACAATAAGATTAAAACGTGCGCGTCTAACAAAACACTATTTTATTTAATAGAGTGCAGGAGTCAATGAACTCTACATATAGGACCTATTAGCGAATGTCCGATTTTTTTTGGCCATAATACCGCTATACCATCGTATTTCATTATGCCTCTAACACCGCGAGAAACAATTGCCCTCAATTTATCAAGGAGGCATAAGAAAGCGGCTGAACTTTTTGGTAAAATCTCATCTGTTGTTTGGTAAAAATAGTCGTCTTAAAAACTAGGTAGCCTGTTTAGGAAAGTTTATGAATGTGTCGACGAATTAACAAAGCTTAGACTAGATATAACTAGTTTAAACGTTATATGTAAAAGTATCTCCGTTCAAATATTCATGTTAAAATTAAATAAGGTACCGTATTCGTATACGGTATTGGGTAATTATCCATTCCATAGTATATAGGTATACTTTCAGTGTTTCATCACATGTTAAACAAATGATTGTCTACAAAACAGCTCTTTCAAAACGGTCACCTCTACGAATGACAAACTAATTTTCTCCCCAATCACAATTTCCTGTTTCAAAAAATGTTCCATCAATTTTACTGTGTCATAAATAACACAAATAAAACTACTTGGTCGTAATTTTGGTAACTCGTGAAGCGCATCGTACGTACTACGGAATTCATAACAACATATCGTACAAACCATTTAACTTTTTGTGCCAGAATATAGCAACAAGTCACTGCGCAAAAGGCAAAAAATTAATTCAAGACACGCAGAGAAGGAGTGCGTAACGGACACATAACAACATGGACGTCCTTACATTCTCTGACTCGCTCTCCCTTATGTATGTCTCTTATTATTGTACATACATACATACATATTACTTCGTAACAGGGCACAGGCAGAGGCGTTTGAAAAACTTCTGCATTTCGCCATTAACAATGTTAGTCCCATGTAATAGGGAGCTAGCCTATTGTCTTATATCGGAGACGTTAGCAAACTCCATACTACTATTAAGTATAATCTAATTTAAATTAAGAAAAGACCTATAGCACTGCGTCCGACTTGGGAATCTTGTAATCTGTTTTTAAACATAGCGGCTTGCAGATACATTCATAGACACAAACTTAAATGGCGCGTAACACATCGGAGTGTTGTAACGATGAGTGTAAATAATGAACACATTTCAGTGTATGTAACGGGTCAGGCCTAGTACCGGTTGTTGTTATGCGAGTGCTCTAACGTGAGAGTGTGTTCACAGACTTTTACTTGCGGTAGAAAGGTTTCAGATATAGTCACTTAAGCTACGAGTTTAATGCGATTGTTCATGAAATTGGTAGGTTTTTATTCGTTAAACTATCTCTACTTTTATTTGTAAGAATGGATGATTAGAATTGATTAAGAACTACTAATATTTAATAATAACTTTACAGCATAAAGCGAATTTATCTTACTAAATTTCAACGCTCAATCTTTGTTTAATAATACCATGATAATTTACTTTTTTTTTCTCTTCTACACCTATTTTGATTGACTTTAGGGGAAATGAGGAAAACTAAGTATTAAATACTTCAAGTGTATTAATAATAGTACTTTACAGTGTTAAAAGGAATATAAAAAAGGTACTTAGATTAGATTAAAAATGGTTTATGTTAGAGAACTATATGTTTTATAAGTGAGTATTTTCATCTATTCGTTTAAAACAAGGTTCCCTTCACTGGGGAAATCACGGGCAGAAGGTTCAGCCAACATGCTCTTACATTTATTATTTAACTTTGTACATTTATTACTATATACTTGTCACAATAGTGTTAAATTAAAAGTTATTACTAGGGTCAAGTGCAAATACTTGAAAATTATCTTTTTTTTTATCTTAGGTCACTAATCGTTCCTTGGTCTCACTAAGCCTTTATGGGTAAAAGGCGTGATGTTATATATGTATCTAAGGTTTTATGGCAAATGGAAATTCCAAATTCCGAGATCCCGAATTCGAAATTAGGCAATTAAATTTAGTTTATTCTGGAAGTTTCGGCACTTGATTACATAACAGGGACTATTTTTATTTTACCTGAGTTAGCATTGTTAATAACGAAACGTGAGTGTATTTCATACACTTCTTCTTAAACCTGCAGGTATAATGAGCGTGATATTGTGTGTGTTATAATAATTAATTAGACATGTATTGCAAAACATATCTGTAAGTACAAATAATATAAAATATATACAAATACTTCAAATTTTTTTATTTACATTATTAATGTTCACGCCACATACATTATAACACCGTTCGTTACACATCTACTCACAGATTTCCGATTTGAAAATAGCGGAAAATGGCGATTACCCCACATCCGGGCGAGTCTACGCCAATACTAGTTAGTTATTGTTTTCATCGAGCTGGCATTGATTATAAGGAGAAACGGAACAACCCGACATTGATCGAAACAACGTAATCGATTATTTGACACTTATTGTCAATTCGATGTATCGCTGCCGGCATTTGTTTTTGTCGTATGGTAATGGCGCTTTCGGTGACAACTGTCAAATGCAGTTATGCAATTTTAAATGTTCTTTTTGGGTCTTTTAAATAACAAAATTACAATATACGGTATTTACATTGAACACTTCTAAAACACACCTTAGATTTTAAATAAATTCTAAATTTAGTAAACAGAAGGAAATCTTTATAGGGTAATGAAGTCCGCAGAAAGCTATTTACTTAATTATTTAATGTACTTATTAATAAATGACAAATTAAAACTTTCAAAATGGTTCCCTAGAGTTCACGTTTTATTTATTCATATAAATGGTTGTTATTAACACAATGTTCATAAGACGTTTGAGTTTAACATAATTCTGTTGGCGGACGTGAAGTTTCTATTCTCTGGCAACACTGACAACTTACTTCATCTCTAATTGTATTTACATAATTTATTACACCTACATTATTTTCTGCACAAATGTGAACAATGATTTTTTTTTTTAATTTTAGCGCAAATTAACACCAACACTTAATAATCGTAAAATTGTAATAAGATAGGTTTCACCTTACTTTAATCTTTAAGTCAACGCATTGCTTGATTGCCATGTCTTAAACTGACCCGCCTTTCGCGCTCTGCCAATAGATTTAAGGATTAGATCGATTCCTAAGAAATTAGAATTCCTTGTATCAACTACTTAAAACGAGCAACGTATGAATAAATATCATACTATCAAAATGTTGTAAATAGCGTTCCATTCCGTTCGACTAGTCAAGTATCTAACCGTCCCAGATCGCTACTCGACCGCTGGCATTTAGCGTTCCTTTAACATAATTATGTCACGTGGCAACACCGCTACTTCGGACATGCTTTTGTGACGTCAGAAGGACAGTAAAATTCAAATGTGGAAGTTGTGAGGGAATGTAACACTGTTAGTCTTTAAATAAAGAAACGTAGAATTTCGTGAAAAAATGGTTTCCCAGGAACATTTAGCCGTAGTTTATCTATTCAAACTGTCATTTTTACATGAGCTTAAACGCTATTGAATAGATAAACTACCGCTAAATGTACCTCAGAAATCGGGGGTAATTTAACTGATAATGTAAACAACAATTACAATATCTATTTACTTCAATTTTGAACACGTAAAACTAAGAATCGTTATACTTTTTTCACTTATTAGATTCTGTTACGAAAAACATATTAAATATTTTGTTTCTAAATCAGCTAAACATTTGTTTCGCAAAAAACTTAAAACCGAAAAACACTGAGTACTACTTAATTCTCATCTCTTAATCTTAATGTTAAAGTAGACCATGAGAAAGGGTTGCTATTAGATATACGATTAAGCTTTCACTGGTTCACAGAACTAAGTACTTAGCAATGTCAGAATTACTCGTAAGTAGAATTCTGGCACGATCTGATTGTATAATAATATACCTACTTACTGAGGTGTTAGGTCTAGACGGCAAGATACTTTTAACTTAAGTATGTATAATCACGACCGATTTCGATGTCTTACTTCGATACTTGATAGGTCTTTAGTGAAGATTGAGGATATAACTTGCTAGGAATGTTATTCTTCAAATATAAGACTACAAATATACATAATATCACGCCTTTTTCCCATAGGGGAAGGCCGAGACGCCACTTGGTTCGAACCTTACAATTAAGACTCACATTTAGCCAGCAATCTCAAGTTGATATATTCCTAATTCACGATAGTCTGTTGAAAAGAACATAAGTGACTTTTGTAACCTTTGATACCAATCTAGAAAATAGCCAAAACTTGAAAATATCAAGTCTTTTAAAATTCAATCAATATAAATTTACTTATTACGCTACAACTAACGACCATCATACCATTGTAGTATTAATATTTCCAATAAGTAGTATTCATAATTTCATACATTTACATTATGATTTACGGTCTACTCTTGTAATATGCTCTTAGTATTAATAACTATATTGTCACATAAATAACGACAATTAGTCATATAAGTTAGTAGTACATATTTCTTAATTATATACTTGGACATGTAACGTAGGAAATAAGGCAAATTGAAAAGGGAAAGGTGAAACAATGATACTTAATGCGTAACAATGTTATGTCTATTTAAATCTTATTTACAACTACTTTGATAAAGTTTGGATGTAAAGATGTTTGCTACTTAATCATGCCAAAACCACTGTAAGGATTTCAGTGTAATTTACCACACAATTTACCAGAAACTTACAAGTTATAATTATTTCATACCTACGCAATATTACTGCGTGTTTTTGTTATAAATTTTCGTATAAGAATACAAAAATGCACAGCCATATATTGAGCTAATAAATGGTTAAAATGTTTTAAGAAAAACCGTGATGATTGTAAACGTGAAAATAGTGAAACTGATTTTAATAGTATTGCATGATCGAGTGAAGCAACGACTGTTTCAGTGTCCAACAATGTATGTTCTAGGCATGCGATGTTCGAAGTAAAACAAGCAAAAAACTCCATTTTATTATATTGAAATGCTGTTTCACCGGTTTTACGGCACAATTAGCGTCAACTTCTTATACTAGCGGTTGCATTTATGACGTTTCTAGGCATACCAATCAATCTTCCTATAAATAAAAATTTGTTCCTAAAAAGTGGTATTGACTAGGACTTACCTAGTTAAATTTAAAAAGAAATTCGAAAATATGGGGTTCAATAGAGCGATTCTCTACCATTTTCGACTATCGACCCACTGGGAAATGTTAAATGAAAATCTGATCAGCGCCTCTAGCGGGTACCGTGGGAACTATTATTGCAGTACATTTTAAATGTCAAATTCTTCTATTCGATCGTACCGGCTGTAAAGAAGAACGATACTGCCCTATTTTTCAGAAAAAAAAAAATCTTCCTTCGCATAATTCTATCATCCGAATTATAATTGACTTCTGTCATCTAGAAAATCAATGTGATGAAATCAATTTAGATCTTATCACATGATTCCAGCCATCATATAACAATTCTCATTGAATTAAGTTTCTCCATTTGCATTCCAATTAAAACACGCTAATTAGTCTAATTACCATATTAGTATTTGACGCATACATCGTCATGCGCATTGTTCATCGTTTAACATTACAAGTCACAACTCATTGAGTAGAAAATCGAGCACAATTATTTGCACCTGGCAACACAAACGTACACGCATTGTCTATTACCAGCGGCATTCCAAAAAGTTTGTAACATGTTGTTTTTGGTCTATATTTTTTGTTGTTTACTGCAAATAAGGTTCGGTTTACACAAATCAATCTCGGAATGTAATAAAACTGATTATAAAATTACATACCGAACGTATGTATGACCTTATGAGTCGGATATTTTACAACATTTCTTTAAAAGGGACCTGTGAAATATGTTAGTAGATATTTTATTGGTCTCAACGGATGTGTAATGTAGGAAAGCCAGTGCTTACTGGTTGCGATACTTATTAGGTTTCACTTATAAGCGATCTACTTATTAACCGAATGAGTTAATTCTGTCGGCATGCCTGCGCGTATGTCGTTTTTTTTATTTATTTTACTTTACCTACAGACAGCAGAAAAAATATTGAAAATGTTGCACTGGTACAGCTACGAGCAAGAGAAAAGTGTCATATACATATATCAATCGATGTTAATGAAACAAAATAAAGTTACTATGAAAAATCACGCTGCGGCAAGAGATTCTCATGATAATTATGAATTAGCTAAGAAAAACAAAATGAAGAATGTTTGCAACGTTCCCCTGCACGCGTTCACACGGCTTAATTAACTAGATATCTGCATAATTATAATTTAATACGTATTTTACTAATTGTATCAAGTATACTAAAAAGGTAAACACGACACCGTTACCCCAGTTACTGATGAACGCTGGATAGAAGAGCACAGCATTTCTCTCTATGAAATAGCTTAGTGCGTATTGAACTCTACTTTCAATATTTCTGTTAATTAAAACTTATCAAAATACACTTGTACAGTTTTCTCTTAGTATTTCTTCAAAACTTGAGGTGGGGCTTAGAACCGAAGTATGTATTATTGTCAGACTAATCTGTATTATAAAGTTTTTATTTAGAGTAAAATAAAACAGTATTTTTGTCAAGTCAACCTTAAAGTTGTGATACAAATGTCTTGGATTCGAAGCAAAATCTCGCGATTAAAAGACCAAAGGGTTATCTAGTTACATTTACACCCTTTAAACATCGGTAAAACAGTTTTACAAACCGCATAAACTGAACATACTGGTCAATTAGCGTGATGACGCACGGCAGGTGGAGACTGCGATGGACAGAAATGACGCTGGCCGCAAGTATTGTGTCGTATTTATTGCTCCCACAATGAAACTATTGTGATTGACGAGGTATTTCCCGAGATATGTCGGCTTTGTAATGTTTGTTTCGAAGTGTAATTTCTATTTCTTTAAATGTTTCTTTAATTGATGTTAAAGGCAACTTGAAATGTCGTTTTTTTAACCCATTACTGTCCCACTGCTGGGCTACGGTCTCCTCTCAAACGAGGGGGGGTTAGGCCTTGATTCCACCACGCTGGCCAATATGACTGTACGATATAATCGAGACCTACCAAATGCTCCCAAACGTAATTAAAGTCCTATTACACTGAAACAGTTGTACCGTAACCTTTACACCCACGTATCTATCATCCCACCCGCAAATGCAGTACAAAAGGCGTCCTGCAACTGAAATTCAGGTGAAATTCAGGGAAATTTACTATTACACTGTTGGCATTCGGTATCGAAAATACTGTTTGATATGATCTTCTGTTTACAAAATTCCAAGAACAGAATATATGATTTAATTCTAAAGGGTTTCTTGAAATCTTACCCATGTAAAATTGTAAACCATACTACATATAAGAAATTTCATCTTATATTGCACGTGAAATAACCTATTCCATTGCTATGTACATATTACTATGTGGTATTATTGTTATATCCTGACTTACACATATAAACCTTTTTTTTTAAAGGCGTGATTGTAGCAATCTTGGCCTCTACCAAAGAAAACTAATAGAACGATACATCTGACTTATTTACCTATTTCTAGGATACAACAAATACACGAGTTTATTAGGTACTGACAAGAGACAACTGTAGATTTGGCGAAATGTACAAACTTGTATAAAACAAAAGAAACAAACTGTTATTTAAAAATCATATCAAGTAAATATCTTTAGTATATTTCTATATAAAGTGACGTATGTCTTGTGTACCGGAACGGGATGGTACGGTAAGAAAGGACTGTCTCAAACAAGTGCAGTACATTTATTAGGTAAATAGGTCGCGCGATGAACCGTATGTAATGTGTCCCGACGTGACGCCGCGTCGCGTCGAGCATCGTCGCGACGCACAACTAGGTCAAGTTGGGGAGGGTTAAGGTATTGTCGTATCAACATTGTGCATCTTATAGTTAAGGAGACGAGACTATGAAATAAATAGTTAGTAACTGCCTAGAATTGGTTTTAGTAATTTTTATTCTAATGTTGTTTATTTATTTTTTTAATCCCACCCTGGACAAATCTCTGTGTGATGAGCACGAGTATTTGTTCTGAGCCTGGATGTTAATGTATCTATATAAGTATGTATTAAGAAGTATATAAGTATGTTTTTCAGTTATTTGGTCTGCTTAGTTTGGAATCAAATGACCGTGTGTGAGCTGTCCAATAATATTTATTTATTTTACAAATAATGCGTCGGAAGGTCGTAGGTTCAATTTCAATTCGAAGCAGATATTTCTAGTTGTTGTTGCCTGTATACCTATATATTTTTAAGTCTTAAATTGCCCGAAATTCTTAGTGTGGGAGTTGCTATATTAATTTATTTGGGAATATTTCACTAAGCGAAGAAAATTAATAAACATATTTATATTAGGTAGGTATATATAGAGTGGAACTGTAATAAATCACAATGTCTCCCGCTGTTAGATGAGGATTTACATACATAACGAAATGTAGGCGTAAGCACTTACCTTTCAGTAGAACAATGTACCTTTCCCTAATAAAGTTCCTAATGTTTTTATCAAATGTTTTACAATTCCACAATAGTTGAAATTCAACTTAGTTTCTCACAATTAGTACCTAGATGGCTTCGCAAACATTCCTACCAGACCATTGTTCCAGTTTTTGACATTGAAAACTTTTAGAAGCCCTTTAAAGACTGTTACTTAATTAGTTCCGAATTTTCCACGGTCTTTTAAAAAACGTGATTTCAGTAAAGAAATTACCTAGAGAACAACTACAAGCGTTGGGTCACCTTCCTTGACTTCTGCGGTTACATAAATGTTCGTCCTAAGTTCTGGAACATTTGCGCCCAATTTAAACTACTTACATCACAAAGTTAAATATTAAAGCATACCACTAGTTCGTAGATGAGTGTTTGTAACAGTTCGTAACTAGATAAACGCTTTTGGTGACAATTTAGAATTTATTTTATTCTATTCACATTGTTAATTGTGAAAAAACTTATAACAAAAACAATTAGAATTACTTTTATACCTAAAAATGATTATTTTTAGATACTATGAGTATGTAATGCAACTACAGTTGCTAGAGATTCATTGACCGCTTTAACAAGACAGAAATAAGTATATCATTGAAAGTTTTCACCAGTTATGACAGCCGAGAACAATAGTCGACGTTCCTGTGGCGAGGCGCACATAACTCGCTTATGTTATGATTCACTAAGAAACAGCACGCATTAACACGATATAATCAACTTAAGTGGCGTTAGTTTTATACTAAATCCATTGTAGAAACAAAACTTTCCTACGACCACCGGTAAGTAGGAAAATTTGACGCTAAAAATAGGCCCAAACACAATTACGACGCAACGTCTATTAAACGCAATTGTCGCGTACTCTAGCCAGATAATTTGTCGCTTGTTAAAAATACATTTTGTGTTATAAAAAGCTATAATAGAGAAAGTACTACAAGGCGAGGAAATGTAGTTTAATCAACACAACCTACGCGTTTGTCGCGGGAAAATCGACGTGGGAAGCCTTCAAGTCAATATCCTGACCTGTTTATTAGATGAATATTTATGTTCTTTCATTAAACGCGACATTCCGAGTACCTACCAACGATTTTCTAACAAGTTTACGGGAAAATTAATTAAGTTACCACTTTTTCTTTTTGTTTTGCAATACCGCTCTCTTTCAAAGTTCTTAATTTTCTTATTTTAATAAGCAAAGATGAGTCACGCTTTACGATAGCCGTTGATGGATTCGACATTTCAAACATTATAAAATCAAAACGGGTTTGAGTAAAAGTTGCGTAATCATCCTTCGCTCATAAAAGTGATTGAATTACTAAAAGATGTTGGAAATTTGGAGTCACGCGATGTTACGGGTATGAACAAAATCTTTTTTTTCTTTATTACTGACCGTATTGTATCTCAATTCTCACGAACATCCACATCAGCGTGTGGTATACAGACGCATAATAGCTAGGTTTAACTAAACAGTTTAGTTTTACTGAGCTCTAAAAGATTTAAAAAAAATATACAACACTAAACACACACTCGTTATTCATAATAGCCGAAACTGAACCTAACTTTTTATACTGTGTTGAAAGTCGACAAGTCTCGACATTATCGAGTTCGAGTTTGTATCGAGTATTTGACATTTAGACGATACATACAAATATGTTTTCCTTTTGCAAGGTATATGCTTATGACAGTATATAATTCAGTCTAATCACTTATTATTCATTATTCCTCTGTACTAATGACTAATTAATCCCTACACAGTGGGGGTTAATAATCGCATAACGTGCGTAGATACTTACATTACGAGTATTGCAATGTCGGTGGAGCGGAACAGACCATCCTGCGCGTGTTTCTGCCCGAGCGAAGGAAATGATGACCTGTTGGATTTCTAATCAATGCTCTAATACCATACTGAGATATATAGGCGAGCACTTGATATTACACATAGTTAATATCATTTTTAATTAAGCATACACACATAATATCACTCCTTTTTCACATATCGGTAGGCAGAGACCAAAGAAAATTTAATATAACAATTTGTAGTAGATACGTTTGTATAGTAACATCACAATACCAGCCTGCTGTTATTGCCTTTTTAAAAGCATAATTCCTCGTGTTTGAATAACATTGAAAATGTTCATGTCAGAAAAACAATAATTACAGTTTCATCCTTTGAGTCCATATTAAACATAGAAATTAGTTTTATTATTATTTATATTAATAGCATTTTTATAGGCGTTTAGACCTAAATTAGGGTTGCCATCTCTAAAATTTGGAAAACCGGACAAGACGCGTGAAAACCCCGGGTTTAAGAGTCCGAAAGCCGGACATGTCAACAAGAAGAGCAATCGCGACGGGAGGAGTGGGGGAACGGTGAATATACTTGGTTCGTCGGTTGATCGTAGTATGCGAGCATAGTGCCTGTCTCGCGCGAGGCCAAATTTTTTTATTTACTAATTTTTTAAAACCCGGTCTACAAATGAAACCTTCCCCGGACGCTCCCCGGATACCCTCTAAACTAGGACAAATCCGGGGAATCCCGGACGGATGGTAGCCCTACCTAAATGGTAATGGATTGTTACTATAGTTAAAAACCTATAATTCACTTTACTAACAAGTGCGTTGCTTCGTTTGCGGAAGTGCTGTGAGTTCTTACAATAATTGCAGAATTAATTTATTTCTTTTGCCACCGGACTAAGGCATTTTCGTAAGAATAAATGAAATATGTTTGATAATTTAATTTGTATTTCCCTTTTGCAAAGTCAAAGGCTAATCATATTCGATAATTAATCGTCCAACAATCTATACTAATGTTAAGCATAAAAATGTTTGGATATTCGGATAGACGTTTGTTACTCAATTACTCGAAAACTGCTGAACGGATTTTAATTATATTTGGTACACAGATATTTATCGGCACACAGGATTCTTTTCACCCCGGGAAATCTATTAGTTCGTATAAAGTCGCGGATAGAAGCTAGCATTATAAATGCGAATGATGTTAACATAGACGTTTGCTACTCAAAAACAAATAAACAGATATTTATGAAATTTTGTACACGGATAGTTTATAACCTATATTAACACATAGGATACTTTTTACCTCCAAAAATCTTTTTACATAGTCAAAATCGCGGCTAGAAAATTATAAAGGTGTGTATATAAAGTTTTGTTATGTTGCTATCATCATAATACGAGATGCACCGAGCGGACGCAGACATGACGGAGCCAAACTGGTTAAGAAATTAAGGTCGAATACTCGTAGATGACATGAGATAGTATTGAAAGTGTGCTTTTATTCATTCTAAATGGTCTTGAAAGTACTATAGTTAATGTAAATTTATGCGTTAGAATAACACTAATTATTAATTATTTATAGATCAAATATAAAATTATTTGGATTATTATATTGTATTTTAAGATAAGCTGACGACACTTTCAAGGTGAAAAATGTTGGACTTGTGTCTAATAAAGACGATTTCAGCATTAGTTTAAATTTGTAATACTTCCCAAAATTTTGTTCATATTAAAGAAATCAGACCTGTGATGTGATTTCCTACTACAATCGACTTTCAACAACCGGCTAGCTATCGACAAATTGTCATGAAAACTACTCTAGTCTATCCTGCAAGACTTTCAAGACTCTTTTTCAAAGTCAATTTAAACATCACACGCTCGCTACCCAACAGCACCAACTCTGCTAAACCGCGCTATAAAAGCATAAACAACCAAACTCGACGTGCAAATCTTACGCTGTCTAGTATCACACTAGTTGCATCCTACAATGTGCAAGGACATGCAAGGATGAGAATAATTGGCGCTGATGTCTGGTGCCAACTGGCTTCAGATTACTTCCTATATCGTGAATGCCGCACGTAACTGCTAGGAATGCTCACGCGTTTTGAGATCTATCGATGGTTCGAAGATATAAAGATTAAGGAAATGTTCGTTTGTTGCATAGTTTTGTAGTATTGTCATGTTTTGTTTGGCAGTTCCAAACACACCTATTTTTGGTCAGCTCTTGTAGCTTTAGGTATAGAAGTATCGTAACCGTTTTGCTTTTATTTTTAGGCTATTAAATTATTAAATGCGGGATCGGATTTTGATTGGGTTCATACTTAATTTTTTCTAATTAGTGCTATTGTTTTTCAGAACTACTTGATCTAATAGGTACCATATCCAATGCTCACCAACGTAATTTTGAACGTGTTTAGAAAGAAAAATCTACCATATTTTCGCCCTCTCCAAAGGTCATGTAAAGTAATTGCATAACATCAATTATTTTATATAATAAAAGGGCACATTAAAGGAGCGAAGTATGCAGTAGCAGAAATACAGACATACATTAATACTGCAATATTCATCAGATTCAAATGTCTTTCCGAAAGTCATCAAAACCGGTTTGGTGAGATTGTCAAAGGCTAGTCGTAACGATGATATTACTATATGTTCAAATATATATGACGGAAACGTTTCAATTTAAGCATTCTTTATATATTTTCTAAAAACTATTTCAATTAAAACCAAATAACTAATTTTTGAAGTAAAATTGCCTTTGGTCCGGGGCTTAATCGATTTGTCTACACAATTTACATAAGTCTTGCAGATAATTAAAACCAAAAGCAGGAGTATTCGTTTTTTATGTAAAATAACAACTTCTTAGCTTATACACGATTCAGAATATTGGCTGAAGATCTTCGTAGCTGAATATATAAATGACATAATGTAATAAATATCATTCACTGACTTTAATTCCTACATATTTCGTATGCAAATCTCTTATACAACTTCTCTTATAAGCAGAATCCAGAATCTAATTTAACTTTACCATTACGAACATCAGTCGATCCAATCTTGTACAAGTGCGCTCAATCTGGCGTGAATTGAACGCTCTTGCGTTATCCAGTGTGTGATACATCTGTGTGGCCGGATATAAGCAATAAGCGACAATGGACCGCGCGCTGGGGACGTAATGTATGTCTTTACGTTGTGCGATGACCACTGCTCCGACTAATGGTTTAATTGTCGAATATTCTAGATGTAGGACAACAATGGTCAGAAAAAAAAATATGTACACGCTTACAATCTTGTAAGTATCTAGTAGTTTTTGTTTTAGGGAATACAAAATGCTTTCGTAGTTTCGTTACGTCAAATGTGAAAACACTGAATTACAAGGCAGACAGGCATGTGACGGCATGTCTAACTAGACAGTCTGACGCTAGACCTCAAGGGAAAACCCTTAAAAAACTACACACTCTGACCAAAAACCGCAAAGGCTAGAGTTTGTAGTTTTAAGAGTATCTTTAATATACATACACACATACATACATATTGTCACGCCTTTTTTCCCATAGGGGTATGCAGACCAAAGAACGCCACTTAGTAGGATCCTTACAAACTTTCCTTGTCAAATATCTCACTTTAATAACTTCACCTATGTTTAACGTTTATTGAACATGGCTGAATCTGTCATTATTTTAATATCTCTAGATTAAATTGTCACTTTCCAGTCCAGTCTGCTAGTCTACCATTAGGTAAACTGATGGGCTTTAAACACCAATAGTAATCGCTTTGGGTTTCAGGCTATTAATGCATTTTGTCCCTTTCCCTCGTAGCACTTTCATAACAAGTTAGAAAGATAAGAAGTAGATCTTCTCTATGACAATGTACGTTTTAAGTTTCGTACAGGAATCTAATAAAAAAGTGATGGAATTGTTATGACATTTGTTAAATGTTGCAGAAGAATATATTGTCATGTACAGTATACCTTCAGTAAGACATATTCAGAGCAGAAAATGTGAAATGCCAAATAGCACATTCCGACCCTTAGAGCGAAAATGAGACCTCTTTTTTATATGAGACTGTTTTTTTATGAGTTTCAACACTATCGAATAGATAAACTACCACTAAATATACGTCAGAAACCGAGAGTTTGTCAGCAGTCTCATACGCTACCAATTGGCAAAAAGAGTATATTCATACATTTATAACAATAAAATTGGGTATTTTTACTAAACAAAGACCACTAAGGGTAATTCAGGACGCGTACGAGTAAATCTTTAGTGACTAACTACTATTAGTACTGTTAGTCACTCCTAAATCTAGAATCATAATGTGTAAGATATTCCTGTGCCTGTTCAAGTTAACTTTAATGACAACTCACCTACTTAAGGATCGTTTGAGACGAGATCAAAGGAGGACTTGTGAGTAGTTTCGTAAATTAGAGCATACTGAACCAGATTTAATGCTTCAAGGGAATGGCGAAACGAAAATAAGGCTTACTATAGTTACACTGCTTTCTGAAATAGGATTTAGAAGTGTAGTTTTGGCATAAACGTTCTGTTTGTCGAAGAACCGATTTGTGGGAAGAAGATCAAATAATGCTCTTTAAAGTATCTCTTTATTAAAAACATTACAGATTTTTTTAAAGACATTTCTCGCACTAACACTTGCTCTTGTGTCGCGGGGACTTTTACAAACATACAAACAGCGGACACAAAGTGCAACCAGACCCGAAACAACTATTTTTGTCAATCGCCCAAAAATTTTTTTTCCGTATGGGAATCGAACCTACGACATCCCGACACACTGGTAGTGGCGTGGCAACCACCTTAAGCATTGCACCACGGAGCACACAATTCCGCGTGGGAATCGAACCTACGACATCCCAACGCACTGGTAGTGGCGTGGCGACCTAAACCACTGCGCCACGGAGCACATAGTGCTTACTATTTCATCCCTATACATCCAAAATAACTAAGCAAACACAAAGAACGTTATACCATGAATTCGCAACGGATTTTTATATGATTTTTTTATGGCGACGTAGCGAAAACTCACATGGAGCCGATAAGCGACACGTGGCAACCGATAGCTACGGTGTTACGTAAAAAAAATTGTAAGAAAATTTACTAAACGCATGCCTTTCCATCCGTCACGGGTTTACTTTATGACGTTTGTAATTTAAAACAATTTTACGTAAACAGGCATTTTCAATCACAATCCCGATTAAAAACAAAAATATAAGGCTAATGAAAAGTTTCATGACAAACTTGCGCGTTTTAATTAATTAAAATTACACGGAGATAAAATTAAACGCTATCAGACTTGTCTGCCTTTTGCATTCGTTTTCTTGACGTTTCGGCACTGAAATGGAAATATTTTCGAATCCTGACTTTTAAAATCCTTACTAGAAAGAATAAGTAAGTACAACAGAGGTCTTTAAAAACATTTACAAAATCAAACTCTCCAAAAGATCCGTTCAGATATCTCAACAGTATTAAAAACATTAACTTTCTGATGTTTTTCCTTCCTCTAAAACAGAGTTTAAAACAAAATATTAAATTGCGGTTCTTTTGTATCAAAAACCTTCGGATTATCTTTTAAAAGCGCTTTGATGTTGATATTTGTTTAATTCCCGGTATTTCCTGACCTGTAATAAGTTCTAAGAATACAGTATCAGATATTATTTGGTATTTATGTATCGGTTATTCGATCTAATCGATATAGATTTCCGACTTTGTGATTATATCGTTATATTTCTATTACAACAGAAGTTGTTTTGATAACAACAGAATATACCATATGTTGTTCCAAAAGGGCATATTTTATGGCTTAGTAATCTACACTACTAATATTATAAAACTAAAGAGATGTTTGAATAAACTCAGGAACCAATGGTCGCAAAATTAATATTTTTTTGTGTAGAATAGTCCGTTTGTTGGCAGGCTATTGGCGATACAGCATCACGCTACGACTTTACGTCTAAGCAGCAATAATAAATATTGTAAAAACGGGAACACTAAAGGCCATGCTGACAATATCGTCGACGGCCGCTAGTGAGAGATATGCCCTTTTAGGACTGCATAATTAAAGCTGGTATAATTCCTCCCGAACATAGAGATATCTACAGAACGTTTTTGAATGTCAATAATACAATAAAGACATGTTGATTTCAAAAATAACATACCTACACTATTTACTACTACCACAGTTCATTGCGATCTGCCAATATAGTTACCGATCGAAAAGTTTTCTTCGCGTTAATGTCAATCCTAGTTAGAACAGCCTTGAAGCTCAATCTCTTAAGGGAATGCAGCATTAGTTGTATTAATCAATAATTCAATAACAATAATTTTCGCATCTACATTGAGAGAATTACACGTTAATGTACTTACAGGAAAAACGTATTTTCCTGTTACAGACACATTGTATATTTTTTTTGTTATGTTATTTACGTTTAAATAAGGTGTTATATGTGTTAATGAATAAAAAATAATATTGGTGCCGTATAGTTTTATGAACCATAGAGTTGAGACTAACTTTTTCGATCTTTTGTCAATTACTTTTTAACGTCTGCTTCTGTCAACGAAAATGTATAAGAAGGTATATCTTGGACTTTTGTTTCGAATGGTTGCTTAGCAGTCGAAAAAACGCGGCTTAAAATATTATAATGTGCCAGCGGAATTCGGCTTCAAGCCCGGATTGCGAATGAACTAAACAACGGAAAAATACATCTCTATTAGATATTTGACAGCTGTCTTAAATTTAAAATCCCGCCTTTTATACTGCGTACCTAATGTACCTATATTTTAAAGTGTATAAGTAAATATTCTGCGCAATACAATGTGAAACTTAAAAGGAAACCAAACAAGTGCAAAATTGCTCTCACGTAAAATAATAATCCGACATGTTATGTAATATTCTCAAACCTTGTCGAGTTCATATGTCGGACAGGCAAAGGTAGTCGGGTCACCTTCAACTGTTGCACGAACCGTGATGCACATACAGTTTGTATATAATGAATATTTATATCAAAATAATTATCGATAGACAAGTCATGGCTGAATATAAACCGGTTTTTCGGAATGTACCGGAATTTTGAGCTCTCTTTGACTTTGGAATCCGGTTTACGGATACAGTTATAAATAATATGTCATTACATCATGTGTACTGCCTAAGGGCTAGGTAGAGACACGCCCGCATTTTTTCTTTAGATGCTGGGGTTTGTAGCCCCACACGATATAGCGAGTGGATATAGAGCTAAAGATATTATGAACCTACTTACTTTCTTTCTATCTTTTATATTCTGTCTGACTGCTCAAAATCAGTTAAAGAAGTAACCGCATTAAAATGTTATGATCAGATTCTTTTCAGAGAAGTTATGGTCGAATTTAAAATTTCCTTCTTTTTTAAAGTCGGTTAAAAAACGAGTTCTACCGAAAGAAAACAACAAATCAAAATAGCCCTGTTTACAACCCCTGAATCAAATGTCAGTCAGTGATTTTCTAAGATGGCGTCGTTAAATTGTTTCACATAAATTAATTAAATAAAGAATGCAGGATTCTATGTGTATAAATTGATGATTTTCCTCGTTGTAATGTATTATGCTCGCTTGTAAGGACATGCAGTGATTGAAGAGGACGTTCATTACAGTCAATCAGTTTTATAGGTTTTAATAATTACTTGTAAGAATATAGCGCAGAGAATTAGCTTAGCAACATCTAACAGACATAAATGCAGTCGTAATGTATTATTAAAGATAGGTATTTTATATCGAGTATAGATTACAAGCTTGTTAATAGTTATCTTAAGATTATCATGCTCTCAAAAATTTCGAAATTTGTATCAAATGTCAGTTCCACTCCTGTAAGCTTTTCTGATATCATTCGATAGGTCAATCGATTGAATTATCTTTCATACTCTGATATAATTCTACAGCCACGACTTGTGGGGATATTTGAGGACAGACGACCTCAACATTTAAACTAGATATGTGCCGTGACAGATACATGCAAGTTTCAAAACTGCAACCGGATTCGATCCAGCCAGTTTCACCCAGTGGCGAAAGCATATTATGTAACAACACTATCCAATACAAAAACCGTTCAGTTAGTTAAGTGTTATCAAGCGATAAATTTTATTCGCTCACGGTCGAATAATCGACTTATACCGTGGTGATAACGAAATATTATTACATGGCCCGCACCGCCGATAGTCGATTCGTACATTGTTTTGAATTATTGGAATAGTAGGCGACTAAAAAATACTACAACATTGATAACATATGCATATTAATGTAGTTAAAACATTCCTTTTTTTGAAATAATGTTTTTTTTTTACTCGCTGTGCCATATAAATAAGGCCAGTGTCTTTTGTTAAATCGGATTATTGCCGACAGCTTTCTGAGACCAAATCGAGTCATTCACAGAAGCGACTGAATAAAATTTCCCCAGCAATCGATTTGAAACATTATGAGTTTTAAAAAAGTGTGTCAATGAAACTACACTTTTACGTGCGGCCGGTGTCCATTATGCTAAAAGTCATGAATAATTCGTTCTGTAACGCACCAGACGTTCTACTTGCATGCTTTTTGATTTTCTTACATGAACTGGAACAGTACGCTACTTGAAAGAGTGATTAGTGATTTATTGTAGAAAACTAATTGGTCTATAATGGCACACGAAAATGTTAATTTGAAATATTGAGCATGCAATAATACCAACACTATAAAAAAATAGTCTGTGATGCAAACTAAGCTCTATGGTTTTTGGCAAAGGTATGTTAGTAAACAGCCTTTCTCTAAATATAAAAAAACTGAAATAATATTGACATATTATAAACAGTATCTATATTTTATAGTTTTATCTAACGGAAGAATGACTCAACTAACATTAAGATATGGGTCAGTTTACTTGATGGATTACAAACTTCTCACGTCATGATATATTGTGTTAGAAATTAGGTACCTACCTACTTGTAGTGTTTTTACAAAATTAAATTTAGCTACTCTAGGTAATGGAATAGTTCATAAATTCAGTGCTCCTACGATGATATGATAATGCTTATTTGTCATATTTTATCTGTTAATCATTTTTAATGGAATATGTTTTGTTAATTACACCTAGACATTTTGGAGACGTAATACAAAAAAATCAATTAGTAACATAAACTGATGCTATCTCTTTTAAAAATATTATCTGTTGTCTATTTTACAACTATAATCTGTAATTAAAATCCTTAGGCCCGTGTCACAATTTCTGTGAAATTTTGTCAGTTTTAGACATAAATTTGCTGACCTTTATCTATCGGATAAGATATCTAACACTTATTGATAAGCTGAAAAACTATCTCTTAACCTAACCCCTAGTGTAAATCAATGAGCATTTCATAGTCTCAGTTTTTTTTTCAAATGTTTTCATTTTTATTTGTGCCTTTTTACTACGATATTTGAATTTATATATCTCTAAGACTGGTAGCTAATCATGCAATGCATGGTTTCAATTACACCTGAACATTATAGTACTGTAAAACCCAGTCTAATTCACCCGGCATAAGCCCTTATTCGTTATTTACGACACCCACGGGATGTCATGGGACGATACATGGCGCAACCGACCCAGTGTAAATCACACATAACTCAATTTTCCTATTAAATTTAATAACTGGACGAATGAACGAGATATGGAGTGACTGGGTTATATGATGAAGCATATTACTAGGGTTTTTTAGAATCCTTAGTCTCCAAGTACAGAAAAAAAACACGAATATTATAAATGCGATTGTCCCCTGAAGCGATTTTAATGCAATTTAGCAAATAGATAGGTTAATCCCGGGTGTTCATCGATCTTTTAAATAAAAATGAATTACCGAAACATATGATCGCGCGTAACTTTTGAACGACAAAACTTAAATTAAAAAAATATATGGATACGGGATATAACATTGTACTATAAGTACCTATACGGAAGTCGGGTCATTCTGTTAGTCAAATATAAATATAGCATTGTGTTTTGAACAAGGATGCGAAGCCATAGAAAGCTAGCCAGCTATTCCATACTTTTATGTATTTATCAATAGAGATTTCCTGTTTATATTTACTGATCGACATCATTTTCCCTAACAGTTACAATAACTCATTAACCCCCAGGTTTTGAGTAGGTACCTACATTTAACAGTAGTTTATCTATTCAAAAGCGTTTCTTTATATGAGTTTTAAGGCTATTGAATAGATAAACTACCGCTAAATGTACCTCAGAAACCAAGGGTAAAAGACTTTAAACCCCAATAATTACCTATATTCAAGAATCTGGCACTTTTTCGATAAGTAAGTAGTACTAACGAGTTCGCGACATCGTTTTTATCATTGAACTTTTGACTTAGCAGTTACATAACGAAATTAAATAAATTAGTAGAGTCATTATACCGTAGGTGTTTGTTGATAAACAGATAAGTGTGTTATCTTTGTTAAATGTTATTTATATGCACGATATCTAATAAAAAGAAAATATTTTAATACACAACATCCTTTCCGAAATTATCTTCAAGAACACATCTTTTTCGCACATACCTAATTTTTAACGATATAGGATTTATCAGATTAAACTTCAGATCTCTCGATCTAAAAGCCTGCAATAAAATATTAATTATTATCAATTTATGTACCTAACCTACCTATTTTTTAACAATTAATTTCGATAAAAATACTGAATGTTTTTCTTAAAAATAAACAATTCGTGTGGCAACAATTGACAAAATTTATCAATACCCGGCACTGTTTTTGTTATTGTCAATAATTAAAGATAAGTAAATAATTACAAACTATAGAAGTTTCGATAATATTTGTATTTGGGCACATTTAGGTATACTTCCAGTAAATTAAAACAGGAAAATACAGTTGTCCGTTTCCTTAAATATTGGTTAAAAGGTATAATATTCAGACAATATTCTATGACGCATTTTTCCAAAATTATACAACAGGACAATTATTTTATTTATTTACGTGACTAGGTACGTACTTTTATAAAGAATCTCTTAAATATATTCTATCACATTGCTGTACTATCGTTATCTGTCTATAGCCTTTAAAAAGTAAGCATACTTCAATTGAATATTTCATTGCTTTCAAAAAAACAATCAGCGAAAACAAAAGCATAAAGAAAGTTTAATTTCTTTCTAATTTTAAACTTCGTATTGAACGAGAGCGAAATTACGTAAATGAACTTGAAAGCAATAGCAATTAATTAGGACGACAAGGTTATGTCGGCTAAGTAGTTGCTATCAGGGACGCTAAGGTCGCAGTGCGATTGACACAATGCCGTTACGTAATAGCTACATCTAGATTTACGCCGGTTTTACCTAACGAGTGTGATGTATGCACACGTATCGTTTGTTTATACACCGTTATGTTTCCAGTTTTGAATAGAATGCGTCAATTTCTGATGACCGGAATTTTGAAAAGAGGTTTTATGCTTTTTTAGTTACCTACCTACTTTTTTATAATGGCAACATGGATGTGAACGTCAAAAGTATTTTTTTTCTTTTTTACATCTTAGTACAGATTATAAATAATTACGTGTTGACTTGTTATTGAAGTAGATAATAGTAAACGTATTAAATTATCCGAAATACATCACGTGGAGATAAAAAGTGCGTTTATAAATAGCATTTAACCTCTGGCGCAGTAAGCCGTCGACCTAGTCTTTCTCAAGTGCAAACATAAAGTATATAATATATACATTTGTAATAATAGCGGCTTACAGCAAGTTTTAATATTCAAAATGGTGAACTGGAAAGTGTAAATTAATTACAAAGACGCGATAATTGAACGAGGATTGTTACAGGTAGTTACGATTTAGTGACGTCATTGTATTGGTTACTTAATAGAATTATAATTTATTACCATTTTGTGGTTAAACACAACAATACATTCTCGAAGAGTAATGACTAGGTAGATTATTTTATCCTAGACATCCTTTAAAGTAATTAGTTATAGGTACTTAGCCTACCGTTAATACAGAGAAATATAATATGGGTCTTTTATATAATATTTAATTAGGAACACAATTATCCCGTAACATTAATCGATAGTATGTAAGTTATGTACCGAAGTGGTATACATTCTAGGGGCTTGTAAGTAATTCCAAAGTCTAGCCCAATATATTTTATGCTAAACAGATAAACATTAGAGACCTCTAACACTTAACCGCGTCCAGACTTCTCATTAGCGTTAACTGGAATTTAATTTCGTTCGCGGTGGGCTTCTAGTCTATTCTACGATTATAGTTTAAAGGAGAATATCTCTTTTGAAACATGGATTGTACATTATATTTTTAAACTCATGCTCTAATACGATGTAAACAGAATCTGTCAAAAACGTCAAATTTATTCCTCTACGGCCAATAAAAAAAATAAAGTTTTTAAAGTACAAAAATAATATAACAGCATTTCACAATATTTACATCAAGACGACTTAAGAACGATCGCAAACGCCTCTAAAGGAATTACGAGTGGAAAAGCTAAATGAAATTACAAAGATGGTTTTCAATTTGCCGGTACGAAATTGGCGAAAATTTGCGGCTACCCGCAGAGATACGAACGGCCTATCATTTTCACACCCAAGAACAGGTGGAAGTGTTGCTTTATTAGTTTGTTCATTATGAACCAAGACTAATGAGCCTCTTAATTAGGATACTTATCTCACAAATTGGTATTTAACTTTAAGTGTATTTAGGAACTACTTAATTATGTAATGTTCTTTATATTATGTGATACTACCGGCCTGCCCAGTTTAAACAATGATTTTACAAAAAAATATCAAGAATTTGTTGCTTAGTTTTAAAGATCGAAGCAGACAAACAGACATAGAGACAAACGCGAAAAATATCAGTGATTTGCCCAATTACCCAGATGTTACTTATGTGTTTTATGGCCAGTGTCAATAACCATGGGTTAAAATTAAATTTCTCTATACGCTGATAATAAAGAATGACAAATGTTTCAGTGAGACTCTCTAAATTCACGGTGCGCTTGCGACGATCAGTGTTGCTATGGATAAGCATTACCTTTTTTTATGGGTAGAACACAACTAATAAGCAAACGCATCTTCTAAGACATAATCGGTTAAGAGTTGTTACGTACATACCAAAGAAGATGAATAAGAAGTTATCAATTAGTCGACATAGCTTCAGTTAATATTACAGTTCAACTTACTGAGACATATTTAAAAAAACTTGACTGCTCGAAAGGACCTGGGCCTGACGGTATACCGCCCATCTTTCTACGAAGTTGTCATAAAGTGTTAGCTCTTCCGTTATCAATTATCTTTAACCAATCTTTAACACAAGGAGTAATGCCTATCCGTTGGAAAAAGAGTCACGTAGTACCTATACTTAAAGGAGGTGATAGGTGTGACGTCACAAACTACCGTGGTATATCTAAGCTGTCTCTCATTCCTAAACTTTTAGAAAAGATTGTTTATGATTCAGTTTATCCTAAAGTTAGACAATTTATTATTCCAAATCAACATGGTTTTGTTTCTAATAGATCTACTGAGACTAATTTATGTGAATTAGTCGATCTCGTTACTAAAACAATGGATGAAGGTTATCAGGTTGACGTCGTATATACGGATTATTCCAAAGCGTTCGATAAAATTTCCCATTCTATTCTCATAACCAAGTTGGCTAATATTGGTATTCATGGAGACCTTCTGAGGTGGCTTCAATCTTACCTTAGAAATAGAACACAGGCAGTCACTGTTAAAGGTTATACGTCCACTTTTGCTCCCGTCACTTCCGGTGTGCCTCAGGGCTCACATCTTGGGCCACTTTTATTCAATATTTTTATTAATGATGTTATTCATGTCATTAAAAGTTCTGGTTGCCTACTCTATGCCGATGACACTAAAATTTTCAGGAAAATAACTGACATCACTGACTCTCTAGTTCTCCAAGACGATTTGTATAGTCTCGGTAATTATTGCAAATTAAATGGTCTAGTTATGAATACTAATAAATGTTATATAATCAGTTTTACAAGAAAAAAGAACCCCATAATTTTTAACTATAAACTTTTTGACACTAATCTTAAACGAATCAATGAGGTAAGAGACCTTGGTGTGATCCTCGATAGTGAACTAACTTTTAGATCTCATTATAATCATATTATTACTAAATCTTACAAAATGTTAGGATTTATTCTTAGACAAGGTAAAGAGTTTAAAAAGAAACATACATACATGATACTATACAATAGTTATGTAAGATCACACCTTGAATATGCATCTACCGTCTGGAATCCACATTTCAATGTTCATATCGATGGAATTGAGTGTATACAGAATAAATTTGTTAAACATCTGGAATATAGAAACTGCAATGATCCTAATTTTAACTTTCATTCCAATAATTTAATTTCACTACAACGTCGCCGTCTACACAATGACATAACTCTCCTATACAAAGTTTTAAACAACTTAACTGAATCCTCTTATCTTTTATTTAACATAGGTTTACGTTGTAGGCGACCAACTTCACGCTGTACTTCAGTTTTAGACGTTCCTTTTGCAAGAACCTCATATGGTAAAAATAGATTTATTATAAGAGCATGCAGCTGCTATAATAATAAGTTTAATAATATTGACATATTTCATGAAACTTTTTCTAAATTCAAATCTCTTTTACGTACCAGTGCGGAATAACTTCTACAAGTATTGACACAATCATGTATCTAGAATAACTGTGAGATGATGTTTGTTATGTTTGCAACTTACTCTCGCATTTTTTTTGTTTAACTTAGTTTAACATTCGTTTTGTTAACTTTTTGTCGCTGAGTGCAATTCATTGTTTGAAGCTTCATTGGTGACAGTGTTAAAAATTTAATGTTTTTATTACATAATGTTATAATACTGTTTGCTTCGTTCACCACAATAACCACAATAACCACAATATAATATGAATATACTAGGTATATTAACTTAATTCTTAAAACACTAATAAGTAAAATATGCACACAGCAGACACTGAATCCAAGTCCAAAATAGTCACAAAAGGAAACAGCCTCACTATTGTTAACGATTAGCTCAGGTGTATAATTTCCATATTTTCCGAGAACAAGTTTCAACGGGGAATTTTTTCATCAGCCTAGCAACACAGTTGCCCGCTTACCGGTGAGAGGAATGCAAACGACATACAATGACGAGTGCCCGCACCGCCTTTCACACGCGAATGTTGCATTTTACGTGCATCTCCAACTGTCGATTACTGAAATCGCTCTATTTTAATGTGTATTGTGTACACGCCATGAATTAAAAAAAAACTGTCAAAATCTGAACGTCAAATGTCAAAACTGTCATTTTGAAAGTTTCTTGTCATATATATACATTGACGCTGATTTTAATAATAAGGACTATTATTAAAATCAGCGTCAATGTAAGTTTTAATTGTGAGTGAGGTGCTAGGTAAATGTTTCTATTAGTATGTATAAATTATAAATGTTAAAATCTTGACCTTTGCAAACCTCATTACCATAAAACAATAAAGCTTAAATATCTTGCATAATTTATACCTATTGAAAGTTATTTTTGATTTGTTGCAGGGTGATGAAAACGGACTATCAGCCCACGATTTACAGCACCAATTTTATTTTAGAGTGTGAATTACTAAGAGACTATAAGACATGACAAACTGAAAGATCGGCAGCTATAATTATTGTATCTTCTAAAGGTTTATAGGTAGTCGCATATTTTTTTACCTTAGAGTAATAATCACAAGAAATAAAAGTAGAGGAAAACAAGAATCCATGTTATTGGACTTGAACTATACATAAGTAAGGCTGTAAGGCACGAAGTACTTACTGAAACAATGTCACATGTATTCACTTGTGTCAATATCTTGTTTTTGAAATGATACCATTGGATACAGACCGATCGTGAGTGACGTAACCACTGAGCCATGTATTTACGCAACACGCCATTGTTTCAACCACAAACAAGTTTTGTATGTTAGGTATACCATCTCGGTGATCTTTGAATAACTGTGGGATCACTTAGAACTTGTCAATAGTAATAATAACATGTTTATCCAGATAGTCGACTTTACAATCGAATGATTCTTAGTCGATTAAGTCGACTGTTCTAGTAGGTGCTAAACCTCAGTCGTGATGGACAATAGATAAATTCTTAGTATTATTTAACCACAAGGAAAAACATACACATCAACATGCATTAGAATAAGAATAAAAAGTTCTAAGAATCCAAAATCATAGACTACCAACGTCACAAAAGCTACCGCAGAGGTAAAATACCCGATATTTCTAGAACTATTATTTACTATAATAAATAAGATTCAACACGGGATTATAATAGGCGAATTTATTCCCAGGACACAATAGTATTGAATAGAAGTACGTCGGTAAACATTCGCTGAGAAAACAAAGGGGCAAAAATAGACCACCGAGAAATAGAAGCAATCATAATGATAATGCTATTTTGGAGGAAAACCTTATTGTTCCGAGTCTTTCAGCCTCCCACGCAAATCCTAGATCAGCTTTTCTTACCTATTTGTTGACTCACGGCCGGTAAACTGAAGGGAATTGGCTTTCGACACTAAAAGCCGCAACCCATTATTGTACTGCGACATTACTTACCATTTACCAGCAGTTTTTGTAAGCAATTACTGTTCTAGAATGTCGGTTCATAGTACATAGTATCATTTTAATTCAACAGGACGGTAATGAAAATGAGAATTCTTTAATAAAATATGGTGGTATTCAGACTTTATCCTATAATGCAACGGGTCTTAAACGCGATTGTAAAATTAAAGGTTAGGATACCCGACATTTCGATCGAATTGTATCTACCGTGATCACGGGCTGACTAAACATCACTAAATAATATCATCACATCAATGACATACAGATATGACAAATCGTTAAGCTTTAGAACTCAATAGGTAATTGCTATAAACCGCAATGTACATAAACCCACATACACACTCCATATTATAGTTAAAAGAAGGATATCAAAAGAGCCCCGGTTTTCCCGCGGCACCAGTATCGAGTATTGTGTATACAGCCCCTATCAAGTGTACATTACTGCAAGGCCGTTCGAAAAATTGCATTGCGTAGTACACGTTAGCCTAGATAGTCTATATTACGCCCTAGAATTCAGGACACGTGGTTGTGTTAGTCGATTATTCATAATTAACATGCGTATATCGAGTTACTATTTCTTGTTGGCAACACTGGGCGTTTCCTTTCCTGCTACTTTTATAGGGCTGTCTCTAATTCAGAAGTATATTTAATTTTTTTGTATTTCATCGATTCAAACGTCCAATAAAATGTTTTTATGCTATCTTTCTTTTAATACGAATTATAAATTAACTAGTAAATGTGCCTAATTTTTATTTCAGTAGTTGGCTAAACAAAAAGAGTTTTTGCGTTGTACTTAATATTTCCTAGAATATAACTGAGAGGGTATTCGGTCAAATTCCACTTGAGTTTCGCGGAAATACATTTTTCCGTCTTGAAGCCCTGTAACAGTACTGTCTTAGCTGTAAGGTCACCAGCATTCCGCTAATAATCGCTAGGCATTTTATTGTGTTTACTCTACTCAATGATTCATTTAATGTCTTGATTCTAAAAGATTAAGAAATATTTTTTGCAAGAAAATGTAAGTCAAAACTGTTAGTAAAGGCTGCTCATTTTAACACATCACATTAAAATCAGACCCCAATTTAGCCATCTTTGATTAAAGATGCGACCCCAAAGTCTACTATCACCACAAAATAAATCTTAAATTAAACAATCATTACTATTTTTTTACTTCAAGGTATTTCAGAAACGTTATTAAACAATTCAACGGTACTTTTTCAAGTCATTTATCTAGCATTATCAGTTGTTTTAATTATACTCTAGTTATTATGCTGAGTCACAATGAACACGATCACGGCGAGCAATGAGGACTTACAACCGGAAAGGAAATTCAATTAACATTATAACTCGGCCGCGAGCCACTCTCTGCTCGTACACTCGCTACAACTTATACATACTTTTATAGACCGTAGGGCTACCGTAAGAAGATTAGCCAGTTATGGACGCCTATATGTAAATAAGTACTAATAGGTAGTATACGCAAAGGGCTATGAATATGCGACGTAGATTTTCTATGTGAAGTTTATTAAAATAATATCCAGCGTTACGAATCCGATTAGGCTTCAGCTTTGCGTGAAAAATTGGGTATTTTCTTCTAATAACATCGTAGAAAATAGGTATAGTATGTTTCGCGAATTATAAGACTATTGTGTTAACATTTAGTCTTCTTACATGAGTAAAAAAATAAATACTTAAGGTACTAATTTACAAGTTGTTTTTCACGTTTTTAATCCGCGATTTGTTATGTAACCCAACCCTAATCGATTAATGGCCGACTAAGACCGGTAAGTGTTGCCAATACAATAAAAATAAGCTTAGGGTAAAGGTTAAGTCGTTAATACGGATACGGCTTGGTTAGTTTTGATCGTTTCCCACCATAATGGCGGTACGGATATTTAGGTTAATTCTAATAAAACAATGTAAATGTTTACCCAGAGACCTTTGGGCGTACAGCAAAGTATGTTAATAACATAATTGCGTATCCAACTTTTAAAATATTATTGAAAATGTTTAGCCAATAAAAAACAATATTTTTTTCTATGTCGCCATTTCTACAAACGATACATTGTTGAAATTGAATAGAGTAAATTGACCTTTCACACGATTCAATTCGGTCGTCGATCTGTATTGATAGACATACCTAATAAAAAAAAATGTAAACTCCAAAGAATAAACTCAATAGCTTTGCAACATTAAGGATAAAAGGCTTTCGGGTTAACGTATGATAGCAGTCCTACGCAAATTATTTCTTGGAAAAAGGCCGACCTTTTATTTATTCCGTTCTAAATTACTGCAATCAAAACGATTTAATCGAAAGCTTATTTCTGAAACAATTTAGTTTAATAGGTTATGCTTACAAAGCAAAACGGTCGATTAACTTTGGCCTAACTCGGCCTAAGGCATTCTAGGAATTACCTTGGTTCGAAATAGGTACGACAACCCTAGTGAATGTCAATAGATAATGACGCACAACCGGACACCGGACGTAAGTAACTTTTTTTGGAAAAAGGATACAGAGTCTACCTACGTTCTTCCAATGAACAAAAAAGCCGGTACATCTGACATCACTGGCTAACGGTAAAATACATAATTACTATTGTGTAATGCGTATTGTATTGTTATATGAATAATGTATTCGAGTCTTCAATAAGAATACATAGGTACTAAAACGAAATAGTGCTTTGAAAGAACTATAAAAGAGCCTGCTTGAATAAAGAAACGGGAACGTAAAACTGGTCAAGAGTGAGTTGCCAAGCGGGTTCCGCATCGAAGAAACGTATAAAAAATGAAAAATATTCCTTTTCATGCCTTGAGTTTCAGTGCATTGGTAACTATTACACGAAGATTTTCTAACGCTTAATTAAATTTCATTACAGCGCCAAACTAATAAGGATTCATTGAAAAAAGTCAATTAAAACTTACGGCTACTAGTTTCTATTAATAGAGCCCTGGAATAGGTTACGCAAGAGAACTTGTATAATTTGCATGGAATTAGAATTTTTCTTCGCATATTTACGTTTAACATTTAAAGTTTGTACGAGAGTCAAGTTAAAATTCCAAGAACTAGTCCTTAGTAAACAACTGTTATTTGCTCTACTAATTCGAGTGTTAAGTATCTATCATGGCCAAATAACAGCGTATACTTTGCGAGTTGGATTACAAGAAGTAGAATGAACCCACTAAATATTGTTACCTAGCGTCGCTGTCCATCATAATGGTCGGACAAGTTAATATTAATAAAAAAAGCACCTGCGGCGTCGGGCCCCTTAGTTCAACGCACCAGGTCGTCGCACTACGCTATACCGTACGCTCCGCGCCATAAGAAACGTACGGCCAACCTGACCAAACGTGGAAGCACGCACTCACGCAACAAATCACAGCATGCAAATCATCTCCGCAACGCGGTCGGGTTGTCGACCATTAACAGCCAACCGTGACGTCATCGCATAGCAGAGAAAACGAGTTACAGGTGCCTGTTCTAGCCGAGGTCTTAATGACCTTTCCCGAATAACCCACGAATTTGGAATTATTGTAGACAAAATGGCTAAATTATCCGTGTGCCAAGGTAAAACTTATTTCTTCTAGTACCCAATACCATTAATGGCTTCGCAGTTTAGCATTTTATGCAATGCCGTTTCAGAAAAGAGAATAAAACAAACTGAGCAACAAATTGAATTTGTCAATTTAACGTCATTTCTAATGAAGAAAGCATTATTAATTCTGTTCTTAGAAATGCAAATTGAGTATAATTGTTGAAAGGACAAAAAGACAACGATTGCTTCTGTAATTTGCATAATAACGAGTTAATAGTCGCTTTAGACATTGAATTGAATAGATCTAATTCTTTTAATGACTATAAAGCGGGCCAAACATAAGTAAAATACATTTTTATGAGGAATCATTCCCCATCTCATGTGAGAATATGATACCTTATCTATGTTAAATTGTTCTTCGGAAAGCGTAAAATTATTAAATATCTGGCATACAACAAGCTTGTGTAGCTAACACAAGTGTAGCATACATTGAGTAACGGATTCGAATCCCGGTCGAGAGCTTTTCGTATCGAGTAATTTATAAAAAATGTATCGGGTCTAACACGAGATCCTGTTTGTGACGGAGATAGTTTAACAAAAAATATACATTTCTACCTGTCTCAGGAATATTAAAATATTTTGTAACACATTAAACTTTTACGAGTTCATCAATCCTGTCATAGATTAAGTTCCCAGCGACAAACATCTCCACGGGGTGTCCAGAATAAAAAAAAAGCAAATCAATTTGACAAGCTGTACCTACAGTTATTGGTTCAGTAACATTTGTCTAACTCCTTACATGGAAATGCCTGCTAACAGAAATAGTAGCGATTACAAAAACATACCATCGTACACGATCCGAGGCAAAAAAATGTTTTGATACGGTTGCAATCGTGGGCCTTTTTTGTGCCTACCTGAGGTCAATACACGCACAGATCATTGTTTGCTGCCTATAAATTAATCCTTTCATTCATGGGACGAATACTGCCCTTACAATCTTTGTAAACTGTTTTTTGATTCTACATTCGTAAAACACAGGACTTCGTGCTCCATGTTTTGAATTTCAATGTAGATTCGGTAACAGTGCCACTGGTTACTGAACTACGCTTCTGTTTTTGTATATGGCAATTTAATGCATGTTAGTATAATTCAGTTCTCTACGCCTACCACTTATATCAATTTAAAATAATTGTGGTAACTTTCTCAATAGTTTTTTCAATGAATAGATTCCATTAATTTCTTTAACAACCGTTTAGAGGCAGAGAATTCAATAAATTCGCGTCAATTAAGTTTCAATAACTACATTCAATGAAGCGTATATCCGTTCTTTAACAAAATACACATTTTAGGGAGATTTTGGTAAATGGTCACACAAATCATCTTTAATAAATATTTAGAAATTTAAAACCAACTTTGTAACGGACATCTTTAAGACAATCTATACATTATCTATGTGAAGAAATCGACTTATTATCCAATACAACTTCGATTCTAATAAGAGTTAAGAATAAAACGAGTCTGGTTTATAACAAAATTCGGCACTCCTTTTCCATGCAGTTCATCAACCCGCATAGCTTGTATTTTATTATTGTTTACATTGAAATCATCAACTGCAAATACATATGAAACATCGGACATGACCGGACAAACAAAAACTGAATCACATCTAAAATGTAATTATATACTTCCGAATATAATTGTGAGAGTATCTCGTGCAATGTGGGCGGGTAATGGTTTTATTTTAAAAGATTTGTTTTAAGATAATGCATCGATTTCTTTAGATTTTGATACCACACGGCGCGTGGTCTGCAACTTTTTAAAATCATAATGAACAACAAAACTGTGTGTATAAAGATAGGCTTTAAAATTAAACGCTCAAACTTGTTTAAACCTACGATAAACCTATCATCAATTGATGTTTATTTCCCATTAATAAACTCACAAGTAAACCTCATCACAATACAATAGTAAGTTCATTGATAGAGATACAAAAATGGTACTATGAGTCAACCGTCTCACGATTTCATAACGAAGGAAGGTAGATAAATATTTTTATCTTGCACTACAATTACGTCAACAATCACACTGAAAACAATACAAGAGAATCTCAGATAAATATACTTGTTCAAAAACAATTAGTTAATTATCATCAAAAACTTTAATTAGGATAAACTGGTTTGAACAAAGTCCGCAACTGACCGGGTTTCGTACTAAATTAGGCATTGCAAACAGTACTTAAGCAGGTCTTAATTAAATCCATATTAAGCTACAGTCGTTTAGAAATCGACTTTCCAAGATTTCTATTTATTCATTTATATTGGCTATTTGATGGCACTCGATGTGTAATCAATTGTACGAAGTAGTTAATAAATATGTAATAAGTGAGCAAATGAACAACAATCGGTTGTTAGGTAAAGGATAATGATTGCGAATGCCCGAAGTTTAATCGGTATGCAATAACAAATTTTGTTTGACTTGTGTGGGGTGAATGTTGCTTTAATTATGATCGTGCGAATGTGGAACAATTGCAACGTGATTCAGCCACAGTTTATCAACAGTAAACGAAAGTTACCGTATGTCTCACTCACTGTATTCTCGCATTCATTTCTAGAACCGATTTAGGGTTGGCAACGTTAGAAAGTAGGTACAATAACATTGATAAAAAGTTCGCTATCAAATACCTCGCTCGTGAGTCAATTCCGTAACAAATACTCGTGGATAATAAATGGGCAGCCATATAAGTGTGTTATCAGTGTTATCAGTTAGTACTTTCATTCGAGTTTAGCACTTTTATCACGATGCGAACGTAAATCCATTATTGCAGTTTTTACCACGCTTATTGTACTCTAGTCGTCCACCGATTGTTTGCGATGTGAATGAAACAAAACAACACCGTTCACTGAAAACATTCAGAATTCTCTCGCAACGTCCCGTTCGGCAGATCGCTAATTAAATCAAATGATCACCTTTGAGCGATAACAGATATCAAGCAAGGTCAACTCACCGGGTCAATGTCCGCCTCCCAGACGTCCTTCAGATCGTTAGACATGTCGAAGTAACTCTCCATGTCGGGGCCGGTGTACCTTACGGCCTCCGACTGTAAACACCGTCAACTTTCCCGAGAAAAACTCACAAAACACAGCAAACTGTCACTCTCCTACTAAGTGTCCTGTCCCGAGCAGGCGGAACTTGGAAACAATGTAAACTGCACTAACAAACTGTCAGACGACTCAAATATCACAGAACACTGTGCATCATCACAACGTTTACGTTTCACTATCGACGCCCATTTGTTTTTGCAATAAAATATTTTTTTATGAAGTTTCACTGCACGCGAGAAATGTTTTGACGCTGAGCGCTGACGGACATGCACTCGCGGCGAGGTTCGGCCGGCGAATGCGAGAGCGGCGTCTATCGCCCCCCACTCCGGCCGCCCCCTCTCTGATACGGACCTCTCATTCATAACGTGATAGGGGGTAAAAACGTCACGAGCCGTTAGGGGGCGGCCCACGCGACAATACGCCGGTAATTATGTGGGTACTTATCAGTCAATGAAGTACGACTCGGTCGAGATGAAGCCGTGGGAATTCACAGCGTAACACCGGTGCAATAACAAACAATCAACGTTCATATGTTTATTAAATAAATTCGTACCAATACAGTACACGTGTATTGTATATAAATAACTTAATTCATTATAAATATAACGTATTTCAGTTGTATCTAAATTTCACTGCGGTATGATTTTACACATTATACTTAAAAATTAAATGTACAAAATAACTAAACGATACAACAATATATGACAAAGCTACTTAGTTAGAATACAATTTCATGAAAAACATTTGAATAATATCACTGGGTGAATAGATACATAGATGGAATGCAATATAAAATTAATAAACAGACCTGTTTCACTACCAACCAAATACTGGCCAGTGGCCACTCTACCTTTCGATAAAGTAGCAATTTACTTCTTAAAAATGTACCACCGTAATAAAAGAAAGTTATTGAGCTTCAGTCATGTTTTCGTAGTAGTGAAACTGGGCATTAATCTACAAAAAATAACTATATTACAAATATTTAACTACAACTCTACATTCAGATCATAGCAAGAATTGATTTACTTTGCAATTTTAATACATTCAGACTTATAAAACATTATTATATTTTAGTAATTTTTTACTCTACACTCTTAAAAACTATCGGGCAAGTCAAACATAAAAAAGATTATAACATTTCCTTAACTATTATTAATTATTATCTTCTTTAAAAATAATGTTTAATCCATGAATAGGAAAAAAAAACTTAAAAATATTTTCAGTAAATAGAGAGATGCAATTACAGAAAACTCAGATTATCTAAAAGAAAAAAAAAGTCATCAATATATGTTCAATTCAATGTATCAAGTATGTTCTGTGTATGGATGCTATTGAATCTAAAAAATATTTCACGTGATAAAAAATTGTCTCTACTTTTCTTTCAAAGGCTTATTTTACAATTACAAAAAAATATATTATGTACGCTATGCATATGCCCGTAAGGGCCATAAATAATGAAGTCCTTCACCAATATAATAATTGATGAGGAAACTCGACTTGGCAAGCGCCGCTTATCACAAGACAAATCATCCTTATAATCTTCCTAACAAGCGCATAAAATAAATTCACTTATGTATGAAAATGCGACTTTATCCTTCAAAACTTCATGTAACGACAATATTTCGAGTATTTCTACGTTTAACTTATTATCTGCAGTACAGGATTAGTTCCAACCTTTTATCTTTGTCACTCATAGATAATGTCAAACTTGATAGAAAGTGACAAAACATGGATTATATTACTTTAACCGCGATTATTTGATGTAAATTATCTAATAATTATTGAATTTGTCGAATTAAACAACAGTGGATTATTCGACGGTGTTAATAGGTGTTTTTTAAAGACTTGATATAAAGCGCAACACACAACAAAGTCGCTGGTCCACCGACAAAGCTTACTTACACAAGCGGTCAGTTGGCCAACTAGCCCGCCGACAAAAAGTTGCCGACTTATGGTAGTTTATCTATTCAATAGCGTTTTTGTATGAGTTTAAATGCTATTGAATACATAAACTACCGCTAAATCTAGATCAGAAACCGGGAGTTAAGCGTGTACTGTGCTTAAAGCTAGCGTTAGCAGCGCGGGCGCCGTTCATAGCGCCGTTGCGTCTGCGCAACCCGCTTGTACAAACGCAGCTACAATATTATAAAACACGCTACTAGTTTTTTGATTAGTTTATTCAATAATAATGACATATTGCTATCTACAAGAGTTACAGGGAATGTTACAACGATTATGAAACTAGTCTAATTTCTCGTAACACCACCAATTCTTCGACTCCTGCACGACTTTTTTCTTCATCGACAAAATGCGTATAGTCAAAAATACATTGAAAAAAAAATGTCCAGCCTTACTACCATCGATCAATGATCGATTAACTGGCGTAACATATTTAGTCAAAATAGCGTAGTAAGCGCAAAAAGACTAAGCAGACCTATAATTTGAGCAAGGGTTTTGATTCCGTTAGAAATGTGACTTAGGCCCATATTAAAAGACTGGTATCAGCTTGGAAGTACAGTTTTAAGAACCTGTTTGAAATACTTAAATACGTTTCCCTACTTCCAGTGGAACGGACCTTTAGAAAAAATACTTTTCAAGTATGTTTAGATCAAACTATATTTAGAATAGAAAGATATTAACGATTTTAAACTCTCGCGACTTGTACACATAATATTAAAATGAAACGGGTCTTAAACACGACTGAATCGACCGTGGTCACGGGCTGACTGATGTTGAAAGATAAAAGGTATATATTGCTCTTTTTAACGTTTGACTTGCCCTATGTGTAGTATAAAATTTACTTGAAATAGTGTTTCTTAGATGGCACACCCATGAGTGAAGGCATGTGCTTAATCATCGCTTGGATGCCGCCGTGGAGTATGCACACTCGAGGTACATTGCATTTCACCAGGTATTCGCTGAACTGTAACAAAAATAATATATTAGATACTCGTATACTTATAATTTCATGGAAAACGAGTGATAGAGGCCCATCATCAGCCTACCCTTTCGTACTAACTATGGTGGAGTCCGCGTCGGCAGTATATTACAGAGCGATTGCCTTACGGACTTCCCCAACCCAGTTATCTGTGAATTATAACACTAGACCCCTTGGCAAGACTGGTTGTCAGACTTTCAAGCTTCTAAAACTGACAAAGATGGCAAGAAAGATTTTTAATTATTGTTGAATGAAAGAGGTACTTTTACTTATAAATACTTTCTTCTAAATAAATGTTGGCCTGGTATTACCGAAAATGTCGGCAGAGATGTATCGAAATATGCTTTCGGAATTTATAATCTTGATCCCATATAATAAAGGGCGATTGCCAAGTAAGTAAGTAATTTATGAGGGCCTAATGATATGGTGAATATTATAATAAAAATAGTTAAAATCAGATTTGGCCCTGAATCTCGAACCAGAGAGGCAGAAAATCTTTCTTTCATAAAATAGTAAAAGAGTTGTACTACAGCATTATTTCCAAACAAGTTCAAAAATAAATGTCAATTACGTGAACGACCTTTTCTCTTATTTGACTTTTATAATTTAGGCGCAATGACTCAACATGTGACATTTTTTAATGCCGTCAAAACAAGACTATTACTTAATATATTGACCTTAGCAGAAACAAATTGGAAGTAGATAAAATATAGCTATTTTTAACAGATAGACATGAAAGATAGATTAAAATTAATTAGAAAGTCTATGCGTATTTTTTACTACTGTTTTCTACTAAGAATAAACCTGAGTTTTACGTAACAATATGGACCATTCAACGTTTGTTTAACGTAAAGAAGTGGATCCCCTATAATACGGGCTTGCCTAGTTTGGGGACCACGGAACGTTTTATGGCTAATTGTATTACCGTAGCAATACGCAAAATTATCTCAATAGTTGTAAGATAGAAGTATTAAGTAAAGTTTATATTTTGTTTTGTGTAGATTTTTACATGTTTTTTTAGTTAGTTGAAAATGGCGAAAAGAATTTGAAAGGATAGCATCTAAGGAAACGATAAAAGAGACAAAGTTTTAAAGATTTAATCGTGGTTGATTTTGTAAAAGAGAACACACATAAAATATATTATATTGAAGGAATAATTACATGTATTATTGTCAACGGCGTCTGTTTATCATTGACACAAGGAAATGGCGTGTGCAAATGTACGGTCTGGGGATGTTTGAACAATCGTTTCAATTTTATAATTACATCTTTGTTGACACCACACAGCACCACAAAAGTGGTTTCATACCGGCACCTCAATTAATTTAGGTCATTTTGACTTTTTAATTACATCAATTTATTATTTTCTACAACTCATTTACGGGCATTTTAAAAGCTGAAAAAAATAGTATTGTAATGTAAATGTTCATAGCTACAAGTGGCGCCATCTATTATATATTTCCATTAACTAGTTCAACGTGAAATATTGTACTCTAACTCAACTGTACCTTTTAGTTTAGCGCCATTATCTCATACGTCTAGAGCTTTAAGGATAATCATACTTATGGATGCCATGATACATTTATGTTTTAGAACCTAATATGTTTTGAGAGTGAGTGAATGTGAACTATAGTAAAACATCAAGGTTTTTGTATAGAACAGTAGCAGAATGTTCAAACTCTTGAAAATTAGCTAATCTGCCTCGGATAGAACGAACTATTTTTTCCTAACAATTCTCCAACTTTTTCAAGTTTGAAGAAACCAAAACTACTAAACAGATTTTGATAAAAATTGGCAGTATTTCATGATCGACCTAGAATAACACATAGGCTATAGAAATACTACTATTGCCCGTAGTTTTCTCTATCACTAAACTATAGACCACACGTCGCGGGCAAGCTTTTATAGCACAAATTCACTCACCAACTGCGCGGTCTCATCTTCAGCGGAGACGACAACAATGATCCTTCTTATCCGCACAGCTTCGTTGATCACCAGCTGCTTGCTACCGTGGAGCTGTTTCAAGTCATGTTGTCCGAGGTGCACCCCACTGTATGGTACGTTCAAACTGTTCTCTATTGCGTTTTTCTCGAAACTGTGTAACGAAAAATATTATAAAACAGAGTAAATTAAGTTTTGTAATGTAAATAATAGGAAAAGTATAGATAAAGAAATAAAACTTTGCTAGGTTCGGGTACAACATCAGATCTTTTATATAAGAGTATTATTAGGGTACCGTTTCAAGGTACCGTTTCGGTACAGAACCTTAAAAAAATACACACGTTTCTCCATTTACAATCTTAGTTCTGTATTAAATGGCAAGTTAACAATAGACTCTCTCCCTATTACAAGGGACTTTCCCAAATGGCGAAATGCGTGTGTATTTCTTGCACTTTTTCGTACACCTTTGGGTATTACAGGCGTGGTGTTATGTGTATACTCACAGTAAATTAGACCTAATGTCGATGACGTAACATCTACGTTCCATTATCAGCTCGAACACATCGTTCACACTTATCCTCGGACATATCTCCTTGAATAACGTCTCAAGGGGTATTTCCACCATATCCTACAAAAAAATTAAGTATTATCAATTAGCATATGCTAGCTTACTGGAATGATTTTTTACAAAAAATTTGTAGTTTGATCATCGAATTTAAATCTCAATCGAAATCAGTTCGCTGGTTTAGCCATGTAATAAAAAAAAATGCATAAGTCTCCTTTCACGGCTAACCTCAACAATTATTTTTTTATTAAATTTAGCTAAATAAAGACAAAGGTTCAAAACAAGGCTATTTATTATAATTAAAACTTTGAAAGTCTGGAATCGGGGATGTACGAGAGCGGAGTAAGCTAAAGTATATAAAATAGACTTACCTTAGGATCTGTTATCGGTGGTTCATTAGTAAATCTTCTATAACTTATACTCTGAGGCGCGTTGTCGCACATACTTATTGACATCTGTAAATAAATATAAGATATGAAACAAAAACTCACGCCTAAACAAATTCTTACGGTTACTTATCATGAGATTGCCTAAATAACTCGCTGTGTCTTTCCTTTAATGTGTAAATTATAATTATACTAGCGGACTGGCCCAACTTTGTTCGGATAAAGTACGACCATTGATTTCATTCCTGTGGGAATTTCGATCTCATCGATCCCAAACAAACTCTGTCCCGAACATAAAAAAAATCAATTCAGTTTAGTTGTTTAAAAATTATGCGCGTCTTTACATTTCGGTGACTGATTTTTATTCATATAGATTTTCGGTTCTTACCTTTGAATGCCGATTCAGACCTACCTATTTACTTCTATGTAACACAGTCGTTACTAGTAAATAGTAAATGATTGTAAAACATCCTATTTTCGTCTTTTTGCCTTGAAATGTGACGCAATGTAAGATTTCACTCGGCGCCATTAAATAATGGACATAAAATTATTGTAAGTGGCGTCGATGAAAATTGCCCTATTATGATCATTCACCTTGACACAATCATGTGAATTATGTAAACGAAAAAAATATTATTGTATCAAAATAGTCAGAAAAAATAAGTTTATTTAGGTATATCGTTTTTATATACCAGTTTATATATTAGGTTGGGGAAAAAGTCTTTTCGCATTATAGTATGTATGAACTTGTAATAAAATCTCTTTGGCTTCAAGAATCACAAATGAGTACACGGTTCATTAGGTTTCTTTCAGTGAGCTCGTGAGGTACCCAAATATCGAGCTTTTATCAAGTTCATACTACTACTGCGAAAAGACTTTTTCCCCGACCTAATATTAAATAGTTACCAATATACAAATAATATTCTTAAGCCAATATTTGTAAATTGATATTCTGGTCATTTTTCGTATATATCGTACAAACTGGGCCAATTGGCTTTAAGTCATTAATAAAACTTTTTTAAGACAACTTTCGCATTACAAACTGCCTTTGTAAATATTTTACAGAAATAACTAATATTTCCTCCGAGTAGAAACAGAACCTGCCCAGTGGAAGTGTCATAGTGAATAACTTGATCAATTGCCACGAAAGTTGCCAGAAACTATATTTGAATACGAATTTTCAAAGAAGAAACGATCTTATTGATTTATTGAATAACTCAAAAATATGGCAATATTCACATACCCTCACAATATCTCCAATATCAATTTCCGGTAGATCGGAGAATAATAAAATACACTCGTTAAAGCCGGACGCTAGTAGAGTATCCTTCAACTGTCGTAGTATGCCGACACCCATGAATAATGGCAGTCTCGGACCTTTCACTAGTAATGCGTCCCATAGGTGCAAGATTTTGTGGAGAGGAAATACGTCTGAAATGAGAAAATATATTTCTATATATTTTTTTATTATTTTTATTTGTTAAGGTAGGTTTAGGTAGGCAATAAGTTTGGTTTCGGGCACTGTCACTATCTCCAAAACTAAAATGGGTGGCTCATTTAGTAATATTATAAAGCAAGCTCATTTAAAATCCAGAAGAAAGAGTTAAAAGTTGGTAAAAAAGGTTATGATGTATAAAAAAATTGATTGAAAAAAAAAAATATGCAACTTCAAGTTTATAATACTTATTTAACGTGGATTTTCAAGAGCTAATACTTATCTCATTACGGAAGAATTGTCTCCAGTTGATAGTAAGAGACAAATTTTCTCTATTATATTATTTTCTTATTTTCTTTATCCTACAAATATTTATTAACAAATAATATTATAAAAAATCTACTCACGTGAAAACATAGTAAGGAACCATGGTATAGCAAACAATTCAGGTACAAAGTTGATGTCGTGTAAATGTGAAGCTAACTCAGGCTGGTGGTAGGCGGTCATTTGCCAGAACTTCGCCAGGTACTCCTTGATAACTGAGCTGTTGTCTTTCAAGAAGAATTTGTGTAGGAACTTCGGAACGAACTTTGATAAGCAGGCGAAGGCCCGCGCTGGATAAGAAAAAAAGAGCTTTAAAATATCACAAAGTGAAGCTAAAATTTTAATGTGAAAAGGACCAAAAGCTGTCTTAGATCCTACTAATATTATAAATGCGAAAGTTTGTGAGAATGTATTTATGTATGTATGGATGTTTGTTACTCTTTCACGCAAATACTACTGAACCGATTACGATTAAATTTGGTATATGGGTAAGTGAAAACCCAGAATACACATAGGCTACTTTTTATCCCGGAGTTCCCGAAGGATCAAGATTTACACGGAAAGGGTTTCCACGCGGACGAAGTCGCGGGCGACCTCTAGTACTTTATACTTTAACAATATGGCAATTGATTTATTAGTCAAGTAATCTACTATTTGTTACATTTGAAACCCGTTTTTTTTGTATTGAAATTTTACGTTACTTGCTTAGTATTTTTATAGGTACAAATAAGCGCTTTTTGTAGTTATATTGTTGCATTTTATCGTTAGTCAAATAGTAAAATTTATATACAATACATTAATACACATTACTGTGTCGCCATTACAGGAAGACATACTTCTAACCTAAAGAAACTTGTTACCTATATCGCTCCTAATTAGATTTTATCTTTTTGCTCCGTTCCTACTTGCGACAAATTAATAATAAATAAAAACTTTATAAAACATAAAACATTGATTGAAATTACATGTAAGTACTAGCTGACCCGCGCAACTTCGCTTGCGTCCAATAAGACAGAATGGGTGAAACTTTTCCCCGTTTTTTGTAACATTAATTACTGGTACTCTGCTCCTTTTGGTCGTAGCGTCGAACAGACAGACAGGCAGAGTTACTTTCACATTTATAATATTAGTACGGATAATAAACATACGAATTCTAAGTACATCTTCAATCAGGTGGGTGAAGTGCTGTTTTCCTAGCTAGGCTATAATGTACCCTGTATTAAGGAGTTAAATTGGGAATAGCATGCTTGCAACTTACCTTCATTACAAAAATTCAGGTACAGGAACGGTGCAGTGAGTGAGTCTAGTCCTTGCCAGTACACATACTGTGGGTTGGTGAGCAACCACGCTTTGAGCAACCGTTTCAACGAGCGATGCCCCGCCGCGCCGCACAGCAACCAACAGTACTGGTGACAACGTGGTATGTCCACGTCTATCTGTTGGGGAAATTGAACCTTATGTTATTGTGTTAGAGTTTAAATTAGAATGTTGTGATGGTGGGTGTTTTAAGCTGTAAAAGGAGATTGAGTTTGTTAAATAAACTACGTACTATATTAATACATGTGATATGTCTTTTGCATTAGGCACCTAATACCTATATTATTTAAAACAATAAAATTGGAATAGCCTATGCATTTTGGAAATAAGTATAATATGTGCTTCTTTGTATTGGTCTTTATGATTATAAAAAATAGAATTAGTCGTTTCTTATGATTTCTAAATAATAGAATAAAGTGACACAGGACAAGGAAGTTTGAACGGAAAGAGGGTAGATCTTTACTTAGCAATGGGACACTTAAATCACAAAAAATGGGGTCTGGCTAAATGTTGACTTTCTCCTATATCACTTTAGCCGATTTCCGATTACCTTAATTATAACCTCTTATTTATAAACACACTGTAAACCTACTTTAGTTAAAAATCTACTATAATATGTTTTCTCTTTTTCATTTCGCTAATGAGTGAAAGAAACAAAACTCTTAATAAGCCTTTTCATAACTTCATATATTTTTATGAATAAGAGGGTTAACTTTACCTGTCTATCCGTCGGTGTAGGGGTCTCTTTATCAATTCTCTCGTACTGGTCTTCGATATCGCCGACAACACCTAGTAGAGCGGCCCACACATCGCCGCGGACTAACGGCGGTATGTCAATCCTAGACTCCGAACGAATGTCTGATGCTGTGTATGGGTAACCCTGTAAAATAGTACATGCCACCAAAAACATTCTGTAAAAACCTCAAGTCTCGCCGTAAAAAGTTGTGAGATCTGTATAATACCAAGTCGATTAATCTATTTAGTCTCTACTTAAAGGACCTCCTGTCTTAAGTTTTTACGTATGTTATTATCATGTCAATTTTTAAAAAATACCTCTAAAACAAATAGACCGACCTGGCCTTAGAAGCTTAAAATTTAGAATACAAATAGGGTTTATTGTCTTAATCATGGGAAAAATTTAATATTTTCTAATTTCGGTCCAGTTTTCTAAATACACCAACTGCAAATGTAACCTTGTAATCTTATACATTTATATGGGATTACAAAGTTATTGTTGCAGTTGGTGTATTTAGAAAACTGGACCGAAATTAGAAAATATTAAATTTTTCCCATGATTAAGACAATAAACCCTATTTGTATTCTAAATTTTAAGCTTCTAAGTCTGCTACAAGTACCTTAGACTTTTGATGATCGGTGAGTCAGTGAGTCAGTGAGTCAGTGAATCAGTGAATCAGTGAGTGACAAAATTCAAAATTTTAACAAGTTGTCATTCTTAAACTACTGGTTCAAATTGACTGAAATTTTAAATATACCGTGTATATACAATGACTGATTAGTTGCTGAAAATCCAGGCTTCTTGTTTTATCCACAACGAAATTATAGGGGTGTCAAAAATAGCCCGAATTGCTTCGAGAAAAGGATGTTACGGCCGTGCCGCTTTTTTTTTGCTCGACTTGCGGGGGCACTTCCGTGCCCCCAGATAATTAAATAATCAAGTCTGTAGAAAAGTAATGTTTTATATCCTATCCTAAGACATCAAGTGGTCCTCCGTGAACCTCCGTGGCGCAATTAAGGTCGTCGCCGTGCCTGTACTGTCGCGTCGGGAGGTCGGCTCTATCCCACTAGTCCCGTTTGAGTTGTCCCGTGACTGGCACTATTTTGTCCCAGTTGTCCCGTGGCGGGACAAGTGACACTGTTTTAGTGCCAGTTGTCCCGTTGCAGAAAAATCACGGGACTAATGGGACAGACGGAAGGGTCGAAACAACTGGTTCCATTGAGTTGTTGTGTGACAACAGGTACTTTGGTAAGATAGCAGACGTTATACGTTGTGTTGTGGTACATTTTTACTTAATTTCTAGTAGATAAGTTGAAATTACATTAGGTACATGTTGAATTGACTTCAGTGTTTGAGCTGCTTCAGGGGCCTGTTAACAATATATTTTTAGTTTCCTTACATGATGTTTTTCAAGTAGGGAATTTCGGATAAGCATTTTACATTTATGGTATGGAAGGTCATAGATATAGACACTCTTGTCAATTTAATTATAACGTGAAAAGCCGAAATGGTAAAAAAACTTCTTGTGAATTTAAAGTTTACATAGAGTAGCGTACAATTTATCATCTGATATCTTACCGAAGTACCAAGTACCTGTTGTCACACAACAACTCAATGGAACCAGTTGTTTTGACCCTTCCGTCTGTCCCATTAGTCCCGTGATTTTTCTGCAACGGGACAACTGGCACCAAAACAGTGTCACTTGTCCCGCCACGGGACAGCTGGGACAAAATAGTGCCCGTTGTCCCGTCACGGGACAACTCAACGGGACTAGTGGGATAGACCCGGGAGGTCGTGGGTTTGTTTCCCACACGGATCAATTATTTGTGCGGTTTACAAATAGTTGTTCCGGGGCCGGTTGTACCTTGTCTCCGTTGTTTGTATTTTTGTAAAAGTCCCCGCGACACCAGAGCAATTCTTAGTGTCTTTTTTAACAATAAAATATCTTAAATTTCGCGCGACTCGATTTGCGGCGTATTCGCCTCTTATAGACACAGTCTAAACCAGTTATACCAATAAAATTCCAATACTCACATGTAAAAGTCTTTGAAATCGCATCAGCCTATAGAACTGGTACTCGGTATCTCTTTCCCTAATAATCTTAGGCAGACCAAATGCGTCGGTACACTTGATCTTCTCATGCATCAGCAGATAGAAGTCGCTAGTTGGTATGTGACCTAGGCGGGACTGGAGTAAATCTAGACTGTATTTAGCGATGCGACGGTCAAATAACGCGCCAGTTTTACCACCGATAGTGCAGCCGTCGAGAAGAATCGCTCTGTAATAGAAGAAAAATGTATAATTCAAGTTTTGATTTAAATTAAGAGCAGTGAAAGCCGTGTAGCCCAAGCCTAATTAGTCTACAACCTGCATAGAAGACGCAAGGCCTACCCGCTCCCTAATTCTCATAGGAGACATAAATAGGGGCAGTAATTTCAATCATCACATTCACAATCATTTTAACATACCTACATTAATATTGATATACTTACTTCTTGTCATATTATTATGGTAAGAGGAAAACCTAGAGTCAAAGTTGTTCAAGCCGCCCGGAGGCTATTAGCGTGGCTTAACGACTGTTATCCTAATTGATAACAACCGGGCCCGACTTCTTACGTGCCCGTCGAAGCACAAGGACGCCCAGTTTAAACACCACGCCAAGGTTTGCTTAACCCACAGATATAATGTCATACTTACATAGGCATCGACAATATAGGCGGACTATTCTTAATAAGGCCGTTCTTCTTCAACTCAGCCTGTATATCTCCCCCAGCTAACTGCCACCAATGATAAAGATATTGCAGTTTACATCCCATCAGACCTCGAGGAGTTTTTACTTCTAATAATTCTGTAGACTCAATGTGTGATAGCTCTTCGACTATTTCCTTAAACGTTGTTCTGTTGCATGGGTAGATTTGAAGACATTTTTGTATGATGTTTTTAAGGCTTTCGGGTATTTGCTGGAATAAATAATTTGAAGTATTAAGAGCAAATATTATTTTAGCGTAAATTGAAAGAATTATGAAAGTGCAAAGTCTAGTTATGCTTCCAAGGATAAAGCATAAAATTTTCTTGAAATTTATATAAAGATCAAAGATAGTTGGCTGGTTTCAAACAAAGGGCACTTTTTTTCAGTAAAACTCAAAGCAATTGGAGCAGTTCAGCCAACTAGTATTACAAAAAGTTTCAAACATATTATAATATATCAAAATCACTACAAAAAACTATTTTAGCTAGCTTTCACTTACAATTATTTATGTGAATTTCAGTACATTTTTGAACTATCTAAAAACTTGTACGAATATCAACATCTGAATGAAAAGTATTTTTATCTCTGTGAAATCATACAAATAATTTTATGAATTGTTTTTTCCTGATAAGGCTTTGTTTGCAAGCTGTTATCATTTACATTATAGTAGGTATCATATAAAACTAACTACTGTAATATGAATTGATATTAAAATAGCTGTAGGGGAAGTCCCTGTATCAGTAAAAAAAAGTGTGTGTATAAACTACAGTCTAATTATTTGCTGATACAAAAATTTAAAAATAGTTACAGCTCAACCAAGAGAAGTTCATTATCACCCAAAAGGAGCTCATTTTGTTATAATGCCATGTTATATTATTTTTTTTTTAATAACCCATTTCTGTCCCACTGCACTGGTTAGGCCTAAAGTCCACCATGCTGACCAAGTGCAGGTTGGGGACTTCAATCTATACTAATATTAAAAAGCTGAAGAGTTTGTTTGTTTGAACGCGCTAATCTCAGGAACTACTGGTCCGATTTGAAAAATTCTTTTAGTGTTAGATAGCCCAATTATCGAGGAAGGCTATAGGCTATATATCATCACGCTACGACCAATAAGAGCAGTGTGCGAGTAAAAAATGTTACAAAACCGGGGGAAAATTTCACCTATTCCCTCAAATGTGATGCAAGCGAAGTTGCGCGGGTCTGCTAGTATGTTATATATTCATGCCATATTATCCTTTTAGAAAGGCCTATAAATCTTTTGGAAAGTGATATAGGTAGGACACAAAATTCCTTTAGAAAGAGAATACATAAGGTGAACAAAGTATAGAGAAGGACAACATGCGATACTCACTTTAAACTGTTCATAAGCATCATGTTCTCTAGCTATCCTCTCTGCTGGGTTGTTAGTATGCACTAGTGTCAGTATTCTTCTCAATATAGGTCCAGGTTTGAGGTTGCTCCACAGTTTGCCTATACTTAGCTCTAGGAGAATGATGCCAAAGTTCCATACATCTGCTGATGGACCTCCACCATTAAGTATTGTTTCTGGGCTTAGGTATCTTGGTAGACTGGAAATTAAACATTGATATTATAGATTTTAGATGAAGATATCAAATGCAAACATCATAATTATCAATAAGATGTAATTAACAAACCAAAACCAAACTAAATAAAGTTCATAAATTGTAATTTTTTTATATTTTCTAATTTGGTAGTAATTATAAATAAATCTATTTAACCAATTACTTTCCCACTGCTGGGGGAGAGTACTCCCTGAATGAAGTTTGTATGCCACCCTGGCCTAGAGCAGGTTGGTGTTGAGTGAGAATAATAGACAAAATGGGCTACCTCTTTTTTCTATTTCAGATACAGAGCTATGTCTACTACTAATGAATACTTCATTTAAAATGTTAAAAGCCTCTCAACAAGAGTCAAGACTGAAGAGAATATATTAAAGTTCAAAATACATACCCCAAAGGAAAAGCCACTTCATTACCTCCTCCAGTCATATAATACAGTCCATAATTAAACATTTTAACTCGTCCATTGCTATCTATAAGAATATTATCATCAGCTAAAGTTCTATGCACAATGTCCTGACTGTGGAGGAACTCCAAACCACTTGCTAGCTGCTTAGCTATGTTTGTTATTTCATCATAACTGAACTTTGATGTACATTCCTTTAGTGATTTTCCTATCACTTCTGCTACTACAATTATTCTTTCTGCAACAAATTAGGAGCTGATTAGGACCTATGCAATTACAAGACATAAAAAAAAATATTATATAAAAATTTAAAGTGTTCTTTGTAACTAATCTGAAGCTAACGTAATTGAACAAAATTACAGTTACTGCAATATCTAAATATAATTATATGAATCAAAATACATTTAAGTTGCAGTGGAAAATAATCAAAATCTTTGCATTTAGTTAAGCTTTAAAAATACAGCATCAAATAAACAATTAGCGTTATTATAAATTAGCCTTAAGTTACTTGTGAATTGTATAAACAACAACTAAATTAGATCCGACTTACCGTGTTTTCCCCTAATTACATCGAGGTATGTGCACAAATTCGGATGTTCAATAGTCAGTAACCTTTGCGCTCGGCCCAATATAGTGATAGAACTAGGCGTCAAAGGTAGCCCATTACTTCCACAAGTCTCTCCAGGATGGTTCTTAGCAAAATAAGTGCAAGCGGCGAATTTGTAATCGTCTTCATTTTCTTGACTCATTATATACAAAGAGATGCACAATTTATTTCAAATATAACACAATCACAACTCACTTCCACGCTATTAGTTTTTAACTAGAAGTAGCTATTGCAGTTTTTATAATAAAATGTTTAAAATTTTCTATTTGGGGGCGGAGATAATGCAAAACAAATAAGAATTTCCAGCTGCAATGAAATTGACTTCAGCTGTCATCTGCCGGAAAAACACAAATGTCAATCTTGACAACTTTATTTACCGGTAGTGTTTTTGAAGGCGGTCATGAAAAATAGGTAAAAAAATAATAAATCATGAACATTTTTTACTATATTTGTTAATTATGTATTAAAACAATGATATAAGATCATTGCACCTTTTATAAAGAGCGAGAAAGTTTGAAGAATTGTAAAATTGTTGCAGTAAATTGACGACTTACGAGATACACTTTTACTCATGTTTATATTCAAACCCTCGACACCCACGCGCCGATCCTAGCCAATCGACAGCGTTATTTTTAACCTTTTTAATAAATCGTTTAATTTAATTTTGGATCACAGCTTGTGCACTACTTGTTTGGTCAATGAAAGATTAAGGCAAAAAGCCTTACAAAATAAATTTAAACAATCAAGATTCAGGCGTTATTCTTTTAAAAATGGAGCATAATTATTTGAAAGATTCATTATTTTCGTTAACATTTTGTGTTTAGTATAAATTCATTTCGATCTTCAACGTTTGTTCCAATTCAGATAAGTAGGTAATTAAAACCTTTTTGAGGCTTTTTCAATAGGTACCTACGGAGAAAATGCTAAATTGACATTATGATTTATTGTCTTTGATTTAGATTAAGGGTTGACAGGTAAGAGGTTTTTCCCAAATTTGAGAATGAGTTGTTAGGAATTATTTTCTAATTTTCTCAGAATGTCTAAAGAAACTTTTGTATCTTAACCGACCATGAAAAGAATGTAATGCACGACGTGTTTGTGACGGTTCCAATATCAGAAACCATTCAATGCTTCCATATTTTTGTATACATCATGATAGATAAAGATGATAGATAGTAGTTGTTGAAAACGGATCAAGGATTTTTGGCAGGTAGGGTAAATTGGCTATAGACGTTGGCAACACACAAATGTTTTGTCTCTGGCTGATTTGATATCCGCCTAGCTCTGGCTGGCTGACATTTTCGCTAGAATATCGTGAAAAGCTTTACTTACAGAATAGTTTTGTATTAAATTAGTGCCATAATGATTAACTAGAGACGTAAGTTAAACTACAATCATGATTTTCGCGATCCCTTATGACATGTCATGAAGTCAAACTTTCTATTCTTTGCAGAAGTCCATCGAAGTCTGGAGAAAATGGCTTGTATTGAGAATATTACGCCAATGAATGTGGATTCAGAGATGGAAGAGGGTGAAATAGTGGATGATTTGTCTGACATATCATCGGAAGAGGAGTTTTTGTTGCGTCAGCGACTGGAAGTGCTCGAGAGTTACAATAATGTCCTTGAACGTAAGAAAGCGAAGCGTTCTTCTGTAGCACCAGGTAGTGTAGATTTCCGTCAATACATATAGACGTAATATTATTATAATATCACTAGTATTTCGTTTGCATTATTATTCATTCATTCTCTACAAAGATATGTGACGACCTTGTGTGACTTTTCAACCTTTGACCTAATTGTAGGTTATTGTCGTTTTATTACGTTTCGAAGGAGATCTGCTATGTGTGCAGTTTAGTCTATGTCCTAAATGTCACGAGATTGCACAATATTATTAAAAACAAATATTGCAAAATCCCACTTATATCAATAGGTACATTTCCAGTTATTTAAGTGCACTCTGGATAATACTATTATTATTTTTTGGTATGCAGATTTAAATTGTTAATTCACTGAATGTCTCACAGTTATATTATTACCTACCTAGTTGCACATCGAGAGTTTCAAATAGGTTATATATCTCATTTAATCTTGGCGAGATTAGGTCTCATTTAACATACTAAAACTCTATTCTTGATAAATTACTTAATTTATGAATAAACTTATCAAATATGTTAACTTCTAGTCTTTAACTCTAAAGACTAGTGTCACTGATGAATAAAAATATTATAGGTAGTTGTTTGTCCTGTCATTGATCTTTCATTAATGCTTTAGAAAACATCTTATAGAACTTTCAAAATAAAGTAGAACTTATGCACATCTTGATTTAAAAAAAAATTATCGTACTTTAACTACTTTACTTGTAATGATTCGTTTTAAAATGTAGGCTAATAAATATTTAGAATATGTATCTTTGTGAGATATTATTATTTTTACTAGAGAGTTATACATTTCCTTTTATTTAATGGTATTGTGTTACCTACTGTGAATGGGTACAGTACAATCTGCATTGTAACTAGTACAGTACCTAAAAATAACTTAAATTGTGCTATTTTTCTGTTCATTGTTTCACTCGTAAGGAAGGAAACGTGGTAAGATATTCATTTAAATTGTTTGTGACACTTTTGGACTATTTTTTGTAGGCACATAGTGTGCTTTTATAACATTTTAGGTTCAAAACATAAAAAGGAGGATGCATTATCATATGACCTGTCCGAGATATCTGCTACTGACTTGGAAGATTACTGTTCAACATACAAAAATATCAAGGTACAAAAGCCAATAAAAACTCATCATAGACAAAAGAGGAAAAAGGAGGAACAAAATGATGTAGTTAAAGCTAGAGAATATAGAAAGAAAAATACTAGACAGAAAAAGAAATTAGAAGTGAAAATAATTAGTGCATCCAGTGAAGAATCTGATGATGAGTACAGGAGTAGAAGAAAGAAACTGGCTGATGCTGTGGTTGTAAACAAAACTAAGAATGACAAAACATCACTCAGTGAAAGACTGCAAAAAATGCTTCGAGGGGTCAATCCACAACCAATGAAGTTAATAATCGCTGAAAATAAGAAAAATGATGTCAGTACTAAAGTAGTAAGTCCACCTAATTGTTCTCCAATATCTTCGCAAAATACTGATGATCATATTCTTAATGGAGAGTTACAAAATGGTGTACAAGAAACAACAATAACTTGTGAAATAATTGATATTTGTACAGATGATGACAGTAAAACAGCTGTGAACTCAGTTGATACTGTGGATTCAGTTGCAAAAGACAAAGTATGTAATGGAGAAGTAAATAAAGTTTTAGATAGGGATAAGAGTTCTGAAAAAGATTCAGATGATGATTTAGAATTACTTAGACAACATGCTCTTAAAACTAAAACAGTAAACAACAAAGTCCCTGAAGAGGTTGTAGTACCATCAGAGAATAAACCAATGTCGGAAGATGAAGACAGTGATACAACAGAGCTAAGACTCATCTGCCTTAAGTCAACATATTTAAAGAAAGCTATTGAAAAGAAACGCAAAGAGAAATTGCAAAAAAAGCTGTCTCAGTCGGCCAATCTTGAAGACGAATGTGTGAACCAAATTATGCTGGTTGATAAAATCAATTCAGATAACAATACTGATATAGAATCTGTTGATATGGACATTGGTTCAGATGGTGATGATAAGCTTAAGGAAAATGATGATTGTACTAAAAGTGCAACAAACCAAGGTGGGGAGAAAAACATTCCTGTTTTAATGGTTTCTAATGAAGATGAGCTTGAGGAAGACGAAGACTTATTGAGAGCGAAATTATTAACTTCTTTGAGTAAAAACTTACCACATCTTGTTAACCCCAGTGTGATCAAAACTGTTGATAGTGTAAAAGATACAGGGCAAGCAAAGCCAAAGCCGCCGCCACAGCCAGCCGTGATACCAGAAGAAAAGAGGTTTATAATAAATGTTGAATCAGATTCTGAAGGGGAACATGAAGCTACTAAGAATTTAACTAAAATGCACATGAAACTGTCAGAACAGGTTGATTTCCAGCAGAAATTGGATATGTTCTTGAAGTCAACGAGGATGGAAGTGGAGAAGACGACACTCCCTGATGTAGTACAACCACAAACTACGCCAAAGAAGAAAGAAAAATATGTTGCAAAGGTCTGCTCATTGATCTTCCTCTTGTTTTTTGTTACAAGACTAGATGGTGTTTTATACTATTGTATTTCTTTTAGGCTGTTAAAAATTTACCAAAATCTGAGCAGATAGAGTATAGGAACTTGGTTAAGAGAATGGCAGAATTGGAGAAAATTAAGCAAGCTAGACAAACTTCTATAGGTTTAAACAAAGTGCCTAATCCCTTGAAAGATACATTAAAACCGAGAAACGTAACTATAGATACCACTGGTTTGTCCACAATCAACAGCTTAGAGGAAAAGATAAAAAATTCAAGGTACTCACGAAACTTTTGTAAACATTTTATTTCTGTATTATTTTTGTAGTTTACACTTATTTTGTGTGACTTTCTAACCTATTTTTTATTGGTCAAATAGAACACAGATTAACAGCAGGCGCTTTTACAATTTATTGATATTCCCTTATATTTTTTAATCACTGTACCTATAACCTGTAATTTTAAATCACTAGTTTTATAAAGATTTACTACTCGAAAATTACAATTACATACTGACCTATACAAAACTATAAAAGCGCCCGATGTTATCACACTGTTTCGCAACATGCGGTAATTTTGTTCATTTCCAGAAAAAATATAGCCCAAGAATCAGCTAAAATGTTGAAATTGAAAGAAGAGGGGGTAAAACTTAGTCAAAAGTTTAAAATAGTAGCAACAGAACTGCGTAATATTAAAACTGCCATTACTTTAAATAAGAAACAACAGAGATCTGTACAAAACTATTTAACTAAAATAAGACTGGACCATCAACTGTTATTGAAAAGGTATTTGATTTATTTTGTTTATTTTATGCGATTTTTATTTTACTTGTACACAATACTGTCTCTACCAAAGGGAAAATTCTTTCATACAACACTATAAATATCAGTTTTCGAGCTGTTCTTTTTCTTCTTGACAAAAATACTATATAGTAGAAAAGTGTTTCTTTTAGGCACAAGAATATGTGTTAACATTTCCACACGCTACAGCTTTCAATTAAAATCGTACCATAACACAACTAGTTGCTTTTTCTTTCAAAATATTATTTTTCAGCTCACTGACTTCTACACATTCCAAAACTAATGTTATGTCACATTTAAACCATACCAACATAAGATTACAAAAGGAGAACAATCCCAAAGAACCAGTACCTCTTAAAGAGAATCCCAAAGAAGACTATAAGAACCCTGTAATGCTCAAAGCAGTTAAAATCGGTGTTGTAAACGATTTAAAACCAAAACCTGTAGTTGTAAACCATCCGAGACTGTCAGTGGAAATTCAAGTGTCGAATAATATGAAGGTAGTTAAAATACCGGACAAGGTTGACCAGCCCGATAAAAGTGATCAGAATAAAAGTAAAAGTGAAGAGAGTAATAAAAGTACTGATCTGCCTGAGAATAAAAGACAATCGAGCAATCCGGTCGTGGAAAAGGGCGGGGGGAATACTGCAATGCCTGATCATAAGAGAAGAAAAAGTGACGATTACAAATCGCCTCTAGATGCATTTGGCAGTACCACGTAAGTCGCAACATTTTAAGGGCATGCTAAAACGTATTAATATCGAGCGAGTTATCAGTTAATGTGCTGTTTCAAGGTCTTTGTGATAAGGTGCTTATGTTTTACTAGTTTTACGTATGTATATTGTTTGATAAAATCAATCAGATTGTGCATGCTTGTGTGTATCTATACGTGGTTATATGTATATGTGTTTGGTCTTAAATGTAATCCAGGACAAATTCATATGTGAATCAGCATTTTTAGGAAAAGAATAATAATTTGGCACATAATTTGAAAGGATCAAATACGTTGACAACATGAGTTTGTTCTGGTATTGGCATTTATCTATGCTGACTTGTACATGTATTTTAAGGTGTGCAACTGTGCATATGCTTAGTACCAACTTACTATAGATGGCATCAAAACTATGTGTTTCAGTTGGGAGGAAGACCCGAACGCGATACTCTGCCCGTTCGAAGTGTTCGGCGACTGCAAGGACACCGATTGCAAATACCTACACACTAAAACCCGTTCCAAATGACACACAAACACATGCACACACGCGAACACGCACAGACACACACACAGAACACATCCCCTCCTCTCCCTCAATCCCTCTCGACGGCAAAGGATTCTACAGCGATGTGTAAAGTATACATCTCTTTTGAAAAACTAAAATTATTTTGCAGCTTGTTTTTTGCCCTCTTATGATTTACAACCAATCTTTTATAGGACAGTTCAATTATAAAATTAACAATTTCAATTCGAGGGATATTTAATTTAAGTATTTTTAATGTACCACGTATTATTAGAAATATTTGTTGCTTGGTAGCCCTAAACTATTAATTTCAATTTCTGGACTGACCAGCTTTTAGAAGACAACAGTTTCAACCTAATATTTTCTTTTCAAGTGAACTTTTAAACTCAGAATAGCTCTTCTTCAAAGTCCCTGTACTCAAAGTGTAGGTATAAAAATAGTTCAGCCTAGTTCTGATTTTTATTAATTTCAGCCGTAATTGTATCGACTATGTATTTATATATTTAATTTAATTTAAACGTATTTCTTCGCATGTCTATCCTGCAGTGTGAGTTGAGGTGATGGCATACTTAGAATATGTTATGTGTGGTGGCAACATTTAACATAATGTAATGCAATTTTAGTTGGCGCCGGGTGTCGTGTCGCCGCGTCCCTCGCAGTGGTAAGTTACGCGTAACTTTATAATAAGTGCATTAGTGCATAGTTGTGTTCAGGACTAGAACATTATCATACGGAACTACGAGACTGCAACGCTGTGACAGTGGGTAATATGTTTTGTCTTGCGTTATAAACTAAAAATTTTATATTATTTTTTTATTATTGAACTTTAAAAATAATGTAAAAAGTTATAAATAAATGAGTATCATTGTATACCGGTTTTTTATTTGAAATGAAACACCTTTTGATCTTACAAATAGACATTATTATTCAGACATTGTAAAGAAAATAATAACTAAAATACCTCTCCACACAGATACATACACTTAGATAAAAATATGTACGTATATTTTTGGAATAAAATTCGATATAATTCATAAAACCCTTGAAGAGACTGAGGTCATTCTACTGAATGACTACTAATAAGTATTTATAAATCTATGTGACAGAATAACACAACTGTGGGCACACAGTGTAAATACAGGAGTGAATACCTTTACAACACATTATCTATTGGACAATTATGTTAAAATCTCAAAAATAACATTTCATATATTATTATATTTCAAAAGTTTATTGTATGATATTGAATTCATTAGAAGCTCTCAGATTTCCACCTTGAAAACTATCAATGGTTTCAACAATAATATTCTCATCTGCCATTTGTTTATATAATTTTGTAATATCAGTAAGGGCCCACAGTTGAGAGTGGACAGTACACAGGAAGGCAGGGACTGTAGTACAAGTTACTCGTAAGTCTTCATAAAGGGATATTTATTACATTTATTAAGTTCCTTTTCGGAGCGAAGGACACATTGGATACGCCTCGTCTGCTTATCATAGAGCGATTAAAGGCAAATAGACAGTGCGAAACTATGAACAGTTTACAACAATGATTATAATATGATAATAAGTAGGTATAACTATTGCAAGATTTCATACAGTCAGATATACATTTAAGAATCGTAGCTACGCACTATGTAGGGGACAGTTCTACATACACAGTAATGTAACATGGTTTGTGCACATGAGCCGATTGCCCAAGTGCTTACAACATTGATAACAGATATTACAATAGTTTAAGTTTTCAGATAAGTATAGCATGGTCAGTGACGTCAACAGAAAAGTGAGGGTAGTTCTAAATTTTGTAAGCTTTAATCAACTTAATTGCCGCTAAGATTGCTGTATTAGTTGTGCGTATCTGTCTCGTTTGGATATAACTGAATCAAATGCACATTTAATAAATAGGTACTTAAAGAGGCCAGCTTAAATTCTAAATTAGGCCACAGAAACACGAACAGAAACGTTAGCGTTTTATAATTATGTAGGAACGTTTAAGAAAATGTCCAAAACAACTATCCTCACCTTTTTTAAAGTTATTTTTGGGAATTATAAGACGTCACTGAATTGAAAGTCTTCTAAACTTGCGGCCGTTTAATAGAACTTTAGGAATCTCTCATGTAAATAGATGCTCTGACAAAATACACAGTCATTGCATGTTTGGGAGACGCTAGCACCTAAACATTTGTTGCGCAATATGTCTGACAATTTATAGTTTAATACACTTTATCTATCCATTAATTTTTGTCATCCTGCAAATCACGTTTTGGAACATGTTGCGCAACAAATGTCAACGACAACCTAAAGAACAGTGCAGTCTAGAAGTACTAGGCTGTCAGCATCGGTCGGAGATAACCAGACGAGTGGTTGTTGCGAGGGTCGGCGCCGGGCGCCTACCTCAGCGTGTGCCACATGGCCACGGCCTTGCGCGTCTCGTGCGCCATCTGCGCCCAGTGCCGGCCCTCCGCCGCGGGCTCGGCCGCGCCCACGCAACACCACCCCACCACCAGACCACTGCCACCGCCACTCACCACGCATACCTGGAGACCAATCAAGTTAAAGGCTATGTTATAAACTAAGCTACTTCTTTGGAAGAACCTCACCCGTGTTACCTGCGCAAGTGTTACTTTTATTTACCCTAGCCACTGACCCAAGCCAATTTAAATCATTAAATTATACGTAAGTAATTGAGTAAGGTGGTTTACCTCAATGGAAGCTTCTTGAAGGTTGGCTGACGGCAGGCTGAACGACAGCGCCTCATTCCACACGGGGTTATTGATCTCTTTCCTGTTAGTCTTCTTCTTTTTCACTCGCTTCCCATTCACCAGCAGGTACACTTTCACATACACATCTGAAACGATAAAAGATATAACAATAATATGTAGCTAGGAGCAGCCATCATGTATTTATGATGTTACTCGTGTGCTAACTAGAATTTCCTAACGACGCTGTCCGACTTAATAATTAGCCTTTAGAAACTGATACATAGCCAACTAATTTCCAAACAGAGACTTACTTTGCAAAAAAACCATTTCTATTTTACCTAGAGCATCTTTGCCCTCCTGTGGCGGCAGTAGATTCCTAGCCTTGAGCACGACGACTGTGAGCCGCTCAGCTGACGGCAAATAAGACAGTGATAGCAGCAATTCCTGCAGTTCTTCAGGAGGACGTCGCTCGCGGCTCAACTCCGCCCAGACTTCGGCACCCCCAGCGACTTCAACGCGAGATAGAGGCACCTTCGCGGATCCCATCACTTCGTTGCGGGAAAATCTGGAATAAGTTAGTAAAAACGTGTTACAAACTGTTTATTGGTAACAAATGAAGTGGGAATGGGAAATCCATAATATGATAGTCCATGACCAATGTTGGACTCGAAAACTGATGCGAACCTTCAACGATCTGGTGCTTGTCGACGACATTACGGAACAAGAATCTCTTAAAGAATTATTTACATTCAGCAGGTTTAATTTTTTAGTAAAATTAAACCAAGAGATAAAAACTTACAGGGTCACACAATTTGCCTATGTCTTTGTGCCTAATTCTTCGCCAGGCTCCGGCTCTTCTCACTTTACAAATTTAAATTTAAATCATCTCGGCTAAGGTCAAGGGAAGGAATATTTTGCCCTCACCTGTCATAATCAAAGACTTGCAGCAGCAGCGTCTTATCCGTGAGCTCATCATGAGACACGGGGAACTTGAAGTGCTGATCAAAGAAAGGGTTGGCCTCGTTCCGATGTACCGGTGTCTGACGGACCCTCGTGTCCACCTCGGGGAGAAGCGTGACGCGGACGTAAGGATCGTTGAAGCCACCAGCTTCATAGCCGGCTAAGTCGTGGGCTGGAATAGGAAAAATACGTTATAAGTAACAAGTTTCTGTAATTACATGGAAGGCTCTTCTTTTCATCAGATAGACACTGATGAGATAATCTGCAATGCGAATTTGTACCAACTGGTTTTTTGAAAAGACATGATATCACATCGCAAAGCAACTAAGACTTTGTTGATTTTGATTATTCAAATATTGGTTTTCCGCGAGAATGGTCAAACCAACAATGCTCAGTGGAATCGTAAAAAGTTAATAATAAAGTAAAGAAGGTAATAATAATTTATTGCGTTTGTCGCGACTATCGGAGACAGCACTCGTGGAATCGTGGGGTTTGCGTACAATCATAATGTCGTCGTTAATATTGATTTTGGGGTTCCGCTTACTCTTCACTCTCATCAGGTTTATTTGAAGAGGTTGTAATTGGGACAATGAAAGGTCAAGTGACCTGAGTCAAGAGTACAACCAAGGGTTAGCAAATAACCGAAGGTAAAAAAATCTACTAACGCTTTAATTTCACAATCACAAATGAATGAAAAATAATTTTAAAATTCATCTGAAAACTTGACTCATCGAGGGACAAAATTGCTCTTCGCGTAAGTAAAAAAATAAAAATGTAGGTGACAAAGTTCTTCGGTGTAAAAGTTCAAAGACAAAAAACGTCAAATTACTTGCTGCCTTCAAATTACACTTTCTGCATTCCCCACTTTAAAAGTCAGTTACAGTTCGTAAAGAAGGCTTTAAACAGTTCAAGAGGTGCGGCGACGTTTTCTTTTAAACGATTGTACTCTCGCCAATGGCAAGACATTCTGAGAATCTCAGAAATAAGCCCCTTATTTAAGACGGAGGGACGTGGAGACAGCTTGTTTGCTTTTGTGGGAAATAAGTAGTAGATATATACTTGTTGATATGAACTTGACCTCTAGGACATATAAAAGGATGTATTGTATTTCAAACATAATAACCGTTATTTTATATTAAAAACATTTTCGTAATAATAGAAGGCACGCCATTAGGTACTGTGTTATGTCTGGGATATGGAATAAATTAAAAGTGTTTTTGTTATAGTTTTATTTTAAGGTTTCATGTTGTTATTTTGCAGAACAAGGTACCTAGCTAATGCCGTCATTTATATCTTTAGAAGGCTATCATCCCCAGAATATAATACACTCAAATTAGTTTTTATTTACAGTTTGTTCCCTTACCTTCAATAAGATGCACCTCCAAATCAGATCTATCGAAGTCATATTTCAAGCGCAGATGGATCCTTCCAAGCGAGGGCCCGGCTCCTTCCAGTTCTATCACAAGTGGTGCTTCTCTCTTGGTGTACAGGTCTGGTTGAAGGGCTCCGAGCGCGCTGATGGCTGCACCGGCTCCAGGGCTCAGAGGACCAAGGCCACTGCTGCTTTCCACTAGGGAATTGCTCCGGTCTATCCGCCTGGAACGAAGAATAATAAGGTTTAATTTATGCAAGTTTACATCAGTTGGGGTAACAAATCCGAAAATCACTTTTTACCCGTAAAGGTGCAGATGCCCAGGAATATAACGGAAAGCCTATTTTGAATATGTTTTACTGGAGGGAGGGAGCTTAATAGATCTAAGAGTAAATCTACGATAACATATACATATGTAGAAGATAATTAGACCACTGTGATTGCTCGAAATTACACGTTCTAATGACCTTTTTTACAAACATTCAATCTCATCCATGACGGTACCTACAACTACTCTCCTATGTTAAAAAAAATTAAGTAGGGATTAGTGGGAAAAATATCTTTCAATAAGTTCCTATATATTTTATTCTTCCACAGTTATACTCTAAGGAATGAAGTCTTTCCGAGAAGCATTTCCTCTTACAACGAGAACCATGACGTTTATTTTTACGCGCATCATAAAAATAAAATGTTGAGCTAATGACGCGAAATTTACGCGCTTCACTCATTTTATTTTCTCTCATGTAATAAAACGAATTGAAATTATGTAATGAATGTTAATGGGGCGTTACTGTAAAGGAATCGTGGTAGACCACGGTGGTTATAAAATCGTACGAGTGTAAAACACCTGAAAGCCACAATGGAATCGGATATGTTGACTACTGAGATTTAATGCACAAATACACGAGAAAATGCTTTTGCTTTCATTAAGTTATGAAGTTTTGTTCTTTTTATTTATTGCTATTAGATATGTTTTTTTTTTATATACAAGCACATTAGTTGTACTTTTTACCTACATCAGACGAATTTTAAATCAATCTTTTATTTGGTCAGACCAACAAAATCTAATGAAGATGAGCTTAATACTACCGTAATATCGTAGTTTATCGTAATTTATCGTTGTCCATTTTTAGGCAGCTGATAGAAGTGTTGTTCCAGCTACTTAACTTACAACGATCATATCGATTATACACTTCTATAACTTTCACAAACACGCCCAATATCTACGCAGCTACCTAATACAAAGTAACAATTTCCATTTTCATTCAATGATAAAGCAACAGATTAATCCGGCGAGCAGGTGCGAGGCTAATCCACGTACCCTGTTTATTATCCCGAACAGTATTAAGCGCGCTTCATAAGGGGTGTATAAAACAATAACTACCTTTCATCGCACCCAGTAATTGTAATCCAGGCGCGTGAACTGCGTAACGAAGCCTAGAGTCGCATACACAGGCATACAGGCTAGAGTGAGTAGTTATTGTGGTAGTAAACTTGATCGTTTACTTGAAATGAGTATTTTAATAATTGCTACAATGATAGGCTCTCAAGAAAGAATCAGTAACATAGCCTTGGTATATGTAGGAATGGCTTTATTGCTTGGATTCTACCTAGGAGTATACCGCACTCTCGGTGCAACACTGTCACTTATGCAAAAATGTAGTTTTTCAGGAGAAGCATTTTAAACTTTGACACCTCCCACAACAATAACTTTATGTGATAATGATCAGATGAATACATCAGCGAATACTTTTAACTTTACTTTTGCTTATATAATGATAATAGTAATACAGTAGTAGTGCTTTAAATCAATTACTACATAAGTAACTCATTTTTGCATTTTTTACAAAAGTGACATTATTGCACCGGGTGTGCGATACGTTGAAGTCTACAAAAACAAATATCAAGTAGCGAATGCAAAGCACCTTATTGTAGACACACGTTTGCTTAGTCACTGTAGTGATAGATTCAGGAAATAGGCTTCAAGGCTTCGGATATGTTTATTGACATTTAAATAGCTTCATAGTAGAGGCTTAAGAACCTTGAATACTCCTGTTAGTTCCGCTAATGACATCCAGTTAGGACACACCCAAAAAGTATCCAATTTATAAAAAAAAGTATAAAAAATTGAATGTAGTGAATACAGGAACGCTCATAAGTGTACGTACCTTAAGCCAAATACGTAGGTAACTAGGTCAAAATACACCCATCGGTATCGTATAGATCAGGTACTAAAATATAGTTGACTTGTACCAAACTATCCTTAGGGTGGATGTTAAGCCATGCTTTTAGTGCGTGTATAGTGCTTGCAACTTGTCAGAGTGGCTTGAATGGATGATATAGGTGCAAAATAACGTTACGTTCTACATTTGACTTTAAGGCTACCTAGTTTGTTGAAGCACTTCACTGTTCTTCATTGTAGATACACCTCGACATGCTAGCTTCTAAGGAGTTAATTTGAAAAATTGTTAATTATCAGGACCCTTGAAATAGTGATTTTTCAAAACTATTAGATCTTTTTTCAAATAGTGAGCAATAGGCACATATCGTTAAAAATATTGCAAATCCGCATTAAAGTCGGAAATTTTAACGATTCGTGTTTGAAATTCTCGATACTAGGTACAGCATCGAAAGTTACAAAAAAATGCAAGAATTTAATTTTATTTTGATCAACTCTACATACACGATTTTAAAGTAAAAGCCTTGCAAAATGGACCTTTTAAATAAGTATAATACTTCAGGTTATTTTGGTGTCCATTTTAAAATGCATTAACCTTTTTCCGCGTGCGGTAATTCCAGTGGTTTTTATTGATAAATTGAAAGCTATGGTTAAATCACTGGCGTTCAAAATTGGAGGGCATTTTGTCATACCTTTTTCATTGCGAACAATTTAAAAAAGTCTTTTCAGGTGAAAATTAAATATATTTTTAACTGCATATTATACTTCCATAACGTATAATATAAACTTTATATTGATTGTTGTGTTAAAATATTCGCTAGTCACAATAGCCTTCTTAGTATAGAAACATAAAAAATATTTAATTTTTACTACTCACACTCATATTAGGTCAGGGAAAAAGTCTTTTCGCATAATAGTATGTATGAACTTGTAATAAAATCTTTTCTCTACACAAAAGGCTCGATATTTGGGTACCTCACGAGCTCACTGAAATAAACCTAATGAACCGTGTACTCATTTGTGATTCTAGAAGCCAAAAATATTTTATTACAAGTTCATACATACTATAATGCGAAAAGACTTTTTCCCCGACCTAATATTCAAGATAACGCCCCGAGAAAAAAATATCTGGAACATGACTGATTACACAATATGTCTAAAATTCAAAGAGCTTAAAAAAACCAAAACACAGCTTGTAGGTCACGCAACAATTTGATTCAGAAGGATATCAAACACCGTATGCAATGTTAATGAGAGGTCGGTTCTACAATTACCCCGTCAGCATTCAGGGTAAAACCACATGTTGAAATTCGTGGTCCAGTAGGTACCTACCTACTGTAGTGATGTAGAGGTCAAACAAGTACGGCATACAGGAACATCGCTAAAAGTAATTTGGTAAAGGGAAAATAAAAACGTTGAAAGTTCCTATGTAGTTTGTGCAATGGATGGCTGCATTCTGTTGATTGACTGTACAACAATGTTTATTTTGAAGTTTGTTTTAACTGTGAGGTAGTTTTTGTTTGGTTTTATACGCTACATGGATGCTGTTTTTGCAATACAACTATGTATTACTAAGAATCAATAAGTTGTGTATCGCGAGATCCAGAGAGGATTAAGTAGGTAAATATTTGAATTGGGTACGAATGTGGTATACAAATGAAGTTAAATTATGTAGTTCAATTTTAAACATTATAATGTTACCAGAGGAAATATTATTATACTTATTATGTTGATATACGAGTAGAAATGTGTCACCTTCAACTAAGCAATAATTATGCCAGCTGAACAAATATCAGTTATTCCATAACGATACAACTCTTTTACAGTCGCATTCTTATGTCCACTCAATTACTGCATATTTATTCATTATTTCTTTTAACATCGCATTAGTAAAGATCTGAATATCTTACATAAAATGTCCGTAGTATTAGCCAAAGAAACAAACTGTAATGGCAAGCTTTAATAAATACATTTCTGATCCATAATTACATGATTCCAAATCATAGTACATAGTTATTCCCTCGGGAGAAAAGAAACTTTATTTACTCTTTGGGCAGCAGTATTTACTTAAACAAGATTGATTGGACTTCCAGCTTTCTTTCACGAAATATTATTACGCTTCAGATTTCAGTGTCCGGTGCGCGCCATCTTCCTGCTTTGAATGACCTACATACGTAGGGAGGATGATTAAATAAAATCGTTTAACCCCCGGTTTCTGAGTACTTTAAACGCTAGTTTATCTATTCAATAGCGTTTATTTTATATGAGTTTTTTTAAACGCTATTGGATAGATAAACTACCGCTAAATGTACCTCGGAAACCGGGGGTTAATTGTTCACCCGAAAACAGACTATAAAATTGCAATTGTTACTAAATATCCTGGGTGGTAAAGTATTAAAAGATGATTTTGAATGCTGCGATCTCCTGTAATTGAAAAAGCACATACCTTTTATCTTACGTTAAACGTAAATATATTTTTGTAAAGTGTATATCTTGTTGAAGATCCATAATAAGTAAATCGTGTTGATGTTTTTTGTTAGACATTAGTACCTATTATTAATTTAGAACGGTAAGATAACAATAGAAATCAATATTTTTTTACTAATTTTTTGAGAGATAAGAGGAGTAATATTACAGAGCATACGCATAAAGATATAGGTAAAAAAACAAATCACGCCTTCTACTCATAGGGTGTCTACCCCTAGGGAGCAGAATATCTAATATGTAAAATTCTCGCGTCACAGTTTTCGTTGCCATACTCCTCCGAAACGGCTTGACTAATTCTCATGAAATTTTGTGAGCATATTGACTAGGTCTGAGAATCGGCCAACATCTATTTTTCATACACCTAAGTGACACATTTTTTTTTTATATGGCAAAGCAACGTTTGCCGGTCGCTAGTATTTCATATAATTAAAAAATCTTCATAAACTATAATCTAAATTTATTTTAGATCCATTAACGTATATACTTTGTTCAGTAATTTCTGCTCTCCTCGTAGGCTCAAGAATTTAATAATAATTACATAGAGGTACATTACTTAATTATGTATCAACAATGTACGAATGTTATCATCAAAGGATATTATATCTCATCTATTGATCAAACGCTTCGGACATGAAGTCATTAAATATGATACCTTTGAGCGTCAAATACCAGACGCGGATCATTTGTGAAACGGTTGTTTATCAAACGTATGTGAAGACTTCAAAGGAGCATGCAACTTTGGGCCAATATTTGTATTTTTACCGAGGGAGCTGGTCTAGCTGAAGGAAAAAGAATATTTGTTGAAGTTTCGTGTGTTTTTTTCCAATTACATTTGCTCCTCGATGGAGCCATAATAAATTAATACGTATTTTTCTAAAATTCAACGATTTTGTCTGTTCAAGCACTAAACGATCTGTGGGTTAAGTAACGCTTCGCACGGTCAATTTGTAGATGGGTGGCCGCCTAGAAGTATTTGAATTGAACGTCTCAGTGCATCGGAGGGCACGTAAAAAGATAACGTAAGGGATTGAACACGTTTTAGCACTAACCATATCATAAATTTAAATAAATAAGTCGTATTTAACTATAAAGAAGAATATGTACTTTGCTGTATTATTATATTATACAGGCTATATTTCATTTGAGTTAAGTAAAAGCACCGGTAAAAGCCTCCTTTGACTGCTTCACATCTTCCGGTCGTGAGACGGGCCCGTCCGGCGTCCGGTCTTAATAACATTGCTGGTTCCGGTTTTAACATCGTAAATGCAGATAGGTATAAAAGATGCACCTTAAGCAGTCTTTACGAAGCAGTTTATAAATATTAACTATATTCACAGAAGATAGACAGACTGCGAGAATGACTTAGTGAGGGTAAGATTTCAAAATATAAAGATATAGAAAGTCTAAATGCTTGTCGTAGTAAGGCTCCTATCCTGACATTCTAAATGACTAAAGCAAACAGGTAAATGTTTGAATTGCGTCCAAAAGGAAACTAACGACTAATTTATTCAGAAGTAAATTGAACGAATTGGGTAACAAAACAGGCGAGTAAATTCTAATAAACGACAAAAACGGTATGTTAATTAACCAGCAAAATAACGTATTACATACCAACATACCTTCCAATCAAATCATTGGAGTCATTCCTTTCATCTTTCCAACATTTTTGGGGCGCAATTTCTCCTTTGCCTGAGATTATTTTAACTAATTAACTCGACAAAATTCCTATTATGAGTTGGCCGCAATATCGATAAGGCGTACCTCAGGGTATAATGTTGGGGCCAATCACGCCGAGTGTCAAGTGGGTGAAGTGAATGGAGCACTGTGTGAGAGGGTTTCACAAATTGAGTTTATGACAATTTGTGTCAGTCGGGCAGGACAGATTGATTCATACCGGGATGCTGTTACATCACCATATATGTTATATTTTATGAAAGAGGTTGACAGGGGTGATGTTTAATATTTTTATGTATTCGCTTATTTGGCGAAAAAAATACGTAGTACGAAACGAAATCAATTGAATTTCGTGAAGGTTATTCATTTATGATCTATTATGTAAGAAAGCTTTTTACGAAAAACTCAAGTGGCTTATCATATTGGCCTTGATAGAAAATAATATTATTTTGAACATCAGTTGCTGTTTTATCTATCTTATATGAGATAAATTTCGGAGAGGTATGAAACAATTTTATTCTACTTTAACTTTAAATAGATTTTTAAGATGCTCAACTGAATCAAAAGCCTTAGATTGATCAACTTGCTATTAGTCACGAATCATAGGCACGAAAACAAATGCTGCTTGATCAAACTGCGGAAACTAAATTTACTGATTACTCATTTTAAAAATAGGCTTGATATATTAATTTGCAAATAAATGATGATATAAAAGTATCGTCGAACATCTGTGTCGGTCATCGTTAATCACCGGGGACGGGTGCCGCCGCGCGCTGACAGCTGTGCGCCCACTTTATCAAATTGAACTTAAAACAAATACACACTGCCTTCTGTAGCCTGTATTTTTATATAACACTCGTTTGAACTAAGTACGAGTATTGTTAGAAATATTTATTGTATTGTTATGGAGATGTTGTAAGAAATGGAGTAAAGGGATAAAAATAAATAATTTTCCACGCGACCTCCCACGCCTGTTCGCAAATGGCTTGATTGAGATAAAATCAAAATTTTGACATGTAAGCTGCTTGTGGCACGTAGAGACACACTACATTATAATTTACTGGGCACAATAGCTAATTTTAAGAGATTCTTTATAATTTTGGTCTTGTTATCTTAATTACGCATTACTTTACCAAAAAAAGAAGCTGGGAAAAAGAGGTGTTGCTATAGAGTTTCCTGATGATTTTTTTTTGTCACTCAAAATATATTAATTTTGGAGTCTTCGTAAATAAGATCTAAAGGAAATCTAGTAAAGTAAAGTAAAGTATCTATGCATAAAAAATAAATCTCTTAACCGAATCGCGTTTCAGGAGTTTTCACATTGAGTTGTAATTTCCGGGTTTAAAACTGGCTGTAGCAATTTTATGGAAACTGTGCGGTCTAACGTCTACTGCAAATTCGTCTAAAGGTAGCAAATGTAGAAAAGTTTTCATTTACCGCAATAAATCATTTTACCTACTCTTGTGTCGACGCAGGTCCCGCAGAGAGTCGTGAAAATATCAAATGATACATAAATAATCATACAGCAAAATAGCAAAAGTTTACAAGTCAAGGACGTGCATAATACTTCAAAAAACAATTACTTTCTAGCACATAATGAAATAGAACTTAAAACAAATAAATACATTCTACGAAGTTCCAAACATAGCTCGCCACCCTTTGTCGTAATGGGAAATAGTTGCGTCTTATATACCAATTTTCAACTGAACATTGTCGGAGAAATTGTATTAGGTATGGGATAAGACGTTTTACATACATTAGACGAACTCCCTGTGGGTTACACGTTATACGGAACGTCTGTTCCGAGAAATATAAGTTTTAGACAAATAACAACTCGGAAGATATTCTCAGATTTCATTTCAAATACAATACGAACTGTGAAAAGTTTCACTGCTTGATATTTGTTTCTAGTGCGTTAATATATTTTGTAATAAATGTTTCTCTGGTTTTCAGGATACACGGGTAGTAGCAGATGAAGAGTTGTACAGAACAAGGTAATTAAGCAACAGTTATGATCCGATCCGTCGATCTACTAAGACTATTAATAATATTTTGTGCATTTCTTAAATATAGTAGCTATATTAATCAGGTTACCGTTCGTCGCATATTTCTGTCTAAATTCTCAATATTCTCTTTACCTTCGTCAGCCGCGAACCTGCATTCCAGGCTATTTACTAAGTTGTTCGACTTTATAGTATTCTTTCAGAAGCTTTGCTTTTTTGCTTGTTTAGAATATTGTCCTTCTAATATTTTATTTTAATAATACATGTTGTTTTCTATGACTGTAAATAAATAGCTCTGAGATGTTTTTTGATTTCGTGATAATGACTGTTTTGTCTTACTTGCTGAATATTATTGAGTAGTCAAGGATCGTATTCCAGATCGTTTGCTCTAAGTTAGACCCTAAGTTACAGTGATTGATGATAAAATCTTAAAACAATATTGTTTCTATCTGAAACTTCTCAATTTTTCCAACTTACACATTAACTTACTTCTTCTCTGACTTGTTTAACCCAGAAAAGAAAAACAGATAACCATTTTTTTGTGTAAGTCAGTTATTTGTTAGAAAATCCAACGTTTTCAATTCCGAAGAATCGCATGTGATCTTTGATCTAAGTGTTGAGCGAAACCTTTTAGCCTGAATAGGCAAAGGTTAAAGGTGAGAGCTTATTTCGCACATAAGTGTGATACTGTGCTAAATAATTGATGGAGCAAGTGTATACGGAATAATTTAATTTGTATGTGTGCGCAGTGCTTCGTTCGATCCGCTTTTTGATTTGCATGCACTTAAATTATTAAGAGCTTTACGTCAATCAAGTTCTTTGTGCAGTTTTCCGGAATTTTGTCAAAGGCATTTCTGAGAAGTGTCCTCGGTTTTATAAAGCATTTCGTTTGTCGGGAATGCGGCTGCAGTTTTATGAAATAAAATGCAAGAACGTAGATGCTGGTAAACCTTCCGAAGTTTGAACGTACCTAAACTCATACTAGTTCAAAATATTATTTGCACTGTTTGACAAACGTGTAATTATTTTTTTAAATGTACTTACTTATTCAAAAATAAGTCTGGAGTACAAATAATAAATAACTTAAATTATATAGAGAAGAGTTATAAGTTAAACCAGCGTATTCTGCGCCAAAACGAGAGGCATTCTAAGGAAAAATGCGTGTTACCATTAATTCCCGTATCCTTTCATATAGTCAAAATGCAACGCGAAAGTTTAAAAGTTATGGGAGTTTTATAACTCTGAAATTAAAGTGAGTCATTTTCCTTAAAATATTTGAAAGTACTTAACATCATTGAACAACTGTTCCCATGTCCGTTTGTAGGCAACTTTCCTTCTTCCAATAATAGCCAGACAATATAATTTTAGTTGAAAACTTCCAAGTTACCAACTCGATCAATATTCGCTTGTCGTTAATGACAAGACAAGTATTCGGCCATGTTTAAAGAAGCGGTTATTTTGCGTTCAATATTTTAAGTAAGTATTATTTTTATTAGTTTCCATGACTTGACAAGATGTATGAATGTAAATGAAGCAAGGCAAGTTTGTAAGGATTGTGGCATGAAGCGTCCTTTGGTCACTGATTAGCCCCATGAAAACAAGGCGTGATGTTATGTATGTTTGTATGTTTATAACTAAGTTTATATGTCTTTTTTCATGCATGTACGCATTCATATCTTCTGCTCGTTCTTTCGTCCGTGTACAAAAAATTCCCGCGGCAATAAGGTTTTGACTAGGCTAAAAAATATCTGCGTGCTACATCAACTTATATGCATCTATTCTCACAAACATTTGGCATTTATAATAGTAGTAAGAGCTGGGAAGGTGAGTGTAGAGTCTATACACTACTGCAGTTAATGTATAAGTTTGAAAAATTGAGCATACATTTACTTTGTTTACCTAAATTTTTATTGCTCACAGTTTAATTGTTCATATTACCAGTGCACTTGTTAAAGTGCAGTTTGTTGACAATAATCTCACAATAAGAAAAACACGTGTGACCTTGATAATCTGTCAAGTCGAGAGAAATTTCTAAGTAACAGAAAAGTTTTATAAGAAATAATCACTACGGAGAAATGCAAAGATAATTGTGTGATCGATAACTCATTTGTGCGTTCATCTGTAGCGCGATTCAGTAGAGCGATTCTTGAGAAATGTTGTAAGTATAAAAATCTGATCAACAGCGCCTCTAGCGGGTGCCTTTATAACTATTTTTGTAAAGCATTTTAAATGTCAAATTCTTGATACTTGACAGTACCGACTGTAAAGAAGCGCACTATTGTTCAATCAATATTATTGAGTATCGAAAGTTTGACATTTAAAATGTACTGCAAAAATAGTTCCTCTGTCACCAGGTAGAGGCGCTGCGTAAGATTTTCATACAAAATTGCTTGAATAGTTAGCAGGTTGTCGATAGTTGATAGCAGTAGAGAATCGCGCATAAACAGCCTTATAATTTCGATATCATGACCCAATACCTAATTACTTTAGACGGATTAACGTGGTAATTTCTATTAGCAAATAAAAAGTTTTCCGAAATAGACTATTTTGGGGAGTTTTGTCTCGTAATTAAAGGAAAACATTGTGTTGATTGTCAGGTGGTCGAAGTTGGGACAGTCAATAGAGGCTCACATTTTAAGAGACTTTGTTGTTTGATTTTGGCAAACATCGGCCAGTGGCTTTTAGGCAAGAGAATTGTAGAGTAATTGGTTTTGTCCGTTTTAAAGAAAATAACAGTCTTGCTGTCGGATCTTGCTTTCATGACTAGAATAAAAATATTGAAGCTTCTCTATTCAAGAATAATAGTGATAAAAAACGTACAGTATATTAATATTTAGGTACTAATAGTTAAAAATCGTGTGGTATTAAGCCTACAAGATAACTAATAGTTCATTCATACATAAAATCACTCCTATTTCCCATAGGGATAGGCAGGCGCTAAAACACGCCACTATACTCTATTGTTAAAACTGCTTTAAAAAATATATTTATCACTTTCGGAAGGAAAAAGTATATTCTACAATATTAACCAGTAGCGCGATTCTCTACAGTTAGTACTTTTGAGTATCAAAAGTTTAATTTCAATCAAAAGGTTTACAAAAATATGGGTGATTCGCCTGGAATAAATGATTATTTAATTTAATTTAATAGTAGTACAGAATCGAGCTCCAGTAAACAGCCTATTTTATAAAAGAAAACAATATTTTAAAATATGTATTCATGATTTGTGACAAACGGGTACAAAATGTTCATGTCGTATAATAATTAATTGATGTTTTTACAATAACATTTCATAATTAAACGATACTGTGAAATGCTGCTTCATTTTGCGGTTAACATTGCACTTGACGTAATATGATTTATCAATAATAAATATTGTTCCGTATTGTTGGCTGCTTTTACAAAATAAATATTTAATAAATACATACATAATATCACGCCTGTCGTAACTGAAAGTGTACGCAGAGGTGTATGAAATCCAATATTAGTCCCTTGGAATAGGGGGCGAGCTAATTGCCATTTAAACTTCACTAAAGCCCAACTCCGGGCTAGGTACTATTGAGAAATATTCTAATGATAAATAAAGAAAAAAATATAAGATATAGCATTAGACCCTGCTGACATAATCACTCTTTATAATCGATCTTTGAGATCTAAAAGACTAAGAGACATTTTCACAGCTAACAGATACGAGTAAGCGTCAGATACCACCCAAAAGATGACGTCGACAGCAAATGTATGAAATAAAATGTCAAAATTGATCCTGATTAAAGCCCTTCTCCCATTACGATACGCCCGCGCGACTCTAGTCTCGGAGACTAGTCGCCACGAAGTATCTCACATACATTTGTATGGAGACTCTCACATTACGATACTGGTAGTCTCCATACAAATGTATGTGAGATACTTCGTGGCGACTAGTCTCCGAGACTAGAGTCGCGCGGGCGTATCGTAATGGGAGAAGGGCTTAACTATTCCATACTTTTTCAGAGCGGTGAAAACAGCTATAACAGAAATATTATCTGAGTATAACAACGAAAGTTTTTTAAAACATTAACCAAGTAAACATAATAATAATCATTAAAATAATAATCATTACATAATATTCTACCAAAATTAGCAACTAATTTTGGTAGCTAATTTTGGTAGAATATTATGTAATGATTATTATGATTAATGTTGTAATAGATATTGTGTCAATTTACCTGCTGTAATGTAATACTTGTTTTATCCAACTGCCTGTGACACAGGATTATATCCTAGTTCAGGCTCCCTAACTTACTTAATTGCATAGTACATATTAAATGTACTATGTAATTAAATTATAACACGTAAGTTAAGTATTGTACTCATGCTAATTCTGAATATTAATTTTGAATTTGAAACTAAAAAGTACTTCTAATGTATGTTAGTCAAAAACACTAAAGACAACTGTTATTTGTTACGACAAGCTATTTTGTTTAGGTGCCTGTTGGCAACGTCTCCCAAGGGTAGGCGTGTACAGCATTTATGTAAACTTGTACAACTAAACAACGCATTAAGAATTAAGTAGTTTAGAAAACACTAATATCTTTACATTATATTTCTAAAATTATTTGTTAACAAAACTTAGAATGTTCTACGTTCAGGAACTTTGTTAGCCTGTAGTTTCGAGCCGTAAGACATACTTTTCAGCGACCCCTTTATTACTGCATCTAGACTATTCTAGACACTTTTATAATCCAAGTTTTAAAGGCGATTTGACACCTGTAATTTCGACTTTTTCAGTGTCTGCTTTTTAGTAATTTTGTTACAATTAGATGTCACTTGTCAATTCTATATTAGAGTAGGCTAGGATTCAAAGAAAATTCATAAACAGTTCTGCTAATAGTTATTTCTTACCTTGGTGGCATCAACAGCGGTGAAAGGCACCTCGGAGGAGCATGTCGAGGACTGGAAGGTGTTGGGGTGTCAGCCAGGGAAGCTAGAGAGCCGTGTGCAAGTGGCGCCGCGCGGACGTCAAGCGAAGCGGCGCGGAGCGGAGACGGCGAGCGAGGCACGTTGCTCGCGCCTGCTTCCAGCGTGCGCCCGTCCGGTGCGAATGTGCGTATTGCCGGCGATGACCCGCGGTGACTCTGAAAGGAATATAATGCTAAGAAAAATAGAAGATAATATGTGAATTAAACATCCACAGGAGGAATACGGCCGAAATCCCAAACGACACTCAATATTAAGTAACACTTAAAAAGTATCATGCTGTTACTGTTTATGTTTTACTGAAGCGATAAGTATTCCTTAGGATTTAGTGTCGTTGAGTACTTGGCCGTAGGAATCCTTGTTTATTTAAGTAAACTTTTGTAGTTAATACATAAAGGTATTCAAGAGAGAAAACCTTGTGCAGGGTTCGTTACCCCTTGATAAGTGATAGTTAGCTTGACAGTCTACCTATAATTGGTATTATCATTGCATCAATAACTACCTTTGCATAAGTAATAACGATAATAAAAATAACGTGAGAATGGAACACATGGTGTTGCAAAAACGGCCTTCTTTTACTTTTTCTTTTGGTATTACCTCCTATACCTTATTTATAAATAAAACAAACATTGTAGGTATCCATGTTTGTAGTTAAGGTCACAATCGTGATAGGCTCAGGTGTGTTTTCGTTGATACCATTCTAAAATAGATAATATTAGGTCCCAATATGCTGATTACGGATTCCACGCACATCCCTAATAACGTATTGTAGGTTATTGAGAATTTTCTAATACCTAGAATCATGGCACGTAATAATATGTGTAATCGAAAAGCCTACTAAGTGTAATCGAAGTACCTTCACGAAATTACAGGTTTTACTTGATATTTTGTATTTTCAAGGAATTTAATAGCGGTTATGTAGCATTTACCAAACATAATTATACATGGAGAGCAGTGACAGTACTGTGTGGTTTAAATTGCGCTTTGCACTCAAGTAGCCGAGGGTTCGTAACAGTGGCAACACACCAATGACTTTTCAAAGAGTAATGAGTGTAAGTATAAAAACAAGTCATCACTTGTTCTAACGGCGAAGGAAAACATCGTCATACAGCATTGCATGCCTGATAGATCTTTAGAACAGATCTTGAAGGTATGTAAGTCTCCAATCCACACTTGGCCAGCGTGATGGGCTTAAGGCCTTACCCCTCCCTCGTTCCAGACGAAGACTCTTGGCCAGCAGTGGGACATATTAATGTCCTGTCATGCATGACATGTCATGTATAAATAAATTTAACCTTAATAGGTTAAATTTATTTATACATGTCATGTATAAATAAATTTAACCTATTAAGGTTAAATTTATTTATACATGACATAACACGCTTTCTTACATAGGGAACGCTTCCCAAAGGTAGAGCAAAGACCTATAACTATCATTTTCGTCATCACGCACATTTTTGGCATCACGTGCCACTACGTGATGCATCAGCTATGATTACTGCAAATTTCTCTCGCTCCACCCTCATTTATACATCATAAACCGCAGCTTACATTCTACGCACCTTATATTTTTGTAGAACATCGTCTAAAAGATATGGATGTCAGTCTTTGATCATACGCATTTATATTTTCCGCACGTTTAGGCAAAGTTAAAGCGTTAGTTATATTTCAGTATAATGTGCTATTTGATCTATTGCCATTTCCCAGGATCGAAGAGAGATTTTACATACATATATTGTGTATATACATAAAAACACTTCTTCTTTCCATAGGGGTCGGTACGAACCTTACAAACTTCGCTTGTTTCATTCACATAAACATCTTGTCATACAGGACCGCCGGTTACGAGGACTACGCACTTGAGCTAAATTCCTTACTGATAAATTTCAATATAAACTGTTGGATTAAAAATTTAGAATCATGATCTTTTGAATGTAGGACATTAACAAACCACTGCATTATATCTCTCGCATCACATAGCAACTGGAAAGGCCTACTTAAATTCCCTTTTCGGCTCTCAAAAATGCTAATAGAATTTACATACGCAACCCAAGTGTGTTATATGTGTCTGAGCGTAAACGCATGAATAATAAAACGACGTTAGCGAACCTACGAACTTCGCTACTACTGCCAAACGTTACCGAATTAATGCTTTGAACCACCCTACAGTTTATCAGGTAAATACTGATTGAAGTTATTGATTTTGCTAGGATATAGGATAAATTATTCAAGTGTAACTTGTTAAAGGTATAAAGGCTACGGTTGAACGCGTACGATGCTGTGATTTATCTTCTAACTAGTATTGTCGAGAGGGCTATGATTCCGGTCTTTTGTTTGTATTCGTAATCGGTGTATCGTTTTTGTATTCAAATTGTTTGTTGTTGAGCTGAATGCCTTTGTCCGCGGTTGGTCGTGTATTCGACTGCTGTCTACGAGTTCCCTGATTCGATTCTTAGGCTAGATAAAAGGCTACTGGTCTTTTTTTATATTATTGGATAAAACCACGTGCATCATAGCATTCCTTCGCACAAATAGATTAGTTAGAGCCAGGAGTTATGAAAACTACGGATCAAACAACCCTCTGATCATATTCATAGTTACCTGTCAGCGCTGTTTTTGTCCTATTTTACGTTTTGGCATAACTTATATGTACTTACTTATGCGAAATTAAAAGCTAGTATTTTAAAAGGATTTTGGTATACTATCACAATTCCTAAGAGTAATATCTACGTGAATGTTTCGTGGTCTCTGGAGAGGCCAATTCTAACTCATGTATTTAGTCTTACTATAACAACTCGTGTCATAATTCTAAATTCTTTTAATTTAACAATGTCTTCTTTCAAACCCGTTATACACTACTATTATACTAATACTATGAACAAACACTGTCTTGAGTCCAAAGGGGATTACTCTGTGGAACCGTCACTGGCGACACGATGAATTATTTACACATTTTATATTTCAAAGTATACTTGGGTCTCGTAAGTAAACTCGAGTAAGGGTTTTGTACTATACTATAAACTGTGAAACAGTGAAGAACGAGAAATGATATATTAGGTCGGGGAAAAAGTCTTTTCGCATTATAGTATGTACGAACTTGTAATAATATCTCTTTGGCTTCAAGAATCACAAATGAGTATGCGTTTCATTAGGTTTCTCTCAGTGAGCTCGTGAGGTATCCAAATATCGAGCATTTTGTGTAGAGAAAAGATTAGATGATTTTCCTATATACCCTACAAGGAGAATTTTGACAATTTCCTATTGAAAATAATTTACTAATGAAGAGATTTTCCACTACGATCGGCTATCCACGAGAAAGTAGCTAGTAATTTTAGATAAATATCTGAATAGCGTCGCTGGCGTTTTTTGAAGAAACTACTTTATAAAAGTCTTTGACTGACATATTCATGATACAAAATGCAATGGGATAGTACACGCGATTCTTTACAGCCGGTACTCTCGGGAATTGAGAGTTTGACATTTAAAATGTACTGCTAAAATGGTTCCTGTGGCGCCCGCTAGAAGCGCTGATCAGATTTTTACACAAAATTTCCCGACAGCTAGCCGATTCTCGATAGCCGTTTGTCACGCTACTGAGTGTTAAATTGTCATAACCCGTTGCATATTAAAATTATTTTTCAAATAAAGTTTTCGACAGTGGAATATTTGGTCCTATATTAGGATTTTGAAGGAGTCTTTTTAAGTTCTGTTTTTGTGGTCCAGTCAAAATCTGTTATTGGTTTTTTCAAATTTCCATCGGAAAACCGCAGCAGTAGCCCGGAATTTGGGTACCAGTTTGTATCGCAATAACCTTTTTCTCGTTCTCTCTTCGTGTGATATATTTTTGCCTGTAGCTTTTTGAGTTCAACGGTGTGAAGTTTTGAAAACAGCTATAACACTAATGTAGCACAATCTGAGCGATACTGTAATATGTTGCACGCTATTGCTTATTTTAATAAACATAATTTACTGAAACAGATTGTCTATGCAAAATAATCGACTGTAAATAATCGTAGTGTAATCGACTGACGTTGAATGAACTACAGTAGTGGTTCTTAAAATAAACCTCATTGATAGCAAGTATCATTATAGTCTCATCTTACCGTTTTGAAAAGCAGGATTCTTCCAGAAAATGAGTAAGGAAAAGAAAAACCATTTCTTGAGTGTAAGAACACCTTAGAAATGCGTATCAGCGAAGTGATCAACGATGTCTGAGTTTATTATTCATGTTCCTCTCCACGCACAAAACTTTTGCACTTGTGTCTGTGTTCGCAAGTTTTTTACTGCCAAAGTCGAAATATTCGTGTGTATTGTGAGTGTTTTGTAGAATAGATTTAAGAATTCATGGAGTTGTCAATTCTGAAGTTGCGGTGTTTGGTGTGTGACCGCCACAATTTGAAGAGGACTGGAAGATGTATATTTTTCCCTCATAAGAACACATAATCGATTCGCATCCTTATAACCTGGCCTTAAAAAGATCGCCGCACTAATCAAACTTGTATGGTTTCTATATTTTTTGAAATTTATTGTAGCAGAGTCAAAATTCCATTAGCAGAGTACGTTTTTTTGTAAAGGTTATATAATAACGTACTCGGTTGGGACCAAATTATAGATTAATAGAGTTATAAAACAGACAAACCTACTACTACTTTACTAAACGTAGGACCAACCGCTTGACGAGCACTTGCATACATCACTGCTTAGATCGCAGAAGTCAATTGTAATTACAAAAACAGTGACGCTAACAACAAAAATCGGGTAAAACTACAAACAAAATGACTTCGACATCCGACTAAGACTTGCAAAAATCACCTTTACAATCGCAAAACAAGACACAGAATAGCGCAAGCCTGTTCAATGTTGTTGTTAACAGAGGGCAAATGTAAACAGAGGCTACGTCTACAACTACACGGCTACGTACACGTGTCGTCAGAACAAAACTAAGGCGAGTCAATTAACAAGTTGTTACCTACTTTTTCTAACTGTTTTGTGTTTACCGATTGTATTGTATGTAGGAATGCAGGTAAAAAGGGTGATTAAGAGTTTGTTCTGCATTTTCGAAAATTCGTGGCTGTGATTTATCGGTTTGCTTTCTGAAATTAAGATCTAGGCCCTAAAGATACTTTTGGCATAATTGTGTGATAATAAGTTACCTGCATTAAAAAAAAAATGTTGTCAACATATTTTTTAAAAAGATAACATCATGAATTGCCCTTTGTCGCGGGGGCTTTTAAAAAAATACCAATAACGGACGCCAGGTACAAGCAAACGCCAATATTTTAAGCTTTTCTATAAAATAAATAATTTTACGTATATTTAAATTTATATCAACTCATAACATGTTGTAAAAATGTATTCAACTATTCAAATATAACAAAACAGAAAAAAACTGTTCAAATTCCATTAGAAATTTCAAACACTTTTTAAGCCAAGTCAATCTTCAAACAGCTTGAATAACTTTGTCACAATATTGACCGCAAAAAGGATGAAAGACCGGTAAAGTAAGAATAATCCTTAACTACATTATCGGCGTAGCTCTGTACGACGGATAATTCCTCAATCGCCTTTGATGTCCGCGCAAAGAGCTTATCTGGAAACTACGCCAGTTCCATATTGTGTAACCGTTACATTGTTACTGGGGTTTATCTTGAGCTTTTAAAATAAGATTAATGTTTACCAATTAGAGGGCAATGAACTATTAATCGTTGGGATGTTACTTTTTTTACGATAGATATGCAAACTGCAACTTTAGAAACTTGCTAAATTATGGATGGTTTGTCCTTGTCCATTATAAACAAATGACATTGACCCACTCTTATGTACTTTGTATGTATGCTAATGCAGTAATGCATTACTATAACAAGACTGTGATAACAATTACAATTATACTTGGAATTAAATATAACAAAGAAATGCTCATAAATAAAAAGAACTTGTATCAAAAAACTAAATTAACCGCGTTTTATTTGAAGACCAAACAGTAAAACCAATATAATATGCAAATTGTCCGCTTTTGCCTTTTTTCCATCTACAAAACCCAGTAGCCTAAACAAAGATGTTATTATTACCAAAGAGATTTAAAGTGGAATACACCCCGAAATTTGCTTACGATATTTGCGTACAAACAATGATCTGCGGAGATTTGCATAAGTTTATTATTCATACATTTTTGAGCCTTCCCCGCGGCGATACTGGCGATACGACGCACTTTTGTTATAGAGCCTTTATAGGCTTTGATATAGAGTCGACGAGACAACGTAACGATCTTCTTCTTCTTATAGTATGGTTAGTGGTCAACCTAGTGTCAAAGTTGTTCAAGCCGCCCGAAGGCCTTTGACGTGGCTTAACGACTATTATCGTAATTGACAACAACCGGGACCGACTTTTTACGTGCCCTCCGAAGCACGGAGAGGCCCAGTTCAAATACCACCATGCGGTCACCCATCTATGGAATGACCGTGCCAAGGTTTGCTTAACCCACAGATCGTTTACCGACCGGTGAGCGCCACTGGCTATGGGCGCCTCAATGTAACGATGACGAGCCGCTTGTTAATTGTAATGGAGTACTGAGATGACACACGGCTTGACGGCTAACGATACGCTACATGTACGCCACTAGCCATAGTTGTGTTGAAATGTAGAGATGCTTTCCATGGATCGTTTCGTCTCTCTACAGTTGAATTTTAATATTTTTTTAATGTAAGATCTTTCATAATTTAATCTATCCAAATTAATATCGGTCTTAAAACAGTCCGAGACTAAAAAAGCCTTCCTGTCCCTGTAAAATATAACATTTCATTCAATTGGCAATACAAATAGTATCTTTAATACTTTTTTAGAATAATTAAGTGACTAATATCAAGAGTCGTACTTTTCGTTGGTTAATAGTCTGCTGTGTGGCGAAGACTAAAAAGCAATTTAAATTTTACACTACTTCAATAATAAAAGTAATTGTTTTTCTTGAAGGTTTTATAGAGGAAGAAAATGTGGGTAATTAAAGTTGTGAAACTGCTTGCGGTTGATCGCGATAGTTTTTATAGCGAGCGAGCCAACGTGTTTGTGGTGTTCTTTTTAAAGAAGACTATTCTACATCGAACATCGTCGCAAGCAAGTAGGCAAAAGCAATAGTCTCCGTAAATCTGGAAAATTACGCTTTCTTATATATCGAAAGCAAGTTTCGTATGATATTTTATCATGAATAAGTTTATTTAAAATAAAAAGTCCGACTTATAGTTTTAAATGTTTAAGCAAGTGTTAAGATTAATGTGGGAAATAATACATTTTCTAAGTCTGATAAGTCCGCATTCAGAGAATAAATGCTTATTTTGAATTTTCAAAAACCCTTAATTAAAAAAGCAACCCATTCATTTTAGTAACTTCTATAATAATACACTTCATTGGATTGTAATACAGTACGTACAATAAAATACTAAAACAATACCCATCAATGATTGTATCAGTCCAACGAGATGTGCGCACATAACAATAAATATCTTATTCAATTACCCATAAGGTACATTATGGTATATCGATCAATTCAATGAGAATGTATTGCGCGTTACGTGACCCCACAAAGTGCCGGCTCACTTAGATTTTATTATTATGCCTAGAGGTGTTCACGGATAAAATGTGGATATAAAACCAGCGATTTTAGAAGCTTTGCTATATGAATAATATAAGTTTGGACAATATCTGGTTTTGGTACCAATTAAATGGACTTTTAAAAGTCCATAAATAATATTTTGGATATCAAACGATCTTACTTAATTCCACTAGAGTCTACAAAAAAAGAACTACGTTGTACGCATGTTAACAGACCAGAGCACTATCAACGACCAAACAACAGCCGAGGTTTTTATTATAAAAACCTGATCAGCGTCTTTTGTTTTAACAACATTTTCATGGAGATCTTAAATGATAAACTTCATTACTTGATAGAGTCGATAGTGCAAACTGTAGGAATTCGTGCTATTTTTTAAACACGTATAAGAAGCAGAAGCATAAGTATACGAGAACAAAAACCAGGCCATAAATACAGGTACCATACCTATAATACAGCTATTAACAAAACGAAAAGAATATACATCTTATTATTTCCTCTGTAGTTCTCCCTTATTTAGTTTATCGCCTGTTTTAAGGCCACCGTCGCTGAGGCAAGTCACAATCGAATTTTAGTTTGTGTATCGCGTGCAACTTGTGATTGCTTTTCTTATAAGGAATAACTACACTTGTCAGCATTTTGTTGCGCAATGTTGCCAAAATTGTAGCCTTATATGCTGTTTAACGGGAATTTTGCAGTGAGTCAGAAAGCAATTTTAGAAATCACCTATATTAAAGGAAATTTAGGCACATCTATTGAAAATTGTTTGAAACATGTAGGTATACCTAGATCTATCAGTGGTACAAGCTTTGCTTGAGAAATATTTACATGTGCCTGAACATATTGTGCCCCGAAAGGGTCTGTACCTGCTTTATGAATCATTTGACTGTCAATAATCATTTGACTAAACTATTTTAAATTCCTATGAAAGTATTTTATTGTTTAGTAAAGGTTCAACTGTTTTTATCACACTTTGTTATAAAAAAGAAGCGATATAACGTGACAAAATAAAAGTAGTTTTTCCATTCTAACAGTGTGGTAACAAAACAGGCAACAAAAGTTTCCCAGTGCAAACGAGGTTTTTATAGCTTAGATTCTATCTGTTATTACAATCTGGAAAACTTGCCGTGAAGTCGTTGGTAAATTAGACGTTCTAAAAGGAATTGAACACTTTCCATTTCGCCGAACAAAATGTAAAAGGAAGGATTTTTAAGGGCCTCTGTGTTCGCGATGAATTATGTTTTCAGGCGAGCTTTTTATTGTTCAATGTTTTTAAAAGAAACGGAAGGATCTGTGGGATGAGGGCCCTTTATTCCGGACTTCCTTGAAGATTAAGTGAGTCCTGGGTACGAAGTGATATTTTTCAATTGTCACTTTAGAGAAAAGAAATAATTTCAGGATATAAAACTTTTTACTTATACCTGGTACCATCTTACTTTTTTATAAAGCTTTTAATTCATGAGCACGATTCAGCTCTGACAGTTTTCAACAGTCAAAAAAAGCCTAAAATAATCGAGGATAATATATCTATCTTTCCATTGCTCATTTTTTCCCAGAATTGGAAAGCATTTTCAGTCGGCATTCTCCTCAAATAAAGCAACAAAGTTCACACGTTTACAGTATTTCCTGTGTGAATACGAGAAGAATACGGTTATCCACACGTTAGATCAAATAGCAGCGGTGTCGTGAAATAAACGGATATTCCGTTGTGCTGAGATAGCAATTCCCGTTGCGAGACTTAGCAGTGAGACAGGTATTCTGAAGAGAATCTGATTTTGATTGATTGCGAGTGCTGGCTTAGTGTGATACAACTGACTAGCGATGCACCTTGCACGTGATGCGAGGTTATATTTAGCGCAACGATCTTAGCATTTCAGTATGTATGTATTTGAGATTTTGAGGTATGAAGAAGTGTATCCTTGTAATAATGAGTGAAAACAAGTGTTGACATCATTGTTGGATCTATACGGATGTCAGTCAAATACTCATCTAACTGATTTACCTATTTGCTGGGCCCGAGTGTCCTCCCAGAATAAAAAGGAGTATTTTGGGCAATAAACCATACATAAAATTGCAATTTCCAGCTAAATAATATTCTCTTAAGGTAGCATTAAGCCGAAACCTAGCCTTCAAAAATAGAAATACAAATGTAATTACTAATTGCTGAAAGATTTTTGGGATTGGTTTAAAAGTTGCGCCATTGAGGCAAAACAATAATCCTAAGTTTACTAGATATAGCCTAGTATCTGTTCTACGCGAGTACTTAGCTATGACGAGTGATAATCCTTGCGATGGATGCGTGGAATGCTCTGCATAATCGTCCGCTGTGTCCGTACACATAGGCTTAGCCTTCCATCTCTCTATTATCGACAAATACATGCAGATCTACGGATTAAAATCTAGGATAGGATTTACTGTTCAAATCTATACTAATATTATAAAGCTGAAGAGTTTGTTTGTTTGTTTGAACGCGCTACTCTCAGGAACTTGGTCCGGTTCTTTCAGTGTTAGATAGTTCATTTATCGAGGAAGGCTATAGGCTATATATCATCACGCTCGTCCAAAAGGAGCCGAGTACCAGTTAAAAATGTTACAAAAACGGGGAAAATTTTGACCCATTCCCTCTTATGTGACGCAAGCGAAGTTGCGCGAGTTAGCTAGTGCTATATATTATACCCACGGCTCTAATCGCGATAATGATATTTATTATTTAAATTAATTACTGTAGAATTTAATTAAAATCGGTAATAGAAATATTCACTTTTGCATTTGAAATACCTATTAGTTTGGAAGTTTGGATCCAATATTTAATCGGTAAATGTGGATTTGATAATTACATTAATGTTCTCATTCCGATTGATTGGCGTTAATTTATGTCATATGTGGTTGATATATTATGGTGGAGATACGGTTTAAAACGTTACTTTTTAAACCATTTATACAAAGCAGAGTGGTTACATACGTATGCAATAGCACTGCAATTCTTTATCAGTATCGACTAATGATAACCGGCTAGCTATCGAAAATTTGACATTTAGAATGTACTGCCAAAATATTTCCTACGACGCCCGTCAGAGGCGCTGATCAGATTTTCATACAAAATTTCTCGATGACAGGTCGGTTGTCGGTAGTCGATAGTAGTAGAGAATCAAGCTACGGTTCAGAACACGTCATAGAAACTATTTTGGCAGTACATTTTAAATGTTAAATTCTCGATACTCGATAGTTCCAATTGTAGAGAATCGTGCTACAGCTAAGCGAATATTTTATAAAACAAATTTTACTTTTTATGTAAACACAAACTGTTTCAAATTTGTTTCGTTCAAAAACATTTTATTTATATCGTCGTTCAAAATTCCCAATATTTGCTTTGGTTTTCCGGGGTCGGGATTTGCTTTGTTTTTTTAATTTTCTCGTTTGCATTTGACATCCAATTTTGTATGCAGGATGCGAGGTCCGAATTGATGAGAATGCCAGGGGTCAACCACCGTTGGCGCTACAGAATTTCTGATTTACAATAAACCCTTTCTTTAATTAATTCGGGTCTTTCTCATTAATCTAAAGTAAGGTAGAAAGTTGAATTAGTTAAAACCATTATCTTTTTGTTTCATTCTGAGATGAATGATGTTACCTTGATTTAGGATTTCAGGTGTGCTTTTTAAACTTTTGTAATTTATTGTATACTAGCTGACCCGCGCAACTTCGCTTGCGTCACGTAAGAGAGAATGAGTCATCATTTTCCCCGTTTTTGTAACATTTTCGTTACTACTCCGCTCCTAATGGTCATAGCGTGATGATATATAGCCTATAGCCTTCCTCGATAAATGGGCTATCTAACAGTGAAAGAATTTTTCAAACCGGACCAGTAGTTCCTGAGATTAGCGTGTTCAAACAAACAAACAAACAAACTCTTCAGCTTTATAATATTAGTATAGAGTATAGATTTTTCCGTGAACGTACTGCAAAGTGTATGTTTCCTCATTGCAGTCAAGTATTGGTTTATGTAACAGTAGGAAAACAGTGTTCTGCTTTTAAAAAAAAAATATTTCTTATGACAGGCGAGAAGATATGTGCGTGACTTCCAACTTAAAATACCGGAGTAATCTAACTTGTGTGCTCCCAAACTCCTTTCAGAAACCTCAAAACGAGCCATGAAAAAAGAGTTAAACGCAATTACAATACATACACTTTACTTGAATACTACATTTCAACCAGTTAAAAACTAAACAAAACCTAACAAAATCGCACTCCATTTTATTCAAAGTCACATTGTTAATTAGTAGCTAGAAAAAAACCTCTAACGGGTCATAACTCAATTAAAAGTCGAGAGTAAATCGTTGTAACGTTAGCAACTTAATCTAGTTATTGGCTCCCGTTCCCTTGCATGTGTTCTGAAAGAAATTAACGGAACGAATTACATAAATTGCATCGCTCAGATGAAATCGATATCTTGTCGTTGGCGGTAATTGGATTTCTTGAGAACTTTCATGACGCTTTGAAAAGTTTGTTAGTGTTTAATGGAAAACGATACACCTGTATTTATTTTTGTGATGAAAATATTTGAGGTTTAATGTATATTATTTATAGGCTTGCAATGGATGAGACGAACGTATAAAGTCGCGTACTGAGGGGAGGCCTATACTCGACAGTGGATGGAAGTAATATAAAAAAAATCAATCCTGCACCTGACCATTCGTTGATCATAATCGTCTGCTATCCAACTAGCCTGCTAGAATGAGTTGATAAAGTATCCTTATTTTAGTGTTATACAGACATGTCAGTTATGTTTCAAAACGCGTGTTAAAATCGCCATTCCGTCGAATCTACGATTCAATAGCTATTAGCCAGGAAATGGGATTAAAGCAAGTTTTCGTTTTATTTGCGAAGAGTAGAAAGTAAAGTTGTGTTTCAATCCATCCTTTAAGACGTAATAATTAACTTCTTCAATGGTAATAAAAGCACTGTGATGAGAAACGACCCCTTGTGCGTTTTTCACAGCTTTTATTATTTCAAAGTCACAAGTACAGAACTCAGACGGTAATGATTAATGGCTCCAAAAATCTACTACGTAATTATGATTTAATCGCGCAGCCATTTTAATTTATTACATTTGAGATCGTAATCGAGTCTAATTATAAAACTATTTTAAAGCCACAAATGGAACTTGTTAATCACGCAACACAATATAATCACGCGCAAACAATACAATGAGTGAGTGGTCGTAATAATGTACAATTTATTAATTTGTTTGTTGGATTTTTCTTCTAAAACCTACTTCGAAGAAACAACTTTACTCTAGGTACACTGCAATTGTGACTTTAATCAGTTCACCTTATTTTTTACTGATAGATATTGATAGTATTTATCAGTAAAAAATAAGGTGAAAAGAATATATGAACTCAAACATTCTGTAAGTAGGTACTATCGCTGAGTAATAATAAAAAAATACATTATTTGTCATATACATATCTGGGGGCACGGAAGTGCCCCCGCAAGTCGAGCAAAAAAAAAGCGGCACGGCCGTAACATCCTTTTCTCGAAGCAATTCGGGCTATTTTTGACACCCCTATAATTTCGTTGTGGATGAAACTAGAAGCCTGGATTTTCAGTAACTAATAAGTCATTGTATAAACACGGTATATTTCAAATTTCAGTCAATTTGAACCAGTAGTTTAAGAATGACAACTTGTTAAAATTTTGAATTTTGTCACTCACTGATTCACTGACTCACTGACTCACCGATCATCAAAAGTCTAAGGTACTTCTAGCAGTCTTAGAAGCTTAAAATTTAGAATACAAATAGGGTTTAGTGGCTTAATCATGGGAAAAATTTAATATTTCCTAATTTCGGTCCAGTTTTCTAAATACACCAACTGCAACAATAACTTTGTAATCCCATATAAATGTATAAGATTACAAGGTTACATTTGCAGTTAATGAATTATTGTTACTGTAGAGAAAAAAAAATTGGTGTAAATAGGTACCTACTATATGAGGCATAACGGGAGGGGGTATAGGGTGGGTAAGGGTGTTTAGCCCATGAAACTGAACAACATTCCCATAGGAAAATATGTTGAATTATGAAAAAAAAAACGTCTTTCCATACAAATTGGACTTATGTTCGCTCTACAAAAAGAAGTGAGATGCCATCAAAAACATTCTGTAAAAACCTCAAGTCTCGCCGTAAAAAGTTGTGAGATCTATATAATACCAAGTCGATTAATCTATTTAGTCTCTACTTAAAGGAACTTCTGTCTTAAGTTATTACGTATGTTATTATCATGCCAATTAAAAAAAAATACCTTTAAAACAAATAGATCGACTTGGTCATCGCAAGAAAACACAAATTCGCCATTAACATTTCAGTAGCATTAACTTCTCGTCGTGCTGTGTAGTGTGATACATACTAAAAATCAAATCATGCGATGGGCAGGTCGGTCTATTTGTTTTAAAGGTATTTTTTTTTAAATTGGCATGATAATAACATACGTAATAACTTAAGACAGAAGGTCCTTTAAGTAGAGACTAAATAGATTAATCGACTTGGTATTATATAGATCTCACAACTTTTTACGGCGAGACTTGAGGTTTTTACAGAATGTTTTTGATGGCATACATTATACTACAACTCTAAGTTTTATATCATTTATAAAGACCATTCTGACTCTAGGTTAACCACTAACTCTCACACTAATCAATTATTTTTAACACTCGACGCAAAAAGAGGGGTGCTATAATTTTGACGTGTCTGTCTGTGTGTCTGTCTGTCTGTGCCATCATAAATCCCGAACGGATGCAGTGATTTCAATTTAGTTTGTTTTATATTAAAGGTGATGTATTGCTTTAGAGGTTAACCAAAAAGCAACAAAGGTCAAACTCGAGAAACACATTCAAGTTGACAAAGTCATATGCCTAAACTTGCACACGATAAAACTAGTACATTGTAGGTGTAATTTCAAGCTTGTAGAGTAGACATTGTGGACACCGTTTACGGCGATGAAGCTTGACCACAAAGCCTTGGCTATACTATGTATAAGACGCAGGCGAAAGGCTATCTGGTTAGACTGTCTTTGGACTGCATCTTTGCTTCAAGATGTGTGCTTATCTGTTTTCTCAGTGCAAGAAAAGGATCTCGGTTTATTTGTCTAGATTTTGAAATAGTGTTTATTGTGATATAGGTAGGTAAATATAACTTGTATTGCTCTTAACCAAACATTATTAGAAACAACAAATGTTGTATAGTAACTAAACAATTTATTTGTTTCCCTGTCTGATGCTAATAACATGCTACCGGGAATAATCTCAACTGAGTTCGAGCAAATAAAAAAACAATTCTACAATACCAGTAGGTATATGGATATATTAGTTACCTTTTATGGTCAATATCAAAAGAACTATTTTGTCACTACGACCAATATAATCTGTGCCGAAACGTAAAGCAAAAACATTAAAATAACTACCCAAGTTCCTATAAAAAGTAATAGAAGATAAGAAAAATAAGCTTCATTTTAAAAAAGCAGAATAAATTACATGTTCTATGTCTTTTGAATTAGCCAATCGATGCAGAACTCGGATAGCCCTTCATCTTAATTATACACATCATAATTCGTGATCAAACTTGCACGAACCGTCGGTTAGACAGACAATCTCATCCATCAATGCATCTGTAGGTACGTCGCACGTTTGTAAAGGTACGTCGCACGTTTGTAATCGTAGCGCGATGATTACTTGATTAGCCTGAGATAGACTGCGGTCACCTTGCCCGCGATGGAAATAGGTCATTTCCGACACACGTTTCTGTGGTATGATTGTTATCTTAAACGTTTTACGTGTTTAAACGTTTGTTAAGTGTTTATGAGGCTAATGAAAGGTATGTTTTCCTATATGTATGTGTATAAATAGTTATATATTAACCAATAATAGTGTTCAGGTCATCTGAACAATGTTGACCTAGCGTGAATGATCATTAATTATGCGATAAAAAAGGTTTTTAAACGTCAACCAAATTTATTTCAACATTTTATTGCCCTTTTGGATTTAACAAAATCCTGATATTATTATCATGAATCCTATAATTAACCATTTTTATTTCTGATTTTCTACCACCAACAATATCAGAGATTGTCCCGTATAACACACAGAGTTCACCCTTATATCCAAAACAAATAGAAAAACTATCCGAATATCGGAAAAACCCGAACAAAATACCAAACAAGCTTTCAAAACGAAATCAATCACTCAGCCATGTCATATCTCTTTCATTCAATTAAATATGAAAAAGTACAATATGTATTTTGTTTCCAAGAATCGTAAATTCATCCGTTGTTTGTTTGACAACGGAAATGACGTAATGACAGCGCGCATTTCACTGTGGCAATGTTGGTAACACTGGCAATGTTGCCAGCCTTGTTCTGTTTGTAATGAACTTTGCCTTCACTTGAACTGACAGCCACAAATGAACGTATAAATACTGAAATTGAAGCCTTAATTTTACATTAAATATTTGTGTTGTAATTTGCTTGCTGTTTTGCGGAAATGTTTCATAAGTTAAACTATACGTTTTTGCGAGTTTCATGAATTTCATACGTTTTGCTACCGATTTTTGTAAAGAAAGATTTATTGTAAATATATTTTGACAGGGTTTTTGGAAAAAAAAAAAATTATACTCAAATTAATCAACGTGACAAATACCTGCTAGAAATAAGACACTGTTACATTCACGGCATAGAAGCAATAAGCTTCATCCATTAAGATAACACTAGGTTACCCTTAAGAAATTATACACCAATAGACAGGGGGATTCCCGGGATAGCTACCGTAACCTGAAAAACGCTTGAAAATCCATTCAGTAGATTTTGAGCACTGCTAATAGACAAACGGGGCACGGGGGCTTCATTTTATATTATGTAGCGATGCTGTAATAATAAAGAATCATTTCGGCGACTTATTCACTATTTTTGAAATAAAGCCGCCAACATTAAATGAACGGCACGTGTCGGCGTGTCAGCGACTTTGAAGTGTAGACTCCACGAAGAGGTCGGAAACTAAAATAGAACAAAGTACCAAAGTCCCTATTTCATGTATATTATATGAAGGTTGATTATTTAAATAAGCTTACTACTCGGTCAATATTAAATTAGTTGGCAACCGCTAGTACGCGCGTTGTTTTTGTTTAATAACTAAAGCCTTTCAGCTTACGTGGGATATTTATTATTAATAATTTAGTACGTTGATGGATAGTTTTGGTACCTTTTTGAAGTAGATTCTTACTGAAATTCGTATTTAATACTTATAATAAATGTGAATGTATTTGTTTATCATTATCTTACGTCAAAATAGCGGAACTGAGTTCATTAAAATGTGGCATTGAGTTCGGTCATTCCAGTCGATCCATAGTAATAATTCATCGCACTACCAAACATTTAAATGTAGATTGGTTTAGTATTTTAGTCGAATAGATAAACTGACAGACTGACTTTCAGAGTTACAATAATAAGTATAGAAGGATAATTCCGGCCAGTTTCTCCACCTGAAGTAACAGCCAAGGTGCAGGGGTAAAATAAAAATAGAAAATATTTTTTTTTCACTGTTTCATTAAATTTCAAATAGAAGGCATTGGCTATATAGCTGTTACTTCAGATATGTATGAAGAAACTGGCTGTTAATCAATAAGATAAATATTTATAAAAATATTTCTATTTAATCCAGTCCTGAGAAATGTATACAAGAATTTGAAACTAGCGAGAATGTAAGTAACGAGAAAGTAAAGCCATTTGTCACGGAGTTTGTAACAGCTGTCTTACATAGTATGAATATGAGTACTTTGTAGTCACTAGCAAATATACATACGTGGCACTATTCAAAAGCTTCACAGAATTATATGAAGCAACGCTTTAGTTCACATTAGAGGTTGCACTGAGGAGAGGAAAATAGTTCGAGTAAAAGTAAGGAGACGGGAATTTTCGAAAACCTTGACTTTGTTTATAAAATGTTGATGATATTGACTGTAGCTTTTTATGCGCCTTCATCTGTACAATATATCAAAAACATAACCTACTGTATATACCCTGAATCAAGTAATCTAAGATGGTCTCATTGATAAGCGAGGTTCTCCTCTAGAAATGAGAGTGGGTTTTCTTAAGCCTACTACATGCTAGCCAAGTGCGCATTGGATACTTTGCCGTTGAGTTGCTTCACCGTTACAGACAGTAATAATTATTTCTAATACACACATAACTTTGAAAAGTCATTCTTGTGTTGTCTTAGGTTCAAACTCTCGATCACTTGCATGAGAATCAAATGCTTGACTCTCGGCCTTGCATGGCTGACGAGTTCTTAATTACTCGGCTATCACTGCTCCACACAGCCATAATAAATAGCCTTTAAATCGATTAACGTTTCTAATTAACAGGTCACGTTGCCTCCATTGATATTAATACATAAAGCTTAGTGAAAGCTCCGCTGTTGATAGGATTAAAGGCCAGTTCGTCATACGTGATGCATTTTCATAGATTATACACTAAATTAGTAGAGAAATTAATGAGCTATTTCAAGCAATTAGAGAGAAAGCAGGATTATTTGACAGAGTGGATTAATTTTCATAATGTACAGCTTTGAGGTAAGAAGATTAACTGTATTTTCATCTAAGTTTCATTAGGCACTAATACAGATAAGGTACGGGTTTAAAAAAGGACCAAATATTACACGAGAATTCTTTGCTGCATTAAATTATATAGTTTAAGCCGTGCTTAAACCCAGCTTGAGTTAGATAAAATGTATCTTTCACATTTTATTAAAAACTACCTACTTAAATTTAGAATATTGTTTATTTTATAACCATCACTCTGTTTTTTATAATGAATCATCACTTACTGAACACCCTTAAGACTCATTACTTTTTTCTTTAAAAGTACAACTCCCGCACTACGAATTTCTATTGTATTGCAAGGACTTTTACTAACAGCGGACACAAAGTACAAACAGATCCGAAACAATTATTTGTGCAACGCACAAATAATTGCTCCGTGTGGGAATCGAACTCAAGACCTCAAGAATGGCAGTAAGAAATAAGAAAGGTAGTAAGAAGCAAGGGTAACGGCTTGGCGACATTAAACTACCGAAAATGTAGTATACAACATACTGACGCATTTGAAATACATGGCTACATCACAATGAAGGCAATCAAAGTAATATAAAAGATATACTTACGGTGGCTCTAGAAGTGCCGCTGTCCAGGCTGCTCTGTGAGGAGATGGAAGGTGTCCTGGCGAGGCGCGCGTGGGGCAGCGAGCTCGCCGCCCGGCTCTCCGTCGACAGCGGCTGTACGCGACATTGCTCCTTCGGTATCAGCATCTCCTGTCGACAATATAATACCTATAATACTGCTATAACTTAATAAAAGTTTACTTTTTAGGTTTTTTTTAAGTGGTTCGATGTGGTCCATATTTTGAAGGACGATCATAAATATATTATTATGTGTCTTTGTGTTCATTATGTTTATTAGATTTTTGTACAGGAAGATGGCGTCTATAACTATGTATAGTAAAGTATTTGAAAACAACCTAATAATGTGTAGAATTTTTATTGAAATCTATAAATAGGATGTGACACTTGCAGTAGCCGATGTCGGTACAAAAGAACTACGGAAATTTGAAAACTGGGGAAATTGGTTGTCCACTGTATACTTTTTTGATTTGTTTGCAAATTTCATATTTTGAAGTGAAAATTACGTGGACATTAATACTGACAACATTCTTTTGATCTTCATTAGTCAGAAAACTTAATTATAGTCGACATTTCAACATAAATAATACATGAGAGTCTACTTTAGGTTTGAAAGTATAACCAAAAGGCACGAAAATGGATCGCTAACGAATCGAACTAAACCATCAAATAACTTTTCAACAAAATACTGACGTGACGTGTACCGAATGAAATAGAAGCTACGACGTCCAAAATTGGGTCAAATATAGGCAAGAATTGAAGGATTATATGAATGGTTTGTACAACGATAACCTGTCAGAATGACGACTATTGAAAGAACTCTTGTTATGTCATCGCATACAATTCTCGATGTATCCATTTGGAGGATTAAACACGTGTCAGTTCTATGTCCAATGGATTATAGAAGATGTTATTTTATTTATGTAGTGCTGCTGGATCTAAGAATAAGCATTATGAAAACTGCTGTAAATAGTTTTCTCCCTAAGAATATAGTGATTAACACGTTACGTCAAGGAAGCTATGTAGTGAATAGTGACCATTAATTTGACTTTGGCAACTGAGATACGTAATACGCTTACTGGAAATACATATATTCTTCGTATTTTATTGCTATTTGCCAGTAAGTTATAAAGCGAAAAACTATCACTTAGCGTTCCTTTCAAGAAAACACAGTAGCTGGTTTCTCAAAGGACGAATAAAAATCATCTTTGTCTGGAAAATAAAAATATAAGAGGCTTAAGCAATATAATATTCTACTTGCAGTGCGGAGTAAAGACTATAAAATCCCCGACCTCCCGCAGAAAATCCTCAGGTTTTCTACAGCATTTTCTTATACGCAATATCGCACTTTATAACATCAGGCAACGAGCAGTTTTATATTTCAGTATTCTATTCATACGTAGACATTTCATTGGGCCAAAGTTATGAGCGAAGCTTCTACCTGTTAACACTTTTGAGGTACCCAATGAATTTACAATTACGAGAGTCGGCGTGGGTGCTGTTGTGAAAATTTCGTGAATGAATACATTATTGTGTATTTAATGTTCTCGCTCATGCATATCAACAACTGCTTATAATTTTAATGATTCAACTTTTAATTGAGTTCAGTCTTATTTATGAAATTTTCATAATTTTGGAAATGTTTCGTGTTTTGTGGCATTTGAATAAGTCAATCTGATTATTATTAAACAGGTCAGCAAAATCAAAGACAGAATATACAAAAGGAAGGAAGTGTCTGTAGTACTATTATTATTCAAATATTAAAATTGTCAATGAATACGGCAGTGGAAAGTCCATAAATAAGGTATTATATAAAAGACCGGCTTCGTCGACGAAGATTAAATAATATCTCATCGAATATCGATTGGAGAGAACATAAATATTGAGCTGGATTGCAAAATTTCGGAGAACTTCAATTGATGAATACGGCAACTGTGTAAGAGTATCACAATGAAACAAATTGCGTACTTTGTAGTGAACGAAATTCGCAGAATAAAATACATTTTACATTTTGATCACAGTCCGAAGGCAGTTTAAGGATTCGAGGAAACGCATTGGTGAAGCTTACAGATACTTGTATCGATACTCCGGGCTTGTGATTTGTATAAAATGAGAACTACGTCGCTGAAAAGTAAGGGAGAATTTAAATTAAATGCATTCCTATTACCGATGTTAGAAGTATTTAGTTTTCAAAGAAGATGAAGTAATTGTTGATCTCATTGGGTACCAAAAACTGTTCTTTCAAATCAAATCATTAATTTGCGAGAAAATTAGAGCTTTCATTAATAAAAGATGCGTATGCATGACGAATATTTCGATCAAAACTGCCTATGTTGTGCCAAATTTATGAACGAACAACATTTAAACAATTTAATTAAATGTAAGCAATCATGAAAAGGGTATTGTTTACAAACCAACCAATTATTATGACGCAAATGGGATGCAGCCAGGACCTTTATTTATAACCTTTTTACTTTAAAAATCCACACTGAAAATTTTCATTCTCAGGTTCATGTAACTCAAAATCGTAATATTTGACGGGTCAATCAAGTTGGTGTTTATTTGTCCTTACCGTGACCCCCTCACGGGAAACCTTTCAACGTTTTATAAGTGGTATTTGACTTTTCTAAGCGATTTCAGAAGGGGATAATTTAATTACTTTTTTGCTTGACGCTTGTTGAGTCATCGTGACGGGTGAAATGAAAAGATCTATCTCAATATTTGAGATGTTCAAGTTTTGGGATGACTTTTAAGTTTACCTTCACCAATTTATCTGTTGAAGTAAAAAACTAAACTATAAAGTTAAGGTTTATGTCATCGCTTAGGTAACTAGGTTTAGTTACCTAACCATACGACAAGAAGAAGAAGAAGCACTAGACAAACTAGTGCTTCTTCTTCTTCTTGTCGTATGGTTAGCGGAGACGCCTTGTTCAAATACCACTATGCGGTCACACATCTATGGAATAACCGTGCTACAAACGAGAGATATATTTCGAAAAACACAAACACTTGTCTCATAAAAATATTTCTGGATTCTATGTATTCTAAGTAAGACGCGCCCCTTAGTATGCCGACATGAAAAATAAATAACACGTTGCTAAAATCTGGCATTCCAAAGTCCTCTAGTTTAACGCCCTAATGTCTGACCAAACAGCTGTTTAGCACAACAAGCTTTTATATGTATATGCCAGCAAGTAAAGTTTACAAATGCAAAGCAGTTCTAAACAAAACTCTACCTGCCGTACAATCCGTACATACGTATGTTTGTTTACCGGAACAGATCATCCAGTTTTCGTGGAACCTTCTGCGTTCAAAAGTTTGAACTGATAGGTATCATGCAGTCTACCTGAACGATTTTTGTTCCATTTCCTATGAAAGCGTAGTATTCGTACCGTCGAGATTGATGTTCTCTGTCGATTTAAACACAGTGTTTCAAATATCACCCGTATTTTCTTCGAGTTGTTACTTAAATTTACCAACGCATTATTGCGATTGTGAAAAAAAAGGATCTGTTTCAAAGCTTACGAATAAGTATCAGAAAACTTATATTTTGATAAAATGGCAGCAGTTGTATGATAACTACTGTCAATATTCTATTTGATAAGCTAACTAAACTTATTCAGGTGCAGTGCAACAGTTGCGTGATTCTCTACCATTATCGACTATCGACAACCATCCAGCTATCGAGAAATTATGTATGAAAATCTGATCAGCGCCTCTAGGAACAATTTTTTACAGTACATTTTAAAATTTGAAACTCTCCGTATCCGATAGTACCGATATTAGAGAATCGGGGTACAGTCGTCGAATATATTTCCGCTGTAGCAACGAAACACAAGCAAAACTTATTGTATTGTATTTCCTAGAAATAAAGTGCGAACGTGTTTACTGAAATAGCAGATTTTCCGGCACACGATATATTTATGCTCGACAGACCGTGGTCTCCGAAATTTGACGTCGAGAACTTGTATATATTATGCAAACTTATGTGACAAGTATTCGTAACTTTTCACGTCGGATATACATAAATATATGTATGTTTGTATGTAAAATCCATTTTACAACATACTTACATAGCTTTTTTTAGCGGTTGAAGGGGAAATTTACAGAATTAAGTATTATTGAAGTGTTTCTAATAAACAAGTATTTAGACAATCAAATTTAGCCGAATGCCTGCAAAATAGGATCCATGCATGGCATTAGACTTTCTTTCAAATGTATGGACGTTCGGAATTATTTAGACTGATTAGAGTCCCTTTTTTACATGGAACAAAATCACGACTGGCATAAAAGGAAACGAAAAAACCGGTGTAATTTTATAAAAAAAATACCAAAAATACGATAACAATTCTGTTCATATATTTCGCAACATATATTCTGTAACTTCTCATGCGTTACCTTTACGTAACATACGTGACGTTTCGCGACCAAAAAAGTATTCGCCACTGGAAAATACTCCACCTTCCTAGCAGTACGTTTCATAGTTCGTAAAACAACGCAAATTTACACACGTTCATCTATAACGTACGCTATCCCAGCTCCACTCTCATAGTTTCCCTTTTATATTTGCCGATGAATACCAATACAAAACAAACAATAGGCTTTCACGAACAGTATTCAATTATAACAGTGACCCGAAGCATACATCGTTGATGTTGCTACCATATTGAAATTTTACTGGCGTCCAAACAAATAATGATTAAAACGAACGTTTTTACGTTATAGGTTTACGTTTACGTCTTCGTTTTTGAGGGTTATTGATGATCGTGATGAATATGGATTGAGGGATGAAAATATCCCATTTTATCAGAGTCAGTACAGTTAATTTTGAACTGATGAATCTATATTTCTGATAATAAACCATTTAATCCTTAATTACACTGTCGTTAGGCGCTTGGATCCAGATATATGCTCAACATTGGTTAGTATCATGCAAGTTAGAATATCAATTAAGAACTGTTTAGAAGTACTTTCATCTAAGTTTAATTCGAACAACAAAAAAATGATTTTCTTTTGCCAAAATCAGCATAAAGACAACCATCATTCTATATTAATGGCTTGACAAGTTAACAATGTTACAAAAACATTGTAAAGAAACATTTCCGTATCTCAATTGTGTATACATTTTCCGAATCTTAAACAACAATTTTTACGGACACGTCCAAATAAAAAAACAGTCTACGTTTCACGAAAAAACATTTCTTCTTTTTGTTTTAGGGGAACAGGCTCATTAATAGAATCTCTCAATTGTAAAAATAATAAGCAGTGCGAGCTTGTTTTTCCAACTAGTGGGTAGCCCGCGGCGTTGCCCATCAAAACATATCCCTACTTAATGTACGGGGCGCAGGTCAAGAGGGTTATTCACATTTTCCGATGACGAAAGGTTGCGGACGTTATTTTTTTCAATCATATTTGTGTAAGAGTTTAATATACAATTTTACCTTCGTTCTGTAAGTATAAAGGTCTTCTTGTGATGTTTAATTGCCAGTTATATGACGGTTTTAGCAATCATATTGAAGTAACGTAAGTTTAAGTTATAATCAAATCTTAGACTTTTACATATTAGGCTCCATATTGGTTTTATGATGCTTAACTATGTATTGATTTTAAGGTTTTTAATACAAAATTTTAAGAGCTTATTATTTTATTGGTTCTGCCCTCAAAATCATTAGTCATACTAATAAAAATTCTCAAATGTTTTCGCTACCAACAAGTCCAATCAGTAGAGATCTAAAATTTCAGTGCCGGCGCCGAGTAAATGCGATATTCAGTCTAATCTGCTTACTCTTGATGCCGACCCCAATATAGTTGGAAATTAGGTTAGTAGGAGCAGGATGCCACAATTTTAATTGCACACTAATACGCGCGAATTAGTAGTAATTTGACGACCAATAATTAAAGTGCATTTGGATAGCCGGTCGAGTCGACGAATAAGTCAATGTTAGAAATTAGAAATTATATTAATTACTATCAAATGCAGAAGTATTTTGGTTATTATTGTCTTTTCCTACGGGTACTTAAGTAAATATTTTTAAAACAACATTTGGACATTTGGATTTCTCACCGATTTTAATGATGAATAATTTTAGATTTTTCAGACTCGTCCAAACTTATCCCAGTGCATCTTAATACTATTTTAGCACTTCTGACCCATCTTTAACGTATTACAAAAGTGATAATGACAACTGTTTAGCTTTTAATAGCTGTATTAGTTTAGGAAGATTTAAATAGCGAGCTAGAATAATGTGGTACTCCAAATAATCGTTATTGCAACCTGCATTTTTGATATAGGGAATTTTATATTTAAAATTTGAGAGTTTCATATAAATCGTACATGTAGCTATTGATCCAATATGTGTATGAAGCTTCAAAGCAATATTCGGTGCGGCGAGGTATTAACTTTATTACATTTTTCGTTCGCTTTTATATTTTTGATGCGATGAAATAGAATAAATAAAAGTTGGAGGTGCTGTATGTTTAAAATCGCTCACCTGTGAGAATATTTTTTCTAGATTTTTGCGGTAGCGTAAACATTGTGATGAAACCTTGCATGCCTAAAATTTGTTTCGTAGTATAGTTTTTTTTAGAGTGTAGTATTTTAGAGCAGAGCAATATTATTAATTATTGAAAAAATACGATCAAAACATGATTACAAGAAATGCAATGGTATCTACTTGAAATCAGAGGCCAAAAATCATTGTTTTTTTTCTAATCTTTGTTTTATGTTATAAAACCTATTAATGATTTCATTCAAAATCACGAACCTTCATAAAACATTAAAATTGCCCTTATATTTTTAGGGAGGCCCCAAAATTAAAACTTATATCAATATTGGCGCACTCTATCATACTTACATTAAGGCTGCCATGTGACTTGTCATCTCCGAAGCTATCCGTAGAATTATGGCTCTGGCCGCTACTTGCGCTCGACGTCCTCTCTCTGGCGGCTCGAGCCCAGGATTCAAGCCGTTTCTGAGCGGCCCATACCCCCGGTGGGCCTAACCCACTCATCTTGTCTATATCATCACTATACTATAGGCCGTAACACAGACTTTCAGACTTATTCTACAATTATTACTGTTTTCGTTGTAGGTTAAGTGTTAAGTATCACTTAGTCTTGCTGGAAACCAATTTTGATTAATGAAAAATTGAGGTTGAGAATCTAATTAGATTGTCAAGTCTCGCGGCTCTGGAAAGTGCTCGGAATAGGGATGTCTGATTTTGTATAACGTCTAGTGGTTTAAGAAGCCTTTGTTTTTATTGCGGATTTTAATTACACGGAAAGACTTAGAGATATATTAAAAATCCTTCCTCCAAATTAAACATTAAAAAAATATATTTTGTTTAAAAAAAAAGTACTTAAAACTGTGGTCTTACTTTTTTTAATAGCCATTTTAGTATAATTTATATAGTAAAATCACATTTGCCGAGTCAGCTAGTTACTAAATAACTCTTTATAAGTCCAAAAATATTAAAATGTTCATAAAAGAAAACGCACATGTTTAGGCGTATTTTTTGGGCGCGTTTTTATTGTTTCCATATCGTTGGATACCCAACGACTTAAAACACAGCATAGTTTAATGGTATAGAAGGTGTATCAGTATACATATTGTTATATGAGCTTTACTGTTAACACCAAAATAGATACACGATGAATTGACAAGCCATATTGACTGATAAAATGCACACCCTGTTTCACTTCACTAATGAAATGAACAATTCCTCTGTGCGGCAAATTATGAAATCTAGGAAAGTCTATATGTCAAAAGCTTTATAGGGTGTTCTTTTACAAATTATTGCAGTTAAACCCGACCCGGACAATACCTCTTAACAAAGCTCAGTAGTTTAATTAAAACCAGAGACTGCAACTATTTCGCTCAAGTTTACTACAGTTTTTTATTCAAGTACTTTATAATAGCTGTGTTTCTGAAGATAATTAATTGCAGTTATGAAAGAAACTTGCTTTTAAAGACTGCACTTTTAAATGCATTTGTTTGAGCTCTAAAAGTTCCCAAGTCGTTTATCAAATATGAATAATTAGCCTTACATTGTCAGTGTTCTTTTAAATGAACTTAAATCAATGCAGCTTAACTTTGATGTTCACCCGAACCATTAACGAAAGTTTGTGCCGAGCTCAAGCTTAATGAGTTATTGCAATGTTCAAAAATAAAGTTAAGTAAACATTAACTGAATTGCGCACAAAACTTGAAGTGAAGTTTTTAGAAATTCAATCATGAGCTCATAATTTTCAGAACTCGATTTGAGCAAGCAATTCATAAAGTTTTTAAAATGTTCTCAACTCTTTTTTAATTGAAAACATGTCAGACAGCGTGGAGGGCGTAGAGGCGGGGTCGTAGACAGGCCACGTCCTGCGTGGGCGCCGCGCGATCATACTCATGCCACTCGTACTACGGCTCGTAGTAAGTCTACGGCATTAAGGGTGGGAGTTTGTTTACTCACACCGCCTCTAATCAATGTTCCCGCTCCGATATCCGAAGCGTTTCTCGGAAAATCCATATTTCATAGCCCGCTCTATAAACTGTAGACGCTATAGCATAAACCGCCTTAAAATTACTCTCGAAGTTGAAAAACAAATCACAAGTTTTGACGACGCGAATATGTTATTGTATATTGGGTTGTCAAATCGATACTTTGTAATGTGATTTATTGTACGGCGAAAATGTTACGTGGGATCATGTGACAGTCGATAGTAAAGCATATTGATTTCACATTAACATTTCGTGAGCGTAATACGTTGAAGTCTTGTGTAATTGGTTTTATTTGCTTGTTTTTGGGAACATTGCAGTCAAGGACACGAGCCCCACGTTGGGCGCCAAATGTAAAAATACTCGAGCGTGTATTTTAATAATTAATCGAATATGAAAAGGTAATTTTCTCTGCAACGAAGATGTTTTCACGGGAGCGTCATAAACGCAATTATTCTGTGACAGCGTTTTAATTACACGGACCAAATGAGAGAGTGCTACGTTCACATCTAATATCTTTTAGAGAGTGTTCTAAAATTATTGCTGCGAAGTTTTTCAATTTTGTACGAGCGGATAAGTAGAGTACTAAAGAGGTTTCGTTCATACATGGGTAATGCGAAAGCGTGAAATAACTTGGAGGAGGATTATGGGCTAACTGTTGCGCCTCGACCTTCCCCCAGAGGGATATTATCGCGGAGATTGCCGTATTTATTTAAATTTTCCAGTTAACGTCGCTCTGATTATGTTTGCGTTTAAATAATCTTGTGGCGGGTCTGTCACGAATTGGATTATCATTAATTACATTTTGGTACTTTGATAGAGTTATTTAATAGTTTTGACGAGGAGACGTTACCTAGTTATACAAAGGAGATGATTAGATTCAAATAAATGGAAATGTTAAATAAGACGTCGTTATAGTTTAATATTTCTGTTAGATAAATTATTGCGTTGTATTAATGATTACTCCTGTTTTACGAGATACAAGTAGCTGCTTAGTAATAGTCCTGGATATAGTTATTACATATTTAACGAATGTCAAACTGAATTATTCACCGAGCAGCATGCACCGACACTTCGAGTAAATATGTAAATTTCTATAAATATGTAAATACGCGGAGACGAGACCGAAGACGACGACGATATATAAATTACAAATGAACAATTAATACAATTTCGAGCACTTTTGAGGCACTAATAATGATTATTTAATTAACAAAAAAGAAACACTCTGTATACACAAGAAAAAAAAACAAATAAATAAAAAGTTGTTTTAAAATACGAAAAAATAAATCGAGCACGTAATAATGAGTGGAAGAAAACACAGACTTTTTTTCAACACGTATAACTAATAAGGGGTGTGCTATAGTCTCTTCACTATCACTAGGGTTGTCGGGGAGCGGTCGGCGCGGCGAACGGCTCGCGCACACTGCCGCCGCCCGGGCGTAGAGTTACCAGCCCTCGAGTAGGAATACCCCCACTGAATTTCGCCTTACCGTGTGGCGAAACTAGCAAAAGTACCCACCCGTGTAATCGGGGCTCTCGGGTCAGTGCGGATGTGCAGATTTAGTCTAATTGTCAGTCATTAGACGGACGGAATGAAGGGAATTATTCACGATGTAGGTGGCTTAGGAAGGAGCATGGAGATGCGGTTGGTGAATGCCGTAGAACAATAGTTAATTACATGGTTTATACGGTCTTGCAGTTCCCGAGGTTCGCAATCAAACTACTAACTACAACGAGAGTTCCAAACCCTATTCTCCAGAAGCGATATTCAAGCTAACCTTTCTATCTCGTGTACGTATTACTGTGTTCTGCGCACATTATTTTAGCAAGAGTCCATGTTTTGGGGATTTTCTTTTAGAACACGCAACGTCAAAAAGAAATTCAACAACCGACTTAAGTTTTATTCTATAGTCTCTGTCTATCCCTATGGGAAAAGGGCGTGTTTTATATAAAATATGTTTTATAATATGGTTGTCCTATTTTTTTTTCATTTCATTTACTAAAAACTAAATAACCTATTGCCTCATCACCTCTTCTCTTTTACTTTTCTTAAGCCTAAATCTCCCGTTTTTTTTGGCAAGTATCTTCCGTGTGGCAACACAGGGCGGTGGCGCATTTTGGTCGCGTCACTTTCTCCAGACGCGAGCAACAGGTACAGAGGTACAACTCGCGTATATTTTTAACTATACCCTTAATTGCTTGAAGGATTCGGACCGACGACGGACGGACGACCAATCGATAGATACTGATTGAACGATGAATGGAAAAGTCACTTCTGACGAAAAATTTAGGGGTGATAGACCACTTTTGTGGAGGCTATTATGCCTATAGTAATAGTTCTTTGTATCGATATTTATTTTAAAACACCTTGATGAAAATATCTCCCATTAAGTATGAATGAAACTTATTTTGATCATGGACTAACAATACCTTGAACTAAAACAGATGATTAATGGTTTTTAGGAAACGTATAATAAAGGTCAATACCTTCTACGAATGTTTACCATAAAGTAGGTAAACAAGTTGACTCATTCAGGGCAAACATTTAGATTTCAATTTATTTTAAACACTTTCTCTAGCTAGAGGGAATGGTGACAAGTAGATAGATTGTGTAGCGAAACTTCTGAGCTTCATTGGCTTATTCACTATGGACCCTAAAGAAGAATGAAGCGTGATAGAAAATCAGACTTCCTGAGTTATTCAGCGCGTCAAAAGAAAAAATAACAGCCCGTAGCCGAGGCCCGTCCGACGCAATTTGTAAGAGTCACCGAGAGAAATGGATCCCACTAGCGTCCGTGCAAAGCTGTCGTTCTGATTTTGTACGTGTGAAAAGCCGTGCTGGCATCTAATAAAGCCCTTTAGGGAATTAGTGAATGCAGCGCTATTCGCCCCATATACTAGTTTATACGTCTGCAGTTTGGAGAATCCATTAACAGTCCTGAGAGCCGGGTTTTCGTAGAATGAGAGGAATTAGGTTAATTTATCGTGCTGGTCAAGCACGGTTCTCGTCTGACTTTACTCTGGATAACCGGATTTACTCTGAGATTGCTAACTGTGGATTTAAAAGCAATAATGATATGGCGAAATTGTGATGCAAATAATTGGCCAACCTATTTTTCAAATTATTTGTATCTCATCGTAACTGGTCACGTGTCACGTGTAGTCACGTGATATTAGTGTTATGAAAAGAAATACGTGCCAAAAAATTAAAATTTCAAACTCACGTTAAAATAGTTCTACTTAATATTTTTTCACAATCAAAAACGGCCAGGCTTAATGCCATAAATTTTAAAAACCTAAAAATCTACATTATGACACTTCAACATAGAATTATGGATGACAATGGGAGCAAATCACGAAGGTTTTGAACCGGCCTGTATCCGGGCGGCGCGCGGCGGAGGCGGCACGAGTGTTCCCGACAAACGGCCAACTTTCACCCGATACTTCCCCTGATAAATTGTAAATGATTATGATTGATTCCAAGCCCAACTTTCCCAACAGCTATACAATTGACTGATTTATTTATTAATTTCGACCCAACGTGTTTTCCTTCAATTATTACGACTTTATCGATTTTTAATGTATTGTCGTGCTCGTTTTGTATTTAAGGGTTGTTAAAGACATTTCTGTCGACTCGATTTTAGACGCATATTTGCTAATCTTTTGTTGTGAGGAATCGAATGTTATGTTATATATTATAATTATATATGAATACTAATGTAGTTTTATTCAGAAGAGTAAAAACTTTAAATAAGTACTCAATTTACCTCAATTAGTTAATGTAGAATTACTTGAATTAGAAACAACAACAGGTGCATTCTACGAACCCACTAGAATAACCTTTCAACCGAATCCTACGAATAAAATAAATAATATACAGCTCGTAGAACAAGAGGCTTTCACTACAAGATGGAAGGATTCCGCCCACTTACAACAAGTATTTCCTCAGAGAACTCACATAAAGCCTATTTCTACAGGAACATATGTCCGAAGATTAGGACAAGAGTGGGCGAATTAATTACAAATAAGGTTTTTCTTTATACGAGTTACAAAGAATTAGTATTAGTTACTGAGTATAAGAATATCTATACTAATATTATAAAGCTGAAGAGTTTGTTTGTTTGAACGCGCTAATCTCAGGAACTACTGGTCCGATTTGAAAAATTATTTCAGTGTTAGATAGTCCATTCATCGAGGAAGGTTATAGGCTGTATCATCACGCTACTACCAATAGGAGCAGAGTACCAGTGAAAAATGTTACAAAAACGGGGAAAATTTTGAACCATTCTCTCTTATGTGACGCAAGCGAAGTTGCGCGGGTCAGCTAGTATAATAAGATATGTTGATGGTAATTATTTATTTTGTTATTACATGTATGGTAGGAGAATACGCCTGAAGGTGTACAAAAAAAACAACGACACACATATTAGATTCGCAGTTTGTGTATGCATGGAAATTATTAAGCTTTTTCTTCTTAATTGGTTTTATAATGTTTTCTTAAGGTCCATTGTATTTTTGTATTGGTTGTGTTTTACTCATTTTCAGAATCTAGACACCAGCTTTAAGAGGTCTTGAGGCAATCTCAGAAGTGTGTGTTTGTTCTTACAGGTCATGTCAATACCTCGTTTGTATTTTATATGCCTAAACAGGAACTTGAACGACAATCGACTAAATTAAGGTTTTTGATATAACCTTGACATTTTATTAACCTCCTATCTTCATAAACTCAACGTTATCCAACGTCAAAATTTCTTTAGATTTTCTACCAAAACAAGTTTCAATTCTTCTTTATATCGTAAAATAAATGCATTTCTGCAAGGTTTTACTTGTTTTCCCGTAACCAAATTATGTTTTTTTTTTCTGTACAAATAAACATTACATTAATTAATAAGGTTGTTTTTATACAGTATACTTTGATTGATATCTTAGCCGTAGTCAACAAGATATAGTATCCTCGCTTCTAGCAGACAATGTATAATTCAGTTGAGCTGTTAAACGGAATAGTTAATTAAGTGAGGTCCGGCCGTCTGACGCGACGACTGTCTTACTACATTCTACAGTAAAATTGTACTGTTTGTAAAATGTTTTACTTTTCAAATTAGTTATTCTATTACTATAAAGAATGTTACAAAAACTTAGAAGAGGGTGTAGCTTTTTTATTTTAATATAATTACATACTAGTAAAATTCTTCATGCTAAAATCTTGAACACAAATTCGACCGACCAAGGCGCCGGCCGCCTGGCTTAACTTACATATCGTGCTTGTGATATTGCTATACACATAGACGACTATCAAAGGGTACCGCGTACAGTAGCGCGATTCGAAAGTTTGACACTTAAAATGTACTGACAAAATAGTTCCTACGGTGTTCGTTAGAGGCGCTAATCAGATTTTCATACAATATTTCTCAATTGCTAGCTGGTTGTCAGAAGTCAATAGTGGTAGAGAATCGAGCTACTGTTCGTAGCTGTCAACATGTAATTTTAGTGTATATTGACCACTACAAAGGCGTTCTTAAATAATTAAAGAGCGTTGTTCTTGTTCCAAATGTCATAAGTCGTAAGAGAATGCTTAATCGAGCAGTTTCTAAGGGAATACTTGATTGGCCGTCCCTTCGTCCTATGTACAGGGTGTTGAGTCACGTTAGAGGGTGTAACATTTTGTTTATTGACTGACAATGTAATATTATGGTTATCGATGCCAGTTGTGAGCAGGATTTGCGCTTGTATAATTAGCGCGTATAATACTAGATGATAAAACATGAAAGACTGTCTATATAATCTAATGAATTTAAGGTTGTTATTTGTTTGACATCGGTTAAAGTAAAAATGTACTGAAAATACATATTATATCGTTTAGCACATTATGCAATGGTATCAAGTTCTATTTGTATAAAAATACCACTTTTCCAACCAAGAACAAGTCCTTTGTCACGGGGACTTTAACCAAATACGTAGAAAATACAAGCCAGGCTCAAAATTGATTGCAATGAGTGGGGAATCAACTTCGTAGCTTCTTCAATATTACACTGCGAACGTCGTCATTTCACGTCAAATTTGTTTGATCAAAGTTTCATAGTATTACTCACCCTGTACACAAGTGCATCTAGGTAAGTGATCAAGCGTCAAGCACAAACTAGCTGGTTCATTATTGAACGTTTGCTCCAAACTATTACACCCACCGTCCGGCGGGAATTTGTGTTGTTTTCATAACAATACTGTCTCGACTCTCTTGGGTGGCGTAGGTACATTGCTTGCATTATTCTTATACAGCGTGTTATAGCTCTGAAGAAAAGGTCCTGTTTACTATTGTGTGCATTATTAAACTTTTGTTTTAAGTATAAACAAAAGCGTACTCTGTCGAAACTGTTGCATTGTTGGTCACATTATGTGACCCTAGTGCAAGTTTCTTACTTAATTGTAGGTTTTTTAAAACATTATCTGCGTATTTCATTTTGTCGTGGGGAATTTACAACAAACATTTTTTTACTGAAAATATTTACATTTACTTGTGAAATAAAAATAAAAAAAAACATCTATCTATATTTTTTTGTAATTAAATTTTTGTACCGTGGATAGCAACGTGTTAACTACCATAACATAGAAAGTTACTTTAGTAGTACGTCAGTAGTACCAAGCTGCTGTCTACTGAACTACTAACAGTACAATATCAAACGGAAAAATGCTGAGTAATAATGTAAATAATAAATAATGATCATATTGGTGATGTTCTTCAAAAGGTCAGATGCGTACTCATAACCGACAGTCATGCACAACAGTACGTATGAATTTGAATGAAACAAAAGAAGTATGGAGAGATTGGTCTTTGGTATCTGCCTCTTTAGCAATAAGTATATTGTAATGCAAGTAATACAGGGCCCGGTTATACTTCTTCTGGAGAAGTATTAAATAGCTTATCAGATGGAATTTTGACAGTGGTTTTCATACATTTGCTATCATGCCGGGATGAAATAATATAAATTAAATCTTTACTGAACAAAAACCTTACAATTATTAGCTTCATATAAAAGATTACATAATTTGTATGAGGCGTGCAAAGCCTAAAGCCCTTCCTCCTAAACTAAGATACGAATGTCTTAGGAAGTGTTCTACTGTCGCTTGGACGTTATTCTACGTTATATACATACATAAACTAATCAGCAGATTATACCTAGTTACCTGATAGTCCTGATACTGACTCACATGTTGTGGAACTGGCACTAAAGATAGTAAAAAGTTAAAAAACATCTTATCCTTCATTTTTTACATTGCCACACGAAACTGGGTTGCCGCAAAATACCAATAACAATTTCCATACGCATATTCGTATGCAATATTCCAATTCACGGTAATACATCAAAGCCCGTATCAACACAACGAGGTAGCATTCGAGGGCTGTATCCATTGACGGCTCTCCATCGAGCGGCGGTCGTACCGGACGTTGCGGTGCTTCAATGTACACGAGATGAATCGTTGAGCCGTGGATACAGTAATTGATTAATTGTTGTGCTCTTTGTATGAATAAATGCGTTCGTGACGCGGTTTATTTATTTGTGGTTTGAAATAGGTCATGCTTTGTCATATATGTAGGGCGGATTAAGGGTAGATTACCAAAAGTTAGTATTAAAGTCTTTCTTTTAATCAACCTTTTTACCCAAATTATTTATGTAAGTAGTTAAGTCATGGTTTGAATGTCAACAATATTAAGCAGTTATTTAGAAGTTATTATCTTGTTATCAAGGCAATAGTTATTTTGATAATAATGACGTTCTGTTCGCGCTAGTATTTTGGTTTAGAGCATTTATCTGACTTGATTGTATCTTGAACGGAGAATGGTGTGTTAGTAATGAGCTTGGTAGATCCATTTAAGTTTAGAATTCACGTTTACGTAGAATTCAAGTTTATGAACGTGTTGTTTTAAAGCCAAAGTACAATAATTACTGCACTATATAGCAGCTTTTATTTATTTATTTATTTATTATGGATCACCAACAAGAAATACACTTTACAAAAACAGAATTACATGCAATGTGAGATAAAAGTTAAGTGCTTTCTCAATTACAGGAGATCACAGCATTCAAATTATATAATTAATTGCAAATTAAAATTATATTAGTAGATACAGTGTTTACATTGAATAGAATTACAAAATATTAAACAAGATAAATAGACTATACAGAATAATAACAACATTAAATTGAGTAGTGTGTGAAGTTAAACAAAAAAAAAATCGAGGTATTAAACATTATGAATGCTCTGTAAATAATTGATAATGTTACTCTTGAACTTTGGCAGAGTGTTACCAAAGACGTCTACGTCCTGACAGAACTCCGATATGGTATTATATTGGTTGATTAATCGAGCAATAGGCGAGTGTCTACCCAGATTTGTTCTGTGTCGCGGGGCTCTTAGTAGCGCGCAGGGATATCGAGGAACTCTGTGTGGCACATTAATGAATATTTTCCTAAGAAGAGCTGGACAGTCAATGTAATTATTGAGTAGTTTGTACAAAAATATCATATCAATGAGAGTGCGCCGAGATTCGAGAGACATCATCTTGAAGTGGTGAAGTCTGTCACTGTAGGATTTTAAGCCCCTCAAAATAGCTGCTCGAAATGTCACATGTCGAACCAGTCTTTTTTGCGTTCTTTCTATTCGAGCAACATGCACTTGATAGCTGGGATTCCAAGAACTGCTACAGTACTCTAGTTTTGCTCTAACCAAGCAGTTATAGAGGAGGAACGTGGTGGATGGTTTCCTAAATTCTCTTGAAGAGCGAATGACAAATCCTAGAGCTCTATGAGACGCTGCAAGTGTGTTGTCTATATGCGGAATAAAAGATAATTTGCTGTCCAAATAGACCCCTAAATCCCTTATTACATTTTGCTCCCGCAGTAAATTCCCTTGTATGTTGTAAGTGGACTGTGTTATATTATGTTTCCGCGTGAATTTTATGTGAACACATTTAGTGCAGTTTAAGTCCATCTTATTGAGATTACACCACTGGTTAAGTTTATCAATATCTGATTGAAGTAACTGCACATCAGCTTCCTGTCTTATTATACGGATTAATTTTAAGTCGTCCGCAAAAAGATACGGAGTGGAATTAGTAAATATATCAGTTATATCGTTTATAAATATATTAAAAAATAAAGGACCCAAGTTCGAGCCTTGTGGTACCCCAGACGATGCAAAAAATGTCCGTGATTCTTCACCATCCATGACTACCGAAGCTGGTCTTTCGGTTAGATATGATTTACACCAATTCAAAGTTGAGCCTGTAATGCCAAGGGACTGCAGTTTTTGTAGAAGTATACTGTGACTCACTTTATCGAAAGCCCTGGTAAAGTCAGTATATATAGCATCAACCTGTAGACCCTGATCAACAGCAGCTGATAGATCACTTATGTAAGTAATAAGATTGGTGTTTGTTGATCTTTTTACCATAAAACCATGTTGATTAACTGATAGAGAGTTCTTAACGTGGGCATAGATTTCAGCGTATATAAGAGATTCGAATACTTTGGACGGCGTAGATAGAATAGATATCGGACGATAATTTGAAACTAGCTCACGTTTACCACTTTTATGGATTGGGACTATCCTCGCTCTCTTCCACTCATTGGGGAATACGCCCGATTTGAGAGATGTGTTAAAAATATGTGACAGTGGAGGAGAAAGTGTTTTTGCGCAACGTGACCAGAAAGTAGGGGGTATACTGTCGGGACCAGCACCTTTCGAAACATCGAGCCCTGAGAGTTTTTTTTCAACAATTTTGGGTGATATTGTAAAGAATGGAAGTTCGGAATGGGTGATGGGTGGTGCAGGACACGGCGATGTATTAATATCTGGCTCGAAAACTGAAGAAAACTGGTCAGCAAACAAGTTTGATATGTCTTTGGGGTTACTGCATTTTTGGTCCCCTAGAATCATTTGTGAAGGGTAAGACGAACTGCACTTTCTCAGATTTTTTATGTGAGACCAGAAAAGCTTTGGGTGTTTTGCAATTGCGTTTTCAATATTGCCTATGTATTAATTGTAACATTGCTTTATAAGCGTACCACACTCTTTCCTGACGTACTGAAATTCGATAACATCTAAAGGATTATTAAATTTTTTGATTTTATTGTGCAGCTTGAGTTTAGTTTTTAACAGTTTGGTGAGTTGTTTACTATACCAAGGAGGATATTTACCGGCAAATTTAAGTGTTTCCGGTACATACATTTTTATTACTTCTTTTATTTTACTATAAAATATGTCCACTAGGGAATCGATGTCAGTGATAGAATCAAATTGAGCACTCCAGTTCACATCCTCTAAGGATTTGATGATCTTTTCATAGTCGGCTTTGAAGTAATTAAATCTCATTATCGGCTTGATTCTACCCTTAACTGTCATTGATAACTCTGAAGAAATTTCAATTGCTGGATGGTATTTATCTATCTGTCTGATGGGATTTGGACAATTGTTTACTTTTATTTCCTCGATGTCAGAGAGTATCAAGTCTAAAGTTTTATGTTGAAAATTTTTGACGCCGTTATATTGGTACAGGTTGTTCAGAGCAATGAAATCTAAGAAAATGTCTTTAATGTGATTGGAATTAGAACTAGAAACAACAGTACAGGGTTCGGTGGCATTTGATTGTGTCCAGTCAATGCAGCTTAAGTTAAAGTCACCAATAATTAGAGTTGAGCTATTAGGATTATTATACATTACTAAGTTACAATTTTCTGTAAAATGTTCTATCACTTCAGTGGTTATTGGAGGAGGTAAATAGACACCGCAGAGTTTGATCTCACTCGTCTCAATAGATTGTAATTGCAACGTGACCCAAAGATCTTCACAGTTACTCTCCCATTCAGGCACCCTACGAGAGATTAGTTTATTTGACACTGCTATCAGTACACCGCCGCCCGTACTTTTATGATTATTAAGGATAGATGTTTCACGATCCCTCCTGTATACCGTGTAATTAGTGGTAAAAAGTTCTTGGTCTAAAACATCACTAGAAAACCAGGTTTCTGTAAGGACATATACATCGTAGTCAGAATTGTAAATCTGCTGTCGTACATGTGAGAGACTAGTTCGTAGTCCTCTGGTATTCTGATAATAGCATTTTAAATTAAATTTGAGTTTTTTAAGTACAATATAACACGCAATAATAATAGTGAATAAAAATAATTATCAATATACATAGAGAATTAGGACAATGATTTGAGTTTTTCCATATCGTTAATGACATGACCCTCAGATAATTCATCTTTTTTCATGAATATCCGCCCATTGCGGACCCACACGAACTTGTAGCCGCGTTCTTTGGCGCGGACCCGTGCTGCTGCATGAAGTGCCTTGTTTTCCGCCGACAGGTGTTCGGCTACATATATCGGTGACGGGTTATCGCCGCTGATGCCTAGATGACTCGAATTTAACTTACTCTTAGGGTTCTTTCTGTTGTAATTCATCGACGCGGCCAAGAAAGTGTCGCGCTGTCGAGGACTGTTGAATTTGACCAAAACCGATCTAGGTCTGCTATTTTGCTTGTTGATTTTAGCGATCCTTGAGCAATATTGTATATCCGTGTCACCAATTTTGCAGCCGATTATATTACTCAGATGAAGGACGGAACTTACAAGGTTTTCATTTTTATGTTCTGGTACACAATGCAGTTCAATATTATTCGAACGAGCGTGCTGCTCCATCAGATTTAGGCGCTTAGTAATATCCTTGATTTCTTCTGGAGCACTATGTTATCCTTCTCTAGTTTATCTATGGTGGTAGTTTTCGAATCAAGGTTAATCTTAATCACCTCATACTGCGAGTTAAAGAAGTTTAAAGATTGCTGGAAATTAGCAATCGATTCATTGATGTGATTGAATTGTTCCTTGACAAGTTTTTGTATTGAATCTTGTAATGCGCGGTCAATTTCCTGGCGTATTATTTCTCTCAGCGCTGTACTAGTGATGTTTGGTAAAGTAGTTTCATCCGCTTGGTCGAGTTCTTGTTGTTGGGTAGGTTTTCTGCGCTGGGTATTTTTAGTAGCCATAATGTAATAGGTTAATAGCTTGAGCGCGGTAATAAAGTTTTGGTCAGTATTGAAGCGGATATTGCACACTAATAAAGGCACTTCCTCGGTAGAAGCAAGCAGTCGGTGCAGGTGCAGTGTGCGTGTACATGCGAAACTGTCTATGTGTGCGTAGAAGCGAGCGAGCTGCGGGTTGCCCTAGGTCAGGGACAACTAGCCGTTAATTAGTATATTTGAAAGTTTTTTGCTTGTTACTCACTCAGTTTTTGAAATTCTGAAATTCTAAAGGCACCACTGTTTAGATTTTTTCACCAGCCACACGGGGATATATAACAGCACTGGTATCAATCACTTTTAACACGTATTTACATTAAATTTTGAGGAGCAATTGAGAAACACTGTTGACTCAAAACACTCAGAAGCGAAGAAAAGGCACCCACAATATTGATTCAACAAGTGAATAGCACTAGTATGGCCAATAGCTGTATTTGAATTGAGCATTTACGTGCCTTTGAGAACTTGTAAACTATCGATTCCGGTTGTTGTTAATTGCAGTATAGGTTAAGCTAAGTCAAAGGCGGTCAACTTGAACAATCCTGTCTCTAGGTTGTTTAGTAATAACCAGACGACAGGGAGGGATTTTATGCTTTTAAGACTTAATACCTTAAACTTTACATTGACGAGGAACAAAATATATATGTTTAGAATTATTGTGTCGTTGTTGTTAACAGGAAAAGATGGAAAAATATACTTATAACTAATAATAAATTCCGACATGTATCTTAAGTTACAGAGACAAGTTAAAAAGGAAAACTAACGACCAATTCTCATAGTTCAATTTATTCTTTACATAAATTCGTTCCTTTTTGGAATTAATTGTCATTTTCATGACAGAAATTAGTAGAATCGGGCACCCGATTCTGTACTATAGCTATATTTTTGAGAATAAGTGTAATTCGAGAACATTCTGAACGAATTTTTTTCAGGTCACACCACATTGTGCGCGGTCCGAAGTACTTCAAACAAGTAGGGCCAGTAATGTGCTTGCGGAGGGAGTCTCCGTCAACAAAGGTTCGATACACGCCGTACTTCATTCGTTAACCCCCACTAGTAAGGGCCTGAGAGTTTTTCTATGTTACCGCTGTAGCGCGATGGCAGAATATTTTTCAAATCTATGCTATCTATACTAATATTATGAAGCTGAAGAGTTTGTTTGTTTGTTTGAACGCGCTATTCTCAGGAACTGCTGGTCCGATTTGATTTTTTCAGTGTTCGATAGTCGATTTATCGAGGAAGGCCATAGGCTATATATCATCACGCTACGACCAATAGGAGCAGAGTACCAATATTTTGTTTTTACAAAAACGGGGAAAATGTTGCCCCATTCTCTCTTATGTGACGCAAGCGAAATTGCGGGGGACAGCTAGTTATATGATATGCAGTGTCATCTAACAACTGGTGAAGATGTTACATCTATACCCAACTGTGTTCTAGAAACCATCTAGTTATTTTTAAAGATATCCTGTAAGTATATAATCGGCTAATAAGTTGATTGAGTAAAGCTATTCAATGATAATAAAAACGACCATTTGGCAAAATTACACACAAAAATTATCCACCGTATTTGTGCATGACTATCCCCCGGTTTCTGAGTACATTTAGCGGTAGTTTATCTATTCAATAGCGTTTTTTTGTATAAGTTTTAACGCTATTGAATAGATAAACTACCGCTTAACGCACCTCAGAAACGGGGGGTAAATGACAGTCATGAACATTTTAAATAGTAATTGCGTTTGGAAAAAGTCATATTAGTAGCAGTGAAGTGCCCAAAATTATAATATAATCATCACAAACTTATCATATCTAGTATTAGCACAGTGCAGACTACGCTATTAGCATGGCTTGTTCAAACACGCTGAACTTTTCATTAGCATTGTCTGTTCCACAACGCGACTTTCACATTATTATTTTACAGACTATCCAAAAATAATCTGACCACTTAAATATACAAGAGCAGGTGTACGTTTTCCGAAACAAAGGTGTACTTTGTCAAGTGTTTTCCAAACGACTCTACCTTGAATGTTTGACAGTACGGCGAGAGGTTAACCGTCGATCGTTAAGGTAGAAACATATTGGCGAATATGCGTAAACGCGAACGAGTAAATACCATTCTGTAACTGCTTTGTGGGTGTGTCTCTGTTACAGAAGATGCCAAGAGCAAAATCTAGCCAAAAGGATAATTGTAAATTACAGTGTGTTGTATTTCGGATTGGCATGATTATACAAGCCTCTCGTATAGAACAATTATTAAAAAGACAAGTACTATACATGCAGACAGTCATGCCAAATTGATGAAAAATGAAATGTCACTGCATAGAGGTCAAAGTACACTTTACTTTTCAACGCTTTAATAATACAATGACATGTTAAAATAAAGTGTTCGGCGCAGATATGTTCGCGGTGTTTACGCCAATGTGTTATACACCTCACACAAACTGAATGAAAATTTAATACAATCACGTACAGTTTCGCTTCAAGTTATTTTCAACTCGTGTGCCGATGGTTTTGTGAGTTTTGAAACAGACTATTTGTTGTAACCAGTCAGGTGTGGCGACTTTGATTCAGTTTGTTTTATTACGTTTGTACACTAAGTTAAGACACTTAAGGAGAATAACTTTATAGCGAAGTTCTAGGTTAGAAGCGACATATTTGTTCGATGATTTCTATTTATTAAACGTTTGGAATGAAATTTTGACACTACAATACAAGCGTAGGTATAGGATCACTATAAGCCAAATTGAAACACGTTGGACTTTATTTCCATGTCATGTCAACAGATACAGTCAAAGTTGGTTGAACACAAGTTGACAAAAAATCGCAAATTACTTATATTGTTTTCCTATTATAATCAGTATTATAATCAATTTCCTATTATATTTACTAATAAAATACACGTAGTAAATCACTATCTAACGAACAAATATGTTAAGTGCGATTCGTTACATTATAACAAACATTACACAAGAATTTTAGATTGACAATGTCAATCCATCTACCATAACACCACTGGCCATGGTATTTCATAAAGAAATACATAATATATTCTCCCAGTACATTATTCCAATACATAGTAGACTATATGATACATCTATTAGTGTAAATGAACGAGCAAGTGATAGAGCTTCGCAGATTGATATCTTCTATGGCATCGCGGCGGAGATACGTAATTGGATATACGTGCGATATAAAGACGAACACTGCAACTATAGTTATAGTTATATGTTTAGAAAACAGTATATGCATCAGCATTTATACGAGAACCTATTGCAAATTGCAAGACAATAAAATGACTGCTGTTGAAAGGTATAGTATATTGCATAAGAAAATTGTTAGATCATCAAAAACGTGGGATTATAGTTTTTTTCAGGTTACAGTCATACTTTAGTTCAACAATATTGGTTATATTATTGTCCAGGGAGTCATATGGTTAGCGATTTTTGATAAAACTTTTGTAAATAGGTCTAGAAAATGCAGCAAGTCCGGTATGTACTTTAGAGGATGGTTAGAGAATCTGTTAATTTTTATTATCTGCCTATTTGTAGTTATATTACTTCATCAAAAAACTTATAGATTTATTACATTAGAAAAAAAACACTCAGATCTTTTTTATCTACTGTGAGAATATAAATATTAAACACATCGAATTTTAAACAATTACGTTCATAAATAAACTCGATTTAGAAAACAATATTTTACGAGTTATCCTCATTTATCAAGAGTAAAACAGGAAAAATAGGAGTTATGCTGTCAGCCTCCAGTCACGCGGGAAAAGTGTGTAAGTGAGAAGTGATGTAATATGAGTGGGGCAAGGTATCAATGGGTTGTTACATGTTATGTGTCGCTTAATGGACTCGATCGAGCGGGAAATTGTTATAGATTGTTTGTTTTAACTGGCGTTTAAGTGTTTTGACGAAAATAATTAAGATATATGATATGTTAAGTCTTTGTTTACCGCCTACCCCTATGGGTGAAAGGCGTTATATATACGTATGTATGTATAATTAAGACTTCTAATTCCTGCCTCCTAGTTGCAGTTTATTCAAGAAAAGTAGTAATGTTTTTTTATTTGAAATGTTTTTAAATATTTGCTACTGAGATTGACTGGTTGACCAAAATTGGAAAACCTTATCACACTTTCCTGAGCCGGGAGTTACACCTACGGAACGCCGTGCAGAGTTAGGTCAATACTAAAACGATTTTGAGCAAAACTGATTCTTTTGACAAAAACTCTGATGATACATTACTTCTTTTATCCACGTGTACTCAAGAATATATGATGATTACGTGTAATAATTTTCATACAAGCGATAAGGAAAAATGTGAGACTTGTGTATATTTTACTACTCTGTATCTTAAGCTTGTCGAGATGACAGCCAGACAGCATAATAAATGATCTCAAGTTATATTACAATATAATTATTTTACACGCATGACAAATAAAATCCTATTGAAATAATTTCTCCCGTATTCAATTTATTTAAACCGTATGTATGATTTCGTTAAGTAATTTCGTAGACAAAGCCTACGCCGTAGCATCCGTAGCATTCGTAGCCGTCGTAGTTATAGGTTACCCATGTATAGCATGAAACTTGCACTTACTTTCTCTACTAAAATAGTATTCTCTAAACAAAAATATCGAAACAGATAATTCTACAGAACGTCAATTGAGCGTCTCAAACAATAATGTACTTAATTATTAAGGAGCGCTCATAAAAATCAAGTTCGTATTGTCATTTCAAACGATCTTAAACGTCATTAAATCATTGTACTTAATTGACCATTCTTTTAGACTATAAGTACATCAGAGTAGTCCGAATTCCCGTTATCCGAGTTTATACATCACACACATAATTATGTGAACTCTTTTTTATCGCGTATGTGTTTTTGTTTCGCCCCACTTTTGTTTCATGAAAACAGCACAAATAATTCCAATATTCAGCATAAAATTATAATGAATTGACCGGTATGCAGCTTATTAATGTATTTGATATTCATATCGTTTGCAAAGGAATGCTTAATTAATTGGTTATAGCGAAACGAGATGAAAATAAATAATAAATACGAGAAATATTATTTTTCTCTGATGTTTATTTAATTAGGAATTGATTGAATTATTACGAATGACTGCACATTATTAATTGATTATACTTACTAGGTATTTGTTTCCATTTTTCATTAGTAATAGCAGTTCAAATTGAAAACACGTGCTTCTTTAGAATATTGTATAGAATCAAACTTTGGCACGGTCACCTATCCGCAAAACTGATCGGTTCTAAGGTGCTTAACCAAATTATATATTTTTTTTTCTAGTAAGTGTTACTTAGGTTAAGCATCATTATGACATTATTCGACTTAAGTCGTCTTTATAATATTGGCCATGCGACTGAAGAAATTACGAGTAAGCAAACATTCGTATCCAAATGAAATCTCACTGCTCAAGAACAATTTGTACTACGTTAATACTGAACTGGCTATACACCACCCATCTCCAGCCTTTCATTATTACATTACCAAATAACATGCAAAGATTCCGAAGTACCAGGCGATCATAAAACTAAAGAGTTCGATGTTTGCCCGTTGCGATTATTTAGATATTTGGTGCCTGTTGAGCGCGGCAACAAGTGCTGCATCGATCAGAGTGACGTAAGCACCCCTCCCCCTCTCGCCCGCGCTTCACACCCGCGACGCCCGCACACCCCCGCCCCGCCCAAACCCGAAACTGATTTACTGAAGCCTCCAAATGTATGTGTCATAATTATCTAGTATGCGCCTTTGAGTTAAAGTTAAGGTGTGTTTAGGTATAGGTCAGTTACATTCAGTTGAAGGACTTTGCTGCTTAACTTGAGAAAGGTTTAAATTTTATGATTATGCCTATCTTTATTAGACTAATATTTCATTGACATCCAAGGTTATAGAATTGTAGCACGTAAATAAAACGAATGCAGAAGAAACGTGTGTTAAATCTTTATATATTATAGATCTTCTGTCTTTGACATAGATAAAATTTTACCTCTAAAAGCCTGAGTTTGCTTATTCACAACATTTGGTTCACATAGAAGCCAATATTTTTTTTTGAAATTAACAAGCAAATATATTATTATGACGAATAAACTAAATCATATCCAATATGAATATCATCTTGCAGATCGTAAGGGATTCCTAATTCCTCATTGAAAGTTACAACGAATCAGGATCATTCTATTGAGTGCGAAGTATTCCTCTTTCAGTACCTACGGTTACAACAACCGTACATATTGCGATGGACACTCATTTGCGGGTCTTCGAGTGTCATAAATTCATAAAGTATTAAGTTTAAGATGAACTAAAGACAAAATCAGATCAATCAAGGCTTAGCAAAGTAGTAATCTAGATAAAGTTTTAATAGTTTGTACAAAATGTTGTTTCTTAGCTTGTTTAAACTTCAAGACGTTTGACACAATGACACTATCAATTATTTTGATATCTATACTAATCTATACTTAATATTATAAAGCTGAAGAGTTTGTTTGTTTGTTTGTTTGTTTGAACGCGCTAATCTCAGGAACTACTGATCCGATTCGAAAAATCCTTTCAGTGTTAGATAGCCCATTTATCGAGGAAGGTTATAGGCTATATATGATCACGCTACGGCCAATAGGAGCAGAATACCGGTAAAAATTGTTGCAAAAACGGGGAAAATTTTGACCCATTCACGCTTATGTGACGCAAGCGAAGTTGCGCGGGTCAGCTAGTAAATAATAACAGTCTTTGAACAGTATACAAAGTGTTGTTTGTTACATGTTATTTTATTTTAGTACTTCGGTACGTTGTTTCATATATTCATCTGTGTTAATCGTAAATATTCGTAAATCTTTAGTTAAATAACACATGTAAAAGATTTTCTTACGAAACTAACATAAGTATGTACAGATTCCCAATTAAGTTTATTGAATAATCTCGAAGTGCAATTAAAAAATACTTACGTGCGCTACACAGCTGTCATACAAAACCTATTATAAGCCTTTCTAGCCTTGAACTTCAATCCTTTCAAAGAAAAACGTGCATGATGGACGTGGTATCGTACAAAACGAGTTCCCGTACCTCTTATAAGAGTTCCCTTTATTCTTCGAAGAGAAGCCGCTAAAAGTGCAAATTAACGCTGTCCATTGTCTCACAAACAAATAAAACATAAAACTGTGCTCTGATTGTCCCAAATATTTGGGAAAAATCTCTGAAAAAGGGACTTTTGTGTGTTAAAACGTTTTTAATAATGTTTGTGGCTTTTTTGCTGACTTTTGAAAGAAGGATTGACAAACAAGCTTACTTTTACGAAGTGACTTTTTGAAAAGGATACCTGAAAACATCTGAAATTCTGACAATGTTTATGTAATAAGCTAGTTTTTGGTTCCAATTTCGTCAGCGTAGACAATAGAATTAAGCCTTTGTTAAGGCTAGCATCATCATCGTTGGCCTATGTACTGCTGTAGATTCATAATTTAGGTGTCATCAGATAAAGAGAAACTAGCAAATCTTAGTGACCTAAAATGACCGGGAGCAACAATGTCATAATCTTTACTTAAGTTAATAAAACCGTTTATGAATAATTGAGTAACATGCATTCAAACATATCATCTCTCATCTTCATATAAATTAACTCATAAAACTAATATAACAATCTCAAACATTGTCTCAAGTTTTTACGACAAGCTCGTAGACTTTATCGTCCCGTAGGCGCTTTGTAGCTGTTGTAGCACACGTAGCAAACATGTTTCGTAGAAAACAGTCATTAGTGCTACGGATGTAGACACACGGTTAAGAAATGTGCTGTAGTTTTCTAGAAAATTAAAAATATATTATGTTTTTGATATACATTTCTTAAGTTAATTATAGTGTCAAAATCAATTTAGTAAACAAACTTGCACTTATTCCAAACACTTTCGATGCATACGCTGAAACTCAGCTTTTCGAACTGCAGTTTCAAAATCACCTTAAAACATTAATATTATACTATAACCACCCAGCAAAAAAACTGCAAAACAAAACTGCAGCTACTGTAGCTCGATTCTCTTCTTCTATCGACTACCGATAACCGACCTGTTATCGAGAATTTTTTTATGAAAATCTGATCAGCGCTTCTGCCGGGTGTCGTAGGAAATATTTGGGCAGTACATTCTAAACGTCAAAATTTCCATAGTCGACAGTACCAACTGTACAGAATCGAGCTACTGTGTGTGAAGTTTACGAAATAAAGAATATTTTGAATATACGGAAACTTCATATAAAATCTATTGACATTTTGTTACACGAATAAATTTTGCTAACACAGCAATTCTTTTATAACCTACAAAACTGCATCGCATATTAAAATATGCAAAACAAGACACGAATAACTTGCATATTGGCAAAGTTCATTAAAAACCGCTCGAAATTCACTGATCGCTTTTTGTAGGTCAAGTACAGAGGCGGCTTATACATACGTACGTACCAATAAGTATTTCTAATCAGTATACAGAACGATTGAAAATGAACCTTATTTTGAGTACAATAAGGTAGGTGTTGGTATTATAAGGAGAGATAGGTAAATGCTTAGATGTAGTAAGTAATCTCCCGCTGTAGATACCCCATTAAAAGGCCCCGACATAATTGAGAGTGCTTTTAACGAAAATGGAGACGTAATAGTATTATTAAGATAATTTATTTTTACTTCAAAGAATATTTGAATGTGTACCAATCGTGTTTTAAGCAAATATATCATCTACCTGGAAGGACGTATTTTATTTATTTATAGTGTAATTTGAACTGAGTATTTTTATAAATTTGTTTTTTTATTAATATCAAAATATTTTTTAAGTAGTATACTTATAAGAATGCAAAAAAGATACCATGGGGCATCTGATGATACATACATATCTGACAGTAAAATATAAATATAAAACTTAAGCAAAAACATATTTAAAGTATAATGTATTACTTGTTTATTTTAATGAGATGTTTATTTTGTTATTCATTATACAATATATTACAATTAAAACCGATTACAAGTATAATTAAATTAGCAGCTATTAAAACTTGCATTGTCATTTAATAAATAAATATTAGTAGTTCTCTTCTACTACGTTTCATAAAATTATTCTATACGATATCAGCTGGAAATCCCTCGCCCTTACTTTACCTGTAGAATGCTGAAACAAACCTTTCATAACTTACTACTAACGCCATCTGTTAGAATTTTCCAGTACTACCTTAAAGTTAAAGTACAAGGTGTCGTCGTCCCTTTTGAAACTGAAAGCTCCTGTTGACATTTAATACCTTTTAGATTCGCCGCAAGATGGAGCTTTTCAGTTTCATTTCTAAATTTACAATATAGATGGAGTGAATGTTTTATAAAACGACTGAAAACGAGTTTGAAATGCTAATTAATGTGACTTCGTTTGCTTATAAAATAATTATGAGGCACATTATAGACTTATAAATATATTACATCTTTGCTAAACTTACCTAATAAATTTAGAGATTGTTAATTTTTTGAACGCTTCAGGTCTTAAGGACTTCCTGTGTAGTTAAGAAAACTATTTTACGAAAGCATTACTTTTTGATCAAACTGCTGACATCTGCCATTGAATAGCAACTAATATAGAGTAAAAGTTAAAGTAGAGTAAATCTCAAACTTTAATTTAATTTTGTCAGCTGTCTGCCTAAATGTAAGTTTATGTAACAAGCTACTTTTGCATATTAATAGTTAGATACGAAAGTAAACGAATAATTAAGCAGGATCAACAGCCGGGATTGACCTTTCTTCTCTCAGACGCGGGGGCTAGAGGCAGCTCAAACTTCAGCTTATAAAACTACTCATTATTTATATTTTGCAGGTCAGGTAACATTGTTTTAAGAAACGAAATTTTATAAAATTACGAAATCGTTCGTTAATGATCTTATTTTAAGCCTACGTCGTCCCACGGTTGGGCAAATACCTCTACTTAAGAACATAAATTTTCATATTTATCTATATAAGTACATATATAGAAGTATCAGTTCTTTGGTTACCATAGTACAAGCACTGCTTAGTTTGGAACCAAATGGCCGTGTGTGAGTTGTCCAGAACTTTTAACCGTCTACCTATTTTTTTATATTTGTACTCTCGCTTATTGGACACGGATATTTTAAGGACCTTATATTTAGTTTTTTTTTTTTGGAAATTTTAACCAATATTTTTGTAACAAAATGTCCAAGAATTTCGAGGTTTTATAATTGAACTAGTATAGGTTGTATCCCAAATAATTGGCAGTATAACAAACGAACTCTTTATTTATTTCTTACACCAAACACTTGTTCTACTATCCACAATAATATTATTACTACGTTCATCAAGTAAAGCATCTTCAAGGACTTTACACTTCACCAGAAAGTAAGACGTCTTTAAATAGACTTCAAGAACATTCAGACGTGCCGAGTGTATGTTCAAATACACTTCAGTGATATCAGTGCTCTTAATCAGAGGAATTGTCGCATGACCGGCTCTAAAATATTAATAACGCTGTGCTAATTTACACGCGTATGGGTTTATGTTACTAGTATTTATTTATAATATTAACTGTGATTTCAGTTTCACACATGTTTTTCGTCTTACGCGTACATATTATTGACAAATGTTTAATGGCAATAAGCTTGCCCCCTATTACATAAGAGTGAGATTGTAAACGGCGTAAGTGGGATATTTTTTACAATACACTTTCGGGAATAATACATGTGATGTTATGTATTAATTGTTATTTACAAATATGGGTGAATCCTTATATGTTATAAGCTTTATGTCCTTCATAGTTGACTTCAAAAATGGTATAAACACATGGTCATCTGTATTTAGCAGATGTTATTCCGTAGATTTGAGTGTTTTATTTCTTGGTTTTATGTGTATAATTTAAGTAAATAGAACAGTTAGGACCCATGTGTCGTGAAGACTATACTCCGTTTAAGACGTCGATGATAAAAAAAATAAAATTGTTTTACTAAGTAACAACACTAACAACTAAGGCATATTTACTGTGATGTATATTGCTATAAATAGAAAAAGCAAGCAAGGAAAAAAATACTTTTTTCTTTGAGGATCACAGGTATACATGTAGTTCAGTAGTTTCTTTGTACTCCCACGAGAGATAGTTATACACAGATAGTGCATTACTGAAGTTTTACGATTGACAGCCACGTGCGAGAGTATTATGAAAATATACGCATACTTTCTGAGGATTTTGAGACACTTTTATCAAGTTTTAAAACCACAGAATGCAGCAAAAGTTAAGAAGTATAGAAACAGTTAACAGTATTGTTAAGCTATTTTTTGTAATCAGACAACAGACGATTAAATTTAGAACAAGATTTCATCGATTTTAGGCTACAGTTTTCTATAAAATATAGCCATTTAAAAATGCGATAGTAAGACAATTTATTTAGCTTTTACAAGATTGAGATTGTTGCAAACCTAAACTCAAAGGTTACTTAATTGTTTAAAAAACATTTGTTAACCAGCCAGTGTGCAGCGTACGTATCTATGTACGTAAGGTAGATATATAGGTCCTGCGCCTGACCTCTTACTGGTCGTGTCGGTTATCCGTCCCACCAGACTATGAGAGTGATAGAATAGAGAGTGTACCTGTGTGTATTGAGCACACACTTGGACACTATAAACAAAGTCCTGCACAGATGGCCAGTTTCAAATAAACTGACCGCCGTAGCCGGATTTCGGCTAGGAGGACATTATATCTTGTACAATCATAACCACTGAATCGTAAAGATCTTGTCGAATCACGGATAGTGTTCCAATTTCTTTGATCAAATTCACATTGGCCGAATCCCAGTGAACCTCCGTCACAAGTCACGGCTCTGACTTGTACAAAATTAAGCCGTGGCCGAAACTACACTCAATAAAGATTAAGGTTTTTACAGCTTATGAATAAGTGTTGGGTATCCTACCTGTCGGGTAAAGGGCACGAAAGTATGAGAAAACAACTGTCATTTTCCACGAAGTGATGAACCCGAGGATAAACATCCTTCAGTTCTCGTTACTGATATCACATATAGATAAGAAATTAGATAAATAAATATTGAAGAATAAAATATTGGAATGGTTGTGGATAAATTATATAGGATTGAAGGAATAACAATAAAAGATGAAAATAGAAAGTCACGTGCATCGACATTTTACAATTTTACAAGTTGAAATATTATTCTGCAATGTGGAAATGACAAGTGACAGTTAGTTGATAGTATTTTTAAAGAGTGTTGTTTTGTTTTTTTAACTAAACGTAATGTATACCTGATTTTATGAGAAGTACGCTACTCGCTAATGTATGTATACGGATACAAAATTTATTTGGATACAAGTTAACATTTTTTTGGCATTATATTAACAGAAAATTCTAGAAAAAAAAATCCTTTTATGTGGATGTTAATTTACTAAGCTGATCGGGATTAATTATATTTATTTCCAATTGCTTTAGAAATTACTGGTCAAAAATCATTAAGTACCCAAAATGTGACTAAATTGCTGGCTCCACACTGATATCATCGAGTATTTTAAAAATATAGACACCTCCTCGATATCTTGAAAACAAATGCAACCTACCAACATACGCACTTTGTCAAGTAAACGTCTATTTATAATCGTACATGAAACGTCAATTTAATGGAGGCTTGTACGGTATTTCAAGAGAGATATTTCGGGCATGTGAATTATATTTTAACCGTCCCGGAAAACTGCCGGCGTAGGTGTAGCAAAGCGTAAAACTTTTTTGCTCATTTGATATTAATTAACATGTTACCTGGGATTTTCGTTGAGTTAATTAACTAGATGTTCAACGCAGTGACAGGTTGAATGTACAAACAGTTATACATAATTTTAATATTATGTTACTTTTTAGGGTTCCGTACTAATAGGGTAAAAACGGGACCTTTGTCACCAGGTTGTGTCTCATAAACTGTGATTTCTATTTTGCCTCTAAAAGAAAATACTAAAAACCGAGTAAAATAAATATTACAAATTTTATGTAATTGGGCTGTATTATTATATAAACCTTGCTTATGGGAAAACACGACTTTGTAGAGGGTGTATTTCGACATCTTAAAATAGTAGTTTTTGATCAGGTACACTATGGGAAGTTTGAATATCTTTGAAAGTTATCGCGAATTACGAATCATTCTTGGTTTTAAAATCACAGAACGGATAAAAACACTTGATTAATTTTTATTTTATCCCTGTTTGAAACCTAGTGTAAATGTTTTACTGCATAACCTGGCTGAAACGTCAAGACGAGCCTGCGTACTTTCATCCCGTTAAATATTCGGGAATAAATTAAAACTTTATTGACTTTACAATCATTTACTATTTCGATCAAGGTCATTGATACTCGTTACAAATAAGTACTACCATATTCTTCTGAGAAACATAGTAGGGTTAATTTGTTTAGGGTCCGGATGCCACCAATTTCCCGCATTACCCGGGTTGACCGGAAATTAGCGAGTATAACAGACTACGTAACAATATTATCCCGGACACCAGCCGGCTTATCTGAGCCACAGACGGGCTTATGACCTCGCAAGTACACAGGTTTTGTTGTGTAAGACCTTTGAAGGAGGACAGACAAAAGCAAAACGATGAGATTGTCCATCTAGAGCACCCGTTCGAATAGCACCTAGGCTAGCCGAGTTCATTGTCACATTTTCAACAGCATTTTCAAATAAGTACAACTACAGCTGACTAAAAAAACTATATAAAGGAAGTAAGTTTTACTTATTACTGTCAGCAGTGGCTGGGCAAGGGCCGCCTCCTCGAATAAAGGAAGGGTCTCGAGTCCACCCTGCTGACCAAGAGTGTGTTAGGGATTATGCATTCCTTCAAGATTGTGTGTGAAATAGTTGTTAGGCATGCAAGCTTTCATCACGATGTTTTCTTTCACTGTTTTCTAACTTAAAAGTAATTTTCAGTCACTTTGTATTTATTGTTGACTATTAACAATACTCAAATTAATATTTTTAAACAAAAAGTGTTATTAAAAACGTGGTATAAGCACACATATTTTTGTGCGTGACTGTACTTAGTGTTGCCGTCTGTATAGGCATAATTATTAATGTAATAGTCACCTTATTCCCAATTTTACCTAAGGACCGCTATATTATTTAGTAGTCTGGAAAATTGTGGTTTCTGAGTCACCAATATTAAATTGGTATTAAGCAGGTGGTAAGCCGTTATTTCACTGATAAATTTTAATCGATTTTGGTTCGGGAATGCTTTTAACTTACGATTAAGTAGACTTCAAAATGGATATACGAAAATAATATTTGGCGTTTTTGCCGCCGAATGAAGGATTGCAAAGGCTTTCGCTTCGCAAAGAATTTAAATTATAGATTGTTTTACGATAAAAACTAGTCTGAATTTGAGAAAACAAATGAAAGAATATAAAGTTTATAATAGTAAGTGAGAACCAACAGAAATGCGTGTAGTATTCTTTTGAGATACAAGAACATAAACTGTTTACGAGGCAGATGTGTAGTGAAATACAAGAGTTATCAAGAAAAACATTTTATTTACTCTTATAAAGATTTGTCTTATGACATATGCTTTTAAATTTGTTAAAGGCTTTATTGTAAACTCATCTTAGCAGAAATAGTACCGCTAAATACGGCAAAAAAATTGATATTGAAATATGCAGGCACAAGTTTAGAGATTTTAAAACAAAGAACAATGGCAAAATCTCATACATCATAATCACTAATTTTAAAATGTTGCGTCTTCAAATAAAACAAATGTTATAATATGCAGAATTAATTCCCGACTCTAAATATATAAATATGTTCATTAGGCGCGCCGGAGATCCTGAGTAATTTGAGTTTATATTTTTATAGGTTATGTCATCATCACTTCATTAAAATGTTATAATTGACCGTTAGCTGTCAATTACACCCTGTATTACTATCGTCATCGTAGTGAAGTTGACTGCCTTAACCTTTCGAGCAGGTATAGCCCCAAAACTAATATGTACCCAGAGATTTCCGTATGGTAACCTCTGGGTCTTATGTCTACATTTCCAATTCTTTGCGTTAATAAAGAGATAAAGAGCCGATAGCTGCTGATAAACCATTTGTAGCCAACTTCACTCCGGCATATTTTAATTGAGTCATTGTTCCTACAACTAGACTGTTATATAAAAAACAAACTGTTTTATGGGGTATTTAAGTTATCAGATAGTATAAATCAGCTTGGTTGTAACAACAAAGGTAAATAAAAAATGAAAAGGTTATACATTATTTATTTCTTTCATACACATCTCTGATTATCATGTCATTTTAAAATTCAGTTGGTACATTATCTTGATGCCTGGGCTATCCTAAGTACCAGACTAAAGTCAGCACAGCAGCCTATTGTACGAGTATGTCTATCCACCGGACAACCTATTTTCGTGAGATATGTTATTGGATAAACCCAGCTAATCAGCAATGTGGCAACTCTTGTATTTTGTTCTAAAGCAGGGTATCAGCGGAAGTTATTCTATGTTACAATTCACGCACAGAATTCGAGTCAGTCTGACACGACTTCCCATACTTGAAGAAGTATTATACTAGTTCACAAAATCCAAAAAGCAAGGGAAACGTCCATGATGAATCAGTAGAAGTCATGTAGATGCAATCCAAATCGAAATCCGTTAGAGATGTAGGGTTGACAAATAGAGCAGAAATCCTCAGTAAGTCAGAGTTGTTTGAAAATAGGTACGAAAAAGCAATAGTAATCGAAAAACACAACAACACGTCAATGCCGAAAATCACCAAACGTCAACGACAAACAATCAAATCGAACCGAAGTAGACAATATATAGTTGCCATACTTTAAAAAGATAATACTACTAAAATATCTCTGTTGACTGTAAATATATCTTTGTATGAGCAAAATAAATGAGAAGTTTTCAGTTTATTAGTAACTGTTTTTAATAATTTGTCATAACAATATATTTCACGTTGAAGACTATTTAGTTATTTAAACAATTAAATAGACAAAGACAACATAAATCTACTTAATAAACAACAAAGTACCTAATGGCAACATTTTTAATCTATAGGAAATGGAGAATCATTCTTAGATAGTAAATTTTTTACTTTTTGTTTAATCTATTAAATGTCGCTTTCAGAGGTGAAAATGATATACCTGAAATTCATACGATAATTAATAAAGTACATTGGTAATATCGAGATTCGAAGACGCTCAAAAAATATAAGTGATTTTTTTGCCATTGTTCTTTAGACACGCGGTAGAGTGTCGAGCCAGGGACAAAATAATCAAGCCCTGCAATTTTGTTTCACATTGAAAGCAAAAAGTGTACCTTTTTTACAAAACCTTATATCTATAGTAATATTATAAAGCTGAAGAGTTTGTTTGTTTGAACGCTAATCTCAGGAATTACTGGTCTGATTTGAAAAATTCTTTCAGTGTTAGATAGCCAATTTATAGAGGAATGCTATAGGGTATATATCATTACGCTACGACCAATAGGAACAGAGTACCAGTGAAAAGTGTTACAAAAACGGGGAAATTTATGTTCTCTCATGTGACGCAAGCGAAGTTGCGCGGGTCAGCTAGTTTAAGATATGACAACAAGTTATTAAATAAAAATTCTGTACAAACATTAAAGGCAACATCACTCATTGTTACCATATTCGACATACCTTTACAATATTCTGTAACGTCAATCATGTCGGCAACAGGTATTTTCTTTCGTCTCTCCGTAAATAAGCCTGGTAATTAATACATCGATGTTTTTGCACATTGCCACATTAAATGTGTGGGACGTCATTCAAGAAAGCTACCTGTTAAACGTGTCAAAAAAATCCCACGTAGATACAAAAATAAATTTTCTTGCTTTAAACTTTATGAAGCTTTTGGTTTAAGGCTTCAAGACTATTGATAATTAATAAAAGCAAAATATTTCTAAAGAGAGATTAATTCGAGGACAAATTAGAACCAAGAAATATTAATTAATAATATTTAGTCACGATCTGAGTAGTTCACGATCCGATTCAGAATGGTGATTTGATATTTAACGATGTCAAGAACTACCTAATTATTGATAAGTCTTTTCACTGCAAAAAAGTAGCTAAAATTAAGACTAAAGAACACTGACAAAACTGAAAATGATGTTCAAATTAAAAATCTAATCGGCTGATAAAAAAATTGGAAGTAGTACCCAATTATGTGTAAGTTATATATTTATTTCAATTTTATATAGTAATATGATAAATCTATATTAATATTATAAAGCTGAAGAGCTTGTTTGTTTGTTTGAACGCGCTAATCTCGGGAACTACTGGTCCGATTTGAAAAATCTTTCAGTGTTAGATATCCCATTTATCGAGGAAGGCTATAAGCTATATATCATCACGCTACGACCAAAAGGAGCAGAGTACCAGTGAAAAATGTTACAAAAACGGAGAAAATTATGATTCTCTTATGTGACGCAAGCGAAGTTGCGCGTGTTGATAAATTGTGTAAGTACCGAAAGTTAATGTCACTGAAATGTGGGTATCAAAATATTAATATAACTGGAAGTCATAAAAGTTATAAAGTGACTGTCGTAGTGTGTCGCGAGAAGTTGACATAAATGGATGAATTTTCGACTTAAATATATAAATAAATGTTTCGAGGATGTGAAATTATTTATGTGCTGAAGACAATTCTTAGAATACTGTTTAATATTTTACTTCTTTATGACTAATTGACAATGTACTACTGCCTATCATAGTTAAGCTAGCGGTTTCTGTAACGAAGGCAAATCATATAATATTGTGAAAATGGATGGGGATATGGTGATTAAGTATGAGAGATTGACACTTTTGCAATGTTTTTTAAATCTTATTTTATTTTGGAGTCCCTATTTTACTTACAAAGATATGCACATCTCGTTATCATCTTTACAACTTTAAATCAATAAATTGAACCCAAAGAAATGGAAAATGTCTTGACAACAAATAAAGTACTATTATCTTCGGATCTGGTACCGTGTAGCTTTACCGCTTATCTAAAAGAACACATTTATAAATCAAATTGATAACACTCATTCAAAATCATACTCAAGTCAATCTACCTTATAAAAAGCCATATTTCCTTCGTAAAACGTCACTATCAGTTCGTTTCAGCCAAGACGCAACAAGGGATGTTTTCCAAACAGTGACCATGGACGGGCAAGGGCTATTTATAGAGTGAAACACACCTATACCTACGCCTCGCTTACAACTTCGTAAATAACTTCGAAGATGAAAATTAGATGGCAGTCGAAACTTCGTGAAACTGTTTTAGATTGATGCTGTTTCGGTATTGCTGTATACTCTATATTGTAAGTTTCAAGTTACGGTTTTTATGCAAGTTTGAAGTTTTCTGGGAATGGTTAATTAATAACTTATAATTGACAGGATTTTTGAAGGGAAAATCTCAGTTGCAAGTTTTCTTGTCTATGTAAATACGGTATAGTGTACCCTTTCTTAAAGACTTCATATAAAGATAAAGAATATAAAAGATTATTTTAATATTGAAATGTATCATCCTTGTGTCGGCTGAATAGCCTTATTAAGGCTTATAACTATGCGTGAAACAGTTAATTACTAAAACGTCATACAATCTGAGGAATAGTCAAAATAATTTATAATTTAAATTGCAAAAAATATAACTACACGTCAGTGAAAAGTCAATGAAACTCACTTAAAATTGAGTGGTGTTCGTATCCATATCTCATAATGATTTATCTCATAACGGATAGATTTTTATCCATAGCGGAATACAGCATTCAATGAAAGAGCCTTTGACCTTAAGGCTATTCCGATTTGTAAAGCGCAAAATGACCATGTACTTATTATTTTTTATACATAGCCTCAAAGACTAACACTAATGTTTAATAATGTCCTCCTAGCCGATACGGCTACGGCGGTCAGTTTCATTGAAACTGGCCATCTGTGCAGGACTTTGTTTATAGTGTCCAAGTGTGTGCACAATACACAGGTACACTCTCTATTCCATCACTCTCATAGTCTGGTGGGACGGATAACCGACACAACCAGTGAGAGGTCAGGCGCAGGACCGACGGCTTTACGTGCTCTCCGAGGCACGGAGGTCTTCGACCTCAACTTCCCAACTCCGGGCAATCTCTAAGAAATTCTTAACAGAAAATCTCAGAAAAGACTTTTTGGCCCGACCCAGGATTCGAACCCGAGACCTCTCGCACGGCAGCCGCATATACTACCGACCGCGCCACAGAGGCAGCTAATGTTTTACGAGCCATAACAATATGATTGTTGACAATATTTTTAATGAAACAAGCGACACGGTGTACATAGCAAACACAGATATTGATCAAACTAGTTCTTGTATGTATATGAGATAGTTCACTGGAATAGGTCAGTGGATTTGAACCGGCGACCTTTTGGATGCCGTGAGGTCTAGAGCTATTGTTACTTGAAATACTATAGTTTAATATTTAATCGCAAAGCTAGGGAATAGTTATTACTTATTGTTCTAGCATCTGTTGCAGCTGAATAGTGACTTTTAAGGTAAGACCCGTAGATATCAGAAAACATTATTGGGATTTCTGTGATGGTTACTTTAAATAAACTGGCTCCAACCACTTTGTCAAGATTGGTTATTCAAATGAGCACTTGTTTAAAGAATATAAGGAGTCTGCTTATCAAGACATTTATTGTTCAACACCATTTCATTGTATTGGGGTCGCACACAATAAACCTTTATAAAGGCAAATAAAAAATTCTACCCTCAAATTTAAGTCTCAACTGTCATCGTTTCCATAACCTAGTTTCTAATATTTTTCGCTGAAAAAGAAAATTACTTTACTATTTTCTCGTTAAAAACGTACCAGATTGGTTGGAATTCTTTGCCAACAGAATGCTGTTCAAAAGAGGCTTTTGGTCAAAAGGTCAGCTTCAGCTGCATTCAATTTTCTGGGAAACAACAGAACCATCCTCTTTGGTCGGGTAGAAATAACAAAAAATTGGTTTCATGGAACTTGAACGCAAAATGAAAGATATATTTGCCGCACTACAAATTTTGGAGCTCTACTACACGTTCATATTATTTTAGATATTTTTTCTTTTGTCAGAAAACTATAACATAAAGACTTTGATGTTTTGTTTGACAGATTAACTACCAAAATTGTTTGTGTAGACGTCAGAATTACCTTTCGAATTTTGTTATCAAAGGGGAAACGCCTCCTATGTTATTGTATGAATATGCTTATCTCTGGAACTAATAATCTGATTTTCAATTATATGAAGCTGTGTAGAGTTGTGTAGCTCCATATAACTGCAAATGTGGATGCCGATGGTGTCATCCAAGTGTTCCAGATTATTCTTTATAATGCTCTCGAGCGAAGACATTTAATTTAGCTAGTGTCTATGAAAAAGGAATTCACGAAATAGGACGCGACAAATTCTGTAACTTTAATCTAAAGCTGGTACCTGTATTGCTTAATTTGATTTATTAACCTTCGTTTTATTTGATTAACTACATTACCAATTGTTAAATTTAATTAAAACCTTAATTCCGTATAAATAAAGTTTATTTTCAAGAATGAAGCAAGATTTCCGAGGAATATAATCAATTTTGTACTGCTCTAATAAAATTTCAAAGAAGGGTTTACTTTAGATTTGTTTTATAAAACAACTAACAATATAAGAAGTATCTTTAAAGAAACTGAAAGATAAGTAGGTGACTACTTCAATGTACCAAAGAAAAATAAATATTTTTAGAATCGGTGACCCTATTTCTCTAGGGTTTTGTTTGTTACATTATAAGATTATTTTCAATGTATTTTTGTTGTTTAAAATGTTTTTATTTTGGTATCAGTTGTGTTCGTATCTAAATTAAATCTATTTGATACAATATTGTCTCGCGGGATTTGGTAATACACTCTACACAGCTATACAATTCTTGTTAACGCAGTCTTTTTCGTTAAACTCTTTTTTGCAATAGCCGCTTTAAAACAACCTTTTACGGTCAGGTTCAAATTGAGATAAGTACAGATTTTAAGTTTGGAGTTTTCTGCCATGAAGGTTAGGTTAGGTTAGTTTATATTTTATGTACCTTTACGAATATAGGTAAAGTTAAGGATGGGAAATGGGAAAATTGATGTCCTGGGAAGACATCAACAACTTTACTTACGAAAAACGCTACACACGGCTTGAATTTCAGTCTAAAGCTGGCTCTATTATAAAACTAAATTACCCTTACTTTGAGTCTATTATTTTAGTACATTTACACACAAGTTGCAGAGTATTTCGAGCACGTAGTGCGACGTCGATGCTACAAAGTGCAAAACTCAAACGAAACACAATTAACGTCCGAAGAACTTTTGCTCTCATATCTACTAACTTATAGTTGAAGGTAAACACGTAGAAATCATTTGTTCTGCTACATTTGAGACGATGAAATAGAACTTTATGTAATGATAGTGTTTATTGCCGGTGAGTTGCAAATTTTAATGGATAAAACAAAATATTTAAGCTGTTGTCCTCATTATATGCATTTCTATTGCTTAGTATTTTTATCTTGTTCCATGTGGTATCGGTGCTGCAGACACGACGGAAATGGTTAATATAAGCTACAAACATATTGATTTGTGTCCCGTAAAGCTGTCAACAACAAGACGCAACTGTCAGGTGACTAACTCAAGTTTCTGACCTGACTGACTGATACTGATCAATTTCTCCAAGATTTTTTTTTATTAGGGGATTATCATAACATATTCATAAACAGGTTTTGTATATTTAGTCTCATCCTGGAATATCAAGTATAACATTTTTCTACATGGGACGAGTTTATCGTGGTAGTAGTGATACCTAGTATAAATATTGGCACATTTTTTTTTACAGGAGCTGTCATTTTCATTCTAGGAAAAAATACTACCATAATATCTGCGTTACTAAAAGTCATCCACATCAGCTTAACCTCTCTTCCAACTATGTTGGAGACAGCTTCCTGTCTCACCATGACAGTTTTAAATACTTGTAAAAGATTATGACATAAAGCTTATTTGACTTTGATTATACATGGAGCGACTGCCTATAGGACCTCCACACATAACACGATACCTTTTGGTAAGACTGGTTGTCAGACTCTCAGGCTTCTGGCCATTGGTTACTGTCAATGTTAGAAAAATGCGTTGATTTTAGTATTGGTCACAAATAGAAAACGTGACTATTGGTAAATGTGCAAACCTTCTTAACACGTCTCAAATACGGCCTCGGCTAAGAGTTGTCGAAATTAATAGAAAATTCTACGTAGTAGGCATAAAGGTTTTAGCAAGTCATGGATAAATAACATCGACCTTTTGGATGTGAGTACTACGATTTTAGAAGTTTACCAAAGATAATGAGAATTTGATAAATTATATCTTATTAATTATTCGATAATAGTTCGATAGTTGCACTTTTTAATCAGTATTTCCACAGCTATTTTTTTTTATACGTTTGCTGTTACTCTATTAAAATTGGGCTGTTAATAGCGAAATATAGTTAGTAAACTGCCTCTGTGGCGCGGTCGGTAGTATATGCGACTGCGGTGCGAGAGGTCTCGGGTTCGAATCCTGGGTCGGGCCAAAAAGTCTTTTTTGAGATTTTCTGTTAACAATTTTCCTAGAGGTTGCCCGGAGTTAGGAAGTTGAGGTCGAAGACCTCCGTGCCTCGGAGAGCACGTAAAGCCGTCGGTCCTGCGCCTGACCTCTCACTGGTCGTGTCGGTTATCCGTCCCACCAAACTATGAGAGTGATGGAATAGAGAGTGTACCTGTGTACTATAAACAAAGTGCTGCACAGATGGCCAGTTTCAATGAAACTGACCGCCGTAGCCGTATATCGGCTAGGAGGACATTATTATAGTTAGTAACATGTAAGTCAGGTGATCACAGAAAGTAAGACTTTTATTTAACTAACACTGCAGTTATAACTATAGTTTTGATTTTAGGTTTGGTAAAATAAAACTGCTTCGTTTGTCGAACACTCTCCTTGTTTATTTTGTATGGAGCTGTAACAAACAACGGTACCGTTGCAGTTTGTAACGAGTACTGAATCATAGTTTTTTTTAGCTTTGAACTAGAGTAATTACTTCCTCTGTAACGCAGTCGGTATTGTGTCCGACTGCTAACCACGAGGTCTCGAGTACACAGTGCTGTACCTCAATTCTCTACCACTATCGACTACCGACAACCGGACTGTCATCGAGAAATTTGGTATGAAAATCTGATCAGCGCCTCTGACAGGTGTCGTAGGAAATATTTTGGCAGTACATTCCAAATGCCAAAATTTCGATGGCTAGCCGGTTGTCGGTAGTCGATAGTGGTAGAGAATTGAGGTACAGCACTGTGTACTCGAGACCTCGTGGTTAGCAGGTTAGCAGAACCGGGCTACAGTAGCTCGATTCTCTAGTACTATCGACTACCGACAACCGACCTGTCATCGAGAAATTTTGTATGAAAATCTGATCAGCGCCTCTGACGGGTGTCGTAGGAAACATTTTGGCAGTACTTACATGCTAAATGTCAGAATTCGATAGCTAGCCGGTTGTCGGTAGTCGATAGTGGTAGAGAATCGAGGTACTGTTTGTCTTTTTCTTATTTAAATAATGTGACTAAAATTTGAAATGGCAAATGCGAGTGTATTTTCATTCACTACTACTTACACCGTGCAAGCGTAATATTATGTATGTATAAAAATACCTGATAATATTACCCGTATTGAAATAAACCTAAAGTTATAAAATAAATTCGATATTATGCCGGGAAATAACAGAACCCTCGAGTACTCGTAATACTTTCAAGAGCTTTGTTTTGTTACAGAAGGCTTGTAATATAAAATGTTGTACAGGATTTGTCTGCTCATAAAATCATTGGATTTATAGTTATAGCTCCTTTATACTGAATGTAATGAAACACGACCAAAATATATTGGTAGTATACACCTGTGACTTCTATAAAGGGTGTGATAGTCTCATTTTGTCGGGTAATATTTGAGCTACAAGTAGTACGTGGGAGAGGAAAGACTATTGGGGTAATTTTGGATGCGGTATTTGATTGTATGCGAATTTTCCATAGTATTGTTTGTTTTTTTTTAGTAAATTTGGCCATAGGTCGTTAACTTCGATTTTATAGACGCAAGTTATTTTTTGTAGTCGTACTTTTACAATAGTTCTTGGATTCGTGGATAAATTATGGAACCTATGTATGATAATATATGAATGTGTGAAATGGTAGGATACATCTACAGGCGAAAGAATATTTTGTTATTTCCCTATGTTTAACATACCACACTATGGATTCAAATAGACAGATAAGCTACGCTCTTTTGTTATCTACAAAAAGTCAACGTTCTATAGCGTTATTCTCTACAGTCGGTATTGAAAGTTTGACATTTAAAATGTACTACCGAAATAGTTTCCATTACGCCCGTTAGGGGCGCTGATCAGATTTTCATACAAAAATTCTCGAAAATCTCGGTTGTGAATAATTATACTCAGTAGTAGTAGAGAATTGCGCTACTGAACATTGCATAAAAGTATTATTCTCAAAACCAATAAGTCGTATCTGCCGTACATCCTTGTTCTATTGTTTGTAAACCAAGACGTTTCGATAGTAAGCTGTGTCAGATTACCAACGACTAATGAACGGCTCGTTCAGTTTGTTAGTATTTGTACTATCTGTGTGTAACTGAGAAGAGCAAACTGTCTGAGAATTTGCAATTTATAGTTGGAAATAAAAGAAAAGGAACAAGTTTCGTGTTCCTTTTGTTTTTACCGACTAGTCTAACATAAACTTATTGATATTTTACATTTTCTTTGAGTCCGTAATGTTACTTAATTGGACGAAAATTTATTTTAATAATGTAGTAGTAGCTTATACGTTTGTACCTTTCACATTCTTAATAGAAACCTAAGAAACGTAAGTTAAAGTCATCTACTCAGTGATAGAGCTACTATATAGAGATACTTACTAGCTTTAGCCCTTACTTCGTTCACTCAAAAACAAATTTCGGGCTACATTCTACGTGTAAATCCAAGTTGTAAACGACCTGTGTACCAAATTTAATCGAAATTCGTGCATTCGTTTTGGTTTGATCGTGTAACACACATCCAAAAGGCGAAATTGAATTTTCAGCTTTGTCGTTCAATCGAAAGTTTATTGTAACTCTTTTACTTTAAGGCCAGAAACTATTAATGAGTACTTTCATCTTTAATCTATACTATCTATACTAATATAATAAAGCTGAAAAGTTTGTTTGTTTGTTTGAACGCGCTAATCTCAGGAACTACTGGTCTGATTTAAAAATATCTTTCAGTGTTAGATAGCCCATTTATCGGAGAAGGTTATAGGCTATATATCATCACGCTACAACCAATAGGAGCAGAGTACCAGCAAAAATTGTTACAAAAACGGGGAAAATTATGACCTATTTATTCTCTTTCACGTGACGCAAGTGAAGTTGCGCGGGTCAGCTAGTTTATTCTTTACTATTATTATTGTATTCTTTACTAGTTTTTAACTTATTACGGATTCTAATTTGTTGAATAAACTGTAACGATGTCTCAAGTACGTAATATAAATAGATAACATTGGGTAGGGTGTGATTCTTAGAATTATTATTATAAGGTCTTCCTTTTGTTGTTGAATTGTGAAGCACATAATTGACGTGATAAATTATTGATTGTCTGACAGATGGTTTCCGACAAGTGTTAACAGAATAGAAAATGGAAGCCTTTCTCAGGGCAGGTAGACACCAAAAACCGCAAATTTTTACGATTCTTAAAAAAATCCCTTGCCTCATTCATATACATACATCTTGTCCTACAGAATAGCCGGTGACAGTACCTCGATTCTGTACCACTATCGACTACCGACAACCGGCTAGCTATCGAATTTTGACATTTAGAATGTACTGCCAAAATGTTTCCTACGACACCCGTCAGAGGCGCTGATCAGATTTTCATACAAAATTTCTCGATGACAGCTCGTTTGTCGGTAGTCGATAGTTGTAGAGAATCGGGCTATAGTACTAAGCCTATTATCTTTTTGTAAGACATCACAAGTCTTTTACTTACTATTCTCGTAGTAATACTCTTCTCTGTCCGTCCTCTTAGAATAAGAGAATGGTTACGCCCTGAGTTCAGTAATTAGACTTTCGCTAAAGATTGAAAACGTTGCCGTACTTCTTAGCACTATTTTTATCTAACAAAAACTAGTCAGGGTCGCTGGCGGATTATATGAGAGCTATTTTGTTTTGTATTTGTTAAACTCTCGCTAAAGCTCTGTTAAGCTAAGTTACATACCTGAATATCGTTATAGTAATAAACTTCCTATTAAAGCTTAGCAATAATATTTCTCCCTTCTTAAAATAAAGAGACACGCGCAAGACAATAGGAAGCATGTGGGATGTCTAAAAACGTAACATCTCTGAAGGAAATCGTTGGAATTCTAAATATAATTAGAACCTTCCAGCTATCAGACTATTTAGTTAATATTAACAAATTGATATTTAGAACGAGGTTATATTTATACGTTGAAGATTATTGAGAATCTAACCTTTAATTTGTAGTTTGACAGCAATCCATTATGTTATTATTTATTAATAGACATTAAATGTGGAAGTTATGATAAGCATATTTCAATAAATTTCAAAATCCGGAATCTATACGAGTATACATAGGATACTATAACGCCATTCACTACAGTCGGTACGATCGAGTCTCGAGAGTTTGACATTTAAAATGTACTACAAAAATAGTTTCTACGACGTCCGTTAGAGGCGCTGATCAGATTTTTATACAATAGTAGCTGGCCGGCTGTCGATACTCGATAGTAGTAGAGAAAGGTTACGGTTTTATAAAAGTTTTGTCAGTGATTGAAAATATCGCCTATGTTGTATATTTTTAGTCAACTTAGTAAAGAGCCTTGGCGTATTTGCATTTCAAAAATAAAGTAGTACCAGCCAAACCACTTCAGAAACCTATGAATTAATACACGAACCGGCTATGTAACAAATTTATGACTAACTAACGTATAGTCAGTATATTTAAATGTTATTATTATTTACAATGATAGGTATCGAGTTATCGGATATAAAGACGCTCAACTCAACTAAGAGTTCAGCTTCAAACTGAAAGATTGTTTGAATTGCTCTTCGTTTACTGACAAGTAATGTGCAACTAACTTGAGTACCACGAAGATAGAAGTCTCGTTGAAGTAGCTTACGTATGAATATAAGAAAATATTTCCGTATTAAGACATAGCATCACGCTTGTTATTCCCAGATGTGTAAGCAGATCTATAATATATAAAATCTATAAAGATAAAATACATTTTGTTTCACGGCTCGGAAGCCATAATTTTATCTGATTCCACTTTCTAATATAAATAAGAAAACGCTAATAGCACTTTGCCCAACCTGAGTATCAAACTCGAGACCTCGAGATCAGCAATCGCATTCACTATCAATCCCATCAAGACAGTCACTAATTTAAGGGTCTTCTTAAAGGTAAATTGAAGAACCACCGAAACAAATATAATTAAATATTTCAATTAAGTTACAAATATTTCAATGAAATTATTTGATAAGTTATTTCTGGAAATGTCCGGGTCTGTTTGTTTATGATTTTATGGCGATGGACAGCGTGCCAAGATTCCTTTGAACTTTTGAGTACGAAAGTCTACAAACGTTATTATTTATAACAAGCGAAATGGCCTGACTTCGTCCGGTTATTGTTCAGTTTTATCCCGTTGATTCCAATTCCGTGGGAATTTCGATCCCATCGATCCCATACAATCCTTGTCCCGACAGTTAGAAACATTAAAAAAGGAATTATCCAATTTAGTAAAGTTGTTAAAAGGGCAGTCGCTCCATGTAAAACACTGGTATTCAGCTGCATCCGGTGAGACTGGAAGCCGACTCCAACATAGCTTGGAAAAAAGGCTAAGCTGACATATATATGTAGTTAAGTTGTTCAAAAGTTACGCGCGTACATTTCGGTGATTCATTTTTATTTATATAGATTTGTATCAAAGACCGAATCATCTAGGCACTTGTAATTCACTGTAATTAAATTAAATAATTAATAAAAGCTTTAAAGAAAAGACCAAGGAACGACACTTTTTACGTACAAACTTCCCTTCTTTGAATCACATCCATACTACTTGCATACAGTACCACCGGTTACGAATATTACGCATCTGACCTTTTTGCAAGACATCATAGTTATGGGAAATATGGGAAAAAGGCGTGATTTTCTAAATGTATGTCCGTCTTAAAAAATATTTACTGTTTTATTCGTAAGTTTACAATGTAAAGCAAGTAATGATGACTTTATTTCAACAGTCCTTTCGACTGAAATATACAGTTTTACAAAAGAAAAAAGGCTTTTAACCTGTAAAATACACCTCAGCGTGCCAGTAATCTTAATAAATCTTATCATGAGCTAAGATATACGATTTACGTTGCTTCTACACATTATACTAGTACTTTGAATGCACTCTAAGAGCATTAGATGTGCACTATAGAAATAAATCTTAAAACTTTTATGTAAATCTTCAAAGAGAGTATTAAATCCACAATGTTGAGAGTCTGTACGTGTACGTATTGATTTTCAATGCCTGTTTACAAAGCACATGTCTTGTTGTGTTAGGAATTAGACACAATGTGCAAAATACAATAAATCGTGTCGTGATACGGTACGACAAAATGCAAAACAAGTACCCGATATCGATACAGAAGTACAACTTAATAATACCACCCAAAAGCATCTAAATATTTTTATATATATTTAGATGATCAAAGGGGACTGACTGACTGACATGATGATCTATCAACGCACAGCCCAATCTATTGGACGGCTAGGGCAGGCAAATGTTATGATGTAGGCATCCGCTAACCCCCAAGGGGATAAAAAAGGGAATGAAAGTTTGTATGACTATACTGTGCTAAGTCACAAACCACGTGGGCGAAGTCGTAGACAAAAGATAGTGTAGAGATAAAATAACACGTTACGATGTCGTGCCGTGAAAACAACGTCTCCGAAATACATGATACGATAATTTCAATGAAAAATGTGGTTAATATAATATGGTGATTTAAACTTTGGACGTGGATACCAAAGTAGAAATATAGATTGTTCTACGTTTAATTCTTTCTCTTCTTAATTTAAAGTTCTTTCTTATTCGTTAATTTTTTAGGGGAAAGCATAAATAGCAACGATTTTAGTTTCAAAACGCTATATAAAGATCCTTGATGATGTCGTGTCGTAAAATTAAATTAGATTTTTTTATCATTAAGATAAAAAAATCTAATTTAAAAACACAATGTCAGGTAGTCACAACACAAATCAGTAACGTTATCGGATAAAATTAGAAGGTAATATTCTATGTCTAAATATTCATAAATAACTTTACATAGCAGGCCGTCGTGTCGTGTGTCAAAGCCTTTATAGTTTCTAACAAAACCTAGATCTTTCTTTCACCTTGGGGGCAAAACAAAGCGCATTCGAAGAGAATATTTAAATTCTTTTAGTACCGAGAAATGCAATTTGCAACGGTATTTACTTCGTTCAGGTGGCCTTAATTGTTTTGTACATACCTCAATATTGTCTACTGTGGTTATTTATTTAGCATTCTAAGTACATTGTATACAGTACACTGTGATTCTCTACATTAGGCTCTATCGAGTATCGAGAGTTTGACATTTAAAATGTACTGCGAAAATAGTTCCTACTGCACCCGCTAGGGGCACTGATCTGATTTTCATACAAAATTTCTCGATAGCTAACCGGTTGTCGGTAGTCGATAGTAATAGAGTATTGAGAGTTTGACATTATAGTGTACTGCGAAAATAGTTCCTACTGCACCCGCACTGATTAGACTTTCATAAAAAATTTCTCGTTAGCTAGCCTGTTGTCGATACTCGATAATAGTAGAACATCACGCTATAGGTGACAATTTAAAAGATTAAGATGATGACCAGACGATTTTCTCATCACATTAAGAACCGTTTTGCAATGTAGTATTAAGCGTACAAGTCGTGATGATCTAAAAATGTTATATATTACCGGAACACACATACATAACATTACGCCATTTTCCCATAGAGGTAGGCAGAGGCCGAAGAACGCCACTTGGTACCAAAATCAGAAATGTCTTCCTGTCGTTGCGTGTAAAATTAAGTTTAATTAAAGTTTAGACTACATTCTACACCTAAAAATTGCCAAAATATTTCTAAGAGACAAGAAATGTTAATGTTATTACGAATCATCTTGCAGAATGGGTTTGGTACCTACTTAATTTTGAATTGGGAATAAAACATAGAAATTCTCAGTAAGTCAGTAATTCAGATTAAAAAATAAAGCTACATTGACATAATAAATTGCAATGATTTCTTTGAGTAAAAGTTTAATAAGTTTGTTTTCGTTTCGCTACATATTGTTTGAAGATCAATACTTTCAAACTAAGATGACATGAGACACATACAATGTTTATTCTTCGACTTTACTCATTTGTTTCATGTCAATTTCTTTTGTTCAACAGATAATTAAATTTGAAACTTTTAATAACTTTGCTTTAATGTAAAGAAGTTTTTAAAACAGTAGAATAATATATGGTTTAATTTATTTAGAGGCGCTCATAGCAAATTGGGCTCAACTGCGGCAAACGATCGATGAACGAAAAAAGAGTTAAGAAACCCTTGGCGCGGTCATTCTTTAGATGGGTGGCCGCAATGTAGTATTTGAACTGAGCGTCTCCGTGCTTCGGAGGGCACGTAATAAGTTCGTCTTAGTTGTTGTAAATTAAGATAACAGTCGTTAATTCTAAAGCCTTTTGGATGGCTTGAAAAACTTTGAGGATATAATAGATTGATCACTAACCATACAATAAAAAAAAACGTTTTTCTACGGGCTATGTTAAAATGGAATAAGAAGTCATGCCCCTTCAGTATAAACTGTAAACGTTAATATAAGGGTAAACTTTATGGTCCTCGTATCTATGTTATAAATAAGACTAACTTTACGGGCGTACTTTCGTATACTTACGCGATTAAAAATGTATGAATGCACTTTCGTAGAGATCTTTACATACATAAATTGCATTTAGTTTTATTTAATACATTTTGTTCCTACAATATGTTTGATGTTACAAACTATTGTGCCATCATAAAAAAATCCACTGTAAAAAGGCGTGTTTAGAGGCCAAATAAATTAAATTGAACATCGAAAAATTTTATGTCACAGTATTTTTTTATTGAAATATAACTTTATAAATTGATTGCTATAATGAAAGTCTGTGTCATGATAGCATTAACTAACATGTCAGAAAAAAACTATCACTCGCAAGCATTATGTCTAAAATTCGATCGATATGACACTAACATCACAACTTTAACCTCAGTATTAGAGGGCCTTCATAAAAACAGTTAAAAAAAAACAACTCACGTTATGTCCAACATCCATAGGGGCCAGCAGAGGCAGTTCCCGTCTCCTCGGCTTTCTCCACAGCAAAACCAGTGCAGCAATCAGAAGTACTGTTCCAGCTCCAATCACAGCTCCCAGAGCCGCACTCCAGGCGTTTCCATGCACTTCCCACATTCCTGGACCCCTAACACCCCCCATTCTTGCTTCAGGAACAGTCTCAATGACTTTAGTCGTCGATTCTTTATCCATATTCATGTCTATATCGTTAAAGTAGTACCATGGCGTCTCGTAACCGCGCCGATCTGCCCACCTCTTATCTGTTGATAACGAAATTAGCTACGTATAATAGTAACATCGATCCGGACTTCGTGTATGAATATAATGTTACAATGGAAAACTACGTTGTTTATAGTTTTGTTTTATAGAAAAGTGAAGAAAAATATTTTGTTATAAATTATGTATGAGATGTGTACGTTTAGGACGAGAGTTGAGTGTTGACGTGTCTCTCGCCACACTAATCTCAAACCTCTTAAGATTCTCGGTTTATTTATTTAACATTTACAAATATATACACTAGAGTACAAAAGTATAAAAGAGAATGTCAAATGTCTACCACTAACAGGATTATTTTAGGCTTAAAACCGTGTGCGTGTACTTATAAAGATTCTACCCAATGACACCAAAAAAGTTATTTAACTTCGCATTTCATAAATTCACCGAAACACGACATGGATTCCTGAAATCAAACTCGTGTACATTCCTACGCGAAACGATCCCATTACATTATGTAGATAGCGAACTAACATCACGCGTCACTTATGAATCCATTGACGCACAAAACACCATAAAATTTCATAATCACGAACAAAACACTCAACAACTAATCAAAAACAAGAACCTTTCAAACTCACGATTAAAAAACAAAACCGCACTCGAGCGAGGAATTAAAAACAAAATGAAAATTGAATATCGAATCCAATCAAATAAAAAAAAGTAAACAAAATATTTTTAATTGTTATAGTTTTAAGAACTTTGTTTTAAAGCAGAACTTACCCATAAGGTAGAATAAGTCCTGTTGTGATTGCAAGTTGTTTTGTGTTCAACTGGTGAGACACGTGCGTTGGGCGGGCGGGCGCGCGCGACTGGCCGGCGGCGGCTCTTCTTATCATTAAAGCGACTTGTTTACTCCGACGGGACGCCGTGATCTGTGTCGCGATGTTGACTTTATTGCGTCCAAGTAATCGCAACTAACACTGTTAAGTACGCATCTTACATACATCAACATAACATTAAGTTTGTTCGAAGAAATTGTGGAGGTTTAATAAATTGTTGGTTACGAGTAACTTGGTTTTTTTGGGTCGGAAGGGCACCCTGTCATAACTGATCATGATGTAATAATAAAAGAAATGTAGGCCACGCGTTAGGACTGATACACATTATCGACGTCACATCGTTTCAATGAAGATACAATTGGGTCGATATGCTCTTAAGGGTTTGTTTTTAACACGTACTTCTGCTGGAAGGCGATTGAAAAAATCAGGAATTTCAAACCGCAATAAGTAACTCTCGTAGACCTAGGTTTGGGCTATTATTTCTTAGGTTTAGCTGGTCCACTCAGCTCAATTTCCATTCCAAATATTTTTCAAATAAGTACATTCACCGTGACCAATAAATCGTAATAAGCTGCCTGTCACACAAAGAGTCTTAACATTTTTTTTGTTAGTTCTACAGACAACGTTTCTAGTTCTACGCCGTAGAACGTAGAGAGTCTACGGTATTTATTTATTTCCGTGCGTAGCTCTATTACGAAAAACTGCGGCGATATGGACAACCTTCAGTATGAAATGGAATCGTGTCTGTTTCGTTGGCAATCCTCATTCATCATCAACATTTTGTAGCTTTTATTTTCTTACTTATGAGTTGGTTTTACCAACGTCTAAACAGAAGACAAACTACTAGATACCACGAACTAGATAATCACAATTATTTTTTGCTCAAAAATCCTATAGAGTGTAACTACACGCCAAACTAGCTAACTGGCTAGTCTACCACCAAATGAACGAACAATGGATAGTTATATTTCTCGCGAATTACCCCCCTTTATTTATTACCGAAAATTGGTTTTACCCTTTCCCAAATTACAACATATCAATAAACTAAGTTTCATCAAGCCGTCAATTAGTTTTGAAGTAGAAAAAAAATTATGTAAAATTGTCAGTCATTTGTTTGAAATTATTTTCTTCACTTACACGTGTTTCTCTAAGCACCTTTCCACCGTGTATCCTGCATATAGGTGTGATGTGATGTAACATCTCAGTTGGCAACGAATTGTCCAGTCTAGTTTATATGTTGCTTGCATTCGAATCCTACTGCAGACAATTGTTACGAATGCGTGAACTGGTTTCAAAGTAGATACCAACTTTAGATGCTTGCTCTGTAAATGTGTTATTACCTATGTAGTTATTCTGAATAGTATTATAATGCAACGAATCGATACTTTTGTTGATGCGACGCGGCATGGTTTCGATCGAATTATGTATCTACCCTCTTATTCATAAACACACTTTAAACCTATTTTAGTTAAAAGCTACTATAATATGTTTTCCCTTTTTCATTTCGCAAGGTGTGAAAGAAATAAAATATTTTATAAGCCTTTCATAACTATATATATTTTTATGAATAAGAGGGTTAGTGTACAAGTCGCGAGTGTTTAAAATCATTACTTTCATAGTGCCTGTTGTCGGGGGATTTACAGAATAAAACTATCGTATGTACTTTCTGTTTACCTGTCTTTGTACAAATATTGTCCTCAAAATCGGTTTATTGGTTTAGACATAAAGAGGAGACAGACAGGGTAATTTTTAAATTTACATTATTAGCAGGGATTACGTATATGTATATAACGTGCAAAAAACCTAATTCAAAACTGCTAACTAAGTTTGTTTTAGTAATAACTTATTAGCCTAAATTAATTAACTAATAAGAAAGTAATATCTTGAAGAAATAAATACACACACTGATTATAAAATCCGATAGCGTTCTGCTTTGAACATATTATATTCCCGTATTAAAGTAAATTACATGTATTACTTTGTCATTATTCGCTTAACTAGTTATATTCCACAGCTTTGTCGCGTTTACGCTGATAACTTGGGCTATAGCGTCATGTTAGATAATAGATAGCCCTATAATCTTCTTTATGAAAGTAGCTAAAAATCTAATTTCTCTAGATCTAAGCCCATACAAACAAACAGAAACCTCTTCAGCTTTATTTATAGTACAGATATCCATTGCCTACGTTATTTCGTGTTTCATTAAAAGTTGTACGACCCCTGTACGAAGCACCTCTGCGTCTAATTTCCATTTGCGTATCATTTTCGCTTCGTTTGCGGCATAATGCATTTATGTTAGGACGTTCCTTTGATAGTGCGTGATGGAGACGACGGTTTTCTCCTAATGGCGCTTACAGATCTACCGAACGTAACATGCTAAGTAATATATTATAGATTGCAGCCAGTTACAAAAAGATATTGGGTCGAGGAAAAAGTTTTTTCGCATTATAGTATGTAAGAACTTGTAATAAAATCTCTTTGGCTTCAAGAATTAGAAATGAGAACACGATTCATTAGGTTTCTTTCAGTGAGCTCGTGAAGTATCCAAATATCGAGCTTTTTTGTGTAGAGAAAAGATATTATTACAAGTTCATACATACTATAATGCGAAAAGACTTTTTCCCCGACCTAATATTTCAGACATACCTAATTGAAAAACTGGATTCCTGCTGTTACTGGTTAAACAGAGAGATAAGATTTCTGGCTCAGGCTAGTTGTTGTAATTTGTGTAAAAGTATCGCGATCTTCTAGCTCCTTCTAACTATTAGATCTCTTTACTTAAAAACAACTGAATGTTGTTCTTACTCTATTTATAAAACCCCTCTACTTAAGAAACATAGGATCGCGAATTTAGAAGGAACCCGCGTCACCTTTCTTTAATTGACTGTCAATGTGAATTATTCCTTACATGACTCTTAATCACAACTTTTAAACGCTCGCGTTGCATGTTTCATGTATAATAGAATACGGGAATTAACGCGATTTTACCTTAAAATGAATAAAATTCGCGTTAATTCCCGTATTCTTTTATACATATGACTCTTAATGCTAATAGCATGTGCCTTAAATGCACGATTCGCGAGAGTACATTGTCTAGTATAAACTATAGGAATATTGCTACGTTGCAAGTTACGTTACAACCATTTGGGCGGCAAATTATTACATTGCGTGTATCTATAGGTTCCATAATAAGATGTCATCGTATCATGAATGTCGAAATAAGGAAAATGTCACAACCAAAGTAACGGTTTGAAGATTTTCCGGCTTGATTTGAGGAGGTTGACAAATGAAGAGGAATCTCTCGTAGATTGCTCTTAATTCTGATTTACTTTATCAACTGTGTAGCCATCTTTTACATCAGTCACTCCTTTCAAAGTCAAGATAAGAGACAATTAATACGAGTATTTCATTTTATACAAACCTTGAATCTATTTTTGGATAAATATTTTCTGTCCTGCTAATAAATATCGTAAAATCTCTAATTAGTTATATAGTGTTTCGTCTTTAATACACATATTATTATACTTAAAATTGTCAAAATTGAACTGAATACTTTGAAATTAATTGAAGGTGACAAAACACTGTATTTATAAATAATTAAACTTCACACAACGTTTAGAAGTAAGTAAGTAATAGTACAAAAATAATTGTTTTTTTTTTGAGTCGGCAATGTCAAATGTAAAATTAGCTACAAAATAAATCACACTATACGAAAATATTTTTGTTTTACCTAACCTACTCAGCAAAATAGCTGACATAACAAATAAATAAAACTTAAGTATAGGATAAAAAGAATTTGCGCTTTTCCTTTTTTCACACCTGTAACTTAGGCTGTAAAGAATATATTCAACGTTTTTAATGAAAATAAGATACTAAATAGCGATTAAATGGAATGAAAATGGCCACAAGTTCGTTTAATAAATATTATGTTTGCTAACTTAGAAGATGGGGGAGGAAATTGCAATATTATGGGGTTAATGTGCAATGAGCGAGAGAGTTCGTGGTTCATAACTTTACTATTAATATTATGACTGTCTAAATGTGTTTGTATGTATTTTAAGCATCCATAAGACTTAATAGAAACAGTTTTAGTACAGTCTCAGTGAACTGAGAAATCGAGATATTTTTCCAATATTTGTATTTTCCATATAAAACAACAGACGTTTGCGATAGCTACGTTTCCAAATAGTCAATTTATTCACTTTCAAGAATTGATTTGATGACTGAAGACTTTAAAACATTCGTTTAAATTATTTCCTAATAAAAGAAACACTACAGGAACAATCGAGTTAGCCTTTTACATTTTAAAAGGGCAAAGGACTATGGGCAAAAATGTATGGGCTCCGTCCCCACCTACCAACAAACATGGAACTGATACCAACGTGTTCATAAAGTGCCCCCTATTTAATTAAAATCCTTTGTTTTTGATAAATCAGTGGGAATATATATTAAAAAAAAAAAACAATTTGTAATTATTATTTAACGTATATTTTTATTTTACATTTGTAAGGTACACTCTCTATTCCATCACTCTCATAGTTTGGTGGGACGGATAACCGACACGACCAGTGAGAGGTCAGGCGCAGGACCGACGGCTTTACGTGCTCTCCGAGGCACGGAGGTCTTCGACCTCAACTTCCTAACTCCGGGCAATCTCTAGGAAATTCTTAACAGAAAATCTCAGAAAAGACTGTTTGGCCCGACCCAGGATTCAAACCGAGACCTCTCGCACCGCAGTCGCATATACTACCGACCGCGCCACAGAGGCACTCATATGTATATACTTATATCATTTCCATTATATAGTTAATACATGTTATTGATTCCATATTTCAATAATTATTTTTACTCGTCAATTATAATGCTGTCTAACGGATGCGCATGCGGCGTCCGCCGCTGTGCACTAATTAATAAATAAATGAGCATGTATTTTGGAATTAGTCGTCAATAATACGTTAACGAGATATTTGTTTAAACGTAAGATACTATGAGAACCCCATGCATTTGGGCAATGTCGCCATAGTATAAAAATATCGTCTTGCCAAGATATATCAATTGAGCTACATTTCATTTTTGTTGATGGGTGGGGACGATTCCGCCCATAGTCCTTTCTAAACTTTACAAAATACTTTTTATTTGTTACATTTCAAGATGTAGAAGACATAATACCTAGTCTTGTTACTTCTTGCTACTACTGAGCTGCTTCAGTAAAACATCAGCAAAACCTACATTTTCCTCACTGACGACTGTCACTTAATTAAGGTTTTATGGACGTTCCGTGTTTTATGAGATATTGTTCATTCTTCATGTAATCAGAGCTTCCCCACATCGTGATGGATATTGATTGAAAGAGTGGTTGTAATTTGATTTATAAAGAATACGAGGAACTTTGGGAAATGTGGAAATTAGATAAAATAATAATCGAGTGGCTATATACTTTCTTAAGTTAACAAACTTAGATAAAAAAAACTGTAGCGATACCGATAAAATGGTTAATTTATTAAGCTGGAGACGACCATTGTAAAAAATATTCTGTACGCGTTGCATTTTAGAAATAAATGCAAATTCCATCAAGGTTTTCTGGAATTTTCTGTCAAAAAGACGTCTCATGAAAATCTTAGTAGATCAGTAATGGTTATAATTTCATAAGTTGACGAATCCACCAGTTTTGTAGCCAACAAAAAATAAATGACGCTCTCCATAGCCCTGCTACATCCACTTCGTTAAAATAATATAATATAACCTACGATAGAATAGGACAATAATACACACTATAATTCAATAGAGTGGCGAACATCCCATGGGGTTTCTTATTACGATATCGTTCATGGCTTGCAACGAAACTATTTAACCGATAATGAGTTTCCTTAGCACCGTATTGAGAAGTTAATTTCTTAGTTACAAGAAAGCGTCGTTGAGTTTTTATTTTAATACTAGCGATGGCCCGATTTGTCGATGAACTCCTTTACAGCGGGATTTCGTCTAATTTGATCAGTAATTAGATGTAATTAATTAGTAATGACTAATTAAATTAGTAGTGACAATACATAGATACATAAGTATATAATAATATACAATATACATATGTAAGTAAATTCATTTGCTTTTGTATTAATGATTAAATTTCTTTGAGAAATTTTTCCTATATCTGCCATTTTTATTAAAAAAAACGGTAAAACGGGACCCTATTACTAAGCCTCCGCTGTCTGTCTGTCTCCAGGCTGTATCTCATAAACGGTGATAGCTAGGAAGCTGAAATTTTCACAAATGATGTATTTTCGATACCGCTATAACAACAAATATAACTAAAAATAAAATAAAAAATATTAAGGAGGGGTTCCCCACACAATAAACGTGTTTTTTTTTGCTCAATATAAATTTTCTATTAAGGACGACGGTACGGAACACTTCATGCGCGACTTCGACTCACACTTGGCTGGTTTTTTTATTATCTATACTAATATTATAAAGCTGAAGAGTTTGTTTGTTTGATTGTTTGTTTGTTTGAACGCGCTAATCTGAGGAACTACTGGTCCGATTTGAAAAATATATAACATCACGCTACGGTCATTAGGAGCGGAGTAGCAACGAAAAATGTTACAAAAACGTGGAAAATTTTGACCCATTCTCTTAGGTGACGCAAGCGAAGTTGCGCGGGTCAGTTAGTCATCTATGACATCTATATAACTCGTGCAAGCCTAAGCTCTATACTAAGTTATCGGAATATAGCAGAGACGAAACAAAGGGATAAAGTTATTGACAAAAGTACAGACACAAATAGCTCCTTTGAGTATCGTAGTAAGAATTATACATTACCAATATATTTATTTATTCAAGCTGTTGAAAATTTACAATGCAAGTCAATCCATATAATTTAAGATTTATGTACTACCTTTCAACTGCCGAGTCCAGATGTCGCATTTGTAAGGAACTTCTGACCTTTCCGTTTATAACGAGACGTTTTACAATGTATAGAATTTCTTGTTAAACTTGAATGCAAAATTAAACGTTAATTGCTTATGACCATATTTTCAAATTAACTTTATTAATGACTAGCAGCCCGCCCCGGCTTCGGTTTAAACAGTTATTTTACAAAAGTACCTGTACAACTTTTACACATAAACCTTCCTCTTGAATTACCCTGTCCATAAAAAAACGCATCAAAAATCCGTTGCGTAGTTTTAAAGATCTAAGCAATATACAGACCTAGGGACAGACGCGGGAAGCAACTTGGCTTTATAACATGATACAAAAGATTACGATACCTTATTTTCTGCTCGATGTTTCGATCGAATTGCATCGACCTGGCTGACTGATGTGGCTGCTAAGCGTCGTCTCTTTGTAGTGTGAGTTTCGACGCCTACCTTCATATGGCCTTCACTGTTTTTATTTTTTGTCATCGCGTTTAAAATCCTTTAAGCAATACTGCCTTATGTGTAAAAACCGCAATTATTTAAATACTCTTATTTTATTAATGACATTAATCATCACTGAGTTTTCACTCAAATAGTAACAATACATATTTCTATGTTTTTTATGCTTATATTTCACACTCGAGACTTTTTCCGCGTCGACTTTAGTTTTCCCGTTTTAACAACATTTTACGAACCAGGAGTTCTTGAGGTTAACGCGTTTTAACAAACAAACTCTTCAGCTTTATATTATTAGTATAGATTCAATACATTCAAAATTTGTAACTGCATTCGTATGTCAACGTTTCAATCTACGCAGTAAGTACCCACAATGTATTTGTTTTCCTCATCTACTCATATAAACAAGAGCACGAATGTATACTTATGTCAGCACACACAGGGGTCGTTTTCAATAGCCTGAGTGCCTATTCATGACATGAATGCGGTAATGGTGTGATTTCTGCTATTTATCCACACTAGGGGCCGCTAGCTTCGTTATTCCCTTCTATCCATGTTTGAGATTATGAGAGGCAAACATTCCATACTATATAATTGCCTCTGAGCCGATAGTTTAACTGACTGCTAATCACGAAGTAAAATAACGATTTAAAACTCTATCGACTTGTACGAAAATCATTATGATGCAGCGGGTCTTAAATACGATTGAAATAAAGATGATCGTGTTCGATGAAACAACATATCAAAAGGGATCTTAAGTTTTATTTTCAATCGCGTTTAAGACCCATTAAATTTTAATATTATGCTAAGCACTCAATAGTAGTCCGGAGTTTGGTAACGTGCACGGTATATGACAATTGGCTTGCCCCCTATTATTCTTATTACTCTGAGATTGTTGAAGGCGAAACTTTTGCCTACGCCTTCAGGTTAACAAGCGTGGTGTTATGTTTGTACAATTGTACGTTCCATATTTGAAAAGCAAATTTATTTTTCTACCGCCTTTTATTAGCGGTTCCAATTCTGAAAATTGATTTGAAACCGATTGGTGTAATTGAATTTGAATTTGGAATTCGGTTCAAATGACAATATTATGTTTTTTATGGTCAATGAAATTGGTTTTTTATTTTATAAAAACATTTGCTTCATACAGGCTTTGTTTAAATTTCCAAGCATTATATATTATGCTGGTAAAAGACACATTGTATTTTTTTTTATCCACTACAGGATACAGGCGTTGCCATTTTCCCGCAATTAATTTTAATTCAGGCTATGCCTATGCTAATAGGGGATTAGAAATATGTACTTACATTAAATGTACATATTTTTTTTTTTAGTAACCATTTATTTAAATCTCTCTAAAATTTAGGGCTAGCAATTATTAAAAGCGTGTAGGACCTACATGTGACACTGAATTTATTGTCATTGGACTGATATTTGTCCGCTTCTTGAATCTTCGTCGTTTATTGAATCTAACTTTTCATATTGTTATGTTTGTTGGTAAAATATAATTTTATTTACTTATTACTCAGTGCCGATTAAAAAAAAACGCCAGACTGCATCTCTCTAAAGCGTTAAAGATATCACTTAAATAGAGTTGATCATAGAAAATCGACCGCAAATAAAAAAAAACAAAACTAGCCGCATCACGTAAAATAAAAAGAAAAATTTTAACCAGCCAGTAGCAAAATTAGGCAACGTTTAAAGCCTACCCATCGAACTAATACAGACTAATAGACTAGTGTATTTATTTATCAAAGTCTCGCGACTCGAGACCGGAATCCTAAGCAGAGTGAGCTGATAAAAGTATTTGCATACTTTGTAAATTGACGCTACCGTTTTTAATATTCATAGAATTTAATGCGATTTTTTATCAAAGCAGTATCGACAATACATGTTTTTGTTTGGATAACGAGCAACTGCATTGCAGTAGAAAATGGCAGAAACAGGTAATATTTAGGACTAAAAGATTAGGTCGGGGAAAAAGTCTTTTCGCATTATAGTATGTATGAACTTGTAATAAAATCTTTTCTCTACACAATAAAGCTCGATATTTTTGTACCTCACGAGCTCACTGAAAGAAACCTTATGAACCGTGTACTAATTTGTGATTCTTGAAGCCAAAGAGATTTTATTACAAGTTCATACATACTATAATGCGAAAATACTTTTTCCCCGACCTAATAGATAAAGAATATAGAAGGTAGGACATTTTATACCAATGGAAGTTGAAGAGTTTTCTCTCCTACTGCAGTTTTAGGAGACCTACATATTTGTCTAAGTTTACATTTATACTTCCTGTAAAAATATAATTTCGAGCAGTACCGTATTTTAACTAGGATTTTGTGACATTCTAAATAACATTACTTGACGTGATACATATTTTAAATTGCCTACAAAAACCTATTATAAAGCATTGAAGCGTATATACAAATCGCATTACAATCGCATTACTAAGACACAATTAAACCAAACTGAATAAAATTTAATGCAATCTCTAATAGAAATTAGAAATTTAGTCTTCATTACAATGTAATTACGCAAGTCACAACACTCACAACATATCTATAGGCACCTACCAATAATATAAAGCTGAAAAGTTTGTTTGTTTATTTGAACGCATTTCTTGCAAACTACTAGTTCGAATTGGAAAATATTTTCGTGTTTAATAGTCCATTTATTTAGGAAACTACAGGTCACATAACATTAAGCTATGATTTTATAGAATTGGAGCAATAAAACACATAGAGAAAACAAGATAACAAAAATTCGTCAGGAAACCTTGCATGCCTAATTTTTGCGTGGTGGACTCAAGGCCTAACCCCTCCCTCCTCGTTTGGGAGGAGACCCTTACCCTGCAGTGGGACAGTAATGGGTTAAAAAAATATAAGTATAACAAAAGTCCTCGTGGGCGTAGTCGCGGGTGGTCGCTAGCAAGAGTAACTACATACATTTTAAAACGACGTAAAAACCACAAACCGCAAAGTAAAGCCTTCTAAACAAATTTTCTCTTTCACAAAACTTTTCAAAGGTGACTTTCATGTCTGCATTGTAAAAAGTCATTATACGCATTATTACACAATATTACGTATGTTACTATAATGCTAATGACGTAAATTTCTAGGAAATTTAATTAGGTTGGAGTGTATTGACAAACAATGCGGCGAGCAAGCTATTTTTATATCTATTTTTGGATGATTTGACTAAAAACATATCTACGTAAACAGCAAAGTAACACGCTGTCTCGTAACTCGAGATTTTAACTTATTGCAATAAGTAATTTAAAAAATCTTACAACCTCAGTTGATTACAAACTTTCAGGATAAACTATCCAACATTTAAATAAAAAATAAACATAAACATTCTTCCAACAGCCGAGTTGACCATAATACTCTAAGATTTTCCTCGCGAATCACTCTATCTATTGGTGAAAATCGCATGAAAATCAGTTCTGTGGATTCAGAGCTATCACGAACAGACAGACAGACAATGCGACTTTATTTAATAACATGTATACTTAGTATTATTTTTTTATCACCTATTGATTTTCATAGCCTAGTATTTACTTAGCACATTGGCTTCAATGTACCTACTTATGTTTTCGATTTCCAAGTCGAATGATGATTCAACCTAATTCAACATACATTTCACGAAGTTACTTTCAAAGCGTTCTACGTAACATTATTTAGATAATCGAATGAAGGGCCGTGTTCACATCATTACATGTATTCTTCAGATATTGACTGCACGGAGCCAAAATATCGGATTTTGCTGCTATTCGTTTAACTGTATTAGGGAGTCAATTGAATTCTGCATGTTTACTATGAAGCTTGTGAGTGAAGAAGAAAACAAAAAAGGAAATAACATTCCGAGAGAGAGTGTACTAGACATGTGGATAGGTACCTAGCTCGTACAAACTTACTCACATTGTACCTACTATACCGTGAATATTATGAAAATGTTTACACACATACCAAGCACACGAAACATTTAATTACTATAGTAAATAGAAAACCAAGTAATTCTTGTCTGTTCACTGCAATATGAACACAGCGTGATATTATTTCTAAACCCTGCTGAAAGCTGTAGAAACAAATTCGAGTACTCTGTATAAATAAATTTATTTTGATTTTCATTTATTGCTTCAGCGCCATCTATGTCGACTTACAATTACTACTAGAACACCAAGTATAGGTAACTTTACTGTTGCGATATCAAGCGGTTCAAATGTAAAATAACAGATGGCGTTACTTGTTAATTTTGTGTGACACTATGTTAATAATGTAACATTGAAGTTAACAGTTGGATTAATAAAGCTTTCTAAATTGAGGTACAACTAAAATTACATCAAAAAAACTTTATTTATAACAAAGATGTACATTCCCTAGTATCTACAACACTCTTACTCATAAATGCATAAAAATAGCTGCTAAGTCTAATCAATGAAAAATAAAAGCGGCATTAATGCTGTACACTGTGTGACCATTAAGGATTTTAAATTTCGAAACACATCACTGTCATTCAGCAAATAGAACCTTATGTTAAAAATATGACACCAAAAATTGTTTCATAAAAAGTTGTTACAAAACAGAATTATAACTACGAATCTAATAAAATTTTAGCTTATTTTTACAATCATATTTACATTTAAATCATTTATACAGAAAAACAACTACATACTAGTATGTAAGTAATTATCCATCTACATCATTTACAATAGTTCAACGTGTTCTCTTTAACTGCGATTCTTAAATTCTTCTTGCTTATTAAAAGGAAATGTTTGCTTGTATCTTGCTACTCCGAGACAGACAAAACCTGAAACATAAGAAACAATATCCATTAGGTAGGTATAAGATTTCATTACAGTCACGTTAACATTACAATAGGTGAACTAGCTAACCTGAAGGAATCAAAAGTCTGAGATAAAAATCATGCCTTTGAATTTTTTGTCATAAATAGTAGTGTGTTGTGTCTAATGTTAAAGTAAACCTACTGTAAAATTCTGAATAAAATAAACATAGAATAGAGATACTAAAAACTGCAAACTTTTATATTTCATGTAGCTTGACTTTATATCATTTAATTTATTATGGTGTAATATGCACTTATAAAAATATTGTAACTTTTAAGCCTCGTATCCACTAGGCAACATTTGGCGCGCGACACGTGAATCTCAACATGTACGGCAACGCTGCACAACAGCGCGCGACGTTGCCAGCTACCGCGCAACGTGACGCGCGGCTTGTTGTTTGTTTAAAGTGCATCGTTAGTTGAGCATCAATTGTTGTCGAGTGGAGACGTGACGCACAACAATCTTCTTTTTGATTTCGATAAAATTATAACCACTGCCGCTGAAATCAACACAAGTTCCTCTGGCGACATGTTGTCGACGATTGAAGAATGTGTGGACAGACAACGTTGTTAAACAAATGTTCCGCGTCAACATTCAACAAGTTGCGAAACATGTTGAGCAACATGTCGCGCGTCAAATGTTGCCTAGTGGATACGAGGCTTAAGTGTTAATCTATATCCAGGTCTGTAGATATCGCTCAGTTTTCTGTCTTGTAATGAGCTTTGAACTATGATTTGTGTAGTTTTAGTATCAGTGCTTGCCTCATGCAATCATTTAGAAGAAACCTAGAATCAGTCATATGTTGAAAGAACAATAAGTAACATATGACCCGCGAAGAATACTAACCAAAAGAAAGCACAGAAAGGAAATATTTCCCGGCCGTGGATTTGTTTTTACTTGCATTGATGCCAATATAACCTCCAATACCGATCAACCCCACAGCGCCTACCGCTCTGCAAGCGAAGCAGTCGCGAGGTTTCTTCTCTTCTACAACACTCATTTTAATAAATCTGTCTATATCTCATACAATATCGTATGTTTATTTAAGTTTTCTGAATTGTATAATCAAGAACTTAGTCCAAAAGTTTGACAATACGTCTCAGCTGATTATCTGTCATCTGTCACAAATGACATTTCACATAGGCGTTGCGTTCCATTTTACATACCACGTAAAATTGCAGCGTAATTTTCATACGAGCGAAGCCAAGCGAAATAATAATGATAAAAGGTACAAGTAAAGTAATTTTTGAAATACTACTACTGTCCTGATTTTTTACTCTATTATTTTTTTTAAATTAGGGTCTTACCTTGGAAATTTGTATTGGCATTGTATTAAAAATTAACCATTTGAGCTGAGGAGCTTGAGGCTTAGGTACAGTGACGAAAAGTCCTATTGTCGGATTCCATTCAGAGCATTTATTATGATGCTAAGTATATCTTGCCGTGCATAACACTTCATAGTTTGAAAATAGAATTAATGAATATGTTTATTTATTAAGTCGTTTTTATCTTTCTAAGCTACTTTAGTTCGAACTTTAACACACATTACAAACAAAGCCCTTTGTGTGGATGTGTCACACAACAAAATAACGTGACTTTAACTGGGTCAAGGGCTGGAAGACAATGAGAAGCTGTTAGCTCTACAACTACTTAATAACCTATGCATCCCTACTTAGTTTGTAGAGCAATATTTGACTGGAACGTAATTTTAGACAACTTTTTTCGTTACGATATTCAAAGAAATCTGCGAATATTTTTTAACATACATAGAAATAATTATGTTATCTGCTCAAAGTCACTCACTAAAGTGCTAATAGAATACTATGTAATTAATTGAGTTTCATTCATATTTACCTATATAGTATTGCGTAGATATATACTAAACTTATGACTAAACACAGGCTAAAATAGACATGAAATCAATACCAAAATCCCAGACAAATAATACTAAATTTAATTATTATAATGTTACAGGTGTTATAGGTATTTTCCAAAATTACATTAATTGTATTGTGTTTGAAGACGTCACAATTTGAATCATGTAAGTAGTTCTTAGTATCTCTGACTCATTGGCGAAGAGCGGGGAATACTATTTCGCAGCAATGCGATATCTAAAATAAACATGTAATTTCGTGAGGGATTGAGACGACAAGGTGGCGACGGCATTGGATAGATCTTGGAAATGGAATGAGTAATACAGCAATATAGCTTAGGGAATCTACAATTCTTTTGTCGAGAAGCGATGACGTAAGCTAACGGGTTGGTTTAATATTAACCGCAGGGAATCCCTAATAGGTGACTAATTGTGGAAGAAAATTTATTGAGCTGGATGATTATGTTTATGTTTAATCCTTCGCTATCCCACTTCTAGGGTTACCAGATAGCCGGGATTTCTGGGATTGTCCCGGTATTTTGCGTATTATCCCATGTCCCGTAATTTTACTTTGCTGTCCCGGAATGACAATATACTTGTTTCTATAAGCTGCAAAGTTTTCGAGTCGACTACACTCAAGCCAAATGCAAGTTGATTTTGAATCTATTTGAAAACTGCTTTAAGAATTCTTAGAACTTTTATTCGAACCCATACGTTTACCCAATTTTTGCTCGAGTTGGCGGCAATTAAAAACTATTTGTCGCCAAGCCAAGATATTTACCTCAGCGAAAGTATGCAAACACACAAATATACACCACTCTAGTCTTAGTGCTTTTCTTAATAATTTGTTGTACTTTATTCTGCATTAGTGAGATAAACTATCATTTAATAACGTATGACTAATGACCATAATATAACAACAATATAATAGGTAAATAACATGGCAGTTGGCACTAGTTATCACAAAGTAGGTACTTACTAACCACAATTAACAGCAAATCTTTTAGACATAAAATAGGGGATTCCTGTTACTAATCAATACATTGTTTAAAATATAAACATTGTTTTCTTATGTGATTCATATGTTATCACGTCAAAGCAGAAATGGACTAAATAGTTAATTTCAATTTCACGTACACTAGTCGTCAACTGAAATACCTAGTTCACTCAACGTTACGACCAGTGCCAAAACGTCAGGAAAAACAAGTTAAAATGCATGACTAATTTTAATTTCCGTATTATATGATCTATACTAATACTATACTAATATTATAAAGCTGAAGAATTTGTTTGATTGTTTGTTTGAACGCGCTAATCTCAGGAACTACTGATCCGATTTGAAAAATTATTTCAGTGTTAGATAGCCTATTCATTGAGGAAGGCTATAGGCTATATATCATGACGCTACGGCGGCCAATAGGAGCGGAGTAGCAACGAGAAATATTATAAAAACGGGGAAAATTATGACGCACTCTCTCTTATGTGACGCAAGCGAAGTTGCGCGGGGGAGCTAGTGTATCATAAAGATGTACGAGTCAATCGTCATACATAGTAACAACTAGCAACTTAATAGTACCCTTTTACTAAGGCTTTCTTTGTGTGTTCACGCGAGTGTAATTTTTTTTGCCCCTCGTAATGAAAACACTGATGAAATCTTTGTTATTGTTTTGTTTTGTGAAGTATAAAGCCTTCTTGTTCCCGAATATTTTAATTAGGGATTGAGGTTTGTGATCTTTTTTTTTTGTTTGTTTTGTGTATTTTGGGTTGTTGAAAGTCAAAATTATTTTTATTTTACTAAGTATAATCTTGTTATACGCGGAGGTGTAGGCAAGATACGAAAACAACGGACTACTGAGAACATCAAACAGGAATTAGAAAAAATGTAGTAATTTCAAGGATTGAACGCCAAACCTTATGATCTGTAAATAACTGTTCTAGCATTTGGGTCACCAAGTGATCAAGATAATGGTAAATAGTTTATTTGTAGACATCAGTAAAAGGTAAAGATTTGGTGAATCCACAATCGCAGTAACGATCAGGAAAATCTAGTCAAAAATGTTGATCTAATTTCAATCAGCGCCAATAAAAATAAAAACATAATTAGCCATCATTGATTTAAATCATCATTTTGCTGTGTTCTTGCTAACACTTTTTGTGTAATCTTGGCTTTTGATTGTCTTCAAAACTCTTCCATCAAAAATGGAAAAGTCTGTGACCTTTTCTTGAAACTCTTCGCGTGTTTCTTTAAAAAGTATTTATTTAATCTGTGGTATTACGTCATTATCGGACTAACTGTCAAGTGTTGATTAATTATGATGGACAGACGATTATGAAGTTTTGTTTTAGTTGTTAAGTAATTTGTCAAAACATTTCGCCTTTTACTTGGTCTTTGCTTGATGGATTGTTGTTTGTTTCCTTATTTTGGGGGAGAGAGAAATTGTGTTAGTAAATAGGCATGGTCAAGTGTTATAGAGAAATTATACTAAAACTAAAGATTTGTTTTATTCATACATAAATCCCTTTAATTATTAGTCCAACAACACAGTTCAAAACCTATGCATGCACAATTTTTTTTTTTTAATAATAATTATTTGTATTTCCTATTCATCCTATTTTAATAATTCGTAAATAAAAAATCGAATAAGCCACCATAAGCCGCATACGCCTGCGGTTCACTGATAGTCTAAATTACGAGATTTTTATACCTCCGACAGTCACGACCCTTGCATACAAGGCTCTGTACTAAGTTGTTGGATTATAATTTTCAAGATAACCGATTCAAAAAGTCTAAAAGAATATTGTATGTTACTCTAAGTTACGACAGTCGTCAAGTCAAGTCCTCAAAAAAAATGCTTTTGCCCGTTGTTCTACAAACTTTATAAAACAATAATTTGTACCTATAGACAGTAGCATAATATACACTAAAAATAATTGAAAGCCTGCATCATTGCAGCTAAAGAAATCACTAATTAAGTGTAAGAAAATATAGACTGGTACATATTTCCTTTTCTCATAACTCCTGGAGATTACCATCAATTTAATAATTTCCTTCCCAATTACCAAGTCAATAAATAACAAAGTATATTAATTACCGGTAATATTATAATGAGCTATCTATTACAAACAAGGTAACGACAGAAACCGTACCTACTTCCTTTGGTGAAAGGCAACATGGATCATATTGCGTGCTTACTCAATCCTTTGGGACTTGCAAGGTAATGTAACCCGTAATATTTTAACGATAAGGCTGTATTTACCATGGTTTTATGGACAATTGAAACTGTATGGTAATGTATCAGAGAGTTTATGGTGTGTAGTTTGGTGTATGGAAATCGTTACAGTTAAGAAGGTAAAGGTTCTATGTGAATAGAATTTCTTATATTACATGGCAATTTCTAAAGGTCTTCTAGATCTTTCCTTACCAAATAAAGTTGTTATTCCAAATTATTCTTGTGATCTGCCTGAAATGTAAAATATTATGTGAAATTTGAATTGCATTTTGCATAAAAAATATTTTTATCTAAATGGCAAAAATTATTTTAATTCGTGGTTTTATACTAACAAGTATTTATTAGCTTATCATGTGGAAAATTATTAAGCATTACATTTGCTATCACTTTATCTAGCGAATAGGTTTTCCGAAACTTACCGGCAAGTCGTGAAAGCACTTATAGTTATGTTTAGTCCATAATTGTCTTATTTACTGTATTTTTTCCGATAGTAAATAATATGCGTGTCTACAACTGATGCAGCCGTCGAATAAAATCATTCTTCTTCTTGTCGTACGTAGTGGTCAACTTAGTGTCAAAGTTGTTCAAGCCGCCCGAAGGCTTTTGACGGGGCTTAATTGACAACAACCGGGACCGAATTTTTACATGCCCTCCGAAGCACGGATACGCCCTGTTCAAATACCACTATGCGGTCACCCATCTATAGACTGACCGCGCCAAGGTTTGCTTAACCCTCAGATCGTTTACCGACCGGTGAGCTCAACTGGCTACGGGCGCCTCTAAAATCATTTTAAATCCTTCAATTTACACCTCAACGTTGGCAAGCTTCCAAAAGCGGAAAAGAACTAAATAAATACTGAAATTCACCTCAAGCCCCGGTTTCAGTAGACGCGCCCTAATGTGTGTAACGTCTGAACACTTAAGGCTAATGTAGTATTCAATCATTTACCTGTAGGGAGTACTTCCCACCGCATGTTAGCGTATTTGTTGAAGCTAAAATTGTTTTTAAGACAATAAAGAATAACTTTGGTATTTGTGTTGTTGTGTCATTTAGGGTAATCAATTATTATAACGCACGTTTTTTGAAACAAATTGAATGTAATTACAAAATTTAGAATAAGCGTAGCTTCATTTCGATTAGACATTGTAGAAAAATGGTCGTTTAACTTATACAGATCAGCAATCTATCAAAATGTGTGAATTGACGACAAAGAAAAACATTGTTTGGAAGACTTGCAATGCGGTATTTATACTATTATTTCTAGTTCTTAAAATTCAAAGTCAATTTGATGCACTCATCACCTCATTTTCTTTTCAGGAGAGCCGGCCTCAACACTGATTCTTCAAAGGCAGATATGAATAAAAAAAATCCATATGACTTTCTAAGATTGTGTCTTCTTCTCATTATTAAAACAATACAATCCATACTAATATTATAAATGCGAAAGTAACTCTGTCCGTCTGTCTGTCTGTCTGTCTGTCTGTCTGCTACTCAATCACGCCTAAACTACTGAACCAATTTGCATGGGTATGGAGATACTTTGATACCCGAGAAAGGACATAGGCTATATATCATCACGCTACGACCAAAAGGAGCAGAGTACCAGTAAAAAATGTTACAAAAACGAGGAAAAATTTCACCCATTCCCTCTTATTGGACGCAAGCGAAGTTGCGCGGGTCAGCTAGTTGGCAATATATTTCTCAGGAAAAGCCTTATCTTACAATAGAAAAAACACCTCCCATAGTTGCCTTAACAAATATCCTCATTAAATTCGAACGTTCCATACAAATCCTCCTTTAAAAACGTAAAGCCTCTAATACCCAATTCACGATAAAATTAATCGTATTTGATACAAACGTAGGCATAACAAATTGGTTTTACTTGTGGGGTCGTGGAATTAAATTAACTTCACGGAATGGAGGCTTCCGATCCATCTTTTACCGCAAGCTCTAACTTATTTGGGTACTCTGTATGATTAAATAATAAAATGGAAGGTAAACTCGCAACATGTTTGTATATTCAACGGCTGTCTGTCAACTTAGGCGTTTGTACGATTTGTGGTTGAAAGTAGACTGCTCGGTTTCAGATGTTAATGTTCTTGTTTTGCTTTAAAGAAAACAATATGAAGTGTTATTTCATTGTTACTTAGGGTAGATGTAGAGCGAAATAAAAAGGAGCTTTACAAATTACACAAATTCGTATCAACTTCTTTAATTTTTATTGTTTTATACAATCATACTTATTCTGATTCATCTCTAGCACTTTAACCATAACTCATTTTGTGAGTATTTTGATGACATTATGTGGTCTTTAAATTTCTATTGTCAAAATTTACCTTAAGATATGAAGCAGAAGCAGTCAATCTGAAACGACGGCCACTGCAATCTGTCGAAAACGTAGGGCATTCAAACGTAAAATGAGTGTTTGTGCTAATTCCCAGATTCTATTATACTTGTAATTAAGTAAAGCTGTATACTCGCTTAGAGTTTAGACCCTTAAAGCGCCTTCCTTGTTTGCCACATTTTGTAATCATCGAAAGAACACGTTTTATGGGCAGGAGTGAGGTTGTACACAAGATTATGAGGGTTATTAATGGCTATAAAATTTCTGGTCCCGATACCAATTTGAGATTGTTAATAATGCCTACGTACCTTCCAATATCTTAAATTAACGGTTGTTTAGATTTCAGGTGGAAAATTTATGTACTAGACTAAACTCAGGCGGCAAACTTTGGTGATAAAATCGTTTGTTTTGAGCTTTCGCAGTCCATTTACCTAATTTGTTATGTGAACGCGTTGTAATATATTGTCAAATGCTAAATTATCGAGCAGCATAAGCCTTTTTTTCCTCGGATTCTTGAAGATGACTTCCTCTATACAAACTTCGATTGCAACACAAAAACAAAAAATGCTTTTAATTTTTAGTTCTTGCACCTATGGACCTACTTGTCTCTGATCTTGATCACGCAATTTGTTCCCTATGGGTACGACACTCAAAATTATGAAAATTGTTTATTGGGAAATAGCTTTAAGTAGGCACTGCATAAAAGAATATCATAGCCGAGAGATCAGTGCATATTTTTTGTGTATTTCCAAGTGACTGTGTCTTTCAATAAGGATAAATCAAAGTAATTTCACTGTCGCTTTCAAAAAACATTCCGGTAAAAAGAAACAGTTTCAATTTTGTTGTGATTTACGATTTCGCATCGAAACAGGAGATGAAGAAGGAAATTATACAGTTGCCAACATAAATACGTGTCATATCGATACGATTTGAGTGTGCGAACCTTGGGACAGAACGTGTACGTTTTGTTTTTCAGTTGGCTTGGCAACTTGCTATTAAGTTTCGCTTACTGTACCTCGATTCTGTACATTCGATACTAACGTCACGCTATCGAATACCATACATTACTATCGAGCTACTCGTTAGTAAACCGGCAGCAATCCGGCAGAGAATCGCGACCTATCGAGTATCGAAAACTTGACATTTAAAGTGAGAAAAAGTTTCGTTCTGAAAATTTGTTCTTTAAATAACATTTTATTGGTAATAATTGTGTATAAACTAATTTTAAATATATTATATAGTGGATAAAAAAATAATCATGAAAGGTATTATTCTCATAAATAATAATTATAGTCTACTTTAAACGGTATTAGTAAAAATAAATCAATAACATAAAAATAGCATAATTAATATTGTTCAACGAAACATTATCAACACAAAAAAAGAATCAGCGTCTTTTTTTTCTACGTTGAAGCAGGCAAAGGAGACAATGTCTTTTCAGCCTCGTTGGCCTCGTCTTCCTAAAAATATCCAATAAAGATTATTAAAATAATTTATTAAAATTAAAAATGGAAAGAATATTTTATTTCGAAATTCGAATTTCGAATTGCCCCTAAGTGCGCTCCAGCAAAAAAAAATATTTATTTAATTTTATTTTATTTTAATGTTTGGTGGAAAATGGCGCCATTGAAGAACATAGTTGTTGCGAAAATCCGCTAGGGGCGCTGATCAATTTTTCATACAAAATTTTTCGATAGCTACTCGTTACTCGATACTCGATAGTTGTACAGAATCGCGGTACTGTGCCTCGATTCTCTACTACTATCGACTACCGACAACCGAACTGTCATCGAGAAATTTTGTATGAAAGTCTGATCAGCGCCTCTGACGGGTGTCGTAGGAAACATTTTGGCAGTACATTCTAAATGTCACAATTTCGATAGCTAGCCGGTTGTCGGTAGTCGATAGTGGTAGAGAATCGAGGTACTGTTCGTTGGTAATAGTTGAAAAGATGGTTGATATTCTGTAAAGTGCTGGTCTAAGAAGTATTTGTTGAGGAAATACAGCGACATAATGAAAGGTACCTTATTTTTTTTAAGTCGAGTATAAAGGTATTTTAATGTAATTACAACAGATTTTTACGTCAAATCTTAAAATGTATAGTTAAGTACACAGTAGTATTGTTTTAAAGTGACATAATGTATACATTTCTGGATGTCAATTTAAAGTTTGTGTAAAGTGGTGGTGTCCAAAATGTTCAGTAGTCTCAACGAAAATAATATTTGTTATAAACTATTTTGTTATAAAACTATATCTTTTAAGATACTTTTATTTTTTTAACGCTTATTCTTCCTCATTATCCTTCATCAAAACCGTAACCAAAGAAACGAAACCTTAATTACAAAAAATATACAGCGACTAAAAAATACAAGTAAATAAAATAAATAAATAAATAAATATTATTGGACAACTCACACACGGTTATTAGGTTCCAAACTAAGCAGAGCTTGTACTATGGTAACCAAATAACTGATAAACATACTTATATACTTCTAAATACATACTTAGAATAACTAGTTGTAACCTAGACCAAAACATAAAGCTTAATTAATATTTGAAAACAAAAAATAAGAAAGGTTTTTCAAACAAAGGTTTAATAGCTAAGTAAATTAGATAATAAAGGAGTATAGTCGATGTTCATTAGCTTCAACATAATGGATTACTGAGAATGGATCCGTTTTATTTTATGTAAGGCTGTATAAGGCTCGCTACACACATATTCGGTTCGGCATTAATGGACTTAGCCGAGCGGCATAACCGAATACGTGTAGATGAATGTTCGGGAAAAATGCCGCCCGACATCGCCAATTCGGTTTTGTTGATCGATCATGCCGAACCGACTATGTGTGTAGCAAGCCTAATAAACATTTTTCTAATTAGAAATCACGATGAGTTTTAAACAGATTAAATAGAAAATTGCTTTTTTAGTATGCTAGGTTAAGTGGTCGTAAGACCTTAATGGTATGACCCTAAGTTTAACGTGATAGGTCGTAAATTAAGTTGAATTTGAAAGAATAAATCTGTGAATTATCTCAGAGTTGTGTTCAATAATCTAGCAATGCTCTACAAAGAAAATATAAAAAATTTAATTAAAAAAATTGGTCTGCATTATTCCGTTCTGAATCATGAGGAAAGATATACTATAGGATAGTTAACTGTTATATGGAGACGGTGCGCTAAACATTTTCAGCCGATCAAATCCCAGTAATATTTAGAGCCTTATCGCTTGTAGATAGTTGTACATAATGGTGAATATTTTAGGTTTTAAAAAGTTATTCTGAGTATCTGGGGGTTAATTCTCGTCACAATCATAAGCAAATACATATAAAAGCCGAATGACTTTTGACCAACTCAACTAGAAAAATCTGGTAAAAGTATTTTCTAAGTATGTCCAAGTACTTTTGTTTGCAAATCTATACTAATCTATACTATAATATTATAAAGCTCAAGAGTTTGTTTGTTTGATTGTTTGTTTGTTTGTTTGTTTGTTTGTTTGTTTGTTTGTTTGTTTGAACGCGCTAATCTCGGGAACTACTGGTCCGATTTGAAAAATTCTTTCAGTGTTAGATAGCCCATTTATCGAGGAAGGCTATAGGCTATACATCATCACGCTACGACCAATAGGAGTAGAGTACCAGTGAAAAATGTTAGAAAAACGGGGAAAATTATGATTCTCTTATGTGACGCAAGCGAAGTTGCGCGGGTCAGCTAGTATAGTATATTTACAATCGTTGGTTTCCGTGCGGATGATTACATAAGCATGCTAAATACTAGGTTTTTGTGTGAATTCGTCACAGCAGCCTTATATACCAAAGTATTTATAATATTAATAGAGAGGTATCTTCAGTCAGTGCTCGGGGTTTTCCAAAAATATCTCGTTGACGTTCACATACCTGAGTGTATGGAATTGATTTCACACTTTTTTCCTTAACGGGATGAAAGACATCCGTCTCTGGTTTTCAAAATATATTGTGACACTTTTCACTTAATTTTTATACTTATAACAATTGTCTGGGATCGCAGTAGCGCGATACTTTAAAGTGGGTAAAGACAACCTGCTAGCTATCGAGAAAGTTGTATGAAAATCTGATTAGCGCCTCTAGCGGGTGCCACGGGAACCATTTTGCAGTACACTTTAAACGTCAAACTCTCGATACTCGATAATACCGATTGATCAAAATCGCGCTAATAATCTTCGTTATTTAATAATAGGTAACAGTTTGTAAGTTCTCTATACAGGCAACAAACTATGGACCGTCGTGGCTATATTTTGATCTGAAGAGCAAAGAGCAAATAGAGAAATTTTACCTAGAATTATTTGTCATACCGTTAACTGCTATGATTGCGCTGGATGACTTACATGTTTGATTTTCTTATAAAGAAAAATATGTTTTTTGAAGTTTACGTAGGTACTGTGACGATGTCGTGATATAAGTATAGACATGTGGAAATTCGGAAGAAAATCCCGAGATATTTCAATTGGATAATAAACCCCTTATTATTGTTTACCATACATAGACGTATACATTAACAAACTGTAATCACTGCTTCACATATACACAGCGATGTACAACAAATAAGCCTATAGTCTCGTATCTAAGGGAATGTAATAGCTGTGATTGGTTCCAATGCCTTTGGCGTTCAACTGTTCTGCATTCGTTAGCATTCGATGAATATTCTACAATGGCCGTGGTTTGTTATTTACTGTAGTTTGATTATAGAGAAGCGTCAATTGTATCTATGTTGACAGTTCTAGAAACAATAGGCAATGCCATACTAACGTAGTTTGTAATGTTTAAAATTCCAATTTATGTCAAGTTTCACAGCTTATGGGTAAATGTCGGATAAGCTATCTAACAGATACAGAAAGGAACACCCATAGGTAGGCGCGCTCACCGGTCGGTAAACGATGTGTGGGTTAAGCAGTCCTTAGCACGGTCACTCCGTAGATGGGTGACCGCATAGTGGTATTTGAACCAGGCGTCTGCGTGTTTCGGGGTGATCGTATAGTCAGTCTCAGTTGTTTTGTATTAAGATAACAGTCGTTAAGCCACGCCAAAGGCCTTCAGGTGGCTTGAACAGCTTTTACACTAGGTTGACCACTAACCGTAAGATAAGAAGAAGACCGCCTGATAAGTTAATTGATATTTATTCAGAAGCGGTGATTAGAGCTTAATGTGTAAAATGGCTGGTTGATAGATTATGACTTGGTAAAGTTCAAAGGTTACTCTTTCAACAACAAATAGACAAACTAAATAGTATTTTATGATTATATAACATTTCTTATACGAATGTCTGTCCCTTTACTAAAATTGATAAGCACCGGAGAAATTTCTAACAAAAATATACTGTGATAACACTTATAGCTATCCGGAAACCGATCTGAAGACCTCGCACTCTCGTGCGATTTAAACCTATCAATAGTTATACAGTTATACAGTTTTATATATTTTCAGTTGGAATAACACTCTATAATAAAAATATTAGTATTTTAAAAAATACAACTCCTGCACACAGAATTGCTCTTATGTTGAAGGAACTTTTACAAACATACATACAACGGACACAAAGTACAACCAGACCCGAAACAATTATTTGTGGATCGCACAAATAAATTATTCCGCGTGGAAATCGAACTCACGACCTCCCGACGCTTCAGTAGCGGCGTGACCACCGGAACCATTGCGCGACGGAGGCAGTTTATTTTACTTTCGAAATAAAGAGGAAATCATATTTTGCCATGATTCCAATCAGTTTTGCTTTCTGCCAATTAAAAGTTAAAAAATAAATAGAAAATAATGGCTACCGATGAATTTCCTTTAAAAAAATCTTACCAGTAATTATACCAGCAAGTTTCAGTTTCATTAATTAATTAAGATAAGTTATAGCAACACTTTCCTGTTTTTAATTAAGTATATGTTTTTTTTGAGCCGTGTTCAGAGGGACGTTGATTAGGTACGGAAGTTCAAGTTATTAACGACCTGCTTTGGAAATTAAGTGAAATTTATTATATTTTTATCTAGTTAAAAATGTGGGAAATACCGTATTAGTTTATAATATAAAAGACTTAAATATGATTGATTTGACGTTAATGCAACTCCAGGTTATAACAATCTATCGGTTTTATATCAAATTCATTTAGAAGTGTTTGGGTGAAGAAAAAATCATTATTTCTTACTTTAAGTGTATGTATGTGATTTTAAAGTTACTAGTATCTGGTTTTGAAAATGCGATCTTGTCTAGCCCAATTCTTACTTACAATTACAAAGCATATTTTACTACAAAATTGCATTGCTCTTTATTTTCTTTTCCGCAAATAAAAGTTTATCGTACCTACCTACAACCAAAAAGATCGGAAAATTGTTTGTTCAGTTGTTAATTTTACGGAATACTGAAAAATACTGCTTCAATATAATAGAAGGTCAGTCAAATATCAATTTTACTTTCATTCAATTTCAATACCGTACTCGGCTGTAATCAAACTACGACTAGCATAAACAACAACATAACCAATGGAGCGTGCACTCATAATTCAAAACAGAAAGTAGTACAACACCATAATTAGGGTTGCAGGCTCTGTTTACTATGTTACATAAAGATGCATAACATTATATAACATCTATCACATTCACTGTCCAAGTACTCGCCTAGTCACTCGACCGCACGTTTCGCGCGGCAGTCAGTCATCGACTGCCGACGGAGTTACACTTCGCGTATGTTTCCTTAATAGCTTTCGATAAACACGCGAAACAAGAATGTTTACAAATATGAGCCCATTTAAACTGTGCCCACACGCTGGGCCGCAATTGTAAAGTATAAACAAATGTTGAACACCACTGGCTGTTAACAAAAGTTTGTAAGGAAAGTTGAAAAGTGTTAAATAAAATTTGAATTTTGATTAGAATGTCAGTGGTTGACAAATGTGTGGCGTGAATGAAACGAATGTGTTTATTGTTTAGTGTAAAGTGAACTTGAAACAAAAAGTTTTAAAGTGATTAATTTATTATAAACAGAGGTAAGTTTGAATGTTTTATAACTTTGATGAGAAAATCTATAGCTTATAGCAATGAGGAAGAGGAAAATCGAATGATGGTATTCTGAAATAATTTTACGGGAACAATAATAAGTGAATTATTTTATTATGAATCGTTTGTTGTTAAACAAACTATCGTAACATGCGAGAGTCATAATGACCTATCGTTATTGTTATTCTCAATGTTATTTTTATGAACTACTAACAAACAGATTTTATTAAACAAACCAAAATATGAAGGGCTAATTAAATACATACGTACATAAAATCACGCCTTTTTCCTATAGGGGTAGACAGAGAATAAAAAACACGTTATACGATCCTTACAAACTTCTCTTGCTTAATTCGCAAGTTCAATGCTAATTAAATCTACATAAAATGAACCTTAATTATTACTCTAACGAGTGCTAATAAAGTATGTTTGGATTCGCCGTTATATTGTATATTCAAGAAAGTTTAGACTGTTATATTATGTATATTATATTATGTTTCAATATAACTGAGCTTTATTTTATTGTTCAAAACTAAACAAATAATACAATAACGATAAAATTAAGTCAACATTTCGGCAGCAGTAATAATTTACGCGTCAAAGGGGTCTTTACAATTTGAGCGAAAGTAATTAAAATTCATAGTAGAAAAGAGTCTTAAATCAACTTTTGTGACGGCTGAACAATATAACCTAGTAATTACACAATGTACTAAAGAACTAAAGTACTAAAACACTAACTAATGCTAAAGCAAGTGTCATAAATTTTAGACACAATTGTACCTAGGGCTTCTAAATTTTAGAACACTCGTTCCGAGGTCTAATTTACGTGTGTTACCTTTCAAATATAAATGTGGTTTTACATTATTCAAACACTAGAAATAATTTATGTGGAAATTAACAGGAATTTCTAAATTGTGAAGTAACGCAAGAATGAAGAAATGATATTGAATTACTATTTAATTGTATGTACGGATGACACTAATATTGAAATCGGGTGAGAAACTAGGGCAATATAGTTCTTACTTCTTTCCTTAAGTTTGGTAAAGTTAAGCAAAATTATTTAATTTTACATTGCAAAACTCTATAGTTCATCAGTAGTTATTCACTTAACAAATAAAGCGTCAAAGTGATTTTTGGTTGAGATAAAATTCGGGACAAACAAAATTTGGAAATACCCGGTATGCCTAGTAATTCTTTAAATCGATAATTGATTGTGTCGTCGCGGATTTTGAACATCGTTGATTAATTCAATGGCATAGTAAGTCCACTGCCAATGTTTTGCTTTTTCTACATTAGATACAGGATAAAGTACTTTTACAAAGATAAGATCAACAGAATTCAAACAAGCAAAGCAAGAGTTCATTCACTGTCTTCGTTATGATAATTTTGTTTACAAACAAACAAAAAACTTCTAACATTTTTACCGTTCAACTTTTTACGATCCATTTACGTCAATATCAAGTTAAATAGTAAATGAGACAAAGAATGCAAATCTCTTCGGCATCAGATGCGATAAATAGCTGAACTTTAAAACTTTGTAACTAATTTGCATACCACCTCTCAACCTGTGACGACTTTAGCGTTGGTATAAATAACATTCTTATTTGGATGAACTGATTTATTTAGATAATTTAATGTAAAAATGGGGTGAAATAGAAGTAGTATGGTTAAGCAACTATTCTAAGGCCAGCATATGGATCAGTGGCAACTGACAGTAGGTACGTAAATAATAAAATATAAGGAGGTAAGTGTTTAATTATCTAATATCTTACATGTCAGGAAAATCTGGATAAAAATAAACTTGAAATTTTCCTAGTCGTATCTATGATAATGTATAAACACACCTTCCTTAAAAAGCCTTAGAGAGGTAAAAAAAAGCTTCGGAAAGTTAATCTTTCAAAGCTGTGAAAAGTGAGTTTAAATATCCGAAGATTTCTTAGAAACGGAAACGAAAAATGTTTTCAAAAAGTGTGTACTTTAGATTCAAACCAGGATCTCCAGCAAATGGAATGTAAATATACTTTAGAATTGTCCATTTCGATCACGGCGAGTTCGTATCACACGGGTAATCGAATATCAATCGCTAGAGATGTCCTAAACAGATTCCGGAGCGACCCTCCAGTAGCCTTCGAAGTGAGGCCACGTGCCTTTTGGAACTCTAATGCCCTTGTAGCACTGGCCACGATTGCTATCGACAGTTCACGGAGGAAAGGATTCAATGCTAGATTAGATAGAAATTATGTGTTTGCATTTTCCAACTTTTCTTCTTAATTTTTCTTTTTTAAAAGTATCCCGTTCTAAGAATTGCTCCTGTGTCGCGGGGAATTACAAACATGCAAACAACGGATACAAAGTGCAACTAGATCCGAAACAATTATTTGTGGATCGCACAAATATTAAAATTTGTTCCTTGTTAACCTAACCCAAGACTTCAATCACTGGTAAGAGGTGGCGCCCACTTTGACCACTGCGCCAAGGAGACCGTCGTTGGGATAGGTTTTGAACAGTTCAGATTATGGGATAGAAATAGAGAAGATTCCTACGAGTTAATTTAGGTTATAAACTACCTGACTTATATTCATGGGTGTAAGAGCGGTAAAAAGCATCTAGCCATCCTTACAATTTTTTGTTTTAGTAGAGAAATATGTAATAAATTGTAGAATACTTATTTTATATGAATTTCACAAACACATATTGTATGAAATCATCAAAGGCATTTTAGTTTTCCTTAAGCCATTAGGCTTAATATAGGTATTAATTTTGAATGAAAACGTTTTCAGTGCACTTCAGCGCGAAATTCCATGTAAAATTATATGGTACAAATTGGTAACTAATGTGGTATGAATGAGTCAATTTACTGTCAAAGTTGAGTATAATTCGGTATATGACTGTTATTATCCTATATAGTAAAATCCATATTTGCCGTAAAGGAGGGAAGTAGTTTATTTCTTTTAATTATTTTAAACACTCGCAATTTCGCGACTTGTACAAATAATATTGTAATGCAACGGGTCTTAAACGTAATTGAAAATTAAAGGTTAGGACTGACTCAGTCAGCCCGTGACCACGGTCGATGTAATTCGATCGAAACATCGGGTAAATAAGGCATCTTTACTTTAAATTTTCAATCGCCGTTAAGAGCCGTTGCATTATAATATTAGCTTATTTCTAATTCATTGTTAAGTGATTGGTTTAATAAGTCAACTAAACGTTTAACTTAATGTTTTTGTAAAACAGTAGAACACGCACTGTGACCGTTGTTTAAATGCCTCCAATTTACTCAAACTTAATTTATAGGTATGAGTCACGATCTCAGTGTTTTTCGGTTATAATTAGTGGAGAAATGTTTTCATAAACATCAGAAGGAAATATTTATACGTAAAGTAAAGACAGTATAAATGAGGAAAAAATGACATAAAGGTTTGAAGTATAAGTTTTTTAAGTTTAAAGAAATCTAATCACGAAAGATCGTGTCTGTAAATTTATACTGATTTACGAAATCTTTGTTTTTATCTCGAATAACTTACTCGTAATTAAGCGATAAAAGAATACTCTCTTAGTTATTATAAAGAAAAAAGTAATTCATCAAGTCATCTTCAATTTCTGTTTCAAAAGTATAATCACTTAAGCAGATATCTACTAAATACAACTGTCTCAATGTACAAGTAAACAAATTAGTAATTAAACTTGATTCTTATCTTGATTACATTCACACATAATAACGTGGTATTTACTCAGTGATAAGAGATTATCAGGAGGAAAACGAATCTGTCCGAGTTAATGATCAAAAGGTCGTGAGATTAACTGAGGTGTTCTGGGAATCATTGAACTTGTTTACTATAGAGAATTAAGATAAAATGAACATACTTGTAGTACATTTTATATACATTCTTGTAGTGTATTTTGTTTAATATTAATGTATAGAATGATAACTCTATAATCACTGCCTCAGAGGCGTAGTGGTTTAGTTCGCCTTGCTGGTACCATTGCGTCGGGTGGTCGTGGGTTCAATTACCACACGCTGTTTGTTTTTTTTATACTATGAATTACTAGTGCTACTGTTTTATCGTAGAGCGATATTTTGTCGTATGAAAAGTTTGTCTTTTCAAATATCCTTAAAAATCGCTTTTACGGCTGTCACTAGTAATTCAAAACAACAATAGTTAGCCGGTTGTCGATAGTGATAGAGAATTGTGCTGTTGTGAGAATTGTACAACGTCGAGAACAATATAATGTAAAATGTAATCTCATTTGAAAAAAACCTTAAAAATATAATAAGTTAACTACTACATTCTTACCAAAACTTAAAGTATAAATAAAATTCAATTAACGATTAACTCGAAAAGTCTTTAAATACCCTAATTGTAACACTAAAACAATCCCAATTATACCCAATTAAGTACAAAAAGAATTTCAAATGGATTCGTATGAAAACTTCACCCTGTGTCACGCGGGCAAAGGATTAATCTATTTAAAGAACATGAAAGTAATTTTGAGTCGTTATAAAGTATTTATATAGCTTGTGGTCATTTGGACGGAGTATAAATAGAACAGATCCATAATTAAAGTATAAATAAAATAAGGATATAAGGAGTAAGGAAGTAAATATATAAGGAGTATAAATAAAACATATTATATTCATGTAATGACAGTGTTGGTTTCTACGAAAGTTAGTAAGGTTTAGAGTAGTTAGGTTCTTGTTATATAATTATTATATAAAGAACTTTTTAACCACCGGTAATACACAATTACAGGTAGCGATATTTTTTCAATTTATATTGTGCTTTAGTAATTTTTTTTCTCCTAGTAGAGATTTTCTCCTACTAGCTTATGCCCGTGATTCAATCAAAGCGATATAAAATAACCTATGGGCTATATTTATTTCAGATATTATTGGTGTGCCATTTTTCTCAAATCTATACTTTCTTTTTTAAGTGAAAGTGTAAGTCCACCGTCCTCAAAGCTGACGGATTTATTTATTACCAAGATTTTAAAATGGAACTAAATGCATTGAATTTGCGGAAAGAAACGATTCTTAAAAATAACAATAAGAGTGATGAGAGCAACCAAACTAAAGTCTATTACTTACTTAGTATAGTATAATTATCATCAAAATAGCTCTAAAGTCCAATGTTCTAATTAAAACGATTAAAATTAAATTTAATTCGTTAATACCGTTTTCCGAGAGTTTCCATCGCGTGAACATTGAGTATGGTACAATATAATTTTATTTTCACGTTCGCGTGACTGTAGGTACCGCCTCTAAGAAGCAATTAGGTGAAATTCACTTTATAACAGTTATTGCTGTGCACATGTTTCAAATGTGTTTATTTGTACGATTTTTAATTGACGGTTTGATAAAACAGTTTTGAAGCTAGTTGATGTTTGGAAGTGTAGTTGGTTTGATTCGATTTGACATTAGTCACCATGTTTTTGCTATTGTAGTATTGCATTAAATGCTGTTTAATGAGGTATTAATTAGTGTTTTTTAAGATAGCTCTTTAAATCTATTTTGAGTATTTTGTCTTGTTCTGATGTTTTTGTAGCGGGACTTATCATAAAACAATGTAACGATAAGAAAAAATATTCAAAGTTAAGATTTCCTGAATTATCTGGTATAGCCGGCCGTCAAGCCGACTGCCTTACCGCCAGCACCATATATGAGCCTTTAGATATTCATATGAGTTTGGAATAAACAAAAGTGCTACTTTCATAAAAACAATAATAGTGATTCATTCAAATGAACGCTTTCAGTAGCATTTAGCGAAACAAAAACTTTTTCAGTTAGTATGTCAAATGTCACATTTTTCAGCAGTTACAAAACTGTATTCATGAATGCGAGGTTCACTTGTCACCGCTTGTTTACTCTTTCACCACTTTTCAGTGTGTTAGTGACGTGAAATAAAAAATGTAGCGATGAAAGTTACGTGTTTATGTCTGTATAATAACAGCACTTTTTACAAGTTCATTTGAGGGACATTTACTGTGTTATGACGTCATTGTCCAGCGTAATTTTATAGCTGTATTGAGTGTTATTTAGTTTTGTGTATGTAGTAGTATTTCTTTGCGAAAATCTATACTTAATATTATAAAGCTGAACAGTTTGTTTGTTTGTCAGCTAGTGGTTTTATAAAAACAAACAATACATTAACATTTACAGATTCTGAAGGTCCTCCCAACATTTAATACATTTTAAGCCTCTTAGCAGCTAGTGGGAGGCGAGGAAAGCCGCGCGGGACAACTAGTACTTATATTTGGGTTCCTTATGAACCTTCAGATGCATTTCTTAGAATTTTCTTTGACTACAAAGTCCTTGCAAACGAAGCGTACTCAATTCAGAATGTTTTAAGTAGAGCAAAAAAAAACTGTAAATGTTAATGTATTGTTTGTTTTTATAAAGCCACTAGCTCATCAATTATCATCAAAACTGTACATAATTATCTCAACGAGTAATACAGTAAAAACTATTCGGTAGCGACCGTGCAAAGGCTTTCCTTTCTATGGAAAAAAATGGAATTTGTCTGAAGCATATTTAAAAGAGATCTCAAATATTGACTAGAAACACGTTCTCACGTAGTAAAAAAAATCTTTAACAGCATTCGAAGTAACGACATGCAGATAAAGACAAGTGCCAATTAAAGTACGTAGGTAGATCGGTCTGATAGCGTTAATTACTTAAGAACTCCAGTTTCCGTTGCTATATTAGTCGATGACTGTGGTCAGTGTAAAACAGTTAGAAAATTATGGTGTAAATGATTATGCCTGCGATTTCGTCCACGTGGAAACATTTTTAGAAATAAAAAGTGTCTTATATGTTATGTATCCAAGTTTTAGACTGTATGTGTACCAAGATACATTAAAATCTGATCAATGGCTATTGAGAAAAATATACATTTTCACAAACTTTCGCATTAATAATATAAGTAGGACTTTTTTGTTGTTAAGTTTTGACTTAATCGCGAAAAAATACGCAGACAAAAGTTGTAGTATGAAAACTCTATTTCGACAAAAATATTAAACTATCGGGGGCAGAATTGTTGACCAGAACTCGGCGACATCAACTTACAGATACAAGCCCCCAACAAGTGCGCTTCGAGTGTTTGGCTTGTATTCAGCAATACTACCAGACCGTGGTCGTCTGACGAACATAACTGCAAGAGTGCGGGATATGTACATACATTCGTTAAAATATGAATATCAAAAGTACTTTGTGTAGCATATTTGTTTATGAACAAGCAACAAAAGAAAGAAACAATTGAAATGAGATCATTGGTAACGGTAAACAGCTAATTAAATATTTATTAACGTCTAGCTACATAACAATTAATTTATATACAAAGATACATAGTAATGTTCGTGAGGAAAAACAGCTGTTGGCGGCTTTGTTTGAGATAATAATACGGTAACTAATGCGATTAGAATGCTGCATACAGTCTGCATGTGTTTATTGTGAAGAATATGCACTGATAATAAAGTGATCATGCAAAAAGGTTGTATGTATAAATCCTATTTATTCATAACATATTTTCACTGAGTATAAGTATATTTTTTTTACTTTATCTTGGCTCAATGTGGATTCTGATTCAAATATAGTCTTTTATGAATATTCCTAACAACTAAGAACCAACGGATTTACCTACTCTTCGACATACACGGAAGTATATTTTATAGAGATGGTCACCTATCTGATTATTTAGCTCGACTATATTGCTTGACTGCACTGATCATACTGCCAACGTTACTATTGGCCTTATTACATAATAATATCTTCCATTAAAACAATTTTATTCAAATTTACAATCATAATCAAATCCACATGCAGGTTTTTCCAGCCAATTAAAAAAATCCCTAACGTTTTAATGCCTATTACACGTGGTACTTTGATATTTACTATTTAACATAAGGCTGTATGTATTTCTGCCAGAGCTGTGCGAAGCTGCTAGACGGTGGGAGAAAAATGCTTCGCCGAACTAAACATCGCTTTAAATAAAATATTTAAAATATTTTTTGGCAACTCACATACAATCATAATTTGATCTTAAACTAAGCAGAGCTTGTACTTTGGTAACCTGACAACGATAAAAAATGATAAACATACTATACTTCTAAATAGAAACTTGTAAATAAATCTACCTCTAGGCTCAGAAAAAATACTTGAACTCATCACAATAATATTTGGTTTAGATGGGATTCAAACCACACGTAGCGGTACTGTTACGGCGGCGAAGCAACCACGTTAACCACTGCACAAAACGCTCAGTCCTAAAGTAATCACATTATTAGGATTTCCCTTCACACAAAAACGCAGCCTAACGAGTACTTTGTCATAGTATTTGAGTACCGTTCAAATCAAGGGCAGCGAGAGACATTTTAATGTAGGACAACAGTTGCGCAATTTGCAATGCGGAGTATTTACGATATACCTTTACGTCGAGTTGTTTGAACGCTCGTGTCCGAATGTGGATCGGTCGAGATTGTGTTGATGGTTGCCATAATGTAGATATTTTGATGTAATTATTCGTAAATTTGGTACGACTGTGTCCTAGATGTACAGGATTTTGAAGTGAGTCGATTTACATTAGAATTAGGTTTTACTATTGCAAACTTGGTTAAAACCTCAACTGTTTGGTATTAAGAGTACATCCAGATTAAACTATAGAACAGCAATGAATTAAATATGAAAATATTCAAAAACGTGATAAACATTACATTAATATATTTGTTGTAGGTAGGTTATACCTTTATTTACGACGACTTCTTTCATTCTTAACTTCCTATACATACGAAAATAGCTACTTAACTTATTTCCAAAACATAATTACCGATACGATGGACTGATACTCAGATAAAAATCCTAACGACATTTAATAAATGATTTACGAGTAAATCTTGTTCTACTTAAGACAATTACTTATTAACTTACATTAAACTCACAAGGGACAACACATACCTGCGCATTAAACATATATAATGAAGATAAAAAGTAAGAGCAGGATAATAAAACATGCTGTCTGTGTTTTAATCAGAGTTCGAAAATAAATCGTAAAAACCTTATCTATAAGAGAACTTTTTAGTGTTCCGTACAAGAACTTTACGGCAACGGATGTTATAGGAATGGATAAACTTTTTAATTGTCTTCTTACAAACTTTTGTCTGCTTTAGTTTGCTATATTACTATTCAAAATACGGGTATCTCTAAATTAAATGTGTGTAAGGGTTCCTTTGTCTTGCTTATAAAGCGTAAGTATAAGATTTTATTTCTTGAGCCTCAAACTGTCTTTCTTATTTACAAAATGAATCCAAATCGGTTCTGTGGTTAAGGCAGAGAGTTGGCCTTCAGTCTAACCGGATGCAGCTGGCTTCCAGTATTTTAAATGGAGCGACTGCCTATCGAACCTTCACAACCCAGTTACCTGGGTTATAACACGATACCCTCCATTAAGACTGGTTGTTCAATCTTCTGACTAACGTTAACGACTGTCAAAGATCTTTGAAAATGATTTAACATGCCTTCCGAAACTCGGAGGAACTCAATATGTATAAGACTAATCCACAGAACGACCTCAGCAAGCGTAGCTTAACCTCAGATATCAATCGAGGTTGTTCTAAACTAAACTAATCCCAACTAAAATGGATTCCTAAACCCTATTTCCATGCTGAAATGATGCACTTTTGCCCGCGGGACTGTGACTCTGAGAAATCGAGGAAGTAGAGAACAGAAGCTTGTTTCTGAGCAGTCACTAAAACACAATCATAACTTTGATGTTTTCCTTGACATGACGTTGAATATCATTTTAGGTTATTCCCTGTTAAGTTATAAATAGAGATTCATCATTTAATTTCCGAAGTTTCTTAACAAAGAGCATTCGCGCTATAGTTCGGTAGAGAGCCTTAGAATGTACCTACGATTTATCTAGATTATAACTAATATTTTGATGTAAGTATATTCGAAGAAACGTAGCTTTATAACATAAGCTTGTAAATTGCCAATCTTTTGAAACAGTAAACCATTTAAAGCCAACACACGTCCATAATCTAAAACAATATAGGATCTTATAAACCTAACCTCGGAGCGCTCTTTGTGTTCTAGTTAAGGCATTCCGAATGAATACCTTAGTAGCCAACAGGTTGATAGTAGAGAACTGCACTAAATTACTCATTGAAGACACCAACACATGTGAAAATACACCTTAACTCCAAAGTGTAAAGTTCAATTTAGATTGTTTTATTTTAGGTCAGTTTATTCGCATGCAGATTACGGACGAGTCGGTTGTGTATTACTTCACCGTGACAATGGTTGACTTTTTTGTGGTTACTGTTGCGTATTTAGGTCTTATATGGATGTGCGATTAGAATGACTAATGGGTTCATGTTACAATAACTACGTTTAGGGCATAAAAGAGTCTTTTTAAGTGGACTCCAGTTTACTTTATTATAACAGTTAGGTTTTGTGTGATAAGGCGGTAATACTCTTGTGTATCGAATAAAGTGATGTTTATGCATTTTCCATCATTAAAACCTACCGAAGTTATTTTGTATATACTTACTATTTAATTTTGTCAGACTGTATAATTTTTTAACTTTTGTACTTAATACCAAACCATAATTCATATTTTGTATTATAAAGAAATAAAACCTTTGGGTCGATTGTGTCGCTACTAAACCCAATGGCAAACGACCAAAATGGTATTTTAAAACGTTTTAGGGGAATTAACCTAAAAATTGATATACACGGCACTTCTGGGAGCACATTTATCTTAGAATATTATTGGCAGTTCAACGAAAATTTAGTTTATACGTGCAAAAGTAAACAGCTTTGGTTTGGCGGAAAGTAAACTAGCAAACTACTTATCGAAGATCTGATTTCTAGGTAGTGGAACATCACACTGATATTATGTGAGGAAATTCTCGGTATCAGTCCCGAGTTTGGAAATACGTTAAGCACATTATTGACTAAACTCAGATTGGAGTATAAGATATGTTAGTGTTACAAAGAATGAGGTATAATACCTTTATTACTATGAGATTTACAACAATTGGAGAATAGAGAAATAGGGCTACTCGCTTCTTCGAAACGAAGATTGGTTAATAAATGAAATTGTTGGTCTTTTGTGATGTTTGTACTTGGAGCAGTTAGTCGATACAAAATGCCAATTTCACGGATATATTTTATGTATACGTGCTGAATAACCCGTCTTATAGATATAGCGCAAAGTATAAAAAGGTTCGAAATTCCTCTCGAACCATATCTATTTTTTCAGAAGTGGTGAAATCACTTGTTTTTAATTATGGATTTTACTCTTTTAGGAGGTTGTAGCCGTACTGGTACAAACAGTATCAGTTTACCCTGATATAAACAAAATGTTATATTTTGATTCTAGTACGTACTTACTACAATTTTAATAAAGATTCGTAACAATTGTAGCAAGAAACACACAAAACTCCAACAAATATTCAATTGTCTAGCCCTTAAGCGTAATAAATAAAAATAAATCTCTATGTCATTGCCACGGTCTATACATAACTAAGCATACCTTAGTCTTGACCACGATACCTTGAAGTAAGTTAACTAAGTAGTGTAGCAGCCGAGACCAACGACGCGTGTTAAATCGGTTTCTCGCGAATGAAAATTTGTTCAATGATCTGTTAAAACTAGCGGCGACTGATTAGTTACACGGTCGAGTTACACTTTACATAATATTAATGGTATTTTAAAGGTAATTTATGTTTTAGTGATATTTATGCACTGATTCTAGTGTTACTATAAGTATCTTCATACAGTGGGACAATCTCATCGGCTTTTTTCTGTCTTTTGTTCGACGTACCCCATAGCGTGACTCCTGAAACACTCATATTAGGTTAAACAGAATTAAGTCTATATTTGGACGATAACCATATAATTTTGACACTTGTTTTTATCAGCCCCTTATTGGTAGGTTATCCGTCACTTATTAAGCTGTGAAACTGGCTCTGAGACACATATTTCATAAATAATCAATTGTTTTCTTGCAACACGCTCCTTTTGAAGAAAAGATAAGATAATACATTATTTTGTATTTTTATTATTTAACCTCTGCACTTTGAAAATCATAATTACTAATTACAAGAACTTATTATTGTAATAAGTATGTCACTGAATAGATTAAACTTAAGTCTTTAGCGTGACTAGATTTGCAACTAATTATACTAAATGTACGTGTTTATGAGTCTTAAGCACGATATCTGCATAAAGTATCGCTTATTAGTAAACCATTAATATTATCGAAGTGAAAACACATTTAAATAAAATTCCTCTTTATGTTCTCTGGAGCCATAATTATTTTGACTTGCTGAAATAACGTTCTGCATTGAGTAAGGGTATGTACCTACTATTTCTAGTTGATTCTCGCGTGCCTCCTATTTCAACTCCTTAAAATTTGGATTTACTGAAAAATATCTATCCTGTCTTCGAATAAGACCTTCAAACCATATGCTAGCTAAAGTATTTGCAAAATCGTTTCAGTAGTTTAGCCGTCAAAGCGTTACAGACGGACAGACTGGCAGCCTTTTGCATTTATGAAACTGCTTCGCCAGTGTAAGTAAGATTAAAAGATTCAAATAAAGTGCTATATGCAAAGTCATGTAGTATATTCACAAATATACAACGAGGTGAAAAAAGAATCAAAAGTGCCTATATACTATTCAATAGCAAAGTGTTACTTTTAGGTAACAATACAATAATATAGAGGTAAATATACAAGCTAGAACATTTGCGTGGATAAAAATTTCACGGTTTTATATGCGAGTCCGTTTAATATTTCAATGTGACACAATCCTGATGTTATGCCCCTCGTCGACGCAAAACGTTCTTCACGGTCCATTACTCTCCATACAAGACTCGTTGGCAACGTTAAATCAAAATGATGAATGAATCACGCAATGGAACGAAACAATAGCGAAAGAAACGTCACAACAACTCTCTTTTATCTTTAATACAAATAGTTTGTATTTGTCAGAACGGTGTTTACAAACAAATCATAAATCAGATGACAAAAAAGAATGTAGGGTTGGCATTGAACTGTAGTGCGAGAAAATAGAAACGTAGAATATTTATTTTGCTCTGACTTACGGGTTTAGTCTTAGTACATACATACATGAACTAGCTGACCCGCGCAATTTCGCTTGCGTCATATAAGAGAGAATGGGTCAAATTTTTTCCCGTTTTTGTAACATTTTCTATTGGTCGTAGCGTGATGAAATATAGCCTATAGACTTTTTCGATAAATGGACTATCTAACACTGAAAGAATTTTTAGTATCGGACCAGTAGTTCCTGAGATTAGCGCGTTCAAACAAAAAACTCTTCAGCTTTATAATATTAGTATAGAAGTATAGATTAGTATAGATTAAGTTTAGTTCATACAGTAGGCTTTTTATCTTTTACGTTTAAAATCCACAACTTACGTATTTTGAAACTTTACTTACTCATTAAAAGAGGCTTGTCACAATTTTAAAAATAATTTAACTCCTTATAACTTTCGAAATGTGCATCGCATCTAAAATGACGTCGACTATCACAAAAATACGTAATGTCGTTACATATTTCACAGCTTATCCGAAACTTCATAGCGAAATATAAATCTTGTTGCAAGTCGCGAGGCTCGTAAACCGGGTCCGAAGGGAAGCAGGTCATAGATCCATAGTTGATGAGTTCCAGACCTACTTGGACTATTTATGCACATTTAAATTCTGCAACTCGACACCAGTCGTATCAAATATTAAGTTCTCTAGCTCCTAGACTCACAATAAGCTGTTTTCTTGAGTGCTAATACAATATGAATGTTATCTCTAGTTTTTCATGTACTTTGGGTGAAAAAATATTGTGTTTTAGAAGGCATTGATAAGTATTTGTATACAATTGAAGTTGTTTAAACAAGTATCAAATGCGGTGAGAATATTAAACTTACGATACTTCATAATTATCTAATTGTACCTAAGAAATGTGGTAGTTCGGGAAAAAGGTCTTTTCGCATCATAGTTTGTACGAACTTGTAAACTTTTTCCCTTTTCTAATAAATTTTACTTCTGTTTCATTTCTCAACAAATACCTTGATTTTTTTTCCTAGAAACACAAACCTAAATGTCTATTTAGTATCTACAGCCAATTTGATTGAGTCGTCAGACTAATGACAAAGGTAACACGAGGTTTAGCAATCAGATAAAATCGTAGTAATTAAAGGCAGCCAAACTAATTTTGTGCTCCAGCTACTACTGATGAGATAATCTCATTACTGAATCTGTAGTGAACTGCCACAGCTTCAAATGAGGTGGTTGACCTGGATTAAGTGGCTACAATTCGAAGGTTATTGCCAAAATTTTACTTATTAGGTCGAGGAAAAAGTCTTTTCGCATTATAGTATGTATGAACTTGTAATAAAATCTCTTTGGCTTCAAGTATCACAAATGAGTACATGGTTCATTAGGTTTCTTTCAGTGAGCTCGTGAGGTATCCAAATATCGAGCTTTTTTGTGTAGAGAAATGTTTTTACTACAAGTTCATACATATTTTGTTTCATTGACTATCATACTAACAGACATCATGTGTCGTATCTCGGATTAGTATTTTGTCTTTTTCACTCATTTTCAAAATTAATTGAAAATGACAAGAAACTGTAACTCATCCGAGCTTCCTCAACGTTTATTAGTAATTATTAGTAACACAGTGATTGTATCACTGATCAAAACATTATATTTTCTCCTCTCGGCGATTCCACTCAGTATGAATAGCGTTAAATTTATGATATCCCATAGTTGTGATGGCTGCCTGGCTGTGTATATCGTGGATTACATCGAAACGTTTATTAACGCGATAATCACAATCTTACGGAAACTAACTTCCAAGTATTTGAACTGTTCAGTATTTTTTTATAAATACTAAAGAAGGGTAAGTCACTGAAAACTATAATTAAAAAATACGATCGATCCGGCTACCAGGACCGCGGGTCCAGTAAGTCACTGAAATCCTCAAATTTCTGATTTCCTTGACCAGTATGAATAAGAATGATATGCAGAGCTCAGATTAATACTTGTTCATCACTTTTTTTTAATAACCCATTTCTCCAGTCCCACTGCAAGGCAAGGGTCTCCTCCCAAACGAGGAGGGAGGGGTTAGGCCTTGAGTCCATCACGCTGGCCAAGTGCGGGTTGGAGACTTTGCATCACATTTCACGTGAAGATTTTAGCAATAAGTAAAGAATCACAATTTGTCAATTCTAAAACATTTCTCATCTTAGAAAAATATGAAGCACTCAGAGAAATGAAATCAAAAGCGAGATAACAATGAATTTTATAGCCGAGGGCTGGTTATCTCATGTGAGGGTACAGTTCGGGTCGCAGATAATAGGAGCGTTGATAATTCAATAACATTTGGACGGAAGGACCTGCTAATGTAATAAATGTAAGTAAACAAAGCCCCGGGTTGTATCCCGGATGTGTTTTACTTATTGCTACAGTAATAGACATTATTATTTGGGTGTGTTAGTAGATATTCAGAAGCGATTTTGTACAATCCTTACTATTGACTAGCAAGCGTTTTGACACGTACATTACTTTAAGAAAATAATTCCTGCGAATTACCCTTAGGGCACAGTAGCGAGATTCTGTACAGTTGCTACTGTCGGGTATCGAAAATTTGACATGTAAAATGTACTGCTAAAATAGTTCCTACGACGCTCGTCAGAGGTGCAAATCAGATTTTTATACAAAATATCTCGATGATAGTCCGGTTGTCAGTAATTGATAGTTGTAGAGAATCGAGCTAATGATCTGTTGTTATATAAAACACTCGGATGATGCCGATAGTCGATAGTAGAAGGAAATCATCTCAGTGCTTTTTGAGGTTTGAGAAAACTTATGAGTTTTACATTTTTTTGGTGTCTACTAGAAGAGAGGAGGGTTGTGTAGTTGTGATAAGAAAGATAGACTTCCCGAGCTTTTAGTTGAATTTTATAGGAGAGGTCTTTGCCCTGCTGTGAAGAAATATAAGCCGGTGTAGGAATATGTAACACATAATATAAAGGTACGAGTATTGTTACATAATTATGTACTTCTACCATTTAAAAATAAAGGTGTGATATTAAACCAATATTTAAAAATAACGAATAAACTAGTCGAAAAAGTTTGCGATCATATTTACTAAAAAAAATAGGTTTAAATATAATATCTTATTATAATCTTATTATTTCACGACTTTTGTCCGTATTTACGAAAAATAAATACACAATTGTTTTGTTTACAATTATCGTACGTAGCCAATTAATTAGGTATAATGTTTTGGAACTCATTTAATGATATTGTTTTTCTTTCTTTCAAACATACTTGTAAAATATCGCTTTGATAAAAAAAACAACTTTCCTTTTTATGTTTACAAGTTTAATAATTATGGGAGTTTTTTTATGTCTCTAGATTCCCAATTATTTGTGTACAAATGTTTTTGCTTGGTTACTTTTTTAAATTATTTGAATTACTTATAACATTTATTATTGTAAAGTCTTCTAGTCAACCGTTTAACTATCATGCTTTAGACAACGATATGACAGTTCAGTCAGACAGATAACGTTCAGTAATAGGGCACCGTTCTTACTCTTAAAATCTATCTAACATTAATTTTTAACTCACGAAAAATGTCTTTCGGTAACGCAAGTCTCTACCACTATCGACAACCGACGAGCTATCGAAAAATTTTGTTTAAAATTTAGTTCAGCGCCTCTAGTTTAGAAATTATACTTGCAGTAGAATTTTAAATGTCAAACTCGATACTCGAAAGTACTAATTGCACAAAATCGTGCTTTTTTAAGTTTTCGTTACATACGAATCAAAATCAAATCATTTATTGATTTAACTGCACGTTTGGCGCAATGGTTTAAGCGGTCACCTCGCCGCAACAACCGTAGCGCCGCGTGTGGTGGGTTCGAATCCCACCCGTGACAAATCTTTGTGTGATGAGCACGAGTATTTGATCTGAGCCTGGATGTCAATTTATCTATATAAGTATGTATTTAGAAGTATATAAGTATGTTTATCAGTTATTTGGTTACCATAGTACAAGCTCTGCTTAGTTTGGAATCAAATGACCGTGTGTGAGTTGTCGAACGATATTTATTTATTCATTTATTCGTTTAGGTCAAATATTGACACTTATGATAGTCGTTACGATTACTGAATCTACCACTAGCTCGGAAAGGTGATAGAGCCTTATGAGAAGAGCTAGCAAAAAACTCACGGCCACTCTTTTTAATCGCCAAAAGATTTACGATGTGGTTGATAGAATAAGTGCGTGGCGCTGCCAACAATCAGCGATATAGACTAAACGTCAATTATGTGGTAAAGAAAAAGAATAGGTCTTGGTATAATCGATAAGAAAACCTCTTTTATACTAAGACTTTACCTACCTTTTCAAAATTGCTACTGATTAGATGTCATTTTGCTTCGACGACCATGCTCTATAACGACTATAACCTACTGCGAATATAATTAGTTTTGGACAGGCGCTCGATGAAATGTAATCCGGTTTGACACTTCCTCCAACCTCGGCTGATATTACTGGGTGTCGGAGAAAATTGTGGACTTATTTTAGATTGTAGACTTAATATTAAGATAGATAGTAAATAATAGTTAATAGCTTCAATCATTTAACATAATAATTTACACCGTGATTATGAGGTTCCAAAAAAATATTTAGTATAATTATTGGGTTTATTTCATTAAAATACGGATGAAATAAAACAATAAAAATATTTTTGTAAGAAACGGTAGAATTAATGAACCCATCATGAAAAAGCCGAATAACAATCAAAAGCTTTTGAACTATTATTCAACCCGGCGACCCCGTTGCAGGATTTTGCACTTAACACATTTTTTAAATCCTATCGAAGATCTATAATTGACGTCATTAACTAAACAAATTGCGTACCATATCGCAAAGCTTATTTTCACATACAATGACACTCTAATACCAATTCATTTTCAAGCATCATCTTGTGATAGTAATCGTCCAATTCGTTGGTAATTGTCTCGACTCGTTTGATCTATTAGCCTCATTACATCTTGACCGTGACTCCGATATTACAGACCTGATACTAGTTGCTACGTTTATGTACAGTCACGAGCAAAAATATATATACGCTAGCACACTTTCAATAGTAAATAAATAATAAATTTAACCCATTAATGTCCCACTGGTGGGGAAGTATCTCCTCCCGTAATGAGGGAGGAGTTAGGCCTTGAGACCGCCACGTTGGCCAAATGAGGCTTGGGGACTTTGCATACCTTCAAGAACAGTTCAAAAGATCTCTCAGGCATGCAAGTTTGCATCACGATGTTGTTTTTCACCCTTAGAACGAGTGGTAATTATTTCTAATACACACATAACTTCGAAAAGTCGGTGTGTTGCCTTGGGTTCGAACCTGCGACCACATGCGTGGGAGGTACCAACTTATACCACTCGGCTATCACTGCTCAGCTATCGTTCAATAGTACTATTTTGTATAATTAAATCAATTATATCATCGCTTACTTTATCGTCCCATTGTTGGGCAAAGGTCTCCTTTGAATAAGGGGTTTACTATTAGTCAACGATAAATAGGTACACGGTGATTATGAAATTACTTTGAAGTTATTAAATAATAGTAATTTTACTTTATCATTGATTAAAATGCTTTTGAAAATGTAACGGTTTGTTGCATTTTTGCCATTGACTGTACTAGTATCATTTAACGAAAATGTAATTGAGGTAGGTCTGGAAATCGAACTACATACATACCTATTACAACTACTGGATATTTTAGTTTATCTTGATTTTATTATATAGAATTAAACTTGTCGTCATCGATCATATTGAAAGGCGCAAACGCAGAAGTGAGTTTTTTTTTAAATTGAATTGACAGAGTTTTTGTGGAATGTTTTTTGTTGCTGTTGGTATTCTGGACTGGGTGACTGAAGAACTTCTAGACGAGATAATAATAATAATAATAATTGGTGACTGTCCTTGGGTGCATTTTATAGTGTAGACAGTGATAGTCACCGGAGTGTGTAACCATACATATTTTGAAAGATTAAAGTTTTCTAAAATGCATGCCTTCCAAATGTCCGGAACTCTGTAGTCCCGAGTTATACAAAAGACATACATAATAATAATATTACCACAAGCTATGATTGTGTGAGCTGTATTTAAAATAAAAAAGGTAGATGCTATAAATAGATGTAATAAACTCTTAAAGAAAGGTAAGCCTTTAAGTACTCCAATAAACTTGACTCCAACGCAGTCTTTTTAAAAATAGATGCTTCCATTTGTCCGTTTTAGTAGCAAATGGCTCGCAAATTGCTTTATTTGTCTACTGCTCTCGAAAATGGGTGAAATTTATCTTATTTTACTTAGAATTAATATTAATTTGTGTTGAAACTAATAAAATGGAGACAGAAACACGTGGAGGCTATTTCTGACTTAGGCGAAAATTACGGTGCTCAGAGTAGTCTGAGATATTTATCTTTTATTGATTCAAAAATTGTGTGTTTCGAGTTTCAAAAGTTTCTTTAGGTTTAGACTCAGACGCACTTTTTTGTTTCTTGTCCCATCTTAGTGGAAACATGTCATGGGTTCGACTATAAAACTAATAAATATGTTTTTTTGTCTAAAAAGCCAACTCATTTTATTAAAGGACTTCAGAAGGCAATTGAGCAGTATTTCAATTACTTGTGAGCCAGTGTGTGTAGTAATTCATACAATAACCAAAACAAAACTGATAAAAATTTCCGCACTTCTGTAGCCAGGGAACGTTTTTGCAAAAAATATATGTTTATTACAATTAAAGATACCAATCCATATCCACAAAAGTACAAAGTCGATTACAATCTCTATTATAACAATGAATTCCTCAGAACATTACAAGTACATCTCGGGAAGAAACATCATCTTATTAGGCGCGTGTTGATCGCATTAGCTCATTATATCTTGTGGGAACTGACCTAATTCGCTTACGAACGCCAGCTCTTGCAAACTTGAGAGGATTATACCGTGTAGATGCCATGCTTATAATTGCGTTAACTGTTATTATGTTAGACTGTCGAGACGGCTAATTTGTAAGGTCAAGCTTGGAAGAAATTAGTTTATTAGCACGTGTTACTTTCGTGTCAAATGTATCATTATTTTATTTTGCTATTACGCTAGTGTTATTTACAGTCGTTACTACCGAATGCCAACATTTGTGTTTGCTGTATTAGTGTAATATCGATCTGGGTCTTAACAATTTGAATTTTTTTAAACTCTAAGGTAACCAAAAATCTGACATCGACATTAGTTTATATGTATAGGCGCTGGTCAGCCGTTCCTAATAAGACAGATCAGACAAATAACTTAGTGTTTTTTTTTGTTGAAAAAGACAACTCCTGCACTAAGAATTGCTCTTGCGTCGTGGGGACTTTTACAAACATACGAACAACGGGCTCAAAGTACAACCAGACCCGAAACAATTATTTGTGGATCGCACAAATAATTGTTCCGTATGGAACTCAAACCCACGTCCTCCCGACGCAATCGTAGCGGCGGTGGTGACCTAAACCACTGCGCCACGTAGGCAGTGAAAATAGCGTGTTGCAGTAAAATAGGGATTACATTTATACACCCTGATTTGCAAAACCTGAACCAAGTTTAGTAAAAGCTCTAATTCAAATCGAATCGTTCTACCGTGCCTACCATCGATTGAGGTAAGAGCTACCTACAGTCCAATCGGCAGTCGGAATGCGGAGGCCAGCCGTCAATCGTCCGAGTAAATACTTGTTACGGATAGGCTTTATTGGAATCTAACGCCGAGATTCTTGGCAGCTAATACACTCTGTTCCGTTCTAGAATAAAATGCGCTAAAAATTATGTGACACGGTTAGAGAAACCACTTTGATTTGAAGGCTAGAAGACATTGAAAGTGGATGAAAAGTATTACTTGAGAACAATGGGTTAGGCATTGGTGTGTTTAAGAGCGAATAGCGATTTGTTAATGACTTAAAAAAACAATTCATTCTCAATACTTACGATCTGAAGTGGTTTTAAAAGAGAATAATTATATCCACAATTGATAGTTCCTTAGATCTTTCTTCTTTAGGTACATATATTAACTTAATGCGACTATTGGTACCGCCTATTTAAGTAATAATCATAATAGTAGTTTATCTAAACTTACTGAAGAGTTTGTTTGTTTAAAGGCGCTAACCTCAGGAACTACTGGTCCGATTTGAAAAATTCTTCCAGCGTTAGATAGCCCATTTATCACGCTACGACCTATAGAAGCAGAGTACCAGTAAAAAATGTTACAAAAACGGAGGGAAATATGAGCCATTCTCGCTTGTGTGGCGCAAGCGAAGTTGCGCGGGTCAGCTAGTTAATAATTAAGTTTTCTAGTGCATACAAAACGTTGCTTAAGTTATTTATTTTAAAGAAGTAAACAGGGCTATTACCTATATTTCGAGACGAAATTCTATGCATTCCAAAATGAAGTTACAGCCAATCGCTTCTCGCTCACACTGGGACAAGTGCTTATGATAAGCAGTACTTGAAAATGAATGGCTATGTGAAATATTATAACAAGATAATGAAATCAAGATACATTAATTGGCAATTGTGTGTTGAAAGTGACAGTTTACTGGTCATTTAATAATAATTTATTGAAACGCGTTTTTTAATAAATAGTTTATTTCCCTTAAGTCTTTATATCTTTTGTAATAATTGTAGCTTCGGTTAAGGTTTTATAAGTCTTTGAAATTCGTCATAATGGATACTTTACAGGTAAGGTTTTAAATCATTTTCTTCCTGTATGACAAGATGTATGGATGTGAAGGAGGCAAGGGAAGTATATAAGTATTTTATCAAGTGGCGTTTTTTGGTCTCTACCTATCCCTACGCAAAAAAGGCGTGATATTTTTTTTAATGTTATATAGCCTATAGCCTTCCTCGATAAATGGACTATCTAACACTGAAAGAATTTTTCAAATCGGACCAGCAGTTCCTTAGATTAGCGCGTTTAAACAAACTCTTCAGCTTTATAATATTTGTATAGATTTTTATTATAACAAAAATATTAAAATGACAATGATTCTAATAAATAGAATTATATACCAGTTACTCATGCTTTGTGCTAAAACCGGCAAATGTTAATAAATTCGTGTCTTACAAAATTTTGTCTAGCTGGATAGATATTAGATTCATTGAAAAATGTAACTTATTTTATAACCTTTGTAAATTTATTGTGAGGACGAAAATATAAACAGATCATGTGCACAAATGATAATAAAACTATTATTATTGTAGAATTTGCGGTCAGGGCTTCTATTACCAGGCCGAACATGTTGTATTGTGATAAACATTGATCTAGTATATATTTTTTTAGGCTTGTCCCCTATTACTTACATGGGACCAACATTTATTGGTAATGATGAAACCTACACCTTTCATCACGGAGTGATATTCTGAATGTATATTGCTTTGTTAAAATAATCTCTTGAATCTCAAAACTTTACTAACTTTTTAATCAAATTAGAGGCGCCCGTAGCCAGTTGCGCTCACCGTTCCGTAAACGATGTGTGGGTTAAGCAAACCTTGGCGCGGTCATTCCATAGATGGGTGACCATACATAGACCAGACATAGTGGTATTTGAACTGGGCGTCTCCGTGCTTCGGAGGGCACGTAAAAGGTCGGTCCCGGTTGTTGTCAATTAAGATAACAGTCGTTAAGCCACGTCAAAGGCCTTTGGGCAGCTTGAACAACTTTGACACTAGGTTGACCACTAACCATACGACAAACAAACAAACAAAACAATCAAATACAAACTCCTCAGGAGTTCCCCTATATATTACTCACAACTAAGTTACATAACATTACACATAAGACGCGTGACGAGACAAGTAACGAGGGAATTACATACTCGAGTTAAATTTACACAGTGACGTCACACTTTGTTTGAACAACCTCATGATTTTTCAGTATGTTGCTATGTTAACGTTTCTTAACTCTCGCGACTAGTACACATAATACGCGTCTTATACGCGATTGAAACATGACAGCTCGTGACCACGGTCGATGTAATTCGATCGAAACGTCGGGCAGCAAATAAGGTATCCTAACCTTTAAATTTTCAATCGCGTATAAGACCCGTTGCATTATAATATTATGTTGCTATGTCTCAAACAATTGTACAAATTAGAATAATCGGGTAAATACATGGAGAATGAGGTAGACAGTTTATCAACTGAAATGACTATTAGGTACAGGTGTTCTGAATTTTAGGCTAATTTAAGTAATTTAAGAACTTGATCACTATCTCCCGGTTTCTGAGGTACATTTATTCTAGGATCTATTCAATAGCGTTTTTTTATGAGTTTCAACTCTATTGAACAGATAAAGCTAAATGTAGTTAGAAACCGGAAGTAACAGTAGGTAGTGATAGAGTTCTTAATTTAGATTAAGAGAAGTTGGTAGTGTCAACTTCTTCATAGAAAGGACTAACTTATGCCATAGATTGTTATGGGTTGAAAACTTCTAAATAATGACGTCGTAGAACAATCTAGTAATTTGCTGTAAATATTGTGATCATATAAACAATATATATTTTTATTTACTTGTCATGTCGACCAGGATATATTATTATCTTTGCTAGTAAAGAGAACTTATCTTAAAAAAAAACGAATCTCGCAACTGATTCGTTACGACCACTTAACTACTAGAAAGAACTCAATAAAGACATTATCCATCTCATCACTAGACCAGAAACAAAAGAATCAAACCATCACAATAGAATTGTCCCTTATGTCATCAAAACTAAAAGAACATACTCTATTTTGTAAGTACAGTTGCGTAAATAACGTAATAGTCGTAGAAAGCGTGTTTGTTACGTTACAAGTGAATTATTAATTCAAGTCAGCTAGGATCGTGATGAAAGTGTTCGTGAGTGAGGCGCCAATCACAACCCAATTATGTGAGGCCAATGATTGGCGCCAATCATTGGAACCAACGATAGAAAATGTCGGTGGGTAAAAGAAAACTGTGATAAGATGTTGACTTACAGTTAAAGGTTCATGATTCGTTTATTTATCAATGGGTTACATTTATTTGGTTAGAGACGTAAGCATAAAGAATACGTATTTACTGACTAATATTACGTGTGTTTCGTGATGAAAGAGTTCTTCAGGGAAATGCCAATCACAACCCAATTATGTGTAGCCAATGATTGGCGCCAATCATTGGAACCAACGATAGAAAATGTTGGTGAATAAAAGAAACTGTGATAAGGTGTTAACTGACCGTTTGAGGTTCATCATTCGTTAATTTATTTTTGGGTTACACTTATGTATATGAAGACTTAGCATGAATTTACCACCTCTAGCTTGCGACTCTACCAGCATGGACCTTATTAACATTGCTTATTACCCACATATGGTTCCCTTTTCCGTGAGAGTTTCTTTTTTGGATCCTAAACCATTTAAAGATTGCTTGTTTAATATTGGTAAAATTCATTATTATTTTAGTTAATATTAGCAGAGTTTATGTACGGTTCTACATATGTTGGTGGATGGAGAACTAAGCATGAAGATAAAGTACTTACTTATTGACTAATACTACGAATGTATCGTCTTAAAAGTGTTTATAAAGGAGGCGCCAATGACAGGCCAATTATGTAGCGCCAATGATTGGAGCCAACTAGAGAATGTTGGTGTATGAAGGAAAAACGTGCAGTGATGATTGACAGTTTGTAGATTGGCGATGCTTGGGTGATGGTTACTTAATTTAATTTAATAATAAAATCTGGTGAGACTGGAAGCTGACTCCAACATTTATGGAAAAAAGACTAAGTTGATGATGATTTAGTAGGTATAATAAAAAGCCTTGTATAAATTGTAAAACGTTTCAATATATTATGTTGTATTTAATACAAATACAATAAGATCAAAATACAGTACATACTATTAGATTAGGATTATATTAGTATATAGTATAGTAGTATTTTTGGATACGGAAAACCTGAATCTGAAATCATCACTGCTATGATTCTATAACCTTCGTCACCATAGAAAAAAGAGGGACATTTGATTTCCTCGTAGCCGTCTCTTTGAATAGCTAGTCAGTCAGCACCCTTATCAGACACTCGTAGTGATTGAATGTGAAATGATATGTGAAGACGGGCTCCACTGAGACTTGGAATCGAAATTTTAATAAAATAGCGCCAAAAGGGTTTAGGTAAGAGTTTGCACACATTACGCGGCAAGTTTTTAAGTTAGAAGTGTATAGCCGGCAATCAAAATAGGTGTATTTGATTATGTTTTCTCAATAAATTATGCATGCTATGCAGATATTGCTCAAAATATATTCAGATTAGTTAATAAAAACATAAATTACCCCTAATTTGAAAAGCGGATTTTAAACAGTTTATAAATCTATTCTATTTTCCATTTTAGTTTACCTTTTGAATTTGCTGACTATAATATTGGTGTTAATAAGATGAGAAATAACACGATCATGCACTTTACCTTACAAGCAGGCTGGACGTTTCGGCACAAGTTGCACTGGCCGTTATCGCAAACTAAGTTAAAAAAGAATCAGAGATATTAGAACTATTTACATTTTTTTCTAATTTTATCGGTACTATGTCAAAATATAAGTAGTATTGACATATATTAAATTCATATAACATAATTATATTAAAGTCAGTCGCTCGCTAAAGCGCTGAATGTGCACGATTTCTTAGTCTGGAATGCTTTTGAATTTTATTGATATTTAGGTAAACGATTTTCTCTGCAACTTGATTTTATGGATAATTGCGCAGTTACTCCTCCCGTTTATGCTAGTCATTTTATAGGTGTTAATAACATTGAACCCACACAGAGCAGACATATTAATCTTTTAGAAAAAGGTTGATTTATAACCTTTAGGTACATTATCATTTAATAGTGATTTTGCTTTTGAGTTGTAATAACTTTCTTATTTATTATAGTGTTATTCATATTGCCATTATTTCCATTTTTTAAACAGAAATTAAGGTTTAAAAGCGTGGTGCCAAGTTCTGATTCTTACTTGATTGATCGAAACAACTCTACGAATTATGCCCAAGCTAAGCTTACCTCGTGATCAAATATGAGTGTACTATATGATATCAACGATTTTAAACTCTCCCGACTTGTACACATAATATTACAATGTAACGGGTCTTAAGCGCGATTGAAACTTAAAGGTTAGAATACCTTATTTGTTTATCCGACGTTTCGATCAAATTACATAAAGAAATACGGTATTCTATAATATCTTTAATTTTTAATAAAATTGCGCTAGAGACCCGTCACATAATAAATTATGTATATGTTAGTATTCACATAAACGCATGGAATGTCTGTCTGTGACGTGTCCATTCGCAACTATAATGTGTGTTCCTGAAATGCATTCAAATTCAGTGTGACAATTCAGTAATTATATTATTTATTCAGGCCACTGCTAATGAACTTGGATATCCTTGGTTAATTTATTCCCTTAGTGGACGATGTTATTTTATCAATTCGAAAGTTTGGATACTTGTGAATGAATGTCTATTGGTCAATAACGCCAAGACTTCATCAAAATCCATACAAAGATTTTGATGAACTTTTTTGCACAGATAGTTTATAATCTGGATTATGAAAATTTTTTTCATGCAGAATAAGTTGTGGGCAGTTGTTAATAGATCCATACTCAAAAGCACTGTCACTTTTTATGTAATTTCAAATCAGACGAAAATATGAGATTTTGAATAATGTAAAAGAAAAAATAAATTCCATTCTTTTTGCTTTCCTCTTCCTTTTTTAAAAGACAACTCCCGCGCTAATAATTATTATTCTTGTGTTGCGGGGACTTTTTCAAACATACAAACAACGGACACAAAGTACAAATAGACCCGAAACAATTATTTGTGAATCGCACAAATAATTGTCCCGTATGAAAATCGAACCCACGACATCACGACGCAATGGTGGCGGCGTTATAATTATTTTCTTTTAGGAAATAACACCCAGAAAACCTTCCTAGAATCTGGTGATACCCTACCTTAATAGCTTTCATTTGGTGTTAACTACTTTTAAAAATGTTGGACTTCGAATCACAGTGCGTAAGAATTAGTCGAAATAATACGAACAAATAACGCAATAAACTCACAATTACACAAATAATGAATGTATCAAACAAATACGCGTCTATTTATCTCCTCTCAACCCTAAACAGTGAGTGAAACAATATAAATCTGTTTTTATTTACACAAGAATAAACAAAATATGCCGTCGGATTTACGGCGTCTAAAAGGGATAAGTGGGATCTGCCGGAACGAAGACGGATCAGTGTGAATACTGCCTTAGATGTACATTGAAAAAAATAGACCCGACTAAAGTGTCTTATTGTATATTTATAAAGGAAGGTACTGTATGTTTTATATAAGTTTATTTATTCGTTTATGTGCTTGAAGAGCGTGTATCAGTATGTAGTGTATGAGTTGGTTTACGGTTTAGTTTTTGTAATAGAATTTTCTTTATGATTGGCATCTATTACAGATATTATGTGGTGCCAGCTAAGTGTATGGTGTTTGCTATGAAGATAAATAGCTGCCCTTCCACTTTTTATAACGGGATAGCTTACTAATGTCATAAATGCGATAGCGTAGATGTTTGTAACTTATTTGTGCCGAAACTAATGAGCGGATAATGTTTGAATTTTGGTACACGTAATCATAAAACGTGCCGCTCCAATGGTTTATTTCCTTCAACGTAAGGGTAGGTTAGGGGGTCCCTAGTCATGTAATATACAGCAATTTGTATTATTATTATTCATTACCGAATTATTAACTTTATTATGTTCTATTACGATTTGATGCATATATTTTGAAGCAAAATGATGGATTTTTCAAGCATTTTTTTGCACTCGGCACGTTGTATAGAAAGGATGAAGTCGCAATAGCTTTGCGTCTTCCATAGATGAGTTTGAAAAGATAATAATATCTTAAAAACAGCAATCACATGTGTTACGAAGATTATTAATCGGAGAATTTGTAAGCAATCAATTAAAAACTATCTATTAACTTTTTACGTGTTGGGGGCTTTATTTGTTTTCATTTTGGTCGCCACTCTAACAGATTGACTGGTATCTAATACAATCGTCGGAGGCTTTGTTGTCACTGGCTAGCTTAGGGTTAGACAATCGTTCGTGTTAGAATAGCGGCCCCGCATTTCAATCGAGTTCCTTTTTAACGATAACTGCGTTTGAGAACTGTATAGCGATGGACTTTGGTGTGTGAAAAAACTCTTTTTCAATTGAAACTAGGAATTGGTAGAGAGCAATAGATACTATGGATATAATCTAGGCAGAAACGAAACAGCGTGAGTCAATTATTATCTATGTTAACTTTTGATAAATGTAATTATTGTGTAATCCAGAGAGTGTGTCTGTTTTCATGTCAACATAAAGAAACATTTTTTTTCACCGCGGCGTACATATAATCCACCTGTTTTTTGCTTTTCGATCTGTAGCACAAGTGCTATTTCCATGTGAAATAAATTGTTCTTAATTAATGCAATGCCTTTATCTAGATTATAATAAGTCTGAAATGTCGTATTATTTCACAGTTGGAATGGAGATGTTTGAAAAACTACTCTCGATTTGCTTGAGCATTGCAAAAACGTTGAAAAACTCGCTGACCGATCGTTGAGGTCGTGTTATATTAGTCGAGAACGATCCAAAGCGCTTTGAACACTCTTGTTTAGAGTGGTTTCGTTCGATATGTACGGAAATTCAATAGTACCACTATTAAATATTTAATTCAGAATTCGGAAAAAGGTATGCTGAGGGATTTTTTCAAGGAGCCAGAAATCAAATTAGGGGATTTACTTTTAAATGCAAAAAAATAGTTTTGACTTACCCCCGGTTTCTGAGTACATTTAGCTGTAGTTTTTCTATTGAATTGCGTTTTTTTAATATGAGTTTTACCGCTATTTAGGACTATTTAGGACGTGTACCCCACACTTAGACTAGATCAAGAGTGGTATCTAATATTTTTTTGGGATTGCTACAGCGGTAAAGTCACACGTAATATTCTGTTACACGTCTAAGTCTAAAAGAATGTTTTCTTCTCTGTTACAGCATCTGACAACAATATAGTTGACTTGGTATTTTACTAATTATATATATAATTAATTATAATTAATTATAATTATATATATATATTCGGGAGATACTTAAGTTAAAGTTTTACCAGAAAATAGCGAAATGACGTGATGAAGTAGCAGTCTAGTCGTAAAATTATTGGCTAAATGGGTTGCTATGCAAGTATACTATCGGTCTGGGCATAGTCAATAAAGCTAAAATGTAATGTTATAATGACATGAATCAGCCTAATGCTTCAGAGCGGAAGTTTAGTTTTTAAAAGAAATAAAATAAGTCGTATTCGTATTCGTAGAATACTTTTCAATGGCGGAATGTACAAGATTTTACAATAATAATAAAATTGTAATGTTCATTATCACATTTTATTACTTAAATATCTTAGTTGATTAGTGATTAATGTGGCTATTATCTTTATGAATTCATAGATTATCGTAATCTTGTTTTATTCGGTCAAAATTCAGTACGGCGGGGAATCGGCCTAAGGCCGGTCCTAAATCAATTTGCGTAATTTATCTACAGCGTGGTAAGTACATTGGAATATTCATAAAATGAAATCCGGGACGTTTGAAGGGTTGTTCGAATTTTTCTAGTGGCAATTTGATTATTCGATTATAAAGTGATAAAATAATATTGGTTTTAGAATTTGTTCAAATCTATGCCGTTATTTTGGTCCGCCATGACAGTTTTCGGGACTATGTGGCCACTAATTTTCTTAAAGTGAATCCTATTCGAATTTTAAACTCTTTTTTTGCTTTCGAACATGAATTTACGTGCATGCAGCCAGTGACATAATAAAGTGGTATTCTTTTTTTCTTCTAAGTTTGCAAGTGGTCAATTCAGTAAATCAAGTGGTATTGGCCTTCGACTTGGCTGAATGTGAATGGTTCTTAGCCTCGTCTGTCAATAAGTGGCTGTGGACATTCTGAAATGTCACTATTTATGATCATTATTTTAGTTGAAATCATTTTATATGACTTAAGTGGATACGATAAGAAGAAGATGGGCCAATAATTCTAGTGAGATGCGTTTGTGCATTAGATAGTGACAGACTTAAGTATTTCCGTCCCTGCCACAGAAAACATAAATCAATATTATTATTATTGACCAACCTTCCTTTAAATAATATGAGAGTATTGGGTTATGTAGTATGTTGAACAGAAGTTACCTTAATTCCTAATACCTAGCTTCATAATAATCTGGATAAAGAAGTGTTTAAAGCTTATCCCCAGAATTGATTGACTATTTTATATATTTTATGCACCTTTTTTGATTGTCAAAAAATAGAAACATAACTGAATGTATTAGGCAATTTTAAAGGACATACTTACCTAATTACATTATGTTAGTTATTATGATGATCTAACAGTGACTTAGCATTAATTTATAATCTAGAATAGCTTTGCTTCAAGATGATTACTATACGTAATTAAGATCTCAAGGTCAACATTCTCACAAGACTTAACACTTCGTTAGGCATCTCTTACCGTCTTTATTCTTATCTTAAAGGCTGTTACTCTTCAGTTACTAGGCAACATACACATTTTATTTGACAATAACTAAAACGGTCAATGTTATAGGAATCGGTCATCAACAACCACCTAATAGTAGTTTATCATTGTGTTCTCATATTTGTCTGTATTACTAGTTTGAGCTTCCTACCGGAATTAGAAAGGGGTTTGGCCTTGAGTAGGTATGTCACTCTGGCCAAGAGTTGATTTGACATTCATTCAAGAACTGTTTCAAGAATTTGCAGATTTTCTTTTTCACAACGGTTTTATAGCACTCAGTCGCTGATGTTTATTCTTAACTAGCGGCTGTTGATTTCTTCTGCGTGGACTTTAGATTTGACGTTTTCTCAGCATAAATTATTGCCACTGCTTCCGTATTAGGCCCAACGCGATTTTATATCGCGTACCTTGAAAGATGGAGTCTTCCATAAAAAAATTCTTCTTCAATTCCATCTAGTAGTTGCTGAGATTAGCGCGTTCAAACTAACAAACACCTCAGCTTTATATTATTAGTTTAGATAAGACTATTTCGAAAAGCTTATGATGATTGAGCCTTAGGTTTTGAACACATATAATATATTCATAAATATTTTCTCCAAGCATTCAACGGATACCTACATAGATTATACATAATTATATTTTACAGCAATAAGTTTATCGTTAATAACACGAGCGAGATAAGACAAACAATAACGATAATGAAGATTTAGATAGACCTTATCTTTATACTAAATAGTTATAAGTGACCGATTTTTTATTTACATGTACCTAATTAAGTATTTATATTTACGAGGCCGTGTTATATTATTGCTGCATGGCGATAGGTATTAAGCTACTTATTAACTTCTTTTTAATTCTTAACTTATACTGTACCATAGCTAGGTAAACTACTCCACCGATGTGATGTGATTCTCGGTCAATACCTACCAACCATTCCGATAGCCATTCAACTAATAATTTGAAAAAAATCATCGTCATGAAACCCTAAGATATAAAATTCCCAAGCATGGGGGGCTATCACGTATCTCAGTTGACAACTATTTGAAAGCCATAATGCTATACGTTGATTTCTCCCTTAGATTATACTGATTAACACGTTACGTCCAAGCAGCAATGTACTCAATAGTGACCATCAATTTGTCGTACACTAGTTGTCAACTGAGATACGTGACAAGCTCGCTGATCTGGCCGTGGCTATGAGCCTTACCCCTTTTCTTCGGGAGACTCTATCTTAGCTATGAGAAAGTAATGTACAATTTGGAAAAATATGCTTTTATCTTAGGTGCATTTCATTTAAGATAGATATAGATAGCGCCGGCGCTCGTATATCTTAAATGTAATTATATAAAATTTCCATGTCACAATGTTAGTTACCGTACTCCTCCGCAGCTGCTTAACCGATTCTCATGAAATTTTGTGAGCATATTGAGTAGGTCTGAGAATCGGCCATGTATTTTTCATACCCCCTTTTTATTGTTATTTATATGTCAAAACAACGTTTGCCGAGGCATCTAGAACCTATATGTTTTTTACCAGGCAGCTTAAGTGTTTAGAAATGTCTAGCTAACCTATAAAGCCTTGCATCCATTTGAGCACACTCGGGCGAATTAGCGGCTCATTTGACTGAGCTGATCAAGTGGATACAAGACCTAAGATATACAGCCAGTAAATATATAAATTAGCGTCTGTGTCATTTAATAAATAAGCATAACTAATTACTCCCGTAATGAAGTATGGGTTAAGCCTAGAGTCTATTACATTTATCATATTATAAGTGGATATTGAACCAATTGACCGAATATTCGTAAAGCGTTAATCATGTCCTTTCTTACTTTGAAACTATTTTTAAGGTATTAACGTCCTTATTGCATAATAAGGTTCTTAGTATTTTATTTAACTTTTCTTTTCTATTGTTTCCAGGGCAGACCGTTGAAGCAAGATGGCGCAAGACAACAGCAACTCCACCATGGAGATGGGTACTAGTGACCAGGTAAGTCACTTTGTTATACAAAGAATAGACCTCTTCTTATAGTTATAGTCCACCTTAGTACTAGCCTGAGGTTGTGAAACTAGCTGAACTTCAGACCCTTAAAATCAACCTCCATGCAGCTGAAATACTGTTTTAGCGCCCATTTTAAGGCTTTATTAACGAAATACAAAATCATCCCAAGTAAAGGCTTTTTAAGGTTACCAATTGGTACAATATAATATATGTGAAAATGAGACTCAACAGACAAACTGCAGTTTTAACTCTAGATTTAATTTTGAACTTACCTAATAATGATACGAGCATATTATAATTACCGGGAAAGAACGTTACTTACTTTCACTTATTTCAAAAAGAGTAGATTGGATAACTAGCTAATCCAATTTATAACAGGCACAAAAAGTAATTAACAACAACAACAAAAATAATACTGAAAACTAGCTTACTCTTTTAATTGACAAGCAATAATGAGTAATTTATAGATATTTTGTTATGCATAAAACAAGATGTTATGCACTAAGTATTATGCCTTTTTTGCCGCTACGACTTGACTTATGGCCGCGTAAATTCCCATTTTCATATCGTAATTTTGTGTACGTATGAAAAAATGGATTTACGTGATAGTCCGGTTCATTAAAAGTGAACCAAGCTATTATCCAGTTAATTACGTTACATTACTTGTTTATTGGTCAACCAAATTTAGTTATTATGTAGTTTGCGTTTTTATAATGACTTGTTTATATTGTGGTTTGAACTGAAAGTCAAGTTATTATATGAATATCAATACTAATCTATACTAATATTATAAAGCTGAAGAGTTTGTTTGTTTGTTTGTTTAAACGCGCTAATATCAGGAACTACTGGTCCGATTTGAAAAATTCTTTCAGTGTTAGATAGCCCATTTATCAAGGAAGGCTATAGGCTATATATCATCACGCTACGACCGATAGGAGCAGAGTACCAATAAAAAATGTTACAAAAACGGGGTAAATCTTGACCCATCCTTTCTTATGTGACGCAAGCGAAGTTGCGCGGGTCAGCTTATTATATTTAAGTGGAAAGTTAGTAACCTTTTTACCGCTTTTGAATAAGTTTAGTATCAGTTAGTTTATCAAGTGGAATAGTGACAATTGTTTCCACATATTTGCTGTCACTTTACCTAGCAGATAGGATATGTGTTATGATGTTTGTTTGTATGTATGTTATCTGACACTTAAGCTATGGAATTGGCAACAAGTTATGCTTTTTAACATATTGTGTACTGCAGGTTCTGTATTTGTTTTTTAGTAGTAGGTATTTCATATTATTCATTTGTTGGGAGGTCTTTGACCAGTAGTACGAGTAAGAAACGTAAAAGAAGAAAATATCTAAAACGTAGGTGATGACAAAAATAATAAATTTAAATCAAATGTTATATTTATAAACGATGACTATCCTCTTTGTGCAGTCATGACTGCTGAATGGATCAAATCAAATGGAACCAAGACCCCAAACGCAGACGAATGCAAATAGAAATACAATATTGACTGAAATATAAATATCACGGCTAAGGGCAGGAACTGCTAAGTTTAAGTCAGAGTGGGCGATCAGGGGGGCTATCACGTATCTCAGTTGTCAAATATTTGAAAGACACTACCCTGTACATTGTTTTCTCCCTTAGAATACTGTGGTTAGCACGTTACGTCAAAGCAGCAATGAACTGAATAATGACCATCAATTTGACGTACACTAACTGTCAACTGAGATACGTGATAAGCCCGCAGGTATGCAGTATATGCCTAAGGAAGTAGGAGGGCTTCAAAGTAAATTTAGCTCTACAATAGACAAGGTAGTTGTAAACAATTAGAATAAGTGTAACTGATTTAAAAACTCTTTTTGATAATAGAGGGTGAAACTGTATGCAGCTAATTTTAAAAAGCTATGCACACAAATTTATTATCTTTGGCTTGCAAAAGGACAGTTATGTAGGAAAAGAAGAGTGATGAATGACTGGTATATAATTAAAGTTAATTTATAAAAAAAAAACAAAACTATTTCTCCGTTTTGTATGGCCGTTCTATGCAATGGTTAACGTGGTTACTTTGCCATTATCGTATTGTGGGTTTGAATCACACACGTGACAAATATTTTTGTAATGAGTTCGTGTATTTATTCTGATCGTAAAATTGTAGTAGTATGAACGAATTTGAAGCATTAAAGAAACAGGTTGAGTGCTTTGTTTTCTCATATTTAAACAGGTCAGTATTTATTTATCAGAAGTTAGCATTGATCTTAGACGTCACTGTCTGTTTATCAGTGAACGTTGATAAGTGATAAGGCAACTTGTCACTAAGTAATTTATCTTTCTCTTAAGATAAATGAATCTCTTGAATAAAAACTAAAGAATCATCTATTTTCGTCAATTTTATTCTTTGGTTTCTGCCTACCCCTTTGGGAAGAAGTAGTGATTTTATGTATGCATATTATATTATATTATACTTAGATATTTCATAATTATTATTGAGCCAAGATTTTTTTAACAAACATACAATTACCGCAACAAATTGAAATGACCTTTTTTATAAGTATTTTTGCACAATACAATATAGGCGTCCTGTATTAAATCGAAATAAAAACCCACATTATTCTATCATTTACAAATACCTTCAGTCACATAATTATTTTTCTTTAATTAGTAGCCAAATCCTCAAATCACAATTTTAAGTTACACTTGACTCCACCTGCCATTGTTACTTAGAAGCGTGTTGTAGCAATAAATACCAACTTATTTGAGCACCGTTTAAATTAAGTGCCGTTTACTTGTATTATTGAAACTCTACCAAACACGGGCAATGGGCTATACTACTTGACTATTACTGATAATGTTTAAATTATACGAAGTAGACCTAATAAACGTATAAGGATACTGACTTCATGGTCCAGTCTTTATCTTTCACTAGCTGACCCGTGCAACTTCGCTTGCGTCACATAAGAGAGAATGGGTCATAATTTTCCCCGTTTTTGTAACATTTTTTACTGGTACTCTGCTCCCATTGGTCGTAGTTTGATGATGTATAGGCTTCCTCGATAAATGGGCTATCTAACACTAAAATATTTTTTCAAATCGGACCAGTAGTTCCTGATATTAGCGCGTTCAAACAAACAAACTCTTCAGTTTTATAATATTAGTATAGATTGTATTAACGGGAATCCCCAGTTCATTGCACCATTCCCAATGGTCAATGCCGGTTATTTTTGAAAATTAAAAAAGGTCTTTCTCAAAAGGGATTTTATATAAAGGAACTGCCTTTTATTTTTAGTTTACAGTAAAATCTTCTGATTTGTATTGTTTATTGTTATGGCCTCTTTGCGTATAATATAATACCTCTATGCGCTATCGGCCGTCTAATATAAGGAAATAATTTTGTAACGTAAAGGTACATTCTCTAAATAACTATAACACATATAATGACCATAATGTTGACCGGATTCGAACTCCGTGATAAAAATGACATCATAGGCATTGTATAATACGAGTAATACTGATAACGTAACCGTCAGTTAAATGTTAAAGGTCAGTCAATTCTATGGAAAAACACTCATCCCGTTTTAGATAATAATTGGCAGATTATCATGTTCGTAAATTTAAATACGACAGAGGAATATATATTTCGAAAATTTGAATAAAAATAACGACACGAAAGGTTACACTTATTTCATTTGATCAATCATTTTTGCTATGTTTGTATTAATAATATTAACTCCAGCGACCTCATATGATTTTTTTGCTCAAGTAACCAATGCCCGTTCTGGGAATATAACCTATCACTTTTAAACAAATTTAACACAAGTCTTTCAATTGTTTTGGTATAAAAATCGATCAATTTCGAATTAACAATATTATAACAATAGACTTCTGGAGAAAGTCTTTTTTATGATCATACAATTGATGGCTGGTTTAACGGTTTCTAGATTTGTATAAGATTTTCTTGTATTTTCTGCCATTTTATCTCGCAGAAACCAAGGTTATCCAACGCCTAATCCTAAGAAACTAGCCCTAAATATTATAAAACAAGTCTAGTAAACATAGAACGTGACATAACCTATGTCTAAACGATACATATCTTCTTGATAACCTTCGATAACCCGGCGTAAACTCAAGTAAAAAACCTAATCAAGGTCTTTATTCGCGGTTCGGTCCATTCCACTGTTGTGTTGTGGACCGAATAGCCGTAAGACAGTGTGAAGTGCGAGTGACTGTGCGTGTGTTGTGAATAAAATGCAGTGAAGGTTTTTTTGAACGAGATATTTTGTAAAGTGATGTAGGTACTGCTCTTTTTTTTGTATATTTAGTGCTCCTGTTTGATATGATGTGTGGATGTGAATGAGGCAAGGGAAGTTTGTACGAGGGAAATTTGTGCCTAGTGGCGTTCTTCTGGTTTGTGCTTACCCCTATGGGACATAGACGTGATATTATGTATTTAATAATTATGTATGTTATGTGCTTGTACCTATTTTTTTCTCTATTGTGTTGTTTAACTTAGTATTTTGGGATTTTATTTTGAGACCTACCATCGATTGCAGTAGCTAAATAAGTGAAAAAAGTAAGGTAAATACGAGTATTTTAAACAAGAATATATCTATGATATGAATTTGTACTTATCTATCAGTCATAATAAAATTTGAATCGGTAAAGTTATTCATTGTATTGACAATGACTGAAAATCTAATTATAGCTACACTTGTTACCGTATATTATACATTGCATTGTACAGATGTTTACACAATTGGTTAGCACGTCCAAAATTAGTACAATTACTCAATATTTTGCCATTTAAGTAGGTGCTAAATATGCATACTTACATACATAATATCACGCCTTTTTTTTCAATAGGGGTAGGCAGAGACGTAAGAACGCCACTTGGTATAATCCGCGCAAACTGTCTTTGCCTCATTCACATCCATACATCTTGTCCTACAGGATCACCGGTTACGAGTACTTCGCACCGTACCTTTTTTCAAGATATCGCCGAACTGAAATGCATATCTTTTAGATCCCGGTGTTTCCATTCACATCCGTAAAATAAATAAATCTATACTAATAATATAAAACTGAAGTGTTTGTTTTGTTGAACGTGCTTATCTCAGGAACTACTGGTCCGATTTGAAAAATTCTTTCGGTGTTAGATAGCCCATTTATTGAGGAAAGCTATAGGTTATATATCATCACGCTACGACTAATAGGAGCAGAGTACCAGTAAAAAACGTTACAAAAACGGGGAAAAGTTTGACCCATTCTCTCTTATGTGACACAAGCGAAGTTGCGCGGGTCAGCTAGTGAATAAATAAATAAAATATGTTAAGATATCGTTCCTTTACTCGTAGTAATCATTGCGAACTTTTGTTGCGAACGCGTTGTTGTTTACCTTCGCAATTCTTGACTTGTTAAGCTTCCTGTAGGCTGGTAGATTTATTTTAATTACATAATGATTTATGACCGATAAATACAGCAACAAAGAGTTCATTTAAACATAGACTTTCGTGATTTTTTGCTGTAGATAATTGCAGAACTAGTAACAAGTCAGTAGGGAGTCATGTATGCAAGGTTCGCGGCTGTCGGAGGTATGCAAAACTAAGATTTTTTAACAACAGTGACCACAGGTTTACGCAGCTGACAGTGGCATATTCTAAAAAGCTACTTTATTTTGGAAATAGACAAAATTGTTAATAATTGTTAGGATTATTGTACGTATCGAGGCCCTCTACAAAATTGTTGTTGGACTATAGCGAGTGTTTGATGCTATGTTGACGATCATAACATCTATGAATCAAATGTTTGTATCTTTATAAACTTCTGTCTGTATTCTTGAACATTATCACATGAATAGTTTTCCTTTAACTTTTTTTAAAATATCTGCTCTAGAACTAAACTTTATCTTACGCAATAGAACTGGAAACTCACAATATCGTGACCGGATTTCAAACCTGATATTTTTGTATGTTGCGAATGGACCACTTACTAAGATTATACGATAAAAAAAATGAGTGTCTATCTATTGTATTTTGAGAAACCAAAGTCAGATGTATTGTTAAGTTAAAATAAAAGAGGTATGATAATGCTCAATAACAACAGTCATGTGGATTTATACTTTTTTGATATAGAGTATCTAATGACATTTGAAATATACTTAAAAATAGTTTCTACGGCGACCGCTAGTGGCGCTGATCAGATTTTCATACAAAATTGTCGAAATCTAGTCGTTTGTCGATAGCAGTAGAAAATCGCGCTACTAATATTTAGCGAAATGCATTTTTAAACTCTTCATTTCGTCCTTCAATAATTTTAACAAGTTATAAATCTTAAGCAACTCTTTCAGTTCACAAATTACTTGCAAATACATTGTTATTATTTCGCTATTGTTACAGCTTAACCATAGTCCATTATATTTTCGTGTTTTGTATAGTGTCATGGCCTTCCTGTTATATTTCCTGACATTATGATAATGATAGCTAAATGACAGTGAAGCTGTTTAAGTCATTGTAGTTTTGTAAGATTTTCGAGGTAAAATTTCAGTATTTTGAGTGCTTATTGTAAGATAGAGAAGGATTGAATATGTTTATAGGTACTGAAAATTTTAAGTTTAACCTTCTATCTATCTAGCGTATGGTTAGTGGTCAACCTAGTGTCAAAGTTTTTCAAGCCGCCCGAATGCCTTTGACGTGGCTTAACGACTGTTATCTTTATCGACAACAACCGGGACCGACGTTTTACGTGCCCTCCGAAGCACGGAGACGCTCAGTTGAAATACCACTATGCGGTCACCCATCTATAGAATGACCACGCCAACGGTTACTTTAAGTTTAACCTTAATATAGACACAAACTAACTTCGATTTTATTTTGTTTGTTGGCAATTTAAAAAATCTGTTCAGCGGTCATGCTTTCTGACGGGTGTAGTGACAACTGTTATAGGAAAGTATTACTAGATTAAAAAAGAATAGCTCAACTGTTGTCGGCTCCATATGTTTAACTAATTTTTTAAAGTAGAATTGTTTAATCTATAGGAATCTTATTGTGAATAGTTAAGGATATCTTTGCCTGAATCTTTGTTTTGGAGAAACATAAATAAACAAACGATTAGTGCATACAATTAAGAACAATTATATAATTACGGCAGTAACTTAATGAGTGAAAATTCTACTTTTAGCACTGCCTGCTGTAGACCTAATTTTTTTCTAAGGTTTTAATCACCTGTATGACGCACTAAAATTGTCTTAAAATTAAAGTATGTATGAACTTGTAATAAAATCTCTTTGGCTTCAAGAATCACAAATGAGTACACGATTCTTTTAGGTTTCTTTTTTGTGTAGAGAAAAGATTTTATTACCAGTTCATACATACTATAATGCGAAAAGACTTTCCCCAACCTAATACAAATTCTGATTCTCAAAACTTTGTCAACAGGTCCTAGTGGAATCCAAACGCAAACAGACATTGAAATACGTAATCGGAGGCGTCGTTATGGTGGCCATCATTGGAGTGGTGATAGCTCTAGTCGTAGTACTAACTGGTGATGATGCTTCAGCCGAAGATCTAGTGTCTACCACCGAGGGGCCAACACCACCGACCACTTTACCGACCACGATAACTGCGGTTCCACCGACTGCTGACCCTGGTACTACGGAACCACCTATTACGGACCCGCCGCCAGCTCCTTTGGATCTAGATGAAATTATCGAAGGAGTGTTTTCGCCGCCATCGTTCAATGCCTCTTGGTCTTCAGGTATGTTATATCTGTTTATTAATATATATATATTATGTGTAGCTTAAAAAAATATTTTGTAAGATTTTTTTCTCTAGATAACTAGACTACCGGAGGGTGTAAGTAGAGGCTTTCATGCCTCTAAGGCTCGTAAAACCTGAGATAACAAGCTTAAACCTCTCTCGGGTTTTGAGAGTGAAGAAACAGAGATAGCATCTAGGTATTGTTATTTTTTAATTGGGCTAAAGTAAAACCATTAAAAATAAATAACATTGACTCATTACAAGAAAATGCACAGTTTTAAACGACTAAACAAGGGACTACGACTACAATAAGTAGTACATAAGTATCTTGCGTATAATTATAATTTATTACATTGCGTACATTTTATTACTATTTTCTGACACATGGGAGCAATAGAGAAACTAAATGTAATGTAATATAGGTACGTAACTTCCCTTCGAAAGGAAATAAGTTTTTATCGTACTCCCGGGAAGTAAACAGCATACCTTAATAGTATGGCCAGTTTAGTTAAACACGTATGTACCTACGTACATGCATAGTTGTAGATGTCCTTAAAATGTTATAAAATATAGTAGAAGGAATACTTATAGGCTTTACTGCTTATTACATAGAACTCAGTGGATCGACAAACAAAGTAAAAAATTGGGATAAGTAAAAAGAAAAATAATTATGCACTTCTAGAAAACTTTACTTGATAAAAGATGACGAGAATTTTTACTTTTATGCTACTGAAATGCAAGTGTTCTACTAAAATAATAATTATTCATCATATCAAAGACTTTTTTTCCTGACAAGCAAACAGAAAATTATCACACAGCGAAGGACGCTATTTTATAGTGTCATTTAAAGTTGAAACTAGGTTTAGTAATCCTAATAATGTTAGGATCTCGTTAAAATTCCGCCCGTTGCATCTCGCGATGCTGCGTTCTGCCAATTGGTTTCAATTTCAGTCTAATCGTCGCTTCAGTCAGTCATGGTCGCAGATGTAGAGAGTGCAAGGTAATGATAAATAGAAAACGTTTTTCTATTACTTTATACAGTTATAAGCAATGATAGCTGAAAGTTTGTACCTCCCACGTAAGAGGTCGACGGTTCGAACGCGAGGCAACACACCAATGACTTTTCAAAGCTGTGTGTGTATTAGAAATAGTTATCACCGTGCATGCCTAATTATCAAATCGCATTTTACCGTTTCTTTCATGTTTTATGGACAACTAGCTGACCCGCGCAACTTCGCTTGCGTCACATAAGAGAGAATGGGTCAGAATTTTCCATGTTTTTGTAACACTTTTTACTGTTACCTACTCTGCTCCTATTGGTCGTAGCGTGATGATATAAAATATGCTTGTTTTTCACCAAAAATATTAATAAAATTATTTATATCTCTTAGTATAACGAAGTCGCGCTAAGACATATCCGCCATTAAAACAGTTGCCATGGCAACGGAATTTTGTTAATTCAATGTCATTATAATATTGATATTTCGCGACTTCGTTGAATTTTCTGAATTTTCCCGGGAAATGCGTCATTTTCCCGGGGTGAAAAGTAGCCTATGTCCTTTCTCGGGTATCAAAATATCTCCATACCAAATTTCATGCAAATTGGTTCAGTAGTTTAGACGTGATTGAGTAGCAGACAGACAGACAGACAGACAGACAGACAGACAGACAGACAGACAGACAGACAGACAGACAGACAGAGTTACTTTCGCATTTATAATATTAGTATGGATATTTGACTAATCGGCTATTGTCGCCTGTTAGTTCAATTTTGTTACTTTACTCTTCGTCATCTATATTTGTAAAACAACATAATATAATTTAGTAATCAGAATATAGAGACGAATTTCATAGGCATGTTTTAGTTGTTGCACATTCCTTGTTTCATGAATCATATCATGTTATTGTATGTTAAACAATTCGTAAATAAAATTATTGTTTAACTATTGTGCTTGTTTAAAATAGTTTATTGGTTAAACAAAAACATTACTGTACCTATCAGTTAATCTACTTACAATCCAATAGCCATAGTATTTTGCTCACTACTTGATACGCTTGGCGAGATTTCATCATGTAAAAAATTCCCTATGAGTTCATCCAGATTATAAACTAGCGATTTATGTGTTATTTGGTGTCAAAGAGCAATAAACACACATCCTTACAAACGCATTTATCTAAGTATAATTGTAGGAAGTATAATATGATTGTGTCAATAATTATAAACATGTAAAATTACATACTTTTTAACAATTAGTTCTACTGTCTATTATATAATAGGATACGGGAATCAACGCTAACACGCATATACCTTAAAATAATAAGGTATCCTTTCCCGTATCCTGTTATATAATAAACATGCAACGCAAGAGTTCAAAAGTTATAGTTCTACTGTTTATAAAATGTATGTTAAACACAGTATTTTGTTAAACAAGAAACATACATATTAGTCCTTTCTCTTTGCAATTATTTAAAAGCGGCGTAAACATTGCGTGCAAGTAATTGTGTAAGGAGGTAACATATTACATAACTTGTACGATTACCTTGCAGGGTAACGTGATGCAACAACATATTCGGATATACAGTATTACGATACTTTTAAAACAAAAGGTCAATAATACATGTACAAAAAATACTTGAATTTATAGACAAAGGATATAGTTAAGTATTATTTGAACTTCAGAATTCATGAATTTTGTTTAAAATACGCATTTCACAAATAAATTGAAATATAATAATTTGAATAAAAGTATCCATAAATATATTTTTTTAACCCATAACTGTCCCGTGGCAAGGGCCTCACGAATGACGAAACGGTTAGACTTTGTGTCCATCACCGGCCAAGTGCGAGTTGGGGATCTAGCATGGCCTCAAGAAATGTATCAGATCAAAACGTATCAACATAATATTTTGTATGAAAATCTGATCAGCGCCTCTGACGGGCGTCGGAGAAACTTGCTTGGCAGTAAATTATAAAATGTCAAAATTTTGATAAGTAGCCGGTTGTTTGTAGTCGATCGTGGTAGAGAATCGAGGTACCGTTGTCGAAAATCGATATGAACTCGATCACGGATTCAGTAAACAATATCTGAAATCATAAAAATACATTGTCGTAAATAGAGTACACAAAGATAATAATTATAGATTCGAGAACCTATCAAACCGTCTGCAAAATTGAATATTCATATCCATGTTTTTAATCAAAAGCTAAAAGTATTGTCAATATCCCGAATATTTTTTGTATGCAAATGTAAAAGAGAACCTTTGTTAAAATTGACTTCAGTTTACCGGTGTGAAGGGAAAGCAAAAAAAATGTGACACGAATTAATTGCGACAGATACACCTTCTTTGGTTTGTGTACTTGCCAAATCTTGCAGTTTGTATCTTGCAGACACGAAATAAGAGTACTTACGTGAAAGCTCACTCAGATAAGCTGTTATTTTTTAATATGAAGTGCAATTTCAGCTTTACCAAACTTCCATGTTCCGTATATAGAACCTTTCTCACAAATTACTATGTTTGTTCAATTTCAATCCATTCAGTTGTAAGATTGTTGATTTTAATGCGGACAGAGAGACAGATCCGACTGGAATATTGTATAATAATTATTTAATAATGTGCATTATAGAATATCGTATTATATCAATTTAATTCTCCACTTTGTTAGAATGTAGTAATTTCAAGGTTTCATTTCAAGTGGATAACTGGTTCGCGTCAACTTCACATCATAATAAGACTTTCTAAGCTTTGCAATGCACTACTATCAATCATAATAGAACTATGTGTTATATATCTGTCCTTATCTAACTATACTCTAAAGTATAATGTTGTCTCATTCATAGTAAAGTGGCTTGCAGTTCAAAGTATGAATGGATGTGAACCAAATGGCTCAGAATTCGCCCCAGTGCCATTGAAAAGAATACTCGCTGTATAAATGAATGCATGTGTGATGAATATCTTCAATGTAAAGTTATAATTTATTTCAATGTAGTGACGTAGATTTTTTTAAAGTGGATATGTGAATCAGTACCTTATTGTAACTTAAGTTGAAATATTTTAAGTTTGAATAATGTATTTCTGGAGATATTTTACTACAGATATTCATAAGTTGGCAGACACATTGATTCAAAGTGTAAATTCTCAAAAATAATCTCAAAATATTCTCTATAGCTGACCCGCGCAACTTCGCTTGCGTCACATAAGAGAGAATGGGTCATAATTTTCCCCATTTTTGTAACATTTTTTTCTGGAACTCTGCTCCTTTTTCGAAATCGGACCAGTAGTTTCTGAGATTAGCGCGTTCAAAACAAACAAACTCTTCAGCTTTATAATATTAGTATAGATGAAAAAATTATGTTCTTCAAATAAACCGCATTAGGAATTAACTACTATCGTCTATAATTTCGCATGCCTAATCCCGGCAGTATACCCAATCAAACACGCCACGGTTCATTGACCTATCAAAAAAACAATCTACACAGGAAACAATACTACAGGAAGGCGCTCTTTCCGTATTATAATTACTTGTAATCTCGTGTTATAACAAACTCTCTAATTGCAGGTAACGAGGTGCTGTTCAGAAACGCGAACGGTGACTTGATTCTGTACGATGTGGACACTGACACTAGTACTGCACTTATTTCTAACACGTCACAGGTATGTAAAACATTATTTACATATTATCTAGACTAAGTAAGCTCAAAAAATTGAAGTGTTAATTCTAATAACATGACCGCCTCCATGGCGCAGTGGTTTAGGTCGCCACGCCGATACCATTGCGTTGGGAGGTCGTGGGTTCGATTCCCACACGGAGCAATTATTTGTGCGATCCACAAATAATTGTTTTAGGCCTGGTTGTACTTTGTGTCCGTTGTTTGTATGTTTGTAAAAGTCCCCGCGACACAAAAGCAATTCTTAGTGCGGGAGTTGTCTTTTTAAACAAAAAAAATAATAACACCGCAAAATAAAACAGTACCTAATTATTAACTTAATTTACACAAATATATAACCTTCGCATACTTCTAATTCATAATTACAAGTTTGAAGTGTGTGAAATACATAGTATTCACTTATTTACCCACGGTTATTACCTTTTTTAGTACACATTTGTGCCGTGCCGTTATTTTTTTGGATTATGATTCCTTTTCCTTTGTTGATAAGGTCAAAACCTTTATAATCATTATTCATTTCTCTATTTAACTACTTGAACTGTGCAAGTATGATTATACAATAAATAAATATAGCGAAAGTTTTCTCTAATCGTATCAGTAGTTTCTAAGATTTGAGCGTAAAAATAGTATTCTTTAGTGTTTTATAAGTAAAAAAAAACTAGTAGATCGGGAACTATAACGATCATAGGATTGCTTACTTTAGTATATCCGTATTAGACTTTAAAACGCGCTATTTATTTTTAACCTTTTGTCGTTTTTTGCACTCGTTTTTTTCGTCAAACGATTGCCTAGTTTCGTAATACAAACACGTTTAACCTTATTAGTTTGGCAACATTACTGATTCTTTGGACAATCTACTGTGGATCGCAATGCCCATTTTCGTGCAATACTATTGTTGAAATAGCCTATTGTTAGAATAATGTAATTTTGAGACCATTTTAACCAGGTAACTAGGTATTTTATTATGTTTTGCTCTTTTTCTAAAAGAAAAGTTACCGATTGAGTATAATATTGGCAAGACTTTACGTCTCAAAAACGATAGGGGGATTTGTAAGAAAAAGGGCACAGCCCTAGAAGCCTTTGTCCAGCAGTGGGGCACCCAATTAGGCTAAAGAAAAAAAAAACACAAATATTTGAAATGTTTATATATTCATCGTACTTTTGTTTTGTTGCCTTCCTTTGCATCCATATTAATATTATATCTCATGTACGTATGATATGAGATATTGATATTTCTACGATAGAAATAGGGTAGAAACCATACGTCAATTTGCGAAGCAATTTGCCTTCGTAAATTGAGTTACAAAAGCACTTCTGTAGCAATGTAAAAAGCGTAGCGGCTTATTGATGTTTGAAGGATCATTCTGTATTAGAGCTCTTTAGGGAATACTTGGATTAAATCGTACTTTTTAAACGAAGAGATAGCGGTAAACTGCAGAACATGAATGGTTTGTCTGAGAGATGGTAGTAGAAGCCTTTGCCATATTTATGTGTGTAATTGAATGAAATGAAAAATCTTAGAACTTTACTATAAAATGTTATTTGTAGACAATCTCTCCACTATTACCGAACGATTACAGAGTTTCACGTTTGGTCTGAAAGTTTAATGTTCCATGTTCTTTTTATTAATATAACATATTTGTTTCAGATTCTGCAGCAATCATCAAGAGTAACCACTTTATCTCCTGACGGTTCACAAGTCGTATTAGCATATGACGTCCAACCGGTAAGTTGTACTATGAAATATAACTTTTCTATTTCCTTTAAAAACGTTTCATTAAATATCTTCGCTAACATCTTTTAAATCAAAGCTCTACTAGCGGAAAAATGTAGCCAGTCATTTTATGAATTTAATAGGTTCAATTGTTTTTACGCTAAAGATACACAAAAGAAAAGAATATGGTTTGGACGCATTTTCCACCTTTTTTTAAAACTAATACAACGAAATTCACGATACAATAATCCCGCGTAATATTTCATTTACTAAAACGCGCGTAAATACGTCCGTATATTATTATGAAGTGCCTACATAAAACAAAATTACTCGCTACATAATTTTGGTACTCGAGTTGAACATTTTTCTGGCAGTGCGACCAAAGCCCTCGTTATGGGACACAAATTGCTTTTCATATTGTGTAAACATTCACGTTTTACGTAAATATTGAATGTGTAATACGCAATTTTTATATTTGTTTTTATTTCTCGATTTTCTTTTGCAAAAAGATGTTTAAGAAAATTGTGACTCCTTGCGATTGAATTTAAACTTTATCTCGAGGTCCAACTCGTTTCGCATTGAAAATTTTCTCGTCGTTCTTGGACTATTTTTCTAGTTTCAAAATAATATTTAAACCAGAGATAATGCAACGGATCAAATATTAAGAAAAAAGCAGTTTGAAAAGGTCTAGAAAACAATAAAGTCGTTTATCCGTTGACCATAATTATCATACTTATATACCTGATAACATTTAGTAGTAATCAGAAATATCTAAAAAACCCGCAAGCAATGAGTATAGAACAAGTAATAACTATGACTTTTGTCTCCAGTTCTGCAATCTCTTTAATCAAGAAAGGCGACAGACTTTTTGTTTAGGAAGACGGGATACCTACTAAAATCTGCCAAATAAAATTTTCGTTAATACAATTCCGATTTCAAAGCCTTTATTTATAACGATTTAATAAATTGGAATTTAGGTAACGAAAATAAAATTGTGTCAATTTTTGTCACGACATAACTAGACATGTAATTTCACCGAAACTGAACACAAACCAAACGTTCAAGCCAGCTTACTTTGTCCTTGTTCGTACAAGCGTGTAATCGCAATAATCACAAGTTTGTTAGACAAACTTACAAGACGGCTCCTAGCACAACAAGACTTCGCGAGTACATTGTACTTTACGCTACGTTTGTTAGTAAACAACGTTAGGGTAAACACGCTATGTAGGTACAAGGTAGTCAAATATTAACATTCGCGTTTCTTAATAAAAAATACTTTATTTAAAATATCTTAATACTAAACGAGTGTACAGTCGAACGTGAGATGCGGAACAGAACCCTTAGGTCTAAATGACATGCACTTATATTCGATTACGAGCTTTACATGTGTGTATCGGTGAGACCTCACCTCATGGAGTCTCATGACCATTAGCCAGAATCGAATGTTTATTAGTTTTATAAGTTAAGAGGCAATATGACCAGTAGCAAGAATCGAATGTTTATTTGTCTTATTAGTTATTGAGAAATGGATCAGCTTGCGTTGCTATGGCGAGTGACGTGATGCGTTTCAGTTTACTAGTAACGTATGATTTATGGGACTGGGACGCATAACTCCTCCCTCCGTAAGTTCAAAATCACGTTCTTTAGGACGTCGATTTTGACACAATAATACATTCTTATAACGATACACAGAAATAATTAATACAATGATTAAAATGAGGTAGATTATTATAGTTCCTAAACTTATACTATGCACATTCACAAATTGCTTTTCACTATTTAGCACTGCACTTTTGTCTTTCAACACATGTGTCAGGAACTGAAGATTTTCTAAATCAATCTGGTCCAAGTTAATTGACTTCTTATGCGTGATGTCTTGCGGCGCGGTGATCTTTGGCAGATGTATCTTTGGTGTACTGCTGAAGACTGATTCGCCTGTTTGAACACGACGTTTCCGTAGTGTGAGCTTGCCTATTTTAACTTCACAAGCGTTGTTGAGGCTCAAGAGATAAGTGCCCATGATGACGTGTTGACTCATGTCGTTTTCACAGATTTCCGTGAGAACTGTATGCGAACCTGTGTATATGATCCAAGAATCTGGTTGAATCGATTTTATCTTAATGTTGGATGTTTCGACACATAATGGAGAACACGATGTAATCGGCGTTGTGAATTTCATTAAGTCTTCGATGCACTGGCTATCTGCTTCAGGTGATATGTAAGTTTCATAGCATAGAAACTTTCCATCGTCGACTTCTCTGCATGGCTGAGAGAGTGGTAATACTTTCGACCCTTTTGTTAGGATGAAGGAATGTTTGGAGGTAAGCAGGAAGGTAAGGTTTATGTGAGGATTATACATAGGGAATGGATATAGTTTATAATAACTGAACACATCTAACTGAACCGTAGGAACTGTCATTATAAAAATTATTTGTTTGCCTTTCACATAACCTTTAATATTTATACAATTTTCTAACTTAATTAAGTTTTCCTTAGTTACTGGGAAAATCAACTTATCTGTGCTCTCAATATCCTTTAAAACATTATATAATTCGTCTGAGTCTAATATCGATTGATGCAGTACATTCAGTCTACTAAATGCTATGGCTGTTTCTACCTCGTCTAAACGCACAAGTAATATTTCGAAGTTATGTATCAACAAATTAAAAGTGTTTAAGACTAAATTCTTACTCCTTTGGAATTGAGTCGCATTTAAAATTTCTTCTATTTCCTGTATAGTCTTATTAAGAATTATGAAGTTATTCCTTGTGGAATTTGTGATATTTACGAAAGTATCAACTATTTCGGAAATAAGAGTAATTTTGTTAACAAGTGCATTTTGCTTTGATTCTATTTTATTTAACAAATGATCGTATCTTAAAGCATCTTGGTGATCTAAGTTACCTGTTATAGCTTTTATAAGTGAGCCAATGGGGTTAATCAATCCTCGTTTTATTCTAACACTAGGAACTAACTGGTTATATTTGTCTATAGTTAAATTCATAAGATATTCGGTTTGTAAATGAGCATCTACAATACTACCATCTAATGTGTATAAAGCTAACTTATCGTTTATATAAGTAATTAATTGGTTATATTTTTCTACGTTATATTTCAAACTACTACTTACTAGTTCTAAGTCTAATTTCTTAATGATATTCCAGTCGTAAAGACTAAGCGAAGCTTGACCTTCCTTCACGGGAAGGATGCCGGGATTGTCCTCAACTTGCTGCAGTTGAAGGGCCTGGCTTAGGGCTACGTGGGTCATCATCCACAGGACGTACCTGCGAAGGACGTTTTATATCTTTAATAGGAACTTTATGCGTACGGTTTTGCGTTTGAACAGTGACTGTGTTCCTATTCATTTCGTTGATTATTTTCGCGGGTTGATAACGGGGTTTGTCTTTGCTCCGTCTGGTATTAACACCTTTAATAAACACGCTATCTCCTTTTTTAATGTTAAATTTAGTTTCACCGCCTCGTTTTTCCTTTATTTTCTGCTTGGATTGTAGCATTTTATCATGGAGGTAATTATACAAATATTTGGTTCTCTTAACATGTTCCTTAACTAACTGTTGCGTATAACTTTTGTTAAAATCTACGTTAAACATAGAAGACGATTCGGTGTGACCAAACACGACTTCAAATGGTGTAAGTCCCGTTGTTGAATGTATTGATTGATTGTAAGACATTATGGAATAAGTCATTACGGTTGCTGCGTCCGTAATTTTCCTATCATATTTCGCGAGTCTATAAATCTCTATAATAGTAGAATGGAACCTTTCTACAATTCCCACAGAATTAGGGTTATGAGGTGTCCCTATATGAAGATTAATTTTGTAAAACGTTAACATTTCCTTTAATAAATTATTGTTGAATTCGCTACCTGGGTCAGCGCTTATTTTGGTTGGAATGCCGTAAATTGAAAAGTATTTTATTAATGCTCTAATAATCTCTGGTGTGGATCTATTAGATACTTCAAACGCCTGTCCTAATTTGCTGAATGCGTCGACTATTGTTAAGAAGTATTTACCTTCTATTGAAAACAAATCAATGAAAATTTCCTCGAAAGGTTTTGATTGAGTTTGTGTTAGTTGTAATTCCGGTTTTAAGGGTTTTCTATCGTACTTCATCTTTTTACAAGTTTCACACGAATTAATTATACTAGAGACAGTTGAATCTAGATTATTCCAATAGAATGTCCGTTTAAGGTGCGCGATTGTTTCCTTAATTCCGCGATGGCAGGTTTTTCCCTGATGGTATTTTAATACTATATCGCGTTGTTCATTTTCATCTTCAACGTAAATTACTCGTTCCGTACATTCGCAAATTTTAATAGAGTCCTTTTTAAATATATTTGTTACAATATTAGAAAACTGTTCGCGATGTTTCTTATCCTCAAAATAAATAAAATATGTAATTTTTGGTCGAATATATTCCTTTAAGAATTGTTTTATTAAATCTGTATTATTTATTGGTAAATGAACTTCTAAAATCTTTTGTTTATCTCTTGATAACTTTTTAACAAAACATTCGTTTTTATTCCAAGTGAATACTAGAATTTGATTCGGCTTTGTATCGATAGCCTCGTGTAATATCGGTATATCCGATGAGTCCATATTTTCTTCAGAATGAACTGTTATAATTTGTGAATCTGGTTTTTCAGATGCCGTAAGTGTACCACTACTTATAGAAGGTACAGGGTACTGTGATTCGATTGATCGAACCGAACGCGTCTCATCGTCCGATGAGATAATTATAGTGTCGTCTCGTTGTCCCGTATTGACAATCATAGATGACGTTTCCTCTAAAGCGTTTATTTTAATTCTAGAGAGAGCATCCGCATTATTATTTTGTTTTCCGGGCTTATATTGAATGTCGAAATTATATTCGGCTAACCTAAGGCGCCATCTCGTTAGTCGGCTGCCTGGTTCCTTAAAAGAGTTCATCCACGCTAGTGGCCTATGATCACTTAAAACTGTAAATTTGTTTCCGTATAAATAAGGCCTAAAATGCTTACATGCCCAAACAATGGCTAATAATTCTTTTTCTATGGTACTATACCGCGTTTCAGCGTCATTTAACGTTCTGCTAGCGAAAGCGATTGGTTTATCACTGCCTACAGGTCCCTGTGATAACACTGCGCCTAACGCATAGTTCGAAGCGTCTGTAGTAAGTAAAAATGATTTTGTAAAATCGGGAAATTGCAATAACGGTGCATTCGTTAGAATTTCCTTGCACTTTTCAAATGCATCTATATACTCTTTATTAATAACTATCTTATTCTTTTTCTTAAGACAATTGGTTAGCGGTTGCGTTATTTTCGAGAAATCTTTAATGAATTTTCTATAATATCCTACTAAACCTAGAAAACTTTTTATTTCCGTTGTAGTTTTAGGTAATGGAAACTGCAATACTGCTTTAATCTTATCGTTATTAGGTTTTAAACCGTCCTTAGAAATAGTGTGTCCCAAATACAATACTTCCTTGCGCAAAAACTCGCACTTGTCTAAGGTGACTTTGAGGTTAGTTTCCCTCAATCTATTGAAGATTTTCCGAAGCTTTTCCACGTGATCCTGAAGGCTAGATGAATAGACAATTATGTCATCTAAGTAGACCAGGCAATGGATGCCCTGAAGACCTCTAAGCACATTATCCATGGCTCTTTGGAAAGTAGCCGGTGCCGTCTTCAAGCCAAAGGGCATACGAGTGAATTCGTAATGTCCAGCCTGTGTAGTGAATGCAGTTTTAGGAATATCCTCTTTACTGACTTCTAACTGATGGTAGCCACTTGCTAAATCGATTGTAGAGAAATAAGTGGCTTTCCCTAATCTATCGAAAAGATCGGAAATGTTTGGCAATGGGTATTTGTCGTCTACCGTTATTTCGTTGAGTCTACGGTAGTCGATGACCATTCTATATTTCTTTTCGCCTGATGCGTCTACCTTTTTCGGTACTAAGTGTACAGGTGCACTCCACGGAGAGTGGGATTCCTGGATAACATTATTTTCTAGAAGTTTTTCCACTTGCCGCTGAATTTCCTCATTTTGGGCAATGGGATGTCGATAGGGACGAATATAGATAGGATCCTCGTTTTTGGTCCTAATCTTATGTTGAACTTGGTTAGAAAATGATAGAGGGATTTTATCGCAATGGAAAATATCTTTAAATTCTGTGCATAGATTTGTTATACACGATTTTTCCTCAGAATTCAAATGATCTAACCGTAATTTGGAGAGATTTTCCTCTAATATTTGTTCATAATTTATACTACTATCTAACTTATTTAACGTACATTTCACGTATTCTATCTTAATTACGTCTACTGGTTTATCGAAAGTTATGGTGACATCTTCGTTTGTCGTATTTTGCACGATTGTTTGCGCGAAATTATCCTTACACGTAATGATTGCGTCCGGCATACGAACGCCTGGGCAAAACTCCGTAAACTTGAACATTCCGCTACCGTTTTCTAACAAGGTAGGGATTTTTACTCTTGTTTCTGAGCGTTTCGGAATTTTAATGTAATGAAAATAGTTATACCATATCGGTATATCAGTAAACTTAGTTTTTAATACTTGACGTTTCATGTCAATGCTAGCTTCTAAACTCTTTAATAAGTCTATACCGATTAGACCGTCGTAAGCGTTATCTACATTATATATATAAAATGTATGCTGTAAATCAGCACAAAAGATTTGAGGTAATTTTATGGAAATGACCTCGTTGTGTTTGCTACAACCGTGTGTACTATAGATCTCGAAGGGCTTATTTATTTTAAATTGCGCGAAAAATTCGTTCGCCTTTTCCGGACTAATAAAAGAACGTGTGCTTCCTGTGTCAATTAAAAATATTGCGTCTAACTCCGGTAACCTGATGTGCGGTAAACGCAACGCATCGCAATAATTAATTTTTATTATTTCACGTCTTCTGGAGGGGCTTCCTCCTGAAAATTTTCACAAGAATATTGTTCCGATGCGTAGTACGTTTCTTCCGGTTCAGCTAACATATTATTTCGCACGGTGCGCATAGTTGCGTCAGTATTAGGCTTATACTGCGCTTGATTATTATTTAAACCAAATCTAAATTGGTTGTTCGGGTTCGGCTTAAAGAAACCCGATTGCTTATAGTTATTTACTATCCTAGGAAACTGCTGTTGTTGATTTGGAAATTGTGGCCTATTAAAGTTTGGCCTAGGGCTAAAAGCTGGCTGCATACCAAACCTTTGATTGTTATTAAAATAAGGCTTTTGTGGAATAAAAGAAGGTCTCGTTTGAGGTTTAAACGAGTTTTGTGGGATTCCAAACTTAAAATTAGTTTGTTGGGGGTTTATCTTAAAATTAGGCTGATTACAATTATTACTACTGGAAGGTTGTGCCTGAAAATTATTAGAAGGTTTTATTTTGTTTCTACAATTATATCTCATTTGGAAATTAACTTCCTCAGTGACAACACTTAGCGCGGATTCTAGTGTTGTGCATTTATTTAATCTTACAAATTTAAGTAAATCTTCGGGCAGGTTATAAATGAAAACGTTTAATGCCGTGTTATTATATATTATATATTTAGCTGCTTTTATGCCTTCGTCTGTTAAAAGATTTACTTTAGATATTAAGGAACTCCTAACATTTTGTATCCTATGACAGAAATCGATGTAAGATTCCCCTGGTTTAATTTTAATATTTTCTAATTCTATGGCGATACAAGCCTCGGATCTAGGATCCCCGAAATGTTGAATTAATAGATCTTTTAATTCCTCCCAAGTGGAGATATTTTCTCGTTCACTAACTAAAATAGCTGCTTTGCCTACTAACCTACTCGTTACGCAGTGGTATAAATAAGTTGCCTGAACGGGATTGTTTTCTCCCCTAAAGCTCCTTATAACGTACTCACATTTGTTAATAAAAAGATTCAATAGTTTCTCATCTCCATCATATCGTGGAATAATGCATTGAATTTCCTTAGGGATAAGTGTAATTTGTTGAGCCATTTTACACAATAATATTACACAAAAACACACAAAATTATACACACACAAAAATAATAAGGCAAATAAATAACTTAGATATTGGAAATATATTTATGAACTTACTCTAATAGTGAAAGCTCGCGATTTGGGCAGAACTTCACTTAAAAATACGTTAATGGCTATGTTCAGTCCAGTTAAACGTATGGATGGATAGACATGGGAACGGAGTGAATAAAGGGTCTACTCACATTAAACCGCTCGATCTCATGCCGGTGCTGCCGCTGCTCGCCTTGCGTTTTTGACTAATTTGTAGATTCTTATACGGATTGTAGTCTATGCGATCAGAACGACGTTACGACCGATTCGTGTGTACGTTAAACGACGACTTTTCGCGACTTGAACAATCCGACCCGACTGCGCCAGTCAAATATTAACACTCGCGTTTCTTAATAAAAAATACTTTATTTAAAATATCTTAATACTAAACGAGTGTACAGTCGAACGTGAGATGCGGAACAGAACCCTTAGGTCTAAATGACATGCACTTATATTCGATTACGAGCTTTACATGTGTGTATCGGTGAGACCTCACCTCATGGAGTCTCATGACCATTAGCCAGAATCGAATGTTTATTAGTTTTATAAGTTAAGAGGCAATATGACCAGTAGCAAGAATCGAATGTTTATTTGTCTTATTAGTTATTGAGAAATGGATCAGCTTGCGTTGCTATGGCGAGTGACGTGATGCGTTTCAGTTTACTAGTAACGTATGATTTATGGGACTGGGACGCATAACTAGGTATATTGTACTAAAGAATAGTTTTCTTTTTGTTTTATTATGATTTGGGTGCAAAAAAACAAATTTTCGAATTGGAGCGTGCATTTAGCATTTTTGGTAATACCATGCTAATATTCACGATAACTAGATTGAGATCGATAGTATGTATTGTGAGAAATTTTGCACGAAAATTTGATCAGCGCATATAGCGGGCTTCAAAAGTACTATTCTGGCTGAACATCATTTTGAGTGCTAAACTGTCGACAGTACCAACTGCACAGAATTGGACGTAGTTATGAAAGAACGTTCCAATCCACACGCAGGTCAAAATGAGTAAATCGCGTTTTTGTATTTTTGTGGTAAGCTTTTTTTTGGTAGCGAGTACAGCTAAGTAGTATGTATCACTGCAACTATATAAATAAACTTTATTTTTAAATATACTTGTCACTAAAATTTATTCATATTTCTCATACAAATTATGAAAAAAATGCACTTGGAACGTTTTTGAAAAAAGGCTTAATGTATGGAAGTAGATTTTAACTTAATTTGCAAAAACGTTCCAAAATGTTACAATTGCTATATTTTGGTAATTAATATATATATTTTCTAAAACATAAGTAAAACAATGAAACATTATTAAAACATATTTTTTAAGAAATATTCATACATAGCTGGACCCACGCAACTTCGCTTGCGTCATATAAGAGAGAATGGGTCATAATTTTCCCCGTTTTAGTAACATTTTTTACTGGTACTCTGCTTCTACTAGTCGTAGCGTGATGATATATAGCTTACAGCCTTCCTCGATAAATGGGCTATCTTACACTGAATGATTTTTTCAAATCGGACCTGTAGTTGCTGAGATTAGCGCGTTCAAACAAACAAACAAACTCTTCAGTTTTGTAATATTAGTATAGATAACATTTTTTATTGCTACTCTGCTCCTATTAGTAGTAGCGTAATGATATATAGCCTATAGCCTTTCTCGATAAATTAACTATCTAACACTGAAATAATTTTTCAAATCGGACCAGTAGTTCTTGAGATTTGCTCGTACAAACAAACTCTTCTTTTCATTCAGCTTTATAATATTAATATAGATAACATGTGATGTATGTGAAATATGTGAATGTAAATTTTATTGTGATGATTTTCCACGAGACGAAAATAAATTGGGGCACTCCGGGACGGGGGCTTCGGGGATCGGGGTACTCAGAGACTAACCCACAGCGTTTGGGGTCATAGGTAGACTAAGGTTTACCGTAAAACGGGGTGAATAGAAACGATTTTCAACTTTGTCCTAAAAATTTGTTGCGAATAACTTGTTATTTTTATTGTCGGGTTCTTTTATATCATGTCCGGCGCCATGAAGAAAGAGCTAAAACCATATTTGTCCAAAAATATGCATAATTTTACGATTTTTCCTTAAAAAATGGTCATTTTCTATTCACCCAGCGATAGGGGTAAATCGAAACGACCAAAGGGGTGAATGGAAAAACTGTTAGGGCTGCCAAAGACGACTTATCCAACATACTGAAAAGGGAGGTTGTGTGTTTAAAAATTTAAATAACCGTTGATAATTACTTTAACTGAAAAAATAAAGCAAGATAACCTAACTAACTTTCATACTATATGCAGTAGTTTGCCGTTATAACTTTGATACAATGATAATTGTGAAGTTCAGAAGATTAATGACTATTAATTTTTCATTGTTTATGTTAATTTTGTTTACAGTTTTTGACAACCCTATTTATTAATCTCTATTGACCCCTCACTCGTTTCTATTCACCTCTTACGCGTTTCTATTGAACCCTGCTATGTTTCCATTTGCCCCATACTGTAGTTCTATTCACCCTTCAAACGATTCTATTCACCCCGTTTATACAAAAAAAATACAATTTCCATGATTTAAACATATTTTTTAGATTTAAAAACGTTTCTTCAATTAACAATATTGTATCTTTATAAATTAATATACACCTAAAGAGATAAACACTCCAAACAACTCATTAGAAAAGAAATCCCACTTTAAATCCAAAGTTTTGAGGGTCGATATTAAGGCATTCAAGGACGGTAGACTTTGAAGCAATTTTTTGGGTATAAATATCAATTTAAACAATTATAACACCGCAGAGAAGTAATATCGCCGTGTAATCATTTAAAATTTGAACAAAATTCTTCAACGAGAAGTACTCAAATATTAAAAAAACTTGAAAACTTTCCTGATTTTTTTTCTATTCACCCCGCGAATTCTATTCACCCCGTTTTACGGTACTTTTACCAATATGAATTTATTATCGTCACGTTATATATAAAGTACCTACATGGAATGTTTTGAAGAAATAGATAGTAAGAAGAAGAAAAACAAACAAGATGATTGGATCATTATTTTTATGTTATTCAGTCCAACACGTATTGAAACAGTACGATCCAAATGAATTTTCATTTATAATTGTTATTTTTAAAAACGTTCCAAGTTGATTGAGTCATTATTCTTATTTTATTCAGTCCAAAATGTAATAAAATATAACGATCCAAATGGAATGTCACTTTTTAAGATTTAAAATTATTATAAAAATATTTATTTTAAAACGTTTCAAGATGGATTGGATCGTTATTTCTATTGCATTCAGTCCAAAACAAATAAAAATAGTACGATCCATATGTAATGTCACGTTATACGATTACAATTTAGATCTTTTGGTACGTTTTATCATTTAGACCGTGTAATTATTTCAGTAGTTATTGTCGTAAAAGAGTCAGTGTCACCACTAGATAGGACGATCCAAAATACCTAGCTTGGGCTCAAAAACTCAATTTTGACCACCTTGTGGATTGGAACGTTCTTTCATAACTACGTCCAATTGTGCTACTGTCCAAGGCTCCTATTTTCAACTTTTTGGATATCAAGGTTTATGATGCCTCCACCATTCAGCAACAATAACAGTCAAAGAAAAGTCAGAGCAACGAGATAATGGAATGATTATACGAAATTGTCGTTTATTAAAGTCCTCACATGATCTAAATTGCTTTATTCAATATCACAGAATAACAAAAACAGCTTTTGCAAAGCAAATCTCATTTTATTTAACAAAGTGACACCTTATTCCTAACGACGTTATTTGTCCTATAATTCCTTCGAAACGATATCCCTAATTCGTGGAATTTTTATCTAGTCCAAGAAGAATATTGTTTTTGATGATTTTTTCTTTCAAAACATGCCGAGATAATTCTATAACGACAACAGGTCAATGTCATCTTATATCTTCTCGGAATTCCTAAATATTATCAATAAAAATTTGACTTGGATACAATGAACATTCAATACTTTGAACTATGCCCGTGATTTTGGGTGGATATAATTTTATAAGAAAAACACATAATTATATACTGCTACGATTTAACGTCATTAAAAATTGCCGCATAATAAACATTTGAGTATGAAAATCAAGGGGCTTGTTTTAAATTTATTGAGCCGGGCTACAAACTATGGAAATAAATTTATCAAAATTATACGTTTTTTTATCACTTATTGGACCCATTTTAGTGCGTTCAGATCAAGAATTGATTAATATTTTTGACTGGTAGCTATGTACCTATTTTAAAGACTTTTAATAAAAAATATGAGATTTAAAGCCAAAAAACGCTACTACTCCACTGTCTATCTTACGTTTCGTCCCAAACCGACAAATAATGTATCTTTAAACCAAAATAAAAACGGAATACTTTCTAAAATGTACGCGAAACTACTCCTGACACACCAGGGACACAGAAGACGCATTAGGTAGAAGTTCAGCAAAGAAACTTATAAGAACATACAACTGCATTGACCTGCTTCCACTGACTGACCCAATTGGACAATTCAATTTCACTGATACTTAGAATGAAACGAAACGACGTTTTTTTGATGAAATTATGCTTTTATCGCATTATAGATTTATTCGTATTGCTCTTTTGTTTCTGCAAATTGTAGGTTTCTTTACAAAACGTAAAAATTGTACATTGCAACTTTAAATTCTACTTCGATTATAAACGCGTCCATGAAGATGTTATTTGTTACTCTTCAAGTACGGTATCAATATCATTTATCTATTCAATAGCGTTTTTGTTGCTTGAGTTTAAACGCTATTGAATAGATAAACTACCGTTAAATGTACCTCAGAAACCGGGGGACGGGGGTAAATCAATTTACACTAATATGATATTTTTTAAGACCTAGAAAATAACTATTATAAAATAATTCAAACAGACAGTTCACTTGCGACATATTTTACGTCCTGCACGGTTCGAACATAAACTTTGAAGTGATATTAAATTGCAATAAATACGGAGACCTCGGTGCATTTATCGTGCAAACGTCAGCTGTGAAACTAATATTTTTATGAAACTTTATGATCGTCGGGTATCTAATACGTTTTTATAATATAGAATATAATCGATTATGAAATTGACTCGATTGGCAATTTGTTAAGTGAATTATGTTTATCGGATTAATAAAAAAAACACCTGCTATTTTGTTGTTATGTATTACGTTTGTTTACCGATTTGATTAAGATTTATTTTTCTTTATATTGTCAGAGGCATAAAACTCATAACAAAATGGCAAAATAAATAAATTTTGAAAATGTTGGTTTTTGAAGGTATTCTGGACCTTTCACCCTGGAACTTCGATAGATTATTTTATTATTTATAACGTACTTATATATATAATATCATAAATACTTATCTTTTATCTTTGCTCTTTTCTAGGTATACAGATACAGTTTCCTAGCCCGTTACGCAGCTGTGGACATCATCACCGGCAATGAATCAGACATTCTTCCCATAGGCGTTACTCCCGCGGAGGCTTACCTCCAGAACTTTGTGTGGGGACCTTTCGGGACCTCTTTCGCGTTCGTCTATCGCAACAACATCTACTACCAAGCTAGTTTGACTACAGAGGCTAGGCAGATCACGACTACAGGCCAGCTCAATGTTATCTATCATGGCATCCCTGATTGGGTTTATGAAGGTTAGTATTTTGTTATATAGTTGTACAATTTTCAAAGCAACTTAATAATAACTGATTTATTGTAAAACATATATTTTAATTAAACTGAACTTATTGCACCATTATACAAGATTTACATGTAACCATTTTATTTAATCTCAATTAGTTAACATTTTGCTGTTTTGTATTGTTCGGCAAGATACATAATTGATTTACTTAAGAACATATTTTCAAGCTCATTTCATTTTCGAACTGTTAGATTACTAACATATTAAAATTCTTACAGAGGAGGTCTTCGGCTCGAACAACGCCATCTGGTTCTCAAACGACGGTACTAAGATGGCATACGTCACATTCAACGATAACTATGTTCGTATCATGAGGGTCCCACACTTCGGCGTGCCCGGATCTGTCAACTACCAGTACACGCTGCATCATGAGATTCGCTACCCTAAGGTAAGATACTTTACGTCAGTTTTTTTCAACGTGAGATCTTGTACTCTCACCCTCTTATTCATAAAAATATATGAAGAAGTTATGAAAGGCTTATAAATTGTTTTGTTTCTTTCACTCTTTAGCGAAATGAAGAAGAGAAAACATATTTTAGTAGTGTTTCAACTAAAATAGGTTTATTGTGTGTTTATGAATAAGAGGGTCAGTGTAATACGCCTGCCGAGCCTTCGGTGTAACTGCCTCTGTGGAGCGGTAGGTAGTGTATCCGACTGTTAACTACAAGGTCCCGGTTCAATTCCCAGGTTGGACAAAGTGATTCTGGTATTATTCTAGTTTATATTGTATTACGCTCAGTAGTAGTCCAGAGTTTGGTAACGCGACCGTGATAATTTTTTGTATGGTTTCAAGTAATTGGAAGCTTTAATGTCCTTACAACAGATTAGATTAATAAAGTTTTTCGGTAATTTTATTTCTGGCCTCCAAGAAAGTTTATTTTATTTTGAAATATCGGCGCAGAAGTAACCACCGATTAATTAATATAGATGAATGATTATATTAATTAGTAAGTAACTATAAAACTGATCATTGTAGAGTAAAACAAATGAATTACCTAATTATCACAATTTCGTATGTAAAATTCTTCGTAAGCATTTTGTCATTGAATAGTACACACGCGATAAACAATATCAGATAAACCTAATTAGATAACAAATGAAATTGATAGTTTATTATAATGATAACTAACTTAATTGCATAAATTACTGACGTTGATAAAACACACAAACCAAGCATATCGAAAGATAACAGAAATATTTATTGAATAACGCAGAATACGTTCCTAAACGGTTTGTTTGTCGTATGGTTAGTGGTCAACCTAGTGTCAAAGTCGCTCAAGCCGCCCGAGAGGCCTTTGACATGGCTTAACGACTGTTATCATAGTAGACAACTGCCGGGACCGATTTTTTAAGTGCCCTCCGAAGCACGGAAACGCCCAGTTCGAATACCACTATGCGGTCACCCATCTATGGAATGAACGCGCCAAGGGTTGCTTAACCCACAGATCGTTTATCGACCGGTGAGCGCAACTGGCTATGGGCTCCTCAAACCTAAACAGTGAAAGGTAGCCTCCATTCAGTAGTTCGATTTTCTACAGTCGGTACAATCGAGTGTCGATAATTTGAAATTTAAAATGTACTGCATTAATAGTTCATACGGCAACCGCTGGAGGCGCTAACAAGATTTTTCGTACTAAATTTGTCGAGTGCAGCTGCTTGTCGGTAGTCGATAGTGGTAGGAAATTGGCTCTCAGTAGAATTGTCACAACTTGTTTCGTTCAAAATAAAGATTTGACATCCTTATAATTTCATATCAAATATTTCGATAGCTGGGAGATTGTCGATTGCCCATAGTAGTAAGCTATTGCATCTCTGGTTTGTTTAAAACAACCTACGTATGCAATGACTGCTCTAAACTATGTAACGACTAGCTGACCCGCGCAACTTCGCTTGCGTCACATAAGAGAGAATGGGTCGTAATTTACCCCGTTTTTGTAACATTTCTTATTGTTACTCTGCCCCTAGTGGTCGTAGCGTGATGTTATATAGCTTATTGCCTTCCTTGATAAATAGACTATCTAACACGGAAAAAAATTCCAAATCGGACTAGTAGTTCCTGAGATTAGCGCGTTCAAACAAACAAACAATCAAACAAACAAACTCTTCAGCTTTATAATATTAGTATAGATTACACCCTCAGATTTATACCAACTAGTAAACGCATCTAAGATATTTACTTATTTCTACTCTTATATAAAACCTAATATCAAAACAAAGCAATTAGTATCAGTGTCACGTCAACATTGGCAGTGAACAAAGTGTATTAGTCTCAGCTAAAATCATTACGAGTTGGACAAAGCGGGCAAAGTTATAATGAGGGTAGCACTTGCAGCTCAACTGCATACAATCACTAACTCGATTCTGTTGCTTAATTACTTTAACTCTGTTATAGAGAGAGGACTGGAGTTTGTATACAAGTATGACTTATAGTTCAACAACTTAGTAGAGAGTATATGCAAGGTTCACGGCTGGCTGTGGTATACAGAATTGTGTAGTTGACTGGGTTAACGATAAATTATTAAACTTGTACTCTTAAAAGGTTCAGCTTAAATGCTCAGGCCGAGCTATGTTTTCCGTAAATAATGTTGAAATTGTAATTATTGCAGCCTGAAACATTTTATTAGGCACTCATTTGATACCAATGAAAATAAGACATTGTGACGTCACCGTGTCATATTTCTATTGTGTGTTTTGACATTTTCATAAAGAGCAGCTGATTTGTCTGGTAGTCAACTACCGTATTCAGAATTAAGACCATCTGCTGGGATCCGATGCAGCTGACAGTGGAATGTTTTATTTACAGAATTATGAATTATAACCTAGGTAAATTGTGCTCAGGCTGTCTACTAAGTTGAACTATAGTTTTCCAATCCTATACATATAGTAGAAAGCAAGGTATATGAATCTGAGTGAAGCAGAAAAAAATACTGTCGTAGCAAGTAGTGTTCTTTAGTCTCTGCCTCCTGTCATGGACAAACGACGTAATCTTCTGTTATACTTCTTTGAAAAATAGGGGGTTTAGGTATGGCTAGTGAAAGTTTAAAAGATATAAAACATCAAGTTATAATTCAGGCATGTATTTTGTAATAAAATGGTTTAACTAAGTATGAAAAGTAAATCCGCATTGTATAATAAGCTGACCACATAATAATCGGTAACATTATCCACTGACCACAGGCGCCGTCATATCACACCGATTTACAACCACATTATCATGATAGACAAATAAACAGTCTGATGCTAAAAACTATATTACTTTATTCAGTTTTAATATTCGACAAATGGTCGAAGGATCAAACACATTAATGATTTTACAAAGTTTCCCTACTTTTATCAACTATCGACTACCGGCGATCTATCGAGAAATTTTATATGGAAATTTAAACAGCGCCTCTAGCAGGAGCCGTCAGAACAATTTTTGCAGAACATTTAAAATTTTTAACTCTCTATACTCGATAGCACCGATTGTAGAAATTATCGCTACAGCTTTCATTTGCTTTAGCGGTGGATGCCTACCGTGATAAAACTTTGATAAATCAATTTCAATTTAAAAAATGAAGATGACAAGTATAATATTTTACATAAAATTTACTATCAGTTCTCAGTATATAATAGTTACTTACTCTTTTAGGCAAATCAATACCAAACGGATTTTGATTAAATTTGGTACGGCACACAGTCAAAGTACAGACAAAGTCTCTGGCAAAATGTAGTATTTTATGAATCAAGTTTACAAGATAGTTCACTATTTTATAATTAAACCTTTTAAAAATAGCATTAAATAAAATAACAATAACAAACATAATGTTTTAACGTACATACGGCGCCGCTACAATTAAGTACGTGCCGTCAGTTACGTGAGCGGCATTACTTTGAAATTAGCTCTTACGAATATAATCGCTGTTTGTTTGTCAATATTTTGTGTTTGAAACTGTTTATAAGCTTTCAGAGGCCAGTGGAAGATTGTTATAGCGTTTTATTTTTACTACTGAAGTTGATGAACAATAAATGTACTATTATAAAATATACATATACTAGCTGACCCGGCAAACGCTGTTTTGCCATAAAAATTAAATAAAAAAACATTGTCCAGCGGATGAAATTGTGAATCTAAACCATTCTTAGATCCCCTTGAACACACACAAAAAATTTCATCAAAATCGGTCCAGTCGTTTAAGAGAAGTTCAGTGACATACACACTTACAGAAGAATTATATATATATAAAGATGTATAAATTAAAATAGATTTGTTTTTACCTATTCCACTGCTGGGCAAAGTCCACGTGTTTGAACGTGAAATGGTTTAGCTTTTAGTTAAGTGAAAGTTACAAATCCAAATACTTTCAACTTATCAACACAAACAAGGGCTCCTTTTCTTAACATTAAGATTATATAAAATACTTTTTTTACCAAAAGTTTACTAATGATAATTGTTCTATTTCAGTCTGGTACAGTGAACCCCACGGTGTCAGTGACCTTGTATGACCTCACGACAAACACCAACAATGTGTATAATGCTCCCACCGACCTTGACGAGTAAGTATTACAAATTTTATCATTTCACAGGACTCTACCTTCTACAATTTATTGAACAGGTCTATTTCCGGGCTACATAAAAAAATAACCCATTAATGTTCCGATGCTGGGCTAGGGCTCCCGTAATAAAGGGGGGGGGGGGATGGTTAGGAAATTATACGCTACTGTAGCGAAATTCTTTACAGTCGGTACTATCGAGTATCGGGAGTTTGACATTTAAAATGTACTGTCAAAATGGTTCTCACAGAGCCCGGTAGAGGCGCTTAACATTTTCATGTAAAATTTTTCGAGGTTTTCCGTTTGTAGTCAATAGTGGTAAAGAATCGAGCTTCTGTCATTTCAACTTAAAACTGTAATTTACTGTATTAATGTTTTTTTTATATTTCCAGACCAATTCTGAAGACTGTAAGATTCGTGAACAATCAAGCTATTGCTCTGATGTGGACGAACAGAGTGCAGACTACCCTCAGAGTTGTATTGTGTACCGCTGGCACCGCCACTTGCTCACAGGTACTGTATCCGTGGTTTCTACATATTTTGTAGAAAAAAAAAAAACATGAAAGTAAGAGAAATGGATTGATAGTATATTTTATTATTACCATGGACATTTGATGGAGTTGCGTGCATTGCGTGCTTGAATAAAATACATCAGATGCGATTATTTATAAGCAGGAAAAAGAAGTGATGTACATATTAACCCTTAGACAAAAAATCTTAGTCATGTCAAGGTCATTGCACAAACAACTCCCAAGAGTGTTAGATGCTTAACAATCAGAGAAATTTGATAATATACCTCTCACAATCACCATTCAAATTTCAGATTTACTCATACACCGAAACTGATGGATGGATTGATAACATCCCTCTCATGTTCAACGAAGCTGGCAACTCTTTCATCACCATCTTACCCCAAGTAAGTACCCACATGAAAAAAATTACAATCTACGACTAACGCCATCTCTTGCAATTATCTAGTACTTTTGTGAGTGCGTTAATGCAAACCGTCCACAATCTGTGTGTTGTAACTACTGCCATCTGTTGTTATTTTGCCATACTTATATGAGTTTTGGCTAGGTTCAAATTAGCTAATCACACCAGTTGCCACTAGGCTACTTTGCAGTTAGTACTTTTGTAAATCTAGAATATTGGTACTAACTATCTCGTAATATGAGCCTCTATTATTTAGAGACCATCACAATTAGTTTCTTATTTTATTTCGGCAATAATCCCAGAAGCTTGCTTTGACAAATTGAGAATAAACTAACTAGATAACGTGTTTACCTCTGGACATGGTTACAAAATAATTTTATTAGAACAGGATATAAACGCAATGGAATTTCGTAACTACGTATTTCAATTCTCTCAAGCTACATCACTCACTTCCTTATCCCTTCACAGAGCGTAAACGGCGTGTTATACAAGCAGATAGTCCAAGTGACCCAGGGTACCGGCACAGCAGCCTGGACCAGCCGCAACCGCATCAACACCGCCCACACCGTGCTTGAGATCTTACACTGGGCTTCAAACGATGTCGTGTGAGTTTGCAACCAGCTTTATATGTTCTTTTGTTTTTATGTTTTTAGCTGCCAGCTTTATATGTTTCTCCTAAACTGAAGTAGTTTGTATGGAAAAAAAATATTTGTTTAAAACAATTACACACCTGGAATCTCGGGCAAATACATTTTTTTAAGTACCATGACTATCTTCTGGCTACGATTTCGACTGCGACTGCGAAGAAAAAAATATCTTATGCCAATGCAAGTTATAAACTATTTATGCATTCGTTTAAACCGTTCAGTTGTTTAACAAAACAAAAAAAATAATATAATCTTTGTAATATGATAAAAACAAGTATATTTTTGGTAAAGATAATTGCGGGGGCACTGCCGTGCCCCCCGATTGAGTATTATTTTATCCCAATCCATAAGCTCATTATTCCTCAAATTTCACCAAATTATTAACTTCCAGTTGGTACAAGGCCACCAGTGTGACGGACTCAGCCGAGCAGCACATCTTCAGCGTGACAGCCGCCGGAGTGGTGAGCTGCTTCACCTGCGACATCCGTCGGGAGGACGGTACCGAGTGCCTGTATAATGAGGGCAGCATCAGCACCAGCGGGGAGAGGATCGTGGTTAACTGCGCCGGGCCCAATGTGCCACAAGTCTTTATTTATAATACTGTGAGTAATTACTTATTTACTTATAAGGTGATTACCACGCTACTGTTGCGATTTGACTCATAAGTCAAGTTCTTGGTTTTTGTTTGTGTTAATATTACCACGAAATAAAACATCATACGAAATGAAGAACAGAAGCTAATTGTAAAAAATGTATATAAGAACAACATAATGTTAATTTGTCTGTCTTCAACTTTATTATAATTAAGACATCCATGACTGGAATTGATATCTTTTTAAATATTGTTAATGGTTAATTTATGTCTCATATATATTTTATTTTCGGCTATTATGTCATCATAAGCATCATATTATGTACAGAGAGTACTTCAGAACATAGCTGTATTCTTCTCCGAACACAAGCCAGCATTGCAATTTTTACAAAATATTGTTAGCATTGTTTACTATAAAGTTTCTATTAAATTTCAGGACGGCAGTCTAGTCCGCCTATGGGACGGCAGCGACGAACTAAATGAGACCATCTCCACCCGTGCTATCCCTGAGACCATTCGTTTGCAAGTGCCTGTGAGCAGCACAGCCTTCGCGGACGTGCACATTCAAGTACCTGCCGACTACGAGAGACGTACTAATGTACCTCTGTTGGTTTATGTGTAAGTGTAGCTTTAGTTTCTAATCAAATATTCCCCCGTGGCGCAATGGTTTAGGACACCACGCCGCTACCATTGCGTCGGGCGGTCGTGGGTTCGATTCCCGCACGGGACAATTATTTGTGCGATCCACAAATTATTGTTTCGGGTCTGGTTGTATTTTGTGTCCGCTGTTTGTATGTTTGTAAAAGTCCCCGTACCGCAAGAGCAATTCATGGTGCAGGAGTTGTCAAAAAAAATAATAATAATAGGAATTAGTTAGGTAACTGTTAAATTTTCAAAGAGGATCCTTAGATTTGTTATTTAAGTTTATGTCGATGCACATTTACTCTTAGCTAATTGTGTTGCCAATTAGTTGTTGCAAAATGCTAAATCGTCGTAACAAACATTCGCTATTTCAGTGTTAACCTGAAGTAGTATAATAAGCGTAAATTAAAATGAAGGCGTACAATGTAGAAAGTCTTTAGTAATAAGACAATACGCGTTGATCGCGTACCTATTATTCAATATTAGGGAAGGTTCATATCTGACGGATCATGCGTCGCGTATTATCGTTAGACAAATGTATAGAAAAACACTTGACCGTTCACACTCAAGCCATAATGTGTCGTTTTGAATCCCATACTATTTAGGCTACGCCCGCCCGACGCATCTTCCGTCAGATGTGAACCGTCCCATAAAGGAAAATCATGATATAAGTAGATTTGTATTGAGATGTAATTGGTTGGTTTGATTATTACGTTACTAAAAAAAACTCTTTACCATACATTCTTTTTCCAAAATTGCGAGATTCAAATGTCCATATTGCTTCCAGGTACGGTGGACCAGACACAGCTCTCGTCACAAAGCAATGGAGTGTAGACTGGGGTACTTCTCTGGTGAGTCGCTGGGGCATCGCGGTCGCACACATCGACGGTCGCGGCTCCGGGCTGCGCGGAGTCTCCAACATGTTCGCCATCAACAGAAAACTCGGCACTCTCGAGATTCAAGACCAGATCAATGTCACTAGGTAAGAAAGTTAAATTCTCGACATATTGATCAAGCTTTAGACTTTTGGTATTTGCATTTCTCCAATTCATATTCGACAATTAAGTAAAAAAATTTAAAGATAAAATTTTTCGAATAAGTATAAATTGAGAATTTACTATTTTCCAATAGCAGTCGTTAAAAAGTGGTGAAGAGACTGAATAGTAATATAATATTAACAGAAAAAAAATGGACTTTTCCGTGTGTATTCTACTCGCTCAGGCCATTTTCCAAGTAAACACTTCCTTTATAAAAACAACTGTATGAACAAATCTCATTTAAATGACTACGATATCTAAAATTCTACCTTCTGTTCTTTAGATACTTGCACGAGAACCTATCGTGGGTGGATTCCAACCGCACTTGCATCTGGGGCTGGTCGTACGGCGGCTACGCGGCCAGTAAGGCGCTGGCTGAAGGAGGCTCTGTGTTCAGGTGTGCTGCTGCCGTCGCTCCCGTCGTGGACTGGAGGTTCTATGGTATGTAGATAGAAACAATTTATACTTAACTTTATAAAATAATTAGCGGCGTTTTTTTATTGCTGCTCCACTCATAGTGTAATACTATATCGTCTAGCTTTATTCAATAAGTGAACTAGCCAACACAAAAAGATTCTTTCAACTGCGTGGTTAAACAAGCATCACCGACTTCAAAGCATTTTTTTGCCGTATGAACACTGCAAAACAAACCTGACAATCGACAAAAGACAAAGTTACGCGTTTTTTAAATATTACAAAAGCTAACAATTGTGTTTTGTCTTACAGACACAATTTACACGGAACGTTACATGGACCTTCCCACAACCAATGCTGAGGGATACTTGGTGTCATCTCTTCTCACTGACGAAGTTGTAAGTATTATTCCATATCCACAATAAGGTATTCTGTCTTCAGCATTTAAGATTTACAAACATAAAAGGAACAGATACAATGCAATCACATCCAAAACAACTATTGTGAATAACATACGTATTGGTTCCGTTTGGGAATCAAACTTATAAACCTCATATCGCTGTAATATCATCTTTATCCGCGCACTTTAGACGTTGGTTTACTCATCTACTTAATTTATCTTCAACTCATTTCGTGAGGTTTCTTCGGTATTTACATCCTACTTATATTTAAAAATGCGACAGTTTATGAGAATGTATTTATGGATGTTTGTTACTCCTTAACGCAAATACCACTCAACCGATTACGATGAAATTTGGTATATAGGTAGCTGAAGACCCAGAATAACACATAAGCTATTTATCCCGGAGTTCCCGAGGGATTGGGATTTACACGGGACGGGTTTCTACGCGGACGAAGTCGCGGGCGGCCTCTAGTTTACCATATAAAGTTGATAATACTTTAAGAATGATTACATATAAAGGACTATTTATTTCAGGTGGAGGCATTCCGTAACAAGAGCTACATGTTGATTCACGGTACTGCAGACGATAACGTGCACTACCAACACGCTATGTTGTTATCACGACGACTACAGCGACGTGACATCTACTTCACTCAAATGGTAACAATACTATTTATTTATTTGATCCAAAAATAATAAGGGAAATATCGAGTTTGATAAAGGCATATGCTTAGCTGTGATGTTTTCCGAATCTAATTAAAATCGGTTAAGTAGATAAGTCGTTAAAGCATGACAGACCAACGGTCGGAGGATCCTCCCTTGGTGTTGGAGGAACATGATCACCTCGTTCCTCCACAGTAGTAAGGAAATAAAATTAAAAAAGTACATGTATCTAGTGAAGTTGTCTGTCTATCGTCAATGAAACAAATGCATGAGCGGGTTGATTATATAACCTTACCCAATAACATTAGACAATCTACATAGAACAAAAGTGTTTTAAAACTCGAACATTTCATGTCATAGCAAAAGAAGTACAACCTCAACATTTCTAAATCACCAACCTCACAAAAACGTTTCTAAATCATTACAAACCCTCAAGAAAATCACCTGAAACGTAATTCTCGAACATTCCATCGAGAATGTTCTAACCTCTCGTTTATATAAATAATGGTGTGGAGTGTGGAACATTGGCTGGCTCAGCAGATCGTGCCCTCGGGACGAACAGACGTTTGATATACGACACTTACTAGATACAGGTTAAAGGTTAGGTGCTAAGACAAGCTGATTTAGTTCCTCTGTGTCTGCAGAACGTAGATAAATTATATGACTTCAACATTGTTGCGGGTTATTTTATATAAATGACGTGAAGGTGATAAAGGTGATGTGTGTTGTTGGACTAGAAACATTGAAAACAATTGAAACGTTTTGGTTTTTTATCTCTCTATTTTATAGTAATGAAGAAAAATAGTTAGTCTGGTTTTTAAAAGAGGCCATTAACAGCGTATTCTACATCTGAGTACGCTTGTTTAATTGGCAAATATTTCTTAATAAACTGACTATTTTTCTACAATATTTTAAGTTATCACTATTGAACTGATGTCTTTTGATTGACTTTGAATTTTATCAGTTTTATGCATTATCTGACGTACATACGCTTTGTTTTTATTGATTCTGAAATGTATTAATAAATGTTCTTTTCTTTTCCCACAGAGCTACACAGACGAAGACCACGGCTTGGCCGGCGTAAGGCCGCATCTTTACCACGGAATAGAGAAGTTCCTACAAGAACACATGCTGTAACTAGTGATGTAGCAACATGCCATAAACTATTTGCTCACAATATAGCACAAAACGTATTATTTTTACATCCCTACATAACCAGAGACAAGTATTTATAAAGCTCTATTTTTAAATGACATTATATTTTCTATAAATATGGCTATGAACAAAATATCAGTATTGATATTAAAAATAAATCAATTTTGTCCTTTATCCCTTTTATTCTTATATTCAGTGATTTGTATATGAGGTAGTAAGATAGCTATTTAAGCAGTTATTACTAGTAAGGGGATAAAGTAATAGTAAAAATACAATTTATAATACGCAGTTACCTGTCTTATAGCGCAATAATTTATTGAAATTATATACTTTACGAGTCATGTAAATAATTTTAAGGGCCTTTTTTACCAGCTCCTAGATACTAAACTCTACTGAAATGAACTCATATATCAGCAAAGTCATACCACAAGGTTTAAACACTGGTAAATTGCTCAAAGCAGAATTGAGAAAGATGAGTTTCCTTTTTATTCTCTTTTTATAGTTCTGAGTTTTAGCTTCGCCGATATCGACAATATTGATAAAAACACTTAAAAATTTACCTGAGAGTGTGTTGGTAAAAAAGGTACTAAAGTAAAGTAGTATTTTGAGTATTGTAAAGTTACTTAAAGTTGCCAATGTTAATAATATGAAACAGGGTTTTCAGTCGATATTATGTAGTTATTGAAATTGCTACCTATTTATGTAAACAGTCAAATCTGTCATAATTAAATAGATCGCTGTATAGTTTCAATTATGTATGTAATATTGTTTTTGTTTGTAAATATTCTAAGTACTTTAAGTACAAATATGACTAATAAATTAAATGTGTTTTCTACAATGTGGTTTTTTATTTATGAGATTTTTAGTACCGCATTTAGAGGCGTAGCATAAAATACTGTCTGATTGCTGATGACTAATGATTGTATTACTAAAGAATCGTACTGGTGTACCACATATGAAATAATAAGTAGTTTTATAATATTATATAATAAACTACATTAATTTCAATTACAAAGAATCTTGACGAGTAAACAAAAAAGTCTTTGGGTTAAGATGATGCAGTTTGAGCCAGTCTGCCTTGTAAACTTCACTGGTAAATCAATTAAAAATATGACATCTCAACAGGGAAAGAATTTCAGAAATAGCAGTAATTTCTGGGAAAAAGTCGCTAACACACAAAAAATACTCTTTAGTAATATAGTAAAAACTCACAGGCTAATGTACATAATTACTCATTCATAACTCTAGCGGCACAAATTTACATCCTACTCTAATAGTTTAAAATACCAAGTCATTTAAACGAAGTTATTCCGTGGGGAAGAGCACTAATGTAAATGTCAGTGCGACGTGAATGTCGGCTGAAAAACGAGGCTCTTTGTTAAGTGTTCCCCTTACACCTTGTCTAGACAAGCCATAACTTAGACGTGAGACCTTCAGACAAATCACTAAAATTAATCGTCGGTGAAAAAACGCTTATATTTTAAATTTGCAAGACTTTTTATAAAAAATTATATGATATTTTAAGAATAATCTATTTTCAAAATATAAAGATACTTCTTAAATAAAATTTATTATATTATGCTTTTAATTTTGAGCTCAATATTGTTATAATATTTTAATTTTATCCCGGTAAATAACATTAAAATAATAAGGATCATTTAGATGAAAAAACTTAATTGAAAAACTAAGTAGCTACGAGTACTATGACATCCAATTTTGATCAATAGTGTCGTTCTTCGTCACTTGCGTCCGCATGAAAAGAATTCTTGGGGGAACTTTTCATGCAGGAAAAAAAAGATTTTGTAGTGGTCTGTGTACCATTTTTATCAAAATGCGTTCAGCAGTTTTGGCCACAATCCAAATCCTAGTGAGTTTTGCAAGAAATAATGAATTCATTAAAACTTAATTTCATTTATTCTAAAGTTCTTAGTACAAAATTAATTAATAAAATAACTCTGCCACGTGCAATATCGTGGCTCATATTCCGGTATTCACAATATATTTTGCGGTATAAATATTTTGATCAGAGGAATGCATTGGCGTTCCTTTCATGCGCGCATGAGGTTAACGGGATTGACGTGTCAGCCCACCGATATGTCGGGGCTAGACGATATGTGGATGACATTGTTTATTGCAAATACCTGGTAAATATGTACAATTGATATTATAATATGACTTGTTAGTAATGTATGCGACAGCCGCGCAAGAGGTCTCGGGTTCAGATCTTGGACCGGTCAAAAAGTATCTTTTGAGATTTTCTGTATAGATCTTTTCTGAGATCGCTCGGAGATACGAAGTTGAGGTGGAAGACCTCAACGTTTCGTGCCGTATACCTGTGTTTTGTGCACACACTTGGACACTATTAACAAAATCCTGTATCGTTAGCCAGTTTCAATGAAACCGACCACCAAAGCTGGACGACGGCTATAACATTATTATTATGTCAGGTAAATTGTATTTTTGTGTATAAATCATATAAAAAATAAAACAGAAAATTATATTTTTGTAACTACCAAAATCTGAAAAACGACGTACATTTTATGCTTTAAGAACATAATAACAAGTGAATCGGAATAAATCAACTAGTATAATGCAGTTATAATTGAATGGAATTACTATTCAGTTTCTGATTGGCTGCTCATGCATTATTTATCCACAACTAATTAAAATTCTCCAGCAAATTTTTCATTTCTATGCATTCTGTTCGTAGTTTTATTTGTTTGTTAAACTTTGAATATTTGGTCCATTTTTTTCTTGAATTAATTTGAAAGGGATCACAATAATAGTGACCAAACAGTTGGGAAACCTCTAATATCGAAAATAATAAACAAACAGCTACAAATATTATTGTCCACCGTCTTTAATAAAATGGTAACTTATTTCTACTGTTGCTGGATTTTAAAAAGATTTTCTAGACATTTTATAGTAATGTTAGGTTTTTATATACTAAGCTAAAACCTCTAGTGCTGAATAGACTCTTTTCACTGTTGAACAAAGGTCATCCCCTAAATTTTCCACCTGTCTCTGCCATTCATTGTCGCACACTATCTATCCAGATATGTCGGGTTGAGAGAAAACAATACAATATGTACTTAAGTAATGCAGCACATAATAAAGCCGAATCTCTCTACTGAGACTTATAAAAGTCAGCAAGAGCAGTGTTTCTAAAAATAGTCCCTACTTAGGTAAAACATCCTAAGTATAGATAACAAAATGTCTAGCTTTAAATAATCATCTTTCCACCTCAGCTCCGGCGTATCGGAGATAAGACGCGTGACAAATTGGACAGTGGCGACCTCTGGACCTTTCTCTAAACATGATTTGTGGTTCCAGCCATTTACTACCTTTTTGTAGAAGCTCCACTGTTTACTGTGTGCCAATTTGTACGGCTATGAATTGTTTTTGGGCTTTTAGTGTGATGAAAAAATTGTATAGTCGTGTTATGTTTGTGAATACTAATGAGTGTTTACTTTTTTTCTATTTTTTTTTAAAGATTCTTTACTGTATTTCCACAAAGACTCCACATAATCATAGCATCAACCACGTTGTAAATGATTTGGCGATTGGAGAGTGGGCGTAAGCTTCTCGCTAGCTCTTCTCATAAGGCTATACCCCTTTTCCGAGCCAGTGGTAGTTTTAATAATTGTACCTAACGATATCATAAGTGTCAACATTTGACCTAACTAAGTATGTTTATAGTTAAGTTTTTTAGATAACAAAGGATTGGAAAAAATCGTCATTAAAAATGAAAAAATAGTAACAAATGTATAACGTTTACTCCACTTAGAACTTTTAACAACTTAAACTATGTAATGGCAAAATTAAACCACTTACAGAAATAATTGCCTCATTATTATCAATTTGCTTTTTCAAGCAACAAACAGTTTAACTAAAGACTCCACTAAACGCCTAACGAGCGATTTCTAAGTCGTTTAAACGCTCAAAACACTCAAGTTGCTCTCAATTACAATAAAAATGCTTGGAAGCTTCTAAGTTAAGCGGTATTTCATAAAGTTATCGAGTTACAGACATCTGTTCTAGACTGAACGACGTAGCTTACTTGATATTTGATGCTCGATTTCATCTTCGTCGCTTTTAGTTTTAAGGCTCAGCTCTCAGTTTGGTGATGGTTTTCTCTTTTTCGAATATTTAGAACAACTAGAAGGTAGGTAGGTACTTTTGTTTCAGTGTTAATATTAAACACATTATACCTCACTGTTGGCCAAGAGAATCCTGGAATGAAAAAGGAGCTAGTGCTTGAAGCATCAGCAATCTAAAGGTAAATTGGGAACATTGCTCTAATACTTTTTTTAAGACTTCTCTCGCACTAATAATTGCTCTTGTGTCACGGGGACTTTTACAAACATACAACAACAACCAACTATGCAAGAACTCTCAGATGTAAAATATTTCTTCACGATGTTTAACCCGTTACTGTCCCACCGCTGGGCATGGGTCTCCACCCGTAATGCCAGAGGGGTTAGACCTTGAGTCCCCTTATGTTCATATACCTACACTAAGAAAAGTAATTGACATGCATATGGTTTTCAACTCTCGGTAACAAACATTTATTTTTTAATCTAAGACTTAAGCGTACGATTCGTTTTATTGTGACCTCGTAGGTAAAATTGTGAATTGGAAAGAAATAAACGTATACTTAAAAAGCCATATTTAATTGACAAGGCGACGTTAAGTAAGATTGCGTGTTTTGTAAAACGTTTGATTTTGTTTTTAAAAGCATTTGGCCTTTTCGTCTGGTGGCACTGAGAGGTTTCTTTTGTTTTTTCTCATTGAATTGAATTATATTATTTTCGACTTTAGGGTGTTTATACACTCGGAGTGTATTTTTGTGAGTATACCTAATACTTAATACTTTTTAAGTGCGTAAATGTCCTAAGATCGAAAATTATATAATTCTAAAAATGTATTATAACTATAGCAAAAAAAACATGTTCGCGGTTATAAAAGCACTAGATGACCTATGGTGGCTACAGTACTTGCAGGCATAGCCTACTTCAGCACTTCTGGGGATGATTTTTGAAAATTAAGTAGCCTCTAGAATCTCCATGTTAAAAACCAACGCAATCGGATTAGCTGTAGAAGCATGAATCGGTGCAGAAGTTTAGCTGTAGTACAAAATTTCGCATTTCAGAAATAAATTCTTATTTATACGGGTTAATAAAACATAGAAACAATACAAACACATCAAACGATATAATCATATCTACAAATAGCACACGCTCAGAATGACACGTGCGTGGCGATTTGCGATACAATATGTCAATGCAAACACATATCGGCATATCATTTGCTCATTTCTTTGTAACATTTACACGACCTCTTCACAATAAATATCACATTGATTGACAACTAAACATATTTGTACACCATTAGAGAACACTCTCACGTTTGTATTTACATTATGCTTGTTGACATGACCTTTTCAAGACAAATGACACTAGGTTTTTTCTAGAAAATGTTTAGTACAAACTGTTGAAGTAGAAAAGCAATTAAGTGAATACTGAGCTAAGTTGGTTTTGTTTTAGTTGGGTCATTATTTTTAGGTAGGTACAGTGCAATATGGATGTGTAACTGAGCCGCTCTTAAATTACTTAAAAGACAATATGTACCAACCAGATTGAAGTTTTCATATATATACCGCTGCATTTTGATGCCGTTTCTTACCTTAACTGCCATTTGAACTTAAGGCAAGCTTACCATGAGCAGATGTTTTCCAGAGGTCATACCCGAGCAATACAAACCATAATACACGTATAGCCTTTCCCAAATATTTATGTCACTAACTGTTATGAACTTACTTGCTATAGCGAAGTTTGAGATTCAATGACAAGTGACAAACTTTTATTAAATACAATTTTATTGCGCTATCTCGCATTTGAATGCTCTGGTATGTAATTAAGCGGACTAGTTAATTTCTTATGATACATACTTTAGATTAGAAAACGCCGATAGTTTAAAGCCCTCGCTTGCCCCTTGTCCTTCAAAAGCTTAAAATTACTTGATAGCTCTTGCCAACTGGTATGTAAAGAAAACACGTGTCTGTTCTCACTTTAAATACTTAAGTTAAACTGACTAAACTATCGTTACTAAGTAATTGTCTACTGTCGTTATAACCAAAGTATTTGTAAGTTTTTTGCTTAATCATCATACTAGTTGTCTAAGTTTTAATGAGACTGTTTGCAGACTGAATGGATTTGACACTTTTTGGTGTAAATGGAAGAAATAATAGTTACTTTGGTGATAATTTTGCTGAGACCCAACTTTTGTTTCAATTGAGTTTTTCTTATGTGATAAATTGAAACATTTCACTGCAGATATTGTAATGATACTGCTAGCGGGACTAGTTTTCAATTAAATTAATAGCTTATTAAATAAAATCAGAGTCGGTAATATCGGGTACCGGGAAGTTGACTGCATAAATAAAATATATATTACAGCGCCCGATAGATGTAGATTAACGCACAAAATCTCTCGATAGCAAGCCGGTTGTCGATATTCGATATATAGTTAAAATAGTAAGAAAATCGCGCTACCGATCTGAAATTGGAAAGACTAACAATTCTCCTTCACCATAATTGTCTGTATGATATAATATAACACTAATTAGCAGTCCATTAAGTCAATAGTAAACATCATAACTATAAGACAACAAGGAAAATCCACCACGACGACGGCCCGATCACATAACACAGTCTAATTATCCCATAAAATATTGCCATAGCAACGAAAAACTCCGTTAATTTATTCCCATGTTTTTGCGTCTTGCTTAAGGATGGTCATCCATCTTCATCTGTGAAAAAACATCGTGAGGGAAGACTGACGGCTGACGGCCCTAATGAAGGAACAGTCTTGCCAAGATCTCTTGAAGACTTTCATTAATGGTCAAGGATATTTTAAAAGGAACTGCAACGAAATTGGACCGGATTTAATTAATTGGAAATACGGCGGACGGACAAAGAAGCTATTTTTAATTTGCAAGATAAACTGTACGGGAAAAGACAAGATATTTTAGATGGTTTTTTCATTGGCAACATGTCGGCGAAAATAATTCAAGACAGTTTTTTATGCTTTACAAACTAACAACCTTTTATTTATCCCTAAAATTTACTTAAATAGGATTTATCAAAGTGCTTGGCGGGTGCACTGTGGGCTATTATGATGAACAACAAGAACAACTAAATCAAATTGGATCATTATTTTATAATAGCTAACTCGCGCAACTTCGCTTGCGTCATATAAAAGGAGGGGTCAAAATTTTCCCCGTATTTATAACATTTTTGACTGGTACTCTGCTCCTATTGGTTGTAGCGTGATAATATATAGCCTTCCTTAATAAATGGGCTATCTAACACTGAAATATTTTTTCAAATCGGACCAGTAGTTCCTGAGATTAGCGCGTTCAAACAAACAATCAAACCATCAAAGAAACAAACTCTTCAGCTTTATAAAATTAGTATAGATGTTTGTAACTGACGGGACAAGGTCTGTGTGGGGTCTATGACATCACAATTCCTCTAAAAATGGAATCAACGGGATGTAATTGTAGTACTTATATCTGAACGAAGTCGGGCCAGTTCGCTTGTATTTAATATAGGACATTACCTAATGCATTTTTGATGACGTGAAAGGGTGAAACGTTTATGGAGCTCCAAGTTTCTCGATGATTGATTATTATGTACGTGATATTATTTTGTATGAATATTTAGCACTCTTAAATTGATATTATCTGCTATACTTATAAATAAGAAACATTAAACGGTGGTTTTATAGAGCTTTTCTATTACCATATGATTTGCGGATTATAGTTTCAGGATGATTATTACAGTTATTTTTTTATATACTTACATAGTGGTCCCTGCTAACAAGAATAGTATAAAAGTGGTCCCGGACCAAGAGAAGGTTGGAAAACCCTGTTTTAAATGTAAAACAAAGATTGTAGCGTATAAAATGATATTTTATCTTGAAATAGAATCCTTAAGTTTGGCGGTAACAAATGTGGTATCTATTTCAACTTACGCTGCACGCAAATTTGTTTTTATCTAGTTTTTAAAAGGTAAGCACATATAAATTATGTAATTTAAATTCCAATAAGTAAATGTAAAAATATTCAATATTGTGAAGAATACGTTTTTTCTCACTTAAGTAAATGTATTATTTTTTATTATGAGTTTTGTATTCAGCACCAATCTTACAATACAGTGTCCCTAAGGAATTAAGTATTAAAATTTGTAATACTCTTATTCAATGTTTTCTCTTGTAATAAAATGAAAGCACGAAATAAATGTTTGTGTACGATTAAACAACATCGAATACAATACAACATTCCCGCAATATTGTATTATCTGAGGACTTAGTACAATAATACGAAATTCCGGAGATTTTCGAGGGTGCGCTGGATACAAGCACGTGACACAATTGCCTTTAGTTGTTACCTAGCACTATGTTCGGCATTTTTGTATTTGTATTTGAAGATGTATTGCTATTTTTATTTATTTTCCTTCTATTTTTCTGAAGATGCATGATATTAGAGTACTACTCTTGTAGTTTTCTTTAGAGGTCAATCAATAAGTCTTTATTCCAACTATGTTGGAGTCGGCTTCCAGTCTTACCGGCTGCAGCTGAATACGAGTATTTTACATGGAGCGACTGCCTGTCGCACATCTACAATACAGTTACCTGGGTTATAACACAATACTTCTCGGTAAGACTGGTTGTCAGACTTTCAAGCTTCTGCCTACTGGTAACGATAGTCATACATCTTTGTAAGAGAAGATTCTTTGTATGATCTAGACATGGTTTTATTGCCCATATATGCCTTCAGACCGTGATGAACATGACCTAATATAAAAAGTTTTTTTTTCTTTAATTTAAGGCATTTTACATAATATTAATAATTATGCATACCGGACCCATCGTAACCTAGAAAAGATTCTTACAAGTTTGAATTTGGTGAGCGATAAAATTCAATAATTACTACCATTAATTAATCCAAAATTATAAGTACATTTCGATATTCTAGTCTGATTTTGTAAAACCAACATACGGTTGGCTTCAAAAATAAAAGCTTATAACACAACCACTCGAGAATTCCGCCATCACACGCTACTAATTAAACTGTTGCACATATGAATCTGGAACATTTTCCATATTAATTAAAACATTAATTCAGATTATAGCCCACTTGGTCATTAAGGCCTGACCCTGTGACTGCGACCGCAATTTTAAATGGTCTAAAAAAAGAATTTAAACATGATTCATCGTGTACTTTTTGGGAAAAAAACGTTGAGTAGCGACGCTTGGCATGAAAAGACCAACGTCTTCACAAATTTTTAATAGCAAAGAATTTGAAGTGAAAAATTTGGCAGGCGCTTTTGTACGCCTTCGTTAAACGTAGTCTAGAAACTTTAGATGATGCTTTATTACTGTTATATGTTTAATGTGAGCACTAATTACTACTTGAAACTGTAGTCTGGAAGTTGAGATTGGAAGTATTGTTGCTCTGAAACATTTTCGTTTAAACCTGTTTCTATTAATTTGGTACTTGTCGTTTTGTTTTTATTTAGCGTACTACAACAACAGCAAATCTACCACTTATTGAGGTATATTATCATTGCATCAATTACCTACAAAATGTATGTTATGTTGAACCGCATAGTATATTTTATTCAATAGAAATGTGACTATATTTCATGCATGACTTTAAAATTCGTAATAACTATACCTATGGGTATGAGGACATTAATATGATTAACCATAAAAATTTCGTCTCGAATAAAATTAATTCAATCAAGATAAGTGCATATTACTTGGGAGTGAAGAAAAAACTAAATTTTATAACAAATTAGATTGGTTTGATGATTGAGTGTATGCTCGTTCATCTTGAAAACATACTCTACATAATTCCACTCACTTAGTCCCGGTGCTAATTGGAAAGCTGTTTGGCATCATTCCAGTGTTATCAAATTTTCCAATATGGATTCAGAATGATGGATTAATTTATTCCAGTAATTATTACACGTACGTTATACTGTTAAAAGATTTTTTGATACGAGTATGTGAAGGTAACTGGATGAACTGCTTGCTAAAGCACGGTTTGTGTGCACATAAACGTGCTAAGAATAAAATATGAGTTCTGGCAAATTGAGTCGAGTTTTCTTTAAATCCAAGCTCATAGAACTTGACTGCCTCCGTGGCGCAGTGATAAATGTCGCCACACGGATCAATTATTTGTGCGACCCACAAATAATTGTTACAATAAACTGTTGTATTTTGTGTCTGTTGTTTGTATGTTTGTAAAGATCCCAAAAGAAATTCTTAGTGCGGGAGTTCTTTTTTTTTTAAACAAGAAAAGATACAAAGAAGAGTGTACTGTTGAAGTATGTACATGAAAGTTAAAATCAAAAACTGATATTGGATTTCTTGAATATAAAATATATTTGTTATTTCCCAGCTTCCCAGAACTGGGCGAGGGCCTACTCGTCTAAGGCCGTCATGCTAGCCAAATCTCCCAAAAGACGGAGGTTCCTAAATTAATATATCCTTTAAGCTATAGTAAATATGGTAATTCTCTAAAACTACGAACAGAACACAACAAAATGTCTCACAAATTAATCCCTAGACACATTTAATCTTCCCCAGCATTTTCATGTGGTAGTTACATAAACGATCCCAAAACTGTATAAAACATATGACATTAAAATATGATAGTGGTTTTGTAAAAACCTTGTACCGAGTCTAGGGACTAATTTTGAAGGAAACAACTTTTGTTTCGTGGATTCTGGGAAGCGGCCAACCGACTCAACTTGCGCTATTACAACTTCTATTACTTTTTTCGTTATTTCAACTACTTTCTTTTTAATAATTGTGGTCGAAAATTTTTGTTTTGTAAACTTTCGTATGTGTGTTTGGTTTTGGAAGTACTTTCGATGGAACAATAAGTTTGTGTTGTCTTCAATTAAAACTTCTCCGGCTGAAAGTAAATAAATATTTTGGTTGTTTCTGACAGTTAAACTCATATAATTAAACATGTCTAACTTTGGGTTTTTAAAAACCTGTTTTATGCTGAAGCGCTAGTTATTACGTGGAACATATTGTTTTCAATTGCGTTTCGAAGATTATTCTTTTAGAATACGGTGTTGTAAAAATGCGAGCGTAGATAGGCGGAACAAAAAACTACTTATTTTAAAAATTAGAAGCTTCTGCTAGCCAGCTATCAGCTAGACGCAATCCAAAACAAATATTGAGTTTAACTCAACCGATAAAATACAAATAATAGTAGAATATAGTTTACGTAACACATTTAAGTACAACAAAGCTTGAAAAGCAAATAGAAGTAAACCGTTTCGCATCACAGATCTCTCGCGATTCTACCCAAAACATAATAAAATGATGTTTGTTGGGAAATTGAGAGGGTACTGTGTACCAGCGTTGTCTTATTTTCGGACAAACCAGGATTATTTAATTGAGCATTCGGGATTCTTGCTTCAATATCATAAAACTACAGGTAAATTATGCCTATTTAAAAGTTATTTGCCTATTGAACAGCTTGTATAAAAAAAATATCGTCATAACTTTGTGCTTTCCTTAAAAAAATTAAAATGCACACAATATCATCAAAGTAAAAAGGCGCCCATAGCCAGTTGCGCTCACCGGTCGGTAAACCATCTGTGGGATAAGCAACCGTTGGCACATGGTCATTCCAAAGATGGGTGACCGCATAGTGGTATTTGAGCAGGGCGTCTTCGTGTTTCGGAGGGCACGTAAAAGGTCTGGCTTTTGTCTACTAAGATAATAGTCGTTAAGCCATGTCAAAGGCCTCTCGTAGCGTGATTCACAAGAACTATATTTCCAAGTAATTTTAAATATTCAACGGTCGCTAGCCGATAGTACTGGAGATAGAAATAACATCTGTTTTCTATGGCTTGCTTAAATTAGCATTAGTACACAAAATTGCATTGTGGACTGAAACACGTCCCGCGAAATTCGTAAGATCTGGTACCAATCTTGTGTACCCTTTTAAGTTGGTTCAAATATCATGTATCGGTAACACTGTTAACCCTTCAGTAAGGCTTCAGTATCGGAATACATACGATAAGATGTGTACATGTTTGGTTTCAAATTGCTGAGTGTTTCGCCCTTTTTTGAAGGTCTTTTGTGAGTGGTTTTTTGCAAGCTTGTTTATTTTTGCTAATGTTGGATTGAGTTTATTTTGTTCCAGGTTCTACCCGCGACTAAGTCCGCGTGTAAGATTTCCCGGAGTAAAGTGTATGTATGTGTTGACACCGGTTATAAACTGTCTACTGATTGAAATGCCTTCAATAATTGTAGCGTGAAGGTGTACACAATCCACCTATGTTATAGTTTTATACACTGAAATTAAAATGTTTTGAATTTAATATTTTATTGAAATGCCATTAAAGCATATTTTTTTTAAGCCGAGGGTTAATAAGTTCTGAATATATTGGTAGTTTATCTTTGTTTGTAAAATTATATAAAACAAGTACTGGAATGCAGATTTTTCCATTAATTTCAAGATTTGTACCGATAACCTTTCATTCGTTGACAAATAAGTATCCGGTACTTATCACGTACGCAATTAAAATTAAAATAAAATTATCACTTTATTATTATTTGTAGGTAAAATTGTATTGAATTACGCGTCATCGATGATTTGTAACAAAAGTTTGGAAGTTTCGATGTATGAACAACGATTTGTCAGCTCATAACACCAAAACTACTGAACGGATTCTGATGAAAATTTGTACACAGATAGCTTATAGCTTAGACTAACACATTAGATACCCGAATTAACACATAGCTTTTTACTTTAAGAAATATTTTTACGCGAACGTAGCGAGAAGGAGCTAGAACTTAATAAAATGAGTAATACCTTCCTGTTTAGATAAAATAGGTAAGTATTATTCTTATTGTACGCAGATTAAACTAATTGAAATAAGAATATCAGCAATTATTCGCTCGCTTTGACCTTGCTTTTAGGGATCAGTTGAGCTTGTTTAGCAAATAAACATTTACAATTCAGATAGAGATCTGGGCGCCATTTCGTTACAAATCTACGAAGCAAAGTCACTGTTGCAAGATTTAGAACGTGGTTCCGTAGATCCTCATGAATGTTCGCTCTTAGATATTCTAGCTCAAGATTGTAGGAATCTTTTAGTATTGGCTACTGAATTCGGAATTTGATTGGTTCGTTTTTTAGTACATGATTTGAATTTAAGACATTTTGAATTGTATTTTTTTTCTAAAAATCCCATCCCCATATTAAGAACTACTCTTGTGTCGCGGGGACTTTTCAAAAACATATAGACAACGGACACAGAGTACAACCAGACCCAAAACAACTATTTGATGGATGTGGTTCCCATAAATATTTTTAGCGTGTGGGCATCAAACTCACGACCTCCCGACGTACTGGTCGTGTCGTGGCGACCACCTTAACCACTGCGCCACGTAAGCCGGCAATCTTAATGATTGGGCTGAATGTGTTAATTGCGAGAATTGCATACACAGGATTTGAAAAAGCCTTGTTTCAGCGATCACAAAGAATATTATGTTATAAATAATGGTGGATATAACGTAGCTATATAGATAAAAGTTTAAATAAACGAGAACTCTATAATGATGTTCTTAATTCTTCTTTTCTCAACAAGGTCAGTTCTAATAATTCTCGTAGATACAAAAACAACATTCTAACAAAAAATAATAATAGATACGAAAGATATATTTGATGGAACGATAATAATAAGAAAGTACTAAAATAAGAAGAATTCTATAATAGAGATCAAATAGAAAACCTTTGATATAATTTAATAAGCCAACGTCCAATAAGCCCGCAATATTCTGAGAATATTTTCGTTGTAGACATTATCCTTGATAATATTATAAATACAAAAGTTACTCAGTCTGTTTGTCACTTCTTTATATCTAAACAACAGAACAGATAGGGATGTCTTTTTTTTACAACTACCGCACTAAGAATTGCTCTTTATGTCGTGGACTTTTAAAAACATACAAACAACGGACACAAAGTACAACTAGACCCGAAACAACTATTTGTTGGTTGCACAAATATTTGTTACTTGTGGAAATCGAACCCACGACCTCCCGACACAGGGTAGTAAGGTAGTAGAGACGCAAGAAGGACATACGACATTTTTAATACCAGAAATCTCACGAAATCTCTGCAGGTAATAAGCCATATAACTACTGTCCATGCAGACGAAGCCGCGGGCAAAAGTAAGTGGTTAATAAAGTTAATTTGGCGACATGGACCCCTGAATCCCAAGATCTATTGAATCTTACTATAACGTTTATGATAAAAGATTGTACAGACCCGGCCCTCAGAAAGATTGCGTTTTGCGAAATGAAAATCTGTTTTAATGATATTTTTTCTACGTTACGTTTCGACGTTTCCCAGACTTTTATTTTCCTACATAACAAATATTGGATTAAAAAGTCTGTATTCGGAATTTTCATCAAATTTAATAATACTCCGGCAAATGTTGATGTGTTTTGAAGTATGAGGTTTTTGCTGTGAGTTTGTGTAAAGATCGAATTTTTTTTAAACTACATGTATTTTTTTCTTGTAACCGGTGGTCCTGTATAACAAGATGTATGCATTTGAATGAGGCAAGGAGATTTTTTGTCTTAGTCTCTGCCTATCTCTATGGGGAAAAGGCGTGATATTATTTATGTTTTTATTTTATTAGGACAAGTGTTTGGTTTTTGGTAATTTAGTTTAATTTACTCAACTTTCATGTACAAATTTATGACTAGTTACAATAAACTTCTAAATTGCGTGAGACGAAAGTAAACATAATTAAAATATTAACGCAGTAACAACAGACTGTAAAAATTATCTAATGCTTTATAAATGTCATTATTCCAATTTATATGTTAAATCTTAAAATAAACATGTTATAAATTCTTCAAATTAAACTTCAAGGTTTTGGGAAAATTATGAGCAACATACATATATAGCTCATAATTTTCTTAAAACTTTTACGTACATAAATAAGTACGTAAATTATTCATATACGAGAAATTCGTTTATAAATTCCTTTTAATACCTAAGTAAGAATATAAGACGTAGGAGTTCGACCACCAAACTGGCCATTAGGGGTTCGATAGCTATTCATAGCACCAGAAACATTATCAAGTTTTTTTTGTTGTAAAAGAATTTCTGACTCAAACAAACTCAAACGTTGGTTCAAACGTTTTCGAAAATGGACACTTACAATACAATCATTTACCGAGATAGAAAGACAACTAAGAAAACTTATCCACTTTTAAACTGAAAGTGTCTGAAAGCCACAAGATTTCTCGACAACAATGAAACGAAACCGCTTAATGGTGTAAAGTAAAAAAGGATGGAATCGCTGAACGTGACTCAATAGAAGGATCGCGGTAAGATAACGGGAAGAAAGGAAATAGTGCCGGCTAAGTGTGAGCCGGTATCATATTTCCGGCTTCGTAACGAGTAGGATGCTGTGCCTGACATACAGACAGAGAGTAGAGATTTTAGTACATTAAAATACTGGTTAGTCATAATATTTTAAAATTTCGCGTAGCATGTTGATTATATAATGGAATAAGGGAATTATCGCGAACACGCGTTTTACCTTAGAATTCGTGACGTTCTGGCGCAGGTTACACTGGTTTAGAACATTGAAAGTTCGTTTTATATTGAAAACGATGCCGTGTATTTAAAACTACCTACCTAACTAACTAGCTTACGATGTTGTTTGATCTTGCTCTATAGCTTTATTCTGAAATATAAATAAAAATCACCTGTTGGTCAATAATATTAGTAATAAAATATATTGACATTTGACAATAATAACATTAGAAACTAGGCTAGGGTGAGATGTGATAGCATCTTTTGAAACTACTTGAATCGGTTCCATGGAAGTCTGGCTTATCCAAGGAAGCCTAGCTTACAATTTAGTAAATCTTTCCACTTGTTTAAATAAATAAAAAAATGCCTGAGCCAAAACCATCATGACTACCTACTACCTACCTACAATATGATAAGACTAGTTGACCCGCGCAACTTCGCTTGCGTCACATTAGAGAGAATGGGTGAAATTTTCCCCGTTATTATAACATTTTTTACTGGTACTCTGCTCCTATTGGTCATAGCGTGATGATATATATATATATAGCCTATAGCCTTCCTCGATAAATGGTCTATCTAACACTGAAAGAATTTTTCGAATCGGACCAGTAGTTCCTGAGATAAGCGCGTTCAAACAAACAAACAATCAAACAAACAAACTCTTCAGCTTTATGATATTAATATAGATTTTTTGTCTCTATTGAGGCGTAGCTTGTCGCTACAGTGGTCGCCTTGGTCAAAAGCCAAAAAATTACTGTTGGCATTTATATCTATCAGTGTGTAACCTTAAATATATTTACGTGAAATGTTTCCAAAGTATCCGATGTAGCCAAAACAACTTGTACAGCCTGTCTCCGGACGTAATAATTTATACGCTTAGACATGTCTACGTAATATTTCATCATTAGTACCGCTTCTTATTTATTTGATTCTGTACAAATACATATAATGTTTTTTTGCGAAAAACACGACTTTTTTAAGCCGCGTTGTATCGGCTTGGATTTTTTTTATTTATGTCAAAATTTGGATGAATTATGTAAAGGGCTTCAGTAATAATACTTTCACTATAAATGCAAAAATCTGTCTCTCTGTCTGTTACAATATCACGGTTTCAGGTTCTAAACCATTTTTTTATGAAAATTTTGCATGAAAGATGTTAGAGATGTCGTGATCATACATTGTCCATTCTGTTTGTTCCAAATCAACGTTAAAGCTTTTTATGTTAAAAAAATTATATTGATGACATTAAGGTCTTAAGATAAGCACCTACGCAAACGATCCGGTAAATAGGTACTAATTTTTATCACATGATAGGTAATTTTAATTTTTTGAGACAATACGCACCCATAAAGATTTTTATTTATATCAGGTATTGCACTATGTATGTGTATATTATACTCGTATGTTTAATTTGTATTTTGTGATAAATATTAAAAAAGTATAAAGATAAATTTCTCGTATTTCGTTATCGCTATGGCAACAAGCTATCTTTTAATAGAATAAATAGAAGCATTCTGCAGCATATTTTTATAATGCACTAACTCTGAGTACATTTAGCGTCAGTGTATCTATTAAATAGCGTTAAAACTCATACAAAAACCGCTGTTGAATAGAAAAACTACCGTTAAATGTACTCAGAAACCGGGGGTAAGTAAATCATCCTGAAACGAAGATTTCAACAAACATCGAATCTTACTAATATTATAAAGCTGAAGAGTTTATTTGTTTGTTTGTTTGTTTGAACGCGCTAATCTCGGGAACATCTGGTCCGATTTGAAAAATTCTTACATTGTTAGACAGCTCATTTATCGAGGAAGGCTATAGGCTATATATATCATCACGCTTCGACTAATAGGAGCAGAGTACCAGTGAACAATGTTACAAAAACGGGGAAAATTATGATTCTCTTATGTGACGCAAGCGAAGTTGCGCGGGTCAGCTAGTAAGTTATATGGGGTGAAACCGTCATGAAAGAAATATGATGTTTCGATTTCGGAAATTGAAACTAACTTTTAGATATATCAAATTTTAGAGGGGCAACTCGTTTGTCCTCTTATACATTTTTGAAAAGCATTGGTTAACTTACTTGAATTATTAATTTTCATTAGAAGAACAAATATACTCGAATATTATCAAAAACAATTTATCCCAAAACTATTATCAAACGATCAACTTTCCATGAAAGGTTTGTTCTACAAATGAATGAAACTCGAGTATAAATCATATCCTATACAATCAAAAAGTCTAATCATCTAAACAAACATATAATTGATTGTAGAACAAAGCCTAACTCATGAGAGTTGAAATCGAGTTATAAATGTAATAACGATGATTGGAGTCGAAACGCCCGCGGTGCTTTCATCGTCCGTGAGGATTGTGAGAACAAATGTGTAGAGGAAGAAAATATTTATACACACGACTTTATGATAACTCATTTTAAATAAAAAGACAATCTAAAAATTCGATGATCCAATAAGACGGTAGACAGACACAAGTAGCCAGATGTCAGGCATGGGATAGACCGGCGACGGTTTTATATACTTCTTATGGAGATGTTACAAAGCGTGTTGTGCAGAAGTTAACATAATATTCTGACATGCTACTTTTTTGCTTGAGGGGTTTGAGGTATCGAGACTATGCGTGGGGAAAGAGCATTGCTATTTACTGTGCTAAACGCTGGTATATCCTAAACCAATCTCATTTAAAAAATATTTTCGGTATTGTCACTTCAAGATTTTTTTCACGTGATACGTTTGATAATATAAGTATCTCACTAATTCCTTATTATTAAGATGTTAGGCATTATATTTTAGTAGCGAAAAATCGTGTCGTATATTATAAAAAGCTTACAAAATGAGTTCCTAACCACGTAAAGTTCTAACAAATTAAAATGATAATCAATTTTGTATTGTAATCTCTATTAGTATTCCCTGTTGGGGAACGTGGGGTAATTTCGTTGTAATCATGTCTACAAATATCTATGATAATGGTTTTATGTTGATTTAGAGCATGTAAATGTTTAAATTAGTACTCTTTATCCGATTTTAATATTAATATACGCCTCAACCGTACATTTGTGCGTACTTTTTCTTGTGTGTGTATTTTTTACTCTCCGAAAGAATAATCAGGCTCCTTTGGATAAGTACAAAACTTTGAACAAACTACACATTAAAATCTATACCGTTTAAACGTTATTAAGCAACAAACATTCTTACAAACTTTCGCATTTATTATATTAGTAGGACTATAGCAGTATAGATACGGTCGTGCGCCGTGCACACAGCAAACTCACTAAATAGATAAACTGTGATTCAATATAAATAAACTCGTTTCGACTATGACCCGGTTTTAGATAACAATGACATAACATTCTCAGTTTAAACATATACTTCGCGGTGGTCTGTTGTGTATGTGACTGTGGATTTTTTTTTATTTGGGAATAAATAATGGTGTCTAAAAGTAAGTAGTTTAAGTATTTTTTTAATTTTTTTATTGTTGAACTAAGAATTTTAGTAACGTCACCGTTGCTAGGCAACGAATGTTGTTAAAAATAATATAAAAGTCGTTTGAAAGTTACTTTTATTTTGAGAAAAGTGTTTGAGTAACTTTCTTAGAATAATACGCGAATGTTTTAAATGAAGATTCAATAATACTTTTTATTGTAAGTTGGAGTTAAACGCGTTTAAAGTAAGATAGTAATTAGAAATGTTTTAATTTTTAGGTTATGTTGTGTAGGTCGTGTTTTGTTTTGCGTTTGTTAACCGGCTAGATACTTGTTGACCGTCTTATTTATAATATTGTTTAAGCCATCGAATAATTATCCATAATTACTGTAAGGAACAAAAAACTAGCAAAACGTTAGAATACTAAGCGCTAATTTGGAAGTATAATTAGTAGATATCTATTAATTGGTACCTAACCCAAATGTGTTACGACTAAAAACATACAGGTAAATAGTCGCATTTCTTTACAAAACTATTGAGTAAGTAATGCGTTTTTTTATTCATTCATAAGGTTATATGAAAATACTATGTACTTACTTACATTTTTATACAGAAAGAACATAGTAAACGCGTCAACTCGGTCGAAATCGGAGTGTATGATCCGTAGGAATTTGTTATGTCTATGGCGCCAAAATGCCGATACAGTGCACGTAGTTTAACACTTATATAAATTAATATAAAACAACAAATCGTTACGATCCGTGCGCTCAGTAGCGCTACCATGAGTTGGTAACTATAGTCTCCCGGAGACACTGTAGTTCTCGTAAAACTCGAACAGCGCCTCTAGCGGATAGTTAAGGTACCAAAATTGCTACCATGGGTCGCCATATTTAATAACGTGTAGTTAAATTAAACAACAGTGAATGTAGATTGGCTTTGTCGTTCATTCTTTCCCTATTTGAGCCCACTGTTGTAGTTGCGTTCTCACGTTAACTACTCTAGTTTTTAACTACGCCAACTCATGGTAGGGCTACAGATCCCGATGCAGTGGATGCTCGGCTTTACTGTTCCACAATATTTCACAATCAATAAGTCAAATACTTCTTCAAACTGTAGAAATTCAATTAGACATCAATTGTAACATTTTCTCCGCTCAGATCTTTCTAGAAACGCTTGGTGAGATTTCATTAACGAGTTTTATTTGCGCAGCCATCGAGCGAGTGAGCGCAGTGGACCGAGCGCTCGAAGTACACTTCGGAGATGGAAACTCAATCAAGTTTGAGGACTGTTGGCTTAGAGACCACTGCAGGTACTATATAAACAAATTATCTTTATCTATTTACGAATTAATCTCGGAGAAATCTAAGCAAATGCTAAAGCAATCCAATTTCCGCCGTGAGAAAGGGATGCCGCTATGAGGTTTGTATAGCGCTATCCTTTTCTCACAGTAGAACTTGGATTGCTGCAGCGTAACAGAATATCAAGTCAAATTATTCCCAAAGTTTACCCATATAGACTTTTTGTCATTGGTTTGAGGATTTTCTATTTCAATTAAGTACCGTTTAGTTTAAGTTTAAAATGATTTACTTACTTTCTGCTAAACGTTAAACTTGAACATCGTTTACAAAATTATAAACAAAATTCTCGTGTAAAGGTATTTGTTGCTGGATAAAGCAGCTTTTAGGCAAATAAACTTTGACGCTACATTAAGAGGAACAAAACCTACATAATTCAAAAGGCAAGTCCAAAACAAAGCCTTTAAATATTTCAGGACACAAAATCACTAGTCACTTGCTCCTACAAAGAGAATTGAATAGGATCTAAAGGCGAAGTTAAACCAACAGCTATGAACTAACGGCTGGTAGATATTTTATAGCTTAAGAATAATGCAATTTGTATTTTATTTGCTAACGTAAAAGCGCAATTCTTTATGAGATCGGTAGTTTAACATTTTGTGGTTAAGCTTCTAGTAATGGGCAATTTGTAACTACTATTAACAACTGACTATGAACAACTGAGTTCCTATCGTAAAAGTTAGTTTGAAAATCATATTATTAGCATTCTGAGTTTAAGTGAGGTGCTTTTTCAAGTCATTTCTAACACACTCGCTACTCGATAATGTGGGATATTAGAAACTGGACTGCTAGTCTTAAAGATCTTTATTTTAATTTTGATTTTTTAAGTCAGGTCTTTACACCAAAAGTCGATAGTCGGAGCATCAATGGCCGTTTTCTTGTCAATAAGCGGCAATATAATAGTATAATAAAAAAGATCTACTATTTTATAGCTTGCCAATGAAACTTTGCCCTAAAGTACCTACAACGAAAGGACTAAAGGAAGAAGGTTTGCTTTATCATTGTATTTTGTAAATTGTTTCAGGTGTTCGTCTTGTTATCACGCTGAAACATTTCAGAGGGCTAATCATATACTAGACATTCCAGACGTAACGATAACTGAATATCGTCATGATAAATCACAGGTTTTTGTAACATGTAAGTATGTTAATAAGTTAATTTATTTTAACAACATAACCTTTGTATGATTTGAGAATCAACCCTCAAGATTTTTTAATTAGCATTTACTACCACTCGGAACATTCTGCAATTTTTTAACTTATTCAAAGTTTTTATCTATGTAATAATGTTACATCTTTCAAAATATTTAAAATGTACATATTTAAATTATAATTTTCAAAAAATTATAAGTTTATTTTTGATTAAGACCTAAAGGTCAGTTTTGTTTTTTAACCACTATTTAACCTTCTACACCAGCCGAATTCTAACTACCGATAAATAGTATTATGAAAATTTTCTCAAAGATAGTTTTACTTAGATATTAATAACATGAAAATATTACAGGGAGCGACAACCACCAATCGTCATACACACAAGACTTTCTTTCACAATTCGACTACAAACAGTGGCGTGAGAATCGCAGGCTCAAACCTTTACTCTGGCACGGTGACATTAACAATAAAGTTACTAAAATCCAAGTCGACGAGTTCCTGAACTCTGTGAACGGCTCCAAAAAGGTGTTTCAGTCACTTCTCGACTTCGGCGTCGCGTTGATAGAAGGGGTAATGTATTGTCCCTCTGTTGATTTGATAAGACGTTTAATTGAAGATGTCAATTTATTGGACAAGGGTCTCAGTAAATAGTACCTTCTGAAATTGTTTGAATTTTAATTGACTGCTGTTGTTGAAGATTCATGATGACATTTGTAATGAATTTTAGAACATTTTAGTAAGTCGATGGCAGGTTTAATTAATATTTTATGCGAACACCTCTATATTTTAGTTAGTTTAGTTGGCCTCATTACATTAATTACTTACTATTCAGCACAGCTAAATCTGCGTATTTCTATAATTCTATTCCATGTTTTTTTAAAATTGCTCATACGAAAGTATAAAACTTATTTACCAATTGGAAAAGTAGTTTTTGCCACGTTTCACCAGTTTTAACGTGCTCAAAAATGTATCCATTATAATTTGTACCACAATTAGTACAATAGGTTCTTATTACAGGTCGGTGCAACCTTGGGCGATACAGAAGTAGTCTGCAAAGCCTTGGGTGGTGTTCAGCACACGATCTTTGGAGGTATGTGGCAGTTTACAACCAGGGCTGACCACGCTGACACTGCGTACACCAACCTGCCTCTCGCTGCGCATAACGATAATACCTACTTTACTGAAGCTGCTGGGTAAGTACCACTAAGAATTATTCCTATTTTTTTACTGTGATGCACTAACTTGCATAAAAAAAATGTTAGTTTGTGGTGTCATTTTGTATGCGTTGTTATTAAACGGAACGCGTTTGTATGTATCCATGTAGCATCATAGCTCTTAAACGAATGGACCAAATTTGATGCGTTGCGAGTGATTTATAATATTATGGGCTGAGAAAGAGAATTCCGAACATTGTACTATTCTCGTACTAATACGTTATAATAATAGAGTAATTAAATTTTCCGAAATTGGTACCGGATGTAAAAAACGCTCCAATTAATAAAAAATCCCCTTTGTCAAAACGGATCCGCGGCCCATTTTTGGAATTGATTGTTTCAACCCTTTATAAATCACTCGTGAATGAAAAGATTTATAACGAAAATAACGAATAAATTATATCCTCATTGTGTAGATATCGATTCGTAAACCTGACCGGACCATTATCGCTGAAGCAACAATTAATTGAAGCGTGAAATACAATTCGTTTTCAATTTGCAAAGGAAACGATCTCAGTAAGAAAACATTATGATTTACGCAAACAATGAAGCTAGTTATTTTTGCAAGAGCCTATTTGTGACCCACTTTATGGGATCCTTTCCGTCATTATTATTTCAGGGTCAATTCGAAAAAGCTTTCGTTTGTCGGTCGCTCTCAAATTCTGTTTAGCAATTCGTTCACGGCTGCTCAAGCATTCGCTTCCGTAGCTGTAACAGTACACCGAGCCGGAGTAATGGCGGTCTCTTTACTGTGAATGCCTCATCCCAATTGTAAAAGTAAAAGAAAGTGAAAATACGTCGGTCCCGCCACACATCGTTTGATTTCTAAGGATCTTTTGACTTTTCCCTCCGCCGAACAATTTCCTTTTTTCTTTACGCCCCAAATATATTTAATGTTACAGAATTTTCTGGCGCGAATGAAGTTGGATGATATATTGTTTTTGACATTTATTATTTTATAATGAAAATGGTTTTAGGGCAATTTATTACCAAGGTATAAATCTGACGTATCTGAGCTTAACCTCAGATGAATTATGACGTCATAATACGCGAAGTGGGAAATGACTGAGCGAATCAGAATTTATTTACGATATTTTTGTACGAGTATTTACCTTACTTTCTGTTTACGTAAAAGTTATCTTTATTTATTGTCTGGCAGACGTAAATATTTACCAAACCTTCAAATACTGGTATTTTTTTAAGCTTAGGTGAGAATCCATACCGTCTTTTTGTCTTGTCTATCAAACACTCGAAGATAAAAGTCTTAAACGATTAAAATCAAAAGCAGTTCGAAAAATTCAACCCAGTGACGAATATTGGTATTTATTTCCTAATAATTTCTTAATAAATAATTTAAACCTCTTTAAATTATTCACTAAATACTATTATATTCTTCCGTTTCCAGTCTGCAGATTCTCCACTGCTTAGAACACTCAAACGGCACTGGAGGGGAAACGATCCTGGTAGACGGATTCTATGGTGCCACTCAGTTGAAGAAAGAATACCCCGAAGACTTTGAGTTCCTCACCAAGTTTAACCTGGAAGCAGAGTATATAGAGGAAGGACATCATCAGACATACTCCGCTCCTGTCATCAAAGTGGATAGTGAGACTGAAGACTTAGTACAAATCAGGTTTGTATGAATCCAGACGAATCGTTTCTGTTATTCTTTCATCGCATTTTAAATGCGCAATTATCTCTGTTAAGCCTTTTCAGTTAAACCTCTGAAATAATTTTGATGAAATAAAACTGTGTGATAAGTTGTTATAATTATGCGGGAAGTACTATTTTGGATATGTTTAATATTTGCCGCAGGTATTTGGTTATTTGTAGATAAACGGAAATACTAATTGTTGGACATGCTTTTTAAACTCAGAAACTAACACATCGTGTCCGAATCGTGTTTAGCATTAATTAAAAATCACTACGAAATTTACAATAAATAAACAATTTGTTTTAATTTTTCTATAGATTCAATGTCTACGACCGAGCACCAATGGCTTTCGCCGACGGCGAGACCTGTCGCTCATACTACCGTTCACTTCGAAACCTTGCCAAGTACTACCAGAATCCTAGCAATCAATGGCAGTTTAAATTGAAACCAGGTACGTAAACTATCAGTACTACGACATTTGTATGACGGAATTCCTTCTTTTAACCAAAGACTGGCCATGTAGCAAAACATAAAACTTGCAAATTTGAGGATATTTTTTGACCATATAATTTGAAAATGCAGTTTCATTATCTATAGTAAGATAGAATGGATAAAATATCAAATTGTAAAACAGGTCTTAAACGAGTTGCGAATTATAAGTTTAACGATAAGTACCTCATTTATTTATTAAATATTTTTTTACAACGATGTCATCATGCAACTTCGCTATGTGCTCATACCTTAATTTTGGTCTACAGGAACAGTAATGGTGATGGATAACTTCAGAGTACTTCACGGTAGAACTGGATTCTCTGGTAGCCGAGTTTTGTGTGGCAGCTACGTGGCACGCTCTGATTGGTTGGATAGAGCAAGAGCATTGAACCTTATCCATTAGACATTCTTAATAAAAACTATATTCGGTTTATTGTGTTATTCGTAAGATTTTTTTGTACATAAAAACCCATTGCATTTTCCGGGATGCTCTGCTACTTGTTAAAATTTATCCAAAACCTATAAAGCAGTTTTGAGATAAAAGAGGGACAAACAAACATATTCTTACATTTATATTATTAACGTGGATTTCAAATAACTTTGTAAATTGTTTAGTGCGAGTTATTAGCAGACAGTGCCCTCTCAGTCTTAGAAGAAAGACGTTTTCCATTACAAAGCGTGACATCTAAGTAATATTTTGTAAATCTAAACAATGTAAATTTATACTACAAAAGCACTCAAAAATAATAAAGTCTCAAAATTTACATTACAAATGAACGATGACATCTAATACAATAAAACAATGTTCTCAGATCTTTTGTAGTTTCTATGCAGAAGGTATAAATATTCATGTCTTCTGTGAAAGCCGGGCTTGGATGCGAACGTTATGCTAACAATGACAGATATTTGAGATTAAATTCAAAAAGATTTGGACAGACACGACTATGTTGTTTGTTTAATTAGGCTGTTATTGAATAATTATGTGTTTGTCTAAGGATAATCTGAAGACAATTAGAAATAATGATACGCCATCAAAAACATTCTGCAAAAAACCTCAAGTCTTGCAGCTCAGTCTCTCTGCCGTAAAAAGTGGTGAGATCTATGTAATACCAAGTCGATTAATCTATTTAGTCTCTACTCAAAGGACCTTCTCTCTTAAGTTATTACATAAATTAATATCATACCAATATTAAAAATATTTTACGTTTAAAATAAATAGTTTGACCTGGTCATAACCTGATTTTTGACTAAGAAGTTGCTACATCACTTCTTTGATTAAATAATTGAATAAGTAGTCTTAATTTGTTCACACGCCGCCGCGCCGTTAGGTTAAAGAAAAAATATACAATGTTAAAAACTAGCAATCATATACAAAGTCATGCAAAAACCTTACCTTTTATACAAATACAGAAACAACATAAGCCTAGCAATCCTCGCACGTGACGAGGTTGACCTGTCCCATGTTTAAATATCATTATGAACGGTACTGCTATTGACGTTTTGAGTGCCCACAGCGCCCATCGATGTGATTGACTTAATTAGATACCGGCCTTGTCAAGGAAATTGTTTGAACTCATGTTATTCATGTGTGTATTGAAAAGGATTCATGGGCGTTTGATTTGATCAGTGATTTCGTACACTCGTTATAATCGAGTTTACATACATACATAAAATAACTAGGCTAGGCAGAGACCAGAGAATGCCGCTGGATACGATCTTTACAAACTTTTTTTGCTTCATTTACATTTTGTCATACAGGTCCGCTGGTTAGGTGCAGATATACAGTCGATAAAAAAATACTTAAAAATTGTTTTTACGGATTACCTACGTTTGGAGCATTGATTTGTTATCAATACAAAATTTGTCAAAAACGTTTAAATTACCAATATTTAGACAATATCGTTTTACCTAAGGTTTTCCTGTACACATTTCTTGACAGCATGCAACGTTTTCAACCGGCACTTGACCTGCGTGGTGAACTCAAGGCCTGAAGCCCTCATTCATTCCTTTGGAAGATCCTTGCCCAGCAGTTGGACAGTAACGGGTAAAACAAATGTTTAGATCGAAGATTGGCTATTCGGTGAGCTGAAATCTAAAGAAGCATATTATTGAAATCTGATAAGTTTATGTCGAAATTATATTTAATTTAATAGAAAGAATGGAATCACGAACTAATTTCCGATCTTGTTAGCTTAATAGATTGAATGGTCCTCATGATAATGGAGAATCGCTTACAGCCTCCTATTGAATGAGAAAATCCTTTGGGCAAAGTAATTTGCATTGTGGATCAATAGATAATAGTTTACTGAACGCTTTCGCTGCGATTCTGATTCTGATCAATGAAGATTGATGGTGACAAAGGCACATTGTTAGAAGTCTAAAGTAGGCTTCTGATAAAGTCTACTTTAGAAGGTTTTACATTAGCGACGTGACACCTTAATTCCTATATCGGTACTTTGAATATCAGAATACTTTTAGAACAGAAAAATACATAGATAACGCGTTACTAAGAAGATTTCATTGGATTTTTGGATGTAGTATAATTATGGATTTTACATTCAAATGAGTTTTTTGAGCAGACCCTAGAAGAGAATTTGTGATGATATTAATTGTAATAGAAAGCACTAGAAATTGCGTGACAATAGCTGCTCCTAAAAAATATAGAACTAAAGTATAAAATAATGTAATACTTAATTTTGCTTCTTAGCAAACAAAAATAGCCAAAAGCCAAGCTATTTGTCTCTTTTATCTCGGCAAGATATTATGAGCAATATATAAAATATTGACTGCGTGAGCTTCGGGCGAGTAACGTTGTGGGATAATCTTCACATTATCTTAGCCATAATATTTTTATTAAAATACCACATACTGTTTAATATGAGCATTTCGGGTATATCTTTATTTTATACGTATTTAGTGCTAGTATTAAATTGATTAATAAAGTAAATTTATATACAGACATTCGTTGAGAATATGAATTAATTATTTTAAATTATTATCGTATTTAGCTTCTCGATCGTTAAATGCGGCAGTAACCATTACAAAATTTCAGAAAACATGGCTGCGAGTTTAAGGCTGTACTATAAAGAACTGTCAACTACTTGGAAAATATTTAGCCATCATTTAATAAGTTGTTTATTTTTACTCAACACTAACTAAGCGGAATAAAATAGAAAAAAACACTGTCACATATGCACCTTCTTTCCACAAATTCTAACCGCTGCATAAAGTAAATAATTCAAAGCAATCGGGTTCACTACATGTCGCCTTTTCTTTCTAAATACATAATTGAACAAGTATTTGCAAGGCAAGGAGCCAAACAAATCAGTGATCGGAAACCAAAGTGAGATACATTTGAATTGATAAGAGTTTCCTCAGATGCCTTTGAGCACTGCATTTAGATTCTTAGTAAATCAAATGAGTTCGGATTTCTCGTATCAATGTCTTAGAAGACGGACGGTTTATTTGAAGAAGGTGCACGATTTCTGGAAAACTAGTTTAAAGGAAAACTGGAATATTCCGTTTAACAAATATACACCGTTATATTTATGTTAAACTTTTGTTTTTAATTTATCACTCATTATTTGAAATGTGGACAGTTGGACACATTTCTATAAGACCTGCAAAGTCTCTAATCCGCACTTGGCCAGCTTAGTGGACTCAAGACCAAACTCCTCTCTCTTTTGGGGGGTCCTTTGCCCAGGAATACGATGGATACTTATGTAAAATGTAGTAAATGTATGTTGTTTGTCTGTTTTTGTGGCTGTAATGATTTGAATAAAATTTAGTAGGATAAGAGATTATTTTTCGGTGAAGGATATTGGCTTAGACGTGTCTAAAAACTTGTACATAATTACTTCTTTTGATTTAACAAAGTAGTCACATGTAATAACAGACTTCGATTTATTCTACTCAATAATAAAAATATAATCGTAAAGGGAAAAATTATTTCAATTCGTCGGAGGGTAGTATAAACATTTTCCTGGTATCGAAATACCCGTATAATAGCTTTAACTGAAAGCATTGGAAAGAGGATTATTTTTCAAAAACAATAAACGTAATATTATTGCTTTATGAGTTTGTTATGCTGACTGAGGGCAGTGACCTCTATATGAAAGATATTCTTTATATATCGCGGCTTTTTCTCTACTTACGCTATTATGCGGTTTGGTACGAAATTTTACCAGGTAGGCAGTAAGCAAGGAGATTCTTTGATTGACGGTGGAGAAATGTTTATGAAAAAGTAAGCAATTTTTTATCAAGATTCATCTCCCGCTTAGCGCAGATGGCTTGATGATCTGGCGGTATTTAATTTATTTTGATGAATGAAAGTGCACGGAAAACTTATTGGCACCGATAATAGTAATTTGAAAAAGTCTCTAAAGTGCCTACACACGTGGCAAGCAACGCGTGATTTAAATGAAAAAAACTAAATAAGCTACCTATTTCATTAGTTTAAGCACTCCGCTGCGTAAATCTTATTCATCTTAAGTTGAATAAAAACAAATGAATACTCAAAGGTGAGAATGGTAAGAAAAATAAAAGTAGTTCTTTCAGCCAAAGTAAAGTAAGTGATGAATCACTTGACACCTCATTCATCTAAATGTTTCGGACGTCCAAACTTCACGATGTATCCCACAATATATTTAGAAAGAAAAGTTAACAGTTAGCGTACATTTATTTATCTAAAAATATCATTGTTTGTGCCTATAAAATGATCATAATATATTGGGATATTAGTACAAATTTAGAGACACTATACCGGATCAAAACCGTGTCAAGTGAATACAAAATGGCTAGAACAGCTTTTTCCCCACCATAGCATCGTAAATGCCGTGAGGGTTATGTCTCTTACGATTTTCGTTTTAAATTAAACAAATCATGCATTATTTTTGAGACTCTTTCTGTAATGTTAGCCATTTCAATGAAAAAACTTGAGTAGATCGCCTAAAATTAAGAAACAAATAGTTTTTACAAATAACGCTAGGGCGTCAGTGATAAGTTTTGCATAAAAATGTACCGAGAGTTACCAGATTGTGGTAATCATGCCTCTGAGGCTAAGTTCATATGATCGCGCGGAGCCGCGCGAAACTTTTGACCGATCGGTACAAGATCGAAGTAAACAGCTAGTATCGTCTACATCACCGCGCGTCACGATCCGACCCGCGCGCTAGGTCTTGAACCGCGAGGAACCGCGCGGTTTCTCGGTTCTGTTACCGCGGGGTGATGTAGACAATACTTGCTGTCCACTCCGATCTTTTACCGCGCGGTTGAAAGTTCCGCGCGGCTCTGCGCGTTCATATGAACTTAGCCTAATGCTCATGTTTTTATTTCGAGCCCTTTATATGATAATTCCGAAGACATTTCGAAAGCACATGACTTATTAAACACTAGTAAGAGAAAGTACGTGCGGGTTCAGCTTCTCTTCAAGTTAGCACACGTGCCTCATTTGATAACATAAACTTTCACCACAGAACTTCCCGTACCATATGTTACTGATAGCCTTGAACATTCCGAATTACCTCCACAACTTTCTCACAAAGTTAAGAGTAAAAAGTTTCTTGAAGTATGTCATGTTTGTTATGAGAAAATGTTTGGGAATAATTACATTGTTATTTAATTTTCGTAAGCTTGCTTCCAAGAAGTCGATGTTTTTGCTTTTGTGTTCAATATGTTACTGCTAGCTAATAACAGAATAATAAAATTTGATTTTATGAAAGTGTATTACGCGATTCGAATGTTGTAATGTTAAATTGAGATTTTATCAAAAATAAGGATGTTTTCTCGTTGTCACATAAATTTGTCCCATTAACGGGACCACGCGATTTCCAGGAAATGAGGCGTTCTGTTTTCTGTTTAATTTTGCATGCTTTGGTACTTAATATAGGTACCTGATGTAAAAAATATTGGGTACAAAATTATCAAATTACGGGAACAGTAGCGCAATTCTCTACAGTCGGTGCTATTGAGTATCGAGAGGCTGACATTTAAAATGTACTGCCAAAATAGTTCTTACAGAGCCTGCTAGAGGCGCTGATCTGATTTTCATGCAACATTTCTCAACAGCTAGCAGGTTGTCGGCAGTCGATAGTGGTAGAGATTCGAGCATATCAAAATAATGCTCAATAGGATGAAATTCAATAAGTATTCTTATCTAATTTATAGACACTTGAATTCAAGAACAAATAAGGTGCTCAAGTACCAGGCGCGCAGTAATGACAAAGAAGTGCAATAATGCCTTCTTCAACCTGGCTCAGTATTACAAGGTAATCAATTGTAGATTAAATCGAAATCCAGCGAGAGAATGCGGATTTAAAATTAGATTAACTTTTTATGAGATTCCAACTTTTATAACGTTTGATTTGATTGTGTGTTGAAGAGGGACAATTTTAGGGCATTATACATATTATATTAGGTGCATATTTCTGATAATAAGTGTAAATGTTTTATTACATTATTTTATAATTATTAAATACATAAGTCAAGCAATACACCATGTCCGTATGCAATACATACACTAACACAACACCACACAACTTAAAATAATGACTTTACTTTAGACCATTAAGGATTTTTTTTCACACAAAATTATAAAATTCTGCACATTTTAATTTGTTTTTTGGTAGAATGTAAAAACGACACTAAATTTTAAGTGTTTCCCATCCGTCATGTACAAAGACAGCTAATACCTAAAACTTACTTATCTTTGAGGGAGGTTTCTGCCAAAACCAAAAAAATTAACGCTCAAGTATGAAGAACATATTATTACGACGTCGTACTCCGGCGGCGTCGATGGAATGGTGATTGGTGACGTTTGCGCGTGCGATTTTTCCTCCCTGCGAATGTGCACCAGTAAAGCGCACCAAAGGAACGCTGCTGGAACGCACCGACCCTCAAAATTATAATTAGTATGTAACCATATACCTGCTTCCTACTGTCTCAGTGAGTTTTTTTTTAATTACTCTGAGACTAAAACTTAAAACGTTACAAACAGAAACAGTCATTTTGCCCAACGTAGAAAACCCGCTAAGCCAACGATGCTCTTTCTAGGAATTTCGGAACCATCGTAGTCGAAAAGTCACAGTTTCACATGACGGCCGATGTCGCCCACAGGATATTAGGTGTCGGATTTGACGCAGCTTACGCCATTTTGCCGACACCGAAACTACCTCGATTCCCGACACTTCCCGACACTTCCCGATTCATATCATGAGGAAATGAAAAAGACATTGTGAATAAGTTTAGTCGCGTTTTTTGCTATTCGAATAAAATATAGTGGAATAGATTTGGGTGTTACGGGATCAGCATTCAGGTTTATGTCAACTGTAAAAGTAGAAAAGACGGGAGCAGCAAATGCTGGGTTATTTGAATAAAACTATCTAATAAATGTTTATTTTACAGATGAGAGAAAATGCATTTTAACTGATTTAGTCAGTGATCAGGGCCAGTGTAACCTACTCTGAAAAGTCAAGCAATACAAGGTAAAAAGCATGTGTGCGTCAGTGCTCGATATAAGATAATATGCAGAGTAAATACACAAAACTTTTTACTTGTGCAATAGCTCTGTAAATGAGCTTCATTTCTTTTTTCATTCATATCCGCTATTGAACTGATTCTTATAACAAAATAGTGACATTACATCTCTACATTGATTTATGTATGAGTATTTATAGTCGTCATTCAATTATTTATATAGTCGTCAAAGGCAAACAACCAAACATTCTAGGCCGTAAATTAACATTTAACATGGTAAACTTACATGGAAATTTCCAGTTCATCCAAGTAAGACAAAAACTAACGTCATGTATAGAGCCGTAATCCTTTTTCAAAGCATTTGCCTGAAGGATAAAGGATCAAAAGTAACGGGTACATTGTTTCTTACCCTTAAAAAATATACGATTTTATGGTAATGCATAAACGCTACGTTGAATCTACGCAACATGCTCGGGTTATTCTGATTTCAATCTTGAAGGGCCTCGGAGGAAAGGTAAAATCTGAGAACGTTTTCTCATAAGTATTGGAAGTTATTTTGCGAATATATATTGTTTGTTGGATGGTAATGGCTGCAGATACATTGTTTTGAGGCGGTACTTGAATTTGAAATGTTTTGTTGCCGCGAAACTTTTTCTTTATCTTGCGTAGCACTATGTGGTTGTAGTAGGAGTAGTTCAGGGTATTACTCTTTTTTTAAGTCATGGCAGTCCCAATGCTGGGCAAGAAAAACTGAACCTTGTAATAGTGAACCTCTTCCTAAATTTCTCTTTGCAAAGGTACATTTATAGGTTGTGCTATTAGGTCGGGGAAAAAGTCTTTTCGCATTATAGTATGTATGAACTTGTAATAAAATCTTTTCTCTACACAAAAAAGCTCGATATTTAGGTACCTCACGAGCTCACTGAAAAAAATCTAATGAACCGCGTACTCATTTGTGATTCTTGAAGCCAAAGAGATTTTATTACAAATTCATACATACTATAATGCGAAAAGACTTTGTCCCCGATCTAATATTTAGTGACCTTGCTGCGTTTAATGTTACTTATCAGATCATGATTAACTTTAAAACAAAAACAATATGTCGAATTGGTTGAACTTACTTTCATATAATTATGTAGATAGCTAAGGTCGATTTATTAGTATCGCAAGTAAGTAAAGTTATAGCGGTTAACGATTTTATAAGAATACCAAAACAAAGCATAAACCACGAGGCATTATGATCTAATAAAATATCCTTCACTATAAAAACAAACCATGCATCCTAAACTTATTTATAAAACAAAACCTTTAAATATTTACTACGGGCAGTATAAAACTCATTCTTTATTAAAAGGAATCGTTTATTGGAAAATAGCCTTTATCTTTATAGATATAGGGGCTTATGAAAAATCAATGGATAGCGTTTCATAGGTCCAATCAATGAGGAGTCTTTTACCTTCCTATTTTCACGGATGAATTGTTTGAGGGACGAATCGGATAGCTGAGAGTTATTTACTAGATGTCAGATAAATGTAAACGAGAGTACAAACTTTGACGATGATTCTATACGTAATAAAGTGAAATAATCCTAACGCACAATGAATACTACAAAATTCTGACCGTATGGCGGGCTGTGTAAATCGCGGTAACGACTTATATTATTTGTCCCGGTAATAAAAGAGGTTCCGAAAACTAAGGCAAGTTATCGTTGGGAAAAAGTAAATATATACCTAAGTAAAATACATACATACTTATTCTCATGCCCGTTATATGATTGTGGATGTAATAAATTCGCGTTTCGCCATTAACGATGTTAGTGCCATAAAATAAAATATCAGATTTTAGAGTCTTAAAGTGACTCTTACTAGATTAGACCCTATAAGACCATGTTAGTTAGTGTTGTGTGCATCTATCACAGTTTACTCCGCGTTTCACTAACGAAGTTATATAATATGAAAACCAGTTGGAATAATAATATAACATTATTGTATTATAATATTGTAATCCAATATAGATTAGCTACAAGTAAATTTATATGCCATCAAAAACATTCTGTAAAAACCTCAAGTCTCGCCGTAAAAAGTTGTGAGATCAATATAATACCAAGTCGATTAATCTATTTAGTCTCTACTTAAAGGACCTCCTGTCTTAAGTTATTACGTATGTTATTATCATGCCAATTTAAAAAAAAAACCTTTAAAACAAATAGACCGACCTGGCCATCGCATGATTTGATTATTAGTATGTATCACACTACACAGCACGACGAGAAGTTAATGCTCCTGAAATGTTAATGGCGAATTTGTGTTTTCTTGCGATGACCAAGTCGATCTATTTGTTTTAAAGGTTTTTTTTTTAATTGGCATGATAATAACATACGTAATAACTTAAGACAGAAGGTCCTTTAAGTAGAGACTAAATAGATTAATCGACTTGGTATTATATTGATCTCACAACTTTTTACGGCGAGACTTGAGGTTTTTACAGAATGTTTTTGATGGCATCTCACTTCTTTTTGTAAAGCGAACATAACTCCAATTTGTATGGAAAGACGTTTTTTTTTCATAATTCAACATATTTTCCTATGGGAATGTTGTTCAGTTTCATGGGCTAAACACCCTTACCCTCCCTATACCCCCTCCCGTTATGCCTCATATAGTAGGTACCAATTTATTTTATTTTCTACAGTAATAATAATTCATTAACTGCAAATGTAACCTTGTAATCTTATACATTTATATGGAATTACAAAGTTATTGTTGCAGTTAGTGTATTTAGAAAACCGAACCGAAATTAGAAAATATAAAATTTTTCCCATGATTAAGACACTAAACCCTGTTTTTATTCTAAATTTGAAGCTTCTAAGTCTGCTAGAAGTACCTTAGACTTTTGATGATCGGTGAGTCAGTGAGTCAGTGAATCAGTGAGTGACAAAATTCAAAATTTTAACAAGTTGTCATTCTTAAACTACTGGTTCAAATTGACTGAAATTTTAAATATACCGTGTTTATACAATGACTGATTAGTTGCTGAAAATCCAGGCTTCTAGTTTTATCTACAACGAAATTATAGGGGTGTCAAAAATAGCCCGAATTGCTTCGAGAAAAGGATGTTACGGCCGTGCCGCTTTTTTTTTGCTCGACTTGCGGGGGCACTTCCGTGCCCCCAGATTTTGATCAAATTGTTACTCGTAGATAAATTGGTTTCTCGAATGTAATATGATTATAGATTGGGTTTGTAACGTAGACCAAATTTGAATTAGAGAAAATATAAAGTTTCGATAGGTATCATATTCAATATGTATTTTTTTACAATACAAATTGTCTTGTGCATTATGCTTTTAAACATTGAAGAAAGCAAATTAATTTTCGAATGTATATTTCCCTATCTATATTGTTTTAATCACCATAATAATAATAGTATAAACAAGTTTACAAAAACCGAATCATAAGCAGGAATCGAAATTAAATAAAAAAATATTTTCTGTGATAATTGATATTTTAATATTATCCTACTAATATTATATTATATAAATGTTAAAGTTTGTGAAAATGTATGTATTGATGTTTGTTACTCTTTCACGCAAATACTACGGAACCGATTACGATGAAATTTGGCATATAGGTAGTTGAATAACAACACATAGGCTACTTTTTGTCCCGGAGTTCCCGAGGAAATCGGTATTTACACGAAAAGGGTTTCCACGCGGACGAAGTCGCGCGCGGCCTCTAGTTAACAATAATTATAGTATCAAACCTTCCACATAAAAGTTTTCTTCGCGTAAATAACAGAAACCTTCAACAAATTTTTTTTTTTTTTTTTTTGTTTGTTTTTTTTTTTAGACAACTCCCGCACTAAGAATTGCTCTTGTGTCGCGGGGACTTTTACAAACATACAAACAACGGACACAAAGCACAACCAGACCCGAAACAATTATTTGTGGATCGCACAAATAATTGCTCCGTGTGGGAATCGAACCCACGACCTCCCGTTGCAGTGGTATCGGCGTGGCGACCTAAACCACTGCGCCACGGAGGCAGTCAACAACATGCGTGGCATGTGAGGTTGGAGTGAAATTCTTGCACCTTGGAAAATGGCTCGATGGCGCGACGCTTGAGCTTGTTCACATTGCTATAATATTTGTGACAAGAGCTAGGAAACTACGGCCACTTACAGGTTCAGTTTGACAGAGTATGTAGTTAGAGAAGATGCGAGTACTAAAGTACCCAGTCTGAAGGACACCTTATAAAACGTCATAATAGGGGTGATCCAAAAGTAATGAAGGTAATACACGCTACGCTACGATTACTGTTGAAAAAATGATTTATTTTATTATCTCTCATAACAAGTTAATAAATTAATAAATTTAACCCATTAATGTCCCACTGCTGGGCAAGCGTCTCCTCCCGTAATGAGGGGGGGGGGGTTAGGTCTTAAGTCCACCACGCTGGCCAAGTGCGGGTTGGGGACTTTGCATGCCCTCAATAAATGTATTAACAAATTTTAGGCATGCAAGGTTTTCTCACGATGTTTTCCTTCACCGTTGGAGCATGTGATAATTATTTCTAATACACACATAACTTCGAAAAGTCATTGGTGTGTTGCCTCGGGTTCGAACCTGCGACCACTTGCGTGGGAGGTACCAACTTATACCGCTCGGCTATCACTGCTTATCTAACAAGTTAATACATTTAATCAATATCTTTTCAAATGCCGATATTCCCATAGAAATAGTTTGTTTGATTATACAATCTCACTCACAGCCTAAATTAAACATGTTATCAAGGTTTTTTTCTTACACGCCCGAATTTCAAAGGAAAATGACAAAATAATTATCCGAATTATTTTAAAATTCTCGAGTTTTGAACGTAGCAACGATGTACACAACATTTAGAGATGAAATTTCATACTTTAAATTGAACCTAACTAAAAAATAAATTACGCTACTTTTCATAAAATTCTTTAACCATTTCACATAAAATACTCTCTTTTCAAACGACCTTTATAAAACAATAAAGAGCAAACATCATGTAGTGCTTAAAACAAAATGGCCACTTAAAATGTCAACCATCAAATAGTCGTTTAACGATCAACGATAAGTGAGTTTAAGCACATAAGTTAGTACATACACTTATCTCAAAACTGTATTTATGTGGCTATTAAATATTATCGCGGTTAAAAACTGTATGGAACGCTTTATTTTGCGGTTTATTGTCTCATAATATTGTGAATAAAAGTCAATATAAATATGATACTTAAAAAGGAAAGCTAAAGCTAACAAAAAATAAATTGACCATTTAGACTTGACTTGACGTGACACTTATTTCAACCCACAATGTCACTTATTTATACATATCCAAAAATCCAAATATCAAATAGATGTGACGGGACAAAATGGCAGCAAAAGTGTTAATATTATGTTCATGAAAAGATGAAATAAACACCTGTTATATGCCAAAATTTCTAAAAGGTTTTTAAGGGTTCTAAGTTTCCAACCATGCCATTTAGCATGGAACTCTCCTTCTCCCCAATCTAGCTCATTTTCATTTTGAAAAAAAAAAATAACTTGAATTTCATTGAGATTGCAGCAATTTGTGAAAAAATGACATCGTACAGAATTTTTTTTATAAAGGTCTAGAGACCGCCCGCGACTTCGTCCGGAAAACCTTTCCCGTGTAAATCCCGATCCCCCGGGAACTCCGGGATAAAAAGCCTATGTGTTATTCAGGGTCTTCAGCTACCTATATACCAAATTTCATCATAATCGGTTCAGTAGTATTTGCGTGAAAGAGTAACAAACATCCATACATTCTCACAAACTTTCGCATTTTTGATATTAGTAGTATATCATCTGAAAATATACCTAAACATCGTTACAAATGTTCGTTTAAACCAATAATAAAAGCTAAGTTTGATAGCTAAGTTACATGTTACCACAGGATTTTATGTAACAATATAAAGTGCAGGCTCCCTCTCTACATGAAACAATTCAAGCCATCCGAAGACTTGAGAGTTCAACACTAAAATGAGAAGCAAATTGTTCAATTTACTAAATAACTGAGCAAATTTATCGCATACTGAATATTACTTTACAAGTGCCGTACTCTGTTAAAGCAATGCAAGTTTTAACAAATATAGCGGCAGAGAGATTAAATTAATTATTTTATGGTCATAATAATATGGGGCAATTTTCTAGCAAGCTATTTGGAGGAGCTATCGAGATTTTTGCTTGAAGGTCCGATCAGCGCCCCTTGCGTATTTCGGATGAACTAAACATAATAATATGTTAAAACTATATTATGGTCGCTAACGAAAAGAGTAGCTAAAATATTATTCTTAGCTGCTGTTCTCACCTTCAAAATTGACGGTAAATTCACTAACTGTAAATGAACTATAATAAAATTATAACTTATCATTTAAATAAACTAGAAACAGTCTGAAAATAGTAAACGTCTATTCTGAATCGGTATATTGCTATCTCTTTCTCACGTTGCTTTTTGAATCTCAGAGTACGTCCCGTGATATCAATATTGGAAGTGTTTTCTAGTATACACTAGATCCTTAATAGGGTTAAGATAAAAGGGTAGATAGTTCCAAGAAAAGTTTGTATAGAGAAAATTGTATACTGATAGTAAAATGGCTGTAGGGTCCTGTATTTTACTTAGTAACAACCCCATCTGTTTGCCGGAGGTGGAGGTGGTGAAACTTTAGTTTTCTGATTGGAACTGAAAACAGCGGTATTTTTTATCAATTTAAGAATGCTCAATATATTTTACTTAATTAAATATTTTTTAAATATGGTAACTATAATTTATGTTACCTTTAAGTTATGATACGTAGTAACGTAGCGCCACCCGTTTTATTAAAATAACTTTTTTTTTAATTTAATCTAGTTTTTTAAGTTTCCGCCAATATTTTCGTCATTATACAACTTTTTTCCAGCAGTAAATTCATACATTATCCGTGACAACGTTGAAATTCTTCATCTTAAATTTTCTGATGGTAGAAAAAGTTCTTACCTATCATGAATAGTAACTACTTACTTCACAAAATCAAGTAACAAAGCAGAAAAAAGCTCAAAAAATTAAAAGCAGTTCTTGAATTTAAAGTGGGAACACCCTGTTTGTACGTGATCGAAATAACGCAACAACCTCTACGTTGAACCGAGCACCGTAAATTAGTTTAATTACTGTTGGCCAATTAGGGCCCGTCTGATGTATTCAGTTGAAAATTTCGCCTTTATTTTGTCTACTCCCGGCTTTGTTAGTAGCTAACTTTAGTAAAATTCATTAGTTTTAGCAACAAAAAGATGTGTAGGTTAAATCCGTGATTTTGTAGACAGTTGGACTACGAATACGAATGTAGTTTGTTAGAAATTTGGATGTTTTGATAAAAAATTAGAGCAGCGCTATTTTCTATTCTCGGTACTGTCTACTAAAGTCCGACAGCTTAACAGAGCCTTGAAATGTACGATTTAAAAGAATTACAATTATTCGTTTTGTGTATTTATACAATAAAATAACGGTATCAAACAGTCCAGCCGTATGATTACCATCAGCTGTCTAAGACTGTGAAATACTTATGTTCTAAACGCCAACTATCATATCTCTCTGTAATCTCGGTCAGCTGCTAACCTTGCGTATATGGCTCTCTACTAAGATGTTAGACTATAGTAAGCGTTTGACAATTAAAATAATATTAAAAAAAAAGTACCAAGGGCGCTGATTAAGGTTTTCATAGAATTTGTCAATAGCTATTCCTCTGTCGTTAATCAATAGCGGATAGTCTGTAGAAGTAGGAAATTGCCCAAAAGGTACTTCAATGGAGTATAAGAGAGAGAACTTTAACCAAGAATCAATGGGAAAAAATTGAGCTCATGTTTTTAAAAGCAATGCAGTTAAAGTTAAAAAGTAAAATCGTTTCTCTTCCTTAGTCATTTTGTATAAAAAAATAATGAATTAATTTCTACCCACTTTTGTCCTTTCCCAGTCTCTAAATTACATGAACAAGTAATTATTTCAATGAATAGTCCATTGCGCTTTTACATTTTCTTCAGGACAAAACAAATGCCTGAAAAACCTTTCATAAAACACGTTTTTAATGCAATTATGCGAAGTTTTTCAAATTATACGTTTCAAACATTCAGTAACACGGAATTAATTACTCAACGTTTTTAAAGATGCAGGCTGTCTCTTAAAAAACGAAAAGGCAATAATTAGGGGAGGGTTTTTATACGGAAGTACTTTTTACGTAATTGGAGGAGTTAATTAGATCGTTAATGGGGTAATAACGGTCCTGGCGGTTGTTCAAACACTTTATTTATTGTTTAAGAGTTTAATGTTTGAATAAAGGTTTGGATTGTTGATTTTCTTTTACAAATTGTAATTTGTTTAATTACGTAAATGACTATGTGTCCTGTGTTTAAGTTTGTAAATGCGTTGTTGAGAGCTCGTAGCCTCTAGTGATATCAACAAATCGTTGAAGTGTCGCGTTTTTGCAACTTAATAAATACTATAATTTTATGAATTTTGGTTAATGATTCTCGATTATATTAAAGATATTGCGACATTAAGTCACTGTAATCAAATAATGCGTCTTATTTAATGCAATACAATGTTTTAAACCTATGAAAACTATCTAAAAATGGCCTTATAGTTTGACATAAGATAACTTTTATAACCGCATAAAAACGCTTCAATACTTGACATTCAGACAAGCTATCATCACAAAAGTCTTAAAGAAATACGACAACAAAATAAGAGTTTTAAAAAGAACATTGAAATCACAATGGCGCCGTCTATAACAGCAAAAGATATCGTTTCAAACCTTTTGAAAGAAACTGAAAGCGATGTCATTTGAAAGCGGTAAACCGTTGCGATACTATAATAGTGGGTAGTATAAAAACACGATTATCTATCCTGTAATTTTCTTTGAGCGAGATGAACCACTACTAGTGGATTTCGTTTAACTGTTTTAGAACTCTAATGAAGATATTTTTTTGTGAGTTTTTAAGAGATGCAAGCAGTCTTTTGTGAGTTTACAGTACACTAAGCGAGTTTTACGAACAGAATGAGAGTTTTCCAAAAGATGTTTTTTTTTTCATTCGCATATGTTACTTAACATAAACCGTGATCAGTTGTGTTACTAATGGCAAACACAGCTTAAACATAACTGTTTTCCTATATGCTGTGTATAATGTAGTAAGAAGATTAGACTAGAAATTATGCAAATTTACGAAAGTAACCAAAAATAATACATAATATAGCCATACAACATTAAAAGCGCAAAATCACTCATAACATCAAATTAAACAAATCATAGTAGGGGACGAAGTCGAGCTCAAGAACAACAATAAAAACAGAAGTCAGAACAAAAATACAGTCACGAACAGCGATGCAAGGAATAAAACTTAAAGCGCAATACACACCAAGTCGCTGACCGGCCGACACAGCTCGCCGACAAAGCTATGTCGGCGACCTAGTACGCAATAGGGTAGTTTCTGATGTCGAATTTTGAAATCCGCGAATACGGATGCCGATGCCGAGTTTTTAATCAAAGCATGCGTGGATGCGAATGTGCGAATTAATGCGGATGCGAAAATTCGCAACACCCTAGGTCGTTGAATACATGGTTTTTTTTTTAAAGACAACTCCCGCACCAAGAATTGTTCTTGTGTCGCGGGGACTTTTACAAACATACAAACAACGGACACAATGCACAACCAGACCCGAAACAATTATTTGTGGATCGCACAAATAATTGCTCCGTGTGGGAATCGAACCCACGACCTCCCGTTGTAGTGGTATCGGCGTGGCGACCGTAACCTATAAACATCTTCATCCGTAAAAGGCTGCGCATGAATTGAATTCTAATTAATGCGAATGTTCATCGTTTGATGTTGTTCATTTCCGATGCGAGTTTTGGCGAACCCCCGTTACGTACACAAGCGCTTACTTGGCCAACTAGTCCGCCGACAAAATATAGCCGACATAGGTCGGCGGGTTGGCGACATTGGTGGGTATTGTGCTTAAACACAGCTTGAATATAATTTATAACCTTTACTTTTGCACTCGTTTAAACACGTTTAAAATGCTTTATTGCTGGCAACTTTTTATGATATTTATGTAAACTGTAAAGGGTATTAATTTGTAAACGATGTAAATAGTTTTGTGCACGATTTGAGTTCAATGGCTTTTTGATAATGCTTTTCGTATTTAAGCTTTAGTAATAAATATTATAAAGTATTTGAGAAGGAAACTTAACAGTTTAATTATTGCGCAAATTATTAAAACATTAGCAGAAGATCTAATTAGGTTTTGAAACATACAAGTGCGACTAATGCTACATTTATGTCTCGTTAATTATTTGACAGAAATTCCAAATTAAAAACATTTTCTTTCGTAAAATGTACCATAAATTATAATTATATAAAAATCTAATTGGAACACAAATTAAGAAATAAGAGCAGTGATTACCTGACTCTATCGACTGTCGACAAACGAGTGGTTATCGATAAATATTGCATAAAAACTGATGAGCGCCCAATGCGCTTTCGCAAAAACTGTTTTATTAAAGTAATTTTAAACGTCAAAATTTCGATAGTACCGATTCTGGGAAATTTGAACAAATTTTAATAATTGTTTTCAATCGTTCACCTCCCATCAATAACACTATAATTGATTTATTCCACATTGCAATTGAATGGAATTCATATGAAATCCGCACCCGGTTTCAATTGCATCAAATAAATCAACGCAAGTGACAAACAGCATCAATAAACAGATTTTCGAAGCAAATTCCAGTGAAATTCACGAGTAAACAAATTGGAAACTGTACGAAATAAAATAGTATTGAATGGAACACAAACTGTTGGGAAATACTGTGGAAAGACTGGAAAACTGGACAATTTGTTACTCCATTCACTATTTTGTTGTGGAAACAAAATGTTACGGTTAAATACTGAGATGTGTTTATTTGGTTTGTTTTCAGACAGTTTAAATGATTCTTGCGTCGCAGGGGACTTCACTATCGTGCAAATTGCGGACACAAACGTTCAATGGCAGCTTAATGCAATCAAATCACATGGTATTCGATGGTTCAGTACGGCAAAATACGGTTTTTTAGTCCAAGTCTAATCAGCTACATTTCGTAAAAAGTATTTTGCGAAACGTCAAAAACGCTTTTAGCCCTTTAAATCCTGATGTAGTGACACAGCGATTGAATTTTATTAAGTAATGTCATTATAATAATAATATAATATTAAAATAATAAAACCACTTACGTACCCATTTCGATACCCTCACCTAAGTATTAGTAAGTATGTACTAGGTGCCGAGAACTCTTTTATGGGAAAAGGTTATATTATATGGATATTACGTCATCAATCATCTCATGTGATGGATAGCTTAACTGACAGGTGACCACTCAATATAATATCACTTATGGAAATAGGAAGTACACGTGTATCCGTCAGCTATTTTTGTAACGAGTGTCCATTCTGTGGTAGGGATACAAGCAACATATTATTATATAGATGTGGTAGTCGAGTCGAATTTACTTAGTAAACTCGAATCTGTAGACAATTTCAATTACGCAATGATAACCCGTGGTAATCCAAAAACAAAACTTCAATCATTTAAACACGTCTTGATTTGGTAATCAAATTTTCGATTTTACGTATAATATATAATTTTACGTCAATACGCATTCAATTTAAACATTCAAAATAATATGCAAAATAATATTTTAATAATCAATGGCTATTTTGACAGCCGAGATTTTTAAACTGGCATCTCCCACTTAAGTGGTCCACGGTTCAAGCCCGAGGCAACACACTAGTGACTTAGAAGTTACATATTATGCATGTGAATGCATTGCATGCATTAGAAATAACTATGACTTGCTCCAGCGGTGAAGGAAAACATCGTGATGGAACCTTGCATGCCTAAAAGTCGTAATTAAGATTTTAAACATGAAAACCTCAATGCTTTATTTTTTCTTGTACTTTCAATTTTCTTAATCACAAAACAACTAATTTCTTGACACACACTAAGGTTTAAGTAAGTCGAGAGTGTCGGCATCTTAAACAGCATCGTCATCCATCATTCTAGTTTTCATAGTAGGGCCCAGCCTCGATTCTTCGACGTCACTGTGTAAGTATATTTCCATGTCCACCGCACCTTTCTACACTATAATGATGCATGGAGTATACAATATATTATGTTTTGTGACTAGTCGCTGAATATTATTTTATGATGTGGTGTTTTTATTAAAAGAAACGGTGCTACGTTTAAGATTGTTTTATTTCTTTCGAAGCACGAATTGTCTGACGCATGGGGTGGATGATTCCAATTCACGGCAGACATGTTAGTGTATAAGAAAAAATATTATTTTGTTCTAACAGTTAAGGAAAATATTGTGAATGCTTAGTTCTTGTCATCAACGAATAATAAAAGGTACAATTAGTTACATATGCCTACCTATTAACCTCCTTCCCTTTCTAATAACATCAACAACAATTAATCTAAGTAATTAAAAAATATCTCCTCAAAGCTTTAGAAATGGAATGCACGCCACAATAAAATTTTACCTTATTTTATTGTGGCCTAATTAAATTATGAAGCCTTAGTACTTTGATGCGAGGACCTTGTTATTTATTACATTTTTATTGATCATTGTTACCTCTATGAAAACATTTAATAAAAATGATTTTATCACCTATTTAAAGAAATGAATAAAAATTATATCATTGTTTTATCGGATTACTATCCTACTGATGTTACAAATGCAAATGTTTGTGAGGATGAATCTAAATAATTATGTTTGCTACTGTTTGTACATAATCTACTGTACCTACCAATTGTAATCAAAAATCTGTTCATTCCTTAATAATAACCTAGATTAAAATATAGTGCACGTTTTTCCCCGCGATGTTTTTCACGCGCACAAACTTGCGATCAGAGACTAGTGTTTTATAAACCCTTCAAAACCCAGACACAACAGTCATGTCTCGAGCGATATCTCTTCAAAGCAATAAAGTAAATGGAGCGCACACGACTTTGCAATCCCACCTCCTTGCATTCCTGTGGCCCTGGTACCTGAGATACCAGCCCGTGGAGTGCAGTGACCTCGTTATTCACAGTTCGTTTACTCTTTAAGCCTTGGACAAACTGCTACCAGAAGTAACTAGATGGAAACTCACTTTTGGCCAATATTGTGAGCAAGATGTTTACTGAGTCAAATTTCACGCAAGTATGTATTATAAACAATAGCATCTAACCCGCTTGTTTGTGGTAAGATAAAGAAATTCATTTTGGAAAACAATGGTTACCTTTGTTTGACTCCGAATCTTCTACTATAGTTAGACAACTCAGAAGATAATTCTAGTATGTATTGTCCAAAAAATAGTCATGTTTTTCAATTATAGTTGTACCAAAAAAGTCACCGCCAGCTTCATAAGCCTACGGGTCAGTGATGACATAAGTTCAGAATTTTGTATTCCATTCCTAAACGCAAACCTTGTATACACAGCTCTCAACAAGTTATTGAGCTATACATTCAGGCAGAAGTCCATCAAAATTGGTTTGGCGGTTTAACGGTACAGCCATAACACCTTTGCGTACACGACCCTTTCGCATTTGAGTAAGTATGGATGAACAAAGATAAAGTAACGAACCGAGACTATTTCGAGTGCTTCATAAATAAAGAACTCTTTCACATTCAGTTATATTTTCCTGTCAACAACATAAACGCTATTACCTTCCAGTAAATACTTACATAACCCAATCTGTTATCGTAAAGAAGTTTTTTGCATAAGCAAATAAACTGTGGAGCGAATCTAGTTTCCGTACCTCATTCCGTTCACTCACAATGTCTGAATATGAAATATTGCTTCAATTTACTGCCAACCCGCCCTTGGAAGGGTTAAACTAAGGGTCGTTCACATTACCCAAAAGGTATTATCATGAATAACTTGAGAGTCCATCGCTGATTAGATATCGTTTTTGTATGAAAAGTTATGTCTTTCTAACAATAAACATGTGTTTCAAAAGTGATGTATAGAGGTATGTGTACTAAAATTGTTTTGCTCTACTACTATCGACTACCGACAACCGGCTAGCTATCGAGATATTATGTATGAAAATCTGATCAGCGCCTCTAACGGGCGTCGTAGGAACTATTGTGGCCGTACATTTTAATTGTCAAACTTCCGATACTCGGCAGTACTGACTGAAGAGAATTGCGCTACTGCATGTACTGTATATGTAATTTTGTTTGTACTAAATGTCAAACGGTATAGAGAATTTGACACTTGAATGACAGAAGTTCGATAACATATCAAGGATCGAATATTCGTGATGGCGTTTGAATCGATATAGTTTTTCTTTTGTAAGTAAGCGTTTATACAATGTATTTAAAAGTTATGGAATTTCTTTAAGGATTCTTTTTTTTACTAATATTTGTAAGAACCTAAGGTTTCTAAGAATGTTAGTCTATGCCCAAGATCAAACAAAAGTTATTCGACCTTTTCCTTCGCCGAAATTGATTGAGATATTTGTTTAAGACTTAACGGGTCAGTGTGTGACGTCATCGGCGGATTCAATTTGCGCTGGAACAAAAGTGTGCGATGTAGGGTTTGACATTCACTAACAATTTGTTTGAACATTGTGTTACTTTTACTTAATAGGTTTGGTTAGTTTACTCACGGGTATGTGGTATGAGGTTTTTATGCAATTCGTGGAGAGCTGTTTTCATGTGATTATTCGTTATTAAAAAGGAAAGCCAATAATACAATTGGTTTTTTCTATAAGTATTCTAGGGAAACTTATAAACATATATATTATGTTAACGTGTACCATTTTAAAAGAAGGAGACTTATACAGTTCTATACTTATACTCAGCTTGCTTACGTCTGTATTAAATCAAAGAAATGTGTGTTATAAGGTAGACTGGGAGAGAATTCTTCAGGCATTAAGTACTCCTTGAATTTTATCTACGCGTATGTTTTAAATAAATAAATAAATATTATTTTAGAATAGACTACCCCTTTTTCATCAGGGAAAAGGCTTGGCAGTAATGAATTTCTAATTTATTATTTTGAAATGCAATGAGTGGTATTACATAATTCTCATCGGCTTGAACTTAAAGCCGAAGCCTTAACTCATTTTGTTAAATTTACGTCGGGATTGCGTCTACCGTGTGCCGAACTCGATACAATCCATTAATTTAATTGATTGATCCAACTAATTTCCTCAGTAACTAAATAAACATCAATCAATTCCTTAACAAGTTACATAAGCTAATAAGCATTTTCTTTATGTAGGTATCAAAAGTAATAACCCTAAAATTCTTGTGATGAGATTCCCCACTGATTTTTGGATAAAATGGATTAAACTTTATTTTGGTCGCATGTTCAAAACAGTTTATTTTTCCACTTTTGATTTTGGGGTTTTTGTCCATGCGGACACGTCAAATCCATCATGCCTTATAATACATAAATGAGCTTTTTAAAACAGCGAAAAACTTAATTACACTGGTAGCTTCCTTTCGCGTTCTAAATCACCAATTTCAGGCACTAATATTTCCCGTTTTCAGTGGTTAAGCTTGTTGTAACGTCTGCATCGCTACAACATACACATATTACACATAGACATTAATAATAACTTATCTTTGCTTTTTAAACACAAAAAATATATCTGTTTATTTCTTGTTAAGTCCAATATATCGCAATGTAAATAAGAGTCTCATAAATTAGGTGAAAATAAAATTATTGTACAGAGACGTAGTTTTAATCGAAAGTTATTACAAATAAATTATTACATATTCATTAGAATGGATGATCTTGTATTTAACCTAGTAACAAGATTATCTCAAAATAATATATAAATCATATTACAAACCGAAATATACTGTTATAGAGCCGAGAATTTCTTAGAAAATGTCTCGAATCACGACAAAAAAGGGGTTGAGTAACAATAAAATTATTTCCCTTAATTTTGTTATGCAATCATAAATCATTGTGCGTTCACCTTGCCTTGCTCCCAAGAGCTTGAGCGTGAAGTTTGGCGAATATTAATCAATTTTAATTAGCATTTTGTTTTATGTTCTGATCTTGGAAGCCGATAACTGAAGTTGCAGTTTCGTGCGAGTCATGGTGTTTTGTAAAGGGTTAGTAATTGCGTTCTTTGGGTGAAATTTTACGGTAAAATCGGCCTCTTGTTTGTTGGAACTAATCGCATGCTTCTCTTCTTTTGAACTTTTGACGTGAATCTTTACACATAATTGAATGAAAAGAAATGTAGATAATGTATAATTTCGTTGATTTTTAGTAAAAGCTTTATTTAAGACAAGCTTTCCACCATCGGCTTTGCCCATGTGGAATTTCACACCCTTCTGGAGGGAATTTACTCAATGCCTCCACCTCCCATTAAAATACATGACAAACAGCATCTTGCGTCCAGTAGTTTTTGTTATGTTTTATCTTTCAGTCAGCCAAGCCAATGTCTTAGTAACGGTAGAGTTTTTATATAGTTTTTTTTTATTGGAATCAAAACCAGTACTTGTAATTTAAACAGCACGTTTCTCTGGCTCAACACAATTTCGATATAACATTTTAATGACACTCCCAAACATCCATTAAGTTATGTAAAATTGGTATTAAATCCATAATTAAAACGCGATTTCGTATTAAATTTTCACACATACTGTCGACTATGAATAGTAATTATTTGGAAATTTACATGAAACATAATCTCTCAATTATTAAGTTCCATTGTAATAAATTTACGGTCTAATAATTTTAATGTAATTGTCGCTTAAACCTTTGAGTTGGACGGACATGATACTGTGTATTATTGTATTAAATTAAGGTTTGTTAAGGGTCAAGACAAAGGGCCTTGTTGTGGGGAAATTGAAGATGATATCGTGGTGACGATCCGTGAAGTAATTGAGTTATTTCTATAGGAAATGTTGTTAAATAGATTAGAATTTGACCATCCATTGTTTGGTTTTGAGACAGAGGGACAGAGGTTTTTAAGCAGTACATTGATAGTATAAGTACCGAATTTACACACATAAAACATGTGTGTAAATTCGGCACCTTTTTCGGCAATTTCTTGATCTGTTGGTTTTGTTTATGAGATACTATTTTCCACTTATAATAAAGTTACTGTTTTGATGATAAACAACCGAAAGAAAATTAAAAATAAAAATTCTACTCGCGTACTAATTTTATGTAAATTGGTTCGGTAGTTTAGGCGTGATTGAGTAACAGACAGACAGACAGAGTTACTTTGGCATTTATAATATGCATTAACACTAAATAGAAACAAACAGCGATCAGCAGACCTTCCACACAATAAAACAGACACAGTAACATTAGCGCAGTACATTTGTAGAGCAAACAGCCGGTGGAAGTGCATTTAAAGCTATCACTAACTCATGCATTATTCACGCAGTTAAATAACACCTAAGTAGAACCTCAGATGTGTGATTACGTGACACCTTGCTAAGAGTAGTTTGGGTTAAGTACTTGAGTGGTACTATATTAATTGACTATGGAATATTAATTATAGGAACGTGTAAGATTACTTTCAATGGCTGTTAGAGTAAACAGGACAATGTTTGTGTCATCTGTATCACAAAAAGAATAAGAAGATAGGATTTTTTTAATGATTTTATTGATTTTGTCCATATAAATAAGATGACATAAGATTCATAGACGGGTTTCTTAGTTGTTGCTTCTGCAGCCATATTGAAAACTAGCTGACCCGCGCAACTTCGCTTGCGTCACATAAGAGAGAATGGTTCAAAATTTTCCCCGTTTTTGTAACATTTTTTATTGCTACTCTGCTCCTATTGGTCGTAGCGCGATGATATATAGCCAATAGCCTTTCTCGATAAATGGACTAAATAACACTGAGAATTTTGCAAATCGGACCAGTAGTTCTTGAGATTAGCGCGTTCAAACAAACAAACAAGCTCTTCTGCTTTATAATATTAGTAGAGATAGGTATGCAAAAAGGTTTTCAGAATTTTGCAAGCAATAAAACAATTTACCTCATTTCCAAGTAACGAATGTGGAAACTAGAACACAGTACATTAAGAGCAGGTGTGTCAAATCACCTCTATGAATAAATGGGACCGAGCAAATATTTGGCCAGACGAAGTGCTCCAACTAGCTGGGCGCCATGGTCGCGCAAATTGAAGGAATGAAATGTGTTTTGTTTATAGGTATGTAGAAGAGAACAGTAGCTCGTTTCTCTACCACTATCGACTACCGACAACCGGCTAGCTATCGAAATTTTGACGTTCAGAATGTACTGCCAAATCATTTCCTACGACGCCCGTCAGAGGCGCTGATCAGATTTTCATACAAAATTTCTCGATGACAGTTCGGTTGTCGGTAGTCGATAGTAGAAGAGAATCGAGCTACAGAATGTACTGCCAAATAATTTTCTACGACGCCCGTCAGAGGCGCTGATCAGATTTTCATACAAAATTTCTCGATGACAGGTCGGTTGTCGGTAGTCGATAGTGGTGGAGAATCGAGGTACTGATTAGACGAGGAAAGCTTTTGACGGTATTATGAGATTAAACTAGCATGCATAAAGTCAAATCGATTACGGTATTAATGTGTGATATAACAATTCTAAATCAATGCAGCTGTGCATGTGCTAAGGATACAACTTATCTCACGCGGCTCTGCTTAATTGTACATTTACAGTTACTATATGCGTACGCATTTTGTCAATATTTCAAGCGTTTACGTGTTGTCAGTATCAATATAGTGCAAAGAGTTTTTTATGGAAAAGAGTGTTTTATGGAAACTCCCTTAAATATTTATTTCTAATATTTGTTATTAAAGCGGTAAAAAACTGCACCTTCTGTAAAACTTTAAACTGTCTCACTTTCACGACTCATGAAATAAAGCCTCGTGATAGACTGAAAGCAAAATCTTAGTAATTTAAGGTCCCGTTTTTACTGTTAGGGACCCAAAAAAAAACAACAGAGCAGTTTATTCTTAATGTGTAACAGACCTTCTAATCTAAGTATACTAATATTATAAAGCTGAAGAGTTTGTTTGTTTGTTTGTTTGTTTCTTTGTTTGAACGCGCTAATCTCGGAAACTACTGGTCCGATTTGAAAAATTCTTTCAGTGTTAGAAAGCCCATTTATCGAGGAAGGCTATATATCATTACGCTACAGCCAATAGGAGCAGAGTACCAGTGAAAAATGTTACAAAAACGGGGAAAATTATGATTCTCTTATGTGACGCAAGCGAAGTTGCGCGGGTCAGCTAGTGTACAATATTAGTATGGATTAGTATTAGCAATCGTGGTCACAAGCTGATTATACAACGGGAGCATGTTGCAAGCTAGGCAAAATGTCAACTCCACAAAGGTCATATTGTCTGACCTTATTAAACACGTTATTAATTATTCAACCTGAAAGCTATAAATAAAACGGAAAATTCATAGTAAAAATAAATTTTCTGTGCGGACGTAAACATTTACGTCGCCCTAGAAAGACATTCACAGATCATATCCGTGATGTCTTGCAAAAAGTCAGGTGCGTAGTACTCGTAATCGGCGGTCCTGTATGACAAGATGTATGGATGTGAATGAAACAAAAGAACTTTGCGTATGTAAATTTTAGGACTTGTCATAATATTTTAAAGTCAAAAAGTATAAGTAAAAGTAAGGCCTTTTACTACATATCAATATGTACCTTTTGGTTATCGTTTACAAGTTTACAGCCGTAAAAATCAAAATCAAAATCAAATCATTTATTCATTTAGGTCAAGTGCTGACACTTATGATAGTCAATGATACAGAGAGTGAATTTACCGCCAGTTCGGAAGGTAGGGCCAATGAGAAGAGCTGGCAAGAAACTCCTGGCCACTCTTTTTAATCGCCAAATGATTTTAACAATATTTATGCTGGTATAAAACATTGATGATGTAAGTAGCTGCTACCTACCAACACTACCGAACACACTTTGGTCATAAATTAAATTAAATCAATATATTAAGGTGCTAAAAAACAAGATATAAATAGTATTGGAAGCATGATGGGAGCATCTACCCACATAGAGTAATGAAATCATAAGAGGCATTTCAAGAGCATACTGTGGTAAAGGAAGTACAGTTATTGAAACGTAGTTACTTTAAAATTATGGCAGTCACCACACCCAGGACGACCAGTCACCCCAAGCAGCACCCGTTCACGAGTATGACGCGTGGACCAGCCATCACCCCCTTCGCACATATTAGAGGGAAGGGGGTGACCCGGCACACGACGCCGCCGCAAGCAATGACATTTTAGTGAGCATGACGAACCTTAGCATGGGAGCCCACCATTTCAATGAAAAAAAAACATAATGAATACCACTGAGACTCGTGCAATACCTCTCTGTTACAGAGTTGAAATGACTGATTAATGTTTATATAATGCAAAGATGTATGTATAAATATATAGATATTTAATCTTGATTTGTGTAGAACGCGTAACTAACTAATCCCATGTTTTCTTATCCATTAAGTAGTCGTCAATCTTATAATAACCCCTTTTAATAAGATGATCTTTAACAACTGTTTTGAATTTTTGTTGGGGAAGATCCATAACACTGCTAGGGAGTTTGTTATACAACCGAACACCAAGACCTGCAAATGAGTTGTGTACTTTTTGCAATCTATTGCAGGGACCTACTAATTTGTGCTTATTTCTGGTATTAATGTTATGCATGTCACTATTCTTAGCAAACGAATTGATGTTTTGTTTGATGAACATCAAATTCGCAAAAATATACTGTGATGCCACCGTCAGTATACCTATTTTCCCAAATACCTCCCGCAAAGAGTCCCGCGCTCCTAAGCCGTAAATAGCGCGAATTGCTCTTTTTTGAATTACGAAAATTGTGTCTATATCAGCCGCCTTGCCCCAAAGTAGAATACCGTAGGACAAAACGCTGTGAAAATACCCAAAGTAAACCAGTCTTGCCGCATCTACACCAGCAAACTGTCTTACTTTTCTTATTGCATAGGCTGCGGAGCTGAGCCTGCCCGCGAGCTTAGTTATTTGGGTGCCCCATTGAAGCTTATTATCTAAATCTACACCTAGGAAGGTTGCGGAATTGACCATGTCTAATACCTCACCATTTAGAACTACGTTCGTACCTAGATTCCTAGCGTTGGGCATGGTAAATCTAATGCATTTAGTTTTCTTTGAATTTAACAACAAATTGTTGGCTGTAAACCAATTGAGAACCTGTGTAAGAGCACCATTTACATCGTCAAAATCAGTTTTCTTACGATCTACTTTAAATATAAGCGACGTATCATCAGCAAATAGTACGATATCACACAGATCCTGTACCTGATGTGGCAAATCATTAATATAAACCAGAAAAAGGAACGGACCAAGGATGGAGCCCTGTGGTACCCCGAGACTAACCGCAGATCCAGTGGATCTTGACCCATTTATGTCTGTATAATGCACTCTCTCGGACAAGTAGGATGCAAGTAAGTCAAGTGCCACATCCCCAATTCCGTAGTACTTAAGTTTATATAAAAGAGTATTGTGGTCAACACAATCGAACGCTTTGGAGAGATCGCAAAATACCCCAATAGCATCCTGCGACATCTCCCAAGCATCGAAAATATGTCTAATAAGTGTGACCCCTGCATCGATGGTAGATCGACCCTTTGTAAAGCCAAACTGTTTGCTGTGGAGTAAATTATACAAACTGAAATGGCTTTCTAGTTGCTCTAATATAGCCCTTTCAAATATTTTGCTAATAGCAGGCAAGATGGATATTGGTCTAAAGTTACTGGGCTCAGTTTTACATCCGTTTTTAAACAGAGGAATTATCTTACTGTGCTTCATTAAATTAGGAAACACACCTACATCTACACATCGATTAAAAGTTGCAGCTAAATGAGGTGCTATTTCAGCGATAATACTCTCAAGTAACTTTACAGAAATACCCCACAAGTCCGCAGTATTTTTGGAATTAAGCGACTTGAATACTCTGATTACGTCAGAGGGGTTTATATACTTAAAATAAAATGAGACATTGCACTGACTCACATTGCTCCTAAGTAATGATCCTGCTTTAGCGGTAGAGGAATTTAAGGAACTAGTCGTAATGACTGGTATGTCAGAAAAATAATTATTAAATGTTTGAGCTACGCCTAGGCTATCTGTAATAACCCGATTGTTAACATTTAACTCGAAGTCGTGATCGGGTGGTGTTGATCGTCCTGTTTCATTATTGATAATATTCCAAGTTGTTTTTATTGTGTTGTTGGAATTTTTAATCTTGTTGCTTAAATACAAAGACTTAGCAGCGGCACAAGATTTTTTAAAGATTTTTGAATAATTCCTAACATATTCAAGAAAACCTGGATTGAAATTGTATTGTTTCATGGCATACAGCTCATACATCCTAGCTCTACTTTTGTAAATTCCTACAGTCGCCCAATCGCAAAATTTCAGTTTTGTATTTTCCTTAGCGATCGTTTTTTCTTTAAAAATCGTATTAAACTGAGATTCAATAACGCTAAACAAAGATTTATAGAGATCATCTGGGTCATTCTGAGTAATATCAATGTTGGAAATCTTGGCGGCTACCTCATGATTAAACAATGTCAAGCGGTTGTGTGTAATAGGTCTAAAAGTTATCGTGTTAGATTTGATAACGTTCTTCCTAGAGAAGACGGCGTAGTTGTGACAGTCTGTGTTTTTCATACACTTGCTGGCACTTTATCTAAATAGATAAACCAACACTTACCGGTGAACCAGTAAAAGTGGCTCTAATTTATTAGCCAATATTATAGTAGGCCAACCACTTAGTAAAGGGCCTAGTATACAAATTGTGCGGGTAGCGAAGGCAATGAAACATTTAGGATTAAGAACATCATTCGATGAACGGTTGCTTATTCGCTACGCTACAATTACGAGTATAACTTTTTTATTTACATCTACCTTATAAAGGCTCTCTTGTCTTTAGGTTGTCGTAATATATAAGGAAGATATTTCTAAGAGAATACTAAAGATAAACATAAGGTTTCCGAAACTTTAATAATAAAAAGCAAAAAGATGCTTTTACGTTTAAAACGCTTATTAAAGTAATTAGAAGCAGAATATTTCACAGTTCAAATTTCCGGATAATTGCTTTGGTAAATTATCTCGGCCCTCGAAAGATGGTATCGACTCGATAATTTTGCGACTCCGTAATACAAATAAGAAAATACGAAATTTTGTATCTCATTTTCAGGTTTTATAGAATGATATTTTGCATTTAACTGAGCAATAGATTCCTTTTTTTTTAGAAGATTGTTTATAGTTAATCTTTTTTATGTACCTATTTAAGAAGGGGTTTGATTTCCACCCAGAACATAAGTTTTATAGTCCAATTATAGTTACTTCGACAGCATAGACAGTGTCCGTTATTTGAATGTTTGCCAGAATACCGACTACACGAGTCAAATTTTCAGTGCGGTATTGACACTTTTAATTACAATAAAAAACAGTTGGGCAAGTTCAACACGTGGATGCTATGGACTCAATTTGCCAGAAGAGTAAATTCAAAATCAACCTTTCACATACAAATTTCGATAAAAGTAATTAATTTTATTTGATAAACGGACGTGCCCAAAAATAGAGCCATTTTATTTCCCATCTATTTTCGTCCTCAACAATAAAATTTGGACCAAACTGAACGTAGGTAGTATCAATACGGGGCTTTTGTGAATTTCCTCTTTACAATATTGATACAATATTCGTAAAACGTTTCCAAAATTGAATTTGAAATAACACTCAACCACATTGTGAGGTTGGACCAAGAAGTATTCAATATTTTACTATTTATATCTTTCCCAATATTATAAATGCGAAAACCTGGCTCTACGTATATCTGTTGTGCTTTCACAACGAATATATTGAACCTAAGCAAAGATAAATAATCTGAGAAAAAACAACATGACCATCAACAACCGGCTAGTTATAGAGAAATTTTGTGTGAAAATCTGATCAGCTCCACTAGCGGGCTCTGTAGGAACTATTTTAGCAGCATATTTTAAATGTCAAACTTTCGATACTTGACAGTACCGACTGTAGAGAATTGCGCTACTGTTGTTTGTAATAGATTCTGAAATCATATACGATGACAGTTGAAGTCTCATGTTAAAATTGACTACTTTTTTCAATATCAATATTCATTTTCCCAAATTGCACGCAAGCAAAATCGCGGTTCCCTTAGTTATTTCATAACCTCGAATTTTCTCGAAAAATCGAAATCCCTTGAGGTTACAAAACTTTGTTTTAAAGTTTATACGCCTTCATTCCACCCTATACTGTGAACGTAAAACTTATCTACAGCAAAACATTTTGTAAGGATTATTTTTCTCGGAATAAGAACTTTGTTTGCAGCTAATGAGGCTTGTATCTCTAAAGTTTTGAGATAAGTGGCCGTCTTGTTGAGTTTTATAAAAGTTGTGTTTAAGTTTTTATGAAGTGTTGTGTTATCTGTGTTTTTCAAGCTGCAAAGATGTGCTAAATTATGCTGTAGAAGTAAAAGGTGGCCGTCTTAGCTTTGGTTTATTGGAAAGTCTAATTCAGGTCTGCTCGTCTGACGGACATAGTAGAAACTATTTTTTCAGTGCGTTTCTATCGTCAAACTTTCGACTGTATACCGTATTAATAATTCTAAAAAGACTTTTACAAACATAGAATGACGGACACAAAGTACGACCTGACCCAAAACAACGACAAATGCGAACAAATAATATAATAAAAATGGGCACCACAAACTCACGATATACTCGCAGCGACCCGACTATAGAACTAGTTCGTAATTATAACAATGTCATATGCAGATGCAAGTGGTCCGGTGGAACATAATAGCCTATCTATTTGCATCTGTAGTATGTCATGTAGAATGTACGTATGTTTAAGCCCGATCAAGTTGTAAGAAGTGGTATGAACTGCTGTTTGCTGCTAGATTAATATAATAATAATAATGTCCTCCTAGCCGATATACGGCTACGGCGGTCAGTTTCATTGAAACTGGCCATCTGTGCAGGACTTTGTTTATAGTGTCCAAGTGTGTGCACAATACACAGATACACTCTCTATTCCATCACTCTCGTAGTCTGGTGAGACGGATAATCGACACGACCAGTGAGAGGTCAGGCGCAGGACCGACGGCTTTACGTGCTCTCCGAGGCACGGAGGTCTTCGACCTCAACTTCCCAACTCCGGGCAAACTCTAAGAAATTCTTAACAGAAAATCTCAGAAAAGGCTTTTTGGCCCGACCCAGGATTCGAATTAAAATAATTTAAACAACAAATAATACAAACAGATTAATATAAACACGTAACATACATGTATTGTATACATAAGGTCACGCCTGTTATAATCAAAAGTTTATGAAATGCACCTTTTTTACGCCATTTATATTGTCAGTTCCATGTTATAGAGGACTAGTCTAATGACATGTACCGGGCACGATACTAATCTTCGGGCTAGTATAAAGCCTTTTGACAACAAATTAGAAAAATATTTGTGTTCATTATTTTCCAATATTTGACTGACATACTCATTAGGAGAACTTGTCAGTCTGAGTGAATCTCTTTTCTAATAAAATATGCAATTTTTCCCATTTTTTTCACCTAAAAATAAAATTACATTACGTATACATCAATTGTAGAGCCTATTTCAAAAGGTTCATTCATTTTATCAATTGAATGGCCTGTCAAATATTGATACCTTTTATTTGTAAACAAAAGTTTTTGCATTCATCAATCAATTGAAACGAGCGTATCATCAATTGTGTTGTTAAGTTTTATTTATTGAGGCTTTTCTGACTGACTAATATAGAATGCGAGTAATTTTTATTGCTGACTAAATTTCTGTTGGCAGAATATAATTATTTTAGTTTATGAACGTACATAATACCGAGCTATGAGATTGATGAGTTTAAAATTAAGTGAAGGTAAGTGGTAGATGGGAATTATTTTTTAATTCTTAGAAATAGTTTGAGATGGATTAATTTATTTAAAAAAATGTAATCAAGGGGAAATTTGCAGAAACTATATTATATACCATCAATATACAATATTAAACTCTACTGTTACTGAGCGACTGACTGATGAACAAGGCACAGCCGATATTACTGAGCGTTGAAAGTTGTAATTTGGTATGAAGATTCCTTAGGACATGTAGAGGAGCACTGAGAGAGGATTTTTGGAAATTCCACCGCGAAGGAGGTAAAATTTCACGAGGGCAAAGCTGCAGGCGGAAAGCTAGTATTATACATAGTTAACTTTTGATATAGTCATGACTCGTGTCATACCGCCAAAAATTCATAAATAAACAAATAGGAAGAGTACTGGTAATTAGTTTTCTAAATAAAAACAACATAACATATTATTAAAACTTGATTAACCTGTTAAAATGGCTAAAACCATTTGGCGATTAAAAAGAGAGGCCAGGAGTTTCTTTCCAGCTCTTCTCATTGGCCCTACCTTCCGAACTAGAGGTAAATTCACTCTCTGTATCAATGACTATCATAAGTGTCAACATTTGACCTAAATGAATAAATGAATCATTTTTTTTATATTATTTCTTAATAATATAAAAGGGTTTTTAGGTCGAATATCAAATGTCCTTGCCTACTCCAAGTTGAAGTACAGTCAATAAACGATTAAATACACGGGCAACAATATCAATTAGTTAAGTCGAGTGTTTGTGAGAGCTCGTGTGATTACACGCATGATTTATTACCCTTAATTAGACGTGTACAAATATACACTTTGTATAAGAATATGTTTGTATAAGAAAGCTGACTTACTGATTTATTAGGTTATAATTATACAAGATTTTGAGCGTGAGTTTGTCTGTGTTGAAAGATTCTTCGGTTTAAAAAGTATATTTTGTTTTAATATAGGTTTTAAGCTACGTGTGTACCAAATTTTATAAATATCTATTAAGTAGTTTTTGAGTGAAAGAGTGATAAACATACATCTATCTTAAGGAATTTTCGCACCCAGAAAAATATATATTTAGTTTCTGTAAATTACTATGCACATTGTAGGAACTTGAACCCACCGATGAGTAAGTAGGAACAAAGTCACGTGGTTAGGCTAGTCTTTGAAAATATTTTTACTTGTGGTTAATATTCATGTTATACGATTATAATGAAGAATAGCTTTGTGAGACCGTTAAAAGTCGTGTAATTGGATTGATTTTCTGCAACAAACTTATTATGATGGTAATTGGCTGTTGAAGTATTAAAGTCACAAAACGATATTATGTAAAACCATAAGATTTCTCATTTTAATAAAATATGTATATGGAAAAATAATAAAAAGGCACTTTTTAGTTGTGTTACTAATTTAAAACAATTAGGTTCAAATCACAGCTTATAATTAGGTAAAGAAGGTATTGGATTTTCGACAACATGCGTGAGATTAAAACAATTAGGGCCGATTTCACAGCTTTAAATATTATGTTGCGAAGATATTAGATTTTCGACAACTTGCGTGAGAAGCGAATGCTTACAGCACTCGCATTTCTCAAACAAAAGAACATTATAATATTGATTGCAACAATCATAAAATCCTGGCCTTCATATAACAATTATCCCTCAGTATCGCAACTCAAACTCGCAATTACTATCGTGTTACTACCCACTAGTACAGTACAATCCAAAAGTGAATCGCTATTCATCTGAGCGTAAATTGTGCGGACATGTACGTACAGTTCTGTAGTACAATGAGCAATTGGATTTGATTGCGGCGACGGATGGCCGCTATTCATATTTCATAGTGCATGCTTGAAATGAAACTAAGGATGTATGCTCACTAGTCAAAAATTATGTTTTCAAATTTTACCTTTGTCAATCGCGGTAGGTATGGAGGAGCTTGTGATTTTGTATATGTTACTGTAAAAGCCCGAAACTGTGGTAAATCCTAAGATCTTCCGGTAAAACCTAAGATTTACCAACTCTCAATGGTAAAAGTCCGAACAAGCCGGAGTTTAAAAACTATGTTACGATTTATAAAAAACTCCTTCTTTATAACTATGTTACGGTATACAATAATTATACCGTGACATAGTTATGAAGAAGGAGTTTTTTTAACTCCTTTCGTGCACACAGTTCGGGCTTTTACAGTAATAACATATACAACACGATACTTATTTCAGAAACTAAATATTTGCGTCATTTTCACGACGGTAGCGAAACGGCAAAGCCATATTTTACACTTATATAATAGGTATGTATTATTATGTAGAATTTATGAAGTGAGAGTCGTTAAAGTTAGGCCGTGTAGATTCAGAAGCTTGGCTCTACATAAGATCTTATTTCTTTTTCACAGGCCAAATCTTATGTGGTCATCTCGGCAACATTTTAGATGAAATGTTTTGTTGAGATATTATTGTTTAAAACAATGACATCAACGCATTTCGAGTTAGACATATTTTCCTCCTAAAAGGTTAATTTATTCTACGTCTGCGTCTCGTATATATTAACTCTATTCATAGTAATTTGTGCGTACCAACTATTACTAAATATCTATTCGTCATGTCGTTTGTGTTATTAAAATGCACATAATTAGGCATATTTAAATTCTTATCAGTAACATATTAGCATTAATACTTTGACATATAGGTTTATGGCGCTATTGATAGCGTATCCTATGATCGGATACTGTTGATTATAAGAGCTAGGGTTCTATTCCCGGGTTGTATCATTTCTAATTTATATTACAACAATCATCGATAGTATAGCCAGGAGTTTGGTAAAGTGACTGGTAACTGGCAATATTCAGCATTCAGTATTCTGAGAAACTAGCCCTTAGGCAATTTAATTGAGTTAAAAAAAACGTAACATTCGTAAGTACATACACATGATATTTTAATAAAATAATCTATGATTTTTTCTTCATCCAAAAAATGGTTCACTTCCAACGGGAAATATACACTATAACTACCAAATAAACATTGAAATTCATCACACTTTTATTAATACTTACCCTTATATTAGTAGGCGTCGCATTATAATACATAAATATACAGCACAAAGTACAAGCGACCTCACTCGACCATTTATTTCATCAACTCTAACGTATTTACTTCTAGTCGTTGTTGGTATACAGACGTTTGTACAATGCCTTTAAAATTTACGGCATTGTATATAATCGTTGTTTTAATAGTGAGATTGAAATGTATGCAGGATAAAAATTATTCAGAAGAACATTTATGTGATGTGGGGCCTTTGGCTGAAGAAATTGTTTCATATAGAGATGTGGTTCAGAGTATAATAGAGTATACGGTGAGTGGACCGTTCAAAGGGAAGACTTATGAAGAGTGAGTATTGTCAGAATATCCTGCTAGTGCCTGATTCGATTGACTTTGTGGGTTCCGGTCTTTTCGTTTGATTGATTTTGTTTTTCAAGGTTTTGTTGTTGGTTAGTGCAAGTAGATGGTCAGTTTTAATTTTCTTATACCTGTTTTATTTATAGCGTTTTTTAGTTCCATAAAGAACATATTATTATGATGAGCGTTTGACATTTTATGTATTTTTTTTTTGTGAAAATCAATTCCGTCAAATTACGCCCATAAAGTTTCCATAAAACAATGTCTGGATATCAGTAAAGTTAGTCTAGCCGTGGTTGCTAAATTACCTATTGATATTCCCATATGCATGGGGCAAATTGGAGCAGCCTAATAACATTAACTAACACGGGAATCGAACCTGAGACTCATGACTGGCATTCGCAAACTCTGCTAATGTTTATGTATTTTTATTATGTTAATGACATACATTTTTGTATATCTATTGAATGTAAATTATACATGGATACATTTTTGTATAATTTAGTAGTGGGCATTTATAATTAATTACTAACGATGATTCATAATGACTTACATAATATTATATCCGTGTGTAAATTTGTCTCTTACTTTAGATAGGCATTTGTATATTATTATTGACAACAAATTAATACAATGTTTATAAAAACTGGTTTTACACATGTTTAACCATTTAGGTGTAATGTATACATTTTCTTATAAGCTATGCTACCTTGAAGGTGAAGATTTGTTAAGCGGACAACGAAAGATACGTTAAATCATGAGGTCTTAAGTTTGATTCCCGTATCGTGTAATTTGGAGTAAAAATTTTCTTATTTTCTATGCGTTACGTTTCGTTGTAAGGTTTTACGCTGATTTACGCTGACCTCTATTCTTTTGGCCAAGGTTAATAATAATATGATTATATTTAAAAATGTCTGCCTACGCCTTTTTGCTTAACAGGTCTGATGTAAAATGATAATATATCAATTTGTACTACACATAAACAAATACTAAGTGTGATAAATTATGACATTTTGCGCTCATTATTGATTTTCTACCATTTATCAATTTACTAGCTGACCCGCGCAACTTCGCTTGCGTCCAATAAGAGAGAATGGGTGAAATTTTTCCCCTTTTTTGTAACATTAATACTGGTACTCTGCTCCTTTTGGTCGTAGCGTGATGATATATAGCCTATGTCTTTTCTCGGGTATCAAAATATCTCCATACCAAATTTCAGGCAAATTGGTTCAGTAGTTTAGGCGTGATTGTGTAGCAGACAGACAGACAGACAGAGTTATTTTCGCATTTATAATATTAAGTATGGATGAGGCATGTGCACATTGTGCGTTGTCATGCAGGAAATCATAGTTAATATGTTATTATCATTCATTTTAATATAATGTCTTCCTATTTCTTGGTTGGCCTTGCTTTATGGGTAACTTAACTTCTGTGTGCCATTAATACGACATGTAGTAAGTTTTATCTAAATGTTATTTAATTTCTATTCGTGTACCGTAATTTGTCAAATACTATAAGTCTTCAATAAGTATAAAAAGTAATCTTCTTCTTCTTCTTCTATCGTGTCAACAACTCACCATGGTATTGCCTAAACAATTGTTGACCAGAACCTGGCAACCTCAACTGCTTTATCCGTCGCCAAGTTAAGGTCCTCAATTGTGCAGGTTGTGGGACAGAGAGGGCATTGGAGCAGATGTGCCATGGTTTGTGATGGGGCACCACAATCACAGCTACCTTGATTGGTTAAACCCCACTTGCGCATAGTATCTCGACAACGGCCCGTCTGAGCTCGCAATCGGTTAAGGGACTTCCAGACAGGCCATTGTCGGTCGTGTCCAGGCGGAAGGTGCTCGGCTGGCTGTATAAAGTCAGATGGAGGTGGATGCCTTTCACGCCAGAGCTTCAGCCTTGTTTCCCTTGGGTGGGAGTTCATGGGTTGTTTTATTTAGAAATAATTATTACTAAATGGTGTTTTTAAAGTTTTTAGAACATTATTTGTTTCTGGATTATCAGACTATACATTCTAATTTTTCACCAGCATCAAACAGCGTTTTCCTCTGATTTTAATTGAAAAACAATGATCAAACAATTTTCCTTGAGGAATCCCTAAATTGAGTTGTATTAATATTAACTAATTATAATATTAATGCATCTTACTCTCAAATAATATTTAAAAGAAATTCGTTTACACTTCCAGATTGGCAAAATTCGTGGATAAGTTTGGTGCCCGCATAACAGGAAGCGAAGTACTTGAACAATCCATCGATTATATGATAGAACTAGCTCGAGAAGAGTCTCTTAATGACGTGTTCACAGAAGATGTCGAGGTACTTTATGCATATTTAGATAAAATTATATTATCGAAGATCTTTATCAATAAACTTCGTCTTTTTAGATAAATTTGACTACGCATCTATTTAAAATGACTTGTGAATAATAATATGTACTCACCCAACTAGCACACAAGCTGCTTATACAGTCGTTATACAGCCTGATAGTTGCATAAGAGTCGTTCAAATGCTGTACAATTCTCTATAAGTTGTATACTAGCTATTTAAAAAACCCTTTAACAGCTAGGCGGGACAGTAGCCGTTTAGTAGGAAACTAATGACTTATAGTGATATATGAGCATGTAATTGCATCGCTAGACAGCCTAGGGAAGTATAACTGAGTTAATGGAATCTTCTATAACACCGTAAACTGTATAAGGGGACTTTAGGAGATAAAGGAGTTTAAACGGAGTTATGCGTTGCGCTTATAGCGCTCAAGAGCGTAAATAAGCTTTTTGTAATGCCTTAGGTTCTATAACAGATTTTTTTAGGGCTAGTGTATTACTCATCTATAAAAGAGTTGCGTAGGTCTTTAATAGCGCCTTGAGCGTTATATCAGATATTTATATGGCTTCTGTACGGCAAATAGATGTATAAGGTATCATTCGAAACATTTTTACAGCCATGGGGATTACAGAATTATGTTAAGCACCTAAAGCGCTATAACCGAGTAATATACCTTTATACTAAAGCTTAAAATTATTATCATAATATATTTACATAGGTGCAGTGGTGGTTCAGTCTGTCAACTGTTTTTAAAGAAAAAATAAAATAAAATAAAATAAAATAAAATAAAATAAAATAAAATAAAATAAAATAAAATAAAATAAAATAAAATAAAATAAAATAAATAAAATAAAATAAAATAAAATAAAATAAAATAAAATAAAATAAAATAAAATAAAATAAAATAAAATAAAATAAAATAAAATAAAATAAAATAAAATAAAATAAAATAAAATAAAATAAAATAAAATAAAATAAAATAAAATAAAATAAAATAAAATAAAATAAAATAAAATAAAATAAAATAAAATAAAATAAAATAAAATAAAATAAAATAAAATAAAATAAAATAAAATAAAATAAAATAAAATAAAATAAAATAAAATAAAATAAAATAAAATAAAATAAAATAAAATAAAATAAAATAAAATAAAATAAAATAAAATAAAATAAAAAAGATTTTCAAACTATTTTAATATTCAACGACTGACCCCTAAAAGTACGAGTAAAATGCTGGTGTGCGACCAAAACAGTTATATTGAAGCACTCCTATGCCACAACTGCAAAACCTTGAGGTCTACAACAGCAAACACTAGAGCCTTTGTACAGCTTAAGGCGCTAGAGCAGATGTAACCAACTCTGAGAGCTGCTTGATCGAGACGCCATTATAGCATTTGGTAAACATATTTTTTGAGGTTATTACGATCTTTTGAAGATCATATAAATCTATAGCCTGGTAACGTTAACATAATTAAAATCATTTTTTATTACCTATAACCCTAATTAAATTATCTGTAACCCTCAAAGTCTTATTTATGTTCAAAATACAATTTCCAAATCCACATATCTATATAATTTTTGCACTTAAAACTGAATATTTTGAGGGCGCATGAAAATATTGACGATAATATACATATATATTGACAGCAAACTTGAACTCGCACTTTCATATCACGTACACAAAGAAATAAAAGCGATAGACTACTTGTTATTTTAATAATCCAATCCGTAAAAAATAAAATGTCTCCTCATTTGTCACTGATGATTCATTTTAAAAAAATATATTTAGTTTACACCATAATAAACCGACTATATTACTAATTTAGAGCGTTAGCATTTATAACCGTTACACAGTAGCGCTAAAATAAGGTAAAGGTGGTATAATCGCGCTGCAAGAGCTTTTTCAAAGGCTCGTGGCGCTAACCACCTCTGTACAACAGCTGGTAAGCGCCACGAAGCTGCGAAAAAGCTCTTGTAGCGCGATTATACCACCTTCATCTTATTTTAGCGCTCCTGTATTACTACTATACTACGTACTATTATAATTACTATTTACGACCACTGTAGATCCAATGTCGAGCTATAAGCTGGACAGTATGGGCCTATTTGACGCTACAAGAGCTCTGTAGCCGCTTATAGAACCACTATACTTCTTACTAAGGAGCCTAAGGCGTTATAAAAATCCTTTAACCGGCCATTGTACAGCTTGTTATAGCGCTTGTGTGCTAGTTGGGCAAAGAACGTAATCTGAGCAAACTTAGTAGACGAGTAATAGCAAAAGACGAGCAATCATGATTGTTGTCAAACATAAGGTTTAAATATTATAATGATGTTGCTTTTCAGGTCCCACATTGGGTACGTGGTGAGGAAAAAATAACAATGCTCAAACCAAGAGTAAAAAATATTGCCGTTTTAGGTCTAGGCCCTTCCGTCCCCACTCCTCCTGGAGGAATCACAGCTGAAGTAGTTGTCATATCTAACTTTACTATGTTGGACGACACTCCCGACGAACATATAAGGGGTAAAATTGTTCTATACACTCCTACGTATACAACTTATGGTGAAACAGTTAAATATAGGACGCAAGGAGCAACTAAAGCATCAGCAAAAGGCGCTATAGCATCTTTAGTTAAATCCATCACACCTTTCTCTATATACAGTCCTCATACTGGCTATCAAAAGTACGGAGAAAATGTAACAAAAATTCCAACAGCAGCGATAACTTTAGAAGATGCAGATCTTATTAAAAGAATAAACGATAGAGGTGAAAAAGTTGAACTGCACATCGAAATGAGTTCAACGTTTGATAAGAAAACATCTAGAAATACGATCATTGATATTAAAGGTTCGGAACATCCTGAAAAATTGGTAATAGTGTCAGGCCATATTGATAGTTGGGATGTTGGTGAAGGCGCAATGGATGACGGTGGTGGTCTTTTAATAAGCTTGGCTGCTCCAGTTATTCTCAAAAGACTGAATTTAACACCAAAAAGAACCGTGAGGTCTATATTTTGGACTGCTGAGGAATTAGGATTGGTTGGCGCTCAAGCGTATGAGAAAGCCCATCGGAATGAAAGTGATAATATAGACTTTATTATGGAGTCAGATGAAGGAACTTTTAGACCTCGTGGATTAACTGTAGGTGGGACACAAGAAGCTCGCTGTATAGTAGCAGAAGTACTAAAACTGTTTAATTCGATAAATTGTTCTACTTTAGTAGAAACAGATAGTCCTGGCTCAGATATAACAGTATTTACTAAAAATGGTATACCGGGCGCTGGACTTTTAAATGATAATGAGAGATATTTTTGGTTCCATCACAGTGAAGGAGATACAATTAATGTAGAAAACCCTGAAGATCTCGATCTAGGAGCCGCATTTTGGGCAGCGGTTGCTTATGTGATAGCTGACATGTCGGCCGATATCCCTCGATAGATTACTTTTTGTTGTTGTAAAATGGCTATATTTTATTGAATAAATCTTTGTTGTTTAAGCAATATCTAGATAGTTATTTATTTATATTGCTTCGTTGTTACGAAACTCCCGATAATATTATTAAAACAAAAGTAATATTCTCATATCAAATAATAGCCATTTCAAAATAATTTGTATTGACGATTAATACGCCTCAATAAGATTACTTGAACCGAAAACACACTATCAAGTGTATCGAAATTGAAATTTCACTCACGATTTGATAAGATATGGACGTAATCCACACAAAATACACTCTCAAGTCCCTTGAGTATTAAATGTCTATCAAATATATGAGAAAACGTATAGACGTTTCAGACAGTTGGCTATCACTGTCGATAAGATAGATGCGGTACAAAAGAGCTGATCTCTTTATCGAAACATCTCAATATCTCAAAGACATTGGGAGAGAAAATGTTTTTCTTACGTATTGTATCGGTTACCCTTTTTATTATCGTCGCGAGTGAAGCTAAGGCCTTGAACAAAAATTCAAATACATGCTCAGAAATATTGGGAAATGAATTGATCGAAGAGATTCGATCTTACGAAAATGTTAAAAATCAAATTTTGGAGTACGTTTTGAACGGTGATTTCAAACGCAAAACATACGATGAGTGAGTTACAATTCTAATATTTTAATATAAAAATACGTGCCTCAAGAGGAAAGCGTTAATAAGTTTTGTGCTGTTATTTGTATTAAAATCTGTTTTAAATTTAAATACTAATTTATTATTTCAGATTGGCAAAGTTTGTTGATAAATTCGGAGCGCGGCCGTCCGGGACGGAGGTTCTGGAAAAGTCTATCGATTATATGATAGAGCTGTCTCGTGAAGAAGGATTAAACGACATTATTACTGAGGATGTTGTGGTGAGTTTATAATCTATTTTACAAATAATATACAGTGACATATTGCAATGATTCAAAATGTTTCAGAAATGTTTTGAAAGTAGGCCATGAGATAATTTAATCTACGATTGAGAATTGAACTAGTTCTTGAGTTAAAGTGTTAGTTAGTCAATGTAACAAACCTTTTTTATTAATATCTTTACAAGTTGTTTTAGAAGGTCTTATATCAAGTTGCTATGCTAACTTTGCGTGTTATTATTTTTAGAAACTTTAATAATCATTGTTGTTAATTTTAGGTTCCTCATTGGGAGAGAGGGGAAGAAAGATTAACAATGCTTGAACCAAGAATTAAAAACATCGAGATCCTCGGTCTGGGCCGTAGCGTCAGCACACCTCCTGAAGGTATCACAGCCGAAGTAGTGGTCTTTAACAATTTTGACATACTAGAAGAAGCTGCTGAAGATCTAGTCAAAGGTAAAATTGTTTTATACGACCCTATCTTCACTACCTACGGTGAAACAGTAAAAATGAGGACGCAGGGTGCAGCTAAAGCAGCCGCTAAGGGCGCTGTTGCTTCACTTGTACGATCCATTGCCCCGTTCTCGATTAATACACCTCATACAGGCTCCCAGTACTACAGCGATGACGTAGAAAAGATCCCCACAGGAGCTATTAGTCTAGAAGATGCTGATCTAATTAGAAGAATGTACGACAGAGGTGAGAAAGTAATTCTAAACATTCAAATGTCTTCGACATACGATACACAGATGTCCAGAAATACGCTAATCGATTTAAAAGGTTCTGAAGATCCCGAGAAACTGGTTATAGTTTCTGGTCATATTGATAGCTGGGATGTGGGACAGGGCGCTATGGATGACGGTGGTGGTTTATTCATTAGTTGGGCCGCTCCGGTAATTCTAAAACGACTGAATTTAATACCAAGAAGAACGGTAAGAGCTATTTTTTGGACTGCTGAAGAACTTGGTCTAGTTGGAGCCTATGCGTATGAGGAAGCTCATAAAGATGAACTGGATAAAATCAACTTTATTATGGAATCAGATGAAGGTACGTTCGCTCCACTCGGTCTAGCTGTTGGTGGTAATGAAAAAACCCGTTGCATTGTTGGAGAAGTACTGAAATTGTTTGAATCTATAAATGCTTCGACGTTGGTTGAATCCGACAGTCCCGGATCAGATATTGCTATATTCACTGGAAATGGAATCCCTGGTGCTAGTCTTCACAATGATAATGAGAAGTACTTCTGGTTCCATCATACTGAAGGAGATACGATGAATGTGGAGGATCCTGATGAACTGGACCTTGGGGCCGCGTTCTGGACCGCCGTTGCATACATCATTGCTGATCTTTCTATAGATATTCCACGATAAATAGATAATTAGCTACTTTCACTCCTAGAGTACTATTACGTTAAAAATAAATTGTACTAAATGCAAAAGTAACGTTTAAATTGCTTTATTTATTAAACCACAAGCATTAAAAATGCAAAGCAGAAATGACGATTTATTTCCACATGAGCTAATATTACCTTCCTGTTTTGCATAATGCATGCCAGTGTTTGCGTCACGTGACTTCCGTATAATTTGAACAGGTAAGCTTCACGAATACTAATGCCTCGCTTCTCTAGCCATTACCCTATTTACTGAAAGACTAAGTGGATCATAATAAAATTATGTGCTCGGAATATTTCCAATATATTTGGAAATGTTCTAACCAATATTTCTAGGAGTCTTCTTAAATCAATAAGCGTGAATCTTTTATCTACGGTTCGTTTTCTTTTAGGATCGAGCTCTGAGCGGTAAACGGAATAGGGTATATTATAAAGATATTTTCTATACTCAGCGAGCGAAGAATTTTCTTTGGCAAAGCGATCCACCTTTCGATAAAGGTCTTAAATTATGTTATCGTGTCTCAGCCGTTGTAATAAAAATAAAACAAGTAAGCTTTCCGACACAATGTCTCGTGGAGCACGTAGGCTAAAATTGATTTTTGTGCTGATGTATTTTCTTGTTTATGTATTCGGCTCGATAGGCTGTAATACTTTGTTATTTTCTCGCGAAATTAAATTGTCACTTTCGGAAAGATGGAGACTTACTTAAAGAAACAATTTTATTGTTTTACTTTCTATGAAAAATACTAGGTGAATATGCATTAAAATGTAATTATATTGATCTATAATGGATGGAGTGAAATTGTTCCGGTGGCAACGCTATCGAATAAGTTAAAATATTCATATTGTAGTATTCTCTGTAGGGACATTTTGTATGCAGCTCACGGGTATCATTTTATTACGTACCTACACTTCAGCTCAACTGCTTCCGAATAGACGTATTCTCATCTTTAGATATTTGCATAATTCTAGCATCTCCCTGCATCGATATACGAGTTGGCTATTATGCCTCTTGTACACTACAACAGAGCCTTGTTACTAGCAAATTATATCCATTTAGTCTATATACGATGTGGCAATTTAATTATTTTTAAGGCTGTGAAACCTTAGAGCTTTAACTTTCACCGTAGTAATTATATAAAGTACATAACTCTATTTATGTTTCAGTGTATAACAAAGCCCACTTTTCTTGTGTACATTTCTTGATTGCCTTCTACAAAAGCTTTGCTTGATCTAACCATAAACCACAAAGCTTTGAAGTCAAACAATATTATTCTTGGTAAAACCGAAAATCAATTTCTTAGAACTAATTGATTGTATTCGGCCAATATGACTTCCTAATAAGAAACCTCGGTATTCAAAGCCTATGAATAATTTAAAACTTCCCGACAACGCTAATTGAAAATGTAATGAAATTATAGGAGGCTCAATTTATGCCGTACGCAAAGTAAATAAAATGATCTAATGAAAAGGAAAGTTCCATTGAAGGAAATCATTCTAGGAAAAGAAGGGAATGTCAAAAGATGGAAATTAAAGGTAAATGTGATGAAGCATTATTAATTCATTTTGATGCCTTATTGATAATTAATATGACTTTGATTGAAATTCTTTAATAGCTTTAATATTGTAAAAAAAATATATTAGTAAAAAAAAATAATTCTTCGTAATCTTTGATCCCACATTAATTGTTCATATTCACGATTGTTCGGTTGAACAAACTGTAAGGGCAAGTCTTTGTGCGATACTTTTCTCGAATACACTCCATTCATTCAAGATGACTTTCATTAAAAATTCTGAAAACATTATTGTGCGTAAACAAAGAGAACTTGTAACAATAGGAAGCCCAAACTGAAGACATTTACCTGGCTATATTATTGTTTGCTGAAAAAAGTGTAATTTTATTACAAACAACCCTCGCAAAACTAATGAAGAATGAAAATGTTTTCAAAAAGAAAAACGTTTCTTTCAAGTTTATTTTATAATTGCTGGATACTTGGAACCGCTTGTTTGTTTCGGAGGTTTGTAAAGAAATAAGTTTTTAATTTGATGGGACAATATTGTTGTAAAGTTAAGAATGGTTTCAGTGATTGAGACGTTTTTTTAATGTTACTAAAGTAATCTTTTTCTGCCGATGTTTGTGGAGGCATTAATCTTGTGAAAATTATTTATCCTATCCGTGCTTTCAGTTCTTACAATTTTACTTTTAACGTTGGTTTTCCGTACTAAATTAATTTTAATAATATTGTTTTTAGTGGTATCCACTGCGCCGGAAAGTGGTAAATGCGACACTGCATCGGGAAACGTGAGTTCGATTCTCACTTGAAAACAAATATCTGTGTAATCCACAACAAATCTATTGTAATTTGAACTTTGTGCTTGTAGTTTAAAAAAATCTTAAAAAAGCTGAAGTACTCTTAAAATCTTATTCAGTCAAATAGTTAACTAAATCTCATATTTAAATTCCACATCAAGTTCGACACAACTCTATAGAAAGCAGTAATGGTTTGAAGCAACAAATTGCATCAAAGTTAAGCACATCTGTCTTGGAAGTAGGTCGTAAAGTCTAATCTACGACACCGCCACGGAAACTAATGTAAAGCGTTAAAATTTGTGATCTAGAACTTTTGAAACAGATGTTACTTTGTACAGAGCCAGCAAATAATCTTAAATTCCACAAATCCATACTACACTCTTAGTGTAACTTAAAAAGTCTGTGTGTTTTATCCACTTTTACAGCTACACTGCTGTACCGACTTCTTTAATATTTTGTATTGAGACATTTAAAGACGAGTGGGAAATTAAAAAAAAACGACTTCATACAATACATCATAGTGTATACGCGAGTGGAGCCGTATCACCCAGGAACGATAAAAACTATTAAAAATATATAAACTTGCTCACAATACTTAACTATTTATTATTTAGTGCTGCGAGGCGTTCGTTATTTTAAATTACAGCCTGTACAAGAAAAAAAAAGAGAACCTACACCCTGTGGAACTCCGACATGGGTTATCTTGAGTTTTGAAAGTTGTACCTATACGTGCATTGTGCAGGTTTCCTAAAGCTTATTACTATAATCGTCTAGATTCCACAGCATTCCCGGTTAGTAAACTATCAGTAAGATAATCAAAGTTATCGTGGCCTTTGTGGCCATTGAGTTTCTGCAGCGTGCTTCGATTAAAGCAGTAGTCGTGAAGCCAAGATATAAACCACTGAGTCACTTGAATTACTTTTATACAAGTTTAACTGCTAACCACAGAAAAAAGGACCCGAGATAATATATGAAATAAAAACCCCTAATTCTTTATCATCTACAATCCCGTGTGTCAATGTTTCACATGCATACATACCTTAAATAATGCCTTTTTTCCATCAGGAGACAGAGACCAGAGAACGCCATTTGTACGATACTTACAAACTTCCTTTGCTTCATTCACATCCATACATGTTATCTTACAGGACCGGTTTATAAAACACATTTTTACAACAATGCAATGCAAGTTCGATAAGAGACATTTTACATTAGAAATAATAAAACATGCGCCCTTCCGAAACTGCACATTCATTTTTAAACAGGCACAAAGCTACAAAAATGCGAATGTATCTAAAACTATGACAATCAACAAAAGTAGTACAGTCGACAAAGACTAGTATCAAAGTGGATAAAATATAAAACAAAGTATTTCTCTGTATCGTCGGACAAACAGTATTTTACTTGTAAAGAATAAATTCGTACCATATTTTCGCGTTCTCAAAGCTCTTTTGTGGGAATATTCAAAAGCCGACCAGAAATAGTCGAGAATTGTGTTATAAAATGCGAAATAGTTTTCACAATAAATTATATTAAAATATGGATGCAGTTTCTTTCAGCACACAGGAATCTGTTAATACTTTAAATAATGTATTTAAATGCTGTACTTTTCAATAACTTTCACAGATAAAATGTTTGTCATTTTTTCACATTAGTTATGGGTCTCTGGAAGTAATATTATCGTTTTCATCGTCGCTTACTATCTTCTTAGATGAGAAACAAATGCCTTGTTCAATAATGTATAAAAAAATGTAACTTACCAATTAGCTTTTGACTGCCTCCGTCGCGCAGTGGTTTAGGTCGCCACGCCGCTACCATTGCATCGGTAGGTCGTGGGTTCGATTCTCACACGGAACAATTATGCGATCCACAAATAATTGTTCCGGGTCTGGTTGTACTTTGTGTCCGTTGTTTGTATGTTTGTAAAAGTCCCCGCGACCCAAGAGCATTACTTAGCAAGAGAGCTATCTAAATATATTGTTAAAGTAATATCTTCAAAGTCTAAATCCGTCCTCATTACAGGAGGAGACTTGACAAGCAGCGGAACTGTAATGGGTTGTATTTGTACTTAATATATATTGCTATAACTTAGTCAATGCGCTATAAATTACGGCTTAGCTGCAACATAATCAACTTTTAACGTGCCCTCTTAAGTACAGAGACGAAAAGCTTAATACCAGTATCTAAATATAAAGGTATATAATTACTACCTTTAGAGTAATAACCAATCATCTCAAGTTTCTACAACAGGCATATTGATAGGCCAAACTTGTAGCGTCCTAAACTTAAATTAAACAATTTGAAGTTGAATGAAACTTAGAACGTACACACAAACTTTCAGTTGAGAAGTTTCACTTTACAAATACACAACTTGATCCCTTATAGTGATATAAAAACTTGACGTGTGTTTAAGCCCGTTTTTAAGACATAATTTAATATGTTATCTAACGACTCTTTTCTAAGTTTTTTTTAGTATTTCCATGATAAATTTGCCATAAAAATTGACCGGTCGTTCGAGCTCTTTTCAAGCGAACATATGTACTCTTACTTCCTCCTAAAAAACAATGTATTACAAGCTACTTAAGCTATGAAATTGTCTTAAAAGCAACACAATATTACTACTTATACTCCTCTTTGTAACAATACACACTACACAAAATACTGTTTACTGAGGTACTTGTAGTTGCACCAAACGTTTTCGATTGTGAGCCCTTATAAGGTAAGAGTAACAACAGGAATAAGGAAATCAGTAGGGATTTTGGTATTGTAAATTCATGAATTATAAATTTTAATATCATCTTATATTCCGATTGTCTAAGTACGCCCTTTAGAGGTTATTAGCAATTATTTATTGCAATTCTTTTAACAGATGGAGTTACTGTGCCTCTATGGAAAGGAAATATTAGATATTTTATTCAGAAGTCTCGACATTTGTATTGATTCTCAGTGGCGCTAAATACTTATTTTATCACAGGATACTGCTACAGGTTTCTTTAACCTATAACTTCTATTATCATTATTTTCATTGGGACTTGATATTGTCTAAAAACAAATAGAAAGAAGAAATACCCAAAAGCACGTTACTGACGTTGAAAATACAGCTTAAAATATTGTGTCACTCGTAAACTTTAATATTATAAAGGTAACCACAGAATCTAAATAAAATACAAAACACTTATACACCGTGACATAAGGTTGCTATTTCATAAATATAATATTAGAAATAATTATCACTTGCTCCAACGGTAAAGGAAAAACATCGTGAGGAAACCTTGCATGCCTAAAAATTTGTTTAAAAAAACACTTATTGAGGTCATGCAAAGTCCCCAACCCACACTTGGCCAGCGTGGTGAACTCAAGGCCTAACACCTCCCTCATTACGGGAGGAGACCCTTGCCCAGCAGTGGGACATAAATGGGTTAAATTTATAATTTAATTTTATTTAATATTTTGCAAGTAAAGTCAGGTGCAGAAACTAGAGTTTTTTTCACATACGATAACACATTCGATTTACATGGTTACTCGATACGGAAATGACTATAGCTGCATGCCAGCATTTGGCCTTAATGGCGCCGTTACCTGAACGAAAATTACTTTTAGATGAACTTTTAATACTTTTCGACTTATGTTACGAACATTCAGAAACGGGAAAGTAAGTGAATATTTTAAAATAATTTACTTGAGTTTTTATAAAGTTACTTTTTATTTTTCTTTCTTAGATTACACTTTTACTGAGGGCGATTTCCTACAACTATCAAATATAGACAGCCGGCTAGGTAACGAAAAGTTTTGTTTGAACAACTGATTAGCGCCTCTAGCGGGCGCCGTGGGTAGCTTATTCTTGCAGCACATTTTAAAATTCGAACGCTAGATACTTGATTGTTAGGGGTATAGAAAATCGCATTACAGTATGCGTCATTCATCTTTGTATGATAGAATTGTATTTGCGCTCTTTTTACCTCTTTTCTTGCAATAAAACATTTTCGCCTCCTGAAAAGCGATTTGTCGTTTAGAATATTCAGCTATATGGTTAAATAGAGTAGGTGTAGAGTAGAGTAAGACACATAATACAATACTACCGCAGTGCTTTAAAAAAGCAGCGTTATTTGGATGCAATTTAAAAGATTTATCTTTTTCATTTATGTTACTCACCCAATATACAATTTCAAAAAAGCACATCGCACTATAACAACGACAAGACATGTGCCCTTTTCAAATTGTTACCCAATCTTAGCTTTATCAAAAAGTCCTTTTGCTATCTAAAACGTCTGGTTTTAAAACAGATAGAAACTAATTCGTATTTAGGAAAGTAGTAATGAGGTATTAAAATTCCGACTGGCTAGCGCTTCTTCATTATCCTATTTTAAGTTGCGGAATTAATTCCAGCTATTTTAGGCTTCCTTTTAATTATTACGTGAATCATAGTCGCTTTCCCGGATTTAGGATGAGTTTACACAACGCAAATGATTTGCAACTTACTAATAGCTGTATTTTTTAAGTAACGATTGAATTTATGGGTGATGTACATTAAAAATCAGTTATAGCCAAGTAATTCCGACGCTAGTGGTCGATGATTCGAACTCATAGTAAAACACCAATAACTTTTTGAATTTCTGTGTGTAGGTACTTATAAATAGAATTCACTTGCTCTAACGGTAAAGGAAAACATCGTGGTAAACCTTGCATGCCTAAAATTAACAAATTTCTCCGCGTTCGGGAGACCTTTGCCTAGCAGTGGGACAGCTACGGGGTAAAAAAATCGAGTAAACAATTACTCATTGATAGCAAAACCAACTATAGGAAATATAGCATTTCCTTTGACAAAATCTAGCAATTTTAACGTAATATTATGCCAAATGAGGCCATTGCCTGAGAGCGAAGCCGGCGCGACGACTGTAATTGCTCGAAACTTACGTACATATTTATGTTTCAGTCCTCAGTGAAATTCGTTCAACGAGTAAGTGATAAAACTAACTAACTGACTTATCAAAAGTTTTGCATATTAATGTATTTTCAACATAACACTTGCGTGGGATTCGGTAATAAATTACATTTTTATATGAGTTTTTTATCTTCTTAAACACAATATCACGTCGGTTACATACGAATGTGTTGGCAGAGTTATATTAAACACACTAGCTTTGTTTATCTAACAAGAAACAAACTTATGATTGCTTAAAATATTAGGTAAGACGATTATGTAGAAAATAACGGGATCAAGCATTTAAAGATGACATAGATAGATGTTGCTTGACATTTTGATACAAAATACACTAGACGTAATCGCAAATCTATTTTTTTTTTCTAATACTAATATATGCGAATATTTGGATAGATACATCCCAACTAGCACACAAGCTGCTTATACAGTCGTTATACAGCCTGATAGTTGCATAAGAGTCGTTCAAATGCTGTACAATTCTCTATAAGTTGTATACTAGCTATTTAAAAAACCCTTTAACAGCTAGGCGGGACAGTAGCCGTTTAGTAGGAAACTAATGACTTATAGTGATATATGAGCATGTAATTGCATCGCTAGACAGCCTAGGGAAGTATAACTGAGTTAATGGAATCTTCTATAACACCGTTAACTGTATAAGGGGACTTTAGGAGATAAAGGAGTTTAAACGGAGTTATGCGTTGCGCTTATAGCGCTCAAGAGCGTAAATAAGCTTTTTGTAATGCCTTAGGGTCAATAACAGATTTTTTTAGGGCTAGTGTATTACTCATCTATAAAAGAGTTGCGTAGGTCTTTAATAGCGCCTTGAGCGTTATATCAGATATTTATATGGCTTCTGTACGGCAAATAGATGTATAAGGTATCATTCGAAACATTTTTACAGCCATGGGGATTACAGAATTATGTTAAGCACCTAAAGCGCTAAAACCGAGTAATATACCTTTATACTAAAGCTTAAAATTATTATCATAATATATTTACATAGGTGCGCAGTGGTGGTTCAGTCTGTCAACTGTTTTTAAAGAAAAAATAAAATAAAATAAAATAAAATAAAATAAAATAAAATAAAATAAAATAAAATAAAATAAAATAAAATAAAATAAAATAAAATAAAATAAAATAAAATAAAATAAAATAAAATAAAATAAAATAAAATAAAATAAAATAAAATAAAATAAAATAAAATAAAATAAAATAAAATAAAATAAAATAAAATAAAATAAAATAAAATAAAATAAAATAAAATAAAATAAAATAAAATAAAATAAAATAAAATAAAATAAAATAAAATAAAATAAAATAAAATAAAATAAAATAAAATAAAATAAAATAAAATAAAATAAAATAAAATAAAATAAAATAAAATAAAATAAAATAAAATAAAATAAAATAAAATAAAATAAAATAAAATAAAATAAAATAAAATAAAATAAAATAAAATAAAATAAAATAAAATAAAATAAAATAAAATAAAATAAAATAAAATAAAATAAAATAAAATAAAATAAAATAAAATAAAATAAAATAGATTTTCAAACTATTTTAATATTCAACGACTGACCCCTAAAAGTACGAGTAAAATGCTGGTGTGCGACCAAAACAGTTATATTGAAGCACTCCTATGCCACAACTGCAAAACCTTGAGGTCTACAACAGCAAACACTAGAGCCTTTGTACAGCTTAAGGCGCTAGAGCAGATGTAACCAACTCTGAGAGCTGCTTGATCGTCTTGTCTTGTCTTGATCTATAGCCTGGTAACGTTAACATAATTAAAATCATTTTTTATCACCTTTAACCCTAATTAAATAATCTGTAACCCTCAAAGTCTTATTTATGTTCAAGATACAATTTCCAAATCCACATATCTATATAATTTTTGCACTTAAAACTGAATATTTTGAGGGCGCATGAAAATATTGACGATAATATACATATATATTGACAGCAAACTTGAACTCGCACTTTCATATCACGTACACAAAGAAATAAAAGCGATAGACTACTTGTTATTTTAATAATCCAATCCGTAAAAATAAAATGTCTCCTCATTTGTCACTGATGATTCATTTTAAAAAAATATATTTCGTTTACACCATAATAAACCGACTATATTACTAATTTAGAGCGTTAGCATTTATAACCGTTACACAGTAGCGCTAAAATAAGGTAAAGGTGGTATAATCGCGCTGCAAGAGCTTTTTCGAACGCTCGTGGCGCTAACCACCTCTGTACAACAGCTGGTAAGCGCCACGAAGCTGCGAAAAAGCTCTTGTAGCGCGATTATACCACCTTCATCTTATTTTAGCGCTCCTGTATTACTACTATACTACGTACTATTATAATTACTATTTACGACCACTGTAGATCCAATGTCGAGCTATAAGCTGGACAGTATGGGCCTATTTGACGCTACAAGAGATCTGTAGCCGCTTATAGAACCACTATACTTCTTACTAAGGAGCCTAAGGCGTTATAAAAATCCTTTAACCGGCCATTGTACAGCTTGTTATAGCGCTTGTGTGCTAGTTGGGATGTTACCCAATGACGCCGAAACTACTAAACGGAATTTGAAACACAATATACTTTTCAAGTGGATGCAATTACAGCGTGAGTTCAGATATCATATCAGAATATCATGCAGTATAGAAGTCTAAAAATCTGGACAATTTGCATGACTATTTTCAATACGCTTTAACAATTAAATGATTTCATCATCAATTGCGATGAAATTGTAGCAGTCAGTTGAGAGTATTCCACGAAATAACATCGTTACAAATAATTAAGAGTGTCGAGAGCGGATGCTGCGAACTCCAATACTCATTATCATAAATCTCGAGATGCTATCATTTCTCTGAGATGAGTTATTTTATTAATTTCTCTTACATTTTTGTTGGATTGAAGATATTAGTATCTGACTGTGAAACGTGGTCTGATTTACATTAATTTATCTACTATTTTTAGACTGTTGTGAGACAGTTAAAAACAAAATAATAACATATATTATTTATAATTAAACTAAACTTTTGAGCCTTAATTTAACCCATAATAGACATAAATAGATTATACATAGATTTATTGAGTAAATAAGTGACCAAGAACTCTATGGTGACTATTTTTAGCTACTATCCTTACTTAAAACAAGTTTCATATGTAAGTATAACCAAAGACACACATAACGTATCCACAAGCAGTAAACGTATAAAGGGTGATATTTTATTCACAAGTGATAAAAGAAACCAGAATATGAAAAACGTTATTCGCTCAAACATCGCAGAATGTAAGTATAAAAGTCAACGTTAATAACAAGAGTTCCCACGACACATCGTCCGCTATAAATCTATACTAATAATATACCTACAGCTGAATAATTTGTTTGCTTGTTTGTTTGTTTGTACACGCTTATAAAAATAGCATAAGACCTCTTCTTCTTCTTGTTCTTATCTAAAAAATATGCTGTGAAACGGTTTAGCTGATGTTTTTACCACCTACCCTTCGTCAACCCTTCTTCGGAACTCAGGAACTACCGGCTTAAATAAAAAATATTTTTGTGTTAATAGTCAATTTATTAAGGAGGACTGAAAGATATAGGCTGTATAATAACAGGCTAAAATATTAGGAAAAAAAATGTGAAAACTGGAAAACTAAAGTCCATGCGGACGAAGTCATGGGCGACCGTAAGCAACATATCCAACTCACATTAATTCCCACCGCGCAATAGAAATTATTAATTTGGAAAAACCGATATTCCACATGAGAGGATATCGGATACGTTTTAGATTTTTATTTTGAATCGTCGTTCTGCAATTATCCAATATCGGAAAATTCAATAATCGTTCCGTCGTACCCTTCATTGGAGGTGATATTGTGCCAAATTTTAACTTAGCTTTAATTCGAGTGAGGCGTGAATTCCAGGGGAGGTACTAAGGTTCATAACCTAATTATTTTATTACATTCAATCTTCAAAATCGTTGTATATTATGAATTAGTTATGATAGACGTGGTTAAAAGAAAATACTTATTATTAAGTTACTCTTTTTTGTTGTATGGAATTTGATTAATAAAATTATTGAAGAACTAACAAAAATTGATAGTAGTCATATCATGACGAAATCGATTAAAATCGTTTTAAAATAACCTGTAATTTTCGAAGAATAGGTATCTAAAACAGTTCCTAGCAAATTTGTGACAAAAAATACTATAACCAAGATACAATAACATCAAAAAGTTTATGCACCGAAATTTATCACTCAAGTTTGCAACAATTCGAGTTTCCATAGTAAAGGTGTCGGGTCACAAGAGATAGAAGGCATTTCTTTTGTTCACGACGCCGGGTGGCGAACGATAAGAAGTTATACGGGTGTTCAACGTTTTAATTGATACCCGAGGCCGAACGCCGACAGCCAAATGCCGAACGCCGAATGCAGAGATTAAAGAATATATTTTTCACTGCAGTGTACTCTAGCTTTTATCTTTTTCAACACACGTTTGAGAATTTTCTTAGATTTTTCTAGTGGCAGTTTATTTTGATTGTTAGTTTTATATTGTGGGTTTAGTTGGCTTTTGCTCTGATATTGTTTTTAATGGTTTTTGTAGAGTAAAAGTGAGATAAGATACAGGCTTTGTTTTACCAAAGTTCTAACTATATTTAGTGCCTACTCATAGTGTTGTAAAATATAACGACTGGTCATGAGGTTTCGAGTTCTATCTATTTAGAGATTTATTAATTTGCTTAGAAATATATCTCAACAGTAGCCCTGAGTTAAGTAGCGTCGCCGGCTTTACATGGGACTAACATTGTTAATGGAAAGACGTGAAAGTAAGTCGTATGCCTCAATTTTTTTCTTTTCGTCAGGGAAACCAATCGGGTTCACTGTAAAAGCCTACAACTTCATGCATTTATACATTCGAAATGAATCAATAAAATAATAATATACTTATTAAGTAACCCACGTCAAAGGCCTTCAGGCGGCTTGAACAACTTTGACACTAGGTTGACCACTAACCATACGACAAGAAGAATACTTATTAAATACCCCAATCGAGTTACTTTTAAGATATTAAACCGTATTCATTTCGGTTCCGACTTCAATCAAAGTTGATTCTGTCGTAAAGATCATAGTTCAACGGAATAAGATTAAATGTTGACCTTTAAACCAATTTTCTTAAACCGCTGCTCAACTGACACTCAATTTACGAATATTACGATTTAGATTGAAACATGAATCCTGACCTATGGTTATTAAACCTTGTCAAGTCCTTTACTTATCTTAATTACTTTATATCGGTCAGAACTTATGAAAAGGAGGCGCCCATAGCCAGTTGCGCTCACCGGTCGGTAAACGATCTGTGGGTGAAGCGACCATTGGCGCGGTCATTCCATAGATGGGTGACCGCATAGCGGTATTTGAACTGGGCGTCACCGTGCTTCGGAGGGCACGTTAAAAGTCGGTCCCGGTTGTTGTCTACTAAGATAACAGTCGTTAAGCCATGTCAAAGGCCTCTCGGGCGGCTTCAACAACTTTGACACTAGGTTGACCACTAACCTTACGACAAACAATAAACTATGAAAATTAAATAACTCAGATTTTGAAGGTTGCATCTATCTGCCGATTTATAATAGCGTCGTTTAAATTCAATCACAAGTAATTTTTGGCGGTTTTGACATTTTATTGTTATTGACTAGAGAATTGAAAGACGAAATTGAAATTTGTCTCTCGTGAAAACTTGCTAAAAATGACTAACGTGGTGAAAAACTTAAACAATGATATGTGCTTAAGTTTGAAGTAGAGACTAACCGAAGAATAATTTAATATTTATTAAAGAAAATATAAAGAACTGTGAAGTTTGGAAGCATGTTATTGTTTGTATATGTTTACCTTACTTATGTTCTATTCTAATGATGTGTAGAAGCTATGGCGGTAGCTCCACCACTACCGATACTCGTAGTTGTCGTGGGTTCAATTCCTACACAGAAAGATCATCCATGTAATAAAAAAAAATGAATCACCGATCACGGTAGCTTTTAACCATCTTAAAAAAGGGAGGAGATTCTCCATACGCAGCGATTTTTTTTGGTTTCAATATTTTAAGTAATTTTCTTATTGTACCCTCTTTACGTAAAGGCGATTGATGTATTAAAATACGAGTATGTATAGAAGATAAGGTGCAATTCTGTTGCTAGTATCTTAGTTAATATTTCAAAAGTCTTAATCAAGTAAAGTGATATTTCTTCAGTCACAGAGACAGTATTCTTACAAAGTTGTTAAATTCCCCAGATAGTAATTAAGCTAGGAATTCTTCTACTCTGCAGTTAGTCTTGAAACCTGCAACTTCGAAGGAAACGGACTACAGAATACTATAAAATTGAATTAAACCTAACTCAAGGTTTTCACTTTATTCCGGTACTAGCTGACCCGCGCAACTTCGCTTGCGTCAAATAAGAGAGAACGGGTGTAACATTTCTTATTGCTTCTCCGCTCCTATTGGTCGTAGCGTGATGATACAAATAGGCTATCTAACACTGAAAGAATTTTTCAAATCGGACCAGTAGTTACTGAGATTAGCGCGTTCAAACAAACAAACAAACAAACAAACTCTTCAGCTTTATAATATTAGTATAGATTTTACACTTTGTTACGGTTTTCTCGTGCAACACGTATAAATTTAAAAATCAGAATAAAATGTCTTTTACCAAAAAAAAGTTTAAAGTATGTATTATGCAAGTTGCAGATTTCAGGATACGTCCATTCTCGAAATATATTAGCAATCGTTCATGTAAAATCTGTCGTCATATAGTCAGAATCTAAAAGTAAATAAGATTGTTTTTAGGCGAGCAGGTGCAACCAAATTCATCAAAAACGAATAAAAATATTAATAAATGTAATGGAAAACATAACACGTAAAATATTTTATTTAAAATCAAATCTCAAACACAATCCACACTCCGTTATAACTCGATTTGAGCGTCAAGTAACGATCGTGAACAATGCCACGAAGTTTCACCGCACACTATAAATATTTCATAAGCTGTTTATTCGATTTTCATTTTTACGTGCAAAAGGGGACTCCACTTGAATGGAGATTTCCTCAAATCGTGGTACGAACAGTACTCGAAAGAAAACATCTTGTGAATTTATATTCGGTATAAGATTAAGAACCAGAATGGATACACTCGAATGTACTCTGAAAGGTTTTCACAAAACATCAAACAAAAACATGGACTTGTGTTTGTGTAGGTCTTTGCTATAGGTACAGTAAATAAATATTTATACACTCTCTCATATTTAATAGTATTTCTATCAATCAAAATTATACAATCACTACTTGTTATAAACTTTAAAATAATTTTACAGTCACTGTATTTTTATTGATGGCAAATTGCATAAATAAAATATTTTCGTACAAAAAAGTGCAATTGAAAATGTGACAAAGTATCAATGTCCATATTGCCCATGACTGTACTTTTGTTCTGAAATTTGTATATCAAGCAAGGTTCATTGTTATCTTAGAGAATTCAAGTCTTAATAATTCAATATTTTTATTAACTAAATAACCAGATCTTGTAATTTTGCAACCTGAAAGATAGTATACATTAGATAAACATACATACTAATGAACTTTATAATACAAAAATACTGTTTAGACTTTACATCAAAATTTAGAAAAGTAGCGATTATGTACAGACATTTACAATGTACTTCAAAAATAGTTCCTACGGCACCCGCTAGAGGCTGAACACATTTTCATATAAAATATCTCTGTAGCTAGCCAGTTATCGATAGTCGATAGTAGTAGACAATCGATAACTGAAAAATACAACAACAAATAAAACAAATAAAAACCTAACCTCACACAAATATTTGTCGCATAGAATAGGATACGGGAATTAACGCGAACACGCATTTCCCCTTAAAATGCGTGTGCGCGTTGATCGAATTCCCGTATCTTATTATATATAAAACATGCAACGCGAGAGTTTAAAAGTTATGATTGTCGTATAGAAGTCGTGTCGTACAATCTAAAAGCCTTAATTAGAGGAGTTTCATCAATACGATACACACGGGAATTAGATGAAGAGGGGTTTAACGCGGGCCTTCGATTTAGAGGTACTTTAAGGGCCTCCTAATGAATCCTCTTTTTTAGCACTTAAGCAAATGGAGCGGAGGTTTTTTTCCGCGTGTGTGGGTGTAATCTCTAATGGCTTTAACGATACTATTGAATTGAGTAATTTTGTTGTATTGACGACACAAATTGTATAAAAACGTAGGTTTTAGTCATTAGCGATGTTTGTTTTACCTCTGCTATCAATATAAAGGTCGATATTAACAAATTGAATGAATAATCTGAAAAGTGGCCAATAGTCTTTTTATTTTCATACCTGTGCCTATGTTACAGCAAGATTTATTATCCTTTATTTGCTCACTAACCATTAAAGCTTATCTGAGTGTTTTAGTTGTCACGGGATTTAGTTATTATAGCATATTGTTTTTAATTATGCAAGTCAATGTAACTTGTGCCAACACGACAACCATTTCAAGGTAAATGTATAAACAGTACATAGTCGAAAATGAAATTAGGTACTCCTTCTGTCTCTTTTCAGAAACAAAAGCTTACAAAGTGTTTTTCTCCAAAAAATGGTATTGTATACAATTTGAAAGCACTTAACCGTAGGAAGCAACACGAACCAATTTTAAATTCATCTAATTTTCTACAAAGCTCAGTCAACTGACGATAATACTCAAAATCCCAGTTAATTTGCAAGAACATTGGCAAGATGTTTCCTCGGTCTTGTATCTGCTAACAATTTACTTCACTGATTCTACTACACGTCACTTGAACTTGACTGATCGAATTTACTAAACATGGCATTTTATACCTTATTTTAAAGCTATAGAGCCCATTTCTGGTTGATGGTTTAAAGGTTTATTTAAGAATGGATGTGGTTGATTGTAAATGCGTATCCGAACGATAAATTAAAACGCGATGTGTTCGGATAAATATCCGAAACACGCGGGCAATTTATTTTGTTCAACTCTTGCCTTTGGGTCTATTCGCGGAGGAATTAAAAAAGAAGGAACTCGTATGGAGATATTTTTGGTGTTTTTCTTAGAACGAGGTATTAATACTTTTACTTTTATTAAACGTTAGAACCATGACACAACTTTCTAGCACTTGTAGCACAATTTTCTACATTCGGTACTGTCGAGCATCGAGATTAGACGTTTAAAGTGTACTACTAAAATAGTTCTTACAAATTCCGGTAGAGGCGCTGAACAGATTTTACTTATCATTTTTTGTGTAGGTGTTTGGTTACCATATTAAAAGCAGATTAATATGGTAACCAAACACCTACACAAAAATAAGAACATAATGGTTACTTATTTCTAAATACGTAGAGCTACGTATATCGAATACAAAACTTTAATTTGGGATTTTACTGAAAGCCACATTGTCTCAAAGTTCAATATTGTATTTGTAGATACAATGAACGAACAAGTCTTAGGTCTTCACATAATCATGTCACGTAAAAAATCGTTTCTAAAACTACATTTATGTTTAAAAAGTAATCAAGTTCGATATCAGTACGCATAATCGAAGTAAAACTATAAGAATGAGGCTTTGTTTGCATACAAATGTTTTTGAAAGTATGTATGACACGTGAAGATAAAAGGATTCGCTTTCATGAATTTATTGATAAGAAAAAAATTAAGTTTGAATAAAGATATTGAGAGCAGTAAAACAAACGAACTTATTTATAAGATTTGTGAGAACCAAGTAATGTTTTATAACATTTTAGAAACAAATATATCGTTTTTGAATTTTCGCGACATGTGCACATGCAGACAACACTATTTCAATAGTATTTAAATGCGAAAATAATTTGAAACCAAGTCTTTCCGCGACCAAAGCCAATAAAAAGATAGCAACACTGGGTTATATCGAAATATTTAGGGAACCTTTAAATTTCACACTAAGCAAGCACTAGCTTTATTCATGTGGTTTTTCTTATATTTAAAAGTACACAGGAACGTATTTTTACATTTCTGTGCTTTGAACTCTACAGTTGTATGATTAACCGCCTGTTTCTGAGGTTTATTTATCGTTTATCTATTCAATAGCGTTTAAACTCATATAAAAAAAGAATATGAATAAATATACTACCATAAATGCATGAATGTTTAAAAATAATAATAAACAATTAAGTAATTGATATAAACCATTTCATAATCTTCATAATTATTTATTCATTAAGATACTAACCATCAGTACAGAACACGATAATAAAGTCAGTAATGATAAATCGCAGATGTTGTAAAATTTATTGAGGAAAAGTGCGCGTAATCGCATGTACATCACGTGCGAGTCTTATCGAACATTCACCACGAATATAAAAGGTTAACTGTGTAAATTATGGTGAACATTGCGATTATATTTCATACGTAACATTTCGCTTATATACCCGAAGGTGTAGGCAGAGGAGTATTAAATTACTAACCATTTGCAATGAGTGTAAGTATCGCCGTATATATCCCGTATTGCAATATATAGGGCATCTTACCTAACTCCTGGCTGCTATTGAGACAACGAGACTTTTGAGTACGAATACCATCTAATTATGGACTTGGACAAAACAGGCGTTGCGCAAATTAGTAACATTCCCAATGCTGGGGCTACATATCACGTATTTTGGTTGACAACTATTTGAAAGCTACTACGCTGTACATTGTTTTTTTCCCATATACTCTAGTGATCAACACTAGTTGTCAACTAAGATACGTGATAAACCGGCAGATGGAAGCCTATTCCTAAGACTATTGGTAAACTGATAATTAAAGAGTTGTCATAACAAGAACATGTCAAAACAGAAAGAAGTCCAGTGTTTTGGTTTCATACATGAGAAATTAAACATTTTTTTAAATTGCATTTTTGGTTTCAAAAACCCGCGTATTACGACCGTCCATTTATCTAAAAAACAAAAGCTTAAAAAATTTTAAGAACATCTTCAAACAAAAACTTTTTGAAGATTGCGTTTAATTTTTATTCACTCTTTCGTTTTCTTTTAACTTTCCTCGTAAAGGTTTTATTTTTATTTAAAATTCAGATTACAAGGAGTAAACAAAACTTAACAGATTTTTGTACTTTTTAAACATTATGAATAATTTATAACTTTGTTTTTTCTGCTAATGTTTAAATATTTTGTAATTCGTGTTTTCTTTTACGGGTTGTTTTTATCTAAATATCTGCTGATTTAACGGAAATATTTTTACCATTGCAGCCATATTATATACAATAATCAATCACTTATATTTAGTGACTATAACTACTAAATTACTAACAGATACTAGAAGAAATAGTTTCAAAACGACCAAAAACGTTCCAAACTTATAGAAAAACTGCAAAGTAATGTGACACGCAAGACAAAAATGTCGTGAAGTAAAAAAGAAAAGTTTATGTTCTACGACGTAGCACCGTAGCGTTCGTAGCTATGTCTACGGCTACAGCTTTCAGTAGAGAGCCGAGAGGCTCAGTCACCGCGCGGCTTCGAAGGAGAGCGCACGTCGCTTCGCGGACGGCTCCCGAACATTTAATACGAAAGTAAACAAATAATATGTGATATAGTAAACTTTGTTATAACATGACATTAAGTGGTTCGAGTACTTCTGAAGATAATTCCCATAATCGAAGGTAAATTATTTTTGTTTTTTAAACGTAGCTTTTATATCTAAATTGCCTACGATTTTTTTTTATTCATACTAATAATTGTAAGGTGACCGAATAAGCGCGTGTGAGAAAATGTATGAATTGAACACCTCGTGATCATATTTAAAAATAAATTAAAATATTCTTTGAAAATTGCGAAAGTGTCTTAGATAGGTGACTTATTTTCTAATCAGATTATCAAATATGCAAAATGTGCCCATTATGCAAACAGTTCAAATCAAATGAGCAAATCTAAATAATTAGATTTAAATCTATAAATAAATCATAGATTTAATACTTATTACTATACATACGAGTACCATTAATAAAAATTATATCGTAAAAAAATTACTAAACATAACAAACATTGAAAAATGATTAATTGTCTAACAGGCCTACCCTAAAATAACGATCACAATAATTAATAATATCCAAATACAAACTCAAATATGTCTCCGTATTTGGCCCATAAATCGTACAAAATAACTAAGCTTTATATTTCAACATAAAGCTTATCAAAACCCCATATTATAATGAAAGTAGTAACTTTCTAAGACCTCTTATTTGACGAGTATAAATAACACTTATTATATATGAACCTAAATGTATACTAGTAAATACAATTCTTTAATTTCAAAAACAAATGCGTTATTATATTTATTCAGTTTCAGGTAGATATTGCTTGTTAAAATTTACCTTGAATTAGTAAATCGAGGCTTCAGAATATTCGAGGGAAAATATAAACGTCTACAATAATAGCTTAATATATTCTTATAAAGAAAAAGTAATAATTATTTTAGTAGTAAAAGAACAAAAATATTTAGACAACTCACACACAGTCATCTGATGCCAAACTAAACAGAGCTTGTTCTATGGTAACCAGACAATTGATAAACATAATAATATATAAAATAAATACAACGTATCAATAGTTTTTTTTATTATTTTACCAATTTTTTGGAATCACTTACAGTTAAAACTCGAGTGAAAAAGTAGTTAAATCTAGAATTATAATTTGTAGCACAATTCACAATATCAAAATTAATATTTGATTTAAATATTCTTAATAGTGAATTCAAAAAAGGAGATTATTTTATGTACATAATATGATAATTATAATACCTTCTAAGAACTAATAAACTTAAAACTCCTAAATTAATTTTTAGTAAAATATTTTTCGAGAATTGTAACGATTTTAAATTAAAATCGACCCTTTGAGAAGTTTTTGAAACATTTCATAAAAACTAATTAAATTTAGTTTTAGTTGAAAAGTTCTTACTTAAAAGGCTTGTGTTGAAAACATTTTATAATATTTTTTAAAAATTAAGGAAAAAGTTTTTCGTTGATTATTATTAACTTTCCGTTGTTAGATTTAAACAGACTGCTGCAAAAAGACTGTAATACAGTTATTACAGTCTCCTTTGACAATTTTAATGGACATTAAAATTGTATCATCCATTACTCCAAAAACTGTTTTTAAATAATAAAGTACAATGTTAGTTTTAATATGTTATAATATCAAATGGACAATTCATCTTGAAAGATGCAGAATTTGAGCCGACAGTTGTTTGTCTGCCTATCAATATCCAAACACGTAAAATCTATAAAGAAAAAAGCGATATACAAAACCCGGTAGTACTTTTCACGGCAAATTAATGACTACCAGTGACATTACCACGGCTAAATGATTTCGAATTATTCGTGCCATTTGAGATAGAATTACACGGATTCGTACTTAAATAAAAACAGTTCTGATAAAGGTCAGCTAAAACATTTCGTATATCTCATTAATTTAGTCTTGCTTTTTGTATCGTCCGAAGTGTCATCTGAATTCCAAATGAATTTCTTAAAAAAGCGCCTTTGAAGGAAATTTTAATGTGTCTGAAAGCCTAGAAGAAACGTTTCGAGTGTTTATTAATTATTATTTACTAATTTAGTTGGTCTTCAAAGTTGTTTTCAATGTTATTTTGTAACCAAGAACAAAGGAAAATATTTAGTCTAAAAGTATGAGAACATATTGATTGGCCAGTTTTGCTTATACATTACACTGTGTTGATTCCGCAATATAATGTTTATGTACGTTGTTTTAGGTACGATGTATTCGTCAATATTATTCTAGTATTTAGAACCGTAAATGTATTTGAAAGGTTTTTTTATTTCTTAACCATTTATTAATTTCAAGCAAATAGAAAAAAAGATATCCGGTTTTCCTAAGGTCCTTTGAATTACACATAAATGCAAAATAAAATATCAATCATATATCACTAGTTACGCAAGTTTAATCTTGTATTGTTTTTAAAGTAAGCAACAAAAATAGGTTAAAATATTTACCCAGTTAAATAGCAGTCCATTCAATTTGATACAGAACATTAATTGCTTACAAATACGTAAACAGTTGAAGTAGGTTGTTAAATTGCAAATACGTTAGCTCAATTTGAAATTATTCCACACTAGCTAGGACCCACGACTTCGTCCCTGTAAAATCCAGCTGTAATATCTACAATTTATAATATAATATTTATAATTTAATAAAAAATTGTTTGGCAGTTTTGGCGTGATTGAGTAACAAACATCTATATAAAAGAACACAGCTTATTTTATTATCCTTTTTCTTAATCCACTATTAAAATAAATTGGTAATTGGTTTAATAAAAATTGGTCTAGTAGTTTTGATATTATTTACTTACAAACATCCAACCATTCAAAGTGATGAATTTATAATATTAGTAAGAATAATATAAATTATAGGAAAGGAGTCGAAAATTTTACTAATAAACTTTACGCGACTCCCGTTTTAGAAATTGAAGTACGAATTTGAATGACTGAAGTTAAATAAAGTTTAGTTACCGAGACAGTTACGTAATCTAATTATAGAGTTATTAATATTCGATTGTTAAACATTTAGTCTAAGAATAGGAAGGGTCAAAACTTGGATAAATGGTTTTAAAACATTTGCAAAACACCGTTTTATTAATGAATTTTAAATTAAGTTTTGCAAGTTTGTGCAATACATATTTTTGTGATAATCATATTATGTTACAATTTATTGTTACTGTACTATTAGATTTTCTTAATAATTGAAAATTCATTAAAGGTTTGGCTTAAACCTAATTAAAAATTATTCAGGATTCAGGATAATAATATTCAATATTTTTTTTATTAAGATTAGTTAAAATTGGCTACAATATTTTTTTTATTATACTATATATAATTTTATATATTTTCAATATTTTCTTAATAATAAATTGTTACGTGATATTTTGAATTATTTCCTTCAGTTCTGTTTAGTTGGTGATTAAGCGCTTTGTGGTTTCACAGACAATTACTGCTTCCGAGAATATCTCGAGACGCTAACGTGTACAATATAACTACATCTATTGATCTATACAACTGACAAAGTTTGGTACACCAACTAATATTATGTTACTTATTACTCATCTATACTTATATACTAATTACTTATTTACTTATCTATATTAATATTATAAAGCTGAAGAGTTTGTTTGTTTGAACGCGCCAATCTCAGGAACTCCTGGTCCGATTTGAAAAATTCTTTCAGTGTTAGATAGTCCATTTATCGAGAAAGGCTATAAGCTATACATCACGCTACGACCAATAGGAGCAGAGTACCAGTGAAAAATGTTACAAAAACGGAGAATATATTGACCCATTCTCTCTTATGTGACGCAAGCGAAGTTGCGCGGGTCAGTTAGTTATAATATAAATATGAATTTATGTAATGATGAATGTGTGTAAGAAAGTACGTTTTTTATACATTATGTAAAAAGTACTCAACGAATTTTGATGAAATTCGTTTCACAGTAGGACACTTCCGAACAAATTAGTTTTTAATACCTATATTGTTTTTTTCATTGTTAAACACTACTTGTATTCCGCATGTCAGTAATAATGCATTATTTTGCACTAAACAGCTCAATGCCTGCTAAGTGGTACAACATTTTGAGATAAGTTTTTCAAAAAAAAATACACTCTAATGAAAGTTAAGTCAAAAATATTCAGTAGCATAATGGTAACGAACTTTTTCAACTTCAGTCTTTCTAAAATTCAATAAAAGAGTAGTTAGTCATATGAAAAAGAGCGTATAAGCTGAAAAAGGCATCAAAGCCTCGACTGGCGACTGTAAAAATACTAAAAGTGTCATTGTTATCAAACACCGAGCAAAAACTGAACCGTAGCTTTTTATTTCTACTGAAAACTGAAAAATGTCGCCTAGCAAAAAGTTGGAACGTTAAACCATTTAAAACTGGAAGGTTTGATTTTTAGGTTATGTTACTAATGAGATGAAAATTCCGTAGTGGCTTAGTTAATTTTAGTTTATGAAAGATTTTATTGGAAATAACTTAGCTTATTTGATAGATAATACTTGTATTCAACAGAAAGAAATTTAAGAAAATATGTATTTTTGATGGATTCTCTTGACATTTTAGCACACGTTTTTGGCTGTAGTCTCAAGATGTCAGCTTAGATAATAAAATCTCAAAAGGTTAAATACCAAAAAATCATTTCGAAAATCATTTTTTATAGTTGGCAGTGTGAAACGCCAATACCAATATAATTACGCAACCATTTTGTTACATGAAAAAAAGCCAGAAAACCAATTTGAATTTAAAATAATAAAATAAAGTTTGAGTCCACTAGTATGATTAAAATCGGCTCGGCAGAACTGCAAACACAAACATTGACACTACGCCGCGGTCGACGCCGCGGCTTCCCTCCGCAAGTAATTAATAAATGAAAAAATAATTAAAAGACAACAGACTTTCGTACTAGGAATATTGATTTTTTGAAAATAGACAAACAACTACTCTATTTGTATAATTATATCCGAATCGCTAAGAATTTTCGAAACTAAAATCAGTGATTTTATAAATGATATAGAACGTCAAATATTGTTAGTTGACAACGTAATACAAGTAATATTATTATGATGTAATCATCATCCTTCATTCACATGTTGCAAAGAACTTTACAAACATACGAAATGAGACTAATTAAAATAATTTGAACTGGTCTAACTGATGATTCATGCTATGTCAAAAATTACAAATAAGTACAGAAGTTTTGTTAGATAGTTTATGGTAGTAGAAAGTAGAAATATTTTCTCAGATCTATGTTTTTCGGTTCAGGCTAGAAAATTCGATTTAGTTACAATACATGCACCTCAATTCTGACCTTCAGCTTCAGTTTCGATCCTCTCTTGTTATTTTGTACGCCACGCAATTTGATACCAAAAAAAAGACTATCGGCTTGTCGGCTTTATTGAATTTTAGAAGCCAAAAATGTTTGGTATCGTTGTTTACATTGAATATTTGTTCTTGCACAAAGCTGCCGCTTAATATTGCATAACTTCGGTGATTTTTTTATTGCTGATGATAGAGTTTTTGTTTTACGTCGTATCGCACTTTTATTATAGTTAGTTTTATAGTTTGTAAGAATAGAAATAAGTTGCATTGTTTTATTTTTGCCTGTCAACCCCAATCGCAAAGAGGCATTATTTAATAAGTACATAGAAAATGACAGACTAGACTAGACCATGAGAATTTTTATAACAGACTAAACGTGAAATTTATCGCTATTTTAAAAGCAGGTTCATTTGAAAACAAATAAATAATTTTATCTCCACTCTAGAAATAAGTAGGTACTAAATAATCGTACATTATGTTCATGCAAATACCAGCGATATTACAGGACAGGACAAATTTGTGGAATATAATTTAAATAAATTTAATCATTAGGTTTCATAAACATACCTTAATAATAAAATGACTTACATTATTAACTATGAAACGCGGGTGTATTAAATACGCTTTTCCCGACACTTTCGGGCATAATAGACGTGATGTTATGCATACTTTTATAAAAACCGTTTAGAATAAATTGCGTTTTAATTATTATTATTATTTATCGTATGGTTAGTGCTCAACCTAGTGTCAAAGTTGTTCAAGCCGCCCGAAGGCCTTTGACGTGGCTTAACGACTGTTATCTTAATTGACAACAACCGGGACCGACTTTTTACGTGCCCTCCGAAGCACGGAGACGCCCAGCTCAAATACCACTTTACGGTCACCCATCTATGGAATGATCGTGCCAAGGTTTGCTTAACCCACAGATCGTTTACCGACCGGTGAGCGCAACTGGCTATGGGCGCCTGTGGCTATGCGTTTTAATCAAAAGTAGCCAGTCATATGCTAAGTCATAAAACAAAATTTTCCCCTAGGCAGCGTCTACCTTGATCGACATAGAATAATTTAATCCTCAGGCAGCTAGTTTCAAAATAAAGCTATGCATATTGATGGACCGTTAGATTAAAAGTGCCTCTTCAGGGAACGCAATGGCGATTACAAAGCTTAATATATTTCCCATTTTATTCTACCTCTATAGGTCTGTGTTGACATTTTTTTTAACAAAGCTATCAAGGTATACTGGTCCTTTGGGACCAGCAGCGCGATTTCCAACACGGTACTATATTCCGACAACTAAGTAGATACTGTAGGGAAGCCTTATCTTTCGCGTTTTAGACTATAAAAAAAATAGCTTGTCTATACATAATAACGCTGTTCATGTACAAATAATATATGTACAAGTAGGTCGGTACAAGCTGCGTAAGACTACGACTACGTTCACAAAAGTACAATTCTTTTATGTGCCTCAGCCAAACGATAGCCTTGAAAACAAGGCTCTTTTCAGCGTTGTAGGACTATACCGAGTAGCGAACGATTGACATTTAAAATTACTTGAAAAAAAAAAAGTTATATTCACTCTGTACAATCGAGTAGCGAGCGTTTGACATTTAAAATTACCTACTTGAAAAAAAATGCTGTTCAGTTTTTTATACAAAATTTATTATTGATCGTCAGTTGTTGATAGTCGATAGGGGTAGGAAATTAAACCCCAGCACAATCATGTTGTTTATTTTCGATCATATTAATGTCTATACTAGTTGACACAGATTTCTCTAGCGTAAATTTTCATCTTGATGAGAGATTTTCCAAAAAATTATTATGCTTCACCTCGTTCTTCAACAAGCTCTATACAAAATATTAAAATCGGTGCAGCGTTTTAGTCGTGACAGCGTAATAGACAGACTTTTGCATTTATAATATTAGCATTAAACTAAACGGCTGTAGATGAAAGGAGATAGCAATTTATATTCAACTTTTCAACTTAATTTTACTGAGTGAAGATTAAACTAGATGAATGATGTCAAAAGTCTCCTCGCGTGAAATGTAGTTTGAGAAAGTGTCAAATGCAGAATAGATTGTTTTTAGAGATGATGAATAACGCGTTTAGTCTTAAAAATAATCCTGCATTTTTACAGATTTTTTTTTTTTTTTTCTAGAATGCTTTTCGTAGAGACACTGCTAACGTTATAGTTTTTTGTAGTCGATCGATTGCTCGGCTCTGCAGTCGTCTTCACGTACTGTCGTACTCATATAGTTAGGTCTCCTTATTATTAGCTATTATGTATAGAGGCTAGACTATGAATAATGAAATATATTATTTTTTCATACAGAAGATTTATCTATCATTTATGGTGGATCATTGATGTTCGAAATTCTAATTTTTTTTCACCTACAACATCTTTTTAGTTAGTTACAAAAATAAAGCTTTTGTATTATGTTATTATGTAAACGATTTTGTTTTAACTTCTTTTGTGGTAATTAAGTTTTGGAGGTTTACAATTTATCAAATAATTCACGGCCATATTTCATGTAACAAATATTACTTAATACTAGAACTTTAAAACAGCGCAACAATTACTTTAAGGAGTAATATCATTGAAAAATGTTTTGTAGGTCTCTTTCAGAAGTAGGTGCAAGTTTTATTAAAACTATTTCTCTCCGAGGCAGCAAAGTGCAGCGGAATCTTGTTCAGTGATAGTCGAGACCTTTCAACAAAATGAGAACATCTACTTGAGAAACATTTGTTACGTAAAAAATATACTGCTATGTAGTTGTTCAAATTAATCAAAGTTTTTGTGAAATAGATGTTCTTGTAGCTATGAGTGGGATTATAATAAAGTTCTAGTTTTGGTCCCTCGATTAGGGTTTTTTTGGAAAGTTATAGCGTAGAATAATTTTCAAATCAAGAACTTTCGCTATTGAATAATATTGAAATATATCAATAAAAAATATAGACGAATTGAAAACCTTCTCTTCTTTTTTGTTTAGAAAAGCTTGAATTAGAATTGAAGTCAATTACAACACTTTCCGCAAAAAACAACTAGTACGTTTTTTATACAGTATTTCACAAGCTACTTATTAAACTAGACTCTAATTAAAGGATGAAGGCCACAGTCCACAACCGCCAAGTACTATTTATATCTTTATTTAACGAATATCCCACTTAAATTCCAGTTCACCCAGTAAGGGATAAAACGTGACCAATACAAACATACATACATACAAAGCGGATTAAGGCGCATCACACACAGCGCGGTTGCGGGGCGAGCGCGGATCGAAGCAGGATTATGAAGACCGTAATACTAAGTAGTTGTTTGGACGAGTACACACGTAAAACGAACAAAAAGGAGCGATTTCCTACTACTATCGAACGGTAGACCACCGGAGTAGCTATCGACAAATTTTGTATGTAAAACTAATCAACGCCCCTGGCGTGTTCCCCAAAGGGCACTTTTTTAAATGTCAAACGCCCGCTACCCGATAGTACCGCGAAAAGGAAATTACGTTACCTCAGTAACGTGATTTCCTCCACGAGTAGACAGACTGCTGCATAACCAAACGGTTCCAGGTAGTTAGTATACAGCGATTTGCGCCTGTGTTATAAAAGTAATGAATCGTGCAAATCACGCGATAACAACGTCACGCTTCCGCGCCCAGTGTGTTAACGCTTTAGTTAACCAAATAAAAGTTTTGGACCTCAGGTAGAGACCGTGCGTAAACACTTAGCGTAGGAAAACTTTCACGGTTTTTGTCTTTCAATTTGATTCAAGAGTGTAAACAGGCTTTGTCTTGTGAAGAAAGGAACTGGTTCAAAAGAAATCACTCAAGAGTTTTTGGAAAACGTTTGGCTAGTTTTTTACTGGTTATATAACCAGTAAAAACTTACGGCATAAATTGTTTTATAGCATGTAAATACTTTTCAATCACTTTTTGAACTACAACGGTAGGAGATTTTGTGGAGTTGAATGTGAGTTTTATCAACGAAAGTACATAGAAAAATTAACCACTTTTACTCATTTAAAGACCATACTAATAACTTCGCATAACGCATCAAAAATAACTTTTTAAAAGCACTAAACTACATCAGTAAAACTAACCTAAAGCATATAAGGTCCAAAATAGCGTAAACATCACACGTCTTCAAACAAAATGTATAGAGCAATACTTTCAGAGATGCCAAGACGTGGATGATTAAAAAATACCGCGGCTCCCGGCCCCGGAACTATTTGACAGATGAAAATAACTGTCATAGAGGGAAGCATTGATTGTGACGCCATCTTGGATTTACTGTCAATGTCATAATTGTGACGTTTGATGAATAAGGTCGTGGAGGTATTTTGGTGTTTACTGCAGATATCGCGGAATTTTTCGGAATTTGGTCAATGGTATTATATAACTTTTTGTCAAAAAATGGGTTTGTATTCGAGACGAAAATAAAGGAGCTTTTTTATATTATTGACATATATTATTTTAGTCTACAATTACTATACCCACTTTTTTATATGGGTCGTTGACAACAAACCATTTTTCTTTGCTTTGCATTTTCTCAATAAAAAAGGTAGGGTACCAAAATATAAGCTCTCCAAAAAATAACGAAGTTCTAGCGCTCCTCATTTGTTATACTAGAGTGTCGATCTGATTGACATTATTATGTCAAATGGTAGTAAGGTCACTGACGAATGGAATATCAATTTTTGCTAGACCTTTTTTCAGTGTACCTCGACAAAATACAAAAAAAATGTATTGTACAAAAATAATTTGATTTATATGAAACCGATACGCAAACACGACAATGCCCCTCCTGCTACTAGTTTCATTTAAAACTAACCACCGTGATAAATTATCTACTAGGAGAAAATTGTTATGAGAATATTTATATTCACCTGTTAACCTTTGAAATGTTTGTTTGTCATCAGATGAAAGCGTGGAGCGCTCACGAGCAGGACACAACACTGTCATGCTGTCGGACGCTGCACGTCAAACACGCTGCTTACGCAAGTGCCCTCTATACACTGGTAAGTTGAACCCTAAATATCTTTGTTTAAGAGCTAATACAGATGACGTAGTGTCACTTACGACTGTTTTGCACAGAGACGTGTTTTGACGTATAAAATTACTTACGTCCTCAGGAATATGGTGAAAAATTAAATGGAATCTACGCTTATTCAAAAGAAAGCAAATATTTCCTTATGCTTCGTACTTAACTTAATGCTTCGTTTGTTATAAAATCTTGGTTTAACCGAATAAACGATGCGCTTGCCCAATACAGTGCCACGATTCTCTACTGCTATTGACTACCGACAACCGACCAGTCATCGAGAAATTTTGTATGAAAATCTAATCAGCGTCTCTGACGGGTGTTGTAGGAAACATTTTGGCAGTACATTCTAAATGTCAAAATTCGATAGCTAGCCGGTTGTCGGTAGTCGATAGTGTTAGAGAACAGTAGTACAGTTCAAAAATACGGTCATACACGTGTACGGTTAAACATAAAACATTACACAGATACGATATCTCATTTCGAAGAATTAGTGTCCACTCCCTAAAAGACTAAATTTTTATTTTATATATTGACAACAATCTCTTAGTCGTTCTTCCTGAAAATCTGAAGATCTTCGTAGGCGTCAACAAAAACATTTAAGAATTGATAATAAATCTATGCCGAGCCTTAATACCAAGAAACACCTCTGAAACGATCTCGACAAAAGCTATGAAATATTTTATCAACACATCTTTTTCAGAAGTGACTCAACATTTCTGATAATCACACTTTCAGGATTGAATAAGATATAAATTTGAGATCAAGTAAATTCTCCTAACTGAGTGCTAAACAATTTTTGATTGTGTTTTTATACCTTCTTGATAAATTTCGGCATTTGCTACTTTATTTGTGAAAAATGAGTATTCTCTTACCTATATTTTTCCTTCTTAAATGGTAGGTACTCTAGTAACAATTTTAACCAGTTGCTTAAACAGTCGGTTACCCTGTATTTTGTAGTACAACAAGTATAAAAACTAAATACTTTTACTTGTATATTTTTATGGTATAAATTAATCAGTTTTGATCTACTGCTTTTGAATTCACATATTTTTATCGTTTAGCACCTGTTTCATATATGCTTTATCTAGTATCAAGAATGAGACATATCAAAGGCGCTATTCAGATTTTCATATATTTTTTCACGATAGTAGATAGCCAGTTGTCGATATTGTAGTAGAGAATTGCGCTAATAGTCTTAGACATAGTTTATGCTCAAAACTAGATTAGTTAGACAAAAAATCAAGATCTAATTTCGAAAAAAAATATCATCAATTAGGTTTTACATTTCCAAACATTTTAACAAAAATATCCAGCGGTTTAACCCTCAGAATAACTTTAGAAACTTGCTATGTATGTATCTAAGAGTTAGTGGTGCTAATAAAGGCTTGTATTAATCAGTGAGGCGGCGAGAACGTGAGAATTTATTTTGTTAATTAGTACGAGACGCAGCAGGTGGAAAATATTAGAGATAATTAAGAAGATACAACATATTAAATTATATGATTTATGAATTACGTGTTCTCGTGAGCGAAATTATTTGATTACTGTTAACCTAAGTTTTCTTAGACAAAGACTTTTATACTGATAATTTAATTCGAAGCAATTATGTGAAGAACACGCAAAACTATTATTTTTCTTTATTCTATTTCTTTGCTAAAAATCATGCACAGATGTTAGTCAGATTAGAGGTTTGCAACTGAATTTGTGCCTTCTTTTATAATAAAATATCTTTCAATATTTTATACTACGGTTTTAAAGCTCGTGCGAGCTCCAAACACTTTCTGATAATAATAGAGTAATCGACCGTTAAAGAAGCTTGAATTATAAATTTTGCAATAAACATATACAATACAAGAAATATTAATAATATTGAAAGTACGACAATTATTTTTATTGAAACGATTATTAGATATGCCTTATTGATATTACATCATTTGGAATTCGTATTTAACTTTCGCAACTCTCATCCATTTTAAAGAACACCATTAAATTTAGCTCCGTATAAAACAGCAAAAGTTATACAATGTTTCAGCAGTTGACTTATAAAACGTTTGCCTGCAGTGGAAGAAAAAAACATCGTTCTGTCTAAAAATAGCCCGGCGCGGCATGCAACCCACCTTAACCTTGCCCCACTGAAGTAATTACATACTAAACAATAGCAAATCGTTCCAAACGAGTTTTCTTTTGCGCAACAATTTCTATGTTTTAATTTGTAATGAAAATTAGCTTACGTTTTCACTATCGTATGGGCTTTGAAATAAAAAATTATGACGTTTGATGTAGCTACTTTTTTGTCTTACGTAATAGTACATAGGTATCGCAAAATACTTTCTTCTTTGATGTAACGAATATTTTGTAAACACCAAATCCATACAGAATCTCAATTCTAAGGCTCATAACGTTTTAAATAATTTTTAATTGTAGCTATATGATCTTGATATTGATATCTAAAAAAAAACAACTTTGGTATAAAAAAATGAGGGGGACGTTTTTGTTTACAATCATATAGTTTAACAACAGACAAAAAAGTGAAATCAGACACAATTTCAATACCAAACACTCCAACTTTATACGTTTTATCTCAAATACACTACTTAAAAAACTAAATTCCTGATCGCAATCCATATTCCAATACAATAAGACTGAAAACACACAACCTTTTACACCAACCAACAAAAAAATCGTATCTATTATACGTACATTGTATAGTCCTTACGTCCTTAGTAGAAATTCCATTTGGTACGTGGGAGCGGTCATAATAAGCCTGTTGCTTTACTGAGGCTTGGGGCCAAACATCGTAGTTTATTTATAGACATTGAATATTATTTCAGCCCCTGTTTTTATACTAAAGTACAAACATATCATGTATATCTTCAAAACTGACGGTAAATCTAGTATTTTTGACAATTTAAGCGTCTATATTTGACCAATGCTGATGTTTTTCAAAAACAAATTAGATTTTATTTTTAAAAACATCAGCATTTTTTTTAAAGCGCCCGATTTATGGAAATAGGCTTTACATGAGGCTAACATTGTTAATGACGAAACGTGGGTGTATTTTATATACCTTTGCCAACACCTACGGGAATACAAGCGTGATATCAAGTAACTATGTATATGTACGTATATTTTATATATGACTTGCGTAATCAACTGTGTGGGATATAAAGGTTTTTGCAACTTTTGCTAAGATTTATTACATGATATTTTGGTAGAAGTCTGTAAGAAAATTGGTTAAGTTACGAACTATAATAATAACTTTTATGCTGTAGGTTTCTTTTTAGAGTCTAAATAAGCCTAAATATACCTAAACGGGCACATTTTCGTGAAACATTACGTCAAAGTCCTGTAATAGCTTCTAAACAGTTTAGTAGTTATGAAGATCCTAGTTATATGGTTAAGGTTTCTAATATCACCTTACATTATGATGATCCATTTAAAACAAACACAGAAATTATAAGATGACTAAGCATGTTGTAATATGTAATTTAATGTGTCATTGGTAAAAATAAAAATTTATACTCTATTAATTCTATAAGCAATAAAATTCACAAATATAATTTTACGACTCCATCGACCGGTATACTGTTTTTGCTAGTTATTGCTCAGACATTGCATCAAGAAAGACCTCTTCAGAGCCTTTAACCTAGAGTTGCATCTCGCTTTTTAGTGTTCGTACTCAAAAAGGAAAACCGGAACCCTATTACTAAGCCTCCGCTGTCTGTCTATATGTCTGTCTGTCACCAGGTTGTATCTCATAAACCGTAATAGCGAGAAAGCCGAAATATTCACAAATTATATATTCCCATTGCCGCTTTAACAATAAATGCTAAAAAATATTTTACAATCAAAGGTACTCCTGCACTAAGAATTGCTCTTCTGTCGCGAACACTTTTACAAACATACAAACAATGGACACAAAGTACAACTAGACCCGAAACAATTAATTATTTGTGGATCGTATAAATAATTGTTCCGTGTGGGAATCGAATCCACGATCTCTCGATGCAGTGGTACCGGCGTGGTAAACTCAATAAAAATATTTATAACCTTTTCACAGTATACTATAATTTGAAGCAATACTATTGATAGGAATCTGAGCGCAAACATCACAAGAGTCGGTCAGAACAATCGATATATATAATTGTGTTCAGTGGCCTCCTTGTGTCAGTACAATTACATGTTTCCTATTGGATTAACACTACGCACGAACAGTTTTATAACGGAACGGAATACAATAGTTTTAGACTGGAAAATTACTTTTTATTGGACTCCTTTTTAATTTATTTTGCACTGCATACGGTTAAAATACTACCCCCCGGTTTCTGAGGTACATTGATCGGTAGTTTATCTATTCAATAGCGTTTAAACTCATATAAAAAATAGATAAACTACCGATAAATGTACCTCAGAAACCGGGGGTAAGAATTGTATATTTCTGGTTTAAATCCTTGTGAAATACTGTGATTTAACAAGTCCATATATTTCTTATTAAATTGTGCTTTTTTATATTTTTAATCATTAATTTGCCTAGCTTTTCTTCCAACTATGTTAGAGTCGACTTCCAGTCTTACCGGATGCAGCTGAACACCAGTATTTTATATGGAGCAACTACCGGACCTCCACAACCCAGTTACCTCTGTTATAACCCGATTCATACCCTTCGGTAAGACTGGTTGTTAGACTCTCAAGTAATCGATTACTGTAACGATGATGTTATTGTTTTAAATAATATATCCTTTTAAAGTACATTATTTTTCATTCACTGACGTTGCAGTGCTATCTAAAACGCTTTTAAACATGTTATGGCTCTTGTACCCACTGGGCCACACAAGGCCACACTAGCGTTCACATATTGGGTCCCTGCTTACAGTGCTTACATATCGCTCGCTCGGTGGTCAGCGACGAACATAGGCAGGGATTCTAATAACATATGTCACGTCTTTATTGGTATCAAGGACCATTTTGTCCGGTCCTTTGTGAAAATATTCTCCCCACTGAAATATTGACTAAAATTATGTTCTGAACCTACCTAATTGAAAAAACCATACCCTAAACTTTTTCTTGTCACTTTACAAAACATTTTCTACATAGTTTTTTGCCTTGCTCCTTTTTTTCCCGTTGTAGACCTAACTCATGTAATTGGGGTCGTAGAATGACTAGTGAAATTTTCGTGTAAAACAAATGTTGTTAAAAACTGTCTCCTCATTTTAATCTTATGTAATTAAAACGGCTTTAAAGGCGTGTGTTGTCACAATTTAACAGTTAAGGGACTGGAAGTAAGATTTTGGGTCATTGTTTTGCTTGGCCTTTGCCTAAATCAAGATTGCCATTTTAAGGTCTGATTGTGATACAATGTAACTGGAAGATTTTTTTATAGCTTTCTTGTTTAATTGTGAAAATCTTTTTCAATTGTTTTTGAATTTAAAAATTATTTGATTATTATTATTTTCATTCTGTACGGACAAATTAACACAAAGCTTTTATCTTGCGCGTTGAACCTAATAAACATAAGAAAAAAAAATCACATTCATTACCCTAAAAATAACGCTCTGGCTTTTTAAAAAACAGCCATAAAAGCAAAATAAAAATCGCCATATTTTCCATAAAACTTTTAATGAAATCCATCCATCAGTTTTGTTTGATGAATTTAATTTAGGAGTCGGAGTTGTATTTTGTTTTTCCAACTCGTTCGTTACGGTTGTACCTATTAACCAAACTTTGGTCATCGATTATCGAAAAAATTCACAACGAACATCAAAAGTTTTATTTGTACGGGATATTGGGAAAATTGATTGAGTATAGTCACGAGCAGATAATGCGAGCACTCATATTTACAAAGATATTTAATGACGAGACGAATGAGAGAGGTTGGAAATGGACTGAATAGATAGATAGATAGATTATAAATGGGATTTAGCCTAAAGTACACTTGAAGATCCCTGATTAAATATTGGCTACTTTTCAGTTTTAAATTCTGCCCTTAAAGTTTTGAAATAGTTAACATGAACTTAAATATATAGTAACTCGTTCATGTGCATAGCGCACGTGAGCGATTACTCTATATTTTGCAACAAATGCATAATGATTTAAATATTGTTTGCTAAAAAAGCCAAAAAAAAAACAATTTAAGGGGTAAAAATGTGGTTGAAAATGAGTGAAAGTGTATATATTTTTGCTTGTAACTGTACTCGGTTGATGTTGGATATTATTTGTTGGTTCGGATCCGACCTAGTTTGTTGAGATCTCTGGCAATATTGTCTAGCTTTTCGTGATACAGATTTAATATGACTGTCGTAGATTTAAGGTTAGTCTGACGTATTTTTTTCGATATATGACTCGAATTTTCGGTAAAAGGAGTGGTTTCTACTAATATTATCCTGATAAATCCGGTATTTTTTTTTTGTTCGTATTGTATTTTTTGTATCCATACTATAATAACATTTGAATACAAAGGTTTGTCCATCCGTCTGTTTGTCTGCATGTCTGTCAGTTTGTATGGTTGTAACGCTTTCATGACTAAAAGTTGAAACCGATTGTCATAAAATGTTGCATAGTGATTTTTTAGATCCGGATTCTAATAAAGGTATATTTTTTCCAACCCTTTAGTGACTTTAGGGGATGAAAATCAGAATATGTAGAAAATAAAGCAAGCTTAAATACTAGCTAAATCCCATTTCCAAATCGCACATCTAATTGGCATCTGTTAATCGTGCGATCCGTGATTAATGTTGGCCATCCATCGCTGGTTCAGTACTAGTCGGTCCTCGTTAGCCTCATGTCAGCGCGTAATGGATGTCGCCCACACGACAGATTAACGATAATGATGAGCATTGGAACGTGTTTTGTAGGATTTCATTCTTGTTCAATGTTGTTTTAATATCTATGTATTATTATGAATGCTTCTACGACATTCGTTTGCCTTCTTTTCGTCACACAGACGGGTAAAACATAATAATATTCCAAATTTTATGTGTGAGTCAAAAAGTACATACGCTTTACCAAAAACAATATCTTTTGCGTCATTTTTCTTTGCCATTTATTTTGCATCATTTATATAACACGTTTTGTTTCAAAACGTATTAAATAAAATTATTTGTTTTAATTGTTGAATCCCTATCCAGCAATTAAAATCGCATGTCGATATATAACGCTTAACTAAATAATATAATTACTAACGTTAAACTGCTGGGTTACTTCACTCACATTCACAATATTATTAGGAAAGGTAGGCTTTAAGGTAAATTCGTTATGTACACTTGAAACCACTAAATGAGTCCTTAAGAAATTTACGCTTCAAGACACAAAATAAATACATAGTAAAAATAATTATGTTACTAACGTTGTAAAAAATAAACGTCTACATTTAAAACGTCAACGTTACTAATAATAACAGTTATTTTTAAAAAAGCCGTCAGAGAAATTACCACAAAAAGTAATTCTGCTCTGTTGCAATAGCGGCGGACCAGTTTTTATAGCGACCCATATAAAGGAATTGCTCTCTCGTGCAAATACGAATACCTTTTAATATTACGCGGTTTAAATAAAACGTTCGTGCTTCGACTAATTACTTGGTTGTTCTACCTGAGCGATGTATAGTAGCGACGCAACGCGACGCGATGAAAAAATCGTCTTCCAACTGTCTTTTTAATAATGTAATTTTCAATACAGTTCCTTAATTAATTTCAGTTTTCCCAACCCGCACTTGGCCAGCGTGGTGGACTCAAGGCCTAAACTCCCTCATTACGGGAGGAGACCCTTGCCCACCAGTGGGTTAAATTTATTTATTATAATTTTCAATAATGACGAGTAATAAATATGATATCGCAACTTTTGTACGTCTTCACAATATTAAATTTACTCCTAGCCAATAATTGGCCACCTGAATCAGTTTTATTGACACCAGCCAACTGCTCACGAAGACGGCTTATGAGATGCAGCCTGGTGACAAACAGATAGACAGACAGACAGCAAAGTCTTAGTAATAGGGTTACCGTTTTATTCTATGGGTATGGAACCCTAAAAATAACTCAAAAATGAAAGGAAATTAATTGAGATTCTATACAGATTCAATCGCTTTGTCGACGTTGTGACGCTTACTGCGTTGCGTCGCAATGTCTCGCGTCGCGTCGTGTCGCGTCTGCCGCTCGCGTAGAACAACGCCTTAGTTTCTTTATTTACATACAATTGTCATTAGCTGTATTCAGCTTATGTGATTTTTAATGTAATTAATTTGAGTGGTTTTAATTAAATGTGACTCTCCTCTTTGTTCTATTTAATTAAGTTAGACGTGTTTTAGGGATGTGGTGATATAATACTAATTAATTAGTTTAGTTAAATATGGAAATGAGTATGGTGTCATAAAATCGTGTAAGAATATTTATTTTTAGACCATTATTTCGAAGGACTCATAAAATAATCACGAAACGTTTACGTGATATTAAAAGTTAGGTAACGCATAGTATTATTTCCTCCGAGATTTTTGCGAAATATTAAAGATTACAATCACAAACAATCGCCAAATTTAGTTTTAAAATTGAAAGATGAAACATAACAAAACACCGGTATTTAAATAAAAAGGTAAGTATAACCACAAAAATTCTCACTTAGTAATATTTTCCTTCGAAAAAAAATATTCTTATACTCCTTTAACAGAGTGAAAAGTTTCATTCAGAAGTGAAAGGAGGTCTGTATCAGTGGCTTATCTCACTCACGACGGAGGTCACAATGTGTGAGTTGACGGCTTAATACCCTTGTATGTTATTTATTTTGAAAGTAATCTGAGACTTATGGAGTGAATAGGCTTTTATGGGCTCTACGGGATTCGTAATGACTTTTTCTATTGAATTGAGTAGCCTGAATTGTTTGATAAGGGTGAAATGAGAAAAGAGCAATGATGAAGTGGTTAATGCATTTGTTTTCTACGCAAGTAGTTGCGTGCTTGACTTTATACCATGTGTGGTAGAAATAATATAACAAAACTTTGCTAGCCTAAGAATTAGATACATGGACCACTTCAAGATGTACAATTGGGAGCCTACACCTTGATCAGTGTTGCTTGTTTTTCATCACGTTTCGAGAAGAAACTCATGTCCAACACTGCGACATTATTAATACGATACATTTCCATTCTTATGAGTGGGATACCTAGTCTTTAAAATGTTGTGTATTTGTGTTCAAACGGATAGTTCTAAAGCCAATTACTATCTATACTATAATATAAACGACCTATAACTTATAGAGGAATAAGACAACCATTTACAAAAGGTATTTATGTAAACATAGAACGGTATCATCGCATCGAATATCAAGTATTGAGCATCAAACGTCTTTATTACTAACAAGCAATCAACAGGCATCTAGACTAATCCGAGATCGACGGACATAGCCGAGTAATACCGAGGGTACCCGAGCCAAAGGTATAAAGGTATTCTAGGTCTATTCAGAGACTGGAGGGATTATTGGAGGTATTAACTCTATATACACTAATGAGAGTCAGTAGGATTGAATTGAAAAGCGATTTAGAGGCTCTTTGATTCGAATGTAGCCTTTTTGGATAATGTTTTATGTAATAGAAGCTTTTGGCTGTAAAGAAGCTTTCTCGGGAAATGGGTTGTTAGACTGACAAATTTTATCTCAAATTCGTTTTACCATTAAAAAGGAGAAGCGAAATATTTTTACATACATTGCATACAAAGTTCTTTAAGCTGTCGTATCATCCACTTTGTCGACCGCACTTTTTCTTTACATCTCCTGTATTTTTCGCCTGCCACGCAACAACTCGTTGCTGTATTCCGACACGTAATGTTTAGTGGCACGTACAATACGTATCTGAATTACGTTCACAACCAAACCATTCACGTTTAATCCACAACTTACCAACAAGTAGTCGTAAATAAATTAACATCAAACATAATTACTATTCCAAATATTTAACGTGTATCAAATTTAATTTTGTTCATATTGTCAACAGCCGCGCTAACCGCGACGCGACGCGACGCGAGCATTCAGTAACGATAATTTATGGACGCACGATCAAAATGGCGAGCCATTGTCCAAACTGTTTTTATTTAATTTGCACACATTTCCATTATGGATTATTGCAGATCATGAGTTACGATTATGGTCGGATAAATTTTAATTGTATTTTATGTTTAAACTCATAATCCTTTTGTAATTGATTTTTCAAGTCCGCTTGATTAAACAGAAAACAGCTTCTTTCCGCGACTTTGTTCGCTTGAAAATATTTCCCAGGGTAACGTAGCTTACAAACTCTTTCTGTGTAACAACATTCAGCAAATCTGTTTTGAGATTTTTGCGTGAGAGTAACAATAACGTAAATAGACACATTTCTTAACAAAATTTTGCATATAAAGTTGTTCAGTTTCAAAGCTTTACGTAACGACACGATGTGACAAAATAAAGAATGAACACTACGCTAGGCAAAATAAAAACGCAAACGCTACGCTTAACTAACTTATTGTTCTATACCTATTGTAATTTCGGCTAAATGTCACTAATTGGTGTTTCTCCTTTGATATGTGCTGAAATAACAATTTATCGACACAACACTGGTCACAATTGTCAAATACAATGCCGAGCGGGTGCCAAAAGAGCCACATTTGAATAGTACAGCGTGAAACAACGTTAGGATGCCTTTATACAGGAACAAAAGGACAATTTCCGAGCACCGAGTATCGACATAATAGTTCCTGTCGAAATATTTAAGACAAAATGGGTTTGTATTTATTTTATATGACTTTTTAAAATATGTCAAACGCTATCATTATATTGTATGCGTAAGTCTTTTTGTCCACTATCTACGCTCTCCCGCTGAACCAATTTCCATGAAATTTTGCGTGGAATGTTTGAAGTTATATGCAAAAAAATACTGCTTTCTAACAACTAAAATATGGATGGAAAATTTACAAGCAAGCCACACATAAAGCGCAATTTTCAACAGTCGGTACTATAGAATATCGAGATTTTGAAATTTAAAATGTACTTAAAAATTAGTTCCTACGACTCCCACTAGGGGCGCTGATCAGGTTTACATACAGTTGTCGATTGTTAGCTGGTTTTCGATAGTCAATAATGTTAGGAAATTACCTCTGATTTAAAACCTGCTTCATTATAAAGGCAGCCTTACACATTAGGCACGGCTGGTCGCTGACTATAATCATAGACCGTTGCAATTCTCACTGTTATTAGTCTGTGCTCAAATTTGATTGGAGGCCACGCTGTTTGCTCCTTTTGTTGTGTATGTGGACCTATAAAGGATTGAATGGAATTTGACTGTACTGCTGACTGTTCAAGGCTTTTGACAAGAAATACCTATACATAAAGATTTTTTCATACAAGGTTTACCGCAATTACGCGCTATAAACTTGTTCGTGTAAATTAAAAAAAATATCGTAATTTCAACATTTAACAATAAGTAAGTAGTTATAAGCTAAACTTGTAAGAAAATTGGACACTCGGTGCTCGATAATAGGTTTGTATATTTGTCGTATGGTTAGTGGTCAACCTAGTGTCAAAGTTGTTCAAGCCACCCGAGGCCTTTGACGTGGCTTAACGACTGTTATCTTAGTAGACAACAACCGGGACCGACTTTTAACGTGCCCTCCGAAGCACGGAGACGCCCAGTTGAAATACCACTATGCGGTCACCCATTTATGGAATGACCGTGCCAATGGTTGCTTAACGCACAGATCGTTTACCGACCGGTGAGCGCAACTAGCTATGGGCGATAGTAGGTACCAAGTGTAGAAAATCCCGCTACTACTGTGAATCTATTAGAATAAGATATAATTCCAATAGTTGTAGTAAAGATATATTATTCCGTGATCGGAGCGGGGTTAACCGTACAAGTAACAGTTCAGGATTGCGGTGTACCACAGCGTGCGATGCGAGCGGGTTCTAACATCCTCGTTCAACGTGTCGCCTAGTTACATCTGTGTTTTAGGTGTTAGTAGTAATAGTTCTATATTAAAATAGTATACATCTATACTAATATTATAAAGCTGAAGAGTTTGTTTGTTTGTTTGTTTGTTTGAACGCGCTAATCTCATGAACTACTGGTCCGATTTGCAAAATTATTTCAGTGTTAGGTAGACCATTTATCGAGGAAGGCTATAGGCTATATATCATCACGGTATGACCAATAGGAGCAGAGTAGCAATAAAAAATGTTAGAAAAACGGGGAAAATTTTGACCCATTCTCTTATGTGACGCAAGCGAAGTTGCGCGGGTCAGCTAGTATACTATAAAGAGTGTTTTTGTGCCTTTATGGCTGTATAGTTTATTGTATAGAGAATTTTATCTTGTGACGTTGGGTTTCTTGCTCTAACCAGATAATATTTAATTAAACAGTTTAAATTTATTATTGACATAAAGAATACTGAATTTCGGTACTTCATGAAAAATAATATCTTGTTATACCAGGTTTAAACAAAACTGTTGATGTTACTATGAAAGAATGATGCTGAAATGTTTTCTTTTTCAAAAATAATTTTATCGTTACAGTATACTAAATACTGAATTACTGTATATCATAAATAATAATATATTGTTTTATCAGGATTAAGCAAAACATGTTTATATTTTAGATTGTTTCTAAACAATTTTCTTTTCACACATTTGTACCAAAAAAATCATATTATAATTGCATATCTCAACATTACTTAAAAGATAGCATCCGTATTTCTCTAGGAATTTTTCTCTCAACGTACGTAGAAACGCAAGCTGTTACTCCAGTGACCAGTAGTGAGTGTTGGCAGTAAATCACTGCAGTTTACAGTCACAATGTGTGGCGGTTTTGTGGCTAGTTGCTCGGTCACTGTTAAAACACTAGCCAAAATAGCCTGACTGTAGTTGACAATAGCCGTTTTGTAGCAAATCACTTTTTTGTAGTTTTAGTTTAGTTTATTTAGTAATTTATATATCTTTTAGCCGTTGGAGAAAAAAAGGATAGGTCCTTAATGCAATAAAATTTAGTAATTATATTGGTTATTTCCATTAATAGCTAATTAGAGAATTGAATATGAAATTGTAAACGGTTTTGAAGTTGGATCTGGGCTGGGTCTTCAATTGAATTATTTCAAAGTTTGAAGGTCAGCAGTGTACTTATTGTGCCCCTGAAAGAAGATTTTTATTTTACTGTTTACCTCCGAATTTCGATATCTGTAACGCAATTCTGTACTATTATCGATAAAAGGCTAGCTAACGAGAAATATTGTTTAAAAATCTGATCAGCGCCTCTAGCTGAACATTTTAAATGTCAAACTCTTTACACTCGATGGTACCGACTGTTGATTATCGCGCTTCTAAGTGTAACAACAAATTTCAAAATCTATTAAACAGGCATTTTGTTCAACTAATATTTTACTAAAACTATTTTTACCTCACAAGACGTTTTAACAGCCAATACATTCTAGGATCTGAAACTATGTGAAAACTATCAGTATGCGAGGTAGCCATCCTCGTAAAAATAAAACGTAAGGAATAACCCGAGTTGTTCAGGGTTTGTCGTAAAATTCTAACTTTACTAAAGGGTTACTGCTCACTTTTACTACTAAGAACGAATCTTCTAAACTATGAGGACGTTTATTTTTATATTATACGGGAATTTACACGATGTATTAGTCGCCTTGCTTTTAAGTTGTAAAAAAAACGTTACCGACTTAATGACTTACAATTTGTACGCATAGCTAATGTATGAGCATTTCTAAATCAGAATTGAATAGTTTAAGATGTTTATAGTTCAATTAACAAGTTAAATATATATGTAACAAATAAACATAAAATCATGCTAATAATACATACGCTGCTTTTATTTCCGGGAAATCCTTTCACGCGGACAAAGTCGCGGGTAAAAATAGGTAGATTTAATAAAAAAATATAATACCTAGGTTCAAAATAGTTAACATATTATTATTTAAGTTATTTGATGACAAGAGAAAATGCTTCAAAGACTTTCTTTTGATGAAAGTATCATAATTATTCACGGTTCAAAAAAAGTGGTATTAAAAAATTCCTACGTCAAGTCATCCATATGTCCCTTTAGGATTATAAAGTATTACCGTCACGATCATGATGGATTTAAAAACCAAAGATAGAAGAAACAAACCAAAAAGATTATCACAAAGCCTTCGTATTTAGAAATTACGCAAATTTTGTGACCACATACGACAAATTATATCATTCATCCACGTCCGCTGTCATGAAGCACCTAATAAATATGTATAATAACAAAAACCGCATCAAAAATGGGTCAGTGGTTTTCGAGTAACAAAGTACAAGCCGGGTTTATGCGTGAATTAATTATGTTCATTAATTACTTTTATTGTACTTTGTTGTGTAATTAAAATTTGTATAATTATATTTTTATGAAAGCTTTGATGTGGTCGAATTATTTGAAGACTAAAGCTTGGGATACACTGAGGACAAATGTCTGACAACAATGTTTCATTCAATACCTGGCAATATTGCGCGACTTTCATACGCGTCATTCATCGCTACGGTAATAATGCCCGGTTTCTGAGGTCCATTTAACGGTAGTTTATCTATTCAATCAATTTTTTATACGAGCTTAAATGCTATTGATCGTGTAGCGACGAGTGATGCGTAACAAGTGGAACGTTGGACCATTTCACCTAATGTTGTTGCCGACTCCTAGTGTATCCCTGGTTTGATAACATTAATTTTTGTATTAAATAAGAGAGGCCTAAATGACAACGTAATTATCGTCGTGTATTGTCAAAGTGAAATTATTCCGCGTGTCTAATTAATTATCACTTTGTTTAAGACAAACAATATGTTTTAAGTAGTAGCGGTATAGTGCCTTGTAGTCAATAAGCGATTACTGAAACAAACAGTAACGCGATTCTGTACAGTCGGGACAGTCGAGTATCGAAATTTTGACATTTAGAATGAATTTCACCGACAACCGAACTGTCATCGAGAAATTTTGTATGAAAATCTGATGAGCGCCTCTGGTGGGTGTCGTAGGAAACATTTTGGCAGTACATTCTAAATGTCAAAATTTCGATAGCTAGCCGGTTATCGGTAGTCGATAGTGGTAGAGAATCGAGGTACTGTAGCTCAATTCTCTATTACTATCGACTACCGACAACCGAACTGTCATCGAGAAATTTTGTATGAAAATCTGATGAGCGCCTCTGGCGGGTGTCGTAGAAAACATTTGGGCAGTACATTCTAAATGTCAAATGTCGATAGCTAGCCGGTTGTCGGTAGTCGATAGTTGTACAGAATCGCGGTACAGGTTAAGGATTATCTATATAAGTAGTATCTACGTAAAATGAGATCCTAGTGCCGAGCAAAAAGCCTCTTTCCTGAAACATGTACACATTATTGGCCGCAACATTTTCAATATACCGCATAGAATAAAGAATATATTTACACAATATTATGCCCTAGTCTATTTTCCAAAGCAATTAGGGTCAGTACAGCAGCTAACTCGTTAAACAGGAAAAGAAACATTTACGTAATGAAATAATTATTCAGCGTACTAATGACTCAATCAAAAGTCGCGACTAAGACAAATTACTTGGCAGTTTCAACTTCAACCTAATAAGTTATTCGCGTGAACTTCTGAACAAAATAACGCCAAATATTTCTGGAAAATTTAACCTGCTATTTTTCAACTGCTGGGCATGGGTCTCCTCTTGTAAACAGAATTGAGTCCACCACGCTGACCAAGTGTAAATTTTTATTCCTTCAAGAACTTTTATAATACAACGAAATCTTTTTATTTCAAAATTGTTTGAAGTAAAAGCAGATAATATATAGTACTCGTTATTATAGGACATGAGTAGCGACCTTATGGCATACAGGCAATCTCTTCCAGACAACTATAGGATGGAGAGATATTGATACAAAGATATGGTTTAGTTCTTAGTTAGATCGAGTGATCATTACGTCCTATAGGCATAATATTATAACTTCTAAAACTATAGTTTTTATGTTTAAAACCTATGACCAACTGGAGGGCAAATGCAGCTATACTTATAATATTTGGATGATATTGTTTTCGAGTTTTATACTTATGACCAGCTGCGTGGAAGGTAAATCACTGGGCTATCACTGCTTATCTACACATTCTTAAAGCTATGTGAGTTAGTCAGTCTATAAGGTTGATTCACCCGAATAGAAACGAACTCTGGTGATTTTCATGAAATAAAGTAAACACGGAAATAATTCAAGAGTCGATCGAAGCCTTTTTTATTTAAAAAATCAACCCCTTAAGGGCCGAAATAGGGGAAACAGCAAATTAAGCTACCCCGGTCAGCTGCTATTACATTAAACAAATATTTCTAGATTATTCTAAGGTAAGAAATTGTTCTATGGATTGCCTCGGGGTAAAATGTTGTGATAAAATGCAGGCTGATTTTTTTAGTTGGCCGTACTTAATAAATTCCTAGTAGCGGTAGAGTAGAAAATTGTGCGGAAAATTGCCACGAGAAAAATATTTTTATGTGGATGAAAATAAACTTTAGTGTCTTTTTTACTCCTTTTTTTATTTCATTAGTTGAGGTATTTTATGTACTATAAATGCCACCTGCATAAATTCAGAATTCTTTTATAATTATTTTAAAAAGCTAGACTTTCGTGTTGCTATTTTTTTTGAGATGCAACATTTACGAAACAGTCGCAAAATTAACGAAGCAACCACTTTACTTTACAAAAAGTTGTTATTATATTAATAATGCCTAAAAAATAAACTTTCTAAATAAAATTTCAGGGATTACTAGTCATCTAATAAAAAAAAGCCAAACCAACCAACCATAATCAACCTAAAGACATACAATCACAAAACAAACCAATATGATATAGGTACAACTCTCAGTTCCATTTTCAACCACTGTTGGGTATTGTTTACTTAGGGAAATACAGCGCTTAGATAAATAGATAACAGGGTAATAATAGAGGGTTGAAACGTTTAATTTATCGTGTGAAACACAGAGCGGGAGTGTGACGTTTTCAATGCGTGAGTTGAGCGTTTTTTGATCTTCACATAGAACACGTTGAAAGTGGGCGTACAGTATTTCTTTAGCTACAATAGCTACGCAGTACAAAAAAATGACTTTTATATAGATCGGCGCCCGTTTTGAGCATCTGATAGAATATTGTGTTTCATTTTTGAATAAATATATAAATTGCATCTTAATTATAATACGAGTTCTTTAGCTACAATAACTACGCAGTACAAAAAAATGTCTTTTATATAGATCGGCGCCCGTTTTGAGCATCTGATAGAATATTGTGTTTCATTTTTGAATAAATATATAAATTGCATCATAATTATATTATAATACGAGTTGTTTAAGTTTCAACAACAGACTGCTGCGAAAGGAGAAAAAAAGAAAACAAAAGACGTAGGCAGTGAGTGCGAGTGACGAAGACGTAACAACGGCGGTTTCCATCCGTCCCGTCACACACACTCATCTACTGCATTTTTTATATTTACTTTACACCGTTCAGTGTACCTTGCTATGAGAAAATAAAATGATGTGTTTCATACACGCATTCGTACTGTTATTACACTTTTTTCTATACAGAAAAAAAAAATAACATCATCATCATCATCAGCCTAGCCTTTCTTCCAACTATGTCGTAGTAAACTTTCAGTCTTACTGGATGCAGCTGAATACCCCAGACAACGCATATGCCAGGGTTACAACACGCTACCCCTCGGTAAGACTGGTTCTTAGACTTTCAAACTTCTGACTTACTGGTAATGACTATCAAATTTTTTAAAAGGACCGCCAGGACCCACCATTAACATGCCTTCCCGAATACAGAGGGACTCGAAATGTATAATATGGTCACCCATCCACAGGCCAACCTCGGCAAGTGTAGTTTAACCAAAGAGACTTTTCCGCGCGACTGTTGCAACTTAGCCACGAGCTCTTTTCTAAGCTCCTCTCTCCTCTATCCGTGGTCGCTTATACCTATACCGTTGAATTATACCCGCCGTACTCCAGTCACGGCCCGCGCCCGCGTTGAGTGTATACTACACTTTATAGTGTTGCCAACCAAAAGTTGGGCAGGTGAATTATTAGAGAATAATTTAGTACGACTTCACGGCTATAAACTGTATTGTTGAGAATTCTAATTAACTCGTCCCTGAATAATGTACGTTCATTGATTTTACTTAATACTTTGTATGTTGAATGGAATTGGTTGGTATTGATCGGCGAATTTTAGGTACTTTTATCGAGAGATTCGTACTAATGGGTAACACAGAGCGATATTAGTCCAGAAGACGCATTTGTCATGTTATTGTTACATAGGATGCGTCCTTTTCAGAATTGAATATTTATTTAAAATAACATAACAAATTGACAATGCTCACCATTAAAAATCATTGGAACATTTTGCTTTAAATGTTAAAACGTCCGATTTCTTTCAAAACTGAAAATAGTCCTTTGCCTCAATGCGTTTTTAAGCAGGTAATATTCAAAAGTTTTGGTTATCATTTAATCGGTACCGATTAAGAATGAGATGATATTTGCGTCTCTTTTGCCCAGAATTCACACATACTTTTAAATTCGATAAATATTTCCACATGTGAACATCGCGACACTTCCCTTGATCTTCTCTAATGACAGATAGGTTGAATTTCGAAAGGGGGGAAAGATAAGCCAAAATTAATAAACGCAAGGTCTAGTGAAACGTGAGCAGAACTGGGTTCAGAAAGTAGTATTACTTGAAGGTCCTAAACTCTAGAGGCCTATAATAATAAATTCTAAGCGCGTCGATCGAGTTGTATGAGAATACGACGTGAACAGTCACGTTTCGTATGACCTAACGTTTTCCTATTGTATTTCACTACTCGATTAACGTTTCGTAAACGTCTTGTGAGTAGAATAGTTTTAGTTTAAAAGATGATATTTAAGCTTTAAACTGAAATCTTAATAATAATTAAAATCTGTCCTGCTGTTGGGCAAGGGTCTCCTCCTAAAATCAGGGTTAGGCCACGATTTCGCCTCGTGGACCATACAGGCTGGGTTAGGTTATGTTAACATTCCTACAAGAACTGATTTAAGGAACTGTCAGACATGCATGTATTTTTATGTCCGTTTTACAACAAGCTTTGTGATAAATAACCTTAGCAATAAAAGTAATTGCTTACTTGGACACAAAGAAAATGTGTAAATGTGAATAAATTATTTACACAGGTAAAGGCCGGGTCAGTATAGAGAGTAGGACATACATTAATGTTGAAATAAATCGATAAATACTAAAATAGTGAGTATTAAACTAGTTTTTACTTGTAGATCTGCCTGCTGCTGTAGTGGTTCTACCCAAGGGTATTAAAATGGGAAGTTTAGATTTTTCCTAAATATATAGTTGCCCCGTAAAATTTTATCGGATTCAGGTCACTCGTTTTTGTAAAAGGCTTAAATTATTAATAATAAGGAAAATAATTAAAAATGAAAAGTATTTTTAAATAGTAAGTTCTAGCCTCAGACAGTTTTATCCATATAAAGAATTCAATAATAATAACATATTTTTTTAAACCTTCAAAACCACTCATTTTGGGTAAAGAAATTTTTCTCAATTCAAATCTAAAACTAGACGAGATTTGTATTCGTAGACAACATCGAATTGTCAAAATAATTCTTCACAAAGCGAGAATTCTTTCAAAAATATCTCAATTTCCATGAAAATTTGTACCAAATTAATGTAACAGTACAATTTTGTTAATTGGTAGGTTTGGGAGGACAGCCAATTCTTTAACTGTTCTCGACTGAAACCTGAGAAGGGAACATTAACAATTAACACGGAGATAAATTAATGGGTAAATAAACGTTTTATTGAAAGTGTTCATTTTATAACGTTTTAAATGTTAAATTATATATAAAATATATATTAGGTATGGTACAATATAACTAAAAAGAAACGTTATTTTAGTCATGAATTGAGGTTTGTCAAAAGCTAGAATAGATATATAACTATTGCAGATAGATAACTTTGTAACTATATCTATCAAAATATCATTGGATTTTTTTTTGTGTCTTAAATATTTTTCTTACATTATTTTAATATCTACATTATAACTCTACACTGACACTTTCTGCAACTTATCTGACTTTCTATTAATTGCTTTTATTAAATTATACCTAACATCACACTTGCACACGAAATTGCAAGCAGAGGTCGATACACCGTTTTACTAATAAAATTGTTAGTAACGAAGTACCTAGTTGGTTGTTCCTAGTTGGTTTGACATTTTAAAAGAGCAAGCCGTGAGTTTCTTGCCGTTTCTTCTCACGAGCAAACGAGCTTTTCCGAAACGGACGAAAGAAATACAACACGTGACTATTTCAAATACTTTGTAAAAAGTTTCCGAAATAAAGGATATTTTGAATTTGAATTTGAATTTGACCATTCAGAACACCCCAACAGAAACTAAAAATACAAAAAGCAATTTTCTCAACTTGGGAATTGAACCCGAGGCCTCATGATAAGCAGCCACAATACTCAGACCACAAAGTTGATAATAATGTGAACCATTTTAATACAACTTTACCAAAATAATATTTTTCAATGCAAAACTTTGTTTCCCCTCTGAATATTCGATTCATTAATGTTTTAATATTAAAGCGATGTATTCAGACTACCGGGAATACAATGGCGCCCGATTATAAATAATATCTCGCTTCCGTTTGTACCGGCGTTATTTGCATAAATTATATTAATTAAGCTTTACAAAAATGAAGGAAATTTATTAAATAATTGATTATTAAAAAGGTAGTAAAAGTATTTGCCTTCTACGTAATGTAATATGTACTTGTTTTTATTTTTTGTTGAACGCGCTAATCTCAGTTACTAGTGGTTCGAATTGATGCTTTTACTGTTAGATAGCCTATTTATTGAGGAAGACTAACGGTTTCATAACATTAGAGCTACGACCATTGAGAGCAGAGTAGCAACGAAGAATGTTACAAAAACGAAACGAAGTTCGGCTAGTTATAAAGTCCCTTCGCAGCATCTGCCAGCCTGTTCGCGATGGTGAAAATCTTTTTTTTGTCCCCGTACTGTCCTACTGTAGGGCAAGTGTGTCCTCCCCAAACGAGAGGGAGGGGTTAGGCCTTGAGTCCACCATGCTGGCCAAGTGCGAGTTGGGAACTTTGCATGCCCTCAATACATGTTTTAAACAAATTTTTTTAGGCATGCAAGGTTCCATCACGATGTTTTCCTTCACCGTTAGAGCAAGTGATAATTATTTCTAATACACACATTATCGAAATGAGATTTTTCGCGAAGGTTGCTAAAAATACTAAGCTTAAATTGATACTTCCTATACATTATGTTGGTAACCTTAGCCCGCGTTGATAGTGTAATACTAAAAGCTTGTTATTATGCTTCCCTAGAGCAAATGTAAAAGTAAAGTAAGGTACTTATCTTAGGTTTTTATTACTTACATCGATATTGTAATAAACCTATATACGTATATTTTCAAAGCTTTGAGGGTTTTAATGCATTCCAAGATTTTTTTGTTATACGTTCAACAAAATAAAATATTGTCTAACTCGTAAAATGTAAATTTCTTACCCATACAAATCTTGGGGCATATTTTAGTTTACTAATCACTAATCACGTCAAAACTACTGAACATATTTTGTTAAAATTTAATGTGCTATAAGTACCTAGTTTATAACGTAGATTTATTCATAAGAGGTCGCTTTATTGGAAAAACTTAACGTGCGGACAAAGTCGCAAGCAGAAGTACCAAAGTTATAAATTCAATACCTTTAGCACAATTTGTTTTCAAATAGGATAGAGTTTTGTATATTAATTTTATGTACTAATTTATTAAGTCCGAATATTTTATGAATGTGTTTTTGTATGTTTGTTACAGAATATATCAATATTGGTGGTGCTGTTGTACAGTTGGAGGATTGGCGTCAACGCCAAGAGGTATAAGGAGCTTGACGATGTATATTATGGTATGTACCACAGCATGTCTTTTATTTAAATCTATACTAATATTATAAAGCTGAAGAGTTTGTTTGTTTGTTTGAACGCGCTAATCTCAGAAACTACTGATCCCATTTGAAACATTCTTTCAGTATTAGTTAACTCATTAATCAGGGAAGGCTATATATCATTACACTACGACCAATAGGAGCAGAGTACCAGTGAAAAATGTTACAAAAACGGGGAAAAAATCACCCATTGACTTTAATGCGACGCAAGCGAAGTTGCGCGGGTCAGCTAGTAATATATATTATTATTATAGTTAAGGCTCTGAACATGACAAAATTGTAAGGTATTGAAATAGTCCAGTGTTAGCGGAATTGTTTTAACAAACTTTACAATACTAAGAAACTACCGAGACCGACAAATAATGTGCCCTAAATAACAGTAAACGGTCACCCATCTATACAATGTCCACGTCAAGGGCTCCTTAACCAGCAAATCGCTTACTGACCTGTCAGCGAATGAATTTTTTTTTTCTATAGCTATCTGTACTAACTATACTGTATACACTTCCTTTTCGTGTCAAAGAAAAAGAAGAGTAGTTTCAGTATAGCACTACTTATTTTACTTATTTAAATATCTTCTGATACCAAACCCAAGTAAGTGACAAAACTATTAATGCCAAAAAACCATGTAGATGAAAAAAACACATAAGTACTTATATTAAAATAATTAATACAATTTAATCAAAGCTAAAGTATCAAAACTTTTTGTTTGAACTATCAACGGTCTTACGATGAAAGTCAATCTATTGGGTAAGTGTAAAAACTTGAAGTAACTACGTGAATTTAACGTTACAAGTTTAAAGGGTATTGACCCGTAATCTGATATAGCGCGATGGATACAGTAGCCCAATTCTCTATTACTATCCACTACCGACAACCGACCTGTCATCGAAAAATTTTGTACGAAAATCTGATCAGCGCCTCTGAAGGGCGTCGTAGAAAACTAAAATGTCGATAGCTAGCCGGTTGTCGGTAGTCGATAGTGATAGAGAATCGAGGTACAGTAAGATCCATTTAACTACATTTGATTAAAATATTCTTGATTTTGTGTACTAATTATCAAATACTTTCCAAAACTTGACTGCATATAAATATTTTGAGCTCTTATAAGTATGCTATGAGTAGCCTCGAAGAGCACGTAAAGCCGTCCTGCGCCTGACCCCTCACTGGTCTTGTCGGTTATCCGTCTCACCGGGCTATGAGAGTGATGGAACAGAGAGTGTACCTGTGTATCGTAGACACGCTTGGACACTATAAACAGAGTCCTGCACAAATAGCCAGTTTCCATGAAATTGACCACCGTAGCCGGATATCTTCTAGAAGGCCATTATTAATATTATGAGTTAAACGTTAAAAATAATAATCTCAGAGCTTAATTTCGTCAAAATCCTAGTACCTTCCTAACAAATTTGTTACCTTAATATTTAAATGTTTACTTCAAATCCTAGTCCAACAAAATGATTTAAAGAAAAATATATCCTAATATTCATAAGTAAGGAAAAGCAACACATTCCTAATATTATTACAAAAGAACATATTTATACAAATACATGGAAGATATAAATAACACTGAACGAAGTGTTTCATTAAGAGAATATGTATCGTAATTACTTATGATTCTTTCGTATCTATACTGTTAATATATAAAAGAAGAATTAGTTTGTTGGTTTAAACGCGCTTATTTCAGGAATTACTGTTTCGAATTGTTTTTTTGTGTTGATTAGTCCATTTATTCACGAAGACAATAAAGAAATATAACATCAAGGCATGACTAATTGTTGTAGAGTCCACGCGGAAAATCAAGTGTCCACGCGAACGAAATCGGGCGGTTGCTACCTCCTGTACCACTATTCTAGTTTATGTAGTAAATGCGAAATATCGTTACTCTTTCACGAATAAACTGCTAAACATAATTTTTTATTATATTTTGATATTTGATACGGAGAAATCGTTTCTCGCGGACACACACACATAAATGCGAAAGTTTGTGAATGTTGGAAATTGTAGAAGTATGTATGTGACTCTTTCACGTGAAAAACTACTGAGCTACTTTCATGAAATTCGATTTAAAGATAGTTTACCTCCAAGATTAACACAGTATACTTTTTACCATTCCAAATTCCTTCACACGGGCGAAGTCACGAGCTTTCTTTAGTCTGATATAATAACAACACTGGACGGAGTGTTTCATTAAGAAAAGATATATCGTAATTACTTGTATATGATTCTTTCGTATCCAATATGAAAGCCAAGGAAATAACAAATATTTACTAGGTAACAAATAACACGCAAGTATTTGGGTAGTAATGTGAGATTCTATTGATGGTTAATGAATTAATTTCGGTATAAAGACCAATTGATGTTATATTCTTCATAAATCTTAATAGTTATTTCTTTGTGCTATTTTTTTTAAATGGGATTTTTATTTTTTTAAACGGTACATAGTTTTTTGATTATGTTAAGTGCAACCAATACAATTAATATTATAAAAAGAATCCGACCAAAACAAGTAGATATAACAAATGCTTAAGGTTGTGAGGATCGATGTAGGTATGTCTGTTATGCAATAATACCAAAACTACTAAGCAGATTTTCATACAATTTTGTATACACATAAATGATTACCTGGAAGAACACATAAAATATTTTTTACTTTGATAAATCTTTACACGCAGAAATTGTCACAGACAAAAGCTACTAGCACGTTATACAAAATATGGATAATTTTATCAACTTTTTTAGTTTATTGCGCTTTCTACCCCACATTTCAAAAGGCTATTGTATACATGTATGCAGACTATAGCCACAAAGATATGAACGAACGATAGTTAGCTGTCTAGACGTCTTTTTGTATTCAACTAGATATGATTTATTGTCGGTATTGTCAGGCGGTATACGCCAAAATGCTTTGAATTATAATTGGCACAGGATTGTTGTACAAATTGATGCAGTGGCGTTATATTATTTTCTGTAATAACTTTTCCCAATAATTAGGTCGGGGAAAAAGTATTTTCGCATTATAGTATGCATGAACTTGTAATAAAATCTTTTCTCTACAAAAAGCTCGCTATTTGGGTTCCTCACGAGCTCACTGAAAGAAACCTAATGAACCGTGTACTCATTAGTGATTCTTGAAGTCATTTTATTACAAGTGCATACATACTATAATGCGAACAGACTTTTCGCGACCTAATATTTCATTATCCGTATATTTTGATATACAGCATGTATGCCACGTTGTAGTTGAAAAAAAAAGATTTTCTTAATATTAAATACGCAATAAAAATTACACATTCAGAAATAAATGTTATCCATTTATGTCCAATTGCTGGACTCTCCTCCCGTAAAGGGTTTCGTCTTGAGTTCAACACGCTGGGCAAGTGCGAGTTTATACATAAACAAAACTTTTTTTTATAAATTATAATAAAAATGTCCGATACTGGTAGCAATGTAATGTAAATACAGAGATAATAATGAAATAATAATTTAGATAAGTATATTAATCTTTAAACCAGCTACTAATATGTTGCTACTCGTAATAAAACGGTATTAGGCAATAGATCCATCAATGTCGGCTGTCAAACTAATAATTTAGACCTGGAGATAAGATAGCAATACTAACGATATCATAATCAATACATCTTAATATGTATTATAATTAAGATTGATAGGACTTTGAAAATATATATATCAGCTTAGCCTTTTCTTCCGTGCTATGTTATGTGCCAACCCAGTTACCTGGGATAATACGATACCCTTCGGTAAGACTAGTTGTCAGACTTTCAAGCTTCTGACTACTGTTAACGAATGTCAAAGATCTTCGAAACTGACAACCAGGACCCAAAATGTAACGTGCCTTCCGAAACATGGAGGAACTCGATATGTATAAGATGGTCACCTATCCACAAATCAACCTCGGCAAGCATGGCTTAATAAATTCTTCAGTAATTATGGCCTATTAGCTTATTATCTATTGATAAGTCGTAGACAAAGTTTATACTACTTTTCTTAAAAGAAAGTGCGTCGATATTGATCAGTTTCAATGACTTTTCAAAATTTTATATCAGTTTTTCTTTTTAATACGTATAATAAAATCTTAGTAAAGATCATTATCGTTCGTAGCACTCAGTTTTATAAAGTTATATTAAACAAAAGAATATAGGTAAAAGATTTACGGGAGCCTAAGGTCTAAGATAACGACACCCGGGGGACATCCGTGCTGTGACCGTAACAACTAATAGATAGAAACATTTATTATACCCGGCTACCCGGCTACCCGGCTACTGACTATTGTACGGTTAATATTTTATAAGAACAAGGTCACGGAGATTTATCTGATTGTTTTATATATACGTAAGTAATTGTGAAATTGCCTCTGTGGTCTTGGCGTTAGTCTATACGACAGGTAACCACGAGGTCCCGGGTTGGATTCCCAGGTCAGACAAAGTGCTAATGGTCTTTCAGAGTTCGGTAACGTGCCTAGTATATGGTATTGCTAACGGCTAAACGATATATTCTATACTTCTCTGCCTAGACCTTCGGGTGTAGCAGGCATTATATTAAATATTATGTATTTTATTATACCCATTAGCCGGCTACTGACGATTGTGCGGTTAATGTTTTATAGGAACAAGGTCACGAAGATTTATGGGATTGTTTTAAAAATACGTAAGCTATTGGGCTTATTTCTTGTTGTCTTGATTTCTAGAAATTATGATTGGTTTGTTTTTCTTCGTCGAATTTATAATTAGATTGTTGTTTGCTGGTTTGCTAAGTCACTCGCGATACAACGTATCATTTATTTTAACATAAAATTGTTTCGACAACTGTAAATACTATAAGAAAGCTAAATAATCTAAAACTGTAAAAAATCTTGTAATTTCAAAAAACTTCAAAAATAATGGCCTTTACCACTGAAAAGTGCTCAACAGACATTCAACGTAGGCTCGAAAGTGATACAAAATCACCTCTTAAGTAAATAAAATCTAAGTAGTTCGAACTCAAATAGGTAACCGCATACATCTAAAAATGACTGGATAAATAAAAACGATCGTAAACCTTTCAGTCTTTATTTAACAACCGAGTGAGCTGGAAAACCTGTAATAAAGTTATAAGTGTGTTGGACTATGAATAACGAAGGTACAGCCGAATCATCTCATTGAAAATAGTATCAAGTTAGACAGAAAAATAAGTATCCTAAATCGGGATTTCAGTAGAAAAATTGTTTAGTTAATTGAAGTTAAGTAATAGTTGAGTTCATTTTAGTTATAATCGACTAGCTATTATGAAATTTTGTACGTCTCTAGCTGGCACCTTAGGAATAAATTGTGAACTACATTTGAAATGTCAAACTCTTGATACTTGCCAATACCGACTGTTAAAAGTCCCACTACTAAGTTTTATAAATCATACGACAATTTGAAAATAACATTTATAGAATGCAATGTTTTTATTTCTTGTAGGGAATACTTGATCCTTGTCACAGATCTTTGATACTTCTTGAAAAAAAATTCAAATTGTCCAAACAATTTGTAACGCTTAGCTTCAATTCCTTACGAGTAAGACACGTATACAATTTGTCTATAGTCAGCTACGGCCAGTGTAACCTGCGCCAAAATATACGTCTTATAAGCGTCAATTCTCGTTTCCTGTTATATAATAAACATGCAACGCAAAAGTTTAAAAGTTATTTAAATAAATAAATATCATTGGACAACTCACACTCGGTCATTTGATTCCAAACTAAGCAGAGCTTGTACCTACTAACCAAATAACTGATAAACATACTTGTATACTTCTAAATACATACTTATATACATTAACATCCAGGCTCAGAACAAATACTCGTGCTCATCACACAAAAAAATGTCTCGGGTGGGATTCGAACCCACCATACGCGGTGCTATGGTTGTTGCGGCGAGGTGACAGCTACGCTACCGCTATTTATACGGAGATATTATAAATTCCATAAAACTACTTATTCATACGTCTTATTAAGGCAATACAAAAGCGTTAATATATAAGATGCAAGTCTCAAGAAATATGAAACTATTTTTTAAAAGTTGGCGGCGAGACAAGAAGTCATTTGTTACGCTGAACACTGAACACTAACGAAATTGCTTACATTGTAGGTTTATAAGTTAAATATTAAGTTGGCCTGAGATACGCTTTTAATATGAGTTTAACACTAAGTACATTTTGTCATGGAAAATTTAGATTAACCCATTTTAAATGAGTAAGTTTCGGTATTTATCTGAACTAGAATAGTCGATTATTTAGTATGATTTCATAGAATTTATACTACTTATTACTATTCTATTTTTAGAAATAACAGTTGAAGCGGCTGAATCAAAATTGGATAAAATTTGGCAGAGTGACAGATATAGGCTGATGGAAAAAAACGTCGCCGCTTGTGAAATATTATGTTTTGAGGTCATTATACATAGTACCTAGGTCTAAAATATTAAAAAACAGTCTAAGTTCAACTAGTCATAAGTCTTAAATAAAGATTTGAATCAATAGCACGAATTAATGAGTGTTATCTTGTAGCTAATTATTGACACTAGAAAATTACTTGGAAAAATCGTTTCCGCAGTAATTAGCTCAGCTGACTATTTTTCACACAACTCGATGACTATTCAGTTTTCGACAGTCAAGGTTGGAAATCGCCTAACAAGAAACAATTTTACTACCATCAATACTTCCTTATTTCCAATTGACATATAAATTCAATTTCAACTCAATAATCCAATGAGTGACGGTATAAAGGCCACACTCCATTATAATTTAAAGCCCAATTTCTTCATTTAACACCCCAATAAACTTCCACCTTTATAAAAGAATCGTCAAATTTATAGGCAGCACCTATAGCCTATAGGCTATAGAATCTTTGTCAATATCGGGTCCATGAATATTCAAATCAGAGTAAAGTGTTCAATGATTTTCCTTACGAAATATTAAAGAGCTTTCTATTGCAATTAAATGAAATAATGTTGGTTTAAAATGTTTGTGTGTGTAGGTTTTGTATGTAGGCAATTATGAACAATTCGCTCCTTCAATGCAAAAGGGCCACAACTCAAAAAAAAATGAAAATCGTTTTATTGCAAAAATGACACCTGAACCGACTATATTTTATAGTAAAAAAAAAACCCCCATCATTTTTGCTTATATTATGGCTGCACTGACTTACTGCCCTTTTTGCATTAGCTCACTTTGACAGGTAATGTCAGTGCAAAACAGCCACTCTTTGAGTTGCGCCCGGAGATTCAACGCAAATGCTCGTCAGTTGCATGAAAAAGTGCCACAATCCAAAATATGTCTGTGTTGGGAGCAAAATTTCAAGTAAATGTGATTATATTTTACAATACAAAACTGCCATATTTTGGAAAACGTCCTTTTTGCATTCTAACTATAGTATTCGTTACCATATTTTGTAATGCAAAAGTGCCATATTTCTGAAAACGACCGTTTTGCATTCAAACACTAGTTTTTGTTATTATATTTTGTAATATAACAGTAGCATATTTTGAAATACGTCCCTTTTGCATTAAATTATTGTGGAATAAATAATCATTTTTAGCGTGCTAGAATGGAAAGGCCAGAAATATGACCGTTTGGTATGATAATAATTTTAGTTTTCGTTACAATTTTAAAAATAAAATAATACATTTTGATGCAGGCAAAGTAAAGAGGCACCCTTTCCTTTCAAATTCCTCTTTCAGGGGCAAGATCCGACCAGTCCTTTTCAAATGCGTCTAGGTCATCCCGCCATCTCCATTTAAGTCTCCCGCGTCTGCTATGACCATCTTCTGGCATCCAGTTGGTAGATATGCGGGTCCACCTTTCCGAATGCATATGGATAACGTGGCCGGCTCAGTTCCATTTCAGCCAGGCGGTCTTCTCCCTTACATCGGCTATGCGAGTTTGGGAGCGCAGTATTGAATTTCGGACGTGATCTGTTCTTTTGATGCATAATATACTATGCTCCATCGCTCTCTGGCTCTTTCTGGTTTTCCGTAAGGGACCATGTTTGGGCAGCGTAGGTAAGGACGGGTAGTAGGTATAAACATGTCGACGAGCTTTCACTTCAGTGACAGTGGAAGGTTACCCTTCATTAGCTCTTTCCTGGACCAGGATCTCTTTCAGGCACTTGTGACACGTTTGTCCAACTCTTTGTCCCGTCGGTTGTTAAAAGAGGTTATCTGGCCCTAGCAAGTGTACTCGTCGACATAGTCTATGACATGCCCGTCTACCTCGACCCTACGTTTTGTGTTGTTGGTCATAACCTGGGTTTTTGTACGGTTCTTACTCAGTCCAATCTGAAGGTTTGCCGTGCTCAGATCTTTGAGCATCGATTCGAGTTCCGATGCCGAAAAAGAGAAGAGGACTATGTCATCTACAAAACAATGGTTTGTTAACTGTTTACCACTTACAACTATGCTTTTGGTTGCCATAACACCGCCAGGCTCCTGAAAATTTCTCTGAGGGTGCTGGTAAATAATTTGGGAGTTAGCGGGTCTCCCTGTTTCACGCTTCTTTGGATTTGGAATGATATTGTTGTCTATTGCTTTGATGAATTTGATGTATGAAGGTTCGATTCTACATAGCATCTTTAAGTAAATCTTGGATGGAGTGATGATTCTATGGCGGAATGAGTAATGCTGTCAAAAGCTTTGGAATAATCCTCGAATGCTAAATATAAAGACTTATAAAACTCAAAAACCTTTTCTATTATCTTATTTCTTTAATACTCCTGCTGCACTCAGTCTACTCGTCACGTTACCCATTGATTGATGATGATGATTGATGTTTAATTTTACTAAATAATGAAAGTTACGCACAAAGTTGATCTCAATAATTTTACTTACTTAATAAAAAGTTAAGATTTTTTCATTTAGATTGTTTAATACAATGTTTTCCTGGTCTATTCAGTTATGGTTTTACTTAGAAATTATTATTAAACTTTTTGATACGGTTTTTTTACCAAAAAAGTACAATGAACCATTTTTATTTGTAAAACTGTGTTTAATTTTTGACATATTTCTCATAATATTGGTTCAAATTTTGAATGCAAAAGGGACTTATATGCTTTTTTCTCTTAATACGTAACAGCTATTACAAAGTTTATTTTGTAGAAAGATAGAGCTAAAAAATACGCATCTAATGATATATTAACATCTTATATTTAATAAATAAATATATGAAATGTTATAAAAAAACAGTTTCAAAAATTTGTTTTGGCTCTCCTGTAAAATTTATAGATTTCGATTTGTGGCCCTTTTGTATTCAAGGAGCGAATTGTTCAAGCAAGTAGCGTTCCTTGATCTCCGCCTAACCCTATGAGAATTTTATGTACGTAGATACGTTTCATAATTATTTACTATTTAGACTTAATATTGACCTATGACCGAGCTTTATTCGTTTTCATTTTTCATTATATCATAATCGGATCAGTGGTTTATATATGAGAGCGTAACAAACAGACACAAACTGTCACATCTACTATATATGTATATAGCATGAACATAATTGCTCATTGGAATAAAAACTGTATTTCTATCTTATTGTACACTAGCTGACCCGCGCAACTTCGCTTGCGTCACATAAGAGAATCATAATTTTCCCCGTTTTTGTAACATTTTTCACTGGTACTCTGCTCCTATTGGTCGTAGCGTGATGATATATAGCCTATAGCCTTCCTCGATAAATGGGCTATCTAACACTGAAAGAATTTTTCAAATCGGACCAGTAGTTCCCGAGATTAGCGCGTTCAAACAAACAAACAAACAAACAAACAAACTCTTCAGCTCTATAATATTAGTTAGATTTGCGGGTCTAAAAACGAAATTCACTCTCTTCATTATCAAAGATTCCCTTTGGTTCAGTGATATTAATAATTAAGAATACTCATTAATGTTCTTCGGCCGGGAATGCTGGGATTGAAGATATTAAGTGTTACTTCGCTTAACGAGTCCCTTGGTACAACACTGAGGAAAACTTCCATTAAATTTTCTATTGTTTTCGTAAATTATAGATGGTGTTGTATTTATGTCTGTTGATACCAGTGGTTTGATAGTCATTGTGATGTAATACAGGGAAATTATGTAGTAACGTTGTAATCTGACTATTTGGTACAATCAAGTAATTTTTCAAATTTTATCGTTTTTTTGTTTCTCATTTGTAATTTGCAATTAAATATTTCTTTTTTCCTTAGTTTCTATGCCTATAATAGAAACATGATACCGTAATGTCTAATGATTATACTGTTTATCTGACTGATTAACATTTATCGAGTAGTGTCATTGTGGCGAACCTGCGCGTTCGCATGCATAGTTTTAACGCCTTTTATTTGAAGATCCTGTCAAGATTCAACAGTAAGAGACTAACTCCCGGTTTCTGAGTACATTGAGCGGTAGTTTACCTATTAAATAACGTGTTTTTGTATGAGTTTTAACGCTATTGAATAGATAAACTACCGCTAAATGTAACCCAGAAACCGGGGGTTAGTCTTTTAGTGTTGATTCTTGAAATAAAAATAGGCTTTTCCTGTTTATCTTATTTTATCGAAATCCTAATATTGCGGTTAATAATATCAGTATAGATATTATTACTGTCGTTTTGTACCGTAAGTCAAGTCCTACGCAGTAGCCACTTTAATTAGTGAAGTAGAGCGAAGCAAATGGCTATGAATTTTACATTTTCGTGGGATGCTACCCGCCGGTACACGTACAAAACGATGAACGTAGCGTATAGTTGTATGAACTGCGTAATATTAAATATCATCCTTTGAAGAAGGGCAGGAAATGAAAAACTTAGCATTTTTCATATATTTGAGTACTTTTTTGGCTTGTGACAAATGCGGGGCAAAAAAATTGTCTTGTGTTTTTCATTGTTAAAACAAACGATTTCCGCACTGAAGACTAGTCTTGTGCCGCGGGGATTTTGCAAACATACAAAATGAGAAATAATGATATAATCTTTGCAAAATAATAAAATGATAATTTTATGCGCGTGCTATCTTCCATCCCTTCGTTTAAAAGCAGTTTTAAAAATAAAGCGTCTTACTGTCAGGCCAGAGACAAAAACTACCTCTATGCTGGCCTTTATCAAATTGTGATCTTTGGTTTAACTGCGAACGTGCGACAAGCAGACTTTTTCATTTATAATAAAGTTTAAAACCAAATAGGTTTGAGAAAACTTTATTTTGACTTATGGCAATATTTAACAAAATAAATATTATATTTGTAATACTCTATCTACTTACATTGTTCCGTAGCAAAATAATTTTCGCCACCCGTAAATACTTACGAAATCGATTTCAAATTTTTTATCCATTATTCATTTCTTTGTGAGACATTCAATTTGCTTCTATTACACTAAAAGGATACAATAAATATTGTTTCGTATCGGCAAAGTGTTCCTTCTTTTCATATTTTTATTTCCAAGGTAGAACAAGATTGATGTATTTTGAGATTTTTGCTACATTACGACAGCATTTAGTAGGCGTAGAGTAATATGTAATGACTGGCAAAAAATAAAATATCATATTTTTACGCGTAAAATTACACCTTCACAATTTCATACAGCTCATTTTATTTCGTCTATTCATGATAGTAAGGATTTTATAGCTACCTACTACTAGCTAGTTTCTAGTATCCAAACGCATTTATTTCGATAACCAAGTTAGGCAAAGATATATGTATATAGTTTTCTTTGTTTTTATACGGCTAAAGGCTTGCTCTTTAAATTACTAACTAGAAATAAATATTTATCTTTTAATTATGCAACACACCTCTGTCTACACCACCTGTAATGGCCAGCACAATTTTATTACAAAAAAATCTGATAAGAAAAACATAACATTATTAAAAAAAAACTAGTTAAATACATTGACGACAGTTAAAGCTTAAAAGGAACTCATTTTAATATACATCACGCAGATCCCAAAAAGGACCGTACCTATACATCATATATAAATCGTATTTTACGTACAAAATAAGTTATATTAAACAATCACAAAGTTAATAGAAAAGAAACAGATTGTACCCGTACTTGAAAATTCTAATACATAAAAGAAACGTTGACGTCAAAGCCAGCGGTCATCATAACCTGCCCTACCAATCTCTTGTTCAAACAAGCTCAAAAACGTAGGCAGAAACTAAAGCTGTAACACACGGATAGCGGGAGCGTGACGTTTTTAACGCGTGAGTTGTGCGGTTTATTATGTCCACGTACGAGTATAACGTAGACGAGGGTGCGGGCGTACTATGCCCGCGAGCTGCAGTGGGAGCTACAAAAATGCAGTGCTGATAAAACCGCGCGGTTTTTGTAACATCAGGTTGCTTGCTTGAGCGCCGCTCATTTTTAGTGTGTCACACCATATACATACGCGAGAGGTGATTTGCAACGGTTGACAACTTTCGATTACGTACCAATCGTTGCTGTCTTTTTTTTGTATGACAATTGTTTGTTGCGATCAGTCGTTATCGACTCAAACTCTCGCTACTCGATAGCATCGATTGTAAAAAATTGCCAGTGTTGTAAATCGCACTCGTCCCGCAGCCGTTCTTTGTCTGTATTTCTCTAAAGGTGAAAAATTGTAAGGAAAGCGCTCCATTTTTATTAAAGAAAAACCTACTCTCATATATCAATACAGCCATAACGTGTAATGTAAACATTGATACGAAAAGTCGTTATTACTAAGAAATACGGTCGTATTATTCATGTGCCTTATACATTTATACATAAGTTAGGTTATGCTCGAGTTTGTTACGAGGTGAACGAGCGATGTATACTAACCGGATGATAAATGTCGCAATATTTCTTTGCGATACCTGCGCTAAGGAAGCGGACAGTTTCTTTTGACATTTTGTTAGAAGTTTTATGGCTTTCCGAGCTACCTCGAGTGAACAACTGTTTGAATACAAAATACCATATATAGAGTTATACCAACATAATCTATAAATTTTGGGATGTATTTTAAGTTTCTCACACACAATACATACTTATCCTACCAATAAATTTATTTTTTTTTCAATCTAGAAATCGGCCTGGAAAGCTGTCTCGAGATTGACTTTACCCATATACCACTTATTAAAATTAAAATAATGATTTAGTGGTTCATCCTTGAAAGCGGGACAAACAAACAGACTTTCGCATTTATAACACTAATATCTGCAGGCAACTTTGTCTGTGTAGTGATTTCACATATTAATTTGTGTTCAATCAGATCATACCTCTAGACTAGACTATAAATTATATGTATGATGCCATATTTATATAATTTTACCTATATTTTATTTTGTCTTAAAATGTAACATATATCTTTAAAAACTTCCGTGATCAGTTTATTCAATAAATTATTACAAAAGTATGGAATTACCAAAGTTCATTGAACTTAGTAGATAACATAGTTAAATTCAATTACCAAGTTCGATTGTAGCCGGTGTTATGCATAATACGACTAGACTCGAGCACCTTCCTACAAGTTAGTCTAACTAGATTAACTAACGACTAGTTCAAGCACTTATTAGTTTAAATTAAACTTGTTTACTACTGATTGTGTTTGACACCGATTGTGGTTTAGTTAGTTTAACTACTTGTATATTGAGTATTCAGTTCTTAAAAGTCGTATTTTACATTATGAATACATAATTCATGTGCCCTTTTTGAATCGATATTCAATATTGTCACGTAGTTAAGAGAAAAAGTTTTACTTAATTGTGTTTGGTATTTGCATAATGCATAGTCATCATAAAATTTCTTCTTACTTTCTTTATTGATAGCATTTGATATACTATTTTGATAACTTTAATATTAAGTGTATTTTGTGTCTCTCAAGTGAAAAAGAATAAACCGATTTTGATAAACATTGGCCGAGCTATAGATTACTTTACAACGTAGAAAATGTTCATCAAAAAACACGACGTAAGCGAAACCGCAAACGTAGGCTAGTTATTATCGTAACGGGATTAGTTTTGATAGAATTAAAATACCTAATTATTGTGTTTAACCGCAGTAAGCTATATTTATCACCGTTTTATTAAATTTGATATTATTCATTAAATATCCGCACCGCAAAGTTTAATTAGCCTAGTGCAAACTAAATGTCAAAAATAGCCCGAATTGCTTCGAGAAAAGGATGTTATTACGGCCGTGCCGCTTTTTTTTGCTCGACTTGCGGGGGCACTTCCGTGCCCCCAGATTGTACGTATTGAAACACATTTTGTTAATCAATTTGAACTAATATTTAGTTATTTAATTTGCTTTTGTTATTATGATTGTGTATATAGGTTAGATTATCAATGTAAGTACCAAGACCAGGGATTAAAAAAATTATCTAAATTATTAATTTAAAAAAAAGTTTTATTACAGAGATGAGGTTAGATAAGAGAGATTGGACCCGACGACGTATACGGTCAAATTTAAATAATTCCGAACCAGGTTTTTAGCCAACCCGATTTTTATACACTAGATACTACTTTTTATGGTTTCCAACCAATCCTAGACTAATATATCTTGATAAAAATGTACAAAACATAATTATATCTGTTAATGACGTATAAGGCTTATTTTTATATACGCTGACTGACTATAGGTGGCGTACGCCAGTCGACCATATGATGTTGTGATGAAAAGACCACTAAAAATACACATTGACACATTAAAAATAACTCTTGTGTCGCGGGGGCTTTTACAAATATATAAACAACGGACATAAAGCACAACCAGACCCAAAACAATTATTTGTAGATAGCACAAATAATTGCTTCGTGTGGGAATCGAACCCACGACCTCCCGATGGTATCGCGTATAGCGTGAAGACCTAAACCACTGCGCCACGGGGGCTGTCGAAAATTTATCTAAGTATAAAAAAAAAATATTTGAGACAACTCACACACAGGCATCTCATTCGAAACTAAGTAGTGATACTATGGTAAGAAGGCAACTCATAAACATTTGTACTTAGTTATGGGATACACAAACGACCCGATAGTGCGCTCGACCACTCGAAACGTAAGAGAAAATGGGTCCTTAAGACGCACAAGTATGTTATCCACTGTGAGATAACATTACAATATGTCAAGTACTTGTTCAAGCATACCACAACCGCAATTGTTTGCGTTAGAGAGAACATGATACTCTGGTTTCAATGACTTATATAATTATGTAATTACATATAAATGTAGGAAAACTTTTGGGCTCCGTATTTTTAGGACAGATTTTCTTCCTATAATTAAATTATTATAAAACTAAAAAAATCACCTCGCCGTAGCTGCCTGTTTATTCGCAATAAACTTAAAATCTTTTGATACATTTTATGCAATTTTCATCAATATATAGTGATTCTCGAGAAAGGTATGATTTTTTAAGGTTTACCTGCCACCTGGTGTAATCCGGGCAAAGACAGGGTCGGACACTAGTAAAATAATAATTTTGGCCATTATAATAGATTATATCACATCTTATTCCGCGGCGAGAGGAGACTTTTGCCCAGCCGTGGGACATTAATACGTTATCAAACATTAATTATTCTTGGTATTAAGAATAAACAGTTTTAACGCTTTTATAAATGAAAATCTGTCTACAAGTATTTAAAAAGAGATTATACTGAAGAAAAAAATATAATTCCCATAAATAAATAATATATTATTATATCGGTCTAACTAAAGGTCAATGAAGATGAAAAGTGACGTGTGAACATATCGCCATTTTATTTCTCAGATAAATAAGAAATATCACATTATTATTAGATGGGTCAATATCCACTAATAATATAGTAGCCGAGTGGTATAGCAGTGACAGCCGAATGGTATAGCAGTGACAGCCGAGTGGTATAAGTTGACACCTCCCACGCAAAGTGGTCGCAGGTTCGAACCCAAGGCAACACACCAATGACTTTTCGAAGTTATGTGTGTATTAGAAATAATTGTCACATGCTCCGACGGTGAAGGAAAATATCGTGAGGAAACCTTGCATGCCTAAAATTTGTTTAATACATTTATTGAGGGCATGCAAAGTCCCCAACCCGCACTTGGCCAGCGTGGTGGACTCAAGGCCTACCCCCTCCCTCATTACGGGAGGAGACCCTTGCCCAGCGGTGGGACAGTAATGGGTTAAATTTATAATATAAATTCAAAAGTGTATATTACAATCCCTTTTTACACCAAAACGGCTAAATCGATTTATACAAAATTTTGTAGAATTATAGATTTGATCCCGACTCCTATGTATTATTATTCTAGGTTATAGGATATATCCTAAGTCCCCAAACCGCACTTGGCCAGCGTGGTGGACTCAAGGCCTAACCCCTCCCTCATTACGGGAGGAGACCCTTGCCCAGCAGTGGGACAGTTAAATTTATTTATTTTTATAGGATATACCTGTATTTATGAAATTCCATTCAGAAGTAATGCGGAAAAGAGTAACAAACGTACTTACATGCAAACCTTTCCTCTTTATAATATTAAATATACTTAGATAAGAAACGTTCAACGCGAGCAAAGATTCCGAGTATTGTGTTGTAACCTAAATATCTACGTCAACCAAACTCTGCAATAACGCAATTCTCTACAGTCGGTATTGTCGAGTATCGAGAGTTTGACATTTAAGATGTACTGTCAAAATAGTTTTTACGGAGACCGGTAGGGACGCTGATCAGTAGCTCGATTCTCTCCTGCTATCGACTACCGACACCCGACCTGTCATCGAGAAATTTTGTATGAAAATCTGATCAGCGCCTCTGACGGGTGTCGTAGAAAATATTTTGGCAGTAGGTACATTCTAAATGTCAAAATTTCGATACTCGACAGTACCGACTGAACAGAATCGCGCTACAGTACCTCGATTCTCTACCACTATCGACTACCGACAACCGGCTAGCTATCGACATTTGACATTTAGAATATACTGCCAAAATGTTTCCTACGACACCCGTCAGAGGCGCTGATCAGATTTTCATACAAAATTTCTCGATGACAGTTCGGTTGTCGGTAGTCGATAATAGTAGAAAATCGAGCTACAGATTTCCTGTAAAATTTATTGCTAACTAGCCGGTTGTCGGTAGTCAATAGTAGTAGAATATCGAGTTACAGTTTTCAAAACCGTCAAACTGCCATTCTTAGTAATAGGCAAAATTTGAAACCATTGTATCGGAAACGTCTGTTCTAAATGACCACAGAAGCGAAATGTTCGCAGTGACAAAAATGTTCCGGCTCCGGTATGTGGAAAATTGGCTGCCAATGAAGTACCGAGCTTATTCAGTTACTGTTCCGTTCTGTGTGATATGCTATAAAGAAACGATTTATGACAAAAACTTGGTATTGCTTTATACTAATGTATGTATGTTTTCAGATCTTTAAAACTATATAACGGATTTTGATGAAATTAAGCTTGAGATTTTTCAACTGAGTAATATACTTAATATTTTTAACAGATCTCATTTGTTAATAATGAAATAAATGATTTTTATGATTTTCGGCATATAAAAACGTATACGGACATAGGATCTATTCTCAAAATATCCGGCTTTTTTGAAACAAAACTGTCCATGTCATCTAATACTATTTATTCATCAAATTCTAAGGAACACATCACACAGAATAACATGCATTAATCAATATGGAACTCCGAGCACATCATAATTAAATCACGTGAAACATATAATGTAAGGAGTAAACATTGTAAACCAAACATTAACAGTTGAGGTTCCCACGTCTACACACTTGAGGACTTTACACATAACGTTAACGCACCGGTAACGCACGTTGAACGTAATTGAGACGCCTAAAAAACGCTGGCGACGCTTTGTAAATGCACAGAGTGCTCGCGCTTGCATCATTACACACGAGTAGATACGCTCGTTTAATCGCGTTAGACGCGCGTTCTTCCTGCAATTTTATACATAGGAACGCATAAATATTATGTTACTACTCATTGATGACACGGTGAGAATTTAATCATAATAAATATAAAACTTAACAGTTTTGCCATGCACCCCACCGGAAGCAGCCTGCAGTCTTCTGGTTTAGGGTAACCGCATCCTATAAGATCCATTATTTTACTTCCTAAAGCATCACACTCGCACAGTGTTTCATGGTTTCTGCTTCTTCATTGCAGTGCCTGCATTTAGGGTCATCTATGGCTCTTATCTTAAAATTTAATTTAACTTTAAATTTAGAAACGCGTTTTCTTAATTTTAAGTCACGTGTAAATCATTAAAATTTGGTCTTTTTCAGCTTGAAGTATTATGATAATTACATATAATAACATGTCCTTTGGATATTCAGCTATGTCGTATGCATTTATATCGATTTCAATGCGTTTACTATGCGTATTTATTGCGTTCAACGAATTAAGTTAGCGTCGTGTGTGAAGTTATTTTAAACTCCTTCCCTTCAGTTCAATTTCCTGCTGTAATCAGGGGAATTATGAACACCACTGCGAAACGAGAACGCCATTTTGATATAAAGATATTTACATCAATTTTACACAAACTGGTTTCCCGTCGGAGGCCAATTTTAAAATTTTCGCTCTCCCCGCTGGAATATATTTCATATTTTATTATGCTACATGTTTAGTAATAACCGCGATGTGGATTGTTGAAAAGAGTTAAGTATTTAATCATTTATGATATAGAATATTTTGAATCATAGGTCAAGTTCGAAATCCTGCGTCTACGTTCTTTATAAAATTTCGTAATATATTTCGTAGAATTTGGAGAATTTCCTAAATAGAATTTGATAATTAACGATAAATAAAATGTTTATTTAATGATAAATAAAATTAATTACACTAAACAACGACTTAAAACTAAGGATTAGCAAAATTTTGGATTCAGATATATACGTTAAATTAACGATAAAATGCCTAGGATAAAAAAACAATTATGATTGACTTTTGAAAAGTATCATTGCCTATATCCTAGATCTCAACTATCTCTTTACATGGTTAAGTAATTAAGCCACGAAAGCATGACAGATAAACATACTTGTAATATTGGAAAGCATTCCAACCGTTTTTCGCATCAAAATCCAACCTAAACACGAACAATTCGTAGTCACATATTTAGTAGAAGATAGAAATATATTATGCATGTGTCGACGGTCGGGTCGGGATAAATGATAATGGTCGGCTGACAAGTTTGCCTTCACGGACGGGGGTATAAATCTGAGTGCGTGGTGCTATGAGTGAATGAGATGATAGTACTGTTATTTGAGGCTTGTAAATGGTATATAGGGAATCTTATTTTGACTACTTTAGTGAAAATCGATAAAACATTTGAAAACATTTATTACGGGCATGCAGAGTCCCAAAACCCGCACTTGGCCAGGGTGCTTAAGTCAAGGTCTAATCCATCCCTCATGCGTGAGGACACATTTGCCCGGCAGTGGTACACTAACTGGTAAAAAAAAAGCATTTTGAGCCGTAAAAGCGTAAGAAACCGTCAGACATGCATTCACTTAGTAAGCAGATCTACTAGCAGAGCTAGCCTTGCGTTTAAATAGTTAATTCACATTACGTCATTGCATTTGAACGTTATTGGTAATATTATGCATGTGTTGACGGTAGGGTCGGAATAAATGACGGAGGCATAAGTCTGAATGCGTGGTGCTGTGAGTGAATTAGTGAATGAGTTAGGATGTTGGGCTTGTAGAACTTTATCACTCGGAGTACAGGTTAAGCAGTCGGTTTTGGGCCTTACTTCTTATTAGTCGTGTCGGTTAACCGCCAGACCAGGTATTGAGAGTGATGTAATAGAGAGTGTACCTAATACCTTTTTACTTAAATGAATTATGTGAAATTCATTATAATATTACATTTTTGTAGCTTTTTCTTCTTCACCTACTTGTTATAAAGTGGTATAAAATACTATAGGTACGAAATAGAGTCAAGACACTTTATTTAGAAAGGTTAACATTACAAGTTGTCGAGTCATTATTTATTTTCCTAATGCCGCTAAGCGATCAATAATAATTCTTACATTTCACAATATGACGTAACGTATTGCATAATATTATTGAAATTATGCAGCGCTTAGTTTTTGCTATAATTGGGCTAATTCAATAGTTTTGTTCAGGCACCCGATGTAATTTTATCTAAAAAACGTGAAGGAGTAACTTAACAAACTTAAATACACATTATTTTGACACTTTATTTTTACCTCTACCATGATTTTTTCTCACCTGAGGTCATTCACCTTTCAAATAAAAATGCAAATTCGTCGCGTGGAGAGTGTTTGCAAATAACTTGGTATGCGTTTTGGATTGAAAGCAAATAATGCAAGGGTTTTACATTTTATATTGCAGTGAGTGACCGTTTATATTGAATTTCAAATGGACTTTCATTGAGCTGATAAATTGGTTTCTTTGAAACTAAATTGAATACTAGCGGATTATAGTTTTGTTCTAAGGAATGGTATTTTAAAATGCTAGAGTATTGTTAGCGATGAAATATCAAGCGATCCGATAAGTAATTCATGTTTGTATAGCCATAGTAATATGAAAATCATTGTAATAAATAAGATTTAAAGCATTAAATCCAAAAATGCAGCTGTTTTAAAAAAAACGACAATTGGGACATAGGATGTACTTGATTTCGCATCGTCAAGTCTTCATCGTAATTCAAATCGATAAATCATTTTTTATTTTATTTAGGGGATGCAAGGTCCCAAACCCGCACTATGCCAGGGTGGTTGACAAAGGGCTAACCAATCCTAGTTCAGCAGTGGGACGCAGTAATGGTTTAAAAAAAGCATTTTAGCCGTAAAGCGAAAGAAATCTTCAGACTTGCATTCACATTTAGTAAGCAGATCAAATAGCAAAGCTTTGCGTTTAAATAGTTGATTCAAATTTCGTCATTGAATATGCTCATTGCTTTGAAACAATATTGGTAATAAATAACACCGAGCTATTCATAGTTTGGGAAATACATAGATAATGCACGTCAGATTCTTATATGATAATATGCGTTATAAATGTATTTTGTGCTCATTATTGAACGTTTGGTTTAATGTAATTATTCTGTTTTGTTGTTTTTGAATTACTGGAATCGGTGAATGCTGAATATTTACTCCTAAAAATATTTTGTCCTCTCGTCGCCGTCGGTGAGATGTCAAAATGAAACACATACTTTGACTGTTATAAACATGTTTATTTGGTATCTTTTTAAAATAAAAACAGTATTATGCTAGATAAAAAAAAAATTGGTTGTGTCTTGGGCCAGAACTTCAAAAAAACATGAATGGTTAATATTATAATAACCATACTATATTTTTAGAGTGGCTTTGACAAGAGATATCATAGCCCGTGTTATATTTAGACATAGCGAATAACATTTCGTAACACGACTATCCCCTTAGGGTAAAGGCAATATTCCTTTAGTACCTATATGTATGACCTAGAATTTAAGTACCATACTAGACGCACTCTACCTCTCAGAGATATCATTAGTTTTACTACTCCTCTTCAATAAAAGCCTCCTAATATTACCTAGCTTTTCACTCGAAATAACAAGATGTACAGTCGTGAGCAAAAATATGGGTTCGCTGTTACACATGGCCTGGATTAGCACATGAATACTTTTGACCCCGAAAATCTTTGCGCGCGTATTAAATAATAAGACAAAGTGTTATGTAAAATATACTATAGATTCTTTATTGCTCAGTAAAATACAAAATAGAATAAACAGAAAATATAAAAGGTACATTCGGCGGCCTTATCGCACTGGGCAATCTCCTCCAGGCAACCGTTGCCAGGTTTACGGATGCATAGAAGTAAGTTAGAAAGAGTAACATTGCAAACATATTTCTTCTCAAGACTGTATCAATGCTTTGAAATACTCGTAGAAAAAACTATAATTGAGTTTTCTCGAAGAAAAATCTAAATCTGGTAGAAATTGGATCTGTAATAAGAATTGATACAAAAACAAGAAATGTTATTATTAAAGTTATCTTGTTAGTAATTGATATAATACATTATATTCTTTGATATGCGGCTTATAATCTTAGATATTTCTACAGCTGATCATCAATCTATCAAAAGTAAGTTTGGAGAAATGACATAATAATAAAGTATGTAGCAAAAAATATGCATATAACAGTATTAAATACATAAATAGTTTTGCTCGTCACTGTACAACAAGATGCTTCGAAATTTTTCGGTTTTGTAGACTTTAACTAAAGATCTTGTTTATCTAAACATCGTGTAGGCGTATAAAATCCTACAAATAAATTCCTAGAAAGCTTGTAAAAGTGAAAGGCTAAGTACAAAACATAAATCTGGCTAGTTTTATGCCTGACTTTAAGGTTGGGTTCAATGTTGTTCTAAATGATTATGAAATTTGTTACAATTTTGAAATTGATAATAATAAAATGACTGTGTTTTTTTTCTCTGAATAGGTACATTTATGCATTATATTAAGCCTGTTTTACATAAAGGTGTAAACAGAGGTTAATAAAATGCACTCATGTATTGCCGTTAACAATATGCGAGTCTGTTGTCATTTACCGGGCACATTACTAAACTCAGTAGCTCGGAGTTTAGTAGAGTGCTCGGTATTAAGCTCAGCCCGTTTACATGGGACTAACATTGTAAATAGCGAACCATGCGTGTATTTCACACATATTAGGTCAGGGAAAAAGTCTTTTCGCATTATAGTATGTAAGAAGTTGTAATTAAATCTCTTTGGCTTCAAGAATCACAAATGAGTACACGGTTCATTAGGTTTCTCTCAGTGAGCTCGTGAGGTACTTAAATATCGAGCTTTTTTGTGTAGAGAAAAGATTTTATTACATGTTCATACATACTTTAATGCGAAAAGACTTTTCCCCGACCTGATATATATCGTACACCTCTGCCTGCCTACATCTGCGAGTGGAAAAGACATGATATCATGTTAATAGTTTTTTATTACTTTGTTGTCATGTTACCACTCGGATAGTTTATCCGACACTTATCAATAGACCGTAAAACTAGCCCTAAGGGAGCCTAAATTGTTAATATTATTCTATAAAAAAACGAAAGCAAAAATCAGAATCTTTATTTTCACCTAAAAATATTGTAGCAATATTTTCTAAGCTCGGGCTAAGCTGTTTAGCCTTCGCTTCTCGAAAATCCAATTTAACAAGAAGCATAACGAAACTCCAGACAAATTAGACCAGAATACTATGATAAATGGCTTAACTACATAATCCTAGGTATTAAGAACTTGTAACCCGTTGTAACGCGCCGTGATGTAAATTATATACCCATGGGAAGATGTAAACCGTTTTTGAGGCTTAATTATTATTATTAATGGGATAAGGAATTTTATTACTTCTAAGGAAGGCTTTAGATAATAATTGCGATCACAGCCTGTCTTATCTAGGCCGACTCGTCAAACAATCCAAAGGTACAATGTATGTGCACGTTACTTTTCTTATAAGTACATAATAAACGAGATAAAAGAAATTTTGTATATACTTACTGAAGAACCAAGGAAGTAGGTCTTAAAATAATTCGCGTTTTCTCTGTATATTCATTTGAATACCTCTTATCAATGTTTGAAACTCCACTTCAATGTAATCTCTGCTTTAAAACGCTGCAATAATTGTTTCGCTAATGCTCTTCGCAGTATTGTGTACCTCATTATGCGAAGAATCGTTATATTCATGAGTACGTAGAGAGTTGCCAACCGCTCTTCACGTTATGCTAAATATTTCAGATTTCGGATTACATTGTTTTGTAAGTCAAGAGTTATTGAGCTTTATGATGTGGAGTTTGGGATTCGTTGTTTTATTTTATCTTGTTAGGAAATAAAGGTAGAAATTTTTGAAGGTCAAGGTCATTCAAGGTCAACGTCGTAATCAGGCCAAGGTCATCAAAAGACGATTGAATTAATCTTTTTTAATATTCCTATATTTTTTTAAATCTTTTTTTTATGAGTAATTCCACGTTTACAATACACATTTTTTACTAAAATTTCTTGCGCCTAAAATACTTATTAGCTAGAAATGTATATCTCTGAAGTATCATACATCAAGAATATAACGTTTCTAAAATTACGAAATCTTACCAAAACAGTATCAAAAATACGATCTCAGAATTCCCTAAAAGACACTTCCACATTACCGAGTAATAACCCTGTTATAACAGAAAAGCTGCGGCCGTAAGACAAGATGAATAAGAAATTCTCTACTGGAAAGGTTCTTTTGTATAATTCATTTGCGGGAACATAAGTACATCGTGTGCTGTATAAGTAGGGTCAAAGTCTTTTTGCACGAAATGGTTCGTGTATTAAGGTTTATGTCGGTCTGTAGTAATGTGTTTCATTACTGAGCTTTGAGTTCTGCTCTTGAGTCGGAAGTCTCTCTGTGAGAAGAATTTTTGGTGGTTTTTGATTTGTGGTATAGGATTTAAGCAGAATATTACTGAGAGGAAATCAGCTTTCTCGACATAACGTTAAATTAAAGTACAAATACAGAATAAATAACAGTCATCGTCAAATATTATTTTCAGTTGTATTATCATCATTATCCACGCCCTTTTTGAAAAATATTAGCATATCCATAAATAGCAGACCTGCTAGTTAGCGATTATTAACAGCTGTTAAACGATCAGTGATTTAAACAACCTTTTGCCAACATTCCAAAGACGGTTGACCGCTTATTGGTATTAGAATTGAACACTTACGTGATTCGAATTTATTAATTTTAGTGTCAAAATAATATCTCCTGACATGACGATTAGAACGATTTTTACTCTGGGTTGAATTTGCCCTTTTATTTAACAAAAGTAAAATTTATTTGACATAAAATACACAATATAAATGTTTTATTACCATACATCTGAAAATAAATACAATAAAGTCTCTGAAGGATGAAAGGTGAAGAATTCTCATTATCAAGCCGCGGTTGGAAGGAATTCGAACAATTGTGTTAATGGAGGACTCATGTCAAATATCTTTCGCATTGTTTTGAGATAAACGGTAGGATAAAATGTATTTGAGGGTGAAGTCAAATGTTATGAGTTCGGTTGAATAATTGTTGCTTTTAGAGAAGTTTACGTGCGTAGGTTTCAGGGATTGATATTTGGTAATGTATGGGAACACATACAAAGACATCACGGCTATTTTATCTAAAGGTATTGGCAATGTTAGTCAGTTATAATAAGGCGCAAGGTTTCTGCCATGTACCGAGCTTTATTTGCTACTAATAATATAAATGTTTAACATGCATTAAAAAGTACCAATAGCAAATTTTTCCCCACTCGAATCGGCCCTGAGGTCACGTAACCGGCAGTTGAAGCCGCATGAAAAATTTAAAAAGATAAAAATCGGTACATTTTAAAAATAAAATGCAACGATTTTCATCGTTGGTAAAATTGTGGAAATAAAAACAAAAGACTTTTCTTTTTATCTTAAACAATCCCCTTTCGGTGTTCTTTAGTTAAACGAACTTAGTTAAAACATTGTATGCAGTAAGTTTTTCCTACATTTAATTTTATATTCTAACACTTCTTCCTATATCAACTAAATATTTATGATGTCATTTCCTACTTACCTGTAAGAAAATTGTTATAAAACGGGGCAAAATAGTACAATTAGTTAAACTCTACGTTTTCTATGTACATATAGGTTCAACTTTTTAGGCAATTTTATGACCCACATATGTAATAGCGATTTATTCCAATACATGTATATGTTACTGTAAAAGCCCGAACGGTGGTAAATCCTAAGATTTTCCGGTAAAACCTAAGATTTACCAACTCTCAATGGTAAAAGTCCGAACAAGCCAGAGTTTAAAACCTATGTTACGATATATAAAAAAATCCTCCTTCATAACTATGTTTATAACTATTTCATGGTATAATTATATACTGTGACATAGTTATAAAGAAGGAGTTTTGGGCAAAGCGACATGGGTAGGTTAGGTTAGAATTTTTTTAACTACCCAGAAGGAGGAGCCCCGAGAAGCGGGGCTCCGGCGACATCTCGATATCATCAAGTGAATATAGGTAAAAGTTCGAAATAAAAGAATTGTTCGGACTTTTACCATTGCGAGTTGGTAAATCTTAGGTTATACCGGAAAATCTTAGGATTTACCACCGTTAGGGCTTTTACAGTAACATATATAACACGATAATAATTAAAACTTTCTATTTTATTCCATTATTCAAGACGCGCCAGAAGTAAATAAAATATTTTTTTAACACACAGGTTATTTTAATAAAATTTCATGCAGATATTTCTGAGAAATACACAAAAGATAACACAAACGATTGACGGCTGACTGGCAGCCAATATCAAGAAGCCGAACAAAATAATAAAAATATAGCTCTGAGATGAACTGACATGTCGATCCAAATGATTGAGCTCATACCAAACATTGCGAAGAATCAAACGCCAAGATGGTTATAGATTAGGAATGATTTATGAATAAAATTCTAAAGAAAATTTCTTGGAACACATTCCGTACACTTTTTAGATACGAAAAAGAAATATTTACTCCCAAAATTCGCGATCCCAATTCAATTTTGTCGAATTATTGTCATTTTATGAAGGAATCTCCGTTATTTGAAAAGAAAATTAATCACATAGCTCCTGTTTTTCCTGAAAATCTGAACTTGTCGCTAGCTGTTTTTTCAAAAACCTTTTATTTAAACATATTCTGTTCAGTGATATCTATATAAAACTAATAGGCACTTTATAGGCTACGTATTTGAAATAAATTCGTCATTCACAATACCGTTTAGGAAAGTCTAGACTGTCTAAATTCTAAAGCATAGCAACATTTAATGAATAGTTGAATACCCTAAAATTTAGGGCACAAAATAGACGAAATCCCAATTATTTCAGACCTAAACTTGGAAATCACTATAATGTTGGAAGTAATTTTAATTATAAATCGTATGAGTACAAATTCTACCCAATTATCACACAAGGTCGATCACAACATCCGAAGATTAGAAGCTGAGCGTGTTTATCTCAATTTTAACATGAATTACACACGCCACTGCGTAATCCTACCCGTTCTGATCATCGTACCGCGAAAATTGGTTAAAAACTTTAAATAAAACATCACAATTCAATTGAAAACTCAGTGATGCCATCAATTTGCGTAAAGTCGTTCACAAAGGAGCTCAAGGCAGCTTTTTAAAAGGACAATGCATCGGCTCCGATGCTTCTCACTTGACGTGAACCCATTATTCCTATTGAATTATAGTGAACTAGAATCCAATTCACGATCCCGATTTGCAGGATTCTAGTCGGTATCGTGCAAATACCCTTGGGGTTATCAATGTAATCGATTTTGGCCAGATTTGTTTGTTCACTTCGAATAGATTACGTGACGATTGTTGGAGTCTCGATTGCTTCCAACTTGAGCTCTTTCGAGTGTATTCTATAAATATCTTGGGCATTTATTGGAATTTAGTTTACCCGTTTCGTTGTAATCTACTTATGTAATGTTTACTTGTAAAAGGGTTAAACAAGCAGACGTTTTATCTATGCCGATCTTTTCTGGGCTACGTTTATTTTAGGGTTTCATTTCTACTTAATCCTTGAAGGTATCGTTACTATTTTATGTTTATTTACCTTTAAAACTTGTAACGTTTAATGTACAGTGACATTCTAAAGCTTTGAAAGGTTTTATTTTGGGACACTGAGATGTAGCCAGAAGTACACTAGGGGAACAAATTGTCCCAGGACATTTTGTCGGCGATATATTTCCCGTGTCTGGCGACATCGCGCGACTTATGTCTTGTAGCGACAAGCGTCTTTAGTGAAGTCTGATAGAATCGAGCAACTTCACCCGACAACGCCAGTGACACATGTCAACATTTGACCCAAATGAATAAAATATGATTTGATTTTGATTTTAAAATTTTTTTTCCTTTTGAATTCTTCACTCAAAAACATTAGATAAGTAAAGAAATATGAACTCAATATGAAAATTTTGAATTGTGCACTAAAATGTTGAAATGCGTCCAATTGCGGGAGTCAGCAGAACGGGAGCAAGTGATACGACACAAACAACTGTGATTATGCAAATTACTTTGTGTACGATGCACGACATATTTTTCGTATAAATTTCAAATTATTTTATTTGAGACGCATGACTTGTTTGCGTGGCTTTCATTATCTATATTTCTATACTAATATTATAAAGCTGAAGAGTTTGTTTGTTTGTTTGAACGCGCTAATCTCAGGAACTGCTGGTCCGATTAAAAAAAATCTTTCAGTGTTAGGTAGACCATTTATAGAGAAAGGCTATAGGCTATATATCATCACGATACGACCAATAGGAGCAGAGTAGCAATAAAAAATGTTACAAAAACGGGGAAAATTATTCAATAATAAAAAGAAAGTCTTTTTCAATCACTCTCTTAACTTATTTTTGTCGATTCTCATATTTTTTGGTACTGTTGGGTAAGATTTGAATAGTGCTAAAAAACAAAGTCAATGACGTTGATTTTATAATTTTAAGAATAATTTGATTTAATGATTGAATTTAAAAATGTAAGATTTTTGGCTGTTTAATTTTCAGGTTTTTCTATATTATGATATTACTAGCTTTTACCCGTGATTTCGTCCGCCACCTTAATTTTCCCATTATGCGTCATTTTCGCGGGGTAAAAAGCCTATGTCCTTTCTCGGGTATCAAAATATCTTCATACCAAATTTCACGCAAATTGGTTTAGTAGTTTTAGGCGTGATTGAGTAACAGACAGACAGAGTTATTTTCGTATTTATGATATAAGTATTGATTTTTCAAGCTTTGCGCTAAAACTGTTTTCTCTTGTTTCAGGTGTACAGATAGCATATTTTGCAATCATTGGAACACAGATGTTCATGATTGTACTCAGCATATTTCTCTTTTATGGAATTTATAAAGTAAGTATTATTTTATTTAATAAATTAGAAATGTTTGTAAATCATAATTACACATGCAGACGTTCTTTCTTGTTATCTATCTATACTAATATTATAAAGCTGAAGAGTTTGTTTGTTTGTTTGATTGTTTGTTTGAACGCGCTAATCTCAGGAACTACTGATCCGATATGAAAAATTCTTTCAGTGTTAGATAGCCTATTTATTGAGGAAGGCTATAGGCTATATATCATCACGCTACGACCAATAAGAGCGGGGTAGCAACGAGAAATGTTGCAAAAACGGGGAAAATTATGACGCATTCTCTCTTATATGACGCAAGCGAAGTTGCGCGGGTCAGCTTGTTTAAGTAATAAAAAGATTCACTACATATTTCAATTACATAAATCTACACCAAATAATTTTCGTCTCGAAATAATGTTGTACTTTTATGATATTTATAGTTAAACACACCATAAATATTGATCAAATGAAGTGATCTTGAAAAAATTAACTCTTAAGACGTCAAGTAATAAAATAATATAAAAAAAATGAGCAGGGTAAACATTATTTTATCTTACAAAATTGTACCTTAATCCATTCTTCCAATAACAGTGTCTAATATAAAAGCACACAATCAAAGTGTCGGCCTTCAGACTACTTTATGGAAAATAAAATAGCTGTTTGAGAGACATCGTAAAACTTCAAATAAATGTTCTTTTACCTAAGCTCGTAGGTACTATACAAGTTTAGCAGTAAGTTCTAATTAAATAGCGTATCAGTTGTTCTTGGTTATATTATTAAAACGTTATTTTACAAGACTTTCATTACAAAGACAGCGGTTGAGTTGTATTTTGTCTTAAGAAATAGCCTTGTGATATGTTTTTATTATAGAAGGTATTACCATTCAGTCTTGTAGAAACTTTAAGGCCTGAAACTGTGTAAAGCGGACGTCTGAAACAGCTCCTGTTCGGGCCTAATACTCTTTTATTCTCTTATCATAGGTGATAGTGTGAAGAAGTATATTAAATTCAGTCAGGATTCGTTATTAAAAGTGTAAGTCCCATGTAAGGGCAAGTCTGTTTGTATATACCATCTTTACCACTGCGTTACGGAGGTCGTTTAAATATGTCGTAGAAAAATCAAAATAATAAACGTTCGTAGATTTATTACATACTAGAGGCCGTCCGCCGCTTCGTACGCGTGGAAACCCTTCCCGTGTGAATCCCGATCACTCGGATACTCCTGGATAACAAGTCTTCAGCTACCTATTTACCAAATTACATAGTAATCGGTCTATTAGTATTTGCGTAAAAGAGTAACAAACATCCATACATACATTCTCACAAACTTTCGCATTTATAATATTAGTAGGATAATAATAGGAAATAATAGGATTCCCCTGCTCACTTCTCAAATAACAAATGTAATATTGTACATATAAAAATACACATTTCTAGGAAGTAATAATATATTCTTTTTACAGGAAAACGTAGCGTTCCTGGTGCCGTGGGTGGTGGGTTGTATGACGTTCATGGCGCTTGAGGCGATGGCCATGGTGTACTCCAATATCCTTAGAGATCACGTTAACAAGGTAATTTCTATAAACATGCGATATTCACGTGATTAAGATGCCTTCCATACGTGTTATTAGCATAAAGATTGTGTACGAGTGACGACATTGAGGTTTTACTATACTAATCTATACTAATATTATAAAGCTGAAGAGTTTGTTTGTTTGTTTGTTTGTTTGAACGCGCTAATCTCAGGAACTACTGGTCCGATTTGAAAAAATCCTTCAGTGTTAGATAGTCCATTTATCGAGGAAGGTATAGGCTATGTATCATCACGTTACTACCAATAGGAGCAGAGAACCAGTGAAAAATGTTACAAAAATGGGGAACATTTTGACCCATCCTCTCTTATGTGACGCAAGCGAAGTTGCGCGGGTCAGCTAGTTACTAATTATATTTCTTAAGGTTTTATACTGTTGTGCGACTGACTTCTAAGAGGGTCATTTTCACATATGAATAAGAATTATTTTCTAAGTTTTTAGACTATTGTCCAGGACGAGGAAAAATATGAATAGCGGAAACTTAGGTACCTAAAATTACACAATTTAAACACGCAGCTTTTAGATAAACCCTTTTGATTGATTGAACATTTTCGATTAAATGTGTTAAACCATTTTTCATCTTGTACATTGTTACGGCGAAATAAATAAATTAACTAATTATCATGTTTGTAAAGTACAGTAACCTCACTTGCTACCATCAACTTTATAGATTGCCCCGTGCAAGATTTTGTGGGGATGGTATACAAAATTCATAAATTTGACAGGACTTAAAATTTTCTTGGGATTTAAAATATCTATACTAATATTATTATTATAAAGCTGAATTTGAAGAGTTTGTTTGTTTGCTTGTTTGAACGCGCTAATCTCAGGAATTACTGGTCCGATTTGAAAAAAATCTTTCAGTGTTAGATTGCCCATTTATCGGGGAAGGCTATAGCCATACCAGTAAAAAGTGTTACAAAAACGGGGAAAAATTTGACCCATTCTCTCTTATGTGAGTAAGCAAAGTTAAAGCATACCAGTAAAAAGTGCGAGTCAGCAAGTTATCGATACATGGCCAACTGATAGCAACTCGCCCATAGCCGGGCTTTCACTAATTTGTTGTTATATCAAACAATATACTCACTATCTGCTGACATTCAGGCAAGACATCAAAGCTAAATAAAAAAGTACTTGTTTTGTATTGAATACAAGCAAGTGAGGCCAAGGCTAGGGTACAATTAAACAGTATCAATTTGAAGCTATTAACTAAATTACGAGACTTACGTGTCCAATACATTCGGATATACTACCGACGATATTAACACGGACATGCATAGATCGTAAAAATTATATGTAATTACTTTTTTATGGTTTGTTTAGTACCTACAGTACCTTCGTTTTTTCATAGAGTAAAATTGTACTTTAAAGTTACTAACATTTGATCTAGAATTACTAATATATCATTATTTATGTAGAATAACGCAAAATAGTCATGATATCGCTTTAGGTATTATAGCAACGGAAAAGAGGGTCAGTTTAAATTTCGTCCACTATTTTAATATTTTTATTTGATTTGTTTATTTAAATACAATATAATATATAACTAGCTGACCCGGCAAACAATGATTTACTCAATATGCTCACAAAATTTTATTAGAATCGGTCAAGCCGTTGCGGAAGAGTACGGTAACTAACATTGTGAAATGGAATAGATTTATATAAAAAGAAAACAAAAAGATAAACACTCGGAAATGTGCTTAAAGGCTGGCTACAAGGCCACGTTGTATGGCAAAGCAGCCTAAATAATTTAAAATGGATATTTTTTTTTAGAAATGTTGTCTCAGAAAATCAACAAAAAAGGCATTTTGGAGGAATTACCTGTGTTTATTATATGCCAACAGAATACAAATGTAATTCTAAAACTGACTATTGGTTAAGCTGTTGAAAAAAACATTACCCCGTCACCGCTCTTTGAGTAACACTGTGACGTCATAAAATACAGCCATTCTATCGTGACGTCATAACGTGGCATATGTAGGCTGCTGTTGAAAACCAAAAGGAAAAAAACCAAGTGCAAGTTGGACTCGCACGAAGGGTTCCGTACCATTGTTTTTAAAAATGGCAAATATACACATTTGTTATATGGGAGCTCCAATTATTATTAAAATTTATTTTATTCTAATTTTGAGATTTTTTTGTTGTACAAATAAACATCAGTGGATATTAAAACTGTCTAACTATCACGATTCATAAGATACAGCTTGATGACAGACAGACAAACAGACAGACAGCGAATTTTCAGTAATAGGGTACCGTTTTTACCTTTAGGGTACGGAACCCTAAAAGAATGTTATTCCCTTCCTTTTTGGTGAATCTTTCAGTATATGTCAGCACCTGTTGAGTCGGCTACTGTGATGTAAATAGGAAGCTCGGAAGTAAATCTTCGGGTTTTACGAGAATGTTAGCTACTGTCCAATATTTTGTACCGTAATATCGTGTTCCAGTTTGTTTGCCAATGTCTATTATATTCTTTCTGTCTTACTTTTTCCTGAATGTTTTTGAATTTGAAACGAAGTAGAAGTTAGATAAAGTTTAAATACTAATAACTACTCTATAGCTAGGTTTAAAAAATTTAAAAGCGGATGAGTATTTATATTACTTTATTGACTTCGAAAGAAGTCATAAGTGTAAAAATATAAACAGTTTACTGAGGTGTTGTAAGAGCTACTTTTAAAGACAAAGATGAATACTAAAAACAATTTCTAAATATTTTTTTTTTCAAGTTAATTGTACCTAAGAGCGAATTTAAGTCGGTAATGTCACCTCCATGACCTCAAGTCATGGTCGCAACTTTTTATAAAAATGAAAAAAAATTCTTTTATAAAAATGCCTTCTCAAATATGAAATGTTTACTTTGATAAATTAATCTTGTCTATAAATGACGTACAAAAAGTATAAAAAAATTAAATAACAAGCATAATCTACTCGTCTATAATATCATGTTTTCAAATAGCCGCGAGCGATAGTCAGTATTCATAGAACAGACACGGAACAACAATTTCGATTAGAACTAATGAAAGCTGAAGTTTGGAACTTGTGCATTAGTTAGAGAAATGATAGCGAATTCAACTGAGGATATCGTGTTCACAACTTCAATGATTTTAGTATAAAATTTTGAGTGCGTGAGGCGCCCATAGCCAGTGTGAGGCGCCCAAAGCCAGTTGCGCTCACCGGTTGGTAAACGATCTGTGAGTTAAGCAACCATTGGCACGGTCATTCCATATATGGGTGACTGTATAGTGATATTTGAACTTGCGTCTCCGTGCTTCGGAGGGCACGTTAAAAGTCGGTCCCAGTTGTTGTCTACTAAGATAACAGTCGTTAAGCCACGTCAAAGGCATCTCGGGCGGCAACAACTTTGACACTAGGTTGGCCACTAACCATATGACAAACAAACAACAAAATTTTCTTAATAAATCTTAATAATCACGATAAATCTCAAAAAAAATATTACTACTTTGATAAATTATTATCATAATTATGTGTTTTTTCTTAATTTTTCTAACTAAATACATACATAGTATCAGGCCTGTTATACTTGAAGGTGGGAGGTGGAATACACTCACGTTTCACTAGTAATAATCGTAGCTCCATGTAATAGAGGGCGAGCCTGTAACTATATACCGTATACATAACACTATAACTTTTATAGAAGACTAGCTGACTTGCGCAACTTCTCTTGCGTCACATAAGAGAGAAAGGGTCAAAATTTTCCCCGTTTTCTTAACATTATTTACTGATACTCGGCTACTATTAGTCATAGCGTGATGATATAGCCTTTAACTCATAAAAATTCTTTAATTGTTAGATAGTCCGCTTAAAGAGAACTATAAATGGACTATCTAACAATTAAAGAATTTTTCAAATCGGACCAGAAGATTAGCGCATTCAAACAAACAAACAAACTTCAATAACACTGACTTTCATAAAAGATACACGATACATATATTTGTTCCCCATACAACCGCTCATCTCGAAGCAGATTGCAAGCCGTAGATAGCACAAAGCCGTCAGCAATCAGTAATAGAACATCGTTGAACAAACGAGGGAACAAAGCAACGTTGCTGCAACAATTTGTCGATTACAATCCACTGTATTGTGAGGAACAAGGTCGAGCACGTGTGAACGAAGATTCGGTTTACTGCTGGAGTTTTACTATTCATAGTTTAACTGATGGTTTGATTCGACCAGAGATGGATAGACTTAGGGCGGTTAAAGCCAAGTTTAATATGATAGATAGATATGACTGTTGTTTCCATTATTCAGACAGCACGTTAAAAGGTCAGTTCCAGTTGTTATTAACTAAGAAATCAGTCGTTAAGCCCTCTTTCTTTTCATAAAAGCCTTCGGGTGGCATGAACAACTTTAACACTAAGTTGATCATTAACCACAACCTTATATGCATAGCAAAATTAGTAAGCTTCGTTTTTTTTTCATAGTAGGTTTTTAATCTCAAATGTGTCAAAAACTGCTTACAAAGAAATACACATATGAATCGATCAAGTATTTTACGAGATCAAAAATCGTGAACGTCACAGTTAATTTACTTAAGTTTATGTTAGGTATATAGGCATTATAAAACAAAAAAGTACAGTTTCAATAAAACATATAAAACCATTAAAATCTTTAAAAACCTATTCATATACTCTTATAAACTAATAACAAACACTCTCAGAACATAATCCTTGTCTTAAAACTCTTGAACTAATTTCGCCGTTATCCGTTCTCAATGAAAGCCTGAAGGTTAGACCGACCGCAGCCAACAAGTGTCCGACACAGTTTAGACCAAAGGATCTAAACATTGCCATGACGAAAGAAATATATTGATAGATTTATTGGCTCTCTGGACTGTCAAGAACTTTGCTGTGACTGTTTTTATTTATAACATTTTCTAGGTTATGCCCGTGGTTTTACTGCAGGGATTTGTTTAATACAAACAGAAGCCGGTCTTCATGACTTTGCCGTAGAAAGATAACAGGCGTACAGGCAGACAGAATTTTGCATTCATTTTGTTAGGATTGTCTGATTCTGAAGGCGTATGCTCCACACCCACAAGATACATTTTTTGAATCGATACGTAAAGCCTTGATGTGCATCACTTCTTGACTACCAAGTTCAGGCGCGAATAATGACAGTAATTTTTTTAATCTTTTAAAAATAATATTTGAGACCATTGAGAATCCTTGGATAAGCTACTTAGAGCATTCTTCACTAGTTTTGCAGCTTATGCAATGGTGCCCTCTACCAAAAATATTATCTTTAGTAGCATTCTTCTTCTTATCTTATGGTTAGTGGTCAACCTAGTGTCAAAGGCCTTCGGGCGGCTTGAACTATCAAGCCGCCCGAAGGCCTTTGACATGGCATTAACTTTAGTATTCTCTTTACCTTACAATGTCGTGATCAGGCAAACTCATTGCAACAACTTTGCCTAATCTATATCTATCCTAGCTTGATGGTTGAGAACCTCTGGTTTAAACTGACGTGAATCAATGCTCCAACTAGCAGATGCAAGTATTTTAACTAGATCTCAAGCGAAGTTGGAGAACTAAGCCATTATAGTCGTTAATTAAGAACTGAGTTTAGCGGAGAGCTGGAGTTAACTATAAAAAGTTACAAATTACTTCGTGAGTTTAAGTCAGTTGAGTATTGTTTTATGATGTTTGTAATGTTCTCGGCTTCGTAAATTTATATTAATAATAATTTCTTTATTTATTAAATAACATGACTCATTTTGTTAGTAACAATATTCCTTACATGTTAGTACCTATTCCCAAATTTAACAGACATTTTTGTGTAAAACTAGTTTCCAACCGCAACTTTGCCCGCGTGAAATCATTTCCCGTGGTAAAACGTTTCATATTTGTATATTAAATATGTATGTTAATCTACGTTATAAGCTATCTGTGTAACGAATGTTATCAAACCCGTTCAGTAGTTTTTTTAGTGAAAAGTAACAAACATATTATCCTCACAAATCTTCGCATTTACAGTATTGGTAGGATAAATAATTGTAAATCCCACAATAAGCAAGGGTGAGTGTGTCATTTACAAAACGGCATCACCGAGTATTACGCAATTTAGCACTGTGATAGATTTTCTTTTATAATATAATATACATTTTGAGGGCAAAGTTATAATTAATAATCAATAATGTAGTATTTTAACTGTACCGTTTGTAAAACAATATAATACATACATTGTGTTTAAAATAAAATTATATTTCAAAGTTCTAGCGGAGAAGCTATAAAAATAAGGAATAATTAATGTCAGAGTATGGTTTCTTCAGCGACCTTTCTTTGTATTTCTCTCCACGGGGCATTGCACGTTGCCAGTCTATTCTATGAAATCCATATATTTATTGCAAAAAAACTTATTAGAGTTAACTGACGTACCCCCGGTTTCTAAGGTACATTTAGCGGCAGTTTATCTATTCAATAGCGTTAAAACTCATACAAAAAAACGCTATTGAATAGATAAACTAAATACCGCTTAATGTACTTAGAAACCGGGGGTTAAACATTCGCGCAAATACGTTATAACATGGAATAGAGTGAATTATAACGTTTTAATTAGATTATTTGTATTTTAAATAGGTTATCGCTCCAGTTTGGAAATACAGTTTTTTTTTTTTTAAAGACAAACCCCATACTAAGAATAGCTCTTGTATCGCGGAGACTCTTTCAAACATACAAACAACGGACACAAAGACCCGAAACAACTCTATGTGGACCAAGATGGCCTGACGGGCAATTTTCAACTTCTGTGACTATCGACTACCGACTGTCCACAGACGATTACTCATCGACAAAGGAGGACCGGACAAAACGGTCCTTGATACCAATAAGAACGCGACATATGTCATTAGAAAGGTCTTATAATATACCATCATCATAACTTTTTTCACACAGTGATTTGAAATGAGCTCCAATAGTAACTATTATAGTATATTATAAGACCTTTTGTAATGACATATGTCACGTCGTTATTGGTTTTTGGACCAGCTACCATACATTTTTGCCGGTCCTCCTTTTATAAAGTGATCAGCGCCCCTATCGTATTCCGCAAGAACTATTATTTCAACAAGATGCCAAACGCTATTTGTACAGAGTTAAAGAAAAAGCGCTAAGTCTTTAATTTAGGATATACAGCGTGTCAATGCCAAACAATAGTAATTTGTGTGCACAAACAAAGGACAGATTATGTTTATTCCCAGTTCTCGCTAACATACATACGTTTACTTAGCAGGATTGGAGTAGGATGGGCTGAAGTGTACCTATTGATTAATTCTCTAATACATTTGCGGTATTACACCATGTGGTTAGACTCTACTTACACGACTTTTCTATTAGTAAATTGTTGTTGCAAATGCTTATTGTTATTCTTTGGTGCAATTATTATTAATAGCTTAGATTTTAACGAATATTTGATGTTTTGTAGATTACAATTGTTTTTCTTTGCATTTACGATGTATAATATTACAATGGAATGATTGGTTTAAAACAAAATAATTTAACAAATATACCAGCATTTCATTCCAAACTTCTGTTCGCTCTAAAGGTGAAGATGATACAGAAGAACGTTATATAAGTCAAGATTGAAAAATATGATTTAACTTACGTGTCAGATTCGTAAACCAATTATTCAAAACAGTACCGCGATTCTCTGCTACTATCGAATATCGACAACCGTCTAACTATCGAGATTTTGTATGGCAATCGGTTCAGCGCCTTTAGTGGGCGTCGTACAGACTATTTCAGCAGTACATTTTAGATGTCAAACTCTGAAAACTCGAGAGCACCGACTGTACAAAGTCGCGCTGCCTAGAATGTCCTCAATATATATTTTACTCATAGAAAAACAGCAACACCGAATAAAAACATATCGTCTCAACTTCCAGGAAGAAATCCTTTGAAACGTTCTCCGAACTTTTATTTCTCTAGATATATCAGAGTCAATAGAAAGTATATCTCGAAGTGAAGAAGTAAGTATTCTGTGTTCGACAAGCAATTTAACTTGGGAAACATTTCCATACTGGGAAGAGGTTTCACGTAGGTGCCGCACGGAAAATAGTACAACATATGCTGTATATATACATACTAGTTTAAAAATCTACTGATTTATGTAATTGTAAGAATAGTATAATATTAGGTCGGGGAAAAAGTCTTTTCTTCTAAATTTTTTCTAAGCAAAATGTGCAACAATTGCACCTAGTATTATATAATTTCAAAGAACTAGACACTTCATTGCTCCCTAAATCTGCAAAACTTTAGTTGCCTTATCTAATAGAAATGAGATTTATTAAAGCAAGCTAGTAACTACGTACGATCTTGGTGTGTTAATATAATTTGATTCAGTAAACAGAATACCAAAATATACCTACCTTTCTAATTGAGTATGATGGATCACACCAATATAACACACGCTGTATAAAGCATACAGGGTGCTCGCTAAATATATCTGTGCCAAGTTTGTGACACTCGCGTCGTCAAAACCTATTTTTAGGTTATTTAATTATGCTACAGTATGATACCTCGCTTGAAATACGTCGTAGAAATCTTCTTGGTCCAAAAATAAACCGCATTTAAATTTATTTGTTTATACCTAGATGGAGATGCACTATTTGACAAATGGATATATGGTTATAGCACTTGGACAGTTGTTAGTATCTAGTTGTTAGATATATAGATAATTTTAAACCGTCTTTAAACCGCCGTGGGTCGGAGCAAGCTATCGTGTTATAAATAAACTGATCACCTAGCGTAATCCGTGAGAACTATTCTTAAAGTGAAATTTTTCCGTAAAACTCAACACGAGAAAGAAACACAGATCACATCGGCGAAGTTTTCTTCGATCTTAAGTTAAATATATAACCTAAAATATATACCTTCAAGAAATCACAATAGCATCTACAACCAGTTTGAAAGGGTCTATATCAAACATAACTTCATAAGTATAACTTGTGACGACAGTACAAGCAATAACTTTGAACAACAACACTTCGTAGGTATGAAAGGAGACAGAAACAGATAATTTCCCAGGATACTTCCTTCTTGGGCTTCCCCCGGCGATGTATCAAATTATATCGCTCACTGTTCACTGTCACAACAATTTAACTTAACTTTGATATCGTGAATTTTGTTCATTGAGTAAGAAGAAAGTTATTTGTAAATTTAAATATACATGTACGTACTTAGAAGTATATAAGTATGTTTATTGGTTAGCTGGTTGCCCTAATACAAGCTCTGCTTAGTTTGATAGCTGTCAATAAATATTTTTTTATTCATTAAGATTATTTTTGTAAATGTATAAACATTGTTTGCTAGGTACTAATTTTCGATTGTGAAAGACTGTTGATAAGTTTTATATAACTGTCTGTACATAGTGCGATTTTCTATAATTGGTACTAATGACCATCGATAGTTTGACATTTGAAATGCACTGCAAAAATAGTTCCTGCAGAGCCCGCTAGAGGCGCTAATCAGATTTTCATACATTTCTCGATAGCTAGCCAATTTTCTATAGTGTGTAGAGAATCGCGCTACTGATCAATTGTGTTTAACAAAAAAAACAGGTAATTTAAACTTTCTCAATCTGTAATATATAAAATTATAAAGCTGAAGAGTTTGTTTGTTTGTTTGTTTGTTTGAACGCGCTAATCTCAGGAACTACTGGTCCGATTTGAAAAATTCTTTCAGTGTTAGATAGTCCATTTATCGAGGAAGGTTATAAGCTATATATCATCACGCTACTACCAATAGGAACACAGTACCAGTGAAAAATGTTACAAAAACGGGGAAAATTTTGACCCATTCTCTCTTATGTGACGCAAGCGAAGTTGCGCGGGTCAGCTAGTCTGTAATATTTATCGCAATAGAAATGCTTTTTACTCAGAATATGTATCAATATAGTTAAAATTTAAACACTTGATCGCACATTAAATATATTCAGTAGCTATTCTAATACTTCTAAATAATAATAAACATTTATGGGATATAAATGCCAAATAGATAACAAAATTGACGGCAACTAGCGCAGTTATTCGCTATTATACGTTTTGAATAACGATATAAAATTTAACTGCATCGAATATACCAATTATTTAACGCATACAAAATTATTATGAACAACATTTATGATAACTATGTCGTTATCACGATTACTGAAACTGCTATCAGTTTTGAAACTACTGAATGATAATGTGGCTTAATTAGTTACATTATAAGATTAAAGTACTTATAAAAGTTTTTATAACATACATACATAAAACCAAAATCCCCTTTGGGCAGAGAATATTATAAATTGTTTTAATTTTAATAAGTTTATAAATCATATAAAAATTTCAAATATGAAAGATGTAGTACGATTTTTTATATTTGGTTCCGTCAACTAGCGAGCGTCGGACGTTAAAAATTAAAATAGTTCTTTTGGCATACGTTAGGGGCGCTGATCAATTAATTTTACAAGACTTTTATCGATAGTCAATACTGAATACTCGGTCGTCAGTATAATATAGTTATATTAAAGCTCAAATATAAACTGAAATCACTTGAGTAAACTTTAAATTGAAAACAATAATAATATATATTTAACATTTTACATAATTTAAAAACAATTTACAATACAATTTTGAATGCAATTAACCTATAAACTAATTAAGAATGTACTGCATAGGCGGTTAAATGAACCATGGAATGTTTCCGTAATATTTAATTCGTAATTCGACTGTAATCCCAATGGACATTGCTAAACATGTGAAATAATAGAACGATTATTTATTTTGTTCAATGAGTATACAATTAAAATGTACTGACTAAATGTTTATTATGAAATTATTATGATTTCAGATGCTATTTTTTATTGAGGCTCTCCTGAGATTATTTCGACTGATGCTTGTACTTGCGTGGTTTCTGCTTATATCGGCGGAAATAAATTTATGTGAATGAAGAAAAAATAGTTTTTTAAAAATCATTGCTAGCGTTTTCGAGAGACTTCCCCAATGGGATAAGTGATTTTATGTATTATATTGCTCTAGGTTTACTCTTGGGAATGTCACTTTACCTAGTAAATCAATATATCAATAAAATAAAGCCGATATTTACTTATCTAAATATAGCAATGTAAAAACAAAATATCAATTTATTTCCACTTAGTTTGATAACCTTAAAAGGGTAGTTAAAACACCCAGTAGTCCATTTAATACCCTCGCACATTTTCCAAGCAATTTTAAATAGAGCTACATAAAACCATTACCACTTTATTTACCCCTAAATTGGGGGTTGTTTGAAGAAAATTCGTCGCTACGCCGTTTACGTACAAAGTAGGCTAACGCTTAAGTGAGTTTGCTAAACTAATGGATAGAAAGTTCACTACTTATAGTACCATTAATATTTGGATACTTAGCCCCTAACGGAGCGGGAAAATTCCATCACTTTTCCTTGTCGAAAATATATTTTGGTTCGCTTTCATGGTAACAGTATACAAGCAATTGTAATCCAGTCCTACTGATAGTGTGTATGTAGTATGATACACTCATAACTAGTCGCTAACCGGTCGATAAACGATCCGTTAAGCAACACTTGGCACGGTTATTATATAAAAGACTGACAGCTGAATAATATTTGAACTGAGCGTCTCTGTGCTTCGGAGTAGTCGGTTGGCATTGCTGTCAATTAAGATAGCAGTCGTTAAGTATAAGTCAAAGGCAGCCTGTTTAGGTGGTTTAAGCTGTGAGTCATTAACGTTACGATAAAATAAAAGGAAATATTCGATCTTCGACTAAGTTCTAAAGGGTTGATGTATACATACTTATTGGCCTTGATGCTAACCAACAATCTTGATAATAAAGCGATTTGGCGTTCAGTGAGGCTATCGTGTATCTCAATTGACAACTAGTGTACGACAAATTTATAACCACTATTCAGTACATGTCTGCTTTGACGTAACGTATTAATCACTATAATAAAAGATATAAAACTATGTACAGCATAGTCGCTTTTAAATAGTTGTCAACGGAGATACGGGATAGCCCCCCACGTAGTTTAAATTATGTCACATAACATAATGCTCCTCCTTAGCTTGTAAGCATAAGTTTTCCATAGCTACGGAAAACTTTCCACACGGTTGAAGTCACCGGCCGAAGTATCAGTCAACATAATCACGCATCACAACAGTTAAAAGAAGACTGTCCGTAGGTTCTCTCTAAATAGGAAAACCTAATTTTCCTTCGAGAGTTTGTGGCCATGACATCAAGCTAATTCTAAAATAGCGTAACAAAAAAGCCGCTATTAAAAACAGTTTTTCCAACAATTACGTTATCGACATTATAATAGGCCTGTTACTAAAACGTAACAACCCACGCTCATAGAAATTGTATTAAAATGTTGAACAAAATTAATATTAATTTACCTAGAATTTGTTGTTTTGTGTATTAAATTATTTTTTGTTTTGTTTCAGCAATTCGACTCAATGTGTAAAGCCGAAATCTCCTTCTTAATACCACGGATACTTTTAAATGTAAGTATTTTAAAGATAAGAAAATATTAATTTAAGAAAACACTGTAAGCCACGTGCCTGCCGACGGGGCAGGGTTACTTGATGCTTCTATTAACTACTAGCAACCGAGTAGCTATCGCCAATTTTTGTATAAAAGACTGATCAGCGCCCCTAGCGTATTCCGTACGAACTATCTTATGTAACTCCTTAGTAAAATTTTAAGAGATCGAGACAGTGTTGCGACCCAATACTCAATTTCATCGTTTGATTATATAAAACTAAGTCCTACGATTGCTCGCGATGTAGTTTGGTCAGTATACAAAGCTTTACATAATTGTAAATTTTATAGACATAGTGTGACAAAGAAGAATTACAGGATATCACACATCAATATATCAAATAAGCTTCTATTACCAGTAATCCAAATCAATAAATTCATACCTATACTAATATTAAAAAGCTGAAGAGTTTGTTTGTTTGTTTCATTGTTTGTTTGTTTGTTTGTTGAACGCGCTAATCTCAGTAACTACTGATCCGATTTGAAAAATTATTTCAGTGTTAGATAACTCATTTATCGAGGAAGGCTATAGGCTATATATCATCACGCTACGACCAATAAGAGCAGAGCACTAGTGAAATATGTTACAAAAACGAGAAAAAACATGGCTCTCTTATGTGACGCAAGCGAAGTTGCACGGGTCAGCTAGTTTAGTACTACAATTGAAATACACTACATAAGTCATGACGCAAACGAACTCGGTAAACCAAGTTCATAAGTCATACTAACTGCGTCTATAAAACATAATCTAAAGACTTACATAACTTAAGCTGAGCCTATTTAAGTCTACGATTCTTTTGTACGATGTATGACATAAGTCAACAACGACATGAGCCGAAATAACGCGAGCCATTGTTGTTTGAACAAAACTTGACGGAAAAATACGCTTTTTACCGTTATTTTCGTTCAGCATTATTTTTAGGGTTCCGTACCTAAAGGGTAAAAATTACCGAGACTGTCTAACACCAGGCTGTCTCATGAACCGTAATAGACAGTTGAAATTTTCACAGATGGTGTATTTTTGTTGCAGCTATAACAACAAACACTAAAAAATAATCTATACTAATACTATAAAGCTGAAGAGTTTGTTTGTTTGTTGGTTTTATTGTTTGTTTGTTTGTTTGTTTGAACGCGCTAATCTCAAGAACTACTGGTCCAATTTGAAAAATTATTTCAGTGTTGGGTAGTTCATTTATTGAGGAAGGCTATAGGCTTAATATCATTGCGCTACGACTAATAGGAGCAGAGTAGCAATAAAAAATGTTACAAAAACGGGGAAAATTTTTAACCATTCTCTCTTATGTAACGCAAGCGAAGTTCCGCAGGTCAGCTATATAAAATAAATAAATGTTTAGCTTACAACAAACGTGATATTTTCGTGTTTATAAATAACGGTACGGAAAACTCAGTGCGCGAAACCAACTCCTTCTTGGCCGGTTTTTTAAATGTTCACTGTTATTTTTGTTCAACGTTATTTTTGTTCTTTTTACTTGACGATGTTGACTTTCACGGTGGCAGGGCACAATCAACCTGGTTCTCTGACGCTGTTTTCGTAAGTGCAGCTGTGACAACTACTGTGTTTTTTTGTAAATTATTTGTGAAATAGATTGACGTATTTACAAACACAATATCAGGGGGGCTATCACGTATCTCAGTTGTCAAACATTTGAAAGCCACTATACTGTACATTGTTTTCTCTCTTAGAATACAGTGATGGACACGCTACGTCAAAGCAGCAATGTACTGAATAGTGACCATCAATTTGACGTACACTAGCTGTGAACTGAGATACCCGATAAGCCCGCTGGCCTGTTATACACGAAGTTGCACTGTGTATTAAATACGACTGCGTATCGCCATTGACAATGTTAGTCCCATGTAATAGAGGCGAAACTATTGCCTAGCTTGCTTAAGGTAATAGCTTACTCTTGTTTTCAAATAATCTACTTTTCAATCTATACTAATATTATAAAGCTGAAGAGTTTGTTTGTTTGTTTGTTTGTTTGTTTGTTTGTTTGTTTGAACGCGCTAATCTCGGGAACTACTGGTCCGATTTGAAAAATTCTTTCAGTGTTAGATAGCCCATTTATCGAGGAAGGCTATAGGTTCTATATCATCACGCTACGACCAATAGGAGCAGAGTTCCAGTGAAAATGTTACAAAAACGGGGAAAATTATGATTCTCTTATGTGACGCAAGCGAAGTTGCGCGGGTCAGCTAGTATTAATTAAATACTCGTTCCAACTTATTTACAAAATAACTTTATTATAATTTATCTTTTGAATAAATAGCGAACATAACTCACTGAATATTCGAGTTGATTGGCCTTAATTGCCGTAGCTACTCGCTTTAGGAATCAATGCTTCATAAATGTTGTTGGAAAACTATAAATTAACTTTAAAACAACCCTCTAAACTATATTGCTTCTGCCGTCAAATTACGACGTAGATTACGATTTGATTCCCGGGTAGGAAAGTTTCTATTTATTTTTCTTATTTCTATTTGAATATTCTCAATAATAGCCTGTAGTATGCCCGGTACCTGGCAATAGGCCTATTATTACTAGTAAATGGTCAAACGCCGATGCCTTTCATTCACCTTCATCTACACGTTCTTACAAGTTAGGAGAGAAATTAAAAAAAAATCTCGCGGAAACTGCCAGTGGCGCTGATCAGGATCAGTACCGCGATTCTCTGCCACTATCGACTACCGACAACCGACTAGCTATCAAGAAATTTTGTATGACAATCGGTACTACGCCTCAAGTGGGCATCGTAAAAACTATTTTTTCAGTACATTTTAAATGTCAAACACTCGGTACTCGATGGTTCCAATTGTAGAAAAGTTTAAGTTCTTCAAACAATATTTTCTAGTTATCGACTGTATAATGCGGCTAAAATTCACTCTGTAAAATTGACATTACAGTTTCATGTAGTTTATTTCACCTATAACATCAAATGTCCACATTACAAGCCAGTAATGTACGACTAACCTATTAAACTACATCAATAATGGAAGATTCCTATCGATGGGACGTTTAATGGCCAATAAAATGTCATTATTATGAGAATGGTATGAAAAATTCCGTAATACTCGTTACATTGTACAGTTACGGGCAAAAATATGTGTACACTTATATTTCCAAGCTGAGTTTACCAACAACAGTTGTCTTATAACTGCTGTGTAATTATAATAAGGAGCGATGAAATGTTGATCCTAAAACTCAAAATATTTTGAGATATATGATTGATATAATATTTTTTTGATAAAATAATTTTCTTTTTTACTTATTTCAATTAAATTAAAAAATCACATGGCGTTTTAATCCTTGTGACAACATTCAATTTAATGGTTTTAATAAATTAACACGTTTAATTGTTTTTTTTATTTTACGCCTTAACAAATACCGTGAAAACATTTGATAAAATGAAAATGTGGATTTTGACACATATTATTGCTTGTAACTGTAATGCTTTCATAAGCTGTTATCTTGGCAGTAACTTTAAAAGTAATAAAAGTAACGATGTGCGGCGGCCAAGTCTCATTCAGTTATATCTTTTAATGTATTTGGCCAAGTAATGTAGGTGTGATTACAACGAATCACCATTTTAACCTTTTGGCCATTGGTAAAGGTTGTAAAAGATAACGTAGTTATGGATGCAATGGTTTTTATTTATCTTTTTGCTAATAAAAACGTCAAATTATGATCATTCAACATGTAGAGGCGTAAAATTTAGCAAATGTATAAAATACGTGCTATGAAGTAAACAGCGAACATAATAGCATCTGACATTATTAATTAATTAAATTCAATTCGTATACTTATTTTTGCTCATAACTATACCTGTTGAAACAGAAAAAGCACATACATTGTTTAGCATTAAAACATTTAATTACGTATTCTACCCACCACGTGACATACAGTCACGAGCCTAAAATCAAAGTACTTATAATAAATTTCTTCCACAGTGCCTATGTATATGGTGCGTCCTCCGACTGTACCACCTTCTCCGCGCCGGTGTCACATGGAAAGGTGCAGCGCCGATAGAGCTGTGACTACTCCAGCCCCTCCAACCCTCGGAGCCCCAGGTGCGTCAGCCCTGCGAGTCCACGCTCCTCCTAGGAGGGGCGGAAAGCGACACCGATGCAAGTCTTCACGAGCTCTGACCTTCGTATAACGTGGCAGATTTCAAAAGATTCCATTTAGCTGCTGAAGAAAGAATTGTTCGGGGTATTTAATTTTGTCAGACAGCTTTCTTATATATTTATAGAACTTGTTAAAAGAAATAGCTAATGGTTATGATGCCCTGAGTATGAATAACGTGCAGTGGTCGGAAGGTGTTGGAACCATCGTATATTGTGGCAAATTTCAATAGTTTCCATTTAGCTGCTGATAAAAGAATTATACGGGTTATGTGAATTTTTCAGAAGCTTAAATAACAGTTGGGCAGAGTTAAGCAGGATAAAACTGTTCTCTGCTTCATAAAGGGCTATATATAGGGTTCTGCTTTTATTACGTCAAGAAAATTAGTTAGTTAAAAATTAGTTATCATACCTTACCACACAGTAAACTATCATTGAATCCCCGAAAACAAAACACAGAAGGTACCGTCTGTCTGTTCCCACTAAATCAAACAATATCTTCGCTAGCAAATCAGCTTTTACAAAGACAAATCTGCAATCTCCATATAATAAGTTTCATGTACCAATGTCATCAGATCTATGCGATCTATTTCAAAAGTCACCACACGTCGTTAGTATTCTACGATAAAGTAACTAAATTACTAAAGATTCGCAGATCGGCTCCACTGATATCGAAAGGGTTCACGTCTAATACTTTTTTGTAGTATTTTGTTAAACTTGTATGTAGATATCAAGGGTCATTGAACTTTGAAAACGATTTCTGTTAACGAACCAAATAAGCTTATAGGGTTGACTATGCAAAGGCATGATTTTTATCATTTTATGTCACTAATAAAAATGTCTTGGTACAAAATACCCTAACCAATTATTACATATTTATATTTTCCACTAAATGTTGCCACACCATCATAGATGAATTTATTACTCACGGCAACACTGAGCCCAAATTATGAATATTGTACATTTAATTAAAAATTCCTTGTAGCACCGTCAACGAAACCGGAAGCCGTTATTAAAAAAATGTTAATAGGATTAATGCATGCAATGCAAGCCTGTATGGTATAATAATATGCATTTTACGTAAAACGGAACGAAACTTGCATACAAAGAGCCCGTATTCTTTTATACTCGTTAATCTTCGGCTAAAACAAAGCCTTATTTTACGTTCGTTAAAATTTTAATCATGTAAGTTCGTGTGTAGTGTTTCTTTTGTTTCACTGTTTTTAGATTATGGTAAAAACATTGTTCTTTGTATGGAGGAACTATTGTGATGGGTAGTGAGAATTCTTTGCTGGAAATGGCAGACGTTTTAATTTTGTATGCGTTTATTTGTTTTCTAAGGCAGTAACAGTCATTGGCTTTTGACATGTGGCACCAAGCTCAACTTTAGAACTACAGTCGTAGACATCAATTATTTTTTTTCATTTCATATAATATTTAAAACTAAATAGCTGTTTTAGATTTAAAAAAAAACGTCTTAATAAAAACATTGTTATCAGTCATTTGGAATACGAAATTTAGAGAGTACAAATTTGAGAAAGCAGCAAAGGAAATCTAGCAAAATGTAACTGCTTCCAAAGAAATCTGCCACACCAGAATATTTCATTAGCGCGCCACCGGTCATTGCACAAAAAGCCTAATATTCTCCAACCCTAATATGCCTTTATCAGTCGAGTTCCCTAATATGCCCAAGTTGGGCCCAGCTGTCGACAAATTTAGATATCTCGGTCACTTTTTCTTGGCGAAATATCAAAGTGGGTTATGAACTCTCAGTGAAATATAGAATAGAACGTTACACACACTACGCGATTGCGGGGCGGTGTGCGTGACGGGAGCGGAACGAGTGCGGGTATGCTGCTATCATATTGCGTATATACTCGTAGTTTTGAGTACCTACAACTAAAACAGCGGGTGCCATGCCTGTCGCCTGCTGCTACGAAAATCGCGCGGTTTCAACAGTACTGCTTGTTTGTAGTTACCACAACAGCTGGCTTAGGACGTAGTTGTGAACCCACTCGACCTGTGCACAAAGGACCGCGCGACTCACGCATTGAAAACGTCCCGGTTCGCAACCGCGCGGTGTGTGTGGCGTTTACATGAATGTACAACAATTACAATATTGTATCCTGCTTATTTTGTTATATTATACTGTATTTTTATTTTAGTGTATATCATATATAGTTAGTTGACATTTGATATTCTTATTCAGAGCTAATTTTGTAATTTTATGTTATAAGTTCTGACAGTTGCATAAAATGTTGTACGTAGCAATTGCAGAGATTCTAATTATTGTGTTATATGTATCTAGATATTATTGAAATGCGTATTGTATATCTAATTCACAAAGGTAATCCTATTATTTTTACAGTACCTACTTAAATAGCAAAAATAATCAAGGTTGTAAAAGAATATTCGGTTAACATCTCCAAAAAAGAATCCGTACAAATGTCACTTAACTAACTGAAATAATGTAAATAAATAAAGCTTGTATAAACGTACTAATAAAATAAACTTGATCAAAGTGAAACTTTATAATACCCTCGCGGTACAACATCAAAACGTGAAAAGAGATCCTTCAGAGCCTTTTGCCCAAATGTATTTGATCTAAATATATATGTAAATAGTTCTACTTTAGTTCTAAAAGTATATTTTGTATATAAAATAATGTAAATGTACATTTATAGACGCTGAAACAAAGCTTTGTTTTACCGCTTGTAAATAAATAGAGAAAGACTTTGTATTACGGTGCGTACATATTAAATAACATAACTTGTTATAAAACAAGTTTTATGACATTTATGCCCGGCGTAGCCTAGTGTACGAACGGAGTTATGTAAACATTATAATACGTATGTTATATAACATGTATGCACCGTTAGGTGTTATATACAACCTATAGACTATATAACCGCTGTAAAAATAGAAAGAGAAAATAAAATACGTTACAATGAAATTCCGATATTATAAACGTCTAATAAATTGAATGTTGAAATACACGTGGTTTTAATGAACCTTTTAAACAGATATCATTTTAAAATAGTTATTAGGGTTCCGTACCTAAAGGATTAAATCGTGATCCTGTTATTGAGACTTCACTCTATGTGTCTCTCTCATGAACCTTGATATTTAGAAAGTTGTTTTTTTTTACAGATTATGTATACCTGTACCTCAATTCTCTACCACTATCGACTACCGACAACCGAACTGTCATCGAGAAATTTTGTATGAAAATCTAATCAGCGCCTCTAACGAGTGTTGTAGGAAATATTTTGGCAGTACATTCTAAATGTCAAAATTTCGATGGCTAGCCGGTTGTCGGAAATCGATAGTAGTAGAGAATCGGACTACTGTTACCGCTTTAAAAAACAGATTCAAGTAAAACTTTAAGGTGGCTATCATATGATATACATATTTTTTTTTTTCATTTTAAAAATAATACTGTTACGGAACCATTCGTGAGCAAGTCGAACTCGCACTTGGCCGATATTTCAGCTAGTTTGTAATTTGAATATGCTTTTAACACTTATTTAAAAGCTAACTTTGTTTAATCAAAGTTGAAATTGTAATATGTGGAAGTTCGTGAATTGATTATGATCATTGAAAATATCATTAGTGCGAGACACTTTTATACAATCTAGCGGATCCGCCTGCGAATAAAATTCATCCACTATGTCGCAGTTTGCTATTGTATATTTTTTTAGGTTGTTGCTTAACCTCAAGTTTAACTATCTGTATGACAAATTTTATCTAAATCTATTCAACGGCTTATCAAGCGGACGGTCAAACAGATAAATGTGGATTGGTAAGTAAATATTCCTACTATTATCATCATCAGCCTAGCCTTTCAGCTTGCTATCTCGAGCGACTGCCTATCGGACCTCCACTACCCAATTGGGCTTGTACAATATAACGTGCCTGCCGAAACACGGAGGAATTCGAAATGTATAATATGATCACCTTCCCACTGATCAACCTTGGCAAGCGTAGCTTAACTTGAGAGATCGATCCGCGCAACTAATGTTACTCAATCACTGTTTGAACAAATAACAATTTATTAATATGTTAGGTATAATTAAAAGTAATAAAGTTAAAGTCCTGACAACTACATAGAAGCGAAAGTCACATTCAACTGGGATTTCATGTGGATTGCACCGCGACGTGTAGTAAACGAAATAAATTAATTAACTACCCGGCTTCACTGTGATAGTTGAAATAATAGTTTTATTCTATAACTTTTGCGTTTTAACTCGTTCGTGTAATACTCGTGTTGTGGAGTGTTCAGCTTTTATTAATGAGTGAGGTAAAATTTTAATTTTGTTTTATTACTATTGATATTTGTGGCGTGGCGTAGTGGTTTAGGTCGCCATGCCGCTAGCATTGCGTCGGGAGGTCGTGGGTTCGATTCCCATTTTGAACAATTGTTTGAGCGATCCACAAATAATTGTTTCGGGTCTGTCTAATTTTTTTTAATTATCCTGCCCGAAAATAGTCCATTTGTTCAATTCAGTCTTAGTTTAAAATAATACAGAATAAAAATCATATACTTTCTTAGAATTTGCACATTTTATCAGTGCAATTAAAGCGAAGGGTAGCAGAAATTCTTCAACCTTATTTTTATTAGAAACAGATCTTTAGAATATATTTTCTTACGACCTTTATATCAAATGTCATCGTCTTGTGAATAAAATGAAATATTTTTTTGTTATTAAACTCTCATAGACCCTTAAATGTATCTAGTAAAATTATAGTTTTCTGTTATATTAGGCTGTACCAATGTTAGTTTTTTATAGTCTAGACGGATTTTATTCAAATATAAGTTTTATTAGATTAAAAAGTATGACTTTAATGTTTTATTTCATTCTTAACAGCAACTTTACACTTTATATTTTAGTAATTTATTACTAGCAGTGGATGAGTAGATTCAATAAAAAATACGAAAATTTATAAAGATGTCGATATTGTATTGTTTTTAAAACAGTACCTGTACTTGAACTGCTTGAATTTTGTTGTCTATATTATATCACAGGTTATAAGTAATGATACCAATTTATATTTTAGATTTTTTTATTGACCCTCTTGGAGCCGTCGTGTCTGTTTAAAAATCACTACAGATGTTGAATATAAATCGCGTGACAAACATTAACAAGCAATCGAAAAATTAATAAGATCTTTCTTTTTGCAGTCGGTTAAGACGTTAAAGTTACGATAAAAAATACGTCCATTCACGCCATTCCAATCAAAATTCCATTTCAATTGATCTCAACGAAAAAACAAAATCGCAATTCCAGCCAGGATTTCGAGTCTAATTATTTTCCTCACGCACTGAAACGTTAAAAATAAAAAAAAGGCCACACACAATAAAAAAAGAGAAGAATCGAAATTCAAAAGCGTTACTCACATTACACTTACTTTTACTTATACGTGGTAAGTGACACAGTTTCATCAAAATAATTTCGACCTTATATCCTAACGTTAAAGTTTAAATCTGCGTGTGGGTGTTTTCCCGCGATATCTTGGCAAATATTTACTGGAGCGTCGAAAGGAAACGTCCTGACTAATGGTGCAGACGCCGTGGCCCCGAGGGTGTCTCATTAGAAGCACTCGCTGTGAATCGTTCTACTGTCCCATTTACGCCTTTTGTAATATTTTGGAAAAAATCACGTAATGCTCTGTACTCTGCCTTTTTAAAGACAGGTGACGAAGTAAATTGTGTGGGTTAAAGCAATTCAGTTTGAGATTTTTGACAATATCCATATGTAAGCGGTTCTTGGAAGGGTATTTTTATTACTATAGAAAGTATCGTAAAACAGCTGAAGAGTATAAATATTTCCAAGGTTTTTAGGTACACAAATAAGAAAAATTTGGTATAATTATAAACATTTATAAATCATGATACAGTTAAACGCGGTGAAAATAATAAAGTTACGAAACCTTACTGGTTTTCCGACGTTTAAACATTTTATCTCGTTTTGAATATTTGTATTAAATATGTGTACATGCTATTGCCTATCAATCGTCGAATCAACACAATATTTTTTTTATTATGTCAAATTATACATCTCTGCCTCCTTTTTCGGGTATAACAGGCGTGATATTATGAATGCCTTCTCAATTTTTTACAATATCCAGATGTAAGTTGATCAAATTAGTTATAAACCAACTAAGTCGATAGAAAAGACCGGCTCAACAGTTCAACAAGGCCCAAGTTAATTTAGCCTAATTAAAGACTCTGTGGTTAGTCTATTGGCAGCTACAATTTTATTCTGTGAGGATTATGGGCTATAATCCCGAATGAGAATTGGATAAGGCCATAATAAAATGAAACAGCAATTAGATTGAGCACGATTCTTCGCTCCCAATTCGGAAATTCTTCTTGAAGAGCACTTAAGACGAGCTTTGCTGTTCATTGTTGTTATAAATTGTATGTAAGCTTAAGTAAGCTGTTATATTTGACCAGCTGACCCGCGTAAATTTGCTTGCGTCACATAAGAGAGAATGGGTCATAATTTTCCCCGTTTTTGTAACATTTTTTACTGGTTCTTTGCTCCTTTTGGTCGTAGCGTAATGCTATATAGCCTATAGCCTTTCTCGATAAATGGACTATCTAACACTGAAAGAATTTTTAAATCGGACCAGTAGTTCCTGAGATTAGCGCGTGCAAACAAACAAACAAACTCTTCAGCTTTATAATATTAGTATACATAAGATATTTATTTTTGAAAATGAAGGTTACACTTTGAAAACTGAAACACACTTATTATTTGACACTTATTGAAAAGCTATGAGATTGACCTTTTAGTTTGTTATATTTATAAGAACGTATCAAAAAATATCCTATAATTTGAAAAGAATCACACAATTTTCAATCAACCCCTCTTGGCGTCATTTTACGGCCGTAAAAGGTTGAACAAAAAGGGCTTTTTTATAAAATTTTCTCATCATAAGACTTTGTGAAATTGAATCAGGTTACGTGAATGCCATTAGTGAACATACAGCCTTCGTAAAAACTCTTATGTGTTATCTGAGACCGTGACTAAATAGACTTTTGTTGTATACATAAATTTACTCTGCGTTGATCTACTTATCTGAAAAAAAATATTTAAAGTAAAATTTAGAATTCAATGTACAAGTGTTATATGCGAAGTGTAACCTACGGTCTTATTTCATGAACATTTGTGTTGAATTTGGTGTCGGAAAAACAATGTTAAATATAAAGGTAACAACGATTTCTATTATCCGGTCGGAGGCCGGAGACACTTTTCCTTACAAAACAAGTGACAATCACCAAACACATACATAATTAATTTTAGCTAGTTATAAGCGTTTAAACCCGAATCTCTTACAAGGAACCAATAGATAGCTTTTAAATTCATTAGGATACCAATTTACAAACCCTTCAACATTCTACCTAGCATCAAAACGTTACAGCAATTCCACTGCTTAGCTCCTAGTAACAAAATAAGTTATTGTATCCTACGAAATTGTTGTTATATAACTTGCATCATTATCCACTACTAAACGTATACAGATTGTTGTTAAAACGCTTACACTACTGAAACTTTGAAAATGAACGTAAATAGAGTTTACTTACACTCGCTACTGCTATTACCGTTTAAGAACTATTTCAACACGAAGTTTCTTGCTCTTGTTCTGTGCACTAAGAATATCGTTACTTTTGACATGCAGTTACATTTAAGTAATCTGTTTTTTTATAACTGTCTCTAACAAGTTGAAAAGTTTATGACATTTAAAGATATTGACGTTAATAAAATGAGTGCCAAAGTTTAAAAAGTTTCAAAGAACTTTTAAGTGATTTTTTTAGTCGTGCTGATTTTTATAAAATCCATCTAGTAGGTGGGTAATTTATTAAAATAAACAAATATAATTCCATAAGTATTGTAATTATTAAGAATAAGAAAACAAACAGTATACATATGTTTCGGTCTCGAAGATCTTCATTTCTCGTTTAACGAACAAAAAAAAAACGTCTTTCCAGTTTTTGTAGAACATAAACTTCCAACTCGGAAAAAACTGGTAAGTGAAAACAAAACGGCCAAGAAATCATCAATTATGAACTCAGTTACAGCTCAATTTGTACCATGTTTCAAGTTACACAGTATATGGAGTTGTGTATAAGTAGACAAATCCACGCCTTCTTTCCCTAGAGCTAGGTACAAATCAAAAAAATGCACTTGCACTTAGAACACTACAGATATTCGCTTCATTCATATTCATACATCTTGTCATACACGACCGCCATTTACGATTGCTAATCACTCCACATCACCGACATGATAAGTGTATCTAAGGCGTTATCTTTCAATAATGTATTGAGTACCTTTTCGTTACTTGCACTCCTTGTATTAGTCGCTTGTGTTTATTATTTTCCTATTCAAGCAGTTTATTACTAAATTAGGAAACATAAAGGTAAATATCGCAAATATCTAGCATTATATCAGTTCTATAGTTATATTTTCAAAGCTATTACACCCTTTCAGTCGACTATGAGCGATATCAAAACACCATTACCGTAGTATGGCGACGTCCTTATCTGAAACTCGAAACGAACTTAGCCGAACTTAGCCGAAGTTGCACCGAATACTACATTAAACTAACTTTAAGTGCCTATCTCGTAGATCCAACTCGGAATAACTTTATGATTTATGGCAATAAGTTCAATATAAAAATGGATGTTTCGATCCTTCGACGACCCTGTTCAACTTTCCAGACTTTAATAGGAAAAATGATGGGATTCCCAAGTTGTTTTTGGGTCGGCAATTATAAAAATTGCTTGTCTTTTCATCTTGACAAAGAATAGATTTATCTTTTTGTAAGACGTTTTTATGTCGTGATTCGCGAAGAATTTACAAGAGATTTTTTATCATGGAAATTTACTTAACTTGACTTGTTTTGTACGAACGTTGATTAAGTATATTTACTGCGACACTTATTATAATAAGGTCTCCGTTTGATACCCACTAGAATTATTTGTGTATTTTGTTTAGAACTATATTTTGTTCGAGTAGGACTATTTGTGTATTTTTATTCGGCTAATCAATCGAGTAACAAGAGATACGGGATGCATAGAAATGCAGCGTGGTTTTTCAAAAACTCAAATGTTTCAAAAACATTTTTCTCACAAATTACAACAGCTATTTATTACCCTCATAAATAAACCAACAAGCCATAAGTATACAACATTGAGAAAGTTAAAAACCTAAGTAGATAGCTTAACGAACTCTCACACATTCTACACCTGTGCACACTCCTAACTGTTTCCTGTTAGAAACTTACTTGGAAACTTCCACATTTTATAAAACTTTATACACAACATCATTTCTGTGGTTTACCGGCTAAACTTTTTGGTATTGTTAGTGGCGAGCAAATTGTTTGTAGCAAACTGTAAGTCTCACCCCAGGTTTCTGAGAACATTTAGCGGTAGTTTATCTATTTAATAGCGTTTTTTTAATGTGAGTTTTAACGCTATTGAATAGATAAACTACCGTTAAATGTACCTCAGAATCCGGGGGTAAGTGACACAACTTACTTAAGTGTTGTTAAAAACTGGATGGCCTATGTAATTTATGATTTCTGTTGTTGTTATACAGCATGCACGGTTCAAGTAATAAGCCCTTGATGTAACGCGAATGAATAAAAGAGCTATGAATATAATTAATTATCTTTTAGTTCAACCTCAATAATCTCAATAGAACCAATAGAAAGATAATTTTGATTTATAAGACATACGAATTTGTCCATTGCCGGGCGCGGAAACATTGTGATAATACATATATAGATGAAATGTGCTTGTTTATCGATTTTTTTCCTAATGAAATCGACAACTGTGCTTTGAAAAGTTAGACGTAGACCATGATGCCTGTGCGTTTAACAAAAGTAAGTATTCTAGAGGTAAACCAGAATATAAATTACTGCAGCATTTTATAACATAAGTCTCATCAATAAATAAATAAAATTCAATGTTTAATATTTTTTTCAAAAACGCCTAGTTAGAATACAGCCTTAAACGAAACCTCATTTATTTGATTTACGATCAAACTAAAGTTTTAGTGCATCATCTATATTGGCTTGCCATAGGTTTTTTACGAGCTATTCTATGTAACGTACCTATTATAATAAAATATAACAAGCCATGAGACTTTTTATTAAGGGTGTCGTACAAGGCTGACGATAGGAAGCTGAGTTTTTTGGTAGATTGTTCTTTTAGTTTATAACATTAGTTAATTGAGCCAGTTTTAATTGTAAGTAAAGTACTAATATTATAAAGTTGAAGAGTTTGTTTGTTTGTTTGTTTAAACGCGCTAATATCAGGAACTACTAGTCCGATTTGAAAAATCTTTTAGTGTTAGATAGCCCATTTATCGAGGGAGGCTATAGGCTATATATCATCACGGTACAACCAATAGGAGCAGAGTACCAGCAAAAATGTTACAAAAACGCGGAGAAATTTCACCCATTCTCTCGAATGTGACACAAGTGAAGTTGCTCGAGTCAGCTAGTTTGAAATAAAATAACAACACAACTATACGTTTGTCAATAATAATTTTTTAACGTCATAATATATGAAGTCGAAAATTAATGTTGTTTTGGCAAATTCTTCGTAAATATTTTTATACCTTAAATGTTTGTATCGTCTATCGTATAAAGGCCTATGAATAGAAAAATACAAAGACGTAATAATAATATATTCAACTGAATACAAAAATATATTCTTTTATCACGAAAACACTGTATAAATGGGAAGTCGTAACGATAGAATAAAAGGTAGTCATCAGCACTTAATAACCCTATTATGAGATTAAATCTGGCCATTTGTAGTTAACGAGGAGTATCAATCTTTTACTTTCATTAACTAATGTTTACTACGTATGTGTGTTTGTGTACAAGAAAATACGAGTACAAGTAGCAAAAATACATGTTTTATTAACAAAAAAAATATGTTTGTGACTCCTTACGGCGCGGTCCGTAGTGTATCCGACTGCTGGTCATGAGGTCACGGGATCGAATCCCGAGTCGTAGAAAAGTATTATTGATATTTTAATTTGTGTTGAAATATTTCTTTATTGTACCCCAGAGGTTTCCTAGTTTTTTTTATTACAAGACTGATATTGTTAATAGCGAAGCGTGTATTTCTTAAATCTTTTGCTACACCTTCAGTCTGATAGCACTGATACTATGTATGTAAATGAATTATGTAATCCTGGAAAAATAGGAAAATCCATACTTATATTATCGTTACTGCTTGCGCTATTCCACTGCTAGGCGAGGGTCTCCTCCCGGAATGAGGGAGGGGTAAGACCTTGAAGTCAACTACGCTGATCAAGTATGAGTTGAGGTCTTAGCATGGCATCAAGTACTTCATCTTCATCAAGCCTTGTAACATTTCATCACGATGTTTGTATAAATAAAACAAGTGATAAATACTATTTTGTTAAGAACAATTTAATGGAAATTGCTTAGACGTTTTTTATCTTCTATCCTCAGGCTTATGGCTAAATGTATAGTTATAATGAGAATTACGCCTAGCGGCACCCACGCTGTAACGGTTTTATCTCACCGCCCACATTAATTAAAAGAACTTACTTTATTAGTCTTTAGTTTTCTTCTCTTAGATCTAGTCAAGAAACGTTTGATAATGTATTGCTTTTTGAGCTCAAAGCTTTGTGCCGTGTTGTAATGAAATTGTATTTTTATTAATTACCCAACTAGCACACAAGCGCTATAACAAGCTGTACAATGGCCGGTTAAAGGATTTTTATAACGCCTTAGGCTCCTTAGTAAGAAGTATAGTGGTTCTATAAGCGGCTACAGATCTCTTGTAGCGTCAAATAGGCCCATACTGTCCAGCTTATAGCTCGACATTGGATCTACAGTGGTCGTAAATAGTAATTATAATAGTAAGTAGTATAGTAGTAATACAGGAGCGCTAAAATAAGATGAAGGTGGTATAATCGCGCTACAAGAGCTTTTTCGCAGCTTCGTGGCGCTTACCAGCTGTTGTACAGAGGTGGTTAGCGCCACGAGCGTTCGAAAAAGCTCTTGCAGCGCGATTATACCACCTTTACCTTATTTTAGCGCTACTGTGTAACGGTTATAAATGCTAACGCTCTAAATTAGTAATATAGTCGGTTTATTATGGTGTAAACTAAATATATTTTTTTAAAATGAATCATCAGTGACAAATGAGGAGACATTTTATTTTTACGGATTGGATTATTAAAATAACAAGTAGTCTATCGCTTTTATTTCTTAGTGTACGTGATATGAAAGTGCGAGTTCAAGTTTGCTGTCAATATATATGTATATTATCGTCAATATTTTCATGCGCCCTCAAAATATTCAGTTTTAAGTGCAAAAATTATATAGATATGTGGATTTGGAAATTGTATTTTGAACATAAATAAGACTTTGAGGGTTACAGATAATTTAATTAGGGTTATAGGTAATAAAAAATGATTTTAATTATGTTAACGTTACCAGGGTATAGATTTATATGATCTTCAAAAGATCGTAATAACCTCAAAAAATATGTTTACCAAATGCTATAATGGCGTCTCGATCAAGCAGCTCTCAGAGTTGGTTACATCTGCTCTAGCGCCTTAAGCTGTACAAAGGCTCTAGTGTTTGCTGTTGTAGACCTCAAGGTTTTGCAGTTGTGGCATAGGAGTGCTTCAATATATTATAACTGTTTTGGTCGCACACCAGCATTTTACTCGTACTTTTAGGGGTCAGTCGTTGAATATTAAAATAGTTTGAAAATATTTTATTTTATTTTATTTTATTTTATTTTATTTTATTTTATTTTATTTTATTTTATTTTATTTTATTTTATTTTATTTTATTTTATTTTATTTTATTTTATTTTATTTTATTTTATTTTATTTTATTTTATTTTATTTTATTTTATTTTATTTTATTTTATTTTATTTTATTTTATTTTATTTTATTTTATTTTATTTTATTTTATTTTATTTTATTTTATTTTATTTTATTTTATTTTATTTTATTTTATTTTATTTTATTTTATTTTATTTTATTTTATTTTATTTTATTTTATTTTATTTTATTTTATTTTATTTTATTTTATTTTATTTTATTTTATTTTATTTTATTTTATTTTATTTTATTTTATTTTATTTTATTTTATTTTATTTTATTTTATTTTATTTTATTTTATTTTATTTTATTTTATTTTATTTTATTTTATTTTATTTTATTTTATTTTATTTTATTTTATTTTATTTTATTTTATTTTATTTTATTTTATTTTATTTTATTTTATTTTATTTTATTTTATTTTATTTTATTTTATTTCATTTTATTTCATTTTATTTCATTTCATTTCATTTCATTTCATTTCATTTCATTTCATTTCATTTCATTTCATTTCATTTCATTTCATTTCATTTCATTTCATTTCATTTCATTTCATTTCATTTCATTTTATTTTATTTTATTTTATTTTATTTTATTTTATTTTATTTTATTTTATTTTATTTTATTTTATTTTATTTTTTCTTTAAAAACAGTTGACAGACTGAACCACCACTGCACCTATGTAAATATATTATGATAATAATTTTAAGCTTTAGTATAAAGGTATATTACTCGGTTATAGCGCTTTAGGTGCTAAACATAATTCTGTAATCCCCATGGCTGTAAAAATGTTTCGAATGATACCTTATACATCTATTTGCCCTACAGAAGCCATATAAATATCTGATATAACGCTCAAGGCGCTATTAAAGACCTACGCAACTCTTTTATAGATGAGTAATACACTAGCCCTAAAAAAATCTGTTATAGAACCTAAGGCATTACAAAAAGCTTATTTACGCTCTTGAGCGCTATAAGCGCAACGCATAACTCCGTACAAACTCCTTTATCTCCTAAAGTCCCCTTATACAGTTAACGGTGTTATAGAAGATTCCATTAACTCAGTTATACTTCCCTAGGCTGTCTAGCGATGCAATTACATGCTCATATATCACTATAAGTCATTAGTTTCCTACTAAACGGCTACTGTCCCGCCTAGCTGTTAAAGGGTTTTTTAAATAGCTAGTATACAACTTATAGAGAATTGTACAGCATTTGTACGACTCTTATGCAACTATCAGGCTGTATAACGACTGTATAAGCAGCTTGTGTGCTAGTTGGGTACTTATAATTTGTTTTAACGGTGAAAGAAAACATCACAATGCAACCTAGCATGTCTGACCCCCCCTAGCATATTTTTTTATACGCTATCGAATAGATAAACTACCGCTAAATGTACCTCAGAAACCGGGCATGAGTTTTTTACAGTTCATGGGGCATATTTAGTCCCCAACCCGCACTAGGCCTGCAGGGTGGACTTAAAGTATGTCCCGTCCTTCGTTCTGGTATTAAATCTTTGCCCAGCAAGGAGATAGTAGTGAGTTGAATTTATTATTTATTTATCCTTAGATGCTTACGACGTACATTAAAAGAGTTGCGTAGTAATTGTCCAATTTGTGTCCTAGAGTCCTTCTCGAGTTTAGGGCGTTTCAAATGTGCAAGCAAATTATTTCTTCTTAAATCTGTAATTATTCATTAAACTCCGACAGCACAATTCGTTAATTTGTACTCAAGATTGACAATATTTTTTTTCAGTGCGCAAGTTAGATCTATATTTATGGGTAATTACCGAAAAATCATATTATCTTCAAAGATCTAAAAGCTATAGAGAGCCATCTTAGTCGTTCCTTTGACGTAAATAAACCGAGGCTGACTATTTACGACGAAGACGTTGACTATTTACGGTCCAAAAATGCTTCAGCAAGGCAATTTGTGAGCTGTCCAAAAAGCTAGCATTTGTAAAGGCTAATCTTGCAGATTGCTCAAAAGAGCATCATTTGAAGACTGCAAAAGGGAAAGTTAGTGAAAGGAAAGATTAGTTTTCAAAGGTAATACAAGATAATCATAGTTTTGTGGCGAGTTTCATGTTTTATTAGCACAAGAAAATTACTTGATGTGAATATATTCAACTGCTTACAGAAATATAAGGAAAATTGAATATTTGTCCCTCGATGGACCATTTATAATCTTTACTAGTTTCTGTACGCGACTTCGTCCGCAAGAAAAGATTCCCCGAGGTAAAAAGTCTACATCATGTGTTTTAATCTTTAATACTTTGTGTGTTAATTATTTTTTAAATCATTGTAGTAGTATTTTTGTGGAAAAAAAAACGTCTGCATGCCTTCATCCATCCTCACAAATTTTCACATTTATAATATTAGTACGATTGAAAAATATTTTGCTACCAAAAACGCAACTTCCTATATTTATTTTGTTTTCCTTTATTTTTATATACGCTGTTGTTTTTTTAACAAAGTAAATAACATAGCTCGACGTATAAAAATAAATTTTATAAAATAGAATTTTACGATAGAGGTACATTGTTTGAATGTCGTATCTACCCAATCTATGCTCATCCAATTTAATCACCAACAGAATGCAAAATATTTCAAAAAATAAAATATATTTTTTACAATTTTTAACACAATAAATAATAAATTTTAATAATTCATTTTTGTGCAAAGTTCTCCTATAATAAAAGAAGAGAATAGATCTTGAGTTCAACGCACGGGCTAAAAAGAAGTTTGTATACCTTCAGGATTTCAGGAACTGTATAAAGACCTCTCAGTAATACCAGTTTATATCAAAATGCTTAGCTTCACGTAAGTGATAATTATTTCTAATGCAGACACAATTTTAATAAGTCATTGATATGTTGTTAAAATACTTGTTCATTTGCGAAAGAGGGGAATTAAGTATTTAACCAGCTTACAACTTAAGTTTTATTTAAAGTTGTTTGTTTGAGGCACTCGTGGCTAGTTGCACTCACCGGTCGGTAAATGATCAGTGGGTTAAGCAACTTTGGCGCGGACATTCCATAGATGGGTGGCCACATAGTGGTATTTGAACTGAGCATCTCCGTGCTTCAGAGGGCACGTAAAAAGTCGGTCCCGGTTGTTATCAATAAAATAATACCCGTTAAGCCATGCAAAGGCTTTCGGGCGACTTGAACAACTTTCACACTAGGTTGACCACTGACCATACGACAAATGAAATGAATTTAAAGTTGTGCAGTATCGTAACCTTTTCACCCTATCTGACTTTACACAGTCGACACTTGCTGAAACTAACCGTCAGCAGAAAAAATGTAGGCTAGAGCCTAAAATTGTACGCGGGCGATGCAGCTAGGCAAATATTGGTCTAAAATAGAGTACAAAAAGCGTTACACTGTCCGACTTTTTACGGAATACTAAAAATTGGAAAGGAAAAACCGACTTTTATTTGGTAGTCCTAGTTTTTAGGGTAAAGGGAGAGCTAATTCGGGTGAAATTTTGTTACTTTTTATATGTATTTTTTGTTTTACATTTCAAGCAAAATATTATCATGCAACACGAATGCAACGGATCTTAAACGCGATTGAAAATGAAAGGTTATGATACCCTGTTTATTCGATGTTTCGATCGAGTTACATACCGTGGTCACGGTTGACTCTCAGGGTCAAAGTGTGTTAGTCGTGAAAGTTTAAAATCGCTTAACTTTTGCTTGATTCATGGATATTGGTTACGCTTTGCTTGAGTATAAAAAATAACAATGTGACAAGTGATAGGTAATGAATAAGATTATTTTACCAGTGTACAGTCGATAATAATAGCCGCTATAATATTATTTTTATTACCAAATTTTTAAAATATTTTTTTATAAACTCGATATGAAATGATTCCTGGTTTTCTCCCTAAATGCCCTCGCTAAATTTTGAATGTCATATTTTTACTGGTCACAAATAAATCATAGAATCGAATAGTCCTTTTCATTTCATTACAAAGTGGTCACATACTCCATTAAGCACAACCAAACGTAATTTTGAAAAGGCCAACGCTACCTTAGAATCACCTGTATTAAACCAACTATTTAAAAGAGCAGCATTGAAACTACTACCACGAACTGTGGCATGATTCTTTACCACTATCGTCAACCGGCTAGCTACCGAAAAAAGGTTTTTAAAAATTAGTCTAGCGGCTCTAGAATGCGTCTAAACTATTATTATATAGTACCTCGATTCTCTACCACTAGCAACTCGTCGCAAGTCGACCAGCAGGCTATCGAAAAAATTTGTATGAAAATCTGAACTGAAATCTGGCGTGGCGGGGCGTATTTTGGCAGTACATTTCAAATGTCAAACTCTCCATACTCGACAGTACCGAGTGTAGAAAATTGCGTTACAGTACATTTTAAATGTCAAACTATCGTGCTACTGTGGCAATTCCACTCCCTCATAATTTCAAGTTTTATTACAACATTTAAATAAACATTTGCCAGAAGATTTATCTACACCATTTCCCTGATTAGTTAATTCACTATTACTATTAGAATCGATTGAATGTTTGCTTGTTAATATTGTATAAGAGCCTCGTTTTTTACGGTTCTGTTGGTTCGAAACGTGATGTAAAGATCCTTAGACACGCTATTTTGAATAATGAAGAATGATTGATAAATAATATATTCCTTTACTAACAGACAAACAATGAAAAATGGGCAACTATCTTTTCCGAATCGGTCAAAATGATATAACTATACCATGTAGCTTGTTCGACGTTAACAAAATACAGGCTAATTTGAAATAAGTTAACGACAAGATTTTTAAATAAGGTAACATTTAAAAGAAGGTAAATTCAGGGTAGCCTTTGTCAAATAGGGCACCCCTAATTTGTTATATACCTTTTTTATTTATAATTGTTTTTTTATATATGCAGGAAACCCCTCGCTTCATAAAAGTAATACATTAGATAATACTGCTTATAACATGCTATATTCTTTCGTCAATGCATCCATTACATAAGCAGTAAAGTAGTTTCAAAAGTAATATTACCTAGTACTACAAGCAAATTCTAAATAAACGAACCTAAAGTTTATTAGTAGTTAGATAAGTCTGGCAATTTACGGCGGCGTAAACTGGTCAGGTGTAAAGCAAACCGGTGGAAGTAATCCTGCTATAAATTCACACAGACTGCGGGCTATAGTTCCACGTAAATCATTACTATAAGACGTATAAGCCTTCAAAGTGTGGTGGGCTCAGCACTGTCCTCAGGACCCTAAAGTCCTTCACCGCTTTTATCGCTTTTGTCTTATCAATTTGACCGTGTAAATCCGTTTGCCTTGTCTCAAAATCGTTTCTCTTTCTTCGGTACAAATTGTTACATTCCCAAGGTATTTTATTGCTTTTTTAGGGATCTGTAGCCAAGGGAAAAAACAGGCTTCTTTTACTAAGATTCTAATGTCCGTCTGTTTATCACCAGGTCGTATATTTTGAACCGTGATAGCTAGACAGTTGAAATTTTCACAGGTGGAACATTTCTGTTGCCTCTTTATAAACCAAACATTGACTAAAATAAATATTTAAGTTTGGCTCGCATTCAAACATGATTTTTTGCCGTTTTTAAAGGATAATGGTACCGAGAACATGGATTGGAACCCTTCTTGCAGGTTCCAATCCATACTTGGCCGGTTTTTTCTTCGAAATCTTTTCTTTATTATTGCACCTTTTTTAAATTGAATACCTACGCCTTTTAAAAACTTGTTTCAAGATACTTTCACGCAAGATCGCTTTAATTTTAAATTTCTTAAAAAAAACTAGTTTTCTTTACATTTGTTTTATTTTGTTTTTGTTTCAAAGAACTTTAAAGTGAATGTCAAGTTCAAGAACTTTGAAAGATATCTGGACTTTAGCCACCTTTAAAGTCTGATAAAGCGCTTTTAGTTAGTTTTATAAAGTTAATAACTTAGTTACAACATTACTTAAAGCAAGCACAAAACAGTTATATAATTAAGCGAATGAAATAATATTATTATTAATTATTTTTTGGTCTGTATGTAAAAAGCGTGATTTTATATGTATCAAATAATAATAAACATTTTGAGATTCTATAGTCGCGCTCACCAGTCCATAAAAAATCGGTTATTAAAGCTACCCTTGGCGCGTTCATTACATAGATAGGTGGCCGCTTACTGGTATTTGAACTGTGTGTCTCCGTGCTTGGGGCGCGTAATTAGTCGTTCCCGGTTGTTGTAAATTAAAATAACAGTCGTTAAACTATATAAATAGCCTATAAGTCGTCTTGAATGAATTTGACACTAGGTAGAAATTTTTGCTTGACATTTTATAAAACACGAAATTATTTTACATCTTTTTCCGCCATATATTTGCGAGTAAAACACTATTCATTTTTACCGAAACTAATTTTGTAAGGTCCATTCATAAGAATTTTCACGTTTCTAGAAGGAAAACGAAGTTAAAAACATTACACAGAAATGAATAAAAACAGTTTCTCTAAAGACATAGAAGCTTTTTCATTTAGATGAATGGGTTTCTTAGAAAGAGGGTTAAAATCTTTTACTTATTTTCACCAGGTTGATTTAAAGTTATCCAAAAATAATTCTAATGTATCCTTTTGAAAGGTTAAATTTTGTAGGTACTTTAAAATATCCACGTGCGTGCACGACATTATTAAATTTCGCATAATTAGACTCTCTCTCTTATTTGCTTCCGTAGTGTGCTGGAAAGAGTTCTGGGGTTCGATTCCCGGGTCGAGCATAATTGTAATGGTTCTTCTAATTGGTTGTAGTTAAGCAGAAAAGACTCAAACCACACTTTGACCACAATGGAGTTGAGTATGCAATCATTTTCCTAAGGGTACATTTTGACACTCTTCATACTGTGGGTTGAGTTCAGGTAGAAGGAAAAGTAGTTTCCATGTACATTTTAGAAATAGGGATTTCACTACATCATAAAGTTGACCCTCAGAATAATGATTGCATACTTAACATCATTGTGATCAAAGTGTGGATTAAGTCCGTTCTGCTTGACTACGTCCAATTTATATTGAATATTCTGATTAGCAGCCCAAAGTTTGGTAAGAAGCTTGTTTCTTGGGCCTAAAATTGTAAATGGCAAAGCCGAACCTACGCCTTTGAGTACTACAGGCGAGACGATTTAAATAAAAAAAACTTTCCCGTCATGTCTGCCTATCTATCGCAATATAAACAAACTTATCATAACTTTTAAACTCTCGCGTTGCATGTTTAATGTATAATAGAATACGGGAATTAACGCGAACACACTCGCCGTGGTCCCAGGCAGACTGCCTGGGACCACGGCGAGTGCAACCTGCGCCGAAACGTTAGGCATTTTAAGGTAAAATGCGTGTTCGCGTTAATTCCCGTATTCTATTATACATATAAACAAACTTAAGCAAGAAAAGCTTTTTTACAAATTTCGGATACTGGAGCAAATTTAGTAGACTTCTTCTTCTTATCGTATGGTTAGTGGTCAACTTAGTGTCAAAGTTGTTCAAGCCGCCCGAAGGCCTTTGACGTGGCTTAACGACTGTTATCTTAATTGACAACAACCGGGACCGACATTTTACGTGCCCTCCGAAGCACGGAGACGCCCTGTTCAAATACCACTATTCGGTCACCCATCTATGGAATGACCGCGCCAAGGTTTGCTTAACCCATAGATCGTTTACCGACCGGTGAGCGCATCTGGCTACGGGCGCCTCATTTTAGTAGACGAAGATTCGTAAATGTGTAGGTAAGGTACTCTTATTTAGGTATGATTAAGCACCCATTCAATTAAAACCCTTATTCATTCCTTAGCGACGTCAAAACTAACAGAAGTAACAAAGATATATTACTATCCTTTTAAAAACTTTTCGGGACAGAATTTATTAAATATTTTTTGCATCGCGTGAGTGACGTCAAAGCCCTAGTTTTTCACTACTTTGAAATTAAATATCTCTCCGTAACTTTGATTTTTATAAAGAGACTGTGGCCGTTCGCTGATTTAACGCTTCGAAACTGTAGTAAAAAATGTTAATAGGAATACAGTATGAAAAAAAAATTTGGCTTGTAAAAATACCAGTCTGATTGCGTGATCTCGGGTCGAGCCATGTCCTCTTTGTGACAAAAAAAAATAGAATATTTCTCAAAAGTATCCCGAAGTTTGGTATTGCACCCGGTAAATAGGTACTTGGGACGAACATGATTAGTAACGGATTGTATTTGATACACCTTCACGTATGTCATAATATTATGTGTAGCACTGTAGCCTATATATCTTTTTCTTTCTTCAAGAAAAAAGCTCCCGCACTAAGAATTGCTCTTGTGTCGGGAACTTTTATAAATACAAACAACGGACACAAAGCAGAACCAGACCCGAAAAAAATATTTATAGATCGCACAAATAATTGTTCCGTGTGCAAATCGAAACCACGACGGAATCGTAACGGCGCGGTGACCTTAGCCACTGCACTACGGAGGTGGTTAAATATTTATTACCTGAATTTCTATATATGTTTTGTCCAAAATATTAATTTCAGAAAATAATAGTCGTCAAAACGTCCGTTAAAATATAACAAGATCGATTTACCGACACAACCTGTAATTATCGACAACACGTAGTAGTGCCGTGGTCCGGCGCTATGAATTATTACACAACTAATAGCTACGTTTAGTTCAAGCTGAGAGATATATACGGTAATATTTTAATGTCTAAGGAGACCCACACACCACGCGTTAGCGGGGCCGGCGCGGTTTACTTGTAAGTAGTATGAACAAAATTATGTATTTTCGCGATTCTCTACACTATCGACTACCGGCTAGCTATCAAAACAGTTTGTATGACAATCGGTTCAGCGCCTCTAGCGGGCGTCGTAGAAACTATTTTTGCAGTACATTTTAATGTCAAACTCTCGATACTCGATGATTTCGATAGTAGATCATCGAGCTACTGTACCTCGATTCTCTACCATTGTCGACTACCGACAACCGGCTAGCTATCGAATTTTGACATTTAGAATGTACTGCCAAAATGTTTCCTACGACACCCGTCAGAGGCGCTGATCAGATTTTTATACCAAATTTCTCGATGACAGTTCGGTTGTCGGTAGTCGATAGTAGTACAGAATCGAGGTACTGTACCTCGATTCTCTACCACTATCGACTACCGACAACCGGCTAGCTATCGAATTTTGACATTTAGAATGTACTGCCAAAATGTTTCCTACGACACCCGTCAGAGGCGCTAATCAGATTTTCATACAAAATTTCTCGATGACAGTTCGGTTGTCGGTAGTCGATAGTAGAAGAGAATCGAGGCACTGAGCTCGTTTATTAAATACTTATGTGGATTTCATTCTGACAACCATACGAAACTTTGGTTCGAGACACGCGTTGACTGCTACTTAACAAACCGCGCGGTTTCAATAGTGCGGTGTATATATTATGTATCAACCGCTCCACGGAACGGTGTTTTTCATGCATAAGCGTCCGATTTAATAGTGAAATAGTTTATAGATAAACGTTTGTAATTATACCAATATGGTTTGATATCGTAGTAGTTCGTATGAAACAATTCAATTATGACCATTTTAATCTATCTGTCCGGATCCTGTAACAGGATTTTACTGCCTATGGGTTCTGGGCGGTTGTGACCGCTAATCACGAGGCTCCGGGCTCGATTCCCGGTTTGGGCAAAGCAGACGGTATGCCATGTATATGGCAGCTACAGTAAGCCAACTGTTGCAACGACATAAATATGTAAATTATATCCATCACATGACGCTTTTTTATACCCGATTGTGTAAGCAGAGGTGTAAGAAACACACACGTTTCGGCATTAAAAGAAAATGTAGGTTAGAACTACAGTTTAACATGAAATACTTAAATACATTTACGCTGACCGCAAAACAAGTTGCACGCTATATTTCACATCCAGCCATGCATACTGATGGAAACCATTAGAGTTGTCATAATTTTAACGCTCCACCCATTCGGGACAACTGTCGTAATGACTCGGAAATGGTAAGCTCAAATAGACGTCATGACGGATCGTTTACTATATGTTTGTGGGTTTATTTTATACTGAGATTGTTTCATGGGTAATGAACTGGTTTAGACATGATTTTAGGAAGACCTTGAGTCTATTATCTATATATATGTCGCAGTAAGATAGATAAAGCCGTAACATAGTTATATCCCTAGGGATATAATTATATACCGCAATATACACACATCAACACTGTCTAGGGATATTTTGTATTTACTCAATTATCTCAAAATTGATTAAAGATAACATGCAACATGTATATATTTCTATAAAGCCCATTTATCTGACTATACTTCAGAATAAAAAAAATCTGTAATTATTTTGCGTTAACAATTTTATACTTAAATAAAGAAAAAACTAAAATATTGGTAAAACTAACAATGAATGGTTTTCTTCAGAAAATGTGAAAAATAAGAAAAAGTTATTGTTTTTAGCAGTTTTCTGAAAAATCAGTAGTCTATAAAGCTATCTATGACATTTATAGCAGTCCTGCAGCAATTTTTCATAATTTGGATAGAGTTATCCAAGTCTTACTGCGGTATATTGTCCCAGGTCCGGCTAAGATGCAAAAAAGTGGCTCTTCCGTTGCAATGTTCGCAGGGAAATTTCTCAAAGCTCTTCTTTGGGGCATACTCCACGCGTGCTCTATAGGGTGTAGGTCAGGTGATTGAGCGAGCCAGCTTAAGACCGATTTGTCGTGTTCCCTCAACCATCTCGTTACCGCTCTTGCTGTGTGCGGACGGGTGTTATCGTGAATGAGGGTGAATTCTTGGCCCATTTGAAGTTTAAGGGGGTAGATTATCGGCCTTAGCACCTCATTACGGTATTTTTTAGCCGTAATGGTGTTTCTGACCCAAACGCGGTCTGTTCGTCCACCGAGAATAATTTCCGCCCAAACCATCATTGTCCCGCCGTGCTATGAATGGACTTCCTGAGGATATTGCAGACGGCTATCACGACCAGAGACTCGCCAAACACGTACTCTACGTGAATTGAAATGAAAACTGAACCGGGACTCAGCGGTAAACAGTAATACAGACTACGGGTTATCATCCCAGAGCAAAAGTACAGGGAACCCACTTTAGTCTTCGTCCGCGATTTCCTCAGCAGAGTGCTGGAATATGAAGCGGTCTGCGAGCGTGAAAGTTATCTTCATACAGCATTTTCCTCGCAGTTTGGTCACTCACAAGCAACTGGTGCTCTGACTGGAGCCTCCGAACCAACTGCATGGCCGTAACATTTGGTTCTCTTTTCACGGCAATTTGCAAAAATCGGTCTTGTCGATAAGTGGTTATTCGCTTTCCCCCTGGATATCTTTCAACCACTTCACTAGTAGCACGGTAGGATGACTATAACCTAGATATCACGTTTTGTTTTGTTCCAATCTCGTCAGCAATACTCCGTTGAGCAGCCACAGCGTAGAGCATGCCCACTGCCCTTAGCATTGCTTCTCTCGTTATATAGCGCCGCTGCATGATGCACACAATTGATTTAACTCGAAATTAATCGATAACTTGTTATAAAACTTAAATCTGGCACAAAAAAATATCCCGATACTACAGTAGTTAAACAAAACTTGCGGACTTCGCAACCATTATGCCGCGTAATTATTTTATTTTTAATTATTTTTTATAAATTCAAATTTAGAATCATCCAAAAAGGTTTAAAAAATAGTCTTTCATCAAAAGATTTTTAAACTGACCAGTATTTTTTGAGTTTAAGAACTTTATACAAAATATCCCTAGACGGTGTTGATGTGTGTAGTTATAAAGAAGAAGTTTTGGGCAAACCGACATGGGTAGGTTAGGTTAGAAGCCTCAGCCTCCGTGGTTATTTTTTTTCAAACCACCCAGAAGGAGGAGCCCCGCGAAGCGGGGCTCCGGCGACATCTTCAAACTCTCATTATAACTATGTTACGGCATATAATTATATCCCTAGGGATATAACTATGTTACGGCTTTATCTATCTTACTGCGACATATATAAAAATGAGTTGCTGTTCGTTAGTCTCGCTAAAATTCGTGAACGGCTGGACCGATTTGGCTAATTTTGGTCTTGAATTATTTGTGGAAGTCCGGAGATGGTGTAAAAGGTGATTTAACTTGAAAATGCGCGGTATTAAATAAAAACAAGAAAGTGTGAGCGGCGCTGCGCAGTCAGCTAGTCTTAATTAAAACCAAAGTGGAAATTACTTTTAAACATAATTTTTATGCCTGTTGTATGCTTACCCAGTTATGGAAAGATAATAAATTTTACTATAAATACAAATTTTAAAAAAATGGATAGGCTAGGATAATTCATAATTAAGGGGTTAGCTCGCAAAATTTCCTATTTCATATAACTGAACTAAATCATCTATGAAATCGATAAACAGAACACGTTTTTCAGCGCAGTATCACCGGCCACAGGTTTTTTCAAAGCGCGGTTTCACCGATCAAACACAATTTCAGTTCGAACTCGAATCCGTACATAAAAAGTAATAAAGTGAGACAAACAAACAGTAGTGTATACATATCGTTGGTTTCATTTCCGACAGCTCTCGTATAGGAAATAGAGAAGCCCTGAAAATCTCTGCGAACCATTCACGTTGTTACCGGCTGAGGCCGGACTCTGACTCGCTAGCGATTCATATTCTATTGAGAGAAAGAGATAGCGCTATACGATTTACATTCACACTGATATAATAATGCGAAAATCAATTTATTACGCACTAAGAACTAAACTGTTAAATTAACATTTTATGGTAAAATGCGTGTTCGCGTTGATCCCCGTTTCCTATTATAGTATACTTTATCGTTTTTCTAACATTTTTTACTGGAACTCTGCTCCTATTGGTCGTAGCGTGATGATATATAAAAGCCTAAAGCCTTTCTTAATAAATGGGCTATCTAACCATGAAAGATTTTTTTCAAATCGGACTAGTAGTTCCGGAGATTAGCGCGTTCAAACAGACAAACAAAGTCTTCAGCTTTATTATATTACAATAGATTAAACATGTAACGCGAGAGTTTAAAACTTATGACTAAACTATTTTACGCATTTTTATGATTAAAAACATACGTAAAGCAAAGATTACATTTTGCAAATTCTATACGACGGATATATTCGATGAAACGTCATACTCAAATTTAAATAAAAGTTGTTAATACGCCTAAAAGAACTTTTAATAGTCATAATATCAAAAGTTTACAAAATTAAATCCTTAATTAAAATCTAGTACCGCTCTTAAAATAGACCTAAGAGTTGACAAATGTAGGCGAGCCTAAAATAAAGTGCTCAATTAAACAAATGAAACGCTATTTTATAAAGTTTCATATTCTCTAAGCTTCGGTCAAGTCTTGGCTATAGTAAGTGATTGTTTAAGATTTTGTACAGCATTCTGGAATGTACGGATATGATTAAAGCCTTTTCAAACTTAATGTTCAATTTCAAATAAATTAAACATTAATTTTCTAGGGAATTAATCAGATAAAATTACCATTAGCATATTTAAGAAGATTAGTTTCATGACCTATTGCAGGATTCAATCTCCTTGACAAAAATAATTCAAATCGGACCATGTGTTTTGTTAAGAAAGAAACACACATTTACTTTAAATAACTAATATAATATGTAAAAACACATACTCATAACATTTCAATTTCCTTGTCTTCCCGTCTATAATTAACTAGAGTTTTGCATAAATCAGCAAACCTCGCATCGTCAAATTTATTATAATGTAAAGTCTCAAGAACAATCATCGAACTTGAAGCCACGTGTGACTTAGCACCCATTTGAAAAACACCAAAACAACAAGACCCGTTCTTTCTAACATTATGTAAAGCCTTGGAGGTCATGATACACTGGTACATATTATCGAGCTACCAGAACAACAAGACTTATCATCTCTAACAACATGTACCACCTTGGAGGCCGTGATACACTGGTATAAAATTATCATAATTCCTTTTTGAACCATATACAAGTTGGCAACTTTGCATTGAAACTTAAATGGTTAATTACACATCTTTTGAAAGTTCAAAATCTTAAAGGCTTTTGTTCAACTCTAGTAGACTTGTCTGGCTTCACTCGTGTTTAATTTAGATTAAAGATTTTTGGAAAAAATAAAACCTCTTTTACAATAACCACCTGATTATTTCATATCTATGTGGTGTAGGCGTTAGATATTGCAATGTCACCTGTATCATCTTAAACAAGCCTTTCCCGCATAAATCTTGATTCCACAATAATCCTGTAATAAAAGCAACCAATTTTTTGCTACATAACTTCCTCAATTTTCAAATAAAAGTACCATCAAAATCGGTTTAGACATTTCGGCGATTTGCACAAACAAACAGAAAGACAAAAACAGACAAACGCGTTACAGCATTTTTTTTGTGTATTTTTGTCGTTTGAATATGTAACGAAATACTTATATTTGAGAAATACACAGAAATTTTGCATTTACAGGCAGACAGACATATTATTTGTATAAATAGTTAGGTTATAGCTTAATTAAATAACGCTGTGTAACGTAGAAGGGTATTAACGCAATGAATAGGCAATTTATTAGATTTATATTCAATTCTTCTTGTTACTTGTCAAGTCTGTAATGAACAGTGAGAGGTATTAGCAATAAAGATTTTATTAGACTGATTCTAATACTTATTATACTATTAAAATATAATATTAATCTCTATTCAAGTAACTAATACTTTACATAATACTGTATGCGATTCGCGGACCGGGTAAAGCACTATCGATCTTTTCTTATACATGATTTTTTAAATCTAATATATAAAATTCTCTCGTCACAGTTTTCGTTACCGTAGTCCTCCGAAACGGCTCGACCGATTCTCATGAAATTTTGTGAGCATATTGAGTAGGTCAGAGAATCGGCCAACATCTATTTTTCATACACCTACGAGTAAGTGACACTTTTTTTTAATATTTGTATGGGAAAGCAACGTTTTCCGGGTCAGCTAGTTATATTATAATAGCCCCGAGTTTGGTAACGGATACGCCCCTTATTACATGGTATCTAATATTGTAAATGTTCTAACGTGGAGGTACCTCTGTCTACACCTCATTACAGCACATCACAGTCGTGATGATGAACTTTTACGCTTTCCTTTTTTTACAATGCCGTACCTAAAGGGTAAAACGGGACCTTATTACTAAGCCTGTCTGTCTGTCTGTCGGTCTGTTTGTCTCCAGGGTGTACCTCAGAAACCGTGATTACTAGAAAGCTGAAAATTTTGTTTTTGTAAAAAAGGTGTAAATATTAAAATTATGTTGTCTATAATAAATTGCACTTGAATTAAAACAAACTTGTAGAAAACATATGGTCGAACATTTTTATATATTTACATTACAAGTGGTCGATTCCAACCAGTTGCTTTGTGACGGTAATCGTTCATCAGTCTCTTAGGAAATCAACCTGATGTACACTCTAAAGTGTTTATAAAAATCAACCACTACTACTACGTGAATACTCTTAATATAAAACAAACGCTTCTGTCTATCTGTATTATTCTGTATGTTTGCGATTAACTCAAAAACTAGTGGTCGAATTTCCATGTAATTTTCACCAATAGCTTTATTATAGATATATTTGTAAGAAAGTTTAGTGAATATTTAAGTAAGATTTTGTGATGCTGATTGCTAAAGATGTCAAAATAAAAAATACGAGTAGCACTAAGATTGGGCACCGAGTTCGTCTAAAACAATTATGCTAAATTGTGTGCCCTAATAGATTTTAGATTTCCCCGTTAGTAATTTATAACAAAACGATTAAAGGTGCGATCCACAAATTATTGTCGGGTCTGGTGTGCTTTGTGTCCGTTGTTTGTATGTTTGTAAAAGTTCCCGCGATACATGAGCAATTATTAGTGCGGGAGTTGTCTTTGTCAAAAAAAATCATTTACTTCCTCGCAGCGGCTTGTAGCTATATTCAGATGCATCAAGCTATTTGCCGCGTGTTTCAATAGCATGAAGTTGGTTTACATTACTGACCAGTTGGAACGTATAGCGATAGATAAAGCTTACATACGTTTGTGATAGCAACCATTAATCTCCGCGGGTAGGCCTCATTTAACCCGTGAGTTGTATGGAACGACAATACGTCTCTCTTTGTTAACCTTATCGGTGAAGGGTTATTTTTACACAACACTCACTTGATGGACGGCTACTTTTTTATTTTTTTATTTGGCAATTAAAAAATATTGTTTTGTAGAGTTAGGGTTTTTTTTAGTTTGGGAACTTAATTGATGATAGGTAAATTGTATTGCTTAGTTTTAAATCGTTCCGTTGTACGAAATTGACTACGAATTGGACTAGCTCTGTTTGGGTTAAAAAAAGTGATTAAGTTATACTCGATTTTTTAATAAAATTTCACCCTTTATAATGTGAATTGCTTTGCTAACGATCAAAATTAAAGTCACTTTACAAAAAAACCATTATACATAGTTAGTTACTACGTTAGTAGTTTACAAAGGCAAGCAAAACAGAAAATATATCCGTCGCTTTTATTCCAATAAAATCCTTTTTTAATTACGAAAAATCGAGCGAAAAAAAAACATCAAGCTTAGGCGTTAACATTTAAAATTGGTTGGTAACGTTTAATTCGAATTTATCGTCTTTCGAAGGTCATTCACCCGAAAAAGGATTCGCTTCTAAATTTATTTAATTTATTTTAGTTTCGCGCTAACTTATTGCTGCTTCGAATTGTTGTGGCATTCACCAGAATCTATGAAACAAAATGTATACGAATCTATTTTATAATTGGAATGTTCTAATATAAAATTCATAGAATCAATTTTGAAATTGAATTCAATGTTTTTAATTTTATAGAAAATAAAAAAATGTATTTAATAAAAATAGTAATGCATTTTTAATTAATAAAATAAAAAGTGGTAAATTAAAACGATATAATATCACGGCATTTTATGTTATTCATAAACCATCCTACAAAACATTCGTTAAAAATTACGTACGGTGTCAATAACGACAACAACCCGTATAATTATTTCTCGAATAAAATATTTGGACGATATGAAACGACCCTAATGCGTGCTCTTATAAATATTATTATGTTGTACGCAATACTGCTCATCATAATCTGAGAACAGTCATTACCATTTCTGAACATATTTTCTTTAATAGAAAGTTCGCGTGTTGGTCTCAATACCTCAAGCTAGGGATGTTATGGATACGAATTTGCGGATACAGATTTAACTTTTGGATATGTTTATATAGGGAAATAAAATTATAATAGAATATTCGTTTTTTCGGATAAAATAGAAGATTAATTTTGAAAAATAATATAACTATGGCTCAATCGTTATATATATGAATTATTTTTCGAAAATGTTATATTGGTAGGGTACTTCGGATATCCAAAAAGTTCGGTTCCGTTCGGTTAGGTTATCGAGCTTCATTATATCCCTGTCTCAAGCGTCCATTGTTTAATGCGGTTATAACCACTACAGTGTAAATGACAGAACCTCATTATAACCAAGTATACTGAACCTACTTAATATCAACGCGCAACGCTTCTAATTATACCTTTTGTTCGTCTACAAAATAGATTTTTTTAAGGAGATATATTTTTTTAGTTCCTTAAAATTGAAGATACTCAGACTTTTTAACGGATTTCCCATCAATAAAAATAATTAAAGCCATGTCTAATAATCTAATAATATTTTATCCACAAGAATTTTAAACGTACTTTCCGAAACTCGAAGACGCTCAATATACCATTAACTGTATGAAATAAATATTTCTGATTACAAACTTTCGATATTATATCAAGCAATTTTGCGTATTCCTATATATATAAAAGTTTTCCTTCGTTCCCTATTTTAACTAGGTTGATGATGATTTCCTAAAACCGCATATTTATTTATTTCAATTTGATTAATTAGCTACCTAAATGAAACTAAAGAAATATATGCGAAGATACATTTCACCTTTAGTTTAAATTAAATTACTGAAGTTCAATCAACCATACGTGCCATTATCTTTAATTACGTATCGTAATAGAAATTGCTTTTGTTTGAAAGATGAAAACTCATTTGCTATCGCAGCATTAGACTGCTTAATAGCAGTATTAGATAACAGCTACTAAAAACATCTGATACGAAGAGAATCGTATCTTTTGTTGCACTTGGATAAAGTTTTAATATCTAACTATTAAGATTAAAGAAGTAATAAATGTTTAGTAGTCTAGCTAAAAAAAACGCTGAAAACTAATTTAGCGCAAATATTAAAGAAGCTTATAACAATAGCGAATTTTTGAAACAACAGGAAATTTCAAGTCCCAATTTGTACATGATCCAATGATCATGTACAAATTAGGACGTGAAATTTCCTGTTGTTACCTTGGGACTTGAAACTTCCTGTTGTTCCATTTAGATAGTTAAGGACCTGGAGCAATCTCCAGGTCCTTAACTATCTAAATGCTAAAGTTAATCATAATCGGTTCAGTCGTTTAGCTGTGAATTCTACACAATAAACCGTAGAAAGCTCAACGGTTTATTACTTTAAAATAACTTTCATACAAAAGGTATTGTGCAAGGAGCCTTACAGTACACGGACAGAATGACAAGCCTTTTAATATGATAATGTGCTTTGTATAACATTAAAATATTCTTTGCTTCAACTTTACCTGTGCATTTTGTGAGCTAGAAATACTTAAATAAAATATAAACGACTGAAAATGTGAAAGTCTGTCTTTCTGTTTGTATGTTACGCCCTAACGGCTATACCACTGTAGCTAACTGCTAAAACGTAGGATATTTTTAATGAGGGCAAAATAGGTTATATTGCAAGGCACATTATTATTATTAGTGAGAAAATTAATCAAAATGATACAGTCAAAGTTGCAAGCTAGGTTCGCGGCTGGCGTAAGTCCAAGTTATGCTGCGGTGGACTGTTTGATAAAACTATTTTATTTTAGAAACACAAAATCTTCTTCTTCTTATCGTATGGTTAGTGGTCAACCTAGTGTCAAAGTTGTTCAAGCTGCCCGGAGGCCTTTGACGCGGCTTAACGACCGTTATCTTAACTAACAACAACCGGTACCGACTTTTTACGTGCCCTTCGAAGCACGGAGACGGCCAGTTCATATACCACTAGGCGGTCACCCATCTATCGAATGATCGCGTTGAGGTTTGCTTAACCCACCGATCGTTTACCGATCGATAAGCGCAACTGGCTATGGGCGCCTCACAACTCAACAATATGCATTATAATCAAGATTAAATGTGCCTGCTAAGTTATCAGACTAAAAAGCGACTCAGACGCCATTGGTAACTACAAATAAATCAACTTTCCTTTGAAGCCTTATAAAATAAACCCTTTTTTCCCTACAAACATCTACATATAACTTATACCAATAAGAAGTAAGTTGAGTGCGTATTCTCGTCGCATGGGAGAGCTCATAAAGAGCGCTAATGTGATTCAATATCTTCAGTCATTACGGAACAGAGACATATGAAGTACCTAACCTTAATGACGTCACGGAAACTATATGTCAATAGTATTTTAAAAGTAAAAGAAAATCCTTGGGTGTGTGTTAAAAACAGAAAAATTAGTTCCTACCACAATCAAGTATGTAATCGAGAAGTTAAATATTATGTAAAGAAATATTGTATGAAAGCCAATATTCTGTGCCAATTTCAACTATTAACATAGACAATATTTCAATTTATTTATAAATTATTAATATTAAAGAAAATATTTACAATTACATTTTAAATTAACAACAATAAACTTACTATATATACAAATAAATAACAATAATAATATACTATTAACAATTTGTGCAAGTCAGTTTATTTGTCAAGCGATCACTAGGCATGAAATCCCAACAAAATTTTAAGCCCATTTGTATTTGTTTTAACTGCTATAGCGTTTTTTTTTATCGTATTAGTTTTGACGCTATACGAATAGATAAACTACCGTTAAATGTACCTCAGAAACCGGGGGTTAGCCATTTACGATATCTAACACTGACACTGGTTAATATAACGACATCAAAGTTTGATGGTATTTGTTAAACAGATAGCTTAGAATAATTCCAGTTAATAACAACCCACATCCTGCCCAAAATTTCACAACTTAATTCTCTACAAAAACAATTACAAAAGGAAAATAAAACAAAATTCAATAACTGAAAACACATTTAACTTAAATAAAAACTTCGAAAAGTCTATAACGAGTGAGAAAGTTATAATAATACTTGAAATCAACAGGTTTGAAAAATAAAATTTTCTTCCTTATTTCGCAGAAAAAAACAATTGAAAAGAAAACTTTAGCATTCAGGCAGGAAATACTTTGTAATTCGGTTTACATTTACAATATAAATAAGTTCTGAATCGTATTAAAAATTACTTTTGCGGTGAAAAGTTGACAACCACTTAGGACAATATTTCTTTTGATCATTGACTTTGAATGCTGATAGGCTTATTTAATAGCATGATTTGTTGAAATAATTATGCTCTTTTCTTTAATCTTCAAAATTTATATTAGTTTCCTTTCATAGCCCACTTTTCTTCCATCTATATAGATTTTTTCATAGCAATAAAAGTAAAATTGTATTTGTAACACATACATTCTTCTGAAAGTTTTTGTGAAGTTTGCAGATATATAACTATGACTATGTTGACAATTTGTAAGTCCCTAGCGATTCTACCCATGTTCGATTCAAACCAAAAAATACAATAGGCATTCTTCAAACTAAATAACTTTCCATTTTGGCACACATTCTTACAAACCTATTGGGACATGAAACTACATTTCGACCTACCCGAAATAAAATACCACAATGAAGGAAAAATCGCTGAACAGTGGCTCTTCCTCACCGAAATGAAGCAATATTTGTTGATATTTTTTGTTAATAACTTTCACATATATGTTATATCCGAAGGTATAAGTTATAGGGGGCCAGCCCATTAAGAAACTCCGGGCTACTAAGAATATTTTAAAATTAATAAAAAGGGACCGCTGGCTTGGGAACTTGAGCCCTCGTAATTAACAATAGTATATCACTCAGACTACAGAGGCACTCGAATATTCTAATATTATAAATGAGAGAGTTACTTTTTTAAGTAAAAACTACTAAGCGGATTTCGATAAATTCGGTTCACAGATACTTTTTACCCCGGAAAATCTTTTCACACGGACGAAATGGTGAACAGAAGCCAGTAATAAAATAAAATGTGAACAGCCCTTCTTGACATTTATGATAATTACTTTGAGTTGTTAATTTCGTATTTTCGCCTGATATTCCTTTAATCCTTAAATTTAGTATAATAGACCCCAAGTGGAAGTGTTTCTTACGATGATGAATTTTAATGGCGTCGTAAATTGTGGGATACAATGCGATTTTAAATAGCAACATTAAATACGATCTAAGTGTTACGATTGCCGCCATTTGCAATTTATTCTGTTTCGGGTTTTCTGGAAGGATGTTCATTTAATTTATGGGTTGCTTCTTCGTCTTTTGTTGCTTTTCTTGTCTGAAAATTTGGAAAAGGGACTGAGGCCGTTTTAGTTGCAATTTCTTGAAAACATAAATTCTAAATTACATTCGAATCAAATTAATAGTATAATACTACAAAAAATCTTTTTGAAATTACATTACTACATACAATTAGATTTTCCAAGCACGACTTTTCTCACGTATGATATGTGCGTCTTAAAAGTATCTAAGCTAAATTTTGTCAAAGTATGTTTAGCATCGAAATTGTAATCGGACCAGCAGCCTTTCGCAAATATTTGTAAGAACTTTCAAGACACCACAACACAGAAACAACAGAAGCAAAAAGACAGTTATTAATAACACTCTCAGAAAAAATATCCCCAAAGGAAAGATGGTCGATGAAAAATGTCGATACGAATTCTCGACATTTCCGATTCGAGACTGATTCGATTTGCGATGGTAACTCACTTTTTTCTTACGAATGCAAATTGATCTATATATTGGTTGTACATTTATACTTTTGTATCATATTGGGGTACGTGGGTGTTCACAAATGAATGCAATTTATTTGACGACAATATGATTGATAGAAGTAGGGGTGACTTGTTTGTGTTTGATAGTTATGACGTAAAGCTGTGACGTCATTTATGAAAGGCTATTTTGGTCATGTTATCGTACCTACACCTACCTACCTTATAAAATAATTGTAACTCTTTCAAGAAAATACTAACAAAATTTGTACATAGTAATTTTGTTAGTTACTTTGATTAACACACAGGATACTTTTATGCCTATTATGAATCAAATGTTGGTTTTGAAGTGTGCGGCAATAAGCTTAATGTAAAAGAAGCTATATTTTTGTACAATACAATAAAAATTGCTCGATTAAAAGCAATGATCACGATAGAAGGTAGACGCTTGCTCAAAAATTCTAACAGCATTTTTTTAAGTGTAAGTTTATAATATACATACGATGTCATCCGAAACGACTTTGCCCCCGTTAATAAATACAGAACAATCTATCACACAGACATCTGCAAAACAGCAGGACCATTCATATCTCAGCTATTACGAATAACAAATTATTCACGTTAATTACAGCAATGTAAAAAAATATTCTGGAAATTGTTTCACTATGACGAAATGACGGGCAGAAGCGTGTAAAATAATAACTGTCAAAGGTTGTAAAAAATATTTACTTTCAATAAATAACTTGTGTCAATCAGATTTGTCAGATTAACCTATACACCATTTATAAAAAAAAACACCAACATTCTTATCCGAATAGTAACTGAAAAGCATTAAAAGAGAACAAGCTCAAATAAATCCGTTAAACAGCTAGTCACGTCTATAAAGAGAAGATTCAGTTTGTCAACGCCTTTAATATCACCAAGCAATTTTCCAAGGGGATTGCGACCTTTGCATTTCTCGCTGCTACGGGCTAGTGCATAACTTGTACCACATTAATATTGGAAAATAACCCTTATTACTTGAGCTTTAAGGTTAATAATTACTTGTCGGTACAAAGTGGTGTGTTAGAGCGAATAACAGGCGTTTCACGGCCACTGCACTGACTGGCCACGGCGGTCACCGCGTTGATCAATACAAATAACAGATGCCTTGTATACTTACATAATAAAGCGGAATATTTGTTTGTTTGAACCCTTAATCTAGGGTAAAAACAGCGCAACTTATTTGACTTAAAAGAAAACTCTGAAGCTATGGGCTTATCACGTATCTCAGTTGACAGCTAATGTCATCAAATTGATGGTCAGTGGTCACCAATTTAGTAAATCGCTGCTTTGACGTAACGTATTAATCACTATAATCTAAGAGAGAAAACAATGTACAGCATGGTGGCTTTCAAACAGTTGTCAACTGAGATACGTGATAGCCGCCATAGGCTTATCACGTACCTATCTCAGTTGACAGTTAGGTAACTTCCAATTGATGGTCTCTATTCAGTGTATTACCGTTTTGGAATGACATTTTAATCACTATGATCTCAGGGAGACAGCAGTACAGTGTAGTGGCTTTCAAATAGTTGTCAACTGAGGTACGTGATAGCCCTCTAGAAATTAATATTTACCAAAACCCTATTGCTAACGACATGTTGGACGTAATATTTATCTTCATCACTACGCCATGGAGGCCATCAAATAGTTTTTTATACGTCGATGTAGAAACAGTAGAATTCCCAAGGAAAGTTGATGTCAGAGTATCGGCCGGTTGTAAAACATCTGTCAAATCCCTTTTGAGCCGATTCTACGAAACGCGACACGGACTCGCGGTTCCGTAACATTATTTATAAAAATTTAGATAAAAACACGTTTTTTGTATGAAAGTAATTTTTTGTCTTTGATGTTACAGCGGCAAAAATTTCTTCTGTGAAAATTTTAATTAATTATCATGGTTCATGAGATATATCTCTGGTGACAGACAGCGAAATCTCAGTAATAGGGTTCTGTTTTACCAATTCAGCAGGAACCCCTAAGAACATGATGTCCCACGTTATAGGGATAAGGACAAGAAAAAGAAGAGTCGATAGTGGTAGGAAATGCGATTACAATAGAAAAGTGAAACCGTATAAGTTTGCTAGTATAATGTAATATGCGGATAATCACATTGATCGGTGAACGCTCGATTAGTTAGGGTTATTTACAGACGGTTTTATTCAAGGGCGTTCGTTAGTACTTGTGCTTTGTGATTTATTTACTTACTAGGTTTTATACACGACTTTCTTGGGTGAGAGATTCTATGAAAAAGGATATGATAATTATAATCCATACTAATATTATAAATGCGAAAGTAACTCTGTCTGACTGTCTGTTACTTAATCACGCCTAAACTACTGAACCAATTTGCATGAAATTTGGTATGGAGATATTTTGATACCCGAGAAAGGAAGGCTACTTTTTACCCCGGGAAAATGAAGCATACCCATGGGAAAATTCAGGTGGCGGACGAAGTCGCGGGTAAAAGCTAGTATGAAATAAACTTTTCCTTGGTGTTAGGATCACCTAACACCAAGGAAAAGTCATCAGAGCTAAGCATTAATAGTATTTAGTTACAAATCATTTTTTATTTTATTAACATTAATCTTTTTATATAAAAGTAAGCAGTAATGGCTTTGTTATATCTGTCGGGGCAGGTTTACCAGTTTAGCCATATGAGTGTAAGAATAAAATACTATCATTTGAGTAATTTCAGTATGGATAGGTACGAAATATGAATTGTAAAAAAGGCTTTTATAAAAACACATAATAACAGTAATTAAAGTGATATATTAGTCGTTACGCGTTTGTTAGTATGCTAACATTGTATTAATGAGACAACAAATGTAATAAAAAATATGTAAAGTGGTCAAAGTGAAGAATAATATGCCATAATATAGACAGTATATTAGGCATTTGTTATATTCATAATTTAAAATATTTTGTGATCGATTGATATACTACAAGTTCTATTTAGCAGGTCTCCATACCGCTTCGACGTGCTACGGCTACGACAGTAACATACCAGAGATAGCTACGGCGACCGCTACGAATGCTACGGTTTTAACGGCTACGATTTTATCAGCGAGCATATCGTTCTTCAAGTGATTTAAGCTGCTTGCTTTATCGTTTAATAGTAATAAATAATTTATGGTTTTGATAAATTCGCCTTAAATTATTTGATATTAGTTATCTAAAAAAATACCTTCAGATGTATATTTACATGTACATTTCTGTAGGAGGATATAAAAAGTTATGTTTATAAAAAGGGCTTAACAGAATTTCCTATGTTATACAAAAGATATTGTTGTAATTTTATTAACGTTGTCAATGTAAGTAATCAATTATTTTATCTCAGTTATATTTTAAATGCAAAAGTATATGTTTGTTACTAAAACGCGACAAAACAACTGAACGGATTTTAAGGAAATTTTGTACGCAGACTTACAATACTTTTTACCACGGAAAATCGTTTCACGCGAACGAATTAGAGGCCGAAGCTAGTTTCATGTTATTTTCTATTCTTTTATCGAATAATACGATTGCTTTCAGTATAATAGTGTAGCAAATAAACCGGTCCATTGATTTTAACTGTACTGTATAAACTGTTCATAATGTCCATTGCGAGTGCCGCGGACATTAAGTGGAGAGATTTTATTGTTATTGTTCTATGTAATAGTCCTAAGTATGAAGTAAAAACTTGATTTTTGGTACTTGTTTTTTTAAGAGATTAACTAATATACTAATAAAGAGGTTTTTATTAAATTTAAACTAAAGACTCTGTCGCATTGCTTAAGTAAAGCTTGTGATTAAAATACTTAAATACGAAAGGAACTCTGTCTGTTTGTGACTCAATCAGGCCTAAACTACCGAACCAATTTGCATAAAATTTGATATGGGTATACTTTGATACCCGAGAAAGGACTAAGGCTACTTTTTACCCCGGGAAAATGACGCATTCCCATGGGAAAATTCAGGTGGCGGACGTAGTCGCGGGTAAAAGCTAATACACCATATTTCGACCATAACAACAGCTACTAACTTTTTCCCGTGCCCTTGACCCAGGTCACCGTACTCCGTCGGTCACGTATAATAAATTCATACAATTAATTAAATAGCAATCGATAATAAACAAACTGAAGGTCTGAACAACACCTGTTTCACCTTGACACTTGTATCGGTATGACGAGAAACCTTCCAGCTGTTGAGGTCAAGGTCTAGTTCAAATATTAAAGACTCATACAACTGAAGAAAAGCACATTAGCCCCCTTTACATACACTCTATCGCGTAGGAAACTACAATCGCGCGTGAAAGAGCGTGCGTGTAAGGGAAAAGGTAAGACAACGCACCGCGCTTATCTGTCAAGTCCGCGAAGAAAATCGCGAGCGAAGAACACGCTGCTTTCCCGCGTGTAATCCTGCAAGCTCCTAAGAACGTGCGATAGAGTGTGTGTGTAAAGGCGGATATTGAAAAGCTCAGTGGTTAAAGCCGTCACGCCGCTTCTATTGCGCCGAGAGGTCGTATATTCGATTCCCACACGAAACAATTATTTGTGCGATCCACAAATAATTGTTTCGGGTCCGGTTGTACTTTATGTCCGTTATTTCTATGTTTGTTAAAGTCCCCGCGACACGAGAGAAATGCGAGAGAAGTCTTTAAAAAAAATACTCCTTTTCTCACTAGATTTGTATCGCGGTATTCGCGTGAAAACTAAAATCCTTGAATATTGGAGATTTACGCAGCGTGTGGCGTTTAATAGAAAATGTTTGTTTTTAAAAGACACAACTGAAAAACCCATAATTAAAGCAAAACATTACTGCTTGCATATTTACAACAAAATTCTTTATACCTTAGACAGACAATGTTTCGTCATAAAGCCAAAAAGTATCGTCTGAAAGTTATAAAGTCGTAAGTGACATTAACGTAAGACGTAGTTACGTCGTTCTTGTGTGCTGTCGGTTGAATGACAACAACTATAATATAATCAGACTTCACCAGCTGTGAGACTACCGTGGGAACTTAAAGAAATTATATGGTTTGAAGTAATCCACTGTAATAAAACGATTTCGGTTTTTTGAGATAATCATCGGTTAGATTATGAAATGCGAAGTTTAAATATCTGGATGTTTGTAACTCAATCACGCCAAAACTATTGGAAGAATGTTGATACCTGAACTAATTTATAGGATATTTCTTACTAGAGAAAAATCATTTTTTGTAACAGTATTTATCTTTAGTTCTTTAAATATGTTCATTTTAATTCTACGAAGAAAATTAAAAATCGTTTCAATTAGTATATTGGATACTTTTTGGATGTTACTTACACAGTTTCAAATTTAAGGGCTTAAGTTAACTACTTATGAACTTTTATATATTATAGTTAATTATAAACTATTATATAAAGTTTATTCAGCATCTCAGCCTTTAAAAGTTATGTAAAGTCATAAAGGAAGTTACAAAAACACATTTACATTTACGAAATATAAATATTTTGCAAGCACTTTATAAGAGTCACAATCCTGTGAGTGCTATAAATTACAGATTAAATCGCTTGAATACATTACCGTATGTACTAGTACAGTCAACAGCAAAATTACACTAAAAAGAATACACTTTTGAAATTTTTCGAACCCGAGACGAATCCCAATATTTCTTTGAAGTTAAGTGCTTTATAAGAAATCATAATTTACTCTTGGCCAACTGGGCAAGGTTTTAAGGTCTGATCGCTCTATAATTCTAGAAACCATCCGGGACCCTTGTCTGTATGCCAGTAATTTATTAAAGACTAGCTGAAACGCGCAACTTCGCTTGCGTCGCATAAGAGAATGGGTCAAAATTTTCCCCGTTTTTGTAACATTTTTTACTGGTATTCTTTCTCCTAGTGGTCGTAGCGCGATGATATATAGAATATAGCCTCAATAAATGGGCTATCTAACGGTGAAAGAATTTTTCAAATCGGACCCGTAGTTCCTGAGATTAGCGCGTTCAAACAAACAAACAAACAAACTCTTCAGCTTTATAATATTAGTATAGATTTTTATTTATTGGTACCTTATTATTCCAACGGCTTACATACGTAGTTCGTAACGGTATTGGTTTGGTAGAGAAGTTTAAAAAAGGCTGTTTTTGTGGTGTCATCTGTACAAGTACAGTTAAACACATAACTCAAAAGTACAGTCCAATATACACCGCGTCGCGGCTACACTTGAGGCGAGAATAAATGAAAGTTTTATGATCATCCTGATCTATGGACCAAAAACTTAGGGATCAGCTGTTTTGGACCCTTCGGCCGTGTATGATACCAGAGTTTGGTAACCAGTATCATACGAAGAAAAAATGATCGTTGTAGGATACTGGTATCCAAGTGAGAGGATTTATTATTTTTCTGATACCCTTCATTATGTTTGGTAACCAGTATCCAGTGAGGAATATAACATTCTGCCTATGACACCAACTCGGCAAAACTGTGATAAGCAAAAGGGTTGTTTCCCAACTCAATACTGAGATGAGAACCCTAACTGGTTATGTCATTATCCACTTCTGGTTATATTATGTCCTCTTTCATCCGAGTAAAAGCCATCGGATCGCATACTGTACCTACGCTTATTGTAAACCCTCGCTTTATTGAAAACATACAAGGAAACAAGGAAATAGTTCATGAGTTAAAATTTTTACGACTTCATTTTTAACATTTAGAGTAACACTCACTGTACATCTATAATTAATATTGTGGCAAAGCCAAAAGGTAGATTCGTTTGAGTAGAGTTTTTTCCTGCGGTGCTTGCGACCATCGCTCAATAGTGCTCTTCCTCCTCTCTTCGTAGTGATAAATTCAATTTCTTTACTCATTTTGGACTACAGGCAACGCGGAAATATATCAATGCCGATGACATCATCAGTTGCATACGAGGAGATGTTAAGAATTCACTTGTAATTATTTGATATTTTCCTTAGCTGATACTCGGTTACATAAAAGGAAAAATCTGTATTACTTGGATACCAGTATCCTACAACGATCATTTTTTCTACGTATGATACTGGTTACCAAACTCTGGTATCATACACGGCCGAAGCCGTTTTGGAGATTATACGAGATGTGAGGTAAAAAATGGGGTGAAAATATCGATTTCGTTTTTGCGTTTACTACGATATGAATGAAAAAAACACTAGCATCTATGCAATGATATGTTGTCTATACCTTTTTAGAATTTATTTTAGTTGAGCAGGCTTTTTGAGTGTATCATAATTTCAAACAAAGATTTGTCCCGGGTGGGATTCGAACCCACCAATTATTTTGACATTTTGTCGTTAGAGTCACCATATTTTTCAAAACGTTTAAACGTTTAATAATCCTAACCTTTACTTTTATTTTTATTTAAACTTTACCTCCATTGTACAACTATACTTAATTAAAGATTCGATTTAATTAAATTTTAAACGAAAGAGCTAAGAAATAAAATGGCTAACAGATGAACCGATATCGTTTAGATCTCGAGTGTCGGATATTGTCTGAGACCGCCATCTTTGATTCACATCGGATATTGGAACTGCACTCACACTTCACTTCACAATACACTATTAAATCAAGCTTTTATTTTAAGAAATACATGAAAATATATATTTTTGTTTGGACTTTACTTTCTTATATAATTTAGAGTTTAATAAATATATTATATTTTTATTTCTGCACAAATAATAGCGTAAAAATTATGCATTATTATATAAGCAACGCAGAAGTTCAATATTCAAAGTCAAAAGCCATCATTTTACACTTTAAAAAGCAAGTTATAACTACAATCTAAATTAAATTGCAACTGTGAAAAACATTTTGGAAACAACTTCTTAAACAGACTTCTCAAACAAGTTGAAAAACAACACAGTTAATTAAAAGTGCAGCCATCTTTAAAAACTAACTAATCAAAAGTTTCAAACACGAAAGTATTGAAGATTGAAATGTACAGGTTTTTGTTGCACGCTACTGCATCAAGTCACGACATAAAGCGCGGTTGCGTGATGGGTGCGGGACGGATGCTTGACGGGCGCGGGACGGGCGCGGGACGAGCGTGGAACGGGTGTGTTATGAAACCGGAGTTTAGTACCTATGTACCACTCTTTTGGGTGTCTGAGTATAGTCACAAGCCGTTACGTAGGTAAGAGATAAAACAAAAATAATAATAATGTCATTGCTGATCCGGCTAATGCGCTCAGTTTCTTTAAACCTGGCCAAAGATGCAAGACTTGGTTTATAGTGTACAAGTGTGTGCGCTGGTAACCTTCTAAAATAATCAACAAATTATTGAACAATGCATTAGTTATATAACAAACAAGTTTCATTGCAAGCCGTTTCGGTTTATAACGCGAAGTATTTCGGCATTGATCGTACGGCGGCTTTATCTGCCGTCGGATAAGCCCGAATAAGCCCGATATCCAACATCCAATATTGCAGTTTTAAGTTTCATAGAAATGTTGTATGGAACTTGATTTCGTTGGATTTTTGTACTGCTGGTATTTTTATTGCAGTGGAAAAATACTTTTTGCTCAATGAAGCCGTGTTATTTACAAGCTTTTGTTTGGTTTGTACAGATATTTAATTTAAATCGTATTTTTTGGTAGATGACGTAGGTACTGACGTGATGCAGTGGTTGCAGTCACCAATCAGCTTTTTACGCAGAGGTCGTAAGTTCGTTTTTTATTGGTGTAATTTAAATAGGTATATTTAATGATATTTTACCTAATTGATTTTGTGACTGGTCTGAACATGATCAGTGCAATCATTTTCATTTAAATTATTTTAATTGTTATGTTTAGAGAATGTTCCGTGCTTAATGATATAATTATTACATGTATCAAAAACTCCCACATGGCACTTAAGACCAACGTTTTACGAAATCCATTTAACTTGAAAAAAAATACTTTACCCAAAACTATTTTAGGGTCCCCTAAGTAAATTTCACTTTAAACCACTATTTACAATTCAACTAAGCGCTAATACAAATAAAACTTATAGAGAGCCGCCTATAAAAATACTGAGCAATAAATTGTCTGAAACTGAAAGTCCAAAACTAATAAACTATTTTATTGGTGCAAAGGGCAAACATGAAAACTAAAACCTTTCAAATTCCATTCTAAGTGAAAGTTATTTTAACTAAAGTGCTAAAATATTTACTTTACAAACTTATTTATTCGTCGTGTGAACCAGATTGTGGATAAGTATTTTTTTTTTGTTATATGTATGTATATGCATTTTAGAAAAGGGCGTATCTCACTTAGACATAAACTTAGTCTTTATTGTATGTGCGATTTCAAAAAAGACTTAAGTCACATTACAAAACAAAGAGGGATATGCCCTTTTTAAATTGGTTTTCAATTTAAATGATGATAACCAAAGAAATCTATTATTTTTTTTATTTTTGTTATTCTTCACAACAAATGTGCTCACTTGGTGCCTATATTCTTATTATCACATGTTAGTAGGTGCTCTCAACATACAGTATGATCAGAGACTAATAAATAACCTATTTACATTCGTTTTCCACATCACATAACATAATAGATATTTATTTACCTATCGCTGATTGTTGGCAGCTCCTCGCACGCTCAATACTCTGTCCAACAGAATTGACTTGTTTGCTTGTTCTGTGAATGAGTTCACAAAGGCCACATATTGTATAGTTTGTGATATGGTATAGATTATTGACTAGTATTTATATATAATATTATTACCTAAATAGATATTAGATAATTATTATAATGTACCTACACTATTGTATTGGGGTAAACCTGTAAAAATAGTTGTAAGGATGAATAAATAAATAAATAAATAAATAAATAAATTATTGTATCGACCACATTGTAAATCTTTTGGCGATTGAAATAAGTGGCCGTAAGTGTTTTGCTAGCTCTTCTCATAAGGCTCTTTCCGAGCTAGTGGTTGATTCAGTAATTGGGACGACTATCCCATGATAAGCGTCAACATTTGTCCTTAATAAATAAATTATTTGATTTTGAAAAGAGTTTCCATTGTAATGGAATAAACAAAAATCATAAACAATGTGATTTTTTATCATTAACTTCCAAATTGCCGAAAATTGTCAAGTATCCACCGAGTCCAATTTATTTGCAATATCCTGTGATAATAAAAATAAAATAACACGTGTCTTGCTCAACGCGGGGCATCTTCAATTTAAATCATGTGAAATATATTTACTTACAAGCAATCTTCAAAATCCGTTACGAAAGGATTGAGTAATTTCCTGCAAAATTTATTGGAAATTTGAAAATAATTTGTCATAAAAAAATACCTGCTAGTTATGATTGTGAAAGTCTGTCTGTAACAGATGAGAATTTTACATTTAATCTCCTGACTGATTTTTATAACACTTTACGTGGAGTTAGGGATTTTTAAATTCTTTATTACTTTGGCCAAATAACTCGCCAGCGCTAACTTAGGTATTTGCTTCTAATTGTTTTCGAACACTACAATTTAGAGCCGCTCTATGTTACTTTTTACTTAATTATTTATTACACTGCCTTTGTCATCTATATACATATATGACTGCTCATCTCCAAGTCTTAGGTTTGAATATTTAGGCATACTAAAATAATGTCAAACTCACCCTTAGTTGAGTAACGGTGCACGGTAAATGGCAATAAGCTCGCATGAGACTAAAATTATAATTATGTTAATAGCAAAACGTGGATGATTTTGATGAATCTATGCCTACGCCTTCCGGTGAAACAGGCATAAAGATACAAAAAAACATTAAACCTATAGTTGCGAACATAGCTCACAAGAAGCTTTTTTTAAGCGCAATTTACACTTAACACCTATTTCATTAATAGTCTAAGCGTGCTAGCTTAGTTTGATAACCCGTCGCTACTTTGCATTTTATGATTGGCGTTGTCGACGCAGGTTGTCCACTAATAAACCGGCTAGCGTGCCGACGGTTCAACTCACCGCTAACATGTAATTTGATTTGAAAATTGAATTTAATTAGGTGTTTGAATTAATTTCATGCTGCTTCATAATGTTGCACGATAGCACGATTCTCTACAATGGGAATCGAGTATCGAAAGTTTGACAGTTAAAATGTACTGCCAAAATAGTTTCTAAGACGCCCGCTAGAGGAGCTGAACCGTATGTTATACAAAATTTCTCAATAGCTAGCCGGTTGTCGTTAGTCGATAGTGGTAGAGAATTGTGGTTGTGTGTTGAAAGACTTCTGAATCTTCATACGTAGATTTTTGTAGTAGTAGTTCAGTGCTGTAAGAATCACGTAACTGTGATCTGTGGTATATTATAATGCAAAAGTCTAGAAGTATGCTTTTTTCGCTTTTGTATCTAAACCATTTAACTTATTTTAAAACATACACAGATGATAATAATAATATCAAGCCTGTTATACTTAAAGGCGCAGAGTTGTATGAAATACATTCTTCTTCATAAATTTTAAAACTGAATTAGAACAAGGCACTTCGATCGTGGAGCCCTCTGCTAGAGAAAATGCTTAAAACAGGCAAACTGAGTCTTTGTTTCATAATAACATAAACAAAATATCCCACATAATGAAATGATTAAAGCACTGTAGTGTAATAATTCAGTATATTTCATGCATAATTCACTGAGTATTGTTGAGTTAAGGCCCACTAAATGTACACAGCGTTTAACGTAACATCTGGCTTCCAATTACACCGTATGTATTCATTTTATGGAGATTGTACCACGGTTGACGATTTTACTGGCTTCCATTGTAATGTAGGGTGTTTTTTGTTTTTGTTCAATTGATTATTTTAGTTTAAAGGATATTTTGTTTGAATTAGTCGATTGTAGAGTATATTATTATTAATATAACTTGCGTGTATGTCCATACAGAGATAGATTTATTGCGAAATAGCGGCCGATTATGCAACTGATAGCTGGACAAAATAAAAACTGGTTTTGAAAAGTTTTAAGTCCCCAATCCGCACTTAACCAGAGTGGTGAACTCAAGGAATAACCCGTCCCTTATTGCACGAGGAGACCACTGCCCAGAAATGGCACATTAAATTAATGAATTAAATTTATTTATTGTTTCATAAACCGTGTTCGGCGTTCGGCTTAGCCGTGATTCAGCATTCAAACAGACAGCAAAACCTTCATTTTTATATGATTACTAAAGAATATTACAAAGTGTTAAATCAACAAACATAAAAAACCCAAGCTAATGAGCAATACAAAGCCATGTTGATGTCTTGGTCGTTCCACCGACCGCAGAGCTACGTCCGCGTGAATAATTCATCATGTCTGTAACCCTCGCACTAAGCTCAGATCAATAAAAACACCCTGTGAATTGAATAAACCAGTTCACGTTATTGTGTGAGTTCAAGTGCCTATTTTGTCCCACTACTGAACACGGACGAATTTCGGACTAGTATCAAAAACAAGTAAAGAGATTTTTTAGAGTCGGTTCATTGAGCATCGAGATTTTGCCTCAGGTCAATAAAATACCCTGTGAGTTGAATGGACTGTTTCACGTTATAGTGTATAATAATATAGTGCATAATATAGTTATAGTGTAAGGTCAAGTACTCATTTTGTCCCACTACTGGGCACAGAGGAACGAATTTCGATCGTGACTATCTTTAACTTTGTATGCTATGTACCGAATTTCCTACTATTGCCAACTATCAAGTTTCAAGAAATTTGAAAAATTGATCAACACTAGCGTATTCCACCAGAACATTTATTTTTCATGCGGTCTCAAATAGGCTATTTCATATTCTCTACAGTCATTACAGTGGAAAACCGAAAATTTGATATTAAAAAGTATTGCCAAAATAGTTCCTACGGAGCCCGGTAGAGGCTCTTAACAGATTTTCGTACAAAATTTCTCGATAGTTAGCCTGTTGTAGGTAGTGGATAGTAGTAGAGATTCGAGCTACCGATGATGAGATCTCAGGTACAATTTCTTGGTAGGGCACGGTCTTTTTGGGGTAAGTATTTTAATTACTATTAGAATATTATAAATAAATTTGGAAGCATATCTACATATAATAGGCTCCTCTTGCATGCTGAAACGGGTATGTGAGTATTTTCATACATCTCTATCGAATGTTACAAGCATGATGTAATAAACTTTATCCTATAAATTTAACTAATCTCACAAATCAATCTTTTGCTAACCACATTAAAATGTAAAGCCCAAATGATTATAATAATTATATGATTTTCAAATGCATGTAAATTTAAATCCAACCGAGACTACTTGAACAATAAAAAATCTTAATACTAAGGTAAGAAGTAAAATAAACGTAGCAAGTAGAATAACTAAGTTTTTTTCCTTCCGTCTCAGAAACTAAGAACAGTCCTGGTTAACTTTCTTTAAAACTATCTTGAGACACATAATGATATCGTTTAAATTCAAAACTAAGTCGGCATTTTTAAGTTAAAGAAATGTATGTTTTTGTCCGTACGAGACCAGTGTCCAGTAACAGTAATACGGTACTTGACTCGGTTAACTAAAAATTATATTTTCCGCACTAAGAATTGCCTTTGTGGTGCGGTGACTTTTACAAACATACAAAGTGCAACCAGACTCAAAACAACTATTTGTCGATCGCACTAATAATTGTTTCGTGTAGGAATCGTACCCGAAACCTCCCGACTCAATGCTAGTAGCGTAGCGACCTTAAACACTGCGCCACGGAAGCAGGTAGAGGAGGCACGAAAGTTAAATGCTGTAGCTTGATTCTCAACTACTATCAACTACCGATAACCGGCTAGCTATCGAGAAATAAAAAAATAATATAAATAAACTTAACCCATTACTGTCCTAAGTGCTGAGCAAAGAACTCCTTCTCGTAATGAGTGAGTGTTTAGGCCTTGAGCCCAACACGCTGGCCAATTGCGAGTTGGGGACTGTGCATACCTTCACTGTTCTGAAGAACTCTCAGGCATGAAAGATTGCATCACGATATTTTCCTCCGCCGTTGAAACAAGTGATAATTAATAACTTCGAAAAGTCATTGGTGTGGTGCCTCGGGTACGAACTTGCAACCACTTGCGTCGAATTTACCAACTTATATCGGCTATCACTGCTTTTTATCGAGAAATATTGGATAGTGCTCCGTAAGAACGGTACCATAAAGTGTTGCGGTAAAGATGCGATCACTTTGTCAGATTACTTATCTAGTGGATTGCAATGGTGCATTTGTAAATTGAACAAAAAAACCAAGCCTATTTTGTGTGGAAATCCGAACCAATCTCTCAAATTGTTCCTAATCCAATGTTTTATTTCAGAAATGCGGAAAAAGTATTCCAGAATTTCTATTTCCTGAAAAAAAATTGAAATGTATTCTTTCGAGCTTTTATTTGTAGTCCAACAACTTACTAGAGGGCCTTGGTACGCAGATTTGGTGAATATTTTAACCATGATAATTGATAGAGTCGGCTTCCAGCCTTACCACAATTCTACATGAAGCAGCTTATCGAACCTTCACAACCCAGTTACATGGAAAATAACAAAATACCCTTCGGTAGGACAGGTTCACACTTTCAAGTTTCTGACTACCGGTAACGTCTACCAAAGATCTTTGAAAACGACAGCAAGAACCCACAATTTAACGTGACCTACAAAACTTGGACTTGATATGTATAATATGGTCACCCATCTACAAAACGTCGGCAAGCGTAGCTTAACCTGAGAGATCGAGCTGCGTGGCTGTTGTTACTTAGCCTCGCGCTCCTTTACTAAGTTGTTGGACTATATTACATTTTCACAATTCTCTTGGAAATTCGATAAATTGTCTCATGAAAGTGAGACTTTACTTAAATGCTAAGTTTATTTACGTTGCAGCTCAGAAATATGGCGCAGACAGCAGCCGGGAGCTTCACAGGATGAAAGTACACATTTTATTAAATGTTGGAGAAATTTTTGAATATTTTTGCTGAAGTCTGCGTTTTATAATAGTTTTAGAAGTTTTTTGTGATACAATAAAATAAATAATAAATTTAACCCATTAATGTCCCACTGCTGGGCAAGGGTCTCCTCCCGTAATGAGGGAGGGGTTAGGCCTTGAGTCCACCACGCTGGCCAAATGCGGGTTGGGGACTTTGCATGCCCTCAATAAATGTATTAAACAAATTTTTAGGCATGCTAGGTTTCCTCACGATATTTTCCTTCACCGTTGGAGCATGTGATAATTATAATTATTTCTAATACACACATAACTTCGAAAAGTCATTGGTGTGTTGCCTCGGGTTCGAACCTGCGACCACTTGCGTGGGAGGTGTCAACTTATACCACTCGGCTATCACTGCTCTACAATGCTGTGATACAATAATACTTATTAATTTGACATCTAAGTTTTATTCGTTAAATAGCTGCTTCACTTAAATAATAAATAAGGATAACTTCAATAACAAAATTATAGATCAATACTTATGTATCGTATAGTCGCCTAAATACGGCCATCGTGCTATTTTTTTTTCAAGAACCTGTACCTAATGTATGACATCTTCTATGATGTGATCGATTATGGGTCCGAATCCCGAGTTGAAAAGTCCTATTGATATTCTTAACAGTAACACAGAATTAGGTAGCGTGCCCGGTATATAGCAAAGACCACCAACTCCCTATCACATGAGACAGAATTATTTCAAACACTACACTTCGAATTTAAGATAGGTAAAGTTACAAATCAAAAAAAACGTTCCAAAAATTATTTTTCTGACTCGTGTAGAAAGTTACATTCCTTGAAAAGTGTTAAATCGAAACATTTGAAAACAGTCTCAAGCACCACATTATCAGGGCACTTGTGAAACAGTACAGTCTACAGACCGTCTCGATGCACAAATACATTTGTATTTTGTATTCAAACGGTACTGTATTTACTTTTGAAGTCTTCCAGTCTGGGGTGTAAACTGAATTACTTTTCGATAAGTTTTATGTTTAATGTATATAAAACTAGTTCTTGCTCACAACTTCGTCCGTAAAAAGCATCATATGTAAATTTATCAATTAATCCTATATTTATTATGAACTAAAAGTGTGGTACACTTCTTAATTTCCGTTATTTCTTTTCATCTTTTTTTCATTTTATCAAAATCCGTTGTAGTACGTAGTTTTTGCGCGTAAGAGTAACAAACATAGAAGTTAAACTTTACGTATACGAGCATAGAACTGGTTTCCATCCGCGACTTCGCCTTCGTAAATAGGTTTTCCGTAGTATAAAGAACCCTATGCGTAGGTTATAACCTATCTGCGTACCAAATTTTATCAAAATCCGTTTTGCAGTTACTGCTTAAAAGAGTAACAAACATACATAAAAACTGCTGCATTTATAATATTTATAGGATCTTTTACTATTAAGAGAAATGCTTCGTACTTTATTCAATGTTCTGAAATATTGTGATTCGAACAAACTTATATTTTCTTGAACTAAAAGAGAAATATTGCGAAGTTTGTAACTTTAGTTTCCTTGCTCTTATTTCCTTCCACTTAACTTAAATTCATGTCTGTCGTTGAAAACTTGAAGCCATTTATTTAGGTACATACACGATAAATTAAATTTAAAATATTTTTTTACTACGACTATATTTTATCGTAATCCAAAAATGTATTAAAATGATACAATTATATTATTTTGGTTTCAAAATACAACAACAATTAGGCCTTATTTTGTTTGTAACAATTTTATTTGTTAATTTTTTTTTTTTATAAAATTGTATACAATTTTATTTATAATTAAAGTTATCATTATACCGAAATTAAAATAATATCGAATAATGGGGAATTAAGTTACACTGTGTTTCGGTATATTATATTTTATTCAATGCCGAAATTTTGAGTCTATAAAATACAAATATCTTTTAATTTAATACCTATTAAATAATTCATTTTATTATAATTAGACTTAAAGCATAATAATAGTAGGTACCTAGTCTTTTTAAATATTTTTTTGTCATTGATAAAAACTTGAGAAACTTATTTATTGCAAAAGTACGTCTAAGTCTTTGACCAGAATCTTTTTATTCAAAACTAAAAAAAGGGTTTTATTTGATTTTTGTAAAAGTAAAAAAAACCCTTACGTTTATCAAACTAGTTAGAACCGGTTCGAACTAGTTTACCCAACCCTTTATGTAAATGGGAAGTGTGTCACCTTCCTCGTTAGTTCAGTCGATATCTTGACTACTGATCAGGTACGAGGTTTGATTCCCAAGTTGTATGTAGTGTTTTAATAAAATATTCAAAAGTGATTTGATTTTCTTCTTAGAAATTTTATTCTTTCATTTTTATTATCTGTAAAAATCTGTTCAGTAGTTTATCTGAACAAGTGATAATTATAACTTCGATAAGTCATGGTGTCTTGCCTAGGGTGCGAACCCTCGACCACTTGCGAGGCAGGAGCCTTTTAAACCACTCGACTATCACTGCTGTCAATAAATAACTTTAATGAACCAATAGCGCAATTATGTATTTGACATTTAAAATGTACTGCTAAATTAGTTCTTACGGAGCCCGGTAGAGGCACTAAACAAATTTTCGTGTAAAATTTCTAGCCGGTTGTCGGTAGTCAATAGCAGTAGAAAATCGAGCTACAGCTATAATAATATAGCACAATTTGTGGTATGTTCTACAACACGTGGCTTTGCCGTTACTATCGTAATATCGCGACATTTGTCGTCCGCAGGCGACAGCTGGCGACATCTGGTTTTTGTCGCGCAACATTACTGCACCAGTTCCTAGTTTTATAACATTTAAAGCTAGACTAATGTTTGTAGAACTTAGCTTGATTTAAGATATGTTTTTATTGTTATCATTTCCTCTGTCTGTTCGCGTCTGTTTTCCTCAAAATTCACCGAATGCGACATTAACTTTTGCGTCAAACGAGAAGGAGGGCTATCATGTATCTCAGTTGATAACCATTTAAAAGCTATTATGCTGTACATTGTTTTCTCTCTTAGATTCTAGCAATTAACACGTTTTATCAAAGCACCAATGTACTGAATAGTGACCATCAATTTGACGTACTCTAGTTATCAACTGAGATCCGTGATACGGGTCATAAAATATACTACTTTTAACCAAAACTGACAAAATTCGGATACTAGTACTACTACGTAGGTACTTCCGCGTGTAATAGACGCTTCAGAAGGCTTCTAAAGTGAAGACATTATATAAAAGCCTTTAAATTAATTACGTCATCAAATTAAGACTGCACTATCGCGGGGTAAGACCCTATTTCATGTTACACGATTTTTTTCCCGCGGCTCCGCTCGCCTAGAATTTGTATTTTTAAATTCGACTTTGGGTATGAATATAGAGAGTTCTTTTTAGAAATTCTCTTTACAAATCTATAATCTTTCTATGTCAATGTCCTCCGGCTACTTATGCGGCTATAAGCGTTATGTCTATCTATTTGTTATGAGTAAATGGCTAAATTGCTGAAGCGCATTTAGCTAATAATTATTATTAGCACTTATTTTTAACTACCATGTGAACAGGTTATTTTTTAACTTAACCAAAAAACATTTACTGCGACATCGAGTCGCAGCGTAAGCTAGTTTTTAATAAATACAGAATGTTTTACGCCCGTGTGTATACACCTACCTTTACAAAACAATTAACAGTCTAGCCAATTCAGTTAGGCCTATTGTGTCTATAGAACTAAATAGAACTGAAATAGAAATAATAGCAAGAAAATTGCTTTCATCTAAAGGCACTATTGTAATTGTACTAATTGTAGTTAACGAATTCTATATAAGTCTGGTAATTCAATAATTCGGTTACTAGTACCAGTAGGTATAGGTATATTTTAAACGCGAAAGTTGCTAGTTGTTACCGTTTTAAGCAAATAATATCGGACGGATACATACAATACATAGTTTTGCCCTAAGAAATCTTTATTTGGGCACGTTGTCGCGAACGAATCCCGGTTTATTAAAAACAGCCTGGTGACAGACAGACCAACACACAGACAGCCAGTGAAGTCCTAGTAATAAGAATAAGGGTTTTACCCTTTGGGTACGAGAACCCAAAAAATAATCAGAGAAATTAAGAACGTCCTCCTTTTTGAAGTCGGTTGAAATAGTCCAAAAGATAGACTCGCTTATGTGATACAAAGGTAATTTTTTTATGAAACCTTGAACTATAGTTCAAACTTTGATTTAAATATACTTTGAAGTCAATGTACTAAACTACGTGTATTTTTATATGAAACCGATATTTTCCGATTATTTATTCATAGAGCACGATAACTAGTCACGTCAGTATATTATAATTAACTACAGTGACATTAAAAATATTATAGGTCGTTGACCTTAAGTGACGTGGTTATTATAAATAGAAAAAAAACAAATCTCTTAACTTTAAGAAATAAGTTTCCACAGTTTTGTTTATTTGATAAATAGTAATCATTACAAATACAGTTCAGATAAAATTAATCGATGCTGACTGGCTGAGCGTTTCTGCCGAACTTGGCTTATCTTACTTGGCTGCCATAAAAACATTAGGATATTAAAATTGGTGACAAAATATTTTCAAGTCAAAAACAAGTTACACACGAGCAAATTTAGTTTAGTAAATTTTTTGTAAAAAAAACTACAAATATTGACACTGATTGTTTTATGTATATGTTACTGTAAAAGCCCGAACTGTGGTCAATCCTAAGATTTTCCGGTAAAACCTAGGAATAATCAACTCTCAATGGTAAAAGTCCGAACGTTCTTTTATTTCGAATTTTTACCACCATTTAATTTAGAATTTACTTCAAGGGCATTGTAAATATATAATTACAAACATAAATAGTAACAGAACATTATGATACACACAACACATACATTCTCGTTCACTCTATTTCCGTACACCATAGGTCAGTATTAACATTGTTTCAGAGTCGATATTGATGAAAAACCGTAAACATCCGTAGTAAAAGGTCGTAACGTGGTAATGAATCAGGTTAGATTTGTCGATGCCACGATAAGAATACTACACCTGATTGCGTGCCCTTGGTACGTAACACACGCGATCTACACTCTTAACCCCTACCATGGTCAAGAATAAAAAACCGTAAAAAAAATTATATTATCGTTTTTCTCACTTAAACTTTTTTTGTTGTTAAATTACCAATTACTGGTATAAAAAACTAAATTATAGAGAACTAGCGTATGCACGTGATTCCCTTTGAATAAAATATTGAATTGAACTATATTTATTTCAATTTACCTAGTTTAATTCAAATTAGTGTCGAGTATTGTTTTATTTTCGGGATTAAACTTTAAATGTTGTAAAATTTTAACAGAATTTCTTCGGTCGTATTTCTGGAAAAGAGGCAGTATTATCTGATTTTTTTATAGTACCTACATGCATACAAGCGATTTATGCAATTTTGGAATTTATTTAATACAAACTATTTATGTAGGTAATTTGTAAAATATTGCTCTGCAACGTTTAACGTATTTTAACGCGCACAACTGTTTATGCTCACACAGGCTAAAAAATGCGACATCGTCACATTCTAGCTGAGTTCGCAAAAAATTTGGCCATACAACAAATTATTATACACAGCTCTATGAAATATTCACACACACCCGTTTAAATATACATAACTTTTTATATAAAAAAGGCAGTCAAACGTAGAAACACATTGAGTAAACATTGAGAGCAAACCACAAGCACTTTGGCCACAGTTTACACTTTGAACGCAAATGTTTTAGCCGTAACCCGTCCAAACTGTGTGATAGTTACACTTAGTCAAACGTAAACGCGCCAGTTTGCGTTTAAGTTTAGTGTTAGGTGCAAACCTTGCGCTATTGGATCGACGCCAGGTGCTTCACGTGAACCAGGGAAGTCACGTACCGATGAATAAGTGCAGAATTGAATTTGAAATATTTGTGTTTGTTACGTAATAATATTAAGGTGCTTGAAAATATTTGCAAACACATAATATAGTGCTTTTCGATGTTCAGCTACGGCGGTTAGTTTCATTGAAAATAGCCAACTGTAGCGCGATTGACTACAGAATCTCAAAAAAATACACTGCAGAAATAGTTCTCATGGCACCCGCTAGAGGCGCTGTTCAGATTTGAATACATTTAATTTTCGATAGCTAACTGATCGTCGGTAGTTAGCAGAAATCTCTGTGCTGGACTTTAGTTATAGTGTCCAAGTGTGTGTACAATACAGGTATATTTTCTATTTTTGTCACTGAGGCGGTTTACGGATAAGAAAATCAAAGAACTGTATCATATCAATAAATAAATAAACTTTGGCTTGATTCATTTTGAAAGAAATCCCAACAATGACAGGTATAATGTTCACATTTTTATTCCTATCAGTATCCTTTGCTTAAAAAAATATACCATTTTTTTGGGACAATATTCATGAGTTAATTATGAATGTAAAAATATACAGCACCAGGCAAAAATAATATCACATTGTCTGTTTTGAATGAAACAAAAAAGAACAAACGACCACATCTGTGGTTTTAGCTGTTTTATACATCATGCATAAATATGCAATTTTGAATAGATTGTTACTCTTTTTTAAATTAATACGATGTGCTGTAAATTAAATAGGCTTTAACGCACTTGTCTTCAAAGACAAATGAAGGGTTAAGTTGAGAAATTAAAACGGTATTTTATGTGAAGTCTAATGAGAAGAGATATTGAGATAGATTCTTATTTTTAGTTCTTTGTTGCTCTTTGTTGTGTTATCGTCTTGTTACTGAAACATTGACATTGTTAAAAACTTGTTAGTCCTCCTTTTACGTATGCTAGGGGGCGCTGATCAATTTTCTGTGAAAACAATCTCTAAATCAGAATAATTAACTTGATAACACTATAAAATAAACACTTTGAGATACTACTGTCTACCTCTATATAAACACGAACAAAAAACTCAAAACCAACTTTTTCTACTACCCACATTTTCTTGCATTACCCTCATTCCGCGGGGAACCGGGGAGTTTCCGTATACGTCGATTAATCTCCCCCCTTCCCGAGAATGCGAGAGACATGTTATAAAATTGCCTTGACAAATTATATTCAATTTCATGCTCTACATTTTATTCCTTAACTCGGCCCTGAGGACTCAGAGACGGATGTATTACAATCATGTTCCTTGTTATATTATTATGTAGATAGGCAGAGAAAAATGCAGATGTAGTACGACCATTATTTTTAAAATGCTGCTGCTTTAACGATGAAGGAAAATGTTGTGATGAAACCTTGCATGCTCGAGTTTGTGGATGAATGCAAAGTTTGCCATTATAGCGGACTCAGGACGTGCAGTTTTGACTTCTACAGAAATTAATAATAAGTACAAACACAAAATTTATTTTATTTTATCGTATATTTAGTGGTAAACAGGTTTATTGCTAGACAACAACTGGGAATTTGTAAGAGTATTATTATTTATAGTTTTAATAAAAAATAATTTATTTTATTCCACACCCATTTTTTTTTACAGTGACAACCATACTAAGCCTGCCTATTCCGTGGTTATTCATACATATTTGGTAGGCTACGTTTATAATATTTATTTACCTAATTACATAGCCTACAACAAACCCTTATCTCAGAAGCTCGATTCCCGACTACCTTGTCGTCGAGAAATATTCTGAAAATCTGATCAGCGCCTCTGACGGGCGTCGTAGGAACTATTTTTGGCAGTACAAAATTGCGCTACAGGTTCTAAGAAAAAGCTACATAGTGTGTCAAGGATTCGTCTGAATAGTGCATAAATAATCGCCGTCTCGGACTTTATCTGCCTTACAAAGTAATTTAAGAGGATTTGTGACTAAATCCGTCCTTCTCACTAAATTATTTACTGAGATAACTTTTATTTAGGAGTTTTTGATGTGTTAGCATAGTTTGTTTTCTGTAGCTCATTCATTTATAGAGTGAGGTAGAATTGGATTTTTAGTAAAAAGCGTTGGAAAATTGTCATTTATGTGATTCTAAACTTGTTTTTTTTATGTTAGGATAATTATTTTTAAAAAATCGGTTCGGGAAAAATCCTTACGTAGGTTTACATTACTAGAATAGCTTATTACTTGAAGCTCACAATCTCTAGATATGCAATACTTTGCATACGTGTACGCACTACTACGCATACGCAATTAAATAACATTTATATCAGTTATCTATATATACATATACTAATATAATAAAGCTGAAGAGTTTGTTTGTTTGTTTGTTTGAACGCGCTAATCACAGGAACTACTGGTCCGATTTGAAAAATTCTTTCAGTGTAAGATAGCCCATTTATTGAGGAAGGCTATAGGCTATATAACATCACGCTACGGTCATTAGGAGCGGAGTAGCAACGAAAAATGTTACAAAAACGGGGAAAATTTTGATTCATTCTGTCTTATGTGACGCAAGCGAAGTTGCGTGGGTCAGCTAGTTTCATATATAATGCATTTTGTATAAATATACTAATAAAAACAACCCTGTAATTACCTGTGAGACAAAACGCATAGTAACTTTGACACCAAGACGCGCACAGTAGAACAATCGACTTACAAGTGAGTTAGAGAACTGGTAGTAATGTGTAGTAGGTAGGGTTGTCCATTAGCAGTATTAAAGGGTGAACCTTGGCTCTCACTATAATGTGCACGAGCGTGCTCAAAGTGAAGATGACGAACGTCACGGTGGAGTTATGACGTCACTCCTTGTGTTGACAACTTCAGGGGATTAATTGAAATGGTTATTTATAGAGATAAGACGTTTCTTAAGCTTTTATTGACGGTTTCTTCATGTTTGTTTAAGACCTCTCTAGAAAATGTAATTTTAAAGATTTTTTATACAATACCCTTACTTAATATACTGGATAGCCTCACTTAGTATAAGTAGAATCCATACTCTTAACTACATATATTATAGTAACCCACTCAAAATGTAAAATCAAAATACATTCTTAGAATCATGCAACACTGTACATTTCTGTTTAAAAATCACTGTATTGATTTTGTAATTTCGATTTAATATCAAAGATACTAAGCATAACATACGTCAAGAATCTTTTCGTGCGTTTTGTGGCTTAGAATCTATACTAATATTATAAAGCTGAAGAGTTTGTTTGTTTGTTTGTTTGAACGCGCTAATCTCAGAAACTACTGGTCCTATTTGAAAAATTATTTCAGTGTTAGATAGCCCATTTATCAAGGAAGGCTTTAGGCTATATAACATCACGCTACGGTCATTAGGAGCGGAGTAGCAATGAAAAATGTTACAAAAACGGGCAAAATTTTGACCCATTCTCTTAGGTGACGCAAGCGAAGTTGCGCGGGTCAGCTAGTTATTTATAAGCACATAGATCGCACTGAAGTTAACCAGTGGTTTTTTTACGTAAACCCTAGTTATCCCAAGAGATTACTTTCGACTTGTAGGTTGAAGTTTTACGTTCCAAAAACTGTCGAATGAATGCCGTAAAAAGTTTTATTTATGGCACCCAAAGGCTTGCATTTGATGGGAGTTTTTCACACCTTGTTCGTGTTTCACTGTGAATATTATGTGTACTTTGACACCACGCAATAATATTTGTAGACTAGCTGACCCGCGCAACTTCGCATGCGTCACTAATAAGAGAGAATGGGTCAAAAACTTCCCCGTTTTTGTAACATTTTTTACTGGTACTCTGCTCCTATTGGTCGTAGCGTGATGATATATAGCCTATAGCCTTCCTCGATATATGGGATCTAATCTAACACTGAAATAATTTTTCAAATCGGACCAGTAGTTCTTGAGATTAGCGCGTTCAAACAAACAAACAATCAAACAAATAAACTCTTCAGCTTTATAATATTAGTATAGATGTATAACACTTTCGAGTATTGAGGTGCTATCAAAAATTGTCGTATCGACATTGATCTCCTCTAGCGAGTTTAAAAAAAAGGTACATGATGGTATTTTTTTATGTAACTAACTGGTAGAGTCGATACGATTGTATCAAGTTTAGGGAATTTCGAAACAAACTTAATAATCGAATAGTTAACTAAGCTAAAATGATCGATAATATTGAATTTGTTGCAATGTGCAACAAATTCTTGTATACAGAAGCTACTAAATATAACTAACAATCAACAATTGTGTTAACATGTTTTTGGAGTAAAAGTAATAATCGTGAAATCACTCGATAAAATAGGTATCTTTCTAATTACTTGTTGTTCTTTATATTTAAATTTTATACAACTTTAAAATGACTTAGAACCTTACAATTTCACGACATAATAACTTGATAAATATTGGTAAATAAATCCGGTAACCGGTACCAAACTATATCCCAATAACTCAAAAGGCCCGACAGACTAAATCAGTGTGTCAAAACTTTAACTAAATTATAACAAAACTCGGTAACAGTTAATTGTAACAAAACAACAATGATTAATGTTGTTATTGTCATAAATTTGGGAAAAACAACAGCTTTGGGAATAAATTTACTAATTGATAAGACACGCTGATGTTGTTTTGATGTAACGAATAGTAAAAAAAATTACTCCAAAGTGATTTTTAAAAGAAGATTTTTGTGATAAAATAGTTTTGATCCGAATTCTGTAGAGATTTGGAGAACTTTGCCGTGAAAAGTAGAGGGGAAAAATGCGTTTTTGTGTATGGAAGAAAAACTTTATACAAGCAGTTCGACAGTGGTATGTGAAACGCGGTACATTATTTTCAATTGACAATGAGACTAAGTCGATATAAATCTCTCGTTCGAAGGTTGCAAGATGAAAACGAAAACTGTACGTGTTTTGCAATGTACCCTTTATGTACTTGATGGTCTTGACTCAAGGCCTGACTCCTCCCACAGAAGTAAGTTTTTTTTTTTTTACCTACAATTTTTCGAGGCTTCAGTCACTCGAGGCGACTATGCCAGCCTCATGGGGAAAATCGAAAGAATTAAACTCTAATTAACTTCATCTCTCATTTGTTCATCTTTCATTCATTAGTAATAGTTGAAAATTAAAATGGACCCCATCTATTTAAACAAAGTATCGACGATATAATATTCTAATTTCAATATAAAGTCCCCAAAGTCCCCAAACGACAATACAAGGTACAATCCACATCAGTTCAACTATAGTTCGTTGTACAAACAGTGTTTATTTGCACAGAATGTCATTACCGAGTGTCAATAGAATGTGCAGTGTCAAACGTGTTTGCTACGCGGATTATTCACACCGATACACATATAATACTATTTTAAGTATATAAATGTGTATTTTAAGTAGTATTTAGTTTTTTAAATTTTGAATAAATTAACAGTTTGTTTAATTTTTTTTTTCATAATGTTATTTTTGGATGTAACCACATTTATCAGTCGATTGTCAATCAATGTTACTGATAAGTTAGGATCGATAATGGATTGACTGACTTTGACAAACGATTGTCTGACAAACAAACAAACAAACAAACTCTTCAGCTTTATAATATTAGTATAGATAATTAAAATTTTATTGAGACATAGAATACATTACTTTTTGTTCACCCTACTAATGGTCTGGGCCCTAGTCGAAACTAGTTCTAAGGTATTCTGAACGATAGATTGTAACATATTATTGATTCTAGTTGGCCTAAGGGTGGTTTTAAACTATTCAGATTGATTTTGACAAAAAGCAAACTTCAAATTGTGAAACTATTTGTGGTTTGTAAGCTGCCGATATGACTAATTATTACAGCTTGAACTAACCAAAAGTAAGTTTGTATCCGAAAGGTCATTAGTACTAACATAATTATGAAACTTATAAATTATATTATAATACCTAAACTTAGTTTATAACCCACAGCTTTGTCCAAGATTTTTTTAAGAAGATAAAAATAAAAATAACCTATTACTGACTGCTGGGTAAGGAATTGCTCTTGGATTGAAAGTCCTTGATTCCACCAAGCTAGCCAACTGCGGTTTGGGGACAGTGACTAAATAACTATTCACTATGACAGAATTCAAAAGACTTGTATTTAAAGACCAATGCCCAAAATCAATAATAGCTTTGCAATCCCCCACGTTATTCGAAACGATTTTAATAAAAATTCAAGGCTCAACAGCGGACCGCAATGCAATCAAAGTAACCATTTGGTCCAATCGCAGTCGGTCGCATTGTATCGACGGCCCAATGGCCCGGGCCCAATAGCCTTCTTTTTCAACGACGTAAAGCCGGCGGTTTATCACGAAACACGATTGCCCCCGAATCCTGAAGTTATTTCGGTAAATCGACTTCGTTTGTTCATGTCGCCTTGGTACATAGACGACATGGATCTTGAAGAATTAGACTTAAGGTGTTTGAGATGCTTTGATACTCTTTCTAGTGTTATAAATGAGAAGCTCCATATAGTTGTAAAGTAAGTTCATGTTCTACGTTTGTAAAAATACCGTGAAAGAATTTCAACCAAAACAAAGTACGTAAACAAAGCTTGGTGCGGTCATTCTATAGATGGATGACCACATAGGTACATTTTTTGAACGGCTATGTGCATTAGAGAGCACGTAAAAATCGTGCCTTTACGCAATGACAAAGGCCTTTGAACAGCCTGATCAACTTTGACACTAGGTTGACCACTAACCACGCGGCAAAATAAAATAAAAGTGATACATTTCAATAGTTTTTACAATGGCTTGTGTTTTATCTAGTGGAAAAGTACTTGAAGCCTCTCGACCCATCGTAAAATATGCAGTAAGGGTGGCCGGTGTAAAAATGTCCAGCCATTTGTCGTCATCGGACCGAAGCCACACGAAGGTACACGAAGCTTCCCGAAGGTACACGAAGTTTGCCGAAGTTACACGAACCGAGTCGAACTGTTTCCATAACCTTTGGGAACAGCGCTGTTTACACTGTCGTTCTGTTCTGTAGGGCTGCCTCGTAAAATGTCTACATGTCAAATGGACGGCAAGATTGCAAGTGTGAAAATGTTTTCGAAAGGCGAAATGGTAAATATGTTTGATCTGGACACATATTTATAAATTTTTGCATGTCAAGTATTTGGTATATCAATTTTAAATGAATTTAGTAACTCAAAGTATAATCTCTCTTTAATGCCGGGAGAAGATCCTTACCCACCATTGGGACAGTAGTTTGTGATTTTTGTTTGCATTGCTAATCGTATAGTGGATGAAACTACTATTTTTTAACATTAATTCTTCATCTAAATTGTACTTCTTCTGTGTGTCGTATGTTTATAATATGCATAAACATATTATGGAAAATTCTAAAGAAACCACCAAATGAGATATTAATGGTTGAATTTTCATCATCGTCATCTCGTAAGCCTTCTTCCATTAACCTCAAAATTTCAATACTAGAGACCATATACCGAACTTCAATATATTATAGGCCATCAACACACAATAAAGAAACTATTTGTGTGTTCGCCCTCTAGCCAATAATGTATCCACAGCGTTATTGAGTGAGCTAGTCAATAAGGAGCGTCGGGAGGGACCGGCACGCAAAATATTTACATACCGAGGTAAGGAGGTAACAGACCTCCCTACTGACGGCCTCGGAATTAAGGTAAAACTGTATTGTACCATATAGAACGTCTAAAGTGTGAAGCCGCGCGTGTTTGTAAACTTGATAGTCGTTTTCGTGATCATTAACCAAAAATTTGCTTGTTTTTCAATGTAAAAGCATCGATCAGATCTTTGGTAAACAAACTATGTTGTATTATCTTGGATATATTAAAGGCTTCCGTCGCGAACAGACCAAATAAAAGGCCGTTACCGTAAAATCTTTTTTTTCTTGCGTATAGAACCGCAAATTGCACGTTACGCGGGTAAACCTTCCACGCGGGCCCTTCCATGGGGATCCTCCCGTCCTGCCATAATTGTAAAGTCCTTCAAAAAATTCAAGAAGACTATTGTAACCTCCCTATTCAAATTAAATTAACCGACACATTCACCAATATAGAAGAACATAGGTTAAATTGATTTAGACGTTATGATCACTATCCGACCTTCCACACCGTCACCGTCACCGTCGAGTATCGAGAGTTTGACATTTAAAATGTACTGGACAAAATAGTTCCTAGGACGGCCGCTAGAGGCGCTGATCCGATTTTCATTCAAAATTTATCGATCAATTACGCTACTATACGTAGCGCAGAGCAGCTTTATGTAGTTCTACCCTAAGTTATTAATGTGCGTGATTTTCCACTAATGTTTTTCAAGGTTCTCCAATAAAAGTATTTTTAGTTCGTGATAAATGACTCTTTAATAGCTTACCATTTTAGTGTCATAATAATGAATGAAAAATGAATGAAAGTTTGTAAACTGAATTATGACCGTAACAAAATCGTTTAACTCATAATTTACGACTATTTTGGGCTTGATTATTAACCTATAATGTACTTTGACCACACAAGTAAATAAAGTGTTTTTTTATTTTTATTTCTAGTGATTATCAAAACTATGCTGTTTTTTATGATCAAAACACTGCACTGCTGCAAACGGAAGCTTTGATTTTTTTGGTACTGTGGTGGTTCACCTGCATGGTTTTACTTTGTTAAAAAACAAATTCTAGAACCTTAAAACAAATCCCAGCTTAGGCGCTGTCTCCACGGGCGAGAGAATCGCGGCGATATTATCGTCGTGCCACGTATTTCTATACACTCTCTTTGGAACCGTCTCCACACGGCGATAATATCGCCGCGATACGACGAGTGTCAACGAGCGTGCAAAACGTCAATACATCGTCGCTAGTCGGCCGCGACAAGCAGCGAGTCCGCCGCGCGATCGCGACGAGCGCGCAACGAGCGCGCTGTCAAATGCAGCGTCATTAAAATTTGTTTTCAATGTTGCCTCTTGTTTCGAGAAGCTTTTTAAACAAGGAAAACGCGGGCTACGAGTCGCCGCGGAATCGCAGAGATTCCGCGGCGACTCGCGACAATACGCGGCGGAATTATCGCTCGTTCGTGGAGATTGTCCGACGATACAAGGGCGGACTCGTCGCGATTCTCTCGCCCGTGGAGACAGCGCCTTTGAGTATGCAATGAAATATTAATATAATATTTAAAGAACAGAATCAGCAAGCGACCGAGGGGACTGGAAGTCTAGAGGAGAGGCCTTTGCTCAGCAGTGGGACTCAGAAATAGGATAGATAAAATAAATATATGACCTTCAAAACATTGTCACGGTTTTATGATATTTAGCTATACTTGCCGATCAACTAACCTCTTTGTTAAAAAAGTGATTCTATGCCCTACCTTTCCTTGGGTTATGATCCCTGAAACCCTGCCAATGGTTAACAAAAACATACATACACACTTTCGTATTATTATGGATTCTAATTAAGTAGGAAGTTTTTCACCAAATACTCCTAGACAACCCTAGACACAAGAAATAAAAGTAAATGTAGTGTGATAACGAACCGATACATGTGACCGACTTTCAAGTGTTACTGTGAAAATCTAAACAATATGACAAATATAAAACATTTTTTATTTAAATAAATATCTGCAGTTGCTGTAAACAATGTTTCCTTTGATACCTCTCATTATACGTTACAGCTAGGTTCTGCTTCATAATATTATTTTAGAAAATTAACTGGGTTGAGGAAGTCAGATAGGCAGTCGCTACATATAAAACACAGGTATTCAGCTGCTTTCGGTGAGACCGGAAGCCGACTCCAAAATAATTGGAAGAGAAGGTCCCTACCTTCTCTTCCAATTATTTGTAATAATTATTGATAATAATTAATAAGGATTAAGCAAAAATATTTATTTATGGCGACTATTTCAAAATATTGTTATCTTTTGAAATAGTTGCCTTAAAAAAATTTTTTTGAACAGAACGTAATATCTAAGAAGCAAGTTTTCAATATAAAATTTTTCTTCTCTTTGTTAAAATAATTGACAGAATAAATTTCACAGAAAAAGTACAGTCCCGAACAAATATATTTAGTAAATTTATATCACTTTTAAATATAACAATCAGTACTCGTAAAACAATATAAAAGACAACAAACCCAGTTTTAGTACACTAGTGAAAATAGATTGTATACATATTGTGCTCGTGACTATACCAACAACAATACGAAGGATTTAATACGCGGTATTAGGACCGAATACGGAGTAATATCGGCAAATTGATTCGCTACGGAATTCCGGAGCCCACATACTTATGAGCTCTTCTATATAATACAATGACGATGTTCTTGGAACAATAAAATGTATTGTATTTAGTTAAGTATATTGTTGTGGGTTTTGTATTGTTTTAGGTATAGTTTTGTGAGTTTAAAAATGTTAGGTTTTTGGAATTTGGATTCAATTTCAAATTCATTCAACTACTTTCGTTCGTTGTTGATTTTCAGAAAATCTTTCCGTTGCTTAACTTACGATTTAGCGGGCTATAATCATCAAACGATCAATCAAATATCTTTATTAATGTTATATCGTTGCTAGCTGACCCGCGCAGCTCCACTCGCGTGCATAGTACGCACCTTCACCCCTATTTCAGCAGCTTAGAGGGAATGGAACAAAAAACCTATTTTGGATTTCGCGTTTTTTACTTCCTCTGCTGTACTTCATTAAAACTAGCACAAACAGGCATTAACATCAATAATATAATTGCAAAAGCAAAAATACGACATAATTAATAACTAATCTAACAAAGATTCTACCCGTTGTATCCCAGTTCCTGGCTTCGCTCCACACTATCAGGCACAGTTCACACTTGACCTATTTCCAACCGATGATATAATCTTATGAGAATATATTGCAGCATTTTTAATAAAGGCATATGTGCTAGAGAATTTATGCAAAAGACATATTTCTACATTGAATTCAGTTTTATTAAAATGTTGGAATTTAAAATAGAAGAGTATGTGGGACAATCTTCATACAAACATGAATATTAATATCTCAAATGCGATAGTCTGTCTGTGGCGCTTTCGTGGCTAAAGTTCTGAACGATTTTGGCCAAATATTTGTGCGGAGATAGTTGAAAACTATATTATATACGATAACAGACAAGCAACATTATTTTTTAGGTTTATTTTTCTTAATACCCCACAAATTGAAGCATTTGTGTTGATATGACGCACCTATTATCATAATGATAATGATTATATTATACTAAAGATGAAATATATGCAAAACCCTATAACAATTCCCGATATCCGTATGAAAATACAAACGTGACATTATATAACCTCATTTTATATGACAAAGTCTGCCTCATCGCAATAAACTGAAAATCTACTTTATTTCTTCTTACCAATAGTTACAGCAATTTTCCGAGAATGATGTATACCTACACAATTTGTTAAGGTTAGTGTACTCCTGTCAAGCCGTTTGGCGCTAGATTTTGCTAAATAAATAAATAAATTTACATTTTAAATAAATAACACTGCTGGGCGAAGGTCTCCTCTCGTAATGAGTGAGGGGCTAGGCCGTGAGTCCACCACGCTGGCCAATTGCCAATTATTGATTTCTCTAAAACAATAGTAAAATAACTTTAACCAGTAGGAATGTAAAGTGTATTTGAGAGCAACAGCTGCATTCACAGTGTGTACACAATTTATAGCCGCCGTCAAACTGTTCAAGTGCACATCGGCAAATCGAAGCTTTAATAATTTACTCCAAACTCTAACTTGTATTGAAACTTGGAGAAGTTTCTAGAAAACGTGCCAATGAATCCTTTGAACCGACAGCTTGAAACTAAACAGTTATTGTTAGTTTATTTTATATATTGTTCATTGATACACCTGTACCTCGATTTTCTACCACTATCGACTACCGACAACTGGCTAGCTATCGAAATTCTGACATTAGAATGTACTGCCAAAATATTTTCTACGACACCCGTCAGAGGCGCTGATCAGATTTTCCTACAAAATTTCTCGATGACTGGTCGGTTGCCGGCAGTCGATAGTAGTAGAGAATTGAGCTACTGTATGTGTATTCCGTATCTCAATTGACAACTAGTGTACGTCAAATTAATAACCACTATTCAATACATTGATGCTTTGACATGACGTATTAATGACTTAAATCTAAGTAAGAAAACAATGTACAACAAAGTGCGTTTCAAATAGTTTTCAAGCGACATACGTGAGAGCCCCTCTGATTCTCTGATCTTATTGGCAACTACTGGGAACAACGTTTTACGTGCCATCCAAAGCACGGAGACGCTCAAATCAGATTCCTATGCGACCACCCATCTATGGAATGTCCGCGCCAAGGTTGCTTAACCCACAGATAGTTAAGCGACCGATGAGCGCAACTATCCACGAGCGCCTTAAACTACTATTTTGCTACTTATAACTTAGAGGTTATATAATATCCCACCAATAAAAATGGTAAGTCCAGTCTTAATTTCTTTCTCAAAGGTGGCAATAAAGTTGGTCGTCCACTGCAGATGTGTTGCAGCAAACTAATCAAACTTGTAGCTTTACCGCTTCGCAGTTAATACCCTTACCCGTTTAGTTTTTATACCTTTCTAACTTGCTGCTAGGAAGACAGCTACTAGAAACTAATAATGACTTTCCTGGCAGTTGCGATACTGAGCTATTTTTCACAGAGAGTTTTTTAAAATATCGAATTCATTGTGAAAAATTGGTAAGTAATTTTATGGACAACTTTTATTATTAGGCAACGGTAACTGAATAAAACTCAACATATATGTAAATAACAAGAAAATAAATAGACTTTTCAGAAGAAATTATGGTATATTTTTGTATTTTATTTATACGAAGAAATATCCTACAATAACGAGTATACTTATGTTACACAACGGTAACTAAACGTACATTTCATAAAAAAAGTTATCAAGATTTTCAATTTAAACGCTTCTGCTGTAAAGTTCACTTTTACGAGTTAGAGTAGCATAAATAGCTATTGTCGATTGAACAGAAATCGTAAAATTTATATCAATTCTCTAACATCTATAGATAGTATAGATACTATCCACATCTTTCTATACTGCATTCGTTATATACTTCACTCAAAGCGGTTAAATGGTATAATCAATTTCCCGACTGTCAGTTGTCACAGCTGTTACGAGTACTTTACTGAAGACAGTGCGATAGTATGTTCGGTATCTACTGTGCAACTGTGCGCCTGTTTCGTGCACAGTAGACAATGATTTCAAGCGAACTGGACACGACAAACAATGACGAGCACGACGTCCAATTAAAGCAAATGTTTGACAACTGACCTGAGAGAAGCGTCTCGTAGCTACGGGCAAATATGGTGATACATGCTGATGCCTTGCCTTGATATACGAGTTGTTTTATCATTAGTACTGGTACTATTTTGCTGAGTGATAGCAAATTTCCAGTACACATACAATGTGAATTGGCAATAACTGTACGCAAAAACTTTTCATTTAAAATTCATGGGCTATAAAGAGGTTATGTTAACTTTTTATTACTACTAATTGACCCGGTCACCTCGAGTTGCTTCTAATTTGGGTATTGATGTTTGAAAAATTGTATTTTTCCCAGATCTTTGCCTATCTCCGTTCTGAGTTTTGGTTATTTAGCCGTGAAAAGTGACAAACAGAGGAGCAGACGGACATTCAAACTTTCGCATTTTTAGATTACCGACCAAATAGGTACTTAAAGCAACGACTGTTATCCGACGTCGTATAATAAACCATTTTATCATTAAAACACTGGAGTTGCCTAAAAGAATGAAAATAGCAACTATAATAATAATATACAAATACCTTCAATGAGGTTCACTGATGAACACAGTAATTATCTTGCATCATCATTAGACCTAATTAATCTGGTACTAATTAACGGTGATCATGTGCAGCCAAGTGATTTCCAAGCCACTAATGTTCACTATTATTACGGTAGGTAAGTTAGATAATGTTCCACCATATTCGGTCATGGCTGCCAGTTTTATTCAAATTAGACAACAGCAAATGATTATTGAAGCGACACTATTAGTCTTATAACTCGTCGGAATATGTGACTTTTATTATCCCCTTGCTGTCCCACAGCTGGGTCTCAAGGGTATCCTCCCGAGGAACGGGTTAGGCCATGAGCCCACCACGATAGTCAAGTGCGGGTTGGGAACTTTGCATGCCCTCAAGATATTGGAATACAACTTCCAGACATTCAAGGTTACCTCACAATGTTTTTCTTCGTCGTTAGAGCATGTGATAATTATTTCTAATACATACTTCGAAAAGTCGTTTGTGTGTTCGAATTCAAACCATCGACCATTTGCGAGGAAGGTCCCAACTTATACCACACGGCTATCGTCGCAATAAATTATGTAACTAATGCTGGGAATTACTTCACAGAAAAATTTGCAGCACAATCTTCCTTGAATCAATCTCCATGTGCGATCGATGCTTTCAAAATAAACCCTTCCATTGCAACACTACATACCTACACAGCAAACGTTTCTAGTCTACAAACATTTAATCCTCAGGGTTTTACATGAAACTGTAACTGTGTAGGCAGTTCGCAGAACCTACAAAGCCTCTACACGTAATTTTGTTGTTCCTAAGCTACAGTTTGGTTCAAATAATAAATCGGTTTCATCGAAATTTAACAAGTTTAATGTAAAGTAGGTGAAGCAGCTACTTTCTTCAGTTGCTACTATCGAAGAAGACATTTGCAATTTACTTCAAAACTAGCTGACCCGCGCAACTTCGCTTGCGTCACGTAAGAGAGAATGGTATAATTTTCCCCGTTTTTGTAACATTTTTCGTTACTACTCCGCTCCTAATGATTGTAGCGTGATGATATATAGCCTATAGCCTTCCTCGATAAATGGGCTATCTAACAGTGAAAGAATTTTTTAAATCGGGCCAGTAGTTCCTGAGATTAGCGCGTTCAAACAAACAAACAAACAAACTCTTCAGCTTTATAATATTAGTATAGATTTCGTTGCTAAAGGTGCTGATCAAATGTTTATACAAAATTTGTCAATAGCTAGCAGATCGAATGGATATAGCAGATCGTATTCGTAATAGGCAATCACCTCTCTGAATATAAAATAATCAATTTGATTAGACAAATTACATAATAATATGTCATTTTTCCAGGTAAAAGCCCCGCCAAAAGACACACCTGTCTTTTCCATAATATTTTCAGAATGATCCAAGAATGCATGCCGAAAACTTTTCTTAAAGAATGAAAAGCTGCCAACTCCCACATAACCAGCGTACTCTATACGCTGGATATTGTAAAGTACCCTGGTTAAAACGGGTCTTTGATACCAGGTCCTCGCGGAATTAGAAACGAAGGAATAGAGAATAAAAACTTACCCGGCAGCGAGACAATACTGAGATACAACTATAAAATCAACTTTGTTCATAAAATCCGATTTACATCATTTCGAAACCCAACTCCACGTTTAACATCATGATCCTATAATTTCTTCCAAACTATGTTGAAGACCCACCACAATTTCAAAATAACAACATGTTTTACATAGCGCCGCCATTTTCAATATTTCAAAGCTAAAAATACTGTACAAGAACAAAGATCTATCATTGTCAATAAAGTCTTTAAACCACGCAAGTATCTGAACACTGGCATTGACAGGTGTCGGTATTGTCGGTCCGTCCACTACACCGACTTTTCTGTCTACCCTATAATTGGGTTACGTGTTCCCAACCCTTTTTTTATCGTAAACAGGGATGTTATACTCCGAAACCGTATTTAACGAATACTTTAAATAAATTACTACAGGTATTAAAAGTTTGGATTTTTGGAAAGTAGCTTCTAAATAATTATCCGATCGTATTTACTTATAACAATATCTTCAAACCTAATATGCGTAACTGGGACTACCCAGAACAAAAAAACACGGAAACAATTTTTATGTCCGGAACCGTATCCGAATTTGATACAATGAAAACGATACATCTAGATCCGGAATTCTATAAATGTAACTTTGACTATCAGAAACTAACAGATAATCGGAAATCATCACATCCGTAACCATATCCAAATCCGAAATAAAACAATATATCCGTACCCAAATCCGAAACCGCATACAAAACCCATAAACTGTAATAAATATCCGGATCCGAAATTTCGTATTCATAACCTCCCTAATCGTAAAGTTGTCCCTTGCTATTTTTATTCAGGTTATGTTAATGGATAATGTCCATATTTTATTTTCGTATCTATTTTCGTAAGGGTTTTCGGAAATATGTTTTGTGTTGAAAAGTTCTTGTTTGTTTTGTTTAGTTTATAATTATGTTTGCATCCTTTTGATGTTTATGACATTTTAACTGTTCTCTGAAGTACAGTTGAGTGTGCATTTCTGAAAACGGTCATCTTTGTTTAATTTAAAAGTTACTTTGTAGACTTTATTTACGTTAGGTTTTAAATCTAAGGAACAACTATGAATAGTATTTGTATGTTTAATAAAATACAGAAATAAAACCTTGCCCATAGTTTTTCATCCAAAAAAAGTATATTATACATTCATCTGACTACTTACTTTACACAACATAAACGCCATTTTCTACACTCGTTGCTATACCGTTGGATATTTAAAATTATATGTAAAATACACCTAGGCAATTGATGAACTTATCATAAAAATGTATTTCTAGCTAATTGAACTATTAATCTATAGTCGATAGTGGTGCAATATCTCCCCCTGAATACACTCAAATAATATTTAACAGCGCTAAAAAGCAGTCAATTTACAGTCCCACCCTTGTTTGTTTGTCGTATGGTTAGTGATCAACCTAGTGTCAAAGTTGTTCAAGCCGCCCAAGAGGCCTTTGACGTGGCTTAACGATCGTTATCTTAGTAGACAACAACCGGGACCGACTTTTAACGTGCCCTCCGAAGCACGGAGACGCCCAGTTCAAATACCACTATGCGGTCACCCATCTATGGAATGACCGCGCCAATGGTTGCTTAACCCACAAATCGTTTACCGACCGGTGAGCGCAACTGGCTATGGGCAACAATACAGACCAAGACAACACAAACATAGCAACAACAAACAAAAGAATAATCCTCGAAAGTATCAAACGAATGAAAGCTTAACCTCCAAGCATACTGTTCGCAGCCGACTGTACAATAAGTACAGTCATCAAAGTGAAAAGTTACGATACAAACCTATCCTTCCACTGAATGTCGTCAAATAATAAGCAATGCCATTACCGTTATCCTTCGAAACTTCAGAACGGATTACGTGGGCGTATGTCACACCGACATGTAACTACATTCAGTTTCGTGAAAAAAAATTTATAAGAGTTACCATTTTATGCTCAAGTTAGGCTGCTAAAGCTTTCAATAGTTAGTGCATTTGTGGGTCTAGACTCTAGAGCCTAGTACTCCACTTGTAAAAAAATGCATATTATAATTAGTTTTGATAACTTTGCAATTTATAACGATATTATATTATTGTGATTGTCCGTTTCTTACAGCAATCAAGGTGAAGCAATCAATAAGTTACACTGTTACAGGTTTTTCTAAATAAGAATGCCATTTTAGCGAATTTTTTTTGGCAATTTCAGTCCGGCAAGGGTCCCCTAGCCAAATGCATCGTCCTCGCTTCTCTGCAAAAACTATTCTAAAGAACTTCATTAAAGCTTAGCTAATCAATATATTTTCTTTCACTGTTGAAAAATGAAATAATTATAATTTTTGGTGATACTCCACACCTGTATTTTGAATGTATCTAAACACCCTCACATTAATGTTTGCATTACCCAAAGGTAGACTGGCAGAAAATGCCATTAAGTCCACCTTTATACAGCTCTGTATAAAAAGTTTAAGATAAATAAATAAAAAGAATGTATTTTTTGACAAGCATACGTTTCAGTGTAATAGCGGTGAAGCACATTAAGCTGAAAAGCGACGTGAGCGCGTGAGCGGCGTGGGGAAAGTGCTAAATGTTTTCCGATAACTACTGGACCATAACTCGGTGTCAGGAAGCAGGTCAAATGTACCCTTATTAGGCTACTTGCGTGCATTCTGGGAATGCTTTTCTCTATAAAATAATTTAATTTCGATGAACACTCATACAAGAATCCGAACTACTAAGACCAGACAGTATACTACTTAGGTACATACTTAACATATTATACCCGATACCAAGATATTGAAATAAATTCAACCTAAAATAATTTTCCCATTTACAATGTTATCCTATGATACAATATCTTCATACTAGTCTATTGCCTTTTACCGAGCACGATACCAAACTCCGGGGCTATTACTGATAAGTATTCTAGATTTTGTTGATCAAGACCAATAGTACTCTGCCCGAAAATCGGACAGTCGTATACACTACCGCTAAAGTCACATAGCATTTCGTAAGTATTATATTTCGTTTACACTCTTCAATTTCTCTTTGGTGTTAACAAAGTTCAAATCAAGTCGAAATAAATTCTATTCAGAGAACACATAAACTGTTGTCGCGCAAATATGTTTGAAAGAAAAACAACTTATCTCTAAACAACTGATAAAAACATTGAACAAAGACAATTTAAATTCTTTAACAAAGCGTACGATTTAAACAACTGTTTGTTCAAACTTCAAATTAACGATAGTATCTTTTTGCAAACGTGTTAAGAGTATTCTACACTATTATAAGTCGAGTCGGTACTTTTTATCTATACATATGAAATTAGTTGTGAATGTCCTGATTGACTGACTGATAATTATAATCATCGCACAGCCTCAACTATAGAGCTTAAAAACATGAAATTTGGACAGGGAATGCCTTTTATGGTGTAGACTCGAGCCCAGAAAGGGCTTGTTTAGTTATTCACCCCTAAGGAGGGGATAAAGGATGAAAGTCAACTTTTATTTTTCCATTCTTTAATGCGAGCGGAGCCACGCGGGCCCACAAGTATGTTATAAAATCTTTAAACTTCTCACCTTTTGAAGCTGAAGTTGTAACTAGAGGTGTATCGAAAAGTCTACACACACATTTCTCCGTTTATAATGTTGTTTCCATGTAAAGAAGGAAGGGGCTATTGCGAAATTGAGAACTTTTCAAAAGACCAGACCCAATAACACTTTACCCATCCCCGGTACCGAACCTCAACTGATCAGCTGAGCGGTACACTTTAAACTTAGAGATGTTTGTATGTTTTTATTAAATCTACATAAAATTTCATATCTTACCAATTTTTTACAATTATCGGCCCAAACAAGTCTATATATTCGCTTTAAGTCATTACTTTACCACCTTTTGATAAAAAGTTCTAGATAAAAATGCAGATTTCAGTTAAAATATTTTAAAAGTTCGAGTAGCGACTCTAAAGATTTATGGGCTATAAAGCAGGAGTCACAAACTTGGGGATAACATCTTGTTTTATTGTTTTAACGCTTAACTTATATGAGTTTTCTTTAATGATAAGATTACTGTGTAATTTATTTTGAAATAAAGAAAATCTTTACAAATCGTCTCGTATATTTTATTTAGATAAAGATAGATAGCGGATTAAACTAGGGATAGTTAAGTCGTTGAACTCTTCTAATTGCTTTTGTAGAATGAGAAATGATAGAACTATATGTATTATATTTTCGTTATTGCTATAGTTTGAAGAGCTTAGGGTTTATAATTATTTCGTATGATATATTTTTATATTCCTTCATTATTATAATACAAATGACGACTATTTTAAAAATAATTCTTACTAAGAACGACTCTATTTTTTTGTGTAAATATACAATTTCATAATTTGCTAAGGTGGTTGTGAGATGTTAATAAATAACAAATATTAAAATAAAAAACTACTAATAATAAATCACTAGACAATATAACCGCAAAATTAAATACCACTATTAAAATAAAATAAAATTTACATATAAAAACAACTGTAAATATATGCTTAAAACCTTACAAAACACGCACTACCTACTCGTACCGTTACCAAAATACAAGCCAGCATTAATGCAAATTCTTCGTAAGTATGCAAATCTAATTTACCTTACCTTCCTTAAAATTCCGATCAATACACAATTAACTGAAAAAAACTTATTTCAAAATGCCTGTCTATAAAAGTAGATTGCATTCATTTATTTCAAAGATTGATTGAAATCGTTCAATTTAAGTATCAACTTTTCTCATTAAAAGAGAAAGGAGGCTGGATATGAAACACGCTTAGGAAGTAGAAGTTTCTCATACACTTGCTACTTTTTATCAAACGACCAAAGAACAGCCCTACTTAGGCATTGTTTTACACAAAAATCGCACTAGTTATACAATAGTGCTGTAACTCAAAACACAACTATCAGAATCGACGAATAACTTGTTTATTTCTCCCTATTATTGGCACAAGCGAAAACAAAATGCTCTTTGTGTCTTAAAAATGAAATAGAACATTTTGTTACTAATAAATATAAAACATATGGTATAGTGTTACGTCTATTGAATTTGTGACGATGTTTTAGAGTTATATATATATAACGTCTTATTTAGGTAGATATTAATATTTAAGAGATCAATCCTTATACGTTAGGTTTTTTTAAAGTAGAAGTAATAGAAGCTTATTATTTTTAGCAACAAAATCAATTTGAATAATGAAATAAAATGTTTAATTTTGATCTATAGAACACTCAATTTAATATAACTAGAAAATATGTAAGTTCAAGACCGCGCTAGAAACCAGATTACCACTTCAATTGAGAATCACATTGTACCTGCCTACCTACGACTTGAAGATTATACATTGTCTACAATAATAATCCGTGTTAATGCAAAACCACACGACATCTTTTTTTTCCTTTTAGCGAAATACTAATTCTTCTTCTTAGCGTGTCGATGGCAAACAAATTATAATATTAATTTAAAATAGTGTATGACACTTTCTGTCTTGCTATACACTGCCAGCCCAGTATTCAATACTAATTTAAAAGTGATCTAAATAAAAATCCTTATATAAGTAATACAAAGAAGAACCACACGATTTTTGCCTCAGAAATAGGGTTAACAAAAAGCAGAACAGAAGCAACTGCAAGATATTATTATGTTTTTGTAAAACCTATGATATCTCAAAACTACGTATTTGCAATGTGATTTCTTTTTACATAAATACGGATAATCTCAACGTTTAGATTCCAAATTATATAGTCTTAAGCGTGCACTAAGTCTTAGCTATACTGAAAGACGTTCGTAAAATTTTACAACCGATTTGCTCGCACTTATTGGTTTCAAAACATTGAATATAACAAGACTATCAATTTGAAAACCCGAAGCAAAGATTTCTTTATAAAAATAGATTTTGCGCAAATTTCCGTTCTTTTTTTGTAATTAGGTCAAAATTCTTCTTTGGCGAGATTCTTTAGAAAAACTCCTTCGTTTCTTGTTTCATATTTGAAGTGGATTCAAGAAAAAGTTGAAATAAAAATATCAAAGGGGAAAACTTTGTACGCAAAGCTTTGGGAAACTAGACTACATCTTGTCGAATAAAAGAAAAATAAATGTTGGACACTCAAAAGAGCTGTTTTACTTGAATGGCCGTATCTAAAATTAAATATGTCTGACCGCTCAAGTGATCATAGTGCTTATTACTACTTATACTATTAATATTGTGAATGCGAAAATTTGTGAGTGTATAAATATGTATATTTGTTACTCTTTCTCGAAAAAGGACTGAACGGATTTTAATTAAATTTGGTACACATATAGTTTACAACCTAGATAAACACATAGGATAGACTTTTTACCATGGGATTTTTATTTTCACGCAACGGAGGCAAATGCGGCTGCTAGTAGTAACATAAAAGCGAAAGTTTATTATTTTGTCGTATGTATTGTACCTATATCATCCTATCAGTACCTCGATCCTCTACCACTACCGACTACCGACAACCGGCTAGCTATCGACATCTGACATTTAGCATGTCTGTACTGCCAAAAAAGTTTCTACGACGCCCGTCAGAGGCGCTGATCAGATTTTCATTCAAAATTTCTCGATGACAGGTCGGTTGTCGGTAGTCGATAGTAGTAGAGAATCGAGCTACAGATTTGGTTTTTGGTTCACAGATACCTTATAACCAGAGGTATGCGGACACATCATTAACGGAAGCTTTAAATTCATAATGTCGAATGTAATTAATATACGGATATGTTTATACTACAAGTACATAAAATACAAAATTACCAAAACAATATTAAATAACTTTTAAATAGAAATATTGCCTTCCGAGTAACTCAAACTAGAATTTAGCTAAAAAAGATTCAATTTAGGTTGAAACGGGATGAAAACTGGGCCGTATTTGAACATCTCCCGTTGACAGATTTATTGGGCATTGTAATTAAGTAACAAGTTTTATTGAATTGAATCGGTGAGTTGGTCACAGTAGGTATGTCGTTCGGTCGTTAAACGCGGGCCGAACGATTTTCACGACCATAAAGTTAAATTATATGTGTATGATGCTTCAACCTTCGTCAATCATCACAAGAGAAGTTAAGAAATGATTTTGATAGTGTGTTGGTTTAACGTTTAACTTTATGCGCAGGGAATATTTAACAAAAACACACTGAGACAATAGAATATAATTATATATATTTTAACAGGTTTTACAGTGAGCTTTAAGTGGATCCTGAGTGAGTTCCAGAGATCCCAGTACTATCCCTTGGGAGCTTTTTTCTTCCGCAGGGAGGAGAGAGCGCGCTCGCAAACGCTTAGCGCGTAATTATATATTATACAGCCTATAGCCATCCTCGATAAATAGGCTATCTAACACTGAAAAAATTTTTCAAATCGGACCAGTAGTTCCTGAGATTAGCGCGTTCAAATAAACTCTTCAGCTTTATAATATTAGTATAGAATATACTCGTAGATAAGTAGGATGGATACATGGGTACTCTTTTTCTTAGCAAAAATAACCACACTTTTTTGTATTGACAAAAATAAAATAGGAAAAGATATGCTTTTTTATCGGCTGTGCTTGTAAATTACGATTTAAGATAACATTTTCCATTAACTATGTACGACTACAGACTGTGCGTGACTTCTCACTTCAATATTTTTAATTTTTATAGAATGCAACATTTTATCAGATTTTTGTTTTTATATTACAATATTTTATTTAAAAAATATAGAGGGAGCGCGAATTCGAAATATAAAATTAGTTCAAACAGCACCCCCTACAAAACTGGTCAATACTAGACTATAATGGAAAGTGGTGAGAAATAATGCATGAGACAACAACGTCAACGAATACTAGAAACAAATTCGTAATGTATATAAACTTTATTCTAATATATTTCATTCTAAAGTTCCATATTTTTTGTAACATAAAATACCCCACTATTAAATAAAAATCAAAGTGAAAAATCTTCAGTCGTAACATCGTATGAACAACCATACGTTCTCATATTCAGTAACACATTTATGTATATGAGTTCCCATCTCGGTCCTCAAATATTTATTGGTCTCCATAAAATACACGGTCCTTCTTGTAATGCGAATTCCCATAAATTCTCACATATTGACATTGAACGTACCCCTTCTATTAGATACCCTCGTATCTTTTGTTCAATGTTGCCTCAAATATAACGAAAAATTCCTGAAATACTCGCCAAGATTCAATACTAAGGGTAAAGGGTCACTCGCAATGTATTGAATGGAAGAATAATGGTGGCAATTCCGATTCTTTTAATCTTTGTATTTCTGCGATTACAGGAGAAATTCACGTGTCACTGAGATTTGGGAAGGAAAGGTTTCTGTGACACGATTTTTTACACTCGATAGGTACTATCAAGTAGAAAGACATTGACGAATTGAAAAGAACTGGTAACAAAGCCTGAAGCCTCATTAATTATAATGCAACATTTCTCGATAATTTGCTTTGCTTTCAATAGTCGATTTTGAAAGTAAATATTTTTTCTAGAAGATCTCTATTACTCTGTCGTTTATAGCACTTAGGCATTCGTAATTGAAAGTTAACAATATTCTGGGCACAAATATAACAAATTAAAAAGGCAATTTATCTCATTACAAAAATTAGACCTAATAAATTAAGACTTCTGTTTGCGATTCTTTAAATGCAACCAGCCTGAACCAAATCTGTAGTAATTTGGTATCTTATCTTTACTGTTCGAACTTTCTTTACTCCGTAAATGACATTCGTTATATGCTTGAAGAAACAAAGAATAAACTCATTTGATAGTCTCTTTACTTTGTGAAACAATGCTTAAACAAATTGAACTTTTATTCAACTTTATTGCGCTGGGAGGTCGTGGGTTCGATTCCCACACGGAACAATTATTTGTCAATAATTTGTCACCCGTAACAATTAATTATCATCCACAAATAATTGTTACGGGTGTGGTTGTGCTTTTTGTCCGTTGTTTGTATGTTTGTTAAAGTCTCCGCGACACAAGAGCAATTCTTAATGTTATTTTAAATGTCTTTAAAAAATACTTGCTTTCTATTGATCTTCTACAATACAACTTGAAGTACAAGCTACACATTTCAAACAATACGCCGTACATATTTGGTTTATACGACTAGACCCCTATAAAATTAGGGTATAACAATAACATATCTGAACCTTAGTACGTTATATCTATAATCTGAGTTTACAACTGTAAACTACACCCACAAGGGTTAAGGATTCACTACTGATGTACACGTAGAAGGCTTTCACGGCCGTTTCTGTTCACTGACCAATAAAACACGGCGAACTGATTTTCTGGACGGATAGAAGCATATTTTATTTATTCATAGCCTGTCTCGTGACTTGTTAACAAAATAGCAACTAGGTGTATATTTTTGGAGGAAAATTCAGTAGCATTAAACTAAATATTTTTGCTAAATGTTTATAGCAATGTTTGACATTGAGACCATAGTTTTTCGAGTCATAATCGAATAATTGGCAGTACGTTTGAAATGTCAAACTCTCGATTCTCGTCTGTATAGAATTAGCGCAATTCTATACAGTCTGTACTGTCGTATACTTAGAGCCATGAGAATATGCAGGCAGTCATTAATAAATTATTTTTCAACAGTAATAACATCACTTACAATTAAGCAAGTCTCAAGATGGACAAATAAACTGAAAGCAACTGTATAAATTACATTTTATGGGAAATATTTCACTTTAATACTGTTACCGTCGCGCAAGTAATGAAAATGTAAATCCGGCCCTACAATTTCTTTGCTTTAAGTGTAATCATTCTTCACTTTAGTGGAAAATATTCTCGTTTTATTAATACTGAGAATCTGTTTAAGTGTTTGAAAGTAAATGTTTCCGGTGTATTACTTTTGATGGGAAAATCTTTCGTATATAAAAAGGGAATAATTTATTGATGTTATAACTGGCAATATACAGATAAAATATAAATGAAAAAAACGCGAAAAAAATCGTTACTTATATACATACATATATATAGAGGAAAAGCCTTCGTATTCTAACTGACTTTTAAAAAGACGAGATACTATATTCAAAAGATTAGTTTTTAAGTATGTATGTTTTGTGGACAGATTTTTAACATTATTCTTATAATTATCTGTAGTCCCACTATGATTATAATTGATTACCAAATACGCTAAACACTCGTTGTGTAGTTGCCTTTTTTAATGAAATATAATGCTCATTGTCCGAGTTCTCTAAATCCCAAATATTCCCTGAATCCCATTCATTGCCAAACTGATATACTTTAACAAACAAGAAACGACAATTCATATAAACCACAGAAAGTCATCGTTCGCGCTCCCAATATCGAGGCACAACAAAACAGCCATTGACACCCGATCTCATCAAACAAATACACCTTTACCAAACTTCGATTCTACGAACTGAACAAAAGTTTGCTCAGATTGATCACCTACACCCACCTGAAACACATTTACACTCGACGATACGACACCGACACGTAGTTAGTAACTAAGTCCACTGGACTGTCCCGTAGCATTGTTACTTCAAAATTATAACGTAGATGTATAAATTTCTAATCTTAAAATACCAATCGTATTATATCGTTAAAATACGAATTCGGTTGATTTGTCATTGGTAAAATATACAGAATGGAAAACATCTTGGGTCGATTTTCATACAAAATTTCTCGATGACTGGTCGATTGTCGGTACTCGATAGAAGTAGAGAATCGAGCTACAGGGCCCATCATGTATTCACACACCATGTATAGCTTTTATGCTTATGTTTGTAGATGATCATATTTTACCACATTAATATATTGCTTTTATATTTATTATTATCCATCATTTTATTCGAATACATCCTTTATTCCTTTTTTTCTTTTGCGATAGCTTTCAATATCGTGTTATCGTGTGATGTAAATAATAGCGAGTGTATCGCGAACTTTTTGTTTCAAAACAAAGCCACTCAGAGGTGTAATCTGGAACACTGTATCTAGTTGACTATTTATGTATAAGTTTATTTATATAAGATATCTTTTAACTACTTAGTACTCCTCCATACATAAAAGAGTATACCATAAAACTTCCATCGAAATTTATTTTCTAAACCGTACATTTTATTAACGTATCTTGAATTTGCGTTCTTAATTATGTATTCTTTCAATATAAATCAATTTGAACTGAAATCATGTTTATTGTACGGGGACGCCCTTAATACAGTGTTCTTTAATTTTTAGTATTTTTTGTTACAGCGGCAATGGAAATATTTCAGTCGTGAAAATTTCAGCTTTCTAGCTATCACGGTTTATGAGATATAGCCTGGAGAACGACAGACAGACAGCGGAGGCCGTTTTACTATTTGGGTACGGAACCCTAAAAACGCAAATGTAAACGCTGTAGTGTGTAATAGACGTACTATTACACGCTACAGCGTTTGACATTTAGTCGATAGGACTTCGATAACATCGACAAACCTTTTATACCAAGTTTGCGATCGTGCTATTCTTCGCCAAATATTTCTGATTAGTTTTAATAAAGATTACTCAGCAAAAATAGGAATCAGTGTCAATTAATCTCATTGATACAGTATCAATACGCGTCGAGTAATATGTGAGCGAGAAATACCAATTACTACGAGATTGATTAATTCCTTGGGCAGACTGACAATGTCATCGCTGGGAGCCAATTCGGCCTACAAGCTTACTTTATCGTTCTATTATTTATGTATAAGTAAACCGAGATTTCGATGGTAGATTATAAATTGAAAATGTTTGATATCAAGTACATACCATACGTAATGGTCTGCGTATCATTGTCAAAATACATGTTTAAATATGTTTTTACATAATTATGGTTTTATTTTCATAAATGCTCATTCTCAAATTGAAAGCAAGCATTTTCCTTAAAATCTTTTTTGACATACTAATTTATCTAAAACAACATAACCTATAAAGACTTCTATTCGTACTTTTGTTTTAAGTCACTTTTAGTATGCGTTTTCGTATGGAAATCGGTTCAGCGCCTCTAGCGGGCATCGTAGAATCTATTTCTGCAGCATAATTTAATCGTCAAATTCTCGATACTCGACAGTACCGACTGTAGAGAACCGCGCTACAGTGCCTCGATTCTCTGCTACTATCGACTACCGACAACCGAACTGTCATCGAGAAATTTTGTATGAAAATCTGATCAGCGCCTCTGGCGGGTGTCGTAGGAAACATTTTGGCAGTACATTCTAAATGTCAAAATTTCGATAGCTAGCCGGTTGTCGGTACTCGATAGTGTACTGAATCGAGGTACTGATCTCGGTCCCGAACTAGCGACTATCGACAGCTTAGCTATCGAGATATGCTATGTGAAAAATTTGGCTATATGCAGGTAATAGCCCTGCAAATTCCTATATACTAAATTGAAATTCCGAAATGTGCGCGCATAACTATTGAAAAACGAAACTAAAATTGATATCGTTATTTAATATGTTTGTAACTGTCCGAAGGACTGTCAAGGTTTGTATGGTATCGATGGGATCAAAATTGCCACGGGAATGGAATTAACGGTATAAAATTGTACTATAACTGGTCGAAGCATGGTCATTCCACTAGTAATAAACAAATTTAATTTATAATACCTACATTGTTAGGTTTAACGTCGGATAAATATCTAATGAACTGTCTTCCAAGGGACTGAAGTTTCTTAATTTATTGTAAGACTTATCACTTTCCGCCTACACGGTTACCTGTTTACTTTACGATGAATAAACTTGAATAGAATTTAAATTACCTTATAGAGATCTCATTTAAGATATAAGTACCTCTATAGTAAATACATAGTCTTCTACAACTTAGCAAAAATATGTCTTGAATTACACCGTTCTTGAAGGTATTTAAAGGCTGTAGGTTTGGACCTATTTTATTACCGACTTCTTCTTATCGTATGGGTAGTGGTCAACCTAATGTCAAAGTTGTTCAAGCCGCCCGAAGGCCTTTGACATGGCTTAACGACTGTTATTTTAATAGATAACAACCGGGACCGACTTTTAAAGTGCCCTCCGAAGCACGGAGACGCCCAGTTCAAATACCACTATGCGGTCACCCATCTATGGAGTGACCGCGCCAAGGGTTGTTTAACCCACAGATCGTTTACCGACCGGTGAGCGCAACTGGCTATGGGCGCCTCAATATTACCGACTAGCTGACCCGCGAAACTTCGCTTGCGACACATAAAGGGTCATCATTTTCCCCGTTTTTGTTACATTTTTACTGGTACCTTGCATCTATTTGTCGTATCGTATATATATAGCCTATAGCCTATATAATTGATACATTATAGCTCGCCAAATGTACCTGAAAATGTAGACAGAAGTGTATGAAATACATTTCCCTATTAACTGTTAGTCCCACAATAGGTGAATGCTTACTGTTATTTACCGGGCACGTTACTAAACTCCGGAATACCATTGGGAATATTCTCAAAACAATTAAAAAAGACCAATTGCACCTCGCCTGAACCGGGAATCAAGGCTAAGACCTCTCGATCAGCAATTGGATGCACTATCGTGCCTTATAACTATTCAAAGCTTAGTTATAAGGCACGTTTATACATATACCGATCGAAACCTAGGTCTTCGTTCGAAGTAATTACAAACAATATTAACTGGAAGTCGGTCCTAACTTGAGTGCTGCCGGCTCGATAATAGTGGAGAGTGCTCATTTCAGTTCGCCCACGCACTGTCTACTTAACGTGGCTATTAGTTTGGCTATACATAGGCTATTTATGCCCGGCTTCTGAGGTACATTTAGCGGTAGTTTACCTATTCTAGCTGTTTTTTTTATTATGAGATTAAACGCTATGGAATAGATAAACTACCGCTAAATGTACCTCAGAAACCAGTGGTTAGTGTGACGATTATTGTATACCAGCTAGGTTACAGATAAAAGGTTATCGGATATTGGTATTCGTGGCGCAGTGGTTAAGGTCACCACACCGCAACCATTGCGTCGGGATTCGGTTGTGGGTTCGATTCCCAGACGGAACAATTATGTGTGCGATCCACAAGTAATTGTTTCGGGTCTTTGTGTCCGTTGTTTATATGTTTGTTAAAGTCCCCGCGACACAAGAGCAATTCTTAGTGCGGGAGTTGTCTTTAAAAAAAACAAACAATTAAAAAAAGTACAATAAGCTAGTCGACTGAGTTAACGGAAAAATTTTGAAACTTTACCCGTAAGAGATCATTCTGAAATGCTATCACTTTTTTTCGTTATTTATGCTGAAATTAAAATTATTGCTGACTGATATTAGAACTTAATATTAGGCATTTGATCCTAACGAAACTATGACTATGGACTATGTCATGTTTATGTACTAAAATGTGTTATTAACATTTCATAAAGAGTAGCTGATTGGACTGGTAGTCAACTACTTTTATACACTACCGTATCACGAAAAAGTATATAATTTTAATCGTACTCAAAATTTTGTCTTCATAAGAAAGAACTATAGCTCGATTCTCTACCACTATCAACTGTTACAACCGCTAGCCGGTTATAGTTAGCGTATAGTTAGAGTGTAGCTATCGAGAAATTTTACAAGAACGTCTATTTTGCGCCTCTACCGGGCTCTATAAGAACTATTTTGGCAGTACATTTTAAATGTCAAAACTCTCGATACTCAACAGTACAGACTATTGCACTACTAATTAAAAAAATACTCATTTATACATAGGCAAATATATTTTATCTGTTCATTCACTAATGTTTCGTTGGCAAATCTTGCTCTTTGACTAAGCGAGGATAGTAAATGATACAGTTCTAGCAAGAGCAAAGTTATGAAGCATTGAACTAACTTGGGACTGAAGTCTGCACTTTAGTAACACTAGATAACAGTGGTACCTTTTAGTACTAAGTTTCAATTTAGTACAGAGTTAGTGCAGCTACTTTATTGCGCGGTTTAATGTTCATTATATCCTCGTTTAGTATAAGACACTGGTTTTAAGAGCATTACTTTATTATACGTTGTAAGTAATGATTTTAGTAACTACGCATATTAAATAACGCGGATTTTTTACTATATTTTATTGTAACGCTTTTAGCGTAATGAAATATTTTTTTAAAGCTAAAGTCGCAACGAAAATGATAGTTATCAGTAGTGCAATATATGCTATTGTTTGTTTGTCGTATGGTTAGTGGTCAACCTAGTGTTAAAGTTGTTCAAGCCGCCCGAGAGGCCTTTGACGTGGCTTAACGACTGTTATCTTAGTAGACAACAACTGGGACCGACTTTTAAAGTGCCCTCTGAAGAATACGAACCTACAACCTCTCAATAGCAAACGCTACTATAGTCCAACAACTTCGTAGACAGCCTTGTATGCAAGCTTCTCTAATAAGTATAAAGCTTTCTGAGGTACAGCATTCAATGTCAAATTGAACAATCAGTGGCTCACCGTCTTGTGCAACTGATGATGGCATGTTTGATATAGTAACTTTATTTTCGAAATTCACAGAGCTATGCCATAATCTAGCCAAATCGTGCAAACCTAGGTTTTCTACTAAGTTGTCAGACTATAACTACATTTGGAAGACCTTAAAACCAAAACTGGGAGGTCTGGGGTTCGATTCCCACTCGGAGCAATTATTTTTGCGGTCCACAAATAATTGTTTCGGGTCTGGTTGTGCTTTGTGTCCGTTGTTTGTATGTTTGTAAAAGTCCCCGCGACACAAGAGCAATTCTTAGTGCGGAAGTTGTCTTTTTAAAGATTAAGAAAACTTTTAATAACGACAAATAAAATTGGAGTCTTAAGCCCTTAGAAACAAAAATTCGGTGTGTCACAAAAAGTAATTGGGAGTAACTAAGCCATGCTTGAAACTTGAGCATTGTATTATTCTCTGAGGATCTTGTCAACTAAGAAACTGAACACCGCCTCTCAACAGCCTACATATTAAGTAGAATAACAGCGTAAGCGACTTAATGTAGGTTCATTGTTAAGTCATTCTTCCTCTGAATATGTGATAATGTACCTTAAACATAACATTTTGCCTGTTATAAACTATTAAGTTACGGTCTTGTTTTGTTAATTAAAAGGAAACTCAATACATTCAGGAGTAAGTTTCGTGCGACGAGGTTTTAAGATTAAATTAATGTTTGATCTTTAGGTTATATGCCCAAAGAATTTACAGAAATTCAGGTGCACCATAAAATTGAGTATCGCTTTGAATATTAAACGATAAGTCTAAAAAATTACGTACTTTTAACTAATTACTTAACCCGTGATGAAAATCCGATTTGTTAATTCGCTCTACAATTTTTATAAAAGTTCTCCCAAAAAAAAAAAAGGATAAGTATCACTTTTCTAGACCTTACACCAATTCTCGTATTATATTCATAGAATAAAAGGCCTACATCCTAGCAACCGTGTTCAAATAATAGAAAGAATATAGAATGTCCTATTTCTCAAGCTATCGGCAACATGGTCACGCGTCTCCTGGACTCGGCCGAAATTTCGCAATACGTGACTTGAATTCATACATTTATATTTTTCTTCGCGTATGGCCATTGAAAATTTGTAGATTATAGGAATTGGCGTGCTGGTAATATTATAAGGAAAATGTAAGACTATTGTCCAACTGACTCGAATATTTGATAATATTTATTTTGAAAATTAAGTGCTCTTGGTCTTTTATAGTTTAACTAGCTGACCCGCGCAACTTCGCTTGCGTTACATAAGTTAAAAATGTTCCCCGTTTTTGTAACATTTTTCACTGGTATTCTGCTCCTATTGGTAGTAGCGTGATAATATATAACCTTCCTCGATAAGTGGACTATCTAACACTGAAATAATATTTCAAATCGGACCAGTAGTTCTTGAAATTAACGCGTTCAAACAAACAATCAAACAAACAAACTCTTCAGCTTTATAATATTAGTATAGATTTAGACAATTTCTCAATAGTAGCCCGGAGTTTGGTAATGTGCCCAGCGAATTGCAATGGACTCGCCCTCTGTTATTACAACAGTGGAATAATTTTAGACAAAAACTTGATCCTGTAGGACAAAATGTATGGGTATTAATGACGCAGAAGAAGTTTGTAAGAAACGTACCAAGTAGCGCTCTTTGGTCTCTGCCTAAATATATATACGCTTAGCCTTTGTTCCAAACTATGTTGGAGTCGGCTTCCAGTCTCACCGGATGCACCTGGATACCAGTGTTTTACATGGAGCGACTGCCTATCTGACCTCCACAACCCAGTTACTTAGGTATTAACACGATACCCTTGGGTAAGACTGGTTGTCAGACTTTCAAGCTTTAGTCTCTGCCTATCCTTATCGTAAAAATACGTAATTTATTGCATGTATGTAAAGATCTGTAATTAAAGGTGAGAACTGAGAGGGTTGCAGAATAAACCCCTATTTTATCCGAATTAACAGAACATACATACTCATAAAATAATACGAAGCAAATATTACTCCTATACTTCTTGCTTTAAGACCACGGAAGTATACAGGATAAAGAATATATTATTATACTAGCTGAACCGGCAAACTTGTTTTGCCATATGAATAAAAAAAAATAGTGTCACTTAGGGGTATAAAAATAGGTGTTGGCCGATTCTCAGACCTACTCAATATGCTCACAAAATCGGTCAAGCCGTTTCGGAGGAGTATGGCAACGAAAACTGTGACGCGAGAATTTTATATATTAGATTTATCGAAAGTGAGTCATCTTAATTAGTCCACAGTTATAGTTCAAACAGGGAAGTTATCAGCACAATGTTATCAAAGCATTATTTGTACTACTGACATCGAAAGTTCACTAAAAACCCGATAACACCGCATTAGCTCTTGAGCTGTTATAAATAATGGTCTATTTACGTAAAAGTATATTTGTTTTAGTTTTATTTTGTGGTTTTGTGCAATCTAGTGTAATAATAAATCGTATTGATGATGATTGTGAGTTAGATCCTAAACTGGTTGAAGAAATAGCAGCGTATCAAAATGTGACAAGACATATCATGGAAGAGATTAGAATGAGGGGGTTGGGAGAAACTATGTATAAAGAGTAAGTAAATTTACGTTATTATTTTGTAGTAAATATATAAATGAAATCGTTAATTTTAGTGTAACTGTTTGGATTTTGAGATTAATTGCTGATTTTTATGCAAGTCTCATTGTAGTTTTTTAAATAAACTAGTCGTTATATTTTGCTGTTCTAACATACCATTTAAAGGTTATAAAATTCGAATATAGCTATATTTATATGAATAAGCAGTGATAGCCGAGTAGTATAATATGGCAACTCCCATGCAAGTGGTCAACAGTTAGAAGCTGAGGCAACACACGAAAGAGTTTTCGAAGTAATTTGTATATTAGAAATAATTAACACTTGCTCTAACGATGCATGTGTAAAGTTAGTAAAAAGCTTTAATATCAGACATTTTTATTTAAACTTATAATGTTGATCGAAATAAATAAAATTATACTTGATTTGCAGATACACAGAGTTTATTGATAAATTCGGGGCACGACCATCTGGAACTGAAAATCTGGAAAGGTCAATAGACCATATGATAAACCTAACAAGACAACACGGTGTAAATGATGTTACAACTGAAGAATTACAGGTATGTACAAATATTATAATACATTGGCATAATCTAGTCAAATTATATGTGTTTAAAGCAATTTCTTGTAAGTCTATCGTTCAATACGATAGATTATAGTTGCCTAAATAGAAGAATGAATTCATTGTGAAGTTTTATACTTTACCAAAACTTATTATAAATCATTATTCTTGAGCACTTTGGAAAGACCACGTTTATTTATAATTTCCAGGTCCCACATTGGGTACGTCTACACGAATCAGCAAGAATGCTGCAACCTCGTACAAAAAACATTGCCATACTAGGATTTGGTACCAGTGTGAGCACACCATCAGAAGGTATCACAGCCGAAGCCATAGTTATAAGTAGTTTTAAAATACTCGACGCTACCAACAGAAAAGAAATCGAAGGAAAAATAGTAGTATTTGACGCACCATACGTTAGTTACGGTGATACAGTTGTTTATAGAAGTCAAGGGGCATCAAAAGCAGCCCAAAAAGGCGCAGTAGCTACCCTCGTGAGAAGTATCACACCGTTCTCAATATATTCCCCTCATACAGGAGCACAGTATTACGCTGATAACGTCACTAAAATACCAACAGCTGCAATTACTTTGGAAGACGCAGATCTGCTAAGAAGACTGCAAGATGAACGAGAAAAAATAGTCTTGAATATAAAAATGTCTAATACTTTCGATACTAAAACATCACGTAACACACTTGTTGATCTTAAAGGTACTGAACATCCTGAGAAACTGGTAATTGTGTCTGGTCATATTGATAGTTGGGATGTAGGCCAAGGCGCCATGGATGATGGAGGCGGTATGATGATAAGTTGGTTCGTTCCAGTTGTACTAAACGCTCTAAAGCTTAAACCAAAGAGAACTGTACGTGCTATCTTATGGACTTCCGAAGAACCAGGACTGGTGGGTGCTCAAGCATACCTAAAACAACATACAAAGGAACTTTCTGATATCAATTTTATTATGGAATCTGATGAAGGAACGTTCAGACCTTTAGGCTTAGATGTTGCGGGGTCAAAACAGGCCCGTTGTATTGTGAAAGAAGTGTTAAAACAATTCGCACCGATAAATAAAATGGGGAATAGTGGATACCCTGGATCAGATATAGTGCTTTTTATAAATAAAGGAATACCGGGAGCATCGCTTCTAAATCAAAATGAGAGATACTTCTGGTTCCACCACAGTGAAGGTGACACAATGGATGTACAAAATAAGACTGATGTAATTGAATGCGCAGCGTTTTGGGCTGCGTTTAGTTATGTTATAGCAGACTTATCGGTTGATATTCCCCGCCAGTGAATTTAAATTCAGATTTGAAACTGTATTAAAGCTTACAACACTAGCGAAGCGCAATACAATCAAGTTCTAGTTGAATATGTAAATCCTTATGATTGAAATTGTCTTCGATTGTAATGAAAAAGAAAATCCGCAATTTTACAAAACAAAATCAAATCAGCTCAGCTCGCTTTTGTGTTACATTTTGTGTCGCGCAATCAATACGTAAGCCTCAGGCGCCTCTTTGTACATTCGTGTCGCGATAAATTGCGCTGTCACGACAATCCTTTGAAATTCAATAAATTGTAACTATCACCACAAAAATACACGTATTATTGAACATATACCGTTGTGTTTATATTAACCTAAGCTGACAGTTAAATATTTGCTTTGCCATTTCACTTACATCGGGGTATACGTAAATATCTTTTGCGAATCGTAAACTAATACTGTAACTGAACTGTGTAAATACCGACGATAAAAAAAAACAAAGTAAACATTCAAAAAGAAAAATGTGCGAAGGTAAAAATTAAGAAAAATTCACGGGAACAACTCACCGAATTCGTAAAAAGAACCTTTTGTTTCTTAGAAATTGTTTTATGTGAGTTGAATGCGAGACTTTACTTCAAAAGTGGCATAACGAAGTCGTATTTTTGCTTAATCGTGAAATAAAACTTCCATTGTGTTATTGCAAAGAGCGGTAACCATGCTTAGCGTAATTCTTTCTGAATTCTTGGTGGCGTGTTTGAAAACATTTTTAGAGTAAGCCTTTTTGGTAGCGCGGGTGTGTTTGTGTGAGGAGTGGGCACATGTCGGGTACGTCGACGACAGTTCGAGTGTTACGCAATGTGCTTATGTCGGTCACATGTCTGGTAACGACAGTGAAATGTTCGGTACGCTTTAAGTTTCCATCAAAACTATCGGCGTATTTTGAATTGTTTAGAAAATGAGCTTGTTTAGTATAAATATTGATGTTTAGCAACGTGAGAGAGTTAATGTTACTTACACACGTTTAAATACAAATTGTCAAAGAAAATGTTAAATATAAACCAAAACCAATGAATGTAATTATTTAAAAAAATGGTACCCGACCTACTTATGCGTGCTTTTATTAAAATAAGCCAAGCTATAACCATAATACCTTAAAAATATGGACTTTATCATTTATTAATAAATCAAGCGTTAAATAAAATATCTATTACCTAAAAGTAAATAAACCAAGCCCTTGTGATCTTTTATATTTATACCAAAACAGTGGAGAGCCGTAACAGATTTGATTGAAGACGGCAAATCAAATAAAGGCTTAAGGTCCATAAAATGTAATAGACCTCCGAATTTTATCACTGCCCTTTATGTAGGTATATTTTCGGCAAATCTTGTTCACGCTTCTGCTTGTAAATAAATAAAAATGTTAGGAATATCCTGGTTGATTGAATAAATTTATACGTTCAAAATACAAGGTTTTACTGCTCGTTATGTGGGTCCAAGATGATACCTTGAAGGACGCCTTATTTTAATACCAGATTTATAAATAATATTTAATCTAAACGATTTTTTTTCAAGAGAAGTATTTTAACAATAATACTAAGTTATTGTTTGACAGCCTCTGTAGCGCAGTCATTCTGTATCCGACTGTTGATCATTGTTGTTGTTGTTGTTGTTTTGTTGTTTGTTTGTCGTATGGTTAGTGGTCAACCTAGTGTTAAAGTTGTTCAAGCCGCCCGAGGGGCCTCTGACTTGGCTTAACGAGTGTTATCTAAGTAGACAACAGCCGGGACCGACTTTTTACGTGCCCTTCGAAGCACGGATTCGCCCAGATCAAATACCACTATGCGGTCACCCATCTATGGAATGACCGCGCCAAGGTCTTTCTTTTTTTTTATTCATATTAGATTAAGTATTTTTTAATAGTAGCCCGGACTTTGGTAACGTGTCCGGTTTTTGGCAATAGCGATACAGCGGACGTCGTATGCTTGCCCCCTATTACATGAAACGAACATTACTTATGGGGAAAGGGGAATTATTACTTTGGGTATAACTTGCGTTATATTATGTATGTACTATTATATTTTAAAATTGTAGACACATTTTTACTTATACACACAGTTTTCTTTAAATACACAACGTAGGCCTTTTCAGAAATATTTTTAAGCAAAGTATTCAGTTGCAAACATTCCTACCGTAGTCTATTTAGGCTAACAAAACAGACAAGTACCTTGAACATTAAGAAACGTAGGTCCGTTGTTTGTTCTAATTAAAATTCAAATTAGCGCTGAATTTGGGACCTCGATCAAATCTTGGACGTTTCAAACTTAAATACACAAACCTGCTTACATATACACCAGACTTTTTTATTGATTCATCGTATGGTTAGTGGTCAACCTTATGTCAAAGTTCTTTAAGCAGGCCGTAGGTTTTTGATGACTTAACGACTCTTTTCTCAATTGACAACTCTGTAGTCTCATCCAGTGAATTTAGCATCAGCATCAGTAAGCGGTCACCCGTATAAAGAAGGACCGCGCCAAGCATTGCTTAACCCAGATAGTTTATCGACCGGTGAAATACCACTAAGCGGTCACCCATCTATAGAACGACCGCGCCAAGCGTTGCTTAACCCAGATAGTTTACCGACTGGGGAGATACCACGAAGCGGTCACCCATCTATAGAACGACCGCGCCAAGTGCTGCTTAACCTAGATACTTTACCGGTGATCGCAACTGACTCCTCGTACTTCGAAGTTCACCGTAGATACACAAACCTGCGTAATATACACCCGTACCTTAACTTCAGGAATCTAATTAAACGGGAACAAACAGAATGTTTTCTCACAACCCTTTTACTGAGCTTGTAGTGGTTAAATGTTTGTGGCAAATTCCCGCCTTGAAGCAAGTTGATGTGAGTAAGCCTTTAAATTGAAAAAATATATTTCAAGTCTTCATTTGTTTTTTAACACTTGACTGAACATTTAGCTGTAAAAAACTTCTATCACAGACTTGCAATGTATAAACATTCATATAATATTATTGTCAGACTCATGATTCAGCCATTAAGATATACATTTTAGAAAATAATTACTGCTTTTTTACTTCAATTTCCAACTACATTTATATTTAAACTGCATTAATATCAATTCAATCGGTTAGCCGGGAAAGACCCCACAATACAGGCATGCCTAATATGAGGACCAGAGTATCCGCAGTTTAAAACCCAAAATATACAATTTATAATTATAAGATTTCAATTATAATGTCCTTAAATAAACAGTCATTTTAATTCGTCCAGCGGCCGATCATTCTGGCAGTCACCATTCAAAACAAAACAGATTATAAAATTAAGGTCAATTTGGGTAACTTTGAATCATTTGAGTAACATTGACAGTGGGAATTTGAACTAGTTTCGATTATTTTTTCATTTGAAACCAACACAAATGATAAAGGTTTATTTTAGTTTTGCAAACTTTTATCAATTGTGTTGGTCTCTTATCAAAAGGTTGACTGTACTATAACAGCACATTAATTTCATAAATCCAAAGTGAGTTGTGAGCTACAGCAGACGTGATACGTGTTAGTGAGGGTGTAAACGGAATTAATAGCGGCGAACAGATGCGCCCCTTGATTTATTGCGTGTCCCCTCAAGATTACTGCACACTAATTACTTGTGTGGATATAGCCTAATCATTGTACACTTGACTGAGCAAATCTTGAGGATCTGTAGCTTGATTCTCTACTACGATTGACTACTGGCAACCGGCTTCTCATCGAGAAATTTTATATGAAAATCTGATCAGCGCCTATGACGGGCGTCGTAGAAACTTTTTTGGCAGTACATTCTAAATGTCAAAATTTCGATATTCGATGGTACCGACTGTACAGAACTGCGATACTGTATGCAAATCACGTATTTTAACAGTTAGTTGACAACTAGTGTACGTCATATTGATGGTCACTAGACAAAAGCTCGATTCTCTACTACGATCGACTACTGACAACCGGATTATCATCGAGAAATTTTGTAGAAAAATCTGGTCAGCGCCTCTCTCATCCGCCTCCTCATCTCTTTCATTATCTAAGGGAGATGACTTGTTCAGCAGTGGGATAGTGGTGAGTTTAATACATACGTACATTTCTCTGTTTCTAAGGTACAAACTTGTTACAATTCGCATATAGACACGTAGCTCTCGGGTAGTGCTTTAATTAAATTCAGTTGCATCTACCTGTGGGTCATCTAATCAACTGGACCGTTCGTACGTCCGTGTGTGGCTTAAGGCACCTTAAACCCGAACACTCTGTATTTGTAATATCATAGAAACTGGATTAATTTATATCATCTACATAATTTATCTCCTGCCAGATTGTTTAAAGTAGTTTAGCCGTTTTTACGTAGAACAAACACAAACATACAATACATTTTCACATTTATTTCTACTACAATCTGGAGCGCCATCACGTATATCAATTGACTGATCTATTTAAAAGTCGTTATGCCTTGCATTACTTTCTCCCTTAGATTGATTAAAGTGATTAACACATTACGTCAAAACAGCAATGTATTGCAGCGCAATTCTGTATAATCTGTAATGTCGAGAATCGAGAGTTTGACATCTATACTATACTAATATTATAAAGCTGAAGAGTTTGTTTGTTTGTTTGTTTGAACGCGCTAATCTCAGAATCTACTGAACCGATTTGAAAAATTATTTCAGTGTTAGATAGTCCATTTATCGAGGAAGGCTATAGGCTATATATTACGCTACGTTCAATAGGAGCAGAGTACCACTGAAAAATGTTACAAAAACGGGGAAAATTTTGACCCATTCTCTCTTATGTGCAAGTGAAGTTGCTCGAGTCAGCTAGTCTAAAATATACATCCAAAATAGTCCCGAAGGTGCCGTCAGGAGAACAAGGTTTTCATACAAAATTTCTCGATAACTAGACAGTTGTCAAAAGTCGATAGTGCTACAGAATAGTGCTACTGTAGCACGATTCTCTAAAATCGGAACCATCGAGTATTGAAAGTTTGATATTTAAAATGTACTACAATAATTTCTACGACGCCCGCTGGGAAACTGAACCGATAGTCATACAAGCATTTTTGACAGCTAGCAGGTTGTCAGCAGTCGATAGTAGTAGAAAAACGTGTGATGTCGTTCCCGTGTCGTCCCCGCATCGTGTTATGAGAAAGACATCTCGGCTTTATTCTTAGCGGCTCGGCATGAAGCAATAACGGCACTAATTCGTTGTGCGAAGGCGCCGGCACGCGTACACACACATAATGCTGAACAAGCTTGCCAACCGCAACGAATATTAATAACTGAAGTACTGAACTTATGTATAGTCTTTTAAAACCTTTATTTTTCTTGCAGCTATCTTTACTTTGAGGAGTGGTTGTACTACAAAACATAGGTGCATTTGCTTTAAAATGGATTCAAATTTAATACAAGGTATAAAATTAAGCCTTGTTTCTTTAGTGCTAGGTAGAGACTCAAGATGTTGTTTATATTTTGATGGTGATTTTAAAAAAATATGTTTATAGTATTTCGAGCCATTGATAGATATTAAATTGGTAAAAGAATGCCTTAAATACATCAATATGATTTTAATTAGAAATCACAGTTTGACACCTTTTCAATTTTTACCACTTTTTCAGAAACAAAACATAATAGTAAAGTTTTTTTTTATGTCAAAGAAATTTTGCCCAAAATTAACGTTTATAAGTACACTTACACCTCAACATAGAAATATCTAACTTAATGTAATAAATCACTCACAATTTAGCTTAAAGGGTTTATTTCAAACTACAAAGAGGTTTCATATAACGAGGATGGAATTATGTAAACATATTTGGTACTTCTTACATAAGCGCTTATGATGTACAGTCATGAGCAAAACTTGCTACACACTGTCAAAGTTTTAATATTTGAAAGAGAGGCTTAGCTGATTATGACTGTCACCATTTTAGTCTAGTTTACTACGGAGAAAGGTATCAAAACATTTTGTGGGCTTCAAAATTGTAAACTCATCCAAAATTAAATAAAAATTACCTAGGACATATTATGATAGTGTAGTTTTTGGTATACTACATATACGTTAATTGTAATCAGATGACGTATGTGAGTTGTGCAAATACATATATTGATTATAAGTAACCTACGCTAGTGTTTTATTTCTTTCACCTATCTTTGTACAAAATTTCATGAATAATCTGTTAAGTGGTTCAGGCGCAAAGCGTAATAGATAGACAGACATTGATAGTTTTTTATGACATAAATATCGAGTTATAATCCAATAATAATCTGTACCTACTCCTATGTGAAAAAAGGCGTGATTTTGCTTTGTTGTATTGTTTATATTTATCAAGATTAAGGTTTTCAGATATGTAAGTAATTTTGCACATATAACATCCTAAACATATTTTTGCCCGTGACTGTGCGTTGTGAATTCTACAAAGCTAATAAACTAGTTTCATGTAACTTCTAGCTTTTGGCTACCACGCTCGCGTTTGATTGATGAAAAACTAAATGGGATTCTCGAGGTCCCACTTTTTTAATTACTCTCTCTATGCAACATCGGATATTCTTACTAATTGCCTAAATATAATAGTGAGAAATGTATTTTTAATTCTCTACATAAAAGAATGATTCGTATTGTGTTTTTTAACCATAATAGTGTGACGGCTTGACCGATTATCATGAAACTTTGTGAGCATATTGAGTAAGTCTGAGAATTGGCCAACATCTATTTTTCATGCCCCTAAGTGACACTTTTTTTTTATTTTTATGGCAAAACAACGTTTGCCGGGTCAGCTAGTTAACATATAAAATCATATAATGATTTACTATTTACTATTACTCAAAAACAATCATTTTAAAGTATCAAAATTATTTTATCCAGCATCAAAGCCGTTTATATCGATTACAAACTGCCCTCTATTCTATTCATGTGGCAAACTCATCACAGATATTCTAAGTTAAAACAATATTAGTATGGAGGAATGGAGGTCACCCGGTCCTAAGTTTCTCGTAGAATGCGTGACTTCGCACACTTTACGTGAATTAGTAGAAGGTATTACTTTATAGTGGCTCCTTGCATTAAGTTAATATAAACATGAGTTTATGGAGTCTCTTCAGTAAAATCGCCTACACATGTTGCCACTTGATATTGACAACTTTAGAATTGGATAGTTGACTGAGGTAGTCCGGCTAAAGCACCCGTTTGTAGAGCACCTAGCCTAGTCCATGAAGAGAACCTGTCGAATATCTTTACTAATATTATAAAGCGGTATTTGTTTGTTTGTTTGAACGCGCTAATCTCAGGAACTACTGGTCCGATTTGAAAAATTATTTCAGTGTTAGATAGTCTATATACCGAAGAAGGTTATAGGCTATATATCATTACGCTACAACCAATAGGAGCAGAGTACCAGTAAAGAATGTTACGCGAGTCAGCTAGTAGGTTATAAAGGTTGAGCTATTCGAACGGGTGCTCTAGATGGACTACCGCAGTTCACTGTGTTAACGAAAAATATATTAAAATTTTACTCGTAAAAAGTTCATCCTTAATACTCAAGTTGTGCAATTTTTTTCGTCAATAATGTTGAAATTTTAACTATTGCAGACTGAAACATTTTGTTAGGCACTCATTTGAACCAATGAAAATAAGACGCTGTGACGTCACTTTGTCATATTTCTGTACTAAAATGTGTTTTTGACATTTCATAAAGAATAGCTGATTTGACTGGAAGTCAACTACTGTATTAAGAATTGTCGATCATTTGGTGACTCTATTTTTTGACCGTCTTGTGACCTGTGCCTCGATTCTCTACTTCTATCGACTACCGACAACCGAACTGTCATCGAGAAATTTTGTATGAAAATCTGATCAGCGCCTCTGGCGGGTGATAGTGGTACAGAATCGAGGTACTGGTGTATGCGACTGCCGATCTCGAGTTCGATTCCCGGCGGATCAACGTTAGGAGTTAAACGTACTCGGTATGTACTTAATAAGTTAGTATGACAATAGGCTCGCCTCATCTCATTACTCTATAATAAAATATTGATAATCATAATTCAGAATTTAGAACATTGACCAATTTTACACAGCTACTTATTTTCGAAATACTAAGAATTTTTGTGACTTGTCGGACCATTATTTGGAACATCATTCTATAAGAAAATGTTCGAGAAAGCTGTTGTCATTGTGACAGTAAAGAATATAATAAAATATCTTTAATAAGTAGCCAATTACTTTTCAAATAAAGTGTCTCATCTTAGTAGCGACTGAATTACAGGATAATAGAATTGTAACGCTTCAATTATAACGGATTAGTTCTTTAATTTCGTTCTTTCGTTCAAATTATTTTCCTTTAAAAGGTAGAAAATGGCAACAGGCTCGCCCACTGTTACACTTTAACTACTACAATGTTAACGGCGAAACGCGAGTGTATTTCATACATTTATGCCTACACCTTCGGGTTTTAAAAGCGTAATATTCTGTAGTTATAAAGGTATAAAATATTTTAACGCCATATTATCCAAAGCAATTAAAAATTCATCCCCTGCTTTCATTTTTTATCTCGCAAACGGAAAATATTTTCTGGCCGAGCCCAAATTAATTAAACCTGTGTTCCCGTTTTGCATACGTTCATAGAGGCTAGTCTAATATTAAATATCGGACAATAGGGAAAAACAAGCCAGGTTTTATAGGCCTTTGTATTACAGGAATTACTTACTTAGTTTTCCTTTATTCCTTATTTTATTCAGTTTTTCTGTATTAATTACTAAAATAAACGCTTATTGATTATGTTAAAACAATGCAAACTGTGTGCGTCCTTTACGTCTCTACGCAAAAACTGTTGAATCGATTTGGATAAATTTTAGTCGGTTTAATTCTGGATGTACGACTATTCAGTCATTATGGCAAAACTGCGGATCTAATTTATGATGTTGATGATAGATTACATTCGCGGAAGAAACGAAGGTTGCTTATTGGGACAGCTCTACGATATTACGTTTAACGATAATAAACTCTCACTTGTTTTCATAATACGAGTATTATAATAATATGGAGTCTGCCCGTGATCACGGTCGATGCAATTCGATCGAAACGACGGGTCAAAAACTAAGGAATCCTTCCCTTTAATTTTCAATCGCGTTTAAGAATCGTTGCATTATAATATTATGCTTATTATGTTTGGTTTAATAGTTTCTTTTATATCTAATGCCAATTTAGTCGAATACGTATAAACTAAGTACTCAAAATGAATAATTTCAGAAATTACTCATTACATAGTATATTAAAAAAAGATTTCTGTTTACCTAATAAGTCCTACAAAAATAATCAGCTTTGCGACAAAAACAAACAAAACGAAAATCTAGGTCGATTGTTACAAACTAGTGTTGTATTCATAAGGAATTGTACAAAACACGCCTTATAGTGATATATGGAGGGTTTGCTCTCCAAATAAATGCTATCACATACATCATTCAACGGTTCGATTTATAGGTTACTAGCTGACCCGCGCAACTTCGCTTGCGTCACATAGGTCAAAATTTTCCCCGTTTTTGTAACATTTTTTATTGCTACTCTGCTCCTATTGGTCGTAGCGTGATCATATATAGCCTATAACCTTCCTCGATAAATGGGCTATCTAACACTGAAAGAATTTTTCAAATCGGACCAGTAGTTCATGAGATTAGCGCGTTCAAACAAACAAACAAACAAACTCTTCAGCTTTATAATATTAGTATAGATTCTCAACGAGATACAAATATAAGTATTTTTCAGCAATACTTTGTAATTTCTTTTTTGCACTATTTTGTACTTATAATGTAAACTTACAAAGTGTTGTAATTGTACTGTGAAAAATGGATCTTTAAAAAGGTTGACATATGACCCCGAGTGCATAAAAGCATTTCGTACATTTCTCTAAAGTATATGGTTTTAACTACTTTATTATAAACGTTGTCTTTCAGCGTCAATGTATTTATAAGTCGTTTTAATTTTATATTTTTTTGTATATTCATAACTTTTTATTACTTGCCAGTATCCTGGTGTAATCTGACTGAAACGTCGGTAAAAAGACTCTGTAAACTTTTGATCTCAATTGAATATTGGTCCCGATTAATCCTAATACGATCAAAAAGTAAAAACCATCTCAGGATTTGATAATGTATGAATATTGACATGTCATTTTTTTTTCGGTAAACGATCTGTGGGTTTAAGCTGTGTAAGGTTGTGGGTAAGCAACCCTAGGCGCGGTCATTCCATAGATGGGTGACCGCATAGTGGTATTTGAACTGGGCGTCTCCGTGCTTCGCAGGTCACGTAAAAAGTCGGTCCCGGTTGTTATCTAATACGATAACAGTCGTTAAGCCACGTCATAGGCCTTCGGGCGGCTTGAACAACTTTGACCACTAACCATACGAGAAAGAAAGAAGATTATCTTTTTCTTACTCTATTATATCATCAAATATATAACACATTTGTAGATACTTTAAATCATTAAATAGCCAAACAATAATAACCTGAAAAACAATCCATCAAAATAATAACAGAATTGAACATCAAAAATAACAATAAACCATATCAGTAACAAATCTAAATCCGTTTAAATTGAACACAACAACTATCATATACATTTGATAGATTAAAAATGAAATAAACATTGGCAGCAAAAGCGGCTTATTGGATGAAACCCTGTATGCAATACGCGATAGCCATTCAGTTTTAAAAGGCAATATTGTGAGACCACAAGCCACAGAATGACCGCGGCACATAAGCCCTTTTTGTAATGAGCTGGAGCTCGGCTGATGGGCCCGTGCATGATATATAACGGCATTTATATTCTTAACTAGCTGACCCGCGCAACTTCGCTTGCGTCACATAATTGGGAATGGGTCGTGATTTTCCCACGCGCTAACCTCACGGGTTAGCGCGTTCAAACAAACAAACAAAAAAACAAACTCTTCAGCTTTATAACATTAGTATAGATTTTATTTTCTGGAACTAACATCGTTAAAGGCGAAACTCGGATGTATTACAAACACCTATATCTACATCTTCGGGTATAACAGGCGTGGTATTATGTATGAATAAAAGCTGTTTGTTTTCATTCATTCATTCGAAGGTGATGTGGTCTTCCAAGCACTATCATTAAACAGAGTGTCGTGGGTACGACTCCCATAAAAAAAGTAGTAGATGAGTGTAGTGAAGTGCATGATCTTGGTGTGTTCTTTTGTCTGACATCTCTGCTGAAAACATGCCTTAAGACAATGGTTTCTTTATAAAAAGATCTTGAAAATAGCACCAAAAAAGAACCAAATAATAACTATATTACATTGAAAAGAGTTTTTTATAAAACCCAATAGGAATTGCAATAAATATAATGAAAAATCTGAATCTATTTCATTTTTGGATGACGATTTTTCCTTCACTTAGCAATCACAAAATGTATCTCTTTATCCAAACACTTATGTATGTTTTAAGCCGTTGACCGTACATCAGTGGCATATTGGAGCATTAGTTTATATTTAAATTACACTAGCTGACCCGCGCAACTTCGCTTGCGTCACATAGGAGAGAATGGGTCAAAATTTTCCCCGTTTTTGTAACATTTTTCTCTGGTACTCTACTCCTTTTGGTAGTAGCGTGATGATCTATAGCCTATTACCTTCCTCGATAAATGGGCTATCTAACACTGAAAGAATTTTTCAAATTGGACCAGTAGTTCCTGAGATTAGCGCGTTCAAACAAACAAACAAACAAACTCTTCAGCTTTATAAAATTAGTATAGATAGTATAGATAAGGATTACATACAGTTTCATTTATAAAAAACTATAGTATTTGAAGTAATCCAGTAGCGGTAATAAATCGCATTATTTTTACAGCAGTTTTTCGCAAAAAAAAAACTAAACAGCTTCAGGGAACCTAATACTTGTATTTTGTAAGATAAACAGAAAGTTAAGAATATAATAACAGGGATCCTTATTTAACCAAAGTCCTGAAACGTGAGGTGCAAATATTACTAAGCTTTTTTCTCAAGAAAATAAGCAAAGACAAAACAGCCTAAGTGTTTTTCTTTCATTAAAATTTAAAAATACACTGGTACGTGACTGAGCATTACAAACCTACTTAAAAGAAAACTCAAGTAAATATCATTTTGTGATGTAGCATAATTAAAATTAATTAAAAATTAAGATAATACGAGAGTTGTTTTTATCAATTATATAAGCCAATGTTAATTAATTATTAACTTTATATTAGCAGTGATAGCCGAGTGGTTTAAGTTGGCACCTCCCACGCAAGTGGTTGCAGGTTCAAACTCGAGGCAACACACCAATGACTTTTCGAAGTTATGTGTGTATTAGAAATAATTATCACTTGCTCTAACGGTGAAGGAAAATATCGTGAGGAAACTTTGCATGCCTAAAAATTTGTATAAAATCTAAATTTATTGAGGGTATGCAAAGTCCCCAACCCGCACTTGGCCAGCGTGGTGGACTCAGGTCCTAACCCCTCCCCCTCGTTTGGGAGGAGACCCTTGCCCTGTAGTGGGACAGAAAATGGGTTATTAAGAAAAATAAAAAAAAATATATTAGTACTATTTATGCATGTGAATAAATAAAAGTAAGTTTGTAGGATCGTACCAAGTGGTATTCTCTGGTCTCTACTGCCTCTACGAGAAGAAGGCGTGATTTTATGTATAAGAACCCTGCATTTTACAAATTTATTGACAAATAAATGTTTGTTACGCTTTTATTGCTAATCCATGGAATATATTTTTTAAATTGACCATTAGGTATAACATGTTGTTCAAATCCGGGGTTAAAGATAGTCTACTGCAAAAAAAAACAAAAAAGACCGGCGGGAAAAGTCCATCTGGGTATGGTTTAATTATGGTTAAATTAGATACTTACATTTTAAACCGAATGCGGAACCGACTTTTGGACGACTCCATCGTCAGAGAACATCGTTCCTAAATCTTTCCTTTAAAAAAAATACTAGACTTTCTGTAAATAGACACAAAGTTAATTAAACTCCGACAAAATTTAAATATCTTCGTAGCTTTGTTCCTCTCAAAAAAGTATGTATACATATCTAGTGGTCCACAAATTTGAATGGTTTCTGCGAGAGACGCACGGCCCATAAACCATGGCGGAAGTAGCCATTTGTTTAATACTTCTGTGAAGCCTCTAGGCTACCCTGTCGTATATCAACCGCAATTGTGCCCCCGACATGGGACATTCGTACAACATTACTAACAAACGAATTACTTAATGTAATTGATTATGTTTGGGTAAGGATAGGAACATTTGGAGCAGTCATTGTTTTATTGTTAATTGCTCATCCTGTTTATTCAAAATTTCATCTATCTCTTGCCCGAAAAGATCTTTTGGGAAAAAATATAATTTGTTTTAATCTTTTAAACGTCAGATTTTAAATATGGACACAATATAGAAAAATAGGTTTATCATATTTAGGGTTCCCGGGTCGGGCGAATTATATATATTTTAATTTACAACAGAATATTTCTCGATAATCGCTCAGAGTTCGGTAATATGACCCATGCTAGGTAGTAAGCTTCCCCCCTATTAAATGGGACTAACGCTGTGAACGGCGAAACGCGTATTTCATACACTTCTGCCTACACCTTTGAGTAAAACAGTCGTGAGATTATTTAATAAAACACAATAACGTACAAATATTCAACAACAATAACGTTGTCAAACAATTCTCTCGACAACTAGTTAACAGTAATTAAACAACACAAACATATCTTATTTGTATCAAATAGAACTACACTACTGCAACGATTAGAAACAAGTCTCCAAGGACGGCAGCGGACATGTTAATTAGCGTCACATGTAGCTAAAACGGTTGACTGCACCATAAACGATAACTAAACAACGGTTAAACTTTTCCCGTTACGTGTAGTAGCTCAATTCTCTACTACTATCGACTACCGACAACCGAACTGTCATCGAGAAATTTTGTATGAAAATCTGATCAGCGCCTCTGACGGGTGTCGTAGGAAACATTTTGGCAGTACATTCTAAATGTCAAATGTCGATAGCTCGCCGGTTGTCGGTAGTCGATAGTGGTAGAGAATCGAGGTATAGGTCAATTGATATTTCTTGGATCGATTGACGTTTCTATATATTGTTTTTATTACCTTTGCTATCACATTGTTGGGCAAAGGTCTCCCCGAAATCTTCCACCGGTTTCTGTCATTGGCTATCTCACGCCAATCCTCCAGATGTGTGACCAAGTCATCGCACCAACGTTTTCGTGGCCTACCCCCAAAACTATTTTTTACCTCTAGCCTTAGTAGAAAAAAATACGGTTTGATTCTAATTGATTGTCGTTAGATTGATCGGCTATTAAGAACATTCCACCGCCAAAGGACTTGTACAATTGGGCGCGCTATATTGTATTGAAGGATTTTCAGTTCAAAGAAGTGCAGGGCGCAATTGGGAGAGCTGCATTTCAATCGCATGATTCGTACATCACTCCACCGAGTGCCCTCTGTAGTGTGCTTATCTTAACTCACTCAGGTATTACACCTGTTTCTAACTACAGCAATTTGTATTGAAGTAAATTTCATTAAGGGTTTTTTAAAGCTTTGCCATTATAAAAACATACCAAAACTTTTCTTGCTTCAGGTTTGTCAAATATTTGTAAATTTTAGACTAGCCAACGGTAACTAATTAAAACCTAGCCGTTATAGTTAGTTGGTGCAACCGACCCTTAAATCAAACTATAGTCGGGTTAGTCAGATAATTGCGCTCAGACAGTGACGTAAATTGCAAAAATTGTATGTTTTATTCTTTTATTACAATTATTCTTAAAATCAGTTTCATTGCAAAATGATAATCATACGATTTAAGGGCCTACCCCAATTATTTAGTTTGTATTCACTTAAAAATTAAATTAGTGATGAACACCTAAGTAAAAAAGTTTTTAGTTAGTTTTTTATTTCACACTGTCAAACGATTAAAAGTTTATTAAGTATCATTAGTAAATATTTTATTTGGGTTGCATTCATAATTAACCTTAAACTAAAATTAATTGGTAATAAAATAACGAAGCCTTATACAAACGACGAAAATATTATAACTTAAAGTAAAACCAATAACTAAAATCTTTACGTCATATTTCATTCTTTCTCACAATTTTCTATTTATTAGTAACCTCAACACCTTTCACCGCAGCGGTTCGTTGAACAGAATCACGTGATGAAAATTCTGCAGAATTCTCGAATAGAAACAATTTCAAATCAAACAGTTCGTGTTGGAGGGCATTAATAATTCAATATTCAGAACATACAAGGGTTAATACAGTTAGGCAGTCAAACGCTTCTGCTAATACCGAGTTGTCCCTTAAGGGACGCTTATTTAATAAATTCGTTTCCGTTCACTGAGCTTCAGTCAATGAAGACAGCGACTAATATAATGACCGCTAGTCGTTTCACTATGAAATCTTGGACTCATGATACCTGAGCAAATTAGTTTTGTAAAGAAAAAAAGAAAGATTTTTATTGTCACATAAAAATTATTGTACATTTATAGGATATTTTTTTTTGCTTCAGTAGCGGAGCAATGAGGTCACCACTCAGCTCCTTGCTGTGTTTGTGATGTGAGACAAAATTGTCTATAACACATCTTGATCAAGCCTCGCGCGGTTTCGTAACATTTAAGTCAGCCTTTACAAAAGTCTTCTCTGAAAATGTGAAATTTGGTCGGATTCCGTGGGATCCGTGCCCAAAGGGTTAAAACAAACCGTAAAAGTTATCATAATAGTTAGGTAGTTGAAATTTTTGCAGATGATGTTTTGGCGGATACTTAATAAGCAGCGTTAGACCGCAATGCTTGCGCAGGATCAATAAACCAAACAACTCGGTTGTGATTAAACGGTATAATATCAATAGATAGCGTACAAGGAGACTTATTCTACCTTAATAAACTATATGTACATCGCTATTAGGAACTAGCGTCATGTCTGCTTTTTGGCGCGTCTTCCCATCATCGCGCGGGAAAAATCTCTATGCCCCGAACCCAGCTGTCAAAGTCTATTGACAGATTGCGTTCGGAAACGTCACGAGTGAACGTGGGCGAATGAATTACGTCGCCACACCACCCCCCCACGGAGAAAGACAATTTAGTCTTTGAATTCTTTAAACCTAACTGTCCTGCCTGACCTTGTGGTGTAGGCTGGTTTAGATTTTTCTGCGGTAAGTGGCTGAGGTTTAGGTACATTTGCAATAGGTTTGAAGGGAACTGTAGGTGGCAATTCGGCGGTAGATGTGGATTGAGACTCAATGAAAGCTGGTTTGACTCTGTCCACACTTACTGTAACTTTTTTACCTTTTATATCGAGTGTTAGGGATTTGCCGTCGTTTGATCGTTCTAGTACTAAATATGGCCCGTTATAGGGGGGTTGCAACGCACGACGGACCGCGTCCTCTCTCAGATAGACGTGTGAAGAGGAATTCAACAGTTTAAACACGAAGGCAGCTGGAGTAGTATGTCGAGATGCAGGGATGGGTCTAATTTTTGACATATGGCGACGCAGTTTAACGACGAAATCAGTTGGGTCTTCGAAATTAACTGAACATGGATTTGGTACTAATATCTCCCCAGGTACACGTAAAGTTTCACCGTAGAGCATTTCGGCAACTGAGGCTTTAAGATCCTCCTTAAATACTGTTCTCATTCCTAAGAGAACTAATGGCAGAGCACTAAGCCATTCACCGTTGTGGCACATAATGGATGCTTTTAATTGCCTGTGCACTCGTTCGATGATTCCATTTGCTTGAGGGTGGTATGACGTAGTTCTTATTCGTTTTGTTGCAAAAGTTTGAAGCAATCTGCGAAACAGGTCGGATTCAAATTGAGTACCCTGATCTGTGGTGATGGTAGCTGGAACACCAAAACGGGAAATCCATTCTCTAACAAATGTTTCTGCTACTTCTTCGGCCGTTATGCCTTGCATGGGCCATACCTCGGGCCATCTACTGGCTCTGTCAATTGCTGTCAAACAATAGCGATAACCTTTACAAGGCGGCAAGGGTCCAATTATGTCAATATGAACGTGTTGGAAACGGCCAGAAGGAGTTTCAAAGTTAGCAAGGGGTGCAGAGTTATGTCTAGTTATTTTACTGCGTTGACATGCGTCACATGTGCGGGCCCACTCTCTACAGTCTTTGTTTATAGATGGCCAAACAAAGCGATCGGATATGAGACGAACAGTGGCTCGAATGCCTGGATGGCTTAACTGATGTAATTTGTTAAAAATCTGACGACGCATTTTAAGAGGAACATATGGACGAGTTTTTCCAGTCGAGATGTCGCAGAGCAAAGAAGTGCCGGATATGTTGACTCTCGCTATTTTAAGGCTGGAATTTGCCATGAGCTTATTCACTTCGTCATCTGTGTCCTGGGCCTTAGCAAGTTCTTCATATTCTTGCTCCAAGGCAATCGCCTCAACACGGGACATAGCATCAGCTACGATATTTTCGTCCCCTTTGATGTACTTAATGTCAGTCGTAAATTGACTGATAAAGGTAAGCTGGTTAAGTTGCGCTGGTGGAAGCTTTTCACGACGTTGTATAAAAGCGTATAGGAGTGGCTTGTGATCGGTGTAAATTGTTACATGTTGCACTTCAAGTATGTACCGAAAATGTTGAACGCTTTCGTATACTGCTAACAATTCCCGATAATATGCAGGCCACTGAGACTGACGAGGGGTCAATTTTTTACTAAAAAATGCGAGTGGTACCCATTGACCGTTTACAAATTGCTGAAGGCACGATCCGATATGAATGCTTGATGCGTCGGTGTATAAACCAAGCGGAGCTTCAGAAGAAGGATGATGCAGCAAGGTAGCTTCGGACAAACTTTTCTTACATTCATTGAAATTTTGTAGCAGCTCTGGAGTCCAGGGGTATGGCTTGGAGCCTTTACTGTTAGTGGATGTCAAAGTATCAATTAGTGGAGCTTGAAATTTTGCAGCTTGGGGTATAAATCGCCGATAGTAATTTATCATGCCCAGAAATCTACGCATACCTTGAACAGTTTCTGGGGGCTTAAAATCTAGAAGAGCTTGAATACGTTCCTTCGGTGGACGAGTGCCGTTAGAGCTAATGTGGTAGCCTAGAAATTGTACTTCTTTCGCGCCTATGACACACTTAGAAGAGTTAATGACAACTCCGTAGTCTTGAAGACGTTTGAAAAGAATGCGAAGGTGTTCTCTATGACAGGATTCATTTTTCGAATAGACAAGGATGTCATCAATATATGGAAAACAAAAATCAAGTCCCCGTGTGACCTCATCGATAAACCGCTGAAAGGTTTGACCAGCATTTCGTAGTCCGAAGGTCATGAAAGGAAATTCAAAGAGGCCAAATGGGGTGACGATGGCCGTCTTCGAAATATCATTCTCGTGAACAGGAATTTGATGGTAGGCTTTCACTAAATCGAGCGTGCTGAACACCGTTGCTCCAGTAAGGTTGTGCGCGAAATCATTGATGTGACGAACAGGATACTTGTCTGGAATGGTTCTCGCATTCAAAGCACGATAATCTCCACACGGGCGCCAGGTGTTGTCTTTTTTTAAAGTCATGTGTAATGGAGATGACCACGCGCTTTTAGAAGGTCTTGCTGTGCCACAACGAACCATATCCTCAAACTCTTTTTTAGCCGATACTAGTTTGTGGGGTGCTAAACGACGAGGACGGCATGATACAGGAGGTCCTTCAGTAGTGTTTATAAAATGTACTGTGTCGTGCTTAACTTCTCTAGGTAGCCCGGGTGGTCGAGTTATATCCGGGAACTCGGCGAGCATTGCAGCGAAATTTGAATCATTCACGACTATGGATTTAACGCTGGGCTGATCAACACTGGTACATGTAGCTGCTGAAGATAATTTTGTAGTGTTGTCGATTAACTTTTTGTTACGGCAATCAGGCAAAAGATGGTAATGAGAAAGGAAATCAGCACCTATTATTGCTCTTTGAACGTCAGCAACGACAAACTGCCAAACAAAATCTCGACGCAGCCCTAAATTAAGACAAATGGTTATGGTCCCAAAAGTTTTTATTCTGCTGCCATTTGCGGCGCTCAGCTCATACTCGGTATCTTCTCGACGGCGAGGAAGCCAGCTGTATGGATAGCAGCATAAATCGGAGCCCGTGTCAATGAGAAATTGACGTTTAGTTGTCTTGTCTGTTACGAAGAGACGGCCGCTAATCGAAGAGCAATCAGTCGCCGCCGCTACTGACTGCTTCTGGTGTTTTCCGCCGTCCAATTACATGGGGATATGCATTTAACAGCCCGTTTTCCAAAACGCCCGTGGTACCAACAAAACCTTTTCCTGGTTGGTGAAGAAGAACGCGAATATCTATTGTTGGATGAAGACCTACTACTAGGACGGCTTCGTCCTTGTGTGGACAGGGCATATACTTGCTTAGATAGTTCTTCAACTTTTGACATTAAATTCAATAATGTGTCAGCATGCGGAGTGATTGCAGCACAAACAGGACTAACTGGAGCTGAGAGTTCTACAATTTTGTCAGCTAGCTCTGCTAATTTGTCTAGTGCAAGTTCTGGCTGTGATGCAAGGATTGCCTGAATATTTTGAGGGAGGCGCCGCAACCACAACTGCCGCAGAATGCCTTGGTCTGAAAGGGAATCACCAGCTAACGATCGTAAGTGGCGTAAGAATTGTGTAGGTTTCCTATCACCCAACTCTTCGTCACTTAAAAGTTTACGGACTTTTTGTGCTTCTGACATAGACAACCGCTTAATAAGTTCTGTTTTTAATATTATGTATTGTTGACCTGCAGTTTGTGGCTGGGTGATAATATCTTCAATCTCACCAGCCAGCTTATGGTCAATTTGCCCTACAACATAGTTATATTTAGTCCTATCTGCAACAATTCCAGCAATTTCGAATTGAGCCTCAACTTGTGCAAACCAGACTGCAGGTTTGTCCGGCCAGAATGGAGGCAACCGAACTGACACCTTACAATTCTCAGACTTGTTTCTAGAGAGTGATTCTATTTCCTGCTCTAAAACAGCTTTTTCCGACAGCATTTTAATAACTTTATCTTCCAAAGCCTCAGCCATTATTCACTATGATATAATTATTTAGATGGGTTAGATATAGGTACTAGTATATACTTAATGTAATACTCCGTGGGGAGATGTTTGTGATTCTAACAGCAATCACCACCAAAATATTTAAATTAGAACTAATAACATGCTAATTAAATGTAAATAAGAGATATAAAATGTGTAAAACCAAAAAGTTAAAAGATAAAACAAACACCATGAAAGAACACAAAATAGGTACTTAGTGCGGAACACTATATGCAGACAAAGACATAACAGTATACACACTTATAAGCTAAACACTATAATACATCATGCATGAAATTAAACAGTTAACGAGCAAACATAACCCAATATGCAAATTGTAACAATGCAGTGTTAACAGTAATTATTAATTATTGTGGGTAAAGTTAATAAAGTCTTAAATCAAAGTCTAACTTCATAGGTCACACACTTTAGAAAGTAGCACTTGTTGCACATCTTGGCACAATAACTTCTGATCAAAAGTATCTATTGTTTGTGAAATTTCAAAACTTGTATTCTTCTTCTTTATCCAGAGATGAGAGTGCCAGGAGGTGGCAGTTAGTTATTAAGAAAGCCAGTACCTTGAAACTTGCAGAATGTAGACCGCTTCTCATTGAAATGGTGCATGCAATACGAACCAAACACCACGTGCAAATAGGCAAAGCAGGCGTTACACAAGAAGCAGCAGGCCGTGCACGGGAAAGTTGAACTCGTAGACAGGCAGTCAGCGTCAGGGGTCTTAACGCCGCAACACGTCGATCACGTCGGGGTCACCAGTTTGGCGGATACTTAATAAGCAGCGTTAGACCGCAATGCTTGCGCAGGATCAATAAACCAAACAACTCGGTTGTGATTAAACGGTATAATATCAATAGATAGCGTACAAGGAGACTTATTCTACCTTAATAAACTATATGTACATCGCTATTAGGAACTAGCGTCATGTCTGCTTTTTGGCGCGTCTTCCCATCATCGCGCGGGAAAAATCTCTATGCCCCGAACCCAGCTGTCAAAGTCTATTGACAGATTGCGTTCGGAAACGTCACGAGTGAACGTGGGCGAATGAATTACGTCGCCACACCGTATTACTGTTGCCGCTATAACAACAAACACTAAAAACAGAATTACAATACTTAAGGAGGCTCCCATACCACAAACGTGATTTTTTGGCCTTTTTATTTCGTTTTAAGTCGAAATAATAAAAATTGATTTACTAAGATACTTTTCTCACGCAACGGAGATTGGAAGCAGAAACACGTAATACATTGACAAGTAAGGTGGATATTGGACATGTGTAGTTAAAAATATATTGTTGCTTTATAATCGGCTTTGAACGAAGAAAAGTAAGGCAACAAAATATGAGGCTGTACAATAATCGACGAAAACGATTATTCGTTGAAATTTCGTTTGTTTCTTATCACAATTCTATCCATTATAAAATGTCGGCCGTACTATGATACAAAAATATCAGGCAAGTTTATTCGATTCTGCCTTCGCTGTGTCAAAATAGAAAAGAAAAAAAATCATAAAAGAACACCTTAAATACTCTACAAAATTTCGGTTTCACGAATCATAAGTAAGCCCTCCGATGCTTACTGATAAGATCTACGGATAAAAAACAAAATAAGTTTTAACGAATTATGACAGGAGACCTAAACAAACAAAAACGGCTAGCGTCAACAGAATCATACTATAACAACATGGAGAGCTAAACAAATAATCGGCTCAAAAGCACAATGAAGCCACTGAAATAATATGATAACACGTGCCGATTTTTTTAACCAGAATGTTTATTTTCTTAATTAATAATTTCGTTCTAAACTCATCATCAAAAATGAATAATCGTAGCCATCGGGAAGAGAATAGTAAAAGAGCGGATAAGGTTTTCTTTTATGTTATTACATCACAAAAAAAATCTATACTAATATTATAAAGCTGAAGAGTTTGTTTGTTTGTTTGTTTGAACGCGCTAATCTCAGGAACTACTGGTCCGATTTGAAAAATTTTTTCAGTGTTAGATAGTCCATTTATCGAGGAAGGTTATAGGTTATATATCATCACGCTACGACCAATAGGAGCAGAGTACCAGTGAAAAATGATACAAAAACGGGGAATAATTTTATGTGACGCAAGCGAAGTTGCGCGGGTCAGCTAGTCTTTACATAAAAAACAAAGCCGGTGTCGTGATTTCCTAAAATAGTAGTCGATCAATCGTTATTATAAATTTCTTGATAAAAATAGTTATAATGAAGTGCGTAAGAAGTGCTAAACAGTTTTTCAATGGGTTGTCATTCAAAAGTTGTCAAGAACTAGTTGGCTATTGATATAATAATAGCAGGAATTCAGCCCAAATTTTCAATTTTCAATCTTCAGGTAATTCATAACACAATCCTGACTTTTTTGACATAATATCAATTACAAGCTATCACCGATTTCAAAATATTATTACTACCTTACTAAAGTTAAAATATCGGATATAATTTGGAATAATCCCTGTCAAACTCAGGTAACCAAGACAGTGTACATTTAGCTAAGCTTAGTGAATATAATCCACTTTATCTTAGAACAGCTGAACACACACGGAGACGTGTAAAGTGGTCTAAGTAGGCAGCTTTAAGTGAGGAAAGCTTTCACATCGTGCCTAAGAACTTGATAGCCAGTATTATGGATATACATGGCGTAATGACGCCTAATACGTCACAGGATAATGCCTTCGTTTACACTTGAACAACAGAAACAGGGTTTTGAAAAAAGTATTTTTGTTGTTTTAAGTTTGTAGTGCGATTCTCTGCCGTCGTTACAGTGAAGCATTGTGTTTCATATTTAAAAGTACTTTAAAAATAGTTCCCATTGCGTCGATGATCAACTCAGGCGATGAAAAATATCATATTTGTTTTTTTGCATACATTAAACTTTGGTTGCTTAGCATATAAAGAAGTGACCGTCAAGCGGTACACATATTGACCTCCCACGTAGTTGAACAGCGCCTCTGACGGGCGTCGTTAGAACTATTTTGGCAGTAGATTCTTAATGTCAAACTTTCAATACTTGGCAGTAATGATTGCACAGAATCGCACTACAGTTCGCAAGCAAGATCGAGACCGGAGCCAAATCGTAAAATAAAGTTGCGATCGCAGTCTCGTGTCTTTTGAGGTAGAATTACTGCTTGATACGGTTTCATTATTACAAAATTGCCCTAAAAAACTTAATTTAAAAACCATTAACATTCGTTATCAAATTTTCATATTATTTGCTTTATCACAGGGTAGTAAAAATCGTATGTCGTAAAAACGAACCTCACGTTTCAGAGTTATTAAGTCAAATAATAATAAAATAAATCAAATAATGATATTTTATTATAAATTCGTGACTGTAAAATGTTTTACGCATTTTTATTCTACGACAAATGTGTTATAAAAATATTAGTTAAGTGAGGTTTGTGAATAGAATAACAATGTTGGCACCAAAGTTAATAATATTATCTAGAGCGAAAATATTTCAGAACTCTATTAGGTATGTTGGTCCATCTATTCATATAAACTCTATAGTCCAACAACTTAGTAGAGAGCCTTGGCATGCACGGTTTATCTGGTTAATAGCTCTGGTATTTAACGAGGTAGCTGTATCAAGAAAACCAACTTTAGCTTCATAAACTTGCAGGTCAATAATATTCTTATAATAATATTTTTAATTTTGCCTTGCGTACAAGGCTCTCCAATAAGATGTTCCACTAAAGCATAGAAGCAAAAAAAGATGTGAAAATGTAATAGTGTTTTACTTTTCTTTTTTTTTATTTCACATAATACGACGCATTTTTCTATACTAGGTACTACTGTAGGTATCATAATACGCGAGGTGCACTATATGTTTTTCTTATAGAGGTACAGTTTTCCAATACCTTCCCGACAACTATTACAATACAATATTTTCAAAAAACGCTAGTGCTTCTTAATAATTTTTTGTATTCTATTATATGCGATAGCTAAGTAAGAAACGGCATTTGATTGAAAGTGATATTTTTTAAAACAATGTTATTTTTGTAGGTTTTCATCCGTTGCGAGTCCGACAGTTAGTGTGAGTAAACCGGAGTATGTAAAACCGCTCAGAAAGATACCTGGACCGTCGACTCTACCAGTAATAGGGCAGCTACGACATTTTTTACCCGGAGGTAATATTTCTTAAATATCGTTATACTAAAATTCCTTTTAAAGTAACTCTGTTCGACTGTGTCACTTGCATGACTAAGCAGCTCAAATGATTGAGATTATTATAACACTATGAGATAACCTAATTATAATCAAAATTATCTTGTCTTGGTATTAAATATCAAAATATCTTGATCGTTGCACACTCAGCGGGTGCTATTATTTTCGTAAGTAAGGTTAACAAAACAATGAGGAAATTAAACGGTATATTAATGGAATTTTTCCATTTTACATGTAATAAAATTATTCACTCATCTGTCGGTTTCAGGTTCGCTGTACCAAGTAAAATCTCTGTGGGAAGAACTATTCAAATCGTATGGTCCTATCGTGCAATTGAACGTGCTATTTTTACCAAGAAGAATCATCCTTTATGATCCAGAGAGTATTGCTCAAGTAATCATTACTATAAATAAATAAATGAATAATATAATTATGTCCAAAAACTAGAGAAAGTAAAAGCCCGGCTATGCACGAAGAAAGTATAATTAATAATTCGATGTACACCCAAAATAAAGTAGTCGAAACAAAAAGGTAGCAGTCTGCTGCATAAGTCAGCGGCTGACTGACGTTTTAATTTCAAAATTTTGTATACCTCTGCAAACCTATACCAATACTTAGTTGTTGAAAAACATAATATGTCACCTCGGAAACTTTTGGGCTTGCTACATACAATCGGTTTGGCATTAATCGACCTAACCGTCGGTGGCAAAACCGAATATGTGTAGATGAATGATCGAAAAATTTGCCGCGTGATGATCGGACCTAAAGGCAGGCAAACAAGTGCAGTAGTTGATTTTCTTTTTCGAAAAATATTGCCGGAACGAACACGCCGAACCGAATATGTATGTAGCAAGCCTTATTATATGTTTTTTCAGATCGTACGCTCAGAAAATGAATACCCTGTTCGTCCTGGGTTAAGCGTAATGAAATATTACAGGACTGAACGTAAAGAGAAAACTAAAGATGATAAGCCGAATTTACTAGGCGTACTTCTAGAGTAAGTAATAAATGGCCGTGTATATGTATACCACACGGCCTTGTTAAACTGATCGAAGAAAAAAAAAATTTTGAAATGCCCCGCCACTAGGGCTTAATTACCCTTTAAATTAATAACTTAATTTATCTTAATTTTTTTTATTAAATTTTTTGTCTTATCACCAACTTTCTCATCATATGAATCTATTTGAGACCCCATCCGAGTATATTTGCAGACATTCGGTTTCCCCACTTTCACCCCCACAACTTTTAAACAGCCCAACCGATTTTCACCAAACTTGTCTAAAACGCTTGCACATGAGTCACCGTTAATACAAAAAAATTAATTGAAATCGCTGCAAATAGGGAGTTATGATGCCACAGACATACACACACACAAACAGACAGACACGTCAAACTTATAACACCCCTCTTTTTGCATCGGGGGTTAAAAATTTAACGCATGTACAGACAGACATGTCGGTTACTTTTACGTTTAATGCACCGGACCGATTGTGATGTCTGACATAGTTATTGATCTGTGATCCAACTTAGGCTACTCAATTCTTCCAAATTTAACCCCAAAACCCAGAAATTTATTATTTAAGCCTGAGGAGTTGATTGGACGAGTGAAATACGAACTCAAGTGTGGAACTAGATTCCATAAAATATGATTAATTTGCTTTAAATCCCAAGATGTGCATATTCTAGTGTTAAGTTTCGCATATTTTAATATGTTTTATTTTTGTTTTCAGGGAAGGAGAACGTTGGAAGCAATCCCGTACAGTTTTAAATCCTATAATGTTAAAACCCGATATTCCATCAAAATATGTAAAATCCCTTAACGATGTAGCTCAAGATATGGTGACGAGGTATTTCATTTATACCAACTTTCTCTCTTCAATATTTTGGGTTCCATAACTTAAGGAAATATTATTTTCTTCCTACACTATTGACTTAAAAAAATGTTTAATAAATGATCCGGTCGCAATAGATAATTTATAGCTAACTGTTCATAAGGCTCTACCTCCTTTCCGAGCTAGTGATAGATTCATTAATTGTAACGACTATCATAATAAGTGTCATCATTGGACCTTAATAAAAATATAATATTTGATCTTGGTTTTTTGAACAGAACACACCATAATTTGCTGCGTTTAAGAACTCAAATCGAAATAAACATCTTCTTTCAATTCATCAAAAAAATACTTTTACATGCTTCATACCCCACTGTTAGAAAAGACTATCCTTGAAATTTAGGATCCATTTATCCGTTTAACGTGTTTACTTAATGAAATTCAATAGTTCAAAACATTTTACAGGCTTAAATTTCTACGTGACGAAAATAACATGATACCAAACTTCGAACACGAAACGAAGTTATGGGGTTTAGAATCAAACGCTGCAGTAGCCATTGGGAAACGTCTCAGATGTTTTTCTGTAAATGAATTGGATTGCGCGGATCCTGTTATAACAGAACTTATTAAAGAAACAGTAGCAATATTGGAATTAACAGATGAATTGGAACGTAAACCCAGCCTTTGGAAATACTTTCCAACCAAAGACTTCAGGAAATTTATGCATGCCGCTGACAGGACTAATGAGTAAGTCAATTTTTTTTAATCCGTACCTACTCCTCAACTACGTTGACAAATAATGTACGTCAAATTTGCAACTATGCAATACATTGCAGCGTTGACGTAACGTAGCCGCGTAGTATATATCAGCTGAACCTTTTTTCAAAACTATGTTGGAGTCGGCTTCCAGTCTTATCGGATGCAGCTAGAATACCAGTGTTTTACATGGAGCGACTACCTATTCAACCTTTCGAAAAGACTGGTTGCCAGACTTTCAAGCTTCTGACTACTGTTAACGACTGTCAAAGATCTTCGTAAATGACAGCCGGGACCAACAATTTAACGTTCCTTCCGAAACACGGAGGAACTCGATATGTGTAAGATGGTCACCCATCCACAGAACAACCCCGGCAGGCGTGGTTTTACCTCAGAGATAAATCGGCGCGGCTGTTGTTAACTAAACCAAGAGTTTTGACATAACGTAGTAATAACAATAATCTAAGGAAGAGAACATTGTATAGCTTTCAAATAGTTGTCAACTAAGATACGTGATAGACGCTCAGATTAAGAGTTGAAGTGGTGGAAAGTGAAGTTGAAATCGCCGAAGAGCATCATCAATACAGAACAGTACAAATGCAATACAACACGCTTGTTAAACTAGAGAGGGTGAGCAGAGGCTTATGAAATACATACGTGTTGCCGTTTACAATGTAAATTGATGTATTAGGGAGCGAGTGTGGTGTGTGCCCATTCTCCTAGTTGTCTTTAGCTATTTATTGTTTTTTTTTAAATTAATACAAGATTATATTTCAGAATAACTAAGAATATAATAGTAAAAGTGAAAGAAGAACTCAAGACTAATAAAATATCTGAAGAAGAAAAAGGCATTTTGGAGAAATTATTGGAAACGGATGATGAATTCGCAGTAGTGTCGACTGTTGATAATCTACTCGCTGGCGTTGATACGGTTCTATATTTAATATTTATTATATCTATAATTTAACCAGCTTTTGGCACGTGGCTTTGCCCGAGTAGAATTCACCCCCCCCCCCCCCCCGCCTTGGGAGTTAGGGAGAAAAAGTAGTGCCTTTATACACTTCCTAAGGAATCTTTAAACCAAATTTCAACCTTCTCTCTTTTTACAACTCGTTGTTTTGGCTATGGGTTGACCATCAGTTAGTCAGTCAATCACTCAGTAATGGAAGGGTTTTGTATAAATTGAGAATTGCTTTCTAAATTATCCACAAAATGTGCAAATACTTGAAAAGTATTATTTTTGGGTGGTGTTATTTAGAGGATGTGTGCATTACGGGTATTTCCCTCGTTGGGTACCTATTTATATTCAAGAATTATTGAGAATCGATTCCGGTTTTTAATAACGAATAATAAAATTATTCAGTAATAATCAATATTAATATAAGACAAGCGCAGGATCATAAAAGATGGCGTACTGAGGGGGAGGCCTGTACTCAACAGTTGAAAAAAGTGGGCTGAAAAAATTCATAGAATATTCTTTTGCACTGTTACAGCAATCGGCATCCATAAATGCATTTTTGTATTTAATGGCTATGAATCCAGATAAACAGGACAAGCTGAGAAAAAAACTGAATACAAATCAATACAAGCCCTACTTCAGGGCCTGTCTTAAGGAGTCGATGAGACTTATACCAGCCGTCCCGATACTTGGTAGGATTACTTCTAAGGACTACGACATATTAGGATACAGGATCCCTAAAGGAGTAAGCACTTTATAGCATATACATACATAATATATTATTAAACGGGCTTGGGGGCGCTAATTAGCTTCATAGACAAAATTTCGGTAGCTTTTTGGTAATCATTACTCGTGGTAGGAAAGCTCCACCACGTAGCGATTTTCTACAGACCGTATTATCAAGTATAGAAAATTTGCTGCTACTGCATACAAAATTTGTCGATAACCAGGTAGTTAGTTGATAGTCGATAGTGAAGGGAAATCAAAATCAAATCATTTATTCATTTAGGTCAAATATTGACACTTATGATAGTCGTTACAATAACTGAATCTACCACTAGCTCGGATCCGCCTGGTTACATTGGCCGTGGCCGTGGCGTGGCAACTTGCAACAGTGATTTGATAAAGGTTGCTAGTGATCATAATACATCCAATATTTTCAGACAGAGGTAATAATGTGCCAAAAAGTTCTGGCCGTATCCGAGAAACACTTTGTTCGTGCCAAAGAGTTTATTCCGGAGAGATGGCTGGTGGACAGAGATCATCCATTGCATTATAAAAATGCACATCCTTTTGCCTATCTTCCCTTTGGATTTGGGATTCGTTCGTGTATAGGTACGTACATGTAACAAAAATCATACTTTCTCTCTCGTAGATCTGCGTGTAGACTGTTCAGTAGCGCGATTCTGAACAGTCTTTACTTTCGAATATCGAGAGTTTAACATTTAAAATATATTGCAAAAATAGTTTCTACGACGCCCGCTAGAGGCGCTGAACCGAATGTCATTGTCAAGAATTCCGGCGCAGATGTCTGTTATCACGCACTCGAGATTTTTCTGACTGTTGGTCATGAAGCACTGGAAATTTGGAGCTTCGTTAATACAAGCATTTGTTTTGTATGCTGCATGAGAATATCATAATAGCGAAAAATGGGTGTCTTCCTTCACTTTTGAGTGTAACGGGCGTTATCAATTAAATATTTTATTTTCAGGACTGCGAGTATCTAAATTCCAGTTGGAGATATTCCTTACTCATTTAATTGAGAACTTTATTTTCGAATGGAAGGGACCACCGGCTGAAATAAAGGAGTCCACTCTTAATTTTATTACGTCTCACAATTTTGTACTAAAAGATGTTGAAGAGAAGAAATGAATATTGTGCAAAGACCGACAAAGTAGAATGTTAAAATTAATGTAAACATAGAATAAAACCATAATTGTAGATAAGGTATATAATTCAAGAACGTACTTTGAAGTTATTTCGAAGAATGCTCTCGTTGTAAAATAAAACCATTTTTTTTAATTTTATTATAACAACATTTATTTATTAACAAATAAACATTTAAGATGGAAATAAGATAACTGATAAACGTAGATTAAAAATGACGTGTTGTAAGTATGGGACCTTTACCCAAAATTCCAAGAGGGTAAACTAACGAAACCACTTAACAAAAATATAAACCTTTCAAAATGTTATTATTACGTTTCAAAAACCATATTAATAACCATAATTCTAAGATCATCATATGTAACTGACTAAAATAAAGATTACCCAAATTCAACCATTTTTTTATTATCCCACACTACACTTGAATTATTTCCCCTATAATTCCAACGTTAACCAGATAAGATCACTGTTTCAATTTATCTAAAGTTAAAAAGGTCTAAAACACTACCGATGGAGTATCCACTATAATTTGTAATGCTAATCCTTTACATTTACCAAGCTAAGTATGCTGTAAATCTCGCTTGCTATCTTGCCCTGATACGAAATCCCACGGAACAATTCAGTAACAATTTCTAATGTTCGTGAAAGCTAAAGTTAGACTTTGAATAGGAAGATGCATATGGAAAGTTTGAACCAAATACGGGACCCGCTTGCATGGATGTGAATTTCGGAGATAATTGCTTGCAAACATTTGAACAAGTATTTACATCAATATACTGTATATTGATGTAAATACTTGTTCAAATGTTTGAATTGTATAATAAACTAGCTGACCCGCGCAACTTCGCTTGCGTCACCTAAGAGAATGGGTCAAAATTTTTCCCGTTTTTGTAACGTTTTTCGTTGCTGCTCAGCTCCTAATGACCGTAGCGTGATGTTATATAGCCTATAGCCTTCCTCGATAAATAAGCTATCTAACACTGAAATAATTTTTCAAATCGGACCAGTAGTTCCCGAGATTAGCGCGTTCAAACAAACAAACAAACAAACTCTTCAGCTTTATATATTTTATAATATTAGTATAGATAATACACTTCATTGTAGCTGGTTGTATCTATGTATAACACCTTCTACTTATGGGTTTATGATTTTAATTAATTTTGAAAATGTGACTTAAAAACGATCTGTCAAATTAGAAAGAAGTAGAAGTTTTCCACGACCAGTCTATTGATGTATGATTTTATTAAAGTCGTTTTAGTTCAAGAGCAAAAAATATTTTCAGTAACAGAAAAAATACAGACCTAGAACGTAAACATAATATTATGTGTAGCATAAAACTAGATACAAGAGTATGATGGTCCACAAGTGGATTCAGGTTAGGTTATAGAAACTGCAAGTAAAATCACCAAGTATCTTAGAGAAAAATCTGCCAATACTTTCCTTAATAGCCTTATATGATTGTTTAAAATGGAATCGCATTTATAATTCCTAATAACTTCCTCCTTACCAACGGAAAATATATCAACAAAATTAAATTACTCTTACGTAAAGTTGTCTGCCTTCAAAAGTTTTTCAATATCGTTCAGCCGAAGTTTAGTAAACAGATTCGTAGAACACAGTCACATCTTGACTATATACAGTATGAATACAAATTAGCTGTTCGTTTGATACTTAATATAACATCCTGTTTGGTTGAAACCTTATTTCCTTCAGAATATGAATAAAGATTTCATTAAAAGAAAAAGAGATATGTCTCACTTAAATTTAATATAGATAAAATTTTGTCCGCAATTTCGTCCAAGCAGGAAAAAAATCCCAGGGTAATCTTGTTTTTACACAGGCTATAAACTATCTGAGTTCTAAAGTTTATTAGGTAGTTATGTCTAATTCTTTTGAAACCGTAAAACCGGTTTGAAATCTACTGCAACGTAAAATTACCTCAAATAAAAACTACCAACAGTAGTTAAAAGTAGAAAAGCATCTAAGTGCAATTTCCTCTTGAAACGAGCGTAAACAAATAAACATCAGCGAAACACAAAACACCCATTAACCAGATGGCATTTCTAGAAAATTCTCAAAGGCTAGCATAATCCGTTTTCCTTCATACGTTCAGAAAAATGTCTCAGTTTTGAAGGAAAAGAGGCTTTTAGAGGCACTCACAAGCTGTGTCCATTACTGGCTAAAAGCACTCCTTTTGTTTCTACGTGTTAGTACGTATCTCGTTTGCTGTAAAACATTGACGGCCATTCAGAGGACGTCTTTGAGGTATCAAGTAAAGCAATTAGCGAGACACAGCGGTTTTAGAGCGTCCCCTTTGATGTTAAGTTTATACAAGTTGTGTAGAAGGAATTTTGGTAAATAGCATCGTAGTAAGTTCAACGTCTTTTCACTTACAATCTTTTAGATTATTTGTAAAGAAATCAGTAATGCCTTAGAGCAGTAGCGCGCACTTCAGCGCCTAATTATTTTTGGAGTATATTTTAACTGTCAAACTTTCGATACTCAATACCTCGATACCGATTACAGAGAACCGCGCTACAGAGGTTAAGCCATGGCTGCACAAAAATGTTGCTATTCACACGAGTCATGTTTCAGGTCTACGTATTGTGATTCGCAAAGATAGTGCCGTGTCTGACTGTTCTTTGTGTCCATTACTCAATTGTTCTGGATTTATCCTTTAAAAGAATAAAACAGATGTGTGATTGTAAATATCAACATCAATGTGCCTTCAACTGCGCGCGCGTAATTAGTATTTTTTTTTATTTTTCAAAACATATTTATAGTAGATCAACAGCGCAATACTCTACAGCCGGTACTTTGGAGTATCAAAAGTTTGACATTTAAAATGTACTGCCAAAATAGTTCCTACGACACCCGCAGAGGCGCTGATCAAATTTTCATGCAAATCTTCTCCATAGCTATCCGATCGATAGTGGTAGAGAATCGAGCTACAGTAACACATAAATTAACCATAATAAACAGCACTTCTCAAAGTCTATAACTAAAAGATATAGGAGCCAATACTTCGCTAACTTAGTGAACTATTACCAGCAATTTACTCACATAAGTCAGTTACGTTAGTTCGAGGAAAACTTCAACTGCAACTAGTTCATTGAATTAACTACACTTGTTTTGTTGTTGCTAAGGTTATTTGAAAAAGTAGGATAATTGAAGTATGATATCCATACTAATATTATAGAGACCAGAGTCTATCTATCTGTCTGTCTAGTACGCTTTCGGGGATCAACCTCTGAATCGATTTTGATGAGATATTAAATAGAGATATTTAAACAATCGGGTAAAATAAGTTAGTAAGTAAGATAAGTACACGGACTAGCTAGTAATTTATTTTGTCTTCCTTAATGATATTTACGGTAACGGTTCTGGAGGAAGACGAGTGTTTAAACCATTCGACTACCATTGATCTTTCTGAAGGTAAATATTCAAAATATTACTTTATTTTCAGCTAATATTCGTTAATTCTACTCGAAAACTTTTAAAATACAACCTCAAAAGCCTCCATTCGCCACAAAACCTTACAAAAACAAAACATTTCATATTTTTCGTCGCAAAACTCTGTTATAACGTCGGCTTATTTTTTGTTTCTGACCTCCAAATACACTAACAACGTAACAAAAGTTCCGCCTGGCGCTTCACAGTTTTTGATGTTATTACTACCTTGATAGTATTATCTCGAAACAATGTCTCTTATCGTACACAAGATGCTTATTAAGTTAGACAAAACCACTCCATATTTATTTTATAACTTGTTTAGTTATAAAATCCATACTAATATTATAAATGCGAAGGTAACTCTGTCTGTCTGTCTGCTACTCAATCACGCCTAAACTACTGAACCAATTTGCATGAAATTTGGTATGGAGATATTTTGATACCCAAGGAATAACATAGGCTATATATCATCACGCTACGACCAAAAGGAGCAGAGTACCAGTAATTAATGTTACAAAAACGGGGGAAAATTTCACACATTCTCTTATTGGACGCAAGCGAAGTTGCGCGGGTCAGCTAGTAGGCTATATATCTTTGTTACGTAGCGATAATTGAGAGCGTTTACAGTAATACTTAATGCTGAAGTAAATGTCCGATGCTCGGTTACTGCAGTACATTTTGCGGTTGTTTATCTATTCAATAGCGCTAAAACTCATATAAAAAGATGCTATTGAATAGATAAACTACCGCTAAATGAGCCTCAGAAACAGGGTACGAATGCTCGTTTTACCTACACTACTCTTTTGGACAAGCACACGTCAAAATATTAGTTCTTTACTTGTTTATTAATTTTAAGTACTTATTTTTCATTATTCTTTCAACACATAAAACTTTGTTTTATGAGCATTACGACCAAACACAACTAGCCACGAACAGACATAAAGTTCTAACAGGTACTTAGAAATGAGTGCAGTCTGCAAACATCGTTCACAGCTGTTCAAACCACATTAGTGTTGAATTTAACTTACGTCACTTAGGTGGGTACTTATATAATAGAATACTGGCCTATGATTAATAGTTATTTCCCTTTATGAATCTCCGTGCCTATGATTAATTTTCATAAATAATATTAGGAATGAATCCTACTAATATTACAAATGCGAAAGTTTGTGAGAATGTACATATGTATTTATAGATGTTTGTTACTCTTTCACGCAAATACTTCTGAACCGATTACGATGAAATTTGGTATATAGGTAGCTGAAGACCCAGAATAACACATGGGCTACTTTATATCCCGGATTTACTGAGGGATCGGGATTTACATGGGAATGGAAGTGGGCGTGGAACCCCACGCGGACGAATTCGGGGGCGGCCTCTAGTCAATTATATTATCAGATCACATAGGCGAGGTCTTGAAAAAAGTGACATATTTTTATGAATTATTTTTTAGCTTATTTTATACTTCGATGACTGCAGGTTTTAGTCTTTTGCCATATATATTTTTTTATGTACATTGTTTTTAGTATTACTTAGTTATTAGTGTAATTGGCGGGGCCATACTAATTATATAAATAAATAAATAATTGTTTATTCATCATAGTAGCTGATTACGATAACAGAAAGGCTCAGTATTTGTAACTTATTTAGTACTAGCTGACCCGTGCGGCTCCGCTCGCGTGAATGATTTTTTTTTACTAATACAAAGCTTAATTATTCCTAAACAACAAAATATGCTTTTTTTCACGAAAAATATTCTCAAAATTATTTATATCTCATATAACTCGCGTTAAAGCATGTCCGCCATTATAACTGTTGCCATGACAACGGAATTTTGTTAATTCAATGTCATTGTCATCTTGATTATTCGCGACTTCGGTGGCGAAACTTGAATTTTCCCGGGAAATGCGTGATTTTCCCGGGGTAAAAAGTAGCCTATGTCCTTTCTCGGGTATCAAACTATCTCCATACCAAATCTCATGCAAATTGGTTCGGTAGTTTAGGCGTGATTGAGTAGCAGACAGACAGACAGACAGACAGACAGAGTTACTTTCGCATTTATAATATTAGTATGGATTTACCCATAGGACCAAAGAGTCAAGAATAGTGTTGTGAACTTGGGAACAAAGTTTTCCTTCAAGAACTCTTAAGTGCAATTTCTTCCATATATTTGTAGATTTTAACTGTTATTTTAGGTTTTAAACTCTTGTCCTCGAGGCATACCACTTAATCTAAGCTGCTACTTTATATAAGCAGAAATGTCGTAAGCTGGATTAGTTTAAATTCTATTGATTTCCAGTATAGTTATAGTCCATTAGGTAAGAGTCTGAGAAGCTTGGAAAATTGCCAATGCTACACACAAAAAGATTTCTAAAAATCTCTTTACCGTGCCTGAAAACATTCTAAAATTCCGAATAAAACCGTGCCTGAAAACAGATCTACGAAGATTAAGTTTACTAGCCTCGATTGTAATGCTAAGTTAGTTTTCTTCGAAAAAATCAGGTTCGTACTTGAAATTTCCCCCGAGATCGTTTCTGCTCCGAATCCATCTTTCCATATTTCGGTATGGTAATGTATAACCCATTTCTCAACGTTCCTACTAATATCTAGGATATGAGTTTGAATATACTATGCTTTATATTAGTGACTAGCTGACCCGCGCAACTTCGCTTGCGTCACATAAAAGAGAATGCGTCATAATTTTCCCCAGTTTTTGTAACATTTATCGTTGCTACTCCACTCCTATTGGTCGTAGCGTGATGATATATAGTTTATAACCTTCCTCGATAAATGGGCTATCTAACACTGAAAGAATTTTTCAAATCGGACCAGTAGTTCTTGAGATTAGCGCGTTCAAACAAACAAACAAACTCTTCAGCTTTATAATATTAGTAAGTATTAGTAAGTATAGATTAAAGTGCCGTTGTGAATACTGTAGCGCGATTCTCTACAGTCAGTACTGTCGAGTATCGAATGACATTTAATTAAAATGTACTGCCAAAATAGTTCGTACGACGCCCGTTAGAGGCGCTGATCACATTTTCTCGATAACTAGCCGGTTGTCCGGTCTGAAATATGTCTAACTCATTATGATGACTGAAATTAGGATACAAGAATATATAAAAGAGACCCGACAGATGAGCATGGGCTATGCGACAAAAGAAATAGACCCCCTTTACCATAACAAGTCACTAGTTACTTTAACTGTTTACATATATTATATGTATTTTGACCATATTATAGGACATTCATGATGATGGTAGCTTAGAACTACTTAAACAAGAAGAGGAGAATTAAGCCTCCTTTTAAAATTAATTGATTACATTATTATCATCTCAAGTGTCATCGTAAATTTTAAGGAATATAAATTTATGTTTTCTTTATCCTTAAAGTACACAAACAGCAATTTGTTAATGTACGAATTTCTTTCAAATATAAGTGCCTGTAGTTTTATCTAGCACTAGTTGTTGCTCCAAAACATTGCATTTTTTCATTCAGAAGGCGCTTATAGATTAAAATAACATCACTGCTGTCTTTGTAATAGTGTAGTGTATGACCACCGGTCAGAGGTAGACAGGTACGATTCCTTATTCTGGCAAAGTAACTAAGGGCTAAATATCTGTTGAAATATTTTCAATAGTCAAGAAGCTCATCCCCATAGACGAAGTATTTGGAATATTAATAATGTAACGCAAACGCTTTTAACTGCGTTGGTATTAGTTCACCGTAAGAAGATTACATTAAACCCAGTGCACACTGCATCACTCTGTTTGCTGTCTTCTACAAATGCATAAGGAATGTGTGCGGCGGAGTGTGTATAAGCAGCTTTATGAGATGTGTTTAAACGCTCCAGATGAACATATCTAATCATTTAATTTAATGTGTTTATATTGTACAGTACAATTAAATGGTTTAGAAATTTCTAGGCCGTCCATAGTAATCATAAATACGAAAGTTCTTCACTGTCTCTGTTGGCTATATAGGTCTGGGAGCTATATTTATGATTATAAATCTTCTAATATGTAGGCCAGGACATCCTCTGCTCATATAGCTAGACAACTATACCTAACTCCTACGCAAAACTCAAAAAGAGACGAAAAATAAACGAGCAACAACACTAACTCAATAAGAAACAAAATTACCCGTTCCGACGTTCACACCCTTATTTGTCAAAGTGAATCGCACGTATATTTTTTGCGTCAGTTTAGTTCAGTCAGTTTCGGGAACGGTGCGAGATAACGAACTAAGTTGCGTCACGTAAAGGCGAAGTTTTTAACGAGACACTCTGATAACAAGTGACGAAAATGTTGTCGACTCAACGAAATTTTGTAGCTACACCTTTTTTGTGTTATGTGTAGTCTAGTGATTTAGTTTTCATGGCCTACCTTTATGATACATTTTGATCTTAGCTTTTTGTTGCTTAAAACAATGTGTAGAACTATTTAGTCGTTTGGTTGTACGAAATAAACCCGCTTTTCTTGTCATGAACATCGTTGATATTATCGCAGTGATAACCAAGTAGTATAAGTTGGCACCTCTGATGCAAGTAGTTGACGGTTCGAACCCGAGGCGACACATTAATGACATTTCGAAGTTATGTGTGTATTAGAAATAATTATCATTAGCTCTAACGGTGAAGGAAAACATCTTTCATCACGATGTTGCGTGGTTTAAGTTCTTTTTATACATTCAGCGGTATTTTTTTATATAATTATAAGATAAGGTACCTATAGGAAACTGTATAACTATTTCTTGTTTTGCGATTGTCTTCTATGCACATCTTCCTTTATAATTACCGTTGCTATTCCCGTTGGGGAGCAACTCAGGAAGGTCCGAGCGGAACATGGCGAGTATGTTTCCGGTGCATCTGCACTCAGATATTCTGAACCTTAGTATGACAACCACTAGAGTGACGTCGCAATTGTAGTATTTTCGTTGGAATCAAATAAGTGATAAATAAGTTACTTCTGCCTGATTAAATGAGCATCATGGAATAAAGAGTTAAGCATAGTTTAGGCGTCAGTACCTCGATTCTCTACTACTATCGACTACCGACCTGTCATCGAGAAATTTTGTAAGAATTGAACTGATCAGCGCCTCAGACGGGTGTCGTAGGAAACATTTTGGTAGTACATACCAAATGTCAAAATTTCGATAGCTAGCCGGTTGTCGGTAGTCGATATTGGTAGAGAATCGAAGTACTATCAGATGATCCAGTAAAGAGGTCCATTCTTTACTGCTTATTATATGACTAAGTCGCCACGTCTCTCTGTTTACGATATCTCATACTCTTTCACAATATGTACAGATTGGATTTTTTTCCCCACTTTCAAGGGAGATTTTAGTGAATAATCTGATAAATTTTGGCTGATGTAACAAGAGAAAAGCCAATATGTGTCGTACATATCAAATAAATATAAAACGAGTACAGTTAACATGACAAAATAATATCTATTCATAAAGGCTTTAAATTGAATTATTGCTCTTTAATCAAAGTAACAAGGACGACAAACATTTCCTTAAAAAAGTTTACGAAAGATGAAAAACAGTATGAAAATAATCCAATTTAAAAATATCAACTTAATACATATTCCGTGAGAGTCCAAACAAGCCTAGAACATTTTGATTTATGGCTTGTTTTCGGCCAAGGAAATTGAGTTTAAAGTTGGCAAAACGAGCGAATTCGCAGGTCTACCCGTGTCAAGTATACTTCGTTAGCTAGAAAATTTTATTACAACGAATTTAAGCTCATAAATTCGTTTTGTTACAAGTCAAGTAAGAAAACGAATTTATCTATATTTTTTAGTCAAAGTCACGAACGAAGATGTTCCCTAACTTCTAATATTCCTCTATCTGACGCCACCCGAATCATCTGCAATAGATGGACACAGGCCAATGATGACAAATTACTAGTGTCAGAAAAATGTTGACACCCTGTACCTCGATTCTCTACTACTATCGACTACCGACAACCGACTAGTCATCGAGAAATGCTGTATGAAAATCTGATCAGCGTCTCTAACGGGTGTCGTAGGAAATATTTTGGCAGTACATTCTAAATGTCAAAATTTCGATACTCGACAGTTTTGATTGTACAAAATCGCGCTACTGTACTTATTACTGCTAAAGAGTTTTAACTGAATGGCATAAGAATTTACTTTTTCATCGCTTGTTTTAGCTATTTTATTTTCTCTTGTAATATGTGTTGTCTAACGTGATCAAGAAAAATTTAATAATTCTATAAATAATCGTATATGACCTAGCTTTTTTCTACTGTCGGTAGCCGATACTATCGACTAACGTGCGGTTGATATTTACAAGTACTTGGGAAATAGTTCTTGTGTAATACGCTAGGGGCGCTTATCAGATTTTCGTACAAAATTTCTTGGTAATCGATAATGATACAAAGTCACTTCTTTACTAGATTTATACCGTCACAGTTTAATCTTTAAAGTGCCTTGGGATTCATTCAAAGATATTGTACAAAGAAAGTAATATATTACAAATATAATATGATATTTATGTATGAAGAGTTATGTATGCGGCTCGTGTAGGCTCTGAGGCTGTTAGAATAATTGATTGGGAGCTAGATTTTGTTTACAACTACTGAATACCAATAGTGTAATACGTTTTCGTTTTAGTGTTTTATGAAATTGATTTTATGTTTTATATTTTGAGATCATGCTTGCTTTGTGGTTATTGTGGTGGTGTATGGGACTACAAAACACAAAGACAATATTTATCTGAATACAAAAGAGATAACCAAGCAGCTCCATCCAGACTTACTAGTATAGTAGTATATTCTTACATTTTTGAGAAATAGATTATTTTTTATTTCAATAACTGACAAATAATATTACAATAAAAATATAATAATATATCTATGTATAGAATCCCTCTGTCATAAGAAGTTCGGGTTCAATTCCTATTAGTATTTTTTTATTATAACTCGAATTAAGAAAAGGATAAAAAGATTCCCCCTATCTAAAGGAGATTGTTTCTAAAAAATAGATAATTCGTTATTTATACAAGAGTTCGCTTGAATAATTTATGAGGATAAAAATTGTGTAACCAAAAACATGTTTCGTTCTAAATCTAGTTAAATTAGGGTTGTTTACGAGACTTCCTTCTGAAATATGTACGAAAATATGAAAGAGAGTTGAGAACAACTTTTTTGATATTACTTTGTTAAGTGCTTTTTTTAGATTTATGATAGTAATAACTAAACGTACGTATGTTTTTTTTTTCTAAAAACTGAAGCGTAGAGTAAGACTCAAATTTGACTCTCAGATTCTGATAATATTTTAAGCGTTGTGAAATTCATAGTGATAGCAATTTGGCTGCTCCGGGGATCAGACCTATGACCCACAGACAGACCACTAGTATTTGATAAGTTATGTACTCCCAGACGTGGTACATAACTTATCAAAAACAAGTAATGATTACTTTACAGAAGAAGTCTCAGGCAGAAACTAATAAATTATTCCGTGAAACAATATAACCGCATTGTTTTTATTGCTAATTATAAAATAAGGGTAAGAACACGTGCGTTGGCTATCTTTAAGGAAAGTTCTTCTTAATTCATAAAAATAATACGATATTGAGTTTCATCATGACTCGGCCGTTAATAATCTGTAATCAAATTTGTGGTATCACCATGAATCAATTAGTTAATTCAGTATATTTTATTGAATGGTCCAAACTACCGGAATGAATAAATGTCATTAATAATCTAAATTTTCCATTAAATCATTTATTTGAGTATTATCATGCTATTCACTAGAAAGGACCATTTTCTACTATTTAACGTACCGATTAGTTATCAACAATTTTTGTATGAAGAACTGATCAGCGCCGCTAGCGTATTTTGCAATTATACAAGTAATTATTGTAAACGTCAAACGCTACTTAATCGTTAAAACTGAATGTAGAAATCGCGCTGATGTTTAACTCAAAGACTACTGCTAGAAGTCATTTATCATGAAAAAACTACCACTTAGTGGCAAAAGTACAGGAAATTGCATAAAATATTGCGTAAATTATTGGAATGCATAGTATTTTCTGCAACAATGTACAAAATTATGTAATCACGTTTCATAACACGGTTAAACAAACTATCCGATATAACAAACTGCAATGAAAAAGCTACTCTAAATCTTAATTGTTTAGACTAATTTTTGAATAACACTTAAAAGAATTTACGACAATAATAAATAGCAGCAAGACGAAGGTCAAAGTCAAAAACTGTTGCGTCGCAGTTGCTATTAGTCCATCGGCGGAAACCAAAAGCGATAGGAAGTAAATACCTTGACAATTAAACTGAGATAAGTCTTTTTAGAAATGAGTTCAATTAGTTACCGATCCGAAGTGTAATGTTAAACTGCATTGATAAGAGCTAGCTTACTGAGATAAAATATAAATTGCTTTGTGTCCGTCTGTTGTTATTTCGTAAACAGTGTTATTATCATGCAGATGTCGAAATTGAGGCCGGTTGTTAAATTATCTCGTTTTAATAAGGAATTCGTGAGGTAAGCTTTTGTATATTATATTACAAGTTTTATTTTTGTTTCAATATAAAGAAATATGGTATAATGGATTTTTTCTTACATTTTTAAGGATATCGTCCAGTAAAATGTTGAAAAGTTTCTTTGAATAATTTTATATTTTCTACCCTCTCTCTCCTCTCTTTTACAGTCTAACCCTATTATTCATAAAAATATATGAAGTTAAGAAGGGCTTATAAAGAGTTTTGTTTCTTTCACTCCTTGGCGAAATGAAAAAGTGAAAACATATTGTAGGAGTTTTTCAACTAAAATAGGTTTATAGTGTGTTTATGAATATGAGGATAAGCCTTTTAATGATAGTATTCTACGCCCAGGAATGCTATGCCCTACTGGACATAGCATTATTGAACGGACTGTAGCTCGATTCTCTACTGGTATCAATTACCGACAACCGACTTGTCATCGAGAAATTTTATATAAAAATCTGATCAGCGCCTCTGACGAACGTCGTAGAAACTTCTTTGGCAGTACATTCTATGTCAAAATTTCGATATCTAGCCGGTTGGCGGTAGTCGATAGTGGTAGAGAATTGAGGTACTTGTATCAACGAAGTACGGTTTTAAAATCGCGTTTGACATTCTAAAAGAGATGATTAATAAGGGCCTTAAAAAATTTGCCGAGATTCAGCTGGGGGACCATTATATCGTTGGTCCAGCGTACAAAGATGTTCTTTGTGATACTGCACAGTGATGCTGACGCGTCTGATCCGGCGTAGGACATATTAAACCTAGAGAACACTTTTCTTATAAATATTTGTTATTTTTTTCAGGACAGTGGTCATAGCAAGCACTTCTGTCAAGACAGACACAGTGAATTTGAAGCCATGGAACGAGATCCCCGGACCAAAATGTTTACCCATCATCGGACAGTTTCTAGATTTCCTTCCTGGAGGTACAATAGACATGAACTATCAATAATATATTACTGAACTTATATAGGCACGTTCTCATGTTTTGCTCGACTGCCTCCGTGGCGCAGTGGTTTAGGTCACCACGCCGCTACCATTGGGTTCGATTCCCACACAGAACAATTTATTTGTGCGATCCACAAATAATTGTTTCGGGTCTGGTTGTACTTTGTGTCCGCTGTTCGTATGTTTGTAAAAGTCCCCGCGACACAAGAGCACTTCTTAGTACGGGAGTTGTCTTAAAAATAAATGTATCAAAATTGTATCGAAAATATAAACTACGTTTTGAATTCGTCGTGTCGTGAATTGTAGCGGGTTCGAATCCAGGCCCGGGCTAAAGACATTAATTGTCAATTTTTCTGTTAACATACCCGAAATCAAACACAGGTCCAACAATGCCTTCTTCTGGAGCCATCGCATTGGTCTTGCTCCTGACGTCTTACTGGTCTGGTCACTTGCTGTCCCAACGGACATAGGGGTATAGGAAGCGTACCTGTGGAAGTGTACTGTGCACAAACAATCTACAACGCAGTTAGTCAATTAGCTATAACGAAACTAGATGTTAGACGAATACCGGGCCAGAGGATATTTAGTAAATAGCAAATACATATATTATTTTCTACCTTTAAAGACTATCATGAGCGTTTATTCGATGCTATTTCATTTAAGAGGTATGTTTTTTTTTTTAGGTGAACTCTACAATTTTACCGAACCTAAGACTTTTGTGAGACTGATGACCAAATATGGTCCGATGATTAGATTTGATCAAATATTGGGCTTGAAACCTATGCTCTTAGTCGGTGATCCTGAAATCGCAGAACAAGTAAGTTTACCCATCCAATTTATCATCTTTTTAACAGGCAACTTACCTTACTTCCGAGATTATTTTTAAGAAATTTTGCGTTTTATTTATAGCGAATTGGATGACCAAATACACCAAATTGTAAAGTGAAAAATCGCCGATTGAGTTTTTTATTAGTAGATAGTGAAATCAAGTAAAATTCATTTAAAGTAGCAGCATTCGCTTTGCACGCATATGGCTGAAAATATGAACCTAACGCAACACACCCATGAGTTTTCAAAGTAATATCTGAATAAAAATCACTTGTACTAAGGTAAAGAAAAAGCATTAACCTAGAAACTAACTCGGCAGTACATTTTAAATGCCAACTCTCGATACTCGATAGTTCTAACTGTAGATAATCGGGCTACAGGCTTAGACTTTCTGACATTTTTCTGTTTAACAGTCTCGTTGGCTGCAATTAATTGATAAATTTGTTAGAAACCAGGTGTTATTATTTATCACATAGATAATTTATACGGATAAAGATATCTGATTGAATGTCATTCTTTATGAAGAACATTTTTTGTATTCACTAATCAATTAGATATCGATTGAATATTTCTCGATTATAATCAAACCGACTTATATATCTATTCTAATATTATAAAGCTGAAGAGTTTGTTTGTTTGTTTGAACGCGCTAATCTCAGAAACTACTGGTCCGATTTGAAAATTTATTTCAGTGTTAGATAGCCCATTTATCGAGAAAGGCTATAGGTTATATATCATCGCGCTACGACTAAAAGGAGCAGAGTACCAGTAAAAATTTTTACAAAATCGGGGAAAATTTTGACCCATTCTCTCTTATGTTACGCAAGCGAAGTTGCGCGGGTCAGCTAGTTAGGAAATAAACAAGATAAATTACTAAACTGTAATGATGACTTTACCAGTTACTTTATTGAATGGCTTGATGTTTTCCTCTTAGGCTAGCTACAGTCTGAGGTCTATTTTTTAAATTATAATTACCACTTCGATTACAACATATTAAAAAATACACCCACACCAGCCGTAACCAGTAAATATGGGTCATTTTATTTTCTTTCGAAAGAGTATGAAACTATCACTTCAGCGGTTCAGCTACTGTAAAAGTGTAACGAACAAATATATAGACTTTCACATTCATAATCCTAGTATAGGTAATAAGTGGAGAATCTGTGAAAGTCTACAGTTGTTAAATCAATCTGCAAATTTTAATCAGTAAGAAACAAATATTTTGCAGGTGTTAAGGAGTGAAAATATGTTACCGTCCCGCCCTGGGTTCTCTTCCCTTGAGTATTACAGGCGAAATTACAAATCAAACAAAGGGGATGAAGCGATCACCGGGCTAATTACTGAGTGAGTTATATATTTTCACTTAAAAAAGATAGGCGCCCACAGCCAGTTGCGCTCACCGGTCGATAATCGATCTGTGGGTTAAGCAACCATTTGCGCGGTTATTCCATAGATGGGTGACCGCATAGTGGTATTTGAACTGGGCGTCTCCATGCTTCGGAGGGCACGTTAAAAGACGGTCCCGGTTGTTGTTTACTAAGATAACAGTCGTTAGGCCACGTCAAAGGCCTCTCGGGCGGCTTTACCAACTTTGACACTAGGTTGACCACTAACCATACGACAAATAAACAAACAACTTAAAAAATATAATTTCAAGCTCAATACCCGTCACACTTAATTTTCCCCTAAAAGTTCGAACAAATTTTAACCTATAAGGTCATCACAAGAATCATTTTGTACAGAAGAGTCATTTTTACGAACGTAGTAAGCTGTTTCACTTTCTTCTAAAATATAACGATATTTTTATAAGAAATCATTTTTATGAAAGCCTCGAAACTAAATCCAAAAGACGATCAAAGGGAATGAGCCGAGAAAATAGGCTTTCATTATTTTTTACTAGTCTAACATTACACGTACAATAACACAAATCTACGTTTCAATAAAAATAAACCAGACTGTAATACCAGCGTAGAAATTATATTATTTTCATAGTACTCTAACGTTTATAGCTGACAATAAAAAAATACATTTGAAATATTCGGTTAGAATTAGGTATATCTGCTAAATTTATATTAGAGATAAGTGTGATGATAAATAACAATAGTTTGTTGTTCTTTTGCTTTGTTAAACAATAAGCGAACATAATTTATTACCTCCATTTTTTTATTTAAAGAATGTATTTCCGAACAGTACCTAACGTTCACAATATTAGTTCTTACAAAATACGCTAGGGGCGCTTTTTATACAAAATGTCTTAGTGATAAGATATTAGCTCGAAATATTCTTAAAGCTACCTTGATCACCAAACCATATTCGAGGAACATTATTACAGGGGTATTTAATTTAACTGTGGGATCTAAGAAATTTGTCTATAAAGTCGCCTTTAAAATCAGTTATTGTAATAAATTCGCTTTGTTTTCAGTCATGATAAAGTATGGAAGGCGTTCAGATCTACAGTAAACCCAGTAATGTTACAGCCGAAGACCATTCGACTCTACCACGACGCACTCATTGAAGTTGCTGAAGATATGGTCAAAAGGTAAAGACACATTAATATTTTCCAAAATAAGTTCCTAAGAAGCCGTGAACATTATCATTACCCTTGTTATACCCAAAGGTATGGACAATGACATGAGAAATATAATACTTTTAGTTAGTCCCATTCAATAGGGGGTCTAACCTGTTGCCCGTATGGTGCACGTTACGGAACTCCGGTCTAATATAGAGAATATACATTTTTTTGGAAAACCAGAAGTGGAAGCAAATAAAAGAAAATACCAATGACATAGAACTGTATTACTATTAGTCAAAATCTTTAGAAAATCGACAAGCTCTATAAACATACAACTGAATCAGACAAAAGAATAATGATAAAAATACAGTTCAACCATTCAAACGGGCAGAGGTACCCCTTAGTTAGTGAGCCCCATGGAAAATTGAGCCCAGAATGAGCTCGCAAGCCCTTTTATAGACGACGGCACGCCTGCACCGTCATGACATAATATGTCACAATTCTTTTTCTCTCTTGTATAAATGAGAGAAGCCGAAAAGTATTTGGATTTCTAGACTTAATTAAAAATTATAATCTCTATTCAGTAAAATCACCGAACAATGGGATTAGCTGAAATAATGGCTGCCATATTGCTGAAAGACAAATGTTTTGTACCTTTTGTAAATTTATTAATGAAATTTCCTGAATAAATTAACGGATATCATTTGTATTACTTTGTTTTATCTTAGAATTAAACCTTAAAATCATTCAGTTTGAGAAACTAGTACATACTTGGCCAGCGTGGTGGACGCAAGGCCTAACCCCTCCCTCATTACGGGAGGAGACACTTGCCCAGCAGAGGGACAGTAATGGGTTAAAATTTTTTATTTTTTTTATTTATTATGAATAAAATATATACATAACTTATTAATTAACTGACTACGTTGTCATATCTTGACTGATGTGTTCCTACTACGCGAAAATCTCGCATTCAAATCTCATGTCCTCCTGAAATTTTAATCAAGACATTTTTATTGATTGTACGGATTCCACGAATAAAAATAAACGGTGATTTGTGGGTTATTTGCACCCCTGTCTGTACATTTGAGTCTAAACATCACATTTGTTATTCACGCTTGATACTTCAAGTATTATAATTAACAAAAGTAATTACTAAAATTAAAATTATCCCCTTTTATGGAGCCTTATCATATTCTTTTTACAGAATGAAAGCCGACCGTAACGACAAAAATATGCTTCAAAGAGACTTTGGTACTGAAATGAACATGTGGGCCCTAGAGTCTATAGGCACTATAGCACTAGGCTGTAGGCTGAATTGCCTAGAACCCTCATTGCCTGAAGATTCTCCTGCTAGGGAACTGATATCGTGTGTCCACGAACTGTTCTTTACGGCTGATCAACTTGACTTCAAACCAAGCCTTTGGAGATACATCGCCACGCCGACGTTCAAAAAAGCTATGAGATTGTACGCAAGACACGACAGGTCAGTTTTAAAGTATAGCTTTTATATAGGCTAACCTTATGTATAGCCTGGGGAATAGTACGCGTTATATAACTTAGTATTTCATATAGCAGTCAACCGCTGAGGGGAGGCAAAAGAGGTAGGAGGTAGAGGAAGCGTAAAAGAGTGAATTCGAACAAAAACTTAAATGGATATTAAATATATTATTGGTTTCTGAACCATATTTCCTTAAATAACTACTCAGTTAAAGTTTTTTTTTTATGGAATAGTGATTTTTTTGCTATTTTTAGTTTAATAAAACATTTCGTCAAAAAGGGAATAGAGCAACTTAACCAAAATGTTGGTCAAAAAACTAACAACGAAAAAGGAGTTTTGGAGAAACTATTGGAAATAAATGAAGAATTTGCATACATTATGGCCAGTGACATGTTGTTCGCTGGAGTTGATACGGTGAGTTAATATTCCCAAACTTTACAAAGTCCATATTATTATTACAAATGGCACCGAATTTATCTTTGGATAGAAAAAATATAATTAGTTCTGTGTGATAATCGAATATCTTCGGATGAACCGGTATTACTACAGTAATTTCTTCTTTTAAAACTTAACTTCTGTGACTCCTGAGAGTGTAACCTGGATTATGGTAAAACATAATTTTTCTATTAAAAATATCCCAACAAAAAATAAAAACCCTTAAAGCACTTCTTTCGTTCTGAGAATCGAAGCTTATACCTAATCATTAGCAGCACATAAATACAAGAATTACTGTATTATTCTGTACATGGTACTTGCTTTGACGTTTAAAATGGACTGCAAAAATAGTTATTACGACGCCCGCTAGAGGCGCTGAACCGACTGACATTTTAATTTTTCGATAGCTTGCCGGTTATAGTGGTAGAGAATTGCAGTACTGGTCAGATTATTTTGATCATAAAAAAAAACAACTATATTATTTACAGGCGGCCATGACAGTAACAGCGACCATGTATCTTCTTGCGGCAAACCAAGAGAAACAAAATAAATTGAGAGAAGAAATCCTATCGAGGTCGGACAAAACACCTTATTTAAAAGCTTGTATAAAAGAGAGCATGAGACTGCTGCCAGTGATCACTGGAAACCTTCGGCAGACGACCAAGGAATACAACATAAGAGGCTATAGGGTACCCAAGGGTGTAAGTAACTTTGCAACATTTTTAGAGTTCTTTTAGAGTTCCCTACCGAAAGGCTAAAACGGTACCTTATTACTGAGACTTTCCTGTCTGTCTGTCTGTCTGTCTGTCTATAACTAGGCTGTATCTGGACTGTTTTTCACAGATGATGTGTTTCTGATGCCGTGGAAAATAAATATTTGAGACGTAAAGAGTTAAAGACAGGATTTTTTTCGTTTTTAAATTCTCGCGATTTAAATTAAATCGCGAGAATAGAACAGAGTGTTAAGCGCGATTTTCTTTAAACTTTTTTTATCATAATATTTGGTAGCAAACTGCGGTGTTACCAACAATTTTAAAGAATGTACATAACATAATTAAAAACCTTGTATCAATTGATGCTAACGTATTTTTAGTTTTCAAAACATTGTTTCAGGTAAACATTGCAGTCTTCAACAGTGAAATAACAAAATTGGAAAAATACTTTCCTCGTGCCACCGAGTACATCCCAGAGCGATGGATCACGGATAAAAATGATCCACTTTACTATGGGAATGCCCATCCATTCGCACATAGCCCATTTGGCTTCGGAGTTCGCAGTTGTATAGGTAGGTTCGATTTGACCGAATTGTAGTAAAAGGTACAATTTATCTTATGAAGGGAGATTCAGGTAACCCCGGTTACTTATATGCGTAACTAATGGCGTATCTTTTGAGAACATTGGGGAAACTAGTGGCATTATTTTTTTTTATAAGTCTCTTAAAAATTATAAGCGTGTTTTTTTATAATCGAATTGTTATGCCTTAAAACTTATTAATTAATACACGAAGAAACTCAGTACATATAGTCATTTAGTTAATCGTGAATTACGTAATAAAAAATATTATCACGTCGTCTGCTCCTGATTTGAATTATTTTGTTGTAAATAAATATCTTGTGATTACCTTACAACTTTCCATCTTTACAAGATAATGCTACAACTATTTTACTAGCGCATTGCAATTCTCTGCAGACAGTACTATCACGTACCGAGAGTTTGCAAAAGTAGTTCCTGTGACGTCCGCTAGAGGCGCTAATCAGAACTTTGTACAGGGTTTCTAATCTATACTAATATTATAAAGCTGAAGAGTTTGTTTGTTTGTTTGTTGGAACTACGGGACTGATTTGAAAAAATCTTTCAGTTTAGATAGACCATTTATCGAGAAAGATTTTAGGCTATAATATATCATCACGCTACTACCAATAGGAGCAAAGTACCAGTAAAAAATGTTACATAAACGGGGAAAATTATGACCCATTCTCTCTTATGTGACGCAAACGAAGTTGCACGGGTCAGCTAGTGTTATATAATAGCAGAAATTCTAAAGCATCATGCTAAAGCAACTTTATTTTATGTTGCAGGCCGTCGTATCGCCGAGTTGGAAGTCGAGATATTCTTATCGCGTCTCATAGAAAACTTCCACGTGGAATGGTTCGGACCTCCTCCACAGGTCGAACATTCATCTCTCAACTACATCAAGCCACCTTTTAATTTTATATTAAATGATGTGAAATAAGTGCAAACTGTTAGTAACAGACAGCCTCAAGAACTGCGGGCTTACTCCCAGCACTCGACTGCCATTCCAATCGAATTTTCGTCAAAATTGTACTTTTAAAATCCGAAATATCGTGTGATCAGACTCTGATATAAAATATATTTTAAATTAATTAAACAATCTAATTAGTTTATTTAAAAAAATATATCGTTTAATCATGCATTCGTTTGGAATTTAAGAGAACAGTAGCTCGATTCTCTAGCACTAGCGACTACCGGCAACCGACCTGTCATCGAGAAATTTTGTATGTTTTGTAGTCGATAGTGGTAGAGATAGAGAATCGAGGTACTGTACTTCGATTCTCTATCCCTATCGTCTACCGGCAACCGGCTAGCTATCGACATTTTGACATTTAGAATGTACTGCCAAAATATTTCCTACGACGCCCGTCAGAGGCGCTGATCAGATTTTCATACAAAATTTCTCGATGACAGGTCGGTTGTCGGTAGTCGATAGTAATAGAGAATTGAGCTACAGATTGACATTAATGACTCGAATTCAACACAATTGGAGTCGAATTCGAGTCTCTGGAATATCCCAGCAGATCGTATCTTTAAGTAATCAACTGGCTAGATTTCCATCCTCTCTTCATAATGGCGCTAGCAATTTCGTAATAAAGTATTCTATGTTACTATCAAAACCAAATTTGGATCTACTCTTTCAATGTATCGTAATAAAGAGTGTCTTAGTTCTGCATTAATATGAAAAATAACGTTGTGCAAAAAAAACAATGTATTTATATAAATAAAAATGATTACATTCCTGATCTTTCTGTTAGTAATGGATATAGGAAAAATTTAACCCATCACTGTCTCACTGCGAGGCAAAGGTGTCCTCCCGGCCGAATTAGGGAGGCAGACCCCTCCCTAATTTGGCCTCGAGTCTTCCACACTAGCCAAGTGATGGTTGTCAATCATAATTTTAACTGTCAGTGGCTAAATTGAATAATGATTTGTAACTACAAACTTGCAATATTCTTATTTATAGATAATGAAAGCACGGGTTATATGCACGCCAAGGGAAGTGTGCCAGAAACAACATTCTATGTAATGGTATTAATGTGATTAAGTATCTACTCGTGCATAATCCATACTAATATTATAAATGCGAAAGTAACTCTGTCTGTCTGTCTGTCTGTCTGTCTGTCTGCTACTTAAAATAAATAAATAAAATAAGCCTTTATTGCTGAGATTTACATTTACACACTGTTTGCGGTCAGTTCATCGTTTTCAGCTTGTCCTTCGACAAAGGCCTCCTCTAATGCTTTCCACTTTTCCCTGTCTTTAGCAATTCGTATCCATTTTGGGCCAGCGATCTTCTTCAGATCGTCCTCCCAACGGGTAGTTTGTCTTCCTCTACTCCTCCTGCTATCCCGTGGGTACCATTCTGTGACTAGTCTTGTCCATTTCTCTATCCCTTCCCTTACCATGTGTCCAGTCCACCTCCATTTCAATCTTTTATATACCGTGGTTATGTTTTTAAATTTAGTTTTATTCTTTATAATTTCTAATCTCGCCTTGTCTTTTATTTTTACTCCAATCACACTTCTTTCCATTCCATTTTGGCAAACTTGGAGCTTTTTCAGTTGTTTTTTATTTAAGGCCCATGTTTGGCATCCATACGATAAACATGGCAGGATACATGTATTATATACTTTTCTTTTGTCTTTAATAGGCATATTTTCGTCTTTCATGATTTCGCTTAACGACCAAAACCGATTCCAGCTATTTGTTATTCTTCTATCTATTTCTTTCTGCATTGTATCTTCAGTGGTTAAAAGTTGGCCCAAGTAAATGTATTCGTTAACGTAGTCAATTTTCATCTGTCCATTATTTAATCTTATATCTGTTGTCGCTGAGTTTGTCATTACCTTTGTTTTTGATGCATTCATTGTAAGGCCTACTTTAGCACTTTCGTCTGATAGCTGTTGTAACATTTCTTCTAAACTGCCTGGAGATTCAGCAAACAGAATAATATCGTCAGCGAAACGTAGATGATTAAGTTTGACACCGTTAACGTTGAGTCCATGGTTTTCCCATCTTAGATTTCTAAAAACCATTTCAAGGACAGAGGAGAATAATTTCGGTGAGACGGGATCGCCCTGCCTAACACCTCTCTCGATAGGAAATTCTTCTCCTGTTCTTTCCAGTTTGACTTGGGCTGTACTTCTTGAGTAGATGTGTTTTATTATGCGAATATACTTGGACTGCACACCTTGACTTTCTAATGCTCGCCAGATGCTTTCGTGATAAATGGAGTCAAAGGCTTTGTTGTAATCGACGAACCCAATGTAATATACTTTATTGTATTCCTTATATTTCTGCAGCACCTGCCTTACGACGTGGATGTGGTCTATTGTCGAGAATTTACTTCGAAATCCGGCCTGCTCTTTTGGTTGGTTCTCGTCAAGCGTTACGGTCATTCTTGACAGTATGATCTTTGAAAAGATTTTGTATATGTTAGACATTAAGCAGATAGGTCTGTAATTGCTTATATTTCCCCTGTCCCCTTTCTTGTATAATAAAATTATAGTTGATTTTGTCCAATCTGGGGGGATATTTTCGGTTGTTAAGATGTCGTTGAATAAATCTGTTAGAATGGGAGCGAGCACTGGTAGTGTATATTTTATTGTTTCGTTAGGTATTTGATCTGGGCCTGGGGCTTTGTCTAATTTCTGTGTGTTAATTGATTTTATAACTTCTGATAGTAATATTGTTGGTACGGGATGTAAGTCTGTGGGTATTTGACTTTCTTTTTCCACTGATATTGCGTTTTGTTTTTGGTATAGTTTTCTGTAATAGTCTGTAGCTATTGTGAGTATCTCTTGCCTTTTGCTGGAACAACTACCATTTGTACCTTTTAGGTTTGGCATCCAGATTTTCTTTTGATTAAGTTCCTTTAGTGCTTTCTTTATACCACCAGTTTTTTCGATAAATCTTTTTATAGTTTTGTGCCGATGTATTTTCCTGTCTTTCCTTATGTGTTCGTTTATCTTTTTGCTTAGTTCAGATATCTTATGAAGTGTTAGTTTATTTTTCCCTTTCTGTATAAATTCTTTTCTCTCCTTAATGAGTTGTTTAGTTTCTGGGGATAATATGCTTGCAGTTGTCTGTTTATTTGTTTTTCTGATTTCGGTTTTTAGTATATTTAGAATGTTGTTGTATCTTTCTCGAATTGGTATTTGGTCTGTTTTTGTGTTCATTGCAATTTTTAGGTTATCAATGAGTATGTCATTGTAATCTGTTAATATCAGTTCATTTTTGTGTGTATAGTTATTTACATGTCTTCTTTTTCGTGTTTGCCACCCAGATAATTTTGTTCTTATCATTCTGTGATCTGTTTGAAAGTTAAACTGACTTATAGTACTCACGTCTTTGAATACTTTTCTGTTGTTGGTCAGAATAAAATCGATCTCATTTTTGTATTTGCCATTGGGTGACATCCACGTCCATTTTCTCGACTTTTTCTTTTTGTAAAAACTGTTTAAAACACTCAATTTGTTTTGCATTGCAAAGGTGACTAACCTCTTTCCATTTCTGCTTCTTTTACCTTGTCCATGTTTCCCAATTATATAATCTTCTCCTTTCATGCGAGTTCCTATTTGCCCATTAAAATCTCCCATTACAATTAAGTTTTTATGTGCAATGTTTACTGTTGATTGTAAGTCTTCGTAGAATTTATCAGTTTTTATAGCGTCTTCTTTTTTAACTGATTCTGTAGGTGAATAAGCTTGAATTATGGTCCACATTTCTTCTTTGTCTTTATATACTGGTAATTTGATGTTAAGCAGGGCTATTCTTTCATTGATTCCTTTTATTTCTTCTATTTTGCTTACTAGGTTGTGTTTGATAAGGAAACCGACACCGTGTTGACCTGGTGTCTCACCAATGTAGTGTAGAATATATTTGCCATTATGGTGTTCGATTCTTTCGCCAAATCTTCTCATTTCACTGAATCCAATTATGTCCCATTTAATTCTTTCTAAGGCCAGCTCTAGTTCCATTAGTTTTTCGGGTGTTCTTAGTGATCTAGTGTTTAGGGTTGCTATGTATATATCTGACTTTGTTTTTGTAGGTTTTCTTGTTTGTTCATTTTTATCATTTTTATTTTTATCGCTTAGAGGGTGTTGGTCGTTTTCCCCCACGATGACCAGTCGGCTTGGGGGAGGGGTTTGATTTTCAGTTTTTTCGTGTTTGTTATTGCCATTTAGTTTTGTTTTCCGGGTTCCGTTTATTAGTTGCTATTGATTCTTATTGGTTGTGTAGTTAGAAAGAGAGTTTGATCTATTCCTCATCAAGTCGAAGGCATTGGTCCTGTTATCTTTTGATGTCCATATTTGCTGTTTTCTAGGTTGGGTGTTGGCTTGTGGCGATGATGATGATTCTCTTTTTCGTTTGTCTTGGGTCCGCCACCTTAATTTCCCATTATGCGTCATTTTCTCGGGGTAAAAAGTAGCCTATGTCCTTTCTCGGGTATCAAAATATCTCCATACCAAATTTCATGCAAATTGATTCAGTAGTTTAGGCGTGATTGAGTAACAGACTGACAGACAGTTACTTTTTCATTTATAATATTAGTATGGATAACTTGCGATTCAAAATCCATCGGTTAAGGGAGTAAGTATTTACATGCAGCTGACGGCAGCGATGCGTTGATACTAGTCGTCGATAGTCCCAGGATTTTCCAATTTCCTTTATTTTACTCTCAGTCTGTAGAAGTGTATCCATAATCAAAAACAATTATTGATTTTCACAAGTAAATTTCTGGAAACAACAAATTTTGTTTTTTATTAAAGTTAATGAACGTCCTGACAATCTATTTTGATGAAAACCAAACAATATTTCCTGCTAAAAATTATGGACCTTTCATACACTTCTGGGAAAGTTGGGGCCTTAGCCGCTCTGATGTAATTTTATGATAATATTTTCCTAACAAACAATTTTTTATAATATTTATAATAATAATATTTTAAGTAAGTAAGTACGCTAGGGGCGCTGATCAGTTTAACATATAAAAATGGATAACTATACTCAGGCCCTTTCAAACATACGAACTACGTCATAATCAAAAGAATAATAGGAATGTGACAATGTGTAAGTGCAAGCGAGAGACTCCGATAAATGTTATGACTTTGTTCGCACGTTTGAAATGGCCGAGTTTAGTTGCTGCTAGTCGATATCTAAAAAAACCGTAATTTCACTTAGTTTTCTAAATATACCTATATATCGATGACCGTAACAATACGGCTTCAATTCGTAAGTCGTACAAAATAAAAAGGGTATGTACAATGCATCTTGCATAATTATTTCATAATCAAAGAGGTAGATAGACTTCGATCTAGATTATTGAACTCTAGGTCTTATTGTGATCCGACAGCATCCAACTAAGCCTTTTTCGATGGTCCTTCGCATAATAAGAGAGGACTCGGCGAGCGTCCCACTTCAACCTTTCTAGCTCGTCTATGAGTAGCGCTGATTTTTATGAAAACATTCTATATTTTCTTGTTAAAATTAAAGTATAAAGTCAAATCTGTAGAACTGTATCTTAAATCTTGTTAGAATATAGAAGCGTTATTATTGACTGCCAGCAACTAACTGGACTTGCATATAGGTTTTTTTTTATGAATTTTGTTTGGTACGCAATTTTTTTGACGGTATTTTGAATTTAGAAAAAAACTATACACTAAATAATTATAATTATAGTAAGTAATTAGTGCAAGAACCTATATGATTCTAAAATGTAGCTTTAGTATTACTTTTTTGGAAAATTAGACTAGCAATTATTAGCAAACAAGTTTGCGATGCCCCTAATGTTCTAACAGAGCTCAAATGTTGGTGCCATCTAATCCATCCGGCGATTGAACTCAGCAGCTCTCAGCTGTGAAGGGCCTCTGCCCTTCACAGTCAAAGAATCGCTACATTTAATTGGTTAATCACAGTCACGTGGTCACGGATAAACAAATCATTTGGTACCCTTCAAGAAGGAAATTCGACTCTATGCCCTTCTTTTAAGGTCTAAAATAGAATATAGGGATTATGCTTACACGTTTGGATGTCGTTTAATAATAGTAGCTTGTGAAGGTCAACATAAGACGACGAATCACATCATTTGTTTCGTACCGCGGACGAGATAGCATCGATTTAATAAATACGAGAAATATTTAAATTTTATTCAATCGTATTCGTGACTGTGTCTGTGCTCAGTGTATCTACTATGCAGTCGTATACGTTGAAGCCGGTGGTCAGACTTACCTCTTTTGCTAAGGAGATTGTAAGGTAAGAAAGATTTTTTGTTAATAAAGAAGCAATTAAAAGATTGCATAAAAAAGTAGAGAGGTTACATCTTTGTGAGATGTAAATATTGTTTTTGAGTTGTAGTTAATAATAGTTATCAAATTTCGTTTTCTGTAACGGTACGTATAAAACCGGCGAAATATTAATGCACTTTGAACCTAATTTTTAATATACGTTTTTTTTTATTAACCCGTACTGTCCCGTTATTGGGCAAAGGTCTCCCCTAAAATTTTTCACCGGTTTCTATCATTGGCTATCTCACGCCAATCCTCCTGATAGGTGTCCAAGTCATCACACCAACGTTTTCGACGCCTACCCCGACATTGTCGGCCTTCAGGCGTCCATTCGGTCCCGACTCTTGCCCACCTATCTGGAGGCATCCTAATGACGTGTCCTGCCATCCCATCCAAATCCGATGTTAGCCGCGCAGCCTTAGTGCCCACATCAGCGACTCCCGTTTTTGAGCGGATTTCGATATTAGGAATTCTAGCTTAATACCTAAAACTCTTTGTTCTATGGCTCTCTGGCAAACCTTGAGCTTGGACTATTGAGCTTCAGTCAGCGACCAAGTTTGAGCACCGTTAGGACAGGCAAGATACACATGTCGATGAGTCTTCGTTTATGTATCATTGCAAGATTACCCTTGAACAATGTTTTCATGGACCAGTAGCTTTTCCAGGCGTTTTCGATACGGGATCGATCTCTTTGTCCTGTCTGTTTTTGAAAGAGACTAACAGGACAAGGTATACTCATCGACATATTGTATATCTTGCCCGTCTACCACGACCTTACGCATCGTGCTGTCGGTCACGACCTTATTTTTGGACCGGTTCATCATCAGTCCAACTTCAAGGCTTGCCGCGCTGAGATCTTGGAGCATGTCTTTGTTCTGAGGCGAATGATGCAAAAGGGACGATATCATCCGAAAAGCGTAGGTTTGTGAGTTTTCTGTCCCCAACGTTAGTTCCTTTTGACTGCTAGAATTTTATAAGATTTTAAATATCTCTTCAAGAACGCTTATGAAAACTTTGTGAGAGAGTGGGTCATCCTGTTTGGCACCTTTGCCTATTTTAAATGTTTGTCCGGGGCGGTTGATTTGAATGTTTTCCGTGCTATTAAAATATATATTACCGAGGAAGTCTATGTAGCGAGGAGGTCTATGTAATAAAAATTTATGTTACTGCCAAATACTTTTGAATAACCTATGACAGCTAAGTAGGAAATTCAGATTGCTTCTCTATTACTTGATTGATGGTGTGTATGTGGTCAATTGTTGAATATCCTGGGCGGAAACCGTCTTGTTCGGGAGGTTGGTGGGAATCGAGATAACTGTCTATCCGGTTGTCAATTTATTTTTATAAAGGCTTTATAGAGGTGTCGTAGGTATTAGAGGATTATCGTAGGTCTGTAATTATTGATGTCAGCTTTGTCGCCTTTTCTATGAAGAAAAATTATGTTGGAATGTCAAATTTGACGAGGGATATTTCCAGTTTCTTTAAATAGTATGAAATAAGTTGGTTATATGCGGTGAAAGAATAGGATATGCTTGAGTATTTCCGTTGAAACACCATCTTCACCGGGAGATTTGTTATAAGGCATTATTATCAAGGGTTTATTATCTTTAGTACTTCTAAGCTCGTTATATTATCGATAGTATCTGTGAACTTAACATCTATTTTTGAGTGTCTTTTATAAGGATCTAAGTAGAGTCTAGTATAGAATTTTTTGCAGGTTTCTAAGATTTTATCCCTGTTGTGATGTTTTATACCACTGCCATCTCTTATATTATTAATTCAGGTTTTGCCTTTGGTGATGCCTTGTTTTGCTGTCCTTAGAGATTTATGTTTTTCAAATGGTATAGATTTTAGATGAGTGTTAATTGTTTCTGATGTGCGGAAATAAGAGGTGAGAGACTCTTGTATGTCTTACTGTTATTTCCGCGCTAACTATTTTGTCAAAAGCATTGCATTTGCATCCGTCAAAAGGATGCATGCAAAATAGTTAGACTTATGAATGAGAATTAAGCAAAAGGTATTTAGAAAACATAAGTGGCGTTCCTTTCTCTCCGCCTGCAACTATTATACGATATATTCTATGCTATATTATTACCTAGGGAGCTAAGATATTACGGTTACAAGTGTATTTAGTGTAAACTAAAAACGTCTAACGAGGAAAAAATCAAATTTTCAGGACTGTTGCCGTGAGTGGTACGGTTGAGAAGACAGAGGCTAATTTGAAGTCATGGAAGGAGATTCCTGGTCCATCGTCACTACCCTTCATTGGACAGTTGCGACATTTCCTGCCTGGAGGTAAATTTTTAGGCTTAGTCCCTGAGTACCCCGATGCCCGAGGCCACCGTTCCGGAGTACCCCGATTTATTTTTGGTACGGAAAATGACGCATTCCCATGGGAAAATTAAGATGGCGAACGAAGTCGCGGGTAAAAGTAAGTTTTAAATAAAGTCTAAAAAGTGACCCAGTCATTACGTCACTATCAAGAGCGGGTTCCTGGATTCGAGTCCCATACAAAACAAATAATTGTTGTGTCAGTCGTTTGATTCAGGGTCCCCAAGTTAGAGGTAGAAACAAGAAAGGACAAATGTTAACTAACTTTACCGACAATTCCTAATACACTATTAAGAATTAGCATGCAATTATAACTAAATTCACAAATGTGTAAATCCAAAAATACTTACAGGTGATTTCGAAAATTTCGGAGCTCCCAACGAAATGTTAAAGCTTCGAGATAAATACGGGCCTTTGATCAGATTCGACGGTATCTTCGGCATGGAGCCTATGATCATAATAGTAGACCCTGAAACAACATCAGTCGTAAGTAAATAAATATTATTTTAATTTTTTATTAGTACCCAAGATACAGACCTAGCCTAATTTTGGACCTGTTGTTAATATCTAATACTTTGTACTTTAACTGAAAAATAAACTTCTTATCTTTATTATTTAATGAATTGACTTGAAAAAGGGGGCGCCCTCGAAAGACATACACAGAGGCGATGAAAAAAGGTGAGGTGAGTAGTACTCGTCAACAGCGGTGCTGAATGACCAAATGAAAATTTCTCGATAGTCGATTTTAATAGATCGGTAGTAAAATAAAGCTTTAGTTAACCACTTTTGCACATATTATGTAGACTCAGGCGTTAAAAAAGACTGATTATTTATTGTAACTAACATCATTATTTTCTCGTGACCTTCAATATTTATATTTTTTCCTATACTGTTGGACTAAAAGAGGAATAATTATTTTGACCTTTGTATGTCATTACTCCTACTACTGGATACTAAATTGCAGTGTTCGTGAATAAAAACTAATGACCATGTTGTATAGACAGTCACAATAATGTTTGCAAAGTTTAACACAAAAGAGGAATCCCATAGGTATTTTGGTTCGTTATTTAGTTTATTGATAATCTTACGGTCTTATGCAGAATAAATTAAAATTAAATTTTAAGTAATGCCCAAAAATATTGGAGTCTTATGATACGCATCGAGGAGACGAAAGTCGCATTTTTTGAAAATTATTATGTCAGGTGTTGACAAACATATACCAACTTGTGCCATATTCATGGATATGACACAGGCGTTTGATCATGTGGATCATGATATATTGATGCATAAGCTTGAGTCATATGGTATAAGAGGAAACATAAACAATCTGATTAAAAGCTATCTCAAAAATCGGACACAATACACAAAATTGACAAAAATCAATTTTAAGTCAAAAACTGAGGCCACATATATGTCTGACGGCCGTAAAACATTATTTGGCGTACCGCAGGGAAGCGTCTTGGGGCCATTGTTATTTATAATATATATAAATGACCTCCCAAAAGCGACCACTCATCCCATGGCACTCTTTGCAGATGATAGCACGGTTGTTATTAAATGCAATGACCCGAAAACATATGAGCATGATATAAATAGCACTCTATGTAATATAATGCAGTGGCTAGATGCTAATAACTTAAGGGCTAACATATCAAAAACTAATATTATTCATTTTAGCCAACGTGCAAAAGCTTCCTTGCCAAAAATTACCTACGGACTAGAGCCAGTAACGGTGGTGCAGTCAACAAAATTCTTAGGACTTACAATGGATTCACAATTATCATGGAAGTCGCATATTGAACAACTATGCAAAAAAATTAGCAAATCAACCTATGCCTTATATGAACTATCACAAATTACTGGCGAGGATACTCTTGTGACTGCTTACCATGGACTTGTAGCGTCTATATTAAGATATGGTGTGATCTTCTGGGGAAACTCAACTAACAGAGATTTAGCCTTCAAAGCGCAAAAGCGCTGTATCCGCGCCATGTTTGGGCTACATGTAACAGATTCCTGTAAACCCATGTTTCAGAAATATCAAATTTTAACACTTCCTTGTCTATATATTTATGAGGTCGCAATATTTGTCAAGCAAAACCTTAACTTCTATCAGTTGGCATCACAGCTCTCCAAAAGACAACAACGTGATGAATTCCGCCTCTGTTTAAACCGTTGTAATACCGCTCTTATGCATAAGTCTGTATATCATTTAGCACCTGTAATATATAATAAAATACCGAAAGCTATAAAAGCGATGAACATTAATCCATTTAAGAAAAATTTTAAACAATTGCTGTTAAAGAAATTAAAGTTATTATAATCTTAACGACTATTTAAATGATCAACATTTTACAATTTAAATTTTATGATGTTTTATTTGTTTTGACAATTATTTCTCTATAACATTTTAATAACGTAATTTTTTGCTATTATTTGATTTATATTTCATTGTATTTGACATTATTTTTGATTCATTTTTCTATTTTTATTTCTTAATTCATTATATATTTTTGTGTGCCCATTTATAAAAAACATTTGCATGCCAATATTACTTGGCGAAATGTGCTGTTCTGTTTATTTAAAATTGTAAGTACCAACTGTAAAACCACATTTTCGCAAATAAATGCTTCTTATTCTTATTCTTATTCTTAGTAGCGTGATAGTATATAGCCTATAACCTTCGTCGATAAATGAACTATCTAACACTGAAAGAATTTTTCAAATCGGACCATTAGTTCCTGAGATTAGCGCGTTCAAACAAACAAACAAACTCTTCAGCTTTATAATATTAGAATTAAATATAATATTCCGGTAAATCGTCAAAGAATCGCAAGTTCATCAAAACACTAGCAGAATGATATACAAAACACACAGTTCAATGACACATTTAATTCTAAAATATCCACATTTAGACAATCTTATCAATTGTTTCTTGATACAAACACTTGACTAACCGAACACTTATGTATGGTTTCCACAATAACAAATTGAGATAAGATAACATTGTTAATGACGCATGTTGCGGTATTTTGGTTGGTTCATTAAGTACATCTTGACATTCAATATAATACAAATATATCTAATATCTAACTAGCTGACCCGCGCAACTTCGCTTGCGTCACATAAGAGAGAATAGATCATATTTTTCCCCGTTGTTGTAACACTTTTTCCTGCTACTCCGCTCCTAATGGTCGTAGCGTGATGTTACATAGCCTATAGCCTTCCTCGATAAATGGACTATCTAACGCTGAAAGAATTTTTCAAATCTGACCAGTAGTTCCAGAGTTTAGCGCGTTCAAACAAACAAACAAACTCATCAGCTTTATAATATTAGTATAGATTATCTCTACAATCTATCCTACTAAATATCTCTCAAATGTAGCCGCAATAGATCGGCGGCAATAAAATCATAGCTAGTGGACTGTAGAAAATGTATAATATAATATATTAAAAGTAAATATTATATGCATGTGGACAATGACCGCGCGCTGCGAAGTAGTATAGTGGAGTGGCGAGTGGGGGGAGGGGGAGGGGGCGTTCATCGTCGGTGCCGCTCTAAAATATTATGCTGCTCTATAAAATAGCCTTTATATACAAAGGAACGATATCTTAATGCTATCGACTATCGTCAAACGTCTAGCTATCGAGGACATTTTTTTATCAAAATTTATCCAGTGACCGGTTGCCATAGCAACTGATTATTGAGTACATTTAATTCTAAATGTTAATTTCTTGATACTCTATAAAAGGCAGGCAAAAATTCATGCTACCAAAAACCCATTGCACAAAAATATGTTTTCAGGTATTGAGGAACGAAAATTGGTTGCCAGTACGTCCAGGCTTTAAGACGCTAGAGTATTATAGAAAACAGTACAAAGTGAAAAAGGGGCAAAAAGTTGGTATAACTGGACTTATCTCCGAGTAAGTATTTAAAAAGTACGTGCCAGATAACTTTGAGCATCTGAATATAACAACAAGCTGCCGCATAGAATACGAAAAACGGTGACGGAAGGAAAAGACACCATCGTTGTTACGTCTTTTCTACACTCACTTGTAGCTATTTTCAGACACACACACTTACATAGCCCGTAATACTCTGTTTTAATCAAATAACATCATTCAAAGGTGTAAGACACGTCCATGCCGTAGTAAATACAATGCAGGTCACCACGAAGTTGCACCACTGCGCAGATGTCGTGTATTCGATTCCCTTACGTATAAATGTAATATTGGTGATCTACTTGTTTTTGATCTGCCTGTACTCATTGTTTAAAGTTTTAATGTCTATAAAAGTCTTGTCTAATTTTAAGGGAACTGAGAAGCCTGACTGAATATTCATCAAGAAAAAAATTTTACATAAATTTCCTTTTCAGTACAAATGGCTATCGACTGTTAGTTTATTTAATTCTACTATTGCATTACAGTCATGGTGAGTTATGGAAGGAGCTCAGATCAATAGCCAACCCAATCATGTTACAACCAAGGACTATCAAACTTTACTGTTCAGTACTCGATGAAGTCGCACTAGATATGATTCAAAGGTAAATATTATATAAGCGATTGACGCATCACAGAATATACTCTGAAAAAGGTATTTGACACTGTTTATTATATTATTTTAAATTTGATACAATAAATTCTATTTATCCCGGTTCCCGCTTTAAAAATGATTGCTAAAAATACGGGTAAATAACACCCAAAACAAACATTTATTGTTTGGTCTTAATCTTTTATATCTTTTACGCTTTGAAATAACATACTAGCATAAGATTATAACCAAGTCTCTCACCAAGTTTAATTAGATAACGTAAATGTATACTCCAAGAAGACAAGAATAGTACTTCATCTATAACCAATAATAACCCTGATTTCATATTCAAGGATGAAAGACGACCGAGACGAGAAGAACATGATACAGAAAAATTTCGATTCTGAAATGAATCTATGGGCCTTAGAGTCAATAGGCACCGTAGCACTTGGGTGTCGTTTGAACTGCTTCGATAAAAACCTTCCAGCAGACTCTCCACAAAGAGAGCTAATCCATTGCGTCCATGAACTATTTATAGCAGCATCCGAACTGGAATTCAAACCAAGTCTCTGGAGATACATCTCAACACCATACTTCAGGCAAACGATGAGGATGTATGAAAAGCATGAAAAGTAAGTTTTGTCTAAACCAATACACACATAACTTCAAAATAGTTTAGCATCGAGTTTGAACTCTCGACCACTAGCGTGGGAGTTGAATGCTTTGACCATTCGACTGTTCTCTGCCCTATTCTTTTAATAGGTTCTGTGAAAAATAAAAGACTGGTTTAGAAATAAAGTCTCGTTAACACTTTTGAGTAGAATATGGCAAGACGAATCTAATGAGCCCAAATTCGACGAGTTTATTAGTAGGCTTTTCAGAGGTGCGGTTCCATCATCAGGTCCACATCACCAGGAGAAATGAACAGAATTCGTCAATATGAATCTCACGTGTATGTACACGTGAGATTCATATTGACGAATTCTGTGGACATGGGACACTCAGAATGTTCTTCAGTGTATTTTTTTCATACCATATTTTTAAGCATCTCTTTACTAATATTTATGCGAGTTTCTTGGGTGTCAACCATTATTGGACAAACTTTTCCTAATAACTCTTTGACCCCTTCTTCACAGCCCGTTTAAAGCCTGTTTTGAGATGTTTTTTTTATTTGGGTAGTGTAAACAAGTCACTCGGTGTGGTTTTAGTACTGTCAGAAGAATGACCACAAGTTCTGACTAGTGTGTAGTTCAGGGAGTCACCTGTTTCAAACGCAAGCCGCGCGCGCGCGGTTTGTAATCTGGCAGTGTGGGGAGTCCCGTTCATGATTGTTGCTGATAGAAATTATAAGTTCTGGTTAGTGTTTGGTACTGTATGAATAAAAACAGTATTTAAATACTATTTATATTTTTCTGAAGTTATAAAGGCCAGGTACTATCTTATAGTCAACAAACTAGCGACTAAAGTCTTTCCTTTGGTTGTCATTTGGCTCATTTTGAAACGGTCTGACTATCGACTGGGTTTTTTTTTTAAGTTTATATTACTATATTTCAGTCCGTCAACTATCCTGGTGCTTACAAACGTGCCAGTATACGCCTGAATCAAACTTAACTATCAAAACAAATCACTATTCCCCGGCACCTAGCGCGAAAAATTCCTCTTATGCAATGTTACTCATGCCAATTCCCATAAAAAGCTTCCTGAATGAATGAACATTATATTTTCAATAGATTATTACTTGACAGTTCCATGCAAAACAAACGAAATACAAAACTTTCTGAGTGTCCTAGTATTTAAACATTATTCTTGTCATTTTTAGCGTGACAAAGTTCTTCCTCAATCAACATAAAGATAATTTAATTAAAAATGCTGGTCAAAAGTCAGACCACGAAAAGGGAGTTTTAGAGAAATTACTAGAAATTAACGAAGAATTTGCATACATTATGGCCAGTGATATGTTGTTCGCTGGAGTTGATACGGTGAGTAAAAATATTTGACAAATAATAAAGGCTTATTTGCGCTTTTCTGTCTCAAAATGGGATAATTTTTACACGTGACATTACCTCAGCCAGCTCATGAGATATGAATAAAAACTGTGTAATGATTCAAGTTCATGTAGCGTAATTAGGCAAAAACAATAAAAAAAATTGTTAAGCGCCTAGATATGGTTTAACTAGGGTTGTCATCCGTCCGGGTTTCCCCGGATTTGTCCTAGTTTAGAGGGCATCCGGGGAGCGTCCGGGGAAGGTTTCATTTGTAGACCGGGTTTTAAAAAAATAATAAATAAAAAAAATTTGGGCCGCTCGCGAGACACGCACTATGCTCGCACACCACGATCAACCGACGAACCAAGTATATTCACTGTTCCTCCACTCCCCCGTCGCGGTTGCTCTTCTTGTTGACATGTCCGGCTTTCGGACTCTAAAAACCGGGGTTTTCATGCGTCTTGTCCGCTATACCAAATTTTTGAGATGGCAACCCTAGGTTTAACACTTATCTGGGGGGCTATCACGTATCTTATTTGACAGCTATTTGAAAGCCACTATGCTGTCCATTGTTTTCTCCCTTAGATTATAGTGATGTATACGTTATGTCAAAGCAGCAATGCACTAAATAGTGACCATAGATTTGACGTATACTAGCTGTCAACTGAGATACGTGATAAGCCCGCTGGACCCGGTTAAACCCTGAAAAAAAAGAAAAAAATCCATTTAGTTAAATATTTCCAAAACTAAAAGGCAAAAAAAAAAATTTTTAGGCTGCTAACACCATGACAGCCACTCTATATCTACTGGCGACGCATCAGGACACTCAAAACAAGTTAAGAGAAGAAATCCTATCGGAGTCACCCAAGAGGCCTTATTTGAAGGCTTGCATTAAAGAATCTATGCGACTAATGCCTGTCGTGTCGGGCAACATCCGGAAAACTACGAAGGACTACAATTTGATGGGCTACAATGTACCTAAAGATGTAAGTAAAGATTACTTTATTAAATGCGTACAACACTCACGGAGAATGTTATCCCCCTGACCGGGCTATGAGAGTATGAGAATAGAGAGTGTACCTGTGTATTGTGCACACACTTATCTATACTATCTATAATAATATTATAAAGCTGAAGAGTTTGTTTGTTTTTGTTTGTTTGAACGCGCTAATCTCAGGATCTACTGAGTAGATTTGAAAAAAATTCAGTATTAAATAGCGCATTTACGCTACGACCAATAGGAGCAGAGTACCAGTAAAAATGTTACAAAAGTTATGTGACACAAGTGAAGTTACACGGGTCATCTAGTCCACTATAAACAAAGTCCCGCACCGTAGTCGCTGTAGTCGATATCGGCTAGGAGAACATCATCACCATCATATATTATTATTATGCGTATGCTAGACTCTAAACTAAATTATCTTATATATACAGATGCAAGTTGTATTCACACACCAAGAGATGTCGCAGTTAGAAGATCAATTCCCACGCCCGAAGGAGTACATTCCAGAGCGATGGACTGCTGAGAAAAATGATCCACTTTATTACGGAAATGCTCACCCGTTTACACATATGCCGTTTGGTTTCGGAGCCCGCAGTTGTATAGGTAAGTGTTTCTCTATAAATAAATAAATAAATTTAACCCATTAATGTCCCACTGCTGGGCAAGGGTCTCCTCCCGTAATGAGGGAGGGGTTAGGCCTTGAGTCCACCACGCTAGCCAAGTGCGGGTTGGGGACTTTGCATGCCCTCAATAAATGTATTAAACAAATTTTAGGCATGTAAGGTTTCCTCACGATGTTTTCCTTCACCGTTTCTCTATATCATTCCGTTTATTACGTGTAAAGGCATCGGTCGGCAAACGATCAGTGGGTAAAGCAACCTTGGCGGATATTGCATAGATGGGTGGCCGCATTGTACTATTTAAACAGAGCGTCTCCGTGCTTCGGAGGACACGTAAAAGGTCGGTCCCGGTTGTTGTCAATAAAATAAGTATTCGGGCCGTTTTAACAGCCATACAAGGAATGAAAAAATGAATAACCTTAGAGATCGATCCGCGCGGCTGTTGTTAACTAAGCACATAATTATTACTGTAGTTTAAATATTTACCTATTATTTATTTCAGGTCGCCGCATTGCTGAATTAGAGGTCGAGACATTCCTAGCTAGAATCATTGAGAACTTCAAAGTGGAGTGGATCGGTCCACCCCCGAAGGTGGTGCAGACTTCCCTCAATTACGTAAAAGGACCTTACAATTTCGTATTTAACGATGTAAAATAATATTTGATGTAACTATATTTTATTTAATTTTATAATAAGTTTTGCATGATACAAATCAATTGTAATGGCAATTATCCCATAAATATACCGTATTTTAAACAGTCAGTTATTTTATTCGCAATCCACAATTCTTTATAACCTAAAAATGTGGAATACGAAATAAAAAAATATATATATAGAAAACAATGTATTTAAAAAAACCCTCTTATCGAATAATTCCCCGACTAAAAGTAAGTAAGAATTCAACATTAGAAAATCGAATAATCAAAAACATCTTTACTAAATCGATCAAGCCATTTCAGAGAAAAGGAACATCAGATGGGCACACACATTCAATCATCTCCAAATTATAAACACACATACATACTACATTTTACTCACAACACAGTATATAGCACTAATCTATACTAATATTATAAAGCTGAAGAGTTCGTTTGTTTGATTGTTTGTTTGTTTGTTTGAACGCGCTAATCTCAGGAACTACTGGTACGATTTGAAAAATTCTAACCCGCGCAACTTCGCTTGCGTCACATAAGCGAGAATGGGTCAAAATTTTCCCCGTTTTTGTAACATTTTCTACTGGTACTGTAGCTTGATATATAACCTTCCTCAATAAATGGGCTATGTGACACTGAAATATTTTTTTAAATCGGACCAGTAGTTCCTGAGATTAGCGCGTTCAAACAAACAATCAAACTGTTCAGCTTTATAATATTAGTATAGATTACATGTGTGTAGTTTTAAAGTCACCATCTGACATCAATCTGTCAGTTTTCGAGTAACTAAGAACATAAAACATAACTCTTTGTAACATCCTTACGAATGAACTGTTTGAAAAGCGGACAAAGCTTTTGTTTTCGAATAGAAATGCCGAAGGGAATGCTGCTACAAGGCTTGTAAAATTACATCACAAACAAGCGGCTGTTTATATTACCACGAATTACAATTCACAAACAATGTTTCTGTCTTTATTGTCATGGCAAGTAAGATTGAACTAGCTGACCCGCGCAACTTCGCTTGCCTCACTTAAGATAATTATAATTTTCACTGTTACTCTGCTCCTATTGGTCGTAGCGTGATGATATATAGCCTATAGCCTTCCTCGATAAATGGGCTATCTAACACTGAGGGAATTTTTCAAATCGGACCAGTAGTTCCCGAGATTAGCGCGTTCAAACAAACAAACAAACTCTTCAGCTTTATAATATTAGTATAGATAGTATAGATTAGTATAGATAATATAATATATAATATAGATGTTCTTTACCGTCTGTTCGTTACCGCTACATTTATTAGAAGTACACAGTTAATTAAATATTATTAACTATATTCAAGATAAATTGTGCATGCCAAGGCTCTCTATAAAATTGTCGGCCTATATACTAGCTGCTTGGTTAATTGTTTTATACCTATAAAAAAAAACTTATAGCCCCAACAAAACTGTATACTTTCTGTAAAGAAAAAATCAACAGGCCAAAACAATTTCCTTCAAAAAAAACTTTTTACGGCGTCCTGAAAGCTGCCACAATTTCAAATAAAACAAAGAGCCCTATTTCTTTTTTATTCCATTGTAAATAAACAGGGAAAAAAATAAAAGCAATGTTACTTATACGGCTTAAGGCGCTAAAGAGTGGATATGGGGCTAATACCCTTTTAAGGCATTTGTTCGGAGCTTTTATCGAGGACTAAATGGGTGGGCCAATGTTTGCCGACAGTAGTATATCAACTTACCAGATTATATAGAAGGATTTTAAGCCTAATAAATCTCTGCGTTTCCTCTCCGTTTTGCTTTTTAACTATTCTATATTATTTGCACTCTTTTACTTAATATAATACACAATAGAAATCCTAGTGTAGTCAATGTCAAAACGCAAGTGTTTTTCTTTCGGGTACAACAAAATGGTGCTTTACGTACAAATATTTGTCCTCGTTGGTATTCGAATCAATACGTTTTTAATTTGCTTCTCATGTTGACTAATACATAGATTGTCGAATATAAAGTAAGCGAAAACCGGCTAGCTATTAAGAAATTTTACACGAAAATCTGTTCAGCGCCTCTACCGGGCTCTATAAGAACTATTTTGACAGTACATTTTACTTGTCAAACTCTCGATACTCGACAGTACAGACTATACAAGATTGCGCTACAGAAATATAAATCAATATGTCGAAATTACTCTACTACTAAAAGTGTTATTCTTCATCGCCTACCTTCGGTTTAAAGACGTTTATTTCTCAAAAAAAAAAGTAGTTCACTTACATTGAGAACTTTACATAATTAAAAAAGCATGCATTAACAACCAGCAAATAAATCTATACTAATATTATAAAGCTGAAGAGTTTGTTTGTTTGTTTGTTTGTTTGAACGCGCTAATCTCAGGAACTACTGTTCCGATTTGAAAAAATATTTCAGTGTTAGATAGCCCATTTATCGAGGAAGGCTATAGGCTATATATCATCACGCTACGACTAATAGGAGCAGAGTACGAGTAAAAAATGTTACAAAAACGGGGAAAATTTTGACGCATTCTCTCTTATGTTGCAAGCGAAGTTGCGCGGGTCAGCTAGTTTTCTGTATAGAGTAAAACAAAGAAAAGAAATACAATTTCATCCAACGAAAACATTTTTTTTTACCTTGAACGTATTTCTAATATATTAAATGCAAGTTAATTCCCTCATCACACCTCACGTATACATAAAATACGGGCGCCCTCTAAATCTGTGATCAATCGGCCTCAGTATTCATAGCAGGAGGCTTCATGTTATGAATATCAACTTAACCCAACGTTCAACATCGCATAAACTCCGTGTGAATTATCTATAAGAGCTTGTAACGTTGATGATATTTCGAGAAGGTGTGGATACGCGTTTTGAATAATGCTGTGCGTGATTGATGGGAACTGTGCCTGCTGTAATCTGTGTTAAGGAGTTTTCTCACCAACGCTTGTCTTTTTCCTATACTCATACTCACTAACAAACGCAGTTTACGCACTAATTAGTTGTACAGTGTTTCATCTTTTCACTCATATACAGTTTTATAATAATAATTGGCTTAGCCATTGCTCATCTTATTTGATCAAGTATTGATTTTTGAAAAATAAATAATAAATAAGTAAATATTATCGGACAACTCACACACGGTCATTTGATTCCAAACTTAGCAGCGCTTGTTCTATGGTAACCAAATAACTGATAAACATACTTATATACTTCTAAATATATACTTATATAGATACATTTACATCCAGGCTCAGAACAAATACTTGTGCTCATCACACAAAGATTTGTCCCGGGTGGGATTCGAACCCACCACACGCGGCGCTATGGTTGTTGCGGCGAGGTGACCGCTTAAATCACTGCGCCAAACGTGCAGTTGGAAAACATAAATACATTTGTATCCAATAAAGTGTGTTAAGAGCCTGACGGGCAAAACAGACGAAGTAAGAATTTTATTTTTATTACCCTATCACTGTAGTGAGTTGTTTGGGGTAACGAAAAAATATTAAACTTGTACTCTTAAAAGGTTCATCCAAAATGCTGTGAAATTTTTTCGTTAATAATGTTTAAATAAAATGTTTCAGTGTGTAATTATTACATAATTACACACTGAAACATTTTATTAAACACTCATTTGATACCAACGAAAATAAGACACTGTGACGTCACTATGTCATATTTCTTTAATAAAATGTGTTTTTGACATTTCGTAAAGAGTAGCTGATTTGTCTGGTAGTCAACTACCGTATTGCGAAACAGTCAAACGCTCTAACGTGTATTTACCTTTGAGAACTTTTATTTTTATTGTCCACTACGAAGTAGCGAGGTGCGATCTGAATTGTAAATGTTAGTCGCAAACAAGCTTTGTGACCTGAAGCTGATCAGGAATATTGCATTTGCTATGCATAAAACATCTTTTTCATTTCGCGGTAGCAATTCAGTGCAAAGTTTTACATAAATTGATGAAGTTTAATGTATTAGTTGCTTTTGTTTGGGGCGCTCGTAGCCTGCGCTCACCGTTCGGTAAACGATCAGTTAGGTAAGCATGTCGTTGGCGTAGTCATTCCATAGATGGGTGACCGCTTAGTGGTATTAGAAGTTGCCTCCGTGCTTTAGAAAGCACGCAAAAAGGTCACGGTCCTGGTTGTTGTCAATTAAGATATCATAAATGGCCTTAGACACTCTGGGTTGATCACTAAACATAATACGATAAATGAAAATATGGGGACAAAGTGCGTTAAGGTTTTAAACGGCTACGTTGCTAAATAATTAACAATTTGATTGGTACTACTACTAAAATTCGCTTATACATGATCTTGAAGCATGAATTAAATCATAAACCATATACCAGTCTATAAGTTATAGTCTAACAACTTAGTAAAGAACCTTGTGTACAAGGTATGCGGCTAGCGAAGGTATACCTAATTCAGAATTTAGAACATCAGTGTCACATAAGTCTATACAGTTATTTTACAATTTAGAATTATTAATACTTCTATTAACACTGTAATTTGACTGCCTCCGTGGCGCAGTGGTTTAGGTCGCCACGCCGATACCACTGTGTTGGGAGGTCGTTGGTTCGATACCTAAACGGAACAATTATTTGTGCGCTCCACAAATAATTGCCTCGGGTCTGGTCTGGTACTTTGTGTCCGTTGTTTGTATATTTGTAAAAGTCCTCGCGACACAAGAGGGACATTCTTTGTGAGGGAATTGTCTTTTTTAATAATAATAGTCTAGGTAAATCATGCATGTAAAGGCCCCGTACTAAGTTGCCGGAATAAAGTACGGTTCAATAAAATGATTGAATCAGAAACGATATTACGTACAATGTCAACTAAAGCACGGCGTCCAATTACTTTGGTAATTGGCCTCCAACGACATGAATGGGACCCGCGAATGTTCCCAACTGATAACTGGAGGTCAAATTAATGGGAATAAAAGGTTTGTTTTCACTTCACTTGGCTATTATTTGTTCTAGGTACAATATATTATACTAGCGTCTGTCGGAGACTTCGTTCATTTAAGTAGTTTATTGGGTTAATGAAAATAAATTACTTGTACTCATAAAAGTTACAATAAAGGGTCCACGCTACGTAATTTGTGAATTATTACTTTAGTAATTATTACACACTGAAACATTTTATTCCAAACTATGCCTAGGCATTCTTCCAAACTATGTTGAAGTCGGCTTCCGGCCTCACCAGGTGCAGCTGAATGGTATTTTACATAGAGCGACTGCCTATCTGACCTCCTCAACCCAGTTACCTGGGTTATAACACGATACTCTTCGATAAGACTGGTTGTCAGACTTTCAAGCTTCTGACATCTGTTAACTACTGTCAAAGATCTTTGAAAATAATAGCCGGGACCCAAATAATAACGTGCCATCCAAAACACGGAGGAACTCGGTATGTATAAGATGGTCAGTACGGTCACCCATCCACAGAACATCTCGGCAAGCGTAGCTTAACCTCAGAGAGCGATCGGCGCGGCTGTTAACTAAGCCACGAGCTATCTCAGGTTGGTAATAATTATTAATATAATATTAAACCATCGTAACGAAGGGTATAAAAATACCGTTAATATCTCAAAGGGTCGGAGATTATCGGGTGATAAGGGTTAATCTCATAACGCTGAAGGAACATTGCGTATTAATACAATAATACTCTTTGCATTAATTTAGAGAATAAGCCCATTTTGCTATACGAATACACTTGCGTGTGGTTTTTATCATGTCTGAACAAGTATTGATCAGTTAAGATATAACAATAGATTTTAAGCATTTGCTAATACTGAATCTAAAAGATCTGAATATAAAGTTACCAAAAGTATTAAGGAGGAGAAAGAATTAGGAGGAAAGTTTTATTCCTTTCTCACCTCTTTTACCTAGTACAACAAAACATGAAGAAAAGCTAAGATTACCAGGCTATTTAAACTGAAGAAGAGATTTAAATAAACATCATCATTGTTCATCTTTAAATGCCAAAATATTCACAATAACGGCCGGAGCAGCAGTAAGTTAGTTAGTTTTGTACGTCCTCATAATATATCACCTCCAATAACAACAATTTTGCTCAGATTTTTAATTAAGAAGATTTTTTTTAAAGACAACTCCCGCACTAAGTATCGCTCCAATGTCGCAGGGACTTTTACAAACATACAAACAGCAGACACAAAGTACAACCAGACCCGAAACAATTATTTGTGGGTCGCACAAATAATTGTCCCGCGTGGGAAGCGAACCCACGACCTCCCGACACAATGGTAGCGGCGTGGCGACCTAAACCATTATAATCTATATTTATCTATATAAATGATATTAAATATTATAACCATTATTTACCTATATAAATTACTAGCTGACCCGCGCAACTTCGCTTGCGTCACATAAGAGAGAATGGGTCAGAATTTTCCACGTTTTTGTAACACTTTTTTACTGGTACTCTGGTCCTATTGGACGTAGTGAGATGATATAAAATGTTTTTTTTTTCACGAAAAATATTCTCAAAATTATTTATATCTCTTAATATAACGAAATCGCGCTAAGGCACATCCGCAATTAAAACAGTTGCCATGACAACGGAATTTTGTTAATTCAGTGTCATTATAATAGTGAATATTCGCGACTTCGTTCGCCACCTGAATTTTCCCGGGAAATGCGTCATTTTCCCGGGATAAAAAGTAGCCTATGTCCTTTCTCGGGTATCAAAATATTTCCGTACCAAATTTCATGCAAATTGGTTCAGTAGTTTAGGCGTGATTGAGTAGCAGACAGACAGACAGAGTTACTTTCGCATTTATAATATTAGTATGGATATATACGTGGCAATTTCTCATCCGTTAAAGTATTGCAAAACATAACTCAAACGAACCCATATTATTAATTCAGAGTGGTATCAATCCGTCGATTCCCAAGGGCAGTTTTCCAATACAAGAAACAATATTTTACCTCAGTATTTCGAAGGTTTTCGGTAAAAAATCGTCTATGTAATTCATCTGGCGTAGAAAACCTCGCCAGTCGTTTTTCAACGCCAAACACGCCTTTACTATAGCCCGACAACTTAGTAGAGAGCTTTGGCATGTGAGATTTATCTATATTATCTATACTTATAATAAATATTATATATTTGTCTATATTATAATTATATATTATTATTCAAAATTAATTATACTCAAAAGTAAGAGCAGTGATAGCCGATTAGTGGCCGGCAGGTTCGAACCCGAGGCAACACACCAATGACTTTTTGAAGTTATAATATGTGTTTATTAGAAATAATTATCACATCGTGAGGAAACCTTGCATTCCCAAAAATTGTTTAATACATTTATTGAGGGCATGCAAAGTCTCCAACCCGCACTTGGTCAGCGTGTTGGACTCAAGGCCTAACCCCTCCCTCATTACGGGAGGAGACAAATGGGAATTTTCCCCCGTTTTTGTAACATTTTTTACTGGTACTCTGCTCTTGTTGGTCGTAGCGTGATGTTATATAGCATATCGCCTTTGTCAATAATTAGGCTATCCAACAGTAAAATATTTTTTCAATTCGCTCCAGTAATTCCTGAGATTGGTGCTAACAAACTCTTCAGCTTTATAATATTTGTATAGATTTATAGAAACTGGTTAAGGGTCGAACGTTTTTCTTATCTGTATTCCGATGTTGTATCCAAAGGTTTTCATAAAGGGAGAGAAATGTTCGAGATATCGGTCCTCCGATAATAGCTGATCCTGGAATTCTTGAACATTCTAGGAAACGTTTAGAAAATACATTGTAAATAGCTTAGCTTTTATACTTTACTTGTATGTATGGTTATAATATCTGGCATCATATCGATGTAAATAAATAATAATAATATGTTTAGGCGTCTCACTCTCATTTCTCTATTTTTTACAGCAAAAAAGTGAAGAACTATTTTTGAAAAAAAAATATTTTTGATAAATCTATTATAGGGTTTTGCCACTTCTTCGCTCATACATCGGCTATTCTACGCTAATTCGTTAAACTTAAAAAACAATGAATACTAGTTAGCCAACAACATTGCATTAAATAGAAACGCTAGCAAATAACACATTAGCTAAAGCAACAAAATGTACAACTCGACGGTAGCGGCCATATTAAAATTAACTAATTGTTCAATGCATGGCTAAAGTGTAAAGTTGGAACTTTGCTAATGGGTAAAGTGGCTAGATGGTCTAAAACGCCAGATAACTTAGACCGGCCCATGTGTTGCGGCCGAGGGATTATGAGCCCACTTTACACCGGCAATTATTTGAAGACTGATGTTTTCGCCGCTTTGTGTACTAAAATTTTACTACGATCATGTTTTTGACTGGAACATAGATTTTAGTTAAATAACTACAAATTACAGTAATAAAGTATAAACATTGATGAAAGACCAAAAATTTTTACAAACTGTATGTATTGAAAATATTTTCCCTTGTGGCAAAACATGATGAAGAAATCATGAATTGGATTGTCATGAAAAGCCGTCCTTACAAAGCGAATCTTTGACTATCACAGGGTTTATGTATTATGTTCAGAGATTAAGTGTTTAAGGGTGAGATAGAGAGATAATGCTATTAGAATAATGGTCGTACGTCACCGTAGATCCTTACAAATAGCAGTGTCTTGTACTGATTGTCGTTAAACACTGAATAATGTTGCTTACTGTATCGGAACACAGTCTACTGATTCATTTATTTCTCTTATACTTTGTCGATTGTTCCTTTATTATACTGTGCTTTGTTAACATAAGCAGATAGTGTGGAAATGTTATTTTTTAAATCTATACTAATATTATAAAGCTGAAGAGTTTGTTTGTTTGTTTGAACGCGCTAATCTCAGGAACTACGGGTCCGATTTGAAAAATTCTTTAAATGTTAGATAGTCCATTTATCGAGGAAGGCTTTAAGCTATATAACTTCACGCTAAGGCCATTATGATTAGAGTAGCAACGAAAAATCTTACAAAAACGGGGAAAATTCTCTCTTATGTGACGCAAGCGAAGTTGCGCGGGTTAGCACAGCTAGTTATCTTTAAAATTGTTTGAATTAATACAAATTTATAAATCTCTTTGGAACTATCAAGTACTGGCTACTTGAGTCCCGAAGGTAACGATTAATATAACTCGATAAAATGGTCCTTCCGAAATACCCAAGGGGCGCTGAACAGATTCGTTGCACCCATCCCACACTTAGATGCTCTTCAGAAATAATAACATGTTCAATTTGAAATTGTAATAAGATATACCAAAATTTAGCGCTGCTTTGCGCGTAATTTAGGTAAAATAGTATTAGTATCATAAATTATTATATTCTAACGAGCTCTAACTTACAGTTCACGAAGTTGCCTCAAGTCTATCCAGTTTATTTATCGACTCATATTTAACATCACTCGGTTTTAAGCTCCTCACCCAAATGTTCGTAATTACGTTTTAAAAGTGCATTAGCGTACTAAATTGAATTATTTGAAACACAATTTATTTGATTACTTTTATATATTTTTATTTTATAATAACAAGTTAACCTAGCGTAAGTAATTTATAATTTTATAAATATAATGAAATATTTTATTATTTGCATGAAATCTGACCTTTGTTGCTTGTTATTATATCTTTTTTTAATAATTTATTAGGTGCTTCGGAGGGCACGTTAAAAGTCGGTCCCGGTTGTTGTCTACTAAGATAACAATCGTTAAGCCACGTCAAAGGCCTCTCGGGCGGCCTGAACAACTTTGACACTAGGTTGACCACTAACCATACGACAAACAAACAACTGCTGGGTAAGGTCTCCTCCCATATGGGGTAGGAGGTAGGCCTTGCGTTCACCACGGCCAAGTGTCACCATGATGATTTATTTCACCCTAAGTGCAAATAATTTATATTTCTTATACATAGATGACTTAAAATTCATTTGTATGTAGCCTCGTGTCTAAACCTAACACCACTCGGCGATAAAACTATTTACTGTTTTTAGGTAACACCAGACATTTTTCAAATGAACATTAGTTTATGAAACTTTAAAAAGTTAGTATTTATTAGTACCAATCTCACATAATAGTTGACAAAAACTATTACATTTTATACGCAATTTTTGCACTAAGTAACAATCAAAGAGCAAAGAAATAACTATTGACAATTTGTAAACGAGTAAAGAATAAAATAGCGGTTGAATATGTGTTTTCTAACAAACAAACATGGAGGGCTAATATCGCTAAAAGCCCGAGGCATGGGCTCACGTCACGTGCGCAACTTTCAATATTCCTAAAAGGGACTGTTTCGATAGCCGATGTGAAACTATTTTCTTTTTAGACTACCTCAATTAAAAGAAATGTTTTTGGCAGAGTTTTTGGGTGATGTATTTTTAGCGAAAAGTGGGTGTTAACGATTTTGTTTAGAATTTTAAGGTTTTGTAAAATTAGTTTTGAACATAAGCGACTGCGAGTAAGTGTCGAGTCAAACTCATAGCTACAAAGACATAGTTCGCCGTGATCACGGAGAAATAAGTCATCAGGCTTCTTAATAGGCCTTAGCCTCAGCGCGAAGAAAAAAAGCGAAACGCTTGCTATTTGTAGTAAATTATCACACTAATAAGCGATCACCCATCCAAGAATCTACTCTAGCAAGGATTGCTTGTCCTCGTGGTAAGTTCATGAACTAAAACATTTATTTATTTAATTGAACAGTACGCAATTATTCGTAAGCAAGAAGAATTGCCAATTTATTTAACGAAGAACCATTAACTTCAACATTTACTCTGCAGTAACTAATTACAAAACTTAATTAAACAACAATAGTTCTGTTAATTATGTTTTCTTGATGATAGTTTCATTAATTTCCATTATAATTTGTAAAACGATTTATGAAAGTACTTAACATGCGTTTAGTAAACATACTTCTTTCTAAATTAAAAATCTTTGTTCTACTTACCTTTTTGTCCGGAGAAAACAAGAGACCGGCCTTTAGAGAGGTCTGGAAGTGTAAAGGCCAGTTTTCATACATATATCTAAAGTAACCGCTAAAGCCATTGACTTTTACTTGACATTTGTGTAGTAAATGCAAATATTATTGTTTCTTCATAAACCTATCAGTAAAGTAGTGAAGAAACAAATTTGACTGTAACTTTTACTTCAAACAGGAAACAGTATTCATAAGCCTGTCACTGGTGTTATGAATTCAGAATGTTGTATATCTCCGCCTGGTATCACACACTCTCCGCCACAAGCGGCCGTGAGGATACACGTGGCGGTTTAGTCGGTATGCTCGCTCTTCTGGCGGGAGAGCCCTACATAACCCTGCACTCCACCCAGAGTGCAGGTGTATGCTTAATGCATTAGCCACGTTAAAAAAAAAGGTATCACACACTCTTCATTAAGTTGTATAACAATAATTGAATTAGAACAAAGTACCAACAAACATAGTTTCCAAACTACCCACAAAACAAAATCGCTCCATAAATTCCATGTCTTGTTAGCTGTAATATCGGTAATGGGGGTTCGCGTGTTCCACCCACTTATAGCCGCTGACCGTGGCTTTGGCTTCACGACACACATCAATGTCAACAGTCAGTGATTACCTTCGAACTGTTCAGTTACGTGCTAGTAATTGCCCTACGAATGTCTAGGAAGACGGTAATGTCAAGGTTTTAGTACATTTTCACTTTTTATGTACTTTTTGTATAGGTTTTTTGTTAGACATTAAGTTCAGGGCGTGTTTTATTTGGTGCGTCATTCAAGATTGAAGTGGTGTTATACATATTGGGGACCTAATGAGAATAACTGGCACGATGCTCTGTAGCTCGATTCTCTACTATTACCGTTTCCCGACAACCGGCTTGTCATAGAAATATTTTGGATGAAAATCTGATCAGCGCTTCTAACGGACGTCGGTCGTAGGAACTATATTTGCCGTACATTCTAAATGTCAAACTCTCGATACTCGACAGTACAGATTATACAGCATTGCGCTACTAACCCTAAGTAGATATAGGAAGTTGTGATCGACTATTACTGCAAAAGATTATTCCTATTTTAGTTGGGTTCAGTAGCCTATGGATAAAAACGAAACCCTATTACTGGGACATCTCTGGCCTGTCTGTCTGTCACCAGGCTGTATGCTCTCATGAACTTATAGTTAAACAGCTGAAATTTCACAGATGATATCACTCGCACTTGGCCAGTTTTTAAATTACATTAGATCGTTTGAACTGTGACACACTGAACATATTTCATGAACATAATAAGTCTTTTATTCATATCCATACTAATATTATAAATGCGAAAGTAACTCTGTCTGTCTGTCTGTCTGTCTGTATGTCTGTTACTCAATCACGCCTAAACTACTAAATCAATTTGTATGAAATTTGGTATGGAGATATTTTGATACCCGAGAAAGAACATAGGCTACTTTTTACCCCGGGAAAATGACGCCTTCCCATGGGATGATTCAGATGGCGGATGAAGTCGCGGGTAAAAGCTAGTATATTATAATTTATTCCTCAACAGCTAATAAGTAATTAGCATGTGTTATCAAAGTCTACGTATGATGTAACTCTTAACCCCAAAAGTTATTCCTCAAAACTCGGGTCCTCACCGAGCTGAAACTTTGTCTCATTAAAATTGTTCAAAGTTAATTATTGCAAGATGTTACGATACCTATTAAGATATACTTCATTATTCTGTATGAATTTTAGTAGAGTTTATAACAAGTCTGTAATAAGTTTTATAAAGATATGTATTAAGCTACAATGTATGACGTATAATCACTGAGAATGTAAATCAGCCTAGCCTTTCTTCCAACTATGTTGGAGTCGGCTCCCAGCCTCGCCGGATGCAGCTGAATACTAGTATTTCACATGGAGCGACTGTCTATCTGACCTTCACAACCCAGTTACCTAGGTTATAACTCGACATCCTTCGGTAATACTGTAAAAGATCTTTAAAAATTGCAGCCGGAACCCACAATTTAGCGTGCCTTCCGGAATACAGAGAAACTCGGAATGTATAATATATTATGGTCACCCATCCACAAAACATCCCTAGCAAGGGTAGCTGAACCTCATAGATGGACCGGTACGTCTGTCGTTAACCAAGCTCCTCTAATAACGAGAATGTATAAAAAAATACAAATATGTCTGATATATAAATCATTATCAATGATAACCGAGTGGTATATATTGGCACCACCCACGCAAGTGTCAACGGTTCGAACCCGAGGCAACACACCAAATGACTTTACCAAGTTATGTATGAATTAAAAAAACTACTTGAACGAAAATTACGTTAAGGAAAACATCGTGATGGAACTTTTGCATGCCTAAAATTTGTTTAGTACATTTCATGAGGGCATGCAACGCCAACTCGCACATGGTCAGCGCGGTGGGGACTTTTGCCGGGCAGTGGCCTGTTTCACAATCCCGGTTAAACTGATGAAAATTTGCTGAGGTTCTGAAATAGTCGAAGTCGACGGATAACCAAAGGGGCTTAGGGGGTGGATTTTTGACCCCTATGTGTAAGGCACATAGGGGTCAAAATCCGCCACCTAAGCGGTGGAAATAGCGCACTTATTTAATACAAACAAACAAAAATAGAGATACCTTTTAATATGAACAATAAATTGTGAAACAATATTTTAGTTTGTTCTAGCTACACAAATGATTTCGGCACCTCATCACAATTTTCGAAGTTTAGATCGGAAACAACAGTTCTGCGTTAGTACTTCCTAATATATATTTAAACAACTTCTAAACTATGTTGGATAACAGTGTCAAAGTTGTATTATCCTCGACCGTCAGCCATCAACGGCCTAATGTGAAACCCTTGTAATCACAAACTAACAAATTTGCATAAACAGAAGTTTTGGGACAAGTAACAATTACAATCTCTTATTATTTATTAATTCAGGTACCAAACCCAATAGGCAATTTGTTCCGTTGCATAAATTTCCAAAATATTAACTATTATTAATTTTAGAAGGTGTCCTCAAAGAAAATTCAAATTCGGCGTTTAAAATATTTCTAACTTTCTATACGTCTTAAATGGTTAAAACAAATGTTGCAATATTGTTTGTAATATTTGTGTATCCGTAATGTGTGCTTTTTCTTCTTTCACGTCAAAATGCCGTCGATTTGGAAAAAGAATAATATAGAAGGCACATATGCTACGATTTTCAATTAAAATAAACAGCGTAGATTGAGCTACAGCCATGAGGTGATTCATCAGCTATCAACAAATGTTAACAATACATACAGAATTTAAAGCAAATTGCCAGAAAATAAGCCTTCGTCATGATGTTTATACTTATTCTTTGTTTATTCTTTGTTATTCAAACGCCCTTTTCATCTGCACCCCATGGCTTAAATTTATTTCGCGTTGCCTCATCTACAGTTCCTATTGTTTTGCTTATTTCTTCAATCATCTCACCCTCTTTTTCTGTAAGTCAAAAACATCAAAGAAAACAAATTGCTTGTCCAAAAAACAATTCATTTTCAACGCCATAGGATAATTACAAGACTGTTTGAATTTGATTGCGCTTTTGAATGCGTATATTTTGTTCAAGTAGTAATAGCGACCCGCCCTAATTTCGCCCGATTTACAATCCTATTGAGGCGCTCATAGCTAGTTACGCTTACCTTTTGGTAAACGATCATTGGCAAGCCAGCTGCAGAGGTAAAGATTTGGGACTTTAAGCCTGTGGTGAACGGACACAATATCCTTCCAGTAACAGCGTCGCGTCATATCTGTCTATGAATGAAGGAGCCTATTTTCTCCGATAATGTCGCCCGTAGTAAATCTGATAGATACTGTGTAGCCACGGAGGCTTGTAGGAAATACCTTATAAAGCTCATATCGTTATATCCCAGGCTGACACCCACCGTTGCGTTATGACTAAGAAATATGAGACTTTCTGAAGGTAAAAGTGTGGCCCGATTCCACGAATATATTACAAAACTTTATCAATTTTCAACTGGTAGTAAATTCAAGGTAATCCTATATTTCATAGTTAGTAATATCACTATTTTCATAAAGGATTCTAGCTTCATTTTGTTCAGTTTTAAATTCCTGGAAATTGCTTAGTCTGACAACTTAGTAAAGAGCCTTTGCACGGTTTATCTGGCTTATTGATACAGGGTAGTTACAAAATAAACAAGCAATATCTAGGAGGCTATCAGCTACATAAAACTAAGGTGGTCTTGTACTAAATTTAGTATAAGTACCTCACCTAGCCGGGAACCTTGCATGCGAGGCGAGAGCCTCGCATGCAAGGTATAATCCAACATCATAGTAGAGATACTATGATGTTGGATTATACCTAGTTTTGTTAACAGTTGTTGAAGCACTCATAGCCAGTTGTGCTCGCCGGTCGGTTAATGATATGTGGGTTAAGCAACCTTTGGCGCAGTCATTTTATAGATGGGTGACCGCATTGTGGTATTTGAACTGAGCGTCTCCGTGCTTCGGAGGGCACGTATAAAGTCGGTCCCGGTTGTTCGCAATTAAGATAATAGTCGCTAAGCTATGTCAAAAGCCACACACGCGGTTTGAAACACGTCATCGAGAAATTTTGTATGAAAATCTGATCAGCGCCCTCTGACGGTGTCGTAGGAAATATGTTGGCAGTACATTCTAGATGTCAAAATTTCGATAGCTCGCCGGTTATCGGTAGTCGATAGTGGCAGAGAATCGAGGTACAGGCTCATTTACAGATTTCGGTATTGCCGCCGGGCAAAAATTGCCCAAATTAAATAATTCTAACTTTAAAAATAGACTCTCCCATTCATTTTATTTTCAATTTACACTGTAGCGTGCTTGTTTTTACCCAAACAAGTAGAAAATGTTTTTATATTATTGAAATTTTCTTCTCTAACAATTTTACGTTGGCTGTTTTGTACAATTTGCTCGCAAATCGATTCATATAATTTATTCTAGACGCTAATACAAGGGAGGCTCGCAAATACTGAGTTTCTCAACATTACACATCTTACGGAGAGTTATTCAAATTTCTGAAGCTTTTAACAATATTTATTGAGCATTTTTTTTTTTGCTTTCGTTTTGTTTCTTTGTAAAACTATCAAATAATATTTTATTTTAGGAACCTCCTCTGTTGACAATCACTTAAATATCGACATTAAATGCCTAGGTGTTTCATCCAATTCTTTGATTCAAAATGAGTCTGAATCCTAACTTATTTCTTACTAGCTTCTGCCTGCATGAATAGATTTTCCGGAGTAAAAAGTATGCTACTTGTTAATTTATGTTATATAAACTATATTATGTGTACACAATTTCGTGAAAGTACGTAGAAAGTAACAAGCATATTAATTCACAAACATTCATCGATGCATGCTTACAAACTTTCGCATTTATAATATAAGTAGAATTAAGTTGTGCAAGACATAAAATTTGCTATTTAATTTTAAATAAAAATTGACGCAAATTAATTTCAAAGATTTTAAGTTCATAACAAATGCAAATATTTTCTAAAGCTAACGAATAATTTTCAATTTTAACACTCTCACGAAAACTTTTTCATGAATCAAATTAGTTAAAAAGCTACATTGTCACCGAAATTTTATTATTATTACACTATGATGAAAAAATATGGAAAAAGTTGAGTTAAAATGTTAAAAGCATAGTTTTAACTACGAATATTTTTACGTTTAAAACCAAAAAAATATATTTGCGTGTTCTGATTTTCAACGTTCATTAAAAGTTAGGGACCATTGTTTTTATCTTTACGCTACTAATATGCAATAATTGTTAGTATAATTCGTAATCAAAAGTGGGATACTATTTTTTTAAAAACATCGGAATAAATTGTCCAGGCTACATACATAAAATCACGTCTTTCTCCCATAAGTGTCAGCTTAGCTCACGTTTTTCAGGGATACTATTTTTTTAATGTGTAGGTACGGTCAGTATAAGCTTAAGTTCAAGTTTTTGGGGTCGCCAGTCGTGTCTTCCGGTCCTAGCCCCTTTTTCGACGATGGTGACTTGAGGACAAGAGTAAAATACACAGGGGAAAATAAAATTGCCTCTGGGTGCATGATAAGAGCCTCCCAGAGCACCCTGGAAGCAGTTAGTTTTGGTAAAGCAGAACTTAGGCAGACTATTTCTCTTATCACAATGGTACGCTCAAACACTAGGCAAAACATCCAGCTAACAAAACATCTACCTCCGGATACCAAAGACTCACCTCGGCTCTGAAAAACGCAAACCGAAACGTAATCTTTCAATGGACTATCTAAAACTGACACCCATTATAATACACTAGCTGACCCGCGCAACCTGCTTGCGTCACATAAGAGAGAATGGGTCAAAATTTTCCCCGTTTTTGTAACATTTTTTATTGCTTCTCTGCTCTAATTGGTCGTAATGTGATGGTTTATAGCCTATAGCCTTTCTCGATAAATGGACTATATAACACTGAAAGAATTTTTCAAATCGAACCACAAGTTCCTGAGATTAGCGCGTTCTAACAAACAAACAAACTCTTCAGCTTTATAATATTAGTATAGATAACTAACATGACTCATCGATGAAGCCTCTAAGTTAGAAGCAAAGCACTCATGTCACCATCAAATAAACGGATTGTACTAAATGTAAATGATAATACAGCTAATTATAATGTAGATAGGCTTATTGACTAGACTGTCATTACCATGGCACATTGAATTATTGATTACATCACTGCTAGATGGGTTGGGTAAGTAGAGGCTACTACCAATTGCCAACTATCGACAACGAGTAGCGATCGAGAAGTATCGTATCAAAAACTATCGCGCGATTTGCTGTACTCGGTACTATCGGATAGCTAACTCTAACACACATATTTTACACTAGCTGACCCGCGCAACTTCCCTTGCGTCACTTAAGAGAGAATGGGTCAAAATTTTCCCCTTTTTGTAACATTTTTTACTGGTACTCTTCTCCTATTGGTCGTAGTTTTTGTCTCGTCTGGTTGGCCTTACTTTACTATAGTTTGATTATATAACCCGTGGTAATTCAAATACACATATACTAAGTAATAGAGGGTGTTGTAATATCGACGCTGAATTAATTCTGTACTGATTACACGGATCAGCTGTGTGGCGCATGATAACGCAATGGCGATGTTTCGCGGTAGATACGGAATTGAGATGTACAGATACTGACCGTAGTTTATGAGGTTATGTCAATTGGAATCGAATTGTAGACCTTACGACCACACTAGCCAAATGCAACTTGCTTAAAGCTCGTTATCAGCAGCTCTAGAGGTATACACTACCCACCACGTTATAGAAGTAACTAGCTGCCCCCGCGCAACTTCGCTTGCGTCACATAAGAGAGAATGGGTCAAAATATTCCCTGTTTTTGTAACATTTTTTATTGCTACTCCGCTCCTATAGGTCGTAACACTCGTAACGTGATGATATATAGCCTATAAGCTTCCTCGATAAATAGACTATCTAACACTGAAAGAATTTTTGAAATCGGACCAGGAGTTCCTGAGGTTAGCGCGTTCAAACAAACAAACAAACAAACTCTTCAGCTTTATAATATTATTATAGTATAGACTAGCTGACCCGTGCGGCTCCGCTCGCGTGAATTTCGTACTGTTGCTTATTCGTTCGAGCACGCGAATTGCGAAGCACTCGATACACCTACACATAAAAATGCTAAGAACTCATTGTCATCTAATGGTTATTTACGAAAGGAACCCGAAGGACACACAATGTGACACAGGCTCAGGCAGGTCTGATTTCCTGTGGTAACCTTCTTTTCCTCTCTCGTCTGTATCCGTACCAGTTTACAGTGTAAAATATAATACCTTATTATAGACTGACCATTGCTTACCCGTCTGGATTCAGAATATTATTATACGTACAGCAGACCTATCTGCGCTGGAGCTCTTCACACGCGTAATAATGTATACTTGCGATGATACGTCCGAAACCGCGTAACCCGTAATTATTTTTTATATATCATCCGTTGTTTATTTTTTAAAACTTACCACATAGTCTGTTTCATAGTTATCCAATTTATTTCCTTAATGCAACCAATTAATTTAATTTGGTTATGTGTTACGAACTACAACGCCATCTGCTAGTTGCGGCGAACAACGACAACGAACGAAATTACTTGGTTTGCCATCTAGGATATCTCGACCGCACCAGACCCACGTAAAACAACATTTTTGTGTAATATATCATACAACATTTATGTTTGAAAATCTAATAAATGTATAGCCTGTTTCAAAGGTATTTTTTTACACAAGCCATCAAAATAAATTAATAAGGAAAAACATGCTTTGTCGCAGACTATAACGCCATCTATTGGTTGGTGCGACAACAGGTATCGATACGGCACGCGCCGCGTTCACTATGCGAATGTTGTGAAATGAATTGCAACGCCATCTATGGTCTCCATAGGGAAAAGCAGGTTCAAAACGATTTCTACATATTTTTTGTAATTTTCTAAAAATCTATGAAATTATATGCGATAAAAAGTATCCCAGTACTTGCTCCACTACTTATTCTATGCATATACCAAATTTCAGTGCATTCTATCCGGTAGTTTTTACGTGATAGCGTAACATACAGACAGGAAAAAACCTGACCTTGACCCTCTACTGATTTATTATAAGTATAGATATAGATTAAACATATACACATAACTTCAAAAACAAATAAAATTGGTGCTTATTTTTTGTTTGAACTTTGATCCAATTGAATGTATCACTACTTGGTTCCATTTATCATATTATTATATCTTTTTTTTAACCCATTACTTTCCCACGCTGGGAAAAAGCCTCTTCCCGAACGAGGGAGGGGTAAGGCCTTGCGTCCGCCACGCTGACCAGGGGGCTTATCACGTATCTCAGTTGACAGCCATTTGAAAGCCACTATGCTGTCCATTGTTTTCTCCCTTAGATTATAGTGATTAGTACGTTACGTCAAAGCAGCAATGTACTGAATAGTGACCATAGATTTGACGTATACTAGCTGTCATCTAAGATACGTGATAAGCCCGCAGGTGGTAGTTAAGGACTTTACATGACCTCAATGTATTAAACCAATTTTAGGGATACTAAGTTTCATCACGATGTTTTATCGTTACAACAAGTGATAGTTATTTCTAATACAACCATAACAGTGCCTCGATTCTCTACCACTATCGACTACCGACAACCGGCTAGCTATCAAAATTTTGACATTCAGAATGTACTGCCAAAATGTTTCCTACGACACCCATCAAAGGCGCTGATCAGATTTTCATACAAAATTTATCGATGACAGTTCGGTTGCCGGTCGACTACCGGCAACCGAACTGTCATCGAGAAATTTATATAGTAGTAGAGAATCGAGGCACGGGTGTGTTGCCTCAGATTCGAACCGCCGACCGCTTGTGGGGGATGCCAACTTATACCACTCGGCTATCACTGCTTTTAAATATTATTATTTAATGGCATGCACTTTGTATAAGATTAAAGTACCTAAGCATTCAAACTGTAATTAAAAACACATTAGCTTTAATAGAACTATTAGTACTAACGTTAACAAAGGCGCTGTTTTATTCATTACGGCTGGCGAGAAAAATATCTCATCTCTCAGAAAAAAAGAGTTATAATAATGAAGATAAAATTCCTCCAACTCCAGTCTATATTTCGAATAACATTTTTTTATTGTCTACAAAGTAAAATTACTTCGGATACCCAAAGGTTAAATATCGCCATTCAGAATGTTAGTTCAATTGAATTGTGGGTGAGCCTATTGCTATATTATGGACTCTTTGCTTTAAACATAAATCTGCCTCTTCTTATCGTATGGTTAGTGGTCACCCTAGTGTCAAAGTCGTTCAAGCCGCCCGAAGGCCTTTGAGGTAGCTTAACGACTGTTAATTTGCTTGCCAACAACCGAAACCGACTTTTTACGTGCCCTCCGAAGCACGGAGACGCCCAGTTTAAATACCACTAAGCTAATTTATAAAACAAATAAATTATGTAAGCAATACTAATTTATATAGATCATAAAAGTGCCATAGAATTTAATTTTCGAAATCGAACACGAGAGTAGTAACTAGCTATCAATTAAATAGAAAATTTAAAAAACCCCCGACACAAGAACTTAATCTCCTAACTTTTACCCCCCACAACTTTTAAACGGCTCAACCGATTTTCATCAAACATGTCTAAAAATACTCGCATATAAGTCAGCTTTAATACAAAAAAAAAAACTAAAATAAAATAGCTGCATCCGTTAAGGAGTTATGATGCCACAGACAGACATTCAGACACGTCAAGCTTATAACACCCCTTTTTTGCGTAGGGGGTTAAAAAGATCGACAAATAGACGATGGAGGCATTAAAACAAGCCTAGAATAATCTCAAAGTTATCAACATACGGCTTACTCATAAGCCCTTACAATCGGTACAAGTAATATTCCACTTCCTTGCGTTAATTGTCTCGATGAATATTCATATTGTTGTGAACACCCTTCTAACATGGCGGTAATAAAATTTACGAATTAATAATGACAAAAAACGAGGCAGTTGATATTATAACCCTCTTATTCATAAACACACTATAAACCTATTTTAGTAAAAAAACTACTACAATATGTTTTCTCTTTTTCATTTCGCTAAGGAGTGAAAGAAACAAAATATATTAGAAGTCTTCCATAACTTCATATATTTTTATGCATATGGCGGCAAGATAATAACGGTATTATACCCGATATTTTTTAATAATATTATATCTGGCATTGTAACGAACTGGCGATGTTACGCATGATTGGTTTTCCCGTAAAATATATTTAATAACTTTCAAAGTAAACGTTTTCTTGTCTTAAAGACAATTTAACGAAAACAAGAAATCGAATTTTGAAGCCGTTTTTATAATATGCGCTTAGCATTTTAGCGGTTTGAGGTATATTTAAGAAGATAAGGTTTCGTTGCTAAACCTTTTTTTTAACTCCCGCACTAAGAATTGCTCTTGAGTCGCGTGGACTTTTACAAACATACAAACAACGGCCACAAAGTATAACCAGACCCAAAACAACTATTTGAAGATCGCATAAATAATTATTCCGTGTGGGAACCGACTTCCTGAGGCAACAGTAGCTACTTGGCGACCTTTACTATTGGTGTAGAATTCTAGGATAATACCGAAATTTCTCTACCTTCTCGCGACTCTAAGTACACCAGCGATCAATTACTAACCACCAGACCAATCTCTAACTACCACCAACTCGGTGATGTTTTAATGCAGAACTATGTATTCACGGGTTTGTGTTAGAAATCCGCGCGTGACCTTGCATATATTACAGTTGAAATGTTTTCAAATAACTTGGTTGAACTGTGAGCACGTGTTTAACGGCCGCTGAACTCTCAAACCAGGCTGTCAATGTACTTTCCCTCGAATTGGGAGCCTCAACTCAACCTAATGAGTTGTATGTAGGTATTGATTTTACAAATTTACTTTGCAGATAAAAAATGAAGTCCAATAGCCCCCTTTACACACACACTATATCGCGCATGAAACAACAATCGCGCGTGAAAAAGCGCACGTGTAAGGGGAATGGAAAGACCACGCGCCGCGCTCATCGGAAATCGCGGGCGAAGTCCGCGCTGGTTGCCGCACGTAATCCTGTACGCTCCTAATAATGTGTGATAGAGTGTGTGTGTAAAGGCTGCTATTCGCACGTAAGGCTCAGCATAGACTTAACTCACGATTGACTTAAAACAGACCTGTCGCACAACACAGATAGTAACATTACTATCTGTGTTAGAGAACGAGAAATAACATTACTGATATATTATTATCAACATCAGCCTGGCATTTCTTCTTCATGTTGGAGTCGGCTACCAGTCTCACTGGATGCAGCTGCATACCAGTATTTTACATGGAGCAAGTGCCTATCTGACCTCCACAACGCAGTAAACTGGGTTATATAACACGAAACCCTTCGGTAAGACTGGTTGTCAGACTTTCAAGGTTCTTACTACTGTTAACCACTGTCAATAATCTTTGAAAATAACAGCCAGGGCCCACAATTTAACATGACTTCCGAAAAACGGAATAACAACCTCGATACGCTTTTCTTTTGTTAAATAAGCCACGAGCTCCTCACATTACTGACATAGAAAACCTAAAATCAATAAACTAACGAGAGTAGTTTCTAGAGCTCTAATTAATTAACAAAACACTCATGACCAACAGTGTCCGAGATTGAAAGACGGACAGAACTTTCTCAAACTCGGCTCTAATATTTCTCTCAAGTTGTTTCAAGGGATGTTACCCCTGTCAAAACCACAGAACATTATACTAACACAGAATTAGCTTTCATAGAAGTTATAAGATCATTTTATTATTTATGTTACAATATTTACAATTTATAAAAGGTACTTAATAATTTATCATTTATCATATACAAAGATATAATTTGTCATTGGCCTGTGTCCATCTATTGCAGATGATTCAGGTGGCGTCAGATAGAGGAATATTAGTAATGAGGGAACATCTTCCTTCGTGACTTAAAAGATCTATGCGGGAGTGTCAACCGCGACCGCATTTTTGGCAGATAAAAGAGCTAAACTAAATTAGACTGTATTAATATACACAAATTGTAACAAAGTATAAACTAAATGTGAATTTAAAAAGAAAAAGACAAAGAGCTATGCACAAAGAACTCTTCCGCAACGCTGTCTACTGGGAAGGTTCCCAGAATGCTGGCAGCATTGCCACATTGCATGACGAATTCTACGAATCAACATATAAGCAAGCAGAAAAATGAGGTTCTCTCGCATAGGTATGTGTCATCATCTTCACTTATTTACCATCAGGTGAGACGTGCAAAAAATGTTTATCAAATATTTACTTACTATTCTTATTAAAATGCGAAAGTTCGTGACGATTGATGTTTATTATTTACAACATTTATTTTTACTCTAAAGCCGAAACACCTCAAATAAATCTTAATTTTAAAAGTCCAAAACAAAATAAAAAATGATGAAACCTCACGTGGTGACAGGCTACGAAAAATATCCCTGTTTTTCCCTTTGAAATATTTGGGAACGTTCACACGCGGGGTGCTTGCGTGAAGAGAGCGTGAGCGTACTTCACAGCGCTCTCACCACGTGTCGCATCGAGCCTTGCAGGCGCCAATAATAACGTAACCAACTTGACACATTTTTATCACGGTATTGCGAAAAATATAACATAAGGTTAAAACTGATTTATTGATTACTATGTTACTAATCCTATACAAAATATTTTCGACTTTAGTGTATATTAAAAATAATGTTGCTTATTGGACTTTTACAAACAACGGACACAAAGTACAACCAGACCCGCATTAATTTGTGGATCGCACAATTGTTTCGTGTGGGAATCGAATCCACGATCTTCCGACGCTATGGTAGCGGCGTGGCGACCTAAACTATGCGCGACGGACTATTTTATTCTAAACACTAATAAATAAATACTCCTAAGGACCACTTTTATATCTTTAACAACATTTTCCCCCAAACAGAATTGAACAGTTGATAATTGAATCTTCAATTCGCTACAAATGTAAATGTCCCGTTGAAGGCAATAATGTATCCATTTCAAATTCAAATGTATCACTTATCGCTAATGTGAAGATCCACACATTCGGCTCACATACGCAATCATTTAAATACTGACAATATTATATTCTAACGTTTATCAACTCTAGCTTTTGCCCGCGACTTCATCCTCGTGGTTTGTGACTTAGAACAGAATTTTCATACAAACTTTCATCCCTTATTTTACCTCTTTGGGGGTAGAATTGATTAAAATCCCTTCTCAACGGTTGCCTACGTCATACATACGTCTCTCACGTCTACCTGCATGCCAAATTTCAGCCTGATCCGCCCAGTGGTTCAGGCTGTGCGTTGAATATGCCAGTCAGTCAACTTTGAATTATATTATACTAGCTGATCCGGCGAACTTCGTACCGCCTAAAATATGCAAAATTAAATGTCTATTTTTCAATATTTCTGAGGGATTTTCGTAATATTTTTTTCCGTAAGAACCTTCTCCTAATAATAACAAATACAACACAAAAATAATTAGTAAAATCGGTCCAGCCATTCACGCGTGATGCCGTAACCAAGAAAAAGGGGTTTAATTTTTATATGTATGTATTATAGACATCTTATTTTAGTTTTCTCTCTTTCTTCCATGCTACGAATCTCATATGGTAATGGGATTAGCCTTCCTGATCTTTCTCCTCCATTTCGCTCTATTCAGGACTTCTATGGAAACCTGCTCACTCATATCTTTTGCAGAACAGTTTCCCATTTTGTTGATTTGATACGTTTTATTTGAGTTATTTGCCTCAGAACAGATACTCTATTCGGGTACTCAGAACAGATGCTCTACAACTAGATCGGGATTCTAACCACCCACACGCGGTGCTTCGGTTATAGCGGCGAGGTGACCACGTCAACCAATGCGCCAAACGTGCAGTAAAATTATAAAACATGATAAGCTTACACTCATTTGTTGACATATCCAAGAGATAATTAAAACCCCCAAACATTTTTTTTTTTTTAAACTCTTAAAAAAATCCTACATGATCAAGTCGCAGGAAAGACGTTTGTGATCGCAATACTCTTAAAATTGACTTAAGGATTTTTTTAGTAGTTTTCACCAATAATTTTTAATACATCGATAAGTTAGTATAATTCTAAAATTAACCCAGTTTACACCCAGGGAATGTTGTAAGTACCACTGTCAGTGGTGCTTTTAGGTCTCTGCCTACCCCTGTAGAAAAAAAGCGTGATATTATGTATGTATATAACGCTGTGTAACACTAGTTTGCACAATAATATATTTACAATCTCATCGAATGTAAAAACCACATATAAGACTAAAGCAGCAATTTTGTTTTTTTGTCCTTTACTTAATATGAAATAACCAAGCACGTATATATTCATTTGACTGTTTTGCATAAAGTTAATATAACTTTAAGACGGCGCCTTCTGAAGCCATTTTCTTATGTTTAATCTTTGAGAAACAAGCAACGTTTTAAAATGCTAAGTCTGTCTTTAAGCTTTTTAACAAACTCTCGAGATTTACTGGGTGTTTAAGATAATTTTGCAAATGGCGTCGTTTAAAATTCTCTCTCTCTCTCTCTCTGTATTTAAGAGATTCCTTTAGCGTTTATAAATAATTAACACGTTAAAAGTACAACAGTTTAAGTGCTTGTGTTATTAGTTCTCGTGGTTACGTTCATGAAAGTTTCAAATTACTAAACTTGATATTTATAAACTAGTATACGCGCGATATCGTCTGCATAAAAAATCAGGATAAACGTGTATTATGTTTTAACTTAGGCGAGCTAACACACACTGTATCGCGCGTACTTTGGAGCGTACAAGATTACGTGCGGTAAAGTCTGCGCGCTGTTCGCTCACGATTTTCTTCGCGGACTTGACTCATGAGCGCGACGCGTCTTTTTTTCCCCTTGTACGCCCTTTATACGCGCGCTCTTTCACATACGCGATATAGTGTGTGTATAAAGGTGGCTAATAGGCTATCTGTGTTCCAAACTTTATTAAAATCCAAGAAATTTCTGTCTTAATCCATTTCAGAAAATTAATTATAATTTCATATACCTACTTTTTTAGACAAATCTCAGACTCAACATTGTCCTGTAGATGGAAAGTCTCTTCTACAGATATTATTACGACAAACAATTTGGATTCGTCAAACAAAAATGAAAATTGAAATCTAGATCTGCAGAAAAACCAATATTCAATTGAAAATCGCACACTGCATCAAAAACCGCCAGTGAATATTCAACATAGTAAAATCCGTTGAAAGATAGGATGGTATGAATATAAAACGCTTTCATTTCGCTTATGAAATTCGCTGCATCAATCTCCGTCAAGCTTGGCGATAAAATTGCAAAAAAAGTGTAAAATACTCATAAATCTTCGTGTCAGTTCGTGATTCATGATGTTATTGCACGTCTTGAGCCACGAAGGTTAGAAGTTCCATCTCGACGCTTCATTCAGAATAGGTATCTAATTAAATGTTATGAAAAACTTAGCATCATATTAGCTTAAATATGTTTTTTTGTTTAAAACATTATAACCTTCTCTAAATTGACCTTCCACAGTACCTGTATTACTGTGGTTGGTTAGGCCGTAGTTACTTTTCCCATATTTTTGGGATCTTCTAGATATTTTTAACGAAAAATTGGAAGCATAAAGAATGCATACCAGAAAGTTCTTGGGAAAAAAAATTACTTGAGTAATAATCCAACATAACATTATAATATAATCAGAGCTTCTCGGCAATTAACAGTAAAACGTTACGAAAATAACGGCAGAAACTGACATAGTGCTTTTCAAATTCCACGAACTATCTCCAAGCACTTAAAGAAGACTCTTTCGAGAAACTCTTGCACTTAAATATAATTTCATAGCACTTCAGTTGTATTCACCAAAGTTACATTGGAGTGCTCAAGTTCTCCCGATCTACATAGTTGGGGGCTACCGGACCGCATTATGCAAATTCATTTAATTAATTAAAGAAACTTTTAAAAGTAATTAAACTTGAATTCCCTCGTCAGGTGTTGTTAAGACGTTAAAATAAATATTCCTTTTCTTTTATTAGTTTGAATTGGGTTTTGGAATTACTAATTGGGTTGAGGTGGGTAAACTTATACAGTAGTGTTGGTAAAATATAAATTTAATATTTTTTTGTTTAGTTGTGTTCCTGCCAGTTTCGGCGTAAACTCGATCTTTGCGATTTTTTAACCTTAATGCATTATATTCGAGTAGCAAATACTTATTAGGATGGGGGCCATAAACACTAGTAACTCCCACAAACAGTTTTTTATCGATAAATTAAATGATGGTCAGACGCGGGAGACCCAAGATGATGAGATGACCCGGACGCATTTGAGGACTGCCGTAAACACTACTAACAAACAGTTTTTTATCGATTAATTAAATGTGGTCAGACGCGGGAGACCCATTCGAGGATGGTGAGATGACCCGAACGCGTTTGAGGACTGGTCGGATCTTGCCGCCGAAAGAGTGATTAGTTATAGCTTTAAATAAGTATCGCTGATATTTTCATACATTTGCTATCACTTTATCCATCGGTTAGGTTATTTGACACAATCTGATTATAAGCCATGAGCCATCTTTATAGTAAAGCTAGGAAAAATATTTTTATTTATTTTACACTTCTTATACAAAGTTGTATAACATAATGCCAAAGGCATTTCCTGCCAGTCTACCTTGAGGTGATGCAGAGATCAAATGAAGTAGGTGTTTAAAATATAAAGGAGGAAAATTAAGTTCAGGAGGTTTTCAAATAAATAACAGTATTTTTCTAGTGTTACAGGCAGAATCAGTCACAAACAGACACTAAACGATATAAAACAATATCGAATGACGTCACGCAATCTCATCTTTCCACCGAACGATAGCAGCGACGCACTTTGTGCCATCGCTATTTATTTCTTAAATGGAAACGTCACCACGAACGTATTACCGTCATGTTTCCGAAGTAATACTTCCTTAATAGATACCTACATACATCTGTTTATAGTAAGGATTTTGCGCTAAAGAACGCGAAGAGCGAAGACGTAATAAGTGTAGCGATTTTCTACCACTATCGACGAACGACAACCGAGTAACTTTTGATATTTGCATAAGAAAATCGCCCAAGAGCGAGTCGGACCCGCGTACGAAAAGTTCCGTATCATCCATATCTGTAAAATTTATTTATAAATACATATTCTGTTGTCGTTATCAATATCAAGCAAGAGTAAGCAAGAAAAACACATTTGTTGAAGAGAGCCGAGTAAAATACTTATTTTATTCTGGTTTTAGTATCCGTTGTTATAGTGGCAAGGACGCAAGACGGCGAAGTCTTAGAACTCTAGAAAATATTAGCGAATTTCACAAGACGTATTTTTTTCAAAGATTTTTTTAAAGTCTAACGGTATGCTAGACTATAGTACTGACTCTAAAAATACATATCTACAGCTACATATCTATACTTAATATTATAAAGCTGTAAAGTTTGTTTGAACGCGCTAATCTCGGGAACTACTGGTCCGATTTGAAAAATTCTTTCAGTGTTAGATAGCCCATTTATCGAGGAAGGCTATAGGCTATATATCATCACGCTATGACTAATAGAAGCAGAGTACCAGTGAAAAATGTTACAAAAACGGGGAAAATTTTAATTCTCTTATGTGACGCAAGCGAAGTTGCGCGGGTCAGCTAGTTGCAAAATATAATCAAACCACAAGAATCTCTATTAAGAAATAAGAAGAATGTATGCTATTCCTGACTCTATCGTTCAAAGCGGCATTCTTAGGTTTCTAACTATACCCATGCGAAAAAGGCGTGATTTGTCGTTTTTTAAGTTCAGTATAATTTAACGACACGAAATTTTATAATAGTTTGTGCATATATCTTAAATATTTAAAAAAAAATATTATCATACCCTCTTCCATCTCCGTTGATCGCTTTCAATGATACCTAGCTCGCGTCTCCCCAGAAATTCAGTTGAGTCTAAATTTAATAAAAGCTGGGGTAGTAAGCACACTGCGCCCGTTGTGTTCACTTAGAAAATTACATAGTTTTCCGCTACTATCCAATTTTAACGGTCACTAAGTGTTTTTTTTTGTCAATTTTTCACTTGTAGAACGTTGGTTCTTTATTGGTTTATCCGCCCTGTGAAGATTATAACGATTTCCTACTTCCTGTATGACATCCTCAGTAGCGCCATTCTGTATAGCCAGCACTGTCGAGTATCGAGCGTTTGACGTTTAAAATGTACTGCCAAAATAGTTCTCACAGAACCCGGTAGAGGCGCTAAACAGATTTTCGTGTAAAATTTTTCGATAGCTAGCCCGTTGTCGATGTTCATTAGGTTTATTTCAGTGAGCTCATGAAGTACCCAAATATCGAGCTTTTTATGTAGAGAAGATTTTATTAATAGTGATACAATCGGTGCACTATTGTTAGTAAGAAGCATAAATCACATTCATAGTTTAAAGCCAAGTCACGTCAGCGTCTGACTCTACGTCTGTATGAATGTTTGCTCAGATATTTAAAACTACCCAACGGATTTTGATGCGGTTTTTTTTAAATAGATAGGTTAAATCAAGATGAGAGTTATGTGTAAAAGTTGTTAAGGTTTTTTTTTGCAAAATAACTGCATACTTCATAATGCCACTGTCTGAATGATCATTATTAATGTGTGAGTATATGTTATTGAAAACAAAACATATTTGATTCAACATTTTCATATTAGGCAATTAATAATACCGGACTAATCAAACAGACTGTTCAATCAACCATGAAACCAAACTATAATTGAATTTCAGAATACCAAAAATAGTTATTGGTTAGTATTCAATAAGCAACTAATATTGATAGCCGAGTGCGTTAAGTTGCGCCTTTCACGCAAGTGGTCGAGAGTTCGTACCCATGGCAACACATTAATAACTTTTCGAAGATTTATATGTGTCTATACTTAATATTATAAAGCTGAAGAGTTTGTTTGTTTGTTTGTTTGAACGCGCTAATCTCAAGAACTACTGGTCCGATTTGAAAAATTCTTTCACAGTTAGATAGCCCATTCATCGAGGAAGGTTATAGGCTATATATCATCACGCTACGACTATTAGGAGCGGAGTAGTAACGAAAAATGTTACAAAAACCGGGAAAATTATGACGCATCCTCTCTTACGTGACGCAAGCAAAGTTGCGCGAGTCAGCTAGTTTCAGATAAAACTTGAATAGACTTTCAAGTTTATTGAAAGTAGGCTTAAATAGCGCTGCGGGAAAGGTTTATTTTAAACATTATTAGGAATAAGATATAAACTTTGTTTTTTAGACTTTGATTAGATATATAATCGTAGTCAGTCTACCCGTATAGCTGGGCGAGATGAATAAATAATAATTATTTAACATTATTTTATAGATAATATATATAGCTCGTGGCCTAATTAACAACAGCCGCGCCGATCGATCTCTGAGGTTAAGCTACGCTTGCCGATGTAGTTCTGTGGATGGGTGACCATCTTATACATAGCAAGTTCTTCCGTGTTTCGGAAGGCACGTTAAATTGTGGGTGCCGGCTGCCATTTTCAAAGATCTTTGACAGTCGTTAACAGTAGTCCGAAGCTTGAAAGTCTGACAACCAGTTCTACCGAAGGGTATCGTGTAAAAACCCAGGTAACTGGGTTGTGGAGGTCAGACAGGCAGTCGCTCTATGTTAAATATTAAAATAAAAATTCGTTGGTATTTTTTTTTATATTATTCTCATAAATACTTTGTAATGTTTAAAAATTACGAGCACTTAAAATAATAATAGTTTACAAACGATTATTGTGATGAACGAGCGGTTTTCTTATACCGATTGTTTAGTTAATTGCTAAGCCCTTATAATAAAGGTTTCTGAAAGTCAAGTTTTGGTGATGTCATCACAGCCTTATTTAAAATTAAATATGAAATATCACTTCGTTTAACGATGACGAATATACCAGTAGGCCTACAAAGTTTCGATTTCGTTGAATTATAGCAGGCGCCCTGTAGCTTGATTTTCTACTACTATCGACTACCGACCTGTCATCAAAATATTTAGTATGGAAATCCGATCAGCGCCTCTAACGGGCGTCGTAGGAACTATTTTGGCAGTACATTCTAAATGTCAAACTCTCGATACTCGACAGTGCAGATTATACAGAATTGCGCTAGGGCACAGGCATGTTACCTTTTACCATAGAGCTTACTAACTCAAAAAATTATTTTTACGTACTAATTCTTGGTCAATGCAAGTAATTTTTACATAACTAGGTTTTTAGTATTTCACTATAAACGCTTCTAATGTAAAGTTCAGTTCTACGAGTTAGCAGTGCGTGGCGCAGTGGTTTAGGTCGCCACGCCGATACCACTGCAACGGGAGGTCGTGGGTTCGATTCCCACACGGGACAATTATTTGTGCGATCCACAAATAATTGTTTCGAGTCTGGTTGTGCTTTGTGTCCGTTGTTTGTATGTTTGTAAAAGTCCCCGCGACACAAGAGCAATTCTTAGTGCGGCAGTTGACTTTAAAAAAAAAAAAAAAAAAAAAAAAGTAGCTGAAGTTAATATATTCAAGAACACATGAAACCAGATATTGAGAACCTTCATAAAACAGATCTGTAGTTGCTCTGACTATAAAATTGTCTGAATTTTAAAGTCACCAATATGTACATAACAGTTTCTTGCAGTCAAATTTAAAATCTAGAAAAAACCTAAAATAAAATCTTATTAGCATTTATGTTTTTGTTGAACAGCGGATAAAGGTGGCATATAGTAAAGTTTTTGTTGATTTGGATAAATATCGATATGGTACTGTAAAAACTGTCCTTGGATACGACTCCCAATGTTAGTGGCAGTTAGTTACATACTGGTGTTTAAATGGCCAAGTGTATATATATGTAGAATGGACTATGTATTTTTATTTTATTCAATTTGTTATTTTTTGCTTCGGAGGGCACGTAAAAATTCGGTCCCGGTTGTTATCAATTGAGATAACAGTCGTTAAGCTACGTCAAAGGCCTCTCGGGCGGCTTGAACAACTTCGACACTAGGTTGACCACTAACCATGCGACAACAACAACATTCAATTTGTTTGCTTATTCAATTTTGATATTAATTAGGTACTTTATTGATTTTAATTCTTAACCAGACTTGAGAATTACCGAAGTGATAGAAGAACGCTTTAACTATTAAAATAATGTAATAAAATATGGTAATGAACGCGAACACGCATTTTACCTTGCCTGACGTATTGTCGGAGGTTAAGGCCGTGGTCGTAAGCTGACTCTATTATATATTATTAAAATACAACGCGAATTTAAAGTTGGAGAACGGATTAAGTGCTACAGTAATATAATGAATAAAATAAATAAATAAATTTAACCCATTAATGGCCCACTGCTGGGCAAATGAGGGAGGGGTTAGGCCTTAAGTCAACCTCGCTGGCCAAGTGCGGGCTGGGGACTTTGCATACCTTCAGGAACTCTCAGGCATGCAAAGTTGCATCACGATGTTTTCCTTGACCGTTGAAACAAGTGAAAATTATTTCTAATCCACAATTTACTTTGAAAAGTCATTGGTGTGCTGCCTCGGATTCGAACCTGCAAACACTTGCGTTGGAGGTTCCAGCTTATACCACTCGGCTACCACTGCTACAATTATATTGTTAAGTATATTATTACTCGAAAAATAAAACAGTTTAGTCATCTTCGCGCAAGAACTGAAATCAATCTAAATTACAAAGTTGGTAGTGATAGCACTTAATAACTTCAGTTTTTATTACACCCTGCAATCAATATTAATGATCCAGCCGCGACTTCAACATTTTTAATTTCAAAAGTTGGTGTCAAAATTAGGTACCTTTAGCAATTAATTGAAGAACAGAACTGTCGAAAGAAATACGACCACCGAAAATTCATTACGAAAGTTAAATATTAACTTTGTCATTAGTTTGATAATAAAATGGGAGAACGAAGTAATTTAATTTGTTTTTCTCTTTTTTATTTCTGCGTTAAAATATACGTTACTATAACCAGTAGCACAATTCTCTACAGTCAGTACTGTCGAGTATCGAGAATTTGACATTTAAAATGTACTGCCAAAATAGTTCTTACAGAGCCCGGTAGAGGCGCTAAATAGATTTTCGTGTCTTTCTCGATAGTTAGCTGGTTGTCGGTAGTCGATAGTTGTAGAGAATCGAGCTACTGATGAAAAAAATGTACTGTACGCACTATGAAAATATTATGTGAGTAAATAAAAAAGCACGGTAAGATAGCAGGATATAAAGAAACATAGAAGAGAAGTTCAGGTGACGGACATCTAATACTACTTATCGCAAATAGTATTCTCGATAAACGTCGTGCACCCACGATCTGTATTTCATTCACAATACGATGATGAAGTCTCCAAAGAATTTTATTATTACTTGAGACTGTTCCTTTATTGAATATTTGTTATGAAAATATACCGGAACTTGGAGCCTTCGGATAACTTCTTTGACGTTCAACTCGTCGCAGTTGGCGAGTATTCCAATTTATTCAAATAGTTCCAATACTTTGTTCATAGAGTTGGCCACTTATTTATCTCGTTTCAAAGAGAAATAAAACTTTTCTGGTTTCCGAGGAACATATATTATTATATTTTATTTTTATGTTTTAAAAAGACCACTAAGAATTACTCTTGTGTCGCAGGGACTTTTACAAACATACAAATAATGGACACAAAGTACAAAGACCACCAGACCCAGAAACAATTATTTGTTGTTCGCACAAATAAATTGTTCCGTGTGGGAATCGAATCCACGACCTCCTGACGCAATGATAGTGGTGTGGCGATCTAAACTAATGCCTAACGATGCACAGATGAAACTGTAGCTCGATAATCTGCTACTATCGACTTTTGACACCAAAATCTGTTTAGCGCCTCTACCGGGCTCCGTAAGAACTATTTTGGCAGTACATTTTAAATGTCAAATTCTCGATACTCGACAGTACCGACTGTAGAGAATTGCGTTACTGGTTATGCAGGTAAGATTGTCGAGCATGTAAGCACTTTCAGTAATGCACTCATATACGTGCACCACATACTAAGCACGTTGCAACCGAAGCATGCATTTTGCACGGCACGTAACTCCAAGCCGTTGCGGATTTATTTCCTTTAAAAGTTTGCCACTTTATCAAATAAACTCAGATTCTATATCTATACTTATATTATAAAGCTGAAGAGTTTGCTTGTTTGTTTTTTTGAACGCGCTAATCTCAGGAACTACTGGTCCGATTTGAAAAATTATTTAAGCGTTCGAGAGCCCATTTATTGTGGAAGGCTATAGGTTATATATCATCACACTACGACTAATAGGAGCACCAGTAAAAAATGTTACAAAAACGGGGAAAATTTTGACCCATTCCTTCTTATGTTAGCAAGTGAAGTTGGGCTGGTCAGCTAGCATTAAATATACCTATTTTATCTATTTACCTCTTTGCGTCGGAAGTGTATCCGACAGCCGACCAAGATGTCCTGGGTTTGATTCCCAGGTCGGATATATAATTTATTATAATATTAGTATAGATAATTTTTGTTAGATCATTATCAATAGTAGTCTCGAGTTAGTACCTGGTAGTCTGGTATATAGCAATAGGCTCGACCCTTATTACGTGGGGATAATATTAGTAATGGGGAAACGTGAATTTAACTATCAGTTTATATTTTGTCTTTTGTAGGAAAATAAAAAATAATATGTACATTTGAAAAGAAAATGTTGAACAATACAAAGCTCATTTTCAAACTAATTATACCTACATTAAGATAGTCGCACTTGTTTCAAAAACTATAAATTAACTTTTTTATGCCTGTAAACTAGACCTTTAATTTAATTCTTTAATCATGTTTGTATGCATCTGCAATTAAGTGCATCAAAAGTAAAAACTATATTAACCTCCACCTCATTTTTTAAGATTACACGTTGTTAACAGAAAAATACTGGCCAAGTGTGAGTCGAGTCGCACGAAGGATTCCGTACCAAAAATACGCAACGATCGACTTTATTGTACTCTAGTACTATCTTAATTAATTTTAATTTTAGTAGGTATTAGTTGTTATAGCATCAACGGAAGTACATACCTTATATGCAAAAAAAATACCTCATTAGTTATTACGGTTTATGAGATACAGTCTGGTTAAAAACGGACTGACGGACGAACAGACTGATGGACAGACACCGGAAGGTTTAGTAATAGGGTTCCGTTTTAACCCTTTGGGAACGGAACCCTAAAAACTACGTCATGATGCAACCATTCCCAATAGTCTTTCTCAGTAAGTCAGGCTTAATTTTACACCCCACGTTACGTGTTTGTACCTAGTAAAATTTTGGACGAATCGGAGCACACCATTTGCAAATTAGTGACAGAGCTCAGGGACCTCTTCTGGATAATTTGATTGGATTTTGACTAAAACCGGGAAGCGATACAATTCTACGAACTCAACGGCTTCAAAATTTTAACAGTAATCGCTTCTCCACTTTGTATTGCTCTTCGCAGATCAATACAGATTTGCTCCGAATGCTAAGCTAAATTGGCACAAAATAGCCCCAGATTTTCAATGCTATTTGATTGCGATCCAATAGGTTTCCAATCGTCAGGATCAGAAATGGATATAGATCTTTTAGTGAGAGCCAAAGCTGTTCTTTATTAGTACAGTCTGATAAAATTCCCACACTTAGTAAATATTATGCCCTTATATAGTCTACTAGCTGACCCGGCGAACGTCGTAGGGCCTAACATATGATTCTTTAAATTTGTATTTTTTTATTCTTTGTTGGTTACCAAATGTTATCTCCGAAAGAACCATCCTTGTACTTTAAGGAAAACTATAAATTAAGAATACGTGAAATTGGTTTAGCCGTTCATGAGTTTAGCGCTTAGCAACACATTTGACGATTCATTTTTATTTACAAGAAGATAATATACAGTATTTAATATATTTCAGCAAGACTGACACGTAAACTCGATTGCATGTGTTACTTTAATAAGGCAGACGATGGTATGTTCACAACTCTCTGAGCGAGTGGCTGAAAACGGAACAAAAGTTCTACGACATGAACACAACATGTCACCCCTATACGCGGTACAAATGACTCACATACGGATTGGAACCCAACTCTAATAAAGTTACAGAAGCAATAAAGACTCACGCAAACGGGCTACTGACCAGCAACATATTTTTAAGAGGGTCTGTATTTTACTTTCAATTTATTTATTACTAGCTGACCCGCGCAACTTCGCTTGCGTCACATAAAGAGAATGAAATTTTTCCCCGTTTTTGTAACCGTTTTTACTGGTGCTCTGCTCCTATTGGTCGTAGCGTGATGATATATAGCCTATAGCCTTCCTCGATAAATGGGCTATCTAACACTGAAAGAATTTTTCAAATCAGACCAGTAGTTCCTGAGATTAGCGCGTTCAAACAAACAAACATACAAACAAACAAACAAACTCTTCAGCTTTATAATATTAGTATAGATATTACACAGTTATTTAGTTGCAGTCCCACAACACTACCGATGAAGTTATATATACTGCAGGATCGAAAATTATAATTACGTATAATTATAAAGAATTACATTATTCCATTATTATAAATGACCCTGTAGTGGTAATGGCACTAGCATATAATTTGGTTGTACAAAAAAACGCTTCGACATTAAATCGGAATAAGATCGAAATTGCTGCTAGATTTGCTCTTTAAGTAATAATTATAAGGAATACACTTCACTTATTTCTACCCGACTAACCCAAAAAAAGGAAGTCCTAATGTCGTCTGTATTTTTTTACGTTTGTTACCACATAGTTTTTGTCTGACTTCGATATATTTTGTTTTTAGCCTTAAAAATCCGATACATTGATCATAATAACATGGTCCGATTTCGTTGAATTCGGTTATTTTCTAAGAATTGTCTGTTGTCTGTAGAATGTTACCAAATGGTCATTAAGCGAGTCTTTTTAACCCCCGACGCAAAAAGAGGGGTGTTATAAGTTTGACGTGTCTGTCTGTGGCATCATAACTCCCGAACGGATGCAATCATTTCAATTCTTTTTTGCATTAAGGGTGCGATGTGTGAGTGTTTTTAGACATATTTGGTAAAAATAGGTTGACCCGTTTAAAAGTTGTAGGGGGTGAAAGTGGCGACATTAACCGAATGTCTGTTAATTTACTTTGATGGGGTCTCAGATAGCTTCGTATGATGAGAAAATTGATGGTGGGAAATTAGAACGGCTTAACCTATCTAACCAACCTATAAAAAGTATGAAATAAAGAATTAAATTATAAAATCGGGGGTTTTTAATTTTTTTATTGTTTCAATCATGAGTCAAGCCATTTTTGTTTCCTGCAAACTGCATTTGGTTTGGTTTGGCAAGTGGACCGTTTGCGGCGGCCTTTAAGATAACTTAGTAGGTCAAAATTAATGTTATACTTCCTTCCTTGTACCTGAGCAACTTGTAATATCAGTCACGGCCACTAAATAACTCTTCCATTACGTGTTTGTTAAACTTTTTCCTCTTGTGCCATTCCGATTCGTCCAGCTTATAAAACTATGGATAGACTGGTAGTCGGCAACTTAATATACATTTTTTTTTAATCTTCTTCTAACCTTATCGTATAGTTTGTGGTCAACCTAGTGTCAAAGTTGTTCAAGCCGCCCGAAAGCCTTTGACGTAGCTTAACGATTGTTATCGTAATTGACAACAACCGGGACCCACTTTTTACGTGCCCTCCCCGAAGCACGGAGACGCCCAGTTCAAATACCACTATGCCATCAACCATCTAGGGAAGGCCCGCGCCAAGAGTTCCTTAACCCACAGATCGTTTACCGATCGATGAGCGCAACTGGCTATATTTTTTTTAATCTTTAGAATTTATTTTAATAGTGGTTGTTATGGGAAATGCATCATTTCTGAAAATTTCACATTTCTAGCTACCTCGATTATATTATGAGATACAGTTTGGAGACAGACAGACAGCGGATGCTTAGTCATAGTGTCCCGTTATACCCTTAGGGTACGGAACTCTAATAAGCGTAGGCCAGCGGTATTCTAAATTCATGATATTTTTTCTAGATAAATCAAGAAAAATCTTGTTGTTTTGAGTACGAGTCTAATTTCCCCGAGGATTCGAAGCTTTTCCTGTCCGAGTTCTAATAAATGTTTATGAAGTTATACATAATTATTATTCCTCATTCTTTAATGAACGTTGTGCAATATTAATGTTCATTAAAGGAGATTTCTCGTAATAACATAAAAAAATAAATTACTTATTGCTTCATATTTCTTTATTTAAATAATTAGAAATTATTACACTACGCTGGAACTGGTAACCCGAATTTGATAAAATATTATATTTTTTTGGGATCAACAAAATATTTTTTTCTCTTTGTACTTCGTGTCTTACAAAAAAATACATTTTCCTTAGTAAAAAGTACAGTTGACAAGCCTATTCAGTCAAAAGGACTTTTGACTGAACAGGCTTGTCAAAAGTAGTTTGGACTTTGACTGCAACATATACATATTTTTGACGCTGATTGAATCGGATCTTTTTTTAGTAATTACACCCTTAGGCAAATGAGGCCTTAAACATAGAAAGAAAGCAAAATATTACTTATTATTATTACAAAAAGAGGTTTTATCATCTCAACGTCAAAAAAGGTCTTGTATTATTAACGTGAACCGAACACGTGTGTGAGGCTTTCATTTAATACTATGATGAAAGCCTTCATTAGGCTGCCAGGGGATAATGACTCCTTCTATTAAAATTGTGGAGCTCGTCTCAGACAGTCACTGCCCTATAGAGAACTTTAATAACGCTGCCTCCGTCTAACAAACGAATATGAAAGTTTTACATGTACATTTTAAAAACTATTACTCAATTTTCTTAATATATTTTACTAGCTGACCCGTGCAGCTCCGCTCACGCTTTTTTTTTCTCGCCAAAAAAACCGTTCCCGTTTTGTAAATACAATTTTACAAAAACAATTCTGGTCTGGTCAGGACTGTTCTTCCTCCAGTTACAAACGCGCCCGAACGGGATAGAAAGTTTATCCTATGTTGGTCTCCTGGTTCTAAACTGCCTCTCCACCAATGTTCATTAAAATCGGTTCAGCCGTTCTTGAGTTATAATAATATAATAGTTTGTTACACTATTTATATGACTACTATTTCTATATACATATATAGACATAGATTATTGGCTTGTCGTAGAAAATCGTCCCTTTTTTGGTAACAAATCGTATACCGCACCCTTGCTAAAATTCCTATAAGAAAACTTGTGTCACACAATTTGCAGCCAATTGTTAAGTGTTGTAGTCAAACAATTTCTATCTTCCTACCCCAAATCAAAGGGATCAAAACGCTTACAAGGTCCTAACAAGCCACTTGTAAATTATGAAGGTCCGAGGGAATTAATCAAAGTTTCGCTGAACGCTGTATTTGAAGGGTCTAAAATCGAAATCACTCGAAACTGGACGAATGGATGTTGGCTAGTTCAAAGTAGTTCGAACGTAGGGGTAATTATTGCCCCTAGAGCGTGGGATAGCAGGTCAATGGTAACACAACGGAATATAAACCAGATATATACTGCTTAAGTGATATTTAAAACCATATACATATGTATGTAAATAGTTTAATTGCCTTGTTGGTTTGATCGGTAGTGTAAAAGATTGATGATTTACATACAATATACGTGAAAACCCCATTGCGCTCTGAAAACGTTACTGTTTTGCCCTTTTCTTTCGGCTAACGAAACCAGACTCTTCGAAGGAAATCGTTCTTGACTATAATAGGATGCTGATTAATTTTCCATACAAAGTCCATAGTAGTAGGAAATTGTCCCTCTGGCTGGCAGTATTTACGTGATGGACCTAAAGAGCGATTTCCTACTACTGTCGACTATCGAAAACTGGCTAGCTTTCAATTTATATAAAAATCGCGCCTCTAGCGAACTTCGGAGGGACTATTTTTACAGTAGATTTTAAACGTTAAACTCTAATAAATGGTAGGTACCGACTGTAGAGAATCGCGCTACTGTTATTTTTTTTATTTTATTTTTTTATTAGAAAAAGACAACTCCCGCACTAAGAATTGCTCTTGTGTCGCGGGGACTTTTACAAACATACAAACAACGGACACAAAGCACAACCAGACCCGAAACAATTATTTGTGGATCGCACAAATAATTGTCCCGTGTGGGAATCGAACCCACGACCTCCCGTTGCAGTGGTATCGGCGTGGCGACCTAAACCACTGCGCCACGGAGGCAGTCAGTTATGATGTAACGGCAATGATTATTAAGACACGTTTCATTTTGACATGAAACGTGTCTTAATAATCAACTAAATATTATACCTACACAAGGCTTCAGACTAACTAGACAAATACTTGTCATGTTTATTCGTTATTTATCTTCGTGTTTCGAGGAACAACGCTGTTTTTGTATCATTGTACAACGCGGTTGTTGTTTACTAAATGAAAACAATAACTAATTTAGGCTCAGTACCTGAAGCGAGTTTTCAGCGAAGCACTTAGTGTAACATTAATTTTTGATTGGCACATGAAACAGGTTATTCTTTTAAACACCCTGTCTTTGAGGGATTTTCGGGAGAGGAAAAAAAAATGGGATAAAACATTATCAAGATCATGATCATACTCGAGAACACGATAAAGTAGTTCTCACTCACATACATATTAAAATTTAGTTAGGCTCAAAATATAAGTAGTGGCCTACGTACCTATGTAATTAGAAAAGTAAAAAGTATCGATAAATATAAAAAAATAGATATAGTCAAAGGGCTCGATTTTATGTTGTTGTAATGTTTATTATTGTACTTGTTAATATAAGATAAAAAATAGGTTTTGGAATTGACCTTGTTAGTGAACTTAATAGTCAACAAAAATAAACCAGCGCCTCTAGTGTTTACAAAAAGAACTAATTCAGTGTGGTTAATTAAGCGTTTGACATTTGGTCGATAAGAACTCGATACCATCGTATCGAAGTAACCGCGGGACCAAATTACGATACCGATGAATATAAGCTGGTTTAATATTCCGCAAATAAAAGGATTTCCGGAATATAATGGGACTATACGCAACGCAAAGGTTTGTATTTACGATTAATAGATCGTTTTGCTAGGAAAAGTTTGTTGGGAAATGCATTTAGGAATTTGTTCAAAACTAGAATTGTTCACCATAAGGAATTTCTAACTACTGGCCACGACTGACTGTTTAAAAAATTGTTAGTCACCAAAATTCAAGAGAAATTAGAATTACCTAACAAAATGACCCAAAATAATAACGCAATATTTGTCGTAAGCATTCGCGTACAATGCATCTAGAACAGTGGTTCCCAACCGGTGGTCCGCGGACCACCAGTGGTCCATGGAAGTCAAAATATGGTCCGTGAAAGATTATAAAATTTAAAAGTTTTTATGATTACTACACTTTATTTTTAATATACTTACATAGTGGTCCCCGCTAACAAGAATAATATAAAAGTGGTCCCGGACTAAGAAAAGGTTGGGAACCCCTGATCTAGAAGGAAACAAAATATCACGTGTTTTTGATTTTAAATAATTTTATTTAATCATCATCTAGAAATGAATAACAAAATAATATGTCTAGGTAAAGAGTCTTTTGCATATCAAGAGGACATCTCAAGGCCAACTTTCGTATTTTTTGTCACTGAAAAAATATAGACGCCTGTGAAGCGTTTTAAATATAATATTGTGATTTGTGAAAGGTATTTATTGTGAGGCACTCATAGCTAATTAGCGCTCACCGGTCGGTAGATGTTCTATGGGTTAAAGAATTCATGGTGCGGCCATTCCGTAGATGGGTGGCGTTCTACGTGCTTCAGAGCGCACGTAAAAAGTTGGGCCTGTATGTTGTCAATTATGATAACAGCCGATTGACCGATTTTGATACTAAGTCATTAACCCCCGATTTCTGAGATACATTTAGCGGTAGTTAATATATTCAATAGCGTTTAAACTAATATAAAAAATACAGTTTGAATAAATAAACTACCTCGAAATGTGCCTCAGAAACCGGGCATAAGAAGATCAAGTAGAACTTCCCACCTTTATTATGAAAATTCACGTTTGTATATCATCAGTCAACAGTATTAATAAATTTTCCGCCAGTTACATAATAGGTGACACTTAATGCCACAGGTGTTGAATACTAGAAAACAATGGCGATAAATAAAAAATGCATGTTCGTGTTGAGTGTTTTTACACGTTATACTAACTATGTTAGCATCAAACGCAGTTTTTTATCTGCTATAAATAAACGTTGTTATCACTTATTAAGTAATGATAATGTATGTAATATAGTACTTTAGGCGAATCTTATTTTCCTCATTCCCCAACATTTTCTTTTATACTTTTGCCGTCAGTTGATTAACTAAATTACGGTACATTTTTTGGGTTACCCCGATCCCCAAGTCCCCGTCCCGGAGGACCCCGATTTATTTTCATCTTAACAAACTATTTTAAGCCCCTAAGAATAACCCCATTTTCCTTCTTAAACAATCGAGCGTTATTTAATTGTGTATGTGTAATGCTGCTCTTAGTTAAAGTCCGTATTTAAGGCCCTAACGGTTAAAACCGTCTTATTTACTATATTTTTATTAGCTAGTAAATCTACCCGGATTCTTCGACCTTATATCAGCTGTTAGGAGCGAGATGACTTGAAATATATAATATGTAGTTTGCTTCGACCCGTACTTTCTCTATTCCCTTTATATCTATTCTCGTTATCTCTTTGCCAAAATTCATTAACATTTAAAACAGTTGTTTAGCCTCAAAAGCGTAGTAATCAAACGAACATATAAGACATAAAAGTATGAAATAAAATGTTCGTTTTCGCAAATTCTTGTACCAAACATATTGTGTAGGTAAACGTAACCTGTATGTCAAGCGATAATTTGAACGAAACACCCCAGAATTTATGGCTTATTCTTTCACAAAAATAAATTTGTCGCATTAGAGAAAATTCTTTGTGAAATATGTTCGCGTTTTCGCACACGACTCGTCAAAAGATAAGCCTGTTAAGATACTAATTTCACCAGAATAATAACAATATCCTTCATGCGAACTCAAATTGTTGTCATCTGGAAGAATTTGTACCGGTTTTTTTTATTATAAACAAAGAAAATGAGCTCATTTTGGCTAATTTTGTGACATTATTTAGTTATTTTGGTATAATTATATAACTTGAAAACGATTGGATTTTTCATAGGGTAATCATTAGTACAAACATTTTGACGATTACTCTTCGAAGCTTTTAAAAAAATATCGAATAATGTGTAAAATCACTCTCTAAGCAATTCGACGATCGATTCGAAAGATTCGATTAATTGATTTTAATAACTTATTATTATATTTTTTTTACAACGCTCGCAGTAAGGATTGTTCTTGTGTCGCAGGGACTTTTACGAACAACGGCCACAAACTACAACCAGACCCGAAACAACTATTTTTGGCTCGCACAACTAATTGTTCCGTGTGGGAATCGAACTTTCCTGACGCAATGGTAGCGGTAGAGTGGTGGCCTTAACCACTGCGCCACAGAGACAGTCCAATTATATAATAGCTCCCAACTGCGCCCGAGTGGACTATACTTACATATTATATGGTTATGTCACGTATGTCACGGACAAAACTCACTATATGTTATTCGGATACATAAGCTAAAAAACTACCTATTTTCATCGGATAAGTAGTTTTGTACAAACTTTCTTATTATGTGAGTAAGATACCATAAAACGGTAGAAAGTATGTATAAAACTAACATCGATAGTAGGTAAATAAAAAACGCATCCATGCATTTGTGATTAAAAGGTACAATTTATCTTTCAATGCACAATAATTTTAAAACCTGTCATTTTTATATTTTATAATAATTTAAATGCAAATTACTTTGTCATGTTTAAATAATTTATGTATATAATTAATCAACTTAATCAAGAATACGTTGTATAATAACGTGACGTAATTAAACATTTGGCGCAGTAGTTAATGTAACTTTAAAAGAGTGGCCAGGAGTTTCTTGACAGCTCTTCTCATTGGCCTTTTTTTTCGTCAGGTAAATGCATTGCAGGTCCCGCTCCAGGGAGTAAGCGGGGGTCTATCGGGCTCTCCCGGCTTTAAATTGGGCATTCAGTCACCATAAGGTGGCCAGGACGCGGTACCTCCAATTGGATACTCCGCGTCTCCTTCCGAACTGGCAGTAAAGTGACTAGCATAAGTGTCATCCAGTGGAGGTAAGAGGTCAAATCTAAATGAATCTGTGATAAAATTTGATTAGATTTTAACTTGCCGCAATAACCGTAGCACCGTGGGAGGTTCGAATCCCACCCGGAAAAAAAATGTGTGTTATGCACGAGTAGGTATCAATTCTAAGTCTAGTTGTCCCTGTATTATATGTATAAAAGTATGTATTTAGAAGGATATAAGTATGTTTACCAATTATCTAGTTACCATAGTACAAGCTTCGCTTAGTTTGGAATCAGATGACCGAGTGTGAGTTATTTATAATTTACTAGCTGACCCGGGAAAAGTGGTTTTGTAATATGAATGAAAAAAAAAAGTGTCACTTGGGGGTAAGAAAAATAGATGTTGGCCGATTTTCAGACCTACTGAATACGCATTTCAAATTTGGTAAAAATCGGTCAAGCCGTTTCGGAGGAGTATGGCAACAAAAACTGTGACGCGAGAATTTTATATACATGCTAGCTGACCCGGCAAGCGTTGTTTTTCCATAAAAATTAAATAACAAAACATTGTCCAGCGGACAAAATTGTGAATCTAAACCATTCTCAGATCCCCTTGAACACACACAAAATTTCATCAAAATCGGTCCAGTAGTTTAAGAAAAGTTCAGTGACACACTTACAGAAGAATTATATATATAAAGATTAGATTGAATAACCCTAAATCTCAATATGTTGAATGCAATGCAATTATAATTATAAATGCGAATCTTTCTGACTGTTTCACTGTCTTGCATAAACTACAGTAGTTTTACCGATTTTAATAAAATTTAGCATTAAGATAATTAAAGACACGTAAACATTTTTTTTTAATCATTATAATAAAAATTCAAGATTTTTTATATTACTAGTCTTTGTCCTTCCTCGGCTTAGCCGTTTTTGTGTAAAAAATTAACATACAAACAAACAAACTATTATAAGTAGGTACTGTCAGATACAAAAGTCGCTTTACAAGTTTATATATTTAAAACTTCTTTAAAATTAATTTTATTACGTTAGGGAAAAAAAGAGACGGATTTAGTTGGAATTAAATATTTCAATAAATATCTAATGTTTTTTCTGCCTATTTGGTCTTTGCCTACCTCTATGGGAAAATGGCGTGATAATAATATTATGTATGCACATTTTATTTCTTTGCACAAAAAATTAGAAACAGCAACTTATTACGCGGTATTTTCCCTTAGTGCATTTATACATTAAACACAAAGCTATTAACGAGCTAAGCATTAACACATTCGATTGAGAAAACTAAACAAAAGTATACAATGACGCTTCATTCAGGCGGGATTCACTGGGATTTGGATCAATCGAGTCAATGAAAGTGGTGCTTTGGAAAAACGTAGCTAAAGTGAACGGTTTAAAAACATACTGGTTTATGCTATAGCTTCTTATGTAACTGCCTCTGTGGCGCAGTCAGTAGTGTATTTTTCTTCTCCCAGCATCTCACCGCTTCTTAGAATAATTGGATCAAACAAAATAGTAAATCAGTTAAATGTGAAATAATATTATTATAAACTTATCTACCGTAGTCTGTAATTTACCATTTTGGTATCTTTATAGCTTCTACACTATTCTCTTATAAGACTTTAAAGAAGATCCAAATTACATCCTTACAAGGAGTAAGGTCTACGCCTCCCAAGCTTTCAAGATACTTCTGACCGGAGACATGTAACAGCTCGTAATCCATTCTCCAGCCTAATACAATCACTAGTAATGACGAAGGCAGAAACCGCGACCTAACATTACGTTTAATGAAGTGCTTACGTACCCGAGTAAGTTCCTTCAATAACCATTGTCTCCGTGGAGTTTGTGAAATATATCTCATCAGCGCGCTCGCGAGTATCTTTCTCGGAGTAAATTAAACTTTGCGGTGCCGTGGTCCATTATGTAGGAGGCTTCATGTCTGTCACAACACTCACTACTCACAATATACACAATGTACGTGTCAGCGACGTTCTCACCTCGTATCTCGTAATTTATTCGGGAACAGTGCCGCTTAATTAAATAATTACGAGACTGACTTTATCCTTTGAAGTGATAACCACACGCACCTTTTATGCTGATTTACGGGTGTAATATATTCCCTAGATATTTTGTTTGAAACATAAGTTATATTGATACTATCTCATTACGCAAGGCAATCTAGACGGTACACTGGCTTGACGTAGTGGAATAGAGACACAAATCACTTTTTACCCAAATATTGACAATAGTTACCCGATAACGAATTCATTAAGCGCCTCTGTGGCGCATTCGGTAGTGTATGCGAAAGCCGCGCAGAGGTCTCGGGTTCAAATCCTGGGCCAGGCCCAAAAAGTCTTTTCTGAGTTTTCTGTTAAAAATATCTCAAAGATTATCCGGAATTAGGGAATTGACTCTGGACCACCGTGCCTTGCAGAATATGTAAGGCTCTCTCTAGTGGTGTATATTGTGTACACACTTGGACACTATGATAGGTCCTGCATAGGTTGGCTAATGTACTCGAATAGCGGCCAGAAGGATATTTTAACGGGTGCAAATGTGAATTAAAATCTAGATGATTCGTGGAAATTAGACTATAAATAAATAAAAACGGGCATCAGAACTAAATACCTAAACGCTCTTTATACTAAGAAAGGCATGTCTTAAATACGTTCGTATTCTAAGAGTTGTTTCGTTCCAAAACAACGTGAATGCGCAAATAAGGATTATGTAAACAGAATTTTCCACACGATCTCATTGCATTTTCAAGTTGAAAGGATTTTTCTATTGGCGCAGCGAATGGGAGTGGCTTTTTTTAAGCCGTCTGTTCATGTCGGTAGGGAGAGATTAGCAGTCGCTTTGTAGACCGTTGCGTCATTAGACACATGAATACATGTGCAGAGAACAAGCAATGGAAACGTTTTCCAGTGTTTAGTACTAACGAGTTATGTAACAGATGCTAATTGCTTTGACTGTATTTTGAAGTTCCGTTTTACGTTGGCTTTGTCTAAGTTCCGTTTTACATTGTCTTTGTCTCAGGGATGTGCTACCTTGATTGATGATATATAAAACTTGAACGTGACAAAAAAAGTGAAAAAGTCTTAAGCAGAAGCGTTTCTAGCCAAAAACCAAAATCATGGATTACCGATGAACACTCTCTGAATACAGATGTTTAAAAAAATCAGTAGTAAAAAGAGTAGCAAATCGCTTAAATCCCCGTTTAATTTTAAGTACTTATTATGCAATGTGAAAATTAAAAAGTTATACTAACAAATTTTGTATGAAATTTTATCAGTACCCCTAGCGTGATTCGCTTGAAAAAGTGCGCTGTACAGTTAGTGATACCTTGCAGTTAAGTCAGGCTTGCTACACACATATCCGGTTCGGCATTAACCGGCCTAGCCGAACGGCAAAACCGACTGTGTAGATAAATCCGATTGGCACAGGGCGAACAAGTGAGTCGAGTCGGATTTTTTATTCGATAAATATTGACAAATGTCACACCAAACATATGTGTCGGAAGCTTCACTCTATGCTTGACTCAAGCCGAGGGAAAGCCGGCAGCCTTAATAATGTCGCCTATTACCCATTACCGCGTTTATACGTCAGCCTTTAAGTTTTACGAGCTCAAGTAAATTGAATGAAGTGACTTGCGGGTATTCTAGATGGTAATAAAACTAACAACAGTACGTAATAAACGTATATATAATAAACTAGCTACTGCCCGCGACTAAGTCCGCGTGATAGAATTAAAACTAAATACAGATTTTAAACTATCTGTGTAGTCTGTGTACCAAATTTCATAAAAATTCGTTAAGTTGTTTTGGTGTGATTGATTAACTAACATCCACATGAACATCACTTTTGGTAGGATAAATGCTATGTAGTAATACCGGTAAGATGGAATATGTATCACAGTGCCGCGATAACTGTGTCAGTAGAATAACTTCCAGAAATGTACCTATAATTCATACAATTAATAAAAATTGGGTTAGCGGTTTAGCTGTGTAACCGCAATTTATATTCCTTTGTACTTGTAAGAAAGAAATATTCCATTATTACATGGTTTTAAGGTTCTTCATGGCTTAGAAAATATTGAAACGAGGAGATACCTCGCTAATTGCTATTTACTTTTATTAATTAATATTAAAACGAAACCCACGGCCACTTTGATTCTGTTCTGTCTTCACGGTTCACGGATAAACTACTGAAAGGATTTTAATAAAAAAAGGGCCCATAGCCAGTTGCGCTGTCCGGTCGGTAAATGATCTGTGGTAACCCAGCAACCTTGTGGTCAGTAAGCAACCTTTGCCGCGGCCATTAATAGATGCGTAGTGGTATTTGAGCTGGGCGTCTTCGTGCTTCAGAGGGCACGCAAAAAATCGGTCCAAGTTCTTTGTCTACTAAAATAACAGTAGCTAAGCCATATCAATTGGCGACTTGAACAACTTTGAAACTAAACTACTAACCATACGATAAGAGGAAGAATAATAAACTTATTACACTTTTTTTTGTCTTTCAAAAATGATATAATTTTAAGATTATGTACAATTCTAGACTTGTAATTGCAGTTACGCAACCTGTGTTATTTATAAACTTCTTTACATACAAACAATGCAGGCAAAAACTAGTACTTACAATAGGGTTATATACATATACGTGATTCTTTAATCAAGAAAATCAGAGTATAATCCAGAAGAACCGCGCATTCAGTCCTAGAATTAATAATTTGAACTCGATTCTGTAGATTCGGTACTTTCGAGTATCGAGAGCTTCACATTTAAAATTTACTGCAAAATAGTTTCTACGACGCCCGCTAGGGTCGCTAAACTGATGGTCGTACAAAATTTTTGATGGCTAGCCGGTTGTCGGTAGTCGATAGTTATACAAAACACTCATGAAGTATGACGTCACAGTCCATCTTTATTATTCTTCTAATATCAATCTCACGGTTTTATAACTTGCTTATTTGTATAAGTAGTATTTATTCTTTGTTAATGTTGCAATTAAAATAGTTAATATTATATTATTACAACATTGTCATATATATAATGTGGGAAATTGTATTTTTTTAAAAGGAAACATTCCTCTTACTATAAAAAAAACACTATTTTATTGTTATTAGAATCCATAAAAAAACTAAGTATACCATGATTTAAAAAAAAATAGATCTAATAAAATATAATCATTCGAGTACAGTCAAACTGGGTAACTTTGAATCATTTGGGTAACATTGACAGTGGGAATATGAACTAGTTATGATTATTTTTTTATATGAAACCAACACAATTGACGTTACTCGTATGCTAATTTATTGAAATAGAACAATGAACTACAAATAAATGCGGTTTTCACAACATTGTTTTCTGGTTATTTACCTAATTAAGAATAATATAACATTATTACAGGCATACCCATATTAAATATGTTAAATAAACGTAATTATAAAAAAAATATTCTTGTGTATAAAATTGTATCCAATATTTTTTTATTATTAAGAGTACTAAAGCCAGAATATTAACGTTTCCGTGGCAATGTCTTGTTTGATAGAAGATTGCATATATTGTGTAATAATATTAAAGAAGCAAAGTTATCAGCTGATTTTATAGTCTTGGTGACAATTTTCTAGGTACCGTAGGATTACGGGGTTACTTTATGATTTTGGGGTTAATTTAATTATAGTCAGGGTGGCATATTCCATCTACAATCAGAAGTTAAATAATACTCTTTACAATCGAGTTGCAGCGTTTGTAGAATAGGGATTCCAAGGTAACAGAACAGAAATTATAATTAATCCGCCAGTCAGATAATTTAAAAATATTAGACACTTTTTTTTTCATTAAAAACAAATAAAGTCCCTTTCATAAAAAGCATTAAAGTTATGGAGTGGGGCTAATGACGTCACGGTGTTAGCATATTTTGTACTCTAACGTGACGTCATGCGACTTTTCAACTCAATGTATCGCGGTAATAATTTTAATATGCCCAAATATGACAAATACGTCTAGATGGACTAAAAAAAGAAAATGTTGGTAAAACAGCTGAGTTACTACCTACCTTTACCGACAATTCTACAAACGCCAGAATTCTCGTGTCACAATGTTCGTTCCCGTATTCCTCCGAAGAGGCTTTACCGATTCTCATGAAATTTTGTGAGCACTGAGCATATTGAGTGATATTAATATTACGTAATATTGCTCAAAACTATTAACTGTTAATGGTTAATATCTTGTAAAAAAATTGTCAATTCCTTTACAAGGTGACGATCGATTTGATTAAATGCAATATAATTCTGCAATCTTATTGTGCAATATTATTGATCGTCTAATAGCGACCTAAGCTAGTCTAAACATAAGAATACGTCAACCGGTTTCTACAACCGTTTGATGTAACAACATTAGTTACACGGTTCGCATTCTGATTATGTATTTCACCAAAAGCGGTTGTTCGTATAGTGATAAATAAATAAATAAAATGTTGTTATTATTGTTATCTGTCATCGTAGTGTTACTGTTGCTGGTGTCTTGGATACGTTTAGTTAGTGAGAGCATTAGGATTAATGTACCCGGACCTTTCCCTTTACCCTTTTTAGGGAATGCACATCTCTTCGTTGTCAAATCTTCAGGTAGGTCATTTTTTTTTATTTATATTCCAATTAATATAATTCGCCACTCGCAACGATATAAATATATATACCATTCGCAATGATATAAAGATAGTTAACTTGTTTATTTTGTTAATAGATAAAATTGTTACACTATATTTCGGTATTTTTATTCAGTATAGATTCAAAATGTATTTGTGTAATCATCATCATAATATATATTTTTTACCCGTTACTGTCCCACTGCTAGGCTAGGGTCTCCTTTCAGACGGAGGAGGGCTTAGGCCTTGAATCGACCATGCTGGCCAATAATTAATATTAAAGAAAATAAATAATTCGATATTTTCTTCCCAAAACAAAAATCATCAGGATTTATTAAAAAAAGGCAGGCATTTTTTACGTCGATTTTCTTCACTACTAGAACAAATCAACATTGATTCAATGTTAAACACACGTATTACACCGATAATTCAGTAGTATGTAAATATATTGGATTCTAGCTATGCTAGTTTACTACTATACTTATAATAAACTAGCTGACCCGCGCAACTTTGCTTGCGTCACATAAGAGAATCATAATTTTCCCCGTTTTTGTAACATTTTTCACTGGTACTCTGCTCCGATTAGTCATAGCGTGATGATATATAGCCTATAGCCTTCCTCGATAAATGGGCTATCTAACACTGAAATAATTTTTCAAATCGGACCAGTAGTTCCCGAGATTAGCGCGTTCAAACAAACAAAACAAACTCTTCAGCTTTATAATATTAGTATAGATATAATAGCTAAGTCCCCAACCCGCAATTGGCCAGCGTGATGGACTGAAGGCCTAACCTGCCCTCATTACGGGAGGAGACCCTAGCCCAGCAGTAAGACATTAATGGTTTAATTTATTTTATATTAGCTACGCACTTAAAAAATCTGTATGAAAAACCAACTATAATTAATATCAAATTTGTCTTATCATAAAAAAGTAAATAAGTATTACATGTTTTACTGGTTTAACACGTGTCTCTTAGGTATTATAATAAGTATAATATACTATGTGTTGATGTTGATATTACTCATATATTATAGTGCAAAAGTCAAGGACTCCAAGTATGGAGTACTATCGTTGATTTTGTAAATACAACTGTTATTGAGAGTAATGTTTGTCTCGCGACTTTATCAGAACATAATTCTGTTTATAATCTTTTATATTATCTTCAGTCTCGCATAATAATATAAATGCCATGTCTAGTCTGTCTAGATTAAGATGTAGGGTCTCAATAGTTCAATGCTTTAGTAACCCTGCAGCTTAAGAAAAAACTACTTTAAATATTGAACACGTAATGTTTTTTGTTTTGTTTGTAACGCCCTTGAATCGATGTATCGAAGAGTAATACTAATATTACAAGGCTGAAGAGTGTTTGTTTATTTGTTTGAACGCGCTAATCTCAGGAACTACTGGTCCGATTTGAAAAAATATTTCAGTGTTAGATAGCCCATTAATCGAGGAAGGCTATAGGCTATATATCATCGCGCTACTACCAACAGGAGCAGAGTACCATTAAAAAATGTTACAAAAACAGAGAAAATGTTGACCCATTTTCTCTTATGAGTAACGCGCGAGTCAGCTAGTCTATATAATAATATGCTTAGACTAGTGCGCAAAGATCCTAATTGTATTTTAATAAAGTGTAGCGCCGCGTGTGGCGGGTTCGAACCTCACTCGGGACAAATATTTAATTTGAGTGATGAGCACGTGTGATAATTTATATATTAATGTATGTATTAGGAAGTATACAAGTTTGATTATCAGTTGTCTGGCTACTATAGTAAAAGCACTGCTTTGGAATCAAATGACCGTGTGTGAGTTGTACGAAGATATTTATTTGTATTTATTGTAAAAGTATTTTTTTGTTCCAGAGTTCTTGAACCTACTTCAAAAGCTGTCACTCAAATATGGCGATGCGTTTCGAGTCCACTTTTTCTCATCACCATACGTGATATTGTCACATCCGAAATACATTGAGGTACTGTATAAAAAAACATTGCCTACTACTAGATAACAGAGATGATGCCTAATTTTGTTTTTTAGTCTTCTTCTTATCGTATGGTTAGTGGTCAACCTAGTGACTTTTTTTTTGACTGCCTCTGTGGCGCAGTGGTTTAGGTCACCTCGCCAACACCACTGCGTCGTGGGTTCGATTCCCACACGGATGCGATCCACAAATAATTGTTTCGGGTCTGGTTGTGCCTTGTGTCCGTTGTCTGTATGTTTGTAAAAGTCCCCGCGACGCAAGAGCAATTCTTAGTGCGGGAGTTGTCTTTTTAAAAAAAAAAAAAAGTGTCATAGTTGTTCAAGCCGCCCGAGAGGCCTTTGACGTGGCTTAACGACTGTTATCTTAGTAGACAACAACCGGGACCGACTTTTAACGTACCCTCCGAAGCACGGAGACGCCCAGTTCAATTACCACTATGCAGTCACCCATCTCTGGAATAACCGCGCCAATGATTGCTTCACCCACAGATCGTTTGCCGACCGATGGGCGCAACTGGCTATGGGCGCCTCTCTGTTTTTTAGTCTATCTAGTAGATATCGAAAAATAATTACACACGTATTTGTAATGTTTGTGCATAATAAAATTACTACCACGATACATTGACTAGGAATATCGCATGACGTCACGTTAAAATACAAAATGTATAATACCGTGACGTCATTAGCCCCTACTCCATAACTTTAATGCTTTTTAAGTAAGTGACTTTATTGGTTTTTAATAAAAAATACGTGTTTAATATTTTTATCTCACTGGCGGATTAATTATAATTTCTGTTCTGTCACCTTGGAAACATCCCTATTATCAGTATGTAGCGATCACGGCCAGTTTATCTCTAACTGACCGAATGTATGACTAATGTAATATGGCTTCTGTCATAAAAACACTTATCAGTGGCGTGAATTCGGTACTTGATTGGGTTAACGAAAGATTATTAAACTTGTACTCGTAAAAGGTTCATCTAAAATGCTCAGAATACGTCATTTTTTTCGTAAATCTATACTAATATTATAAAGCTGAAGAGTTTGTTTGTTTGTTTGTTTGAACGCGCTAATCTCAGAAACTATATATTCTTTCAGTGTTAGATAGCCCATTTATCGAGGAAGGCTATAGGCTATATATCATCACGCTACGACCAATAGGAGCAGTGTAACAGTAAAAAATGATACAAAAACGGGGAAAATTTTGACCCATTCTCTCTTATGTGACGCAAGCGAAGTTGCGCGGGTCAGCTAGTAATATATAAATTTTTATTATTACTGACTAAAACAATTTATTTGGCACTCATTTGATTCCAACGATAATACGGTATCGTGACGTCACTACATTATGTCTCTATACATTTTTTTTTTACATTTCATAAAGAGTAGCTGATTTGACTGTTGTCAAGTACCCAATTATACACAATGAGGGGTGATCTCCTACTGCTTGGTCATCGACTAGGTATCAACAACCGGCTAGCCATCGAGATATTTGTATGAAAACCTGTTCAGCGCCTCTAATGGGTGCCGTAGGAACTAATTGTTCAGTACATTTTAATTTTCAAACTCTCGATACTGTTCTTCTAAAACAATTAAATTATACTACACATTTAAATCAAATCAAAGAATTAAATTATTATTTATATCATAAATTCTGATAATCAGTACACATTATTTAGATTTCATATACTTAGTCGAACGTTACGCAAAGGCCAACTTACATTGACCTTATATGATAACATCAAACACAATTAATTAATCGAAAAGCCAAAAATAAACTGTAACAAAAATATTCACTCTTAATTAGTGGTTTACCTCGGATAAAATTAAGGTATTTATTTATTTCCAGCCTTTAGTGTCAAGCACGGAATACATAACAAAGGGCAGGTCGTACAGTTTTCTGAGCTGTTGGCTCGGTCGTGGCCTCCTCACTTCCACAGGTACTCAAATCTTTACTAATATTATAAAGCTGAAGAGTTTGTTTGTTTGTTTGAACGCGCTAATCTCAGAATCTACTGGTCTGATTTGAAAAATTCTATAAGTGTTAGATAGCTCATTTATCGAGGAAGGCTATAGGCTGTATATCATCACGCTACGACTAATAGCAGCAGAGCAGCAGTAAAAAATGTTACAAAAAGTGGGAAAATTTTGACCCATTCTCTCTTATGTGACGCAAGCGAAGTTGCACGGGTCAACCGGTTTAAAAGTAAAAATATGGTCTCGCAATAATTACTATAAATAACTTTTGGGTATCAACAAAACATATCCGTTTTAATGCAAGTACGAATAAAGATTTATTAGGTATGTTGATGATGATGACTTTATTAGTGTTAGTGTTTTTTATTAGCTTATTATTCTGCTGTTACATTCTTCGTTATACTTCAGAAAACAAGGGACAAAAAAACAAAACACTAAAATCTTATGATCATTGACCGGCACAACCTAACCTTCAGTAATTACGTATATTATATAGTATTAAATACTTAAATTAGTTAATTCACTTCCATGTTCTCAGGTCAAAGATGGAAAACTCATCGTAGGTTCCTGACGCCAGCTTTCCACTTCAACATTCTGCAGAACTTTCTGCCCGTGTTCTGTAAGAACCAGAGAGTGTTGACGGAGAAACTGCGCAACATGGCGGACCGCCCATCCATCGACTTGCTCCCGCATGTGGCTCTTGCTGCTCTTGACAATGTCACTGGTGAGAGCTTCTTTCTTTACCCGTAATTGTCCCACTGCTGGGCAAAGGTCTCATCCCGAGCTAGACAGGGGTTAGCCCATGAGTCCACCCGCTGATCAAGTGCGAGTCCATCGCGCACGAATGAAATATAATAAAAATCAAGATGGCAACGTAACGGCGAAGACATCCATTTTTATTTATATCTAGAATATGTGAAGTTGGGGTCGGTAGAGTTAGGCCGTGTCCAGAGTGTCGTCTTGGCAACATTTTACATGATGTTTTTGGTGGGATCATACTTATATAGATACATTTCCAACCAGGCTCAGAACAGATACTCGAGGTCATCTCACGACCCACCACGCGCGGCGCTACGGTTATTGCGGCGAGGAGACCCTGTTAACCGTGCTAAACTGATTGTATAATGTACGAATAGTAGGCATTAATGACAATAATTAGTATTTCTTTATTTCAGAGTCCATAATGGGAGTCTGCGTAGATGCACAGAAACATAAGGAATCAGAATACGTAAAGTCTATTGAAGCGTGAGTTTTAACCAAAATAAAAAAAATACATTGCCTCTGTGGTCGGACAGTCTTATCATGAAGTCTCGGGTTCGATTTCCCGGTCGGGCATAGTGTTACTAGTCTTTTCTAATTTATATAGATCACTCTCAAAAATTGTCCTAAGTTTAATAAGAGACTATATTATTGCTATATAACAGATACCTTACCAGTTATATGGCAAGAGCTTGATACCTAAAATTTATTAACAAATCGAATATTTTATTTTTTATTCCTTATTTTTACACATAGGCTCTCAGCAATAGTGACGATGCGTATGCAAATACCTATATTTGGCGAAGATGCTATATTCAACCTTCTTCCTTACAAGACAAGGCAGGATAAAGCCGTTAAGTTTTTACACGAACAGACTAACAAGGTAATAAATGCGAGACGCGAGGAACTGAGGAAGGCGAATATTACTAGTCTAGGAGAAAATAGTGATATTGGTAAGTGAAATAAAATAAGAAGAAAGATTAACTCATCCATGTTCCACTGCTGGGCAAGGAAAAAGGGTGGATTTAAGCCTTGAGTCCAACACGCTGGTCAAGTGCGGCTTGAAGACTTTGAATAGCTAAACTGTTCTAAAGAACTCTAAGGCATGCAAGGTTGCGTACGATGTTTTCCTTTACTATTGAGACATTTGATAATCATTTCTAATACATTCATAATTTCAACATCATATACATATATATACAACTAACACAAATATTAATTTAATTTGACTGAAAGCGATCACTTTTTCGATAACTGTGAAATTGAAATGTTTCCAACAATTTCTTGAAGGTATAAAGAATAAACATGCATTCTTGGATCTTCTGCTGCTTGCTGAGATTGATGGAAAAAAGTTTGATGCTGAAAGCATAAGGGAAGAAGTCGACACATTTATGTTTGAGGTTTGTACTTTTACATTATATTTATCTATACTAATATTATAAAGCTGAAGAGTTTGTTTGTTTAGCGCGCTAATCTCAGGAACTACTGGTCCGATTTGAAAAATCCTTTCAGTTTTAGGTAGCCCATTTATTGAGGAAGGAAGGAGCCATTCTCTCTTATATGACGCAAGCGAAGTTGCGCGGGTCAGCTAGTCTTAGGTAAAGTCCTTTAGTAAGGACAGCAATAAATAAAAGCATAGTATATTTTTTTATGCGAGTAGTACGATTTTCGACAATGATAGCCAAAATAGCTACGGACATTTTTTTTTATGAAAACCTAATCAGCGCCTCGGGCTTAAATCAAAACCAAGTAATAAAGCGAGAACGATTTTTTGCTTAGTTTTTAAAAGTCGAATGATGCCTCCGTGATATCACCGAATCTCTACTAATATAAAAAAGCTGAATAGTTTGTTTGTTTGTTTGCTTCTTTGAGCGCGCTAATCTCAAGAACTACTGGTTCAATTTGGAAAATTCTTTCAATATTAGATAGGCTATTTATCGAGGAAAGCTATAGGCTATATATCACCACGCTACGACCAATAGGAACAAAGTACCAGTAAAAAATATTACAAAAACGTGGAAAATTATGACCCATTCACGACGCAAGCGAAGTTGCGCGGCTCAGCTATATGATATGCATCGAGTAATCGTGCTATTGATTTGCTATGTCTTCCCTCCCTGCTATGCTGAATTGGTTGCCCACCATTAGCGTGAGGTGTCCTGCGCATGGCAGCAGTTGCGCTACTGTGTAATGTCCCATTGAACATCGCGTCAACCTTCGATTGCGTCGGAGGAATTCTATTACAGTTAGTATGACTGCAGTTTGTAATGAAATGACCGTATGTGAGTTGCCTAATAATATTTATATATTCCATTTAAGTTTTTAATTTGTTTTACAGGGTCATGACACAACGACATCTGGGGTATCATACACTCTTTTCTGTCTGTCTCAACATAGAGATGTCCAGGACAAGATTTACGAGGAACTCAAGACTATTTTCGGAGATGACATGAACAGAGACCCTACTTACCAGTGAGTGACATTGAATTTATTTTTTTTTAATTAAGAAAGTCTTTCTGGCCGATCAAGACATATATTATGTACTAGCTGACCCGCGCAACTTCGCTTGCGTCACATAAGAGACAATGGGTCATTATTTTCCCCGTTTTCGTAACATTTTTTATTCCTACTCTGCTTCTATCGGTCGTAGCGTGATGATATATAGCCTATAACCTTCCTCGGGAAATGGGCTATCTAACACTGAAAGAATTTTTCAAATCGGTCCAGTAGTTCCTGAGATTAGCGCGTTCAAACAAACAAACAAACTCTTCAGCTTTATAATATTAGTATAGATAAAAGAGCAGTGAGAGCCGAGTGGTATAAGCTGATACCTCCCACGCAAGTGGACACAGATTTCGAACCCGAGGCAACACACCAATGAGTTTTAGAAGTTATGTGTGTATTAGAAATAATTACCACTTGTTCCATCGATGAAGAAAAACATTTGGATACCTGACAGTTCTTTAGAACAGTTTTTGAAGGTATGCAAAGTTCCCAACCCACCACTTGGCCAGCGTGGTTGACTGAAGGCCTAACCCCTCGCTCATTACGGGAGTAGACCCTTGCATCGCAGTGGGACAGAATGGGTTATTTTTTTTATGAGATAACGTCTTGTATTAAGAAGCCTGAAGGGTTCTCAGTACGGCATTAACATCGTGAATTGATTTTGCATTTCATACACATATTTATTGTTATCTGATTAACAAGCAGTTGATACTAAATCAATTTTTATTTAATGTTAAGTTACGATAAAAATACATATAATCCCTTTAACTAAATAACTACAGATACGTTTACGAATAAGGGTGTTAACCACATGGTACGTAGGCACAATTTAATGCAAAGACGGCCCTTTGTTTAGTCTAATTTATACCTAGTTTGTACAGGATAATTTACGACTTGGTTGTCCAGCCTAATTTATGATGAAAAACAGTTTAAATAAAATGTACTACACTATCTTTGTATGTATAAATACGACCTCATTAGCAATTTAAGGGTATTGGTGATAAATGCTTTCGGGTTAGACCATACACATGGTGGAAATGTATTATTTTTGAAAAATAAAAGCATGTTACTTTTAGTGAATTTTGCCTATGCAGTACCGCAATTCTATACCACTACTATCGAAAAATGTTTATTGTTGTGTCAGCGCCTCTAGCGGGCGTCGTAGAAACTATTTTAGCAATACATTGCAAATGTCAAACTCCCGATACTAGATGGTTCCAATTGGAGAGGATCGTGCTTACAGATCGACTTGTGCAATAGAAAAAATGACGGAAAATCGTGTACAGTTCTGATAAAACTGTATTTTACTTGCAGCTCTCCTGTAGAGTATGTACTACTATGCACACTTCTACCACTATCGACAAACTTTACATGAAAACCTGATCAGCGCACCCCTCCAATCAATAATAGCGCTATTGCATATAACATTAAAGGATCGTAGGCTATTGAACTAACCCTTTATCGTCGTTTCCTATCTTTCAGTGAACTACATCAGATGAAGTATTTGGAGCTGGCGATGAAAGAATGTATGCGCCTGTTCCCGCCGGTACCGCTAATTGAAAGGCGAATGAACAAAGACTGTGGTTCGTTATTCTTACTTCAATATAATTTTGTCAAAAGCAAATCTGCTTGTTACAATTTTAAAAGAAAATCAATCAATCAGCCTTTTTTTTCAACTATGTTGGAGTCGGGTTCCGGTCTCACAGGATGCCTGACTACCACTATTTTACATGCAGCGACTACCTATCGAACCTCCGTTATAACCCTGGGTTATAATATTATACCCCTCGGTAAGACTGGTTGTCAGACTTTCAAGCTTCTGACTACTGTTAACGATTGTCAAAGATCTTCGAAAATGACAGCCGGGACCCACAATTAAATCTTTCCATGCAGACAAAAACACGGGAATAATTTATTTATAATATTATAATGCAACGAGTCTTAAAGTCGATTGAAAATTAAAGGTTAGGATATCTTATTGGTTTACCAGAAGTTTCGATCGAATTGCATCACCGTGGTCATAGACCCGCGTTTAAGACCCGTTGCATAATAATATTATGTGTAAGCGAGAGTTTAAAATCGTTAATATTTTATTATATTTCAGAGGTTGGTAGTTTAAAGTTGGTGAAAGGCACTTCGGTAATGATAAATATATACCAGACACAGCGACATCCGGACCTTTATGATGACCCTCTGGAGTTCAGACCGGAGCGGTTTGCGACTCCCTTGAAGAATCCGTTTAACTTCCTGGCTTTCAGTGCTGGACCCAGGAATTGTATAGGTGAGGATTGTGTCAAACTACTGACAGATAACTTGATTGTGTATGAGTGGGCATTATTATATTCCACCAACTTAGTAAAGAGTCTACAATGGAAAGTAAGGCTAAGTTCATATGAACTTAACGTATACTGAGTTGCGGGCGTCCTCCAGTGCCTATAAACGAGAAAGTAATTAGACATTTGGGAAATGGGGTATTTTGGCCTATATGTGCCAATTGCTATTACACTATGCATCACTTTAAAAGTTTGTGTTTTGTTATACAGGTCAAAAGTTCGCGATGATGGAGCTGAAAGTAATGGTGTCAGAGATAATCAAACACTTCATAATACTACCGTCGCACATACAGCCGGAGCTCAGCGCCGATCTCGTGCTCAGATCTAAGAATGGAGTACATGTCAAACTGATGCCCAGAAATTCGAATTAATTGTAACAGTATTAATGTTAATAACTGTATATTATTATTTATAAATAAATAAATAAACTTGTATTTGCCTTATTTATAAACATTAGCCATTCATTTTATAAAACATACATATATAATTATGTACAAAATAACTAAACTGCACGTTTGGTGCCGTAGTCAACGTGGTCACCTCGCCGCAATAACCGTAGCGCCATAGCGGTTCGAATCCTAACTAGGACAAATACTTGTGCGATAAGCACGAGTATTTGTTCTGAGCCTGTTTGTAAATGTATCTATTTAGAAGTATATAAATTGTATGTTTATCAGTTATTTGGTCACTATAGTACAAGCTCTGCTTAGTTTAGAATCAAATAATCGTGTGTAAGTTGTCAAAAAGAAAAAACATAATACACGCCTTGTTTCCATCAAAGCAGACGGTAGCCAAATAACGCCACTTGAATAATTTCGAGTATGTAAAATGCCTCTGTGAACGGTAACGATGCGACTCGGGTTCGATTACCTTCTCTGTGCGACAGCCGATTCTAGTTAAACAAGCAATGGCACGATATACCCAAGGTTTCTGAGGTACATTTAGCGGTAGTTTATCTATTCAATAGCGCTTAAACTCATATAAATAAAGAGCTATTGAATAGATAAACTACCGCTAATGTACCTACTCAGAAACCGGGGATGAATTACTTAGACATAAAATGACAATTACAAAGCAAGTGATATTATTATCATAAAAACAAATTACATAATTTAGTCAATAACAAGTGCCTACTAAAAATATGTTAGCTTGCAAACGTACTAACGAACAATATACGAAAATACACCGTAACCCTGACTCCATAAAAATATATGAAGACCACCATCGAATATCGACAACCGAGTAGCTATCGACAAATTTTGCATGAAATAGTAATCAGCGCTCTTAGGATATTCCGCAAGAACTATTTTAAATTTCCTTCTGTGTATTAAAGAGGTAAATATCGGACGCTCGCTACTCACTAGTACCATCTGCAGAAAATCACAATTAAATATTTTGATTACATAAAGTTGTGTTATGAGCAAAACATGTAGTTTTGCTCATAACACAACTTGAACGGGCTTCAACGATGTGAATGAAGCCTTGAAGTGACGTCAAGTACACTTAAAATATGATATGGCCTTAAGTTGTTATGAGCTAAGACTAGTATGAGTCTTGTTGAAATCCTAAAAACTGTTCTGATAGGCAAACAACGTTGTCTTTAGTAGGAAAAGGTTTGCTTCTTAGCTTCTATGTCTACTCAACTATGCTGACCAGTAGCGCGGCTTTTGTACTACGATTATATTTTTCATTTACATTTAAAATTACTTAAAAAATAGTTCTTAAAAAATACGGTAGGGGCTCTGACCCGTTTATCTTTCCAAGGGAGAACATTCATTTTGGGCATGCTTTCAAAGGGCAAAAAAAATTACAAATATCGAACCAGCCATTAAGAGCAATAGTTAGTATGGCACAAAAGTTGTAGGATCTCATTGAACCAAGTTATACAAGTTTGAAGATTCATTATTTTCAAACTTTTATTCATTTCTGAAAGTGCTAGGAAGCATAAAATAATCTGTACTAATATTATAAAGCTGAAGAGTTTGTTTGTTTGTTTGTTTGAACGCGCTAATCTCAGGAACTACGAGTGATTAACATTGCTAGAAGTAAGTATACTGGCGTGACATAATGAACAGTTAAAAGATTTTTGATGACAAACCACAAATTATAAAGATAGAAAAACGGTAGGCGCTATTACGATGACATTACGTGTATATGGCGGCACGAAGGTCCATGACGCCATCTCCATGCTCCGGATAATCACCGAGAAGTTGACTATGGACCCTCAATTCATACCCCATACCTGTGCCACTCACAAGTGTTCACTAATGCTACGAAAAGACGCAGTTTACCGGACATGAATGTGTCATGATAAATACTCCAGAAAACCACTCATTGTTTTTTTCCACAAATCACATTCCTACGTAAATTATTTACTACAGATCACTTTACCATATAAACGGTAATTTCCTAGAATCTAGCCATCCTCGGTAAATGCATGTGACTAATGACAATATGAGACCTTTGTACATTTTACTTATGATAAATAGTAGCGCGGTTTTCTACAGTCAAGTACTATCGACTATCGTGAGTGGGACATTTGAAAAAATCTACTGCAGTATTAGTACATACGTCACCCGCTAGAGGCGCTAATCAGATTTTCGTTAAAATATCTGGATAGCTAGCCGGTTGTTGAATCGCATTACAGATTTCTTGTTTATGATGTTTGTACTTTGTTCGTCTATGTGACCTGGGTGGCTGTATATATGTACAACTGCTCACTGTGCTATTGGCCTTTTCGAATTTATATAAAAATTGAGTCTCAGTGTCGGCCCGGATTTATATGACATTGCTCGCCCCCTATTACATAGCACTAACATTGTGAAGGTTGAATGGACAGTTTTTGTGATGAATTATAACAAATCTTCTAACATTTAGTAATAACATTTAATGAAATATAATTATGCTTTGTTCGATTAGAAGCCCATTATGTTATGTAGTTTAATCACCTCCACAAACTGGGCAATTAATGAGTCAGACCGATGTTTTTAATTTGTCAAACTAGCAGATTTACGAAAATTTAGTGGACAGGGGTTATTCCAAACTTCGGGTAAACCTAAAAAATTATCATTTATTTCCAAATGTAGTATTTTTGTTTCAATCACATTTAACCTTACGGTAGGTTAAGTCTTGATTACCCCACTCTGACTTAGTGCGGATTGGAGTCATGAACATTGTCGATTACTGGTTTTGACATTTAAAGTAACTTTTTTTTTAAATACGCTAGGATCAATATGATGAATAATAAATACTACAGTCACTTGTTAATGGTCAAGTCCGCCCTGGTTAATGTTCTCGTATCCATACTTGCATGCATAAGTTAATTAAAGTGCATGTATGTCTAGTATTGTTTTACGGCGAAACCGCCAAACCGACTTTGATTAAATTATCATGGAGGTAGTTGAATCGGAAATCCAATTGTGTTCTTTTTTCAACAATCAATTTACACACAAGCGAAGGTGTTTGTCCCTTCTAGTAATAAATAAGTTAAAAAATAATTAAGATAACTGATTTCTCAAGAACATATATACCTTGAACCGTTATATTAAAAAAAATTTCAAATGTAATTTGTTGATCACAGCACGACCTCACTTCGCATTCTGATTATGTATTTCACCAAAAGCGGTTGTTCGTGTAGTGATAAATAAATAAAATGTTGTTATTATTGTTATCTGTCATCGTAGTGTTACTGTTGCTGGTGTCTTGGATACGTTTAGTTAGTGAGAGCACTAGGATTAATGTACCCGGACCTTTCCCTTTACCGCTTTTAGGGAATGCACATCTGTTTATTGTAAAACCATCGGGTAAGTTATAATTTTAAACAATCATAACTGCACATAAATTAGTCGAATGTATAAATATGTTTTTATTTGATTTACGTGACAATGGTGAAAAAAAATTAAGCAAATTTATTTCAACCTACCTTCTTTTATGTTTACTAGGTTTGTTTTGGGGCCTTTGGCAGAACCATTAGCGAAATACTTTTAAAGTTTTGCTCCAATTCGTTTTAAAGAGAGAATACGATTCTTTTGAATTCTTATAAACCTTGTAGCGTAGGAACTAATCCTAATAGTCAAACAATCGTACATAACGTTTCGATGCATACATTATTTTAGGGCACAAATATTTTTTATATATAGCGAAGAATAGAAATTACGCCTGTGCTATTACTACTACATTAAAAAGTAAGCTCAAACAGTAGCCACCCCGGGGACAGTTTTTAGCTATACTATATAATATTACAAACCCTACCAAGCTATATAAAAACGCCTAATTACATCTGAGACCTCGTAATTGACAACAGTAGTCTTACTTTATTCCATGAATTTGAACTTTCGTGACAAATGGATATTTAACTGGGTTAACGAAAAATTATTAAACTTGTACTCGTATCTTTTTTTTTCGTAAATAATGTAGAAATTGTAATTATTACAGACAGAAACATTGTATTGGGAACTCATTTGATTGCATCTTGAGGTCACTACAGTCTATTTCTGTAATAAAATGTGTTTTTGCCATTTCGTAATGAGTAGCTGATTTGACTGTTATCGAATACCCAATTTTGATGTTCAAGAACTATCAATTGTCTAAATCAGTTTTTGGTTTCGTACTATCGCAAATTATAGTAAGTTTAAAAGATTAAAACTTCATTCAAACGAAGCTTGGAAATGAATGAAATGATGTTAAGAATTAATATAAATTTTGTGCAGTTTCTTTGAGTTATAGTAGGCGCATCAATGTAAGTATGAATTCAACAATGTCATCGTTGAAGCGAAGAGCGTTTGCGGCTGCAACATAATGTAGACATCAAACATAACATCTTATTAATGACACAACACATTTAAAGAAATTATATACAGCATGTTTAGCATCCTACTTCCTTCTAATCACTAGATATTATAAAACAAAGCCACCGTCTGTCCATCTGCTAATAAACTCAGTATTTGCTGAATGGATTTTCATGTGGTTTTCGCGAATAGATAAATTGTTAAATTTAACTCGGTGTCGCCCCGGTCATGCCGGGACGGGACGCTCATATTATTGTATACGCGAAAAATTTGAAAGAATGGATTTATGTTTGTTGCAAAAACTACATATGCAGTCAAAAACTCGGGAACACGCATATGCTACTTTTTCCATTATCATTTTTGAATTACGTATATTAATAATATCTATGTTTATTACTTATCTACTTATGTTAACGTGGTCACCTCGTATGGTGGGTTTGAAACTCACCCGGAACAAATATTTTTGTGATTAGTATCTGTTCTGAGTCTGGTTGTTAATGTATCTAAATAGGTATATATTTAAAAAGAATATTAGTATGTTTATCAGTTATTTGGTTACCATAGTAACTTCTCATAGTCCTCTGCTCTGTTTGGAATCAAATGACCGTGTGTGAGTTTTCCAATAATATTCATTTATGTATTATTTTACGTAAATCAAATCCCAATGGATTTAATGAAGGATGAAATTTTGTACTTGAACAGAGCCGCGTGACGTGAAGTTCGTCATAAATGAATAATTTCTTTAAATTACAGACATCCGCAACGAATTCAATTGTTTCGCGGATATATTTGTGATTTGCTATGTAAACCGAATCTATGGCAACGAGAATCACGTAATGCGAATACATTACAATAAATTTTACGAAAAGAAACGATAAATAAATAGGTTTCCTTATGTAAATGACTTGGTTCAAAGTGTCAAGTTACTTTAAAACTAAGAATTAAGAAATTGTTTGGTCTCGAGTCTGGGACTAACATTGTTAATGGGGAAATGCGAATGTATGTCGAACACCTCTGCCTACACCTTTGGTTATGATAGGCGTTATATTATGTATGTTATTTTTTAACAAGTATATAAAGTTTAAAATATTTATTTTTGTATTCTGTCAAATGTTGAAAGTTAACATTTAATTGACTTAGAAACCGTTTGTAAGAAATATATCTTCACGACAATAGATAAAGGGTCAATAGCCAATTATTATCTTAATTATACTGATAAGGTATCATTTTTTTTGTTTAAATAAAGTATAAAGTCATAGAAACTGGTCATTATTGTCTGAACGTGCTATTAAAATAGCATCACGCATCAATCATGAATTTCAGTACTGCGACGTACTTGCTCTCACCATTCGGTAAAAGATGTGTGGGTTAAGCGAACCTTGGCGCGGTCGTTCCATAGATGGGTGCCCACATAGTGGTATTTAAACCGGTCCCGGTTGTTGTCAATAAGGATAACAGACGTTAAGGCACGTCTTAGGCTTTCTGGAGGCTTATAAAAGTTTGACACTTGGTCGACCTCTAAATACGATAAAATTAACCCTCTTATTCATAAACACACTAAAAACCTATTTTAGTTATAAAACTACTGCAATATGTTTTCTCTTTTTCGTTTCGCTAAGGAGTGAAAGAAACAAACCTCTTTATAAGCCTTTCATAACTTCATATATTTTTATGAATAAGAAGGAAAGAAGAAAAACCGCGATACTAACAGATCGAGATTCACAAATGAAATTTTGTGCAAAAACAGTTCTTACGGTGACGCTAGAAGCTAATTAGATTTTTACACAATTTTTCTTGATAACTGGCCGGTTGTCGATAGTCGATAGTAGCAGGGAATCGCCACTCTGTAAACTATTATTTACTAACTGACCCCGCAAACTTCGTATCGCCTAACAGCCTATTTTTAATTAATTCATAATTTTTTTTTTTTTTTCGTAAGAATCATCCATGTACTTCAAGGAAAGCCGTTCACGCCTGATGGCTTAACCAAGGGAAATAGAGATTCATTTTTATATACAGTATGACTGGTGAGATACCTTCAATATTTGAGGACGTGATAGTATGCGAACATATTATATCAAGAAATAAATAATGTAAAAACTAAATATTAAATAACTTCTTAGTAAACTTCGTACACAGTACACCGAGAGTCCAGTATTTAACTGCGGAATAATTGGAACACAGAATACATGGACGAGTCCATTTTTGACAGCTTGTCGCTTAGCAACAAAACTAGTAAAGCGTGTCGTGAGTATAATATGCCATCAAAAACATTCTGTAAAAACCTCAAGTCTCGCCGTAAAAAGTTGTGAGATCTATATAGTATTATATAGATCTCACAACTTTTTGTCCAAGTCGATCTATTTGTTTTAAAGGTATTATTTTAAAATTGGCATGATAATAACATACGTAATAACTTAAGACAGAAGGTCCTTTAAGTAGAGACTAAATAGATTAATCGACTTGGTATTATATAGATCTCACAACTTTTTACGGCGAGACTTGAGGTTTTTACAGAATGTTTTTGATGGCATCTCACTTCTTTTTGTAGAGCGAACATAAGTCCAATTTGTATGGAAAGACGTTTTTTTCCATAATTCAACATATTTTCTTATGGGAATGTTGTTCAGTTTCATGGGCTAAACACCCTTACCCACCCTTTACCCCCTCCCGTTATGCCCCATATAGTAGGTACCTATTTACACCTATTTATTTTATTTTCTACAGTAATAATAATTCATTAACTGCAAATGTAACCTTGTAATCTTATACATTTATATGGGATTACAAAGTTATTGTTGCAGTTGGTGTATTAAGAAAACTGGACCGAAATTAGAAAATATTAAATTTTTCCCATGATTATGACACTAAACCCTATTTGTATTCTAAATTTTAAGCTTCTAAGTTTGCTAGAAGTACCTTAGACTTTTGATGATCGGTGAGTCAGTGAGTCAGTGAGTCAGTGAATCAGTGAATCAGTGAATCAGTGAGTGACAAAACTCAAAATTTTAACAAGTTGTCATTCTTAAACTACTAGTTCAAATTGACTGAAATTTTAAATATACCGTGTTTATACAATGACTGATTAGTTGCTGAAAATCCAGGCTTCTTGTTTTATCCACAACGAAATTATAGGGGTGTCAAAAATAGCCCGAATTGCTTCGAGAAAAGGATGTTACGGCCGTGCCGCTTTTTTTTTGCTCGACTTGCGGGGGCACTTCCGTGCCCCCAGATTTATCCAAATTTCACTTACTTTTAGAGAAATTTCGATAATAAATTAAGTTCCTTAAGTAATTAATTTTTTTTTTTATATCAAGTCCAATTTTTTTTTATACGAGAATCGAGTACCGAGTACTCTCCATAAGTATTGAAGGTATCTCACCAGTCATACTGTATAATATAGATAATCGTACAGCGATTTCTTATAGTCGGTACTATGCCTACCAGTAAAAAATAATAATCGTTGATTTTACGTGGCGCAAAAAACTAACTTCCGTGTAGTTTAGGTGTAATACTGACGTTAAGATATTCCATCCACTATTGGAGGGTGAAAAGCTATCAGGAATTGTATGAAAAACTGTACCTCGATTCTCTACCACTATCGACTACCGACAACCGAAATTTTGACATTTAGAATGTACCGCCAGAATGTTTCCTACGACACCCGTCAGAGGCGCTGATCAGGTTTTCATACAAAATTTCTCGATGACAGTTCGGTTGTCGGTAGTCGATAGTAGTAGAGAATCGAGGCACTGATCAGTACCCCTAACGCATGTTGCATTTTAAGTTATAAAGCGCTTGCTAGTCGATATTACCAATTAGAATACTATAGAAAATTGAGCTACAGATACATTTTAAATAAATAAATATCATTGGACAACTCACACACGGTCATTTGACTCAATACTAAGGAGAGCTTGTGCTACCGTAACCAAATAACTGATAAACATGTTTACATACTTCTAAATACATACCTACATAATATTGCATTATAGATAAATTGATAAACAGGCTTAGAACAAATACTCGTACTCATGACACAAAGTTTTATCCCGGGTGGGATTCGAACCCACCACACGCGGGCGCTACGGTTATTGCGGCGAGGTGACCGCGTTAACCACTGCGCCAAACGTGCAGTTAATTTTTCTGATCAGCACGCGTTACAAAAACATTTATATTCACATACTCTACCTACATATTATAATAATATCAGGCATGTAAAAATCGCAACTCACTTTGTTAGCAAGTAATATTTTTACCATCTTCATCTGGTGACACATAAATGAGTTATTTTAAATACTTCCATAGACTAAAGAAACAGATGTTCTAATAATACATTTTTTACATATCTAGTAATAGCTATTTGTGGAAATGTCGCAGTATTTCCACACTGATAAACATATGATGGTAGTGAGGGTTAATCTGTGTTTGTATTTCCTCGTTTAAGTTCTATCACCACGTAAGTCATTTTAAGAAATTTTTCAGGAGAGTAAAATTTTAATTTAGTTTCGATTCTCTAGCCAATGACATCAAAATGTTAACACTGCCAAGAAATTACTTACATGGTGATAGAAATAAAACGACGATTTCTTACTCTCCTAATAAAAACAAAAATCAGGTTCTAATATAGATGGTTTGAAATAAAATTGCCTAAAATAGGTTTATTTTCTAGTCTTATACACGGGTATTAACGCGAACGTGCATATATTATCTATTCTTTCTATCTAGACATCTTTGCTGAAATTGGAATCGAATTCAAAAACTCGTGCCCCTCAAATCATATGGATTTACATTATATACTATTTGTTTCAGAATTTTTAAACCTAGTCGACAAATTTGTACATAGATATGGCGATGCTTTGAGAGTACATCTCTTCTCTACTCCATATGTGTTGCTGACGCACCCAAAATACATTGAGGTATGTGTTTTGTTATATTTATTTCTACTAGTTGACGCCCAGTAGTCGAAATTCGACTATAATTAATTTAAATTTATAAGTCATTTATTATCAAAATGTGTGACATTCAGTAAGACCACAGTAAAGATATAAAACAGAACTCTATGTCTATGTTAGTGCTATGTATATAGGCAATGTCAGCTGCGTAGTAGTGTGTGTATAATGTTTTATTTATCGATTTAATTTACTTTATAAGCATTATTATTAAATAAAATATTAGCGTTCTGCGCTCGTCCTGCACACAAACTGTAAGAGTGGCAAATTTCCTACTTCTGCGTCCGCGCATTTTTCGTAAAAAGGGGTTCCAAGTTTTTGCCCTACGTATTAATATATACACGTTATAAACCCCGTTCCACTATTGGGCCAGGATCTCCTCCCGGAATAAAGGAAAACTAGCTCTTGTTCAATTGGTGCTGATTAGAGGCTATAACACCTGTCACATCCTTTTAACAGTTTAAAGAAACTCAGGTTTCATTATAATCTTCCCTACGTTTAATAACAACAAACATATATTTTTTTTAATTTTCATCTGTCAAAAATAAAATTCTCAAACAACTTATGCAGTTAATGTGTTTCTAAATTGGGAGCACGTGATATTGCTTCTATATTTCAAGAAGTAAACTCCTGGCATTATCATAACTTCAGTCGTACGTTTTTGTATGAAAATATAAATTTATTTGTTGCTTTTGGTCAACAAATAATTCACAGTGATTGTAAAATTACTTTCAAGTCAATATGCAGCAGTCATTTCACTATTTTCATTGAAAAGTATGCTTTAAATATGTACAACGATTTTTCGACACTGACCGTACATTATATTTCAGCCGATAATAACAAGCATGGACTATATAACTAAAGGATTTTCGTACAGCTACCTAAACTGTTGGCTCGGAGAAGGACTGCTAACATCCACAGGTAATAAATCAGTTGTTAAGATACCTAAGTAAGAAGGTCACTGACCTCACACACCGCCTTATTAACAAACGTGGATTAAGTTCGTACTACTAAATCTTCGTTTTGTCACTTTTAATCATGTTTGAAATTACACGTCTATAAAAAAGACAACCTTAGATAAGAATCAACTGACACGTTAATTCAATTAATGTATGTGTGTGCTTTAAAATTAACCTTCCAAACTTGTCTATGTCGTTAGGTCAGAGATGGAAAACTCATCGTAAGTTCCTGACGCCAGCTTTCCACTTCAACATTCTGCAGAACTTCCTGCCCGTGTTCTGTAAGAACCAGAGAGTGTTGACGGAGAAACTGCGCAACATGACGGACCGCACATCCATCGACATGTTCCCACTGGTTGCTCTCGCTGCTCTTGACAACGTAACTGGTGAGACTACTTTCTGGCTTTAATCACAATAATAGTCACGAATATTTAGCCTTGATTTTTATTTATGACTAGCTGACCCGCGCAACTTCGCTTGCGTCACATAAGAGAGAATGCGTCATTGTTTTCCCCATTTTTTGTAACATTTCCCGTTCTTACTCCGCTCCTATTGGTCGTAGCGTGATGATATATAGCCTATAGCCTTCCTCAATAAATAGGCTATCTAACACTGAAAGAATTTTTCAAATCGGATCAGTAGTTCCTGAGATTAGCGCGTTCAAATAAACAAACAAACAATCAAACAAACAAACTCTTCAGCTTTATAATATTAGAATAGATTCACATTGAATCAATTTATCGACCCTGAATTCCCCGAAACGTACATGAGTCAATATAAATAGGTTAGATTCCATTTATTACAGAAACCTTTGATAGAAGTGTTAATATTCTGATACTAATACTAAATTAATATAAAATTAATGGATTTTATTTTTTTCTAGAATCTATAATGGGTGTATGTGTGGACGCACAGAAACATAGCGAATCTGAATATGTGAAGTCAATCGATGAGTAAGTCCTCCACTTTGTTCAAAGTCAAAGTCAGATATGTTAATTAATTGTCATAAACTTTTTACAAGTATTTAACTAATTTTTAATTGTTAACATTTTCATGTAACAATGTTATGTAAATGATTTGCTATGTGCAGTGTTGAGAAAAAAAATAAACTTACAAAATATGAATAATAAAGTTTGATAAAGATTTTAAGAAATTAAATCTTGACACAGTAAATCATCTTACATCAAATGTTAATACAAACAGACTTAGTAGAAGTAGTGCACTCATAAGCTTTGTTATCATCTAAATAATCTGAAATCATTAGCGCCGTTTTGCCAATCAGCCTCGTACAATTCAAATTATATCTCTAATTCAAGGTTATCAACCATTCTATCAATGAGGATGCAAATACCATTCCTAGGTTTAGACGCGATATTTAACCTCCTGCCATACAAGACTAAACAGGATAAAGCCCTGAAGGTATTGCACGGTCAATCAAATAAAGTAATTGAAGCCAGGCGCGAGGAACTGAAGAAGGCTAATATTACAAGTCATGCAATTAACGATGTGGGTAAGTATATAATTATTTATATCTAACTACGCATTACAGTTCAAAGAATGCATCAAGAAATATCTAGTTTGTTTCCTTTGATTGTGTTCAGTCATTGCAAGCTAATCATAATAACGTACTTTGCAACAATGCGAAATAATTACACGAAATAAACCTGTGATCTATTACGATTGTCAGTGCCTTAAATTAATGTTTACAATATGAATTGGTAATTAAATGAGTAAAGCAAATATTTACTAAAAAAACGTTTGTATTTGAAAGGTATAAAGAACAAGCAAGCGTTCCTGGATTTGTTACTGTTATCTGAAGCTGACGGTAAAAGAATAGACCCCCAGTGTGTGAGAGAAGAGGTCGACACCTTCATGTTTGAGGTCAGTTCTAGTATGGTCCAACAACTTAGTAGAAAGTGTTGTAAACAAGGTTCGAAGCTATCGAAGATTTAAAAAAATTATAACTTAAAACATCAGTGACCCGTAGCCTTATGCAGCTGATAGTGATCTTTGGTGCACCTACTTTATTATGGAAATATGCAGATTTTTTTATTATAATGTAGATAATTTTGTCTATGCCAAGGCTGTCTAAGGACTATTATATAACTAATACATGAACATTTTCGAATTGCGTATAATCCTACTATATGTATATCTATATAAATAAAAACGAATCACTGAAATGAAACCCAAATGGATAATGTATAATAGAATACGGGAATTAACGCGAACACGCATTTTACCTTAAAATGCCTGACGTTTCGGCGCAGGTTGCACTCGCCGTGGTCCCAGGCTGACTGGAATTACATTAAACATGCAACGCGAGAGTTTAAAAAAAAAACCAAATGAATAATCTTTCTGTTAATATGTTCGTAATTGTCAGAACAAGGTTTTTACGGATCGATGGGATCAAAATTCTTAGATCAAAGCAGATAAAATTGTGCTATACCCAGACGAAGTCGGGCCAGTCCTCTAGTATGTATGTCTATAATATATGATTATTAGGTCTTAGTATAATAGAAACTAAGACATTGTTTTATAACACCTCGGCTGATTTGTAAATAGAGGTAATATAAATGTTACTGTAATCTTAGTCCATGTAATAGGGGAATCCATTACGTTTTATAAATAAGTGTCAAGTTTTCGGTTTTCACTTCTGCTAAGACTGCAATGCGTTTTCGGATGAATATATAAAATATTGAAATATATATTTGACAGGGTCACGACACGACAACATCAGGTATCGTGTACTCTCTGCTCTGTCTGTCTCAACACAGAGACGTCCAGGACAAGATCTACGACGAACTCAAGACTATCTTCGGAGATGACATGAACAGAGACCCTACTTACAAGTGAGTTGGATCAGATTGATAAATGTGTATTGTAAAAAAACTGCTAAATAAGGTCTTACTCTTTCATATTAGAAAATATCAGCATTCGAGTGTACTTAAACAAAGGATTAAAAAATTTAATAGACTTTCGTGTATATGAAATCTGAAACACGTTAGCAGGCTTTCGTAAGTATCGAGATTTAATAATTTAGATCTCATTTGACACTTGGATGTGCTAATCGGCAAGGGCAAAAATTTGTCCGCCCTATAAGAACCAATTTTTCACGAATGATTTCAAATATAAAGTTAATCAGTAATTCTTTACAATTTCAGTGAGCTTCATCAGATGAAGTATTTGGAGCTGGTGATCAAAGAATCCATGCGCCTTTACCCGCCAGTACCGCTCATCCAAAGACAAATAATCAAAGATTGTGGTAAGAGCATTATACTTTTCACGAATTGGTAGGTAATACGATCAGTAGCTCGATTCTCTTAAACCATCGACCAACGACAACAAGCTAGCTATCGAGAAATCTTGTATGAAAATCTGATCAGCGCCTCTAATGGGCGTCGTAAGAACTATTTTGGGGAGTACATTTTTACTGTCAAACTTTGGATATTAGACTACCGACATCCAGCAAGCTGTAGAAAATATTTTTGCAAAACATTTTAAATGCCAATGCCTCTCAATACTCGATAGCACTGAATGTTGGGAGTCGAGTTAAAGAGAGTTCCTAATACTGTCGAGTAGCTATCGAGAAGGTTAGTACGTAGAAGAAATTAAACTGCCAGTCACGTTAAACGACTGATCAAGGGGGCTATAATGTATCTCAGATGAAAACTATTCTAAAGCGGCTATGCTGTACAATGTACATTGCTTTCTCTTTAAGATAACAGTGGTAAACATATTACGTCAAAGCAGCAATGTACTGAATAGTGGCCATCAATTTGACGTACACTAGCTTTCAACTTAGTTACGTGATTAACTCACAAATTACATTGGATTTAATATGCCATAGAATGCCATAGGCTACTTTGTTTTAAGATAAAGCTCATACAGCAACTCAGAAAAAAAAACAAAAAAGTGCATCAAATTAATTCTTCTAATGATACAATCAATGATATATTTTTCAACCAACAAGTTATTATTGCGTGTATCGTATTATAAATACTTATTTGTTGTTATTCTTAAATGTTTCCTGTTTGTGGTCGTATAACAAGTTTTAAATATTTCGTGATCGACTACAAAAAATAAAAATAAAAACTTTTTCCTTAGACAACGTCCTTCATAACTAAGCAACACGTGTCATAAGACGAAGATGTTATTTAAATAAAAACTTTAGAACTTTAACCTGTACCACCTAAAACCACATACTTACAACTTCATATTATTTACATGCAATAAGGATGTCTGTCAGCTATCTAGGAGCTACATTTAATATCCCGGGGCTGTCTGAACTGCAGTTTTTACCAACGACTATAAAACTTATTTATCACCAATATATCCATATATTATTTGTGGACAAATAGGAGAAATTCCTTGCTTTTAATTTTCTGCTTAGTCGGTTAATACCAGTCCAATGATGAGTGCATGCCTCACGCTTTCACCGCTAAACCGTTGAAACTACTGTGATATTAGTTGATAGATTCTGTTACCTACAGCAAAACCATTTGTTATTTCAGAAGTCGGAGGTATGAAGCTCATAAAAGACACTTCAGTAATTATCAATATATTCGGAATGCAGCGACACCCGGAGTTGTTTGAAAACCCTCTCGAGTTCAGGCCGGAGCGCTTCGAGACTCCTTTGAAGAACCCCTTCAACTGGCTCGCGTTCAGCGCCGGCCCCAGGAACTGTATAGGTGATAATATCAAAATAGTGCTTTAAGTTCATTTTACTAAGTATGAGTTAACAAGAAGAACTTTTAATCTTATTCTTTAATTCCCTCACTGTGATTTGTTTATCATTTTTAAATGACATGTATTAGTTAAGTCAAGTAGTACTTTAATTTTAATTTAATCTTACATAAGCTGAATTACAAATTATAATTATTTCATGACAAAATAACTTCAAGTCGTATTTGCATATTAGGTGAAATCATGAATTAAAATCGCAGAAACTATGTATATAATGTACAGAACGTAACACGTGTTTATATATTTTGTTGTAAAGGTCAAAAGTTCGCGATGATGGAGCTGAAGGTGACGCTGACGGAGATGATCAAACACTTCATAATACTACCGTCGCACGTACAGCCGGAGCTCAGCGCCGATCTCGTGCTCAGATCTAAGAATGGAGTACATGTCAAACTGATGCCCAGAAACAATTCATAAGTTGTGTATTAATATTGTATAAGGCGATCGAAACAATGAGGTTTATTATATAAATTACATTATTTTACCATCAAAGGACGTTATAGTTTACTAGCTGACCCGCGCAACTTCGCTTGCGTCACCTAAGAGAATGGGTCAAAATTTTCCCCGTTTTTGTATAATTTTTCGTTGCTACTCCCCTCCTAATGACGTGATGTAAATAGCGTGATGTTATATAGCCTGTAGCCTTCCTCGATAAATTGGCTATCTAACACCGAAATAATTTTTCAAATCGGACCAGTCGTTCCTGAGATTAGCGCGTTCAAATAAACAAACAAACAAACAAACTCTTCAGCTTTATAATATTAGTATAGATTAAATTTTTAATCAAAACAGTGTAAAAAGCAACTGAGCAGCTTTGCGCTGATTTAAGGAAAACAAGATGTATGTATTTGAAATAAGCAGGGGAGCGCCTCTGACGGGTGCCGTAGGAGATATTTTGGCAATACATTCTAAATGTCAAAATTTCGATAGCTAGCCGGTTGTCGTTAGTCGATAGTGGTAGAGAATCGAGGTACAGAAATTATTACTTTACTGATATATCTGTAACTGTCACGGTTCACGACATACATGCTGGTGACAGACAGACAGCAACAACTTAGTAATAGGGTTTCCCTTTTTATCGTTGGATATGAAACGCTTAAAAAAACAGCAAAATATCCGGCATCTATAGAGCTCTAATAACAAGATCAATGTACAAGGTTTACAAATCAATATTGAAAACTTGTTTGAGATTATTATGGTAACTGCAAGGTAACTATTAAGGTCACAGAATTGGATATTATCGTCCTTATTAAGTTTAATAGAGGCGCCCACAGCCATTTGCGCTTACCGTTCGGTAAACGATCTGAGGGTTAAGCAAACGTTGGCGCGGTCACTCCATAGATGGGTGACCACATAGTGGTATTTGAACTGGGCCTCTTCGTGCTTCGGAGGACACGTAAAAAGTCGGTCCCGGTTGTTGTCAATTAAGATAACAGTCGTTAAGCCACATCAAAGGCCTTCGGGCGGCTTGAACAACTTTGACACTAGGTAGACCACTAACCATACGATGAGAGAGTTCAATATAAAACTTTATTTACTTTGATGTGAATAACGAGACAAATTGCGAAAATGGCACTTGTACTTAGTGCAGTAGATACATATAAAATTACTTGTCCCGGATGACTAATGTCCTAATAATCGAAGAAGATAGAAATAAATATAAAAGAATAAATGAAGATAAAAGTCAACTATTATTTTCCTAACTTATACGCGAGCAAAGGCACGCGGGTTCACAAATATTAGTATTCGTTTTTTACAATACAGATACGAAGAGTTTGGTAACATTTTGCATATTCTTAATACTTATATAATGTTTATAATTTACTAGAGGCCATCCGCGAATCCCAATCCCTCGGGAACTCCGGGATAAAAAGTAGCCTATATGTTATTTTAGGTCTTCAGCTACTTAAATACCAAATTTCTTCATAATCGGTTTAGTAGTATTGCGTGAAAGGGCAACAAACATCCATACATACATTCTTACAAATGTTCGCATTTATAATATTAGTTGGATTTATAATATTAGCGGGATATTTCTATTCATTAACTATAATACAATTTCATGATCCAAGAAGTACGTTTCTATAGACATTTAAAAGGAAGCTTAGAGGCCAAAATATTGACCAAAAGAAAATGGCAGCTAGTGGAAATGCAAATGCAAAACAGATTCAAATCCTACTCACTGTTTATTATAACTAGTTAGTGTGAAACAAAATGTTTGCATAAAGCCTTTCCCAAAAGTTTGGATACGAACCACGCTCGTTATGAAATCCTAGGGAGAATATATAATACTATAGCGAAATGGGAGTTTTATTGAGGCCGAACTTAGCTGGGATTCACACGACCGTTGTTAAATTTTAATATGTACGACCGAGTTCAATTTACCGCGTATAAATGTTTATATGTAACATTGTCTGTTTATGACACACGTAGATTTCTTAGAAATTGGGCTTTCCTTTGGACTACGATTTCGTATTATTTTGTTCAGAGGAAATTGACTTTCTGGCTTACGCCCTGAAGTTCCCGTAGGGGGGCGAGCCGCGCATGGCGTGCGTCTTACGGTACTAGCATATAGCTGCGCACGGTTTTGCGGAAGCGGCTGGACACACGTCAGGTTTTTAGTGAGCTCCACGACGGACCACATACCCCGTTTGCGCAGTCCCAGCGCGGCGGGCATCTAGCGGGAGGGTGGAACTTTACGGCAACCCGAAGGATTTCCCTGAAGAAAAAAAAAGGGTTTTCCCCTTTTTGCATGGCTTACGTCCTGTACGTGTTTAAGTTAAAATGACAAACTATAACTTTGTGTTGCTAGTTAAAATTATGGTAGCTGAAGTCATTGTTCTGTCACAACACACATACAACTGTCAATCTATTTTTAACTTTTTGTACTTATTTTCTCAAAAACATGGTTGAAACATAACATGGTTTTTGATAGTTACAGGATGCGACGCACTACAAATTTGTTTAGTATTATCAATAAGGTACCTACTCCTGCATTATGCAACACAGGCCACAGCAATAGTCCACATTCATGCTACCTGCCAACATGTTGGGGTCGATGACTACACTACAAAGGTAACAAAAGTAAGTAGAGGATGCCAATACCTATGTGATCGGAATCAAAGCTTCAGCAAGTAAGCAGCTGTGCGGTAACGGCTGCCTAAACCGATACGATACTATCGATCTCTTATCGAGCTAGTGACATATTTGACATTTCAAAAACTTTTCCTTTGACAGGCAAAGACGTGACCTTATTTTTTTATTGACAGCAGAAATAGACTGATTTGATTAGATTAGTTTTGCTTGATCACAAAATAAATATGGTATTATCCGTAATTATTCTATTAGTGTCAGTTTATCGTAGTTTTACCATAGAACGCCTGACATTCCGACGCAGGTTGCACTCGATGGTCGCTGGCTGGCTGACTGTAATCGCGTTAATTCCCTTATTCTAATACATGCAACGCGAAAGTTTATAAGTGATGATCATCTCGGCTGTGAAACTGGTCCTTTGTAACGTCATTTAAATATTACCAGCTCAATAAGATATCAGTATTCTACAATCTACCGAATATTAACGACTCAAAGTTTGCATAATTCTCCTTTCATTCACAGTAGACTTGATTCTATTGATATTTCCAGCTATTATCACGTCTCATAGAATCTGAACAGTATTAATTTAAGTGTCCGAGAGTCATAAAATATAAGGGCCAGTTTATTTCAACGATCTTGCTAAGGTTTTACTTCACAATCGTAACGTACTTCGAGAAAGGATTTTGTATTGAAAACTATGGTTTTTCCATAGGTTGTTTATTGAAGTTTTATTTCGGTTGTAAAAAAGATGGGAATGTGACGACCGAGTAACGTCGTAGTAATCAAAAACTGCAGACGCAATCAACACGATATTGTGGCTAATTATTTATTAGTATTACTTTTTACCTTTAATGAGCACGGATATGAGATGAGCTTAGGTAAGACCAGGCCATCAAATGAACCTAAATTATTAAACAAATATAAAATGGTTTAATCATTGGTAACGATGAGCACAAAAAATAATTTTAAAAGAAGACGTAATTAAATTCAACTGTTAATAGTCTGCATTAATTTTCTAAATCAACAAACATAAAAACTTTGAAAACCACAACATATCAAATATTTGTCGCCGCAAACTGAAAGTTTGAGTACCGCAGTCAAGCTTATTAAAGGGTCCCCGATGCAAGATTGAAGATTAATGACCCTGTCTATATTAACGTTCGGTAAGGTTAAATGGTCGTAGTAGACAATTTACATTTAGCTTGCTTGCCTGCATTTTACATCGATGGAACGGCCAAATGAAAAACACCGACACCTTCACCCCCTCTGACTTTTAGACAGCTCAAATAATATTATAAGTTTCTAGAAATTAATATTAAATTTTCAAGCAATTGACGTTTGCAAGAACAATGTATATTGTTTGTTGCAGTTAAGAATTCAAGTGATATTTAGTAAAATATTTAACTTTATCATTATTAGGAGTTCGTTAACATTTTGACGTAGGTATGTTGATTTAATAACTTGATTTACCTTGCAATATTTGAAGTAGCAATCGTCTTAAATATGAAAAGTCTAAGCGTGTTTTAAGTAAGGGAATAAAAATAATAAGCAATAACGATTGTCAAAGTTAAAGTTAATTTACCACCAGTTCGGAAAGTAACGACATACATACCCATACTTTATTGAACCTAATACGCAGTTTTTTTTATCATTACCTGGACGAATCTTTCTAGCCAAGGCTCTCTAATAAGTTGTCGGACTGTAGCACTGACTGTAGAAAATCACGTTAGAAAATATCTAAGTTTTATAAACCAGACCGAAATATCCTTTCAAATCTCAGGCTCTCCAATTAATTCACGTGTCAGTTCCTTCGAGTAATTCATTTTCGAATCATCCAAACGTAGGTCGAAGAACAAAAAGGTGTGTCCTTGAATTATAATAAGCACTTGTTACAACGGTGCCTTCCGCTATACCCTTATCAAGCGTAGACAGTTCGTGTAATATATTTTAAGATGTACGTTTGGCTACCGTTTTAATTTGGTCTGTTTGTTTCTAAGCCACATTGGTCTAATAATTCAAGAGAGCTTGTACTTTATGTGTGTTCAAAGTGTTTGGAATTCCGATCTGCTTATTTTTGGTTGATCAAATAACATAAAGCGGAGTTTTTTATAGTACTTCTCTTTACGTAGAACGATACGTACGAGTATTTCGTTAGTCATTTTACTTTAGCTCTTACTCTTGTATCACAAACATTTGAACATATTTCTTAACTAAGTATTTTAGGTTAGGACGTTGTTAATGATTTTGAGTTTAAGATAAAGACTTGTTACTCTTCATTGCCTGATATTAGATGAAATTCCTTCTGTTTACTCCCAATATCATCCAATGCGTTACCGGTACGTTTATCAGATCATTCAGATCCCGCCTGGACATATTCGAGCAACAAGGACTCCCGGGGTAAAAAGGTTCAGGTTATTGACTATAGCTGAGTCGCGCAACTTCGCTTGCGTCACATAGGAGAGAATGGGTCAAAATGTTCCCCGTCTTTTAACCTGGTAACTTTTTTACTGGTACTCTGCTCCTATTGGTCGTAGCGTGATGATATATAGCCTATAACCTTCCTCGATAAATAGGCTATCTAACACTGAAATAATTTTTCAAATCGGACCAGTAGTTCCTGAAATTAGCGCGTTCAAACAAACAAACAAACAAACTCTTCAGCTTTATAATATTAGTATAGATCTGTCTGCTTGCTTACGTTAAAATCTATTTAATCCTATCGGGGCTATTGAATAACAAACGTCGAAACATCCAATCTTTTGTACTCATTATCTATACTTAATATCTAAACTTTGTTTGTTTAAACGCGCTAATCTCAGGAACTACTGGTCCAATTTGAAAAATCTTTCAGTGTTAGATAGACCATTTTTCGAGGAAGGCTATATATAGGTTATATCATCACGGAATCAATAGGAGCAGAGTAGCAATAAAAAATGTTACAAAAACGGGGAACATTTTGACCCATTCTCTTATGTGGAAGCGCAAGCGAAGTTGCGCGGGTCAGCTAGTATATTAATAAAATAATATAGAAATATGATGACCCGCCTTATAAGAAGAAAGGTAACAATTTCATTCGTAAACACAATTTCGTGACATTGAAAGCGTATCACACGGAGCTCGTGGGTTCCGTCGTTACTGCTTAAACTCTAATTACTCAAGTAAGTGGTTCTGTACACAGAGCGATAATAACTCGTAATCTGAATTAACTCCAAGTAATTTCACGGTAATCCCACATAATTTGTACACATAATATACCTGTGTTTTGTACATCATACGTTTCGTAGTGTGACCATTTATTTTACATTTCGACACATATCGATTCCAATAGCGTAATTTTCTTACAATATCGACTGCTGAGAACCGGCTAGCTATAAGCAAGCTACAAGCTTGAAATACTAAAATTGTTTGAAACGGTTCGTGAAGGTATGCAATATCCCGTCGACTCGGGATGGTAGGCTTAAGGCCCCCCTCATTACCCGAGGAAACCCTTGCAAAGCAGTGGGACAGTAAAGAGCTTTTATTTATCTAAATATATACAACTCAAAGGTTACTGACTGACACAGTGATCTATCAACGCACAGACCAAACCATGGGACGGATCCGGCTGAAATTTAACCACTGCAAGTAGATGTTATGACGGACGACTAAGAAAGGATTTTCACTCACATCGATTCCACCCCCAAGAATATAAAATAGTGAATGAATGTTTCTATAAAAATTTAGTCCTAGTCACAACTTTCCCACTGCTAGGCACGGGTCTCCTCTCGAATGGGGGAGGTATAAGGCATCCTTTAGGTAATATTATTTTAATTAACTAATGACAGTCGAAATATTGAAATGAAAAACCATGGACACTTTACACTAGGCCTATATACAGGTATGTATTGTAGCGTATATACCTAATACAGCTATACCTCTGCAAAGCCACGTTAGCGTCTAATTGAGAATCCTATAATTGCTTAATAAGTTAATAAGCAAATGGGATGAGTCTTTACTCGGCACCGTATCTTCAAGTAACAAGATTAATGAAGGAACCAATATTCATCACCACATACTCGCAAATTATGCCAACGTACTAAATTTCACTACATAGCATAAAGCTAACTCGCTTCCCGCATCCCTCCCTATGTCTGTATATATTAGCCTAGCCTTTCTTCCCAACTATTTTGGAGCCGGCTTCTAGTCTCAGCGGATGCAGCTGAATACCAGTATTTAACATGGAGCGACTGCCTATCTGACCTCCGCAACCCAGTTATCTGGTTTATAACACAAAAACCCCTTCGGTAAGACTGGTTGTCAGACTTTCAACCATCTGACTACTGTTAACGACTGTCGGGACCGACAATTTAACGTTAAAGATCTTAAATGAACAAATTAGTCAAATGTCCAACCGTTGGGATTGCATGCAATACATTTGTATCGTTTATTGCAGTCATTAGCCTCGAACCAGCTGCAGTTTAATGCACTAAATGTGATCATTAAGAGAATCACCATTATTTATATAAAGCACTCATAATGTTGTACGTTTTAACAGTCCATGTGTATGGATGTATTAAGGCAATTGACGAAATTTTGTAAACCCTGTAAGACAGTTATGACGAGATAGATTTTTTTGCTTTTGCGGCGCGGTCGATAATGTAACCGACTGCTGTTCATGAGATCCCGGGCTCGATTCCCCGGTCGGGTAAAACATATAAAGGGCATTTCTAATTTATATTTTAACTACTAGTTAACCGTGACCGTCTTAGCGTAAAACTTAGGAAAAATAGGAGTTGATTTTAAACCAGCTATATTCACTGGGGGATGATTGATTTAGGTATCTTTTATTTTTTTACCTCGTAGAGTTCAGCCAGCGTTTGCAACGTAAGCGCAAAAAAACGATTATTTACGCTTATTATTCAGAAGTCTTGAAATGATGGTCACGGGGAAACGGCAACCTTTAATTTTCCATCGCATTTAAGAGCCGTTACTTAGAATATGAAGCTTACTCGAAGTTTATGAGTAAAGCGGTTAGTAGCGTTCCTTTCTTTTATTAGTATTGTTATGCACTAGAGTGTAGTCTTTTCCTCAAGGAAATCAAGGAGATTTAGTATTATTACCGTTCCGCAAATAAAACTCGGGAAACCTTCTTAGGTCCTCATGCAATCAGTGATTATTGTTATTCCTTACGTACTTACTAAACCTTGTCGATTATCTTGTGTCGTTTCCTGAATTTTATAAAAATCCTCCAACTTTGTTTGTAAAATGGGTTTGTTTATCCACGGAAAAATAGTCAGCCAGCTTACTCTTGAAAGAATCGAATTAGATTGAAACGAGATAATGTCACATTGAATTCAATTCTAAACTAGCACATGATTGAACATTGAGCGCTAATTGTAGCTGTTAATTTCGATTATTTTCATCTCAAACCAGTCTTTGATCGTGCACTAGTTTAGAAATAAACGTACGATTGGACATAAGCTGGATTTTTCTTAAATCGAATTCGAAAAAAGTACCACAGTAGGTACATGTCGTTGTTAAAATGAAAACAATGTGTGTAGTTCAATATTATTTAATTTATCACATTGCCTTGTACAAAATATATCTAGTATAAATATTAAGCTCTTGTATTATTCAGTTATACCTATGTATAGTACGTACTTTTTGTGTGTCCGAGTATAGCAGCATGGTAATTAAAAAAAAGACTTATGAGAGTAGTGCTCTTACCTCTCTTACGCTCGTATTAACCCCTTACCGCATGATTTTTTTTATCTCGTCGAAATAAATATATGTATTTCTTATGTTCACCAAGATGGTATCCTGCTTAGTTTTTGTCTTCTAAGCTGCTTGTTGCTATATTCGGGCACACGAAGTTAAATGTCATATACAATTTTGTTAGGAGTCGCAATATATTTAATATATTCGATTGGAATGGAATTTGTCCATGAACCATGAACCAGGGCAATAAAAAAAATTGTTAATAAATCATATTCTGGACTGAATTTTCTTAGACAACCCATCAGCAATATAATTATTGACATATTTTGTTTAATAGAAAATATCTTTCATCCATTAACCGGCTCGGTAAATGTTCTTGCACAGCGGGATCCCATACTAATATTGTTCAGTAACAGTATTTTGCTACGCAGAAATCATAACCTTATTCCCCTAACCAATATATACTCCATACACAAAAGATACAAAAATACTTTGAGTAATCTCATTGCTATGTTAAACAAATATATTACCTATTAGATAAAAATATGAATACACAGCTTATGAATTGTTTCTGGGCATCAGTTTGACATGTACTCCATTCTTAGATCTGAGCACGAGATCGGCGCTGAGCTCCGGCTGTATGTGCGACGGTAGTATTATGAAGTGTTTGATCATCTCCGACAGCGTCACCTTCAGCTCCATCATCGCGAACTTTTGACCTTTACAACAAAATATATAAACACGTGTTACGTTCTGTACATTACACACTATACTTTTTAATTCATGATTTCACCTAATATGCAAAAACGACTTGAACTTAGTTTGTCATGAATTAATTATAATTTGTAATTTAGCTTCATACTAGTTGGAATTAAAATAAAAGTAGCCGCTGACTTAACTGATACATGTCGTTTCAAAATGATAAACAAATCACAGTGAGGGAATTAAAGAATAAGATTAAAAGTTCTTCTTGTTAACTCATACTTAGTTAAATGAACTTAAAGCACTATTTTGATATTATCACCTATACAGTTCCTGGGGCCGGCGCTGAACGCGAGCCAGTTGAAAGGGTTCTTCAGGGGAGTCTCGAAGCGCTCCGGCCTGAACTCGAGAGGATCTTCATATAACTCTGGATTTCGCTGGATCTCATATATGTTAATAACTACTGATGTACCTTGTATAAACTTTAACTCTCCCACCTCTGGAACATAAAACAAACATTATTTTAAAAGTTTTCATGCTCTTCTCGGGGGAACTCTTTCCATCCATTTTTCATAAGAAGACATAGGTCATATATTTTAAGAACTGAGGGCCAAACAGTAAACATTGGATCCTTCGCGGGAGTCTGATTCGCATGCGGACAGTGTAAACAAGAACATTTATTCATGCTTTCAATATCAATAATAAAGCAAGTTCTTGGGACTTCGGAGACTTTGTAAAAGGTTCATATTTCTACCATTTGGTATCGGCACTTGGGGTGGTGAACACAAGGCTTAACCCCTCTCTGATTCCGGTAGACCCTCGCCCATCACTATCATCAGAAACTGAAATTACATTTTTTTATGAACTCACCACAATCTTTGATCATTCGTCGTTCTATCAGCGGTACTGGCGGGTAAAGACGCATAGACTCTTTGATCACCAGCTCCAAATACTTCATCTGTTGAAGCTCACTGGACGGGAAAAACAAAAATTTACATTTTTGAATAACACAACGCACGTACTGGCCTCAATCGGTATAACCTTACAAATGACCATGACTTGTGGTATAATTTCGTAATATATTAAATTGTGGGCTCGAGCACCATTAATTTTGTTCATACATATACAGTGTTAACGAACTAGTTCTGAACTAATTATAACGCGAAAAAGGACTGGACAACAGGTGACGAAAAAACTGTCATTGTAAAGCATTATTATTACTTGTGTTAGTTGATAATTTAATAAAAACATAGACACCGATAAACACATTTTCACATTTGGATTGCTAAAAAATCCTTTCTTGGTGCCTACACCATAAAAGGCACTCTTTGTCCAAATTTCTGTAGTTTAGGCTGTGCGAAGATTATTAGTCAGGCAATCAGTCAGTTAGGACAAGTAATTTTGTATGCATAGATATAAACAAGTGCGAGTCAGACTCGTGCACGAAGGGTTCCGTACTATCATCTGCTGAATTTGAAGCGTCTACCTGTTATCGTTATTAATATTGAGTAAAAAATACGAAAAAATCACATTTATTGTATGGAGACCCCCCTTTATGTGTATTTTCTTAATTTTTTGTATTTGATGTTAAAACGTCAACAGAAATACATCATTTGTAAAAATTACAGCTGTCTAGCTACCACGGATTAGGAGATAACAGCCTGGAAACAGACTGACAGACAGCGGAGGCTTAGTAATAGGGTCCCGTTTTACCTTTTGGGTACGAAACCCTAAAAATGCTCTAAGTACCTCTCAATAATCGTTGTGCGTATAAAATGTGCCCTGAATCGGAATGAAGATTAAGTTGTTAGTTTATAGGTGTTAGGTGTTCTCAGTCGTGCACCGACTTCGATAGTGAAGTTTAAAGTGTTGGTGCCAAACACGTTCTCTCTAACGATAGTTGTTACATATTCAACTAGGAATCATGAGGAAACGCGACAGAATTACGGTTTTAACTTGCTTTTATTTTCTAGTAAATTTTGATAGTCTATTATAATAGGGATGTTTCCAAGGTAAAAAAACAGAAATTATATTATTAGACCGCCAGTCAGATAATTTAATAATATTAGACACATATTTTATTTTTAATTACAAACCAATAAAGTGACTTACTTTAACAGCATTAAAGTTAGCTATGGAGAGGGAGCTAATGAGGTAACGGTGTTGTACATTTTGTACTCTAACGTGATGTCATGCGACTTTTCAACTCAATGTATCCCGGTAATAATTTGATTATGCACAAAAATGACAAATACGTGTGTAATTATTATTTTTCACAATCTACTAGATGGACGACGATTGCAATTAATAACCCCCGGTTTTTAAGGTATATTTAGCGGTAGTTAAATAGCTTTTAAATTCATATAAAAAACGCTATTGAATAGATAAACTACCGCTAAATATACCTCAAAAACCGGGGGTTATTATAAAAAAATCAAAATCAAATCATTTATTCATATAGGTCAAATGCTGACACTTATGATAGTCAATGATACAGAGAGTGAATTTACCGCCAGTTCGGAAGGTGGGGCCAATGAGAAGAGCTGGCAAGAAACTCCAGGCCACTCTTTAATTGCAATCGTCCGAAATCCGTCAAAACTACCGCTAAATGTATTCAGAAACCGTGGGTTAGTCAGGCATTTTAAGCAATATTTTACTCACTGGTAAGTAGGGTCTCTGTTCATATTGTTTCCGAAGATAGTCTTGAGTTCGTCGTAGATCTTGTCCTGGACGTCTCTGTGTTGAGACAGACAGAGCAGAGAGTACACGATACCTGATGTTGTCGTGTCGTGACCCTGTCAAATACATACACATTTAAGACAAATAACTATAATTTCCATCCAATTTCTGGCCAAATTTGTTGTTCTATTAGTACTAGAGTGCTGATCACAAAGTTTAGGATTCATATTCGGCCAAATCAGAACGGCCATTTCTTACTAGGTTCTAGGAACGTAAGGTTCCGTACGCAAAGGGAAACTGAATCGTATTACGAAGCCTCTGCTGGCTATCTGTTCGCCTGTCCGTTTGTACCAGGCTGTATCTCATAAACCGTAATAGCTAGGAAACTGAAATTTTCACAAATTATTTATTTATGTTGCTGGTATTGCAACAAATACTAAAAATAAAAAATAAAAACATTAAGGGGGTCCCTATGTGGCCCCATGAACGTGTTCTTTCCGTATTTTTTGGTACTGAACCGTTCCTGCGCGAGTCTCAAACTTGGGCGGTTTTATTAGTTAATGTTAAATGTTAAACTCTCGATGCTCGATAGTACCGAGACTCGATATACCACAGACCTCAAACATGAAAGTGTCGACCTCTTCCCTCACGCTCTCGGCGTCTATTCGTTTGCCGTCAGTCTCAGCCAGCAGCAATAGATCCAGGAAGGCATGCTTGTTCTTTATACCTTGAAAGACATAAACAATTCCACTAAAATATAAAAAAATAATGCTACGCTTTATCATTGTTAATAACTAGGTTGTTAGCGCAGTGGATACCATGGTCACCTTGATTCAATAACCGCCGCGTTACGCATGGTAGTTTCGAATTCCATCCTGCCGTCTTATCACCATCTCAGTTAACAACTAGTATTCGTCAAATTGATGAATCGATTCAGTACATTGCTTCTTTGACGTAACGTGTTAATCTCTATTATCTAAGAGAGAAAACAATGTACAGCATAGTGGCTTCCAAAAAGTTGTCAATGAGATACGTGATAACCCTCCAGGGCTAATATTAAAATTGGTCTACAGTACCTTGATTCAATGTAATACATAATAACACAAATAATTTTATAGCCCTTACAATATATTTTTATTTTAGCCTGTATTGTCCCACTGCTGGGCAAAGACCTCCCCCATTTTCTTCCAGTCCTCTCTATCTCCTGCTATGTGTGTTCAATTAATATTAAAGGCTAAATCTAGATGATCGTCACGCCAGCGCTTCTTGGGTCTGCCCCGACGGCGACGTCCCTCTGTAGGCACCCATTGCTAGCTGATCCGTGCCCATCTTTCTGGGTGCATGCGGCTAACGTGACCCGCCCACTCCCATCTAAGCTTTGCTGTTTTCGTGCCCACATCAGTAAGTATCATCAATACTAATTTAAGTATGTTTTTTAATTTGAGTCAATCGTTAATAAACATGGTACTTGCTAGTACTTAGAGTACCTACAAGGTCTGCTTAGTTTGGAGATAGACGACTGTGTTATCCAAAGACATTCATCGCTGGTTTATAAGTCCTAAGTTTCGCTAGGGAAGAAGTGCAGGGCGAATCAGTCGATCTAGTGCCCTTTGCAGTGCGTTTTTATTCTGTTACTGTTTTATATCAGTACGGAAATCAGAACATTACTTACCAACATCATTGCTATTATCCAAACTAGTAATATTAGCCTTTCTCAACTCCTCCCGTCTAGCGTCGATCACTTTGTATGTCTGTTCGTGTAATACCTTCAAAGCTTTGTCCTGTCTCGTTTTGTATGGCAGTAAGTTGAATACCGCGTCTTCACCTAAGATAGGTATTTGCATTCGCATTGATACAATGCCAGAAAGCCTAAAAAATAAGGTATTTTTATGAGTTTATTTAAGTACTTTAGTATATATTAGTGACTTTAGAGATGAGTGGTATATGCCAAGGCTCTCTACAAAGTTGTTAAACTATAATAAACACCATTCAACTTTATGTTTCTGAATAAAGCAACAAGCCGTTGGGCCGTCATAAAGAGTAAAAAAAATAACTTAGAGTTTTGCATTGAATTCTTATATTATTAGTATATGCCAGTGGCGAAGGCTCCATACAACTCGATTCCTACCGGCTTCCCTTTCTGGACAGACTTAATATTAGTGTTAAATTAATTGTTTACTATTGCCAAATAATACACAATTAATAAATAATCACCAATATTTAAACCGAAATCTTCAACTAAAATCATTAATCTAATCGAAACTACGAAAACGCCTGCCCTTCAAAAATTACGCTCCGCTAAAAACGCAACGTGAGGTAATAATAATGAAATAAGCCGGAGGCGCTGATCGGGAATCGCGTACAATAAAAACTATGGCGGCGATGTCGCTTACGACCTTTTGGATCGCGCTTCGCACCGCGCTGCATAGTGGCGAGCAAGCCGGAGGAAGAGCGGGTTGCCTCGCGCTACAGCGCTCGCGCCGCGGCGGACACATGATCTTACGCATGTTTCTGTCGCGGCGCGAGCCGCGTGCAAGAGCGAGATGGCGAAATACAAGCTAAGAATCCTGCATAAGTATTATATTTTCTCCAGTTTGACATTAGGCCATGTTTGTTTACATCTTTCGCGCGCTCTATAACAAATTAGAATATTTGTATTTATCACAATATTATTCCTTTATAAATGTGTTTGTGCATAATTGTGAATGTATCAGTATATTAAAAAGTAATTGTTTTGCATGTTTCTATTAGAGTAAATTTTCATTTTGTCAAGATTTATAGGTTAAACTCATTTCTATAAAAGTGTTCTGCGTTTATCCATAATGTGTTTGATATTTTATTGTTGATGAATACATTCTAAATTGCTTGTATAATATGTTATTAAACAACCAGTGCGAGACAATCATCAATCGTTCGATATACGTTATCTTAAATATGTGCTGTTGTGTTACCTACGTGTTACTACTGAAGACAGAGTAACTTACCACAAAACAAGCATGATTAGGTAGCATGGTAAGTACCTATGTATTATTAGTCTGTAGAGAGAGAAATAAGAGACTGTAGTCGAATGTAGATAATACTCTCATATTGTTATTATGCAGTAATACGCTACTTTTACGTCGGCATTCTTACGATGTACATAATATGTAGGTACTATACCTACACAATGACTTATAGCTCCGGCTTACCTTTTATAAAAAATGACCCTTCGCCACTGGTATATGCAAAAGTATATAAGTATACCTATACAATAATATTATAAATTCGACTTACTCATCGATTGACTTCACATATTCCGATTCGCTATGTTTTTGTGCGTCCACACATACACCCATTATAGATTCTACAACAAATAAATAAACGGCATTTTTGATAAGTTACAAAACATTTTTTTTTAGAAGAAAGTCTAATGGCTGTTACAAACAAATGACGCCGGCCAGCCGAGTAACCCGCCGGCACTATGCTGAGGAGCCCATAAGTTAAAACAAGGAAAACAGTGCCTCGATTCTGTACTACTATCGACTACCGACAACCGAACTGTCATCGAGAAATTTTGTATGAAAATCTGATCAGCGCCTCTAGCGGGTGTCATAGGAAACATTTTGGCAGTACATTCTAAATGTCAAAATTTTGATAGCTAGCCGGTTGTCAGTAGTCGATAGTGGCAGAGAATCGAGGTACTGTTCCTTCAGAAATCGATGTATGCGCGCTTTTGAATCCGTAGCGTGATACGATAATATCGCATCGACATTCTAAATTGATTGACAGACTTTTCTGACTGTGTTGCAGTTTTAGTTGTTTTTGAAATACGCATCATCAGAGTACAGCTAAGAAGTCCGGGGTAATGTCGGCCCACTACATCTCTAAAAAACCCAATAAAAATTTTTTTGTAGATCTGGGACCAGGCCCCTTGAGTTCGGCGGCCATGGTGCTAGCCACTTAGCGCCATACTGTTAAACATTTATGTGATTCAATTCTTAAAGTATCAATTTCGTATAAATTAAATATTGGATGATTTTCCATTTTTCGAGAAAAGCTTTTTTCTGTGTGTCCTTTAAATATGTATGTAAAAACACACGACGTCTTTTACACCTGCAGCGATGTAATGTAAATATATGTGAGTATTATAAAATGTAATCAATATTACCGATTCGATTAACAATCAGTGACGTGTAATAAAACAATAGAGTTGCGTTATGCATTACAATTAATTGAATTAAATCAAAAACAGTTACGATTATTGACTTTTAACCTAAATAACGCGATCTACTTACGTGCAATTCTATTTCGAATCACTGCTTTATAGACCGTCCGGTTCATCATCTATACTAATATTATAAAGCGGAAGAGTTTGTTTGTTTGTTTGTTTGTTTGAACGCGCTAATCTCAGGAACTACTGGTCCGATTTGAAAAATTCTTTCGGTGTTAGATAGCCCATTTATCGAGGAAGGTTATAGGCTATATAACATTACGCTACAGTCATTAGGAGCGGAGTAGCAACGAAAAATGTTACAAAAACGGGGGAAAATTTGACTCATTCTCTTAGGTGACGCAAGCGAAGTTGCGCGGGTCAGCTAGTAGATTCATAAAGGGAGTTATGCCTAGGGTAACCAAATTCAAGCTGATAATTTTCTAGACATTTCTGGGGCCACGAACGGAATGAGAGTTTTGGTCTCCTGTCCGAGACTACATTAAGTAGGAAACAGCAAAAAAACGTAGCATCGTAAAAACAAGTAAGAATTTTTTTTCATTACGGACAGCAGAGTAAAACTACGGGACACTGTACGGGCATCTGGCAACCGTAGTTATACCCCCTAGAGGGCGATGAAGCTGTTCTTGGGGCGGTAGCAAGTCCAAAGACAAATGATAGAAGAAAGTATAAAATTAGTAGATCAATCATGTGATAGGGGCGGTATTCATTAAGAGGTTGACAACTTACGCTATAACTAGCTTTTGCCACTTCGTTCGTGGTTTGTGACTTAGGACAGAATTGTCGTACATTCTTTCATCCTCTATTTTCCCCTTGGGGTAGAATTGAATTCGAACTCGCTTATTAGCGTTATAACATCTTCCTGCACGCCAAACTTCAGCCCGATCCGTTTGCGCTGTGCATTGATAGATCATTATGTCTGTCAGTCAGTCACCTTTGAGTTATATATATTTAGATATAATATACATAAGTGAAACAGGCCCTAAATGTAGTGAAAAAATTTACGAAACAGTTTTAGTCAGTCAGTGTTATCTCACCAGTTACGTTGTCAAGAGCAGCGAGAGCAACCAGCGGGAACATGTCGATGGATGAGCGGTCCGTCAAGTTGCGCAGTTTCTCCGTCAACACTCTCTGGTTCTTACAGAACACGGGCAGGAAGTTCTGCAGAATGTTGAAGTGGAAAGCTGGCGTCAGGAACTTACGATGAGTTTTCCATCTTTGACCTAACGACATAGACAAGTTTGGAAGGTTAAATTTGAACCCAAATGTATTTACTTAAAACATAATAGAATGTCTATTTTATTTACTTTAACTATCAACTTAAATCCAGAATGAATATTTTTTTTATATGTATATTTTATAATGCGCTGTGACGTTTAGCAAATTGAAAAACCTGCTCGAAAAAGAACTGATTTAAGAACATGTTATTTGTTTAAAAAATCCTGCCATTATTACCTGTGGATGTAAGAAGTCCTTGTCCGAGCCAACAAGTCAGGAAGTTATACGACCTCCCTTTCGTTATGTACTCTGTACTTGTTATTAAAGGCTGAAAAAACGAGTAATATTTAAAACAACTGGCTAATATTATCAAAATGGATCCCCTTTTTAAACTTCTTAATTAAGATTCGTATCATTGCAAATATAAACGTTACGTCACGTCACGAAAACAAATTTAAAAACATATTTGAAAACATTGACGTATGTAAGTATAACTTTGAAATAAGTTAATAAATCATTGTCAGTCGATTAACACCAATGATTTGATTTTAAAAATGAAATGCCTTAAAATCTGACTAAAGACGTAATAAGTGTTGTGTCGATACCTGCAAAAGGCTGTTTGCTTTTTTATATTTAAACCAAGTTTTTAGAAGTTCTGTTGAATTCGCACGTACATAATAAATAATAAATAAATAAATATTTTTGGACAACTCACACACGGTAACCAGACAACTGATAAACATACTTATATACTTCTAAATACAAACTTATATAGATAAATTAACATCCAGGCTCAGATCAACTGCTCGTGCTCATCACACATAGACTTGTCCCGGGTGGGATTCGAACCCGCCACACGCGGCGCTACGGTTATTGCAGCGAGGTGACTGCTTAAACCACTGCGCCAAACGTGCAGTTCAAATATAAAAATGTCTATATTTTACAACTTATTTGTAAAATAACAAACGAATCCACGCAAAATGCGAAGCTGGCCTAGTAAAGACATGTTAATGTTGTATTACCACTCACCTCTACATATTTTGGATGGTTCAAAATCACATACGGAGTCGAGAAAAAATGAACTCGAAAAGCATCCCCATACTTAATTGTAAACTTATGAAGTAAATTCAGAAATTCTGAAACAATAAGGTAAGTTACACAACATTTAGATCAATAGACATGGATATTAAAAGGTTTAGGTTGAAACTACAACGTTGGCCAACTACGGTTGTGGGACTTTCTTTGCATACCTTCAAGAATTGTTCTAAAGAACTCGCAGTCATGCAAGGTTGCATCACGATGTTGTTCTTCACCGTTGGAACAAGTGATTATTATTTCGTAGATAAAATAAAATGAAGCTGTTGGATGTGAACTATGCGATTGATTATCCACCGTTGTTTACTACATATAAATATTCCGTCAAAAAAGTCAAACCAGACTGGAAAATATCGCATTGTATTTAAAAAACACAACATTGCTAAGAAATCCGCAGATTTAAAGTGTTTTGCCAGTTAGCAACTTCTCGCTATGGCAATGGCTTACGAGTTTGTCATTGAGATCAAAGTCGATAGCAAAAACTATAGTCCGACAACCTAGTAGAGACAATCGGCATGAACGATATATCTAAAGTACAATTGAAATTTCGCTGCATGTTCGAAAAGTCTGCAAGTGATATATTCTTCCGGCGCCCGTAGGCGTTGCGTACAAGTACACTCTGTACTAAATTTTATTACAATAATAAGCCTAGCCTTTCTTCCAAACTATGTTGGAGTCGGCTTCCAGTCTCACCGGATGCAGTTGAGTATCAATATTTTACATGGAGTGACGACCTATTTGATCTCCACAACCCAGTTACCTGGGTTATAACACGATACTCTCCGGTACGAGTGGTTGTCAGACTTTCAAGCTTCTTACCACAGTTAACGACTGTCAAAGATCTTTGAAGATGACACTCGGGACCCACAATTTAACGTGCCTTCCGAAACACGTACTAAGTTCTATTATTCTATTAAAAAAAGACAACTCTCGCACTAAAAATTGCTCCTGACTTTTACAAACATACAAACAACGGCCACAGAGTACAACCAGACCTGAAACAATTATTTGTAGATCGCACGAATATTTGTTCTGTGTGGGAATCGAACCCACGACCTCCCGACGATTGTTAGCGGCGTTATGACCTAAACCACCGCGCCATGGAGGCAGTTGTTGGACTATAATAGCTTACTAGTTTATGTCTGTGGCAAGTAATTTAATCCTCGTCTCAATATCTACACGCAAAAGGTCGACTACTATAATCTATGTTCCTATTAAGTACTTGCCGTTGCGTGCTGTTTTATTTTCCCAACAACAAGAATAATTAGACCGATAATTGAACATTATTGCCTCATTACGATTTGTCGTTTTACGGTCTTTGCTAACAACGAATATTCTGAGCTAGCTAAGTAACTTCCTTCTTACCAATCGCATAGAGAAACTATTACATACAATATTTTCCTTTCTTTATTGTTTCGAATTAAAGACAGAATGACTCATTGGTTAAGTACTTAAGTTTTCGAAAAATCAACCCATTCTTAAATCTATACTTACTAATAAAATAATACAGATTCGAGGTGATTTTTTTTTTGTTGAATATTCAATTTATTAAAGAAGACTAAAGGCTGTGGCTAATGAGCGGAGCAGCAATAAAACATGGTTTAAACCGGGAAATTAAAGTCGGATGAAGGCGGCCACTATTACGAGATAAAACTTTGCATGCAAATAGAGCTACGTGGGTCGGATAGTCTATTATTTATAGTATTGGTATAAAGTATCGAGTAACAGTTTGCGGTCACTAATAGGTACTTCTTGAAACATAAAACGTAGGTAATCGAAAACATATTATTATCAATCATATATTAGTTATACCGATAAACCTGTTTGTGACTAATTAACTACTACCTCTATAAAAGCATTTAATTGTATAACAATAATACGTAGATGAATAATAGAAACTGATTAAATATTGTAATTAAAACTGCCTTTTATTACAAAACCATTGCACCGTTTATTAATGTGACAATACGAAAAATCCCTTTTGACTACGTATAATTGTAATTTTTTACATATTTGTATCGAATTATTATTTTTGTTATACATGCGGCTGCACGTCTCTATTTGCTTTATAAAGTTTCATCTCTCTCAGATTTAGGGGCTGTTTTTTTTAAACTTAACAAATTTTTGACCCCGGGTCTTGAGCCATATCAATTCTAAATTCGCTTACAGAATTTCGTATCTACAATATTACTATAAATACCAACATTTTTAATAATTTTAACATCGAAACATAATGTTAATGTTTATGAACTGCATAAAAAGATAAAAATTATCTTGTTGTGACAAATGTAGTAGTAACCTTCGATTTAAAATCAGTTCATGACCTTGTACAGTAGGTACATAAACAAGCATTTATTTCTTTTAACAATCGATTTCTTAATTTTTGTTTTCGACCAGCATTTGTCAGTAGGGTAGTAGTACCTTAAGCATTCACATTAGAGTTTCTTAAACTTTAGGACTATAGATATAAAAAGCCGGTTTACGCAGGTAGGTACATACTATGACGCAATCGTTACATTCCAAATTCTATTTTTTGTATATGTGAAATATTTTGAGCAAAATCACCCGCTCATCCAGCGCGGCAGCATGCCGATTTATGGGTCGATTCCAAACATTATAGAAAAACCATCTCAATGGTTCGAAGAAACAACTATTTGATGAAGCTAAGGAGTAATTCAATATTAATTTCATTACCAATAAAGAAAATGTTAACAATTTTTTTTTTCGTAATGTCCGATCATCGACATTTTAAACGTAAACAATGTAAAGTTTAAGCAATTTATTACTTTCATATTAAGTTGTAGATACAAATGGTTTAAAATAACTGCGAAAAAAACGATTCAACGATAAAAAAAATAACCGTACCTGAAGATTTGACAACAAACAGATGTGCATTTCCTAACAGCGGTATAGGCAAAGGTCCACGCACATTAATCCTAGTGCTCTCACTAACTAAACGTATCCAAGACACCAGCAACAGTAACACTACGATGACAGATAACAATAATAACAACATTTTATTTATTTATTTATCACTACACGAACAACCACATTTGGTGAAGTACATAAACAGAATGCGAAGCGTTGAGGCCACATCGCAGCACGCAGCTCGGTCACACACCGGTTCAGCTGTCAAAAAATGCGGCTGGCCACTATCATTATCGCGCATAAGATTTTAAATTTAATTCGCCAGCTTGTTGTTCCTCTGCTTTATACTATATATGCTTTAATATACCTACCATCAGAATTAGTCCAAAACAAGAGTAGATATACTTATATACTTATTATATTACTGCCAATGTCACGGTTCATTGTCTCATTTGAAACCAAAAAATTAAATTGCCGCATTCATTATATACAGAACAATGGTTTGCCATTTCAAAGCCGGTATGGTACACATCACACAATATTTTTGTATGATTCTGTTGTAATATAAATAATTAAACGTAGATTCATTAGTTTTTTAGAAGTTTTAACTGATGCGGAACTCATGTACGTCATACGCTTACCTCATCTTCATATAATAAGAATTTCTCGGCGAAATTAATGTCTGTAAATCGCAAGCTTTAATTAACGTCTATCTAACGTCTACTCAGAAGGATATATATCAAATAAAAAAAAACAATATTGAATAAATGATGTTGAACACCATGTACATATAATTAGTTCAACGTATTGTAACAATTACAATAAAAATTGCGGTTTTTCACTGCAATTTTCCTGTCGCAGAATTACTGCAATTTATTTTGATCAGCCTTGTCCTTGTCGGCGTGAAACGATTTATCTGGGTAATGAATAGTAAAAAGTTATAATTTATTATATTGATGAGACGACAGACTACAAAAAAATCATCTGATAAGTTATCTAAAGGCTCCTACACACAGTGCCGGCGGGTTACGCGGCTTGCCGGCGTCAGTTAGTTCCTAGCGGTCGAGCGTTGGTGCTGCGGTATTGGCGGGTCGGAGCGGTTTGTACCGGTAGTAGTACTGTCAGTAGTAGCCTTAATAGACACGAGGTATTTAGAAGTGCTGAAACCGAGTCTTAATATCATTAAAAATAACCTGCGTTCTTATTTTTAACTATCTGTGTAACAAAGATCCATTCAGTAGTTTGTCATGAAAAAGTAATGAACATATGTAAAATCTTAATGTATTTTAAAAGACCTTACATAAAGTCACAAAACGAACGTCGAAGAAACATTATTATCACGTAACAAGAGGAAATGTCGCATACTAGGAAAAGTCGGATAGGTTTTTTTAACCTCTGCCTTTAATAAGTAACCTGTTGTGTAGAATGTTGGTCCATGGTAAAACTTATCACACAATTATTTGTGCGACCCACAATTAGTTGTTTCTAGTCTGATTGTACGGTGTGTCCGTTGCTTTTATGTATCAAAAGTCCCCGCGTCACAAGAGCAATTCTTAGTGCGGGACTTGTCTTTTGAAATAAAAAGAAAAAGTATTTAAACGAAATACTCATACACATCACATATAGTAATTTTAGTCAACTATAGTTACCGCCAATAACTTAAACAGTTCGCTATATCATAAAGAACGATTTACAGGTCCGCTTCTGAAGAATTTCAGTGCGCGACTAAATTGCGTTCGATAGCCTGATTAGTTGATCAGACGACTGAGAGTCACTGGGTCTACCTTCAGTTTGCTTTCTAAAACACCTACTTGTTCAAGTGTTTAACTTTTTTGCCTCGACCTATACTTGCTTATATAAAAAAATCGACGAAGCCACGTGCATTTATCTTACAGAGGTACAAATAGATATAAAACAATAAACAGGTAGATGTGAAATTAATCAAGAGCTAATTACCGACCTTAGACATACAAAGGTCACTGATGACAGTCAAATGTAATTACACATCTATGCAAAACACTAATTATGTAATAACGTGACAAAAAAACCCGACCTAGTGTGAGCCAGACTCGCGTACGAAGGGTTCCGTTAGTTCCGTACCATTATTTACCATATTATACAAAATGCAAAAAACCACGTTTGTCTTATGAGAGCAGTGGGAGCCCCCTTAAATATTTGTTATATTTTGTTTTTTAGTATATCTTAGTATTGTGGTGAAATAAACGCATAATCGGTGAACATTTCAACTATCTAACTTTCACGGTTCATTCGATATAGCCTGGTGACAGTCAAACAGACAGACAGACAGACAGACTGTCAGACACCGAAGTTTCAGTAATAGGGATCTGTTTTCATCCTTCGGGCTTTGGGAACCCTAAAATGCAAAACACGAGATAAGCGTTAAACTTTTAAATAAAATTATATAAGGCACTAAAATTAAACTGCATATTTTTAAAGAACCTTGGTCTTACATAACTACATCGAGTGCTACATATATGTATACTAGCCGACCCGCGCAACTTCGCTTGCATCACATAAGAGAGAATGGTTCATATTTTCCCCCGTTTTTGTTACTTTTTTACTGGTACTCTGCTCCTGTTGGTCGTAGCGTGATGTAATATAGCCTAAAGCCTTACGCACCAGTAGTTCCTGAGATTAGCGCGTTCAAACAAACTCTTCAGCTTTATAATATAAGTAATTTGGTATAGTTCAGTGGTTCCCAACCAGTGGTCCGTGGACCACCAGTGGTCCGCAGAAGTCAAAAAGTGTTCCGCGAGTGAATCTTTCATTACTGACTGTTATTCTCACTTAAATTTATTTCTTAAATGCAAGCTGAGAAATCACATTAGTTAATACAAAATTACAGAAGTTTATATCAAAAAATATTACTATTTTTTGTTTTGATGATTGATGACTATACAGTTTATTTTTAATATACATAAAAAAGTGGTCCCTGGGAACAAGAATAGTATAAAAGTGGTCCCGAACTAATAGTCCGTAAGCCAGCGACAGATTTTCACGACCAACTTCCTCTCAGTCGATAATTCGTAAAATGCAATATTGGTTTAACTTTAATTTGATCAAGTTTTTAATCGGGAAGAAATGACTAAAAATATTTTTTTTTATTACGTGCTTGGGCGGCTACCACTGCTCAACCCACCCTCGGAGCCGCAGCTGACGTTTACAACGCGTCATAATGCGACTCTCTGAGGCATTTTACGAATTATCGACTGAGAGGAAATAACTGACGAAAATTAGCGCCTGGCTTACGGACTATAAGAAAAGGTTGGGAACCCCTGGTATAGATGATACTTAGTAATCCAAATTTTAAGTATAATTATATTATTACCACACATACATACATATGTAAATTAATAAAAAATGAGAAGAAAATTGATATATTTTACCAATACCTCGCACCAAAGACCACCGCGCCTTGTATAATGTCTTTGAATCACATGCAGGACAAATATTTGAGTGTCTGTTCCGAGTTTGTATGTAAGTATTGAAAGAATTGGTAATATGTTTATCAGTTGTCTGGTTACTATACCTAGTACAAGCTGTGGTTAGTTTGAAATCAGATGACAGTGTGTGAAAAGATATTTATTTCGATTACTTTGATAAAAACAAGAAAAGCACATTAATTATTTATTTTCGATGAACTAACAGCACCATAAAAATGGAGGAGATTATCAAATCGTCGTCGGTGCGTTTTGTTAAGCTCGTTCTCTCATAACTTTTTTCTGAGCGGACCAATTTAGATGATTCTTTTGAATATTTGAAATTGGGTAGTCAAGTCGAGTAAGTAGTTTTTGACTTATCCAATATGACAAATATAACATGACAAAATTCAAATTCAAAATAATTTAATGCAACAAACATGGTTTAGAGTTCTTATTTATAATAAAGTTTCACATATTTGGCCGTCACAAGGCATGCAATATTTAATAACATTTTTACATGTAGGTATTATATAATTCTATTCAATATATTTAATCATTAGGCACGTCATATCTTATTATAAATGTATAGGTACTAAAATTATAAACTTTAAATAATGGTACAAAATTACATTCTTATAACTATTTTGAAATCCCATGAACAAAAATGACATGGGTATACATCGGGGTATACTTACATGGGCATACATAGATAAATCGCTGAGGTCATATTTTGCTATTAAAGTGACATTTTGCTTGACGGAGGATTTTTTCTAATCTATACTAATATTATAAAGCTTACTAAATATATTCGTACTAGAAAATAAGAACATTAAACATTATTAGTAATTGAATGCCTACATCTTTATCTTGAGAGATTGCGTTCCCTAGCACGCAGTAAGGAAGTTTTCATTGAAATTGCTACTTTATTAACATATATTTGCATACAATATAAAGCAGAAGTCAGAAGTTAATCGCGTAATTACTTGATGCAATCATTAACACTTGATTTGTTTAGTTTCCTATTCATAGAGTAAAAAACCCAGGTGAATATGTCATTCTAAACCTACCTACCTTAGGGCTGGCATCTAAAAGACGACAAATAACGCAAATATTTTTTTTGCGAAAAAGAGAAATATTGTTCTAGTTAGAGAATATTCATCTAGTTATACTTACACAATATTCCTCATAAACATCATCTTGTGGCCTCCTAGAGGTACTTTAAAAGGCATTTAATCGCGTAGATACTGTTGTTAAATAAACTTTATAAAGTTGGTGTCTCTACCAAACTCTTAACGTTTTTAGCCAGTTACCTGCGGGATCACCAACAATACGTAAGTCATTGTTGCTTCGAACCGCCTTCGTATCACACTAGGTCTGGTCTGACTCAACGCTCAATACTACGGCCTTTATTATTTGGGATAATGGTTAACGATCTTGAATCAGTATTAAAGCACTCAAAAGCTATTTGCTGTATGCTGACGGACTCAAATTAATATACGGCGTAGAAAGAAACGCAGAAACACACACGCTACAAGAAGTTCTTAATTATGTGTATCAGTAGAGCATTGATAACAAACTCCTCTTCAATACCTCAAATACTTTGTTATGTATTTTACTCGATCGCCAAACCTTAGTCATGCCATTGACTTTCTACGTACGGAACCAATTAGTCGAATTACTACCATCAAAGATCTAGGGGTAGTTTCCGACACGCGTCTTACTTTCCATGATCAGATTTATGAAGTCACTAGCTGTCGAATCATTTCGTTCCTAGGCTTAGATTTGTTATCAGAAACATGGAAGAGTTTGATAATCCGCTGGAATCAAGTTAGTTAATATGGCATTCGTGAGAAACAAACTCGAAGCTACGTCGATCATTTGGAACCTTCATGAATGTACTTACGCCTTACTTCTTGAGAGTTCACAAAGCATTTCTTTGCAAAGAAAATGTTTAAATTATATCCTTTTTTATACCCTACTAAGTTTTTACTGGAAATGTTAAACTTTAACTCTATTGAAGTAAGGTGTAACTACTTTCTTCTTAAATTCATCTGCAAAATTCTTCGTGGTGAATGCGATTCTCCCGAACTAGTTGCCCAGGTCGTAAGACTAAACATTCTTATTATGACCTATATGCAGCTAAGATTTTGCAAGTACCCGTTACTAGCTGTACTGTATCTCCAGCACGCCCAATGCCACCTGGTAACTAAGTATTTTTCTTAAGTTTTATTTAATTGAAATTAGTAGTTTTATTCACCTTAAATGTACAACAAATGGAAATAATCTGTAATGTTGTTAATTTCTAAACAAATAAATTATTAAATTTAACAGTTTCTTTCGATCATGGCACTTTGTGTAAAATGAGTGCTTAGTTATAACAAAGCACTCATTTTACACAAAGTATGATTAATTTAGAAGATATTACATTCGGTCTACTAGACTACCCCGGGTGCCTTTCTAAGAACAAACTGGCGATACCCGGACAGGATGGCTATCGTAACCTAGGTAAGTATACATATACCTATCTAGTCATGTTACTTCGAAATAAAATTTGCTTATATACTGAACCTAACTTCTGTATTTTAGAACGCGGGTCATGGAACCTGATCTGTCGCGGCTATCACTCACGGATCACTTAATTAGTTGGTATGTTATTTAATTAATATCATAATTTAGACGTTAAATGGTGTAATTACGTTATCGTATGTGTGTTAATGGATCGATATCACAACATGTAAGTACCTAAGTTAGTATGCAAGTTATCATCTCCTGTTGCAAAACTACGTGTCTGAACTAAAAATAGCTTCTATTTGAAATATTTTTCAGTTGATAAAAATGTTACACTAAATTCTGTTCAGCATTTAGGGCACCAAATAGTACCTATTTATAGAACGCGCCATTTAACTTTTTTCTTATCAAGTTCATAAGAATGTTATTATCTGGACTCCACTACATATTCTGATTACTGTGGTGACTGAATGGTGAGTGACTAAAAGGCGTATCGCGTATTGTAAATAGGTAGGTAGGTAGGTTTTTCACCGTAGGTTAAAATGTTAACGTACCTATCCTATTTTAAAACATCTTTACAAAGAAGGAAACATTTAGTCTCAATAACAAGTCATGTGGAAGTCCGTGGAACAATGAAACCTAATATTCCTAATAATATTTTTCACATTCCGTTCTACGCTAAGGGTATATCTTAGGACAAGTCGATTCGATCAAGTGTCACTGTCAGGTGTCAATGTCAATTTTGATTATCTTAATATTGTTATAAGTTGTAAACACTGAATATCCCGAAATCGAAAATTAAAATAAATAGTAGTTCTTTGTACATGCATGCATGAAACTTCATTATATTTTGGATCTAATTCAGTATAATAAAAGAACTTTCTTGCTTGATCTATCACTGCATTTGGACCAAATCAGTCCCTCTAGAAAAAAAGAGTAAACACTTATAAAATGAAGATTTCTGAGGTAAATATAAAACTTTATGAGAATTTCGCTTCTTTTTATGACAATAAATTTCTTAATCTTCTATTTAATTAAATTTCATGTTAAACATGCATAACACCACATGACAACATAACCTATAAATTCGCCAAGTTTACGCCAAGAAAATACAACCTTTGATAAAATAATAAAAAGAGTTAGTATTGTATATCCTTTGTCATAAATAAATAACTGTCATAGATTAATAAGTGTACAATACACTTTTATACTCTGAATTAGAATGTTTTGATGCATAGTATTTTTTTTAAACATTCCTATTAAATCTACCAATGAATATATAAGTTAATGTGTGTGACTGGCTGTGATCACAAGCTAAAAAAATAATGAAGGATCACATTAATCTTCTGAATTATTAGTTATTATTTAATTATTTTAATATGTGTTTCTTTCAGCTCCCAGGAGATGAGGATTCAGGGCCAACATGCAGGACTTATGTATTTCAAAATGAAAGTCACACACTAGGAAATGCTTTAAAATGTATAATCACCAGATAGTAAGTAAACTCAAGTCACTTATGTTTAGTGAAGCAAAAATTGTTAGAGACATTATTAGGAACCAGCTCCTGCCTGTGACTTAGTTGAAGTGAAAAGATTTCCCAGGATAATAAGTTCTGTGTTAATCCAGCTGATAAGCCTGTGTTCCAAATTACATTAAACCTATTTAGTTATCTATTTAGTATTTAGTTTTATTATATATTTATATTATTATCTCTCAATATTTTGTTTCTTTTTTCAGTGAAGATGTAGATTTCTGTGGTTATACAGTACCTCATCCAGCTGAAGCCAAAATGCACTTTAGGATACAGGCCAGAGAAACACCAGCATTAGAAGTATTGAAAAGAGGACTAAAAGATTTGGAGAAAGTTTGTGATCATACAATAGATTTATTTGAAAAAGAAGTAAAAGAATTTACCAAAACATAAAAAATCACTTTTCTGACTGACAACCTTCACTCCTTCACCCTCTACTGTATAATTATTATGTAAGTCTTACCATATCTCGGGACTACAGAGTCCAACATGTAGAGGCCCTTTACAACTGCTCTAATCTTTCTAAAATGTATGGTGACACAGTCCAGTGATTATCCCTGATTACACTATAAAATGCACCCAAGGACAATCACCGGACTGTGTGGCAAAAAAACTACTTGGGCTATTGGGATGGGGTGCTGATGGAATGGAAAACTGTCTATTTATCTACAGGGACTATGGCACCTGCCTATGACACTGTAAAACACGTAAAAATGGCACGCGGAGACTCGCCAACTCACAAACTGGGCCCCCTATACAAGTCGCTCAAAATGCAACAAGGGGCTGGACGTTAAACTCAGATCACTTGCTCCTTAAGAGTCCGGCATCACTGACCCACTAACCACTTACGTTCAGCATCCGTCCTCAGAACAGAGTGAGAGCTCTGCTCTTGCGACTCCACTCTGAACGGCCAATGAAGGCAAGCCAGAGGCGGGGGACCGCTTCCTTGTCAGTTTTCACTCCGACGAGCCAACTAAGGCAAGCCGGAGATGAGGAAGGGTGACTTCCCCCTGGAGTATTCAGGTACCGCGGGGTCGCTACTCCCCGCCTCAAGTTGCCCGGCGGGCAACTGTTAGTAAAAAGATAACTCCCGCACTAATAATACTAAAAACCTAAATATTAGGAAACAATAATAAATAAATCTAAGGTCAAATATTATGATTGGCTATACAGTTAAGACACTAATACATAGGTCAGATATACCAGTACCTACTTTATATCGAGCGACTGGTTGTTAGACATTAAAATTTAAGCTTCTGGCTACTGTTAACAACGGCTGTCAAAGATCTCTCATAAAGACAGCCGGGACCGTCAATTTTATTTATCTTGCCTTCCGAAGGAACTCGATATGTACCTATAAGATCGTCACCCATCAACGGAATGTACGTCAGGCTGGCCCGGCCCCATGGAATTTAATAATGAGTTTGTTATCAATCCAATGTACCCGGGTATACTAATATATGTAACACCTTCATTTTCAATGTAACTCTTTTTAAAAGAAATTACGTGCACTTCTTAGTGGCCGGGCCAGCCTGACGTTTTCAGCCCGGCCACCTTGTTTCCCACTAATCTACAAAAAATACTGGCAATATTGTGCTACAGATGAAATGTACCCTATAATTTATGCATATGTAACACAAAATCGAATCCTAAAATGCAATAGCATACGAAATATTAGCGGTTGCAGGTGGCCGGGCTGAAATTATTTCGTTAATATAAAACAGTAAAACTGCAACACCTACCAAAAACTAATACCAGTACATAATGAGATATAGAGATATAGAATACATGTAACGCTTTCATTTTAAATTATAATACATATTTAGAAAGAATAATCACTTGAAATTATATTTCAGCCCGGCCACCTAAAAGCGGTAATATTCCCTAAAATCTTATGCCAATTTGTACAGTAAAACCTGATACAGCTATGAAATGAAAGTTACATTCGTTTCGTTTTAGTCGTATACCTTTAAGCCTTCTGTTTGACTAGATTATCAAAATCTGAGAAACTTGCCGAAGAGTGACTATCATTTATTAACTAATTTCAGGACATTTGGTTTGTTGAGTGAAACAAAATTGGTAATTGTCATATTTTTTTAATAATCATTTTTGAAATTAGTTAGACAACATTTGTACTTATATTAATTAGGTACTATAACAATTGTTAATTATAAATAATGTAAAAAAAGGTTACACATTGATAATAACACAGTTATCAAAAAATTATAGTAATATCAATATTACCTTAACATCGAACATTCATTCATTCAGAATATTAGAAGATAATTTTTGGTTAAATACTTATTATACCTTGGTAAAAAATCACAGATTTTCATAATGATTTTTACATCAACTTTGAATTTAAAGTTTTGAAAACTTTCAATTAAAATTATGCTAATATAATTATTACAACAATTCTTAAATAAAGAGAGAACCATAGTTCTTTCAGTGGCAGCTAATGGAAATATAGCTATGTAGTATATATAATTTAACATAATATTAAAATCACAGCTAAAAATCACAATGTTAACTTGTATAATTAAACGTATGCTAATATAATAATCATTGCTAGCCTATATCTGGCATTTGTACTATAAGTATTTTGACTAATTCAAATTTAAATATATTGCATATCTGAAAAAACATATCTGAAGCCGCAGTATACGAACTAAGAAATACCATATTATTATGTAAAAAGTACTACAAACTATCCTCGAAAAATACAATAGATATAAATTGTGAATGCAATGTCGCAAATTTGTTTGAACAAATTAATGATTTTAGAATTATTTTAATATATTTAGAATTATTTTAATATGTATAATAAGTATTTAACCAAAAATTATCTTCTAATATTCTGAATGAATGAATGTTCGATGTTAAGGTAATATTGATATTACTATAATTTTTTGATAACTGTGTTATTATATTATCAATGTGTAACCTTTTTTTACATTATTTATAATTAACAATTGTTATAGTACCTAATTAATATAAGTACAAATGTTGTCTAACTAATTTCAAAAATGATTATTAAAAAAATATGACTATTACCAATTTTGTTTCACTCAATAAACCAAATGTCCTGAAATTAGTTAATAAATGATACCGTAAAACGGGGTGAATAGAAACAATTTTCAACTTTGTCCTAGAAATTTGTTGCGAATAACTTGTTATTTTTATTGTCGGGTTATTCTATATCATGTCCGGCGCCATGAAGAAAGAGCTAAAACCATATTTGTCGAAAAATATGCATAATTTTACGATATTTCCTTAAAAATATGGTCAATTTCTATTCACCCAGCGATAGGGGTAAATCGAAACGACCAAAGGGGTGAATGGAAAAACTGTTAGGGCTGCCAAAGACGACTTATCCAACATGCTGAAAAGGGAGGATGTGTGTTTAAAAATTGAAATAACCGTTGATAATTACACAAGCTGACCTGCGCAACTTCGCTTGCGTCACATAAGAGAGAATGGGTCAAAATTGTCCCCGTTTTTGTAACATTTTTCACCCGTACTCATCTATACTAATATTATAAAGCTGAAGAGTTTGTTTGTTTGTTTGTTTGAACGCGCTAATCTCAGGAACTACTGGTCCGATTTGCAAAATTCTTTCAGTGTTAGATAGTCCATTTATCGAAGAAGGTTATAGGCTTTATATCATCACGCTACTACCAATAGAAGCAGAGTAACAGTGAAAAATGTTTCAAAAACGGGGAAAATGTTGACCCATTCTCTCTTATGTGACGCAAGCGAAGTTGCGCGGGTCAGCTAGTACCCGATAAATGGACTATCTAACACTGAAATAATTTTTCAAATCGGACCAGTAGTTCCTGAGATTAGCGCGTTCAAACAAACAAACAAACAAACTCTTCAGCTTTATAATATTAGTATAGAAGTATAGATTAGTATAGATTCGTATAGATTAACTCAAAAAATAAAACAAGATAACCTAACTAACTTTAATACTATATGCAGTAGTTTGCCGTTATAACTTTGATACAATGATAATTGTGAATTTCAGAACATTAATAACTATTAATTTTTCATTGTTTATGTTAATTTTGTTTACAGTTTTTGACAACCCTATTTATTAATCTCTATTGACCCCTCACTCGTTTCTATTCACCCCTTACGCGTTTCTATTGAACCCTGCTATGTTTCCATTCACCCCGTACTGTAGTTCTATTCACCCTTCAAACGATTCTATTCACCCCGTTTATACAAAAAAATGACTATTTCTGTGATTTAAACATATTTTTTAGGTTTAAAAACGTTTTTTCAATTAACAATATTGTATATTTATAGATTAATATACACCTAAAGAGATAAACACTTCAAACAACTCATTAGAAAAGAAATCCCACTTTAAATCCAAAGTTTTGGAGGTCGATATTAAGGCATTTGAGGACGGTTGTCTTTGAAGCATTTTTTTGGGTATAAATATAATTTTAAACATTTAAACAATTATGACACCGCAGAGAAGTAATATCGACGTGTAATCATTTCAAATTTGAACTAAATTCTTCAACGAGGAGTACTCAAATATTGGCCTTGAAAACTTTCCTGATTTTTTTTCTATTCACCCCGCGAATTCTATTCACCCCGTTTTACGGTAGTCACTCTTCGGCAAGTTTCTCAGATTTTGATAATCTAGTCAAACAGAAGGCTTAAAGGTATACGACTAAAACGAAACGAATGTAACTTTCATTTCATAGCTGTATCAGGTTTTACTGTACAAATTGGCATAAGATTTTAGGGAATATTACCGCTTTTAGGTGGCCGGGCTGAAATATAATTTCAAGTGATTATTCTTTCTAAATATGTATTATAATTTAAAATGAAAGCGTTACATGTATTCTATATCTCTATATCTCATTATGTACTGGTATTAGTTTTTGGTAGGTGTTGCAGTTTTACTGTTTTATATTAACGAAATAATTTCAGCCCGGCCACCTGCAACCGCTAATATTTCGTATGCTATTGCATTTTAGGATTCGATTTTGTGTTACATATGCATAAATTATAGGGTACATTTCATCTGTAGCACAATATTGCCAGTATTTTTTGTAGATTAGTGGGAAACAAGGTGGCCGGGCTGAAAACGTCAGGCTGGCCCGGCCACTAAGAAGTGCACGTAATTTCTTTTAAAAAGAGTTACATTGAAAATGAAGGTGTTACATATATTAGTATACCCGGGTACATTGGATTGATAACAATCTCATTATTAAATTCCATGGGGCCGGGCCAGCCTGACGTACATTCAACGGAACGTCGGCAGGCTTAGCTCTTCAAGACATCGATCGTGCGACTGTAAACTTAGCTGGGCTTACGCACACAGGAGCTGCTCTCCTGGTTGAAAAAACAATTCATCAAACTTGGTCTTGCATTAAATAGTAATTTCAGTTACAATACTAGTTTCAATGATGATGCAATTTTGTTGTTAGCAAGACAAATTCGTTTCCCTAAAGCTGCTGAACATTATCTCTTATATACTCTTTAGAGAGACTTGTTACTTTATTGTATATTCGCATTTGTCACAAAGAGAGCCTAAATTTTTTTTCATGTAGCTCTTTTATCATATTTAGAAAAGACTGGTAAAGAAAAGACAAAAATCAGATGGTTTAATTATTTAATTTCAGTTTCAAAAACTGTATTTAGGCTTTGAACTCAGAGTAAGGTGACTTGGTCAACGGGATGTCCCTCCACAAGTCTGGGGTCAGGTAAGCATAGGTCTTGGCGATGGCGGCATATGTAGCCTTGGCGAAGTTTCCAAGGGTGCCGGTGGAACCACGAGCTGATGTATAGCAGTCCTGGACTCCAGCCATCTGAAGCAGCTTCTTAGGTACTGGAGCAGACACAATACCAGTACCACGAGGAGCTGGGATCAGCCTTACGGTGACGGAACCACACTTGCCTGTGACCTGTAATGAGATAACGACACAATGTAAATACTGATAAATGAACAACAACCATAGAATTTTTTGATAGTAATACTCAGACGCGTTAGCAAACTTCACTGGAAACCTCAGGGGATACCACGAATGAAATGATTATCAGTTTTCATCATAGAAAAGAAAGCCTAGAAGAAGTAGGTAAACAAAATAATAATTTACCTTGCAAGGCACAGTGTGGGGCTTTCCGATCTTGTTACCCCAGTAACCTCTGCGGACTGGCAGAACTGACAACTTAGCGAGGATGATGGCACCACGGATGGCGGTAGCAACTTCCTTGCTGCACTTCACACCCAGACCAATGTGTCCATTGTTGTCACCGATAGCGACGAAGGCCTTGAAACGAGTACGCTGACCGGCACGGGTCTGCTTCTGTACAGGCATGATCTTGAGGACCTCATCGTTCAAAGAGGGCCCAAGGAAAAAGTCGATGATTTCGAACTCTTTAATGGGAAGAGAGAACAGGTAGATGCTTTCGAGTTTGTCGATCTTTCCCTCACGAACCAGACGGCCGAGTTTGGTTACAGGTACCCATTCCTTCTGGTCTTCCTTTCCACGTCCACGGCCGCGACCACGACCGCGTCCACGGCCACGGGGACCACCACGGCCTCTATCGCCACCACGGGAACCAAAACCACCGCGGAAACCGCCACGTCCACCGGCTGGAGCTGCGTCCGCCATTCTGTTAAATAAATTAATGAACACATTATAAACATGTACTTTTCAGAGCATATTAATATACTAATTGTAGAAATCAGACGCGTTAAGGCCATCACTGTGTAAACACTATGGTAGATACCACGAATGAAATGAATTTTAGGTTTCATCATGAAAGCACCACGTGGTGGTAACTCGTTATCTTTACATTAACGAAAAGGTTATAGCAACTTATCTTATACTACTAGAACTATATATTACTAAAGCGTTAGTCAATCAGCACAATCCATAATTCAACAAAAACAAAAAATAAGTATTTAAAATACAATAAAGTCTAACACTTACGTTGAACTGTGAGCGCAATGGGAGTCAAACACAAAATGGCCGATCTAAAAATTTTGAGGTTTGTTGACGGGTGCAGAGGTGGGGATCTTTGTATATGAAACCAGGGGTTTTAAGATCTCTCAGAAAATGCTTACATAATCATGTTATAAGAGTGGTTAAAAGTACCTACTAGACATCTCACTATATTTACTTTTTATATTCACCTTTATACATTTCTGTAAATTATTCAAATGAAATTATGAATGTCACAACACTCACAACTAATCCCAGCAGATTTTATTTTAGTAAACTAGGTACTGTTTCGCCCTCTCAAAATTATCAATTGATTAGTATTCTAGTAAAAAAGTAAAAACATGGATATCTTCAACTCTCCTAAAACTTACTTAGTTTATATTTAGAGTATTTACACCCTTTTATACGATTAAACCCGGGCGGGTAAGCATATTGCATACATACACCTCTGCCTACGCTTTCGGATGCAGTTGCTGGCGTGATATTAATTAGGTACCTATGCATACAATTATTTTATCAGCAATCAAAATCAGAATAAAACTAGGTCAGGTATTTTATAATCGTTTAACATGTAATAGTAATAACTTCTGCTATTTCTCTAGTATTATCACGGACCACAAAAGGAAACGAGGATATGCCATGGCATGCTGCGCCATATTCTCCCGTTTTCGTTATCGCTATAACGGCTCCCATAAAGTTGGAATAGTGCGACGCGATTCTTCTAACGGCAGTGTTTGCTGCCTCTGAAGGTGATGCTCCTCTTCGCATTTCTTCAACTGCTAAGAAGCTAAAAATTAAATGATTGAATTATTGGAATAAATTAATTATTTTACATTCTAAAGATAATCATTCGTTAATGTGCCAACTACACTTTCACAGCAACGTGTGGCAATGTTGCAGGCTGCAACACGTTGCTGTGAAAAGCAAATATAATTTAACTTTTGTCACAACGAAAATATAGTAAAGGTTGAATAGTTCTGAGAAATAGTAGTAATAAAGGCAGGGCGAATTTTGTTTAATATTACCTCGGTAAAAATCGGAGCATAATATCACCGTCTCCCGTAGCCGCAGCGCCTCCAACAGCGTTGTCCGCATATGCACCCGCTCCTGGTATTGGGGAATCACCAATTCTTCTGTGAATATAATGTTAATAATATATTAGGTACCTATCGGTATCTTTTTTCTATTGTTTAAAGGCATTTAGACATTTTCATATCTTTGTTACACGAACATGTAAATAAAACCTTAGGTAGGTACAATGGTAGGGGAATAACGATCTTGTGTTCTACAATCTGAAAAAGTTTTTTTTCGCAATGTTACGTAGGACTTTAAATTCCTTTAATGAGTTATTATATTTTTTTACCCAGGTATTTTATATTTAGCTCCATTAGTAGAAGTACCGGCCGCTATATCACCATTTTCATCTATAGCAATCATTCCAATTGTATCATGGTTGTATCTGTTTATTATCATCTGTACTTCTGGTTCTAAATCCATAGAACTTGACCTAAGTTCACGATATGGACCGCAGTGCTGCGTCGGATCTGGCTTGACATTCTGAGATTAGATAAAAGCGACATTATTATATTTATCTTGGAAAACACTTGAAAATAAAATTTATCTGCCTCCATAGCTTGAATAATACTCAAATTCAAGTTCAGCTGTTAAAAAGTACTAACACTACACATGCCTCTGGTGCAATCTGGTATGTTGTGAAATAACCATTCTAGTTCAGCAGTGATCGGCTAATCATATCATTGCATAAACTAGATAAGAAGATAGACATTTGAAATGAGAGTTCACTTAATAACGATAAAATATGTGGAATATTATTTTAAGAGTCACACTGCTAGAACATACATGCCTCTTTCTAATATTACAGTTACATGTTATTCGTACCATCCAAAAATTTGGTTGACAATTGTTCTCTTCATGCCATTTAGTCCATAATCCCTTTGATTCGGGAGTAGTCAGAGATTCTTCTTTGAAGCCCATTTGGACCGCAAACTGCGTTGCTAACTCACCCACTAAGAACGAGTGTTTGGTATGATCTAACACACGCCTAGCAACAGATATAACGCTTTTTATTCTACGCAGAGCACCAACCGCCCCAACATTCATGGTTTTCCTAAAAAAATAAGCTTATTATTTCAATTTTTTCAGTCTATGTGTGAGTTCCTTATGTGATTAGGCCTTTGTAAAACACATACTTGTTACCATAATATAAGATAAGCTCTTTACTATATTTAAATAGAAAGTTAATGTGGAATAAATAGGTGGAGTCCCAAGCCACTGATGTGGCATCAATGAATTCAACACATCAGTCTAAAAAATATATATTGAGCTCCTTTTGCATAAAGCCATTAAATAATAAATACATTATATAGATAATCTATTATGTACTATAATCTATATTTTTTTAATTTAAATACCCATCCATTATAAGAGCATCCAATGTTGTTTCACTATTTTCATCGGGGCTCCCCCCATAGCCCACAGTTCCGTCACATTGTAAAGCCTCACATACAGAAGCTCCTTGCTCAACAGCATCTAAGGCTACACCACCGTCCTTTAAGACATCCCAAGCTGTAATAAATGATATACCTATTAAAACGATTGAAATGTTTATCCCACTTACAATCCAGCCTCATTATTGTAAAGTAAATCATTTATTGAATTAATCAGGTTACGACGAAGAAATACAATAATAAAATACTTTCTGAGAAATAAACATTTCTTACCCTTCACTGTAGCATTATAAAACCCCCAAGTCGTTATTACTATCGGCACATTAGGGTCACTCCTTATTACATTAATTGTTAAACATAAACCGAATAATAACGGTTTAATCATTTTTAAATGTAATCTTTACAAAACAGTTTAAATAACGTGAGCAGTGCAGTGTACAACTGTACACACCAAACATTGATATAGAAGTAATGTTGATTGTTGATAGCCGGTTGTCATCGCTGTTGTGACTTTTGATAACAAATGTCACTTGTTTGTATGTACCTATGTCAGTGTAGATAAAGGCCTTTTGAGGATTTTTTTTTGTAAAATGAAAATATCCTGAAACTACATTCTACAACAACACCTCTAAATACATTCACAATATAATGTAGATTTTATATACCTATGAATAATAATAGGATATCTTTCGATTTACTTCGCGGACATTTTACAGGTAAGTTCGGGATTACAAAATACATCTTTTAGTTTTGTGCGAGAGCTGATTGAGGTATTAAATCTTGAACGAGCACAGTATAGTAATCTGAGTGAGGACAGTGAGAGAAATAGCTGCTGTTAAATAAATAAGTCAGAGACGAGCGATGTTGACAAAACCATGTAAAAAATGCCGCTCAGGGAGGGAAGGAGTGAACCGGACCAACCAATTACAACTTACTGTGATAAATATCTGTCTTCTGATTGGCTACAAGTTGATTCTGAAAATAAATCTTAGATCACGTCTTGACGTATGTCCATACCATTGTCATCTTACAAGTTACAAAACTGACAGTTTTCCTTGAAACTGAAGCGGAAAGAGTCTTGATGAAATTTCATTAAAATTTGTTAAGGATACTTCTTATTAAATTTTGTTACACGAAGTCATAAAATTAAATTTAAAAGTAAAACTAATATGGCCTTAGCTCTAGATTCATTTTGTCGAGAATTGCCGAAAGTTGTAAGTATGCTAACTTTATTTTCTAAAACGACTAAGCTCATACCTTATTTTATTCTTAAGTTTTTTTTTATTTTTAGGAGTTACACGCTCATCTCAATGGATCCCTGAGTCGTGATACAATGTTACAATTAAAAAGATTCCACGCGGACTCCGGTCTTGCGGACCAAACGAATGCTTTCTTTGACGAATTTCAAGTTGGTGCCGGCGATACGAGGAAATTATCTGAGTGAGTACATAGATAGTACAAACAGAATTATAGAATACAATATTATCCTCAACGAGCCTTAATTTGCTGTCTTGTTTTTCGCTCAATTTAGCGGTGACTAACATTATTATGTATTCTTATCTAAATGTTTAATAAATTAATTAATAGCACTGTGAGAGGATACACTATATGACCTATAGTAATAATACTAGATGTAGGTAAGATTGTATTTAAATTGCATGAGTTATATTTGATTATAATGTGGAATGTGCTTCCAAGCATACTTTAAAATGTATTTTTTAATTACAGCTGTTTCCAAGTATTTAGTATTGCACATACCCTAACAAGTACTCCAGAAACCCTCGCCTTGGCCACAACTTTGACTCTTCAGGACTTTCAGGATGATGGTTGTTGTTACCTAGAACTTAGGAGCACTCCACGAGATACTCCGCACATGACCAAAGTATCATACATTGAGACCATTATTCAGACTATACAGTACGTATTTCTCAAAATTTCACACTTTTTAAGCTATGTGTAAAAAAGAGAATAGATTAAAGGCCCTACTGCTGGGTAAGGATCTCCACCCGGCCTCCCTGCCTACCATTGTGGAAAATTGCAGAATGGAGACGTTGCATACCTTCAAGAGCTGTTCCAAAGAACTACCAGGTGTGCAAGGTCAAGATAAAAGAATAACATTGTTTTCCTTCACCATTAGAACAAGAGATAAATATTTCTGATACACACATAATTTATATACTGAAAATATGTTGGTGCATTGCCTGGGGTACAAACCCTCAAACACTTGAGTAGGTAGCCCATGCTTAAACATCTCAGCTTTAACTGCAGCTGTAAAATTATATGTAAGCATGATTAAATAATACTGTTTGTTTATATTTTTTTATACATATTATTTCAGGAAGTCTTCTCGTCACCTCACAATGATTACTCGACTTATAGTTTCTATCAATAGAAACTCAACATGTTCAGAGATTGATGAAATTACTAACTTAGCCATACAATATTATAAAAATTACCCTGATATTGTTGTGGGACTGGAAATAAGTGGTGATCCAACTGTTGGCAGTTTTCAGACGTTTGTGCCTGCATTAAATAAAGCTAGAGCAGCAGGTCTGAAGGTAAGGAGTATACATATTTAATTTAATAATTACCGAGATGTAGATTAATCTTAGCACTGCCTGATTAATTGTTGGACAAGTTTGGATTTCGATTAAGCAAAAAAAGTAAAGTTTTTCTTTAGCAATGAGACTAACTTATAGAGAAATTCGAAAAGTAATAATTGTGGCTTTAATTTTGAACCACCAATCACAGGCATGGAATGTGTGGTGTTTCATAGAGAATATAAAAAAATTGCTACTATTTTTGTGACAGTGGCTGAACCATAATTTGCTTTGTACAGTTAATAATATTGATACTACTAAGTACTTATGATGTACTTACAGTGATGAATTAAACAGGTTATCTACAGATTAGGTATTTTCTCATTTTCAGATTTCATTACATTGTGGTGAGGTTTGCAACCCACAAGAGGTGATGGACATGCTCAAATTCAAACCTGATAGAATTGGCCATGGTATCTGCATACATCCTAATTATGGAGGGACTGATGAAACATGGGCAAAACTGTGTGAATTAAAAATACCTGTTGGTGAGTCCATTTTTAGAAGACATTTCGTGTGCCAAAATTTCTTTCTCATAAAGAAATTCTCATCAAAATTTTACCCATATTAAAATCCTATGATTTTGACATCGGCATTTCTGTGACTCAAACTCATACAAAGCTAACAAAAATTAAAGGCGCAAATAATACTCTGGAAACTTTTAACGGTTGATGCCGATATAAGATATGGCGTCAACATGTGAAGATTGTTGGGACCACACTAGCGCCTGAACCATTAAGTTAATCAGTTCATATTTGACTTTGATTTAATTTTTACAGAAGTATGTCTGACAAGTAATGTGAATACTAAATCAAGTCCAGATTATGACTCTCATCACTTCAAACACCTCTATGAAGCTGAAATTCCTGTTATTATATGTGTAAGCATAAGTTTGATTTCACATATTGTAGTAAAAAATGGATAGAAAGACAAACAGATTGATAATCGATTTTACAGATAATATTTTTCGCCTGACCATGAAGTCCTAGATTTGACATCGGGGTTGGGAAATTACAATTGGTCTTTCTAATTTACTTATATTTTTCTCAATAATAGGCCGGAATAATGTGCCCGGTTTACAACAATGGGCTAACCCTTAATTACATGTGACTAAATTGCTAATAGGGAATATTGGATGTTTAGAATACGTTCTGCCTACGCCTTTTTAAAAGAAACTGTTACCTTTACCTATGAAATCATGTTGTTCTTGAAATCCAAACAAACAATATAAGGATTATTACAGTTTTACTATTACATTGTATTTTGATTAAATTTTATAGAGACATTTTCCTTGTGAGCATTGAATAGTGTACTCTTAGAAATTATTTATAATTAATTTGTTCTCGTTTTTATATTACAGACAGATGACAAGGGAGTATTCTCAACTTCTTTGTCTCAAGAGTACCGGATTTGTGCTGAGACATTTAACCTGACTCCTTCAAAATTAGCAAGACTTTCGTTAAATGCGTGTCAGTACATATTCGCCGATGATACTCGTAAAATGCTTAACGATAAGCTGCTCAATTTTATTAATAAAAATGCTTTATAATATTTTTATTTGTAATAGTTAAGTTATTGAGAGAGTACAGGGTAAAAAAATGTTGATTTCATTGTTTCATTTTGCAAGCCGTTAATATTTAAATAGAACATTTAAATAAATATTAAATAAATAGATAGTTCAGTTTATATTTAGTTTTATTGACACATTTCCTACTATTTATAATCCTTTGAGGTAAGCTCGAACGCTAAATCCAGAAAGGTACAGACTGTTAGTAATTTGAGCATGCTGCCGTGTTTGTCCTGATCTAGCAGACCCACAGGCAGGTTGGGTAAATAGGTATTAGTCAGCTCTGTTCAATCTGTAAATGAACAATAATTTAATGACGTGGCTCGTTTATTTCAAACACTAATATAGGTAATTGAATTTATTGAAATTCAAGGAGACATGCACTTCCGCCAAGGCGAACTCAAAAGCCCTATATTCATTATTTAAAATCCTTAAAAAACGCTGAATAGGCGTTCCATTCCATATCACCTAATAAATATTTATTATAACAATGTTTGTTGATAATTCTTCATTTATTCATAGATATTTATATTTTCTGCAAAAATTTAAATATTTGAAGCTAAAGAAATAATATATATAAACAAATTTGAATATTTTTGTGATTCCTTACATAATAACGTCAACGTACTTTGGAATGTTTTTTCGAATAAAATTTCGTCGTCTTGACGTTTGACAGAAAGCATACTTAACCTCAAATTAAATGTGAAGTAGTTCACAAAAATTTAACAAAGTAAAGAAAGCAATTGGGTTAAACTTTAGCCATGGGTGATCTTTCAGACTATGCAAGCCCAAAAGGAGCAGACTCGGAATTGCAAGATTTCCTTGTCGCTGAAAAACAAAAGGCTCAATTTCATGCTCAGGTAAATATACTTCAACATTTCGATCTTGTATGTAATCATTGCATCATTATATTTTGTGTATATTTCAAGTTCATTATAAAAAATCATTAAATAATATTGAGATAGATACCTGAACATTTTTTATGTGACAACTTTATTGTCTTTGTCTATTTTAATTTAAGTGTCATATCATATCACAAATGCATTATTTTGAATTCAGGAATTTAGGAATTATATCTATATTAAATTTCAGATTCACGAATTCAACGATTTCTGCTGGGATAAATGTGTCGACAAGCCTGGAGCAAAACTAGATTCTCGCACAGAGACCTGTATCACCAACTGTGTGGAAAGATTTATTGATGTATCTCTGTTGATCACAAACAGGTTTGCACAGATGTTAGAGAAAGGAGGCGGAATGCATTGAATTTCATTATAATATATTGTTATCAAACCTATGTATGGTTTATGTGTAGCTCAGTCAATGTAAGGAACTGTATTGTGCATTTTTTTTGGTTGAAGATTTGTTGAAAAGTGCATTTTGTTAAGTAGCTGGCCACAGTTGTTTATTATACCAAAAATGTACACTTACCTATAAATTGTTAATGAATAAATGACATAATAAACTTAGGTATTTTGAATGTTTTTTATTTGTTGTATTTTACAGATCAGTTCCAATGTTTTATTTTCCTAACTGAAATAGGATCAACATAATTTCTCAAACGATAGTCATTTAAAAGCCAATATTATAATAGTCTATTATTCTCGCTGTAACGGTTGTGTTTTTGCATCTCTAATAAAGTAAATAAAGTGTTTGTTGTTGTATTAGACTAGAAGCAAAGTTATTTCAAAGATGCTGATGGTGATCGATTTATCTTCCAACACGTCCAAGCTTAGTATCTGTGCGTGGATCAGCAGTAACAGTTTGAACTGCCACCAAAGCTTCATTGATCTTAGTCTGCAAATCTCTGAGGTCTTGAACGAACAGAAGCTTCAGTACATCAGCAGGTTGCTGGATGAGGTTCATGTCAGTTTTAGGAGGATCTGGATGTGGATTGGTTTTAAGAATCTTTGTTAATGCTGACAGTCTGAATTTTGGGTCTGGATGTGGTCCAACTCCAGCAAGTGTTGATACTCTTTCCACACCTGCTTTGAATGCTGGACTTGTAACTGTAATAAAAAGGTGCAGTTGTACACTGGTATTAAAACTAAAAAGTCCTATTCCAAAAACAAAGTTAAGAACCTAGTTGTGTTGGTGTGAAAATAAATTGACTGTTCAATTCATAAACAGTGGGTACTTTTAGAATACTATGATGCATAAAAAATATTTTATTACGTTTAAATTGTCCTAAATTATTTTTGTTGTAAAAAAACTTGACGGAATATTCACTATAAATATTATAATCCATGCAGTTTAGCCTTTGACCATACATTTATACTTACAATCAAGATTGTCCAGAGGATTTGAAGATACCACATTTGGTGCAGCTTGTTTTGGCTGTTCCACTTTAGCATTCTTGTATTTTTCAACTGAAATCAATTATTTATTCATTACATTTTATTCATACATCAAAATATATTAACAAGTCAGATTATACAAAATATTATGTTTGGGTAGACTACTTCTCTAACTAACCCTGTCAAACCAGACAATATAAATAATTTAAGCCTGAAATTATTGTGCAATCATAAACAGCAATACCTACACTAAGGGGATTAATGGATACTGTATACAGGAATAACATGTAATTTACTGTGAGTAATACGAAAATTGTACATACCATTATCTGCATACTCCAATCTCACGGCATACGACAACAACCAATTCAACTGTTCATTCGGACTGCCTTCAGACGCCGGACTCACTAGGTCCTTCTGATAATTATTGTAAGCTTCCTTCCATGCATCATTGTCAATGTTTCTTAGACCTTCTCGTTCTTCAATTTTGTAGTGTCTAATTTTCTGATCTTCTAGCCACAAGACGACACTTCTGTATTCTTTTTCATCTAAAAAATAAAGACTTATCATAAAGAACGTCGCGTAGGGTGATACCTGTTAATGCTAGTTATTTTACAAGTTTTTCTACGATATTTACCTTCGCAATTGAAGTTTTCTGGATTGGGATGCCCCAAAGCAGTTAGTTTAAGTTTAAAGATATTACTCATAGTACAATATTAATGCAATTCGATGAGGTTTGCTAATAATTAATAACCTCTAGCCCCTCTACGTACGAGTCAATATATGTCAGACAGAAATGGGCAAGACTCAAACAATATCTGAATTCTGATGTCAATGCTGTCATTAGTGTCACAGACTGTGAAAGTCGTTTTATTATAATCTCAAAAGTTGACTTGTCGGCTATGTGAGCAGAGCAGCACTTTTGAAGCTTGTAGTAAATTTCAAGACGTCTCAAGCTCATTAATATTTTTTTAAATTTAATTATCAATTTAAAATACTCTATTTTAACCATTCATATTACTCACTGACTGTTTTGGTCCGTTAAGTAGGTACTGCTCAATATAATGTATATAGATAGGTACCGGCATACAAGTAATTTAAGAAAACATACGTACTGCTTTCCTTAAAAAAATAACAAAGCTTTTAATAGCTTAGCCCCGGCTTCGTGATAGTGATATGATTTTGACATAAACAATAACAATAGGTACCTACCTACCGTACTTAGTTATTACTGACATTGACATTTGTACCAGTTGTACCTAGCTACACTGTATGTATAGTGTATTGTGAAATGTGTAGCGATAAGCAGATAGGCTGATAAAAGAGTGACAGTAGTTAGCGATAAGCACGCGATTCTGAATACGATTTATTTATGAGCGTAAGAGTTTAACATTCTAATCTTGTGATGAATACTGACACAGGTACAAGCAATTAAGTGTTTACCTAAAATTAAAAATAATGAAATAAAACTGAATGTCACGGTCTATGACGTGGTCTTTTTTTATTTTGTGTGAAATTTTTGATACGCTTATGAGTTGAGTGCATACGCGTTAAGAAAATCAGCGGTAATCATGTCGTGGATAAAAGAGAACTGCGTTTCTTTCTTCCAATTGTTTTGTATTAAAGTTGTGAAGACTGGTCGTATTCCTCAACATATAGCGTTTATTATGGATGGAAACCGTCGCTACGCCAAGAAAAACAGTGTTGACACTAGCGCTGGACATTATAAAGGATTTGATAAATTATCTGAAACTTTAAAGGTTAGTTGTCAATATTCACAAAGTATTTGTAGGAAACATTCTTGAGTATCAATCAATTTTTACAACAATATCCTTTTAATAATTATATTTAGATTCAGTCATTAAGCTAAGTGCAACATACTTACTTACACTTGAATTTTTATTTTATTTGACTTTTTTTCAGTGGTGTTTAGACCTCGGAGTTCCTGAAGTTACAGTGTATGCATTTAGCATAGAGAACTTTAAACGCAGCAAGGAAGAAGTGGATGCCCTTATGGATTTAGCTAGAGACAAGTTCCAGAGACTGCTAGATGAAATGTATGATTTTTTTATTGCTACTCGTTTTTTCTGATATTTAATATTATTTTATTTTTATGTTTAATCAATGTTTAGGCCAACTTACATCAATACTAGATGAAAATGTAAATTTTTCAGTGGTCCTGTTATTGAGGTGCCCTTATTACATGCTCATGATATTATCAATAATTTCAAAACTATTTCCTAGATATCAATACTGTTAAAATTGTATTTGATAAGTGTTATATTTTAAAGATTACTGATGTGTAAATGAATGAAATTTTTTATTGACCTCTATTTTTGTTCTCAACAGTAATTCCCGATTGCAATCAATTTGTTGTTTTCAGGGATCACATAAATGAATGGGGAGTGAGAGTACATATTGCTGGTCGTCTATCTCTACTACCTGAGGACTGTAGAGCTTTGGCCTCCAGAGCAATGCTTGCAACGAGGCATAATAATAAACTGAGACTAAACATTGCTTATGCATACACAGGTGACTACTTTTCTTAAACATTTCAGAATTGTTCTTTTAGTGGACTAACTACAAGAAAATATTTTTATATGTTGTGTTTTTATGATACTGAAATGATATGTCATTGTGTGAATAATGAGCAGTGATAGCCAAGCGCTACAAGTTGGAACCTCCCACATAAGTGGTTGACCGTTCCAACGCTAGGCAAGACACCAATGAGTTTTCAAAGTTATGTGTTTATTCGAAATAATTATCCCTTGCTTCAAAGGTGAAGGAAAACATTGTGATGAAACCTTTTATGCCTGAGAGTTCTTTGGAACAGTCTTTCCAGAAGATTCTTGCCTGGCTGTTGATCATTAATGGAATAAATTTATTTTTATTTTAAAGCAATATGCCCACAATATTAAACTAAATATTGTATAACAATAATATTTTAAAAAATTGGTTTTTTACCTTATATGTTTACCCAAAATTTTGATCAGGTTACACTGATCATGGTCATGGGCTCTGATATTTTATATAACCTTTAAAAATGTTGTGTGATGTGCTGTAACAAGAGATTTTTTATAAAGATAGTACCTAGTGGCATTCTGTGGTCACTGCTTAGCCCTATAGGTAAAAACGTGATTCAGTTTCAGTTCAGTCTGATCATGAAGTAGTTTATATACCTATCGTCATTACCCCCCCCCCCCACGGAAATCTTGAACCCCTTAAAAATATGTATGTATGTGATGAAAAATTAGTTTAGAAAACTATTTACAGGAAGAGATGAAATCAGTCGTGCAGCATCACATATAGTAGATGGCGTGAAAAATAATGAACTTACACCTCAGGACATTGATGAACAACTTGTGTCACAAACCTTGGAGCTTGGAGAAGCTGAACTGCTTGTCCGAACCTCTGGCGAAGTCCGGCTCTCCGATTTTATGTTATGGCAGGTAAGTTAACTATCATGAAAACAGTTTGCTATCTCAACATATTTCCTGCTGTGTTGTCTTATATTTATACTAGCCGACCCGCGCAACTTCGCTTGCGTCACATAAGAGATACCGTGATGATATATAGCCTATAGCCTTCCTCGATAAATGGACTATCTAACACTGAAAGAATTTTTCAAATTGGACCAGTAGTTCCTGAGATCAGCGCGTTCAAACAAACAAACAAACAAACTCTTCAGCTTTATAATATTAGTATAGATTATTTTGTCAGAAAATATTATTATTAAGTATACGTAAATTTTATTTATTGCTTTATTTATTTATATGCCAGTTTTCTTGAAAGAAAGCATAAGGACAGTTGACCTCCTCCATATTTTGATTTACGAAGGAAATGAAATAAAAATCTTTTGTACGAATTCATCTTCTAAAAAATACTCATAGGTTCTCTCCACAGGGACCGATGGTTTATGTTTCACAAAGCAAAAACTATGTCTGTAAGTACTAATCAAGAATATTAATTTCAGGTTTCCAACACAGTATTGTATTTCTCAGATGTTTTATGGCCAGAGTTTACTATTTGGAATCTTCTAGCAGCAATCATTCACTTCCAAAGATATTCTCCGCCTCGGAAAGAGGAACAGCCTATAAGTGATACGAAAAAGCTTTTTTTGAACAAATTGGAGGATCAAAGAAGACAAAAATTGGAGAAATTTATTAGTTGTTAGCTAAATGAAGCTATGCTGTTATACTTATTATTGTATTTATTGTATTACGTTGTTTTTGTGGATATTGGTGTATAAATAAAAGTCATAATAAATTATAAAGAAAGTATTACTACTATTTGTTGGTGTATTATTGCATTACCTATAGATTACTTGATACTAAATACATATTACTTTTATAAGTGAAATGAAGATTCATTTTCCCTTGATGGTGTATTTGGAATAAGTTTTAGTAGGATCATAAGGTTCCCATCTTGATGCTGGAAATATGTGTTTGTTTCTTTCATACCAGGATCTGCAAGTAAATTGTTACTAATTAGTATTCTTGGCCTAAACAAAGAGAAGCGATTATATTTTGTTAATCTATGTTCTAAAATAAATTATGAAATTTTAGGTACATTACATGATTTTATATTTACCATAGGCGAATTGGATACTTATTATATAAATTAGAAAATATTAAATAATAATATAGATAGGGCGTATCAAGCTAAAACTTTACGAATAAAAGTGGTTAAGGTATTTTTTACAAATAACTGTTTAAACCGGGCGAACCCAGGGGCGGGCAGCTAGTAAAGTAATATAAACCTACCTCAATAATACTTTTCCAGCATGTGAATCCTGTTTCTCTTGTGTAGCATCATTAACAAGTCTGACATCATCAGATGCATCAAACTGGAACAGTGGTCCACTTTTGCCTCTTGCCTAGTAATAAAAAAGTCACTATGAGAAGTAAATAAAATAAATCATTAGCCAAGCCTTTCTTCAAAACTATGTTGAGTAGGCTTCCAGTCTCACCGGATGCAGCTGAATATCAGTATTTTTACATGGAGCGACTAATGTGTATAAGATCGTCACCCATCCAAAGAACTACCCCGGCAAGTGTAACTTAACGTCAGACATCGATCCGCGCGGGCTTTTATTAATTAAAATAAAAAATAATTATAGATAATTAATCATAACTGTTATTAATTTATGGCTGAATTCACTTCCTTGACTTTAAGTTCTTTCTGCATACTCTACAAGGGCCCTTTTTGTTCTTGGACCCTAAAGAAATCAAGGCCAATTTTAATTTGTTTGTTTGTTTAATTCATGTTAAGAAGGCAGGGTGCCCCACGCAGACACTTGTTCCACAGTTCATAAAAAACCATGAAACAGTTAAGCGCAATTCACACAGAAAGCGCGCGCGAATCGGGACAGAAGTAGGGTTGTCAGATGGCTGGGATTTTCGGGATTGTCCCGGAATTTTGCGTGTTGTCCTGTATCCCGTAATTTTACTTTGTTGTCCCGGAATGAACAAAATACTTGTTTTACTAAACTATCGTAGTTTAAGTAGCTACGATTTATTTGATATGGATGTTTATATATAGAAAACTATGAAATGAGGAAAGCTTGACATACCTTGGTAACAATGAAATCATAAAATGTGTAATGGTGTGGCAATATGAGATCTTCCTTGACATACATCAGTTGGTCAGCAGAAACAGTCTTCAGTTCACTAAACTCAGGTCGTAGTGTATCCAAGCATCTTTGCAAGAATTGATATATGGAGTTTCCTGTAATAGGAATATTTTTATGAATCAACATTAATTAATCCCATTACCTGTCCTAATGACTTAGTCCACCACTGGTTTGAGACTTTTTATATAACAAAAAATCTATCTATTATTAGCCTGCTACTTTGTCCAAGATGTAAAGATTTTCTGGGGTAAAAAGTATCCATTGGGTTAAATATAAGCCATCAGTGTACTTAGTAGGTAGTAAGTTACATTTTTAAGTGAAAGAGTAACAAACATACATCTATCCATACAATTAAACTTTTGCAGTTATAATATTAGTAGGAAGGATTGGTTAGCATCATGCGCAAGTTACACTGGCCATTTTGGTTCATTGCATGATCCTTAAATTTCTATGAAATATAATCAGAAGTTAATACAAAATTAACAAGTCTAAATCTAAATAATTTATATATTACTCAAAGGTATAAACTGTATCAACGCACAGCCCAAACCACTGGACTCAGGATTAGGCTGAAATTTTGATCAATTCTACCCCCAAGGGAATAAAATTGGGGATGAAAGTTTGTACGAAAATTCTGTCTTAAGCCAACTACGTGGTCACAGGCACAAGTTGTAAATAAAACATAATTTAGTAATTACCTTTTTTTAAGGTAACATTTCTTCTGTGACCGGAGCCATCCCAGTAGCTGAAAGTGACGGTAATGGGTTCATCTTTAAGGCTTGCTTGTGTCATAACCCATTCAAGCCTTAATTCTTCACGTAATTTAAGATCAGCCTCCTCTCTTTCTCTGTCTGGTAGAAATGATGTGTCCACGTCTGGATTCTTTTTAATTTTTTTGAATGACTGTAACAGATTATACAATGATAGCTTTTGTTCAATTCAGTATTAGTTGTATTATATTCAGGTGGCGAATCGAATGTTAGTAATGGTAATCAAAGACCACACTTTTCTATCTGCCAATACAATCTTTATGTGAAAAAATAGAAAAAAAGAATGGTTTTTCTACATAAGAAAGTAAGATCATATAAGTTACGAGATGGTTTTTTTTAAAGATAAACATCAATTAAAACAGTTTTATGACAATCCAATAACTAAAGATACATTATTCATACATTTATAAAACAAAGGCCACTGTGCATTCAAATTTGTGTATTCGCAATGTGGTATTTAAACAATAGACAGAGTGATTTTCCTATCCACTAAAGATAGGAAAACCACTATATCAATAAGTCTACAATCAAACCATATAAGACGCAAAAAATATATTGTGCCTACAGTTTCACGACAATGCAATCAATACATTTATGACTTTTGACGCTTGAATGGCCTGTAAACGATTTACTCACCGGTTCCTCTTTGTCCCTCCAGTTCTTGTCTGGCTTCTCATCTGCTGACGACACTTCATCCTCTACCTCATCTTCTTCTTCTTCCTCGTTCATATCAAATGATAATGCTTGAATCTGAAAGATAAAGACATCAACAATATTATTCAACTAGCTGTATGTTAAATCAAGCTCAGATTTATAAATGTTGATGCAGAGCATTAAAATATACTAGTTCAGGTTTAGATCACTTGCATAGTGTATTAAGATTCCATATAAATATAAGTACCTACCTACCTCGAAAATAGTGAAGGTAATTAATAGAATATAATACCTGTCTCTTTTGTTTATTCTTCTGTGCCTGTTTTGCTTCAATCTCTTTTTGACGTTCCTTCTCTTTTTCTGCTTTTTTCTGTGCCAGTTTCTTCTCTCTTTCCCGTACAATGTGTTCTTGCTTAGCCTTCATCTCATCTAGAGTAACAAGACCAATGGTCGAACTCTTCAATTGCTGTTCCACAGCATCATAGTGGGTCGCAAACTTGTTCTCTATGTTGTCTATCTTCAGATTTTCCTCTATTTTCTTCTTACGAAGCTCTATTTCTTGCTGAGATTTCTCCCTCTTCTTCATCAGGTGCATGGCTCTGCCCGCCTCTGATGCTGCACCTTTGTAGTGCGCCATGATTTGATTATTTCTCCAACGGACTGTTCAGGAAAGATACAACTATAGAATATCCTGAATAATGAAACAATCAATAAATTAAGAATTCCAGAAACATCAACAGGACAACTTCAGTTTCATAATATTATGACAACATTGACAACTGATAGTCTGCCAAGTCTAGTGTCATACGCACATCCAATCAATGAGGTGAAAGTGATGTGACATCTATTAGTATGTTTTTCTTGGTTATTTATCGGAAAATTAAACTTGAAATTATAAAAGTGATAATATCAAAAAAATACTTAACAACGGTAAGACCATCTACAACTAGTGAGAACTAAAATATTACCTACGTAATCGTAAAGATGCCACTTCACCAATTTTTGTAAAATAATTATGATAGGAATAGTGTAAAGTAAATTCTAAGTTCCCGAATTGTATACTGGCAACTATTAACATTTATACGTCATTCATCGCAATCACTGGCAATCAGTTTCATGGTTTCAGTTGACACAGGTTCTTAGTGCTAGATCACAGAGCCGTAAAACGGAATAACAAAAAAAAAAAAATTCAGTTGACAGTTCATTCATTCATTCACACAGGTGTCGGTATCCAGCGCGGGATAGATGAGATTTTATTTACCGGTCATAACTAATCTCGTATTTTGCGTAACAATTTATTAAAACCACGACAATGGACGAAACTCTGCTATTACCCTCGCCTAATTGGTTTTTAGTATCTAATTTAGCTGTAAGTACAGACGGGTGGATTATTTATGGAGGCCCAAGTAAAAGTATTTGTGTTATGGAGCCGCTTAACCACGAAGGTAGGGTGATCTCAGGAAATCAGACCTATAAAGCCCACGTCGCCCCACGGAGCCATTACGAAAAGTAAGACATCAATCTCCACGCTACTCGATCTAAAAGCTATTAACTGGACATAGAAATGTAAAGTTCTTTTTAATTTACAGAGTACTAAGTGTAGATGTATCAGCAGAATTTCCTGTGAAAAGGAACTTCATAAGTGGTAGCGCCGATGGTACCGTCAAACAATGGATTATGGAGAAATTAAATAGGACGTATAGGATTAAAAGCACTCATACCCATGAGGTGCATTACAATGAAAAGGAGGTAACAAAAAGTACAATATATTTAAAGTTATTATCCTATCTTATCTTGGGGGTGGGGGTGCCGGCTAATATCTGGCTAACACTACAACCACTATTGATCCTTTACTACTTTAGATTTTTGGGGGGCAGAACAGAACTTATCAGTTTTGTATTGCTCTCCATCGGTAGTAGCCTTTAATCTTCTAGTTTGGGGTATACCATCCTAGTAAATCCATTATTTTCTTTCCTAAAGGCTCACATTTACACAAAACATGCTTCATGGTTTACATGCATATATTTAAAGTTACTAGATAATGAAATTGGTGGCTACGCACTCTTAGATGTGTGTAATGTTAACACTTCTTTTCATATTAATTATAAAAAGAATTTATATTAAATAAAGATTAATCACTGGAATGTATGTACTTATTATTATGAACATATTAGTTAAGGTTAACTAAAGTAGGAAATTTTTACATCTTTGTAACTATCTGAACAAGGTTTGTATGACATTATTGGGATCGAAATTCTCATGGGAATGAAATCAACAGGATAAAATTGCACTTTACTTGGACGTAGTCATGCCTGTTTGCTAGATAATTGATGTATTATTGTAGCACACAAATGTTATGTTGTTATCTGCAATTGTATTGGTTATTATGTTTTTAGGAAATAATCGGAGTAGGTTATAGCACAGCAACTGTAGCCATAACGGTGGGCTGTTTTGGCAACATTGTGAAGTGGGACTTGATATCCAACGTCTGTAAAACATACAATAGGTTTATGGGTAACTTTAAACCAACATGTATGGCTTGTTCACCACATGTGCCCATGAATGTTGCCATTGGGACCAAACAGGGAGTCATCTTTGTGATGGATTTATCAGGTACTTGCAAACACAGTAATAAATTGTAATTTGTTATTTATGTATTGTATGTATTTCCTTATTTATGTTGAGTGACCTGTATAATGTATAATAAATATATATACATTATACAGGTCATTATGATATATTTATTTCAAATATTTTATATCTTGCATGCCTAAAATTTGTTTAAGACATTTATATAGGGAATGCAAAGTTCTGAACCCGTGCTTGGCTAGAGTGGTGGACTCAAGGCCTAAACCCTACCTGTTTGGGAGGAGATTCTTGCCCAGCAGTGGGACAGTAACGGGTTAAGAAAAAATCATATCACTACAATGTGGTTTCACTATGTTATGTTGATACAATTTTAATTTATATTAACTGAAGTATAACAAATTTCAGGCACTGGGAATACTGTATACAAGGTGAGAGGGCAAGATGATGAAATCACAAATGTTAGTTGGTGTCCTCAGTATGAGGTACTTGTAAACAAAACACTGAAGCAATCAGATCAAAGAGCTTCAGCTTCTAGCAGAATGGATGCTATCAAACAAGAGGGAGAGAAAATAGTTGAATTAGAACAATCTGGGGTAATCAAAAATCTTCCAGAAGATAGTTTTGATGAAACAGTAGTTGAGGAAGATGATACATTTGACATCTACAAAGATCATGAGGCTGATGAGTTTGGTCACAAGAAGTATGAACCAGAAGATATATTAGTTAAAGTGAAGGATGATAAACCTGCTGAGTTAGATTATTTAGCTGAATGCCTGAAGTTGAAGGACGAAATATTGAAACGGAAAAATCAAGATGAGTCATCAATAGCATCCCTAGTTGATGCCATGGATAAAACTCATGTAGATAAGTCCAGTGCTGACAGTGAACAGCCTGGAGGCAGTACTAGTAGACCAAAGTTAAAGGCCAGTAGGGAGTCCAAACATGTGGAAGCCAGTATGCATGTACAAAAACATCTCTTGGCTACTATTGGAAAATTTGGGTAATGTTGGGATTTTAATTTGATACAAGACCAGATAAGCAATAAGAATTGCAATTTTGTCACACGGACTTTTACAAACCTACAAACAATGCACACATAGGACAACCAGACCAGAAACAACGAATTATGTATCACACAAATATCTGTTCTCTGTGGGAATGGAATCCACGACCTGTCGACGTATTAGGTGTCAGATAGTAGTGGCGTGGCGAACACCAAACCACTGCGCCATAAAGACTGTTGATTTTTAACTTATAACAGTTATTTATTTATTTGGTTTTCCATTGATTTTCCAATACCACTATCTTAACAAAATCTCTGTAATACTTCTATAAATACAATAAATCGTTATATACTTTCTGCCCTTAAATTATTTGTATCATATTTTTAACAGTCTAGACTCTAGTAAAATAAAGGACTTTATTTATTTCAGTGGCGTGAGAGTATGGTCGAAGACTGGTAAATTGGTAGCTTCATGTTTAGTGCATGGTATTAATAGGCAGGCTAAAAATCAAAAACTTATGAGTTGGGCTACTTTATTGTGGTACAAACCTGATAGTCTGCTTATTGCCGATGGAAAGAGTCAATTAGTGGGATGCAACCCATTGAAGATTGACTGGTAAAGTATTTTTTAAACCTATGTATATTTTGCTATCATATCTGTCTTTATGGAGTGGTCAGTAGTGTATTTGTCTGATGATCATGTGTCTTTGGGTTTGATTCCAGGGCAAAGTTATTTTGGTTTTTTCTAATTTATATTAGAATATTTCTGAATGATAGCCAAGAGTTTAGTTCGACACTGACTCCTAAAATATTTTTTTTTTTTACCTTTTAGTTACAAGGAGATTTTGAAGGTGATTTTCTTCTTTTTGGATTAAAGGAAAGATTCAAAATGTCAAATTTGTATTCTTCTCACTAGAGAGATATATACAATTATACAGTGCGTAAGTTTTAAAAACAATATTTTACGTAGTTTGTTATTATTTTTGCAGTAAAAACAAATTGGAGTATAGTGTTCTTCACGCGCTGCACAAACGTGGGTTGTATGCTATAGTATCTGACGCTCCACGAGTGCAAAAGCCGTGCGACTCCCCTGAATCTCAGCATTGGACTGTTTACACCGCCTCACAAGATAGGAATATTATTAGATACTGTATGAAGACAAAAAGGAAGTTGGCGATACATAGTACCTGTGGAGGATATGTATATAACATTCAGTCCTGCCCATATGATGCTGGCAAGTAAGTATTAGCTTTGAGTTACATTTCCGTTGACATATTGTTTTGCTTTCATTTTCTCTCGTAATTACTTTGGTTGAAATATTTTATGAATAAAGTCATAAAAAAAAAATTATAAATTAATATAAGGTACTTGGGTCAAATATGGCCACATACCATTATTCCAAACTTCATTCACTTTACTCGACACTAGGCGACTAGCAGGCCCTGGGAGGTTGACAGGTACGCCGCTCGGATACATGCGATACTAACGATAATTTATTGTCGCGTTAAAATATTTCTTTTTTGGAATAATATGCTATGAGGCCATATTTTTTTTCATGGTGCAGGTTGTTTGCGACCACGACCAATGTTATCTTCGCCGAAACGGTAAAATGCGCGATCATGTTAATTTACTAAGCTACCTGGGTCAAATAGGGCCAGCCGAAAAATATGGCCATGGAAATATTAATTGTTGTATTCTAATAGCTAGGAAATTTACAATAAAATAATGACAAATGTATTGTATTGTAGAATAGCTATAGGTGTAGGAGACGGCGCAGTTCGAGTGTGGCAGTCGACGACATTGGCAGACGATGACACCAAGTTGTATATGGGCAGAGTGCAGCCGTACTGGCAGAATGTACAGGGCAAAGTGTTGACGGTGGCCTGGCACCCCACCAAGGAGAACTGCCTCGCCTACGGCACGGGGGAATCTAGGGTAATATACCTAAAAATATAGAATATTATACTAATATTATAAATGCGAAAGTTTGTGAGTATGTATGGATGTTTGTTACTCTTTCACGCAAATACTACTGAACCGATTACCGTGAAATTTGCTATGTAGGTAGCTGAAGGCCCAGAATAACACATTGGCTCTTTTTATCCCGGAATTACCGAGGGATCGGGATTTACATGGGAAAGGTTTCAACGCGGACGAAGTCGCGGGCGGCCTCTAGTATTCTATATATAACGTGCCCCTCCAATAGCTTATTTCCTTCAACGTATGGGTAGGTTAGGGGGTCCCTAGTCATGTAATATATAACAATTTGAATTATTATTATTCATTACCGAATTATTAACAATTAACTTTATTCACAAATTTTCACAGCCTGTACGTAAACAACTCGAGTAAAGTTCGTTCACCTGGCTCACGAGTCATATGATATTCGTATCAATGAAACTAAAATGAGAAAGAATGCTTCTACAATAAAACCTCTCTTTCCTTGCGACTCTGCTATTGGACGGGAGGCGCACGCTACGTTGCCGCTCCGTTTGATGTATTTTGATTGTTTATACAGAGTGATACTGTTTTGTTTACATATTATTATTTATTATTATTTAGTATGTGTGACATTTAAGTTTTTTCAATTAGCCAACAATGTAATTTTTTTGTTTGTTACATGTTTATTAAGCCCTAAACCCTACCCATAGGTTGAAGGAAATAAGCCATTGGAGCGGCACGTTGTATAACATCGGCCTTGCTCATTACCAAACTCCTGGTTATTATTGACAATATTTCACTTTTAATTAGAAAATATCGACCCTGGAATCAAAGTCCGATCTGGGGATACAAACCTGATGTTTTTGTACTATCGCGGCTCGTATAAGGCTCGTTACGCATATATTCGGTTCGGCGATAATCGACCTAGCAGGGCGGCAAAATCGAATATGTGTAGATCAGTGGTTCCCAACCAGTGGTTGCGAACCACAGGAAGTCAAAATAAGGTCCGCGAATGATTTTAAAATTTTTTTCGGGATGAATATTACACTTTATTTTTAATATACTAACATAGTGGTCCCAACTAACAAAAATAATATAAAAGTGGTCCCGGACTGAGAAAAGGTTGGGAACCCCTGGTGTAGATGAACCAGCCGAACGAGTGAATCGAGTCGGTTTTGTCGTTCGATAAATATTGCCGAACTGAATATGCATGGAGACTTCGCGAACTTCGAAAATTCGTCGGTCTAAACCCGAAGGCCTATTATGGTTCGTAAAACCGAAATTTCGTCAAATCTTTAAGGTGTTTGTTTATGTCCTTTTCCTTTTATACACGAGTATTTGATACGAGTAGGCAGTATCGGATAAGCACGCCTTCGTACCATAGTTCGACCGAATTTTTTTTACGGATAGAATTGTGATAAGAAACAAACGAAATCTAAACGAATATTCGTTTCCGATCATAGTGAGGCCTTCGTAATTTAGTCGAATCCGGGTGTTACGGCGCGCGTGTGCGTGTGCAGGTGGGGCTGCTGGACACCAGCGGGCGCGGCGAGCGGCCGGCGCGGGCGCTGGCGCCGGCGCTCAGCGGCGCCGTGTACTCGCTGTGCTGGGGCCCGCGCCTGGAGCTGTGGGCCGCCGCCGGCGCCCGCCTGCAGCGCTACTGCGCCGCGCGGCCCCATGCAGGTACGTCACTCTGTATGAATACTCGCTGTGCTGGGGCCCGCGCCTGGAGCTGTGGGCCGCCGCCGGCGCCCGCCTGCAGCGCTACTGCGCCGCGCGGCCCCATGCAGGTACGTCACTCTGTATGAATACTCGCTGTGCTGGGGCCCGCGCCTGGAGCTGTGGGCCGCCGCCGGCGCCCGCCTGCAGCGCTACTGCGCCGCGCGGCCCCATGCAGGTACGTCACTCTGTATGAATACTCGCTGTGCTGGGGCCCGCGCCTGGAGCTGTGGGCCGCCGCCGGCGCCCGCCTGCAGCGCTACTGCGCCGCGCGGCCCCATGCAGGTACGTCACTCTGTATGAATACTCGCTGTGCTGGGGCCCGCGCCTGGAGCTGTGGGCCGCCGCCGGCGCCCGCCTGCAGCGCTACTGCGCCGCGCGGCCCCATGCAGGTACGTCACTCTGTATGAATACTCGCTGTGCTGGGGCCCGCGCCTGGAGCTGTGGGCCGCCGCCGGCGCCCGCCTGCAGCGCTACTGCGCCGCGCGGCCCCATGCAGGTACGTCACTCTGTATGAATACTCGCTGTGCTGGGGCCCGCGCCTGGAGCTGTGGGCCGCCGCCGGCGCCCGCCTGCAGCGCTACTGCGCCGCGCGGCCCCATGCAGGTACGTCACTCTGTATGAATACTCGCTGTGCTGGGGCCCGCGCCTGGAGCTGTGGGCCGCCGCCGGCGCCCGCCTGCAGCGCTACTGCGCCGCGCGGCCCCATGCAGGTACGTCACTCTGTATGAATACTCGCTGTGCTGGGGCCCGCGCCTGGAGCTGTGGGCCGCCGCCGGCGCCCGCCTGCAGCGCTACTGCGCCGCGCGGCCCCATGCAGGTACGTCACTCTGTATGAATACTCGCTGTGCTGGGGCCCGCGCCTGGAGCTGTGGGCCGCCGCCGGCGCCCGCCTGCAGCGCTACTGCGCCGCGCGGCCCCATGCAGGTACGTCACTCTGTATGAATACTTGCTGTGCTGGGGCCCGCGCCTGGAGCTGTGGGCCGCCGCCGGCGCCCGCCTGCAGCGCTACTGCGCCGCGCGGCCCCATGCAGGTACGTCACTCTGTATGAATACTCGCTGTGCTAGGACACAAATAAATTGCTCCGTGTGGAAATCGAACCCACGACCTCCTGACGCAGGGGCCGAAACAGGTCAGTAAAGTCAGTAAAAGTCAGTATTTTTGGACCTGGTCAGTAAAAGTCAGTATTTTAGAAAATCGGTCAGTATTGTCAGTATTTTTCCAAACTCACACACGTTTTTTTTTGGTTTTCCTTTGCTGTTGGCCAATCTTACATTCTCGATTTGCCCAGTAATCATATCAGAGGGCTGCTTTGGATGCTCGATATTATGTTGATGATCTGCGTAATATATATGTTACTGTAAAAGCCCGAACAGTGGTAAAACCTAAGATTTACCAACTCTCAATGGTAAAAGTCCGAACAAGCCGGAGTTTAAAAACTGTAACATATACTGTATATTACAAAACTCCTTCTTCATAACTATGTAACCGTATAATTATATACCGTAACATAGTCATAAAGAAGGAGTTTTGGGCAAAGCGACATGGGTAAGTTAGGTTAGAAGGCTGAGGTGGGAAAGTTAACCTTTGTCGTTATTTTTTTTTTAATCCACCCAGCAGGAATGCAATGCAATGTAGGAAAGCACCCCACGAAGCGGGGCTCCGGCGACATCTCGACATCATCAAGTGAATAGAGGTAAAAGTTCGAAATAAAAGAATTGTTCGGACTTTTACCATTGAGAGTTGGCAAATCTTAGGTTATACTGGAAAATCTTAGGATTTACCACAGTTCGGGCTTTTACAGTAACATATACATGTATTAAAGCATCACATGACTTCAATAGAACAGCAAATTAAAATTTACTATTTTTTGAAATCAATATTTTTGAAGTGAAAATTCTTTAGCGCCGTTTCGCACTTTTGCGAAACTTCGTAAGACCTGATTGAAAATTCGTAAGACCTGATTAAAAATTCTTAAGACCTGATTGAAAACTCGTAAGAGCTGATTGAAAACTCGTAAGAGCTGATTGAAAACTCGTAAGACCTGATTGAAAATTCGTAAGACCTGATTGAAAACTCGTAAGACCTGATTGAAAATTCGTAAGACCTGATTGAAAACTTTATTAACAAAGCTTTTTAACACACTAAAAAGGCAATGCTTGTTGACTACGGGGATGGTGGAGACCAATAACCGAAAATAAGCTTTTTAACAGTCTTAAAAAAAGGATTTTGACTTCTCAATTCGACTGTATTTTTTGTTATTTCACACCATTCACCTGAAAAACGGTTTAGAAATGGTCTGTATTTGGTCAGTATTTTTGAATTTTTGGTCAGTAAAATCAGTATTTTCGACCTCGGAACTTGTTTCGGCCCCTGCCTGACGCAATCAATGGTAGCGGCGTGGCGACCTAAATCACTGCGCCACGGAGGCAGCTGATCTGTCCACGGCAGTTGCTTATAACACTGTAAATAGATCCTTATTTACTTGACGTCAATGAACGTGTTAATCCACTTTAGTAAATAATACCTATTCGAATTCTGAGTTTACTGTGACAACTTATTTTATCTGCACGTTTAGCGCAGTGGCTAAAGTGGTCTTCTCGCCGCAATAATCGTAGCGCCGTGTGTGGTGGGCTCGAATCACACCTGAGATAAATATTTGTGTGATGACCACGAGTATCTCGAGTTTTTGAACCGAGTTTATATAAGTATGTATTTAGAAGTATATAAGTATGTTTATCAGTTTTTTGGTTACCATAGTACAAGTTCTGCTTAGTTTGGAATTGAATGACCGTGTCTGAGATGTCCAACTATACATTTATATATTAACATAATGTTTGCGAGCGGTAAGGTTGTTTTATGGAGCTAATATTCCATAGATCCGGAGTCAATAGAGGTAGTGGTAGAAGGTGAGAAGTGGCAAGTAGTGGCAGCGTCATGGAGCCAACGAGGCATACTGTGCGGCTCGAGTTCAGGCTGTATCGCCGTCCTCGATCCTGAGACCCACCAGCCGCTGGCAGTCTCGTTCTTATTCAAGTTAGTATAAAGCTGCCCATGACTAAAATCAATCTGACTTATGACTAAAAATCTTATTGTGCAATAATGATTGATGATTCCACAGTCAAATTGAACATCATCTTGTATGGATAGTATCAAAAATATTGCACAATATAAACACTAAACAGCCAATAATATTGAGCAATACACAATATTGTGCAGTATTATCGTATGTGTAAAATAATTTTAGGGTCACAATTGATGCTAAATCCAACCAACCGACAATTTAACTTATTAATGTCCCACTGCTGGGCAAGGTTCTTCTCCCGAAATGAGGGAGGGGTAAGCATTTAGTCCACTACACTGGTCAAGTGCGGGTTGGGCCATTGCATTTCTTTAAGAACTGCTCTAAAGAACGCTCAGGCATGCAGTTGCAAGTCGCATCACGATGTTTTCCTTCACTGTTGGAACAACGTAGTTACTAGTAACTACGTTGCAAATTATTAAACATTTTTGAATCCATTTATGTTTGTTTTAAAGAATAAAAGTATGTTTTATAATATATAAGTAGATTCCCTTTATGGCCCATAATTTTTTCCACTCTGTATATAGGCAGATAGATTAGTTATTTTTTGTATTGCAGTAAAATGATTCACTCGTTGGAATGGCATCCAATACAGACATCGTATTCGAGTGAGGAGTCCGCGTATAAGAATCTGTTTGCAGCGACATCTATGGATAGGCACAACCATGTTGCTGTAATTGAATACACGGACAAAGAAGGTATTTTACATATCACAATACTTCGTTATTATACTCAGCTAACATTTGCCCGCGTGGTTTGTGACTAAGGCTTACTTTTCATACAAACTTTCATCCTTGATTGATCAAAATCCTTTCATAGCGAATGCCTACGTCATAACATCTACCTGCATTCCAAATTTCAGCCCGATCCGTCCAGTGGTTTGGGCTGTACGTTAATAGATCACTAAGTCAGTCACCTTTGAGCTACATATATTTAGATACATTGCATTGGTATCATCAGTTTACACTCCCCGTCAGAAAAAGCGAAACACCTCTCAAATTAACTTCAAACCAAACAATGTTATGTCAAATGTAATGTTAGTATGCTTTGCTTCCTTTTCCACTTAAAGCTTTTTCTTTTATTAAATTTCTTTGGATTTCGATTCAAGATGATAGTCTTGGACTGCACATCTTGTAACGTATGTAATTATGACGTATTTATGCTATGTTTACGTTTGAAGGTGGCGGTAAGGCTTTGGTGACGTATAAAATGTTGTCGGGTCACAAGTCAACAGTGTTCCAAGTGTCATGGAGCCCACATCGCGAGGAACACTTGCTGTCTACGTCGCATGACAGCACTGTCAGGGTAAGTGCTACTTTGCGACTATCTACCAGGGTGCGATTTCCGGGTCGGGTAAAGTTCTATTTGAAACTTAATAATTTTTCTTTTCGAGTCATTTCAATTACAGATTTTGTGTCTGAGTGAATTCAAGCATTCGCTTCTGAAGCAAGTGGTCGATGGTTAGAACCCAAGAGAACACACCATGGTCCACGTTTACAAAGAGCTTTTGTAGTCGCTAACAATAGTTAGAAACTTGAAATTAACAACCGTCTTACCGAGAGATATCGTGATGTAACACAGGTAACTGAGTTGTGGAGGTCCCATAGGCAGACGCTCCTTGTAAAATACTGGTACTTAGGTTCATCCAGTGAGACTGGAAGCCGACTCCAACATAGTTAGAAGAAAGGCTAGTTGATGATGAGTCACATATACAAGAGGGCGAGCCTATTGCCATTTCCGGGCACTTCACCAAACTGGGCTACAATTGATAAAATAATATAAATTAAAAAAGACAAAATAAATAATACTCGGGAATTGAACCCAACACCTCACGATTACCAGTCGGGTACACCACCGACCGCGCCAACTTTATTTATTGGCGACCCAAGAGCAATTCTTAGTGCGGGAGATGTTTTTTTTAGCGGGAGTCTTACAAACATACAAACAACGGACACAAAGTACAAGCAGACCTGGAACGATTATTAGTGGATCGCACAAATAATTGTTCCGTGGGGGAATCGAACCCACGACCTCTCGACGCAATAGTAGCGGGCGCGGTGACCTTAACCACTGCGCCAGGGAGGCAATAACTGATCGTTATTTGTTATTCAGATCTGGGACATAACGTCTGGAGTATGTATATCAATATTTGGCGGCCACATGGTGTCGGCACTGAGCGCGACGTGGCTCGCCATGCCGCAGTTCGAGACTAAAGTCCTGTCCGGCGGAGGGGACGCCTGCCTCCGATTATGGGATATGAACGATCACAAACCTGAACATTACGAGGGTATATTCATATTCAAAATTTAATTTTCTTATTCTTATCGTATGTTATAGTGGTCAACCAAGTGTCAAAGTTTTACAAGCCGCCTTTGATATGACTTTGATATCTTAATTGACAACAACCGGGACGGGCTTTTTACGTGCCCTCCGAAGCACGGAAAGGCTGAATTAAAATACCGCTATGCAAATGTAATAATTAATGTTTAATAATTAAGGTTTGCTTAACCCACAGATCGTTTACCGATCGGTGAGCTCAAATGGCTATTAGTATCAAGTATCAAGATACTCTTATTAAATTACTTTAATTATAATTATAACTTTAGCGTAATTTATAAAAAAAGTTGTCAATTCATTTTGATGCAGAAGTCAAACACGAAACAATGCACAAACAAAAGAAAGCGGAAAATATTGACACGAGAGAAGAAAAAAAAAGGAAACCGAAAGAAGAACCAGGGTTGGAGCTGAATAAGGAGGTTGTTGAGAATGTGGCTGCTAACGTGGCTGTAAGTTCTCAGAACCACACGGATATCGCTAGGAAATCACAAAAGAAATTCATCATGCCGCTTACACATAAACAAATGAACCCCTGCCCATTGAAAGCTGTCAAGAGAGCTATCGACATGTACGTCAAAAACACAGACAATCATGCAAAACGTGAAGAATCTAGTGAGGATCACGATCTTCGCTTTTTGAAGTTATTCGGGAGCATTAACGATGTTAATGAAGTATTGGATAATGAGAGTGAGTATGTCACAACGAATAAAGCAAACTTATTAAACAATATTACGATTACTAGCTTGCCAATAGTATGCTCTTGAGATGCCTCTTATGGTTTCAATGCTAATATTATGTAAGTAGATGCTCCCATCCTGTTTCCAATACTATACTTAGGCCGCTACAAACGTGCGAACTACGTCATAATCAAAATAATCATAGGGATGTGACAATGTGTAAGTGCGAGCGAGAGACACAGATAAAATGACATGACTTAGTTCGCACGTTTTTAATTGCCCGAGTATAGTTAATAACTTGTTGTCTAGCACCTTAACATATTGATTTAATTTATGTTATGACCAAAGTGTATTCGGTATTGTTGGTAGCAGCTCCTAACATCATTAATGATTTATACCTATGAGAAATATTGTTAAAACTATTAGGCGATAAAAAAAAGTTGCCAGGAGTTTCATGCCAGCTTTTCTCATTAGCCCTACCTTCCGAACTGGCGGTAAATTCGATCTGTGTATCATTAACTACCAAAGTGTCAGCATTGACGTGAATGGATGAGTTGATTTTGGTTTTCAACGATCGATTTTTAATATTCCAATCGTTTTCACTTGCAGTGGAAAACCTACAAGAGGAGTGTAAAGAAGGTTGGATGGCGCTGGCGATGTTTCGTGGCCAAATCGATTCTATGATCCAGTTTGCGAGCCAGAACGACATGCTCTATCCATTCCTAATAAGTATGGCGCCCTGCGTTTCTTTCAAGTGAGTTATTAGACTTGCTACTTGTATTTATCGAACAACTAAACCGACTCGAAGAAATTACTGCACTTGTTTGGCTAGGGCCGATCGGGTTGTTAATTCGGCTCTATAAATCATTCGAATCCGCAGTATTGGTGGATCGAAAAAGCCGCCCTGTTGCAACATTAGGTGTTGGCTTATGCCCATCGGATATTTCCTGCGGGTCCAATCGTCAGATTTGGTTCAATTCTCTGTTCTTTATTTTCTTTTGGAGAACTTTAACAAACCATCACCACCGTTTATGCCAACTTACACAAATATAAACTGTTCTTATTAAACAATCTATCCATTTATATGCCATATAACCGTATGAAATCCCTTTACTAGTTTAAAATTTTATTAACATGAGACATGATTATGCATTTTGTAAGCTATCAAAGTATTTTCTAAGATTTCTATCAAAATTGCCCGGAGTTTGGAAGTTGAGGTCGTAGACCTCTGTGCCTCGGAGAGTACGTAAAGCCTTCGGTCCTGCGCCTGATCTCTCCTCGGTCGTGTCGGGTGTCCGTCTCACCGAACTATGGGAGAGAAGAAAAAGAGAGTGTGCCGGTGTGATGTGCACAGACGCGCAACAGTATAAACAAAGTCCTGCACAATTGGTTGGTTTCAATAAAACTGGCCTCCGTAGCCGAATATCGGCCAGGAAGATGTTATTATTATTATTTATTTTGATATTATTTATTCCAGATATTGGAAAGAGACGATGCAGCTATATATTGCACAAATAGACCGACTTGTTGCTAAAGGGAAAGAAGAGAAAGTTACCGGTATGTTTACGATGTGTATGACTTTACCTAATGACGTCTCTTACTAATTTGGCGACATACACACATAATACATGATAACAGTGATAAACGAGTGTAGAGTAGATGACGGTTCGAACCCGAGGCAACAATGAGTTTTCGAATGTTTGTGTGTATTATAAATAATATAATTATCACTTGCATCTAACGGTGAAGGAAAAGAGCGTGATGAAACCTTGTGCCTAAATTTTGTTGAACACATTTCTTGAGTCTCTAACCCATAATTGGTGCAACAGCGTGGTGGACTTAAGGCCTAACCCCTTGTTAATTTATAGGGAAACCATTGCCCAGCAGTAGGACAGTTACGCGTAAGAAAAAATATATATAGCTGACCCGGCAAACGTTGTTTTGCCATGTAAATTAAAAAATATATATTGTCACTTAGGAGTACGAAAAATAGATGTTGGCCGATTCTCAGACCTACTCAATATGCTCACAAAATTTCATGAGAATCGGTCAAGCCGTTTCGGAGGAGTATGGCAACGAAAACTGTCACGCGATAATTTTATATGTATATATATTTTTTTTTAATCTAAACCATTCTCAGATCCCCTTGAACACACACAAAAAATTTCATCAAAATCGGTCCAGTCGTTTAAGGAAGTTCAGTGACATACACACTTACAGAAGAAAGGCGTTGGCAAAGTGCCGCCATTTACCTATACCTCATTATCATTCATCAGCCTAGCCTTCCTTCCAACATTGGAGTCAGCTTTTAGTTTCACCGGATGCAGCTGGATAGCAGTATTTTTATACAGATATTCCTATGCTATATAATGTGATGATTATTTTTTCTGACAGATCAGAAGTTCTTCGTCGGCCCGGTGTATAGAAAGGCGATGGCGCTGTTGAGCATCCACGATGTGAAAGGCGCTGTGGTTGTACTCAACGAAGCCAAGTTGTTCAAAGAAGCCTACGTATTATGTCGACTAAGGTAAATTAAATAACTTATCTTAAAAAATTACAATACGCCTGTTATCGCTCATGGCCAGTTTTGCTTACCTGCTGGAAGGTAAACGATCTGTGGATTAAGCTACCGTTGGTGCGGTCGTTTCATAGATGGGTAGTCGATTAACAGTCGATTGTTGTCAATTAAGATAACAGTCGTTAAGCCATGTCAAAGGCCTTTCGGGCGGCTTGAACAGCTTTGCCACTGGACTGATCACTAACCATACGCTAGATAGATAGGTAGACGCCTGTTATATCTGAGGATGTAGCAAAGATTTATAAAATACACCCACGTTTCGCTATTAATAGTGTTAGTCTCATACTATAGGGGGCGAGCCTATCGCCACATACCGAACTCTTAACCAAACCCCAGGTTACTATTGACAAATAATTTAAAATGAATCAGAAAAGACCAACAGTACTTTACATGACTCGATAATTCGAGATCTCTTACTCAGTAGTACAATACACTACGGACCGCGCCACGGTTCAACAAATCGGCAGATGCTATTTATACCATGCTAACTAAAATTTTGGTAAAATCGGTTGTTTTATGCTAAATTACTTAAAATGTGTTCTATTAAATGCCATAAATATTTCACAAACAAATACCAAAAAATAACGAAGTTACAAATATTATACAACGCTAACTATACACTTACTACTACTACTTTTTATTCCAAATGTTATCAGATCATTTTAAACGCTTTTACTGTAAAGTTCACTTTAAGGTGCAACGCAGACGACAGACTATCCTTGACGCACTTTTTAGTCTGTGAAAATAGAACCTACGCAATTATATGTAGTAACGCGCCGGACTTTTTGCGCTTTGTGTGCGTTACTGCATATAATGGCATGAGTTCTATTTTCACGGACTAAAAAGTGCGTCACGGATAGTCTGTCGTCTGCGCTGCACCTAAGGGCGCGTTCCTACTATGTTGTGGCGACAGATAATCGTGTAGTTTTAAGTATCGTGGCTTATATGTTTATATGGAGGTGTTCACATATAGAACGACACGACGTACTGTCGTCTACGTTATTTTTTGCAGTAACGACAGATTATCGCGACAGTGGAGACGGCGATAAAATTATTTGACGACAAACAATAGAACAGCTAGAGACGACAGTCGTCCAACGATAAATTAATTGTTACGACATAGTGGGAACGCGCCCTAACGAGTTAGCGTAGTAAAATAGCTGTTGTCGAAATATAAATATGATGTTTACTGTATTACTTATATTTCAGATACATGGATAGTATAGCAGAAGAAACACTGCAACTGTGGGCCAAGGAGAGCCTTTTTAGTGGAAATTCGCGAGTATCGGCCATTTGGTTAGTTATATTAATTGTTTTTGTATTGAGCGTTTGTTTTGCGCGTTTACGCCTGTTCCAGTAAACACGGTAAAATTCAATTAAATGGTATGCTATAAAAATTGGACCTCGTACGGCGTGTTTACACACGACTGTATACGCTCAGGAAAAAAAATAGCTAGACTGAAATTTCTCTTAATCCGTCAAATATTTGCCATATGAGACGATTGTATTTGCTAATATGTAATTTTATTCACTCAGTAACATCGCGTTGGGTAACATAGCAGAAGCTGCGACTATCCTTGCCAAGTTTAAAGATCAAGAATCACTCAGTTATGCTGCAGATCTTGCTAAACTTGCTGGCAGAACAACATTCGCCGATCACGTGGAGAAGAAAGCTCAACTGCAAGGCAATGTGGATGTGGAACATACGGAAGAGTTGTTAGAAGAGTTACCCTCTCGAATACAGCTGCTGTTAGTCGAAAACGCGCAAAACGACAATTTAAGTGCTCACGATGATATTCGAGGCGAAGAATAAGTGTATCGCCTATAGCCACATTGTATAATCTCATTCAATCACTTGTTACCAATAAAAGTTAAAACATTTTTTAATTGCAAACATTTATTTCTTATTATTTGAAACAAAAATATACAAAATAATATAAATAAGATCAAGGTAGGTAGTAAAGACATGTTTTCTTTTTTATATAGAAGGATGCGTCCTATATATATAATTCGGAAGTGAAGTATCTTAGATAGAGAATAGAGAGAGAGAATGTTGTAAGAAATCCAGGTAATAAACTAAGAATACGGATTTTATCAAAAACCTTTTATTATTTAAGTAAATATTGCGTGAGAGTAACCAACATCCATCCAACACACCCTCGAATCTATACAATAATACAAACTTGAGCATAGTGTACCTATAATATGATAGTACAGAAATAAATTGTACGGCAAATTATACAAATCATTTATTCCGCATTAAAGAAAAGATAAGAATAAAAACATGGCTTACACAATTAATGTCATTTAAAAAAAATGTACTAAAACAAGGGCATTTTCTCTATAAGTGTAAAGTAAGCAGTTACTTATATTAGGTATATAGGTTTGCCAACCGTACTCTAAAATAGTATTATACTCTAAATCATGTAGGTGTACTTCATGATCTATAGCACAAATAGAGTACCTACTCAATTATATTATACCATTTTTACTGTATCGGTACCGAAATGATTCTCTATTTTATAAGTCCGTACACTTTATTTATTTCCTCTTAAATCAGATATATTATATTTCGTCAAATAAAAGTTGACAACCCCTGGTACCTACCTAGATAGTAGGTATTTAAATAATTCGTTATTTTGTCAATTAACATGTATTGCATTTAATATTTTTAACGATTAAGTACTTGTTTACAATTTAATACAAACAACATTTTTATGATTCAAAAGCAAGACAAAAACCACGCCTTTTTATTAGTTCAAATCCTCGTTATTTTCGTTCGTGTTAAACTTCTTCTTACGATTGTGCAATATTCTTGAAAGTATATGTCTCAACTTCTGGTTTTCCTTCAACACGTTACTTAATTGTTGATTCTGAAAATAATGTTTAAGCTTAGTTTCCATGCAAGTAAAATTTAGAGGATGATGAATTTTTTGTTAACAGAATTCGTAGGTACTCAAATATAATTTTATGTGTACCCGTGGCAAGCACAAACGAAAATAATAGCGATGCTCTGAACTATACATATAAAATAAATTGTCCTGACTCACTGACTTATTTACTGACTCATAATCAGCCTAACTATACAAGTTAGAAACTTATTGAAATTTAGACAAGGGTGCCTTTTATGATTCAAGCATAAATCCCCCTGAGAAAGAATTTATAAGGAATCCACCCCTACGGGTGTAAAGTAGGTGATGAAAGTCAACTTTTATTTTTCCTAACTTTACGCGAGCGAACTCGCGCGGGTTTACTGGAACAAAATGTTTGTCTCGTGCTGGTATGGATCTCGGAACAAACTTAATCAATACATGGACTTCAACAAAACACTTTTGAATGTGTGTTGTTATCCAGCAATACGTGACACACAGTACCAATATAGTAGATTTACAATTTATCGTAATAATATTAACCTGTACCATGACGCTTCCCGTTGCGACGTGCATGCTTGTCGACACTGATAGAAGCTGTTGCTCTGCGATTGCCTTTTCATGTGACAGCTTTTGTATCATCTAAATAAAAATCAACATTTAAAATTTGTTTTACCAATGGGAGTAGCAAAAAATGTGCATAACCCAATGTTATTGTAGGTCGAGGGCGGTCTGAATCTCATTTAAATAATACACCTATGATGTGGCGCCAAACAACTTAATCAATTGCGCTATATCGATAACGTAGTGAACGGTTTTTAGGGTCTGCGCAAACGGGCCACCGACCACAGCCACTGGTGGCCAGCGACACCCACTTAACACGTTTTTCCATGTATTTTGTATAGACACACCGCACACGTGTAGCCGATGGCGGCCACTCGCTACAGGATACAAAAATATATTTTGTATAGACACACCGCACACGTGTAGCCGGTGGCGGCCACTCCGATACAGGATACAAAATATATGGAAAACCGTGTTAAGTGGGTGTCGCTGGCCACCCGTGGCTGTGGTCGGTGGCCCGTTTGCGCCGACCCTTAGGTCTGCTTGAAAAGAAGGGCAAAGCGCGATGGGGAAAAATGATCGCGGTTCAATCGTCCGATTGGTAAAACAAACGACTGAGAATCTGAGAGTACTCTGTACTGGGTGTACGGTATATTTACTCTACACTAAAGCCATCTGTGTTCAAGTTGTTCGACGGTGTAGGTACAGGTATCTAATACATACTGACCACTCTTAAATATTCTGCTTCTTTCTTTGCATTATCTTCATGTACCGACGGGCGATAATTGAAATCGCGTTCAACTTGGTGACTCCATAAATCTGCGAATATGTAAAATAGTCGGTTATCGGCTGTTGGAAAAAATAAAGTAACATTTTTAAAAACTATTTTTATTCTGTATTTCATTGATTTACACAAAGGTAAATTAGATACCTACATATTAGTTTTGGATATAGAACTTAGCCGATATATGTATGTACCTCTACATGACATGAATATTTGCTTTTTTTTTAGGGTGCCGCGCCCAAAGGTTAAAAACCGGTCAATCGCGAGTCGGACTCGCGCACGAAGGGTTCCGTACCATCAGATTATAAAAAATACAAAAAATAACACAGTCTGTCAGCTTTAGTGTTTTTATTTTAATTTTTACTTGTAAAATATTTTTAAACTAGCTGACCCGCGCAACTTCGCTTGCGTCACATAAGAGAAAATGGATCAGAATTTTCCCCGTTTTGTAACACTTTTTACTGTTACTCTGCTCCTATTGGTCGTAGCATGATGATATATAGCCTAAAGCCTTCCTCAATAAATGGGCTATCTAATACTGAAAGAATATTTCAAATCGGACCAGTAGTTCCTGAGATTAGCGCGTTCAAACAAACAAACAAACTCTTCAGCTTTATAATATTAGTATAGATTTTATTTAAAACACGTATTTAAATTTATTATATTATATTGTGTAACACATTATATTGATTTATTGATGACATGCTAAGTCCCCAACCCGCACAAACTCACATAAAATCACACTTTATTCCCATAAGGGTGGGCAGAAACCTAAGAACGTCACTTGGTACGATCCTTACAAACTTCCCTTGCCTCATTCACAACCATACGTCTTGTCATACAGGATGGACTTACGCACGTGGCTAACGTGCCCGCTAGCTCGTATCGCTTGCCACGCTGCCCCCGCCGCCGCGGCCGGCCCGTACCGTGCCGCAATACTAATATCGTGATATCTCCTAAACTATATGTCTACATAACACACTGTAAACTGCAAAAATAATCTAAATTAAATGCTCGTGATGATGAACTTACTTATTTTGATAAGGATATATGTATTATTGGTTATATCACCAGTTAAACATCACCCAACGAATTAAATGTTTTTTTAATACAGAAAAGTAGTTTTTGTGACTTAAATAAAAAAGCTGGATGAAGCTATGTCATCGCGGACTTTTTTGTAGAACTAATAAAGACCAATGTTTTTGCTATACATTGTTCTTACTTGTATCCAACGGTATAAGCGGCGCACGCACAAATGCAATCTTCAATTAGATTTTTTTTCTGACTTCTTGGACATAAATCGCTATAAATCAGCTAATATAGTTTCAATGTATTTCAATTATATATAAAAACCTGTCGGAGAAAATACTCTTTCTATTAGTGAAAACCGCATCAAAATCCGTTGCGTAGTTTTAAAGTTTTATGCATACGAAGGGACTACAGACAAAATGGGCGACTTTGTTTTATACTATGTAGTGATTATTGTATTTCTTGTTATAGCGGCAAGTAAAGAGTAAAAAAAAAATATTAAGGGGGTCCCAATACAATAAGCGTGTTTCTTTTGTATTTTTTTGGTACGGAACCCTTCGTGCAAGTACAAATCGTACTTGGCCGGTTTTTTATAGATATTGCTACGGCAATGGTCGTGTAGATTATGGCAACAGTGTAGATAGTAGCAATAATATTATAGATCGTAGTAAACTATGCTAATTAGATCAAGGTATAGTCGTATGGTCAACGTAGGTACTTAAGTACTACAATCAGCTAAACATCGCCTTGTCATAATTAATAATTCATTCATTTGTGTGTTTAAGTATTTATATTCATATACGTAAAGCAAAAGCCTTGGGCTCCCCTTTTTACGAAATTTGTGCGGACGCAGGAGTATGAAATTTGGCACACTTATATTTTATTTTAAGTATTATAAGTATAGATGTGTAGGAGGAGTGTAGAGCACTAATATTGTTTATAAATAATGCTTATGTATTTATATACTTTACAATAAATCAATAAATAAACATTAGACACACAATAACATTACGCATGGTAGTGTGTGTATACATAGAACACTGACATAGACATAGAGTACTGTTTTATATGTTTACTGTGGTCTTACTGAATGTCATACATTTTTAAATTAAATATTTTATAATCTTAATTCATTATAGTCGAATTTCGACTACTGGGAAGTCACTAGTTTGTGCAAAGAATAACTAACTCAAGAGGAAGGGGCATGTGGACGTGGCACTTTACGACACTAGAAACTTCGGAGTCCTGTCAAACATATAATAACAAGTTTTCGGTAAACAACATTTTTTCGTGTTTCAAAATTCGGTGCCCATACAAATTGGTATCGAATTCGATACAAACACTTTTTACAAGCTTTAGTACCTAGTAGACCTACACAGAATCGGGGAACTAGTTAACTTTTACTATTGTTAGAAATGCAAAAGTGGCAGCTACGAGGTTACCGCTGTAAGAACTTTATTAATTTATCTATTGTAGTAAGAAACGTTCAAACCGTGTCCAGTTTCCGTGGCGGCATCGGCGACAGCGATGGCTTGAGTACGGTGCAGGTCGTGGAAACTTTGACGCTTTGTACGTGTAAACCCTACGTGGGGCCCCGCGCTCACCCGCCCTTTAGGTGTCAGGTAGTCCATCAGCTTAACCTGTATGTGTAGTTTACTCTTAATATAACATATTGACGTAATACTTAATTTTATTGACCGCTGGTTAATGCAGTCCTTGTTGATAAGATATTAAAATCTCTAGATCTAATGAAAATTATCTTTTAGCAAGCATAGCCATTAGCCACCCATTAAAGATTAAGTCACTCATGTACATTTATAAAGTAGTATAATCTATACTAATATTATAAAACTGAAGAGTTTGTTCGTTTGTTTGTTTGAACGCGCTAATCTCAGGAACTACGGGTCCGATTTGAAAAATTATTTCAGTGTTAGATAGCTAATTTATCGAGGAAGGCTATAGGCTATATGTCATTACGCTACAACCATTACGAGCAGATTACCAGTAAAAAATGTTACAAAAATAGGGAAAATTATGACCCATTCTCTCCTATGTGACGCAAGCGAAGTTGCGCGGGTCAGCTAGTTATTTATACATATATAACAACATTATTATGATGCAAATATTACCTGATCTGATTGCGACAACGGGAAGACTTCTCGCCTGTAACCAAAACAGTGTTATTCGATAGGACTTGCATTATACATTTCTGTTAGCAAACGTAAGACGGTGTTAATAAATATGACAACTGTAACGGAATTTTCTACAGTCGTTGCTATCGAGTTATGAGAGTTAGACATCTAAAATGTACTGCAAATTTTGTTTTTACGGCTCCGGCTATAGGCGCTGATAAGTAGTTCGATTCTCTACTACAATCGACTATCGACAACCGGCTAGTCATCGAGAAATTTAGTATAAAAATCTGACCTGCCAGCATGTATCATTTAAATGTCAAACTTTCGATACTCGACAGCACCTACCGACTGAACAGAATAGCGCTACTGATTTTTATTTAATAAAAATGTCGATAGCTAGTTGCCAATAGTCGACAGTGGTAGAGATCACGCTATTGGACTTACTCATTAGTTACTCGTGCAGGTGTACCTCTGTTTGAGACGTCTTTGTCTGCGTTGTCCAGGCTAGATCCAGAGCTGTTTAAAGAATCCACGCTTCGCTCGTCTAAAATGTAATTAATTATAACAATTTATTTGATAAACCAGTTAATATTATTAAGTAGACGTTAGGGAGACTTACATTATACACTTGGGATTAGAACACGAGAACTCACGATTATCAGTCGGATACACCACAGAGGCAGTAGGTAGGTATGAAGTTTATTATCCTCTCAAATTATCTTAAAAGTATTACATAGAAATACCTTTTGTTACTGTAGTAAAATTTGTAAGAATAACATACCTCTAGTATATTGTTTGTCTTCACTACATCTGCGTTTAAAGCTGGTCGTGTTTTCTCGACAGCGACGTGAAAACTCTTCGGATGCGGTTATCGTTAAACGATTGTTGAGTTCAGCTATTGTAGCTTCTAGGTCCGATATCTGTCCCTGCAGATTAAAGCATTATACCTACAATAACATACATACATATATCATACTCACTTACTCACACCTATTTCCAATGAAATAGCAATTCAATGCAGTGATTTAAAATAAAATGTATTGAGTATATAAATTAATACTGAACTAAGTTAAGGGATTTCCCCCTACCTAATGTACGGCGTGCATATACGCATCTCTTCACATACACGGTTCGGGAATTCCCCTGTATTGCATATTCTGACGCGGGATTTGACTGGGTGCATGACAAAACTAAGAGGTTAGGCTGCGAAGACAGAAAAAGGCTTCGAAAAGACTGAATCGAAATTTGTTTAACAGTAATTTAGATTTAATATTAAGTAAAATAAATATAACTTACTAAATATTATGACAAAAATTAAACTAACTAGGTAGGACAGTTCCTTTTGTATTTCATAAAAGTGAAACAGAATTATTGTTATTGAGTACAAACTGTAGAATCAGATAATAAATCGACATAATAGGCCGTCGAATCCAGCTTACCTTAAGAACGTCCTTGCCCTTCCTCAATTCTTCTACGTCCGCTTTGTACATTTCAGAATCATTCAGTAACTTTGTGTACACGTCTGTCAATGTTTCGAGCTGCTGTTTTACTTTGCGCAGTGCTTTCTCATCTTCAGTTTTTTGTTTATCCAACCTGTAATGTCGTTATGTTTTCATGTGATAAAAGTAAAGCCAAAACATATACAATGGCGTGTTTTATTCAAATCTTTTTTGACTCCAAAATAGGATATTCATTCTCATAAGAGAAGAATTGTAGTGTTATGGCTGCTTTTTAAGCCGAATTAGCTGTACACTGTTTCTATAACGCCAAAACCTGTATAATTTGCGCCCATTTTGCACTTGGAAGGCGCTTATACAGCCTTGAACAGCTTAAATAATAAAAAGGAACCTATATACAGCTAGTTTACAGATTGTAACGACGTAGTACGTAAGAACATATACATAAGTGGTTATACCTATATAATACACGATATTATTAGTTAGGTTCAGTGATAACCGTACAGCACTTCGTGGCAGTTCGCTGCACCAGTGCCGTTAAGAAAGAGCCGCCACTGATAGGAAACCACACCCGAAAGATTAAACATTATCGTGAGATAATGTTCTAAAGAATAGGTAGTTATATGAAAGTTTTCTTGTCATAAAATCGTTTATAATGCGTGGATTAAGAGCTATATCAACCCCATTAATGTTATTCCTAAGTATAGACTTGTTTCGTCTAGTGGGTGTAGGCAAACCGGAACCAATGCATCTGGCTTAGCACACATTTCGATTTAATGTGTGCAATCGAAAGAATCTCAGTTCATTGAAGATAGAATATGCGCTTAGTTCAAAAGTAAATACCTACCTTATTATGATACTAGTCTGTATTTCTGCCGTTTTTATATGGGAATTTATATTTGCTCCTAAGTTCGAACATTCTTTACTTTTGTCATCAAGTTGAACTTTTAGTTCCTCATTATACATTTTTAACGTTTTCACCTCAGCGCTCAAGTTCTCTATCACTGTACTATTATTTTTTACAGATTCTCGTAGAACTAAGATATCGGATGTCATTTTATCTAGATCTGTATTGTTCTTCTTAATAGTTTCATCAGATTTCATCAACAGTTCTGCGTATGATTGTTTTTCTTTAATAATTATATCATTGACAGATTTCAAGTTCAATATTTCTTCTTGTAACCTACTCACGGTTTCTTTTACTTCTGCCATCTCAGCTAATTGTTTTTCTAAATTTTCTATAGTTTCTGCCCGGTCTACAATAGTAGCTTTTAGGTTGTTTATTTCAGAAGTGAAAACATTAATTGTGTTCTGCTTTTCGTTACTTAATGCATCCGTAGTTCGTACATATTCATCAAATTTTATTTTAAGATTGGTGCAGAGATCGAATAAATAGTTAACATTTCTTTTTAATGGCAAATTATAATCGACATCATCAGACTTTACTACATTGAGTTCAATGAGCTTTTGATAACCTTTAATTAAAGTATCTTTTAGTTCTTTTTCTTTATGAACTAGCGTGAAGAAGTTAGCCATAATTTCTGTATTTTCTTTAAGAGATTTAAGAACGTTACATTCTTTTTCTTTAGCATTATATTCTATGTTCGTACGCATTAATTCGTCCTTAATAGAACTTAGCTTGGTCCATAACTCTTTGTTTTCTGACTTGACTTGAGATAATTCGTCATTTAGTTTTTTATTCTCGTCGAGAAAAGATTGCGAATTATAATCCTTATTTTTGAAGTCTTTCAATTCATTTTCTAGTTCTTTTATGTATTCAGTTAAATTATTTTCATCATCGTACGATCTTTTTTCTACTTCATTCTTCTCCTTACGTAAAGAGTCAATCTCATTATTTTTTTGTGCAATGTTTTCATTCAAGATTTCGATTTCTTGTAGTAGTTCTTCGATTCGATTCTTCGATTTCTTGCCTTGTTTTGTTAAATCGGGTTCACTCTTATACTCGCTTTCTGGTATATTATTAGTGTCCTCACGTTCAGTTTGATTGCTTAATTGACAACCTGATTCATCCTCAGATATTTTTTCTTCTGAGTCATTATTTTCCATGTTATGGGGGTCTTCTTTTGAATAACTTTTCTGTGCATCGTCACCTGCCGTAACTATTTGTTCATCTTCACTATGTTTCGTTAGATCCGTTTCAGACACGGAAAAGTCTATCTCTTGCGGTGAGTTGTTTGATTCACTTATTTCATCAGATGAGTTCTTAAGGCTTTCACTGTCTGTTGAAATATTCGTAGAATTCGCGTCTTCATGACATGGTTCCCCTAAAAATAGAGCAGGTACATGTGAGACAAGTAACATACGAATCTGTCGCCATTTTCATCATTGACTTGCATGCAAGCAGCCAGCAGGCGCCAATCTAGCGACGTAATGTCCACTTCCTTCGAACCGATATTCGGCTACGGCAGCAAGTTGAATAAAACTGGTTAGCCCTGCAGGGCTTTATTTATAATGTCCATGTGTACGAATGACACAGGCACACTCGCATAGCATGGTAGAACTGACAATTATCTAACACGATCCGTGGAGGGGTCAGGCTCAGGACCGACCGGCGACCAGACCGAGTCTTGCTGCAACATTATTTTTATTTATTTATTTATTTCAGGCAACTGAGGCCCATAGAAAATAGGTACGATAAACAAATTACAGCTTAGACATCTGCAGTTAACTATAAATACTTACCTGTGTTTACAGATAGGTTGATATTATTTTCCTCGGATTTATTTATTTCAGGGTCTGTGTTATTCTCTTCCTGAGTTTGAGAGTCCACCTATAACAAGTTTTGGTCCAAGTTGCAATAATTCGACAAATCGTTTTAAATTACTTTAAAAAGCTTTAAAAGTTATCTATTTTTAAAATGTACTTACACCAGTTTTAGATTTGTTTGGTGACGATTTTCCATTTTCGTCGTCCGCCATTAGTCTAGGTAATAAATATGTATAACTGTTAATCCATTTATAATGTAGGTACGTACTTATTATTGTATCTATCATAATATTTATAACAACAGTAATTTTATAAAAACGAAAGACTTTCGGTTACCGCTTCGGGCGAAGGGGCAAGTATTTTCAATTAGAATATTTTAATTTATAGTTGTAGTCTGGAATTAAGTAAGTAACGTAACCGGTATATGCAAATGGCAACAATATAAAATAAAACCATTTATTAATTTAGGTAAACGTTCACACATAAATTATAGTCTTTACAATTACTGAATTTACCACTAGCTCGGCAAGGGGTAGAGACTTATAAGAAGATCTAGCAAGACACTCACGGCCACTCTTTTCAGTAGTCAAAGATTTACAATGTGGTTGATAAAATATGTAATTATAATTGATCATGAGAGAAGCTGCCAACAATCAGCGACGTAGACTAAACGTCATGTGATAATAAGCATATTTGCAGCGAGAAATATAACAATACTAGCTGACCCGCGCAACTTCGCTTGCGTCACATAAGAGAGAATGAGTAAAAATTTTCCCCGTTTTGTAACATTTTTTGCTGCTGCTCTGCTCCTATTGGTCGTAGCGTGATGATATATATAGCCTATAACCGTCCTCGGTAAATGGGCTATCTAACAGTGAAAGAATTTTTCAAATCGGACCAGTAGTTCCTGAGATTAGCGCGTTCAAACAAACAAACAAACAAACAAACAAACGAACAAACAAACTCTTCAGCTTTATAATATTAGTATAGATAAGTAGGTACATGTATATGGGCCATGGGGTTATGCGGCCGTATTCCATGTGTATCGGACTACCTCTTTAGGTTTATCAGGTACTACACCGTTTCTGCACGTTACTAGACTCTGTGCCATTATTGACAAATAGGTACCCACTCAAATGTAAATTAGAAAAGACTAATAACACTTTGCCCGGCCCGGAGGACAACCCCACATGAGTAACAGTCAGCAAAGCAATCTTTAAATTCAAAAACCATACAAATATTTTTATCTAGGGCATAATAAAATGAGACATCAAAATTTCAGAGGCATACCGAAGCACTAACTCTCAACAACATGGTCTTGCTAATTTCGCTAAAATAGGTTTGTCCGATAGACCAATATTTCTTCATGCAGGAATGGATTATTATACTTTTAACTGCGTCGGGGCGACGGTTAAGATCACTTACTGGCACTTTGAATTTTCTATAAATTTTACTTTTCTCGGCCGAAGCACCGTTTCCTGATGGTATGCAAACGTGTTGTTTTTCGAGATACACTGCTAAAAGAGCTTTACGCGTATTATTTGCTTTATGTGCATTACTGTAAAATCAACATGGAATACTTTGTTCTATGTATGATCAGGACCGAAAATATTACACCGCCTACTTTGAAAGCGTTAAACGTTTTGATGTCAATTACATACAGATAGGGGAAATTACCTACGTGAAAGGACATAGCAATTTATCTAATATATTATCATGTTTCGATAATATTATAATGGTTTGCTAGATTAGCCAAGAAATGGTATAGATAACGAGAGTGTTGCATGTTATCTAATTACCAACATACTTTTATTGTTTATGTCTACGATGCAGCGATGTTATCATAAGAACAAGATAAGTACCTAACTAAAGTCTAGAACTTGTCGAACCATTATTTACATCTATATACCTAAATAAATATAAACTGCAAAATGAGCGCCAAACTAGAGCACAGCTTGGCGAATTCGGCAATTTTTGTGTCATATTTTATTTAAGTCAAGGGTAAAAATTATTGCGGAGAAAAAACTAAAAATTGCGTCGAAACTACTTTTGAAAAACCATTTTACGAGTGGAGTCGCGTCGTCGATCAGCAAGTATTTAATATAAAGAAATCGGCGTGTACGTGTAGCGTGTAAGTTTGTATTCGTACATTAATGAAAAATGTATCACAAATAATGTCAAATAAAAATATTATGACTCACAAAATATTTTTGAAACGTGGGACTCGTACACGGTAAATGCACTGTTATACTAAAATAATAATTATAAAACATACATTTTATAAGCCCGCTGACGGCTGATCTATAGGTCCTCTTCCTGTTTCTTATCGAGTAGTGTTACCATAACGGGAAATGGTCAGTGGATAAGTAGGTAATGTAATTCCCAATTTATCACCCAACTCAGTTATCTCTGTTTGAGTAGGTAGGTAGGTACTCATTCAATTATAATCCCATACGGTCATTTGATTTTAAACTTAGCAGAGCTTGTACTATGGTAACCAAATATCTGACAATCATTCTTACTACGTCTTTATAGATATAATATGTATTTATAAACTAGCTGACCCGCGCAACTTCGCTTGCGTCACATAAGAGAGAGAATGGGTCATAATTTTCCCCGTTTTTGTAACATTTTTCACTGGTACTCTGCTCCTATTAGTCGTAGCGTGATTATATATAGCCTATAGCCTTCCTCGATAAATGGGCTATCTAACACTGAAAGAATTTTTCAAATCAGACCATTAATTCCCGAGATTAGCGCGTTCAAACAAACAAACAAACAAACTCTTCAGCTTTATAATATACTAGCTGACCCGCGCAACTTCGCTTGCGTCACATTAGAGAGAATGGGTGAAAATTTTCCTCGTTTTTGTAACATTTATTACTGGTACTCTGCTGCTATTGGTTGTAGCGTGATGATATATAGCCTATAGCCTTCCTCGATAAATAGGCTAACTAACACGGAAAGAATTTTTCAAATCGGACCAGTAGTTCCTGAGATTAGCGCGTTCAAACCAACAAACAAACAAACTCTTCAGCTTGATATCCGCAACTTTGTTTGGACATATTGTGATGATTTTTAAAACACGTTTCGATTTAAATCATTTATTTCAAATCATGAATTAGAAGAATATTAGAATAACAGTGTATGGAACGAATTTGCCGTTGAACAATATTCAATATTAATTATTAGTTTCACAAGATCAAGTTTTAACTTATTTGTGCATATTTTATTTGGACGTAATCACCTAATCATTTTATTTAAAGATTCGTTAGTAGTTTGTGCAATATAACACAGTACACTAAAGGTTACTTTATTTTTAGAAATAATATACAAATAGGAAAAATTAAAGAAGACACTATCTGAATTTATTTTGTTTCGATAAATAATTGGTTGAGTGTGGCTCGCTACACATATTCGGGTTGGCATGATCGGTTCGGCAGTATAAATAAATCAAAAACCGATTCGAAGATGCACTAGCTCGGCTTGTTACCACAGGTCGTCACACTTCGGTTTAAACATTCAGGCGCGGCGATTTCGAGGTGCATTTCTCCCAAACATTCATGTCACCGCCCGGCTAAACCGATAAACGTCCCGAACTTGTGTGGAGCAAGCCGTACATTGTAGCTATCAGATGTGTGGTTTAATAGAAATTACACCTGTAGCTCTACCATGAGTTGGCAACTATAGTCCCCCGCAGACACTGTAGTTGAAAAAATGTATGAAAACTCGAACAGCGCCTCTAGCGGATAGTTAAGGTACCAACATTGCTACCATGAGACGCCATAGTTAGTAACGTGTAGTTAAATTAAACGACAGTGAATGTAGATTCACTTTCTCGTTCATTCTTTCCGTACGATAATGGTACCATGAGTTACCAATTTGACAGATGCTATAGTAACGAACTATTACTACAGTAGTTGCGGCACTCACCGACTTTTAGCTTCGTGAGAGCGTATTGTTTTACAAATAATTGAAGTTATTTTCCACAAAAAAATGTTCGGTAGAACAAATATTGGTTGTGATATGTTTGAAACTGCTGCATTCAAAGATCAACGACGTGAACAAAGACATTTCAAAGTGGTATGCGTGAATTAAGTGGAAATCCCCTCAATCCCTCAATAATCGTAAAACAAAGTTTACAAAACTATATCGACTACCAAAGAAGTGTTTATAGAATTATGTGATTTATTATGTTAACGCACGGGTTTAAAATCATCTCAAAGAGTTTCATTAGAATCAAAGGTAAGCTTAACATACATCTTAGCTATTTTCTTTTGTTCTGATTTCTCTCAAGAAAAATAAGTTTCTTATACGTTTTTACAGGTATTAACTGCTATGCTTTTTCACGCTCACGATGATTATCAGCGTGTTGTTGGGGAGGCGAACCATTTTTTCCCAAGAGGCCACAAGTGTGATCATTGTAAAAGTTACTTCACAAAGTTTCCTAGGACGCGGCAGGCATTATTTAAACAAAGATGAAAATAAAATTAGTTGTTAATTAGAATCCTTGCACTAGCAATAAAACGTAACTGAGGTGTTTTGTTTTGTCCCGGCTGACAATAAACAAAAAACAATATCACAAAATCAAAAAACAACGAAAACGTACCAAATTATATGTAAGCGACGACTTCTTATTTTTGTTGGTTAATACTACCATATCAATTTGAAACGTGTGTCGTATTTTCTCTCTGTCTGTCTTATGTGAATAGAAAGAGATAGAACTACAACACTCTAGCTTAGTCAAGTTACAGATTGAATGTTGACATTATGTCGCTGAACCACAGATTAAAAATCTTACTACGAATGATATAGTTTTAACTATAACGAGAGTAGTTAACGTCAACACAACTCATGGTACGAACATTTAAGCCCACTGTTGTAGTTGCGTTCTCACGTTAACTACTCTAGTTAAGTCAGATGATTTAACTACGCCAACTCATGGTAGAGGTACTGGTGTTAAGAGTTAAACTTGTTAAAGACTGTAATATTCGAAACAATTAAATTAAGCATTATTAATGCAATTACTCTGACATTATACAATGTAATAAACAGTACTATACTCGGGCCATTTCAAACGTGCGAACTAAGTCATGTCATATTATCGGAGTCTCTCGCTCGCACTTACACATTGTCAGATTCCTATGATTCTTTTCAGCATGACGTTTGTACCGGCCTGAGTATAGTCAGTGCAGTGTAAGCTCTCTCCAGCTTTCTAAGTAAACAATATACATATTTTTTTATTTACAATTGGATACTACAAATTGTTAAAATAAATATTTATTATCTGCATTCTCACTAATATCACTAAATATTTTAGGCACAAACATTTTAAGTACAGCCTAATAATACTATATTGTACGAACATTATTAAAACTATGAGACTGAGTAGAAAACTCTTATTATAATAACTACAATGGCACCTATACTCACAACGTTTGCTTTAGAGTCTGAAACATATTTCAGTGAAACCTGCCTCCTGTAAAACACCATTAAGAAGCCCAATCAAATAGTTCTCAGTCCTGCGTTCTCTTTAATGTATGAATCGCTCAAGAACACACAAAAGCGGTCAGAACGCGCGTTAAACTAATCAACTATAAACAGCCTAATAGGAAAAGTCTCTGAAAACAGACGCTTTTCGCAAAGAGCTGTTCTTTATTTTATTATCAATGTACCATAATTTTTAGTTTTAATTTTTCAAAGATAAAATAGAGCTATAAAAATCAGGCTATACTAAGTAGTTGGGAGCAGGTTCCACTCTGTTTAACTTATAAATGCTTATGGAATGTTTTATAAACATTCAGTCTTTATTGTAGCAGTTTTTGTTATTTTAAAATTATAAAATTAGCTATTTTATTACATATATTCAATCATGCTAAGCACATAAAATAAAATGAAATTATTTTATACACATACATAAGAACAATAGTTAATTTAATAATTTAAACAAATCATGAGTATTATACGGTTGATTCGCTGTTACCCATTTGGCATGGTCAAATTGAACATATTATTAATATAATTAGTTTACTTACTGTTCCATAAGCTCTTTCTGAATGTTAATACAAATCTGGTCATTTTTTATACACGACATGAAACGCACGAGCAGAATAATGACGACAATGGATGAAAAAAAAATAACAATCCACTAGACAACCATCACAATTATGAATACAATATTTCCTTTGCTGCTTTACAAATGATTAGTAATTATATAATCACAGTGAAAACTCTCGTGTCTCTTAAATAAACGTACAAAGTTACTAGCTAATATGTTCGGCCACGGTCCTGCCGCTATACTTGACGCGTTTGTCAACTAAAAGTTGGTTCACATCTGACGGAGATGCGTCGGGAGTAGCTTTATTGGTATGTGCATCGACGCATCATCGGTTGTGTGTGAACGGTCGAGTGTCTTTCTATACATTTGCCTATTCGGCGTTACGCGACCGATAATACGCGACGAATTCTGTCAGATAAGAACCGACAATAAATAATCTAGTAATATGCTCCTTTGAGATTAAGTATTTTGAGTAGTGAGTTTGAACAAATAATGTTTAACACCGGTTTTCTGGGTCCTCGTTTTCCCTGTTAGATTCTTTGCCCCTTTTCTTACAAATGTGAATGAGTTTTGCGTTCATTTTCTTCAACTTCTGATTCTCTTTCATGACGTCAGTTATTTGTTGATTCTGAAAGCAAAAATGATGGCATTTAAATTGTATTCGGAATAGCGTATTTTTACTCAGTCAATAGAAGAATATTAAACCTGAACTAGCAAAAGGTGCACTTAAATGCTCCTGCTGTGTCTTTTCTTCGTTATGTTGAAATAAAATTACTTTTCTTTGTACATCACTTTAGTTGTTATAGAAGTAAGGGGCCTTCTAGATCAGGTATATGCTTTTCTTTAGAGGAAGGTTTTATATAATATTTGCTGTAAAAGTCGCGCAACTTGATGTCATAACCATTTTTATTCTTTTTTTGTTTGAGAGTGTGGGCGTAATGTTATAAATTTGGGTAGTATTTGTATAAGCGATAATGAGACGTGCTGTTTAGTTGCCTACCTGCACGATAGCGCTGCCGGTCGCGATGTACATGGCAGGGAGTGGCGCCGACATCGATGCTAACTGCTGTTCCAGCGACGATTTCTGCTGCGTCAGCTTATCTACCATCTAGATCAAGTAAAAAAGCGCTTGTATTATTGTATTACTGTAGCATAGCTATCGTATAACCTACCTAATAATAATAACCTAATAGCCAATATCCAGAGTTCCAAACCCGCACTCGTCTAAAGGGGACTCAAGGCAGTGGGACAATACCAGGTTAAAATTGAAATAAATAGCCGATATCAATCTACCAAGATTTCATTTCAACTGGCCAACGGCGTGGGGCTTTGTTTATAGTGTCCAAATGTGTGCACAACACACAGGCACACTCTCACAGTCCGGCGGCACACAGACACGACCAGGGACACTCGCAGCACTGACGGCTTCGCATGCTCCCCGAGCCACGGACTCGCATGCGCTACCGTCCGCGGCACATACGCAGTCAAATGTCCTTAACCAACATATTATGTATACCTTCTTAAATATTATTTTAAACAACAGTTTCATAAATACTTACAGCTTTCAAATGTTTCACTTCTTTAGCCAGATTTTCTTCGTCCGTACGGCTACTATCACGTTCGACTTGGTAACTTAGGAGATCTACAATTACAAACACTATTTAATATTATTGACAAAAGCTTAAAGAAAATCCGTGACAAGATATTTGATACTGTTTATTCGTTTTTTTAAAGAGTTTGAATTAGCCGTAGATCGAGATCGAGATCGAGACAAAAAAATATTCAACGAAATATAACGGCTTTAATATTGTCTGCAGAATACTCTAGCTAGATAATAGCTTTACCTTATCAAGACGGTAAATATAAAGCTTAAACCTGTCACTGATCGCTAATAACAATAGAAATAACAACAATATTTTTATAACTTTAAACTCAGTTTAAAAGTAAACTTAAGAATCGTTCCGCATATTATTACAGGTCACTAGAGCCAAGCGGATTCATATTATTATGAATCGTTCTTCCATTTGCATTCATAAAATCTTGAGAATCGCTTAGAGAGAAAAGCTGGGCGAAACCGAACACCGTTAGCGATATAGTCCAACCGTTTAGCGAGTCTCGTTTGCGAGGTTCGCGACAGAAAGAAATGCAAAAAATGTAGAGTTTTGAACGTCAGATTTAGCGAACCGCGGAATTATGAATGGCCGGATGGCCGTTCGATACGGCTACTCTATCTCGTCAATAAAACAGAGAACCACTATGATAATGAATATAGTGTAGAGGCGGCACTGACCGTCGCCGGTGTCGGTGGCGGCGTGCGCGGCGCGGCCCGCGTCCAGCGCGCCGTGGCGCCGGCGCCGCGCCGCCCCCCCCGCGCCGCCCGCCCGCCCCGCGCCCTCCGCGCCCTCCTCCTGCAGGGCGCGCACCTTGATCTGGTCGAGTGATTCAAACATTTTTCATGAAAATACTCAAGTTCGTTGTACTCTACTCGTTTATTTTTTATTTAAATAGTGATATTGGCAGTCGACCTGATATCGGAGCTACTCGAGTCGATCGAAAGCTTTTTGATGAGATTTCATTCGGCTCACAGTCTCGACGACTGTGAGCCGAATGAAATAAGACTCCGCGAGCATAAACGTTCGTTTCAGTTCCGACATAAACCTCGTTATGCCTTCATTATATTTTGTAGTTTTGGGAAGAAAATATAAATATAATTATTACGTTTATCTTTTCCATCTCGGGACTATGGACTCCCGGATTTTTGGTAGGTGTGCGTGGGGCCGAAGCCAACACGCAAAGGCTCTTGTTGACAGTTTTAATATAACAAAGATGTAATGTTACACAATCCGGTAGGTAACTATCCCTGTGACCACTATAAGAATGCACCCAGGGACAGTCTCCGGACTAGGTGGGACTATGGAAAAACTAAAGGAAAAAGTCTACTTGGTAATATTGCGAGAGTTGTGTGGCAATTTGAATTAATAGTTAAGAGAATAGTTAAGATTTAGATCACCTCTAACTGAGACTTTGCTTCTTTAAGTCTTCGACACTGGTCTTCTTTCTCCCTCAGGTACTGCGCGCAAGTCTCGCACTCTTCGTCCAATTCCCTATACTTTTCCTTTAACTGCGAGAGCTCTTGTTTGCAATCTTCCAATTCCTGTTTGGTCATTTCCAGTTCCCTATAAAAACAAATCGTGAATTAGAAAAGAAATGGTTTCAATTTCGCTGCGTTCAACGACTACATATTTAGGAGAAAAGTAGTAATAATATATTATATTATTATATAATCATCTCACCAATATTGCGCATTATTTCAGAGTAATTACAAAGATTTTAATTTAATATAAGATTATAATATACCTCTAATTTAGGAAAATTTAAAAACTGCTTTTCCTACGTTACTGTACTAAATTGTAAAATGGTATCCCCAAATAAAATTACCTGCGGGTTTTTATATATTGAAGCCACCCGATAGGCCTTTAACATGGCTAAATTACTGCTTTATTAACACTTTCGTTGTCAGCAGGAGTTCAAAAAACTTTAGTGGGGTTGGTGGCATTGACTTTTGATGGGATTAATGAACAACAACGGGGAACGACTTAGAACGTGTCCTCCGAAGCACGGAGACGCTCAGTTAAAAAAAAAACACTACGCAGTCAGCCGTCTGTGGAATGACTATGCTAACAGTTACTTAATATACAGATCGTTTATCGACCAGTGATCGCAACTGGCTATGAACTTATGCTAAAAATGAACGAAAATCGTTATAGTTTTTAATACCTGTTGCCACTATTTTTCTCAAGAGCCTTCTGCATTTTGGCAAGGGTGTTCTTCAAGTCTTGTTTTTTGAACCGCAATTCTTCAATAGTTTTGGTCAATTTTTTGTTCTTTTCTACTTCAGCATCGTACGACATGCGGTCCACAACTACCGAATGTAGGTTAGCCCAATCTACAAAAACATTTTATTTAAATAAATTGTGAGTATACTGTATACATACATACGTAAATTGCTTCCTTGCCATATGGGTAGGCAGAGACCAAAGAACTCATAGGGTCCTTATCCTTACAAGTTTCCCTTGTCTCATTCACATCCACATATTTCCGCACACGACCGCCGGTTGCGAGTACTACACACCAGACTTTTAGCAAATATACTGCAGTTTGACAAATTGTTTGTTATGTATACAAAGATCCATGCTGACTGTCCAGTAGAATTTCCTGTCCACATATTTGGGTCGGCACTAATTGGCTTAGCCGGGCGGCAAAACCGAATATAATATGTAAATATCATATAAAAGTTCGGGAACAATGCCGCTCGACATCGTCGCCTGAATATTTAAGCCGAATTGTGATGATCGGAGACGAAGGGACTATCCGATCGAGACAAGCCAAGCAAGTGCAGTCATTGCTTCGAGTCGATTCCATTGTTCGACATTACTGCCAAACCGAGCATGTCGTCTCGAATATGTGTGTGGCATGCCTAACACAATATGGTCGGGCACTAAATAGAAATTTGAATAATAGAAAAAGTATCGTTAATTAACAATTGTAGACTGCATTGTATTCTATTATTCCTCTAAAAGGGCCGGGCTGATTTGGATTATATTAGATCCTTGGGTGGTTTGAAAACACATTTGACCCGACAACGTGACATACGCAATTAATTATAATCATTTGACAGACATCTAATATCGTCTTACCTTCGTCAGTGTTCACTGAAGCGTGTGCTACCTTCGGCTTCGATGTGTTCATTTGACTCATGTTAGGATTGCACGATTGTAATTTTTCCTTCAGTTCCGTGATAGTATTCTAAAATAATAAATATAAGATTAAGGCGGGCTTCAAAACCAACATTCCACGAAAAAACTATTAAACGGATTTTGATGAAATCTTTTTGCGCACTAGTGACTTGTTACCGCTCAGTGTTTCGTTATTCTTATTAAGTCTATGTAATTGTATGGGGACGCACCCACGTAACTACTATATTTAGATATGTACGTGCTCGTATGCTCGTTACGGCATATAATTATATCCCTAGGGATATAACTATGTTACGGCATATAATTATATCCCTAGGGATATAACTATGTTACGGCTTTATCTATCTTACTGCGACATATAGATTGGATAAATGAATATGTGTATTCGGTTCGGCACGTTCGGTTGGACAATATTAATCGAACAACAAATCCGATTCGACTCACAGTTCTGGCGTTCGGGCTCATCTACACATATTCGCCTACAGATTTTGCCGCCCGGCTAAGACGATTAATGCCGACGATTAATGACGAAACATGCACGGTGCAGTCACCAGTACGCGCTTGCTTTTAATGTGTACATAGTTAATTGGTGCGTGCTATACTAAAGTGTAAGTTTACCTGCAAACTGAGTTTTTCCTTCTTAAGTCTGGCGCATTGCTCGTCCCTTTCTTTAAGATATTCGGCGCACGTTTCGCACTCTTCGTCGAGTTCTTTGTATTTCTCCTTCAAATCCTCCAATTCTTGTTGGCAACATGACAACCGTTCTCGTAGTTGTGACACCGTACTGTTGAAGGGATAATACAATACATACAAACATACACAAAATCACGCCTCCTACCCGCAGAGACCAACGCCACTTGGGCCGACCCTAACAAACTTGCTTTGCTTTATTCACATCAATACATCTTACAAGTAAATTATACATTACTGTGTAATATTTAAAATACTGATTATTTATACGTTTTCATAACTAAATTGTCGAATAATTTTTCGTGTAATCTATATAAATAGAAATTAATCAAATGCATTCATTTGATTTTCGGATTCACGCGCATAACCTGGTTGGATGATTATTTTTTAATGTGTTTGTAATTGTCAGGACAAGATTTGTGTGCGATCGACGGGATCCGAATTCCCATGGGAATGGGATTAACGTACTTTAACTATACCCGGACGAAGTCGGTCTGCTAGTTTAATATAAATAAACATTTTTTTTATTGTTATACGATCAAAGGTACTCTTGTATTTTGCATCCACTAGTCTACTGTATCATCTTACAAAAACTTATGTTTAGTTAAATTAAAATAAATCATACCTGTCGTTGGCAGCTGTCGGATTTGGCAATAAGGGCGACATGAAAAAAAAAACAGTGCGTTATTATGGAGACATGCGTTATTATATTATGCAGGGCATTTACCCCAAGAACAATATTTTAATGTACGACGTTTCTTACCGTAAGGTGATGGTGTGTTAGATAATTCACCTCTATGTGAATCATGTAACGTTTGCCTCCTTCGTCGAGATTCTAGCACACTGCTCGGTCTTGACGGATGTTCGTCGTCCTTGTCGCTCTAAACCAGATGCAAATCCATTATTAATGTTATACATTCGAAAGATTGTAAGGCTACAGTGAGACTATTAAACCGATTTGGTCAACTATCCTCTGTCCATTATATTATAAGTCTTTTGACAGCTCACGCTCATAAAGTTTTGTGTTGCTTACGTGATAATTTAATACAAATAATATTTGTACTTCATGGACGGGTACCGCCCACTTAGTGATGTGTCACGCCTAATGCTTACTACGATTGTGGAACGTACAAATCGATGCTACGAGTATTAAATCTGCTAAAGAAATACTCATTTATAATGTTATTAAGGTGTAGTTAATATGTTATTTAAATATAAAGATAAATATAAAGACTTCATTTAATTTATTTTATTTAACCAACTAAGAAAATATTAAATCAAAATGTAAATTTCTATATCTTACGTAGATATTATAGGTACGTAATTCGATTAATGATAGTACTACAATCGGAATGGTATTGCATTCGAGACTCTTTAGGACATCACTAATGCCTTGATCACACGTACCGAGCAAACCAGCGAGACAGTGCTATCGGCCGAATACTCGGTGCGTCTAAACACTGCGCCGAGTGCACAACCGAGTGCTCGGCCGAACGAAGCAGCGAGACAGTAGCTCGCCCGCCGTTCCATTTACTAGACCGAGTTACCACCCTCCCGCTTCCCCGCACTCACTCGCTCGCTCACTCGGCAGGTTTGAACGTGCACTGTCTCTCTGTCTCCCCGTTCGCCACTCGACCACAAGATTGTCCGATCCATCGTGTCCGAATTGTAGTCTAAATAGAACTGAACTGACTGTGCTGATTTCAAAACGTGTGTGAACAGCTACTCGCTTATGCCTTGATCACACCTACCGAGTGGTCGGGCGAGACAGTATAATGATACTAGGCCATGAATGGAAACTACTTAAAATATTGAAGAAACCTTAATTCACTGAAAGGAAACAATCTTTTCTTGCATTCTAAATTTGGTAAAGTTGCACATAGGCAAAACATGTTAAAATAAAGTTTGCTATTAATTATGAATTTAAGCAAATCATACCATTATTTTAACTCGTAGTCTTCGAGCAAGGGACACTATTCTAGCAGGGAATAATCTTGTCTGAGGAAAAACACTTTATTAGTAACGGACTAATAAAGTATACCACAGTTTTAATTACACAACCAAACATTCAATAATATATTATACATACCTGATCATTACGGGAAAGCGACAAGCTGTCACGTCTGGAACAAAAAATATGAAGTTTATTCGCGTCTATCAATTTGATACTTCTTTAGAACTACGGGTCTGTGAAATATACACACTAGCCAGAAGAAAGTTAGTCTCCAAAGTTTTCTAAAAAAGGATAAGCCTATTATATAAATATGTCAGAAAATAACATCAACTTGAAACGTATTTTCTTTAGTCGATCACAGACAAGCAGTGACTACTTTAACATTTCTATAGGCAGTCTGGATTTGGATAATGTGAAATGATAACCACACGGTTACACGGTATTTCTATTCCGCAGAACAAAACTGCAGTATCGACTGTTTCGAAACGTCCCACTGCCAACAACGTTAGCTGATACAGTCGTTGAAAAGAACTTAGCTTTGCTAACGTTTTCGTTAAATATATATATATATATAAAAAAGTACTTTGTGATGCACACAATAAAGAAAAATAGTAATTTAAAAGTAAAAGTATATATTTACCCTTTACTAAGTCTTATAGGCGTGCTCCTGTTAGATACGTCGGCGACATCCGCGAATAAATCATCTGGCTTTGGTCGAGAATCGAAAACTGCTTCAACGCTAATGTGATCTGAAATTTTAATATACATTCACTTATACAGGGCTACGTATTGATTGTAATAAATCTTCACGTTTGTAAAGTTCTCCTAAGCTGATATTCGACAACAGTGGCTGATCATCACTAATTGGCCACATGGAACTGTGGAAGCTCGGCTCGAAGTCCAGCTGAAAACGTTAATACGTACGACTATGCGTACTTCCCATAAAACCCCTCAAGATTGAATCCGAGACCACTAAGTAGCAATTGTATTCATATACAGCCGCGTTAGAGGCAAGCAAAAAATCTTTTCGCATTTCTAAAATGACTAGGTACATATTATAAAATAAAGTCGTTTCCCGCGTTTGTCCCTATGTCTGTACGTATGATTAGATGTTTAAAATTGTGTGCAACCGATTTTGATGCGGTTTTTTTTACAACTTTTACTCATAAAGAGTAGTTTATGTGTAATAGTTGTAAAGTATTTTTTTTAAATAACTGTGCCTATTCTCTTATAATTTGGTATTAAAACCCGTCTGTCGAGCTTGTGTCTACAACACATACTTTCCTATTTCGGCCACATAATACGAAGAGAGGATGATACCCTTGAAAAAATGGTCATAGTTGGCAATACCGAAGGAAAAAGAGCTCGAGGCCGGTCACCAACGCAATGGTCTGACCTGAAGTGAAAAGAGCTACATCCCTGTCTAGGTTCTACGAGGTGATGAATGCTACTTCCGAGCGGAATCCTTAGAGAAAGATCGTACGCCTGCTGAGCTCCAGGTATCACGATCCTCAGTAATGAGGGACCGACTAGAGAGACAGTAAAATGACGGTTGAAACCGGACGAGGCCGGTGTGGGCCGCTAGTAACATATATAATATATCATACCTGCACCCCCATGTCTGTCATCGGCGATGATTCGCTTGGAGTCGTATAAACTCTGTCGGCGACGTCGCGACGTCTCACTGAATACGTCACTAGATGAACGACTTTTGTGTTCTTCGATTGCCGTTTCTAGATCCGACAGACGAGCCTGCAAATATTATAATTATTGTAAAATATACTTATAAATATTGTTAGATTGTACCACCGACACACCTATTATATATTATTATTAGATTAACACAGTCAAGACTTTATCATTAATAACTAGATTGATTGTACCATATGCAAATGTACCAATGCAAGTAAGTAGTAAAAAACACAGTAGAATTGAGAACCTACTACTTTTTTTGGAAGACGGACAAATTAAAGTTACATTAAATTGTTATTATATCACTACCACAACATATGGCGCCGTTGCGCCAACACAAAAATGATCTGTGTTCCAGTGATCAGTGGATAAACAAGTACCTACCGTCAGAATATCTTTGGTCTTCCTTAATTCTTCAAGTTCAGATTTGTATGTTTCAGAATCCGCCAGGACTTTCTTATACAACTGCGTTACTTCTTCCAGCTGTTGTTTAGTCTCGCTCATTAATTTGTCGTCATCGTTCTTTTGTTTCTCCAATCTGAGTAATAATGATTATAAATATTTATGAACATAATGTTTAGGGAGACTGAGAAAAAAAAAGTTTGATACAACTTAAACTTACCTCATAATCATCCTAGATTGTATCTGAGCAGTCTTTTCGTGTGTTTTAATATTAGTCTCTAATCTCGAACATTCCTTACACTTGCTCTCAAGTTGTTCTTTTAAATCCATATTTTGTTTTAGCAAGGATTTCGCCTCAGCGCTCAAGTTCTCTATCACTGTACTATTTTCCTTTACAGATTCTCGTAGAACTAAGATATCGGATGTCATTTTATCTAGATCTGTATTGTTCTTCTTAATAGTTTCATCAGATTTCATCAACAGTTCTGCGTATGATTGTTTTTCTTTAATAATTATATCATTGACAGATTTCAAGTTCGATATTTCTTCTTGTAACCTACTCACAGTTTCTTTTACTTCTGCCATCTCAGTAAATTGTTTTTCAAGTTCTGCTAAATATTTATCTTTAATAACAATGACCTCTTTTAACTCACTGACATCTTTAGACAGAGTTGATATTTTAGTTAGGTGTTCTTCGGTAACCGCTAAACTACTGTGATAGAGTTTATTTAAATCTTCGTGTGAAGTTTGTAATGCTAGTAATGTATTTTCTTTGTTGATTAAATCTAATGTGACGGCGTTATTGATATCTTGCAATCTGTCGCAGCGTTTTTTGGATAAGTCTATTTCATTTTCGTATTCTTTAGTCAGGGAATCCTTTATGTCTTGTATGAGAGTATGCTTATCAGTTTCGATATGTTTGCTTTGGCTCACCAAAAGCTCAAATAATATATTGATATTTGTATTTAACGGCAAATTCGAGTCAACATTTTCAGACTTGACTATATGACATTCAATTAGCCTTTGATAACCGCGGTCAATCGTGTCTTTGAGTTCTTTTTCCCTCTTAACTATGTCAAGCGTGACTGCGCTTGTTATTTCATCAATTTTCTCTTTTTGTGCTTTGAGTAAGTTGTACTCATTTTCTTTGGCAGAATACTGAGTCTTCATATCTGTCAAATTGCTGTTCACAGAGTCTAACTCTGTGGTTAGAGTTTTTATTTGTTCTTGCAACTCATTGTACTTGCTCATCATTTGCGATAAAACCGATTCATTATTATTAACGATGTGATTGATTAGAGATTCTAAAGTTGTGACGATGCACATACTAAATGTGCTATCTAATAAAGCCAAGTTCTCCTTGAATATATTAATAACCTTGTTATAATCTGTACTGGTATTTAATGTTTCATTAACTGCGTTTATGTTATCTCTTATCTGTGACAATGTGTTTGAAGAAGTCCTGTCATCATCGTGCTTTTCGTCTAACTCCTTAGTTACACTCAATAGTTTTTCTACTAAATTATCATGTTTACTTTGTAATGAGCATTTTGCATCTTCATAGTCTCTGAGTTTATTTGTTAAATTCTCTACTTCATTCCCATGCTTGGTGATAAGATTTTCATAAAGTAATCTCATTATTTCGATAATTTTCGTGTCTTGGCTCAAATTGTCTTTTTGTGCGTTGGTTTTTTCAACGTAATAGTTGAAGCAATCTATTTTATCAAGGTTATAAATATGCGAAGAATGTTCTTCAGAAATATCAGGCATAGTGCACTTGTTTGATTGAGGACTAGTTACTCCAGCAAACATATAAATATTACCCTCCGTTAAACTTTCATCTAAATCCATTGAGAGATTGCTTCGTTCTAAATGGTTTTTAATAGTGACCACGTCTTCTGTGAGTTCCTTGCAATCTTCCCTGCCAGCATGTAATTCGCTTTGCAGTGTACATATCTTATTGTATCTAGATGACGTATCTGAATCACTGAGACTCCTGTTCAATTTTGTGTGTTTTTGTGTCGCTGTACTTTGCATTGCTTGTATAAGATCGTCTTTTATTATACACTGAGAACAAATCTTATCCACCTTCATTTCATCAAATTCTTTAAATTGTTCCCGATTATTATATTGTTCTACAAGCTCCAAGTTCTTTTGCTTTAAATCATTCAGTTCTTTATTTAGGTTGTCTGTTTCCGAGATATAGTCCATCGCTTGATTTGATATTGTGTCGTTTTCTTCTTGCAAACTTTTCAATTCTTTATTTTTTAGACTTATTGTATGATTTAATTTAGCAATTTCTTGCTTTTGGCTAGTTAATTCTTTTTCAAAAATACTTATCTTTTTTATAAGTGCATCCGTTGAAGGTGTTTCCAGTATGAGGTTATTATACTTATGCTCTAACTCAACATTAAGCGAGATATTCTTATTTAATTCTCCGGTTACGGTTTTGAGTTCTTCAATTAATTTATCTTGTGAACATTTCAATTCAGCTAATTCTTTGCATTTTGGACATTCGTTGTTAGTTGCGTTGTTGTATTTATTAATATTGTCTAAAGAATCGCCATTTTTAATAGGACTGGTTTGTGCATCGGCTGTAGATATTTTGGTACTTGAATAGTTATCAATTATTTTGCTAAGTTTAATATTTTCTTCCTTTAACAAAGACAATTTTTCAAGCAACTTTTCATTGTCATGACTCAAAATTTCCATTTTATTATGTACGTTGTCATCTATCATTGTATTCAATTCATTTGTTTGACAAGAGGCTTCGCTGTAATACTGTGTCATATCTAAACAGGTTTGGTCGTTATCTCCGATCAAAGTGTTGTCTGCAGCCGTAGTGAGCGTGATATTTGTGTCTAACATCAATAGATCTCCGTCTAGGGTAGATTCATTTTTAAAGTTAGGTAGTGCTGCACTGCTATCCAGCACGTCAGGCAGAGAATATCTTTTGAAGCTGAGATTTTGTTGATCGCACACAGACGAATCTCCTTTTAATAATGTCATTAGACTACTTAATTGCTTTTTAAAGTCCGGTATATCTCTTTGGCATACGTTATGGAATCGCTTATGATGGTGTTGAAGTACTTTTACTTGTGATTTTAATGATTTGTTCTCAGCGTAAGTGGTAGCTGTTAAGATTGACAAGTTAGTCTTATGGTGGACTATTTTCTTTTGCAACTCTTGCGCTGGCTCTAAAAGAAGCTTGATTTCGTTACGTGCTACTTCTTGGTCTTCTATCAAATGTTGATTTACAGTCTCCATTTGGTATAAAAGATCCATAATTTTTGAATTTTCCTCTTTGGCAATTTTTAGTTGCAATAGTAGTTCATTACATTTACACGTGCTTACTTCAGACAGACTGTCACTCTCGATATTTAAGCTTGTATTTGATTTAGATTCACTGTCCTTTGGTTCCACTAAGTCTACTATTTTATTGCAGCATATTGTAAGAAGGCTGGGCGGTGAAGATATATCTATATTTGTATTCAGATCTAGGGCCTTTTTGTAAGTTCCTGTGTATTGAGTATCATTATTTTTAGTATCTAGCGATAACTCAGAATGATTCTTGAGATCCCCTCCACGAGACTTAAGTTTCTCATTTTCTAGTTTCAGTTCGTCCATTTGATTTTTCATAATTTCGTCGAAATCTTTAAACTGATTTTTCAATTCTCTCAATTTGTTTTCCATTGTTGTTAATTCCGTTACTTTTGTTTCTAATTCTATACGGACTTCTTGTAAAAGTTCTTGACTTCCCATCAAATCTCGACTTAGTTTTTCATTGATATTTTCGTTTAATTTTATTTCTGATGATAACTCACTATTTTCCTGATCAATGACAGTGATTTTTTGCATAAGCTCGACATTTTTTTGTGTCAGCTCCGCGATTTCCTCTTTGGCTTTGACTAATACATTACTAATTTCTTTACTATCATCGTCTGCATTTTTCAAGTTGATAAATGTGACGTGACTCGCTATTGTTTCTAATGTGAGAAGAATCTGTTCATATACTTTACCAGTATCATTTTTTGGTGTAATTTCACGGTCGAAGCTGCCTATGATTTCAGTGGTCTTTTTAAAGATATTGGCCATTGAATCATGTTTATTTTTTTGTTCTGCTATGAGCTGTTCCTTGAGAACGTTCAATTCAGAAGTCTTTTCTTTGACATAGATTTCTATGTCATTTAGTTTCTCAGTAATCAAAGCAATAGAGTTGTCTTTGTCTCGCAAAATCTGCTCAAATTCTTGTTGTTTTGTGTCTCGGCTCACCATTTCCAGATTCCGCAATTCAATAGCTTCATTCAATTTGGCTTCTAAATTGTTATTAGTAAAATTTTTCTCATCTAACTCTTTGCGAACCTTTTCCAAGTCTTTGTCTAACTGATCTAGGGTACGATTAAAACCTTCTTTTTCCTGTTTGTAATAATTTTGATCTTTAATGAAATCATCTAATTGTTGTTGCAATATCGCTATTTCAGACTTGTGTTTCATTTCTAATTCTTCTAACTTAGTTTTTAAGTCGTTATTAATATTCCTAGTGTCTTCTTTTTCTGTGGTTACAGCGTAAGCAGCAGTTTCTAGAGAATTCAAAGTATCACTTAAAGCACTAAATATACTAACAAAGTTATCGATAAGTTCTGGTACTTCTTGCATATTGCCTGATAAAGTACCGAGGATTGTTTGTGACTTAAGGACAGCGGCTTTAGCTTTCACTAAGTTTTCTTGGGATTCCATTTTTTCTACGTTGAGAGATAATATAAAATCGTCTTTTTGATTGCATTTCTCTGTCAGATCGGTTATTTTACTAGTAAGCTGTTCAACATGTTGTATAAACTCATTATTTTTGCTGGCTAATCCTAAAGTTAATCTACTATTTTCTTCTTTTAAAGTATCTATGTACACAGTGTTTTCGACACAAATCTTTTCTAATTCACCGTTCTTACTTTCGATGTCGGCCAATCTGTCTAAAAGTTGTTGTTCAACAGTCTTGTGATCATTATTTTCATGAATTAACTTATTAATCGTTACTATGTTTTCATTAATTTGCTTCTTTAAATGTTCCACTTCTGAATTCAGTTTATTAATGAGTTCTGTTTTGGTTTCAAGCTGTATTAATGCCTCGTTATTATCCGCCGGGACATTAGTATCTTTACTCTTTAGTTCCGCAATCTTCTTATTTCGTACATCAAGAGCGTTTTTGACCGATTGTATAATATTCATAATATTTTCATTATTAGCTACGAACTGTTCTTCGTTACTGACTAAAGTCTGTATTACGCCGTCTCCAATATTAACAGTAGATAAACGTTGCAACTCTTGTATAGCGCTATTATATGATTCTATATCTTTATGAGCGATATCTAAGTTAGATTTTTGATTACTAATCGTGGAATTTAAGGAATCTATCGTGGACTTGAGTAAGGCGTTCTCATTTTCCATATTACTAAGTTTTTCTTGAAAAGTCGACACAGTCTGTTCGAGCTCTTGTGTGAGGTTTTCTAACGAAGCTATTTTTTGTTGATGCGAGAAGAGATTGGCCTCCAATTCTACAACATGTTGGTTTCTAGCAACTAGTTGTTGTTGCGTGTCTGTTACTATATTGTTTATCACCTCATCCTCTGGGTTAACCATACTGTTTTCATTATCACTATTAACAAGGGAAATATCTTTAGACATATCCATAAAGTTCATGTCTTTTTCAAATGTCCGGGACAATATTTTACCTAGAAAGTGATAAAAAAATAAACAAAAATATATGCTATGAGATAAACAAGACGGAATGCTAGTTTCAAGTTAGTAACCACTGGTGGCTGATTTTACGACGTTCGTTTTACTTGTATAGGAACAGCACTATTACAATGGCAACAACGTAACAAGTACCCTCGTATCAAGTAGTGTTCACTAGAATTGTCAACAGCTTTAGTGATACTACGTTACCTATCTCTCTAAAAAGACAATTCTTGTACAAAATCCGTTTCGCCCATATATTGAAAAACAAGCAGAACTATTAAAAAATGATGATAAGGAAGTTGATACTTTGGATATTATGGAGCTCCGTAACTTTAACTATCGGATATCCGAAATGATGGTATAAGTTTCGTAAAGCCGGCAGTCTAAATGTATTACCTATTAGCATTTTCACTTAAACGACTCTTTCAACATCTTATATATTTATCCGAAATAAATGCATATTCAAAGTAATTGTATATTTGTAACCATATCCTTATTTTATATAATGCTATAAATGTATCTGTATCTATGATCCGAAACTTCATATCCATACCACAACTTGATACTTACCAATATCTTCGGGTTTCTTAACTTTCAATTCTTCTAATAATGATAATAATTCTTCTTCTCTGAGTTTCGCTTTGTTCTTAAGAGTCTCGTAGCTCACTTCCCAATCGGTCAATCTCGTGTTGTAATTTTCACATTGCGTTTCAAGATCGACCTTGATAAAAATACAAGTATGGATTACTAGCTGACCCGGCAAACGTTGTTTTGCCATATAAATAAAGAAAAATAGTGTCACTTAGAGGTATGAAAAGTAGATATCGGCCGATTCTCAGACCTACTCAACATGCTCACAAAATTTCATGAAAATCGGTCAAGCTGTTTCGGAAGTGTACGGTAACTAACATTGCGACATGGAAATTTTATATATAAGATTTTAATATATATTTTTGCTTTTGCTACATTCATAGTATAATACTTGTAGACCCGCGAAGCTCCGCTCGCGTAGAAGTTAGGCAAAATAGAAGTTGACTTTCAACCCCTACTTTAACCCGCACGACTTTCTAAAAGCGCATATATTTTTTGAAGACTGTTGTTCATTAGTTAGAAGTGTGATGATGAACAAAATACTATATATCAACATGTAATTCCCATATTCTTATAATAATCTTGAGTAAACCAAAATACTTGAATAACTCACCTTGGCATCACATAGAGCTTTAAGTTCATTTTCATTTTTCTTAATTTTTGTCTTCAACACATCATTTTCTAAGTCTTTTTCTTTACTTCGTTTATTTAATAGTTCAATTTCATCTCGTAACTGAGCTATCATAGTCGAATTCTGTTCTAATTTCTCCATCAGTTCCACCTAAAATTGTTGAACGTTTCACGTCATTGTATTAAAAGTAAGTCGTCTGTCTGTATGATGTTCAACTATCAGAACAAATATTGAAATAGAAGTTTACAAAACATAAAATTATTATAAAATAGCGGCAATATATTCAACAAAACTTAATCCAAGAATTCAAGTCTATTTTCGAGTTTAATTATAACAAAGTTAATCACTGTTTAATATTTCACTTTGGTATTTAATTAAAAAAATCAAACTCTCATTCAGCCCTCAACACAAGCAGAAACATCACTCACCGCACTTGGCGAGAATATTTTCTCTCTTTCAGTCAGTTCCACTATGTCTTTTAAATTCCTTTCAGCTATCTTTGCATTTTTCCTAAGTATACATGGTGGTGTTTTTGACGAACCTGTAAAGTGAACGCGATATTGGTAAATAGATAAGAGATTTTTTTATTTTTTGTAAACAGATTATTTTTAAGGCTTGCTACACACATATTCGGTTTGGCATTAATCGACCTATCCGGGCGACACACCCAAATATGTAAAGATGAATGTTCGGAAAAATGCCGCTGGACATCGCCGCACTTAAATGTTTAAATCAAATTACGACGATCAGACCTGAAGGAACTATCCAATCAGCACAAGCTGGTCAAGTGCAGTAACTGCATCGAGTCGACTTTGTTGTTCGACAAATATTGCCGAATCGAATCAGCATAGCAAGCCTAAGTGTAACAGTAATATAAATGTATATATAAATTTACCATAACATTTGTGAATCGGAGAACACGTTTCGTTGTCAACGTGCAACGAATCGTCGTCGCTATCTGTGTGAAAAACAAATGTGTTATCTAATTAGAAATCTTTGAATATATCAGTGTTACTGCTACATTGCTCTGATAATTCATGGATAAGATAATTGCGTAATCGTATTTTGTTTTAGGCGAACGGTTCTACGATAAAAAAACATGAATGAATTTGAAATGGAAAGTAAACTGTTATTATCTGTAACTGAATAATATGCACGGTTAAGGAAACAAAGTTTTTCTAAAATATGGCCATTTCATTTTATTGCATTGCAAGATTAATTTTAATAAGCTTTAAGTTAATAAATAATATGCGTAAGAGATTTTTTGCGTAATAAACTATTAACAAAAGCTGAAAACAGCTCAAAGATTGAACTACTGACCGAGTTCGATGACGTCATCGTGAAGGTGAACGTTATGATGCGGCGGCGGGGTAATGAGCCGCGCGGGCTCCTCCGGCACGCTCGCCAACTTGTTGGACGTCTGAATCGGCACGAACTCAGAGGCATTGGAAATCGACAATGGGCTGTAAAAATCAAACCTCGTTTTTTTAAATGTCTGTCAGGGCGGCTACTATAATCTAACAAAAACGAAACATCGCACAAAATTTCGTATAATCGTAAAATTATGTAATTAATTTCCCAACTCCGTTGAATGACGTTACTTATTCTATACTATCGCGAATTATTCGTGTTAGTATAGAATAAAAATCTATTTAGATATTTAATAGTCACCGAACTGCGAAATTGTGAAGAAGTTCGAACGAAACATAGTAGAGGCCTACTATGTTTCGGTAATCTGAAGTTTCTTACTGATTCGGATATTGATCCGGAGCTATCATACTGTTATTGTATGTCTATTAAACTTACTTGTACTTCAAACTGGGCGTACAGAACTTGGGCACGCTAAGTCTTGTAGGCTCTTCTTCTATAGTCGACACGGTGGTATGTATAGTCACTCTTCGCTGTTGCTTTCGCTTTTGTATCAAGTCAATGCTACGTTGTTGAGCGAAACCATTCAGAATTAGCCGTTGTAATGCCGTTATCTGCTTTTGTAAATTGTAATTGTCTTGCTGAAAATAAAACATTTAATATTAATTTCTATTAATAAAAAAAAATCACCGAAATGCATACGCGCATTACTTTCGAGCGACCAAACTAAATTGGATAATCTTTTTTTTAATACGTTCGCCTGTAGAGACAAGATTTAAATGGGATCGATGGGATCAACATTTCCACGGGAATTGAACCAACGGCATAAAATTGTAGGTACTATACCCGAACGAAGGCGGCCGAGTCCGTTAGTAATATTATAAATGCGAAAGATTGTGAAAATCTATGTCACATACGCATAAACATAAAGGAGTCAGGAAGGATTAAGATCAAACTTTACAGTTATACAGCTTAGATACCCTAAAAATACATGCACATATCATATTGGTGATGCCTTGCAAAATGGTCGGGTGTGTAGTATTCGGTCCGTATGTATGACAAAATGTATGAATGGAAATGAAGCAAGGGAAATTTGTTAAAGGATCGTACCAAGTGGCGTTCAGTGGTATCTGCCTATTATGTAAGCCACCGGTAACGGTAATTATATAAAACTTCCGCGCGGACGTGGTAAATGCTGACTTATGCTTTGGAATGGAGAGCGAACAACGCAGGCGGGGCGCGGGGAGGGTGATCCCTGAAGTATTCCTAAAAAAATGTATAGTTGTTAAACCTATCAAAAGCAACGAAATTTGATTCAAGAAGCCAAGTTGAATTCAAAACCGACATGGGTAGATTAAGTAAGTTTCGAGATCTTTTTTAAACCACCCAGAGGGAGTAGCCCCGCGAGGCCGGGCTCCGGCGATATTTTCAAACTCTAATTAATGTAATATTCGTCTCTTTTAGTATTGTTTGTAACCAAATTTTATTACAGTTAAGAATAGCCATGCTTTTATTTTAATAAACATTTGATTGCGATGTTTAATTTCATTATTTACTACATTTAGTAAAGGGGTATGGTATATGGTAGTGTTATATAATTGCCGGTAAATGAGAATAATTCGAGAGTTTTTACAACCTTTACCACGAGCCCCGGTTTAGGTATCATAATAACCGCACCATCCACATTTACCCTAACATATATAACATTATTATTATTTTTGTAGCTACGTTCCTACTTTAAGCAAATATAACGCGGGCGCACGTTCCTGCTAGTTTCTGCATAAATTAACCGAATACTCCATTAGAATAGATGGACATTTGAAACCAAATGTGTGTGTATGATTTATGTGAGTATTACCTACCTCTAAGTTCTTCTTGCTTTCCAACTGAGCTTGAAGACTTGACATTTCTTTAGTGAGGCGTTGAATCATAGTGCGGTCTGTAGCAACCGCGTTCACCTCAGGCTTATTCTTTATGGCTTTGGCTCGGTTCGCAAATCTATAAAATATAATTTATTTTAAAGAACTGGCTTTTGGCTATGGGATATCCCAGTCTTTCCCAAAGTGGGCGATAACGCCCCCTTGTGGGTGATGGAGATCTAGAGGGGGGCGGTGAGGGGCTCAGAAAAAAATGAGGGGCGCTGAAGAGATTTACGGGGCGATATGAAACTTCAGTTACTTCTTATTTTAAAATTAATTGAAATTAAAATTCTCACACGAACAAGTACACAATATCCATTTTTAGTTCACATTTTTATCCTATTTTGTTGTATGAATATAAACGTTCGCAACGCTATTTATATCTTAATTAAGATATTTAGTCAGGTATCAAACACTAAAGAATATTCGTATCTTCAAGTGTCGCAAGTGAGGTTCCCACCTCCGAAGACACAAAACGAACGCACGATTAATGTAGGTACCTAATCTATCTCTCTGGTAAAAAAAGTCTTGTTTAAAAGATAGGTTTAATTAATCTCCAGGCGAAACTAATACATACGTTATTGAGGTTTATAAGGTGAAAAATAAATGGGGGCGCTACAAAATAACTGATTTTGAAAGTGGGCGTCAGATGAAAATAGTTTGGGAACCTCTGGGATATCCCATAGCCAAAAGTACTCGAACAATATAAATAAAACCGTTTACAATGTGCTGTAATATAATATATCATATTACTTCTCGCGACTGTTGTTTACACTGTTACTCAAGTTGTAGTAATATATATACAACTTAGTTAAAAGTCTGCTTTATATCATTCATGTCCGTATAAATGGTCAGGTGGATAAATGAAGCAAATGACTCACTGTAAGGTGGAGATAGTTTCTTCTACGGCCGCCGGAGTAACTGCACATATGATACTCGTCTTAGCGTTGCCTCCCAACGAGTTCTGCAGGATACGCGTTAGTTTACTGTCGCGGTAATTTGCATATCTGAAAAATAAAATTATGTAAGGGACGGGTTGGGGACTTGGCACGCCGCCGTCAAGAAATGTATTGAAAATTTTTTAGTCATGCAAGGTTCCATCACGATGTTATCTTTTACCGTTAGAGCAAGTGATAAATATTTCTAATACAAACATAGCTTCGAAGAGTCATTGGTGTGTTGTCTCGAGTTCGTACCATCGACCACTTGAGTGGGAGGTGCAAAGTTATACCACTCGGCTATCACTGCATCTTCTTTCTTATTTTTCTCTTATATAACCAAAATAACGTGGTCTGAGCATTTTAGATGAACCTTCTACCAACACAAGTTTAATATTTTTTCGTTAACCCAATCCCCAAGTACCCAATTACTAACTATCAATCTATAACTAAATGTTATGCAATGGTATTGTCAGCAACAAGACCAAGCTTTCAGGTTTAGTATTCAACTACGATAAGTTCAATAGACTAACTTATTAGGGTCTTCAGAGAGTTGTTTGATGACAAGTGCCAGTGCAGAGAGTGACTTGTTGATATGTGTTCCCTCTTTGAATCGTATGCCGGTGGCCCCGGTCTGGCCGGCGCGCTCCGAGCCGGCGAGGTCTACCAAGTTTAGTTGCGACACGTTCACACATCCTCCTTCGTTATCACCTTCTATGTGCTCTCGAGATTCAATTGTCTGCAAGCAAATGAATAATACATGCATTTATAGAATAGCCGTTTGCTGACGTGTATGATATAAATATATGGCGCAGTGGTTTAGGTCGTCACGCCGCTACCGTTGCGTCGAAAGGTCTTGAGTTCAATTCCCACACGGAACAATCACTTGTAAGATCTACAAATAATTGTTTCGGGCCTGGTTGTACTTTGTGTCCATTGTTTGTATGTTTGTAAACGTCTCCGCAACACAAGAGCAATTCTTAGTGCGGGAGCTGTCTTTTGAAAAGAAAGATTTACATACATAACATCACGCCTGTTGTACCCGAAGTTGTAGGCAGGGGCGTATGAATGGCATTTACAGGGCGCGTTAAGAAACTCCGGGCTACTATTGGAAACATTACCGACTGCGTCACTACCGTAGGCGTAGCTCATTACGAAATATCTCTATGGCCATTGACCATAAAAAGCTCACAATAACAAGTTGAATGTGTCTTCCTAGTCCCACGCATTGTCAACAAATTAAGAAAAAATATTACAATGTTTAATGTGTACACTAGATTAGAAGTAGCTATTGCTGTATGTCATAAAGGCGTATTCATAGTTTATTATTGACATTGAATGCTACCATTTTACTTTGAATAATTAAGAAATAAATTCTAATATAATATAGAAAACATTATTTAAATTGATATTACTTAATTGCTACTTAAATATTAACAGTTGATGATAGTAAAGCCCTAGGAGACACAGAGGTCAACAGCCTGTTTTTTAAACGGAAAAAATCGTGAGATAAAAACTTAAGACTAACTTTATATCCCGAGTTGGGTTTCGTACCGATGCGCCACCGAGGTATTCATGACTTTTCATGTATGTGATATAGAAAAGTTTGCTCATTATCGACATAATCGACTCAAAGCAATGACTGTACTTGTTCAGCTTGAACCGATCGGGTAGTTCCTTCAGGTCCGATCGTCACTAGTAGTATTTTCCCCGAACATTCATCTACACATACTCGGTTTTGCCGCCTGGCTGGGCTGATTAATGCCGAACCTAATATGTGTGTAGCAAACCTGACATAAGACAAGTAAGAATTACTTACAATTTGGAATATCGAATGGGATCTGCTACTCTGTTCATTCATGTTTGTGGCACCTTTTTGTCTGTTTGCTTCACCCTGTAAAACAGTAAAAATTGTGAATATTCAATGAGTGTGCAACTCCCTTGCGTTCAAAGTTAAACTTCAGAACTGATTTTGATGTAATTTAGCATGGATATAGCTGAAATTCTGGGTCAAAAATAGGCAACTCTTTTTAATAGATCGCGACCAGTTTGCTAAAATAGGGGGTTTCATCACATACGCGAGTGGCGGGTGGATGTGGATTAGATTGTAATTCTATTATTGGCTATACAGGTCCTAAAGTTTTTGTATTTATTCATCATAAATCAGTCACACCTTCAAAATACTGTACCACTGTAACAGAGGCAATATTTTAAACAATGAAAATGTCAATGCCAAGTCAGCATTATTGCTGTATGCTCATATTAAACAATACAATGAAACACTGAGAATATTTCTCGGAAACAAACAACGGTATGAAAAACATACATATTTGAAGGTTGATAAAAAAATTAAAACATGAACAATGTAGGTATCACTTTCTGACCAAAGAGGTTGAACTAATCATAATGCATTTTAGACATAAAGAGAGTAAAGACCAGGGATCAAACAAAGCCTACTCTTACATGCAAAGAAAGAGATGGGTACATCTAGACATAAGTATTTCTCAAATTAAGTAGTGTTACAAGTTAAAGGATATAAACTACAATTATGATACCAACGTCTTTCATAGCTTCCAAAACTTCTTCAGGTGAGGATGTGACCTTTTCAGTAGCATCAACTTTGATTCCCTGTAAAGTCTCATGGACCTTTATATCCTTTTTTTCAACATTCAGCAGGTCCTTCACAGTTTCATTGTATATCTCTATGTATGATACCCTGAAAAGTAATATGTGACATCATTATCTCTTAGCCTCAACTCAAGAAATTTGTTTCCATCTAAATGTATCAGTGTAATTGTGTATAAGACTTAGACCCATAGTCTGACAATCTAGCAGAGTCTTGTACGATTAAGGCTGTGGCTAGAGCAATACAACATTTAGAATCCAGAGCATCAGTGACCCACATGTCTGTGGCTGCAGCTGATGGTGGCCTATCTGATATAACTACATCAACTCTATTTTGGAACGCCTCTTCACTGTTGTTGGAATATGATAATGTGAATGGCAAATCCAGGATTTCAGAATAGTGTGTTTTGTTTTGCATTGATCAATTGTCATGTCCCAAATATAAGCACCTGTTAAAATCAAAAGTATGACCTAGGCCTACTTTAGTCAGCAGCTGTTTACTTAAGCTTGCCTTAAGTTTTTGAAAGCAAGAAAAAACATTGTTTTTGGCAAAGATCTGTGCTTTAGATATTCACAGACTAAGAATCAATTGGTTATGTGGTATATATATTTATTCAGACAATTTCTAACTACCGCTGAGTATAAACAACCCCCTCAGTATGACATGTAAAATCTTTCGCAAAAAGGCATTTTAAGACTATCTCTCTATCTAAATACACTTACTAAAAGTCAACTCTCAGGTTGGGAGGAGATCTTTGCTCAGCAGTGGGACAGTTACAGGTTAAAACAAAAGTCTTTTTAAGGCAAGGCTGCAGTCCGAAGACCACAAGTAAAGAAACTATTGTAGTTTAATTATATCCCTGGTCGTTGCCTATTATACCCCTATGAGAGGTGTGATTTTATGTATATATGTTACTGTAAAAGCCCGGACTGTGGTAAATCCTAAGATTTTCCGATATATCCTAAGATTTACCAACTCTCAATGGTAAAAGTCCGAACAATTATTTTATTTCGAACTTTTACCCCTATTTACTTGGTAAATCTTAGGATATACCTCAAGGGCAGGTAAATGTAGCTAATATAAAATAATTTTACAGTTATAAAGAAGGAGTTTTGGGCAAACCGACATGGGTAGGTTAGGTTAGAAGGCTGAGGTGGGAGCGAGCGTAGCGAAGCTCCCACCTCAGCCTTCGTGGTTATTTTTTTTTAAACCACCCAGAAGGAGGAGCCCCGCTTCGCGGGGCTCCGGCGACATCTTCAAACTCTCATTATAACTATATTACGGCATATAATTATATCCCTAGCAATATCTTTATATTACGGCTCAAACACGTCATGATAATCAACTTTTACCGTTTCGTTATGTAAATCCTAAGATTTGCCAATTAAATGGTGGTAAAAGTTCGAAATAAAAGAACGTTCGGACTTTTACCATTGAGAGTTGGTAAATCTTAGGTTTGACCGGAAAATCTTAAGATATACCACAGTTCGGGCTTTTACAGTAACATATATACATCTATTTTGACATTATCAGTGAAATCTCATGTATAGACGATGACATATTAACCTATGTACATACTAAGTAGTTGTGAGTGAGTGTAATATTTCAAAGAGAAAGGAAAAGTATGCACTGATCAAGTTACATAGCATTCTGCAGTATCTACCTACCTACATGTAATGATATGGTTTATGCAGCATTACAGACATAACATAAACTAAATAATTTTACAGCAAACATGAGAGTATAATATGCTGCACTTACCATGATTAAATTATCACAATGTAATCATAATGATTTATGTAGTGTTATGCTCAAATTTTACTTAAAACCTAATTGGATTTTCTGTATAATAGTGAAAATGAAAGTGCTAATAAAATGATACAAGTTAATAGTCTGACTTTTTAAAGCATAAGTAGGTATGTCAAATTAAAAAATAAAATACTTTTCTAAGAATAGAACGCATGTTTAAATATAATTGATGTGCATACATAAATTATAAAACACTTTCTTTTGTGCTTATCTTAATGATAACAAAATCTATTTCATAAAAAATCTGATCTTTACATAACTTGGCTGCAGCCTTCAAATTGTTTGAATATAATGTTTACTCACCATTTATTCAAGAAATTATGGGCTGTTCACTAGTAAGAATACTACTAGGTATAATGAATATGGGTAAACTATATAACTATATGATATGATTATGACTCGCTCTGCTTACATTGAATATTTTGTAAAAAAAAAAATGAAATACAAGTCTTGAGCTTCGAGTGCTTTACCTGGTAAAGGTAATCATGCATTTAAAGTAAAGATTTTACCTCACTAAGAAATCTCGACCTGGAACATTTTTAATGATCTCAAACAAATTGAGTACAGCCAGTGGAATTATTCCTGGAGAACTGTCAGTTCCAGTCATGGTGTACGTTTTGCCGGAAGAAGTCTGTCCATATGCAAATATTGTGCCGTTGAAGCCTGCCGTGGCGGCTTCGACAATCGGCTTTGCAATGTCATTGTAAACATCAGATGTCTTCGTATCTTTGTCGTATACTTTGTCTGAAAAACATTTCGAAAGTCGTTAACATGCACAGCCTTCGATTTAGTGACGTATGTGCACAGACCCACTTGCTCATTAGAATCACAATAGTTTTCGCACGCAATTTGATAACCCCCAATTGCAAAGTTTCACTCACCGAATGTGAAAGATTGTCCATTATCCTTGCCATTCTGGTCGAGCTGATATAGCGTGTTATTCTTAACCCGCCACTGGTAAGAATGTTTCTCTTCTATTTCACGTGAAATTAGAGGTCTAACTTTGACAACTACTTTTATATTGTCACTCATTTTCTATCATTATTTAACTACAATTCAGAATATGTGTCGAACATTAAACAATGTAGACTCGAAAATTTTGCACAAATAACATTTTTTCGATATGCCGTATAATACAAAGAGCGCGACGCGTTGAAAACAAAACGTAAACAGAACACTAAAATAACCGACATACGATTTCAAACTGAAAAAATAGAATTAGAATTAGTGCTGTGCCTCTATGCGTTTTTCAAAAACTTACCACAGATTGCTACTAATTAAATGTCTTCTTTGTAGTATGTACGCAGCTACGACTACGTAGGTAAGTTACATCTATTGTATTCATTTATTCAATTTCAATGAAATTAAGCACACATTCGGTAGCTAATGTGGCTATAATAACTCTAGATTCAATTCTGTAATTTTGTTTTTTGTTTTAGAATACAAAATACACATAGGTAAATATAAAATAGGCTGGTAGGTACCTACTTACTTAACTATCTAATTGTGTACATAGTGTAGTACTTACTAGGTAAAATAAGTTTAGTAGATACTTTAAATGATTAAATTGCAATGGTGAACTATATACCTATATTATGTTGTTCATAGTTCGCATTTATTTTACATCACTAGCTGTCAGCAACTGTCAAGCTAGATGATTAGATGTCATTGTCATCCAATTCATTCACGTCGTGTGTTTTTGTCCTTTTTGTACATTTTGAGGTTATGTTGTGTTGTTGCATGTGAATACTTGAAGCAGTTAAGCAAAATATAGAAGGATCCATAAATTAAAATGCAACACGACGACGTAAGTACAAAACTAATTTATACGGTTTTTATTCTTGCATATTGCATTATGTGGTATAACATGTTGTTTTTTTTTTAGGTTGTGTGGGCTATCATCAACAAAACACATTGCTCTCATAAAGTAACGTAAGTTTAGTTTATACGGAATAAGAATATAATTAAACCATAAGTTTAAAATTTAAACCATTTCTTTTTGTAATATTTTAGCACAAAAACTCAACAATTCTGTCGAAATGAATTCAACCTCACTGGTCTATGCACTCGGGCTTCATGCCCCCTCGCCAACAGTAAATATGCTACAATCAGAGAAGAAAATGGTATTATTTACTTATACATGAAGACTGCGGAACGGTGAGATATGGTTACAAAAGACGAGATATGTATTATTTTAACAACTGCCAACAGGCTCTTTACTCCATTTTTTTTTCAGTGTAATGTTTCCTGCCAAGCAATGGGAGAAAGTTAAACTATCAAGAAACTTTGAGAAGGCTATATATCAAATAAATGAGAATCTTTTATATTGGCCTGCTTTTATCAAAGCAAAATGTAAACAAAGATTTGTTAAGATCACACAATACCTTATACGGATGAGAAAACTCAAATTGAGAAGGGTGTAAGTATAACAATATATAACAGAAGCTACTGTCCATGGTACAAACTTCAAAAAGAGTCAAAAATATAATATAAATATATAATAAAGAGTAATTTTTTTTTGGAATTATGGTACTGTCTTGTTAAAATTGTGTATTTGACTTTCATTTGCGTGTTGAGAAAATAATATAATCATAATTTACAGGAAAGAGTTGGTGCCAATACAGCGTAAGATTGAACGGCGAGAGAGAAGACGTGAAGAAAAGGCATTGGTTGCTGCTAGGATAGACAATGCTATTGAAAAACAACTGCTCGAGAGGCTGAAGAAGGGCACCGTAAGTAAAAGCACAAGTTTATTAGTAAATACTAAATAGTTACAATCAAAGCTTTAAAAAATACAATGTTGCACTGGATATAACTCTTGCTACACAAATATTCAGTTTGGCATTAACTGGCCAAGCTAGACTGTAAAATCGAATATGTTCACATAAAAGTTCAAGAAAATTTACGCACGGCATTGCGGCGCTGAATTAAAACTGAATTGTAACGATGAGAATCGAAGGAACTGCAAGATTGGCACAAGTCGAACAAATATAATAATTGCTTCGAGTCAGTTTTGTTATCAAAATATTGTCGAACACAATAAGCCTAAGACATCATAAAGTTAACTTAAATCTAGAGCAGACCAGGAGCATTTTATTTTACAAATCATAGCTTTCACTGAACAAATTTATAGCCATGTTTACTTTTCGGTAAAAAAATTGGGTTTGTGTGTATTTCTCTTAACTTGACTTTACAAGATTTTGCCTTTTTTAAATAATATGTGCCCAAATTAGAAATGAATAACCAAGTTCCAGGTTTCATTATAATTTGCTGGGAAATATTAAAAATTTTAAACTAGGTATATTGTGATGTGAAAATTATATCAAACATACATTTATTTACTTTGCTTGGCATTAGCACACAGGCTATTTCGTCTCATAGTTTCACTTGATATGAACATCAGAATTTCTTTTATTAATAAATTACTTACTTTTGCAGTACAACGATATTTACAATTTCCCGCAAATGGCGTTCGACGCGGCTCTCAAAGCTGAAGAGATATCAAGTGAGAGTGAGAAAGAAGATGAGGAGGAAGAAGAAAGGGAGACAGAAATGGAGCCAGAACTTGAGAGAGAGTTGGAGAGAACTGTCGAGCAGACTGACGAATTTGTTGAAGCTGACAGCGATATGGATACTGATGAGGTATAATAATTTCCTTCTCTTGAGTATTTTTCACATTGTAGTATCTAAGACCTTGTCGAGAAACTAGGCCCATAATATATCGCGCTTCCAAGCTACGCGCGAGTTCGAAACACGCTCGTAGCTCACGCTCCTTGTAGGCAGAATCACGGCGAATTCGCGTCTTCTGGGCAAGGTCTTAGTTTTGATAAAATTAAAGACCCTTAAATATTATAAATTAAAGTCAGTTGCCAGGGCATTTTGCCGCATCGACCGCATCATGATAAACTTAAAATCTACTTATCAGATGGTGAGGTCACATCAATTGATAGAGCAGTTCTCCATACACTTATAGATACACTTACAGGTTATTAAGTAACTTTGATCCAGGCGAAGCTGGGGCCCTTGTTAAAAAAAATGTAATGACTTTGTTATAGGACAGCGATTCTGGCAAGAGGGAGGATGCCTATGTTGGCAGCGATTTCGAATCAGAGACGTCGGACATAGAGGTAATTAAATTTTTTATCTTTTTTATCTTTTTGAAAAGACAACTCCCGCACTAAGAATTGCTCTTGTGTCGCGGGGACTTTTACAAACATACAAACAACGGATACAAAGCACAACCAGACCCGAAACAATTATTTGTGGATCGCACAAATAATTGCTCCGTGTGGGAATCGAACCCACGACCTCCCGATGCAGTGGTATCGGCGTGGTGACCTAAACCACTGCGCCACGGAGGCAGACCCGTGGCGCACATATGCATACATAATGTCGGCCTGGCCGATTTTAGCTACGGCGGGACAGTTTCATTGAAACCCGGCAACTGCGCAGGATTTTATTTATAGTGGCCAAGTGTGTGCACAAGATACAGGTACACTCTTCCTTTTACTCTCATAGTCCGGTGGGACGGCTAAACCGACACTACCAGGGAGAGGTCAGGCGCAAGACTGACGGCTTTACGTGCTCTCCAGGCAATCTCTGACAATTTTTTAACAGATAAATCAAAAAAGGCTTTTGGCTCGACCCGGGATTCGAACCCGAGACTTCTTGCATGGCACTCGCATACACACTACAGTCTAAAATATATTTGTGAATTAGACATGGTTGTCAAACTGAATAAGATTTAGATATTTACTTTCATCTATTAATTTTCTACCCATTTACAGTCCTATATCCCATTGCTGGGCAGAGACCTCCCCCTTTTATTCAACTAGCTCTCGCCTGATTTGCATGTCCAATTAATATCAAAGGCATTTGGATCGTCACACCAACGTTTTCACTCTTATAAGGTTTTGAAGCTGAAAGTGACATAACACAGTATCTACATATCTACACGACGTTTATCAGTAAGACATATATATTATATATTTTTTACAGGATATGGCTGAAAAGGTTATTCAGAAGAAGAAGCCACGCGTTGAGATCGAATATGAAACGGAACCAGTTGCTAGTGTGTCGAGAAAGAAAATAAAACACTGATTAATAATGTAATTATTTTATTGTCAACCTTATGAAATAAATATTATAAGAATATTGGAATAATTGTGCTTTAAAGTTGAAATATTGTACACCTGCTGGTGTCGTTTGCAAAATTAAATAATTAGTAGAATCCAATGTCAATTAATTTAATGCTAAAATATACAATATACATACATACATACATGGTAGGCAGAGACCAGAGAACGCCACTTGGTCGATCCTTACAATCTTTGCTAAAATATAAAAAAAGTATGGATATAAATAGATTTGATCCAAATCCATTTCAATTTAAGAAATAATTCATTTATTACAATATCTAGCTAGGTAGGTACCTTCTAAGAATCTTTAATGTATAGATATTACGTGCATTCCTTAGCCGTTTAATTTCGTCAGTATACTCAGTATAGGTATTATAAGCCCGCTTACGCAGCCGCGGTTTACCGTGGGAGAGGCTAGCTGCGCGGTTACAGTTTAATATGCAACCGTCCGAAAATGTATGGCTGTAAAGTGCGTACAATCACTGACAGACGGTTGCGTATTAAGCTGTAAAAAATCTGTTAGCCGCGCGGCTAGCCGCCGCTCTCGCAGTTAACAGTTAAGGGGACAAATTCATGAAATAACTGTAGATCAGTGGTTCCCAACCAGTGGTCCGTGGCAGTCAAGATGTGGTCCGCAAATGATTTTAAAATTACCTACCTACACTTTATCTATACTAATATTATCTATACTAATATTATAAAGCTGAAGAGTTTGTTTGTTTGAACGCGCTAATCTCAGCAACTACTGGTCCGATTTGAAAAATTCTTTCAGTGTTAGATAGCCCATTTATCGAGGAAGGTTATAGGCTATATAACATCACGCTACGACCAATAGGAGCAGAGGAACAATAAAAAATGTTACAAAAACGGGGAAAATCTTGACCCATTCTCTCTTCTGTGACGCAAGCGAAGTTGCGCGGGTCAGCTAGTTTTTAATATAATTACATAGTGGTCCACGCTAACAAGAATAATATAAAAGTGGTTACGGACTAAGAAAAAGTTGGGAACCCCTGTAGATAGGTATAAAATCATATTCTTATATATTCATATAGATCGTCATACATTTGAAAATCCAATCAGATTCCACACTTCAATTACGGGACTTAATTAAGAGCTTTTCATGAGTCTTGACGAATAATTTTCACTTTTAATCATTTCAGTATTGTCTCCTAATTAATATCTTCACAAAAGCTTTGAATGAGAATTGGGCGACTGTGATCAGAATAACGTTCAGTAGAAACAATAAAGTGTATTAAGGACGATTTGTTTCAAACCTTGTTATTGGTCCGAGGCGGCTCACGTAAATCAACAATAGCGACGAACGAATGAACTGGTAAATATTTTCAAAATGTTGGGTTTTCTTTGGTTTGACCAATAGTTTTCTCGAATACCAGTAGAACAGTATTTTAAACAGACATTAGGTGCCTTTACACTCACACTCTTTCGCGCGTTCTTAGGAGCGTACAAGATTACGCAAGGGAAAGATGTGTGTTATGAAGTTGCGTGTTATGGATAGTCGCGAGTGGTGTAGCTATGTGCCATTCTGCGGCGCTGCATCTTCATACCACATCTTTCTCGCACCTCTACATAGCTTAGTATTGGTGAAAACGTGCACATAGTTTCATAGTATAGCTATTTCATCCATATAGACCGTTCGCTGACCGCGACGTTAACGCCGCGCACTTGATACTATTTCAGGTACGCGGTCAGAGCGGGATGGCGTTATTGTAGGTACCTGTTGCCAACAAACGCGACGTCAATATTGCGTTGGTGCGACGTTGACGCTGCGCAGACGTTGGAGAAACGCCAGCTCTCGTAAAACGACAGTGGGATTACAGGCCTTACACTTAATATACGAAGATTTAGGTTCCTACAGAATAGATAAGTACACATTTTAGCCACTAGACGTACAGTTGGCGTCAAAAATATGTATATAATGTCACCTTTTAATTGTATATTAAAATATAATTTTAATTTTCGCTATTATTCAATAATATGTACACAGTGATTCTGATTTTATTATATTCATTGGCAAAATGCCTTTAAAATGAGACCGTGTTCAGGTATGTTACAGTCAAATCTTTTAACCAGTTAAGAGTACCTACGTTTAAGTTACTTTATTCAATAATACTTTTGAAGCGGGGCTCCGGCGACATATTCAAACTCTCGCTAGTATCTCGCAAAAAAATCTCTTTTAATATTAGCTTGGCGGGATAGCTCCACCTGGTTGGTTAAAAAAAAACATCTTCTAACCTGACCTATCCATGTTGCTCAGTCAGTGAAAAGTACTTTTGACTGTTTCGCTATAATAATATTAAGAGTTTTGACTGCAACATTCAAACATGTTTTTGACGTTGACTGTATTTTTATTCAAAGAGTAATAATACCGGCTTATTGCTAATTCCTATACAATTATTAACTGCTACCTACTTCGCTGGGGTTTCCCCGCAGTTTTCCCGTTCGAAGATAACCAATATGACCTCTGAGTAAAACTTAAGTAGGTATTCTTATTTAGTAAATGCAATCCTCAAGTACCTACCTAGTTAGTAGCCTGATTTATTTTGCACTTAACTGATGACTGAAGTTTTTTTTAATAGGTAATAATAGGTATGTATCTGTATTAATTGTCGATCGTCAGTCATAGAAAACAGAATAGGTACATGTCTTTTTAATTATAGGTTAAATTTCCATTAGATAGATTAGTTTTTTTATTTAATTGAGATTTTTTTAAGCCTTAAAAGCAGTGATAGCATGGTGGTATAAGTTAGTATCTCCCACGCAAGTGGTTGCAGGTTCGAACCCGTGGCAACACACCAATGACTTTTCGGAGTTACGCGTGTATATGTTACTGTAAAGGCCCGAACTGTGGTAAATCCTACCTAAGATTTACCAACTCTCAACGGTAGAAGTCGGAACAATTCTTTTATTTCTACCTTTAACCTCTATTCACTTGATGATGTCGAGAAGTCAAGATATACGGAGATAAAATAAGACGTATATATAATAATAATAATTTAAAGAAGAGCTTTCACGATGTTTATTAGTATGAGTTTTTAACTTGTAGACTAGTTTCATAGTCTTTTCGAACAGCCAGGCACTTGGTTTGTTCGATTTAGAAGCTAAAGAGAAACATAATTATTCTTGGGCAAAATAATAATTTTACTATGGTACTAACAAACTGGGCCATTCTAAATTAGTTGCTCAAAATGCAACAAGGGGGCAACATGGACGTGAGCGGCTGAAGGACGAAGAGGCCCCGCTGGACGTTAAACTAAGATCACTTGCTCCCTGAGGGTACGGCATCACTGACCCACTAGCCACTTACTTATAAGTTATTTGGCTTATAAAAGCTCTGCTTAGTTTGAAATCAAATGACCGTGTGTGAGTTGTCCAATTATATTTATATTATTAACATTTATTTATTATTTTTATGTATAGTGTTCTGTCACTTCCAATCAATTTTGAACCTGTATACCTATCTTATGAGTCAAAAAGATAAAACACTGTTTCATTAATCAGAGTTTACTCGACGTTATAAAGATTTGACAAAATAATATTTTAATTATAACAATGACATGTAGTAGAAGAAACGCAAGTGCCGTGCTTAAAGCCAAGTGTTGTGCAAACGAGTTGGCAAGCTGAGTTGTTGCAGTCCTTCAAAGTCGTAGGAATGTACAGAGCTTCAGTCGCTACGTGGACATGGTTCTTCTCTGAAACAATAATAATTGCTATTAGTACTTTCATAGTTTGCTTTTCGCACTTTTACCATTGAGAGTTGGTACATAAACCTTACGGGCTTTTACAGTAACATATATATCTTGAAAGTCCCCTATTGGCACTTGCAAAGGGTGCTGCACTCAAGGCCTGATACATCCCTTGTTCGGGAGGAGACCATTGCCCAGCAGTAGGATTGTTCCTTCACTGAATTATTATGACTTGTTGCTACTTATTTTATTAGGGCCGCAAAAAAAGGATTTTTTTGCGGCCTTAATAAAATAAGATTTTTTTGCGGAAAGTACTCAATGTTCTTTATTCCATTCGTGAAGAAGTCATATTTTAATAGCAAGGTGGCCGGCCAAAGTTATTAATTTATACACAAGTAATTTCACTGCAGAAACTATAACTATGAGCGAATACAGTGATCGTTTGGTATAATACATTATTCTCTGTATTCACACAAACCAAGCATTGTATTTGGTATAGGCTACTGGTCGACACTGTATCTACTCGCTAGATGTTGCGAAGCAACGATTAGATAGGTAGGGTTTCTCAATTCCTGACTGTTTTTTGTTCCCAGATACTGAGACTTCTCGAGCCCTATTTCCCGGGAACTCCCGGGAAGTCGAGAACTCGATAAAACTGTGAGATCATAATATTTTTTTACTATAAGAAAATAAAAGAAAATTACATTAACGATAGTTCATTTAAACTAGTTATAAGAATTGATAATTGTTAAGTAGGTAACCACTATTAATCTGTATATTATTATATTATATAGGAGAAAGTAGTGTTAGTTACATTATTTAAAATAAGAAAGGCTTAACTAATTTTGATGTAAATTGGTGGAGCTTAAACCAAGAGACGGACGCAGGACACTTTTTAACTTTATTTTATCTTTTAATAAAAACTAAAAATTAAAAATGAATATCAAAATCTTTCGCTAAGTGCAAAACTCAAGAACGGCTCCACCAATTTAACTGATTGCTTTAGCAAAATTGTAATTAAGACACGGGAGGGTATTTAAGGAGAAAATAAATAAAAAATGCGTAATGCGTGAGCGGAGCTGGGTCAGCTAGTATGTAATAAACCTTAACTGAGAAAAGTAAGAAAACATAAAAAGTTTAAATTTTTTTTCACAACTCCCGCATTAAGAATTGCTCTTGTGTCGCGGGGACTTTTACAAACATACAAATAACGGACACAAAGCACGACCAGAACCGAAACAATTATTTGTGGATCGCACAAATAATTGCTCCGTGTGGGAATCGAACAAACGACCTCCCGACGCAATTGTATTGGCGTGGCAACCTAAACCAATGGGCCACGCGGGCAGTCAAGTTAGTATTATGAATTAACTTTATTGACCAAATTATATAGACCTACTATTTTTTAATGTTTTTATGTATTTTTATTATTGATTTATCTGTGGATATCAAGGAAAAGTATTTACACCCATATTTTTGCTCACGTATTTTTTATTTTGGTTTCGATTAACATTTGCACCAAGTAAATGGACCGCGGTACATTTAATTGAGATAATATTCTTACAAGAAATATTTATAGATAAGTTGGTCAAAAACTTGTATTGTACTTACCTACGGCTTGAGCCTCTTCGTACACTTCCATTAAGTCCTTAAGTGAGAACGTCCTAGCAGAAGTTGCCTGGGCAACAAAGGCAATGGCGAAACAAACTAACAACAAAACCTTCATATTGGTGAATCAACCGTTCCTCTCGGAGCTTAGCTGGGAATGACTGATGTGATTAATCGAACTCAGTGCTAGCACAGTTTTATATACTAGTCACAGAATAGATAACGTAGCTTTTCAATGTGTGCTATTACGAACACGCACTCATACACCATTTCGATACCTTACTATATACATATACTAATATTATAAAGCTGAAGAGTTTGTTTATTTGTTTGTTTGAACGCGCTAATTTCAGCTACTTACTACTGGTCCGATTTGAAAAATTCTTTCAGTGTTAGATAGCCCATTTATCGAGGCTATAGGCTATATACCATTACGCTACGACCAATAGGAGCAGAGTACCAGTAAAAAATGTTACAAAAACGGGGAAATTTTTGACTCATTCTCTTCTGCGCGAGTCGGTTAGTTATACACATTTGTGAACTTATTTCTAAGGCGTATGGCGTGTGTGCTGAGCGCTAAAAATAAACATATTTTCTTTTCTTTTTTCTTTCTTTTAGAGCCAACTCTTGGAAAAATTACTTTTTTTTTAAATCTTTATTTAATACGGGGTTTTAAGAAAAAAAACATAACTTTATTGTTTTTAGTTGACGGCCTGTTGGCGCATAATGCAATTACATCGGTTCCGGGTTGATGAGGGATGGCAATAGGAGTTGTTTTACTTGGACGCCATAAAGATTCTCCTACACTATAATATCTCGGTGTAGGGCCTTTTTAATAGTACATTATGCCTATTATGTATATGTTACTGTAAAAGCCCGAACTGTGGTATATCCTAAGATTTTCCGGTAAAACCTAAGATTTACCAACTCTCAATGGTAAAAGTCCGAACGTTCTTTTATTTCGAACTTTTACCACCATTTAATTGGCAAATCTTAGGATTTACATAATGACACGGTAAAAGTTGATTATAATGTGTTTGAGCCGTAATATAACGATATTGCTAGGGATATAATTATATGCCGTAAAATAGTTATAATGAGAGTTTGAAGATGTCGCCGGAGCCCCGCTTCGCGGGGCTCCTCCTTCTGGGTGGTTTAAAAAAAAATGACCACGAAGGCTGAGGTGGGAGCTTCGCTTCGCTCGCTCCCACCTCAGCCTTCTAACCTAACCTACCCATGTCGGTTTGCCCAAAACTCCCTCTTTATAACTATTAAATTATTTTATATTAGCTACATTTACCTGCCCTTGAGGTACATCCTAAGATTTACCAAGTGAATAGGGGTAAAAGTTCGAAATAAAAGAATTGTTCGGACTTTTACCATTGAGAGTTGGTAAATCTTAGGATATACCGGAAAATCTTAGGATTTACCACAGCCCGGGCTTTTACAGTAACATATATATAATACTGCGCTTCTAGGTACCAGATTATCACGTTTGCTTAGTACATGGATGTATTTAATGTAAATATGCATTATACAGTCAACTGTCATGACTTTTCACGGATACCGATATTTTTTGATTTATACTTAATATAAAATTAAAAATTAACTAATGCTATGTGTACCATAGCGCCGCGTGTGGTGTGTTCGAAATTTCGAATCCCACTCGGAACAAATAATTGTGTGATTAACTCGAGTCAGATACTCGAGTTTATTCTGAGCCTGGTTGTCGATTTATCCATATGAGTCCATATTGTGTATTTACAAGTATATACTTATATAAATAAGTATGATTATCATTTATTTGGTTACCATAGTACAAACTTTGCTTAGTTTGAAATCCAATGACCGTGTGTGAGTTGTCCAATGATATTTAATAATTAATAGCATAACGCCTGTTATATTCGAAGGTGTTATATTGAAGTGTAAGGTGTAGCAATATACACACAAACCATTTACAAGGTTAGACTTATGTAATGAGGGTATGTTTTCATTTCCTATGCATACCATGAAGCTTTAGTATCAGCATCATTTGAGGCCAAGACAATAAATAACACGAGAAACTTAAGAAGGGATTGTAGAATCAACCAAAACTAAAAGAATATTTGTGAGATCGACTATTGTGTCTGATATAGGTTGATTTTGTAGATTGATTTCTTACCCGGTGTCTATACAGGGTGTCCCATAACTCAACGATAATCCGAGACAGGATGAAAGGCCAAGTCATACCGGTTCTAGGAAAAATAAAAAAAAAATTCCATATCACTTAGTTCAGCAATAATAGACACTTTTCAAAAAAGTTAAAATTCCACACCCTTCGTCGCATTTTCAAGTCCTGTGATCACCAATGTCACAATTTCGCTGTGCTTTTTTGAATTTCTTGATCTTCATTAAATATGCTATTAATCGTAAAACAAATTAATGCACAAAACATTGTTAATTTAATAAAAAAAGTTAAGTTTTAGTGAGTCATCGTTCACAAAAATATGGTTAGTTAACTTTGACGCTTCATATTGAAAAAAAAATGTACTACACTACCCTTGGCAAGTTATTTCAAAAGTTGGCGCATTTAATCAAGATTTCAAAACTGTGCAACACTTGTCACTTTTCTTGTCATTAAAAATGTTATTTTTATTTGAACGACGAGTATCCTCGAAAATGGATCGAACGCAGTCGTACAATTGTATGGCCTCCTCGTTCCCCCGATCTTAATCCAGTAGATATTTTTCACTGGGAATGTATAAAATAAAAAGTCTATTCAAAATCAATACAAAATCTATCAGAACTTCGCCAGAAAATTGACACAGCGTCAGAAGAAATAAATGCAAGGAATTTTGCTTGACTAGTGCAAAGATCTTTTGTACGCCGTTGCAGAGCCTGTATTCGTGCCAGAGGAAAGCAATTATTTTTAGTAAAGATGTAATTGAGTCAGTCCATAACCAATATTTAATGTAATAAACATAATAGGTAATGATAATAAAAAAAAAAGAATGAACGAACCATCGTTCTTATTAAATTATTCTCCTTAAACTAAAGTAATTCCGAATTGTTTTCCTCTGGCACGAATACAGGCTCTGCAACGCCTTACAAAAGACCTTTGCACCAGTCAAGCAAAATTCCTTGCATTTATTACCTCTGACGCTGTGTAAATTTTCTGGCGAAGTTCTGATAGATTTTGTATTGATTTCGAATAAACTTTTTCTTTTACGCATTCCCAGTAAAAAATATCTACTGGATTTAGATCGCGGGAACGAGGACGCCATACAATTGTACCACTGCGTTCGTCCATTTTCGAGTATACTCGTCGTTCAAATAAAAATAACATTTTTAATGACAAGAAAAGTGACAAGTGTTGCACAGTTTTGAAATCTTGATTAAATGCGCCAACTTTTGAAATAACTTGCCAAGGGTAGTGTAGTACATTTTTTTTTCAATATGAAGCGTCAAAGTTAACTAACGATATTTTTGTGAACCATGACTCACTAAAACTTAACTTTTTTTATTAAATTAACAATGTTTTTTGCATTAATTTGTTTTACGATTAATAGCATATTTAATGAAGATCACGAAATTCAAAAAAGCACAGCGAAATTGTGACATTGGTGATCACAGGACTTGAAAATGCGACGAAGGGTGTGGAATTTTAACTTTTTTGAAAAGTGTCTATTATTGCTGAACTAAGTGATATGGAATTTTTTTTTTATTTTTCCTAGAACCAGTATGACTTGGCCTTTCATCCTGTCACGGATTATCGTTGAGTTTTGGGACACCCTGTATAAATTACCCGTCATACGATTAATTCCAAGATTTTTTAAGGCTTTAATAAATAAAACAAGCGTTGTTGCGTCCTTAAACTAATTTATTTCAATGCTTATTCAATCCAATTGTAAATTACATTTTAGAATTTGCAGTTTAAATAAAATTTATTGAATTTAAAAAGTTAAATCTGATTGAATTCCTGTACAGAGGTGCAGAGGGGCATTCCTTGCTTATATCGACAATCGACTACTAAGTAATTATCGACAAATCTTGCATGCAAAAACAGAATCTGCTGCGCGATTTTTTACAGTCGGTACTATCGAGTACCAAGAGTAAATTTCAATTGCAATAAAATAACTGTTCCTACTGCAGCCTGGACCACTGATCGGGTTTCATACAAATGTTTGATAGGTTGTCGATAGTCTATAGTAGGAAACCGCTCAGCAGCATCTATACCGAAGAAAAGAGCTATCTTGAATATTGTTCGCATAATAATCCACAGTATCGCTACTGTCGACTGAGGAGCGTTTGTAGAAAATCGGATTTTTTTTTTCAATAGATACGTAACCTCAAATTTGAACTTGTTTTGTTTTGTTTGTGTGTGTTTTTTAAAAGACATCTTCCACGCTAAGAATTTCTCTCGTGTCGCGGGGACTTTTACAAACATACAAACAACGGACACAAAGTACAACCAGACCGAAACAATTATTTGTGGATCGCACAAATAATTGTTCCGTGTGGGAATTGAACCCACCACCTCCCGACGCAGTGGTATCGGCGTGGCTAAACCACTGCGCCACGGAGGCAGTCAGTGAACTAGTTTGAACTAGTAACAAATACACCTAGAAGACTCACACACCCCGGTGTGGAATCCCCTAGCTTGACATTCTGTTTCACAGTACTGCATGTCGCATTTGTCTGTCTCCATTATTACTGTAGGGCTTTTGTAGGAATGATGGTTCATCGGCTCCAACCTGCCGTCTGAAACAAATATTAGTCAGTGTCAAGAACTGTAGGGGAGAGGACTTTTTAAAACTATGAACTTGAACTATATATTTAGTTTCTTTTGAAATGATGAATCGTTTTAGCTATCTATCTCTGAGAGCAACATCTGATAATACAAGTCAATAATACTCATACAGTAACCGTCTTATTCTTAAACACAGTATAAAACTATTTTAGTTAAAATACTACTACAATATGTTTTCTCTTTTTCATTTCGCTAAGGAGTAAAAGATACAAAACACTTTATAAGCCTTTTATAACTTCATATATTTTTATGAATAAACGGGTAAGACTACACTACTTTTCCACATAAAAACTTCATAATAGTCTTGCTTATGATATTCCGGTAAAAAATTGGCTTTGGTCTAAAATTACAAGTCATTGTTTGAGTGCACGAAGTCATCTATTTTGCATAAAGAATGAAAACAGTAAAAAACGTACTTCCATATTGGATTGCTTGGGTCGCTGCGGGCCTTCCCCTTTTAAACGAATATACCTTATAATAAAAGTGAATCATAATTCATACTCACCGATACCGTTGTCGGATAGGGACACTTGCAACGTGTTTGTAATTGTTATTACTCTTGCACAGGTTAATACCAGAGTACTTAAAAATATCAATAAAATTTTCATTTTAATTGGTCTGTTTTCTTCTCTTCAAAAGTGTAAACGTATGACAACCTCCTTTTAAAGGAATATATAGTATAATGAACTATTATTTTCCTATCCAATATTGTTATTAAGTAATGGGTTTTTTATAAATTTGAATAAGAAACCCATGCAATAGACTTCGGCGTATTGGACTATTGACTGTATGTAGAATGCAATAGAGTCCCTATCTTAATACGTAAATAGTTTCATGGTGTTTATATGCTCTTGCGGTTGAACAATAATATATGAATCAACGAGTGGTTTTATATAAGAAAATCCTTATTTACTGCAACATGTTAAAGCTAAATAAATATAATGAGGACCAAAATAGATGACGTTAAGTAGAATATATGATATGAAAAGATTCTGTGATAAAATTATCGGGTCTTTTAACAAATTTATTCGAAAGTTGCGATAAGCGGATTTTCAGTTCTGTGCAATTTGATCTGAGTCTATTATTGTGCCCGGGGCTTTTAATTTTAACCTAAATCGTGCATAGGTTTTGAGGTGCTCATCTTGAAGTTTTTCAAATAAAAAATATATGCTTATTTCTCGTAATTCTCTAATAGTGCTGATTTATTTTTCTGCAGGTGTCCTCCGTCAAAGATTGGGAAATCAATCAATCAATCTTAATATTACCTAGATACAATTTTGTAAAAAGTATACGTATATTATAATAAAATGAGTAACTCATATATATACCCACTAAAGCCGTTATACTCATTTAAATTGATACTGACTAGGTACTTGCAGTAAAAATATACGGAAAATCAAGTTTTCCTTGTTTTGTTGTCCGGTTGCGATTATTACAATATAATTATAAAATGCATAGGTTTATAGGTACTATATTAATTAAAATTAATAACGATTGTTACAATTAAATGATGCGTTTTAGAGTTAAATAAAATACCTTCTCAATATTATGTCCGTTATCTTAATAGACAACAGCCGGGCCAAATACCACTAAGCACCTATCCATAGAATGATCGTGCCAACGGGTGCTTAACCCATACATCGTTTAGCAAGAGCGCAACTCACTAGGGGCCCCTCGATTAAGAGTTGAAAGGTCGATATTTAAACATAATTTTTCACTTGCTGCAAAATGTTATTCTAAGAAAAACTCTGTGCATATTCACACTTGTATATTTTCATTGTAAGTTCGAAAGTCAGAAAAAATCTACGACCTTTTTTTCGATACTAGTCCAGTCCAGTAGTGAAATGTTACAATTTGAGTTAGTGTTAGAGCCGGAAGAAAATTTTTCAAAAAAAAATTGCACTTTTTTGCTTATAACTTCTTTAATTGTGGATTTAGGGCAAAAAACTATTCAACATATTTGTAGGCAAAGTAATTTGCTACAAATTATGCTTTTACAATTTTATTGTAAGACGCATAGTTTCCGAGATATAGCGAAAAAGTGTTTCCACCCCCTTTTTCAAGACAAGAGTGGCGACCCCACAAACTTCAAGTTAAGCTTCTATAGACCCCCCCTATATATTCCAAAAATAAAATTGCGTCCTCTAAGAAATGTAAAACTCATGTAACATTTCAATGGACTATACCTTATTTATGTAGAAATGAGCCATTAGTTCAGCCACTTGCGGCTAAGGAGCGCTAGTGGTTTGCAGAAATCCACAGCAGTTTATTACGCTATTTCCATTTGCTGGTTGCTTATAGCCCGTTTTTGACTGAGAAATATAATACATCTTAAGATAACTATAATAATTAATCGCTTGTAGTACAAATACAATATGCTCTAACAACATTATATTAAATCTCGCTTGTTTTTCACACTCAAGATAATATACTCCATCTAATGGCCAAAAGCCGGCTTAAGATTTGTTGCAAGCTATGTAAATCAAAAGACTACGCTCTCGGTCTTAATCCTTTCAATTGCACATTAACTAAGGTAAAAATGTTCAGAGCATTATCTTTAAATTTGGCCATCTTGGTCTAAGTTGCCTATGATTTCTATGAAAGTCAATCTAATATATTACTTACAGCTATTATATTCGGGACTTAAACTGGGGTTAAGAATGGAATTGGCTTAATAATTCAAATGGTAAAAAATACAGTTGTTTTGTATTTGCAAATCTATTGTAGGCCAATATGTGCCGATATCGACTAAATTGTACTTGCGAATACCTACAGAAAAGCAGTAGCGTTTTTCCTTCCCTACTGATAATACCAGTGCCCGTAATTAATGTATTTTATCAACAAAGAATAATAAGTTTTAAGGATCACGATTATTAGCCTTATAGCAATAATGAACGTATTTAAATGAGAAGTAATCGATTGCCACGTAATTAGTAAACAAATCTTTCATACACACAGCAATAGATGGCTCATCTCTGGGTAAAACAACACTACTTAACCTTTTCTCTCTCCACGTTAGAGCTGAGCGACTCCGTGCATGGGACGTCACGCAAAAAGTCAGCCCAGATAGTTGTCAACTACGATCAAGGACGTTAAGACATGGCTTTTTGAGCGGTCTGAACAACTTTGGCACTACATTGACTACTAATATAAGACTCAATCAGCCTAGCCTTTCTTCTAACTATGTTGAAGTCGGCTTCCATTCTCACCGATTGCAGCTGGATAATAGTATTCCAGGTCGGGTGAAAAAGTCTTTTCGCATTATAGTATGTGTGAACTTGTAAAAAAATCTTTTCTTTACGCAAAAAAGCTCGATATTTGGGTACCTCACGAGCTCACTGAAATAAACCTAATGAATCGTGTACTCATTTGTGATTCTTGAAGCCAAAGAGATTTTATTACAAGTTCATAGATACTATAATGTGAAAAAACTTTTTCCCTGACCTAATATTTTATATGAGTACTAGCGGACCCGACAGACTTTGTCCTGTCTACACGTCAAAAAAACATTGTCCAGCGGATAAAATTGAGAATCTAAACCATTCTCAAATCCGCTTGAACACACACAAAAAATTTCATCAAAATCGGTCCAGTCGTTTAAGAGAAGTTCAGTGACATACACACTTACAGAAGAATTATATACTTATATAAAGATTTTACATGGAGCGACTGCCTATCGGACCTCCATCACCCAGTAAACTGAGTAATAACACGATACCCTTCGGTACGACTGGCTGTCAGATTATCAAGCTTCTGACAATTCTTAACGACTGTCAAAGATCTTCGAAAATGACAGCCGGGACCCGCAATTTAACGTGCCTTCCGAAACATAAAGGAACTCGATATGTATAAGATGGTCCATAGAATAACCTCGGCTAGTGTAGCTTAATCTCAGAGCTCGATCCCCGCGGCTGTTGTTAACTAAGCCATTAACTCCTCTGACGACTTTTTAGTCGTATAATAAGTTATTTTATTGGATCAACTGCTATACGATACAATAAAATAACTAACCAAATCTCAATTTTTTTCGTCGATGCAGTAATTCACTGTTATGAATAACATACCTAATTTTAACTGTCGTTCCAGCTCGCATGAGCAAATAATATTGTTACAAAAAAGTTCCTTGTACTTTTCTAGGAAACAGCAAGTGGTATTAACTCAGAGTGTTCGTCAGAAGTTGTATATATAAAAATGAATTCTGAGCTTTATTATAAGCTGTCAGAACTTAAAATCGATTAATTATATAACTGTGGTTAGGTTAGGCGGTTTACAGAAATCAGTAAAAGTATAAATAAACGGTGGACAGGGCTGGTCTTTGTATTAACTATCAATATTTGCAGTGCCTAACGTAAATATAGTACCTAACTTACTTATCGTCAAATGTATTATTTATGTTATAAACAGTGGACAGCATAAACCATTAATTGGCTGTATGTAGTATTTTTTACAGTCAATTATGTAACTCGATTCTCTACGATCGTCACTGTCGAAAATCGAAAATTTGACAATTTAAATGTACTGCCAAAATAGGACCTACGACGCCCTAGGACTAGATTTTGTATTGATTTCGAATAGACTTTTTCTTTTATGCATTCCCAGTAAAAAATATCTACTGGATTTAGATCGGGGGAACTCCTCGTTCCCCCGATCTAAATCCAGTAGATACAATTGTACCACTCCGTCCGATCCATTTTCGGGGATACTCGTCGTTCAAATAAAAATAACATTTTTAATGGCAAAAAAAGTGGCAAGTGTTGCACCATTTTGAAATCTTGATTAAATGCGCCAACTTTTGAAATAACTTGCCAAGGGTAGTGTAGTACATTTTTTTTTCAATATGAAGCGTCAAAGTTAACTAACGATATTTTTGTGAACCATGACTCACTAAAACTTAACTTTTTTTATTAAATTAATAATGTTTTGTGCATTAATTTGTTTTACGATTAATAGCATATTTAATGAAGTTCAGGAAATTGAAAAAAACACAGCGAAATTGTGACATTGGTGATCATAGGGCTTGAAAATGCGACCAAGGGTGTGGAATTTCAACTTTTTTGAAAAGTGTCTATTATTGCTGAACTAAGTGATATGGAATTTTTTTTTTATTTTTCCTAGAACCGGTATGACTTGGCCTTTCATCCTGTCTCGGATTATCGTTGAGTTTCGGGACAGCCTGTATATTGTTTCATAATTCCATAATTTTACTACGGGTAACTTCTGCCTCACTGACGTATTGCATATTGTTTTTTCAAAAACGTATGTACGGACTGCATATGTATAAAAAAAAATGTTCTTGCAGTAAGTATTTTTTTTATTCACGTCGAACTCACCAGTGCTTTCGCCATCGGTGATTATTTTAAGAAGTAAAGAAGGATTACGTTATTTTGTCATTGTACTAGCTCATTAAAAACTTGTCCATATTTACTGCGGAAATGATACTTTTGGTAGACTAAAAAATAAATATGTCGACTGTACTTCACCGCAAACTGTGTAGGTCATGTGACTTGTATGTAAACAATAGTTTACTGTATAACATTTTATCATAACCGACCGCAAAACAGAGTTATCAGTGTTGTTTGTATATTGCTGCGGTAAAGTCCCTACGAGCGAAGCTTTGTACCTATATAAGTTATACAAACGCCGGTTAAATAGCCAGTCAGTTAGTTACATGATTACAGATTACTCGTAAAAATGTATTCCAAAATAATTTTGTTCGGCGCGATTCTTTGCGTTGCCAATGCCTCGGTGATGACGATAAATGTTTACGACGGTTATTTAACTTTTATGTTATGGATTAAAAAAAAATAAAGCAATTGGAGACCTTTAGATAAAATTCGTGTTTTATTTTTCAGATACAAATGGTAATCACGGTGAAGGTGTATCAGATTGCGACCTGAGAGGGTGTGAGCAGCTGTGTCGTAGACTTGGCTTCCCCGGCGGCGCCTGTATCAATGGACGCTGCAAGTGCGACAATTTCAAAACAGACCAAGGTTCACATTTAATTATACCTAGATATAATTACGATCTAGATACAAAAATTTTTTTGGGTTGCAAGAAACTTTACAGTATTTACTTTCTATACCTCATGACTGTTGTAGCTTTGCTTTGTACTTGTGAGTGAGTACTTAGTTAACAACAGCCGCGCGGACCGATCTCTGAGGATAAGTTACGCTTGCCAAGGTTGTTCTGTGGATGGAAGACCATTTATACATTCCTCAGTGTTTTAGAAGGCACGATAAATTGTGGGTCCCGGCTGTCATTTTCAAAGATCTATGACAGTAGTCAGAAGCTTGAAAGTCTGACAACCAGTCTTATCGAAAGGAATCGTGTTAAAAACCAGGTAACTGGGTTGTAGAGGTCCGATAGGCAGTCGCCAACTCCAACATAATTGGAATAAAGGCTAGGCTGATTTGTCATCACGACTGTTGTACCTGAAAATGTAGGCAGTGGTATATGTGATACATTCACGTTTTGCCATTTCAATGTTAGTGCCATGCAATAGGGGGCTAGAGTTAAAATGGCTGAAATACTCACAAAGCTTTATATATAAAAGATAAAGATAATACTTTTGTTTTAAGGTTCTGAATTGGGAGTAGCGGTATCCAAACTATCGAGAGAGTGTGATTTGTCCCAGTGTAAAACCTATTGTTGGTCAATTGGATTTATTACTGGCATCTGCTACCTAGATGAGTTCTGCATATGCAAATACCCTAAGCCGAATCCAAGTGAGTTGTGGGACATCGTAGAGTAGATTAGTCTAAGCGAGATCAACCCTACATTACAATATAACGAGAACAAACTTATGGTTGCTACACACATGCAAGCAGCAAGGCCGCCGGTACATGCCGCGCAGAGCTGTCAAATGCTTGAAGCCCTCGCTCGAATGTTAGAAACAATGCCGCCGGCACTGTGTGTAGGAGCCCTTTCATTAAAATATCACGGTAATTCTCGAAATTAACAATGTCAGGTCTGTCTTCAATGCTACCTTATCTGTGTTTTCTTCTGCTTTTAGAGCCCCAATCTGAACTTCTGGAGTCTAGGTCATTGGGATCTTGTGAGTGGAACTCGTGTTATTCTTACTGCAGAACAATTGGCTTCTTAGGCGGCTACTGCTTTTTAGATACCTGCATGTGCAAATATCCTAAACCGAAAGCTGGTAAGGAATAATCAATATTGTCATTTATTTTAAACTTTATTTTATTTAGACAGGTCTTGGTAGGCAAGAGAAGCAATCGTGTTGTCCTCGTAATGCATTTATGTAATAAACAAGTAATCATTATCTTACTGCTGGGCTACGGTCTCCATTTAGAATGAAAATTTGGTCATATGCTATGCGGTCAGTAGCGTATGCGACTGCCGCGCAAGAGATCTCGGGTTCGAAGCCTGGGTCGGGCCAAAAAGTGTTTTCTGAGTTTTCTGTTAAAAAAATCTCAGAGATTGCTCGGAGTTAGGAAGTTGAGGTCAAATGAGGTCGTAAACCTTCGTGCCTCGGAGAGCACGTAAAGCCGTCGGCCCTGCGCTTGATCTCTCTCTGGTTGTGTCGGTTTAGCCGTCCCACCAGACTATGAGAGTAAAGAAATAGAGAGTGTACCTGTGTACTGTGCTCACACTTGGCCACAATAAACAAACTGAAACTGGCCGCCGTGGCCGAAATCGGCCAGGACGACCACAATGAACAATACAATAACAATACTTTCAATAACTGTTCTAAGAAATGAGGATTTTTGATGAGGAGGCATGCAAGCTTGCATCACGATTTTTTCCTTTGCTGCTAGAACTAAGTGATCTCAATGCGTAATCCTTTCCTCATTCCGGGAAGAGACCCTTGTCTAGCCGTAACACATTAAAAATAAATAAATATAACCAACCACTGTACCACTGCTGGGCAGGGGTCTTCCCCGTAATGAGTTAGTAAGGTTAGGCCTCGATTCCACCACGCTGGCCAATTGCGGATTGGGGACTTTGCATACCTTCAAGAACTGTTCCAAAAGAACTCTTAAGCACGGAAGGTTGTTTCACGATGTTTTATTTCACCGTTACGTTGGAGCAACAGATAATTATAATTATTCCTAATACACACATAATATCAAGAAATCATCAAGTTTAATTAATATTATTATTGTAAATGTTGCAGAAATGCCTATTAAGTCGGCAGATCTCACCTTTCAACATGGCTGCCACGCAAAATCTTGCGCGAATGTTTGCAGTATACTGGGCATACAAAATGGATCTTGTGTCAACAACAAATGCAAATGCTTGAAAGAAGAAGGTATGTAAAAATAAAATTATAATTTCTATTTCTTCTGTCTAATGCGTACATACCTACCTACTGTGTAACATAGCATGTTATATGTCAAAGTCAGCGCCCATAGCGAATTCTGTAAGAACTAACTGTCTAGGTAATTTTATAATTAGAATTTCTTATTTTTTCTTATTTTATTATAATTTCCTAAATAAAAATGCTTAATGTAGCATAAGTAGCGTATTACATTTGTTTTTAAGATACTTTTTTATTTCTTTCATTTTACATTTGTAATTGAGTGGCGAGTTCTATTCCATTCGACGGAATGGCAGAAGTTAAAAAAACCGCAAAATGCTTCCAGGAATCTCGTTTAAACGTACACTATTCTGACGAATATAGAGTTAAGAATTTCGGTTATGACTAATGTTTTGTTGTTTTAGATCCTAACATAAATAACGAAAGTACTACCAAAGCTTTAGAAAATTCTTCGGTAAAGCAAGAACAACTCGTTAAAGGTAAATTTAATTTTTAATTTTATGCGTTCAACAGACAACTATTGCACAATAAAATGTCTTATGTTGTAAAGACATTAACGTAACGAAACAATTGAGGGGTACAAAGTACGGCTGGAGCCGCAACAACTATTTTTGGATGGAACTACTACTGTAACTGTTTTCACGTGGAAATCGAACCTAGTGGCAGCTGTAATATGTTAATGGTATATGTTTTACAGGTAATCTAAACAAGCCGGTCACCTGCGATCCCACAGACTGCAGTAAAAAGTGTCTACTATCCAATCACCTGGTTGGAGAGTGTTCGAATAACGACTGTGTTTGCTATTAAGCAAACATTGTTTATGACGGCAAAATTCAGAATATAAATACGAATAAATAAAATGTACTTTTCATCATATTTTGTTATTTTCTTGAAGTTTATTATAAGCCGGGTGCCGAGTGTATCAGATTCGCATAATTTTGGAGCATCTTCAATCCAGTAGCTATCGGGATACACTACAGCTACTGAGAGCCGGCTTGCTATCACAAAATATGTAGGGAAATCTGATAAGCACTTCTATGCATGGTTTCTAACTATAAAGAAAATGTCGAGTTTCAAATTGCACTATAGTACTTCGATTTTGATTCTGTTCGAATGGAGAATGTTAACAAATTTTGATGATTAGCACTCCATTTTCTCTGTTAAAAATAAAAAATACTAGTGAAAGAATTACTTTGATACGTCAATTAGTTTCCGATTTATAAGTAAATCAAGTTGTAACCGCACGGTGACGGTGTGACGTCATTGTACATTACGCTAAGTCTGGCTCATACAGTCCTTTTTAATAATATTTACTATTATACAGTATAAATGTAATAAACGGACGAAAACACAACAAAATACTGCACAAGCTAATACATCTACGGCTGGAGACTTGATACTAAGCGGGACGCGGCCCGCGCGGCGCGGTGTAATATGACGTCACGCTGTTGCGGGACTTGATATTTTTCGAAACTGCTTGTAAAATCAAATCTACTTGGTATTTTTGACTAAAACGAAAACTAGTATTCATGTACATGTACAGGCTTTACTGAGTTAAAGCGATTTGGCATACCTAAGTAGTAACATTCTCCATTGCACATTGCCCCAAAGCGCGCCCTAGCAAATAAAAATACTGATTAAGATTTCTACTACTTTATCGTTTGGTAGAAAAGAATACGGCGCTAATAAATTTTTCATACAAAATTTCTTGATAGCTAGGCGGTTGTCGATACTCGTCGATAGTTGTACGGAATTGCGCTACTGAAACTCATCAGAGAATGGACCTTGAGCTAGCGTTGAGTGCCTTCTCACTCAAGTTCTGCCCTTAGTACAACTCCTTACAATTATGCCGAAGCTTGCCCTTGAAGCCCTTCAGAGTTTGTTTGATTGTTATCTGTGAACTGCCGACGAGTGGCTCATTCAAGATCAAAGATCGAATGACAAATAACGTATATCTTTAGTATTATTTTAAACTAACTTCTGCCTGCGATTTCATCCGCTTAATAAGATTTTCCAAAGTATACTGTGTTAATCCAGCTCATAAGCCACCAGTGTACCAAATTTCATTAAAATCTGTCCAGTAGTTTCTCGTGAAAGAGTAACAAACAAACTTACATATATAAATCTATCCTCACAAACTTTCGCATTTATTAGTAGAACATATTATTATATTAGCACGAATATCGAGCGAATATGTGCTTTATTTACAAACATGAATAGACAACATGAGACAATTTTATTTCATGAGCGCAGTATTCGTTGATTAGATTCTGAAAAAATCTTATTAATGCTTCGATATTATGATGTCAATTATCGGCGTACACATCTAACATCATCGACACTACAATATGAACAGTGTATTCACTTAATATCGCCTCCACACACTGATACTATCATTATTCTATATTCTATATTCTATTTGACACATAAGGGCGTTCATTTCTAGACACTTGTTGTTGGAAGGCATTGTTGCCTGAGTTCCTTGTGTATATTTAAAAAGAAAATAAAACCGTAATTGATAAAAATTAATAATGATAAGTTTCGATGAAAATTTTTGGTAAGCACTAACACCACATGATAGCTATTTGCCCGATGTCAACCTATTATTAAGATTGCATTTTAAGAAAAATGGGCACATACAGCTGTGCTATGTGCATGTAACTGTAATGATAATGTGCAGTCCGTTCTACCGAGTGTCGTGACATTTAAAATGCACTGCAAAAATCGTTTCTACGCCGTCCGCTAGAGGCGCTGATCACAATTCATACAACATTTTTCGATACCTAGCCCGTTGTCGGCAGTCGATAGTGGTAGAGATTCGATGTACTCACCAGAGTCGATTTCGTCGAATTAAATAAACTAATGTCAATACAATAAAAGCGCTCTCGTAGTCTCATAATAATACATAACAATAAGAAAGTTTAGATTGACTATGGATTGGTCGGTATTTATTAACTTGTAAATATTTTTGAACTAACTATAGCAACCATAACCTTCTAATTTTGGTTATCAGCGACCCTGAGAAATCATTCACTCTTCGCATGTAGCGCAAATATTCATGAATCTATAAACATGATTTTCCAACCCGTTAATTACAAATACAGAATTTTCCAATACCGATATGGAAGGTTTATTTTCCGTACGCAAAACATATTAGTATCTGTTCAATAAATATGTTTGACTTATGAGGCACCCGATACAGACGATCGACCGCGCTTCGGCGCGGCGTGGACTTCAAAACAAATTAATGTTTCAAACGATGTGTTTACGAAGCATCGGCGAAATTTTAATTACATCGAAATAACGTCGACGTGTGTTTACAGATGAAAATACGAAAATCAGAGTACGACGTTTTTAAATATGTTACACTTCAATGACAGATTGTGCTCGCACATTTATACAGGCTAGTATCATAATAATATGATATATTACTATTTTGCACCATGTTTCTAGGATGTAATGAAATTACGGTAAAACGATGATTGCTCAAACCAAAATTATAGGTTTGCATTAAACAATATTTAACATATTATAATCATCCTTTATAATGTTGTTATTTTAATGAAATATTATATAATATCGAAATTGGGGGTTAAAAAAACTCACTAATAATTAGGAGAATGCAACGGTCTATATATAAAGCGAAGAATATGATAGTTAGAGACACCAAAAGGTGTTGTAGTAATTTGAGTTAAGTCACTCAATTGGAAAATCTTTGCATATTCTCTCAACAGACCTCAGTTTGAAGGGTAGGTTATCAATTATACGTAAACGATACAAATACGTCCTGAACACCCTCCTAACGGATATTTGTTCACCATTAGGCACATTAATTAGTACGAACGAGCAACAATCGATGAAGTGGAATTCATTTAAAACGATTTCATTTGAGCTCGCCTTGTTGATGATAGAGATGAGACGTGTCTGTTAGTCGATTCTTTCGGAAAACTGTATTTTTTATATATTTAAATACTAGGTCCACCATTAACGGTGACATTAGAGCCTGAGATATTAGTAATACTTAAATAAAATCTTCACATAATACTAATCTACAGGGCGACTTTTCGTTCCCCGTTTTACTTTCATTCTGAGTTTTCATTCCTTTTTTTACATCCTTAGTTTGTTTTGATTCCGATTACAATTTTCTTCTACGAAATAATATTAAATGGTCATAATGACGTTGTTTGCGACATCATATTGTCATTTTAACGGAAAAACTAACGGGTGTTGGACTTTAAACCTCCGATTTTATACTTAATTCTTTTTTTCATACTTTTTATAAATTGGCTAGTTGGGTTAAGCCGTTCTAATATTCCTACCATCAACTTTCTCATCATACGAAGCTATTTGACACCCCATCCGAGTAAATTTCCTCTCCTCCCCTCACTTTCACCCCCTACAACTTTTTAACGGCTCAACCGTTTTTCATCAACTTCTGCAACAAAACAAAGCAGTAATAGCCGAGTGGTATAAGTTGACACCTCCCACGCAAGTGGCCGCAGGTTCGAACACGAGGTAACACACTAATGACTTTTCGAAGTTATGTGTGTATTAGAAATAATTATCACATGCTCCAACGGTGAAGGAAAACATCGTGAGGAAACCTTGCATGCCAAAAATTTGTTTAATACTTTAAAATTTATGGAAGGCATGCAAAGTCCCCAACCCGCACTTGGCCAGCGTGGTGGATTCAAGACCTAACCTCACCCTCATTACGGGAGGAAAACCTTGCCCAGCAGTGGGACATTAATGAGTTAAATTTATTATTATTATTTATGTCTGAGAACACTCGCACATAAGTAACCTATAATTTAAAAAAAAAAAACTAAATTTAAATCACTGCATCCGTTTGGGAGTTATGATCCCACAGACAGACTGACACACACACACACAGACAGACAGACAGACAGACAGACACAAAATTATTAATGGGGGCTAAAAAAAATTGTTAATAGCTAGCCGATTGGTAGGTAGATTGTGTGTGTTGTTTACAACTTAAGTGATCCGACTCTGTACTATTCAGTCCTACCAGCCCTAGTATTCGTCCCCACACAAGATTACCAAAGTGAAGCAAACTCAAACTTAGTAAATATTTTATCTATCAAGCTTAAGCACATTTTTCATTTCAATTTGATAGACAATTAATTATTGTTTTTCGATTTACATCAAATCTTTACTTTTTCAGTTCTTTCTTGATAGATTTAAATACTAACTGATTCGAATGACTTTAATATTTTTAAATGTCGACCTTCTACATTAAAATTACGTAAAGTAAATGAACATAATAGAATAACTATTATGAGAATTATATTTTTATAGACTAGCTGACTTGCACAACTCCACTTGCGTCATATAAGAGAGAATGGGTCATAATTTCCCCGTTTTGTAACATTTAATACTGTTACTCTGCTCCTATTGGTCGTAGCGTGATGATATACAGCCTATAGCCTTCCTCGTTAAATGGGCTATCTAACACTGAAATAATTTTTCAAATCGGACAGTATTCTGATCTGATCTGATAATCAGTAGTTCCTAAGATTAGCGCGTTCAAACAAACAAACAAACAAACTCTTCAGCTTTATAATATTAGTATAGATATTGAAATTAAGCTTGTTTGTTTTATTTAGTTCGATGGCGATCCTGGCTTCAAGCCGAAATCCGCATATATAGTATAGCACATAGTACCAAGTATATTTTTGTAGCATTAGTTCGACTGCTAAACAACCATGTTGGAACTAACGTCATTTTATATTATGTACCTACCTAATAAAACTATGACGTCACTAGAGAGCTCTTGCGGTTTTAAGTGTTTGCGTTTATCATAACATCATTACAATTAGAAATAAGTCTAGTGTTTTCCTCTGTAACTCTGTTTAGAATGTCGTAGGAACGTTCGAGTTCAACACAAAACTGGGATGCGAATTTGCATCGGAGAAAGTTGCGACACGAATTGCTGCGATGCGAATTTGTGACCATTCCTTCGACCACCGTCAACCGTACTGGACGTATTTTAAACACTGGGTCGCGAACAGTAGCTTGATTCTCTACCACTCGTCACCGACACACATCGACTTTTGACAACCGGCTAGTTATCGAGAAATTTTGTATGAAAATCTGATTAGCGCCTTTAGCGTATACCGAAGGAACTAATTGTTCTGTAAATCTAAAATGTCACTCTCGAAACTCGGTAATGCTGAATATGTCTATCGAGCCAACTATGGGCTCGCTTTTAAACTTCTGTGTTAGGAATAAGATTATAATATAACGGATAATATGGATAGCTAGCCGGTTGTTGATAGTCGATAGTTATGTGAAATCGTCCTTTTGGTGTACCACGAACGTTATTTGTATAAACAATAGTTTTTAGCACACGTAACTCTTTTTTAATAATTATTTGGATACGCGGAATTTGAAATGCGATTTAATAATTATCAATTTGATGTCCTTAAATGTTCTTACATTAGGCTGTACCTAATAATATAAGCATCTTGTAAAAAAACTAAACAGTATCAACATGTAAAGAAAACAGACGTACGTTTTAAAAATTCTGCAAGATTATAGTTTCTATATCTTAACTTTAACTTGAGTTTAAAGACCGTGAAGCACGTGTAAGTGTCAACCACGTCTAGTAATTAAGGATGATATTAATACAGAACTATTGAGCGCATGCCACGGCGAAGGTATTTCGATATTGCGAAGCGTATTGGTGATCATTCAACTGATACGGAATATTCCACATAGCTCTAAGAGACGGGAGATCATTAAGTTGGCTTTTCTTTGTTCATTATTATGTGTCTGGAATAAAGGCGAATGTTTTTCTATACACGCTGATAGAATACCGCACTCTTAATAAACTACTTGGATATGAGTGGTAGGAATTTTAGCTGTACGTATTAATGACGATGTTTGTGTCGACAGCTAGCGTTACCTATGGATTATAAGGTAAAATGCTCCTTGGCGATAATCTTACACTATTAGATAATATAATGATAATAATGAATGTTTAAAACGTGTTATTACTATTTTAAAACTAAAAAGTTCACTTAAATACATGGTCAATATAAACTTTAAAATGTTTAATTCGATTCAAGTTTTCTCGAATGAGTGAAATTTTACAAAAAGACAAAGTATAGAATCCTTGTTGAACTAAAGAAATAAGTTGCGAGGTCCAAGTGTAAAAAGTGAAACCTACAGGGGGTCAACATAATAGATTTTATTCGTCATGTAGTTAGTGGTCAACATAGTGTCAAAGTTGTTCAAGCAGCCCGAAGGCTTTTGACGTGACTTTTGACTTTTCTCCGGGCTGAAACAACCACAGGGACCGACTTTTTACATGACCTCTGAAGCACGGAGGTCAAATGCCCAGTTCAAATACCACTATGTGTTCACCCACCTATGGAATGACCGCGCCAAGGTTTACTTAACCCACAGATCGTTTACCGATCGGTAAGCGCAACTAGCTATGGGCGCCGCAAACAAGTAATTGATATCTTATTACTGCCAGACTGCCGGCAAGGGTACTCTCCCCGAATCAGCTCAGGGCTTAAGTTAATTGAAAACATGTTTGGTCATATAATGACCATTATTTTTGATTCTACAATTATTTTACTGGTAAATCATTCTGCTATAGTTACATTTTACACCCATAAAGTTCACGTAAAACGTGCCAACAATGTTCTACCGATCAAACATTCGAACACCATTTCGATTACTCTTCGCCCATAAATAAAGTGAATGGGCTGGCAAATTTACTGTGCGTCGGTAAAATAGGGATTACGCTGGAACTTGAACGATATACACACGAAAGCCTTGATAGAGCCTCATTGAATGATGCCAATGGCAGGTGTTTACTGTAGACTTAGTTCAAAGTAGCCTTTGAGTGATTCGTGTTCTTTATTATTCTTCAATTATCTCGATGCTTTCCACGAATGTCGATGTTACTGTGAAACCGTAACAGACTTTTGCATTGTAATATTGATATACTTTTATTAACGACATAAATGGCAACACATCAATGATTCTTCGAAGTTATGTGTGTTAGAAATAATATTATCACTTGTTTCAACGGTGAAGGAAAACATGCACTATGCACTTGCATGCCTGAGAGTCCTTCAGAGCAGTTCTTGAAGGTATGCAAAGTCCCCAACCCGCAATTGACCGGCGCCCTACCCCTCCCTCAATACAGGAGGAGACCCTTGCCTAGCAGTGGGACATTAACGGGTTTGTTTTTTTTATAGGGGCTCGCTTCTTATTATAATATGGGTCTAACATTGTTGGATTGGCGAACGTGGGTATCTACAACTCTTCATACACGATTGGGAATAACCGGCGTGAAATTATCTATACTAATATTATAAAGCTGAAGAGTTTGTTTGTTTGTTTGAACGCGCTAATCTCTGGAACTACTGGTCCGATTTGAAAGATTATTTCAGTGTTAAATAGCCCATTTATCGAGGAAGGCTATAGGCTATATATCATCACGCTACGACCAATAGGAGCAGGGCACCAGTAAAAAAGCTACAAAAACGGGGAAAAATTTCACCCATTCTCTCTTATGTGACGCAAGCGAAGTTGCGCAGGTCAGCTAGTGTATGTATAAAAGTGTATTAATACACAATTGATAATAACACAGACCATTAGTACTCAGACATAGTATCATGCCTTTTTCACATAGCATAGACCAAAGAACGCCACTTGGTACTATCCTTACAAACTTCCTTTGCCTTACTTACATCCAAACATCTTGTCATACAGAACACGCCGGTTACGGGTACTACGTTTTTACTACCGTTCTGTGTCATTTTTTAAGACATCGCCGATGTGATCTGTACTTATATGTCTTTCGAGGGCGCGATCTTAATTTTCATTTATATCCGCAAAGTAAATGTTAACCGTTAAACTACATTCCTTCATTTTCTCTACATGACCAAACCATCAGCAACGCTTTCCCAATCCTTGCCAATACATTTTCTTTCAATCCACAACGATCTCTTATTATGCTATTCCTCTGTCATTCAAAGTCACACCGTCACATACTAGTATTGTTATCTTAATAGCATTATTTGCACTAAAGCTGCAGTCTCATGACCTCTGGCATTTACAGTTTGTTGCATGTTCCCGGGAGTTGTTCAACAAAGTGAGAGGTATCGTTATGTATGTAAACACTCGGACTACACCCCCTGGGAGCGTCCTCGGCAGCGGCGATTCTTACACACTTTTATTTATTACGGTACCTTAAATCCGTTTGTTTTGGTTATAAGTGTGATCAATGTTTAAAACATTGAAATATTATTTTATAACTACCTGACTCTCACGTGTCTGTCTCCGCTCGCAGACAATATTCTTTCCTCTTATTCAGTTTCGAAAGAAATTATTTTTGTAACATGAATGCGTACCTAGCCTATGTTTGTTTTCCGATCTTTACCTACCTATATTTCTGCGCATCTTATTTATATCGCACTTATGCATAGACTGTCGAATTAATCATGTGGGTATGGAAGTATAGATTCGTATAGCCAACTAATTAACTATGACACAGGTTCGTATTTAAGTATCATGATTTACTTTAAAAAAATATTGTAAGTAGGTAAAAACTTTCATAAAAACAATACCGTGACAACATTTTACAACATACGCCAATGCGACAAGTTCTCAGAATCTACAAAAATATTAGGTCGGGGAAAAAGTCTTTTCGCATTATAGTATGTATGAACTTGTAATGAAATCTTTTCTCTACATAAAAAAACTCGATATTTGGGTACCTCACGAGCTCACTGAAAGAAAACTAGTGAACCGTGTACTCATTTGTGATTTTTGAAGCCAAAAAGATTTTATTGCAAGTTCATACATACTATAATGCGAAAAGACTTTTTACCCGACCTTATATTAGGTACGACTTTAATTTGTTAATCTTGTGATAATTATTTATATAGTACTTCTATAGGCATATCCACTTCTTATGTAAACTCAGACAATGACGTGTATTGATTTGTTTATTGACACTCCAGTGATTCACCGAACACTTATGAAATGAAACAAACCAATTGCCTTGTATATCCGGAAAATGTCGGCATATGGAATCTATACTAATATTATAAAGCTGAAGAGTTTGTTTGTTTGAACGCGCTAATCTCGCAGGAACTACTGGTCCGATTTGAAAAATTCTTTCAGTGTTAGATAGTCCATTTATCGAGGAAGGCCATAGGCTATATTTCATCACGCTACGACCAATAGGAGCGGAGAAGCAACGAAAAATGTTACAAAAACGGGGAAAATTTTGACCCATTCTCTCTTATGTGACGCAAGCGAAGTTGTGCGGGTCAACTAGTGTTTTTATACAACGTAATATAGTTTATTTTACTATGATTAAATTAATTTCCCAACCACTTGAAATGCTCTTCACTAATGATAACTGGTGGTGTGATACACCGATATAGGTTGTATAAAAGAGCAAATTGTCATAGAACTGTATTCGATTCGGTGTTGTGAAAGTAACTCGTCGATATGAAGGTCTTGGTTATATCGTTCAGTGTGTTGGCGCTCATAGTCCTCGTCCATGTAAGCGCTGGAGAGGATCCACAAGCCAATAACCCAGAGCGGACTCAGGAAGTTGTGGAAAATGTCGAGGGTAAGTAACAAAGATATACTATAATTACATAATACTAGCTAACCAGCGCAACTTTGCTTGCGTCACATGCGAGAATGGGTAAATAAATTTCCCCGTTTCACATTTTTTGTTGCTCCTCCGCTCCTAATGTTTGTAGCGTAGTGTTATATAGCCTTCTTCTTATAATATAGCTCTCCTCAATAAACAAGCTATCTAACAGTAGAATATTTTTTCAATTCGCACCAGCAGTTCCTTATATTAGTATAGATATAACCTGTAGGTAATCTGAAGCTGGATTCTCTACCATTACTGTCGTTAACCGGCTAGCTACAGAGAAATTTTGTATGAAAATAGGATCATCGCCTCCGACGGGAGCACCAGAAACTATTTTTGCAGTACATTTTAAATGTCAAACTCTCGATACTCGATAGTAACGACTGAAGATAATCGTCCTACTGTTACACGACAGCCTAAGTAGTTATAGTTATTTATATTGGATACGGAAGGCTTTGTTGACGTTCCGATTCTATCAGTTTAAATCATATGAATCATTCATAGTTCTAGCACAATCATTTCAGTTTCAATTCAATCAGAGTATTACATTATTACACACATTTCTTGAAGGGCAGGCATAGTCTCCAATCTACATTTGGCTAGCTGGACTCAAAGCCATCCCTTCCTCATTAGGGAAGAGACTAGCCTAGCCTTAACTAGCCTAGCAGGTCATGGGTTAAAAAGGAAGAAAACAAAATTAAAGAATGAATGAGTATTTAAATGATATTTCTTTACAGTTCGGATGGAACCAGCAGTTGACAGAAGAGTTTCTGGTGATCCGAGCATTTCAGTGTACGGCAGATCGTGTGTCAATGAAACCTGTGTCTTCATCTGCAGGGTACTTGGTTACACGAACGGCACGTGTAGCTCATCAGCTAAATGTTTATGTTCCAGAGATTAATCACATTATTGCTTAACCAAATCTGCCTAGAAAAGGAATGCTTCAGTCTAACAAAAAAAATACGGTCCAGTAACTTAGTAGCGTTTCGCGGTTTTCAAAGATACACAAAATTCTGAATTTAGAACATTATCTGTGTGCCTCTAGCGAAAAAAGGATACACTAAAAATATTGCAAAAGTGGAAATAAATGCACTCTATTTCTTAATTCATTTTCAACAATATCGGACTTATACCCTTTTCTCTAGAGACACAGCATTGACCAGTGGCTTATTCAACTGATACAGCTACTTTAATTAAGAAATATACAGAACTATTACAATCTGGAAGATTGTGCATGACAAGGATTTTTGCTGAGCTGTCGGAGTAGTATGTGTATATTTAAATATTTCATTTGATTAGTAAACTTAAAGTCCGCATGAAGGTTCTAAAACTGCTAGATTTATTGCTTTTCAAAATTGTAAATAATTTGAAGATTGTAAACCTCATTTCAAATGTAATTTCATGCTAAAATAAAATGTTGTTAATCCATCCATTTATTTTATTTACACGTAAATTATAATTATATATATGTTGTTTGTATGTTTGTAAAAGTCCCCGCGGCACGAGAGAGAGAGAGAGAGAAAGAGAGAGAGAGAGAGAGAGTTGTCTTAAAAAATGTATGTATGTATTTTGGTGGAGCCTTACTTGTAGCAGGGAGCGAGCCTGTTGGCATTTACTAAACTTCGGCTGCCATTGAGGAATATTCCCGACTGGGAAAACCAACCCTAGACCTCATGATCAGCAGTGAGGTACACTACCGACTGCACCATGGAGGCAGATAAGGTAAATTGAAATGAATGCTGAAAGGTTCGGTTACTTCGCCTCACCTGTAAGCTGAATAAAGTAGAGACATCTGTGGTAGATTAACTAACCCGCCACTTTGGTCGTAATAGCTAATAATTTCTTTTAACGTCACTCTATAACGTTATCGTAACGGTAACGGTTATCTGAGATAGGGGCGTTTAATTTTCGCCTAGGTTTTGTTCGAACATTTTTAAGACGGCATTTCGACGACGATTTGGCGAGAAGTTATCTCGTTAAATAATATATATTTTGTAAGGTTTCCCTTTTTATTTGATCTTTTATCTATACTATTATTATAAATTCTATATGTTTGTAAAAAGCCGTGGATTTATTAATTGCCAAGTGTCTGAAATATAGTCTGGAAAAATCGTTTTGATTCTACATAAACAATACTAAACTTACATCGCGACTACATCTGCGTAAAAAGTATACCTTGTTAATCCAGGTTACAAAACGGCTCATGTGTCAGTCCAAATCCGTTCAGGTGTTCGTTTATCAGTCCTTAGAAACTTTTGCGTCTGTGATGTTAGAAGGATAAGTAACTCCACAAAAACCTATTAATAAAGCTTTACTTGTTATTCCAAAGTATAATCTAAGTCTAGTGATGTCGGAACTCATTTCACGGCGCGACGAGAATTAATTATTCGCGCCGTTAATTGCGGCGAGACAAATTTTATACAGAATATTACGTACCCTTCCTCAGCTTGAAATTATGTATAACTTATACAGATCGAGGGTCGATTCCAACCACTATGGACTTTCGAGAACCGGTAGCTGTCGATATATTTTCGAATTTTGAAGTAAATTTTATGTTAAATTTCACTCTTTGTCCGATAGTACCAACTGTAGAAAATCGCGCTACAGGGCTTAGCAAAGAAAAATTATGTTTAAATGTTGATGCATGACAAAACTTGACTACAGTAGCACTATCGACTATCAACAACCTACTAGAATCGAGAAATTTTGTATAAAAACTGATCAGCGCCTCTAACGGGTGTCGTAGGAGCTACAACCTACTAGAATCGAGAAATTTTGTATGAAAAACTGATCAGCGCTTCTGACGGGTGTCGTAGGAGCTATTTTGGTAGTACATTTTAAAAGACAAGTTTTCGATACTCGACAGTACCGAATGTAGAGAATCGCGCTACTGATGATGTAGTCATATAGTACATGTACGTAGTTAAGTTTTTGATAGTATCACAGACCAGCAGCGCGATTTTCTACAGTCAGTACTATCGATGATTGAAAGTTTGACATTTAAAATGAATTGAAATATAATTCCAGCGACCACCACTAGTGGTTGGTGGCGCTGATTCGTTTTTCATTCAAAGTTTGTCGTCAGCTTACAGGTTGTAGATAGTCGATAGTAGTAGACATTTGCGCTACAGCAGATTATGCATAACAATACGCTGTTTATAATCCTCGAAGCTATTAATGTAGCATGCATTATAAAGCGACTCAACAGACTATTAGTTTACAAGCCGATCAACATCAATATGTATGACAATACATGTAATTTGTTCTAAGTAGCTTGCTATTGTGTTTGTAATTAGTAGAGGTAGATGATGGAGATTATTGACAATCGGTAGATAGGCTATTTTGACATTGATCCACGATTACGAACTTGTGGTATTGTCGTGTTAATTGCCTCTGTATCGTGTCGTCTCGGGCTCGAATTTGGGTCAAAAGATAACCGCACGTTTTGCGCAGTAGTTAAGGTGGTCACCTCGCCGCAATAACTGTCGCACCGCTTAGCGCGTGTGGCGGATTCGAATCCCACCCGGAACAAATATTTGTGTGTGAGCACGAGTATTTATTCTGAGCTTGGTTGTTTATTTAGCTATAGAAGTATGTGTTTAGAAGTATACAAGTATGTTTATCAGTTATATTACGAAATATTTATATTTCTATTTATTTATTTACATTCTGAGTACAAAAAATAGTTATGAATTTGAGGTTGTGTCGTGCCTCGTAAAATGTAATAGCAGTGGGTCTTGGACCTGACTTCTCACCGGTCAGTTATCTCAAGAGAGAGATTGAATATGCAGTGCACTTTAAATTCGATCCTATCTCATAAAAGACAAACAAATCGTATAATGCACTTTGCTCAACACATGTAAAAATAAGTTATTTAATTCTCTTTAACGACAATATACATATTTCAATGTTGCCAGAATAAACTTTAATACGAACAAGTGAATTCCAAACCGTATTTTTACATAACAATGGTATTTCTGCGGCGTTTATCGACAGTTGTACGTAGACAAAAGGCTTTCAACTGGAAGTAGGTTTTTACAGTGCATCAATATTCATGAGAGGGACCCCGACATTTCTATTTCGAGCAACATCGACTTCTTGCCACATGTTTGTTTACCTGCTACCTTTATTTTATGTTTATATAGGCAAAACTATCCATATTTCGTACTATGATATCTGCGATAGTTCGTCGTGTGCTATACGTTTAATATCGGTTCTAATTATTAGTAAGGTAGGTCAACATAACCATGGCTAGCCTATATTTGGTTACGGCGGCTACTTTCTTTGAAATGAGTCATCATGCAGGATTTTGCAAGTCCAAGTGACCAAGTGCGTGAAATGCAAGTACATTTTGTTTCATCGGTCTCATGGCTTGATGGAAAAGACGGATCAGAAAGAGTACAGCGCGGGAGCCTCTGTCGTGCTCTACGTTACAGAGATTTTCGACGGATTTTTTTAACAAGAAAACTTAGGAATCACTGTGAAGCCCGACCTGGGTTTCGAGACCTCCACGATAATGGCATACATAACCGATGGGCAACAACGGCAGTTAAAAAAGCAGTAGCTCAAGCACAAACAAGTTTACATTACGAAAGGTTCGTACTGCCGACTTACGGCTTTTGGTTCGAAGTTATCAAATTTTCAGTCATACTGAAAAAAGATTTCTATTCGAAGGCAAACAGGAATGTTACCAAATTAGAACGCGTCTTCTTCAATTCCTATAATTCACCTGAATCATCTGCAATGTACCGACACAGGATGATTCAATTCACATAACAATCAGTATTGAATTTGATACGAACATTTTTCATAAGGCTACTTAAGCTTCAGTGCAACATACATATTAAGCTAAACAGTGCATTTCATTAGTATTCAGTGTTTATAACGCGGCTATATCGTCCTCACATTGTCTGCGAACAGAACAACTTCTTCAAAACAAACTTAATTAACTCAGTTGCAATGTCTCTAGAATTTAGGCCCTCTCATTAAAACTTAAATTAATATGCGCCACGTGCCGACTGTTCTGAGGTTGTGAACTAACTCACTGTTATTTGAATTCTATTTTATAATATATGATAGTAGCGTTTTTTTAACGAAATACACTAGCAATTAGCTTAGCCTCTGTCCCAACTATGTTGGAGTCGGCTTCCATTCGCACTGGGTGCAGCTGAATACCTGTATTTTGTATGGAGCGACTGTCTGTCGCCACTGTCGGTGTTCAACAACCCAGGTTACTGGGTTATAACACGATACCCCTTCATAAGACTGATTTTCAGGCTTTTATGCTTCTGACTACTGTTAGCGACTGTCAAAGTTCTTTGAAAGTAACAGCTGGGACCCAGAATTTATCGGGCTTTCCGAAACACGGAGGAACTCGATATTTATAATATATCCACGGATCAACCTTTATATATTAAGTAGGTATTTCATAATATTTAAGATTTATTATAAAACAGATTTTGTTATTTTGATTCAATATTATGCTACACAATACTCTTTAGAAAATAGGTTAACATTTAATAAGCACGAAAAAGTGTTTAACTTCTCCATGTAAGTTTTTTTTTCTATATTCACAGTACCGCTTTCGACGGTACCTTCGTTGCGAATAGAGATAATGCATTTAATATTTCATTCAAGTTAACTTTGAAAACTGAAGACGTAATAATGTTTACAAATGTTGGGGAATATTGATTCGATTTGGGTTTGGCAAATGTTATAATCAATTTCCACCACCCTTTATACCTACCTGGACCCCTCATAAGTGTCACAATACGGAAACACCGTCCTAACAATTCATACATTCGATAACGGACCGAATATAATCACAGTTGGATATGCCTCTAAAGATGTATACTTATTAATGAGAGGGACCTGGGTAAAGCTTTGAAACTTCGGGATTATTCATAACTCGCTGACCGCGCAACTTCACTTGCGTCACATAAGAGAGAATGGGTGAAATTTTTCCCCGTTTTTGTAACATTTTTTACTGGTGCCCTGCTCCTATTGGTCGTAGCGCGATGATATATGTATAGCCTATAGCCTTCCTCGATAAATGCGCTATCTAACACTGAAATAATTTATCAAATCGGACCAGTAGTTCCTGAGATTAGCGCGTTCAAACAAACAAACAAACAAACAAACTCTTCAGCCTTAAAATATTAGTATAGTATAGATGATGTCCTCTTTGCCGACATTCGACTACAGCGGCCACCCTCGCTGAAACCGACCAACTGTGTAGAGCTTTGTTTATAGTGTCGAAGTGTGTGCAATACACAGGTACGCGCTCGATTCTATCGTTCTCGTAGCCCGGAGGGGCGGATAACCGACACGACCAGTGAGAGGCTAGGACCAGTACCGGCGTCTGTACGTGTTCCATGTATTTATTAGTACTGTTTGAATTGAAAAATGTTTAATATTTTTCGTGGAATTATTTTACTGATTAGAGACTGCCAAACCGGGAACAAAACAAAAAAATAATAATGATGTCTCGTGCATATTGTTAAGCATGATCCAGTCTATCACACTGTACCAGTTCACGTTTCAGGTCTTCGGACCTTCTTCAAGATCTGTTTTATATAATGTTTTAGGTATGCCAGGTTTTAACAGGATAAAAAAATTATCAGAGTGGATAATAATAGTACGTAAAACTATCATAGCCGGTGCCTCGAATAACTTTACCTTAGTAAATTTAATTATAGGCGGTGGGCACACCGGCGTGGAAGTGGTTCATTTATTAACGTCGACACGATCGTGGGTGGCATTCTTAATTCATTGGAGCAAAAAAATACAGCCGGATAAAATGTTTTCGGATAGATCGTAAGTGGATATCTTTGTGTCTCGATAAAATGATAGAGATATTAGGAAAACGTTAACGTATCAAATTATAAATATAATTATTGTGCACTTAGAAATATCACAAACCTGGTACTTATATGAAAGAATTTTGTGAGAGTGACAAAAATAATCAGAATTTACTCTCACATAAAAATAAGACCTAACCTAAATGAGATTGATGTGCCCACAGATCCAATCCAATTTTGTTTATTTATTACCTAGTATAAGTTCGATGATTCGAACTTTCTTAATTTTCGAACGATTATATAAACATAGATTGGTCTTTTGGTAAAAATTGGATTGTATAATTATAACAAAACGTCAACATAGAACCTTGTCATGTACAAACAAGAAATGCGAACATAACACCGTACAAATCGAACACAACTCTAGGAAAGTTCACGATTTGATATCGTACAAATGTGTGTACAAAGTTAGTCCCACCTTGCCTGGATGTCCGCGAACTGTCTGAATAATTTACTGACACATATTTGCGCAATGCAAACTATCCGGGCTTCTGTTCACCCGGTTGCATCTAAGGAATCCACGTACGTTTGTGTGTGGGCAAACTGAACGAGAATGACAAAAGTTACGTTTCCCTTTGTGATTTTGGTTTTAGTGTATTTGTGTATTAAATAACAAAAATTACACATATTTTCTCACTTTAATTGTGACACAGCTAATAGCTATGCTTAAATTCGAAAATAAGTAGTTCAGTCCATTTAAAATACAATCTTGTCGACAAAACATTAAAAATATCTTCGTCAGTTCTAGTATAGCAATGAAAACGTCGCGTCGTCTGTGTCAACACATAACTAAAGTTTCAGATTTGCCCGGGACCTATCCTCAAAGGCAAATAGCAATCTGAGCGCAAATATTTCAATTTCATTCAAGCACCGACCGATAGCGCACAGGTTATTTCCTTTCTTCGACTTTTTGCCAACATGATATGCTGATCATCATAGAAGATGAAAAGATTAAAGATTCATCGATGAGATCCTACAGGTAGCATTCGGTTCTTAGCGACCGCGACGCGCGACCGCGACCCGCGACCGCGACCGGGTCGCGCGACCCACTCTGCTCTCTAGCCGCGCCCACCGGTCGCGCGTCGCGGTCGCTAGATTTGTTTAGTACTCCATATAAATCCATACTAAGCAGTGGGTCGCGCGACCCGGTCGCGGTCGCGGGTCGCGGTCGCGCGTCGCGGTCGCTAAGAACCGAATGTTACCTTACCTTTTGTTTGAAAATTTGGGTTTTATGATAGCGTTGCGATCGTGGCTCGCCTGGCCCGTTACCACTTAAGGTAACATTCGGTTCTTAGCGACCGCGACGCGCGACCGCGACCCGCGACCGCGACCGGGTCGCGCGACCGGGTCGCGCGACCCACTGCTTAGTATGGATTTATATGGAGTACTAAACAAATCTAGCGACCGCGACGCGCGACCGGTGGGCGCGGCTAGAGAGCAGAGTGGGTCGCGCGACCCGGTCGCGGTCGCGGGTCGCGGTCGCGCGTCGCGGTCGCTAGGAACCGAATGCTACCTTTAGATACACTGAACTGATTAATACAAAAATATAGTTTTTATTTTTATTATATCGGATGGTAAGTGATTAAGCTAGTGTTTAAGTTGTTCAAGCTAAAACATAACTTAAAGATTATTATCTTAATTACTAACGACTCCTTTTACCGTGCCATTCGAAGCACCCCTCAATTCAAACATTAAGCGGCCACCTATCCATATAATAACTACACCAAGGGTTACTTAACCCACTGATCGTTTACCGACCAGTGAGAGCAATGGGCTACAAGCGCCTCAGAAATAAAGATCCAGAGCGGAGCTGCGCGGGTCGGCTAGTTCATAATATAAAGATGACTGGAGCTTCAAATCGCAACTTCTGAAGACAAACAATTCAAGTGTCTCGTAGAACAAGAGAACAATATGAAGCAACAATTTATTACTAAGAGTTACAAAGAAAGTTCTGTTATCAGTACGAGTTCCATCGCAATTGTTCACACAAAGATGTGCCGAGTATGTTATCTCTCGTTATCTGCAACTTGATAATAAACGTTTGTAATTATTATTGTGTATTTATTAACATTTCTTTGAAGATTATATTAGGTCCATATTTATATACCAACTTATCCAATTTTCATACTATATAGCCGTGATATGTATCCAATATTTAGAGCCTTATTCTAGGTCAAAACCGTACAAAAAAACAAATAAAAATGTACTTATTATCTGGGGGCACGGAAGTGCCCCCGCAAGTCGAGCAAAAAAAAAGCGGCGCGGCCGTAACATCCTTTTCTCGAAGCAATTCGGGCTATTTTTGACACCCCTATAATTTCGTTGTGGATAAAACAAGAAGCCTGGATTTTCAGCAACTAATTAGTCATTGTATAAACACGGTATATTTAAAATTTCAGTCAATTTGAACCAGTAGTTTAGGAATGACAACTTGTTAAAATTTTGAATTTTGTCACTCACTGATTCACTGACTCACTGACTCACCGATCATCAAAAGTCTAAGGTACTTCTAGCAGACTTAGAAGCTTAAAATTTAGAATACAAATAGGGTTTAGTGTCTTAATCATGGGAAAAATTTTATATTTTCTAATTTCGGTCCAGTTTTCTAAATACACCAACTGCAACAATAACTTTGTAATCCCATATAAATGTATAAGATTACAAGGTTACATTTGCAGTTAATGAATTATTATTACAGTAGAAAATAAAATAAATAGGTGTAAATAGGTACCTACTATATGAGGCATAACGGGAGGGGGTGGGTAAGGGTGTTTAGCCCATGAAACTGAACAACATTCCCATAGGAAAATATGTTGAATTATGAAAAAAAAACGTCTTTCCATACAAATTGGACTTATGTTCGCTCTACAAAAAGAAGTGAGATGCCATCAAAAACATTCTGTAAAAACCTCAAGTCTCGCCGTAAAAAGTTGTGAGATCGATATAATACCAAGTCGATTAATCTATTTAGTCTCTACTTAAAGGACCTTCTGTCTTAAGTTATTACGTATGTTATTATCATGCCAATTTAAAAAAAATACCTTTAAAACAATTAGATCGACTTGGTCATCGCAAGAAAACACAAATTCGCCATTAACATTTCAGGAGCATTAACTTCTCGTCGTGCTGTGTAGTGTGATACATACTAATAATTAAATCATGCGATGGCCAGGTCGGTCTATTTGTTTTAAAGGTATTTTTTTTAAATTGGCATGATAATAACATACGTAATAACTTAAGACAGAAGGTCCTTTAAGTAGAGACTAAATAGATTAATCGACTTGGTATTATATCGATCTCACAACTTTTTACGGCGAGACTTGAGGTTTTTACAGAATGTTTTTGATGGCATGTTTCTTTTTGTCTACCGTCACACTATTATTATTAATGTCTGTTTACCATAGTACAAGCTCTGCTTAGTTTGGAATCAGATGACAGTGTGTGAGTTGACCAAAAATTTTAATTTATTATTCAATACATTTTTACCGAGTATTTTTTTTTACTTTTAACCATTCATAATGCTATTAAAATACAAATTTATTTATTACTTTTCGATAAACGAAATTACAATATTTTACAAAAAGGTCTGCCATAATCCATACTAATATTATAAACGCAAAAGTAACTCAGTCTGTCTGTCTGTCTGTTACTCAATCACGCCTAAACTACTGAACCAACTTGCATGAAATTTGGTATGGAGATATTATGATACCGGAGAAAGGACATATGCTACTTTTTTTCCCGGGAAAATGACGCATTCCCATGGGAAAATTGAGGTAGCGGGCGAAGTCGCGGGTAAAAGCTAGTATTTTTATAAATCATTGTTGCATTTAATCAAATGTTGTGAGATTACACAAGGGGTGCAGGCAGGAACACTTTGCAATAACAAGTGCCTAGAACTGAAAGTCTTTATAGGTTGTAAATAGAAAATGATAGTGTCAGTGTGTGGAGGCGACATTTAGTCAATATTACTGTTCATATTGTAGTGCCAATAGTGTTAGGTGTGTCCGCCGATAATTGACATTATATACAGCCGAAGCATAAATAAGACTTCAGAATCTAATCATCGATTATTGCTCTCATGAAATTAGAGGTCTCATGTTCTCTATTGAATGGTTTTGATAGAGTTTAATATTTAACCCATTAATATCCCACTGCTCGGTAAGGGTCTGCCCCCGGAATGAGAGAGGGATTAGGCCTTGAGTCCACCACGTTGACTAATTGCAGGTTTTGGACTTTGCACACCTTCAAGAACAATCTTAAGTATTCTCAGGTATGGTTGTATTACGATGTTTTCCTTCACCGTTGGAACAAGTGATATTATTATTTCTAATACACACATAACTTCGGAAAGTCATTGGTGTGTGCCTCGGGTTGGAAACTACGAGTTGCATGGGTGGTGGTACTTATACTACTCGGCTATCGCTGCCAGAGTTCAGTATTATGGAGTTCTTGTAAAATATTTTGTTATTGTGTTAAGTATAAGAATTATAACTTTGAATTGTGCTCACAACCCCGATCCTTACATGTAATGAAACAAGGTTTTGTATAAAGAAATGTTTATTAATTTTAAATGCATTGGTTACAAAATAATAGAGTTTATAATAGATTTATATTGAATAAGAGATTAAATATTTCTAACATGCAGTAAGTTTCACGATTTAGGGATAAGTGTCGGATAACCTATCTCGTAGAGAAAGTGATAAAGATATATATAGTATTTGCATATGACGACATCGTAAATGTTCGGGCTGCAATTGATTAAAGAAGCGTAGGACCGATTCAAGTGACGTACTAAGAGGGAGGCTTATTCTATCACATAAAGTAGGCATAAAGACTAAATGTCACGAGGCGTAACTTTAGTTAGCTTCTTCGTCTACTTCTAAATTAGATTCTTCTGGCATCTCGTCATTTTTTTCGTTGTTGATCAATTCTGTAATGACAAATTTGATTCATTTGTAGTATTCTAAATAATTATTATCACTTGTTGTTACAGTGAAGGAAAACATCGTGAGGCAATCTTGTATGCCTGAGAATTCTTTAGAACAGTTCTTGCAGTGCCCAACCCGCACTTGGCCAACGTGGTGGATTCAAGGCCTAACCCCTCCCTCATTACGGAAGGAGATCTTTGCCCAGCAGTGGGACATCAACGGGTTAAATTTTTTATCTTTTAATTTATACCATTGATGGTTCTCGGAATCCTGCACTGGCATCTGCTGCCTAAGCATACGCCACCACCGCGGTACCCTTTTCTTATACAGTTTCGATGACATACATTGATGTTGCATTTCCGTAACTCTTCTGATACCCAAAAAGGTTCTAAAATAATAAAGCAAGGTGAATTTTAGCTGTTTTACAATCAACACAATAGTAAAAGTAGCAAGGTGAGTCTTATATTTTTTTATAATCAAATATATTGTCTATTTATAAGACGGCGATGTAGGTCTTGTCATAGGAGGTAAATCTATTGCTGGCCACTGCAGCGTGGTCTGTAGTGTCTCCGGCTGCTGACCACAAGGTCCCAGGTTCGGTTTCCAGGTCAGAAAAAGTACTATTGAGTTATTCTCAATAGTAGCCCACTTTGCGTGCCTGGTGTATGGCAATAGGGTTGCCACCTATTGCGTGGGAAACTGTTAATAGCGAAACGTGGGTGTATTTTACAAACTTCAGCATACACCTTCGAGTATAACAGGCGTGATATGTAGGTATATAAATTTATTGCTATATTTGCCATACACATCAGCAAACTCCGGGCTATTCTTATAAACATTCTCATAGAAATTACATACTCTCATACAGCCTCGTATAAAAATCTAGTTGTGTATTGTGTCTAGAGCCGCAACGTCAAAACAAAAAAGGAAAGAGTTTACCTGCAGCGATGAGATCCTCAGTGTCAGCTGCACCTACAAACAGAACTGTAGCTTGATTCTCTACTACTATCGACTACCGACAACCGACCTGTCATCGAGAAATTTTGTATGAAAATCTGATCAGCGCCTCTGACGGGCGTCGCAGGAAATATTTTGGCAGTACATTCTAAATGTCAAAATTTCGATAGCTAGCCGGTGGTCGGTAGTCGATAGTGGTAGAGAATCAAGGTACTGTATTAATATCGTACTATGTTGCGATTGCGAGGCAATAGCGACGTTACCATGAGTGAAGTTCATCACCGCGACCAGCAGATAGCAAAAGAAAGAAAGCTTAGATTGTAACCCACTTATAAATAACGTAATTATTTAGATATAAGAATTTTATTAATTACTACGTCTACTTTCATGTATGTAATCATAATGTAAACGAGCGTATCTCGTCAACAAACTATATAGCTTGGCGGGGAGAATACATGTAAGACATTATTGTATATTATATGAATTAACGATTTAAAAAAATATATTTTAACGAACTGCGTCTGTAGTGATTCAGATAACAGACTTATCTAAGCGAGCACCTTCCGCGCAAGTAGTCAAAGGCTCGCAGTACTCGGAACCCGAGGCAACACACCAATGACTTTTCGAATTTATGTGTGTATTAGAAATATTATTTGTTCTGGCCAAAAAAAAAAAAATACCGTGATGCAACCCAGAACACCTAAAAGTTCCCTAACACGGGTGTTAAGCAAAGTTTTCCAAGTGCTAGAAGCCTAACCTCCCCATAATTTTGAGAACAAAACCCTTGCCAAGCAGTGAAACAATATTGGGTTCAATTTATTCAATTATGTTGCGTGAAAAGAGTATCTTTATAGACGTACCTTCTTTTTTAACGCACTTGCATTTTCCGTCGACGCAAGTACCGTTATTGAAGCCTAATATACGACAGACTCTATCGCAAGCCTTTGGCCAGCAGATTCCAGTGGAAGTTATATCTGTTTCTTCGAACTCGATGTCTGTGAAATAAGAAAGTATAAACAAAATGAAGACATTAAGTTTATGGTTAAAAAGATATGACGTAGTAGTTACTGGCAGCATATTGTGAGCATCGGTTTCCATTAAGTAACTTTATATATATAATTCTTCTGTAAGTGTGTATGTCACTGAACTTCTCTTAAACGACTGGACAGATTTTGATGAAATTTTTTGTGTGTGTTCAAGGGGATCTGAGAATGGTTTAAATTCACAATTTTGTCCGCTGGACAATGTTTTTTTATTTAATTTTTATGGCAAAACAACGTTTGCCCGGTCAGCTAGTATTAGTATAAAAATCCATGCACACACTTTTTTATGCATGTACATCTTTGTACAAAATATTACCTTCTTCTCTACTAGTGTCAGATTTACAGCCTGTGCCTTTGACACATACCTAGACCCGCCAGGGCGACTCATGGTAAAACAGCGTTCCTTACACTTCGTAACACGTATTACTGCAGCGCCTTAGCAAAATCAACTCTTCAAGCTCGAAAACATCTACAAACTGTAATGGTTAAGTGCAAGTAATTAAGTACTCTGTTCTCTTACCTGCGTTTCTCCTGCTGTCACATTTACAGCGACCATTGACGCATGCACCACCAGGATATCCTATTCTACGACAGCGCTGCTCACACTCTCTATAATAGCAGCGCCTTAGCGAAGACACCTCCTCAAGCTCGAAGACACCTAAAAACGGTAGTATATTTAAAATCATGAGATAAAAATAAATGTACCATTAAAAAAAATTGCATACGAGTTTAAACTTCGTGGTCCTATATTAATGACTATACCTTAATAATTATGTACGTAATTTCCGAAGGAGAGAAATTGATTTAAATTATCGTAGACATTTTACAGTCTTCCAGAGCGAGGAGCAATCTTAATGGCGTTTGTCGGGAGTATATACAAACCTTGGATAATTACTAATAGCCTTGCAACAAAACATCCATTAAGGCCCGAAACTGCCTTAAGTGGACGCCCGCGACGGGCATCCGTTGCGTTACCACGTATGTATGTACATACGTGCTCACGTGTATGTGCACGCGGACGCGTTAAACGCGAGCCTCGACGGAGCAATCCTCTATGGGACCGCGCGGACGTCTATTTAACGCAGTTTCAGGCCTAAGAATCCGTTACTCAGGGAAAGACTAATGGACCACGTGATCAACAGTTACTAGAGCATAACCAACCAAGATAGGTATAGCATTTAATTAATTGGTAGGTATATAAACATATTATATTGCTTACCTGCGTTCATCCTGCTGTCACATTTACAGCGACCATTGACGCATGCACCACCAGGATATCCTATTCTACGGCAGCGTTGCTCACACTCTCTATAATAGCAGCGCCTTGGCGAAGACAACTCCTCAAGCTCGACGTCTTCTAATAATAAAAAAATAACATTATATTTTATAAAATAAATAAATTGCGGAAATTCAAAACAACATTCCTCAAACCACCCAGTTTTTACTGCATTAGTCATAAACAAAATAGAAGCATTAACCAGAATGTTTTTCACCTCTAACAATAAAATTACAGAACATTTCGAAGAAAAAAAAGACACAAATAAAGGCCTACAGTAAACAAAGGCGTACGTATAAAATATATTATTACATAAATAAAATTACCTAAATAAAAAAACACATGATATTATTAACAAATATATATTATGCATATCGTTACATTTTCAATCTTACTTTATTGTATGAAAAACCGTAAATTTAAAAAAAATGCCTATTTCCTTTGACTGGGCAGGTAACAAAACTTCAGGCGACCATAGAGAAGTAATCTATACTAATCTATACTAATATTATAAAGCTGAAGAGTTTGTTTGTTTGTTTGAACGCGCTAATCTCAGGAACTACTGGTTCGATTTGAAAAATTCTTTCAGTGTTAGGTAGTCCATTTATCGAGGAAGGCTTTAGGCTATATATCATCACGCTACAACTAATAGGAGCAGAGTAGCAATAAAAAATGTGACGAAAACGGGGAAAATGTGACCCATTCTATCTTATGTCAGCTAGTCTAATATAATAAAAAAAAACTTAAACCATTTTGCCCCATCCGTGAGTCGAAACCCTAGTCGAACCTCTAGATGGCAGCTGTTGCATACAATATCAATTGCGCCATAGACGCAGCTTATTATATACTAGCTGACTCGCGCAACTTCGCTTGCGTCACATGAGAGGGAAAGGGTTAAAATTTTCCCCGTTTTTTTAACATTTTTTACTGGTACTCTGCTCCTTGATATATAGCCTATAGCCTTTCTCGGTAAATGGACTACCTAACACTGAAAGAATTTTTCAAATCGAAACAAACAAACTCTTCATTATAATATTAGTATAGATTCATGTCTCATACCTTCATTCAGTTCTATGTCTTTGCATTTGCAACGATCTTTAACACACACTCCTCCGGCGTAACCAAGTCTCTCACAACGCTCATTACAATCGCGCCTGTTACAGCTACGTGTAAAAGTTAATACTTTTTGAACGGATCTTGTATCTGTAAAAAAAATATTTGGACTCTACCTAATTGGGTAATTGAATACCAGTCAAATCAGCTACTCTTTATGAAATGTCAAAAACACGTTTGAGTATAGAAATACTGACGTCCAGTGTCGTATTTTCGTTGGTAACAAATGAGTGCCTAATAAAATAGTTCGATCTGTAATATTTACAAGTTCAAACATTATTTAGGTACAAAAAATACATAGCCTGAGCATTATTAATAACCCTTTTTCGAGTACACGTTTTATAATTTTTCGTTAACACAATCACTTAACCAATCGTATAATAATATGACAAAAGATAAAGTAAATAGAAGTGAAGGTGAGAAGACGATTTGCCGAAATTCTGGAGAAAAATAGCACAAGAGTGGCATATAAAGAGAATACCTAGGGAGGCAAGACCGTTTGCTGTAGTTTAGTTTAAAAAATTGTATAGTACTAAAAATTGTTCAGTTCGAATATGTAACGTGAAGCTACGATTGATCATTTCATTTGACTCATTTTCATATTTCTATGAGTATGATATGGCAGTGATAGTCGAGTGGTATAAGTTGGTCTTACCTCTCACGTAAGTGGTCGCAGGTTCAAACCCAAGGCAACACAACAATGACTTTTCGAAGTTATGTATGTATAAGAAATAATAAAATCCCAGCGGTGAAAGAAAACATTGTGATGCAACCTTGCATGCCTGAGAGTTCTTTCAGTTCTTGAAGGTATGCAAAGACCCCAACCCGCAATTGGCCAGCGTGGTGGATTCAAGGCCTCATCCCTACGGGATGAGATGAGACGGTGGATTACGGGAGGAGACCCTTACCCAGCAGTGGGACATTAATGGTGAAATTATTTTGTAATAGTATAGTCAGTGTCAAAGATAAAATAAATAAATAAATAAAATAAATATTAATAGATATTTATGCACTGTCATATTTTCGAAATCATTTTTCAATGAAAACCCTGAGGAAACGTGAATATCAACATCGAAGTAATTTTACAAATCCCTGCATATTATTTGCTAGCCAGTCATTGTTATAAAAAAAATTGGTAAAGTATACCAAATTTAACGCTAACTGTTCAATTAAACAAAGGTAAATTAATGTTTAAGGAAATAATTTGACTTACTTTCGAAAGTTAGGAAGTTATCACATTTGCAACGGCCCCTGACGCAGATTCCGCCAGGAAATTTCAGTCGACGACATCTTTGATCACATTCTTGATTGTCACAGCTTGCAAATGACGAACTTTCTTCAAAATCGACCACACTTTGTGGATCGTCTGTAGATTTTATACCATCACACATGTTACATACATCTAAAATATAAAATTCTCGCGTCACAGTTTTCGTTGACTCCTCCGAAACGGCTTGACCGATTTTTGTGATTTTTTTTGTGCTTATCCGGTATCTATGAGAATTGGCCAACATCTACTTTTCATACCCCGAAGTGACACTTTTTTTATATGGCAGAACAACGTCTGCTGGGTCAGCTAGTCTATATATATAAAATTGAAACCCGCTTGCCTTGGTCACGGCATGACGCGTGAATAGCTGGACCGATTTTACTAATTCTTTTTGTGTTGTATTTGTTATTATTAGGAGAAGGTTCTTACGGAAAAAAAATATTAAGAAAATCTCTCAGAAATATTGAAAAATATACATTTTATTTTGCATATTTTAGGCGGTACATTATAATAACGCCTGTTGTACCCAGAAGATGTACCTAGTATTAACAATGTTAGTCTAATGTTGTAGGGCGAGCCTTATGCTATTTAACGATACCAAGACTTTAGACAACTATTGAGAATCTTCAGCCTAGCCTTTCTTCCAACTATATTGGAGTCGGCTTCCAGTCTCACCGGATGCAACTGGATACCAGTATTTTACAAGGAGCGACTGCCTATCGGACCTCCAAAACCCAGTTACCTGGGTCATAACACGATACCATTCGATAAGACTGGTTGTCAGACATTCAAACTTCCAAATACTGCAGTTAACGACTCCCAAAGATCTTTAAAAATGACAGCAATCCACAATTTAACGTGCCTTCCGGAACACGGAGAAACTCGACATATATAAGATGGTCACCCATCCACAGAACAACCTCTACAAAGGTAGCTTAACCTCAGAGATTGATCCACGCGGATGTTGCTTAGTTCGGACTCCTCTTACTACTATTAAGGATAATCCAATAAAATTTAGAAAAACGCCAATAGTGCTTCGTCCGACTGTATTATACACAACCGGCCGCGCGTTTCTTTATAAGAATTACAAGCGGCTGTAACTTGCGGCTAAAATAACACAGTTATTTGGCTTTAAATAAGATCCACCACAGCTCAAAACGAAAAAACCGGTGAAGTGTGGATTCGCGCACGAAGGGTTCCGTTCCGTACTATCATCTGCTGAATTTGAAGCGTCTAGCTACCTATTACCGTTTTTAATATTGAGCAAAAAAATGGGAAAGAAGCACGTTTATTTATATTTTGATTTTTAGTATTTGTTGTTATACGGCAACGAAAATACATCGTTTGTGAAAATTTCAGATCTCTAGCTATCACGGTTTATGGGATACAACCTGGAGGCAGACAGACAGACAGCGGAGGCTTAGCAATATGGTCCCGTTTTACCCTTTGGGTATGGAACACTAAAAATAAAAAAATAACAATTACCTTCGTGAACATCGATTGTTATCACTGAAGCGTTGACGACGCAAAGGGCCGCAACAACAAATATAATTTTGTGACACATTTTCACCCACAACTTGCCAGGAACACCGGGACTAATACAATTATGTATAATACTTTTTCTCAGCCTTTTTATACAAATATGTTGTCATGGGGACTTTACCGACGAAGAAACACTCACTCATTAACTTCACTGGGCTATCGTTATGATAAAATGTTGTTGACATGCAAATTACGGAACCGGTTTCCTGGAATGTACAAAGAGAACCTTAAGAAACTAAGTAAGGTAGACTGTTATCGTTCTTGAACGTTTGATAGCAGCCTGGAATGAAAGTATAAAGAAGATTCTGTTGTCTTTTGATTCTATTTTGGTGATTCGGAGAAATAATATAACAGAAAACTGTCTAATATAATACTTACATCTATACTAGTCTATACTAATATTATAAGTCTGAAGAGTTTGTTTGTTTGTTTGTTTGAACGCTCTAATCTCAGGAACTACTGGTCTGAATTGAAAAATTAATTCAGTGTTAGATAGCCCATTAATTGAGGAAGGCTATAGGCTACATATCATCATGCTACGACCAATACAAGCAGAGTACAAATAAAAAATGTTACAAAAATGGGGAAACTTTTGACCCATTCTCTTTTATGTTACGCAAGCGAAGTTACGCGGGTCAGCTAGTTTATAATAATACTAGCGGACCCGACAGCCGTTGTTCTGTCTACACGTCAAAAAAACATTGTCCAGCGGACAAAATTGTGAATCTAAACCATTCTCAGATCCCCTTGAACACACACAAAAAATTTCATCAAAATCGGCCCAGTCGTTTAAGAGAAGTTCAGTGACACACTATATATAAAGGTTATATATATATAAAAAAGAATTATATATATATAAAGGTATCATCATCATTATACTCGTAGGAGTGTACGAAATACAACCAGTTTTCGCTATCAATATTGTTAGTCCCATATTATTATTAACGTTGACGGTGTATTTTACATGAATTTATCTGCACGTTCGGTGATGTAGAATGCTTTCCGCAAGATTAAGTGTGTACTATGTGTAGCAAGTTCGATTCCCATCCGGGACTTATATTTGTGTGTTATGCTAATGACCATTTATGGTGGTATTTATATATTTTGTTATAAATAGGGTTAATTTATTTAATTTAAGTTTAAAATATACATCTTGGTACTAGGTAAAAGAGACACTGCTGACGTTTCCAAATTATATTTTTTATTATTTTTCAAGGTCATGCGATTTAATCTAATAAAAAGAATATTTTATATATTACACAATTCTCATAAACATCGCAAGTAAAGAACATAATATATAGTGTATAGTGATCCAGCATCCTGAAGTTTGTCTCAAGCTCAATGTATCAGTATAGCATTGCATCGTGGAAATGCCTGTCTTCTAGGTACGTCTACAGTTGACAGCGATGTGGAGAAATACTATAGCAGAGAGGTTGAGCGCAGCCATTCAAGGCTGACTTAAGACAGACTTCTCACACGTATTTAAGTCAGTGTTGTTGTATGTATAGGCAATTTTGATTACAAAACGATTAGTTTGAGGTGGGCAAATCTCCATTTTTCGTTCTAAAGCAAATCTGTCTTAAGCGAGTCTTGACTTAAATCTGTACTCGGCCATAGTTGGTTATTAAAAGCAAATATCTTCTGGTACATCATTTGTGATTAATTCTGGAACAAAAAAAAGATTATTAGTTCAAATAATTTACGACTTTTTACTGAGTTAGAACTAGAAGAGAAAGAATAATGTCTCTCAGGATTTTTCAACTGATGCTTCTACTTCTGATTGTGGTCAACCTAGGATCAAAGCTGTTTAAGCCGCCCGGAGGATTTTGACGTGGCTTTACGACTGTTATCTTCATTGAAAACAATCGTGACGGACTTCGACGACACGCCTCCCGAAACACGGAGACTCTAGACTATAGATGATAAAAAAGTGTTGCCCATCAATTTTAACAATATAACCAACATTTGTACGACTATGAATATATTAGGTACCTTCAATTCCTGGTAATTGGTTGCAGCGTCGAGGTCTTCCAAAGGGACATTTTCTGCAATTTTAACAAATCATCTTAGGAAATATCGTTCTGCAGTTGTTATTGACTTCATGTTTTCAATTTTAAGGAGGTAAATTACATATAAATTAATCGAGATTAAGCTTAGCTGAGTATTCAACATTTGTTTGTATGGTTTTAGTTTTTGCTTGGAGATTTTTTCTACTAGTGATTTCTAACATATTCTCGTCCGTTTTCTAACTATACAAATCAATATGAACTCTTTTAAGATTAAAAAAAAAAGGAAAAAGAGTGGGAATTACTTTGTTGGTAAAGAATATCCTTAACAATTTTTTGAATTGCTATATTGGATAAACTAAAGAATAGTGCATTTTCTTACCTTGGGCTCTTACATGAGATCTGCAAACACAACGACCTTGAATGCAGAGGCCAAACAAACCATATCTGGCACAGAGGTTTCTGCAACTTTGCACGTGACATTTACTTTTCACATTCCAATCTGAAATGAGATAGCGTTCTCTTGATGAATTGAAATTAACCGGAAATATTATTGGGCTGACATAGCTACGAAGTGAGTGCCACAAGATGGTCGGCGACGACGGAGATGGCGGGACGACATGGACGCGTTCCTGGACGGTTTGCCGGACGCAGCAAGCGACTGAGGGGACTGGAAGTCTAGGGGAGAGGTCCTTGCTCAGCAGTGGAATACAAAAACAGGCTGGATAAAAAAAATATATTCAAAAAAATATCACGCAAGGTGATAGAAAAAAGTTAAAACCTAGGGCTTGCTAAACACTTATTTGGGTTGATATTAATCAGTGCAGCCGAGCGGTAAATCAAATATATTATGTAGATGAATGCTCGGGAAAAATGCCGTTAGATATCGCTGCGTCTGTATGCTGATAGGACTCGAAGAAACTAACTACCCGATCCTCACAAGCCGAACAAGTGCAGTTATTGCTTCGAGTCGGTTTTGTTGTTTGAATATACTGTCGTACATACATATTATATTCGAGAATTCACACTCAAATATGAGTGTAGCAGGCCTAATGAATATAGACACGCCTCTCAATAGTTAAGTGAGCAACTTTAAAGTATTACGCTGTCTTTATCACGTTAACGCTATCGTATCGAAATTAATACGTTTGAGCATCACTTTAGATTTAATTCCTGTTGCGAACATCGTTACAACAGATTTAGATAACGATCTCATTCATCTATACTTATAATATTATAAAGCTGAAGAGTTTGTTTGTTTGTTTGTTTGAACGCGCTAATCTCGGGAACTACTGGTCCGATTTGAAAAATTCTTTCAGTGTTAGATAGCCCCTTTTATCGAGGAAGGTTATAGGCTGTATATTATCACGCTACGATCAATAGGAGCAGAGCAGCAGTAAAAAATGTTACAAAAACGGGGAAAATTTTGACCCATACTCTTATGTGACGCAAGCGAAGTTGCGGGGGTCAGCTAGTAATTTATAATTAATCCGTTTAAATTACCATTCACACAATCTAGAATAACTTTTACAAAAACATTCCAGGATTTTTGTGTCTAATGTATAAATAAAGTTAAATTTTAACCTTCTTTCGACTCCATGATGTAGTTAGTTTGTGCTGGTACTGCGGCACTTACATCATCTGGAATTGAATAAATAATAGTGATAAGTACATAAGTAATGTAACAATAAAAAAAATGTTTTTATTATTGCAATATTCGATATAGATATTTTAAGCCTATTATTGTCCCACTGCTGGGCAAAGGTCTCCTCCCGAACGAAGGAGGGATTAGGCCTTGAGACCGCCGCGCTGGCCAAGTGCGGGTTAGGGAGTTTGCATACTCTCAATAAACGTATAAAAATAATTTTGGCATGCAAGGTTTCATTACGATGTCTTCCTTTACCGTTAGAGCGAGTGATAATTATTTTGCTTGAAATGTTTTGATCATGATCCAGGTCTTACATAGTTTCTTTTTCAGGCGAGGTTTGTAAAGTTTCATTTTACTAAAACTACTTTTCACTAGCGGAAATTGGCTCAATATGGTATGGTCATTATTATCGTTTGTGAAGGCCGATCTTGCAAAAGCTTTCCTTTTGCGTAAATTTTTTCCTGCAATATTTAATGAGGTAGTGATAGCCGAGAGGCTTAATTTGGCACCTCCCACGCAAGTGGTCGAGGATTCTTATCCGAGCATCACACTAATGACTTTATAAAGTTAAGTGTCTATTTAAAATAATAATTACTTTTTCCAACGGTAAAGAAAACATCGGGATGCTACCTTGCATGGCTGAGAGTCCTTCAGAGCAGTTCTTATAGGTATGTAAAGTCTCTAACCCTCATATGACCAGTGTGTTGGACTCAAGGCCTAAGCCCTCTCTTATTCCTCCAGGAGACCCTTGCCCAGCACTGGGACATTACTGGGTGAAATTTATATTTTTTTATTTTATTTAAAGAACTGAAGGCGACGATTATAAATGTACACGGGGTGCATTTTCTTACCTTGGGCTCTTACGTGAGATCTGCAAACACAACGACCTTGAATGCAGAGGCCAAACAAACCATATCTGGCACAGAGGTTTCTGCAACTTTGCACGTGACATTTACTTTTCACATTCCAATCTGAAAAGTGAGAACATTCTTTATAGATATATTAAAATTAATAAACATAACTGTGGGAAACCATAGACTTGCTACTATTTTTATTATAGGTCGATCGGCGTTTGAGTCGCTTTTTGGAAGCGAGATGCAGCGCCTAGCGGCACATTTCGGAACTCTGAACGCGGTGATTTAGTCACTTTTCCAAAGGCTTGATGCCACATCCAGCCTTCTAGAATAATAACTTATAAGGAAGCATGAATTTACCTTCATTCTCTGCTATCTCGAAATCAGTTAGTGAACTTGCAACACTGTTATCATCTGGAAAAGAAAGTAGAACAGTTTATACCCTACTGACTACTAACTCATAACAAAGTATCATGAGTTTATTTCCGTGAGAGGAATCCATTAAAGTTAGATCATAGGAATTATAATCGGATTGTGACACATTACAATTGTGATATTACATCAGTTTATGCTTTTTTGCATCAGACTACGAACGTTTCGACATGCCTTGATATAATTAATAGTAAAGCTACTGTGGAACCGCCCAAGCCGAACACACGAAATGAATTTTGAGATTTTTTGCGTGAGGCAATCCGCAGAAGATTTATCGCAGTATGGGCTAACACTTATAAAATAATAATAATAACTTACCTTTATTGTTTAATATCGCTGAAGAGTTGACGACGCAAAAAGTCGCAACGAAGAAAATAATTTTGGAATACATTTTCATTTACAGTCTGTCAGTAACAAGGCATGTAATTGAAATGACTGCTTTACGAATTTGTTCCAGATCTTTTATAGTAAGATACCCAATTACAGGGATTCCACCGAACGGAAAAAATATGAAGATATTATCTGATAACGAGTGATTAACATTAATATAAATTATCATTGAGATAAACTTTGCATCGAATTTATCTATCTTGGGCATCAATATAAAAAAGGGATCGTCGTGGTTCAAAAGAAGGTGTAGTGATAAAGATTGTAAAAAGTAGTTTGCGTTACCAGAAATTTTCAAAGGGGCAGTCAAGGGTCTCCGACCGTAATGAGGGAAGAGTTAAGCCTTGAGTCCACCTAGCTAGCCAATTGCTGATTGGGGGACTTTACATACGTTTAAGAACCGTTCTAAAGAACTCTCAGTCATGCAAGGTTGCATCACGATGTTTTTCCTTAAACCGAACAGGTTTAGTGTTCATTATTTCTAATACTTACATAACTTTGAAAAGTCATTGGTATGTTGCCTCGGCTTCGAACCTGCAACAACCATTTTAACGTTTAATATTCAAAATATCATCAAAGAAGTAGTTAGTAGCTTTTGCTAGGAGTGCCGTTCTACTTTTCAAATATACTCTAATAAGGATGATGACTAATTTTGTCTTTTTAGTCCATCTATATGATTGTGAAAAGTAATTACACGTATTTGTAATTTTTGCGCATAAACAAATTATTACCGCGATACATTAAGTTGAAAAGTCGCAAGACTACACGCTAGAGTACAAAATGTACCTACTATACCGTGACGTCATTAGCCTCCACTCCATAACTTTAATGCTTTTTAAGTAAGTCACTTTATTGGTTTTTATTGAAAAAAAAATGTGTCTAATATTTTTAAATTACCTGACGTTGACCTTGGAAACATCCCTATTAATCGACTTTACTACTGCTATCGTTATTGGGAATTAATATGCACTAAAGTCTGATCGATACTCGACAGGACTAGCCTGTTTGGTAAATACTATTTTAAAGCAAATTTAAATGACGGGCGCTGGCTACTCAAAGTAGTGCCTTCTATAGGAAATTGCATTAAAGGTTTTATACCAACTTAAATGCCTTAATTATTACACCTTCTAGTATAACTACTGCGACTGCGTCTGTGGCGCGGTCGGTAGTGTATGTGCCTGCCACGAAAGAGGTCTCGGGTTCAAATCCTGGGTCGGGCCAAAAAGTATTTTCTAAGATATTCTGTGAAAAATATCTAAGAAGTTGAGGACGTAGACCTCTGCCCTTTGGAGAGTTCGTAAAACTGTCGCTATTGCGCGTGACCTCTTGCTGCTCGTGGTGGTTATTCGTCCCCCCGGGCTATGAGAGTGAAGGAACAAATAGTGTACCTGTGTCTTGTGCACCCACTAGGACACTATAACAAAGCCCTGTACCATTGGCTCGTTTCAATGAACCGGATACCGGCTAGGATCGGCGACACTATTATAACCACTGGATACATCAAATATTCCATGATCATCTTCATACATTAAAATTTGTAAAAGATCATTGTTATGATGATAGCGTTTGTTGTTGAAATACCACTATCGGATATTTATCATAAAGTAATGTGAAGTCCCTAATCGTGTTTATTAATCTTGTACTTTGCGCTAATCTTTCGCAGTTTTATTCAGATTACAATCCAACAATCGATTAATTGACTATCTTCAAAAGGTATCTCCATAGATACCTTGTTATCAATAAAAAACATAAACAAATGTTTTGTACAAAATATCATTTATTAATATACAATTTGGTATTAAAATATAAAGAAATATATTTATAGGTTAGATAATTTTATCTGCAGTCTTTGAATCACGCGCTGAATAGTCCGAGCGAACTTATTACTAATATCTCAGCTTAATTACGCGTTGCTATCTGAAAAAAAAAACAATTGCATTAATAATCCATACTAATATTATAAATGCGAAAGTAACTCTGTCTGTCTGTCTGTCTGTCTGCTACTCAATCACGTCTAAACTACTGAACCAATTTGCATGAAATTTGGTATGGAGATATTTTGATACCCGAGAAAGGACATAGGCTACTTTTTACCCCGGGAAAATGACGCATTTCCCGGGAAAATTCAGAAAATTCAACGAAGTCGCGAAAATTCAATATTATAATGGCATTGAATTAACAAAATTCCGTTGCCATGGCAACTGTTTTAATGGCGGATATGATTTAGCGCGACTTCGTTATACTAAGAGATATAAATAATTTTGAGAATATTTTTCGTGAAAACAAAAGCATATTTTATATCATCACGCTACGACCAATAGGAGCAGAGTAGGTAACAGTAAAAAGTGTTACAAAAACATGGAAAATTCTGACCCATTCTCTCTTATGTGACGCAAGCGAAGTTGCGCGGGTCAGCTAGTCCATACAATATTATAAATGCGAAAGTAACTCTGTCTGTCTGTCTGTCTGTCTGTCTGTCTGTCTGTTACTCAATCACGCCTAAACTACTGAACCAATTTGCATGAAATTTGGTATGGAGATATTTTGATACCTGAGAAAGGACATAGGCTACATTTTACCCGGGGATAAAAAAAAAGATAAAAAATAGCGTGAGCGGAGCTGCGCGGGTCAGCTAGTAAAATATAAAGGGACAAACGGGTGATATTCAAATGTTGAAAAAGGAATTGGAAATATTGGTTTGAGGTTATGTACCCCAATCCAATATCTGTCTTGTGTTTTTTTGCTAAGAATTCAAAGTAATGGTCAGTGGTGTGATTCCTCGCTATACGAATATCCCATCTGATTAGTTTATTTAACTATTTCGTACATTTTAGACGTCAACCTCTCAAAACTCTATAGCCCCGACTGTAGACAAATACGCTACAGATACACTGCTTTTACTGAATTATTTTTTTGCTATAATTATTGATGCTTGAAAAAAGAATACTGAAGAACATAATACTGAGTATAATAACCTGTTGATCATTCTTCTGGGCGGGGCGCTTCTGTTGGTACGGTTGTAGCAACTGTAGTTGTAGGTGCTGCATCTAAAGACACAACAAAAGCTAAATTATTTGATGAAGTGTGGATCCACGCTGTGATAATAATATTAAAAAAGTAAAAAGCTATACCTTTTACGATTTCATGGATTTAGTTAATTTTCAGTATAAAATCAAACAAGGTTAATGTTTCATCAAAAATATAAATATCTTCTAAACAATAAAGACATTTTTTTATAACCTTAAACGACTGAAATTACGGAACGAAAACGAGAGGAGCGTCTATCAGCTAGTGGTAACATTTTACTATCGAATCTTACTGGGTTATTACAAATGCAAAAGTTAAGGTATTTAAATGATTGTTTGTCAAAACTACTGGACCAATTTTCATTAAATTTGTCACACAGGTAGCTTATAACCTGGATTAACACTAGTATATTTTGTAAAATCTCGGGAAATCTAAGGGAAGCTATTATAACATATGTGTAAAGATACCTTCTCCGCCTGTACACTGGCATCTACGACCGACGCATGTACCACTTTTAAATCCTAGTTTACGACAAGTGCGAACGCAAGTTTTTGGGCGGCAACCACGAGAGAAGGCTAGGTCTGTTTCTTTGACATCAAATCCTGTAAAAATACGTTTAACTTAATTATTTGTGTACAACAACGTTCCTATTTCTTTGACAAAAGTGCTTTTGTATACTTTAACTTATTAAAATTGGTATGTAGCTAACTACTTTCCAAATGCATGCTTCTTGACCTATTCTAAGACCAGTAGCAATAACTAACTAACCATAATTTATGGGTTCCTGACTATTGCCTGCTATGTCAAGATCTTTGGCATTAATAATAGTTTTTGAAATTTGAAAATAAATTACTTACTACTTCATACTTATTAAATTGATTTAAAGTGTTTTGTTTTGAACCTTACTCAATGTCATGCTTTCTGAATGTAGTAATGTCTGTATTCTGATTAAAAAAACCTGTACATTGATGCGGACGCGCCCAATATATTATTTATTTTAATTTTCCTACCTTCAAGGACAAGTTCATCATTGTTATTCAAAAAGTCAAGATCTTCTGATGCAGGGACAGCTTCTGCAAGTTATAACGTATAAACTTAAACAAGAATCGTTCACATAAAACATGTTTTTCAGATAGCCTCATTTATAAACAGGTATTAAAAATAATTAGTGGTATAAGTTGGCATATCCCACCCAAGTGGTCGATGGTTAATACCCGAGGCAACACACAAATAACTATCACTTGCTCTAAGGGTGAAGGAAAACATCTTGATGTAACCTTGCAGGCCTAAAAATTGTTTAAAACATTTGCAAAGTCTCCAGCACTTGGCCAGCGTGGTGGACTCAAGACCTTACCCCTCCCTCGTTCGGGAGAGACCCTTGCCCAGCTATGGGACAGTGACGGGTTAAAAAAAAACAAAACATAGATATTGCAATTTTACCTTCGCTTTTTATGTGAGATCGGCAAATACAACGATTTTTGAGACAGATGCCGATCAAGCCATATTTTTGACAAAGTCTTGAACAACTTTTGGCTTGACATTTACGCGTTTCAAGTTCAGGAACCGACAGGGAATCTGAAACGAATATTCTTTGGAATTTAAAATATTTGTCAGTTCACAAAAAAACTGCGGAACGTTTTTCGTCTAAATATTAACATGAAGATTGTAATAAAATAAATTATGAGAGACATGACAATAGAGTTTATACTCTTGTAGACATATTAAATTGTATTATTTTTATGTGACTGACCTTCTAGGGTGTCCTGGCTGTTAGCTGCAAAATTGAGTTCTTCGCCAGTGAACTCAGGGACTGTAAGTTCATATTTTGTTGTTATTAGATAAAATATACTTGGTATTCCTTTATAAGAAAATACTTTACTAACGAGGTCATGTTCAATCTTTTTTTTGTATCCCAGAAATGCATGTTTAATGCCGGCCAGCTATGACAAATTTTGTGAGAAATCCTCATCGTCGTTTTGTATCCAGTATCGACTAATTACAATTGGCTAGTTATAGAGAAACATTGTATGAAAACCTGATCAGCGCCTCTAGCGAGCGCCGCACGAACTATTTTTAGTAAATTAGAAATGTCAAATTTTCGATACTCTATAGTAAATGTAATGTATAAAATCGGGCTACAGATAAAAATGGCTATGTCAGCAACATATAACAAAGCTTTTTTTACAAAATTATATCTGAACATAACATATTATAAATATTAAAAAATCATACCTGCAGTTTTAATTTGAGTTTTGCACACACAACGGTTTTTGACGCAGATTCCATACAAGCCAACTACTTGACAACGTTTCATACATTGTTTAATTGTGCAGGACCTTAAATAATCTTCAGGTACTGGGATAGGATCTGAAAATTAAAAAAAATATATCAAATTATATGAATTAAATAACGATTTTACGTATCTACCGTCTAAAACATAATTTAAAGGTATTTTTAACTTTTTATTTTGTTCATAGATAAAACCTAATTTATGTTCCAGTATTTTGGCTAAAATTTGCAGTGCACTGCACTACTCCAAGTAGTGCTCGAATTCAGAATCAAAATATCATCAATCATTTATTCATTTAGGTCAAATGTTATCACTTATTAAAGTCACTACAATGACTGAATCGACCTCTTACTCCAAAAGGTGTCCCTTATGAGAACAGTTAGCAAGAAGCTCATGGCCACTCTTTTCAATCGCTAAGAGGTTTACAATGTGGTTGGTACAATAATTAATTATGCGAGACCACCAATTAGCGAATTCTCCTAGGTCGTAATCAATAAAGCGCCTAATATCCATATATAGGCAAAAACTTTGGACCGCTTTTTACGAAAAATACGCGGACGCAGAATTTGGCAAACTTACAGTTAATGTGTAGGAGGAGTATAGAACGCTAATATTGCTTAATAATAATGCTTATAAAGTATATTAAATCAATAAATAAAACATTCTATCTATCCGACCGATTTCGGCCATGGCGACCAAACCAAACACATTAACACACACTACTACGCATTTGATATTCAATATAGGTACATAAAGCACTGACATAGACATAGAGTAGCGTTTTATAATATCTTTACTGAGGTCTTACCAAATTCCATACATTTTTATACAAAAAAACTTATAATTTTAACTAATTATAGTCAAATTTTGACTACTGGGCGACCACTAGTAATAATTAAAACACAAAGTGCACTTACCTTCTGAATCATCTATTGATGTTCCTTCTTCTAAGTCCTCGACTTGAGGCAACTCATCTATAGAATAGAAGTTTTATTCGTTAACTCCGGAAAAAAATACATTTTATTGCAACTAAAATCATAGGGAGCGCTTAAAAATAGCAGTGGCTAAGTAACTTTGAAATAAAAAAAAAAAAAATGTGCATGCTCATATTAAATGAGTACAAGGAAGTTTGTAAGAATAGTACCAAGTGGCGTTATTTGGTCTGCCTACCCATATAGCAAAAAAGCTTTTTCATGTATGTATGTATGTATGTATGTATGTATGTATTTATTAAATGTGTACCTCCATCTCTCTTGTAATTGTCGCACTTGCATCGTCCATCAACGCAGGAACCACCAGTGTAACCAATTCTACGACACAACAGGTCACAAGGCTTGATTTTGCAATACACTGGCCCTTCATTTACACCACTGTACGGTACCTCTGAAAAGAAGAGCCGATGAACGTTGTTTAAAATAAATTTAAGGATTAAAATGTTTCTTAGCACTGGTAAAATTTTCTGTATCTACTAATTTAGTAGAGGGAGCTGGAAATTTGTTTCAAAATTTTATATGTCATACTGTCGATTCTCGAACGTGCCGAGTGTAGGAAATCACACTAAAGGACAAAAGTTAAAATAAAAGATATGAAATATTGTTATCAAAGAATTTGTTTACCATTATAAACGTCGTTCGTTATCACTGAAGCGTTCACGACGCAAAGAGTTGCAACGAAAAATATTATCTTGGAACACATTTTCACTTACAACCTGCAGTGAATCTACTATTAACTGAAATGATATATTACGGCTGGTTTTCGTTCTTTTTATATGAAGTACTGAATATAGGGATTTCACCTGAGAAAACAATTAGCGGACTCTGACTGATTAACATAGTTCAGAAGTAGGTTATCATAGTGATAATGTATTTACTGCTATATTGTTATGCAAAGTAATTGACACACCTTTTCCGGTGAAGTACAGGTAGTCTTTAGGTCAATGAAGATTATGAAATAGTCATACAGTGCTGATAGCAGCTATTACTTTGATGGATGAAGAAATTTTGGAAAGCTTTGAGTCTTCGAATAAAAAAAGTCTCAATACGGTAGTTGACTACCAATCAAATTAGCTACTCTTTATGAAAATGTCAAAAACACATTTTAGTATAGAAATATGACATATTGACGTCACGCTTCACAGTATCTTATATTCGTTGGTATCAAATACACACACGATTTTTATTAGGCACTCAATAGGTGTATTTTAGTCTGCAATAATTACAATTTCAACATTATTTTGGAAAAAAATTACATAGCATTTTAGATGAACTTTAGAAGAGTACAAGTTTAATCATTGTTTGTTAACCCAGTCAACTACCCAAATATTAAATTTGCGTTTGGATAAATTATGGTCCGACTATTAACAAGCTCATAAGCTACAGAAAAGTCAAATTCCTCCTTTGGTTTACAAACTTTCTCTTATGTGCCAGCCGTTGGGATCAGCCGTCTCGAAGAAGGATAACATGACATTGTTTAAAAAATATTCATCACACTATGCAATCATTTTACTGTCATAAGACTTAATATTGAGAGGAGCTCGTGGCTTAGTTAACAACAGCCGCGAGGATCGACCTCTGAGCTTAAGCTACGCTTACCGAGGTTGTTCTGTGGATGGGTGACCATCTTCTACATATCGAGTTCCTTTGTGTTTCGGAAGGTACGTTAAATTGCGGGTCCTGGCTGTCATTTTCGAAGATCTGGGTTATGGAAGTCAGACAGGCAGTCGCTCCATGTAAAATACTGATATTCAGCTGCATCCGGTGAGACTGGAAGCCGACTCCAACATAGTTTGGAAGAAAAGCTAAGCCGATATACATAACTGTTGATATTGGGCACAGATTCCTGGAGGTTTTGATTCTAAACCATCTTGTTTAATTATAAGTTTCACGCGGAATGTTCTAGAATCTGGTATCACTGCCTTGTCAATGGTTATAGGAAGCCTTACCTTCGATTTCTGAAGTATTTTCGAACGTGTCAGATCATGAAGCGTGCTTGAATATTTGGCACATTTATAACTAATACGTATTGAAAAACTTTCATGCAGCTAGCCAGTAGCTCGATTCTCTACTACTATCTACTACCGACAACCGACCTGTCATCGAGAAATTTTGTATGAAAATCTGATCAGCGCTTCTGACGGGTGTCGTAGGAAATAATTTGGCAGTACATTCTAAATGTCAAAATTTGGATACTCGACAGTACCGACTGTACGGAATCGCGCTACAGCTTTGTTAGTAGCCGACCTAGTGGTTAGAGGTCAACTAAGTGTCAAAATTGTTCAAGCCGCTCAAATTCAGCATGGTTTAAAAACTGTTATCTTATTTGAAAACAACCGGGACCGACCTTTTACGTGCCTACCGAAGCACGGAGACGGCCACCCATCTATAGAACGACCGCGTTGATGTTGCTTACTCCGATTTTGTACCGACTAGTAAGAGCCTTATTTGAACGGACAGTGCATTCCAAGACACTATCATAATATCCAATTATAATAACAACAATGTAGGTATCTAGGTTTTCTTTGTACTTTACCGGAAATGTACTCTGTTACTATAAATATCCTTTATTGTGTGTCAAAAACCTTTTATCAAAGCGATAACCTAGTTCTAAGCGACGCTAATCAGGTTGCTGTATATTAATTACTTCCTTTCCGGTGAACCCCCTGTATACAAACTTTCATATAAAAAGATGGGAACGCAATCGTAAGGTATCATTCTCATCTTTGGAGCAAAGAAAGTAAGAGAAAATGTATTTTAAAATCGTATTTTTCGTTGCGACTCTTTGCGTCGTCAACGCTTCGGTGATTACGAACAATGTTTACGATGGTAAGTTCTTTGTTTTTATTTCTTTGATTAAATACTTTTGATGATAATGACTATATTTTCCTTTACTAATCAGAAAATGGGCAATACCAGCTCCTATTATTTTCAAAATGGTTTGTTTTCTAATCATTGAGGACAAACACAACACTTAAATATTTTACATTTCAGATGATGACGGTTTCATCGAACAAGGACTAGCAGATTACTACGGCATCGAGACGGGTGAAGGTTTGTTTCTTTTCTAAAACCCGTTATTTTTCTATTATTTATATTTTCCATTCAAATCTCAAAATTTTTAATACACCGTTATTTTATTTTCACTACATTTTCTGTTGACTCATATTAATGAATATATATTATTACAGATGATATGCAGATGCTCGATGACTCTGAAGTGAAATACTTATTGGATGATTTAGAAGGTAAGTGTAAATTTCTCTTCTCGATTTTTTCTGAAGTTTAAATTAATGCACCGATTATTAAATTCTGACTCATGACGCTAACAATCATCTTAAACATTGAAGTACATAAAAAGAAACCTTATAAATATTCTTACAGATGCCGACCTCGAGTCTACGGATCTCACATTTGCTTCTAAATGCCGGCCCAAGAGATGCAAGCGACTCTGTCGTGTGCTAGGCAAAGATGGCTCTTGCGTTGATGGCAAATGTAAATGTGTGGCTAAAGAAAGTAAGTAACAACAAATATTTTCACATAATTATTGTAATTTTATTACAACAAGAGGTTTTATAAAACTTTATATTTTTTAGGTGCCAGTGACAGATATCAGGAACCAATTGCTGAAGGTAAGAAAGTTTGTGCTACACATTGAATCGTTACTAAGCTACAAATTGTTTTTATTATATACCAATACTCATGTTGTGAAAAGTGAACAAATAAATTAAATCTAAATGATTTTTAATATATGAATGTCAATTGAGATAATAGGATTTATTTTTTCAGATACTGACACCGTAGCTGCAGATCTTGCTTTTGCTCCTAAGTGCCGGCCCAAGCGATGCGAGCGCATCTGTCGTGCACTAGGCAAAGATGGCTCTTGTGTTGATGGCAAATGCAAGTGTGTTAAAAAAGAAAGTGCGTAACAACATTTCCATCAATGTTATTTATTCATTGACATTCAACGAATCTGCAAAAGGCTGATGCTATATCATTATGTTCGTTACAGAGTTACCTGAAGTTTACGACGCTATTATCGAGGGACCAGAAGAAGTCGATTCAATTCTTCTTAAAAATGAAGAAGAAACTGGAGGTAGTGTTACGTTCTATAACATTATGTCATTTTTAAAAGCTTCATTTGTTATGCGCCGCCGTATATCTTTATGATGTATGAAATGGGAAAAACATCACCTGAATTAAAATCAGATCATTTTAATAACGAATTAATTCCATTAAATATTTTACAGAAACCAACTTGGAGTACGCCGATCTTGCTTTCGCTCTTCAATGCCGGCCGAAGCGTTGCGAGCGTTTTTGTCGCTTATTACGCAAAACTGGCTCTTGCGTCGATGGCAAATGCAAGTGTGTTAAGAAACAAGGTACATACAAGTATATTTACTATCTAACTTATTCTGACGCACCACAATGTTGAATCTAATAATAAATGTTCCTTTTTTGTAGACCTGACCCCAACAAGCGACGATATCGTTGAGGTACCGGAAGATTTTAATTTGGCCTTATTACAACATGAAGAAGCAGCCGAAGGTAGTTATTGATTAATATAATATGTGTCTATGTCTGCTTGGGGTTTCCTAAAACGTAACTAAACTCTTGGCTCTGAATTATTTCATTAAATGTAATAATCTTGTTCATACAGATAGCGACGTTGAAGCTACAGACCTTGCATTCGCTCCTAAATGCCAACCAAAGCGATGCGAGCGTTTTTGCCGCTTATTACGCAAAACTGGCTCTTGTGTCGACGGCAAATGCAAGTGTGTTAAGAAAGAAAGTATGTAAAAATTATGACTATCTCATATTGAGTATAATATGATGGTATTGCAACAAGATTATTAATATAATTTTGTATTTTTAGGTGCAAGTGACAATTACCAGGAACCAACTGCTGAAGGTAAATGAGTCATAATTGTTGTAATTTTGTTTGCTATTGTGGGCGTGAATAGTTTAATTATTGCCCTATTTAATAAATGATGTAAGAATCTTAGCTAAAACTAAACATCTATTGTAATTGTTCATGTCATTAACTTACAGAGACTGATTCAGAGGCGGCAGAACCAACTTTAGCTCTGAAATGCCGGCCGAAGCCATGCGAGCGCTTCTGCCGCTTATTACGCAAAAGCGGTTCCTGTATCGACGGCAAATGCAAGTGTGTTAAAAAAGAAGGTACCTACTTCAATTTTAACTATTAAGTATGTTGACAACGCACACGATCTTGAATCTAATTATAAATGTTTTTGTTTTCAGATGCAACCGAAAATGTTCCAGAAACTAATACTGCAGGTAGGAAAAATTTTATTTACTTTCACTGTCATCATTTTTAGTTCACATTTTATTTAAATGGTAATGGCAATAGGTAGCAATAATTGAGCGTTAAAAAAATACTTTTTAATTATTTCAGAACTTCTATCAGAAACTGAAGAATTGACCCGAAACTGCAACCATCGTGCTTGTGACAGATCGTGCAGAAGGAGAGGCTACCGTGGAGGCGGTCTGTGCATCAACAGGCGTTGTGTATGCAGATCACCCCCTACAAGGGAAGGTATGAGACAATTTATCGTGATAGTAATATGTGATTTATAAGTATTTTGCGATTTAAACGTCTTTTTAGAAGTTAATTGTAAATTTACTTTAAAAAATGTCGTTCATAATTTTACGAAATTTCAAATTCAACCATTTAGGAATAGTTCTTACAGATGAAAATAATTTATGATTTTGAATCTTTCTTTGACAATTTGATTGAATAAAAACAATAAAATTAATATTTTTCTTGTTGCAGACTTATTTTTAATCAACGACGCTACTGACGATGTTTCGGAAGAACTCAATTAGTCGCAGTTTCAGATGAGAACGCGTAATACGATGCGTGTCTACAAGACTGTACATGTAAATGTCTGACATAGAAATAAATTTGTTGTATAAAAACCTATCTTGTAAGATTTTGATTAACTAGCAATAAAACAGCATTTTATATTAAAACTCGCCTTATTTTTATTTCAACAATAATCATTTAATTACCGTAGTTGTTAAAAGCTTCCAGCTCGAAAATATTAAAGTTATAGACAAAATTGCACAACTGTGTACAACGTAGGATGTTATAATAAGTGTTGGATCAGTAGTTCGTCCATAGTGGATACGCAATCTTTTACAACTAATGACAACCTTAAGCATATATCTCAATGTTTTATATTTAACATTGCTTTTCTTTCTACTTTTTTTCTAAAGTATTTTTTTAGTTCGATTACAGTAGGTCGAGGGTTCGATTCCCACATGGAACAATTATTTGTGCGATCCACAAAAAATTGATTCAGGTCTGGTTGTACTTTGCGTCCGTTGTTTGTATGTTTGGAAAAGTCCCCGTGACACAAGAGCAATTATTAGTATGGGAGATGTCTTGAAAAAAAAAACAGCATGATAATGTAAATTTATACTCTACATTATACGTATTACTAGTCTAACAAAAAATGTTGATTTTGATTAGTCAGAATAAGAGTTCCAAAAATAAGATAGTTAGATAGAGTTATTAGATATTTTTACACTAAGCCTCTTGGATATAAGTTCGTTCGCTGATAGTTGTTAATGTTGCAGTTGATGTGATGGCAATATTAATTTAAATCTTTCGACCTATTCTCCTATTTCACGACGCGTTAATTAATTTAAACTTAGTGAAGTTTTAAACGTTTGGGGTTGAGACGTTGAGACCATGGGGCCCGAGCGCCCACTTATTTTTCAAAGAGTTGGTAAAGCGATGATCGATTCTTCCCGCGACCAGAGTGCTAGCAATTATTAGGCACAAAGAATTAGCATTACCATTCAACTTGGCAATGCAGCCAGAATTCTGGGAACGTTCCCGGTCGACAGCGATGCGGAGGAGTACTTAGGCACATAGCGCACTCCCCCTTTCTTTTTTAATTTATATTTTGTATTAATAGACAATATAATTTAAATATGTTTTTAACTTGCAAACGTTTTTGTGTAAAAAATAAATAAGCTGTTTATAAACAGAAAACAATAGAAGACACTGAAAATTTGCCTGATGACTATATTTTTGAAGTTGTGGAGGCTTGTCTCATCGGCTAATGGATAATGCTAATGGATGTATCTTAAGATTTTTAATACAATAGATGAACTATAACTCAGATTTTAAGGGTCACTGAATTCTATCTGTCGGTAGTGAGTTAGTAAGTTTCATGGTCATTTCCCATGCAGAGTACTTACTCACTCAGGCTTTATAAGAATTCATTAAATGTATATGTTACTGTAAAAGCCCGAACTGTGGTTAATCCTAAGATTTTCCGGCAAAACCTAAGATTTACGAACTCTCAATGGTAAAAGTACGAACAAGCCGGAGTTTAAAAACTATGTTACGGTCTTACGGTACCTATATAAAAAACTCCTTCTTCATAAGTATTACACAAGTCAACAGTACTTTACCGCGAGCTTTAGAACCATTCTTACGAAATTATTAACATAGTATTTTTCCGTCTTTATGGTAAAACCGTCTGTTTGAAATTATAAATTCGTTAAAATCGAGATGCAGCGTTTTTAGAATGGTCGGTAAAAGTAGGTATAGATAGGAAGGTAGTCAAGTTAGGTAGGTAGTAAGTCAGCTGTTTGAAAATAAAATACATCATGTATGAGAATGGAGAATGTTACCTAATTTTGATTTTTAGCACTCCATATTCTCGTTTAAAAATAAAAAATACTGGTGAAAGAATTACTTCGATACGTCAATTAGTTTTCGATTTATAAGTAAAACAAGTTGTAACCGCACGACGCTAGCTCTCGGTGACGGTGTGACGTCACTCTATACTTGCTCAGTCTAGCTCACACAGTCCGCTTGAGGTCGCGCGCTCGGTGCGTTGAAATTATTCCTAAATACTTTTAAAAATGTTCAATTCAAATACTAGGAAATCATATGTTGTGCCTAAATGTAATTTAATATTATGTAAGTAAGTACATAAGTAATAATAAATAACTTCATCTTACAATGCAACAATTTCTAACCGGATTGATCGCGAGTTTATTGATTTTACTGTGGCAGGAAAAATGTAAAATCGATAAGTATACGATTATTTCGGTTAAAAACTGTTTCATTATAATATGCAGTGATCGTAAATATTTATCTAACATTATTACTTATTATACCTATGTATAATATACTAGAAGCCGCCCACGACTTCGTCCGCATGGAAACCCTTCCCGCGTAAATCCCGATCCTTCGAGAACTCGAGGATAAAAAGTAGTCTATGTGTTATTCTGGGTCTTCAGGTATATATCAAATTTCATCGTAATCGGTTCTGTCTGCGTGAAAGAGTAACAAACATCCATACATACTTACATACCTTTATACTTACATACATACATACATACATACGTACATACATACATACATACGTACGTACGTACACACATACATACGTACATACATACAATGACATATGTATGTCATTGTATGTATTACTTATGTACTTATGTATGTACATATATACATTCTCACAAACTTTCAAATTTATAATATTAAGTAGGATTTCGGAAGCAACAAAACCTCTATTTGTTTCACAAATAATTCGCAACCATTATTCCATTTATTTTAGGTACATTATCCGATTGCCCTTTTTAAAATCCTTTATCCATTTTATTAATCGAATAGTATTTACTATTATTATAAGTTATTTTATACATAAGCGGACGAAAACACAACAAAATACTACGCAAACTATTACACCTACAACAACGATTGGCGACTTAATACTAAGCGGGACGCGGCCCGCGCGGCGCGGTAAAGTAGTATGACATCACAGCCGCTCACGCGGCTGTTAGCGGGACTCGATATTTTTCGAAACTTTGAATGCTTATAAAATCAAAACTATTTGGTATTTTTGACTAAAACAAAAACTAGTTTATATGTATACATACAGGCTATACTGTGTCAAAATGTCAAGCGATTTGGCATACCTAGTAACATTCTCCATTACAACTGTCATACTAGGACGGCTCATGAGATAGCCGGCAGCCGAGACAGACAGCGAAATATCAGTATAAAGTTCCCGTTATTACTTTTTGGGTAAGAAAATCGAAATATTAAGTATTTTTTAAGACTGGGATAACATTTCACAGCCGCATATTAACTAGCTGACCAGCGCAACTTTGCTTGCCTCACTTAAGAGAAAGGGTCAACATTTTCCGCGTTTTTGTAACATTTTTCGTTGCTACTCCGCTTCTAATGACCGTAGCGTGCTGTTATATAGCCTATAGCCTTCCTCGATAAATGGTCTATCCAACACTGAAAGAATTTTTCAAATCGGACCAGTAGTTCCTGAGATTAGCGCGTTCAAACAAACAAACAAACAAATTCTTCAGCTTTATAATATTAGTATAGATTAGAATAGATTCCTTGTTCCTTTCAGCTATTTTTTTGGATAACGTAATTTTGACGAAAACGAGAACTTTTAAATACTATCATATTTTTTATCTATACTAATCTATACTAATATTATAAAGCTGAAGAGTTTGTTTGTTTGTTTGTTTGTTTGTTTGAACGCGCTAATCTCAGGAACTACTGGTCCGATTTGAAAAAATCTTTCAGTGTTAGAAAGTCCATTTATCGAGGAAGGCTATAGGCTATATATCATGACGCTACGACCAATAGGAGCAGAGTAGCAATAAAAAATGTTACAAAAACGGGGAAAATGTTGACCCATTCTATCATATGTGACGCAAGCGAAGTTGCGCGGGTCAGTTAGTATCTTGTAAAGTCAACCATTAGCCGATTGGGTTAGCCAGCCAGCGTCTTGATAGGGCACTGAGTATAAGATTTTGACTTATTATAGCTATCATCTTGATTGCTATATAAACGACTAGGACGAAAGGAACTCATACACAAGTAGTAATATATTATAAATAAGCAAAAAATTGCTTTTCGATTTTGATAACTCCTAATTTTACTTGTGACTGTCCCACTGCTGGGCAAGGTTCTCCTCTCAAACGATCAAGGCCTTGTGTCCATCACAGCGGCCTGGAGTGGTTTGGAGACTAGCTGTTACATGCCCTCAAGAAATGCGTTTAATATCTAGGCATGCAAGGTTCCATCGCGATGTTTTCGTTAACCGTTAGAGCAAGTGATAATTATCTCTAATTCACACATAATTTCGAATAGTCATTGGTATATAGCCTCGGTTTCGAACTGCCGACAACTACCGTGGGAGGTGCTAACTTATACCACTCGGCTATCACTGCTTTCCGGGGAACTCCTTAAGTAACGTTTAAACCAACTTTTCCTGTTAAACTATTATGTCTTGCAATAATATGGTCATACTGAAACGACACTTGTAGAAAGTCTGTAGACTGTATATATAGGCTCTCAAGAATAATATAGTATTTTTTTAGATGAGTTCTGAAAAACATTAAAATAAAAATAAGACAATTTTTTGTGTAAAGCTGCTGTTTTATTGCTGATAAATCGAAATCTTACACTATAGGTTTATACAAAACAAATTTATTCCTATGTCAGACATTTACATGTAGGTACAGTCTTGTAGACACGCATCGTATTACGCGTTCTCATCTGAAACTGCGACTAATTGAGTTCTTCCGAAACATCGTCAGCAGCGTCGTTGATTAAGAATATGTCTACAACAAGAAAAAATGTTTTATGCAATAACATTTTCAAAGAAAGATTTATAAACATAAATTATCACAAACAATTAGGACTATTGCTAAATAGTTAAGTTGGAAATTACGTAAAATTATGAGGGACACTATTAATTTACTTTTAATAAAAAGATGTTTAAATGGGCAAAATACTTATAAATCACATATTACTATCACGATAAATTGTCTCATACCTTCCCTTGTAGGGGGTGATCTGCATACACAACGCCTGTTGATGCACAGACCGCCTCCACGGTAGCCTCTCCTTCTGCACGATCTGTCACAAGCACGATGGTTGCAGTTTCGGGTCAATTCTTCAGGCTCGGATAGAAGTTCTGGAATAATGAAGAATAAAAGTTTTAATTTTAAAGTTCAAAGGAAATAAATTAAAAGAAATTAAAAGGTAAAATGCGTGTTCGCGTTAATTCCCGTATTCTATTATACATTAAACATGCAACGCGAGAGTTTAAAAGTTATGAAGTTCAAAGGACTTCGGGTTTATTATTTGGATTCAGTATCAATGCACTGTTCTATGTTTAGTGACGTATCAGTCATCCGTTGTCTCTCCCCCAAAGTAATTATGAATGGATTAAAGGAAAAGGTACAGAATACATTTAAAAAAATCCATCTTACCTGCAACATTGATTTCTTGAAGATTTTCGGTTGCAACTGAAAACAAAGACATTTAATATTAGATTCAAGATCGTGTGCGTTGTCAACATACTTAATAGTTAAAATTGAAGTAGGTACCTTCTTTTTTAACACACTTGCATTTGCCGTCGACACAGGAACCACTTTTGCGTAATAAGCGACAAAAGCGCTCGCATCGCTTCGGCCGGCACTGAGCGAATGCAAGATCCGTAGCTTCAATGTCCACATCTGTAAGCATAAGTTAAATCATGAATTTCTGGTTCACGTGTTTTATATTAATACATCTTGTATGTTGTCTCTAAATCAACCTCAAGAAATTTTAAGCGAAATAAGGAGTCAGAAATACCTTCGGTTCTTTCTTCTTCTTGAATTTGGACTGAATTGAATACATCTGGTACCTCGACTACGGCGTCGTTAACTGCAGACAACTCTGTAACAACATTAATGATATAGTATCGGCCTTTTACAGATGTATTAAGTGTCAGTGAATAAACATAACATTATATATTAATAATAAGATTGTACGTACTTTCTTTTTTAACACACTTGCATTTGCCATCAACACAAGAGCCATCTTTGCCTTGCACACGACAGAGTCGCTTGCATCTCTTGGGCCGGCACTTAGGAGCAAATGTGAGATCCGTAGCCTCGAGGTCGGCGTCTGTAAGAATATGATTATTGATTGATAAACTTCAGCGCTTAACATTAATACAAAACACAAAGATAGGTAACGTCATAAGTCACCATTGATTATAGGTACTTTTGTTCAAGATACAATCTCAAAGTTACACTTACCATCTAAATTATCCAATAAAAAAAGTTCTTCAGGCTCATCAACTCCCTTCAAATCATCTGTAACATAATAATATGAATAAAGTAATAGGAGCCGAATAAATACTAATGAAGTCGGAATAACGGATTAAAATTGAAAATATGATTCAAAACTATCATTCAAGTCAAAACGATGTGACAGATGAGAAATAAGTTTTAGAAAAGTGACAAACCTGCATCCGTTCTGATGGCGACGTAATCTGCAAGTCCTACACCAATTAGACTGTCGTCGTCTAGAAGAACAGAAATAAAGTATTAAAATTAAAACATTGACTGAACATTAGTTTAAAAAAGAATAGAACCCTCTACTGCTAATCTGCTGGGCACGGTATACTTCCAGTTATAAGGGTATATTATAAAAGGAAATTATGATCAGTAGCGCGATTCTCTACAATTGGAACCATCGAGTATCGAGAGCTTAACATTTAAAATGTACTTCAAAAATAGTTTCTACGACGTTCGTTAAAGGCGATTATCGGAATTTCATACAAAATTTTCTAATTTCTAGCCGCTTGTAGATACTCGATAGTAGTTGAGAATCGGGCTAGAGTATACTTGTAAATAGTCAGTGAAATAAAAACAAAGAACTTACCGTCGTACACATTGTTTGTAATCACCGAAGCGTTGACGACGCAAAAAGTTGCAACGAAAAATATGATTTTGAAATACATTTCCTCTTGATTTCTTTGCTTCAAGGATGAGAATGATACCTTACGGTTGCTTTCCCATCTTTTTATATGAAAGTTTGCATACAGGGGGTTCACCGGAAAGGAAGTAATTAATATACAGCAACCTGATTAGCGTCGCTTAGAACTAGGTTATCGTTTTTATAAAAGGTTAGTGACACATATGTAATAAAAAATATATATTTATGATAAAAGTATACATTTCCGGTAAAGTACAAAGTAAGCCCCGATGCCTTTATGTTAGTTATTGTCAAGTGAATGAATCATAGTTAGTATGTACTAACTAAAAAGTTAAAGTTAGTAGCCAGTTGCGCTCACCGGTCGGTAAACGATCTGTGGGTTGAGCAAACCTTGGCGCGGTTATTCCATAGATTGGGTGACCGCATAGTGGTATTTGAACAGGGCATCTCCGTGCTTCGGAGGGTACGTAAAACGTCGGTCCCGGTTGTTGTCAATTAAGATAAAAGTCGTTAAGCCACGTCAAAGGCCTTCGGGCGGCTTGAACAACTTTGACACTAGGTTAACCACCAACCATATGACAAGAAGTATGTCTCTAGTCTGTAATGTCCTTCAGATCACACGCACACTTTGTACTGGCGTAAACCGTAGCGCGATTTTCTACAGTTGGTATTATCGAAAATCAGACAAACTCGAGAGTTTGTCTGAATTTAACACTTCGAATGTATTTAAAAAACGTTTAAAACAATTTTTTAAGTACATTTATGTAGCTTGAGGTCAGTTATATACCAAAATGTATTTATCAAAATCGGTTGTCGATAGTTGATAATAGTAGAAAATCATCTCTCTGCTCATTGCTGGCCTGGCCTTGTTTGTTGAAGTCTCAGTTAAAGTTGAAATGAGTTGAAACTCCCTCCGTGGTGCAGTGGTCAAAGTCGCCACGCCATCACCATTGCGTCGGGAGATCGTGGGTTCGATATCACACGAAACAATTATTTGAGCGATCCACTAATAGTTGTTTTGGGCCTGACTGTACTTCGTGTGTATTGTTTGTATGTTTGCAGAACCCCGCGACACAAGAACGATTCTTATAGCGGGAAGTTTTTTTTTAAAACAAGAAAAAGAAGAACATTGAATTATATGATATTATGGTAGTGGTCAGATTATGGGATACAGATTTGTTTGCTAAACTGGGACTCTTTATTCTTGCGAGTTACGGTAGGTCAGGTCACCTAGGTACAGAATAATCTCTCTAAACAAGTTTTAAGAGCATCGTTATGGCTACTAAAGACCCTAAGTTCGGTTATTGTGGTCAGGCGTATCACGCAGCTGATTGGTTCCTATTAAACTTGCCACCAGCGCCGGCGCCGTGACCTATTTAAAAGCCTGAAGGACACTACAACCTAAAGGAACATTTTAATTATTTCAAGTAATAAAACAGCAATTAGGTATTGGGGGTTTTTGGACTTTACCAGAAATATTTTTTAACGTGTGTCACTTTTATCAAAACGATAACCTAGTTTTAGGGAACGCTAATCAGGTTGCTGTATATTAATTACTTCCTTTCCGGTGAACCCCCTGTATGCAAACTTTCATATAAAAAGATGGAATAGCAATCGTAAGGTATCATTCTCATCTTTGGAGCAAAGAAAGTAAGAGAAAATGTATTTTAAAATCGTATTTTTCGTTGCGACTCTTTGCGTCGTCAACGCTTCGGTGATTACGAACACTGTGTACGATGGTAAGTTCTTTGTTTTTATTTCTTTGACTAACTTTTATTGATTCAGTCCAATAATGTATTTTTTTCTTTTTAAAGAAAACCTTTCATTTATCTTGTAAATACTTTAATATTTTATTTTTAGATTCTCAATATGACGATGGTTTTGTTGGTGAAGGACTGGCAAATTACATCGAGATCGGACCGGACGAAGGTAAGTTTAATTTTATAAACTATTATATCATGTCATATGATATAAGAACAATTATGACTGATATTTTGGAATTTTAACTTTAAATTCAAATAATTCATTTTTCAGTGGCATCTTGTTAAAATCATTTTTATATGTTACAGAAGCTCCGCAAATGTTTGATATCCCTGAAGAAAATTACTTATCGGATGATTTAGAAGGTTAGTAAAATTCGATGATTTAGCTTATTCTTATCTATACTAATATTATAAAGCTGAAGAGTTTGTTTGTTTGTTTGTTTGAACGCGCTAATCTCAAAAACTACTGATCCACTTTGAAAAAAATTTTCATTGTTAGATAGCCCATTTATCGAGGAAGGCTTTAGATTAAATATCATCACGCTACGACCAATAGGAGCAGAGTACCTGTAAAAAATGTTACAAAAACGGGGAAAATTATGACCCATTCGCTCTTATGTGACGCAAGCGAAGTTGCGCGTGTCAGCTAGTTTATCATATTATTATCTCGCTGACTTAAAGTCTTTAACTGCTTTAAGAATCTGGGTTTTGTTCAATATAATACCTACTGCATACAGATAATTGGGTACTCGACAACAGTCAAATTAGCTACTTTTTATGAAAAGTCAATAAAACAGTTTAGTATGGACATACAGTGAAGTGACGTCACGATACCGATTTTTGCGTTGGAATCGAATGAGTGCCTAGCAAAATGTTTCAGTCGGTAATAATTACAATTTCAACATTATTTATGAAAAAAATAACGTAGTCTGAGCATTTTAGATGAACTTTTTACAAGTACAAGTTCCCAGTCTAGTACCCAATTAAATCAAAAGCACAGACAAATAACAACACACTATACTCTCCGTGAATGAAAATCTAATTAATATAATTTTATTTATTTAGAACTAGTATCGGAGCCTGAAAAATCAACCCGAATCTGCATCAATCTCGCGTGTGATATAGACTGTAGAAGAAGGGGTTTCCCTAGAGGAGGCCGCTGCATTAACAAACTCTGCGTTTGTACAACACGCTCGGTCAACGATGCCGTCGAAGTACCAGAAGAATTCAATTCAGCTCTTATTCAAGATAACAAAGAACTCACAGGTAATATTTTTGTAATATAAAATATATTCTGAAATACCCATTCGCTTAAGATTTTCCATTACATTATAAAAGCCTTAATTTGGTACTTATACATAATTAAAAACACAAATACCTAGTATTTAAATATGGGATTAACATTTTTTTCAAATTACTCATAATTATTCTTTTAGATACCGACTTAGACGCTGCGGATCCTGTTTTCGCTCCTAAATGCAAGCCGAAGCGATGCAAGCGTTTCTGTCGCTTACTAGGCAAAGTTGGTTCTTGTGTCGATGGCAAATGCAAGTGTGTTAAAAAACAAGGTAGTTATTACAACTGTTACTTATTCTTAACATGACGCTTTACATTTTCAAATATAAATTAAATCTTTTTTTTTTCAGATGCCATTGAAAGAAATGTTAAGGAAACTGATGTTGCAGGTAAGAATACAACGAAAATATTTAACATATTTTGAATAAATTGATTATGTCTTTGAATTAGAGACAATATCTAACGCATATTAAAGTTCAAAGATAGAAAAGGACATAATTCACTGATACAGAAACTAAATAATTAAATCAAACACACTATTGATACTTTGAGCATATAAGTAATACTGTTTTTTTTCGTTTAGAACTTCTATCGGAGTCTGAAGAATTTACCCGAAGTTGCAACAATTTCGCTTGTGATAGAGCGTGCAGAAGAAGTGGTTTCCGTGGAGGCGGCCGCTGCATTAACAACCGTTGTGTTTGTAGATCACGCTCAGTCGACCAGGTACCAGAACAAATCAATGTGGCCCTTATTGAAGATGAAGAAAAACTCGCAGGTAATTAAAATATATTTTGAAATATTCCTTTCCTGAAAATATTCCAATATATAGTTATATCTCCCTTAATTATGTATGTAAAACACACGCAACATTTAAAACATGACTATTTCATTACTTTTTTATAAACCTCTTCTTACAGTATTGGGTTATAACATGCATGAAAAAATTAATTTATGTATAAAAATTAATCATATTCTTTCAGATAACGGTTTGTACACTGAGGATCCTGTTTTCGCTACTAAATGCCAGCCGAAGCGATGCGAGCGTTTCTGCCGCTTATTAGGCAAAAATGGCTCTTGTGTCGACGGCAAATGCAAATGTGCCAAAAAAGAAGGTACCTTTTTAAAATTATACTATTATGCTAAAGATTGCAAAGATAATAAAATACGTACATCATTCATTAGTAATGAGTAGACCATAGTAAGATTTGTCACTTTATTTAAAACTACATATATTGTAGACTTCTAACGTTTGAAAACCCTTTTCTTTTTAATATTTCAGGCCTCGAGTCCTCTCCTGAGGGGTACTTTATTCCGATATGTAACAACGACGAATGTCATAAGAAATGTTTGAGAAAGGGCTACCGCGGCGGAGGCTTGTGCATTTTTAACATGTGCCAATGCAGACTGCCACGAGGTACAGAAGGTACGCAAGAGTTTTAAATTATAATTAATTGTTATACAAGACATTAATCACTTGCCATTGTAAAGCAATATGTACTGAGACCCCAATATTCAAGACAAAAGATGACGACAATAGTTTTTGTTTTAACTTTACATAATAATAAATTTCGAAACCTCTAAATGCTTCAAATTTCTTTATATGAAACTAACTTAACTGACTTTTTATACAAAAACGTATTATCAGACGATTTTTGTAAAGTTTTCCGAAAATCACCGAATTTAATTTTCCCGTTTTCACACGATTTTTTCCCAACAATCACTTAACTTAGACTTTAGTTTTCCGTTTTCACAAAATTAATGATTTTTTTTATAAATAAAGTCTATTAAATCCTGCACTCTCCGATGAACACAAGGTTAGGCTGTGAATTGCAATTCAGTCACTGACTTTGTAACGAAATAGTTATATAATATATAAAGATAGCTATTACAATTACATCTAATTAATGTGATGAAGCCACGTCAAAGGCCTTCGGGCGGCTTGAACAACTTTGACACTAGGTTGACCACAGACCATACGATAAGAAGAAGAAGAATGTGATGAACATACATTTATTTGTATTTTATTTTAGGATAACAAACAATTGTACAACGTGTTTTAGGTTCATTTACATCGCAGTAGTTAAAGGTACAATCAACACCGTTTCCACATATTACTACTAGACTTTTAATACACACATAATATCACTTTTTTTTCTTTTTTAATTTTATTTTTAACGTATTTTATCTTTATTACAGATGAGTACGCGTAATCAAGCATAGAGTCTGATAAGTCCACCGACAACTACTCTGTTGACTGTATTTACAAGACTGTACTAAAAGAGAAACGAACCAAAAGACTAACTTAGAAATTATTTTGTATATTAAACCAATGTAATGTTACTTTTTTTTAGAATAAAATAGCATTTGAAATAAAAACTTGTCTTTTTTTTAACCCAAAATAAGTTATGTAACAAAATAGCTGAATTTCGTTATGTGATGTTTTAACCTATAGCCTTCCACGATAAATGGGCTATCTAAAACTGAAATAATTTTTCAAATCGTACCAGTAGTTCCTGAGATTAGAGCGTTCAAACAAACAAACAAACTCTTCAGCTTTATAATATTAGTATAGATTGGTCGCGCTCTTAAGCAGCCACTGCGGGGTTCTTTATTAAGATTAATTTACAAGAAAACAAATAAACAGATATACCAATTGACTTTCTTGACAAATAAAACCTTGACTTGAATTGCCCAGTTGGTGACGTATGCAAATAAGTATTAGGTCGGGGAAAAAGTCTTTTCGCATTATAGTATGTATGAACTTGTAATAAAATCTTTTCTTTACACAAAAGAGCTCGATATTTGGGTACCTCACGAGGTCACTGAAAGAAACCTAATGAACCGTGTACTCATTTGTGATTCTTGAAGCCAAAGAAATTTTATAACAAGTTCATACATACTATAATGCGAAAAGGCTTTTCCCCGACCTAATATATTATAATTAATTGCTTTTTAGTAGTTAGTTCCAAACAAGTGTAAAATTGCATACAAAAGCGCATAATTTCGCTGAACCAAATCTGCCACATATAAAAATATGAAAAACTAGCTTTTGCCAGCGATTTTTCCGCACGGTTTGTGACTAAGGACCGAATTTTCATACATACTTTCATCCCCTATTTTATCCCCTTGGGGGTAGAATTGATCAAAATCCTTTCTTAGCGGATGCCTGTGTAACAACATCTACGGGCCATTTCAGCCCGATCCGTACATGCGACTTCGTCCGCGTGAAAAGGATTCGTACTATTTTTTTTTAAATACACTAAGCGTCATACAAACTTTCATCCCCTAGACTTAAGGGTCGAATTTATCAAAATCCTTTCTTAGGGTATGCTCACGTCAAAGTAGTATGCATGCAAAGTTTCAGCCCCATCGGTCCAAAATTGACAAAGTTCCATACCAACTCTCACCCCCTATTTTATCCCTTTGGGAGTAGAATTTATCAAAATTGTTTCTTAGCGCATATATAAAAATATAGAAGTAAAGGAAACAAACAAAATTTTAAACGTAATAAATACTGTTTATTAATAAAAAAAAAGGAAAATAACAACTTTAACAATTTTTGGAAACTACAGTTGTTGTACAAGAAGGTTAGATTTCAGTCAAATAAATAAATCCAACATACTTCAGAGTTCTCCAACCAAACTACGGATGTTATTCATAGCTACTCATCTGAAATTAACAAAAAAATCACATTAATGTTTGACGGCCTCCGTGGCGCATTGGTTAAGGTGGTCACCGCGCCACTACCATTGCGTCGGGAGGTCGTAGGTTCGATGATCGACGGGACAATTATTTGTGCGATCCACATGTTGTTCCGGGTCTGGGTACTTTGTGGCTGTTGTTACGTTTGTAAAGTCCCCGCGACACAAGAGTTCTAAGAGTCGTAGTTGTAAAAATAAAACGCAACAGTGTGTGAACAAGTTTTTTTTTTAAAAGAAGGATATGTGTGGAATTATTTTATATTTATAACTAGCAGGATTGGCTACGAGTTCCTCGATTTCGGCATTTTTGCGAATCACAGACTCCGTTGGCTCGGCCACGTCGAGAGAATGCGAGAAGATCGTGGTGTTAAGAGAGCGTACTTGGGTCGACCAACAGGACGCCGCCCTGTCGGGCGCCCAAGATACCGCTGGAGGGATGTAGTGGAGGCGGATCTGAGGGAGCTTCAAGCCGGTGATTGGCAAAAAGTGGCCAAAGATCGGGCAAAGTGGCGTTCTCTCGTGTCGGGGGCCAAGACACATTTTGGGTCGTTGAGCCAACGGAGTAAGTAAGTATAACTAGCAGAGTAGCCCAACTTCGCCCGGGTATAGTACAATTTTATCCCGTTGATTGAATTGAAATTATAAAAAAACGAATCTATACTAATATTATAAAGCTGAAGAGTTTGTTTGTTTGATTGTTTGTTTGTTTGATTGTTTGTTTGTTTGTTTGTTAGTTTGAACGCGCTAATCTCAGGAACTACTGGCCCGATTTGAAAATTCTTTCAGTGTTAGAGAGCCTATTTATCGAGGAAAGCTATAAGTTATTTTATATCATCACGCTAGGACAAATAGGAGCAGAGTATCAGTAAAAAATGTTACAAGAATGGGGAAAATTACGACCAATTTTCTCTTATGTGACGCAAGCGAAATTGCGCGGTTCTGCTAGTAAGTTATATAAGTAAGTAAAATTAAGTTTGGCTTTCGAAAGTTGTGCGGGTACTCACTTTGATTCATTTGTATTTGCATAAATGAAAAAGTAACCGGAAAGATGTGAATGCATTTCGTAAATAAATAAATATTGAAAGAAAAAGTTATTTTTCATTTTTAAGCATGCATGAAATAAATACTAAAAGAATAGTAATATGCGCCGAAAAGTGTATGGTACTTTACCTCCTACAGAAGAGATAAATTTAAATTGTAAATAAATTAAAACATGTTGGTATTAAAAATAGTACCTTATGGAAATCCCAAGCCCAAGCAAACACAGTGGTCGTGAATACATGTGCCGCCTGAGCTCCATCCTAAGCTTATGCAGCGACGATAACAGTCACTGTTGTTGCAAAATTGTTTAGATTCTTCAATTACCGGTAAAACTTCTGAAATGAATAAGAAAAATGTCCTGAATTGGTTTTTTAACCGGTTTAAGCGAATTGAATGGGTAATGCTAGAAGATATCGTAGTTTTTAGGGAGATAAGAGTTCTAATTTTGAATAAACGTTGTTTTGACTGCCTCCATGGCCCAGTGGTTTAGGTCGCCCCGCCGCTACGATTGCGTCGGGAGGTCGTGGGTTGGATTCCCAAACGGAACAATTATTTGTGCGATCCACGAATAATTGTTTCGGGTTTGGTTGTACTTTGTGTCCGTTGTTTGTATGTTTGTAAATGTCCTCGCGACACAAGACCAATTCTTAATGCAGAAGATGTCTCTAAAAAAGGTTATGACGGCAAAGAACCTTTCCGCGTTTTTGCGGCAGGCGTTGACGGCAGTTATTGTCAAGGAGTTCTCACCAATACCAAGTTGTTATTTAGGAAATCATTGCAAAAAACCTTGTCTTTAGCTTAAAATTAGAACAGTTGCAACGATGCAAGAGCGGTGTTTCCACTGCAAATGTGGTTGCGATGTGGTCGCGATTTGGTAGTATGAAACACGTGGTCCATAACGACGGCAAAATGTGGTACGTGTGAATATGCACCCAACCACGTGTTGTCGTTGCGGTATTGTTGTGGTCCGTCTAAAATAGCCCTAAGGCTGCTAAAGACTTTCGAATCCGAGATGTACTTAGATAGGCTAGACCTGTCAGGCCGTGCTGATAGTGGGCGTCAGTTGTTAGAGTTCTTGAGCAAAAACAGCGAAACAGTTTGGTTAAAGCTGCCAACATCCAGCATTATCGCTCGAATGCTAAAAATGTATGACGCCGGGAAGCAGCGTAACCCGTACACCCAGCGGCCCTACCGCCGGCACTATGTGTAGGAGCCCTAAAATTTTTTTGTAGTAATAGTAATTAATACCTTCGAATGGTCTGGAAATTCTGCACACACATTGGTTGTTGACACAAGAGCCGCCTCCGCGCCATCCTAAATTGATGCAGCGACGATTACAATCATGATTGTTGCAGAATTGTTTGGACTCTTCAACAGTTGCTACAACATCTATAAAAAACAACAAACAAATATTGAAAGAAATAAGGTACGTTTTAGGACATCAGAACAGGTATTGCAAAGTGTGCGTTGTCAGTCTGGTGTGTGGGTTGACTTGCCGTGTCGTGCCTATAGTGGGCACCGGAGTCTTAGGGTCCTAAGCAAAAATCACACAAGCCCTAATCCCTTGTATCCACTAATACATTGACGCATGACTCATTGCATTTAATTGTTAAACAGTAATACGGACTTTTACCGTCACTAATCACGTTTCACGCGAGTGAGAACCGGGATACAATTGAAATAGCTTTGTAATGCTTCATACCTTCGAATGGTCTGGATATTCTGCACACACATTGGTTGTTGACACAAGAGCCGCCTCCGCGCCATCCTAAATTGATGCAGCGACGATTACAATCATGATTGTTGCAGAATTGCTTGGATTCTGCGTTTACCAAGGAGTCATTTTCTTCAAGCTCGTTGGCAATCGGCAGATCATCTAGGAAAAAAGCATTGTAAAAGAATTAAGGTCAGAAAACGAAAAACGCATTGAAAAATCTCTTATACTGAATAATGAATGAAATTTTACATATACTTCTTGATAAGGTTGAAACGTCAGATATAAAAAATTGCTACAATTGTAGTGCGATTCTTTGCAGTTGGTACGATCGAGTAACAAGAGTTTGACATTTTAAATGCACTACAAAAATTGTTCCTACCATTCCATACCTATCATTTTGATAGGTGCCCACTAGAGGCGCTAATCGGAATTTCGGTAGTGGATAGTAATAGAAAATGGCTACTAATATTCAGCCGACAGTTACAATTACCATTTTTACATTGAAGATAAGAATTAAGTCAATTATATGTTATAGTTGCTAATTCGTACTAAATACCTTCAGCTGTTTTCATAAGTCTACATTGACAAACACCGTGTCTACAAGAGCCACCGCGGAAGCCTCTTCTCAAACAGTCTCGATGACATGCAACGTCGTTGCAACTGCGGGCGGACTCCTCAGGAGCGGAAATAGGACCTGGAAATAAAAGTCAGGTAAAAACAAATATAATATGCTGTGATTTAACACTAAAGTTCGTATAATGAATGGTCATTTATAAATTGTGTGACGTCTGTGCGACGATTTCCTAATATTATCGGCCAATAGTTTAGATCAATAAGACTTTCGTACTTTTGTTGATAGCTTGCCGGTAGTCGATAGTGATAGAGAATTGCGCCTCTGCAAACGATTAGTCATCAACAAGTTTTATGTGGAAATTTGATCAGCGTCACTACCGTATTTCGCAAAATTGTTTATTTTAAGTAATTTGAAAGGACACAGGTTTATTTGACGATAGTTTCGACTATAGTAAATCAAATGGTGTTGTAGCAATAGGAACGTCTATTGGAGACGGTTCATATTGTACAATAGCGTCGCGTAAAGTCGGGATACAGAAATAGAGAGAAAAACATTCAACTTTTAACTGGTTTCTGAGTACATTTAGCGGTAGTTTATCTATTCAATAGCTTTTTATATCAGTTTACGCTAGCGAATAGAGAAACTACCGCTAAATGTACCTCAGAAATCGGGGGTTAGTTACGTCCGACGTCATGCTATATTGCTAAAAAAAATTAAGCGGCATTTGTGAAAAGTGTATGAAAAGAGTTACACTGACCATCTGATTCAAGTAATATTTCATTTTCTTCAACTTCATTGATGCTCTGGAGGTCGTCTGTGAATCAAAAGTAATAACCATTTATAGAAAATCATAGGGGAGATAGAGTAAGACAAGACTAAGGGGCTTTCGTACCACCACCGAGTCCTGTATGAAGTTTTTAGATGAAAGAATTTGTGTCCTTTCTGTCATTTCTATAGAACTAAATTATTGATTAAGTTTTTTTTATTTTAGATGTTTGACATGAGCCTATACGACAGTAATGTCTTGCTCTAAATATAAAAAACATAGGTTGAAATCTATACTAATATTATAAAGCTGAAGAGTTTGTTTGTTTGTTTGAATGCGCTAATCTCAGGAACTACTGGTTCGATTTGAAAAATTATTTCAGTGTTAGATAGTGCATTTATCGAGGAAGGCTATATATCATCACTCTACGACCAATAGAAGCAGAGTAGCAATATTTTTTTTTACAAAAACGGGGAAAAATTTGACTCATTCTCTCTTATGTGACGCAAGCGAAGTTGCGCGGGTCAGCTAGTAATAAAATAATGTTTATACCTTCGAATGGTCTGGATATTCTGCACACACATTGGTTGTTGACACAAGAGCCGCCTCCGCGCCATCCTAAATTTATGCAGCGACGATTACAATCGCTGTTGTTGCAGAATTGCTTTGACTCTTTGGAAACTGAGGCATCATCTAAAAATTAACGGAATAATCAATACTACCTAATTCAAAAATATGTCAATTAAGTTACCAAAAAAATTCAGAGGTTCCAAATAAAATTGGTACGTTTGTGTAATAAGCTAGGCAGAAACATTAAATACAAATATTTAAAAAAACCGGACAAGACACGCACATGGCTTTTTTTTAAGTTTTTATTTGTTGTTATAGTGGCAACGAAAAAAAAGCGCAAGATTTTTTTCAGGGTCCAGTTTTACCCGTTGGTACGGAACCCTAAAAACGGTAAATGGTTATATCAACCATTTTAAATGTTGGTAAGTGTTAAACGATTCAACGTTTTTAAAGTAGATTATATTGACATATTTAGTGAAGGTCTTAGAAGTCTTCTTCTTATCGTATGGTTAGTGGTCAACCTAGTGTCAAAGTCGTTCAAGCCGCCCGGAGGCTATGACGTGGCTTAACGACTGCTATCGTAATTGACAACAACCGGGACTGACGTTTTACGTGCCCTCCGAAGCACAGAGACGCCCAATTCAAATGTTGTCACCCATTATTTTATTGAATGACCGCGCTAAGGGTTGCTAAACCCACAGATCGTTTACTGATCGATGAGTGCAACTGGCTATGGGCGCCTTAAATAATGAAAAGAATAAAATAGTAAAAACCAATATTTACCATTAAGAACATTGCTTGTTATCACTGAAGCGTTGACGACGCAAACCGTCGCAACGAAAAATATAATTTTGGAACACATTTTCCCTTACAACCTGCCAGATACCCTGGATAAGTTGTAATGAATGCTTTTCGAATGATTCTGGGCATTTTATATATCATTTAGGTACAAGGATACTAGCGGAAACAAAATAAATAATTAAGAGATATAGCCTGATTAACACGAAATAGGTCATTATGATAAAATATTATCGGCACAATAACACACTTGATTGATTGTACTTTTTTGATTAAGGATAATTAAAAATATAGGTGCAGTAAATAAAATAGGGCATGTTGTTTCACAGGAGGTGTGTCAAGTACATTTTTATTTTAGCCTGCACGGTCCTACTGCTGACCAAAGGCCTCCCCAATTTTTATCCAGCATCTAGTTCGTCACGCTAGCGTTTCTTGGGTCTGCCTTGACGGCGACCTCCCTCTGTAGGCACCCATTGAATGCTGATCCGTGCCCATCTATTGCGATGCATATGGCTGACGTGGCCTGCCCAATCCCATTTCAGCTTTCTTCTTTTTTCTTTTTCGCATAAATAATTGCTCTCCGTGTGGGAATCGAGCCTACGATCTTCCGACGCAATGGTATTGGCATGGCGACCTAGACCACTGCACTTATTATATCTCTGTAAATCGATGGTGAATAGTTTTTTGCTATGATTTTTCCCTCAGGCTGTATGTAAAGTATGAGTTTTAAATATTTTTAACATTATAATATAATAATTAAATAAATAGATACACCATATGAACCGATAAAACACTATAACGTACATCCAGATGACGTATGTACTATCGAACAAACTGAATCATGACCCACCATGTGCTCATTTTCTAAAAAACGTCTATATACGCGTAGGTCGAAATTGGCTTGATCCTATGTTTCCTTGGTGATGAATTTGTTATCTGTCACTATTGCGACAAATCTTTGTGCGCCAATACAATAATGCTTTGCTACCGTTTTCAACAGGCTCCGTGGCGTAGTGGGTTGATGTTACGACTGCGACGCGTCAGGAGTGGGTTCGATACCCACTCAGGACATGGTTTATTCGGCCATTATAGGAAATAATGTAACTATAAAAATTTAAATAATATAGGGTAACCAGCATAGTTATTACCCGGATAAGGAAATGATACACAATTTTGGTCAATAGTACCTATCTTTATTTAGAAAACATTGACATAAACTCTATTATAAACGCAACTTAAATATTCTTCCTTTAAAAAAACATCATGTTTCAACAACTTTATACTAATTCCATATAAAACACTTAAAAACCAGAAATACTGGCGAATACTGTTAATTCAAATGTGTTATCCTTAACAAATATTGCAACAAACTTACTTTCTTACTCTTACTCTTTTCGAACTACACACCTATCGCACAAACGTCGTCACAATATTCTAAAAGTGACATATATCGCAATTAATTTGAACTGGTTACTTTAGAAATTAAAATAAACGTATTATTCCTTAACATTGGCAATCACTGTATGATGGGCAATGACTATAGTGGTTACCCTAATCGTTTCACAGATTTCTAAATGACGTGCTATTTGATATTTGACACAAATAGGTTTTTTCGTAGTGAAAAGAGTTTAGACTATTTACATTCTAGATTCAAATTAAGAGTGATTTATCGAAAACGTATCTACGTACTGTAATAACAAAGGTCAAAGTGGTCTGTAATCGTAATACATCATAACACAGTCCTATTCATGTTTAAAATGTCCTAAGTGCAACTTTGACGACAGAGATGAAATTCTTACTGTTTTGACGGTGTCAAGCGAATTATCGGCAAAATGGGTCATGATTCAGTTGGTTCGATAGTACATAAGATTTTCTCATCAAGCTAATTTGAATCGACATATGATTATTATCGAAATACCTATACATTTAATTTTACTCAGGATTGTCACTTAATTAACAAAAATAAATTGATGTGCGTTCAATTATTTACAAACGTTGTTTACAAGTTTAGTGTAATAAAAACTCTTACTAAATTGATTTTGAAACTAGTCTAACGATAGATTGAAATTATTATTTTCAGAATAATAATTTCAATCTATTGTTAGACTAGTTTTATGTTTCGAAAAAAAGCTTGCGCGTTTTTGGCCTCTTTCTATTCACATTTTAATCATTCAGACATTACTAGTAAACAATTAATACATACTATCAAGTCAGTTAATAAATGTCATAAAATAAAACCGTTTGATTAATCTGAAACCAACCGCATGTTACAAATCTATAATTCTATAATAAACGGAATATTCAATAGTCTATCATCATTGGTATTTCCAAAAGCAAAAAAAAAAAAAATACCGTAAGTAAACATTTCCGACAGCAGGATTTTATACTATGTAGTTCCTCTGTTCGCTAGCAGATGGCGTTATTATCAAAGTGAAGTTAGCATTACGCGGCACATAGTTCTTCTCATTAGCAGAATGAAGCTGTATCATACAGTATTGATAAAAATCAAATAAACACAGTTTTTCCTGCATTATGTGCAACAGATGTATAGTGTTCCGACTTTTATCAAGTGTAAATAAATCCGTGCCACAATGAGATTGGACATTTTTAGTTTGTTTATAGTTTTAATTGTGATATTTAGTTTATGTACACAAGGTGAGTAGTCTGTAGATACAACAAGTTGTTGTAATTTGAACCGCGTGGCCTTCTTTAAAACATAAACCTCTTCATGTCACATTAAAGGATATGTTTTTCGTCGAGGGCAATAACCTCTCTTGGTTGCCCTTTTTCTTTCAAATTGAATGTTAAAGGTAATATTTTATAATCTCAATTCTCAATTATTTCTGAATGTGCATTGCAGTATACATAAACAGATAATGAGATAGAGATAATATTATTATAAACTCCGTTAAAATACATTGAACAGAGAAAGAATCTTTGTGTCGTTGAATGGGTCCTTTTATTTTGAGTAAAGTTGTTGTTCAAGTTTACTGACAAGAATGCGCTAATTTAAGAGCTTGTATGGTAATGTAACATACGTATGTAGAGGTAGTTATCGTAACATACAAGTTTTTATTCATATTCTCTGTGTAATAGTCATTGTAGTATTACATAGTCTTATAATATTTATTTAGCAGCTGGTCGCCCGCGACTCGCCCGTGTGGAATTTCACTTCTTTCGGGAATTTCCAAAAATCCTTTCTTAATGCTCCTCTACACTTCCTATGTCCGGTTTATGAGTACATTTAGTGGTAGTTTATCTAATCAATAGGGGTTTTTTATACAAGTTTAAACGCTATTGAACAGATAAACTACCTCTAAATGTAAATCAGAAACCGGGGGCTAAACACTCTTCACACCAAATTACATTTTTATACGCTTAATAGTTTCGGCTGTCCGTTATCCATCAGTCAGCCAGTCACTCAGTAACGGTAGTTTATTTAAACTTTATGTATAGTAATGCATAGGTGGACTTACCCCCGGTTTCTGAGGTACATTTAGAGGTAGTTTATCTATTCAATAGCGTTTAAACACATACAAAAAGAACGCTATTGAATAGATAAACTACCGCTTAATGTACCTACCTCAGAAACCGGAGGTTAGTGCATCAAGGTAGTCTCTACCAGTCAATCATTGGATTATATAAATTACTTTGTTGTAGGTGTACCATAAATTTAGGTGTAGGATTTCACCTTTAACACTAGCGGGTAAAAAAATCTATTTTGATTTCAACAAAAAACGTAAGAGGATAAATTTGAGTAAATATCAACCTGTATGTTTTGTTTTAATGTTTTAGTTTATCACATTGTAGGTTTGTTTTGAAATAAAACGAGAATCATACGATGCGGTAGATTTTCGGGTGTCTGATATCTTTATTTTCTTCTTATGTTTATTGGCGCGGTCGGTAGAGAGGTCTCGGGTTCGAATCCTGGGTCGGGCCAAAAAGTCTTCTCTGAGATTTTCTGCTAAGAATTTCTTAGAGATTGCCCGGAGTTGGGAAGTTAAGGTCGAAGACCTCCGTGCCTCGGAGAGCACGTAAAGCCGCCGGTCCTGCGCCTGACCTCTTACTGGTCGTGTCGGTTATCCGTCCCACCAGACTATGAGAGTGATGGAATAGAGAGTATACCTGTGTATTGTGCACACACTTGGACACTGTAAACAAAGTCCTGCACAGGTGGCCAGTTTCAATGAAACTGACCGCCGTAGCCGTATATCGGCCGGAGGACATTATTATGCTCGTGATTAATACATGCCTAAAAAAATGTAATACATGTCTTGACGGCATGCAAAGTAATGTTATATAGCCTATAACCTTCCTCAATAAACAGGCTATCCAAAAGTAAAATATTTTTTAAAATATGTACCAGTAGTTCCTGAGATTAACGCGTTCAGCTAAACAAACTACGATTTTATAATATTTGTATAAAGGAGAATAGATACGTGACATGATAACAATTTGCACCAGACTACGTTGGTTGTCATAATAAGTGCTAATTTGGGATGAAGATAAGGTGTCAATGAGGTCAGGACGATAATCTGAGTGATCGAGAGAGCTCACCTCTTTGACATTTAAATATTCGTAATTATAATCAATTTCGTCCACAATGTTAGAATAAGATCTCCGGGGTTTTTCCCGCGAAATGTCTGTTATAAAAACCGTCAACAAAATATTGTGATAAAATGCCTTTTACGCAATCAAAAACCGTACATTAAATTTCACTGCTTTCAATTCTGTGGTCTCAGCCTACCCCTATGGAAATAAAGCGTGTTTTCATGTATGTACGTTCAATGATTAGTCCTGTAGTAGACGTAATATGGTGTGCTTTTCTTGCCTTACGTTTTGGCGAAGGTTACTCCAGCCCTAGTAGCAGACTCGGCGGGTCGAGACGCTGGAACGTCAGGCATTCTTAGGTAAAACACGTGTTCGCGTCAATCCCCGTATTCTATAATGTAAAAGAATAATTTCTCTTCCCAAATATTCAATTATTTTTATTGTCATTATGAATCTATTAGTCATGCAGAATAATAGTTTTACTTATATTAAAAGCCCAATTATGTCGTAGGCAGCTTAGTCATGCTTATAATGGACAATACAGCAGCGTATTAAAATTTCGTAATTGTTTTTTCTCAAAAATGGCTGGTGTTATGAAAAAAAGTGTAAGGAGAATTTTGTAGATCTTGAATTGCATGATTTTAAATTTTTATCCACATACTTATGATAAAACTCACCATTTTGCTGAAAAATTTTAAAAACCCTTTGATCTTGAATATTTTTTTTTTGCAAATATGGGATCGACGGGGACTTTTCACAATTTCCTAACAACGGTGTTCCTAGCATCTATGCACATTTTTAGCTTCTGAGAATTTTTGCAAGGGTCAATGTCTAAATTGACTGGGTTATATTATTCGACAAGTCATTTCAAAACAAACTAAATTTAGCATTACAGATTAGTGATAATATAGGGCTTATGATTTTTGATAAGTCATTTGTTATTTGTTTTGGTGCGCGATTAAACTACGGTTCTGGGCACCCCCGAGTTGGAGATATCGTTATTATAATAATCTTATTACCTTGATTTGATTACATAGAGCTCACGTGCTTTTTCGATTAGAACTCTCAGAAAATTCTGAAAAATATACCTATAGTCTGTTGATAGTACTGCAATGTATCAGGCAGCCAATAATTTCCGGGTCGGACAGAATGTTCTCTACTTATTCTATATTTGGGTGCATACATGGAACCATAGTGAATGAGACTGCTAGTCATTCGATTCCCGGATGGGGCAAAGTGTTATTAAATTGAAATAGTGACCGCAAAATGTTACATACGTTTTATTCTGTCATAAACAGATCTTGAGATTATTCTAGAAGAATCCGCTGTGGGATAAATCTTGTTGTTAATCAAAATCATACCTATTATTTATTCATTAGGGTCAAATATTGATTTTAAGTATGATCTAAGGTCAAAAATGTATGCATATAATTATTAATGCAGCATTTAAAATGTTCTTGATATTTTTCCTTGACCTTTGTCATGCACTAGGTGGGGTATAACATGTTTTTTTCTACTAAATCTATGTTGTAAAAGTGTGGCTGATGGTTTTACAACTGGCCGTCTCCAGACATTTGTGACTCGGTGGGTTGAGTAGTCCGACAGCCAACCACAAAGTCCCGGGATCGATTTCCAGATCGGGCAAAGTACTAATAGTTTTTATAACTTTATGTAGTTTTTATTATGTATAGTACATTTGTCAATAGTAGCCCGCAGTTTGATAACGTGCCCAGTATGTGGCAATATGCTTACCCTTTATTAGATGGGATCATCACTGATAATGACGAAATATGGGTGTATTTCATGCATACTACAGCTCAGGGTATAATAGACGTAGTATTATATTATGTACAAGCTGACCCGCGCAACTTCGCTTGCGTCACATAAGAGAGAATGGGTCATATTTTTCCTCGTTTTTGTAACATTTTTACATGGTACTCTGCTCTTGGTGTTTGTAGCGTGATGTTATATAGCCTATAGCCTACCTCAATAAATAGGCTATCTAACACTGAAAGAATCGGACCAGTGGTTTCTGAGATTAGATAAATAAAAAAACTCTTCAGCTTTATAATATTAGTATAGATATAATGGACGGAATTTTGGCGTCACAGTATTGAAGAGTTCTTGTCAAACCGGTTTTAGTAAAACATGTCACCGATAAGTGACAATGAACACGTGTTTATAAATGATGTCATTCTACATACAGATATGAGGAATTAATTATGTGGTTAATACATAAATATATCACGCTGGTTATAACCCAAGGTTTGGTTAGAGCTGTATGAATTACACCCACGTTCCGCCTTTTACAAGATAAGATAAGATAAGATAAATGTTTATTTAAGAAGAAAGTGATTGCCGACAGATTTACAATAATTGCATATTTACAAATTGAACATATAAATTACATTTAATTATACATCTACAATTTTTGGGTGGAGCGCTGTTCTCCTAGCTAGGTTACGATGTTACAATGTTAGTCTCATGTAATGGCGGGGTAACCTGTTGCTAAATCCTGAACACGTATCGGACTACTTTACATAAATATCCTATACACACGAATCATTTACTCTGGAGTCAAGGCCTAACCCCTCCCGCATTACGGAAGAAGACTCTTGTCTAGCAGTAAGGAACATCAATGGGTCTTTATTTGTTATTTTGTATGAATTAGAAAGGATAAATTGCGCTTTGCCCGACCCCGGAACCGAAAAAGAGACCTCGTAATTAGCAGTTACACTATACAGACTACAAATGCAGTTATGCTAACCGTCATAAATTAAAAACATAAATTAATAAATATTATTAAGTACCGTTAATTTCAGCCTAGGAATAAAAACTATAAAATGAAATCAATAGTGCATAATGTCTGATTCGTCACGACACGATCATATTCGTTGAACAACAGAGCTGTGTAATAAACTGTTATCGGTGGAGTTACTCACCGGTTAATCGATTTCTCCTCCAGAACTTCTCGATTAGTGCAGCAACATTATTACCGATTTAATTTCTTACTAGCTGAACCGTACGGCTCCACTCGCGTGAATGTACAATTTTTTCTTACCCAGATTGTTTAACAAATCTATGCTAAAATCATAAAGCTGAAGAGTTTGTTTGTTTGTTTATTTGCTGCAACGCGCTAATCTCAGGAACTACTGGTGCGAATTGAAAAAATATGTTATTGTTGTATAGCATATATTTATTGAGAAGGCTATAGGCTATATAACATCACGCTACGACCAACAGGAGCAGAGTACCAGAAAGAAATGTTACAAAAACGGGAAAATATAACCCATTCTCCCTTATGTGACGCAAGCGAAGTTGCGCGGTTCAGCTTCTTGCTTATAGTCCGATTCTGGCTATTCGACTATCTCCATGCCAGATTTCACTCAAGATCGATATCAATAGAGCGATTTGGCCGTGAAAGGGTAAATAGACGGACATACTTTCGCATTCATATTTCCTTCGTCTTTGCCGTTATTAATAAAATCGAATAATTTTAATTAATAGATTCATTGTAATATTTTTAATCAGCCCTTTGGAGTATACATACCATTTCTTCTCATAATATGATAATATGATACAACTATAATTAATATTTGATATAATCTTCTATGTACCAAGCCGTGAACTCTTCTCACTTTTCGGAAACGGTGATAGATTTAAAATATTGTGATGATTTTCAGTAGTAGTAAAAAAATTATGAAATAAAGATTATTTTTAATTTGAATTCACGCTGTTTGTCACAGTGTAATTCTCGAGTTTTTCTTATCCTATTACTTTAATGAATATAAGTGCAGTGAATACGAATGCATTTGAAATAGCAGTAACGAGATGAAACTAGGTTAATAAACGTAGTCGCGTCTTGTTAAAGTAGATTGAAAAACCCGATGGCAAATCAAATGGTTCCAATTTTCTAATTACATCTTTGTTATTTGACGTTATATTTTTATAATCTTTACGGGGCATTAAGGGCATTATACCCTTGTTATTTATACTAAGACTGCTCGTTATTCTGATGTTTATAAATTATATTTTTGTCATAATCCAGTCCCGTAACAGGATTCTGTCGCCTTTTCACACAATTTATAAAAACCTGATGACACCTCTAGCGGGTGGCAGTGTTATTAATCTTTAAGTACATTCTAAAATTCAAACTCTCGATATCGGTAGTGCCGACTGTAGTAAATTGCGCTAGTGAACATTTTTATGTGGCCACCATTATTTCAGCCGAAAAGCTTTTAACATGGCCTAACCGGCCTAACTTCTTTAACGTGCTTTCCGAAGCGTGAAGATGCTTAGTTCAGACACTATTCAGCGTTCAACTATCTATGGTATATCCGCGGCTAGGGATACTTAACTCACAGCTCGTTTACCTGCGACCGCCATTCTGGGACCAGCCTGTCAAGCAGGCGACAGTAGGCGGCAGTTATCCCGACGCACGCCGCCGGTTTAGTGGGTATGCCCGCCCTTCTGGCGGGAGAGTCCCAAATAACCCTGCACTCCACCCAAAGTGCAGGTGTATGCTTAATGCATTAGACACGAAAAAAAATCATAGCGCCAAGGACTGCCTGAAATTCTCGTTTCATTATGTTTCCACGATTTTAACCTTGGATTTTCTTTCCCAGGTTCATTGGCAGCAGTGAAAAAGAAGAGGTCATGCAAGTTGGACTGTGATATTCTTTGCCATACAAGAGGGAGGAGTTTTGGAACATGTTTAAGGTCAATATGCCGATGTGGTGCTATGAGAAGCCCATAGCGAAGATCTTAAGAGATGTCAGAAGAAAAAACTAGGTTATGATAATAAATGTTTAAGAATATTTTTTGCTGTTTGATTATAGTTATAAACTTTCGTTGCATGCCTTTTAGTTATGGATTAAGTTTGTGGATTAACACGACGATGCATTTTAACCTTAATTTTTAATTTAATCCAGTGTCTGGAGAGCTGAGTTCCAACTAATTGTCAATCGGCAACCGGCTAGCTATCGACAAATTTTGATTCGCACCTCTAGCGGGCGCCGACTGAACTACTTTACAAGTACAATTTAGATGACAACCTCTCGATACTCGATAGTTTCAGTATAGTGTCCAACTATAGATAAATGAGCAGCAGTATAGAAACGCCACCCAGTTCGACATTTTATGCCACCCTGCAATCTTAAATCATGCTTTCAATTGCTCGATTCTCTACCACAATCCACTTTCGACAACCGGCAAGTATCGAGAAATACTGTACTATTTGGGCAGTACATTTTAAATATCAAATTCTGAATACTTGAAAATTCTAACTATAGAGACGACAAAAATCAACAAAGGTTTTTAAATTATAATCTGTGTCTTAAAATTATAAATTTCATTGCAAAGGGCTCAAGCCTGCATGCATGTCCTATTATCATCCACCCAGCATGCTACCAGACGCTCTCTAATTCTCGTACAATTGTGAAATATACAGTAATATACAACAGTCGTTAAGACTTGCGAGGAACGTACAAAGAAGTATAAACTAGATAAATTGTGTTTAAGGCTGCACTGCACTATTCTAAGATATTAGGAGCATGCAGTATCCCGCTGTTTGCTTACTATTAAGATCTAACATAACTATGCTTTAATATAGCTAGAACACTTTTTCAATAGTAATTTCTTTGTTCTCAAAACATTAAGAACTAGGTGACCAGCGCTTGCGTCACATAAGCGAGAATGCGTCATAATTTTCCCCGTTTTTGAAACATTTTTCGTTGTTTTACCGCTTCGTCGATTCAGTGATTGTGACGTCATAAGTGTCAACATTTGACTTAATATAATAATATATTAATCCACAAAAGTTATTTCAACTCCTATTGTCAATAATTGATTGACTTGAGTGTCATTTTTAAGACAGATATCAGGACCTAACACGTATCTCAGTTGACAACTATTTGAAAGCCACTATGCCGTACACTGTTTTATTTCTTAGATTATACTGATTAACACGTTACGCCAAGGAAGCAATGTATTGTGTAGTGGCTATCAATTTGACTTACACTAGGTGTCAACTGAGATACGTGATAAGCCCGCAGACGACGTCTAAAGATTACAATTTAGTTCACAAATTAACTCATATGTAACCTACTAGCGACAATATGAGCAACTTGTATTAGTAGTATAGTGCCGTTATGTCTCCATTACCCTCCATTTAGTTTGTGTGAATAATTCGTATACGACAGTGGTGCCACCTCGGCTGTATACACAGGGTGTTTGACGCGCTTACTTGCACCTGCGCCTCACTTGTAATGTGCGCTATTATTGTTAATGTGCACTTTCATATCCCTCATGGCCTAGCTTTAGTTCATGCACAGATTGTTTAGTATGTATTTAAGATGACATATATTGCTCTTATTTATTTGTAGAGTAAGGCATCGTAATGCATTCTTAGAATCACTGTTCCCGCATCTTTGACTTTTAAAGAGAAGGTTAGGTTAGGTCTTTTAATAGTTATTTGATGTGGTTAATCGGGTGTCGAAGCGATTAAAATAACAGATTTTTATAATAACTGAAATTAATTTTGGACCAACTTTGACATTCCCGTCGAAGCACTAAGACGTTCGTATCAAATACATAGCGGCCTACGAATTTCCTGTCAGCTCCTACGAACTTTTAATATTAGCATCTTAGTGCAACTAAAATGTAACATTTCTGTCGAGTTTCATATGGAATTACAAGATACAAACTATGAAAAATACACTTGATGCGCTGATAAATGTTGACAAACCAATTACAGTATTGCAGTATCTAGATTGTCACCGAACCAGTGTACAGTGTACACCTTCCTGATTGCTGCTTTGACCAGTGAAGATATCCTTGAAGAAAGTACCAAATATCAGCTCTGTGCCCGTGGGTTAAGTCGAGAGCGCCTTACGAATATCAAGGAGACTAACACCGAATGCTTAACGAGAAAGTATCTAATTTGAGAGTGATCCGCCTAGGGCGGCCTCCAACCGTTTCCTACATTTACTTAGTAGAAAAACTTTTGGGTTGTCTTCACTAAGAATATTTATATCCCTTGGGTTAATTTATTTACTTGCCACGTAACAAACTTGATACTCAACACAAAATACAGCGGTAAATCTACTAGAGTGTTAATTGTATCGGCTATTGTTAGTAGGCGCTGCGTGTTTTGTGTTTAGAATTGTTTCTGTATAAAAAATGTTTTAGGCAACAGTAGCCAAGCAAATAAATTAGTAATTTGGCACACAAAAGAATATCGATGTGGGTGTAAAATTCCCCGATAGGTTTTGCCAAAATTATACCATCTTTGTTCCCGGGATAGCATATAATTTGTCCGAAACACCGAAAAAAATAAAAATATATCATTATTCATTGAGGAGTTTATTGAAAAGTAAGCAGTTTTCAACGATGCTTTAAGTATTTACTAATATAACTGCCTCTGTGGCGCGGTCGGTAGTATATGCGACTGCGGTGCGCGAGGTCTCGGGTTCGAATCCTGGGTCGGGCCAAAAAGTCTTTTCTGAGATTTTCTGTTAAGAATTTCTTAGAGATTGCCCGGAGTTAGGAAGTTGAGGTCGAAGACCTCCGTGCCTCGGAGAGCACGTAAAGCCGTCGGTCCTGCGCCTGACCTCTCACTGGTCGTGTCGGTTATCCGTCCCACCAAACTATGAGAGTGATGGAATAGAGAGTGTACCTGTGTATTGTGCACACACTTGGACACTATAAACAAAGTCCTGTACAGATGGCCAGGTTCAATGAAACTGACCGCCGTAGCCGTACCGGCTAGGAGGACATTATTATAATATTATAAAAAATGAAGATGTCTGACTGCGTTTTGTTACATTACAATTGCAGAACCGAATAAGAAATAATTAATATAATAAGATAATTAATAGAATAAAAATAAAATAAGAGATGAAATAAAAGGTTGTGATACTGATTATATCTCGTACAAGAACGTAAGCTAAATGTGTTGTTAAGCTCAGATCAGAGGGTGACCAATTAATTAGACTTCTTATTTTTATAAAATTGACTTTACAACACGTAGAAGGATTTTATGAAGAGAAAAAAGAAGTTAGGTTAGCTAATTATAAATATTTTACTGTAAGTTTTACTAAAAACCTATAACTTGGCCACAAGAAATACTAGATGATGTTACCAAATTGGTATAAAATCAATGGTAAATTGACCATAAAACAAGCAAAAGTCCTACAATGTAAAGTACTTAGTGATTAAGTATCACGAATTCAATTAATTTCGTTTACATAGAACGGAAGCTATTTTGAGTGTCCTTCGAGGGAGACTTAAGTGGCCGTGCCTCAGTAGACTTGCATTTGTAATGTAGGGCGAATTAACAAATTAACGAAGACTCAATTCAAAACACCTGTTTACGCTTTTGTTTCAGAAATATTTTTTCTTTTGTTTTTTGATACCATCTGATTGATAAAATGAGTGTCTAAACAATGAGCTTATCAGATAGACCTCATAGGCTAACTGTTAGTTATTCAGAAGTGGTAAAATCGGTATTTATACTCCTAGTTTAATTACTTTAAATGATGTTTATAGTTCATCATGGCGAATGTCATTTTTAACTCCCGATGCAATGGGTGTTATAAGTTTGACGTGTCTGTGTGTGTGTGTGTGTGTGTGTGTGTGTGTGTGTGTCTGTCTGTCTGTCAGCATCATAACTCCCGAACGGATGCAGTGATTTCGATTAAGTCTTATGTGCGAGTGTTCTTAGACATGTTTGATGAAAATCGGTTGAGCCGTTAAAAAGTTGTAGGATGTGAAAGCGAGGGGAGGAGAGGAAATTTACTCGGATGGGGTCTCAAATAGCTTCGTATGATGAAAAAGTTCGTGCTGGGAATAAAAGAACGGCTTAACCTAGCTAGCCAATATATTAAACGCATGAAAACAAAATTAAGTGTAAAATCGGGGGTTTCTTGAATTTTAATTCATAGTTATTCTGCGCAGATTACACCAGCACATTAAGGCTTCGCGTTCGTCGCTGTTTGTGCTGCTCCCTCTCCCATCTGAAGCATGCACTCGTTCACCACGTGATTGAAGGTTTGGTTTGTTTATTACAACAGTGATTCATAAAATGTGTAAATGTAGCATTTTTTCAAGTTAATGTATCGCACGGATTATTCACTGATATGACTTTGACGCAGTTGAACAGAAAATGTTGTTAGGTATTTTTTAAGAATTTCTAATCGATGACAGTAGTGTATGCAGTAGTAAGTATTCTTTGCTGTGTTAGTATTATACAGTTGGATTTATTTTACACTAGAAGCCGCCAACGACTTTGTCCGCGTGGAAATCCTTCCCGTGTAAATCCCGGTCCCTCGGGAACTCCAGGATAAAAGTAGCCTATGTGTTATAGTGGGTCTTCAGCTACCTATATCCCATCGTAATCGGTTCAGTAGTATTTGCGTGAAAGAGTAATAAACATCCTACATTTTCACAAAACTTTCGCATTTATAATATTAGTGGGATGAATTTATTAACTTACACATATCATCCTGCCAGTTGCGCTCACTGGTCGCTAAACGATCTGCGAGTTAAGCAACCGTTGGCGCGGTCAATCCATAGATGGGTGACCGCATAGTGGTATTTGAGCTGGGCGTCTCCGTGCTTCGGAGGGCACGTAAAAAGTCGGTCCCGGCTGCTATCTACTAAGATAACAGTCGTTAAGCTATGTCAAAGGCCTTCGGGCGGCTTGAACAACTTTGACACTAGGTTGACCACTAACCACACGATAAGAAGATAAGAAGATCCCGCCAGTTTTAACCGAAGGTGAAGGCAAATGTGTAAAAATTCACCCGCGATTCGCCATTTGTAATGTCAGAACTACAGAAAATGGGGCGAGTCTTTTGTCAAACACCGGTCACGTTACCAAACTACGAACTATAATTGAGAATAACCTACAAAATAATAGAAAAATACCTCAATGAAGACGATAAGAAAAAGTCCATTTGCTGACTCGGAAATTGCGTTGTATTTAGCAGTCGTGTGCCTGTAGTATCACGCGAATTTTATTCCTGTTAGATAATGTTAAGATTATTGGAAAGAAAATTATAACGATTCAAAGGTGATACCACTGCAATAGCCATATTTACACACATACTCTATCGCGCATGAAACAACAATCGTGCGTGAAAGAGCGCGCAAATTAAAGATCACGCGCCGCACTCATCAGTACGCGCGAAGATAATCGCGAGCGAAGATCGCCCAGGCTATTCCGCGCGTTATCCTATACGCTCCTTAGAACGCGCGATAGAGTGTGTGTATAAAGTTGGCTAATGATATCAGGGACATTGCACTCGACACAACTTATTATCTTAGTGTGAACGGGGTTTCACCGATGTACTAGATCGATTTCAAGTACTTTAACCTTAATAGGGATATAAATACCTTATTCTATCTCATTGACTATAAATACGAAAGAATATATTTCGATGTTTTTACAGATGTTTATTATTGAATAATTCAAAACTGCATTTATTTAAAATTTGGTACACAAATAGCTCATAGCTAGATGTTATTTGGATAAATCGCGGACAATAGCGTGTAGTATATTTTAAAATATTTTGTGAAGACGAATTTAGGTACAGTTAATTTAAATATGAAACTATAATGATAACATTTACAACGACCTGTAGATAAATAAATTCGGAAATCCAATGATCCACGTTTCAGTATATATAAATTGTATGATGTTTTATATAAATAACTTTTTCATCCAGTTCCAAAAAGGGGTTTCCTATAGCGTCTTGTTAGAGGCATTTACTTCTAAGATTAGCGCACTCTTAAAGAACACAGGCCATTCGGGCTTCCACGAACTATAACGCGAAAAGGGACTGCCATCGTCAAGGACAATAAAGCCTTACAATAAATTGCCGTAATCTTCAGCTTAATCCTTAGATTCCCTATTTTCCTAGTGTTATTGTTATTGAGTTATCTTAAGATCCTTAAATTATTAAAACGGCCGCCAAATAGTCGTCTTAGATGAGCCCGAATGGGTCAATATATGTCACAGACTTTTACGGCTTGGGGAGCTATCACGTATCTCAGTTGACAACTAATTGAAAGCCACTATGCTGTACATTATTTTCTTCCCTAGATTATATTGTGATTTATACGTTATATCAGAGAAACAATGTATTGCATAGTGGCTTTTAGTTTGACGCACACTAGGTGTCAATTGACAATGCTGAAAAAATTGTGCTTTAAAAGGTATACTTTTATTTTCAAAGCAAAATTTTATACGAATGGAACGACATCGATGCCTTACCAAAAATAATTACAAGAATATTGCTTTCAGATCTCTAAATTGATTTATTTTTTGATATCTTAAACTAAAACTTAAAGTAGTCATTTCAGTAGTTCACTAATGGGCAATTTGTATAGTAAATGTAGGGGATGTGTTTAGTGAAATGTTCTTTAATAGTCACTTTTTATTTGTAGGTCCTTATTTAATCACAGATAAGATTTAGGCGATCCCCATGCTAAAAACATCACGCTTAAGACTTTAGTTATAAATCCATAAAACGTAAAACGATATACATAAGGTTTGTTGACCCGCAAAGACCCAAATCTCATTGAGGAATCTGAAACATAACCTAGTTCTTATACCATGTTTACTATCTACAAAATTGCATTTATAATCCATTTTTATTTAACTGTACTAATATTATAAAGCTGACGAGTTCGTTTGTTTGAACGCGCTAATCTCAGAAACTACTGGTGCGAATTCTTTTACTGTTGGATAACCTATTTATTGAGTAAGGCTATATAACATCACGCTACGACGGCCAGGAGCAGAGTATCTACCAGTAAAAATGTTAAAAAAAAGGGGAAAAATATGACCCATTCTCTCTTATGTGACGCAAGCGAAGTCAGTTGTGCAAAAGTGCATTCAACAATAACAATCAGATAAACTGAACAAAGGTGATCTAAAAACGTTTTAATCCAGGTTTTTTACCTGGGATCATAAAACACTATCTCAAAGTTCTAAATCTATACTTACTTATATTATAAAGCTGAAGAGTTTGTTTGTTTGTTTGAGCGCGCTAATCTCAGGAACTACTGATTTCCGATTTGAAAATTTATTTCAGTGTTAGATAGCCCATTTATCGAGGAAGGCTATAGGCTATATATCATCATGCTACAACCAATAGGAGCAGAGTACTGGTAAAAAATGTTACAAAAACGGGGAAAATTTTGACCCTTTCTCTCTTATGTGAGTCAGTTAGTTAGTCATAACAGGAAATACATTCAACAATAACAATCAGATAAACTAAACAAAGGTGATCTAAAAACGTTTTAATCCAGGTTCTTTACCTGGGATCATAAAACACTATCTCAAAGTTCTAAATAAAAAGTAAATTTACTCAAATATTCTGTGTTATTGTGATATGTTTATTGTTTATCTGCCTAGTCCTCCTTCACCTTATACAGTGTAACCAGTGAGTTAATTTAATAGTAATTTAAAATGACTGCTTCATGGCGCAGTGGTTTACGTCGCCACGCCACTACCATTGTGTCGGGAGGTAGTGAAGTTGGTCCCCACACAGAACAATTATTTGTGCGATCCACATATAATTGTTTCGGTTAGATTGTGCTTTGTGTTCGTTGTTTGGATGTAATAATTAGTGCGGGAGTTGACATTTGAGAAAAAACAAATATCAGCGCTCTTAGCGCATTTCGTATGAACTATTTTCTTTAAGTAAAAAGTCAAACTCAAACTCAAAACAGTGCTGAATAAAAAAAAAATCACGTTGCTGCAAATTTATCTTGTTTGACTGTCACGTCACTTGCTATCGTGTTATCACACTGTACTACGCACACTGTGATCAAGTGGTTCATAAAATACAGCACCTTACACAATAGTCCTGTATATAAGAATGATAATGAAGCATTCGTATTATAACTGAAAGTATCATGAAGTCTTTACAGTTGTGTTTCCTTGTGATCCTCTCGTTTGTTTCACAGGTGCTCGGTGAAGATACCAGCGATGAAAGCATCAGCGAGTCGTTTTTACTTGGTAAGTATTTATCTGTTATATGCGTTTCTTATATAAACACTAGAAATAATGATCACTTGCTCTAATGGTGAAGGAACACATCGTGATAAAATCTTACATGCCTAAAAAATGGTGACAGCATACTAAGTACCCAACCCGCACCTGGCCTGCGTGGTGGACTTTAGGCCGACCCCCCTACCTTCGCTTGGGAGGAGACCCTTACCCAGCAGTGGGTTAGTTAGGGGTTAAGAAAAATATTAGGCACAAAAGTCTAGTGATGGGTTTCGTAATGAAAGAGGAATAAGGTCTTGCGTCACTGTCACCAAGTGCGGGTCGGAGACTGTGCACTTCTTTTAGAATTGTTAAGAAAACTCCCAAGCGTGCAAGATTCATTATGTTACCCAGCACTGCTAGGCGAATAAATAATGTGGTGAACCTAAACTCCACCTAAACTCCTTCTACTCTATGGTAGATGCCATATATTAATCATATAACGATTTGGCATTCTCTGTCAATAAATATATCAAACACGTAATGCTCGTATTTTATTAATACATAATATTGGCGACGAGGAAAAACTGAACCTAAATGGAAAAGCTACGTAAAAAACGGAGCACCCTACGTGGGATGCTCACCAGACTCGATACCTACATCGAGCAGAGGGCGACGATGTCTGACGAGGACATCACCGCTCGCTCCGCAGCCTTGAAGGACACCATAACAGCACTGCGAGAGTTACAAGAGAAGATAGAAAACAAAACCATAGATGATAACGATGAAACAGCGTATTTACACGAACAAAATTACGGCTACGAATTCGAAGAACTTCACACTATTTTAGTATCAAAACTTTTAACAAAAAAAACCATTATTCAAGGTCAGCGACAGGAAGACCAACATAGAATATACCAATACCATAAGATTATACCAAAAATACAATTTAATCCTTTACATGAATCAGAAACGTTCAATAACTTTAAAAAACGTCTGGAAGTGTACTTTAGACTTAATGAAATTACTGAGCCCCACATGAAGACAAATATTCTTCTGTCTACATTATCACCAGAACTCCATGAAAAATTATGTGATTTAATAGCACCAGACGAACCATTGAATAAGACATTTAACGAAATTACTGAAACACTTGACGACTACTTAGACCCAAAACCTAGCAAATGGGTTCTACAACATAAATTTATATCGAGAACTCAAAAATCGGATGAAACAGTAGCGCAATACGCCGCAGATTTAAAAAAGCTCACTACCAACTGCGAATTTAAATGTCAACACTGCCAGAAAAACATTTCAGAAAGCTTTTTATCTCTTCAACTCATAAGAGGATTGAAAGATAGCGACGCACGTACAAAAATTTTACAAGACCGAACAGTATGTACATTTAAACACCTGACACAGATTGCAACATCTATTGAAATGAGTAAAGCAGAAAATACATCAATGCTTCCGAATGAACAACCAAGTAGTGACAATATCAATAAAATTTCCACTGATTCCTACAATAATTCAAAAAAATCTCCTTTTAGAGGAATCACACCAAGAGATTTAAAAGGGAAATGTTTCCGCTGTGGTTTAAATCACGAAACCAAGAAATGTAGCGCTATAAACATAACATGCTATAAATGCAAGAAGGTCGGACACTTAGCTAGTGTGTGTCTACAACGGCGCTCAGATGCGAAGCCCAGTAAGACTACACCGGATATAAATCAATTAAACGACTCAGCAATAAGCGATGATGATGAATGGAATGATATTAATGTTATATCTGGTGAAACATCCGAAAAATACATGATAACGGTACACATTGAACATGCTAAGATGAAAATGGAATTTGACACTGGAGCCACACTTACTTCTATGTCATTACGAGACTACAGAAAATTGAAAATCGGCAAAAGAATCTTTAAAACTAATATAAAACTCAAAACATATACCGGCGAAGTAATCGAACCTGCAGGTGTTGCATACGTTCAATGCAGATGCCAAGGAAAAGAATTCCACGGTAAATTATACCTCATCAACAACAACGTTGACCCCGTTTTTGGCCGGAGTTGGATGAAAGAACTCGAAACTCTAAATTTAGCAGATATAAAAACTTTACAGCAATCAGAAAATCTAGAATTAGACCAGCTTTTGGAACTTTACAAGACATCAGTATTTCGATCCGACTTAGGCGAAATACCCAATTACAGAGGACACCTAAATCTACAAGAAAACACAAGACCAATTTTTATCAAACCACGTAGAATACCGTACGCTTTAAAAACCAAAGTGGATGAAGAGATCGAGCGACTATGCAAACAGGGTGTCATCACGAAAGTCGACCACTCTGATTGGGGTACTCCAGTGGTACCAGTTGTCAAACCGAATGGGTGTATCCGATTGTGCGCTGATTATAAAGTTACACTAAATAAAGTCATACAAGATGAACAATATCCAATACCTATGATAGAAGATATATTTGCAGAGATGAACGGAGGTAAACTATTCTGTACACTCGACATCACCCAGGCATATCTCAACATGACAATGGATGAAGAAAGCGCAATGCTACAAACACTAAGTACGCATCGAGGCACTTTTAAGGTGAACCGCCTAATGTTCGGCGTTAAGGTCGCGCCGAGCCTTTGGCAGAAATTTATGGATAAACTCCTTCAAGATCTCGAAGGTGTAAAATGTTTCTTTGATGACATCATCATTCAAGGCATCAACAAAGAACAATTACTACAGAGACTTAAGCTCGTGTTAGACAAACTAAAAGAAAGTAACCTACGAGTAAACAAAAATAAGTGCCACTTTTTCAAAACAAGCATCGACTATTTGGGACACACTATCGACAAAGAAGGTCTACACAAAAACAGAGAAAAGATTAACGCAATAATTAAAACAGAACGCCCAGTCAACACCGCAGAATTGAGGACATTTCTTGGAATGGCAAATTTTTACAACAAATTTATACCCAACCTATCATCGATCACGAATCCACTGAACAACTTACTCAAGAAAGAATCTAGTTTTCGATGGTCTACAGAATGCGAACAGAGCTTTATACACATTAAAAAAGAAATTCTAAGCGAAAGAGTACTTATACATTTTGATCCCAAGAGGCCCTTGGTTCTTGCAACAGACGCATCTCCACTGGGAATCGGAGCAGTACTATCACATAGACTCCCAGATGGAACAGAAAGACCGATAGCATTCGCTTCCAGAACACTATCGGATAGCGAGAAGAAGTACAGCCAAATTGACAAAGAAGCTACTGCCATATACTGGGGATTGAAGAAGTTCTTTTATTATTGTTACGGTAGAAAATTTATCCTAGTGACAGACCATAAACCACTGACAATAATTTTCCACCCACATCAAACGTTACCAGCAATGAGTACAATGCGATTATTCCACTACGCTCATTTCTTATCTGGATTTGACTACAACATTGAATACAGAACTTCGCCTAACAACTCAAATGCAGATTACCTATCCAGGTTCCCAGTAGAAAACACAAAGGCAAACAAAATGGACCAGAATTACAGCTTTCAACTTCAACAAATACATACCATTGATGTCAACCCAAATATCATAGCGAAAGAGACAAGTATTGATTCCGATTATACACCATTAGTACTCGCATTACAAACTGGCCGATCACTTAAAACGTTCGGTTACAATGATAATGAATTTACTTTACAAGATGGATGTATAATAAGAGGAACGCGAGTCTTAATCCCAAAAACATTACGCGAACGAGTGCTGGACGAACTACACCTCGGTCACCCGGGCATTGTGAAAATGAAGCTACTGGCCCGCAGTTTTGTATACTGGAAAGGAATTGACAATGATATCGAAACAAAAGTTAAGTCCTGTAGAACATGTAGATTACAACAAAATGAACCAGAGAAAGCACCACTACACCACTGGGAACACCCAAAGGGCCCCTGGCAAAGGCTTCATATTGATTTTGCCGGACCTGTTTACGGATACTATCTTTTAATAGTTGTAGACGCATTTTCGAAATGGACAGAGATTATACCTACTAAATCAACGACAAGCTCTTGGTGCATCCAAAAATTGAAAGAACTATTTTGCACCTATGGAACACCTCTACTCCTTGTCTCAGACAATGGCCGACAATTCGTATCGGGAGAGTTCGAAAAATTTCTAAAAGACTGTATGATTTCGCACAAAACCTCTGCTCCATACCACCCTGCAACCAATGGACAAGCTGAACGATACGTACAAACAGTCAAGAGAATCTTACGAAGCTTAGAGGGAGAAAGGGGTAATCTTCAAGAGAAACTTGTCATGGTAAAAACTCGCCTCAGACGGACACCAAACTTGAATGGTCAGACACCTTATCAGTTAATGTTTGGAAGAGAAGTTCGAACAGCATTACACTGCATGTTTAGAAACACCCATAAAAAAACTACATCAAAACATCAAGAGATCAAGGTCAGACAGTTGGAAGTCGGCGAACGAGTACAGGCCCGTGACTACACGAGTGCTAAGCACCATTGGCAGTTTGGTACTATCACAAGACGTCTAGGCCGACTTCATTATGAGATCCGCACCGACAACGGCGATGTCTGGCGCCGACACCTCAACCAGGTGTTGGCTGCATCTTATATTCAGCAGAACAGCTAAGAGGTTAGGAGGGGAGAAATGTGGTGAACCTAAACTCCACCTAAACTCCTTCTACTCTATGGTAGATGCCATATATTAATCATATAACGATTTGGCATTCTCTGTCAATAAATATATCAAACACGTAATGCTCGTATTTTATTAATACATAATAAATAATGATCGTGAAATTTATTTTATTAGGTAAAGTAACTGAAAAACTATAATTGCTACCGGTAGGTTTACGAACATCGTTAAAATAAATAAGGTCACTCACCAGAGTGGTCACATCTGCATACTTGTCAAGCAAAATGATATATCGAAACAGATTCGTTTATATGTCATCTTTTTGTACCAAAAATGTTACTGAATGAACGATAAAATAGCGGTCCACAATTTATTGTCTCCAGGCCGGAATGACACCGTATCGAGCGAGACAGCCAGTGCCTACGAGCTCGGCGTCCACATGGGAATAATCAATCCCGAAAAATATACCCTCGAATCATTTGAAAGGGACGAAAGAAACATCTTCAAAGATTTGTACAAGGAATACATTTCATTGAATGGCAGTCAGCCGATTAATTACCAGCAGTGGCTCGTTATGAACAACTTTGGAATATTGCCCGATACTCAGGAGTCTTTGTTCGAAAGAAAAATAAGTAAGCGCAGTACGGCGGATAATAAGCGACGTTTTGTCAATACGGTGAAGAAGGGAGATATTTTGATTACGGGACGTGGTATCGGTGGATTGGTTGGGCACGCGGCGATCATGTCTACTGATTATTGGGTGCTGGAGATGCCGGGGGGTGCCGGGTGGGCAAACGGGATTAAGAGTAACAATAGACAAGTTTCGAAGCACAAATGGTTTGACGAGCACGCTTCGGATTGGACTACTGTGTACCGCTGTCCTGATAGAGGAGTAGCAAATCAAGCAGCATCTTGGGCAGATCGTAATTACTACAACCCTTCTGGTGGAAGTAAAAAAACAATCCACATCACTTACAGGATCACACCAGACATCTGGAAAAAGAATCCCAGCTACTGTTCGAAGCTCGTCATCCACGCTTACTACTTTGGAACTGGGAAGAAGAAGGTGATAAGAGACCTGTCAGTGATTGGACGAGCGATTGTTCCGTCAACGATACCTTCATATTTCCTCAGCCCATACAAATTGGTTAACAAAGGCAAATATTAGCTTTACTCTGTTCGGATTTTGTATTTATCGTGTAAATAGTTTACAGTTTATTTTTCCTTCTGTAGTTTGAATAATACTTTATTTTGTAATTTTTTATAGAATATTGTTTTTTTTTACCTGATTGATCACTAGAAGAGAAGCTTCTACTAGTTTTAATAATTTGATTGCTGAAGCTTCGTTCACATATTAATTTTGATCCCTAACGCATCTTTGTTGTGAATACAATAGACTGCTTTCATCGTTTGAGTTAATTATAGTATTAGGGAATCATATCCGATTTGCTTCCTTATGGAAGGTAATATTCTTACATAAATTAACTTGTGCATTGACGAGGTGTACTTAGAATATCATCCTGTATTAACGTTATGACTTGTTCTCGGGTCTTCGAAGTGGCTCCGAAGGGCGTAACACATATTTAAATTGACAACTATTTGAAAGTTGCTGCTAGGTTGAAATTATTTTTTTCCCCTTGGGTTGTAGTGATTTACACAGTCAAAGCAGCAATGTACTGAATACAAATCAATTTGACGTACACTAGTTGTCAACTGAGATACATAATACGCATTTTGACAGAATTTTCATACAAACTTTTATTCCCTTTTTTATCCCCTTGGGGGTAAAATTGATCGAAATCCTTTCTTAGCTTGCTTATACTCTTTCACTAGCTGAACCTTGCAACTTCGCTTACGTCACATAAGAGAGAATGGGCCATAATTATCCCCGTTTGTAATATTTGTATAGTCGTTACATTTTTTACTGGTACTCTGCTCCTATTGGTCGTAGCGTAATGATATATAGCCTATAGCCTTCCTCGATAAATGGGCTGTCTAACACTGAAATAATCTTTCAATTAACACCAGTAGGTAGTTCCTGAGATTAGCGCATTCAAACAAACAAACAAACTTTTCAGCTTTATAATATTAGTATAGATTTCTTAGCGGATGCCTATGTCATAACATCTACCTGCATGCCAAATTTCAAATATTCCGCTCAGTGGTCGTCCAAATCGGAAATACTGCTGAACAGAAGAAGAATTTAAAGTTACAAATTTACCAAAAAGTAAAACTCACTTTCTTTTTACAATTTTATTCCTTATTTACTAAAATACACATAGAAATAGAATTTTATTACACTCGCTACTATTGAGCAACGAGCGTGAGATATAGAAAATATCATAAATAAAAAAATGGTTCTTGAGGACGAGCGCTGATCAGTTTTTAACACAAAATCTTGCGAATGCTAATCGATTGTCGGTAGTGGGTAGTGTAACACCGTTGCAACATCAGTCGTCATTATCGAAGACATTGGCATCCATTGATAGTGCAGTAGCCACCGTTTTTGTATCCTCTTTGTTTACAGCTAGCAATGCACTGGTAAAATATACAACCGTGGCCTGGCAAGTCGCGAACGGTCCGTCTCATTACAGTTTGTGATGAATCTGTAACAAAAAGACATGTTTGGTGATATGTTTTATTTTTGCGTTATTGATAATGCTTTTTAAATATGATCAGCAATTTTTTTGCCTTTGTAGGAAACCAGTCAATTGCTATATACCGGGCCCGTTATCAAGCTCTTTGCGGCCACTGAGGCCATACTCTAATAACACCACCCGGAAATTGAACCTGGGATATATTAATCAGGCTGTGTATACACAACTTGAATCACAGGGGCATTATATCAAGTTTGAAAGTTCCCTTTCTCTCTCTCTTTGGTATAACAAATGACTACAATTAGTAAAAGTATGATCTTACCTTCATTTCGGATTTCCGCAGCCGACGTTACAACCGCGAAAACGATTATAAATAAAGCAAATACAAAACAAGCCTTCATGTTTGCAACCTCCGGGACAGTGCACTCCATTGTAGGCTCCAGCTTATTTATACCAACCCCAGTGCAAATACCTCTAACTAAAACCCTACCATAATACCAACGGATGATTACGTTCAATCCTATCGCAAAATCCATCGACTCATTACCACAAATAAGTACATTTTCCAACCGTGTCTAGACAGCAATGGGTACCGTAATAACGGTATTAAGTCATCACTCGCTTTACACGTCCGAGAATACATAAATATTGGACGGGGAGGGAATACCCTGAGTCCATTTCTCTGGCATAGAATTGCAAGTGTTACATACTTTCACATTACACGATTTTCAACCTTATATTTATATGTTAAGGTGTCAAGTCGTTTAATAGGTGCAATCTTTAAACGGAGTTATGGTTATTTGATATTGCAAATGTCTATTTATTGTTGTATGTCTGGCTAATCACTGTTTCGCGGTTTTTGTTTGTGTGTTATCAGTTATTATGGGGAAACTAGTTCATTTTCCTGTTTAATTTAATAACACCACATTTTATTTCTTATTATGTTTTATTATGATTGCTAATAAAAGGAAATGCTTTTAAATATTTTCATACGGTTATTTTTTTTATTGGTTATACGTAAATTATTGAGAGCAGTGATAACCGGGTGGTATAAGTTTGTACCTCCCACGCAAGCAACACACCAATGACTTTTTGGAGTTATGTGTGTATTAGAAATAATCATTACTAGTTCCATTGGTGAAGTCGTGGCGCCCATAGCCAGTTGCGCTCACCGGTCGGTAACCAATCTGTGGGTTAAGCAACCGTTGGCGCGGTTATTCCATAGATGGGTGGCCGCAGAGTCACCACCACCGTCCGTGCTTCGGAGGGCACGTAAAATGTCGGTCCCGGCTGTTGTCTACTAAGATAACAGTCGTTAAGCCATGTCAAAGTCCTGTCGGGCGGCTTGAACAACTTTGACACTAGATTGACCACTAACTATACGACAAACAAAAAACATCGGTGAAGGAAAACATCTTGACTCAAACTTGTATGCCTGCAAGTCCCTTAGAGCAGTACTAGAAGGTATGCAAAGTCCACAACTCATACTTAGCCAGTATGGTGGATTCAAGGCCTATCCTCTCCCTCGTGCTGCGAGAAGATCCTTGCAGAGATTCATGGGTTATTTAATAAACCCAAATCGTTCCTAATAACTCGTGTTTCAGCTTACACAGTAAATATAATATTTTAGTATACATTATTTATATTTTAGTATACATATTACATTATTTTTGTAGAGCAATATTAGTTAAACACATTTTATATATTATCTTATACCAAATGATTTTATATTTTAACATGCAGTCTTCCAATAATAATTAAATGCAAAACCATTTACACATATAATAAATAAAATAAATGTACACATACAATTAAATGTATGATTTACTTTGAATTAATGATAAGTACTGCGTATGCTATGTCATCGGCTAATTCCTAGAAATATGTAAAAAACCTTCTTCTATTAAGTAGTGTCGTTTTCCTATTTGTTTTATAGTTGTTATATGATGGAATATGACTTAAACTAAAGTACCATATTTTTATTTAAATTATAAAACAGGTGCAATTTTTTGCCCACTTCACTTATGTTTTACTATTTATTTCGGGGTTTTACTTAAGTTTTACTGCAGTTTTTTTTTGCGTTGGCCAATGTTTTTGTCAAATATATTGACGGATATATTTGAGTTAATGCACGAAGAATAAAGATTGCAAAACACATATTCGGTTCGGCATAATTCGGCATAGCCGGGCGGCAAAATTCATATGTTTAGATGAAAGTTCGGGAAAAATGCCGCTCGGCATTACCGCGCCGTGCGGCATTTCAAATGTGACGACCCGAAGGATAACCCGATCAAGTGTTCGGCTTATGCCGTAATTGTTTCGACTTTGTTGTTTGATAAATAATACCAAACCGAATATGTGTGTAGCAAGCCTAATTATCAACAACGTATCAATTAATAGGCACTTGGTTAAGAGACGTAATAATGCCTATAAATATAAAACCGTAAATGACTTATTAAGAGCAGTGATAGCCGAGTGGTATAAGTTAACACCTCCCACGCCAGTGATCGCAGGTTCGAACCCGAGGCAACATACCAATGAGTTTTTGAAGTTATGTGTCACATGCTCCAACGGTGAAGGAAAACATCGTGAGGAAACCTTGCATGCCTAAAAATTTGTTTAAAACATTTATTGAGGGCATGCAAAGTCCCCAACCCGCACTTGGCCAGCGTGGTGGAACTAGAGAGGAGGCCTAACCCCTCCCTCATTACGGGAGGAGACCCTTGCCCAGCAGTTTATAATTTATAAATGACTTATTACTGTATGTAAATTACATGTATCCGACAGAATAACATTATTTTTACGGAATCAAAACACATCACAATGAATAAGAACATTTTATCATTTATATCATTATTCAGTTTCTGCAGCCCCTTGTCTCTTACAAGGGGGAGAGCCGGAAAACGCCTGGAGCACAGAACAAGCTGGCTGTATTTAATTATAAAATGTGGCATTTTACAAAGTAACATTCATCTGTGACTTGCTGCATAGAAATATTTTCACTAATAATACAGAGGATTTTTAATTACTGTTTTTTTCATGCTTTGTCTTCTATTATAACTGTTATATCTTTGTTTATGCAGAGTTCTAAATTGACATTTATTTTTGACTCAAAGATATAAACAAGGGCGAATCGTTGTTTTTTAGTAGGTGTGGCAAATCAAGTAGGCTTGCCAACAATTTTAGGGTTATTGCTAAAGTCACGATGCAAAAACTAACGATAAAGTTACGATTTTGGCCTATGTTAGGAGCACGCACTGACGAACTTTAACCTCGTATATTTAATTGACTGCCTCCGAGGCGCAATGGTTTAGGTCGCCACGGCAATACGAATGCGTCGGGCGGTCGTGGGTTCGAATTCTACACGGAGCAATTATTATTTGCGCGGTCCACAAAAAATTGCTTCGGGTCTTTTCGTTCTGTGTTTCCGTTGGTTGAATGTTTGTTAAAGTCGCCGCGACACAAAAGGTATACCTAATGCGTTGTTAAAAAAAAGAAAAAGAAAAAAATAAAAACGAAAATAAAAGTATAAATTACGAAGATCTGACGTACAAAGGCCCTTAGTCTATGACCACTAATTGATGAAATGTTCATACAAACGCGATCACGAATGTTTCGCAGCGGTGTATGAAATACACCCACGTTTCGTCATCAGCATTGGCATGTAACATGTGGCATCCCATGTAGTGGCAAACCTAATGTATTTTTAAAATAAACATTGTGGCTGCGGGGACCTCGTGGCTTAGTTAACGACAGCCGCGCGGATCGATTTCTGAAGTTAAACCACGCTTGCCGAGGTTATTCTGTGGATGGGTGACCATCTTAAACTTATCGAGTTCTTCCGTGTTTCGGAAGGCACGTTAAATTGTGGGCCCCGGGTGTCTTTTTCGAAGATCTTTGACAGTCGTTAACAGTAGTCAGAAACTTGAAAGTCTGACAATCAGTCTTACCGAACTGTATCGTGTTATATTTCAGGTAACTTGGTTGTGGAGGTCAGATAAGCATTCGCTCCATGTAAAACACTGCTATTCAGCTGCATTCGGTGAGACTGGAAGCCGACTCAACATAGTTTGGAAAAAAAGGCTAAGCTGATATAATTGTGGCCGTGGGTAAAGTCCTTTGTGTTCTTTTCATTGTCAGAAAAGCGACGCCGAGTTGCATTGCTCGTACATTATAATGCAACTATTAGGTAAGTATGTATACGTTTCTCGTATTAACACAAACTCAATAATCAGATAACTATTTTCATTACAGTTTAATATTTAATAGACGGGCTGATAGGTTGTGTGCGCAAATTGCATGTGCATTATTAATTAGTTCTAAGACGAAGGATTATACTAAGTAATGATGTTATTATATATGTTACTGTAAAAGCCCGACCAGTGGTAAATCCTAAGATTTTCCGGTAAAACCTAAGATTTACCAACTCTCAATGGTAAACGAACAATTCTTTTATTTCGAAGTTTTACCACTATTCACTTGATAGATCTTAGGATTTACATAATCACACGGTAAAAGTTGATAAATTCATATCATAACGTGTTATAAAGAAGGAATTTTGGGCAAACCGACATGGGTAGGCTAGGTTAGAAGGCTGAGGTGGCCCACCTTAGCCTTCGTGGTTATTTTTTTTATAGCACCCAGAAGGAGGAGCCCCGCGAAGCGTGGCTCCGGCGACATCTCGGCATTATCAAGTGAATAGAGGTAAAATGTCGAAATAAAAGTATTGTTCGGACTTTTACCATTGAAAGTTGATAAATCTTAGGTTTTACCGGAAAATCTTAGGATTTAACACTGGTCGAGCTTTTACAGTAACATATATACAACTTAGCCACATATTTATTCTGGTAGGCCTCAATTTTCATTAGCTTCTGCCCGCGGCGTCAACCGTGGGAAAGATCTAACAAAAAGTAGTTTTGGTGTGACTGTGTACCAAACATTCATACAAATCGCAGTTATGTATTAGGTTGGAGGCGAGGTATGACACCTTTTGTTGTACCTAAAAGTAAATTAAATATTTCGTACTAAATTTATTACGAGTCACTTTTTGAAAAAAAAGCCCATAATCTGCGGACACATAATCCATTACAGACATATTTAATTTGGTATCAATAGAATTATATTTCATTCAATAAAGGAAAATACAATATCATCTATGTGAAAGGAGCAGGGGTAAACAACACTAAAGGCGGAGGCAATATCAAATCTTCTTTTCATTGCAGTAATTGTAATTTTTCTAAGTGCCTTGTTGAGAAACAATATCCGAGATGTGGATAACAGGAGCATCGCGATACAGGGCCGGAATTGGAACGAAATGGGAACGAAACGGAGACCGAATGGGGAAAAAATGGGGCGAAATAGGTTTAAAGTAGAATAAGGTGTAAAATGTACGTAAGATTGTGCTGGTTTTATTCTGAATGCGTTTTCTTTTTTGTTATCAGATGAGGTATTTTGAGAAACTAACATAAGTGAATAATAGAGATTGGTACGTGTCGTTTCCTTAACTTTGTAACAAAATGGTAAATAGTGAATATATTTTTAAAGTAATTATGACCTTGTAGTTACTTTGTCTCGATCAAATTTCCGATAAACTAGTGGCAATATTTTTTTCTGGTTTAAAAGTTGGTTGGTTTTAAAAGGTTTCTTATAAGTATGTTAAATGTGTGGATGAGAACTGTTTCCGGCGTCATTGAACAAAATAAAAAAAACAACAATTCATCATAAAAATTTCAATTATTTGATTATCCTATTACTATTCTCAAATTAAAATAAATAAATCTTTGAAATATCGTTTCATTATATGTTAGACCCAAAAAACGTTTCAAAACATAAAATACGAGTGGAAACTGTAAGGATATAACATTAATCCACTAACTTGGATAATCAAAGGATATATATATATAATTATAATAATACATTTATTGAGGGCATGCAAAGTCCCCAACCCGCACTTGGCCAGCGTGGTGGACTCTAGGTCTAAACCCTCCATACGGGAGGAGACCCTTGCCCAGCAGTGGGACAGTAATGGGTTAAATTTATTATTATTATTATTATAATTGGACGTAGTTAAGCAGAAAGGACTCAATCCACACTTTGATCACAATGGAATAAGTATGCAATCATTCTCCTGAGGGTCAAATCTATGAAGTAGTGAAATCCCTATTTTTAAAATGTACATGAAAACTACTTTTCCTACTACCTCGACTCAACCTACAGTATCAATAGTGTCAAAATTTACCCTCAGGAGAGTCCAAAGAAAAGATCCAGAGAAAAGTCAAAACGTGGATTGAGTTCTTTCTGCTTAACTACGACCATATATAAATTCGTTATCTTTAAAATCAATATCAAAACAACGCCATAAGTTCAGTAGAAGTCTGTCCCTGTTGCAAGCCGACAACTTAATTTATCAACAGCTTGTTACCGCCTTACTGCTAGAATAGTTTAGTGGCAAGATGTCGCCAGCTATTGCACCAAAGCGCCTTGTGTTACTCACTGTATCGTCCATAGTCAGCGTTCACCGGTCGGTAAACAATCTGTGGGTTAAGCAAACCTTGGCGCGGTCATTCCATTGATGGGTGACTGTATAATAGTATTTACTCGAGGTACTCAGCGTCTCCGTGCTTCGGAGGGCACGTCAAAAGTCGATCTGGGTTGTTGTCAATTGAGATAATACAGTTGTTAAGCTCCGTCAGGCCTTCGGGCGGTTTGAACAACTTTGAGACTAGGTTGAACACTAACCATGCGAAAAGAAAAAGTATGATATTACACGTCTCTGCCTGCGATTCCGTCCGCATGAAAAGATTTATAAAAAATAAAGTGAACATAAAAGCAATATTTAAAAAAAATAAAATAAAATAAAATATATTTATTTCCAAAAACACAGATTTAAGCTTAAAATCTAAGGATATTTTACTAAGAAAATTTAAGCCTAGAATAGGTAGAATCAGCATTGCATGAATATTGCAGGAAATCTGTACACAATATTGTTAAACCCTGCCTCTTAAACTAGGGAAACCTGTATCTTAAGAGACAGTGTTCGACTATAAGATTACATCAATAATGGACTGTGTCGATCTACCATTTGTTTCAATAATAAATCAAAGACATTTACATCTACGGTGAATCAAACAAAGTCAAAACTAAAAGTAAAGCGAGGTTTAAAGCCTTCATTATCTACATTCGGCTTTAATTACCCACATGCGTTATTAATATCTATAAAACGTCGAGATAATTCTCAAAGAATTCAAATCTCAGGTGACAATGGCGGGTATCTAAATTATTTTGTTTTACCTGCACATTTAGGCGGCCCGAACCATTGACACTGTGTATTTTTAGAACACCTAAAGGTTATAGCGGGCAACCCTCCCTTGTTTAATGTGGTGTAGCTATCCTAAATAATAACACGTCAAATTACACGGTCAGAGGATCGCGAATCACTTGGGACCCTGACATTAAGTAATCGTGAATTTTTGTGCGAAAAATTTAACGTCAGTCTATGTGAAAAGCTCAATTTAATATCAAATAAGAGGACAAAAATGATATGAAACGAACTCGATACAATTCTGGAAAAAAACTTGATACGCTTGTTTTTTTTTTTGCGTAGTTCGGAGTTACTAGAGCATAAAATTTACTTTCTTCAATTAAAATTTGACAACTCTATAAGTTATGTTAGTGCAAGTGTAACAAACAGTTCAAAGAAAACAAATCACTCTGTTCAATTCGAAGAATTGTGACCAAAAGTAGCGCCTGCAATCAACGAACCTCCGAAGCATTTGTTACTCTAAAAATAATTGAAGACAGTCAGGCGAAGGTCGGACAATTCGAACTGACCTGATTCCAATCGGTACAACAACACATTGAAGAAAAACCAATTAAACAACGGCCCTTGGACAAACGTGAATAATTCACGTCAAACAAAATTTATTTTAACAAATATTTTTGGAAATATCTTTTCTATTTCGGGACTCATCTTGAACGCAAACAGCTAGTCGGTTCGGAAACACAATTTAAGTTCGTCAACAGCCGGTTTCAGTGGCAGTCGCTCCGAGGCACAACTTATTTATATAGGAGAGAGGTTTCGATGACTCAAAGTCCAAGTTTGTTGAATCGACGTTAGGTTCTTGGCCAAATCCGTTTAAATTGACGACGAAACCAAAACATACTGACCTACTAAACATTGAGCAACTAAGTCTGATTAAATATTCCGTTAGTGCATATTGTGGTATATACTTTCTTTATTTAGTTGAGTTTAACTGTTTTTGTTTATTTACAGTTCATTTAAGCATTGATTTATTAATGTCTAAATGAACAGATAAAAATCAGTTATGTAAATTGTAATCATCATCATACTCTATGTAATTCGACAGTTTTTTTTTCACTTATTCGATGATAATGATGACAATAATATTTTAGCCGATACATGGTTAGGTTAGGTTAGGTTTCATCATTATAACTGACCAACGGTACAGGACTCTGTTTATACTGTCCATGTGTGTACACAATACACAGGAACACTATGTATTCCTTCACTCTCATAGTCCGGCGGGACAGGTAAACGACGCGCGACGCGACCAGCGAGAGATCAGGTGCAGGACCGTCGGCTTCACGTGTTCTCCGAGGCACGGAGATCTACGACCCGGGATTCGAACCCGAGACCCGAGACGCGGCAGTCGCGGCAGTCCGCAGTTCAAAGTAGGTACGGCATGCAAATGTTTTGCGAAATGCAATGCTCAACTTGATATAAACTTTTCTATAAGGTGGTTTAATCAGTGCACAGCTAGTGTAGCTATTGGCAAAACATAAAAAATCGCCTGCAACTTCCACACAAATTGCGGTAAACTTTCAAGATCAGAACCCTTCACACGCCGCCAAAAATACGAGCAAAGTTTAAAAGAAAGATTGGAATGCGTAATTAAAGGGAACACCAGTGATTTACTAAACGATGTCTATTAAAGTAAGGTGGCAAAGTTGTGGGAGAGGGAGAAAGGGGGGGGGGTTGTGAACAAGTTGTGACGACCTCATCACAGTTTCCTTACCCCACAAATGAGTTAAGTGGGGGTCTGTTCGTAATGTGTTCAGCTTTAAGAGAACGTCTTATTCGGACTGTAGATCGACGGTAAATGATACTTTTTTGAAGCACGTTCGTAACTTCAAGTACAATGAACTGATTATAGTTGCTTAGTTTGCAGTTAGGTAGAGTCGAAGTAGTTCACTATGCAGAAAATTCGGATGAATTGTAAAGGTAAAAATTTGTAAATTGAAGTTCTACTGAACTAGTTTAAAAGAAAGTTGAAATTGTAGTCTTCACAATTTTCTTTTGCATTACCAATTCAGTGCCTCGATTCTCTACTACTATCGACTACCGACAACCGAACTGTCATCGAGAAATTTTGTATGAAAATCTGATCAGCGCCTCTGACGGGTGTCGTAGGAAACATTTTGGCAGTACATTCTAAATGTCAAAATTTCGATAGCTAGCCGGTTGTCGGTAGTCGATAGTGGTAGAGAATCTAGGTACAGCTACCTGTATGCGTATCACGTATCAGTTGACAACTAGTGTTCGTCCAATTCATAATCACTATTCAGTACATTGCTGTTTGCCGTAACGTATTAATCACTACAATCTAAGGAAGAATACAAAGTAAAACACCGTTCAAATAGTTATAATCTGAGATACATGAAAGAGAAACGCTCTACACCGCGCAATTTTTTCACGTGAATTTATCTTCCGCTGCAGTCACCGTGGTGTCAACGGCAATAAAAAACTAAAACATGACGTGTCTCGTATGGTTGCGGTTGCAATCCATCAATACTATGTGAAAGCCAAGGGCGATGACAACAGAAGAAATGTTTCCTCTAATATCAAACTTAGGTGCGACGCGACAAAGGGGCAATCGATCACGCCGCTTCCACCTGGGCAGAGCCGGCAATCCGAATGCGTGATATGCGTTAACTACCGCCGAATCACTAACACATTCAAGCTGATTTCAACCTTGTAGTAACGCACTAAGGCTAAGTTTTGTTTAGCTGAATAGTCTTATAGGTGGAACCAACATTTCACGCGATTCGTTTTGTCTGCTCTCCTGCTTCCCGTCCCACGTAATGGTTCCTGTAATATTGGCGTAATATTTCTCTGCGATAGCGTTTGTTATCAGCGTAGTAATGATGTCGTTTTTATCCGAATTCGCATTCTGCATAACAGATATAGGTTTTGTAACGTTTCTCATGGGGTTACTTGTATTTTAGATTTAAATGTGTTTTTGGTACGATCTTTCCTATCGGTAAAATGTTTGGAGATTTGGTGACATATTAGGTCGGGGAAAAAGTCTTTTCGCATTATAGTATGTATGAACTTGTAATAAAATCTCTTTGGCTTCAAGAATCACAAATGAGTACACGGTTCATGAGGTACCCAATTATCGAGCTTTTTTGTGTAGAGAAAAGATTTTTTTACAAGTTCATACATACTACATTGCGAAAAGACTTTTTCCCCGACCTAATATAATCGGTATCGATACTAAAGTATTACTCGTACAGTTATTTAAGATAGCCTCTATGGCGCAGTCGGTAGTGCAGCCGACTGCTGATCATGAGGTCTGGAGTTTGATTCCCGGGTCGGGCAAAGTTATTTTTTCCTAATTATTTTTCCTCAATACTAGCCCGGAATTTGATAATTAACTCAAAAAATTGCAATAGGCTTGCCAGTATTACTAGCAAATTGTTAATAGCATTGTTAATAGCAAAATATGGTTGTATTTCATACGCATCAACCTTCACCTTCGGTTATAACAGGCGGGATTTTATGTTTGCCGTTATTTTATGTACCTATGTATTTTTTACAAAACAATTGTAAAATGCAGTAGGTACATATAAACCTATACTTATGATCATAAATTATTCATAGGCAATTAAAAACAAGACGTTCAGTAAACTTATTCAGTTCAACAATGTAAAACAACAATTATAATTTAATGGAATCGAGAGAGTTATAAATTGTTGGGAATTGATTTAGGCCGAATTTCCCTTTCGAATGCGAACATTAATCAACCGCTTCCATTCACTATTCTGTGTTCAACATCGCGACAAATATTCACAATGGGGACGTCGAGATGTGATTATACAAATATTTTGGACTGAAACAGAAATTTTGTACACAAAACTATACTAATATTATGAAGCTGAAGAGTTAGTTTGTTTGTGTGTTTGTTTGAACGCGCTAATCTCAGTAACTACTAGTCCGATTTGAAAAAATATTTTAGTGTTAGATAGCCCATTTATCGAGGTAGGCTTTAGGCTATATATCATCACGCTACGACCAAACGGAGCAGAATACCAGTAATTAATGTTACAAAAACGGGGAAAAAATTCATCCATTCTCTCTTATTGGACGCAAGCGAAGTTGCGCGGGTCAGCTAGTGCGATATAAAACTGAATAATGTAGGGCTATACAAACTTTCTATAGGCGTGTATGGTCTTACTTTCTACTTTAATATTGTAGTTAATATAATTATGGCAATAGGCTCGCTCCTATAATGTGGGTGGTATCCAAATGTCACGTCTGTCTTCACTTTTGGTATATTGAAGTCATATTATGTACCTATGTACTTTTCTTACTAAAACACCATAAACTTTTCTTTGTAGCGTGATTTTTTATGCTCCGTATTGTGTAGCGGCCATATGAGGATTTAATAGATATTTTTTTTTATAGATATCTATTCTATTATAAAGTTAATATAAAATCATACTTCTGTTTTGATTTAAGACAAAATGTAAATTGTTTATTAAAAAAACTGTCAAAGTTTACTTCATAATATAATAGATGATATAACCGAAACCGAGGTAGAACCGAATAGGTAATTTATAGTATACATTGCGATTATAAATGAATAAATGAAAAAAAGAAAATGTCTCTGAACTCAACTCAAAAAATCCACCAATATTAATTTTAAGGAACCGAAACAAAATCTAGGGCGGATCAACGCTCAATTTGGAAGGTCCACCCTTAATGTATTGGCTCAGTAGATTAGACGGTAGTGGTAGCGAAACAGTCATTATTGGACTATCAGTGGCCGTCAATTAGCGGCCCGGATCACCCTTCGGCTGATTAATGAAACGTAACACCAGCTCCCAGTGAAATTCGATCCAAAAACCGTACTTACTTCACTAGGTTTTACTTATTGTTTTTAAGATAGTGCATTTTTTCTTAGAGTAAGTGTTGATAGCCGTGTGGTGTAAGTTGGTATCTCCCACGCAAGTGGTTGCAGTTTAGAACCCGAGGCACTCTAATGACTTTTCAAAGTTATATGTGTATTAGAAATAAGTATCACTTGTTCCAACGGTGAAGGAAAACATTGATTTAACCTTGCATGCCTGAGAGTTCTTTAGACCAGCATTGGCCAGCATGGTGGACGCAAGGCCTAACCCCTCCCTCATTACGGGAGGAAAGCCTTGCCCAGCAGTCGGATATTAATAGGTTAATTTTATTTATTTTATGACTGATTTATCCTTTTCTCAGTTCTATATTTTATTTATATCAATTACAATCAAAAGGGTTATTGAATGAATGAAATCTCGCGTTGCATGTTTAATATATTGGAATTAACGCGAATACGCATTTTACCGTTAAAATCCGTGTTTGCATTAATTCCCGTATCCAATTATGTATTGAATTATACCCATAAGTGGTTTCTTCTATTTCAAACTTTATTATATAGTTTCAAGCATAATTTTGTTAATATCTAAAAATTATTTTTTATAAATAAACCATTATAATATCTTGACCTTATATGTATAAACAGTCCAGAAATAAAACAAAATTTTATAAAGCAATTACCAAACTCGGAGAATAATAAACGTATTTATTAAATAACCGACAATGTTATTCAACTCTCCATTTACATAATAATATCTGAATAACAATTATTCGAATCAATTTATATTAAAAATAATTTACTTACCCGAAGGCAATACGTTCATCTTTCATCAAAGGGGCTTTTGAAAGGAAATTCGCTTCTATTCAACTACCGAATACTAATAAAATCATTCTATTGAAACTGTTACAAAATCAATTATCAAGTCTTGAAGGTTTCGCTTCGAACGAACGGGAACGGGATCCGTAACACGGAACTGCACTTCATTCAATTTTATATTCGACTTTTCCATTCGCCCATTAAATGATTCCTAGACATTCGACCCGGTTGCATCTTGCAGGGACTTGAGAGTCTTCACGCCTCTGTAATGAAAGAAAATACTGAACTTACGAAGGGAATAAAACAATGTGCCACACATTTAGAGAACTGTTTCGTAGCTACTCGCAGAAAGTCTAATACGCGATTTTTTTGGGTTATCTAGTTTTTTTTGTGCACTGTTGCTTGTCTACAAAATCTCTGCTCAGCATAATCTAAAAACACACAAAAGTTATGCGAATACCTACTGAAATTATTCCGTGATTCTAATAAACCAGTGACGGGTTTATTATTATTTTTGGACCAAAACAGCGTAGGCGTCAGCGTGCTAATGTCAACGTTTTGAGTTGCACTTCGGCTTGCACCATTTTATACAGTGTTTAATCTATACTAATATTATAAAGCTGAAGAGTTTGTTTGTTTGTTTGTTTGAACGCGCTAATCTCAGGAACTACTGGTCCGATTTGAAAATTCTTTCAGTGTTAGATAGCCCATTTATCGAGGAAGGCTAGAGGCTATATATCATCACGCTACGACCAATAGGGGCAGAGTACGAGTAAAAAATGTTACAAAAACGGGGAAAATTTTGACGCATTCTCTCTTATGTTGCAAGCGAAGTTGTGCGGGTCAGCTTGTATTTAATAGATCGCTTGATGGTTGTATAATAATAATTTCCTTTTAATGTACACCGAAACCAATAATTGTAAATAAGTGCGAGTCGGACGCGCGCACGAAGGGTTCCATACCAAAAATATAGGAAAAAAAACACGTTTATTGTATGCCCCCTTAAATATTTAATGCTTAATTTTTTTTGTATTTGTTGTTATAGCGGCAACGGAATACATAATTTGTGAAAATTTCAGCTTCCTAGCAATTACAATTTATGAGATGCATTCTGGTGACAAACGGACAGACAGCGGAGGCTTTGTAATAGGATTCCGTTGACCCTTTGGGTACGGAACCCTGAAAGAAAACAAAAAATCGTGTGGTTTGTTTTATGTTCCACATTCATACATTTTGTTTTAGTATCTACATCTATTACATCGATGTACACGTATAAAACCTACAATACATTAGACAACCGCTGTCATTTGTTTCCTAGCCTTGTGACGTGTTATATTGTACGGACGCAGGACATATCTATGTGACGTCACAGCAGGCAGGTGTCGAAATATTGAGGTCGATGACCGCATGTATTACAGTGTCGTATTGTTATGTTAATGTTATGGCCGCTGTAATGGATTGTAGGTGACGGAGGTTTGCTATTAAATTATATTTGTATCTAGATGATTCGCGAGGTTCCGCACGCATTCATACAGATATACATACGGACATACATACAGACATACAGACACACATACAGACACACATACAGACATACATACAGTTACACATAAAATAACGCCTTTTCCCAAAGGGTAAGACGGAGACTAAAGAACGACTCTTGGTATAATCCTTACAAACTTCCCTTTTCTCATTTACATCCATACATCCTGTCGTACAGGACCACCGGTTAACAAGTACGCATGGTGTGATTCACTTAATGAGTATTCCATTCCATTATGAGGTTTCCATTCTGATTATAATAGATTGGCCTCCGTGACGCAGTGGTTTAGGTCGCCACCCCGCTACCATAGCCTCGGGAGGTCGTGGGTTCGATTCCCACACGGTACAATTATTTGTGCGATCCACAAATAATTGTTTCGGATCTGGTTGTAATTTGTGTCCGTTGTTTGTATGTTTGTAAAAGTCGCGATAAAAGAGAAATTCTTAGTACTCTAACTCAACCAAACAGGCCTACAGATATTGAAAGTGTTCGTTTATTACTTTTCTGTATTCCATTTCGACACGAACGGCAGTATCGAATAAGCACGTATTAATTTTTTGTGCCATAGTTCGACCAACATTTTATAATGGATAGAATTGTGATAAAAAAATACTCTATAATATGATAATCGTACACAGTTCCGTAGCTAGAAAATAGTTTTCTAAGAAATGTTCCCACAATGCGAAACACTCCTTTCGCACTCTCATTTCCTTTGTACGCCAAACATTTGAGTAGATGTGTGAACTTTGATCAGTAAGACTCAGGATACAAATACGATTCCTAAGCGATAAGGTTTAGTAATTCCTTATATTTTCAATAATCATGTCATCAATTACCTTAATTGTTTTTATTTTAAATTAATCTTATCTTATATACTCAATCTATGTTCTTTCACGTGCTAACTATGACTTCTATCATATACCTATAGTAGGATCACGAATTCACAAATGGTTTTACATTTCAATATAAAACACTTGGTAGTTTGTTTTATCCATTTTTCACACCGAAACGGCTACATAGTATTATAAGGATTTTTGTTACACCTATTACTGTCCCACTGCTGGGCAACGCACTGCACCTAATTTGAGGGAGGGCTAAGGCCATGAGTCTAACACAGGGGTTCCCAAAATTTTCTTAGTCAGGGACCACTTTTATATTATTCTTGTTAGCACCACTTAATGTAAGTATATGAAAAAAAGTGTCATAATCATCCTGAAAATTTAAAATTTTAAAATTATTCGCGGACTATTTTTTAACTTCCAAGGACCACTGGTTGGGAGCCACTGGTCTAACATGCTGGCCAAGTTCGGGTTGCATGCAAGGATTCATCCCTTCATTGTTTTAGCAAGTGATAATTATCAAAATAAAAATACTGCATGTCTTTAATTAATCGCAAGTGTGTACTAAATCTTATGAACCGCTACGCGACCGCTACATACCGAGAACAACTGTTACAACCTGATTATGTGAACACCGCACTTTCGTTTGTTATTGTTTTGCATTATTAAAAATGTTTGGCTCTCACAAAAGTTTGTAATTAACATAGTTTCAGTATTAGTTTCACTTTTACTATACGGTTTCTAAGAACCGAGTATAAGTGTTAATTGGTTGACAAAAAAGGAGCATAAAAATTGCTTGGTTTTCCTATGGTTATGGAACAAAGGGCCTCACTTGTAGGGTGCAGAACCAGTTTGAGTACAAGAAAAAAGATTGGATAAAATCTGGCGTGGAAATACTTGAAGATCCACATTGGCTACTAATGAAATATACACATAATATACACTACTGTGAGCCCTATAGCTTTTTGAATGACGCAAAAAATTCAATTTTAACTATCAATATCAAGTAGTGAACGCTTGAAATGCAAAATTACTTGAAAAAACAGTTCGTTACGAATACTTTGGATGCGTTGACCATAGGTGCGATTTTATACTACTATCAAAAACCAGCTTTCTTTCGACAAATTTTGTATTAAAATCAGACCAGCATCACTAGCGGGGCCGTATTAATTAATATTGCAATACATTTTAAATGACTGACTCTCGATACGCGATATTATCGACTATCGAGAATCGCGTTTAGTACCGCGATTCTTTACTACCGGCAACCGGCTAGCTATAAAAAAAATGTATTACAATCGACTCAGCGCCTATTGCGAGCGTCTTAAAAACTATTTTTACAGTACATTTTAAATGTCGAAATCTCGATACTCGATGGTTCGAATGGTAGAGAATCGTGTTCTTTATACAATCGATGGTTCGCTTGTCGACAGTCGATAATTAATTCGCACATCTCTATCAAAACGTCTATAGAACGAATATCGGGGGGTTGATCTCAACCGTCCAGCTTGATATAACTCGGTGGGGCGTTTTTTCCAGACGTTAATTCAATCCGTATCCAACCCGTCACAGCGGCTGGGATAATTGACGCGCTGTTACGGTTTGAGTTTGCGAAGCTTACTCACTCACTGGTAAGAAAGCAGCGACGTTTTTGAAAGCCTTAGTATTTAATTTTTTAAATTCTTCTACTATGTTCTCCTCGCGTCCGTCTATCTGTTACGCTAATTCAGCTAAATCACTCTGAAAAATAAATAAAAAAATTAACCCATTAATGTCCCACTGCAGGGCAAGGGTCTCCTCCCGTAATGAGGGAGGGGTTAGGCCTTGAGTCCACCACGCTGGCCAAGTGCCAGTTGGGGACTTTGCATGCCCTCAATAAATGTTTTAAACAAATTTTTAGGCATGCAAGGTTTCCTCACGATGTTTTCCTTCACCGTTGGAGCATGTGATAATTATTTTTAATACACACATAACTTCGAAAAGTCATTGATGTGTTGCCTCGGGTTCGAACCTGCGACCACTGGCGTGGGAGGTGTCAACTTATACCACTCTAGTTGAACCAATATTCAGCGGTTTATGTAGGTTTATAGGTTGATGTTGACTTAATTTAATAAAGACGAGAAAGTTTGAGACTTGAGGTAAGTTACTGGTGAATGATTCTACTTCTCAGTAATATTTGCTGTGCTACTATTCATTGCTGCAGTAAATTTAATCTTCCTGGGGGGCTATCACGTATCTCAGTTGTCAAACATTTGAAAGCCACTATGCTGTACATTGTTTTCTCTCTTAGAATATAGTGATTAACACGTTACGTCAAAGCAGCAATGTACTGAATAGTGACCATTAATTTGACGTACTACTACTACTACTAGCTGTCAACTGAGATACGTGATAAGCCCGCAGAACTGATAAACTAAAGTTTATTAAAAAAATAGACAAATATTTTCAAAAAAAAATTTTGTATATTGATAGTAGATCATTAACTATGACGCTCTTTTCCGCATTTAGTACTACTGTGTGTGTGAACACTTTTTCATACACTCTGTTATTGTTGGTTATTAGTACGTTGTAAACGGGCATCTGTGCCTCGATTCTCTACTACTATCGACTACCGACAACCAAACTGTCAACGAGAAATTTTGTATGAAAACATGATCAGCGCCTCTGACGGGTGTCGTAGGAAACATTTTGGCAGTACATTCTAAATGTCAAAATTTCGATAGCTAGCCGGTTGTCGGTAGTCGATAGTAGTAGAGAATCGAGGCACTGAACCCATTTTGCGGTTTGTTCGTTAAGTGTGTACGGGCTTCATGATTATCGGTGCGGACGTAGGGATGGGTGGCTACGTGATCAATTGCCACTGGCACCACCGCCCTTTTGTCAAGGAAACAATAAGCGCGAATGTCTTCAAATAGATCGGTAGATAACTCACCGTAGTTTGTGTGAGTTCTCTATGAATACTCGCAGCGTTTTTATTAGAACTTTCATTGAATATGAGTCGTGCGAATGCCTTTTTGTTAGTATGGTATCAACACGTCTTCATTTTCGCTTACCTGTTTATCGTTTGAGTATAGTTAAACAACAAACATTCATAAACTAAATTGCTAAAAACTATGTCTTAAACACGATAACAAAGGTTAAGAAGCCTTATTTGTTACTGAACATTTATGTTATGTGTGCGAACTGCGTTAGTTTAAAAACGTTAATCAAATATTCATTTCAGGAGGAAGTCAGCACTTATCTCTTAACTCGTAGTTCGATCCCACAGACCAATGTGACCTTACTTCAAATAATACATAGATCGTTCCACCTACGGTAATGGATGCCTGGAATTTGACAGAGGCTGCGTGAAAAACCCTCAAATACAAGGGCGCGCTTTTCCGGACTATATTAAGTACCTCTTAGGGTCTGAGATCTAGGGCTTAAGAGGTTACTTAATACAGGTCCTTTAGATTTGGGTCAGATACATCTGATTTATTCTTATCAGGATTTTCGGTAACGGAATCTCAGTTAGTGTAGACTTCTTCGTTCATTTTATGCTATTGTATTTTTTTACTTTATACAACATTAAAACATGTAGTATGTTTTAATGTTGTATAAAGGATTTTTTTTTTTAATTTGACCACTTTTTAGTAAGAATAAATAGAACGACCAAATACAGTGGAATTTCGACAGTTGTTTTTCTCATTTGCCGCAGTTTATTTTCATTTAAAATAAAAATGATTGCTTCGTACAAATTGTCTCTCGCTTTTTGTTAACAAAACATACTCAAACTAGTTTCTTGTAAATTACATTGTAGATATATGAATGAGAAAATAATGAAAACTAAATCAAACTTATATGCATGCTGACTATCTGTGGCGAAGTCAATGTATGCGACTGCTGCGCAGGGGTTTCTAGTTCGAATCAAAAAGTAGTTTCTAAGTTTTTCTGCGATTGCCCATCGGTTCTGCGCCTGACCTCTCCCTCTCGAGATAGAGAGAATAATGATTTTGTGAGTGATGGAATGGAAAAAGTACCTGTGTACTGTGCACATATTTGGGCACAAAACGAAGATCAGCACTGTTGGCAATTACAGATTTTGATTTTATTAATTTCGGTAAAATTCTGACACTTACGATAGTTAGGTAATGATACACAGAGTGAATTTACTGCAAGTTCGAAATGTTGGGCCGATGAGAAGAGCTGGCAAGAGACTTCTGGCCACTCTTTTTAATCGCCAAATAGTTTTAACAATACTCGTATTTCTCTTACGTCGGCTCCACACGTTGGCCCAATATAGGCCCCAACGCTATTCGTCCAACGTGTGGATCTAGAAAATGGTATTGGTCCCAAAGTTGGGGCAAGCGTTGGTAGTTGGGCGGCTTTTGTCAGTTTCATCAAAGGAATCAACGTGTGTACGTCTCACGGAGTTAGCAGTCCAACGTTGGTACGAGCGTTGGGACCAACATGGCTCCACAAAGACCGGCTGGTCTTTGGTAAAAATCGTTGGTGACGTAAGGAGCTGCTACCAACACTACCGAGCACATTTTCGTCATAACATAATTTTACTTTGTGAGTCTAAATACAGCAACTGGCCACTGCGCAGAATACAAAAAATAAATAAAAGATGAAACAAGTACTAACGTAAGATTGCGATAAGGGGAAGTACCTTGCAATTAAGTACCTGCAAACGTTCCGATGTCATTGACACTAATTTTACTAACATCTATACTAATATTATAACATTGTAGAGTTTATTTGTTTGAACACGCTAATCTCAGGAACTACTGGTGCGAATTGAAAAAATTTGTTACTGTTGGATAGCCTATTTATTGAGGCAGGCTACATAACTTTGCGCTACGATTATTAGGAGCGGAGCAGCAACGAAAAATGTTACAAAATCGGGGAAAATTATGACCCATTTGACGCAAGCAAAGTCGTGCGGTTCAGCTAGTTATTAATATTACTGTCAATGACATCGGAATCATATTATTATAATTGTTTTCCTTATACAGCCCATCGCGTATTAGATTAGTTAAATTGCTCTCACTAACGCTGGTTTAAGCTTATGCCTCTGTCAATCATTGAATGTGTCTCTAAAAGTCTGCAATTCAAATTCATGTCGAGACAGGCGATAAAGTAGGCTGTTTATTTTATCTACCACTGTTCCACTTTTCCCTCAATTGCTTAAGACCTTCGAAAGTGAGCATCAACACTTTATACATTAATAACTTCACTTTTACTAATATCGTTTTGACAAGAATACTTTTATAAGAAGCACTCATCTAAACTGTAACTCCAGATCAAAGCCGGGATTAGCCTAAATAACGAAGGTTCTAGTATGCGTGGAACAAAGTGCTATCTTAGTGACGTCATCTGTATAGCATAATCGGGTGTCACTCATAATGATAAATGTTTAACACTCAATGTATTCAACTTGCGGTGTAATTTATATCAGCCGAGACGTGTGCTGCCATCTATCGGTGGATGGAGACAATTGGGTAGTGTGTTTGCAGGGCTGTCAGCTAAAATTAGATACGCATGACATGATGTTGTAATTAACAATATTTTGTTCTGGTAAGGTTAGTAGTTGAGTTATTAGAGGTTTAATCTTATATATAAAATTTCTATGTTACAATTTTAGTTACCGTACTCCTCCGATACAGCTTGACCCATACTCATGTTTTGTGAGCATATTGAGTAGGTTTGAGAATCAGCCAACATGTATTTTTCATACCCCTGAGTTACACAATTTTTTTATTTATATGGCGAAACCACAAACAACGTTTGCCGAGTCAGCTAGTATCTATACCTACTAAGATTATAAAGCTGAAGAGTTTGTTTGTTTGATTGATATACAAAATTTCTCTTAATTTCTAATCACCTCTGGTAAGCCGTTCAAGGTAAAGTCTGTCAACCCTATGGGTATTTCAAGGCCGCTCTTCCGTACAGTGGCTGAGAGAATTAGGGCACATGTCTGGTTTCCTTAGGACGTAACTATCTGATCTGAGAACCAGATAAAAGGGATTACCGAGGGTAGAGGCTTGTACAAGATACTTAATAGAAGGGATTAACTGTATCAATGTAGAATTATGTAGGTTTACACAATGTCACATTCTTTCCAAGTACGGACTACTGTACCGCGATTCTCTATCACTATCGACTACCGACAACTGGCTCGCTATCGAATTATTTTGTATAAAAATCTGATCTGCGTTATTACTTCGCTTTAAAAATCAGAGTAAAAATTCACAACAAATATTCGTAAAGATATTTATAACTTCCTACGGCTCTCCTTTTATCCGACAGACTTTGAAACATCAATCAACTTGTTTTATTACAACTGTAACGTAAATTAAAAAGGAAATATTATAAGAAAATGAACACGCTTAGAATAAAGTCCCTCGTGAGGCAGTTAGGAATAAACCTTTATAATTAGCTGGTCGATCTTTTGGGAAATTAATGTCCGACTGTGGGTACCGAGAAAATATCGGTCTCTAAGGACACTGTACGTTTTAATTTTATATCAATTTACTGACGCGAATAATTTATTTTCTATAATAACAGTTGTGATTGATTGCTATTTCGAATGAAACATTTAAATGAGGCTTGCGAGCTATGAATGGAAGGGGAAATGTCCAATAGACTATTGAATCGTTTATGCGTAATAATAACGACGGTTTGTACTTTTACAAACCTTTCACTGTCTAACGGTAAAAAGCTGGATAATTTATTTTATGTTAAAAATACGTCATAAAATGCGGTCGTATGGCGCTATACTTAATCATCCAGGAAGACAACTAAGTAACCGGTTCGCAATAAAAAGGTTAAAATTTCCTTCACAATCTTGTATTCCGATACAGTCTATTACATTAATAGTAGATATTTCTCGTCATTTTCCCGAGCACGTTAAATAATAAAACCAATCATTCACAAAGAAGTTTAACATAATTAGAAACTAGTCCACCCCATTGAAATTCAATCATGGCCAGTTTCAAAGTTATTCAATTTTTAAATTCATTCGCCGCGTCACGAATCGATTTCGGTTAAAGGAAAAGTCGACTAACATTATATGCTTTTTCACTTTATCAGGTCTAATTCAGTTTTGGCGTGACTCTTGAGTAACTTCGGCTCGATCCATTATTGGCTGGACTAAAAGTTAGTCGGTCCCGCAAACGCTCTAACGTGGTCGCTTAATTTGAAATTCTTATTGGCTGCCACATTTGCGAATTAGATTGTGTTCGTAGATTAGTATTACCAAGAATAACGCTGACATTTTCTCTAGAGAACGCTTTTTTACTGTTCGATAAGCGCTTCGGGTCCATTCTAATACATGTATTCCATTGTAATGTAGTCCTTTGCAGATAACGTTACCTTTAATCTGCATAATTCGATGATTTAAAAAGATGGAGGAATATTTCTTTTTTTATTAAAATATTCCATGCTTTTATTGAGTGATAATGTAAAATGATAGTAGAATTTTAATATCAATATAATCGATCAGCTAACGTTTGACATTTAAAATTACTTATCAATAATAGTTCTTGCTAATTACGCTAGGGGCGTTGAACAGATTTTCAAACAAAATTTATAGATAGTGTAAGAAAACACTTCAATGATAATTTTGTTCACAAAACTTAATTTAGGTGTGCGTAGTAATCGAAAAATCCCCTACTACTTTTTTCCATCGACCATTGCATTACTGCAATGACACGCCCTCTAAAATTATCGTCCTCACTAATGAAGAGGGAGCTCAACAGTAGCAGACTATAGCCGTATAGCCGTCGTAAGTTATAGGGGTAGGCCGACAAAGCGATTGATCACGTACTTCATCCTATAGTCAAGAGACTCGCGACAATTAGTACAGCCTCGTCAGGTTTCTTTCAGACTTTATGAATATTTGCATGTTCAGCCTTTAATGTTTTTGGATTATAGTTACATGCATGTTTATTAAACAAATATCGCCATCATGAAAGATTCTTCTGGATGTTTTAACAGAATTTAAGAGAAAACTGGAACTTCGATAGCATGCTTGAGATCCAATCAAATAGATCGAAGCGTAAAATAATTTGTACATTAATGTGTGCAGGGAACATTATTTTATCTTCTTAAATAATTATTTTTATATTTTATTTTAGGAATTTTAGAATGGCAAGGTAAGACATTTTTAATAGAGCACTATGAAACAAGAAAAACAGATTATAACGAAAACTGGTACCTATTCTATTTCTATAGCTAATGATGTATATAAATTAGCGTTTAGGTAAAAGAGCTGTAAAGTAAAAACGTTGAATAGTGTCAATAAAAACGACCAAACATCGTGTCTTAGAGCGTTTCCTTAACATTTTATTAAAAAAAACTCTCTAAGCAGAAACACATTACTTTTTTATTCACTTACGGGTAGTAATCTCTTTTATAGTTGCTATAAAACTATTAACTTGTTGCCCGTATCCATAAAAGCTATCCACGTTTGCGATCTGCACTAAACACGTTCGTGACTAAGGTATCTAAACTGAGGTAATGTCCCGTCCAACTATTTCGATGATACCAATTCAATTTGTTATTTTAAGACTTGGAAAATAGAATATTGAGGCAATATATTGATGGAACTATCGCTGTATTGTCATAATATTATGAAGCAGAATTTTCTGTAAATACACCTTAGAAATCGGGCTAAGGAAAGCTAAGCTAATAGTTTTCATTATCAGCTTAGCCTTTTTTCCAACTATGTTAAAGTCGGCTTCCAATCTCACTGGATGCAGCTGAATTCCACATTTTTTTGGCTCCACAACTTAGTCACCTATGTTATAACACGATACCCTCCGGTAAGGCTGGTTGTCAGACTTTTAAGCTACATACTGCTGGTAACAAAATACTAAGACCATTAACGATGATAGTCTAGACCCACAATTCAAAGTGCCTTTGTGAACTTGCTCTGCATAATATTTGGTCAGGGAAAAAGTCTTTTCGCATTATATTATGTATGAACTTACACAAAAAAGCTCGATATTTGGGTACCTCACGAGCTCACTGAAAGAAACTAATGAACCGTGTACTCATTTGTGATTCTTGAAGCCAAGATATATTATTACAAGGTCATACATACCATAATGCGAAAAGACTTTTTACCCGACCTAATATGTTCATCCATTCACAGACTAACCTTGGCAAGCGTAGTTTAACCTGAGAAATCGGTCCGCGCGGCTGTTAATATTTAGCTACGAACTCCTCAAGCCGATTATTGTACTTGTTGATAGGTGTATCACCTGGGATCTCCCAGGTGATACACTTATCAACAAATAAATATTTACTAATAAAGGCCTCATAAATCTTTATGAGGCCTTTATTAGTAAATATTTATTTTGCTATAAGAATTATTCTATAATATCACATCTACTAACTCATTACTATCTAATTATAATATCACAGAATTACTAGTACTGTTTCACTTAACGGCAAAGATACATCTTATGACTAACATTGTGTAAGGATAGAAAAAACGTTCCATTTTTCTAGCCGTCAAACGCCTGATTTTAACGATTAGTCATAAAGTCTGTCACACAGTCTAGTCTACTAGGCATCTTAGACAATCAGTTGAATACGGCTTGTAAACCCACTATGAGAATGTCACTGTTTTTACAGTGAACTTATAAGACTAGCAGAAATAGGATTTCTTCAGAAATGTTGCTCGAACAGATTTTTTACATAATCGATGCTGCAACTTAGTCTTGAAAGTATAATTACGTGCATTTATTATAAAATATTGGTATACATAGCTAGGGAGAATTCGTTCTGTTTGTTGATACATCAGAAAAGCTAGAAAATCAATAGAGCTGGGGTTGTTAAACGCGCCGATTCGTAGATATTTAATAGGAGTCGATGAGGCCTCATGTCTGGCGAGAACATAAAAATAGATTTGAACGGGGATCAATGAAATCCTTTGAGTGCAGTTTTAAGCACTAACTTCGTCACAATGATAAGACGGTGACCGCCGTGTTACTAATGATGAAGGGTTTTGGACTCGACTCCCATTTGGATCAACAATTTGAGTGACGTACGGGGCTGTTTACATTTTTTTAGACTATTGATACAAGATTAGTTTTCAGTGTGAATGATGCATTTTTGTTAAACGGTCATTTACTGAAAAAAGATATAATCTATACTTAATATTATAAAGCTGAAGAGTTTGTTTGTTTGTTTGTTTGAACGCGCTAATCTCGGGAACTACTGGTCCAATTTGAAAAATTCATTCAGTGTTAGATAGCCTATTTATCGAGGAAGGCTATAGGCTATATAACATCACGCTACGGTCATTAGGAGCGGAGTAGCAACGAAAAATGTTACAGAAACGGGGAACATTTTGACTCATTCTCTTAGGTGACGCAAGCGAAGTTGCGCGGGTCAGCTAGTAATTCATAATCGCAAAAGCAAACGCGACGTCGGTATCATCGTGACGTGCATCAATGACGTTACTTTCTCGTATCGTCCGTCAACACTCAGAGTAATCGTTTAAGAAAATCTCAAATGGACTAATAGATAAAATTTTAGCCATTAATTTTGAATTTTCAATGCATTAATCTGCTTTATTATTATTCAAACTAATTGAATAGAATTTGACAGTTGAGACGTAAACTAATGGCTTTCTAATGTCAATCAATAGTGAGATTATTATTTATTGATGGCTTAAAATGTTGTAGTTCATCTAGAAAAGTAAGGTTTTAAAATGCAGTTGTTGAATTAATAAAGAAAATCAAAGAAACTGTGAATTAATTATTTTTTTATTTAAAATGCTCAAACACTCTGGTTGGTAGTTGATAATAGTAGAGAATTGTGCTAGTGAATTTTAGTAACGAGCATGTATCAGACAATAAAATCTCCTATTGCACGATGCCGATATTAAAAACGTCAAAAAGTATATGTATTTTTAGTCCATTGAAATGTTACAATTTGAGGGCCGAATATTGCATTTCTTAGAGGACGCAATTTTATTTTTGGAACATGTAGGGGGGGTCAATAGAAGCTTAACTTGAAGTTTGTGGGGTCGTCACCCTTGTCCCCCGGCCGCCATCTTGGAAAAGGGGGTGGAAACACTTTTTTCGCTATATCTCGGAAACTATGCGTCTTACAATAAAATTGTAAAAAGCATAATTTGTAGCAAATTATTTTGCCTACAAATATGTTTAATAATTTTTTGTCCTAAATTAACAATTAAAAAAGTTATTAGCAAAATAGTGAATTTTTTTTACAAAAATTTTCCTTCCGAATCCGGTCTATTTCGGAGCGCTGTTACTGAGTTTCTAATTAATGAAATTAAAAAAAAATATAGGGCAAATTACCTCCTACTTATCCTCGAAAAATACTGTACAAGATTGGTCTGAGTTCATTTTTTTAATATATTCATATCAGCTTAGCCTTTTTTCCAAACTATGTTGGAGTTGGCTTCCAGTCTCACCAGATGCAGCTGAATACCAGTGTTTTACATGGAGCGACTGCCTATGTGACCTCCACAACCCATTTACCTGGGATATAAAACGATACCCCTCGTTAAGACTGGTTGTCAGACTTTCAAGCTTCTGACTACTGTTAACGACTGTCAAATATCTTCGAAAATGACAGCCGGGACCCACAATTTAACGTGCCTTTCGAAACAGGGAGGAACTCGATATGTGTAAGATGGTCACCCATCCACCAAACAACCTCGGGAAGCGTGGCTTAAACTCAGAGACCCATCCGCGCGGCTGTCGCTAAAAAAAGTTATAGAGCAATCAAGAAAATAGTTATAAAAAAAATGCACTTTTTTGCTTATAACTTCTTTAATTGTTAATTTACGGCAAAAAATTATTGAACATATTTGTAGACAAAATAATTTGCTACAAATTATGCTTTTACAATTTTATTGTAAGACGCATAGTTTCCGAGATATAGCGAAAAAAGTGTTTTCACCCCCTTTTCCAACATGGCGGCCGGGGGACAAGGGCGGCGACCCCACAAACTTCAAGTTAAGCTTCTATTGACCCACCCTACATGTTCCAAAAATAAAATTGCGTCCTCTAATAAATGTAAATCTCATGTAACATTTCAATGGACTATTTAGGCCATCTCTACGTTAAAGTATCACACGTAAAGTTTAAACAAATTAAGATACTTAGCGTATTTAGATACATTTTTGTTTTTGTTTTCTTGCTTAAGATATGATCTGAAACCCACTAATACCCGGTTTCTAAGTACATTCAGCGGTAGTTTATGTATTCAATAGCGTTTAAAGTCATATAAAAAACTCTAACTTCTAAATTTAAAGATACAGTAAAGTTATTAAAACCTACCATTAAATTAAAGAATTACTGAAAAAAAAGATTTGCCTCCCTGGCGTTGTAGTTCGTCGTCACGGCGCTACCATTGCGCCGAGTCGTGAGTTCGAAACTCACACGGAAACATTTATTGTGTGATCCACAAATAGTTGTTTCGGGTCTGGTTGTACTTCGAGTTCGTTGTTTATACGTTTGTTACAGTCTCCGCGACACAAGAGCAATAGTGAGTAAGTTAGTGCGGGAGTTGTATTAAAAGAAAAGTATAAAGTAAAAGAAAATACAGCGTTAAATCGTTTAATATAAAAGGGTAATATAACTTGACACTGTGCCATAGAAAATTCTATGTATAATTTGAGGGCGCCAAGGTCGGGTGACATTGTCCTGCGAATCACCCACGGGACGCGTGGAGATAAGCAATGGCTTTCCTATCGCGTTTTATGGCACATTCGATATTACGAGAAATAGTTTTTGTTCCCTTAGCGGGGACATCTCACTGGTGAGGTACAGGGACGGATTTAGAAGGAGTAACGTGTTAATTTAGTAAATGACGTGATAATTTAAATATAACCAACAACTCCCACATTGTCATTTTATTTCAAACGAAGCACAGCTAGTACTAGCTGAGTAGCCTGGGTGGGATTCGAACTCACCACACGTTGCACTTAAGCTATTACGGGGAGGCGCCATAGGTATAATTTGAAGTAAGAGATCATCTTTGTCTCTTATGCAGTGCTAAATAAATAAAACGGTTTATAGAGTAATATTACTTATACACTATTCACAACTAGAAACCTTCTTGATAAACATCAATTGTATAAAAAGAAATAAAATGATTAAACGTGTAATTCATAAATTTAAATGAAATGAAAATATGTACAGACAAATTATTTTCACATTAATACCAATTAACGTTATTTTCTATAATCGGATAAAACTTCAATCAGACTGATGCAGGATTACGTTACGGTTGGAATATTTGCACTGAACATTTTCAATGATAATTCCAGCTGTTAAAATATCTTGCAAATATTCTTGGAAATCTTTTACTTCAATAAATCAGATAAATATTCACATTAACGTGAACCTGCGATGTATAAATAACAAATTGAAAAATGTTTTTAATATGAAATATTCTGTGCTAATATTTGCGTGTACCGAAACAAAATTCTATTTCAAAAACGTTATAAAAAGTGATAGTTACAAACTTGACAGTTAATCCTTTTAGCAGCGGCATGCCGAAGTCACGACGCACGATAGCATCGTTTTCACCATTCCTATTTATTCTACCGTGATTCTGTGAATACATGCACCATTTCCTACAGAGCTTTCTATCAGAATTGCATCTCTAGGACGTTGGAGTCCGGCCCTGTCATCTATTGAATTCCGTCGGGTGTATTTGAGGTACGTACATTGATGTGTGCTATTAGGGGAAATGGAAAAACTTGTGGTTCTATATGAGTAATGGTGTATTTTCCCTTTGCCACGTGGGTGTTAGGTGTAACCCTATTTACATTTTGCGTAGAACATCAAATATGCAAATTAAAATATGTGAAACGTCAACTTTGAAATGCCTTCATTTCGCGGCGGTAGCGTTGCCACATTCTCTTTTATAACTTCGTTGAGGTTCTCACGAATTAAAATTGTAATGGAAGGTTTTAAATGGAAATTAAAGTAAACGAATTTGGAATATTTACGGAGAATTGGATATTTTCGCGTTTAGTTGGTATTTGAGCAGAACTTTAAAGTGTTTTCAAGTGCTCGGTGCTCAGTGCTTCTGAATTGGGCTTAGCATTAAGGCGACAAAGAGTTCAGACAAAATATAGTGTAATGTTTAAAACGAAATTAGATACTATGATGTCCATACCAAAGTATCGGCAAGAAGGAGAGTATACGAATATAAATAAAAAAAGACAATCATGCTGCAGATTGATGGTATAAACCTTTGGTAACACTTTTGTACGTGTTAATTTGCCTTACAAGTGATCTTTTCACATTACAAATATCATCGTCACTTCGCATGTTAATCTTAGTGAAATTGTTGATCGTCTCTCAAACGACGCCGCGTCTCATATTGTAACTCTTTATAAGGTTACCGAGTGAGTTGTGACGCGACTCATAGAATACTGTCAGAAGTTTAACTAAGAAATTCTGTCCAATTGCTTAATTTGTATGATTTTTTAATTTTACTCCAGAAATATACATTAAACTCTTAACGAAGTGTAACCACATATTATGAAACCTACGGATTCTAAATAATGTTTTTTTTGTGTGAAATTCAATTTTTGTTTTTCAAAACGAAGTCATTAAGGTGTTCGTTCCGCTCGCGGTGGAAACTGTATTTAAAAATACTATCGATTTTAAATTATGCCTATGTTTATTCATGAAATCAAAGAAAGATAAGCACTTTGAATCCGCAAAAAGTAATAATTACTAGCAATACAATTTCAATATTAATAAAATGTTGGTACACACATCAGAATATCGAAAAAAGCTCATAAATAAATGTCAGAGAGCTTGCAAATCACATTATATTAAAAACCTGTCAAAGCAGTACCACGATTCTCTACCACTATCGACTACCGGCAACATATAGCTGTCGAAAAAAATTGTTCAGCGCCTAAAGCGGGCGTCGTAGAATCTATTTTTGCAGTACATTTTAAATGACTAAGTTTCGATACTCGAAAGTACCGACTATACAGATTCGTGCTACTGTAGCTCGGTTCTCTATCACTATCGACTTCTGACAACTAGCTAGTCATTGAAAAATTTGTATTAGACTCTAATCAGCGCCTCTAACGGACGTCGAAGAAGCTATTTTGGCAGTACATTTTAAATGTCAAAATCTCGATACTCGATGGTTCGAATTGTCAAGACTCAAATTGCAATTAAATTACTGTTTCACCTGTGTGCTGTGACGTCATAGTTCCCCATAGCGCCCGCCACCCCGTACTCAGTGCCTTCATTACAAATTCAAAGGCTGTTTAGTCATTATCACGTAACACCTGTTGTCGGCCGCTTATGTTACGTTAAATTTTAAGCCGATGTTTCACTGTGACAGTTTTAGATTTTTTGAAAAAAAAGCAACTCGGCATTCTTTTGATTGTCATTTTGGTGTCAGTTACTCAGATTCATAACTGTTGAACTTTCGTGTTGCATGTTTAATATATAATAGGATACGGGAATTAGCGCGAACACGCTTTTTACCTTGGAATGCCTAACGTTTCGTTGCAGGTTGCACTCGCCGTGATCGCAGGCTAACTCCTCAGCCAGTATTAATTACTCAGATTGTTATCCTTAACCTATTCTTTATCTATACATGTATGCACGAAGAACTTACAATATTCTCCTGTAGCGCTATTCTGTACAGTCGGTAATTTTGACATTTAGAATGTATTGCCAAAATATTTCTTACGACACCCGTCAGAGGCGCTGATCAGATTTTCATACAAAGCTTCTCGATGACAGCTCGGTTGTTGGTAGTCGATAGTAGTAGAGAATCAAGCTACTGTTATTGCTGTTTTACTCACGATTTTTTCATAGCAATATGTCAATGTGTGTTAGCCCTAACGTTGCTCTGCACCGGTGAGTGGGCTCTGTGCTTAAGCAAAGATCAGCTTGAATTTTTCATACACCAACCATCCCGGGACTAGCGCGTCTATATTTTTCATCAGAATCCTTTTATTTTTGGAATCGTCTGATACTAGCAACTCAGCTTCATGTAGGATGGCCTGATTGTGCTTTTAGGAGTCTTATTTATTTATATTGTCTGTTGACTATAACTACGTAGGTATCAATTGACTCTGTTCGCGACATAGGAGAAAGTAGACTATGTTGACGATCGTAGCGCGATTTTTTATAGTCAGTACTATCAAATGGCTTAAGTTTGGCTAATTAAAATAATAAAAGTGTTGTCATCTTAATAATCCAGAGGAGAGGCCTTTGCTAAGCAGTGAGACACAGAAATAAGTTTATTGAAAAAACGCAGTTGTAGGTGTAAAAATCGCGATCACTTAAAAATGTTTGACACTATAATACTTGAAATAAAATGTAGGTACTAAAGTAACGGATATACAAATATGATATAGATGATTAGTAGGTATAGTTTAAAATATAAACCTTAACGCTAATCTTGAGTCTTAGTGCTCTCACATTAATGCCATAAGAAAGGTTCTAACTCATAAAACGTGCGGATTATAACAAAATTATTATCTGTTCACATTTCCCGACGATTTATATGTCTGAGCGGCTTTTGTACCAAATGTAAGTTCGCCGTAGTTTTTCTTTTACGCAGTAACACGGTACAAAGAATTATCATTATTATCATTGAATTCAAAGATCGACTAGTGATAAAAAGTTAGGTTCTTTTTCTTAAAAAAGACAACTGCCGCATTATGAATCGCTCTTGTGCTTTTCAGTATCTCATGAAAATTAAACTGTACTGTAAAACTTATCATCTAAAGTCTTTACTTAATATAAATCAATAAAACATCAAGTGAAAGAGATGAAGGTATGTTTTCATAATTCTTTGTGTCTTCCAATTCTTGGACTAACCGGTAAAATTTATTCTACCTGCCACCACTGACCTCAGCGTCCTCACTGTTTCGTTTCGGTTATACGAATTCCGAACAATGAATACAAAAGACCAATTGAAATCGACTTTACATTTGTTTATTTCACCGAAATTAATCTCTCCGCGAAAACAATGGGTGGTCGCGATAAACGAATGTGTTTCCCGCTTTCGAATGTAAAAACATACCCATACTTAACACCTCTTGTTTGTATTATATTAAACTTTTTCTCCCGGTTTCCAAGTACGCGCGACGTTCACAAGTGGCAATTCAAAATGGCAATTGCTGATTTTTTCATATAAAAGGCATATATGGCCGCTGTAATGCCACTCTTGGTGGGTAAACTCCACACAAATGGGGAAATTAAACGTATACACGTCGACATAATAATGTTGGGAATCTATTTTTATTGGAATTTGAACTTTATGCCGTTGGAACGATAAAAAATAATTTTACTGCCACGTAAAGTTGGCTTACGTGTTGAAATGTTGGTAAATATGTTTTCTTGGCAGATAATGTATGTTTCCGATGTTTATATGCTAATGTGTATCGCGTTTATAAATAAGTGCCTTAGCTTGTACTTGCATCACTTCTAAACTCACTTGTATTTTTCTGAAGTGCTTTACTTCTTTTAATACCTATAAGTCATGTTCATGATGTGGTGATTTTATATGACTTACACTACGTGCACAAATTTTTACAGATTTTTACAGACAGACAGCACAGATTTTTAATAAAAAAATATCGACAGCTTAATTAGCCCCTTCTCTTTTTCTTTCTTAACGGTTAAAAAATCATATAGTACTGTAAAAATCCGGGGTACGGATAACCAAACAGGGAAAATGAATAACTAGGTTCCGTAACCCCGTGATCGTCACTAGTATTACCTTCCAATCGAACTACAGAGGCTCTCACAAGCCTATTAGTAAATTAAAACGTATCCAAAACTTGCACGTAGCGAGCCTTAAACTTAAAATGGTTTAAACCGATAGCCTTATAGCCGTACGTGCCTTCGAGAAATATCAATACAAATCGAGTTGGCCCCAGTACAGTTGCTTCTCTGTGTTTATGAATGTTTGCGCTGGTATACTGCGAGAGGAAGGTTTGAGATCATTGAGAACTAAAGTGATGTTAAATTATTTTATCATTCGTTCTTACTGAAACTACAGTACTGTTTACACTATTAACTGCTGATTTTCTTTCTCTTTCTAGAAGTTTGTTTCGAACTGGTTTAAAAACATTCAACAGATATCAAGTTGAATGCTTTATACACCGCTATACTAATATTAAAAATAATTTATAAATAATAGTTGGAAAACAGACACTTAGCTTGTCATATAATTATTTGTTTATAAGAAAGAATCGAACCCTCCACCTTTTCACGCAGTACTGTTGGAGACGTGTTACATTTTTAGAGGAATTTAAGGCAATAAAGACAGACAAGCCGCTATAGTAAATAAATAATCCCACGTATTACAGAACAATTATTTTCACTTAAACTTCCACAGAAAGTCAGTTGCAGTAAATGAAAGATAACAATTGCAAAAACGCAAAAAATTCCGCCCCATTTTCCTTCGCTCTCAATAACGTACTCATATATTCTATCCACAAGCATTCATTAAAAAACATCACCGACACGAGAGCATGCAAGTATAGAATACACGTACATTTATGCAGAAAATAATACAAGTGGAAATAGGGAATAAAAAGCGAATGTCACTACGGTAACGCGGTTTCATTTGCTGGGACTGTAATGCAAACCTTCTTTTATGTATGCATCCCTGGTATAAAACATAGAACGTATCAACAGTTTTTGTAGTTTGACAAACGTTTTAATAATTATTTATCTTTTAGAGGCTAAATGCTTCACAATGCTTCAAAAACGGTAATTACTACCATTCCCTCTATATTCAGTCTTTTCGTAAACATATTTAGAACCGGAATAAAATAATGTTTTCATTAGATCACGGCCATTTTTTTATATCTAAGGGTATATTATAAAAGGCAGAGTGTACTGAACAACAACACGTTTCTCTTTAATACTTTGGTTTCTATATACAAGATAGAATTCTATAGTTTGCATATCACACCTTATCAATCTAACGGCTAAATGGCTAAGTAACAAGTCATATGAAACCATAGTGTTAATAACGTAGGCTTTGTTTAAAATCCAAGCAAACCATAAAAAATAATTCCTTAGACACTTAGTTATAATTTCTTCACAACATAATACGGACATCTACGAAGCATTCTATTACTTCACCATTCCAATTAACCAACGGCATAAAAAGAAATAAAACATAACTGTTCACGACACGACGTCCTTATTCCATTGAAGATATTTCTATGCCGCTTATTGAAAAATAAAACTAAGAATCAAGTCTGCAGTACTTCGGTTCTCATTACGCTGGTTATCTTGTTAAACCTTTATAAATAACCGTTTGTGCTAACAAGCGGATATTTTTATACCCGGTAGTGTGAATAAGAATTTCAGTTGAAAAATGTGCTTAGAAAAGGAATTTGTTTAGATTTGAAAGAAATGTGATTAGTTGAATTGGTACACGTAACACTCGACAGGGTAAAAAAATGGACACGTAGCACCTACTAAATAATACATATAATATTAATGAGACAAGGTTCTAACAGCAATGTGATTTAGTTTCTACTACGCAAATACGTTGATGATAGCGTTGCCACCTTGTTTGTGTGATGTTGAAAGCAGTACTGCATGGTCTTTGGGGAGTAATCTGTGCAGGATTATGCGTTATTGTTGCCGACAACGATTACATATACCACAATATTGTATTGCTATGTTTGTTAGTCCCGATTCACTACTGCGTCTCGGCACATGATTTGAGAATAGATTTTGTTACGTTTTATACTGTTTACGTTTACTTTCGACAGTGGTTTAGGTTGCCCCACCGCTCGTCGCGTCGGGAGTTCGTAAGTTCGATTCCCACACGAGACAATTATTTGTGCGATCGACAAATAATTATTTCGGGTCTGGTTATACTTTGTGTCCGTTGTTTGCATGTTCGTAAAAATCACTGCGACACAAGAGCAATTTTAAGTGCGGGAGTGTCCTTTTTGACTCTAAATAAATAAATTTTTAATAGTGCTATTTTTATTTCCTGAAAATAATAAGACTTTAAATTAATTGCTAATTATTCCAACGGTAATTTGAATTTCATGAGAGCGTAACAAATAGGTCTTGATTTATGAAATGGTAAGATATAATTAATCAAACAAATACACAGCAAAGTAAATAATTTATTATTTTAATAAGTACATGAATTATTTATTCCTTTCTTAAAGATAGTATTGCTTGTATCTAGACGCCCTGAATCATAAATTAATAATATTATCATAATTATGTTGTAGCTACAGTAATAATATTTTGTTGAAGAACCGCGTTAAGAGTGATTTCGAAAGATAAACTTTACTGCTCATAATAAAATCATGAGTTGGAATCAAACCCACGACGCAGACACAAAATCAAACTAATAAAATCATACATTTAACCCGTTCCTATCCCACTGTTGGGCAAGATCTCTTGTAATTAGGTAGGGGTTAGGCCTTGAGTCCACTACAAAGGCCACGTGGAGGTTGAGGACTTTGGTTTCCTTCAAGGACTGTGTTAAATGATCAACAGAGAAACCCTTCACAGCCGAACTATTAGGAATCATATTACTATGTAATTTTTCAAAATAACATTACAGTCTGTTATGTTCGAGAGACTGACCTCCGGTTTCTGAATGCATTAAGCGGTAGTTTATCTATTCAATATTTTTATATGAGTTTAAACGCGATTGAATAGATAAACTACCGCTAAATGCACCTCAGAAAGATAAGATCGGGGTTATGAGGTCTATGAGGTGTAGTTGACACTTAATTTCGCAAAGTATATTATCGGTCATATTGGTACTATATCCCGGGCCATGTTCCAAGCGAATATGCCAGTAGAAATAAGAAAAAACCTGTTACAAGTGCATTATTCAGTCAAAGATGCAGTTAAGCTAAATACCTATATTTACTACTAGCTGACCCGCGCAACTTCGCTTGCGTCACATAAGAGAGAATGGGTCAAAATTTTCCCCGTTTTTGTAACATTTTTTACTGGTACTCTGCTCCTATATAGCCTATAGCCTTCCTCGATATATGGGCTATCTAACACTGAAATATTTTTTCAAATCGGACCAGTAGTTCCTGAGATTAGCGCGTTTAAACAAACAAACAAACAATCAAACAAACATACTCTTCAGCTTTATAATATTAGTATAGATTAATTTGTCATAAGCAAAACGAATTCTGATAATATTGACAAAAGCTCAAACGCGTACCAACAAATTGTAGTTATAAAAAAGAAGAAATTAATCATATCTTGAACAAATACAGTAATATTAAATAAACAATAGAGGGTATAAGTTTTCATTTGTGTGCAAAGAAACAGGAAAGCAATCAACAACGTTGCGTCTGGCCAGCAAATATGAAACTTTAATATTCTCAAAGGGAAGTAAAGGTATCTTTTTATACTGATACGGCTATGGAAGTAAGTTGGTTCGTGTATTAAAATGTTACTGTGAAGTATAACTGCTTTGAATTTTGTTGTGCATTATTATTCCTTTCTTGAGCCGTACTATGACACATTGAAGCCATTCAATCTACGGACAGATAGAGGCATAGTTTAAACGTATGAATATCGCTATTCCGCTATCCATTTAACCGGCTCTTAAAACAAAGCTTTTTTTGTCGTAAAGACCTCTGTAAATCATTCCATTAGAACTTTAAATATATTAAGTACAAAGAGTAAGTTACTAATATTTGAAATTCGAATAATTCGATATCAGCGCTCTAGTGGGTGAAGTAGGAACTAATTTTAAATGTCAAAATTTCGTTAGAGTAAGGACTAAGTAAGAAAGTTGCTATTTTGATATCTATTTTGTAAAATGTTTGAAAATAGTGAATTTAATAGATATAGACATAGTCCAAGTATAAGTTAGATACGAAACCGTATGCACTAAGAGGATTACTGTAGCAAGATCTTTGGCTTGTTCACGTGTATCCTCTCCCAAACTTGCGACAACATGCTCGTGACACTGAATAGTAATATGTTCTTACAATCCTCTTATAACAGTACCTTGTAATGACTTAATAGGAATATAACAGTGTTCTATCAAAATTACGTAACTTACGGCAGGTTTTACCACTTCTGGATAAGTTTCGGGTTATCAAGTGGGACTTTGACAGTTGTTTTCATACATTTACCGTCATATTAGATAGGGGAAAAAGTCTTTTCGCATTATAGTATGTATGAACTTATAATAAAATCTTTTTTCTACACAAAAAAGCTCGATATTTGGGTACCTCACAAGCTCACCGAAAGAAACCTAATGAACCGTGTACTCATTTGTGATTCTTGAAGCCAAGAGATTTTAGAAAAGCACTGTGCGAGCACTTTTTTTAATAATTTATTAATTATTTTTTTTTTTATATATTGACATTTCATACAACAGTAAATAAGGCAAGCTATAAGCTACAAATAAACAATATTTTACTAACAAATTCTGTTTAATTCTAATTCCGTACCGATTTATTTCGGCCATCAAAAGAACTAATTTCCGTTAGAGTTGACGTTCCCATCTTGTAGATGACGTAAAACGTTTATAACCTAAAATAACCTCTTTACCAAGATTTTTGAAGATTCAATGCAGTAAAAGTCAAATTATGTAATCTTTTTCAGATCGTTTGATACTCTTTTATACAGTTTTCGAACTCGGAAAACTGTAGTGCAATTCTCTTTAGCCGAGTATCGCCAGTTTAACATTGAAAATATACAGTCGAAATAGTTCCTACAGAGCCCGCTAGAGGCGCTGATCAGACTTTCGTGTAAAATATTTTGCAGGTTGTCGGTAGCCAATAGTGGTAGAAAATCGAGCTACACACAAGATAATATCAAATCCATCCATTTAATCTTAAGACTGGTTATGCAAACATAATGGACACACAAGGAGGTTTCCATAATCACATACCTAATAGGCGATGTCGTAGCGGTCTCATAATCACTCACACATCCTGCGAAACTTCGCGCTATTGTCATTATGTGGTTGGCAGATAGTCTTAAGGCTTCCTCAATGAGGCTTGATAATGCAGTAACTGTAGCGGGTTTCAGATTAACTTCAATTGTGTTTCGCTCTATCGAAACTGATTGTTCTGTGCTATACATGTATATAATCTTCATCTATCTGAATAAAAATATGAAACCGAAAAAAAAAATGTGGTAAGCTTTTTAATTTTGGTTGAATTAGTTTCTTTTTCGAGTGAGCAACCAGTTTTTTATGATATTTTGGTTTTTATAATCCCCAAAATATTATTTTAACATATTAGTATCTCAGTACTGAAGTCACCGGTTTACCGACAGTTACAAAAACACAGCCAGATCCTAATTATATATTATAAATTTTAATTCTTTACCTTTTGGTAGAAATATGTTATTTACGTATCCGCAACTTAGTATTCTATAGAAAATAATTACCTAATGCCCTGTGAATCAATTTAAAGTTGATACCCGTGTTACTAATACCAATGGCAAAATACGCCTCAGAGGTAAAAATATTTTCCAATATTCACGATTCTTAAGCATTTGAATTTATTATATTAACTGGTTATCTTCCTTTGTATCTAAAAAAACATCATTGAATTACTCGTATATTCTAAAGATACCAACAAAAAATCTCTCTGAAACTTATTTTACCCAAATATAATAAATCATTAAATTGCCTTAAAATTGTGAAGAAGAATAATATCCGTTAATTTACGCGCGCCGTCATAAAATCGTAATTTCCATAAAATCATTTAATTAGTGATTGATTGATTAACGTTCGTCAGACAGTCTTGTTGGTCGATATCTATACAAAAGCTGTCAAACTTTGTTACCAGTTCTTCAGTCAAACACCCTTCATCAATTTGCTAAGTGCACGCGAAAAATACCCATATCTTAATGTAAATAAGAGTCATAATTTCGTAAATTTCACCAGCAGATGTTATCGTTTGCTATATGACAGATTGCTTAAAAGTTTTCAACAATTTTCAGTTACTCTTTTGTGTTTACTCGCACTTTATTTTATAACTATAGAATAAAGTAAGGATCTATTATTAGATATCAAAGATATAACAAAATGACTTTAAAATGACTGACTCTGTATGTGTTCAAAACGAACAATACATAGATAATTGCTTTTCAAATTAATTTAATCAATATAAAATTAGTATAACAAAAAACCGAAACATCAAAACAAAATTATAATAATGATAATAAAACCAATTTCACTGCTGGCAACCCACAAACCACACCTGGCTGTACGTCAGTGACCTTTAATTTCGTTCGGTTTAACAATCAGTGTTGCCATCAATTATAACAAAAATTGGTGGCATTTTTGAGTAATTGTATTATTCATAGGACAATAAACCATTCGTGTTTACATTTGCGAATCAGCGTTTACATTGAACACACACTTGGTTTGAAACATAAAATATATTTATATCGCATAGTCGCCCTCAAACGCTAGCGAGTTTCGTTGAGACAAAAATGTCTGACACTTGTAAGAGGCAAAAATATTTAGAATATATTTCAATGAGTTAGAAAAGGATAGATAGAAAAGTGGGTGTATGTGTGTCAAATCTTCTTAACATACAATTTACCTTAATTTTTTTTAGTTATTTCAATAATTTCTAAATTATATTTTGACTATTTAATGGTATTGATATTGCTGTATAGTCTTTGGGATAAGAAGGCAAAGATTACTATTCCCTTGGGAAAATCTAAGGATTTTTTTAACTAATCTGTACAAAGAAACTTACCTCAAGCATCCGTAGATGGTTGACTTCTTCGTGGTAATTGAACTAAGCGTTTCCGTGCTTTGGAAGGCATGTAAAAAGCAGTCCGGGATCTTGTCAATTAAGACAACAAAGAGTTAAGCCCTTATCGAAGTTCCTTCGGAGCCTTGAACACTAACCGAATTATTATACGATAAAAATGGGACTCGAAAACAAGTATTTTGCATCCATAAAGACTTCATATCTAGATTAATGTTTTTTAACTATGTTGTACACCATTCGAAGAATCCAATGTTATTTGCTATCTGTAGTTAGCAAGCTCATAGTACCGACTGTTTTGAATGTTGGCAAGTCGGCAGTTACTCACGAAATCGTCGTTTATGTGTATTTATTGCTGTGCCTTGTATTCCCAAACTCCCATATCCATGCATAGGGGAGACGGTGATAAATCTTCAGGGCGGGGTCACGTGACCGACTTGAGTAGCCTCTCAATCCCATTGAGATTCTATGTACGGGTTGAAAATCTTATATCGATTAGTTAGATTATTTAAATTTCTTAGTTATGAGTATTGCAATTCTTCTATGACAAACTGGCTTGTTTTTAGTGACCAGTGTAATTCATAACTTTTTTGGGGATATATTTCTGTGTATCAAAAGGTATCCGCAACTTAGTTGTCGAGAGTTAAAAATGTCCAAATGCCTTATATGTCAATTTAAAGTTGATACCCGTTTTACTAATACCAATAGCAAAAAACGCCTCAGGTGTAAAAATATTTTCCAACATTTACTATTCTTAAGCATTTGAAATTATTTACTTAGATCTAATTACTCTATCGACGCGCCGTTTATCTGAGGTCATTACACTTGTAATCTTGAGGTCTGGGGTTCGAATCTAAGCGTAATGTACGGTGGTCTGTCCCACGGGGATCAAGGCTCTTCATGATTGTCAACCCTCGTCGGAAGCAAACGGGTAAAGGTGATGGTACATTTGAGGTCATGTTCTGGTTAAAAGTGTAGAAAAATTGGCAAATGGACATGGTTTTTTGACTTTTATGGAGCCGCGCAATAGTTAGTAAGCTTATTTGAAGACTTTTTTAAACGATGTGATATTGAATCGACAAAAATTATACAAAATATAAAATTTCATATTCTTAGTCATGAAAAAGATCGATGTAGATACTTGGATATTAGTTGTAATCAAATATTTGTTAGTTGTTTTTTTTTGTTGAGAGCTTAAACACAGTATAGATCTATACATTTTATGACAGAATACATGTTTATTTTAATGCGCTTAATTCAAGTTACAACAGTACTAAAAAAAAACTGCTTTTAAAATTATTTATCGACATGTCAACATAATTATAAGCTCTATGTAGTACCTTTACTTATGACGATACAAAGTATGGGCCCGGGAAAGTTTATACACATTTTTTGCCTTGATATATACGAGTATACCAATTTCTAAAGTGTCAACGGGTCATAATTTTTTAGAGCTCGGGTTATAGGGCTTTCATATGATTAGCTTTGTAAGTGCTTCTCTGATACTATTTTAGGCGTGTTTTACAAGTATACAAGTAACATTTTGAACGGTCGTGGTTTATGATTTTTTACATGGTTCGTAGTCAACCTAGTGTCAAAGCTGTTTAAGCCGCCCGAAAGGCTTTTGACGTGGTTTAAAGACTGTTATCCTAATTGACAACAACCGGCACAAAATTGTTACGTGCCTTCAAAAGCCCGAAGACGCCCAGTTTTAATACCACTATGCGGTCACCTACCCAGAATGTTTGCCGTCCGGTAAGCGCAACGGGCTATGGGTTTATGATAAAAATACATGATATTTTACCTGTATTTAACTGCCTATTGTGTCTTTTGCCAGAAAGGTTGGTTGTACTGACTGGTTAAAAGCAGCTAGTAAGCTGTGCAACGTGGTGATCTATGTGAAATGGGAGGCTAATTTAGTCATAACAAAGTGATTCATGACTTCATTTAGATAGATTAGAGATAAACCAACAGGTTGAAACACTATACATACTATACACTAATATACTAATATTATAAAGCTGAAGAGTTTGTGTTTGAACGCGCTAATCTTAGGAACTACTGGTCCGATTTGAAAAAGTCTTTCAGTGTTTGATAGTCCATTTATCGAGGAAGGCTGTATAACATCACGCTACGGCTATTAGGAGTAACAATGAAAACTGTTACAAAAACGGGGAAAATTATGACCCATTCTCTCTTCGGTGACGCAAGCGAAGTTGCGCGAGTCAGCTAGTGTAAACTAAGCAGTGGACACAAAAAATCGAGAGATAATACTAATAGTAATTTTAATAATCATAAAGTTTAAAGCAATATTTGATTTGCGTTCGTACCAACAACAGTTTATCCATATTAGATACCTACGTAGATACTACTATATTTATTTTCTAAATTAAATCGAGGTCGACATTCAATCCGATGCCTTTTGATCGTCTGTCAACAGCTTAGCCGCTTGCCTGTCACTTTCAGCATATAGTTGGATTTAAAGAAACGCTCGCCCATTTTTATTCATTATTCATTTTTCACACGTATCCAAAGATCTAAGTCTGATCCTACGTGATCCCGATTAGTTTCAGACTGAAACTCGATTACAATTTCAAAGGTGACGGAGATGTTTTTGAATTTACGATTTGTGAGTTAAAATAAAGTGAAGGCTCTTAAGAATTGTCTATTTTAAGTTTATTGATTATATTTGAAAATATATCAACACTTACTTAGGAATTTTGTGATTCGATAACTTCTATATTGACATAATAATAGCAAGTGCTAGCGCGATTCTCTACCACTATCGAATGTATAGATCGATCTTGTGTTTTTTTATAGAAATCTCATTAGCGCCTCTAGCGGGCGCGGTAGGTACTACTTTTGCAGTATATTTCGTTTAATGTCAAACTCTCGATACACGATAGTATAGACTGTAGAGAATCGCGATACTGATCAATATCAAACAAAGAGGTTGTTTCAATACATAGGTTTATACCGCAGTCTATCTAGAGATAATAACAAAAATATATTGTTTTCACGTTTATTTATAAACTAGCTGACCCGTGCGGCTCCGCTCGCGTGAATTTCGTACTGTTGCTTATTCGTTTGAGCACGCGAATTGCGAAGCACTCGATACACCTACACATAAAAATGTTATCAACTCTTTTGTCATCTAATGGTTATTTAGGAAAGGGACCCGAAAGGCACACAATGTGACACAGGCTCAGGCAGGCCTGATTTCCTGTGGTTACCTTCTTTTCCGCTCTCGTCTGTATCCGTAGCAGTTTACAGTGTAAAATATAATACCTTATAATAGACTGACCATTGCTTACCCGTCTGGATTCAGAATATTATTATAGGTCCTATCTGCGCCGGAGCTCTTCAGACGCGTAATAATGTATACTTGCGATGATACGTCCGAAACCGCGTAACCCGTAGTTATTTTTTATACTTATATCATCATTTAAAAATCTTATAAATGTATAGCATGTTTCAAAGGTATTTTTTACAATAAAGCCATCAAAATAAATTAATTAGAAAAAACATGCTTTGTTGCGGTTTATAACGCCATCTATTGGTTGGTGCGAACAACAGGTATCGATACGGCAGGCGCCGCGTTAACTATGCGAATGTTGTGAAATGGATTGTAACGCCATATATGGTCTCTATAGGGAATCGCAGGTTCAAACGATTTCTACGTATTTTTTTCAATTTTCTAAAAATCTTTGAAATTTTATGCTATAAAAAGTATCCTAGAAATTGCTCCACTACATATTCTATGCATATACCAAATTTCAGTGCATTCTATCCGGTAGTTTTGACGTGATAGCGACACATACAGACGGAGGACAGACAGACAGAAAAGAAAAATATAAATTGCAGATTCGGTATCAGTATCCGTTACTAAACATCCCCCATTGGTTTTTTTTTAAATATATTCAATGTACAGAATTGACCTCTCTACAGATTTATTATAAGTATAGATAAGACTTAATAAAATGTGATTTACAGAAGTTAATAAAAAATCTATCTAATTCATAAATACTTTCAGCCGATTATTCTACGCATATAAACATTCACCGAGGGCAAATTTTCTTTACACATATTTTAGAATCTACCACACGTAGTAAGCAGACCTTGGGATATATTACCGCGATTCGAAGCGATTTATTGCACGGGGAGAAAAAAGGAGTGTATTTGAAATCTTAGGAGCGAACTAGATATCTTTACGGGCCTCGTGTGAAGTGGGATTTATATTTATTTTCATGATCTTCATATTGCTACGTAGGTTTTTCTTTTTTTATGCCCGTTGTTTTGACGTTTTGAAGTATATTGCAAATGTTTGGTGGAGATATGGAAAATGATTCATTGTGCTATTCGTTCTAGTGGTGGCGATGAAACATGTGATGTACTTTGTTTATTTATTGGTGTACTTGCTGATTTTATTCACGAGAGGTTTTCTTTTGTTTCTCGTTGGATAAAGGTACTTCATCATGTATAGTTGTTGAATAGATTTGATTATTTATTGAAACACTCTTGTAGAAGCAATCGGGTGTTATATAAAATGCGATAATGTATCATCTGGCGTAGTGCGTCCTCAGATTTAATCCAAAAATGTATTATTTTTTATGTGTCTTTGTTGTTATAAAACGGTATCAAAATTGTGCACTGAATATATATATCTTTTGCATTCTTCTGCCTGTTTAATATAAAATAGATAGATGAGTAAAAATATCCCCACTTAGAGGTAAGATACAGGCCCTTTCTAAGTCTTCGTATGGTATCGTAGAGTCACACCCTATACAAACTTACAAGAAAAAACATTTAATTGCAGCAAACAAAAGAAATAAATGTAACCCATTAATGTCCCACTGCTGGGCAAGGGTCTCCTCCGGTTATGAGGGAGGGGTTAGGCCTTGCAGCAAGAACTAATATATTTTTCCAATACAGGCAAGATAGTCAGAGCCTTAAACTGCATGGTCTAGAAAAATCTAAGTTATATTTACAAGATAATAAACATGGTCTATGTTTATAGTGCGAGTGAATACTAAACTTTATACGATGCGGTTTGGCTGAACTTTCTACAGCAGAACATAAACTAAGCAGACCAACGCCGTAAAGTAAGAACTCGGTTGCTATATTTTTTACTTATAATATTATGCATCTTTCGTAGTTTTAAGATAACGTTGTTATTTTTAACAGAGCATTTTTTTTTTAAGATTTTGAGGATGCGGATTTAATTAATAATTTTCTATGAAGAGCCGACTTTCTACACGATATGCAAAAGAATATCATTATATATATTTTTTAAACCCACTGTCCCTTTTCTGGGCAAGGTTCTCCTCCCAAATAAGGTAGGGTTAGGTCTTAAGTCGACCACGCTGACCAAGTGCAGGTTAGGGTCTTTGCATGCCTTCGATAAATGTGTTTAACCAATTTTAGGCATGCAATTCTTCATAATTAGTCGTAATAAAAAGCTACGAATCAAGTAAAGGCAAATATACACTTTTTACTAGCAACTATTTATACTACAAAAATTAGTCGGCGATGTTTTTCAAAAGGATTAGGTGCGTGGTAGTCGTTACCGGCGGCTCTATATGACAAGATTTATGAATGTGAATAAAGCAAACTAGTTTATAGGGATCATTGCAAATCGCGTTCTATAGTCTCATAGAGAAAATGGCGTAGTTTCATCTTTGTATGTATTTATGTAAAACAAAATTATCGGCATCGGTAGAGCATGTTTTTCAATTATCGGTTGTAGTAGTTATTTGGTGCAAGTAACCCTTAGTGTGCAACTCACCCCACTACATAATCAATGTTTGTCCCACTTTTAGTTGAAAACTTTAAAATATTACCGCGCTATGCTAAAACTTTTCAATTTGACGACACACCCACGTATTATAAGTTCGGACTGCATATAAAAGTTTCTAATGTCGTATGAGCTTTATTTTCTTGATTTATTTCTATCTTGCATTTTAGAAGTGGTAGGATATTTTATACAAAATTTTTCGATAGCTAGCCGTTTTTCGATGGTCGGTACTGGCCGAGTTAAGTTAGAATTAGGTAATGAACAACCAAGTGCATGGGCAATGAATTCTGTTGTTCGATTATCTCCCAGTGTGGGATTTCTACGCCGTGGCGAGAGGTTGGCACTTCTCCACTTGAAGAAGGCTCAGTGTTGACTTCCTGACATATTGTGAACCCCTTTCAACGTACCCAGTGAAGAAAGGAATTTGTATCATGTGTTACATACATACATATTATCACGTCTGTTATACTCAAAAGTCTAAAACTATTTCGTCATTTACGTTATGAATGGCGAAACAGTTTCACTTTTGAACTAACGTTTCACATGCAACGGAGGTCACGCTTATTGTCATATACTGGGCACGTTACTAAGCTTCGGGCTTAGTACTTTGCCCAAGCCGGGAATCAAATCTCAGACCTAATATAGCAGTCGTTTACAATTTAGACCGCGCCACAGAGTACATCGCCACCAGCCGTGGTTGCTTGTGAAAATCACTTTATTTCATTCTTTCATTCTTTAAAAAGACAACTCCCGCACTAAGATTTGCTCTTGTGTCGCGGGGACTTTTACAAACATACAAACAACGGGCACAAAGTACCTACAACCAGACCCGAATCAATTATTTGTGGATCGCACAAATAATTGTCCCGTGTGTGAATCGAATCCACGACCTCCTGACGCAATGGTAGTGGCGTGGTGACCTAAACCACTGCGCCACAGAGGCAGTTTATTTACAGAAAGACTTTAAAAATCTCAATCAATGTAACACGTATTAAAAGGGTTTAAACACACAAAGCTCTATTCGAGTTCTTATATTATATTATATAACACGCTCAGATAACAAAATGAAGCCGTAAGTTGTGGCAAAGCAACAGTATCTTGCTTTGTGTCTAAATAAATACGTACAGCCGCAATGTTCGTACACATTGTCACGACTCAACGTCGACGAAATGAATTAAAAATGTTATTATTCTACGTTTGTATACGGGCTTGTTGAAACGCTTTTTAATGTGAGCTCTAATTAATTAAAATGTGTATTGTTTTGTTTTAATTAAGGTTTTGTAAAATCTCTGTAGAAGTTGTATTTGTGTGATATGAAGAAATACAGTGCCTCGATTCTCTACAACTATCGACTACCGACAACCGAACTGTCATCGAGAAATTTTGTATGAAAATCTGATCAGCGCCTCTGGCGGGCGTCGTAGGAAACATTTTGGCAGTACATTCTAAATGTCAAAATTTCGATAGCTAGCCGGTTGTCGGTAGTCGATAGTGGTAGAGAATCGAGGTACTGGTTGAAAAAGAAATTGTTTCGTTACATAGCTTATCATCGATAGTTAGAATTACACACAAATCAAACTATGAACTACTTATAGAAAACCTAGCTGTCGAGAACATTTGTATAAAAATCTGTGCCTCGATTCTCTTCTACTATCGACTACCGACAACCGAACTGTCATCGAGAAATTTTGTATGAAAATCTGATCAGCGCCTCTGACGGATGTCGTAGGAAACATTTTGGCAGTACATTCTAAATGTCAAATTTCGATAGCTAGCCGGTTGTCGGTAGTCGATAGTGGTAGAGAATCGAGGTACTGATATTCGATAGTACTTAACGATTGCAAGTAAAGGTTACATGTTCGGGAAATGAAATGTTTTAAAGCAATAAAACGTATATATTATAAATTTACATGTTTATAATACAGATAAAAAAAGAGTCAAAAATGTATGTGGTATTGTTTGAGATAGGCTACAGTGAAAATCTATAAGGGAGGCCTTTGCCCAGCAGTGGGACGATACAGGCTAATAGTATAGTATAGTATAGTATAAAAAGTCCATGACGCATTGCTTTGAGCCTTAACTCAAATCTATACTAATATTATAAAGCTGAAGAGTTTGTTTGTTTGTTTGTTTGAACGCGCTAATCTCAGGAACTACTGGTCCGATTTGAAAAATTCTTTCGGTGTTAGATAGCCCATTTATCGAGGAAGGTTATAGACGATATATATTATCACGCTACGACCAATAGGAGCAGAGTACCATTGAAAAATGTTACAAAAACGGGTAAAATTCTCTCTTATGCGACGCAAGCGAAGTTGCGCGGGTCAGCTAGTATAAACATAACTATCAATATATTTCCAATATCAAACGATTTAAATGTTCAAAAGTCAAACAAACAAGCCCAATTCGTTTCGCATTACCACACATCTAGAATTCGACTTTATCTAAAGGAAACCTACTGTATCGACTAGACAGTGACGTCGTTATGTCAAAGTGGCCTTATCTACAAGCGTCGTGTAAGCCCTTACTTCTATTTAATGACTTGATTTTCTCTCGTAAAAGCCGTATGTAGCACTTAAACGTGCGTACACAACTTGAACATTTGCATACGCGTATTATATTTTAGTAAATGGTCGACGCAGCATCAAAAATTCTACTAATATTATAACTGTCTTATTAATGAGTAAGCTCAGTAGCGTGATTCTCTACATTTTTGCCTGATCAAGGATGCGAATCTAAGACTACTGCTTAATATTTTCATACACTTCTAGAGCACCACTGGGACACACGTATATTAAAGTTTAGTTGAACTTTTAATATTGATAGATTGAGTCCTCACGTGCGATATTAGTTTCGAAATATTCCGATGAGTCACAGTTTATTAAAAATCCACGTTATAACTTGAAATATTAAGGTGAGATGATAAAATGATTGAGAAGAATCCCTTGACGAACACTCAGCTTTATTAAAGCACCGTATATTGATTTTTGTAATGTGATGAGCGAAATTTTATATTTTTATTATTATTTTCAGTCGTATGAGCCCTGTTGAGAAAAGGTCACGTATCAAAGTAAGGGTTATCGTGATAGAAACAAGGTTTTCTAACAGTTTTGAGAATTTATGTTACGTAAAGTACGACACGAATAAAAAGAAGGACTATAGTAACGATTAGAACTAATGGTAATTTTAAAACTAGCATATGCCCGGTTTCTCAATAGCGTTTTTTATGAGTTTAAGCGCTAATAGATAAACTACCGCCTATTTTTTAAATGCTACTCAGAAACCAGATTTATTTTCTTGTCTATAACACTTAGTATTAGAGCTTAGAAAGTAACTGTCTTATTTAAAAAATAATTATTATGAGAAAGTTATAAGTAAACTGAAAATCATGAATCGATAGTGCCAATAAGCAGAAACATTGAATATAGGAACAGAGTACGTACTTCACAAAGTTTGCTGTGGTCAAAAATTTCCCGAGCGGCCTTGCCCGTTTGTGGTCAAAACTGTAACTGAAAAGTAATTCAGAGAATACTGAAAACGTTAAGCCACAAAACAACATTTGAAAAGTTTCGTTTCATTCACAAACCGCTGAACATTTGTGTAATGTAATTCGTGATTTCGCCGACAAACAATTCCGTAGAATTTACGTATGTATGTTTTGTATTAATTGTGTGTCTGTTTGTTTAACCTTTACTTACTACTTTTTGTAAGTGATGAAACATTAAAGATGGCTTTGTATTATATTTCTTTATATTTGCAAGCTTCAGTAATAAGCCTCTAGGCCTGAAATTGTCGTCTATGCGCAAAAAACGCTCCTAACACTTTTTTGCGCCGCTGTCGTTGTCATCTAATTAAATATACTTTAACTTAGCGTACCTACATGTGTCTAGCGATGAAATAGACTAAATTGCAATAATATGCGTCATGGAAAGGCATAAAATAATACGCAGATGCAAAATAATAAAGTTCTCCAATGATTTACCTTGTATGCCTAAAATTTGTTTAATACATTTATTGAGGGCATGCAAAGTCCCCAACCCGCACATGGCCAGCGTGGTGGACTCAAGGCCTAACCCCTCCCTCATCACGGGAGGAGACCCTTGCCCAGCAGTGGGACATTAATGGGTTAAATTTATTTTAATTTATAATGATTTATCTACGCCTCCGATGCAATTCTTTCTATTAACGACTAAGCATCAATACATTTTGCAAAAGAACCGTATTTTGTCCTGCCGAATAACGCTGCTGCTGCTATCAAAACGCAGCAATTGGCACCTGCTAGTGTACGGGTTGTAGCCACTGGTCGCTGCATCTAGCTTCCGAAAGGCAACTAAATCGTACCGTTTGGTGTTTTCAAGTGCGCGGGGGTGCGATGCTAGTCACTGGATCTCGCTTCTGAAAAGTCGATCATCGATGCTAAAAGTAGCTAATTTTCGGTCTTCCGTAGTGATGATCTAGCTTATTAATGTACTAGCTGACCCGCGCAACTTCGCTTGCGTTCAATAAGAGAGAATGGGTAAATTTTTCCCCGTTTTTGTAACATTTTTTACTGCTGCTCTGCTCCTATTGGTCGTAGCGTGATAATATATAGCCTTATAGCCTTTCTCGATAAATGGGCTATTTAACACCGAAATAATTTTTCAAATTGCACCTGTAGTTTCTGAGATTAGCGCGTTCAAACAAACAAATAAACAAACAAACAAACTCTTCAGCTTTATAATATTATAATATTAAGTATAGATTAAGGTTTTACATCAGCATTTTATAAAAATAGAGAGAGATGACAGCTGTCGGTCCCCCATAGAGATGATCTAGCGTATTATATAAAGTATAAAGGTTTTACAAGCGAAGTCGGGAGTTTGTTTGTAGTACATTTTTGACACAAGCTTGCGGGATTAAATTATTATTCGTATCGTTTCTGTTTGTATGATTATCGACTGGTTCATTGTGCCGGGTGAATGGTCACCGAGTGAATTAACTATTATTGGGCGTCGTTGAGCGGAACGATGATTGTGTGATGAAGACAAATATGTTGGGTTTATTTGTTAATTTCTCTTGTTCAATAATATTCTGACGCGAATGTAGGTACATGCAAGTGTATGCAAGGTTTACGAAGTAGTTAGTGTTGTGAAGTAAAATTTTAACCCTTTTCACGTTCCTAGGGAAAATACTTGGCCAGTGGTTTAAGTAGTGGCTTGAATTTGTAATTAATAGGGTATCTGACATTGGTATGATTCTCTCAATTGTAGCCTATAAATATTTTTTCAAATATTCGTCGTTAGTAAATCGAACATCCTCAATGTGATATATGTTTTCGATACAATATTATGTGAATATAATAGTATACTTGTCTTGAAAACAGATGGTAGGGCAAGTGAAACCGCCCATTTTGTTGCAATCCCTTATATATTTAACCCATTACTGTACCACTGCTGGGCAAGGGTTACGATGTTTTCCTTCACCGTTGGAGCACGTGACAATTATTCCTAATACACACATAATTTCGAAAAGTCATTAGTGTGTTGCCTTGGGTTCGAACCTGCGACCACTTGCGTAGGAGGTGTCAACTTATACCACTCGGCTATCACTGCCATCCTTTATAATTATAAATAAAACACACAAACGTGGGGTCCTTTACCTTACCATTTTACGACCACAGCAAAACAAAATTAGTATTTGTATTACTCCGTATTCGGATCAATTAAGCAACTATGATGATTTCATAAAACAAAATTAGTTCGTTTCATTGAAGTCTGACATTGTAACATCTGCGAAATTATTAGAAGAGAAGGTGACATTGTTGGAATTACTTCAAATTATCTAAAGAATGTCAACAACCTTTTTAATGAAAGCCTTGAAGTATAAATTATACGGATTTAAACGGCTGAAGTAAGGGACCTTACACATGATCATGTTTAATGCAGCGATATCCATAGTTGTTGATGGGTACATGACATACGTTAATAGTGCATATAATAGTTTCGATACAAACCGCACCTGTGCGTACCTGCCCGTACACTGTCAAGACAATTTTATTGCATATTTAAAAATTAAACGTAATTTGTAGCTAAATTGACATAACATATTGTACAATACAAAGCATAAACTATGCAATAAATTTCGGATTTATTGATATATTTATTAGCCTCAGTATCAATACAACCTGCAATGCCAATCAACGCAATGCAGATCTTTAACCGTATTTCGGCGTTGCGTTTGCCCATCGTTCTATTGCGTTGTCGGCGCGTTACAAACGTATGTATCGTGTGCGAAGGTCCTAGGGGTTGCAGCCAGCAGTCATTCAATGTAAGTGCGAATATATGTATTAGTAATTTAGGCTGAATTATATTCTCTAAGTCATGAATAAGAAATATAGCTAAAATAAAGTGACGTATAACTGGCTGAGTTCTTTGATTTTTTGTTTAGTTGACGAAAGCTATAAAATGTGCAAGTAAACCAGTAAGTATGTAAAACTGTAGGCCAATCCTCTGGAGTCGGTACTGTCGTAAATTTTGACTTTTGAAAATGTACTGGTAAAATAGTTCCTACGATGCCCGCTAGAGGCGCTAATCAGACTTTCACACAAAATAATTTCTTAGGTTGTAGGAAGTCGATAGTAGCAGAGAACCGCGGTACTGATTTGAAGAATTAATGATTATGCTATGGCTCGGTACTCTTTTTGCAGCGTTCAAAGCCCAGCCATATATATAACCAGTAAATACAAAACTGTTTTGATTTCTACTTCAAGAAGTTTCTAGTCAGTTTCGAAGTCTAGTGCCGAGTTCGGTTCAAAACAACACTGAGGTGCTGACTGTATTTTTTGACAGGCTTGATTTAAAATATAAAACAACACCGGTATATTTTGAATATCACCTGGTATAATAGGTTAACGGTGAAAGAAAAACATATTGAGGAAACCTTACATACCTAAAATTTGTTTCGTACATTTATTGAGGGTATGCAAAGTCCCCAACCCGCACTTGCCCAGCGCGGTGGACTCAAGGCCAAACTCTCATTACGTTCGGAGACCCTTGCCCAGCAGTGGGACATTGATGGGTTAAATTTATTTATTTTTTATTTAATATAGCTCGATATTTGGATACCCCACGAGCTCACTGAAAGAAACCTAATGAACCTTGTACTCATTTGTGATTCTTGAAGCCAAAGAGATTTTATTTCAACTTCATACATACTATAATGCGAAAAGACTTTTTCCCCGACCGGACGACCGAAACAGCATCGGTATATTTTGAATACTACCTGGTAAACTCGGTTTTTATAAATAGAAAATAAAGCGTAAACACCAAACCTTAAGACTGACTTAAGATATATACACATATACAACTCAGAGGTCGAGAGGGTAACAAAATAAGTGAACGAACAAACACACTAAGAGAGTATTAGTGCTGTCGATCTCCTTACGGAAGTGGTTCACGGTAATTGGCGTAATACTTTGTTTAATGGAGATAGGATCGTAAGTGGCTTCGTCTATTTATGTGGGGTCGAGTCTTTCTTTTCGAAGGAATGTAACTTGGAAAATGGATAACATTTTTCAGAGGTTTTGTACATTGTGGGTGATTATACAATTGCAAAAGATTTTAAAGGTACATATGTATATAAAATAGGGTAGCAAGTTAATGAAAATAAACTGATTAACTGAGCACGTTGCATTGGTCCTAATTTCACATTTATACCTATACTTGGGCCATTTCAAACGTGCGAACTAAGTCATGTCATTTTATCGGAGTGTCTCGCTCGCGCTTCCACATTGTCACATTAAAATGTTTATTTTAATAATGACGTAGTTCAGCGTTTGTAACGGCCCGAGTATAAACACAATAACTGTAACTTTGGCAGACTTAACTGCCTATAGGTACTTTACTAAAATTTATTTCAAGATATATAGGTACTTTACTAATATTTTTATTTCATCCAATTTTAAATGCAAAAGATATTTCGTGAACGGTGTCACGCTGAAAATTTACTTAAGAATATTTCATTGATAAAAGTAAAAAAAAAGTAAACCAAGTAGGATGATGCGTACTCACTTTATACTGTTCATACTGCATGCAAAATTACAAAAAAATATAAAAAACCTTAACACTTATTTTGTAGTACACTTTCATCTCCATTAATTTTCGTGCCGTTTATCCAGACAGCCTAGTTAAAACACATTGTGCCACTTTTCTCAAAATTCTGCCTAAATTCCTAGACCGCTTATGTTAATCTAGTGTCTACGTTGTTAACTGTAGTGTTTTTTAGTAAAGTAATGTAGTTTCAGACGTCATTCCTTGGCAGTGAAGAACGTCTGAAGGACTATATGCTTTAGCAAACTTTGTCACTTTCTGTATATTTGACTATCATAAGTGTCGGCATTTGACCAAAATGAATAAATGATTTGATTTGGATTTTTGAACACATTATGAGTTTTTGTCAATTTGTTGTTTGCTTGAGACAGTCATAAAATCAAATTTTGTACAATTACTAATGTTGCTTTTTAGTTTAGAAGGCAGTTTTCTAATATAATATACAAAAATGATATAACATTAAGAGATATTCTTCGCCAAGTATTTGACCTCGCACAAGCTGGATTTAAGATCTAAAAAGTCACTTATTGCCCAACAGAAGGACAGTTATCGGATTGATCTCTTTAACAAAATTAAATATTGTACATTTATTTTTAATCAATATTGTATTTTAATATTGTAACAATTTTTAAAATCTAAACTTTACTCAAAGTCTGTCTTACTTAAATTGGCACCTAAAAACCAAAACTAGTTTGTATTCGAACAACATAATTGGCACTACAGTCCGAGAACACTATTTCTTGTCTGCGCTAATTCAGTTAGTTTTTGCGACGACTTCAAGACGTCCATTGTACTAATTTTCGCACCTAATTTCAGTCAATACTGTCACAGATTACTGTTCTAACAAATTGACTGGCCGCCCTTTGAAACCATTACTAGGGTCGATTATAAGAATGAATTAAATGGACCCACGAGATAAAACCTAGGACTTACCGCTTTGTGCTAAAATGGTGTTCATTTGTCATTTTGTAGATACTTTAAGGCGCTGATGACCGTTTAATTTAGTTTTAGAGAGGTATTTGAGATAAGGATTGTTTTATTTACTGTTTCTTTTGTACTGTATGTATATGCGTATTTGTAGTCTATTATAATCATGATAAGAACTTATATTTTTTCAAGTTTAATATTTTTGGTACATATTGTAACAGATTTTCTTCTTGCTGCTGCTTTTAATGTGTCCTACTTTTATCTGGATCAAGTACAGGACTTCGTTTCTGCGTTTGCTAATTTTTGGGTCCTAATGGCTTTTGTATGCGTGATCGTTACGTTTGTGCTTATTGTAATCGTTTTCAAAGAGAAAAGTAGTACTTAGTTTAGTTTAAATAAACATAGATAATATCACGCCTTTTTCCATAAGGGGTAGGCAGACAACAAAGAACGCCAGTTGTTACGACCCTCACAAACTCCCATTGCCTCCTTCACATGTATACATCATGTCATACAAGACCGCCGGTTACGAGTACTACGCAAAGATTCTATTAAGCTTTCTATAAACAAACAACACAGTAAGATAACCACAAACGTTAGTTAAGTCGTAATAAAATGAATAGTAAACTATTTATAGCGGTAGATAAGGCGACATCTCTTGTTTATCGTGTGCAGGAAGTCTTTAGCGCTGACGGGCGAGGGAGGGGATGGCCGGCGAATTACGTCGTTATGTGACGCTTAGGTTTGTTACATACGATGAACTTGGTTGGAGAACGTGTTGGATAGCAGGTTCGGAGGTTTTAAGGTAATTGAAATTTATAGATATCAAGATCTACTTAATGTTGAACTTGAAAATAACTAGTGCATGTCTTTACAAGTTTATGAGTTGAAATCGTATAAGCTTAACAAAAATAATATTACATTTATAACTATAATATTAAAATTGCGGCTTTACACCAGTCAAAAATTAAGAATAAATTAATGCCAATAGTTTTCCATTGATACCAATTACTAAGAGTAATTATTACCAATATTCTTTTATAAACCCTAGTTCTTTCTTTGTTCTAAAGTTCAAAATAAGGGATAATAAGGGTTTATATCTCGACAAGCTGACCCGCGCAACTTCGCTTGCGTCACATAAGAGAGAATGGATCATAATTTTTCCCGTTTTTGTAACATTTTCTACTGGTACTCTAGCCTATAGCCTTGCTCGGTAAATGGGCTATCTAATAAAGAAAGAATTTTCAAATTGGACCAGTAGTTCCTGAGATTAGCGCGTTCAAAAAAGCAAACTAACAAACAAACAAACTCTTCAGCTTTATAATATTAGTATAGATTTTACAAATTTTACTAAAGCCGAGCACCCGAAACAGCTGTATGTAACTCACCCCTAAGCCGCTAACGTCAAAAGGAAGCACCGATAAGAGAACATTGTTGGCCACTCGATAAGCTTTGTTAACATATACCGCATGTCGTGGCCAAACTAATTGCGACCACCTCGTTAACGGGAACTTCATTAAAACGTAAACTGATAATGGTATACGTTATAATTAAAGCCTGGAAAATGTGGTGTGTTGATGGTGTACAGGAGTTATAGCTGTAGTTTGAGGAGTTCTTATAGAAAGTAGATACCACCGGTTTGTAAATGATCTTTGAGTTAAGCAACCCACGGTGCGGTCGTTCTATAGATGGGTGACCACTAGTGTTCAAGCTAAGCGTGCTTCGGAGAGTGCGTTAAAAGTCGGTCCCGGTTATTGCCAATTAAGATTACAGACGTTAAGTGACGTCAAGTCGTGTAGTTCGGTAGCTCGATTCTCTACTACTATCGAGTATCGACAACCGGCTTGTTATAAAAAAAAAATGTATGAAAATCTGATCAGCACCTCTAGAGGACGTCGTAGAAACTATTTTGGCAGCACATTTGAAATGTCAAACTCTCGATACTCGATGGTTCGCATTGTCGAGAATCGCGCTAAAGAGTCATTCGCTAGTATTTTTATACGCTTCTGGTACTCTCTTTGTTAATGTAAAAATGTAGACATTTTAAGCTTTATGGAAAACTGATTAAATGAGAATTCATTTCGAATAAAATGTACAAAAAGCCTGTCTTTTTTCCAATTTGCGAACTATGAGTGTGACACATTAGAATAACACAACTGGGAAATATAGGTGTTATGTATTTATTATTGAAGCCCAGAAAAATGTAAATAATTGAAATTCTATTCGGGAATAGTGAGAAAATACAGAAAGTTACACAATTTGCAGTTTGAGCCTTGTGAAACGACCAGAGTACGTGTTGAGGCAGTAATTTAATACTTATTTCAAATTGTAAATGTTTGTGTTAAGACATTAGACGTATATTGATGATCCTAAAACTAAATTTTCACGACAGCTGAATTACCATAACGTAGTCTCAAAAACAAAAAAATCCGTACAGTTTAGTAAAAACTAAACGAGAAACAAATATGTTCTTTTATTTGGACGCAACGCAAAAAGCACTGAATGGACTTTGATGGGGTTTTCACAGTTTGAAAGCTTTGTCCGTTTGAGCGTGGCATACTCCGAAGTATATTGTGAAATTGATACGCGTTCGTTATTGCGAAACTCCCGATAGAAGCAACTTTTAACTTTATGGAACAGGTGGAGAGCAGGATTTAAAAAAAGCATACGGATAGTAAATAATATAGGTATCAATTTAAACGAATTGTTGGTTTATACCTATTAGGGTGTTCCGAAAGTAATTTCGTTTTTTTTTTCGTTGAAATGCAAGACAGTTTCGATCTTCGAGGATAAAATTCCAGGCCTTTCAAGTGGTCATTATCTGTTAAATTTATCAAACTGAAAGAAAGCAATCGCACTCGGCAAATACTTTACGCAATCACGTTCCGTTACGCGTAAAGTATTTGCCGAGTGCGATCCGTTTCACTGGTGCTACCCCCAAGGAATACTTGCCATTAACTGCATCTGTGTTGTTCTCGAATTGAGACTGGCTGTAGGAAATATTATGCAGACACGTGGTTTTCGAAGAATGATACTTTATAGTCGTGAAGCAATTTAAAATTGACCCAAGAGATATTTTTTAAGAATTAATTAAGTCACATAACCGAACTTTATGTGTTAAAAACATAATCAAATACAGTGTTACCGAAAATATTATATTTCGTACCATAAAAAAAATTGACATTTTTATCTTAATAGCTTATTGCTTACTAAATTTTAATATACCTACTTAATAGAGATTATTTTAAGCTTTGCGGAAACTCAATACATATTTATTCCAATTTCTTTAGATTTAGCCAACATAGATTTCCGAATCATGGCCCAAAATTCAAAAGAAGTTTAAGCGAAAGCCTTGCAAAAACAAATAATAAATCTAGTACTAGCACGCCACTTAAAAACACCCGCGTCTTAGTGCCGACGTTGCTAACAAACTCCTAACTTTGTGCATGCAAAATGGATTTGCTCTGAAATTATGACCGTGAGTGTGCCGCTTTAGATAATTGTCGCTAAACTTTCGCCTAATGAGCGTTTGCTCGCATGATTTCGTTTACGCTAGTTTGTAGTGCTACGACGACATTTAGCGGAATTTTTAAGTGCTTCTAATTGAAATATGTTGTGGAATTACACTGTACGTTTTCTGTTTACTTTTTTGTTCAACCGCTAGTCTCTAACGCTGGTCTTAATATTTCTTAATACTAATGAAGAACGTTTGTATTTTGTGGTTTATTGAAGACTTTTGTTACTAAAACTTTGATAAAATTCTATTCCTATGGTATACTTTCATCTTTGGTAGATGTTTAAGTCAAATCGCTAGACGATGTATATTCCAATTATTTGTGAATTTTTTCTTAGTTTAGTTTATTAATTCTTAATTTTTTCTTTCTTTTCGAGTTACTATACCTCATAAGAGTATCATACAAAGTAAATAAAACAAAAATATATTATCATAAACTACTGTGTTATTTGCAATTCAAAGTGATTGAACTTTAATGTTTTCATAACATAGATCGAGATTCTAAGGTGCGTTAAATTGTGGGTCCAGTCTATCCTTTCCAAAGATCCTTGACAGTCGTTAACAGTAATCAGAAGCTTGTAAGTCTGACAACCAGTCTTACCGAAGGGTATCGTGTTATAACCCAAGTAACTGGGTAGGGAGGTCAGATAGGCAGTTGTTTCTTTAAAAATACTTGTATTCAACTGGAAGCCAACGCGTAGTTTGGACGAAAGGCTAGGCTAATGAGATCGTGATTATTCAAAACGTATGACTAAATCCTTGAAGTTCCGTCACACTCAAGTACAAATTACTAAGATTAGATAAACTACTCTCTAGTATTTGAGTTCGTTGATTATCCAACAAGGTTTACTCAGGAACCTGCCTTATTCATTAGGCGAGGTTAACTAATGCTTGACGTTGCTTAATTATATAACGAGCACTGTCAAATTATTTCCTGGAGCAATATTTATGGGTTATTTGATGCAGAAATTTTCTTTTTGCCGTTGGTACTTGCTATATCTTTAAAGAATATATGGTGATGGTACATTAGCATTATGTATAGTGTAGTGAGTCTAATAAATAAATGTATCCCAATACTGTCACACTCCTGAGCAAGGATCTCTTCTCTCAATAAGTACCTACTGAGTTATACAGTTCAAAGGTTTAAATAAATGATAAAAAGTAAGTTACTTTTTAATTCTAAATACAAAAATTTAAGAAAAAAACAAGAAATATGTCAGAGTTTTGTTTGTTTCACATGAATAATTATTTTCTTAGTGTGCATTCCATGCAAGTCTTTGTAACTTTTATAAAAATAATATTTTATATTACAGAAATACTGCTTTGTAACGTTTCAACTCTGAACATTTGCAGTGCTTTTAATATATTTTAATCTTGCATTCTACGTGATTCGTCAGCGATTATCTCTGCAATCTCAAAAAATGTTCATCAGATTCGTTTAAGTAAATAGGAATGTAAAAATATTACGTTGTAGTTACTCTTTAAAAGATTTTATGAGGGAGAATAATGACGGCTGTCTGAACTCTTTCATGTTATGAATATTTTGAAAAATCATTTATGTTTCTGAAAAAAAAACTGCGTTTTAAAAAAGTGGTAAGTAATGTTTGGGAATTAACAAGAATATTTCCATCTTGTTATATCGTCAGAAAAGATATCCTTACGGAAGAATTACTCTTCCCCTCACTTGACAATTAAAGTGTAATTAATGTAAGTACAATACATATAATGTGAATATAAGTAATTTATTTTTATTTGTATGCATGCGAGTTCTAAGATATTTTCTTGCAAATTGTCAAAACTATCACCCGCAGGACTCGAGAGTACGGTAGAAGTTTAAACTCCCCACAATAAAGACTGTCTGTCGCCGTGAAATATGATAGAAAATCTCGCCCATCAAAAAGTTCTTAATAGAATAATTTCCCCTGTCTCAAACATTGTGGAGCTCCCTCCTCTGTCAGGGCTCATCCTCAACAAAGGATGTTATAAAGTGTCTCCGCCAACAAACTTGGCCACAATTAATCACATTAAGTGCCCATCGACATCTTTGGGCGAGACATCGTGATTTCCACTCAGAAATTCGGTGAAAAACTGACAGTTTTCAAGCTTGCAGGGCTATTGAAAATAATTTTTATTTTTTACATGCCGATCGATAAAGAGATACTATTTTATATGACGCATTTTTATGATTGATCGTTCTCTCCGAAATTTTGTAAACGCAAACAAAAACATTAATGACCAACAGTCATTTATTTAGTCGTTTTATTTTAAAAACTTTAGTCAGAGCAAAAAAAACCTAGGCTATATTTAAAGTTATCTGCATTTAAACTATACAGCACCATCTATTTCCACGAAATAGAAGCGTATTACTCCGAAACACAAGAGATAAGTTCTCAATAATATTGAACATCAGATCTCGTTCGTCTAGATCGTATCTTTATTGCGAAGAAATTCTATCTTTATCACCGTACAACTTCTAGTATCGCAGTTCTTATTTAATTGCTACTAGTTTGATTTTATCTAGAAAGTTTCAGGTTTCACTTCTAACGAAATTACTTTGTAATAAATATGTCAGAAAATATAGTGATGAAAGGGGTATTTTGTTGTCTTTACCTACCTTTATTTGAATAAGGTGATTTTGTGTAGCTGAGGCATTGTTTACTGTTTTTTTAGAATTCAAGAGAACTTGTTCGTATTGCTTTTGTGACTTGTCATTACGTTGTGGTGTATTAATCTCGAGGTCTCGTGTTCGACATTGGATCACGCTGCGGTGTTAGATTCTCTCAATGTTAGAGTATTACGTTGTATAACACAATACTGTAAACTATACCTACTATCTAACTATAGTTACCCTTAGGCATCGACTTGAAAAATTCTTCACCAAAATTTTTGGCGATCGTGACTACTCAGACACTACTCTTATTTTTGTTCCAAGGTAATAGGTGTTCACCTATAATTCCACTAATGTATCTGTACCTTCAAGTATACATTTGACGCGTATTTCCTTCAGAAAAAAGAGTTTTCCTGAAACCATATCGGCTAAGTATTCGAGAGTGTACCCATTTAGGCTGCTTCGTGTTTACCTAGCAAATGCGCAGAGTGGCTACAATTTACCTTTAGACAGCTTTATTTACGAATGTAATTTTCCAAATTACCTATATAGTAGTGTGCGTGGAAGATATTAGTTGGTATTTCGTGAATATAAGAGATGTTATTGACGTTTTATTGGGTAATAGAAACAACGGTAACAGAATACAATTTTGTTATGTAATTCCCCGTCTAGTGTGGGTTGATAAGGGTTTGTTTACAATACTATTGCTAAGTCAGATGGAAATGATATTTTGTATTGTTTTTGAAGGTTTTTATCACTCTATTTTGAGAGTGAGTATAGTGACGATTTTTCTTCAAAAAGCCTTCTGTGACTACTTTTAGTCGCAGAGACATATACAATGTACATTAGACTTGTTTTTAGATAAAAAAATCGACCACACCTTTTGCAAAGAACTTAAAGAATGTTTGAATGAATGCACAATTTTTTTTCTAATACGTGCTGCGAGGATGCAACCAATAATAATTTCATTTCATTTAATTGAAACATCAGCCAAATTAAATATTTTTAAGATAAATGTGACATCTGGCAAATGTTTTATGCAAAGGACGAAAAACTTACATTTATTTAAGAAAATCGAATATGTTTTATAATACCTAATATGTATTTATAACTATTTATGTATTTTTGTATACTTATTTCCATTTTCATCTTTCTTAACTATTTGTATATCTTGTTCAACTCACTCCTTCACTTCTATTATACACCTACTTCTTCTTATGTCTGTATGGTAGAGAATGCCATTGGCATTATGTCCACCATTATACAACGTTTGTATATAAAGTAAATAAATAAATATGTTTTATTTTACTTTCAGCTGGACTATCTTTGCTTAAAATTAGTGTTATCATGAAACCTGTATTCCATCTTTCATAATATTTCTATAGTAGTATATTATATTTGTATTATAAAGCCGTGTGGCCCAGTTTACTAATAGTTTGTTAAATTATTCGACTAACCTAAATGCATATGTTAAGTACGAGTGGTTCCGTATTATCGTTGAACAACTTGGAATATATACTTTAGTTATATAGAGCCAGCCAATACGGCCTTTGAGCTATTGTTGCTTGTATATTGCTTTAATCTTCTAGAACATACTAGGAAATATTAAATAATCGTGTAGACCCTCTATAGATATGAATAAAATATAATTATCTATAATTTGTTTATCTATATAAATAAAAATGAATCATAGAAATTTATGTGCGCACATAACTTTTCAACAAATAAACTAAATTGTATGTAAACTTTTATAATATGCTAGTTACTGTCGGGACAAGGTTTGTATGGGATCAACGGGATAAAATTATACCCTGACTACTAGTATAAATTGTTATCTATCAAGGAAATGCCTTGAACGTCTCTGTGGTCCAGGCAGTAGTAGTATGTATATAACTGTGGACCACGAGATCTTGGGCTCGATTCCCGGGTAGCGCACAATGTTATTGGTGGTTTCTAATTTGTATTACAATTTTCTCAATAGATAGACTTTGCTCACGTATGCGGTGTTTGGAAATAAGACCACTACTACTGACTGTCGTTAACAGTAGTCAGAAGCTTGAAAGTCTGACAACCAGTCAGATACCGAAGGGTATCGTGTTATAAGCCAGGTAACTGGGTTGTGGAGGCCAGATAGGCTATCGCTCCATATAAAACACTGGTATCCAGCTTCATCCGGTGAGACGGGAAGACGACTCCGACATAGTTTGGAACAAGGCTAAGCTAATATATATATATATATATATATAGAGTGAGTTTCATTGTCCTTAGACTGATATGTGGTTATCATCCTTTCGTTCTAGACTACAAGTAATTTCTAAGAAGACGAACTAATTTAGAATTCTATATACCAGTATGTAACAGTAATAACACGACTTATCTTGTAAGCCTACTGGTATTCAGTGGGCATTCTCATATGCCCTGTGTTCACTAACTAGTCAGTGCCTTTAGGCTTTGTATGTAGTTAGGAAAAATGTAATGTTGAACTTTATATAAAACGAATTTAGAAAGTTGGTCACTGTTTTCTGAGGATTTTGCGTTTTGAAATAGGTCTGTAGTTATATGCACTTAAGTGGAAATTATACAACACAATAGTAATAATATGAATTATGGTAATAGGGAATTCTCCGAATGCCATCACACTAAGAATAAAAATAATTAAGTTCTTTTTCGTGATTTTTATGTTTGCAAATAATTTGTGAAAAATATTTCTCAGCTTCTTTCCGATGTTTTAAGCATTCATTGGAAAAAGTATTGTTCTATAACATACATAATTAAATATACAATCCCGCGTTCCACTTATGGGGAAACGCAGCCAAAGAACGCTACTTGCATCTTTACAAACCTATTTATTCACAGTTTTACATTTAAAAAATCAGGCTTTTGTTTATTTCACCGCCTAAATATGCGTATCAGGGAGGCATGATTACGTTTAGTAGATAAAAAAATCCTACTAATACTGAGACAAAGTTTTGGATATTCCGATGTACATTTGTTACATAATCACAAAAACACTCCTAACTTCTAACGAAATTCGGTGTACTGAGTAACCTAAATTATTATAATATAATACCTTTTACCACGAGGAACTCTTACCACTTTGAAATCACGCGAAACTAGTATGTACCTATGTTTACTACATATGTACATAATATCACGCTTTTTCCCCAAAGAGGTAGGCAGATACAAAGTACGCCACTCGGTACAATGCTTACAAACTTTGCTTGCCTCATTCACATCCTTACGTCTTGTCTTACAGGACCGCCGGTTACAAGTAATTCGAAGCTCGCTTTTTTCAGAACATCGCCCATGTGATATTCTACAATAAATCTTACTAATATTATAAATGCGAAAGTTTGTGAGAATGTATGGATGTCTGTTACGCTTTCACGCAAATACTTTTGAACTGATTACGATGAAATTTTGTATATAGGTAGGTGAAGACCTAGAATAACACATAGGCTACTTTTTATCCCGGAGTACCCGAGGGATCGGGATTTACACGGGAAGGGTTTCCACGCGGACGAAATCGCGGGCGGCCTCTAGTTATACATAAACGAATACAAATTGCAGTTTAATATTTACAGGTATGACCGCGTCCGTAGTTGAATGTTACTAACTAAAGTTTGCTCATTATTAATACATCACACACTGAAATTTAATTATTTTGGTGATAAAGTTGTGTATCGAATAATTAGAAACTTGTTTTAAATAATTGATAGTTTTTGTTAGAAATCAATATCACAGTAATTTATGTTATGTAATTACTTTTTGTTTTTATGAAATTATTATTATTCTACGGATAGTTTTACTTTGCAAAAACGAATTATTACGTATGTATTAAAAATGAGAAATACTTATTTAGCCACAATTATTATTTAGCGACGATTTATAAATATCATTATGAAACTTATTTTAGTTTTTACATATTATTATTTTAACAAAAAAATATAAATATAAAATTACTCGCTATTTAGAAACTATTTTCTATTGATATTCACGGATGAAGACCAAGACGGAGACCCAAGACTACAAGACTATCACGTATCTCAGTTGACAACTATTTGAAAGCCATTATGCTGTACATGGCTTTCTCTCTTAGACAATAGTGATTAAGATGTTACGTTAAATGAGCAATGTACTGGATGGTAACCATCAATTTGACGTAAACTAGCTGTCAACTGAGTAATAAGCCCGCTGGACTTCTGTCCACGTGGTCTTGGATCTACACTTCTGTGTTGCGGCGTGATATGAAGGCATGTGAGGTCAAGGAAGACGACGTCAGGGACAAGGCAAAGTGGAAGAAGAGTATAAGGAAGGCTGACCCCACCACTATATGTGACAAATAGCCAGGAAGAGAGAGAGAGAGAGATTCACGGATGAAGTACATAGTGTTGTTTTTGTTGACACTACTTTCACTAGGCAAAGGGTGCTCCCACAAAGCAGTTATATAACGTTATACAACATTGTGTAACACGATAAAAAAACTATTTTAATAAAAATTTAAAACTAATTTGTTAAAAACAAATATTATAAGTAGTTTCTAACGTTATATAACTGCTGTGTGGGAATACCATAAGACTAAACTAAATGAATTAAAGTATTTATCCTCTAAGTGATAGATGAACATTTATATCAGTATTAGGTTGTAATGTGCATAACATGCAGCCGGCAGTATTTCGTCGGTAGCACACATTTTGTCAGCAGTTGGTTCCACATGAAAGGTTATGTTACTATTCTCGCAGTACTCGATATTCAACGCCTGTTGGATTAGTGTGAGCAATTAACAATAAGTCGTAGTCAACATGTCATGAACAGTACAGCTATGGGCCATGATGAGGAAAAAATATGTAGTCTAGCCTAAATAAATCAATAATGTACATTGTTATTTCTGAGTTAGGGACTCTAAATATAACATATTATTATTATTATGTGCTAAGTATCTTGTAAAACGTGTTGATTGAGTAGAACTATGGAAAATGTGTATATTTAATTTATTAGGTCGGAGAAAAAGTCTTGTCGCATTTTAGTATGTCATTGTATGAACTTGTAATAAAATCTCTTTGGCTTCAAGAATCACAAATGAGTACACGGTTCATTAGGTTTCTTTGAGTGAGCTCGTGAGTTACCCAAATATCGAGCTTTTTTGAGTAGAGAAAAGATTTTATTACAAGTTCATACATACTATAATGCGAAAAGACTTTTTCCCCGACCTAATATAATAGCTACTTCTTATATATCTATGTTCTTTCAATTTAAACGATTCTTACTTGCGACACTGCACGCAGTTCGATTTGATCGAAAGGTCAAGCAAAACAAATTAAATAACATTACTGTAATTCCTGTGTCATATTAGCAAATATTAATTTAAAGCAATGCAAAAGCTCAAAAATTCTGTATGTAAAACATTCATGAGAAACAGCAACTCATCTTTAAAATATCATGACCATGTAAGTATATCGAGTGTTTCTAGAATATTCGCCGTAGTGGCGTTGCGGCGCACGATATGAGCATTCGGCCGTTCCAGGGCAATGGGCCACGTGCTCAATATCACCGGAAAATTCACTTTATAACGCCTATATGTTGCCTTTACGCTTTTTGTTTATATTTTAATTTTTATGCGACGTTTGATCTTTGCTACTGTCTCAGTTTAGAATTTACAGACATTTGTTAGTTGATATGGATTGGGAAATTCATTAATTTCTCGGAGACATAAACTAAATCATGCCTTTTTCTCATAGCAGAGACCGAAATTAAATAATACCACTTGCTAGGATTTCTTCTGATGTTATATCTTTTATTCTTTGTGGTCTGTTTTTATAATATTTAAGGTTAATAATATGACAGGTTTCTGAATAATGAGGCAAATCATACCAACAAAAATAGTAACACTGACACCAATTCCTATAAAATATGTCAGCTAATTCTAATTATATTCATTAACTGCATGCTAATTATAAACACTAATACTAAATATAAGGGATGAAATACGAAACTTTGACTACAGAACTAGTAGACCGCGAAGTACAAAAAGTATCATTTTACCAAAAAACCCCGTTAATTTGAACTTTAAAACTCCCTCAAAACCTTCCGAACTAAACCACTACATAGACGAAATTCAAATACGCTTTCAGTTAGCTACATTTCATCGGATTCGTGAGAGTGAAGTAAAAAAGGGTTTTTCATTAAATATTTTCACGTAGAAAACCTGCCCGTATCATGATAAATGAGTTTGACTCGTAACTACGTTAGTTCATTCAAAATGTATTGAAGCAAAGTGCGGCCGTTACGTGTATTTTAGAGTTTGCGACTAATAGTTTTGTTATAAAGCATTACAATAAAGGAATGGATTATAATAATAATGTACGATGACAATTATATCTTTCCAAATTGCTTATTGTATAAAATAATACGGGAATTATCTAGTGTAATATTTTTTATTTCGTCAGGTAAACTCCGAGGTCGCTTTAAGTCGACCCATCGTCTAGGTCCACGCCGCGCTGGGACTGCGCAAATGGGGTATGTGGTCCGCCGTAGAGCCCACTAAAAACCTGACGAGTGTCCAACCACTTCCGAAAAGACGTGCGCCGGGATAACCGCTATAAGCTAGTACCGCTAGACGCACGCCATGCGCAGCTCGCCCCCTACACGGGGGCCCTTCCTTGCTGATAAAGTTTTGGACAGTTGTGTTTAATTATTGTGTATATTCACTACCCTTAATTTTGGGAGGAGACCGTTACCTAGAAGTGGGCTAGTAAGTAAAATTTATTTCATTTATATTTAGTACATGTTATAAAACCAGGATCTCAGTTTCTGTTTTTCCCTATGATGCGATGGGGGATAAACTACTGATAAGATGTTCATGCTTGTTTCTGTATTTATTAACCAGTGATGCATTGAAAAGGTTTGAGTGTGAAACAGGCTCTTAGTAATAACAATTTTGTTGCATTTATATCATATCGAAACAGCTTATGTTGCAATTTTTGTTTAAATACTTTATAATTTCATAGCCTATTAGCTGTCAGATACTAAAATAAATACGTAATTTATACAAGTATCTTGCTTCCTGTACTACCTACAGTCAAATTATAAAATAACTTTTCGTCCCTAAAACCCTTAAACTAAACCAAAGGTGATCCGGTACAAACAAGGAGGCACCGTGCAACAGATGCGGTTGTGAGCTACGCACACCGCAAATCCATCAGGTCACACCGCATATAGACATCCGCTACCCACCCTAAAGGAACATTTACATAAGACGGGTCGCCGTATCTATGTCATTGTAGTTGAATGTATCGTTCTTTTGGGTATCTATCCATATTAATATTATAAATGCGAAAGTAACTCTGTCTGTCTGTATGTCTCAATCGCGCCTAAACTACTAAACCAATTTGCATGAGATTTGGTATGGAGATATTTTGATACCCGAGAAAGTATATAGGCTATATATCATGATGCTACGATCAAAAGGAGCAGAGTACCAGTAAAAAAAGTTACGAAACTGGGAAAAATATGCGAATTCTCTCTTATGTGACGCAAGCGAAGATGCGCGAGTCAGCTAGTTACTTATAAATACATTTTTAACTTAACTTTCACAGAGTAATAAAAAAACAGAAAAGAAAAGGTAACTTCTTTCCGATAGGGTCGCAGGTATAAGCTAGTATTTTAATAAAAGTACGCTCTCAAGATTATCTGGCCCGCGTATAAATAATATAAATAGCGTATAAAGTTAACGCGTGCGTATCAATTATAACGCTACACTGAGCTTCTCCATTTAGCACCCGCTGCAAATATAACATACAATCTTAAATATGGATGAACGCCAATTAAACGCGAAAACGGATCACTTGTCTTATTTATTCAGAATCGCGTAGTTAATTATAAATTTGATTACTTCTATATTAAACCATTGATACAAGACAGAATTATGTTAATTGACAGATAAAATAATTATTGTAATAAAAAAAATTGTTAGCTAAAATATAATAAGTGAGTTATGCTTCAATTATTACAAAAAAAAACGTACAATACACTAAAACCACAGATCAGCGGGTTAATCACGTATCTCAGTTGACAGCTAGTATACGTCAAATCTATGGTCACTATTCAGTACATTGCTGCTTTGACGTAACGTACTAATCACTATAATCTAAGGGAGAAAACAATGGACAACATAGTGGCTTTCAAATGGCTGTCAACTGAGATACGTGATAGCCCCCCAGGATTTTCATACAAAATTTGTCAATATTCTCAAGTGATAGGACACAGTCGCGCTGGTTTTTTTGACCAGCTATAAGTCTTCTTGCACTATACTGTTACGCAGCGTACAAATCATCCTATGTAAGGTCACCTCACCAGCTCTATTCAAAATTACTTTTAACTTGTGTCAAGTCTGTCAATGCTCGTAGATAAGTCCAAAGCATTAAAGCTCATTGACTTCGTTATCACTATTGTACTCGATTGTACACTATCGTACTGTACATACGGATGAGCACGACGCATTGTTTATCGTGTTCGACCACTGTACAGTCGTGGACAGTCGCTAAGTGCGGTCTTACTGCACTGTCAACGTCAGAGGTGTTTGTAATGTTCAGCCTATTTCCAGTTTAGTTCATTTGCTACTGTTGCATGATTTATTAGGTTACGTGTTACATTTGTGTACAGCAATAGTAAATATTGTACAGTATCTATATATTTTATTTATCCCGAAAATGTTTGGTAATAGCCTGTAAATTATAAAGAAGGGCTAATTTGACTTAAGACGGCAATTAATCCGTTCAATTATAATAATATCTCTTTTTTAACTCAAACTAATCGTCACGCCAACGTTTTCTCGCCTGCCTCAACGTCGTCGTCGTCGTTCAGACATCCATTGTGTGACGATACTTGCCCACCTATCTGGATTCTGGATGCATCTGATCAATAAAAATGTATCGGATTTGTGCAGGCGTGCAATTTATGTATATAAACAGAGCGGCATAAAATAAATCAGAAAATCACCTACCTCATTATTTTCGACTCTTCGTAATCCATGTCATGCCAATATTAACTTATCTAAAGTCTCTCCTTTCATCTTAAACTAATTGGCTATTGCAGTTAAACTTATGATCACATTTTAGCAAAAATATAGATACGCTCAATTAAAGTTTGGATTGAAAACATTTATCTCAAAAGTCTCGATAGCATGAAGTCAGTGAACTCAAAACCACTTCCAAAATTCAAACACGAAACTAAAACATCACAAAGCTATCTAACTAACAGTATTTCTGAATCAAATAAATATCGGCCCCTAGTATAAATATTTTCAACTTTAAACTAAAGTGTTTAACATAGAACAAGTTAAGTTTAATTTTATTTTATGCGCCTCCTGATTAGATTGGCTAACTTCTGAGGGGTTTCCAGTTTGAGAATGGAATCGACTTTCGTAGGTGGGTTCATTGACCTTCAAGTTCGCTTGTTTGAGCTCATATATCAGAAGTTTGAAGCTGAAATATGATGTAGAGAATCAAAATTAAATTGAACAAGATTGTAGCTGGGTAGGTTGTTTAGGTATAATTTATGGTTCAGGTTTATAAATCCGGTGGGAGAAAAGGACTTCATTTATTCAGAACTTTATGTACCTTTACTATAAATAAATAATGCTGTAACGTTCTTCATTCAAGCAGTTGATTTGATTTCTTAATTTATAAATGTCAAATAGATTTCAACATTAATTAAACGTGCCCCGTATTTGGCATTTTGGTTTCACATAGTACATGGGGCTAACAGATTCACAGTAATAAGCAATATTAAATGCGTACATTTCGATGCACTTGTATTTCGGCATAGGGTTTCTAATCTTGTCAAATTATAAAAAAACATTTTTAAGACAACAATTTTAGAAAGTAAAGATGTATGGATCTGAATGAGGCAAGGTAAGTTTGGAAGTATCGTACCAAGTGGCGTTATTTGGTCAATGCCTACCCCAATGGGAAAAGGCGTGATATTATGTATGTATGTTAAAACATTTTCCTTCATTTCCCACGTAGCGCTTTTGTTTGACGTAGAATTAACTCAGTATCCTTTGCGAATAGACTTTGTAACGGTCTCATCTATACTAATATTATAAAGCTGAAGAGTTTGTTTGTTTGATTGAATGCGCTAATCTCAGGAACTACTGGTCCGATTTGAAAAATTCTTTCAGTGTTAGATAGACCATTTATCGATGAAGGCTTTAAAGTATATATCATTACGCTACGACTAATAGGAGCAGAGTACCAGTGAAAACTGTCACAAAAACGGGGAAAATTATGACCCATTCTATTTGTGACGCAAGTGAAGTTGCGCGTGTCAGCTAGTCCTACATAATTGTAGATTAGCAAGCAAGCTAATACCCGGAACCCAATTCAACTAGTTTATTAGTTCACCTACCCTCTATTTATAGTGTGGTCCGTAACGAACAGTGAATTAGGAGTTTTTGTTAGTGTTGATAGAATCTATTTCTAACAGGGACCCAAGTAAACGGACCCACAGTATTGTTGTAGACTAATTACATTGAATTATTTAGTTCGCTACAGTTTAGTTATTCAGAATGGTGCCGTTTGTGACCGCACTTGTATAAATAAGTGTGGCGGTCGCTTAATCTATGTTGTACAATGTACTTATTGTTTTACTAGTTTTTAGGTTTAATTTTCATTACAATAACATATTTTTTACAAATATCCCAAATGTTGTATGATTAAATTCTCGAATTTTCACTAAAACCGGAACATTTTATCTTTTATTTTTCTCATACATTACTAATATACAGTTTATTTGTAGCATCATGCCTTTTATAACCGTAGGTGGAAGTAGAAATGTATAAAATACACCCGCGACTCACCACTTACAAAGTTAGTCCTATGAAATGTCATACACCGGACTCAAATATCGGCCTACTATGGAGAATCATCTTTAAGGTAATCCCTACATCAGTTTAACTGATCCGGGAATGGAACCCAAGTCTTCGTTATCAGCAGTCGTATACACTACCGCTCTACCATAGAGGCATTTTTTATTTTTTTTTAACCCATTACTGTCCTACTGCAGGGCAAGGGTCTCCTCCCAAACGAGGCAGGGGTTAAGGCTTTGAGTACACCACGCTGACCAAGTGCGAGTTGGGGACTTTGCATGCCCTCAATAAATGTATTAAACAAATTTTATGCATGCAAGGTTTCCTAACGATGTTTTCCTTCACCGTTAGAGCAATTGATCAATATTTCTAGTACATACATAACTTCGAAAAGTCATTGGAGTATAGAAGCAGTTGTTAAATATAATTCGTGAATCAAGGTCCTCGTACTATAAGGGCTGAATCATTGTTGTTATTCAAAGTAACCCTCGTCAAAAAATCATTAGTGTAACAAAAATAAAATTTGTCGCCCAACAATTAATTGTAAGCTTAGACTGACAGAATAATTTCATTAACATTGAACGTTGAGAAAATCCATTTTTAAAGGATATTCTACTTTAGAACCTATTCTAATCAAACAAAATAGTTAGATAGAAAAATAGTTTCTTGGAAAATATTATTGACTAGCTGACCCGCACAACTTCGCTTGCGTCACATAAGAGAGAATGGGTCATAATTTTCCCCGTTTTTGTAACATTTTTTACTCGTACTCTGCTCCTATTGGTCGTAGCGTGATGATATATAACCTATAACCTTCCTCGATAAATGCCCAACTAGCACACAAGCGCTATAACAAGCTGCACAATGGCCGGTTAAAGGATTTTTATAACGCCTTAGGCTCCTTAGTAAGAAGTATAGTGGTTCTATAAGCGGCTACAGATCTCTTGTAGCGTCAAATAGGCCCATACTGTCCAGCTTATAGCTCGACATTGGATCTACAGTGGTCGTAAATAGTAATTATAATAGTACGTAGTATAGTAGTTGTACAGGAGCGCTAAAATAAGATAAAGGTGGTATAATCGCGCTACAAGAGCTTTTTCGCAGCTTCGTGGCGCCTACCAGCTGTTGTACAGAGGTGGTTAGCGCCACGAGCGTTCGAAAAAGCTCTTGCAGCGCGATTATACCACCTTTACCTTATTTTAGCGCTACTGTGTAACGGTTATAAATGCTAACGCTCTAAATTAGTAATATGGTCGGTTTATTATGGTGTAAACTAAATATATTGTATTAAAATGAATCATCAGTGACAAATGAGGAGACATTTTATTTTTACGGATTGGATTATGAAAATAACAAGTAGTCTATCGCTTTTATTTCTTTGTGTACGTGATATGAAAGTGCGAGTGCCAGTTTGCTGTCAATATATATGTATATTATCGTCAATATTTTCATGCGCCCTCAAAATATTCAGTTTTAAATGCAAAAATTATATAGATATGTGGATTTGGAAATTGTATTTTGAACATAAATAAGACTTTGAGGGTTACAGATAGTTTAAATAGGGTTATAGGTAATAAAAAATGATTTTAATTATGTTAACGTTACCAGGCTATAGATTTATATGATCTTCAAAAGATCGTAATAACCTCAAAAAATATGTTTACCAAAATCTGTAATGGCGTCTCGATCAAGCACCTCTCAGAGTTGGTTACATCTGCTATAGCGGCTTAAGCTGTACAAAGGCTCTAGTGTTTGCTGTTGTAGACCTCAAGGTTCTGCAGTTGTGGCATAAGAGTGCTTCAATATAATTGTTTTGGTCGCACACCAGCATTTTACTCGTACTTTTAGGGGTCAGTAGGTTATTTTATTTATTTTATTTATTTTATTTATTTTATTTATTTTATTTATTTTATTTATTTTATTTATTTTATTTATTTTATTTATTTTATTTATTTTATTTATTTTATTTATTTTATTTATTTTATTTATTTTATTTATTTTATTTATTTTATTTATTTTATTTATTTTATTTATTTTATTTATTTTATTTATTTTATTTATTTTATTTATTTTATTTATTTTATTTATTTTATTTATTTTATTTATATTATTTATTTTATTTATTTTATTTATTTTATTTATTTTATTTATTTTATTTATTTTATTTATTTTATTTATTTTATTTATTTTATTTATTTTATTTATTTTATTTATTTTATTTATTTTATTTATTTTATTTATTTTATTTATTTTATTTATTTTATTTATTTTATTTATTTTATTTATTTTATTTATTTTATTTATTTTATTTATTTTATTTATTTTATTTATTTTATTTATTTTATTTATTTTATTTATTTTATTTATTTTATTTATTTTATTTATTTTATTTATTTTATTTATTTTATTTATTTTATTTATTTTATTTATTTTATTTATTTTATTTATTTTATTTATTTTATTTATTTTATTTATTTTATTTATTTTATTTATTTTATTTATTTTATCTATTTTATCTATTTTATCTATTTTATTTATTCTTTAAAAACAGTTGACAGACTGAACCACCACTGCACCTATGTAAATATATTATGATAATAATTTTAAGCTTTAGTATAAAGGTATATTACTCGGTTATAGCGCTTTAGGTGCTTAACATAATTCTGTAATCCCCATGGCAGTAAAAATGTTTCGAATGATACCTTATACATCTATTTGCCGTACAGAAGCCATATAAATATCTGATATAACGCTCAAGGTGCTATTAAAGACCTACGCAACTCTTTTATAGATGAGTAATACACTAGCCCTAAAAAAATCTGTTATAGAACCTAAGGCATTACAAAAAGCTTATTTACGCTCTTGAGCGCTATAAGCGCAACGCATAACTCCGTTTAAACTCCTTTATCTCCTAAAGTCCCCTTATACAGTTAACGGTGTTATAGAAGACTCCATTAACTCAGTTATACTTCCCTAGGCTGTCTAGCGATGCAATTACATGCTCATATATCACTATAAGTCATTAGTTTCCTACTAAACGGCTACTGTCCCGCCTAGCTGTTAAAGGGTTTTTTAAATAGCTAGTATACAACTTATAGAGAATTGTACAGCATTTGAACGACTCTTATGCAACTATCAGGCTGTATAACGACTGTATAAGCAGCTTGTGTGCTAGTTGGGTGGGCTATCTAACACTGAAAGAATTTTTCAAATCGGATCAGTAGTTCTTGAGATTAGCGCGTTCAAACAAACAAAAACCTCTTCAGCTTTATAATATTAGTACAAATATTTCGGAGCAGATTTTTTTTTGCCAGAGCAATCTGACAGTATTAAAATATATTATTATGTAGGTATGTTAGTGTAATAGTGTTATTTTTATTACCATAATTTAGTTTGCAATATAACATAGGTACAATATACATTATCATTTCGAAAAGTTAACGTTGCATGTATATTATAACAATTATAAAATTAAATGACTCTGGTCCGAATGTCAGACAGTAGCCTACGACCGCGGCTAGTGTAAACTGAGCCGAAACTTCAGGCAATTAAAGGTAAAATGCGTGTTCACGTTCAATCTTTGTGTTTTATTATAACTACAATATACATAACATGCTATAGTTACGCAAAGCAGATGAGAACAATTGATTTTATTTTTTCGCGGACACAACCAATTACTTTTAAATACAGCTAAGCCTAAAATCTAAAGTTTAAACCCATAGTTCTCAGAATACCTATCGAAAATATTAGCAAACTGAACAAAAACACTTCGTCTCTTATTCTAATTAATGAGAACGAACAAAAGAGTGAATGCGAGTCGCGTATTCTGATAATTATAGTGCAGTGTTCGGCCTCTCTAATTAATTCTGATATTTAAGCTGACAAACTTCAATGCCTAGTTATTTGCTACCCTTTGTTTTATTTCAAAGAGAAATGCACAGGTAAATGACGAATATTTTGTTTCAAAATAAGTCTTTCGCGCTGTTCTTTTGAGCCTTTTAAAAGTCTTCTTTTTCATTGCTTTTGTCTGAAGTAAGTGTTCGTTGTTGTTATTTTAGCGAATTGTGTAGTTCTTCTCATTATTTGTATTGCTTTTTCACGAATATTTCGTGTATTTTTTTTTTGTTTTCTGTAAGATTTCAGTTTTCTTTATTTCTTTTTTGGAATTTAAATGAAAATTTAAACTAAAGCATGAAGTAGAAAATATGTTTTTATACACAATGGAGATTTATGCCTTCGCCTTTTATGAAATGAAACCTTATTAATCGGTAACTAATAAAATAAAATAAATTTAACCCATTACTGTCCCACTGCTGGGCAAGGGTCTCCTCTCGTAATAAGGGAGGGTTTAGGCCTTGAGTCCACTACGCTGGCCAAGTGCTGGTTGGGGACTTAGTGCGGGTTGGGGAATCGGTAAATATTATAAAAAAAAAACACCTTTAATTTCATATTATGGACCCGAAACAGTTAACGTCGTATCATATAACATTTTGTATTCGTCCCAAAAACTAGAAATGAGTAAAAAAGAATTGTTCTCGAAATCAAAGATTGTCCCAATCAATAAAATTTCAAATGAAATATTCGGTTAGTCCAAAACTCACTTTTATATGACGTGTTCTTAGCAAGTAATCTTTCGAGAAATTCTTCAAGGATTCTTCATAAAGTAAAATACATACTGTTGCGTAGGCGTCAAGTTAATCATTAAAATTACATGGCTCGGTTACAACGCGCTCTTTGCTTCATGAAAATGTTAGGGTGTAAACACGACGTGTTTTTGCGACTATTTTCCTTCTAAGGTGTTCTAAAAGGGGTGGAGAGTGCCGCCTTAGGAATTGTTTTTAAATGTCGTTGACCCCAAAAACGGTAAGATTGAGATTTACAGACCTGCTAGCAACTTTCTTGATCATATCTTACTTCACAGAATAGGTATTATCCACAAAAAAAATTGCACTTTACTCAGAGTTAAAACATTACAAAACATCAAAAGATTGGTATCAATACATTATACCGTTACACTTTACATATCAGTGTTTCCAAAAATATCCCTAAATTTCGTTGAAACAAAAGCCTACAAAATACACTCATCAATCTCCTCACCCAATCCCTTTTACTAGGCCTACAACAAATTTTCGGAACCGCCAAAAAATGTCTTACATATTACTATAATAATTCAAGAACACACCAAAGGGCCATCGCATGGCAATTTTAACACATAACGAGGCATAAAATTGGAATTGCTTTAAGAACTAAATGGTACTGAAAGTGCTTCAATGTTTAACGGATTTATGAAAGGTTCTTAAATAAAGGGTGGAAAGGATTTTTATTGTTCTGTGAAAAATTGCAGCCAGATTATGAGTTATGGGGAGCTTTATTTAAATTTAGTGACTTAGTGTTACTGGTTGGTTTACATGTTTGACTTATACTTATAAAATGACTCAGTAGATGATACTTAAGAGGTTATGATCACGAAACCTGAAAAAGCGTTTGCTGAAATGGTATATTACCTGAGACAAAACTCAAAAAGGTTTATTTTTGCATTGGTTAGGTTCTCATGATTATTTAATTTGTCAATGACTAGCAGCTGTGGATAACACGTCGGTAGTGATTGAAAATCGCGCTCTCGTAGCGCGATTCTATGCAGTCGGTACTATTTGTATCTTTGTCATAATATGTTTATTTTTCTTAATGATAATATTTTTTTTAGATGATATTTTTTTTAGATGATATTTTTTTCTAGCTGGTTGTCGTTAGCCGACAGCGGTAGATCATCGCAATAAAGAACTGAATTTAAGTAGGTGTATTTAGACTATGCTTTCATCCGTTAAATTTCGTTCCGGCAAATTTTATTGATAGCTGTCAAATTGAAGGTATGGAGGTGATTCACAACACCCACTTTCACTTATACCTTTAAAGGTTAACTGACAATAAAGGGAATTCATATTGTCGAGTCAGTTTCGAGTAAGTAGTGACTATTTTATAAAACAGTAGCGCGATTCTGTGCAGTAGGGACTGTCAAGTATAGAACGTTAGACATTTAGAATGTACTGCCAAAATAGTTCCTACGACGCCCGTCAGAGGCGCTGATCAGATTTTCACACTAAATTTCTCGATGACAAGTTGGTTGTCGGTAGTCGATAGTAGTAAAGAATCGAGCTACAGGAAATGTGTTGCTGACTCGCTGATGTCAACTTTGCATACTTTGAGACACTGTTTTCGAATTTCCAATGAGAAGTTTCTCTGCACGAAATAATTTTAAAATAAAATAAACCCATTTCTAATCGTCTTTTAGACACTGTTTTGGGAGAAATGTAGGTATATTGCATTAAATAAAGAAAACTTAGCCTAAAAAACATTATTAATTAACCTTTTGTATACATTTTCTAAGAGTTGCGAACCTCAAGTGGCAGTGGGCAGGGCACATAGCTCGCAGAACCGACGGCCGTTGGGGCAGAAAGGTTCTGGAGTGGCGACCACGAACCGGGAAACGTAGTGTTGGCAGGCCCCCCACAAGATGGACCGACGACCTGGTAAGGGTTGCCGGAGTCCGATGGATGAGGGCGGCCCAGGACCGGTCCTATTGGCGCTCGATGGGGGAGGCCTTTGTCCAGCAGTGGACGATTCCCGGCTGAGATGATGATGATGATGATACATTTTCAGTTTGAAAGAATGCACAGAAGCAGAGTAATTTAACTTTTCAAAAAACTACTAAGTTGATTAAGTGGAATTTTGCTCAGGAATTGTTAAAAATCGAAATGAACAAACAAGATATTTTAAAAAACAAATGCCTACACGACGAAATAATCATTTGAAACTAGTCTAAAATATTCGAGTCAATGACCTTAAAACAAAGAACTAAATATATTGCAACAAATCCGATTCCATCGGATCAGACATTTCAGAACAAATCCTAGCCGTACATTTTTGTTGGAACCATTGTGTATTGTGATTTCAGTGTCGCATAATTCACCTGTCGTATATAAAAGCGTCCGCTATAACTCTTTACCGGAACGAAAGCCCTTCGCGGCTGAGACTATCCATTTGTCATAGTGCCTTTCGCGAAAACTTTTTGAGATACCAAGTGAATTCTTTTTTTAACGGTTAGGTTATGGTGACCTGAATATGTGTTGTGATTACAGTTATGTATCATTGATTTACGATGATTGTATGGTAATGATAGTAATTAAATTTATTTATATTTAGGACGTGCAGTCTAGAACATTAGTTTTATCAGTATTACTATATATTATGAGTTAAGAACTATGCTATTTCTGGAAGCAGACCCTCGGTCATTGAGACAGCGATAAGATCAGTTTATTTAAACACTATGGAATTAAAACAGTGTGTTTTATAGTATTTTTTTCTCTGATATTATTTTTGTCATCATTTGCGTGTACGTTTAAAAACTTCAATTTAAGTTACGTAATATAACTACAAGTACTGTTATATATAATTTTGTCTAAAATTGTACTTATATTATGTATGTATTATATCATTAATCCTCTCACAAGCTGTCTTTTCGATAGAACGGTTTCTTTGAACTTTGATATTTTCTAATTAACGTATATTTAGTAAGGAAAATTTTGAAAGGTCAAAAGCCTGCTTCTCATACTACAATATTCGACTGATTACATACTGGTGAAGTTATTTGCGGTCGTTCCTAAAATTGAGTTCATATTTATGTTTCAATAATCTGTTGAATACGTTGAAATTATCGATATGTTATTTATACTTATAATAAATCTGTAGAGAGGTCAATTCTGTACATTGAATATATTAAAAAAAAAACCAATGGGGGATGTTTAGTAACGGATACTGATACCGAATCTGCAATTTATAATTTTCTTTTCTGTCTGTCTGTCTGTCTGTCCTCCGTCTGTATGTGTCGCTATCACGTAAAAACTACCGGATAGAATGCACTGAAATTTGGTATATGCATAGAATAAGTAGTGGAGCAATTTCTAGGATACTTTTTATAGCATAAAATCTGAAAGATTTTTAGAAAATTGAAAAAAATACGTAGAAATCGTTTGAACCTGCGTTTCCCTAAAGAGACCATAGATGGCGTTGCAGTCTATTTTACAACATTCGCATATAGTTAAACGCGGCGCCTGCCGTATCGATACCTGTTGTTCGCGCCAACCAATAGATGGCGTTATAAACCGCAACAAAGCATGTTTTTTCTAATTAATTAATTTTGATGGCTTTATTGTAAAAAAAATACCTTTGAAACATGCTATACATTTATAAGATTTTTAAACATAAATGTTGTATAATATATTACACAAAAATGTTGGTTAAACGTGGGTCCGGTGCGATCGGGATATCCTAGATGGCAAACCGAGTAATTTCGTTTGTTGTCGTTGTTCGCCACAACTGGCGATGGCGCCATGACAGATGGCGTTGTTGTTCGAATCACATAACCAAATTAATTGGTTGCATAAAGGAAATAAATTGGATAGCTATGAAACAGACTATGTGGTAAGTTTTAAAAAATAAACAACGGATGATATAAGTATAAAAAATAATTACGGGTTACGCGGTTTCGGACGTATCATCGCAAGTATACATTATTACGCGTCTGAAGAGCTCCGGCGCAGATAGGACCTATAATAATATTCTGAATCCAGACGGGTAAGCAATGGTCAGTCTATAATAAGGTATTATATTTTACACTGTAAACTGCTACGGATACAGACGAGAGCGGAAAAGAAGGTAACCACAGGAAATCAGGCCTGCCTGAGCCTGTGTCACATTGTGTGCCCTTCGGGTCCCTTTCGTAAATAACCATTAGATGACAAAAGAGTTGTTAGCATTTTTATGTGTAGGTGTATCGAGTGCTTCGCAATTCGCGTGCTCAAATGAATAAGCAACAGTACGAAATTCACGCGAGCGGAGCCGCACGGGTCAGCTAGTTATTAATACGTGGAGATCTGAGGTCAATTCACGGGTTGGAATATGTATAATCTACATAGATTTTCAACTAGAACTTGCATCTTCATCAAGTTAAAGGCAACAACCTACTGCGTTTATTATTAAGTATACGAAAACGGAAACTAATACAAATTTCATATTACTCAATATTGAAATTAACAACATTTATGTCCTCATAATCGAAATGGATGAAAATATATTGACAATTTCCCAACGCAATTTCCACATTCACATTCCAATAAACTGAATTAACCCTTCAACTGTCCAATATCAATCAACTACTTAACATGCGGTTCCTGAATCTTTATTTCTTCCATAAAACGTCATGGTTTTCTCTCCATTTATCATCGCCTACGTCACTCAGGCTGTGTCACAGTCAGAATTAAGGGGGGACGTGACCGCGTACGAGGTCTCTAGAGATAATGACGTCATTAAGGGAATGAGCGAAATAAGTAATGGACGTTTTTGTCCGAGATATTCATACGGTAGTGATTTTTTTCGGTGCGGCTTTTGTGGGGTTAATAAGATTGGGTTTGATGACATTGAAGGTTATCGTTTATTTGGGTCGGCTAGTTAGAAGGCTAATGAAATTTTACCCTATTCATTTGGGTTTTGTAGTTGTTATACTAACTATTGTACACTCGTAGTGTTGAAATCCTTTGAACTATTAAAGAATTAGAGGCGTTAGTATGATAAACGAAAATGAATATTCGTTGAAATTTCGTTTGTTTCTTGTCACGATTCTATCTATTATAAAATGTCACTCGAACTATGGTCCAAGAATATAGGGCATACTTATACGATACTGCCTACTTCGTGTCAAAATCGAATAGAGAAAAGTCTTAAACGAACACTATACATTTTTTACTCAATTTCATTTTAGGGATTTCATTCTCTAAGGGAAGCTTCATAGGACAATGGATGTAGGACAATGGATAAACAGCTAGGCTCATTAAATTTAGTACATCAAAACATACAAGGTTTATCCAGCAAGGAATTAGAAGTAGAATTGTTCTTACAAAAACATAATGTAGGTATTTTCTGTGTGACTGAGCATTGGCTACACACGGAACAAATCGCAATAAACAATGAGTTTTATACAATTATTAGTGCGTATATTAGGAACAAAGCTAGACATGGTGGTTCACTGATTATGGTAGCTAACACTATTAAATGTAAAGAACGTAGGGACATAGTTAATTTGTCAATAGAACGCACTGCTGAGGTTTCCTGTGTCGAGCTAGAGCGACACATAGTAGTTTGTATATATAGACCACCAAATAGTGAGTTTACTTTATTTGAGTCGATAATGGAGGATATATTAAAACGTTTAAGTATAAGCAACAAGTATGTAGTAGTGTGTGGTGATTTTAATGTAAATTTACTTGAGCAATCATCGACTAGTACGAGACTTAAGTCATTATTTAAATCATTTAATTTAGTTTATTTATTTAATGAGCCCACTAGAATCACTGCACATTCTGCTACATGCTTGGACAATATATTCTGCAATTGCGAATGCTTAGGTAGGGAAATCTTAAGTGAACTATCATCGGACCATTGTGGACAGAAGGCTATATTTCCTGTTAGGATAGATAATAGGTTAAAGAAAATTACTTGTAGGCCTATTACTAGGGATCGTTTAGTATTATTTAATAGTGAGATAGCTAGTGCTATGACGAAGTTAGACGACACCGTAGAACACCCGGATAACCTTTACACATCGTTATTCAACATTATTGAATCCAAGTTCAAAACTATCTTCAAAGAGAAAACCATACTAGATAACAATAGGAAACTCAAATTTTGCGATTGGGCGACAGCAGGTATTTATAAAAGTAGAGCTAGGTTGTATGAGCTTTATTCCATGAAACAGTTCAATTTTAATCCTAAATTTCTTGAATACGTTAGGAACTATTCAAAAATTTTTAAGAGAATTTGTGTTGCTGCTAAATCCTTACACTTAAGCAACAAAATTAAAAGCTCAGACAATACGATCAAAACCACATGGAATATCATTAACAACGAAACAGGTCGTGCTATCCAGCGCGAAAATAATTTTGAACTGAAAGTAAATGACACGATTATCACCAACAACTTAGAGGTTGCTCAGGCGTTCAATACTTTCTTCGCTGATATTCCCACAGCTACAACTAGCTCCTTGAATTCCTGTCCTGCCAAGGCAGAATGTTTACTTCGAAATAGTGTAGAAGAGTGTGGTAGTGTTTTTTTCTTCAAACATATCAACTCTAATGATGTAGTTAAGGCTTTTAGGTCGCTCAACTCCAAGAAAACACCTGACCTCTGGGGCATCTCTGTTAAATTAGTAGAAAGTATCATCCTGGAAATAGCCCCCCATTTGGCTTTAATATTTAATAGGTGCGTAGATGCTGGTGTGTTTCCGGACTTAATGAAACACAGTAAAGTAGTACCACTCTTTAAGAAGGGATCTAAGAGTGAGCCCAGCAATTTCAGGCCCATTTCCATCTTGCCTGCGGTTAGCAAAATCTTCGAAAAGGTCATCTTAGAGCAGCTCGAAAGTCACTTTAACTCGAATCAGCTATTTCATGGTAAACAGTATGGTTTCACAAAGGGTAGGTCAACAATCGATGCAGGTATTTCGCTCGTCAAGCATATCTATGATGCTTGGGAGACATCCCAGGACGCCATTGGGGTGTTCTGCGATCTCTCCAAAGCATTTGACTGTGTCCAACATAATACGCTCCTTAGGAAACTAAACCACTATGGAATTAGGGATACAGCGCTCGATTTACTTGCGTCATATTTGAGTAATAGGATTCAACGAGTAGATATCAATGGTGTAAGGTCTTCAGGTTCAGCTGTTTCTCTCGGCGTGCCTCAGGGTTCGATACTCGGTCCGTTTCTTTTTCTCGTATATATAAACGATCTCCCCTTTCAGGTGCAGGACTTATGTGATATTATATTATTTGCAGATGACACTTCACTCATTTTTAAAGTAGATCGTTCGAAGTCTTGTTTTATTGATATCAATAGTATTCTTGAACAGGTCCACAACTGGTTCACTTGTAATAATCTGTTATTAAATTCTAACAAAACTAAGTGCATTAGGTTCACTATGCCCAACGCGAGGAATTTAGGTACTAACATAGTCGTAAATGGGCAAACTATCGATTTGGTAGATTCGGCAACTTTTTTAGGTATCAGTCTGGATAGCAAGCTCCAATGGGGCACTCAAATAGCGCATCTCTCGGGGAGACTCAGCTCCGCCGCGTACGCAATCAGAAAAGTAAGACAGTTTGCTGGTGTGGATGCGGCAAGACTGGTTTACTTTAGTTATTTTCACAGCGTCATGTCTTACGGTATATTACTGTGGGGTAAGGCTGCTGATATAGATGTTATTTTTGTCCTTCAAAAAAGAGCTATTCGCGCAATATATAGTTTAGGAGCGCGAGACTCCTTGAGAGAGCTTTTTGGGCAGATAGGGATACTGACGGTGTCATCACAGTATGTGCTTGCAAACTTGTTGTATATAAAACAAAATTTAGGGACTTTCGCAACAAATAGCGATAGACACAATTATAACACTAGAAACAGACACAAATTGGTAGGTCCCCATCATCGTTTACACAAGGTGCACAATTCGTTTGTAGGTCTCGGTATTCGTTTCTTCAACAAGCTTCCCAAGCACATCATGGATTTACCCCTGCCAAAATTCAAAGTTGCTGTTAAGGAACATCTCGTTAGGAAAGCTTATTACAGAATTGATGAGTATCTAAACGACAATAGCTCTTGGGATTAGTCGCTCGCTTGATTAGGATTCTATGAAATTAGGGAACTTTGCTATAAATTGTATAAACTCAGTAGCAGTAGGTCTAAATATTGTAAAATATGGGCAATTAATGATGCAATTAGGTGATGTTACGTACAATTTGATGTTAATCATAAAACTGTATCTTCTTTTTTTTTTTTCTTTTATATTGTTCACAACCAATGTGCTCACTTGCTGCCCATATTCTTATTATCACATGCTAGTAGGTGCTCCCAACATACGGTACGATCAGAGACTAATAAATAACCTAGCTATATTCATTTTCCTTATTTGACGTTTAGTCTATATCGCTGATTGTTGGCAGCTCCTCGCATGATCAATTATTGTATCAACCACATTGTAAAACTTTTGGCGATTGAAAAGAGTGGCCGTGAGTTTCTTGCTAGCTCTTCTCATAAGGCTCCACCCCCTTTCCGAGCTAGTGGTAGATTCAGTAATTGTAACGACTATCATAAGTGTCAATATTTGACCTAAATGAATAAATGATTTGATTTTGATTTGATTTTCATATTTGACGGAAGATGCGTCGGGCAAAACTTAATTGGTATTGGCTTCGCACCAACGCGGACGCATCATCGGTTGAGTGTGAACGGTCGAGTGTTTTTTTATGCATTTGTCTGTTCTGGCGTTGCGCGACCGATAATACGCGACGTATGTTCTGTCAGCTATGAACCTTCCCTTAGGCATGTTTTCATATAGGTACACACTCATAAGGTGTGAAATAGCTATGAATATATCTCATTCAAACATTATTACAAAGGTCACAAAAAGGTATTTTTAAAATGCCTATCCAGTTAGGATATCGAAATTAGGAATGTGACAGTGTTGTATGAAAATATAGTCAGTACTTTTCCATGCTGTTTTATAAACTTTCATCTTTATATTATAAATGTGTGAGTCTAACGTTTCGTGAAATAACTGCACACCATTCGTTGAACGATAGGTAGTTCGTAGTTGCATATTAAAGATTTATGAAAATCGTTCCGAGGTATTGTGTTTTTTGTTAGAATATAAATCAAAGCGGGTTTGGATAGAGTTTTTTATATACACGGATTATAAACAGACAATGTCTGAGGTTATTTTACTTTTTCTAATATACCTCCGTTTTTCTGCGTGTAGTAAAAAAGTGAAGAGAAAATTATACATAGTATTACATAGGATAAATGAAGATTACTACATAAATAAAACTTAAATAATGGTTGGTTTTCAATAGTTTGTCGTCATTGTAGAAAAATCCTAATATTGTGGAGTATAAAATACTATATCCAAAAATGTTTTGTCTCATTTTGTCGCAACTGACATAAATTTGCCTCTACTTCTTAGTTTAGTTACTATTTTTCACTTAGTACCGTGTATAGTAAACTGGAATGACAAAAAAATATGTGAATAAACGTCTTACACGTAATAAAACGTCGAATAACATTTATAATTCGACTTGTCAAACAGTATTTCGTTAAAACAAAGACTCATCAGTCACAGTAAAACATAATACTAAGTTTAAAGAGTTAACTAGAATACAGGTGTAACAGAATCATTACCCTAGTTCTAGTCTAAGTTGCTTTAATATCTATAACTTTGGTTATAAACCTCGGCTCACACTTGAGTTAGCGGTGTGAGTACGGAGCTTTTAATACTGAGTTCACATAGAAACAGTATCTAAAGATTGTTTAGATAATTTTTCAAAATTCTTACTGCAGCACGCGTCATGCTTTATTGAAAAAAAAAACTTGGGTTAAGTCCACTTCATAAGCTGCATGTTGGTAACTTTATCAACATTCAGTCAGTTGAGTTTTCGCTACATAGAGACAAACCTACGATCGAACTGCAAATTCGATTTTTAGTGGTCCTACACCACGTTCCATACTACGGCAAGGAATCAAATATTTGTGTGATATACAAATGCACTAAACTTCGAAAATAAACTCTTGCAGTCGCTAACTTGACTTTCTAAAGTTGTGTGTATTAGAAACAATATCACTTGCTCTTACGGGGAAGGAAAACATCGTGATGAAATATTGCATGCCTAAAAATTGTTTAACGCATTTCTTGAGCCAATACCTTCTTCGTTCGGGAGGAGACTCTTGCCCAGCAGTGGGACGATAATGTGTTCAAAAATACCCGTATTCGTATGAAAAATATTGATAGAGCATATTATTCGCTCATGTATGAGCGGACCCTAACTAGTATAATTTAGTACACAGGTCTTAGTTCGACCTTCAGCATCGCTTAGACAATGTCGAAGGCAAGTTTTGCGATGAACTACTATTTATCACAAAAGGTCCTATAGTTTCAGCCAATGTATGCCAGTAAAGATAAATCATTCGCTGGTTTTGGCGTAAAGAAAAATGTTGGAAAAGATTTGGTAATATTTTTTATTAGTGGCGATTTTAAAAATGGTATTAAAGTTTATGTACAAGTTTTATTGATAAGCAAAGGTGATGATTCCGCATCTATTAATAAGTATTATAACTTTACAAAACCCTTTTCTTTCACACAGATCTAAACTAAGACTACCTCCATGGTGCAGTAGTTTAGGTCGCCACGTCGTTACCATCGCGTTGGGAGGTCGTGGGTTCGATTTCCATACGAAACAATTATTTGTGTGATGCACAAATTATTGTTTCGTTTCTGGTTGTACTTTGTGTCCGTTCTTTGTCTGTCTGTAAAAGTCCTCACGACACAACAGCAATTTTAGTGCAGGAGTTGTCTTAAAAAAATAAAAAAGACTTATAACTTAAACATAGAGCAGATCACAATCGATTACTAGTATTTTGTTTCATAACCCCAAACTATGACAGTCAAAATTATTCCATACACAAGAGACCTAAGACCTTGACCAACTAACATGCACACAAATATCTTCAAGACATGAATAAGGAAAACTCCCAGGCATGAAGGGAATAAGTCCCTGGAATGTGATAAATCATCGTTGAAAAAGGCCCAGGGACATTCTGTCTCAAACAGGTAATGCTTATCAAGATAATACTATGGATAATGGTGCACTCTATGGCAAGCTGTGCAAAAGTTGCTAAAACTAAACATGATAATATTGGACGAATTTCTTCAATATAATGGGCAGCAGCTCGATTCTCTACTACTATCGACTACCGACAAACGACCTGTCATCGAGAAATTTTGTATGAAAATCTGATCAGCGCCTCTGACGGGTGTCGTAGGAAATGTTTTGACAGTAGATTATAATGTCAAAATTTCGATAGCTAGCCGGTTGTCGGTAGTCGACAGTGGTAGAGAATCGAGGTACTGGATACTATTTGTTAAATGTGTTAGAACCGCAACCTTTTTCTCAACAACGTGTACAATACAACGAGGGTTGGATCTATGGTGCGATGCTGTAAAAGTACTATTGGTCTTTCCTAACTTATATAAGAATATTTCTCCGTAGTCATTTTTATATGAAGCCCTGAGTGCTAAAAATATTTTTCTATGATTTGTCAATAGAACATACCAAGTAGGTAGATGATCAATCGTCTGAAATGGTCCTTATTATAATGAAGTCTCAACATTAATAGTTCATTGTGATGAAAGATCTATTCACTCGGCCTTTTAATTAAACTTTACATAAGAACATTGATAAAAAACGTAGGCACCACCCAGAGTTTGAAGTAATTCGGCGAATTAATTAAAATCTAGAAGCAATAGAAATAACAGTTGAAAAGATGTTTGGAAATAGAATCAAATCTTTGATATAAATTATTGAAGTCTTACGAAAATTGATAATGAATTGAATAAAGGTGCTCCTAAACATGTTAATTAAGTTTCGAGTGTATTTTAAAATTAAGAATTCTGTGCACGTGGTACAGCCTTTACGGAAAAAATACTTCTGGGAATTAAGTTCTTAGTAACGACCGCTGACTTTCCGTTTTGATTTTAAGTAGAGGTTTATCATATACTAGCTGACCCTCGCAACTTCGCTTGCGTCACAGAAGATAAAATTGGTCAAAATTTTCCCCGTTTTTGTAACATTTTTTACTGGTACTCCGCTCTTATTAGTCGTAGCGTGATGTTATATACCCTATAACCTTCCTCGATAAATGGGCTATCTAACACTGAAAGAATTTTTCAAATCAGACCCGTAGTTCCTGAGATTAGCGCGTTCAAACAAACAAACAAACAAACAATCAAACAAACAAACTCTTCAGCTTTATAATATTAGTATAGAAGTATAGATTAGCTTCCGCCAGCGACTACGTCCGCGTGAATAGGTTTCCCGTAGAAAATGTGTCCTATGTTGAATCTTAGGTGAATCAGTGGAAAATCTAAAAATATTTATAGCCTTTTATCCCCTATTTTAGCCCTTTAGGGGTGGAATTTATTAAAATCCTTTCTTAGGTGATGTCTACGTCATAACATCTACCTGCATGCCAAATTTCAGCTGGATCCGTCCAGTGGTTTGAGCTGTGCGTTGATAGATCACTATGTCGGTCAGTCAACTTTGAGTTTAATATATTTATTTATATAGATTTTTTTATAAAGTTGATGTTGTTAGAGATGAGCTGATGGTTTTGTAGATTAAAAATTTGACTAGAATGGTTGTAGAAAGTTTGAGTTAGAATAGTAAAAGTTGTTACTACATGGCTAAAATTAGGCGATTTTAACCTTGCGTTAGAACTGCCATATCTTTCGAATTTGTGCACAAAACACCGTATTATACCCGACTCTGATAACGACGTGATTAAAACAATATTTAAGACTAAAACAATTTATCTACGTTTAATAGTTTTACTTCTAAGTCAATTCGATTCCAAAGTGTGTGCTAAGACTTGGGACTACCAGTAACATAACCCACTCTACGACCAGCAAAGTCCAGAAGAATTCTATAAAACTGTCCAGAAATAACAAGATCTTGTATTATTCCGCAAACAAGCGTAGAATATTCAACTAACTACTATGTACCAACAAAATATGTTTAACCTCTAAAACTCGCATTCTTATTCACGCCGCGCGAGCACTTAAGTATTAGAATTACGGGCATCTTGTTTGGTTTTATCACAGCATGCAGCTGCAACGGTGCCCTTAAATATTCACTTTGCATACTACGATAGGTGAGCGGGTTTAAACTTTGAACACTTTATTCTGCAATATGAAAGTTTCGCACTGCAGTTTTGTTTTTCTATTTTGTTTTTTGATGTAAGCTTACAAGTATCGTTGTTTGAACTTATTTTTACTAATACTGAGTTTTGTTTTTTTTTCTATCTGTAAATCATTTCGTTATCATTATCGGCTAACGATAACCGGCTAGCTTTCGCGAAATTTTGTGTGAAAATCTGATCAGCGCTTCTAACGGGCGTAGTAGGAAATATTTTGGCAATACCGACTGTAGAGAATCGCGCTACAATAGTTTTATTATATTTACTCTACATATGTATGTATGTTGCTGATTTAAATAAAAAACCATTGACTTTGATTGATTACCGTTGGACTAATTGGTATTTAAAGCATTCTACTGTACTGGTGATGAATTAGTGCCTAACATGTAAAACCAGTGCGAGGAAATCACTATAATCTGATGCTAATATCGAAGTTAGGTTTAAATCTGTACTTTAAGTATTGTAATAGCTTTATTGATATCTGAAGTACCTAGTATTAAAACACAGAATGTTCAGTAGCTCAATTCTCTATTACTATCGACTACCGACAACCGAACTGTCATCGAGTAATTTTGTATGAAAATCTGATCAGCGCCTCTGACGGGTGTCGTAGGAAACATTTTGGCAGTACATTCTAAATGTCAAAATGTCGATAGCTAGCCGGTTGTCGGTAGTCGATAGTGGTAGAGAATCGAGGTACAGTACCTCGATTCTCTACCACTATCGACTACTGCAGCGCCTCTGACAGGCGTCGCAGAAACTTTTATGGCAGTACATTCCAAATGTCAAAATTTCGATAGCTAGCCGGTTCTCGGTAGTCGGTAGTAGTAGAGAATCGAGGTACAGTTTCCAGTTACTTCTTTTTGTAGCCTCTAAACATTCTATTTACAGTCTGAGCACAAGTAAACAAACACTGGCCAGACATTTACTTTTACTTACGAGTGGCGATTCTCGCTAGCAACAGTATGTTTGTCTTTGTGCTTAATTACCTGTGTAATGACTCGTGGTCGTAAAGCTTTGTTATTAACTGTATATATAGACGTGATGTCATCGTCTTTAATTTTATTCGGTAAAGGATATTTTTGACTCTCAATGAAATCATTATTAAGTAATTATTATTGTTTCGGCTAAGATTAGACATTTTTGATGTCCTACTGGGTTTATTGGTATGCTGAGCAGCTGCAGTTAAAATACAATAGGCCATAGATAGTATTGAGTCATTAATGAAGGAATAAACAAATAAATATCATTGGACAACGGTTATTGCGGAGAGGTAATCGCGTTATTCACTGCGCCAAACGTTCAGTTAAAGATAAGAAGGAAGATTACTTTAGTTTTTGATTTATATTACCAACAAGTTATTTTAAGGGGTTGCTAGTATAATAAAACTGTAACTCACATGAATGTTTACTAAAATTAGTACTTACTTCTAAATATATTCTATATAGCTATACTTAATTCAGGCTCTTTTACCATAGAGTTATTTTAAACATTACTTTTAGTTCAAAGTTGCTACAAAGCTTTGAACATTTTAAGATAAGTGTCTGAATTTCTTACCCAAAAGCCATCAGGCATACTGTCACTGTCACGACAAAAAGAAAAGAAGATTCATGATCAGATAACTGGAATTAGAAGTACGCTACTTCGTTCTAGGAAATGTTAATGTCTATCCATTTAGATTATATCTGTGTACATTTGTTAGTGATTTCTAGCTGCTTTTAATTTAGTTTCTAAAGCACAAAGAAGTTTTGCAGATTTTTTTTTTTAAATATTGAATGTTACAAAGAGTTATCTTAGTAAAAAATAATGTTGTAGTAGTTGCTTGCTAGCTTCTAAATAATACCAACTTGATTTATTTGTTATCTATATAATTCCAATAACTGGGTTGATTTGTAATGAAGAAATTTTCGAGCGTGATTTCTTATTAAAGATTTAAGTAAATTTGGTAATTTTAAAATTAGTTTACATCTTAAATTTGAAGAGGGCTTATAAACCGAATCTACTATTTCCAAGGTGACCTTGTCCAATTACAATAAAAATCACAACCAGACTTCTTTAGATACTTTTATTAAACAATAACCATCCTTGTAAGCTGCCAACAAAGCGAAACCAAGATTGCCAATGTATTTTTAAGCTCATTGCGTAAAACTAAACTGGACTAGTCTCAACTAAAACACTGGAATCTTTTCCACTATAATTGCTTCCATTCATCACTAAAATGAACATACTTTAAATGAATTCCACGGTAACTATTCAGAAACTAAAAAGTCGAGACGTACCGTAAGTTAATCATTGCAGCGGTTAAAATTCTATTAACTTGCAAAAGTTTTCAAACCGAATTTTTAATAAGAGCTGAAAGCTGGACTTGGCGCACTTTCCGTCTGCTTGTTCATTTTTGCTGTGAATTCTTACTTCGGATTTGCGGTTTCTGTGTATCTTGGTTTATTGCGACGCTTTGAAGGTCGGTGTTTAGTCCCAGTTCATTTCGTCAAGTCCCGCTGCCGTTTGTATTCTCATTATAATTTTTTCTTGAGAATGTACAATATTGTCAATAGGTTGCAAGTTCATAATTCATAATAATATGACATTTGGCTTAGTAGATAGTAAAAAACAATTCATTTTCTCGGATTGATTTAAATTAAGATTTGACTTCTACATTTGGTGATATTAGGTACTACTTATACGTAATGTAATATTTTGTTATACTACTTAATTATTTTTATACTACTTCCTATATATATATATTTGTTTGAATATACAACAAAAATGTTTAAAAATATTTCTACATTGAATTGAAAATTATTCTTCTACGGTATGAGCTCACTACTGATCTTAAATCTTTTTTCTTACCGGTATTACGTGCTCGGGATAATAACCTCTATGTTTTACACTTTGTAAGAATATTACGAATAGTGGAAATTGTTTTTATTACTTTTTCTACTTCCAGCCACATTTACGAACTAGTTATGTACATTTTACTGTGTGGAATTTAAGAAACATTGAATACAGATATTATGAGTGCCGGAAGAATGTCTGTAAACCAAAACGTTTACCAACATACAAAAATAATGTCACGCCTATTATAAAAGAAAGTATAGACAGAAGTGTACAAAAATGTACCGCCATTTATAATGTTAGTCCTATGTAATAGGAGGCGAGCCTATTAATTATATTGCACGTTAAACTCAAGGCAAACTCCAGGCACCTATTGAGAAATACTCTTATTTAAACTAAGTTTAAAAGATATTAAAGAAATAAAGTATCTTTTAAACACAAGATAAGGAAAAAAGGCTGTAACATTTCTAACGAAATTGAGAAATCTCACCAACACTTTTCCCAATCCAGGAATGAATGAATGGAACAAAAAATATAAGGCATTTGAATACCTTTATGAAACTGACGCAGACATTTAAATATGGGCTATAAATAAAACAATTTAATTCTTTGCGATCGTCTATTAAAGATTGTAATATAAATAAAAATAGTCTCAACAATATTTTGTTTGAACCAAACCTTCGAATTCGTTAAACAAAGTTCTCAAATCTGAAAATTTGCCCAACCATTGGTATAAATATAATTTTATATTGTTTGCTGAGCGTAGGCGGTATACGAACGAAGGCCACAGATAAAAAATACATTTCGCAAATATAAGGTGGGTGTAGGCCAGCGTAAGGGAGAGAGTAGGTATATTGGAGTGGGAATTGAAATCTCAACTACCTCTGTTGATTAGAAGATTAACTCATTTATCTAGTTAAAGAGTTAATTATGTTGTTCTTTTTTTCAATTTCTTCTCTTTTAAATCAATGGAAATTAATAATAACGGAAATGATAAAAGAAGTTTATTTTTGAAAAAAGCTTGTGTAATGTTTCCGATTGAATATTAATTTAATACGTTATCTTTAATATCAAATCACAACCCATTACTTCGAGTGTAGACTCACCCCAACAACCAAGGAGAATTAGTTAATAATAGCAAACCATAAATAAAGCTCCCGAGACATGCTCTATACGTTAATTTTATTAAGAAAGCATTAACAGTGTAGAAGGCGCTATTTTCGGACATAAGCACCAACAAAGGCTTGGATAGAGTAATAAATTTCCCGAATATTGTTCTTGTTGTACACTTGCAAGGATTTCAGGTAAACGACGTCCGTTTATATTAATTCGGTCGGGGAAGAAGTCTTTTCGCATTATACTATGTATGAAATTGTAATAAAATCTTTTCTCTACACAAAAAAGCTCGATATTTGGGTACCTCACGAGCTAGTTGAAACCTAATGAACCGTGTACTCATTTGTGATTCTTGAAGCCAAAGAGATTTTATTACAAGTTCATACATACTATAATGCGAAAAGACTTTTTCTCCGACCTCATACATCAGCTTTGCTTGCTTCCAACTATATTGGGGTCGGCTTCTAGTCTCACCGGATGCAGTTTGATACCAGTGTTTTACATGGAGCGACTGCCTATCGGACCTCCTTAACACAACACGATAGTAAAGGTAGACGATGTACGACGTACGTGTCTTATTATTCCCAAGGTTTCGTCGGACTATCTAGTCTAAACAGTACTGGATATCATGTTTCTCCCTGAAACTAGTGTCTACTCATTATAGATACTGCAATACAGATGAAGCGTATTCAGGATCTAAATATATTATATTACCTAAAAGTGTTTTTAAGTGAATTTATGGTTTGATTTGAAAATCAAAAAAGTAGTATCGTTAAAAATTTAGATTTGGGTCACACAAGTTTTAGTAAATTTTTTTTTGGAGTGGGTAGAGTTACGTATAAACTAACTATAATGCGACTTTAAAACACTACTAATCTGCGCCACTAGTGTATTTTGCAAGAGAAGAAGTAATTTTTGATGTCAAATGCTCTCCACAGGAGATAAAAGTCATAATATATTCGGTACAAAAATCCATGGCAGCTAAAACAAACATGATAATTAATACAGCTGTATTTAGGCGTATTTCATTACACGTTTAATTTAAAAAAATGCGAAATTTTATTAAACAAAATACCGTACTATTAAAGTATCATCGACAGTGTTCATATTTTACCTCAATAAACTACTATCCAATATAACTGGGTTACATAAAGCACTATATAAAAGTGTGGGTAATGACTGGCGGCTCTATTGGCACCAAATCCATTTATCTCTACTGCAATATTCATTACGGGCTGGCTCCGTTTTAAATTGTGCGTAAACATAATGACGACTCTGACTGTAGAGCTATAGAATCAGCGGTTTTTTGTGTGCTATATGTCTGCATGTGGCTTTGTTTGTGCAGAAAAAACTTAAAAGTTAAAATTAAACTTTTAATTTTTCCTTTGCGGGAACTAAGTGGAATGCTTTTCTGTGCGTTAATAAATATTAAGTTAAAGGTATATTGAATTGTTTTTTCTTCTATTGCTATGTACCGCTACATCATAAGATAATAACCTACCAGTGCCCATAATGTTAAAAACATAGCCCTGATAACCTACTCTTTGTGAGCATTTTAAAAGTCAAGAAAAGCATAATTTACTTTAATCTCAGACTATCAAAACTTTCAATTGGAATTAAAATCCGCACTATTTTATAAAAGTGGCCATAGTTAACAAGTACCACAATTACACCAGAACCAAAACTAAAACAAAAAAGTACATTCACAACCTAATTATAATTCACAGTCACGTTCTACTAATTTTGTGTAACCAACAAAAACAACGTATAGAATAAAAATAACACAACACATTAATAATTCAGTTTTCTGCTCCGCTACTTGCTGCATATTTATGGCCCCAATAAGTCCCAAGCTTTACGTTCCGAGAGTACATTTAATTCAACCATTTCCCATGGGTTTTTCTCTGTAGTACCACATTATGAGGGATTTTATATGGACGTCTTGTCTGTTTTCAACAGTGTCTGCGGTGCAATTATGAAGTGCAAGCTTTGGATTGGTGACAATGTAATTTTATTGGAGTTTGGGATAGTGAGGTTGCGTAATACTTTGATGGTTTTTGTTGTAAAAGGGTTTTACTTAGCCTTGTATTGAGTTACACTGGCAGTGGACTTGAAACAATGGTATGAAGAATAGGTACCAGAAATAAATATCGTACAGTTCTACTTTATAAAGTTACTTACTAGTCTTTTCAGACTTTGAGTTTTTATATTTTTTGTGTACTCTACGAGAGTTGTCTGGGATCAATAAAAAAATGTGTAGATAAAATAAGTCTTTTCAAATCTCCTAAAGAATAAAAGGATATAAAAGTGAAATTAAACGTTTAATTCAAAACACCAAACAAACAAAAAAAAACTCCAAACAAAGAACTCGATCTCATAAAGAAACCGGCAATACATTATAAATCTCCGTTTTTACTTAAAACAGTAATACAAAAAGTGCTATAAAAATATGATAGGGTGTTATTACTTATCTCAGCTTCGTGTTCCAGGCTTCCCCCGGGGACCAGTAAATCAGTACCCTCTTCGACTTGGAAGATCACACAGCAATCTTGGAAACCCGATATCTTACTGTTAAGCTTGAGAAATTACTTCACTGCAAAACGTTCGTGTATTGTTTCTAGTTTCAGATGTATTTATTATTACTGAGTGAGATTTGTGGGCTTTAAAAAATATTACGTAGTAGAAGAACAAAATTTACATATTATGTAGTAATAATGTGTGGCGTAATAAAGTTATTAATAAGTAAAAACAAATTTAGGTATTTCATTACAAAACATCGAAAATAATATAAATTATCTACCTGAGTCTTAAAAATAAAGAAACTAAATGATGACAATGAGCTTAAAGTACCTTGTTTCATACAAATACGGAATTGTGAGGCATGCCCGTAAATTTTGAGGACGTCCATGTTTTGTATCCCAAATTGACCTTCTTGATAGAAACAAGGAATAAATATCATAAGCATATATACAAACTTAAGCTGCAAAAAATCTATAGTCATCTTCAAAAACAACATTAGAATATCAATCACCTCAGCCTTAACCATTAAATGCAAAAAAAAAAAAAATTCTGAACTGTTCCAATTACGATAGCAGTACTCATATTTCTTGAGCAGAAAAAAAAACACTAATGTTCGCAATTGCAAAGGTAAATGCGGTTTTTGATTCGAGTCACGTTTTTAGGTACTTATCGCGAGTCGGTTTCGTAAAATGAATTGCGGGAATCGCGACCCAGACGCTGTCAGGTCGAAGTGGGACTAATCGACCGAAGAACTGCTGTCTGTTTAAACACTGAGGTCATAGGAGTTTTGTTTTAATTATCCATACTAATATTATAAATGCGAAAGTAACTCTGTCTGTCTGTTACGCAATCACGCCTAAACTACTGAATCTGCATGAAATTTGGTATGGACATATTTTGATACTTAAGAAAGGACATAGCCTACTTTTTACCCCGGGAAAATGACGCATTCCCATGGGAAAATTCAGGTGGCGGATGAAGTCGCGGGTAAAAGCTAGTACTTTATTAACCATTCAATATAAGAATTCACCCGAGATTTTTCGTAAAAAATAGCATTTACCCCCCCGGTTTCTGAGTTAAATTTAGCGGTAGTTTATCTATACAATAGCATTTAAACTCATGTAAAACGCTATTGAATAGGTAAACTACCGCTAATTGTACTCAAAACCGGGCAATAGTTAATAAGAGTCCTCGAAATTAATAGGCATAATTTTATTATAAAACACAATATATTTTATTATGGTACGAGTATAAATACGAAGTGTATTTATTCAATAGCGTTTATGTAAAACGCTATTGAATAGGTAAACTACCGCTAATTGTACTCAAAAACCGGGCAATAGTTATTCTCATAGTTGCTACATTAATCGGAAGAAGGCTCGTGGCCTGTAGTGACAGTCATGAATCTTATAACAAACTACTGCTATAGTATATTAAAAGTATGCTTTGATAGCAGTAACTTTTTGTTTTTCAACAAAAAATGGAGACTAGATCTTATCTCACAAATCTGAAATCAGTAAATAGATAATATCTTCAAATAATACTTATTACCACGGTATTGTAAAAGATTCAATGCCCTAAAATAATATTATTATACCTTTAATTAAGTTTAATAATATTTAGTACTTTTAATAATAATTCTAAACCTGACGTATCGTAACAATATCATAATGGCTGAAATTCCTTTGAATAAACCATTGAATTCAATCCGTTCATTTACAAATTTAATTAAATAAATGAACAAGCGACGCACATATAAAAATACTAATATTTCATTCGCAGTATCATAATCACTTAATCCTAATTAGAGGGTCTGTAATAACAAAACTAGATTACGCGTCAAAGCCTGACAAATTACATCTATACTTACTAATATTATAAAGCTGAAGAGTTTGTTTGTTTGTTTGTTTGTTTGTTTGTTTGTTTGAACACGCTAATCTCAGGAACTACTGGTCCGATTTGAAAAATTCTTTCAGTGTTAGATGGTCCATTTATCGAGGAAGGCTATAGGCTATATTATATCCCGCTACGACTAATAGGAGCGGAGTAGCAACGAAAAATGTTACAAAAACGGGGAAAATTTCGACCCATTCTCTCTTATGTGACGCAAGCGAAGTTGCGCGGGTCAGCTAGTTATATATAACTAGAAGCAACCTGCGACTTTGTCCGCGTGAATACCCTTCTTGTGTAAATCCCGATCCCTCAAGAACTCGGGTATAAAAAGTAGCCTATGTGTTATTCTGGGTCTTCAGCTACCTATGTATGTACCAAATTTCATCGTAATAGGTTTTGAAGTATTTGCGTGAAAGAGTAACAAACATCCATACATCCTCACAAACTTTCGCATTTATAATATTAGTAGAATATAATTATACATATAGTATTTATAATATATAGTATATACTTAATGGATATTACTGGATATGTCACGGGTAAAGCAAAAAACATCTAGGGCTAGTTAGTGGCTGATAGTGTTTTTGACAGTTAAAATGACGGCAAATTTATCAAAACGTTTGACAAAATCTATTGGTTAAGCTAACCGATACTTATCCTGAACTTTTGAATTCGGCCATTATTGTTTTTGAAACTCGTTTGCTTTTAAAAGAATGTGGCTTGATTTAATTTGGAAATATCAGGAGCACGATTCTGTAAAGTCGCCACTATCGGATATCGAGAGTTTGACATTTAAAATGTCCTTAAGAATTGTTCCTTGGGCACCCGCTAGAGGCGCTGATCAGATTTTCATACGAAATTATTCGAGAGCTAGCCGGTTGTCGGTTTATTTAAAGAATATTAGATTCAATTTGCACCTGTATCAACCTTCGTATATTATTATATGCTCGTACCATAGTAAAATATTGTGTTTTATAATAAAATTATGCCAATTAATTTCGAGGACTCTTAACTAAAATTATCGGATTTACACATAATAATTACCATTATAGGTACAAAACATTTATAAAATGTATTTAATTTTTATATTTGATTGTGGAAATTATTGCGACAAGATTCTAAACACTACTGTACAATTATCGACTACCGACAACCGGCTAGCTATCGAAATTTTGACATTTAGAATGTACTGCCAAAATATTTTCTACGACACCCGCCAGAGGCGCTGATCAGATTTTCATACAAAATTTTTCGATGACAGTTCGGTTGTCGGTAGTCGATAGTAATAGAGAATTTAGCTACTGTTGACTTTATAAAAACTAAACATCTCTTTCAGGTTTCAATAAACTGTTCCTAACTGAGCTTACTTTTAGACCAGTCTAAAGTGTATCCACACTTCTCGTGTTAGTCGTAACATACAATAATGTAATAACAGAAGCCGGTCACGACCGTCTCCCGGGACGACCCAATTCAAAGTGAAAAATAAAGAAAATATTGTCACAGGCCGATAACTGTCATATTTTGGTGACAACCCGTTTATCTCGCATGGGATTGTGTTTTTAAAACCCTATTTACTTTGAAGATTATATTAATTGCTTGCGTCAGATGATAAAATAAAATTACAGTTGTATTTTTGAGTGTTATTTTTGTTTTCTTGGGGGAGTTATGTAAGTTAGTGAATTATGATTTCGGTCCGACGTAATTATGGCTTTTAAAAAATGTTTAGCTGTAGAATCTAGAGCTGAATCTTGTAATTACCAGTTGCATTTTTATCTCTAGGTCGATTGCAATTTATGGCACATTGGCATGCTTGTCACATATACTCAATATTACTCAATTTCCGTTAACTGTGCTTTATAAGATTTTTATTGATTTATAATTGGGTAGTTAACCATTGTTGAAAATCGCACCAGTTTCTCGGTAATGCAAGGAAATTTCAAGAAAAGTATCTTAAAGTTCCTCTAAGCAAAACTGTAACACTAGCTTACTACGCCACAAGCAATTTACTTTTACAAGCGCAGAATAATAACCTCGTATTTTCCTTTAATTTCGCCTTAGAAATACTAAATAATGAAGTTAGTTGGAATGTATTACGTTTGTAATCACTTCTAGGAATCGCGAGCAACTCAATCGTTACTAGACTGGTATTGAAGCGGTATTTAAGCTTAGTTTGTAGATTTCATTATGCAGTATGTTATGTATGTTTGTAATAACCCGTGCAAATGGAATTCAGAGGTGGTGTTCAATTATACATTTTAAAAGCACAATTTTAATTACGGTTTGTGTTATTGCGATGTTTACTTCTTGATCCTCAATAGCTTTTATTAAGTGCCGTATTAAGATATAGTCAAAATATCGCAGATACTTTTCATTAATTTAACATTATGACCTCAATTTCAATGCCGCAAAAGGCTCGAAATTTAGGTAAATTGCTAAAAAATATTTACTTTTACAATTATAATAATAAAGATAGAAATACCATGTGTTTGTATCGAAACTCATATCATTTTACGAGTAATAACGCGAAAAACATTTAATCTGTTGCCTTCACGCGAAGCCCAACAAAGTGACACAAAAGTGAAAGACAATGGAACATTTTTTATTAAAACAAACTTTATTGATATGGGGCGAAGAAAAATTAGACATTTCCGAGTATCCGTTCAAACTTTTGTATTCTAAATGGGAATTTGCTTTCCAAAACCCGCACTTTGCCATCAATATTCATATTTTTATTAATTTGTCTCTTTTTGCGTGCCATAGCATATTGAGAGGCTCGGAGCAATTAGTGAGGAATGTTCGTGAATATCTGACGTCCATTTCGTTGAATCGCACCTGACGGGGTGTATTCTCTAAGTGCATGAAAATTGTGAAAAAGTGCTTTATAAATCGCATTGAATGGATTGAAATAATTTAGTTTACAAGTCTAGCTGCTGTCGTGTTTATCGACGGTTCCTAATGTGTTATTATGCAGTTGTAGTTTTATGAAACTAGTTCAAGTTGTAAGTCGTTTGAACACTTTTATACTTTGTATTAGACTTAAATCTGGTTAATAGTTTTATAATATGAAAGTACATAGTTATTTGGTCCGTTAAATGAACCAGTAGATATACTTTTTGAAAATAAATGATAAATATGACACATTAATTTTTTTATGTGTAAATGTTATTATATAATTAATGGTAATATTACTTAAACAATATTGTTTTTAAAATATATGAAAAAAAAAGTAAACACATAGTTCAACCAATGTTTGCACAATGTTTAACTGCACGTTTGGCGCAGTGGTTTAAGCGGTCACCTCGCCGCAACAACCGTAGCGTCGCGTGTGGTGGGTTCGAATCCTACCCGGGACAAATCTTTGTGTGATGAGCACGACTATTTGTTCTGAGCCTGGTTGTCAATTTATCTATATAAGTATGTTTATCAGTTATTTGGTTACCATAGTACAAGCTCTGCTTAGTTTGGAATCAAATGACCGTGTGTGAGTTGTCCAATAATATTTTATAATATTTATAAATATTTATATTTACAAGCCTTTACCAAAAGTATTCAGTAATAGTCCGAGATTTTTTTATATCTGTGTACTTTGCAGTTCTATTTGTGTGTAAGTCTCGATATCTCAATACGATTATTAGTACAAAAATTGTCTTACATACGCAATGCCATACATTACTTACTGATACATTTAACGAATTAAAGACATTTTTTAAATCCTTCATTAAAAAGAATACCCGTACTAAGATTTGTTTTTGTGTCGCGGGGACTTTTAGAAACATATAAAAAAGAAAGTACAACCAGACCCGAAACAACAATTTGGGGATCGCACAAATAAATTATTTTTTGTGGGAATCGAACCTCTCCTCGAACACGTCCTCTTGCGGCGTAGTAAACTCAACCACTGCGCCACGATGGCAGCCAAAAATATATTTCCATCAAAATATATCGATTGCTTCTCTAATAGGGTATTTCACCATAAATGACGCGGACGTTGCGTCAAGCAGGTGAATCGGCCGCACTTCATTTCAGTAATGAATATGAATATGTTCGCTATTGCGTGCGAATGCGGTTTTAAACGTTATAGTTCTCTTGATTTATAATGATCGCTTTTATTTGGTTCGATTCAATTTTTTTTCTATGAATTTGTTTTGAGCGCATTACTGAGGGCAATATTATTATAGAATTGAATAAGCCCTGATTCTATGTTCAATCTTTAGCTGAAATTGTTTAAAACAAGTACCGTAGCTTGGGTTACTTTAGGAAAGTTTAGGGTTTATTGGATCATAGAAATAAATAAATAGTTGCATATAAAACTAACGACGATTTCAGTATAGTTGAGTATAAATACAATTTTTATTTCAATATAACAGGACGTGGTTTCTCTTACATATCCTGTAAGGTTAGCCCTAAAGACGGGGACCACAGACAAGCCTAAATAATAGATTAAAGATAACATTTACGTACAAGGAACGTTTATGGACCGGCGCCTATAGACAAGACCTCAGCTTTTAGTGAAGGATAGAGGATTCTCTCTATGGATTTAATATTTATAGATGAGATTATCATAGCCTGTAGGGGTTAAATATTAATGTTATATTGAAATTATTCTATGACTTCCTGAAATAATTCAGTTTACAGTCTTAGGAACAATTATTTGTGGATTGCACACGTTTCGGGTCTGGTTGAATTTTGTGTTCGTTGTTTGTATGTTTGTAAAAGTCCCCAAAACACAAGAGCAATTCGTGGTGTTGGAGATGTCTTTAAAGAATCGAATTAGCTTAGTTATCAATAAATTATCACAGTTTATCTAGTTTTAGTCTATTTTGATGACACATAGTTGCTCTATGATTTTTGTAAAAAAATATTTTGTATTTATTATTCAGTAGCATGTTTAAATAGCCAGATCACCATTTCAAGATTCAAGATTTATCAACGGGCAAAAGTAACCGTAACATTAAGTGAAAAATTGATCAGCGTCCATTTTTAAAAAATATAAACATTTGCGTCTGAAAAAACAACAAAAACACTTGGAGCGTTTTCGTGTTTTTAATATGTCAAACATTGTCTTATACTTTTTTAGGGAAATTAGCTAGCATATTTTAAATTCCTAATTAAGACCCCAGAAAAACCTATTTAATCCGTTCTAAAAGTCTAATACTCGACCTAAAGACGATACAGAGTATAGAAAATGGTGCTACAGAATTCAGAGTGAATGCAGTATACTTCCAGAACTGGTTGGAAAGTGTCGAATAGTAAAGCCAAAATATTATATTGAAACAAATGTGTTCCGTTTCGATGTGTTGCCAAGATGAAAGTACACTCTCGACGTATGCTTCGACCAATAGGGCTACCTTCCTCTTCATAAGTACCTATTTTTTTTACCTTCTTATTGTTTGGTTAGTGGTCAACCTAGTGACAAAGTTGTTCAAGCTCGGAGCCCTTTGACGTGGCTTAACGACTGTTATCTTAACAGACAACAACCGGGTTCGATTTTTTACGTGCCTTCCAAAGCACGGAGACGCCCAGTTCAATATGCGGTCACTCATCAATGGAATGACCGCGCAAAGGTTTGCTTAACCCACACATGGTTTACCGACCGGTAAGCGCAGCAAACCCCAATTTTTAACTATCTCAGGGTAAACTTCATTGAAATATGTTCAGCAGTTAGTATATCAAAGCGTTACAGACGAAGAGAGTTTAACAATTATTTAAGTAAAAAGTATTCAGTTTCAGAAAGTGGTTCTGCGTTCTTTACATATTTTTTTTAATAAATAGGAGAATTAAACGTATGACGAATCTGCAAATCTTAATATACACTTGTAATAATTCACTGAATAATGTTTCAAGGAAACTCAGGCATACATTTCAGTTTCAAATAAATACCAGTTAGCGTTACTTTAAGTCCTCAACTCATATTTGAATATCTTGAAACGTTCACGACAGATCATTTGTCATAATACGTCTGAAATTTAGACGAATAATGAAAAGAACATCAGCTTACATGTGTTACATAACAAAGCATGTAATATGAGAATCTTGAAGGGCGAAGTTCAATGACCTTGTAAGCTTTGTAAGATAAAGAGTAAATACAACAGTTTTGTTTTTTTATAAGGTTTTGTTACTTGGAAATGTTGTGTAATATTTGATTGACATTGCAGTCTGGGGATTGAGCGTCTTTTCTAGTGTTACTGTCTTAGTCAAACTTCAAGTCTCGGCCGAGACAATTACTTCGACTTACTTTTACTTTACTAATTTACTAATATAATAAAGTTGAAGAGTTTGTTTGTTTGTTTGAACGCGCTAATCTCAGGAATGACTGGTCCGATTCGAAAAATTATTTCCGATTAAAAAATTGACCAGTCTTGAGTAAGTATTGACAAAGGCAGACAGCCTAACAGTAAACCAAAAGCCTATTACAGAATGTAAAACTCATCGGATTTTTGGCGAGAGTTGACCTACTCCGGCTTCCGTCGTAAAGTGACGTAAAAGACTTTAAGTAATTATTCAGCGGATGAGCTGCAACGTCCACCTGTGTCCCCTTTCATTTATAATCATCGTATTTATTCATTTACCCTTAAAGGCTTCTGGGCTACTTTTAAACCCGTACATTGTGATTTATTTTGTTATATTCTCGAGCTCTTTATCATTCTCGTTCAGATAATTGGATTTTTACATAAGGGTTTTTAAATATTGATAACAATGTTTGAGGATTAAAAGTGCAGCAACAGTTTCAGTCCGCGTATCATCAATGGATCCATCTTTCAAAATAGTGTTTCTTAGAATTTTCTTCGAAACAAAATATTGCTTGAATACATTTTATATTCTCGTGCGATAATCTAAACAAAATTCCATTCAATATAAATTAAAACAACAATAATTGTAGGCACAAATTCAATTTTGTCTTTGCTTTGTGGGACAGGAGTGTATCTGGGACACACACATCTTAAACACACATTAAGTTAAATAAAACCAATATTTAAACTAAATAGTAGATATAGTAGTAATGTAATGACCCAAAATAAAACACAATTTTGACCGTAAACCGTCAACAGAAGACCTATGCTTGCTGTCAACCCTGTACCGTAAAGTGGGTCGTGGAAGATAGCTTTATCTGTGAACTTACGAATACTTCGGATTGTCGTCCACGTTCATATATTTTGCGCCACTTTGCGTGTTCCAACGTTATTTTGTAGAGATTGTATTGTTCGTGGAATAATATGAAACACGGTGTATGATGTTCGTGTAATAAAATTTACTTGATTTTATGTGTTGCGTGTGTGCGTGTGTATAGATGGGAAACATGATAATTTTTGTTTTCTTCAGTAATCTAATTTTGATGTAGGTATATTGTATTTTTATAACTTTACCTCTGATTTTTCGTTTAGTTCAGATACAGATACTTCTGATTGTCAAAAATATGATAGGCGATTTGTCCACTAGTTTGGAGGGCGAGAACTCCTTGCCACTTTTTTTAATCACCACACTTCTTTTACAATTAGTCAACTACACACAATCCATTGCTTATGTCAGGAGCTATCACCACTATTACCCAACATATTCGGGTGTCCAATTGTATACAAAAAAATACTATACTTACTGGAAATTTTAACTTTATTATTTTGTTTAGAGTACTGTGAACAGAAAAGACATCCCATTTCTTTTAAATAAAAGCAGTCTATGCTTTTTTCAAACAGAGAACAGGAGGAAAGTTCTTAGTAAAAGTGTCGTAAATAAAAGTCTACTTTCTTATTTGTACCTACAAAATGCACTACCAATATTTCTGTTCAACTCCAAATAATTGGTATTTTTTTGCAAGCATTGTTTGACGTCAAACTGGTCTAAGATCGAATAGGTAAAATGTTGTTAAATCTCATCTATACTAGTATTATAAAGCTGAAGAGTTTGTTTCTTTGAACGCGCTTATCTCAGGAACTACTGGTCCGCTTTGAAAAACTCTTTCAGTTTAGATAGTCCATTTATCGAGAGAGGCTATATATATAATATATCATTACGACTAATAGGAGTAGACCACCAGTTCAAAATATTACAAAAACGGGGAAAATTTTGACCGATTCTCTCTTATGTGACGCAAGCGAAGTTGCGCGGGTCAGCTAGTCTCATCTAAAATGAAAGGCTTATCCTCTTTATAATTTCGTGCTAAAATATTTTATACATTTACTCTAAATTCAATGGAAAGTCTGTTTAAAACGGGGTCTTGTGAAGGACCTTTCAGCGTAAACTCTTTAGAGCCGCGGCTCGCCTAAGAGAATAGAATTGAATAGACCGCGATAGTACAATATGTCACACACAATCTAGTTTAAACTCACACCCGAGGTTTTTGTTTTATTTTAATTTGCAGTTTTAAAAATGTTGTGTTGTGTTTAATGACGGTTGAAGAAGCATAATATTGTTAGGGAAATATTCATAAAAATATGAAAGCGTGAATTACAAGTTTAAGTTACCGTAGAGCAGGTATTATATTAGGTATTTAAATAATGTAATTACTTGTTACAATTTCGACAAAACACAGATCATAGCTTAAGTACCAGGATTTGTTAAGATCGCTTTATTGTCAAATTATGTCCAATAATTGTCATTAGAAACACGATAGTTTAGTATTTAATAGAACTTCTGAAAAGTAAAGATTTAACTTTGGAGATCGATAAATTAGTTTAAAGTATGTCATAAAGTACTAGGACGAAAGGAAACAAATATTGTTTTCCTTTCAATTACATTTTGTTCAAAATAAAAATGTCGTTGTTTCTCAAACATTTGTTACTTGGCTTTCAAACTGAGAATCCAAATAGATACTAGTATCTAACCTAGGTATATGGGCTTTATCGAGTAGCATGCGGTTGCATCTAACCATTCCTGGGTTTTCGAAGTAATTACATTCCGACACGACCATGAAAATACGACGTTTGATCGTTGTCGTTTTACTATTGCAAATCGTATTTGAAAATAAACGAGAGAGTACGTAAAATTTATTAAAAAAATATATATAATATGTTCGTATAATTTTAACTCATTAACCCCCGGTTTCTAAGGTACATTTAGCGGTAGTTTATCTATTCAATAGCGTTAAAATTCATATAGAAAAAACCGGGCATAAGTACTGTTGAGTACCGAGAGACAGACATTTACTGTAGACATGTACTGTAAAATAGTTCCAACGACGCCCGCTAGAGGCGCCGATAATATTTTCGTATAAAATCAATAATCAAAAGTGGTAGACAATTGCATTAAAACATTTAACTGGTAGATCACTTAATCAATGGTATAAGTCAACTGTGATGAATGAAAAGAGTTTAAGCGTTTCGGCGCAAAAGGGTAACAATACTCTTTATATAAATTACTTTAAAGTTTTGCAGTCCTAGAACGAAGGCAGCCAGCTATCTTAACAACAGGCTTAGTTTAATACAACAATGGGACCCGCATCTGAATTCACTACTTGTCCGAGATTAGCCTTTTCATATACAAATATGATGTTTCACGTTAATATGTTAAATAGGCTGGCATTTACATATTTTATGCGAATCCTCTTCAAATAATAGAATGTTTTAATTTATAATTTACTATCTACGTTAGTGCTACATATTATTTGATTTTGTTAAAGACCGTTGCCGGAACAGTAGTGTAAAATATTTAAGAGAAATCAAAATCCTCTTTACCTTTACTTCTGTTGGTCAGCACGACGTCTGTGGTTCGATTTTCGAGTCATCTCAAAGTATAAGGTCCAGTTTCAGTTTATAAATAAGTGTCAGATAAGCAAGCTACCAATTAAATAAAGTAACAGAAAAAAAAACAGTCGTTAAATTTCCAGCTCTAGTAATTGTTCTATTTTTTTGTTGAACATTACTCAATACAAGCTTTGTAGCCTTGAAGGTTTCACTTACTTCAAGCTAAAACCTAGAAAAATAAGCATGCACTATTCACTAGAAAAATTCAAACAAAACTACAAATCCCACGAGAAACAAGAAAAATAACACGGTACTCGTAACAAACAAATGTTACTTGAATATCTTCATACAATCTTGAGACGGTATGGCCGACGGAAAAACAAGTAAAGTGCTGATTTATTAAACATACCGCCCGAAGAGGCATTCCTAGCGTGTTCTACCAAATGTGTCTTTATTTAGCACTGAATTTACATGCGCACTTTCTATGTCCCTGTAATTGTAAGGAAGGAAACGAGAATTTATTTTATTTACTCATTTAGGTATTATCTAATGAAGAGGGGTCAGAGATTTTTATGCCATGTAGTCTGAGTACGCATTTGTTGTTAAAAGACATTGTTCATAAGATCTTTTTAAAGTTACTTTAAACGCGAGTTTTTAAATGTCAAGAAAAACACTGTGATAGTACATTTAAACAAAGTAATAAGTAATCTATTTAGACGCATAAAATACGTACTAACATCAATTCTGTGCCTCTAGCGAAAAAGGGTATAAGTCCAATTTTGTGGAAAATGAGTATTCCCAAAAGTTCAAAAAAAAAACTCTATCGATTGGTGAAATAGATATTGTTTATCTTCAAAAATCAGAAAGTTAGCAATGTGCAAAAGAGTTAAATTGCACTTAAATATTGTAAAACTGAGATATAAGTGCACTCTAATTTTGTGACTAACTTTCAACAAAACCAACTTATACCTTCATAACTTTTAAACTCTCGCGTTGTATGTTTAATGTATAATAGAATACGGAAATAAACGCGAACACGCATTTTACCTTAAAATGCCTAACGTTTCGGCGAGTGCACGGCATTTTAAGGTAAAATGCGTGTTCGCGTTAATTCCCGTATTCTATTATACATTCAACTTATACCTTTTTAGTAGATGCACAGACTTTAGATAATAAAATAAACCCTTCTATTCTCAATCAAATCACGAACATTTGACACCACACACATCAAGGTACACGTACTGCAACACGTATTATTAATTGAGGTAAAACCAATGATTAATAAACGTAAACAAACGGCCACGGTATGCCTTTGAGCATTCACGGATTCATTTAAATTATTTAATTAAGTGTATGTCATTTATAACACTAAATTATATTCAACGTTGGAAATAATTAAATATGGAGCATATTTGTAAGTGAACTTTGGCATATGGATTTGCCTATGACCTTTACGTGGAAATTTTAGGCAAATTTCATCGAAAGCCATACTCCTCTGCTCTAACTAAGTCGAAGACCGTAGTAGGTAAGTAGGTAAATCTATTCTACTTACTGTACTATTGTAAATGCAAAGGTTTGCAAGCTTGTATGGAAGTCTGTTTTCTTTCAACCAAAAAATCTAATATATAAAATTCTCGCCTCACAGTTTTCGTTACCGTACTCCTCCGAAACGGCTTGACCGATTATCATGAAATTTTGTGAGCATATTGAGTAGGTCTGAGAATCGGCCAACATCTATTTTTCATGCTCCTAAGTGTCACTTTTTTAATTTTTATGGCAAAACAACGTTTGCCGGGTCAGCTAGTATATTATAATAAATGTGATATAATAATATACAAAATTAGCAGCCTAGATTATGCTATCGTTTTTTACAAATAATCCTTATACAAGACAAAGTAATTGGCAAAAAATAGTCCATTATATTATCAAATCCGAGCGAGAGATTTTTAAATTTGTCTTATATACTGAGTGTCCCAGAACTCCTATTCATATATTTTTCTCAATAAATCCTTTTTGTAAATAGCGCTCCATTAATCTAAGTGGCAGCCAGTGCCGCCATTACTTCCTGAATATATTTTCTACTTAATAGAGTTTTCTTTCGAAAACTATTTGGATATTGAGAGATCTATAGCTATAGCCAAATAATAGCGTTATATTTTAAAGGCTTCTGTTTTTATATTGAAAGGACAATAATAAAGCTACATTAGAAAAAACATGACAAAACATGTGCTACGTAAATCTTTAACAAAATAAAATATCAGTTTTTTACATGCATTTTATAGTAACATTCTGTTTTTTAAGCTGTATGTATAAGAAAGTAGATGATCAACAGCCGATCCTGTATAACAAGATAGAAGTGAATGACGCAATGAAAATTTTGGAGGCATTTTTAATCTCCTACCCCTATGGGAAAAAGGCGTGATTATAATATGTGTAACAAAACATTGACCACATTAATCACACAAAAGTCGGAATAATAAGTCCATTTATTAAAAAAAACTATTAACAATGACAGAAGAATAACATTTCATTTTCAAAACATTACAACAAAAATGTTGCTTTATTTAGGTCAAATTACGTAATTAACTGTTAGTACTTATCAAATCGAGGCTCTCTTTTGTTGGTAAAAAAATATAAAACAATAACATTCACTGAAGAATTATTTTTGTACCGAAGCTCATTTTTATAGTTTGAACTATCAAATAAAAACCGTTTGATATTTCAAATTACTCAACTAAAGTAGTTCTTACGAAATACACTAGGGGTGTATCAGATATACTAGGTATCAGTTCTTCATACAAAATTTGTCGATAGTGGTAAAAGATTTCGCTACTATTCTAATGAGCACGCTCGGAATAAACAATAAGGAAAGGAGGGGCGGAAGACACTGTCCCTTTGTAAAATGATAATTTTGTATCAACAACATAAATAATTAATTAACCCGTAAAACATTTTACGTTAAAAACAAATGAATTTTTCCAACTCTTGGACCTGACCTTTAAAAGTAATCAAAAAACTTGAAACGTTCGCGATCCATCATCCTTGTTGAACAGAACTCAAACAATACTATGATTAATTGCACTGGCACCACCCACGTGGGAAGTCACGTTCTCAAACTGTGATCTTGGCAAGCTTGTACCCGATTTTATTGTGGCAAGGAGGAAATTGCTTTTCAGACCACCCTAGATTCAATAGCGATGGATTAATAAACTGTATTTTGCGGAAGTAGCCTCTTTCTGAAATGAAAGACGAATCTGTACAGATTAAGTAGTGTCTAGTTTTTTAACTTTAATAATATTGTATTTCAGTCGAAGTTATGTTGGTTAATAATGATATAATAGTCAGTTATAATGTTGGACTAAATGTGAATCTAGCGAATCTTGAGTTACATCGTGTTCCTTAAGAACTTCAAAATAGAGTAGGTATAATAAAAAATACCAGAAAATGCGAGGAAGTTTTTTATTGACAGAAAAAAGCAGAAGAAAGAAATAAGAAAAGGTGAGTTTATCTGACCGGATCTAATTATGAAAACAATAGATTCAAACATCGATATAATCATACAACAGTTATGTCTCAGCAATTTAAAACAAAGAAAACAGATTTAAAAACCACAGCACCATTAAATTCACAGTCATGCAAATACTCAGTAAAATCAATGCGAAACGGAACGAAAACCCGGGAATTAATTAAAAATATCAGGGTTCGTTAGTAGCGGAGACGTTCGATCACGGCGCCGTTTAATTAGTACTCTCTCACTTGCATCTTGTGTCAAAGAGTTCGATATTTTCAAGTATTTACTTGTGTTTCCTCAGGTTTCGAGACAACTCTGTTTTACTTGTCATTAATTTATTGTTAAAACTTAAATACTATTGTTTAAATTTTGGTATTTTTTGAAGAAGCTGCGCAAGTATTCTCTCAAATTCTAAATGTGTCTTCCCTGTGTGAAAACTTTGCAGCACAAACGGATTTATTTGCGGTAATATGAGGTTTTTATTTTACTATATTATTAATTGCAATCCAAACTCTGGAACTTTGGCTCATATTCTGGGCTAACATTCTATAATATAATAGACACTTCTAGTTTAAAGACTTGATATTTTCCCGCGTCTGTTATATTACAAATTCTGTATACTGTGGAAAGTGAAAACCCTGGTTGTGTATTTAAAAAAAAATATAAAACAACTGTTGTCATTATCAACAAATAATCAATTTCATTTTCTGTGAAATTCCAAAGAATATGGCAAGCAAGCCATTGAGGATGATGGAAAAGACAACACATGGCAACTATTCCTAAGGTAACAAAATACTCGTATTACACTTGATATTCCTTTCATATCCTTAGAGAACAATATCATAAAGAGCATGACTTCAAATGAAAAAAAACCTCCTTGGTATTCGCACAACAGTTCAGGCTGTACTTTTTGTGTACACTCGGGAGGCAATGTTTAAATTAGTAGCCACTTACAACACATGTTCGAGAGAGCGCCACGTTTGGGGTGAGAACTACAATCGCTCGACCGAACTTTTTGCAACAGCAGAATTTTTGGCCGAGAACTTTTAATTATACATTTGGTTTTTAAACTAGAATTTTAACGTGGAATTTTATTGTGACAGTTTTAGAACTGGATTTATGTTTTACTCAGTTTTAACTAGTTTCGTTAGGGGTTACATCATAGTGTTAGCAAATGTGACAGTCAGTCTGACTGTAGTCATTTTGCAGCTAAACTGCTGCAAGCAGATTAATGGAATTTAGCCTAATGTTAATTAAAAAACCACAGCTTTGAAGCAGAAATGTATACCACAATGCACTTAGAAAAATATAGTGAATACAACACTACATTTTTCTTAGTGCATTGATTGTGCCTATGGATTCATTGATGTAACTGCTATTATCATCCTATTAAAAACTAAACGCCTATTATAACCAAAAATACTGCATTTTATATCGACGACAGTAACTTGAAAAGAAACGAAACGAACAACCATATTTCATAACTTTTAAACTCTCGCGTTGCATGTTTAATGTATAATAGAATACGGGAATTAACGCGTTTTTATACATTTCCCGTATTCTATTATACATTAAACCGAATATTTCGTTCAAAATAGCTTAAGTTACAGAAATGCCAAAGAATTAAGCTGTCTCTAAACCAGCTACTTTTAGGTCGCGTGTTTAATTACCAACGTTGTAACGTGTTTGCTGAGTTCTAAGCGGCGCAAAGGACTCTTGGCTTGAGAGATACTGAGATCTTCATATGACGCCTAAACGTGTTAGCGAACTTGTTAACAAATGACTGTTAATGTTTTATGGCAAAGAATTTGTCTGTTTAATAAAAACATGCAGAAGATATTTAATTTCCTATTTTGTTATATTTGGGTTGTATTTAATGTTCTTTCAAGTCTCCGACTTGACATTGACTAATGTTATCTATACTAATATTAAAAAGCTGAAGAGTTTGTTTGTTTGAACGCGCCAATCTCAGGTACTACTCATCCGGTTTCAAAAATTATTTTAGTGTTAGATAGTCCATTTATCGGAGAAGGCTTTAGGCTATATATCATCACGCTACGGCCAATAGAAACAGAGTACGAGTGAAAAATGTTACAAAAATGGGAAAAAATTTCACCCATTCTCTCTCACAAGTTGCGCGGGTCAGCTATCAACTATAAAAATTATACTAGTCTTTAAAAAATAGTCTACGTTTGAAAAAAACATTAATATACACACCTTTTTTTTTACAGATATTATAAATTCGAAATTATGTTTGTCTGTCACCTTTTCACGGCTAAATATGGCGGAGAGGTGGTTGATAACCTGGGATATTCATGTACAGTTTATTTTAAAATTTTTTGGTGATGGGCGCTTCTTATAAAGTACCTTTACAGTCCGACGCTAACAATGTTATGTTTCAAATCATAGTTGAAGTATGAACCTTACCTTGTTTTCAAGAATAATATCTTGACATTTTTAGAAAGTACAGTCAGAAAACCAGAATCAGTATAAATTAACGAATGTAATGATGAAACTAAAATACCAAATAAAATCTTCGAAACAATTAACAATATCGAAGTTATAAACGGAGACGTTTGATTTCTCGGAAATGTTTAATTAGTTGCTACTTCACTTGCACTTACGTTATAGAGTTTCCAATTCAATTTAAACTAGTTTAATAACTGGCCGCTTTTGTAACATTTTGAATGTCTATCGTAGTTTTTATTTGTTTTACTGTGTGAAATATCGTTAATGTGTGATGCATTTTCAGTAGTATTTAAAAGGCAACGTAATCTATACTTAATATTATAAAGCTGAAGAGTTTGTTTGTTTGTTTGTTCGAACGCGCTAATCTCAGGAACTACTGGTCCGATTTGAAAAATTCTTTCAGTGTTGCATAGCTCATTTATCGAGGAAGGCTATATTTTATCACGCTACGACCAATAGGAGCAGAGTATCAGTAAAAATATGTCACAAAAACGGTGAAATTTTTGACCCATTCTCTCTCTTATGTGAGGCAAGCGGAGCTGCGCGGGTCAGCTAGTATTGAATAAATTGAATTACTTGTAATCTCTTTTCTACTCCATTGAATATGACTAAGGTCCTTATTTGTTCCCGCATTAAGAAAGAAATAAAAGCCGATTTCACTACACCGGCTGCAGTTACGGATTTACAGTTTTTCAGGAAATGTTTATATAACCACGCATACAAGCGACAGTACTGTTCTCTACTCTCCTACTCAAAAAAAACCTAGACACAATATTTATATTTGTCTTTGGATCCAAGCGTTAAAAGTAGTCGTTTTTACCACCACTTGTCTTAATTTATAAACGAACAATAAATATCATTCGACCACTCACATATGGTCATTTGAATCCGAACTAAGCAGAGCTTGTACTATGGTAACCTTTTGTTCTAAATACATACATAGATAGATTAACAACCAGGCTCAGAACAGATACTCGTGCTCATCTCAAAAATGTTTGTCGCTGTTGTTAGTTTTCTGATAGAAAAATATTGTTCTAGAAGACTTATTTACAAACAAAAAGTGTCACTGCGATCCAAACTTCGAACTCCCGCCCGTCTCCTTTGTCAATTTACGCAGTTCCCTCAGGACTGCATACAAAGTCACTAACTTACCGAACTTGGGGTGTTATAGTGTTGTATAATACAACTTATTGTGCGACACATGTACAGCCACAAGCATATTAGGTCGGAGAAAAAGTCTTTTCGCATTATACTATGTATGAACTTGTAATAAAATCCTAATACATACATATATTATGTGCTTGACTGCCTCCGTGGCGCAGTGGTTTAGGTCGCACTGCCGATACCACTGTGTCGGGAGGCCGTGGTTTGATCCTGCGTGGATCCCACACAGAACAATTATTTGTGCAATCCACAAATATTTTTTTCAGGTATGGTTGTACTTTGTGTCCGTTGTTTGTATGTTTGTAGATAAAGTGTGCAATTCATAGTGCGGGAGTTCTCTTTTTAACAAAAAAAAGTTGTCACATTTTCAACAACACATTTATTATTAGTCGGCTTGGATGCAGCTGAATACCAGTATTTTACATAGAGCAACTGCCTATAGGACCTCCACAATCCAGTTAGTTACCTAGGTTATAAAACGATACCCATCGGTAAGACTGGTTGTAACATTTTCAAGCCTCTGACTACTGGTAATGACTATCAAAGATCTTCGAAAATGAAAGCTGGGATCCACACTTACAGAAGAATTATATATATAAAGATAAACTAAAAAGTAATTTTACAATTAATTATTGTGTACTAGCTGACCCGCGCAACTTCGCTTGCGTCACATAAGAGAGAATGGGTCATAATATTCCCCGTTTTTGTAATTTTTTTTACTGGTAATCTGCTCCTATTGTGCCTTGTGTACTGTTGAGTAGTATATGCGTAAAAGAGTAACAAACATCCATACATACATACTCACAAACTTTCGCATTTATAATATTAGTAGGATCTGTCTACCAAATTTCATCAAAATTTTTCAATAGTCTTGTGTGAAGGTAGTTTGAAAGAAACAATCATGAGGAATGGAATGTTGCATTTAAGTTAATAAAAACTTTGTATGATACGTTTGTGGGGTATTCTCGAAAACTACTGAATTATTTCACGATTTTTTTTACTTATACAAAGCTTAACTATTCCTTAACAATAAAATATGTTTTTTTTTCACGAAAAATATTCTCAAAATTATTTAAATCTCTATAACGAAGTCGCGCTAAGGCATATCCGCCATTAAAACAGTTGCCATGACAACGGAATTTTGTTAATTCAATGTCATTATAATATTGGTTATTCGCGACTTCGTTCGCCACCTGAATTTTCCCGGGAAATGCGTCATTTTCCCGGGGTAAAAAGTAGCCTATGTCCTTTCTCGGGTATCAAAATATCTCCATACCAAATTTCATGCAAATTGGTTCAGTAGTTTAGGTGTGATTGAGTAGCAGTCAGACAGACAGACAGACAGAGTTACTTTCGCATTTATAATATTAGTATGGATTGATTGTTGAACATGAAAAATAACTAAATTGATAAATTCATACAAAAAAAATCCATCGAAAATGTGATAGTTATACATGTAACTGTCACTGACTGTACATGATAAACCATCTACAAACGTTAGTATACGTAAACGCGCAAGTTAACGTTTCCAATTTGATTCGTTGCCAGACGGGTGTTACGTTGGTATAATGTTTAAGTGTATGTAGGTTATCTTGATGTCTCCTTGGCGGAAGATCAAACTACATGAGTTAAGGGCTTCATATTGCGAATGGATGACATGTGGGAAAATATATGTTTTACTCTTCTAATGTAGATAGTAATATTGTTGTTGATTTCTGTAGCATTTGGTTTACTACAGTAAATAAGTTCAAGTAACTGTTTCTCAAATTACATAACTTTTTTGTATTTAGCAACCTGTGAAGATTTTGTTTGTTTGTAAAGTTACGCACAATTTCGGTAATGTCATTTTGTCAATAAGTTTTGGTTGTTATCAAATACGTTTCACTTAAGCTCAGCTAGGTAAAAGAAGGTGCCTTAACACTAGTTTAACTACCAACCACACGAAAAAATAAACATCATTTTGTTTACGGTGACTCATACAGTTGGTAGTCACAATAAGATTATGAGGAATATTTTAATATCATAAAAACACGGCAACATTATTTTGAACAACACCAGAATTTCAAAATATTCCTTTTATATTAACCTCGGTAAGCAACTGTATGACCCACCCTACTACTTAAAACGGCCCAAGCCGCTCCGTATTTTCTTTGTAACACTAAATGTAATGAAAGCAGTGACAATGTACGAACGCTGTCTACGCCTTTATAATTAAAAGCGTTGGGTAACGAACTGTCTCTTAATTAATACTATATTTCGAATAGTAAATATGACTGTTTATTATGCGAGGTAAAGAGTTTACTTTCTTGCTAGATCTTCTCATTGGCCCTACCTTCCGAACTGGCGGTAAATTCACTCTCTGTATCATTGACTATTATAAGTGTCAGCATTTGACCTAAATGAATAAATGATTCGATTTTTATTTCGATTTTTGCTTGTAAGTTGCTTATATGTTTTTTAAATATATATAACTCAAAGGTGACTGACTGACATAGTGATTTATCAACGCATAGCCCAAACCATTGGACGGATCGAGGTGGAATTTGGCATCCAGGTAGATGTTATGACGTAGGCGTCAGCTAAGAAAGGGTTTTGATCAATTCTACTCCCAAGTGGATATAATATTGAAAATTCTGCCTTAAGTCACAAACCCCGCGGACGCAGTTGCGGGCAGAAAGCTAGTTTGGTTATAAAGTAATGGTTTGGTTATTAACGTAATTTTGATGATGATGATCACGAAAGCTTTCTTTGACACTGGTACGGATGGATAGATGGTATGACGTATGTTGTTGTAAATAAATAAATATTTTTTCGGAAAGCCGTTTTGGCCATTGTTCTGTTTCTGGGTAGTAGTAATGTAATTATGTAAAAAATGTTCCACGTATGCTTAAATACGAAGAGAAAAATATGAAGGTTATTTATCTAATCTATTGACGATCCGGAAGCTCTATGTACTAAATGTTATCTTAAAAACACATAAAACCCTAACCTATGACACGGCTAAACTCAAGGGAAGGAATAGATACAAAGTTGCTCCCCAGATCGCAGTGAAATCTACCTTCGCTCAGAGACAGTTTCTCAAACAGTCATCTCACTTATACAACTTAGTAAATAAAGAACTTGATATCTACCCCCTAACCCTTAGTGAATGTAAAAAATCCATAATTAATTGGCTTAAGCTAAAGTCCTATGAAGAAGTCGAAAATCTACTTCTTTTTAATAACGTTTAAATTTTTGAGCTAACTCCTCTAGTGATTATGTTAGTGGAAGATGCTACCCACCATCTCTCTCACGAGTTTCTCAACTCGATTTGTTTTCCTCATCTTAGCCTTATACACAACAAATAAGGAAATAGTTTATTAACTAGCTATAAATAGGTGAAATGGTTAATATTTCATTACATTTACTCACACACTCATACACACATAAACACCTACTCTCGCATACACATCACAAGAACACAATTACACACAACATGCGCGATTTAAAATGTTATTGTTATGTTATTTTATTTTTTTTTATTTTTTTCTTCATTGTATACCTACATAACTAGCGTTTTGTTTTCTGTAACCAATCTAATTTGTAACCCACTGGAAGAGCGGAATATCCTAACACAAGCAAAATGCATTGCTTACAAGGGTATTTCAAAATGTAAACCTACCGTGTAAATTGTGTTATTGAAAATAAACGCTTTTTTTTTTTTTTTTTATCTAAATTGATAATCAATTAAAAAACAAATAAATTGTATTCATTATCCGTTTGTTCTTTATTTGTTAATATATTTATGTATACTGTTAACAATATAAATAATTATTTTTATAATCCGTATTTAATGAATACTAATGATATTTCTAATGTGTCTACCGTTCAATTAATAACTCTTTGAAACACACTTTTTTCAGAGTAGCAGTAATAAAAATACTAGATAACATTTCGAACTTAAATTAAATTAGTATTTATTACACAAATAAATTCAACGTAATTAACAACCCCAAATCATTTAACTTTTGATCTATCAAGTCTTTCTGATATGCTTAGTGGTATTCAAATAAATGTTATAATACTATTAAATAGTACTCGAAGAGTAATCGCCTTAGCTGTTTGTTTTACGAGCTTTATTGACGAAACAGTTTAAACTTTAATTGATTAAAATTTTCATCGTCTGACTGAGTTTGTGAAGTTTTCGAACTCCATTCTTGCTTTATTAATATTATCTGGTAAACTATGTTGGTATTTATAATCTAGTGCAATGTTTTAGTACGTTTTGAAGAACTCGTAGGTTAGTTAAACAGCCGCGCGGATCGATCTCTCAGGCTAAGCTACGCTTGCCGATTATGTTATGTAGATGGGTGACCATGTTATCCATATTTAGTTCCTCCGCGTTTCTCTAGAAAAAAAAAATTCAGCGCCCCCATTTAAATGTACATTTTATGTATTTTTGTTACTTATAATTTTTTTGGGCTTACTACCGGCCCTCAAGAAATTCTTCAGCCTATTTGGGGAACCTACGACCTAGATTATCGCATGAAGGAGTACTAAGAAGCTAAAGTCAATTCACAAATTATTACAGAATCACCATTAAACAACACAAGTTACCTTCATGTCAAAACAAACGGAACGCATAACAAAGCGTTAATAATTAATTCAACTCAATTTCTTTTCTTTAACTTTTTAAGTAATCCCGAAAGCTTTTTAAGTAGAAAACAATACTAAGTGCGAAGTTACTTTGGCGTCCTTTTTGCTTTCTCCAGTTTTTTGTTGGAATGTGTACTTAGAAACTATTAGTCGGTATCATTAAAAATGCTGGCCATGTGTTCGGTAACTTTTATGGGGTGTAAGGTAATAGTGTTCGATCTTATTGGGTTCCTTTTCACTCTGACAGAGACTACTCTGTAGACAGACTACTGTCTACTAAAACATTGCTATCAGCCTAGCCTTTCTTGCAACTATTTTGGAGTTGGCTTCCAGTCTCACCGGGAGCAACTGGATATCAGTATTTTACATGGATCGACTGCTTATCGGACCTTCACAACCCAGTTACCTGGGTTATAACATACCCTACCCTTAGGTAAGACTTTCAAGTTTTTGACCACTATTCACGACATACATATGTAATTATGCAGGGATCGGGAATTTGCAGTTAGATTAGTTTTTAAACTAATGTTACGGTACGAGCGGCCCGCTCCGGCTGCGCTTGGTTCAAATAGTTATATTACGAAAAATCCTTTGAAATTTTTACACATAAACCTTACTCTTGAATCCATCTGTATCAAAAAAAAAACCGCATCAAATCCCATTGCGTAGTTTTAAAATCTAAGCATACATTCGTACATACAAACATAGGAACAGACGCAGGAAATTACTTTTCTTTAAACTGTATAGTGAAATATCCTTAGTTCAATATAAAACAGAGATATCTACAAATATTATTATTTAGAAGCAAATCTAATCTATACTAATATAATAAAGCTGAAGAGTTTGTTTGTTTGTTTGTTTGTTTGTTTGAACGCGCTAATCTCAGAAACTACTGCTCCGATTTGAAAAATTCTTTCAGTGTTAGATAGCCCATTTATCGAGGAAGGCTATAGGCTATATAACATCACGCTACGGTCATAAGGAGCGGAGTAGCAACGAAAAATGTTACAAAAACGGGGAAAATTTTGACCCATTCTCTTAGGTGACGCAAGCGAAGTTGCGCGGGTGAGCTAGTCTAAAATAAATTTATGATATCCAAAAACCTTTGGTATGACTTAACAACATTAAAAAGAAATTGATCTCATTAAGATAGATATTCTAAAGCACGGATACGTACCCTTCGAACATTACCAACCTATCTATGTATTGTCACACTAAAGGTTGCTTAACTCACGAATTATAGTGAGAGCTATCCATAACTTAAGGTACAAGAAGTCTATAAGCTAGAATGTCGTTGATTTTATTCAATCATGCCTACGCAGTATTTCGTTCAAGGTCAATTAATCAGACAATAATTTAACATTATCTTGAACCCACTCATACGTTTATCTATCAAGTTAATATTACTGTATCGTAAGTCGTTATATTATATTCAATCGTCTATATGACGTCGAATGTCCCGAATTCCAAGCTTAAATGCCTTCGTAGATTACTGATGCTCAATTTCACTTACAATTCTTGGATAAATGGTCAACTAATAATTTAGTTAGGAGCATTATAATCTATGTATAGAACTAGTTTCATATCAACATGAAGACCAATTTTAAAGATAATATTTTTTTTTTTAATGTGAAATAGGTACACTTATTGGAAAAAATAAATAAAAAATCATTTTCGTTTCCACCCTTTACAATATCGACAGAGTTTCCTTTGAAAATATAAACTAAAAGCGTCTTTAAACTACAAATCACTATTACCCACTCTTTTGCTTTATAAAACCTACTATCAAATACTTATCGAAAAAGATTCTCGCCTCTGCGAGCTATAAAGGGAGGAACGGGAGGCATAAGGGCTTACACCAGTTTAAGCCTAGGATTATTACACTTGAAACGATTCAATTCGTTTTCCAATATTTCTACCTATTGAGGACTTATTGTAGAAAATTTTTAGATCTGCTACTCCAGATTTTATTGGGTTAATCTTTAAAATGTAGTGATTTAAAAAGATTTTGCCCAATGATATATCTCTAATATTTATGAATCTACTCTACGTCGGTGATGTCTTTGCAAAACGGCCAGTATTTTATACTCGTAACCGGCGGTACTGTATGACAAGACGTGTATTAGGCAAGAGAAGTTTGGTGGGATTGTAGCAAGTAGCTTTCTTTGGTCTAAGCCTACCCAATACGAAAAAGGCGTGATTTTAAACAAATACTAGCAAGCAAGCGAGCACGAGCCAGTTTTTGAATAAATATGACAAAAGCGGTGTTTTACAATCCACTTTGAATAGAAACTATATTACAATTAAGTTCAACTGCGTAAAGTTTTGTTCTTTTGTGTCAAACCGTAACAATTGTGTAACTCATATGGTTTCAAACTAAAATACGAAAGATTTAATTTTACCTTCAACTTATTTAAAAGAGCTTGTTTTAGTAGACATAACTAAAAAATGTATTAATGAAATACTTGCTAGAAAATACTTAAATAATACACATAAAACAACTATAAACGGGTGTTATACGCGATCAATATTTAAAGTTTTAGCCATCTTATGACCTAGAGGATAACCGCGCTGTTTTCGTTTAGTATGCAACCTTATGTGCTTGTGAACCGCCACCTAACCGCCATTAATTGTCAGACGGTTGTACTAAACTTGAGCAAACTGTAACCGCGCGGGTAGCCGCTTCCGCGGTTGACTTATTTGATACTCGACATTTTTTTATAAATAGCTCTCTTATCCCCGGATTTTCAGTACATTTAGCGATAGTTTATCTATTCAATAAATCTTAAAGGTCAACAGCGTTTACTTATAAACATCAAAACTTCTAATAATTTATTTATCATTCTACATCATTGACTCGGTGGACTTAACAACTGCTAACACGGTTACCGTTATCAGTAAGCGTGACACTTATTTCAGCGAAAAATTTACGTGATCAGAATAAATATTCCAAAGAAAAAATTTCCTTCGCAAAACTTCTCTCGATGCAGACACAGCGCGCTTTTATTAGATATGTATTGATTTTACTTTTCACGGACTTTTGAGGGTATCATTTGGCTGTTACAATCATTGTTAATTCAAAGTTTCTTCGCAAGAAAAATGTAGGTCGTTTTTCTGTTTTATAATAAGGGAACTTTTTCATATCGGACGATTTGTTTGTATTCTTTTGAAAATTTATAACAAAATCAAAATTTTCCGTTGATATAAACACTACGAACTTTTGATAGAAGAATATCAGGTTCGTTTCATCAAATATCAATTTAGGTAGTGTCTGAAAGGAATTCCAAACTAAATTAGTTCTTTTGACGTTGGATAAAGAGTCTGATCAATTTTTCATGGAAAATGTAACGATAGCTCTATGACAAGGCTGTTGTTAGTAATTGCCTCCAGGGTACATAACTTACTTTATACGTAGACTTCTCCAGACAAAAACATTATGTTCAAATTAGCTAAACAATGCAGGTTTCAGAAAACCGTCACATATAATTAAACTTGTACTGCAAAGAAATATGTTTCCAAGCTAAAAAAAATATGTCTATTTCAGAAAAATTCCAAATCTCTTCAAGTCTAAAGCAATCCAGACAAAACTGAAGTAGGCACTATAAGTAGAAGTGTTGTATAAATATCAAGGTATAATTTAGATCTAGATAAGGTACGCAGCCGAGAGAATCTAGCCGAGATTCGAGGACACTCAGTCTACCAAGATTTTGATGAAAATATTCTTGAAGATGGTCTAAGTCTAGAAACTTGAATAGGTACAACACAATATCTAAATATTTTTCATAAATTTCTCTCCGTTTACGTAATCTGTGATGTAATTTGTGAAGGATTAAGGGAAAGGGTTTTTATAGTTATGAATGTAATATTATTAATAACTACGACAAAACCAATTATCTAGTTTCGTTTCAGACAAATTGTAGTTTGATGTAATGTTAATGTTTATGTTTATGTAAATGTTTATGTTTTTATGTATGGTTAAAGGTCATAATCAGTTTCTCTGAAAACACATAGCACTATTCAAAACTGCTTTAATTATAACTATAAAGCTTCGTACCTACACACAGTTTTAGTCGATCGAGCTGTGAGTTTTACTGTATCTAGTATTTTTAATAGGCACCTTTAAATGACTACTGTTCGAGTAAATATATCGTGCAATTATTTGTGAACTAGCTGACCCGCGCAACTTCGCTTGCGTCACATAAGAGAATCATAATTTTCCCCGTTTTTGTAACATTTTTCACTGGTAGTCTGTTCCTATTGGTTGTAGCGTGATAATAAATAGCCTATAGCCTTCCTCGATAAATGGGCTATCTAACACTGAAATAATTTTTCAAATCGGACCAATAGTTCCCGAGATTAGCGCGTTCAAACAAACAAACAAACAAACAAACAAACAAACTCTTCAGCTTTATAATATTAGTATAGATTAGTATAGATAACATAGACAATAAGATAGTATCAAAAGATTGTTATCACTGCTGTAATAATTTGCAGGGAACACATTATGCACATGTAATTAGCTCGATTCACGGCGCTATTCAAGCATGTATCAATTAGACGTAAGTAAACTTTACAAGGCGTGTGCACTAATTATAGAAGTGCTTCATGTAGGCTAATTGAAAGGTAGCTTGTAATAAACTTGTGAAATATCATAGCACAACAGGTGACACGCTGATAATATTGAGTTCTAAGTTATACAAAACTAGTAATTTCCCTGAAGTTGGAATGGAAAAAAAATATAAATAAATAAAATAAATTTAACCCATTAATGTCGCACTGCTGGCTAAGGGTCACATCCCGTAATGAGGGAGGGGTTAGGCCTTGAGTCCATCACGCTGGCCTATTACGAGTTGTCCATATCATATCAATTTTCATTTTAACATACTCTTTGATATTTAAATCTGATGGGCAATTCACAATTGACAGTTGTTTTCTATAAGCAAGAGGCTATATATAAGAAAAATAAAACGGTTCAATCATCATCCCTAGATGCAGTATAAACTAAGTGTTGAGTACGTTCTAAATGTCAAAACTCTCAATACACGATCGTATCGACTGTAGAAAATCGCGCTATTGTAAGTAGTAATGTAATTAACTAATTTCAATATTTGCTCAAATACGATACACACCTTCACAGACAATATCAACTTTCTCCACAAAATTTTCATACCCACATTATTAAATAAAGCCTTATAAAAAGTTGTCATCAAACCAATACAGAACTCTAGAACGTAAAATGTCAGGAAGAAAAGTTCGTACCACGGTTTAACTTAGGAAAAGAGCCGACACTCGTAAGCGTACATTTTAAACGTTTGCGGTTTCCCTTGCCTTCAATGTTCAGTTCAATTTGTGAAGTTAAAAACCCTGTTGTTTTTGCTAATGCTACCTAATGTTGTTGTGGAGCAATTGTGATTTTGTCTATGTAAGAGAAATGTTTTGGTGAAATTTGGAGTGTTTACGGACTGTCCTAGGTCCGGTGTTTGCTTTTGTAAAATCGTTCTAGAACAAGTTAGAATAAGTATATAAGTTTTTGGATTCAATGTTTCTCTCTCATTGTGGAAATAGGTTCGTGCAGTGGGATGCCAATAGATTAGATAAAATTACATATTTATTTTTATCGAAAGTTAGTACTGTTTTAAATTTGATTTTTATTAGTATCCAGAGCGTTACAATAATCAATATCGTAAGACCTTAACTGAGATTAATTTTGATTTTAACGTTGTGAATAGATTAATTAGTTTCTTTTTACTCAAGGAAGTACTAAAATAACATATTTTTGGTTAAAGTTCTCCTATCTTTACGTACCTAAACGAAAAACAGTTTAATTTTATATTTGTGAAGAATGTGTTCAAAACAAAGTCGAATTTCCATCCAACTTATGACGAAACAAGCTTGTTAAAACTGTTTAGTGCCAGAGGTCAAAATAATTCTTCGTCAAAATTCATAAATTCTGCATTTTAATTAAGAAAGTCTGGTTTTATTCTGTCTACATTCTATAGTCAGTCTAATGGAGTCTGAGCTAATACATAAACATGTAATTTCTTTGGATGGTGATTAATCTTCAGAACTAGGTAGTACTAAATCCGTTTTAAGAGGCATTATATAAATTGATTTCATCCAGTATTTTGTACGGATCAGCTTTGTAAAGGTTTTAGTCTTAATTCTACAATATTAAAAGCTAGCAGATTTTGAATTAATAGTTTTACATTAATCATGAGATTAGTGCTAGTAAACTCAAATACTTTTTCTATACAATATCGGGTAATGATGATAAAATCAATCCGAGGTATACCCTTTGTTGTTATACCCTTTTCTGCCGAAATATATTTTTAGAGTATTTCCATTTACAAACAATTCCGTTCGTTTGCGAAATTTCTTTTCGTAGAAACAGTTTTATGAGTAGGTATTTGCAAAAAAAAATACCACGCAAAAATCTTAATTTGCATTTATTAAGCCATAGTCTTCTATAAAACAATAAACCCAATCTAAGACCTTAATATTTCAGCTTATAGGATTAATATCTTCATTGTTTCGGTACTGTTCCTAGGGCCGTGACCTTCAGGGCTCGCGAATAAATCATCCACCAAAATCTTCCTTTAGGACAGCTCTGATCCTTAAATATTTCAAGTCACGCCGTCCGTGCCCTTTAATAAATCTTTACACCTTATAAAAATGTACTGGATGCTCTTCGGTGTGAATTTGGTAGGTAGTTTGGGAATTCGGGTTATTCAGCGTTTTGCTGTGGGTTAGAAGTGACGTTTTGGTTATTATTTTACTTGAGGGTTTGCTTTGTCATCTTGTTTAAAATGCCCTTATATATAATACAGAGTTACAAGAAAGTCTTGCTTATTTTATTGTAGTTATTGACTCCTTTCTCAGCGGGCAGAGTGAAACTAAATTTGCTCTAAGTATCGTTTATAAACTCTATTGCAGCTCTATAAAAACGCTTATAGGTAACATAGTGTAATTTGATGTAGGTTTTTGTTTTGTTACTGGAAAAATATATATTATACTAGCAGTAAGAAATACATTATCACTTATCACTGTATCGTAAATAAATAATACGGATAAAACTAACGACTATTTAATCCATACGTATGTAAATTTCACTGTACAACAAAAGTGGAAATTCGCTGGCGTTAGTAGCTTCTCGCTTACAATTTATATTCTGACATATAGAGACATTGTATACATAGTATTTGTCCGACTTTTCCACCGTCCAAACTTTATAATCCGTGAATTTATTGCGGTTATTTTTAATATGCGTGCGTGTGAATGAATTCGTAACTTTTCGTTGGCAACAGAAGTTTTTGCCCGTTACGGGACTAAAGTAAATGAATTAAAAGTTTCCCCAGAATGTTGCTACGTACGTTTTTGTTTTTTGATATCGTGGTGACGTATTAATTGGCTTGTGGGATTATTTTGTAAAAAACATTAACAACCTCGTCCTATAATGATAAATACTATTGTGAATGTGATGTACTTTATTAGACTGGTAGATAGAACATCTTTGTTGCTAAATAAGTACATTGGTAATACCCTTATTAAGATTTTGGTATCACAAAATGTCAGAGACTAATTGCCTATCAGAAGCTGTAAAGTTTTCTCGATACATATAAAAACATAACAATAAAGCGATATTTTGAGAAATGAAATAACAAACTGGTACATTTCATGTTGTCATCAATTCATCGTTCAGTACTCTTAACAGTGTTTTACATGGCCAATGATTTGACATCAATCTCCTACCAGCCAGGGCATCGACTTAGTAGTTCTAAAGTAAACTACTTCAATCTTTTAGTGAATATCCATTTCCGTATGAACACAGCCAAAAACAAAAACAGTTATTCCACATGAAGCAATGAAAACACGTTACTTTCAAACGTCCGTTCATCTCGGGGACGAACAATGTCTGCTCGGTACATTAATCACAGGTTTTTGTTGCACTACACTCGCTACACATGCGACGATTGTATGGTATAAAGTATCTCTTAGTGACTGATATTATTTGAGTTTTGTATGTTTGTTTGCACATAATATCCTAGTAATCTATACTAATATTATAAAGCTGAAGAGTTTGTTTGTTTCTTTGTTTGATCTCGCTAATCTCAGGAACTACTGGTCCGATTTGAAAAATTCAGTGTTAGATAGCCCATTTATCGAGGAAGGCTATAGGCTATATATCATCACGCTACGACCAATAGGAGCAGAGTACGAGTAAAAAATGTTACAAAAACGGGGAAAACTTTGACGCATTCTCTCTTATGTTACAAGCGAAGTTGCGCGGGTCAGCTAGTGGTAGATATGCGAAAGTTCGTGAAGATAAATGTATGTAAGTATGTTTATTAGGTACTCAACCATGCAAAAAAAACTGAGTGGATTTTCATAAAAGGAACGTGGATAGTTTAGATTAACCCATGGGTAACTCGGAAAATATTTTTCCGCGGATAAAGTCACGCTTGTACATTTATAAAATTATGCATTTTACATTTTATTTTCCCGACTTACTTTTGATTCTTTCGTCTCTCATATTATTATCTCTATTACGTTTCTTTTGCACAAATTTTTTTCAAGTGGACAAAGATGCAAGTACAAACTAGTGTTCGGATATTTTAGTTTAAGTACATTTTATTCCAAGTCATGTTGCACTTTCTCCTTGTTTGACCTTTCATGTGACCTTTGTTTCACAGTAACGTCGCGGGTCGTATGCTTGAATGCTATTTAGAGAAAGAATTACCAGTGGTTTCGGAGAATATAGTGTTTTCTTAGGTGGAATCATTTAATTCCGGCGACATCAGAATATCATAGAATACCGTTATACACATCTATACTAATATTATAAAGCTGAAGAGTTTGTTTGTTTGATTTTTTGTTTGTTTGAAGGCGATAATCTCAGAAATTACGGGTCCGATTTGAAAAATCCTTTCAATGTTAGATAGCCCATTTATTGAGGAAGGCTATAAGCTATATATCATGACGCTACGACCAATAGGAACAGAGTACCCGTAAGAAATGTTACAAAAACGGGGAAAATTTTGACTCATTCTTTCTTATGTGACGCAAGCGAAGTTACGCGGGTCAGCGAGTACATACATAAATATACGCTTGTAGACATATTATGAGGTTACGAAGCAATTGAATTTGGCTACAGAACTCAGTTGAATGATGCTATTGACCCGATTTTGATAATAAACAAAACTATTGATGTTCTAAACGTTTACCGGGAAAAACGTTATATTATTAAAATACACACAAGAATACAGGTAACTGAAACTACTAGCAAAACTAGCGTAATAAGAGTCATAACAATTATTTCATAGCACTCGAGACAAGCATAATTAGTACTATATAATTAAAATAACTTAGGCAAGATAATGTCGCAAAATAACAATCCTCGTGTAATGTTCGCGTTTAATTAAGTCGGCTTACATGAGACTACTACGCCGACGGTTCGCCGACACTGAACTGTACACTGGCTTCTCTTATATAGCTCAACAATAAGTTTGACTGCCCTTAGCATTGCTGGTGTAGGCTACTGCCGTGCAGAAGCCCCGGGTTTGGATTCCGGTGCGAAAACCAGTTATCAGAATTTTTCAATCTCAATTGGTTAGTGGTTGCCCGGAATTAGGAAGCTGAGGTTGTAGACGTGCCTCAGAGAGCACGTAAAGCCGTCGGTCCTGCGCCTGGCCTCTCTCTGGTCGTGTCGCATATGCATCCCACCAGACTATGAGACTGATGAAATAGGAAGTGTACTTCTATTGTGTACATACTATAAACAGAGTCCAGCACAGTTGGACTTTAATGAAACATCAACCAGGAGGGCTATCACGTATGTTAGTCGACCAGTATTGAAAAACCAATAAGCTTAGATTGTTTTCGGCGATAGAGAACAGTGCTTAACACTTTACGTCAAAGCAGCAATGTACTAAATAGTGATATTCAATTTGACATGCATTAGTTGTCAACTGATATACATGATAGGAGGACATTAAACAACAACTTAGTAGAAAGTCTTGTATGGAAGATTCACAGCAGGTGGAGATATACAAAATTCTAGAATTTGGATTATCAGTGATCCGCGGGCTTATACGATAACGGTGACCGTTTTGATATAGCTACTTTACTTTCATAATTAATACAGTTATATTAATGGTTATCCTATATTTACTATAAATTTTTAGCAATGCTTTTTTGTAAAAGCCCCCGATAATTTGAACATACAATCTTCACTCAAGCTTTCCCAAGAATTTTTCAACAGTTTTTATTCTCCTTAAGTACCTATTGCAGCAATATACCTTAACACCGTACAAATTAACTTAGTACCTGTTCTCAGAAACGATAACAACACACTATATATTTTATCTTCAAAGCCTTGCTCGTCTGAATACTAACAAGTTTCTAGGCTCACGCTTGTTAACATGATCTAAAGTCTATAGCCAATATGTGAGACTACTTCAGTAAAGTTTGTAGCACCTCTTTAAGAATATACGATATAGATATACGAGATAGATTTTTATTATTGTAATATTAATTTTAATTTATGTATTCTAGACTCCATTGCCTTAATTCTTATTGCAATTTTACTGATAATTTCGTGCTATAGTATTATGATAACTAGCTGTTATTGTAGATAATTGTATCGTATTATGGGCACAATTATAACTTGGCATTTGTAAACCAAAGATATAATTTTCTGGAAAGAAAAGCCCTTGTCGACATTCATTGTTCAAAAATGCACCAAAAATCGTTCTGTTTGGAAGAGTTAATAAACAATTATTACTACTTTAACCTTAACTTAATACCCTGCTTGCGTACCGTTTTTCTTCGTTTTATTTTAAAGAGGTGACAAGATAAAAATTACCAATTTATTCAACGTAGATATAAAATCAAATTTTAAGTCGACACGGTGCAACGATTCTATTGTTGAACAGGGATGTCTCAATACAAAACTATCCCGCTATCTCTATAAGATCTCTCATAAATGTAGCATGCCCAGTACCTCGATTCTCTACCACTATCGACTACCGACAACCGGCTAGCTATCGAAATTTTGACATTTAGAATGTACTGCCAAAGTGTTTCCTACGACACCCGTCAGAGGCGCTGATCAGATTTTCATACAAAATTTATCGATGACAGTTCGGTTGTCGGTAGTCGATAGTAGTAGAGAATCAATAATATAACGAACCCTTTAAAACTTACAAGCACCGTCAAAATGCTCGCTCATCAAAGTTTTGCAATTTAATTATGTTCGCGGGCTTGATAGTTTAGTAATCAAATAACTTTTCTTAATAACTAAACTGTTATATCTAAAACTTTGAACTCGCGTGTAATTTCTTTAAGTGACACACGCATATTACGAGTTCGTCTTTCAGTCGTAATTAGCAAGAAAAGAGGGCATTAACCTGTATACTTAACATGCATCTCAGTTGACAACTATTATCACAAATTCCTACCTTAGTGAGCACTTACGTCCTTAGCAAAACCAGCTTGCAACATTTTAAGTTCCTAGCCCTTGTAGTTTCTGAGATTTTACACATTAGGTTGCGGTGTTGGGAAAATCTTTTCCACGAAGAACTTCTTTAATATCCACTCTTAATATTAATTGCATAAAAGGTCATTAATATGCAGTCAAGTAATACGACTAATAATACCCCTAAATAACCATTTAATTATCTATTTTAATAAAATTTTTGGTTCAGAATCATTGTACAAACAAAATATATAAGAAGACTTTGCGAAGAAAATATTATTCTTGAAATGTGTTTACTTTGAACCGCATCAAAACGCTTAGTAAACTAATAACTCAGGTGGTAAATATTGTGTTGAGTGTTTGTACAGACTTCAATTATTATTTTAGCTATATTTTTGTACTAGCTGACCCGCGCAACTTCGCTTGCGTCTCATAAGAGAATCATAATTTTCCTCGTTTTTGTAACATTTTTCACTGGTACTCTGCTCCTATTGGTCGTAGCGTGATGATATATAGCCTATAGCCTTTCTCGATATAGGGGCTATCTAACACTAACAAAGAATTTTTCAAATCGGATTAGTAGTTCCCGAGATTAGCGCGTTCAAACAAACAAACTCTTCAGCTTTATAATGTTAGTATAGATATAGATAAGATTTTATCCATCTTTTGCAAGTACCCCATTTAGTTCACTCAATATTGCTTCAAAGATAAGGTATGAAGTATGTTTGTTTTACTATAATGCATGATAATGGCTTGATCTTATATTTAGTTTATCCATTTAGTTTATATCTAGTACATAATATTGAAATGTTTTTACATATCACCTTAGGGTTAAATGAAAGAAATATCGTTTTAACGGCAAATTGAAAGAAACTCAATCAACGGGCTTATTACATATTTCAGTTGACAAATAGTGTGTGTCAAATTGACGGTCACTATTCATAACATCGCTGCTTTCATGCAAGGTGTTAATCACTACGTTACTACTACAGAATAGAGACTTTCAAATAGTTGTCAACTGAGATACACGATAACCCTCTAGCGGAATGTCATACTTTTTGGCTGAACCGATTTCGGTGACATTTGAAAGGGTCTTTGTGTTATTATGTATGTATGATAAAAAAGACTTAACTTTACTTTTTGTTAGTCATCCATGTAATACACAATAATTTAATAAGGTATCAAAATCAAACCCTTTTAACATTAAAGACCCTACATTCAACTCGCTGACCTGCTGATCGATGTCGTCGAGTTGATAATATAATAGTCTTTATTTCGGCGGTCGGGCCAAAAAGTCTTTTCTGAGATTTTCTCTTAAGAATTTCCTAGAAATTGCCCGGAGTTAGGAAGTTGAGGTCGAAGACCTCCGTGCCTCGGAGAGCACGTAAAGCCGTCGGTCCTGCGCCTGACCTCTCACTGGTCGTGTCGGTTATCCGTCCCACCAAACTATGAGAGTGATGGAATAGATAGTGTAACTGTGTATTGTGCACACACTTGGACACTATAAACAAAGTCCTGCACAGATGGCCAGTTTCAATGAAACTGACCGCCGTAGCCGTATATCGGCTAGGAGGACATTATTACATTAGTCTTTATTTCAAAAAATTATGTCGGTGAATTGCACTATCGGGATCAATTAGTCGGCAACAATCGTCTGTGAGGCGACTTCGGTGTAAAACATGAACAGAACATAAAAACAAATAATATTCGTATTAAAGTTATGCAGTCATTCTACAGTACGTTTCTCGTAAAGGAATACCGTCCTAATGAACCTCCGTGAGACAATATTGATACAGACTGCTAGCTAGCCGGATATATTATACGTCATTTATGTAGCTACGTTAATATTATCCTAGATTGCTATATTCATTGGTTTATATGCCGTAGATAACTAAGCGTCGCAAAGCCATAGGCTCTATAGTAGCTCTACGGGCCAATAGACTATTGACGCCTGTTTGTTAGACATTAGGTATAATATGTAGAATATAGGAGCAGAATATAGCTAAGGAATTCAAGCGAATCACGCATAGCATGATGACTCGATTTAGTGTTACGTTTAAAAAACAAGGGCAAAACATGTATCGTATCTTATAGTTTTGACGATAATCGATTGGAAAGTTTCATTGCATATTGGGGAAATAAGGTATATAAGGTATAGGGTATTGCAGAGGAGCTCGTGGCTTAGTTAACAACAGCCGCGCGGATCGATCTCTGAGGTTAAACCATGCTTGCCGAGGTTGGTTTGTGGATCGGTGACCATCTTATACATATCGAGTTCCTCCGTGTTTCGGAAGGCACGTTAAATTGTGGGTCCCGGCTGTCATTTTCGAAGATCTTTGACAGTCGTTAACAGTAGTCAGAAGCTTGAAAGTCTGACAACCAGTCTTACCGAAGGATATCGTGTTATCCCAGGTAACTGGATCGTGGACTTCTACAAACATACAAATAACGGTCACCGTTCATATATTAGGTCAGGGAAAAAGTCTTTTCGCATTAAAGTTAAGTATGAACTTGTAATTAAACCTTTTCTCTACACAAAAAAGCTCGATATGTAGGTACCTCACGACCTCACTGAAAGAAACCTAATGAACCGTGTACTCATTTGTGATTCTTGAAGCCAAAGAGATTTTATTACAAGCTCATACATACTATAATGTGAAAAGACTTTTTCCCCGACCTGATATATAAATATTTGTAAAGCTGTGTTGACCAAGAGTGTTGCGGATACTTGCATCCGCATTCATTCAGACATTCGAACCTATGCGGATCTTCTGCGGATTTTTATAGGCAACAAGTAAGTAATGAGTAGGGGTGCTGCGGATATTCAAATCCGCATCCGTATTCATTCAGACGTTTGCATCTGCATACGCGGATATACTGAACAAAAACCCTGCATGAGCATCCATGGAAATCTATGAGATTTCTATTGGCATCCGCAACAACCCTAGTGTTGACCGTAGTGAGGATTATCTTGATCAATAGTCTTAATAGAATAAAGTACATGATTAATCAATTCAAAGAGTTACTCCATTGCGCTTACTGAGCTAATGATAACTAAAAGAAAAAAATGCAGTTTCTCCTTTATACTCCGATCAAAAGTCATAATATTTGCCTTCAATCTGTATCAGAATGGCAAAGAAATGCGATGCTAATGAAAACGACGGCGGCAGCATTTCTACGAACTTGTTACGTCATTTCTCAAAGAAAACTAGGAGTTGAATAAAAACACTAGTATAGTTTTGAAAACATTTATTTTTTACAAATTGGAAGTAAATAGACTTTGTGCACGTGCACTTTATGATTGTGATTTAATTTATTATTTTGTGTACCTACCTTTGTTAAGAAAATCCATATGAGCTACATATAATGGAATATAATTATAATGACTTAAAACAGAAGAACATTTTATGGTCAATGTGTGCTCTGATGCAAGGATGTAAAAGTTTTTTTTTTGGAACTTGCTGGTAAAAAAAAGTATGTATTTTTTTATTGAAAAAACCGGAATCGATGCAGATACCAGCAATATAATTGCTATCGCTGTGTTTCAACCAAGACGATCAACTCTAAAGTACCTACATTTTGTATAAAATAGTGATCGGCGCCACAGTTATTGTTTTATTCGTAAGAACTAACAATTGTAATTTCAATCACACTAATGTGATTGTTTTATTCAATCTTTCACCAATCTACAAGTTTCCCCTATTGCCTATGTGCATTGTACTTAAATGCTGATACTGTAGCAAGATACAAATATTCTTCCTTTACGTAGTTAGAAACAGTTACGTAATATAAACCAGAATATTATGTAGGTAATGTTGGCATAGAACACAGATCGCGTGCGACGATACCGCGCTGTCTACGGCACACTGTCGGAAGCACGCCTTGACCTACGCCACACTAAGTACACCGTTATTTATGTTGTTTAGAACTCTTCTTGTGACTTATTAGGTGCCGACAAAAGTTTAGCTTTAAGTACTTGAGTATATATCTTTGAATGTATAAATAGCCTACTTTATAAATATATCCATAGCTAGTTGCGCTCACCGGTCGGTAAACGATCTGTGGGTTAAGCAACCATTGGCGCGGTCATTCCATAGATGGGTGACCGCATAGTAGTATTTGAACTGGGCGTCTCCGTGCTTCGGAGGGCACGTTAAAAGTCGGTCCCGTCTGTTGTCTACTAAGATAACAGTCGTTAAGCCACGTCAAAGGCCTCTTGGGCGGCTTGAACAACTTTGACACTAGGTTGACCACTAACCATTCGACAAACAAAAACTTTATAAATATGTGAATAGTCAATTTATATTCTATCCTTAGGTTTTAATAATATTGTTTTTTCACTCAACTGTAAATCTGTTCAAGAGCGAAATTACCAAAACACAAACAAACCAATGATACTGTAGCTCGATTCTCTACTACAATCGACTACCGACAACCGACCTGTCATCGATAAATGTTGTATGAAAATCTGATCAGCGCCTCTGGCGGACGTCGTAGAAACTTTTTTGGCAGTACATTCTAAATCAAAATTTCGAAAGCTAGACGGTTGTCGGTAGTCGATAGTGGTAGAGAATCGAGGTACTGTAATGTATTTTTTGTTGTTATTTATACAAGATGCCTTATTATGATGACGATGATAAATACACTTTGCACCGAAAATTGAATCCAAATAAGTGCTATTTTCTCGTTATTTATCTTACTATATTCCCTTTATACCGATCCTTTATTATCTCAGCCTTGTGTTTTAAATCTTAAACCGATATTTAATACATATTATCAAACTGCCTTCAGATTCATTCATTTCATTCGTCGTATGGTCAGTGGTCAACCTAGTGTCAGTTATTCAAGCCGCCCGAAGGCCTTTGAAATGGCTTAACGAATGTTATCTTATTGATAACAACCGGGACCAACTTTTTACGTGCCCTCCGAAGCACGGAGATGCTCAGTACAAATACCTCTATGCGGCCACCCATCTATGGAATGTCCGCGCCAAGGTTGCTTAACCCACAGATCGTTTACCGACCGGTGAGTGCAACTAGCCACGAGCGCCTCAAGCCTTCACATCATTAAACCAGTGTATAGTTTATACAAGACAACTTTGAAAGCTAGTCTAAACATGGAAACTATTGACGGCGGCTCTAAGCGATATCATGCTTCACTATAGTCGAATCTATTACAATGAGTTTCATTACTAAGAACTATGTTTCAATATCAGTAGCTTTAGAGTGAAGGTTTCCTCTCGGAATGAGGAAAGGGTTATGTTTTAAGTCCACCACCGCTGCCCGAATGCGAGTTGGGAGGACAGGGCAAGGGGAAGGCTACTGGCAGTTGTTTTTTTGGAAAAAAAAGTAATAGAAAAATAAAACATTTATTCTCTCAATTCGAAAATCTCTTCATAACACAAGTGCCCTTTCTCCTCATAATTATAGAATTTGAAAATTGAAGCCTACCAACTACAAATGATACAACAAAATGGATCTAATTTAAAATTAATTATAATGTTACACAGGTTCATCGTAAAAAGAAGGAAAATTACAAAGCTGATCTTAGTTCATAATGAGTGAGTATAAACCTTGCAGTTTAGATGGGGTACTTCCAAACTCATTATCTCATGAGACCGCCGGGAGTTATGTCAAAACTTCGCTTCTTATAATTATCTACTTACATAAAGATTTCATTACCTTCCCCTTTATGTTTGTCTTTAAGATTACGTTGAGATAAGTAAAATAGTATTTCCTCATTTTAATGTGTTTTAAAAAAGTTATTCAAATAAATTACTACCCAAATGTATACCTACATGTTTCTCAAAAATGTCTGCATTTTATAATTATAGTATGCGTATACAAAATAACGGCCAGTAGTTTCTTTTTACATTCCAACTAACTCTTTACCAAATAAAATGGAAACTCCCTACTAAAAACCGCAAAGACAACTTGTTATGATATTTGTTACATCTAAGTAACCAAGGCACCTCATTTATGGTTTAACACAACCAAATTTTTTACGCATGTGTCTTCGAAACTATAGCTCGATTCTCTACTACTATCGACTTCCGACAACCGGCATGTCATCGAGAAATTTTGTACAAAAATCTGACCAGCGCCTACTAATTTGGCAATACATTCTAAATGTCAAACTTTTGATACTCTACAGTACCGAGTGTACAGAATCACGCTACTTATAACTACCCGTAATTTAAAAAATCGAAGAATGTGTAACAATGCTGTCTCATCTACAATACTAAAGCTAATAAACTAGCCCTATACATCTTAAATACTTATTACATAAAGCTTGTATTGTGAAGAAAATCAATTCAGATTGAATCGTTCCCCTCTAAGAATAGTGGCTGAGCTACGAAATGTAAGAACGAATAAAAGATTCATAAGATTCAGGAATAGAATTCAAACCAACTGCTTCTCTACCAAATATCGCGGTACTGAATATCTATGCACGTTTCATTTGAATATTAGTAGTTCAAAACGAATTGGATGACTATTTGTCTTTAAAAGTACTTTATTTGTGACGTCATTAATACCACGTATACGTTTTTGAGGATCGTTTCTATATTCTCTAATACAACAAAGTCTTCAAAGCCTTTGTCCTTTAGTAATACGGTTTAAACATGCAATTAATATTCTTGGAGTTAAAGAAGAAAGGTTCTTTCGATAATTGTTTACAAAAGAAAGAAACAATAATATAAATTTTATATGCAATTTCGAATAAAACTACAAGTGACTGTACTTGTGATTCACAAATCGGACGAAATACGGAGATGATTAATTGTAAATTATTCAAAGTTATTTCAGTGCTGACTGATTATAGTCATAATTCTGTAGCGCGATTTATCTACCACTATCAACTACTATCCAGATATATGCCAAGATATGTTTAATAAATACCTAATCAGCGTCCGTGGCAACTTTGTTGGACAATTACAGTTTAAATGCGAATTTCTCGAAACTCGGTAGTACCCATTATAAAATTACAATCAAAATCAAATATATATTTTTTCATTTAAGTCAAGTATTCGAATTAACAAAAAAGTCCTGTACCTCGATTCTCTACCACTATCGACTACCGACAACCGGCTAGCTGTCGAAAAATTTTGTATGATATTCGGTTCAGCGCCTCTGGCGGGCGTTGTATAATTTTTTTTGGCAGTACATTATGTCAAGCTCTCGATACTTGAAAGTACTGCCTGTACAGAATCGCGCTACAGGCCACTCTTTATAGTATAGAAAGTCTCGCTACTGATACACGACACTAGTCTAGTACTCCTATCCAGTAGTGTTGCACCCAGCGCCAACAATTCCGAGCCGGAACGCAGCATTTCAGAAACGAAAATCCGCCACAAGGATCCTAATTTTCAAGCGAAAGAACAACCGTAGCACATTCAAACAGAATAATGAACTGGGTGCTTTTGCACTTGTCCAGTTGTATTTTTTTCGCGAACTGCACAGTGAAGCGTTTACTCGACTTGTTTTCACAAGTGGTCGACGTGAATTTTTGAATAATTCAGCTAAGCGAGTGTACCGGTCGCGCCTACATTGAAGTGGGAATTATTACAGAACACGGACTCTCTGTTACGTTCTCTTTGTAGAATTTATGGAATGAATTTGGAATTTTTAACGCAGATTGGAAGGGATTGAAATGGAAAGTGGTGTAATATATTCAATGAGTTTTTGAGGCGTGTAATTTTGTAAGGGATGATCTATTGATATTCTCTTCGGATATAGAGGTCAACAAAAGAAAAAAAAAGTGAATTAGAACAGAATTAAATGTTTTTAGTGACATAAAGGATATCACAAAACTAGATCACCGAAAGCTCTTTTAGTCAATTTGGTACAAAAGATACGTGGCTATAATGTCGAGCAAGAAGGTAAGTAATAAACATTGCTAAATTCCTTGTTTTTTCTTTGTTTTAGAATACATTTTCGGTCATAATTTCTAGCTACAAGCTTGAGAATCCAGATTTCCGGGCCGGTCAAAAGAAAATCAGACCTATTCACATTATAGTATCAAAGTCAACTCTTTCTTCAAATCCTAGACTATTCGCAATAATCATAATTATCGCGCCGTCAACCCTCATCACTTGCATCTGTGGTCGGATTAATCGAGGATTAATCAGGGATTAACCGGACGCGAACAAATCTGCTTTTGTTCAACGTAATCGGGCGTGACGTTTTTATTTCTGTCATTTTGTGACGTGCTATCGACGTTGTGTGAATTGTTTCGGTATTAAGCTTTATACATCGATTAAACAGGAGTTTTATGATGTTATTTGTTAAAGCACAATTCACTTCCAGTAACGCAATTCTCTACATTCTGTACTGTCGAGTGTCGAGAGATTGACATTTAAAATGTTCTGCCAAAATAGTTTTTATGGAGCCCAGTAGAGGCGCTACACAGATTTTCAAGTAGCCCATAAATTAGAGGATGAGGTCTCAGGAAATCTAATAGTAAACGTTAGTTTGAAAAAATGCCTTTCAAAAGATGTTGCTGACAAATTAAGAACCTCCTCCTTTTTTAAGTCGGTTTAAAAAATTATATAGCCGTAACCACGTTCCTAATTCTATACTATCTAATTAATTATGCTTTAATTCTAAACTCATGGTGTAAGGCATAAATCAGGAGTACATTGAAATTTATGATAACAGCAATTTGTATTAAGCCATAGATCTTAATCATAGAAAATTTACGACTTTACAGCAATTACAAGTAATGCAAGTTTTAAAGGGGCTTTTAACGAACGTACGACGCACGTTCATACCATCATACCAGTTATATCCCATTGAGTAGGCAGAGGAGTCTAAAATACATCCACATTTTGCCATTTACACTGTAAGTCTTATGTAATAGGTGGTAACCTGGCTCCGGGTAACAATTTAAAGTACCGTAGAATGGGGTTACTTTAGGAAAATTTGGGGTGAATTTGATTATAGAAATAAGTAAATTATTCGCATAAATAGCTAGCGTCGAGATCGGTTTTCTGGTTCTTGGTACTAAATATAGTTATGAATATAATTATTATAATTATAGCATTTCAAATAGAGTGCTGACCTTTAACATGCCTATTTTTTTCCATTTTAAAGTAACCCCTGTTTTCAAAAGTAACCCCGTTCTACCGTATTTAAATACAAATTAGTAACATACAATAGCTCTTTGTCCGACCCTTGAATCCGATACTCAACATTAGCAGTCGTGCATTACCTTACTTTACCAAAAAACCGTGTCATAAAATTGTTAACAAATTCCAGAGTAACAATAACCAGACAATTATTAAATTAATATTCTTTGAACGACGATGCAGAAACCCAAACAGCTGAAACATAAAGTTAAAATAATATACCGCAAAAGGCATCAGCCAATTACGAAATTCAGAAATGGATTCCTACGTAAATGCGAATATCAAGAGCAAATACAATGTTATACGCCTACCTCGGCTTCAATGTATCAAATGCCTTCCATAATTACCTGTTACAGTTGCTAACCTATATTGGGCGTAGGATCTAATACACGAACGTTAACGAGAACCTGAATTAACTGGCACTATATTGGTAGTATAGTTCTGTATATAGTTTGTAACTAGCTGGCCAACGCAACTCCACTTACGTTACATTTTGGCCAAATAAGATTAGATTTGTGAAGAAACTGTACTGTAATGTCTCGCCTGTTATACCCAAAGGTGTAGGCAGATATGTATAAAATACACCCACGTTCCGTCATTAACAATGTCTGTCCCAAGTAATAGGGTCAGCCCTATTGCTACTTATTAGGCACGTTGTCAAACTCCGTGCTACTATTAAGAAAAAATGAAAAAATCTTATAGTAATTAAAAAATTATATCATTATCACCAGAAACGGGAATCAAACACGAAACCTCACGATCGGCAGACGAAGTCGCTACCGTCCACGCCAAAAACGCAGCCTAGCCTATATTTAACCATGCTATTTGTATCATCAAAATCGGTATTGTAGTTTAGTCGTAAAAGTATAACAGACGGACTTGCATATTTATAATATTAGTATAGAAAGTATGTAAGTATGTATGTGGGAGTTCGTGTGGGTATTTTCATGCTACACCCCTTGAATAATTACGTTGGAATTCCCTGAAGAGGAAAGAGAGAAGCTTATTGCACCCACATCTTTACTTGTTATGTAACATCTTGTACATGTTAAATGCAATGTTATATTTTCCTTTGCCGTCGGAGCATTGAGTTCTTAATACGCCTGGTGTAAGTAGTCATATAAAAGTAAATTTAATTATTGTCTGTAAAAATGAGGTATGAAATTCGCAAAAGCTTTTTTCATGACTTCTTCGCACCCCGTAATAGAATATAACAATCTAAATTCTAAGGATGTTATCAGTAACAAAACAAAATACCTGCCTATATTTCTCTTATTGTCAAATGTGAATCAGTTAACATCGGTGCAACCTTCTAGACTTGGTATGATCGAGAGTTTGCAATAAAAAAAAAGACGATTAGATACCCAGCCACACAACTATAGGCCTCTGCAAAAGGCGATTTCCCACCAAAATCCACTTTCGAAAACTGCGTAGCTGTCAATTATTTTACGAAATACTAATCAGCGATTCTAGAATGCCACTATTTTTAAGTAATAGTAACTGATAAAGGAAGTGATAGCCTAGTGGTATAAGTTAGTACTCCCACGCAAGTGATTCCCAGTCCCTAACCCACACTTGGCCATCGTGGTGGACTCAAGGATTAACCCCTCTCTCATTATGGGAGGAGGCCGTTGCCCAGCAGTGGGAAATTAATGGTTTTTTTTTATTATAGTGTTAGAGGAAGAAAAAGAAGTGCCATATGTATTAGAGGAAGTAAAAAAAATGTGACGTATGCCATGTCCCGGAGTGCATGAAAGGGCTGCGAGCGCATTCTGAGCTCTCTTTTCCATAGGATTCGCTAGCTAAGGGGTACTTCTGCCCGTTTGAATAGTCACGCTGTATTTTTCTCACTATTCATTTGTCTGTAATTGATTTTTGAAGTGATTCAGTTTGTATGTTTAAAGAGCTTGTTAACTTGCTTAAGATTGTGACTTATATAAAACTGTTCTATGTGATTAGTATTTTTTCTTTTATTTGCTTCCACTTCTGGTTTTCCTAAAAATAGTTATTATCAAACGTTCACCACTATACAATAGTCCCGAGAGTACAGAATTGCGCTACAATTCATTACAGACATAGTGTTATATATACCTCGGTTCAAGGTGGGAATCGAGATGACCTATGAATACATTAAATTATACCTGCTTGCTTCAGATTCAGTATTATAACTCTATTATATAGACCATTGTAAAGGTAGTTAGCGATAGTTATTATATAATCTAGTTTTCTTGTGTTCTAAGGCTTCGTTACAGTTCGTAGTTAGTTTTGTTTTGTAATTAATGTTTTAATTACTTAGTACTAGTATAATTGGAAACAGCTTCTGATAACTATTGTTGATAATAAATTATTATTATATTTTGATATGTTTTTATTTAAAAAGTTGTTTGAAAACCTTATTTTATTGTTTTTTTTTGTAGTGTTTATAGATTGAATGTAAGTTCTTTTTCACTTTGAAGACTCCTATGCTGTATAAGTAAGTACGATCAACGATGCTGATGAATGTTTCACAAAAATGCATATCAATGTTCTTTTAATCTAAGATAAGATTCTTAGACTACAATTAACATCCCAAATAAATAAAATGAAATCATTTTTAGGAGTATATCTAGTTCTTAAGTAGAATAAGATACTACCAAGAATTTTATTTACTAAACTTAAACACAAAAAGCGGAAACAAAACACTCTCGAACAACATCCACACATTGTGTCACGAAATCCCCAGTTAATCCAAGACGGAGCGGCAAAAAAACACAATCTTCAACAAAAACTGACGGTCTGACGGGCGCATTTCACAAAAACTATCCACATTACTTCGGAGGTACCTCACCCCGGAAAATATTTCCCGGTCAAAAGTCCCGTGGGATAGGACAACTGTTCTGTGCGCAATAGCGCAGCATTCGGTAGCGGGCTTTTAGCAACTGCATCCACTTTTATTTTATTCCCCGCACTTTTTTCGACAAAGCTTTTAACTTTTATAGGTGTGTTCATACAGCATTTTCGCGGTGAATTTCGTTTGTTATTGCTGAGTTATTGACTGAAGTGAACCGTGTTTTTTTGGTAATTTTCATTAAGATTTAAACTTGTTAATAATGTGAGGTAGTTTAAAATGTTATTGCGTGGTTGTTAATGGCAATAGGCTCGCTCTCTACATGTAATAGGCGTAACGTGGATGCATTTATACACACACATCTCCGGGTATAGCAATCGAGGTGGTATGTATGTATTACAATATAGCAATATTGTAATACATACATACCACCTCGATTAGTACTGTAGCTCAACTCTCTACTACTATCGACTACCGACAACCGACCTATCATCGAGATATGTTGTATGAAAATCTGATCAGCGCCTTTGACGGGTGTCGTAGGAAATGTTTTGGGAGTACATTCTAAATGACAAAATTTCGATAGCTAGCCGGTTGTCGGTAGTCGATAGTGGTAGAGAATCGAGGTACCTACTGTTTACTTTATTATTTTATTAAGGCTTTGTTAATTTAATTAAACTGGATTATGTTTTTTTAATCAATAATAATAATATATCTTCAAGATTTTCTGCGTTTTCACCGCTTTTACACTTCGCTGTAACATCAGTGTGATTGGCAATAAATTCATTACTTATACACTGAATCATTAGTTGTTTTACTATTTATAGGCTTCTCTAAAAGTGCATCTATTGTCATTTACTTCAATTTGACTTTACTTGAAGCTTTAAAACATTTTAATAATAATTACCTCCAAAGTTCTGAATTATGTAGCACAGTTTATAATAACAAACATACAAAGTTTGTATGTGTGTAAGGTTGTTGAGGTCGTCTGGCCGGAGACAGTGTTGCCGTGATATATGAGTGCGTAGCCCTTCAGGACTGAACACCATTTCCGATACACGCGCCACGCCAATGATGTAGGAGAAGTAGTCGTCCACTCGCACTTAATAAAACGCACAATAAAAAATATACTATGCATTTGGAGAAAAAATTAAAGTGCGCATAAACTGTACACATATTATTATTAACTATTATTTTGTTATTAATTACTGATTACTGACTGAATTATTTTAATAACTGATGTTATGTGATCAAATAATTACTTACAATGAATAATGAAATTGAAAATTGATATTATAAAAATACTACATTAAAGTTTCGCGAAGACATTATTATACTCATTAGACGTCCAGACCCGATTTCAATTAAGAAATTATCATTAATGAGATCTGTTGAAAGGTAAAGTTCTTACCTAGACAATAGAAAATAGCTGATTGAAATCGTGTCAGTCAAATCTGCAACAACGACCGAATTAATCGTCAGATGCTCATAAAATTCTATATCTGTTGCCATAACTGTTTTATTACTTTTATCATTAAATTTCCTTTTGAGTCCAACGGGTTGGTTTTTGATTACGTCATCGTTTTCCTGATGTAATGAGTTCAATGAGGGATGGTTCGCACCCTTTTGTCAAACATTAATCTGGAAACAAAGAGCCGAAGAGAAATTCAAGATTATGTCCATGTTATGGCTTGATTGCACTGACGAGGTAAAAATAGACGGGGAGAATGACAATGGATTTTTGAATATAAATCATTCAACAATGCTTATTGAAAGGGGAATTTTATTTTGTTTCAAGGGACAATATTATAACCACTAGTTGGATGGTTACAATAATATTTTACATATAGAAAATAGTAAGAAAAAATAACATGGATCATTTTAACTCTGCCAAGCTATAGCGCAAATCTGTATAATCTGTACTATTGAGTATCGAGAGTTTGACATTTAAAATGTACTGCTAAAATAGTTCCTACGACGCCCGTGAGCGGCGCTGATCAGATTTGTTGTTGTTGTCGGTAGTCGATACTAGTAGAGAATCGAGCTACTAGTCAATGCCTTTAAGCAACACCTAGTCGTTTCATTGAAAAAAATCTGTACACTACACGTCCATTCCTACATCATTGGCACTATGTTCATATTTATTTCTCGCGCTACCAAATGTTTACTCACCGGATATTGCTCGAAATTTTATTTTTTAAATTCTCTTGAGTCATTATTTATTGAAACCGAAGTAAAGGTAAATGGTTGTTACATTTTAGGGCCTTTGCCCTTTTATAAATAAGCATTAAACTTGAGTCCAGTGTAAAAATGTTGTATAAATGTTTACATTTGACACCGGAATATTGATCGTGTTTTTTATAATGTACAGTGTTGCATCGATTCCACTTCTTTTTAAAATATTTTCTGTCTTTCAACAGTATCATCCGTACATTGACTATGTTAATCTAACTCACAGTGTCATTTGAAAAAAACTGAAGACGTTAAATTAAAACAAAATTGAAAAACTTAAATTGAAAACTATTATAGTAAGTGTATGCAAATTCTGTTTATCTGAAGGCATAAATTTTCGTATCGCAGTACGTGGAGTTTAAGAACTACGTCCACTTAAAAACATTTAACCTGAAACGAAACATTTATTTAAAGCTTCTGCACTGAGAATTAATCTTGTTTCAGACTATTGTTTGGTAACAAACTATGGGAACTCAAGGCAAAAATAACCCAATCTTATTAAAAACATAGTCTAAGATAGTAGAATCGAGGCAATTAGAAAAATAATTCAAATTGTTCACATCGCACTGTTACAAGTCCCTATTGAAAATATAAAGGCAAAAGTCCACAGTAGCAAAAGGTTTGTCAAAAAATCTGCATCAAAACGCGCCCGTAAGAAGTTCTAAACGGTACGTCAACAAAGTAGGTGGTTCCATTAACTAAATAACATTGTAAGGGTCATCTCAAGTCAGTGTAGAATAACTCACAAAAGAGATTTGTTTCCTGAGCATTCTATTCATCACGCCAGAGATCTCCAGTGGACTCTGGCTTTAGAGAAAATTGGATGTCTTACTCCGTCGTTGTCGGATTTATGGATGTTTCATCGCCTGGAGCCCGTATTATAGTGGATGCGGTAACTGCATTGTACTACGAATGAAAGGATAATATCTTACTTGATTTATGAATTTTCGTTAACAAACATTTCGGCTTTGTTAGACTGAATAATAGACGGGATACGTAGATTTATTTTTGAGCGTAAAAATTGAAAATTGAGTAACCAAATTAAGATTTTTTGCAAGCGCGTTTCTCTGCTGTTCAAGACACTGAGTATTAAGATTTTGGCGGTTGAAATGCCTAACCAAAAAAATTCTTACAGCGCCCGCTACAGGCGCTGATTAGAATTTCATACAATGCCCATACATTTTGCCGAAAGCCGATTGTTAAAAGTCGAAAATAGTAGGAAATTACAGCACAGACAAAAGCAATATACCTAAGGTTAGTTAAAAAATAATGAAGAATATCAGTTAAAACCTCTGACTTTATTTTGTGGGATGTCTTGACGGTATACTTATCAACTTGTTGATTTGATTGTTGAAGAGCAAGAAGGTAGCGATGTCTATCAAAACGAATAGGATGCCATGCATTTTGAATGATGACTGACGTTCCTATTTAGTTCGAATTATGATGCGGTTTGTTCCATACTGTGAAGTGCAAATGCATACGTGTTTCGGAAATAAATGTCTTTAACACATAGCTTCATTTAATACAATTATATCAATTTAATGACCAGTTATGTAAGCTTATATGCAAAACATTTGTTAGCAGTTTTTATACATTGCCTGTTACCTTAAATGTTATATACGTAATCTAATCCTCTTATACACAAGCTGTAAAACTGTCCTAATTATAAAATGATTTGACATAAGTAGTGAGGAGATGTTTACTTCAACTTTCTTCTTATTTCCTTAGGCAAAAATATCTAGTAAATGAATACAACACAAATAAATACGTCATAGTTGCAACTAGATGTCAACAGCAACTCTAGAGTTTGAAATAAATGTATCGCTCCTCCTTTATATGTGTGTGTCGTCGTTAGTACAGCACTCTAGGACAGTTTTGCTTTAACTAGTTTTCATTGTTATTCATTTATTAGTAACTAGCTGACCCGCGCAACTTCGCTTGCGTTACATAAGAGAGAATGGGTCAAAAATTTCCCCGTTTTTATAAAATTTTTCGTTGCTACTCCGCTCCTATTGGTCGTAGCGTGATGAAGTATAGCCTAAAGCCTTTCTCGATAAATGGACTATCTAACACTGAAAGAATTTTTCAAATCGGACCAGTAGTTCCTGAGATTAGCGCGTTCAAACAAACAAACAAACAAACAAACAAACAAACTCTTCAGCTTTATAATATTAGTATGGATAAATGAACGTAATGACTTTCAAATGGATTATTTTTCCAACATAATTAAGGATGTGTTTTGTGGATTGTGTGAGTGTAGTATACGTTTATGTCTGTCTATAGGGCTTGATATAATATCACAATAGGTAAAACCTGCCACGTTTTTATCACTTGACGTTGATATAACTTGGTGTGTCGTCGTCAGTGCAACACTAAGGTGAATACTATTTATTGAGAGTAAAACGTTCTTGCATTGAATTTGCTAGTTTAATTTAGAATTTTTCCATTAGTATGTTTTGTTAATGGCTTTCAAATTGATTTGTCATTATTTATTTGAGGATTTGCTCTAAAATAACTACGATGATGGTGACAATAAGTGAATGTATTACGGGTATAGTATAAGTGAAAGTTTATGTCTGTCCGTTTGTTAAGTCCCTGTGTGAATACAGCTCAACCGATTTAGAGGAATTGGCCTGAGAGCTGACTTGTATCACGATAATGGATGGCTTATTCTTACAAGAAAATGTTTAAGTCCATTTATAAATTTCCTGTGTATCAAATTTCATTGAGATCTATTTAATAGTTTTTGTTTAACATAGTAACAAACATACATATTCGTATTGCTTTACAATCTAATGAATTTATGCTAATATTATAAAGCTGAAGGGTTTGTTTGTTTGTTTGAACGCGCTTATCTTAGGAACTATTGGTCCGATTTAAAAAAATATTTCAGCGTTAGATAGTCCATTTTTTGAGGAAGGTTAAAGGCTATATATCATCACGCTACTACCAATAGGAAGAGAGTACCAGCGAAAAATGTTACAAAAACAGGGAAAATTTTGACCCATTCTCTCTTATGTGACGTAAGCGAAGTTGCGCGGGTCAGCTAGTTATCATATAAAGACTGTACGTAATAAGTAATTTGTACGTATGTACCTATGTACATAACATAATGATAATTACATTTTGTTAATTATCTAATTAAGTATCTCGTAAATTAGGCTTACACTTGTAGTGTAATTGACAGTCCAATCTGTTTATAATTATAAACGTTTCTCTGTGTTGTCCATATGATGACATCCTATAATAGGGTATACACTATAGGTGCAGTATTGTGACGTCATTATTGGTCAAGCACGACACTGGGCTGATCAGCTATTGATAAGGTCACATAGGATATAATAAATTATTTCCATAATGTTGTTAATGCACTATGTAAATCTCTGCCCCGTAATGAGAACAAACCTCAGTAATACCTGCAGTTTGAAGGTAGTACCTTCAAAAGCAGAGGAATAACTGGTATATAACAAATTAGGCTGCCTATTTGGTTCAGTAGCCCGATTCTCTACTGATATCGAGTAAGGACAACCGGGTAGCTGTCGAAAAAAAATATATGAAAATCTAATCAGCGCCTCTAGCGGACGTCATAGACATTATTTGTGCAGCACATTTTAAATGTCAGAATCTCGATACTCGATGGTTCCAAATGTAGAGAATAATACTACAGAAAATAAATCTTTGCAAAGTCACACAAAACTTAACAATTATAGCATCTCACACACGCTAGTGACCCACTTCGTAAGGTCAATTACTTCTCCTATAATGAAAACTGACGACTATTTCATTACGGAAATATAGCTGAAGCACTTTTTCACTTAGCTAAATCAACTTAATGCCCTACTGGTATAAAATCAATCGTCATTAGCAAGAACGTTTCAAACATTAGTATTCTACTGATGCAGTCATTTATCTTGCTACAGTCACAATTAAGATTTGAACTTTGTTTTATTTTATTGTGGATGAAATTTCCTTTTGAATTGTTTCCGGGATTTTGAAAACTAGTCTTCTTCTTCTTATCGTATGATTAGTGGTCAACCTAGTGTCAAAGTTGTCAAGCCGCCCAATGGCCTTTGACGTGGCTTAACGACTGTCATCTTAATTGACAACAACCTGGACCGACTTTTTACGTGCGCTCCGAAGCACGGAGACGCCCAGTTCAAATACCATTACGCGGTCACCCATCTATGGAATGACCGCGTCAAGGTTTGCTTAACCCACAGACCAGTATAAAGTTGTCTATTACTGTTCCACTGCTGGACATTGGTTTTCTCCTGAAATATCTCTTATTACTGGAGAATATTACAGTAAGGAGTAGTTTTATCCATATAAGTATTTGAGTATTGTACTTTAATTACTGTCCATCTGTCCAATAACTGTTATTTTATTAGTCCATCAAAAGTAGCCTTAAACGAAATTGTTAACAAACTGACTTTGATAGTTTATTAAATATTCCGTATACAAAAAAGAAAATAAAAACGATATCATTATAGGAAAGTTCCTCAATAGAACTAGGCTACGATTAAAATATAATATGGATTGTTTACTCGAGAGCCTAAGCAAGTCTACAAAAATATAAGAAAGAATAAGAAAACAGACTCAAAAAATACCATTATGAAGAATTATAATAACTCTAGAATTCTACACCAAAATAATCTTAAAACGTAATTACGAGTAAAATTAAATACACGTACCAAAACGATAGGTATATTTCTAAATTTGTAAGGAAACAAGAAACGTTTCAATGAAACTCATCTATAGAGTATAATATTTGTATATTCTATGTAATATCCAAGCTGAGAGCAGCCCTAATATTAGCCTGCTTCAGATCGATATCAGCGTTACACGTGTTAGACAGTCGCCACTTGCAATGCAAACGGCTAATGATGGCTACAATGCATCTTATACCAAAGTCATACTATAACAATACGGGCTATTTTATATATCACTAGCTGATAGGGCAAACGTTGCTTTGTCATATAAAAAAAAAAATTGTCACTTAGACAATGCTCACAAAATTTCATTACAATCGGTAAAGCCGTTTCGGAGGAGTATGGCAACGAAAACTGTGACGCGAGAATTTTATATACATTTAACCCATTATAAATTGGGGTTTTAAACGTGACAATATAGATTTTTTTTATATATTTATAATACTATTTCCGGATTACAAACACATGTTTCGTAGTTATAACACAATAAGGGTCAAGTCAATTATAAATATCTTACTGCCTCAAAATTCCTTTAAGATTTCGCTCTCGTTTCCCCTTAAAGTACTCCCATCATAACGAAATTCTTCAAGACGACAGTGCCCCATAAAACAAGGAAGGAACACCGAACAATAAAATTACTGTAATATTTTGACAAAAAAATTTAATTAACACATTTTTATTGCTAAGGAACTGGCAGCATTATTTTTAATATCTTGATACTTTTTCTTCTTCATTATGTGGTTTAGAAGGTTTATAAGCCTTTCGTTCCAGTGAGATATTAAAACAAGACCGAAATTAATTTTGTCTACCATTTCGAAGGAGGCAACGCCGTCTAGGTTTTTATTAAACCGGAGTATGAAATACTAGGGGAAGAGATTATAAAAGGAAACGAAAATACACTTTGTCAGTTTAATAATATTGAATTATGGAATAGTTTTGGGAAAATATCGAAATTGACAATCTGTGAGTATGAAATTTAGGTGTAATATGATGAAGACACGTTTTTGGTGTTTCTCTTAACAACATATATTACAAGTGTGCACTCTGCTGACCAAACTCCAAGAAAAAAAGGGATTAACCAGAAATATTTTATTCATTAACGGTCAATGTTTTCTTCTAATTTGCCGCTAATTCGTGGGACATTTAATTAATATGAGCGCTAACATCCTTGAATATTCATGACTACAAATTGATTATTATCCAGTCCTTTATAATGTAAATGGAGATTTGGGGAAACATTTACACGTTTGTTTGTCGTATGGTTAGTGGTCAACCTAGTGTCAAAGTTGTTCAAGCCGCCCGAAAGGCCTTTGACATGGCTTAACGACTGTTATCCTAGCAGACAACAACCGGGACCGACTTTTTACGTGCCCTCCGAAGCACGGAGACGCCCAGCTCAAATACCACTATGCGGTCACCCATCTATGGTATGACCGCGCCAAGGGTTGCTTAACCCACCGATCGTTTACCGACCGGTGAGCGCAACTGGCTATGGGCGCCTCGAACTGGCTATGGGCGCCTCCGCAACTGGCTATGGGCGCCTCAATTTACACGTGAGATACCAACACATGAAACGATTCAAAGGCAAATCAGACTAAACTGGTCGGCAATTACACTCATGGGGAAAATAAAGGCGTTAGTTAGCAACTAAAATGGCAAATAGAATTAGCTGAATTCGAGGCACGAAGCGGACGAGCTGCAGAAAATTCAATTATAGTGATTAGTTTCACCCTGCAACTCGGTTTGAACTAAAAGTATCCAGGCATTTTTACAATGTTAAATTGTACTTTATGATGATAAAAATAAGAGTGAATTTTCACAGGGATGCATTAGATTGATGGGAATGCCAATCACGTGTTGCTTAACTTCTGGTTCCCACCTGAATTTATGGGGATAATGTTGGAGAGGAAATTAGGTCCGCTTCGATTATTCGAAAACAAAGAGCTTGGAAAGTCACTTAATGTACATTGAGTTACGAAAGTGGGAATGGAGCTTCGTGGATACTCTTTATCTGGTCTCGGCGGTAGAGTGATAAGAATGTTCATTATTATTAAGATTTATCCTGATATTTCCTTTTGAATAAGCCGCCTATTAAGCACTGAAAGGCTCGTTCCTGTGGGAATTGCGTCTCGAAAATTACTTCAAGCATTTCTGCGAATTATCGCTCTTCTTTTTTTATCTGGTATCGTTTTTCTACTAATCTGCCTTACCAAGATACCCTATACCGATATAATAAGACTAATACAAGCTGTAAACGTGAATCTCAGGAACTATTGGCCAGATTTAAATATTTTTTAAGAGATATGAGTATCCATATTTCACGAGATATATAAGCTTATAGTATTCAAAATAATATCACGAATGATAAAATACTTTTTGCTCTACAATACGTTCTTGAAAAGTTTTCGATATAAATTCTATAGCATAATCCTTACCGGTTAAAACCGAATCGTGAAGTCAACGATCACCGTATCACTTAAAGCGATTTTATTTTAAAATTCACTCAAGTAAACTTTAGGATTACTCCGTGTTTATTGGCCGAAGTTTATTTTCGAGTCATTTCGACTCGTTTATAACCCTTGTAGTCACGAGGAGACGTTGTTAAATGTCTATTAATGTCGATTTTGTATTTTATGTCGACTATTGTCGCAGCTGCTGTAGTCCGACGACTTAGAAGCTTTGGCATGCCTATTTATCTAGAATATAATTAATAGAAAACGAAAAATATGTAGTGCAAAAAGGCATGAGCGAGTGTGAGGTTTCCGAAGACAATGTCTCGGACCGAGAGAAGTAGAGAAGAAAAGAATAGGAAGACTGACCCCACTACCATATGAGATTCATAGAATGGAAGAGAGAAAGAGTTTTGTTTATTTCCAAAAGAATTTCAAAAAGGCCACGGTCAACTGCATAAGCCTGCTGGCACTGATGTTCTAAATTCTGTAATTTTATCTTTATTGATATTATAAAGCTGAAGGATTTGTTTGTTTGAACACGCTAATCTCAGGAACTACTTACTGGTTCGAATTGAAAAAATATTTTTGTGTTGAATAGACCATTTATAGAGGAAGGCTTTAGGCTATATAACAAGCTACGGCTATTAGGAGCGGAGTAGCAACGAAAAATGTTACAAAAACGGAGAAAATTCTCTTTTATGTGACGCAAGCGAAGTTGCGTGGGTCAGCTAGTTATTAATGATTACCGTACTGAAATTTATTTATTAAAAAATATTATTTTTGAGTACCTTCTTGCGAGTAACCTTGCATACAAGGCTCTCTATAATGTTGTTAGACTATAACACGTTTCCGTTTCTATACAGCCTTCGTATTGAATAAGTACTTTATTAAGTTTTCAATCGTCTTGTATTAATATCTTCTTTAGCAATATTGAAGTCGTGTCTTTGATATTTTGTTTGATAAATATGTGATTTCCAGTTGTAAGCTTTTTTACATGATGTTTAGATATTAAATCTATACTAATTTTATAAAGCTGAAGAGTTTGTTTGTTTGAACGCGCTAATCTCAGGAACACGTCTGATTTGAAAAATTATTTCATTGTAGATAGCCCATTTATCGAGGAAGGCCATAGGCTATGTAATATATCATCATGCTATGACCAATAGGAGCAGAGTACCATTAAGAAATGTTACAAAAACAAGGAAAAATTGCGCGGGTTAGCTATGTATGATAAGTTACTTACAGTTATTATTCTGTAACAGTAAGTTCTTACGTTTCTGATAGGAATTCTAGGCGTCAGTCGTTATTTCATGTTTTAGTTACTATTTTTCGTCATAGGTAGTATAAAAGGTTTATAATTTGGTGTGATACTATGACAAGTTATACCCATTGTGACAAGATGTGTAAATTTGGGAAAGCATAATAATAAAATAATAATAAAAAAGCGTAGTGAACGTATCAATTGTCTTTCTTTAGTCTTTACTTACACCGACGGGTTTAAGGTGTCATTTTATGAAAGTAACTAGTATATTTTAATAAATATTTTCTTAAATATAAAATAGCCTATATATGATCTCCTTACAATACTAAATAAATGATTTATTATCTTCCACGTCACGTTTCAAAACTTATGGACAGAGCTTATTAAGATTACCCACGATGTCCGCTCCGGGAACAATAGCTAATTAATTATTGAAAGAAAATTAATTCGCACACTAAGGAGCTTAAGATTAGTAAGTAGGTAACAAGATTATCAAAAATGTGAAATGAATAATTATTATACGAATTATTCAGAAATATTTGATATCTTGATGAGCGCTGAGGTACAAAAAACCTTAATAAGGCTGTTAAAAAGAACCTGTACTACGATAATATGATACGATAAATTTTGTTTGTAAGATTGTCAGCGCCTCTAGTGGGCGCGTTAAGAACCATTTTTGCAGTATATTTAAATGTCAATTTTCCGATACTCGACAGAGAAACAATAGAGAATCACGCTACGGATTTGAGGTGTGTATTTTCTATTAGATGAATTTATATTAACAAGTAGGTAACTAAAAATAGTAGATATGTCACGATTAATTTGTCCCAACTTTTTCAGCACAAACTATAACTTAGCTGTGTTTTTCAATTTGAATAGTTTTCCAAGACAATTTTCAAAAACAACAATACTAAAACTAACACCTAATCTACAAAAAATAAACCCCGTTTACGTATTTTTTTGCAGTACAGTATAAAACAGGACTGAAATACTATTTTAATAATATTTTATTTCACTGTATTCACACCATATGCTTATGAATAATGAATGCCTTGAAAGGTTGCGAATTAAAATAGATTTTAAAATATGCTAAAATATTTTCTCTGTTTAAAATGGAATTTTTAAATGCATTCGCGTCTGGACTACGTCTGTGTTACTCGGATCACTTATCAAGCGAAGACATTCCCATTTCGTAGTACAGTCATTAATCGTCGCAAGAGATGCAATTGAGTCGACGAGTTAATATCGTTCCATATTTCTCTCGCTGGTCAGCTTACTGCCAGCTAAGTGTGTTAGAAGCAGTCTGCTGGAAGCTTTTGATAGAGATTTTGGTTCTTGTTATTGAACATGTGTGGTTAATATGTTTATTGTTTTTTACTATTCGATTGTCCAAAATAAAATAAAGAATAGTGTTTTCATTGGTAATGAAATAATACGTTTTAATTCGTTAGTAAATGAATTAAATTTTAATCGAAAATAGTAGTTTTCTTTATTTCAAAATTGATAAATATGTAAGTAATCTAATTGCCGGGAAATTGCTTTGATCGAGTCCTTTAAATTCTCATTGATCACAATCACAAGTAAGACGTCAGCAAAAAACAAAATACTATCAATTCTTTACTTAAAACCTCTTGCAACAAAATTCCTTAAAGAAAATGTGCGACTGTTTCAAAAGCAAATACTTGGCAGTGCCCTAAGAAACGCGGGTGTGCTATGCAATCTAATTTGAGAGACACCATTATTCGTAGCCGGCACACTGAGTCACGTCCATTGCCACTCGGCAGGATACTCCTCTTATTGATGTTTTGGAATCAAATCTTTTACTGCCATCCTTTGTCAACTGATAAGCATTTTTATGTCATTTTTACATCCTTTTTATTACATTACCCTACATTTGTCATGCGTGTATTGTCATACAATTCTAATTAAGTAACGAAATTGGGTCGGCCCATTGTATTGATTTCGTAAACGTTTAATTTCGACTCGCACAATTCAACACGAATAATATCATATATTTAACAAAAGATAAGGCTTTGTGGCGAGCAAATGTTAAGCATTGAGAAACGTCACACATGCGAACCGCACAATACTTGTGAACAATCCGTGCAAAATGGCAAACTTGTATTTTCACTTCCTAATACTTTTGCATCTTAACTTGAACCTTATGAGGAAGTTTTAAAGGTATATTTTCCCGTGTAATATTTTTTTGGAGTTTAAATTGATGTTGGCGCAATGACGTAATTTGCCTGTGGCAATTATAACAATCACTTTCATGAACTGTAGGCTTGTTTGCGAATTGTGTTCCGTAAATGTCATGTTTTAAGTCCTCAGCTCTATAATTTCGTTGGATTAAAGATTTTGTGATTAAAAACGTTCATTTGTTGCCGTTGTTTGCTTTATTCATACAATAATGTAATGTTTAAGCTGTATTTTATTCGTCATTTATAATTTTTATGTTTGTGATTTGAGAAATAATAGTACATTAGCCGTATTCAGATACGTAGAGTTTGTTTGAAATGGAGATTTATTTGGTGGTTTAAACTAAACACACATAATAAATAGGGTTCTTTTTATATTAAGGGATCTAGCGTGAAATTTATTAAACCTTATCAAGAATGATTCATTCAAAGATACTTATTAACTTAATTATTATCTATGTAACCTAAAGTATACACCACAATTAACGACCAAAAAATTTATCACGCGGAAAAACGTCTTAATCTTAAGTAAGACTTAAACATTCATAAGTCGTTCTTACTCTCAGACATCAAAAGACACAAAACAAAATGTTGTCACTGAAATATTATCGTACACTCATACTATTAGGTTGGGGAAAAAGTATTTTCGCATTATAGTATGTATGAACTTTTAATAAAATCTTTTCTCTACACAAAAAACTCGATATTTGGGTACCTCACGAGCTCACTGAAAGAAACCTAATGAACCGTGCACTCATTTGCGATTCTTGAAGCCAAAGAGATTTTATTACAAGTTCATACATACTATAATGTGAAGAGACTTTTTCCCCGTCCTAATATCTCCTAGAACAAACGACATTGTAGCAGACTCTGTCGGACGCCAAAACCGCAGAGGTTTGGCTATTTGCTTCGGAGTCGGGACACCTTGTAGTTGAACTTAGTATCTATTGTACCTAAAGGTGCTAATGAAACATGCTTATGTGGGTTTACGATCTTAATTAGTTTGTTACAGGTTAAATTGAAGTGATTTGCGATTGTTTTGCTTTAGAATTAATTACTTTTCGTTTTTATAGTCTGTCTAAGTGATGGACAAATGATTTAAAATTGACTAAATTATAAATTGTCACATACCTAATTTATTATCGAAACCAAAATAAGTTTTTTTAAGAGTCCAGTTATTCAGATACTTATACTATTTACCAATGAAAGAAAATGAGTGAAAGAAATATCTCTAATTTATCCTTTATTTCTTTCTTCTTTTCTTATAAAACATTCTTTCTTTTCTTATAAAACAAGTTTTGTTATGACTTCGTGAATCATGATCTAATTATTTTTGTATGAATCTATTTTACAATGTAACTTAAAACAAAATGGGTGTCATTAATAAAATCTACAGTATAACAACACTACTAGAAGATTTTAATTATTAACATTATTAAACCTGTAAATCTAGCATACAACTAGTAAACGAGACTATTAAGAATTGTAGTTAGTTACAAAAGAGTGCGACAATTTCCATCCACTTCAATTTTGCTGTACAATGCGGTTTTGTTTCCAATTTCTCAATTCAATACTTTAGTAAACCGCGTAATAGGAATTGTGCGACGTAATGAAATCTAACCGCGGGCATCGAATTCCGTTTCATAGTAGCTATCTAGGTTCCAAACACTTTACTTAATGAGAACTTTTGTTACACGGGTGAATAATTTTAACTCCGATAGTTCTATTGGATGGAGTAAAATTGTAACATTTTCATTAGCAAAGTGAAGTGTTGCTTTGGTATTATCGTTTTGTTGTAAAGTGTGATTATTGAGAAATAGTCAAAAATTAAATTTTAATAAGGGTCGAAAAATTCCACCAAATTCTGCATGAAAATATGATCAGCGCCTCTAGCGAGTATCGTGAAAACTAATTTTTAAATAAATTTTATAATTGTGTAAAGGAGAATGGGCACTCCTGGGCGGTCGGCGGCCATTAATGAAAGTAGTGTCAAATTAAAGTAATGATAACTAGGAACAACTTTTACTAAGAACGTTTCGCTGCAATCCTTTCAGGAAACAATATATTGACATGTAAATATAATGGAATTTCATAGAACAAATACAATTATTTCGTGTCTGTAATTCATTTAATGTTGTGTAATAACGTTACATCTTCTTATAACGATTGCAATGCCATCAAAATGAACAATAATCGTAACTCGTATCTATCTATCATATGGTTCACCTAGTTTCAAAGTTGTTCAAGCCGCCCGAATGTTATCTTAGTTGACAACAACCGGGACCGACTTTTTACGTGCCCTCGGAAGCACGGAGAAGCTCAGCTCAAATACCACAATGCGGTCACCCATCTATAGAATGACCGCGCCAACGGTTGCTTAACCAACAGATCGTTTACCGACCAGTGAGCGCAACTGGCTATGAACGCCTCGTTTTTAAGCTGAGCATTCAAGACAGATAAGTCGTCTCAGTGAATATATTATAGAAGAGCAAGATGTTTACTTGTTACGATATTTATATATTTACATGTTATGATTGTTCGAATATTAATAATGTCTACATTTGTATGCAATAATATAAATAGTACTTTTTATTTAATCTCCGAATATAAGCCAAAAATATGTTTTTATACTATTAAAAGTGCTCAAAAACAAAAATGTATTTTGTTCGTCATATAAGTGCGTCGCGGCAATAAAACTTCTACACGGTAATTATAGGACTAAACTACATTAAAAAAACAAAAAATCAAGTTTGGCCGCGGATCGCCCAGGCTCCATACTATTTTGCCCATTCTCCTTTTTCTTAATGAACTTTGTTAGTAATAATTAATTGTTTGGATCCAGGATTTGGACAAAAGACACCTTGAGTTTTTGAACGGAATTATATATAATATTTAGTACATTGCTGTTTTTCGATAACGTGTTAATCACTCAAATCTAAGGTAGAAAACAATGTACTGCATAGCAGCTTTTAAATAGGTGTCAACTGAGTGATAGCCCCCTAGGTATAAAAGTCGAGACGTATTGTATTATGAGTCCCACTCACACACAAATGCTTCAGAAACATAATAAAAACAGATACGTATAACAGTTACCTTACTTTTCCGCATTCATCCATCATCATTTATTATTTTGTGCGTAAGTCTTTTAGTAAGTGGTAGTTTTTCCTATTCTCCGCGGCTATTTCATTTGTTTACTCTTACAGGTAAGTGGTTACACTGCAGGTATGTGCTCTACGGGTACGTGAGTCTATGAAGGTTTTTTAAAACTCATTTAGAACTTTGTCATCGCTCATTTTTGAAACTGTAATGAATTATAGAAGCGAAGTAACTAGTAGAACTTTGAAACATTGGATAGATGAAAATGAGTTTTTAGAATTGTATGATTTAGATTTTTAAGCTGACCCCACTACCATATGGGACGAATAGCCAGGAAGAGAGAGGGTATGATATAGATTTTTTTTTCAAATATGTCTGGTTGAAAGCGTATTGGACATAACCCAATTTTCAGGATATTTGACATGAGGCAATGATAAAACTTATGTTTATTCTTTCCAAAAGCCAACCCCTAGATCTCTTCATACACATAAGTCTACATATATAATATGGCCAAATTTCCCACGCGTAGAACCACGCAGGTCATAATTTAACCTTTTTTGTTAGTGCTACTAGTTCTAAGTACATCAAATGATGTGATTTATGTTGTTGCAGTTCATTAAAGTCTATTCTATTCATTAATAAACAAGTAACCGCAGTCAACAATAAGATATCAGATTCTGATGTTGATTTGGGTATTGGAGCAAAATTCAATAAAAAATTCAAATCCTTGCTGTGGGAGCATCGAAGACCCTTCTCAACTTGCTAATGGACGTTAATATTAACTACAAATCCTAAGGATTCTACTGTCTTGTTGTATGTTTGTCTTGCTATCAAGTTTAATGCAGCTTAAGAATTTAACTTTCTTGAATATCTTTTGAGTGAGCCTAAATGCTACAAATTAAGTGCACTATTTTAGCACTAGGCACGGCTATCTCTGTATAGCAGAGCCTAATTGTCGCTTAAGACGCTTATAGCAGCGAACTTTTATTACCAATGTTAACGACTATCGAGAGTTGGACATTTAAAATGTACTTATGACATTCATAAAATACACAAAAATAAAAATACACGAACAAGTTCCTACGGCTCACACTAGGCGCTAATTAGGTACCTTTTGATAAATCTCGATAGTAAGAAGAGAATTTCTTTCCCAACCCGCACTTAGCCAGCGTGGTGGGCTCAAGGCCCAACCTCTCCCTCGTTTGGGAGGAGACCCTTGCCCAGCAGTAGGACAGAAACGGGTAAAAAATAACCTTGTTTGATGAAAAACTGTTCTACTTAAGTAGTCTCCACTATTCTATGTTTAAACATCAAGCATTATAATGTAAACGATTTATTTCCATCTCATAACAAAAAGCATCACAACTAAATAATAAACCAATTCACCCACCGTAATAATATCATCTAGAAACACGTATAGGTCACGAAACACCAATCAAATAGATGTACAACCGTAACAGAGTGTCTAATACACTACAACACTACGTCGAGCTTACCTATGTATCAGGACAGGTGCGCAAATGAATCAGTGGCCGCGGTCAGTGGCTGCACAGGACATCGATCAATTCCGTGTGACGATGCACTGGCCACTGTATACACCGGCTATGTTTGGAATGTTGAAATGCGTCTGGAACACGCGTTTATTCGGCAATAATTATATTTGGGCTTATGTTTTTCGCATCTCGTGATTATATTAAGGGAGTGTGTGCTAGGAAGTATGGGTTGAGATAAGGATTCAGTTGAAGTGGAAAAAGACGTGATATTATGTATAATTACGTATCATAAGCTGAAATGTTATGTAAACACTTATAAAATACAGATTTTTAACAAAGTATGTACAAAGTAAAAATTTTGTTCAGAATAAACTATGACTTATTTATTTATCGTATGGTTGGTGGTCAAAGTTGGACAAGCCACTCGAAAACTTTTGACAACGTAAGAAATAAGTGGCATTATTTTTTAGTTACAAACAGCAACTCACACAATGACGACACTCATTCACTTTTGTAAAGGTAAATGAGTTTGGCAATCATGCTTTTTAAAAAAAATTGATCAAATTAATTATCCTCAGTAAACACACTAGACTGAAAGTTATAATAATAAACATAACTATAAAAGTTTATACTATGATTTTTTTTATTCGTAAGAAGCATACAACATTATTTTACATTATATTGTTACAGAAACTTGAAAGTTTTCTCACGGCAACGTTTCCTTTGTTCCCTAAAATAAAGATAAGAACCCACAAAACTCAGCTAAAACTAAACTGGCTACTAAATTTTCATTTTCGTGAAAACGAAAGAGTAGGGCGAAGCGCACTTGAACGAGACCATTACAGTTTTAAAACAATCGTATTCTGCAGAAGTCAATATAATGTAGTGCATTTTTCACTGTCGCTTTTACAGTGAATTGTGCATTCGTAAATCACCCTTACGTAACAACACGCTTGATACAAAAAGTGGGAATGAAATAAATGTACTTTAGTAGCGACAGGAGAGCTAAGCGCTTGAAGAATTTTCCAACCGGTTACGCTCCCCGAGTTGAAAGTGTTTACTGCAGATGTAATGAATTCTTCAGGATTATTTCGAAATAATTCTACATCGTCTACTATCTTCAACTGCAATATCATATTTTCTAAAACTTTTAGAAGACTTAGAAACAAATTTATTTCCATGATTGCTTTGAATTTATTTGGAAATGGAGCATACAAAATTCAGTCGTAAATACTCTTTGAGTAATATTAGAAATTTCTTTTCGTAATTCTTAGTTCCTGGGTAATAAATTACCGAAGTAATCTTGTAAGTCGTTTGCAGTAGCAATGTTTTTTGGTTTAATGACTGTAGTGGTTCAATTGTACCCTTATAAAAGGTCCTTGTACGAGCCTTAGACGATTAATGTGCTGTTATTTGTCTTCTAGTCTATATAGGTATATGTATACCAACGCTGATGGATTGATGGATAAGTCCATGATGGATGAATTTATTAATAAAATGAAAACGATTGCAGAGTTGGTGCAAAATGATACAGACAGCAACTGTAAATTATTACCAACTAGCTGACCCGTGCGGCTCCGCTCGCGTGAATTTCGTACTGTTGCTTATTCGTTTGAGCACGCGAATTGCGAAGCACTCGATACACCTACACATAAAAATGCTAACAACTCTTTGTCACCTAATGGTTATTTACGAAAGGGACCCGAAGGACACACAATGTGACACAGGCTCAGGCAGGCCTGATTTCCTGTGGTTACCTTCTTTTCCTCTCTCGTCTGTATCCGTACCAGTTTACAGTGTAAAATATAATACCTTATTATAGACTGACCATTGCTTACCCGTCTGGATTCAGAATAATTATAGTTACAGATAGACCTATCTGCGCCGGAGCTCTTCACACGCGTAATAATGTATACTTGCGATGATACGTCCGAAACCGCGTAACCCGTAATTATTTTTTATATATCATCCGTTGTTTATTTTTTAAAACTTACCACATAGTCTGTTTCATAGCTATCCAATTTATTTCCTTAATGCAACCAATTAATTTGGTTATGTGTTACGAACTGCAACGCCATCTGTTAGTTGCGGCGAACAACGACAACAAACGAAATTACTCGGTTTGCCATCTAGGATATCCCGACCGCACTGGACCCACGTAAACCAACATTTTTGTGTAATATATCATACAACATTATGTTTGAAAATCAATGTATAGCCTGTTTCAGGTATTTTTTTACAACTAAGCCATCAAAATAAATTATTAAGGGAAAACATGCTTTGTCGCAGACTGTATCCATCTATTGGTTGGTGCGACAACAGGTAGCGGATACGGCTGGGGCCGCGTTCACTATGCGAATGTTGTGAAATGGATTGCAACGCCATCTATGGTCTCTATAGGGAAACGCAGGTTCAAACGATTTCTACGTATTTTTTACAATTTTCTAAAAATATATGAAATTTTATGCGATAAAAAGTATCCTTTAAGTTGCTCCACTACTTATTCTATGCATATACCAAATTTGAGTGCATTCTAATCGGTAGTTTTTACGTGGCAGCGTAACATACAGACAGGAAAAAACCTGACCTTGACCTCTCTACAGATTTATTATAAGTATAGATTGTACTACCATCTTAATTTTATTTTGTGTTTTTATTTTTATTCATGTCTATTCTTTTTCTTGTATCTTCTTTTTTATTTTATTTATACAAGTACAATAAAGAGTACTTCATTCATTCATTATTATGATAGCGTTTGTTGGAATGTAAGTACTTTATAGATAAAACTGCAGCTTTAAGGTGCTTATTTTATCGAAGTAACAGATGGATCAATTATACTTGAGATGAATATCTCATTAATAGAGTAAGATCCCAGAGCTGCCAGACCTACGTCATTTTAGCAAAGCTGAAATTTGGTCCATAAGGAAATGGCCTAGAAGCTGTGTCAAATGGCTTGATCAACTTTGTCACTATATTGCCCACTAACGATACAAAAAAAAGAAAAATGCAGGTTGAAAGAATTTTTTCTTTTCATAAACAATTTTTATTTTTTTTATTACTATTCAACATTCGAGACTTAACTCAGTGACGTATTGTTATACTTTCCTGCTGTAAGACTACAAGCTTTAAACAACCTCTAAAATTCAATTTCATATTGACTTCAACTCAAACGTTAAATAAAACAAATATTTAACCCTCTACAAATATATTTCAGTGAACATTTCAACGATTGATTTCCGTTCGCAGTTGTAAAATAGTTACGGAACGAATTTTAATAGGATCCGACTTGTCCAATTGTCTGTTCCGTACGATGTATCGACAATTCTGTGTTTCAGTTGGACGTAGTTATGAAAGAACGTTCCAATCCACACGCAGGTCGAACTGAGTAAATCGCGTTTTTGTAATTTTGTGGTACGCTTTTTTTTGGTAGCGAGTACAGCTAAGTAGTATGTATCACTGCAACTAAATAAATAAACTTTATTTTTAAATATACTTGTCACTAAAATTTATTCATATTTCTCATACAAATTATGAAAAAAATGCACTTGGAACGTTTTTGAAAAAAGGCTTAATGTATGGAAGTAGATTTTAACTTAATTTGCAAAAACGTTCCAATATGTTACAATTGCTATATTTTGGTAATTAATATATATATTTTCTAAAACATAAGTAAAACAATGAAACATTATTAAAACATATTTTTTAAGAAATATTCATACATAGCTGGACCCACGCAACTTCGCTTGCGTCATATAAGAGAGAATGGGTCATAATTTTCCCCGTTTTAGTAACATTTTTTACTGGTACTCTGCTTCTACTAGTCGTAGCGTGATGATATATAGCTTACAGCCTTTCTCGATAAATGGGCTATCTTACACTGAATGATTTTTTCAAATCGGACCTGTAGTTCCTGAGATTAGCGCGTTCAAACAAACAAACAAACTCTTCAGTTTTGTAATATTAGTATAGATAACATTTTTCATTGCTACTCTGCTCCTATTAGTAGTAGCGTAATGATATGTAGCCTATAGCCTTCCTCGATAAATGAACTATCTAACACTGAAATAATTTTTCAAATCGGACCAGTAGTTCCTGAGATTTGCTCGTACAAACAAACTCTTCTTTTCATTCAGCTTTATAATATTAATATAGATAACATATTGTGATGTATGAGAAATATGTGAATGTAAATTTTATTGTGATGATTTTCCATACGTTGATACAACTGTATCAAAGCATAAAAAATTATGAAGCTAAGAAGCTGGATTTCGATCTAGATGATGAATAAAAATTATAATATCACAATTTATTCATCATCCAGATCGAAATCCAGCTCTTTACCGAATCCATCAGCATCGTCAATGGCGTCATTATTTTACTTTTATTGTTGTCTTTTATTTACGCGAACACGACACATTTAAATGAAACAAGTTTTACGGATTATTTTGCGATTTATTGACATTTTATTTAATTGACATTTCGAACACTACAGCTTTGGGTTAGTCCCTGAGTACCCCGATCCCTGAGGCCGCCGTCCCGGAGTACCCCTATTTATTTTGTCTTGATAAACGATTCTTTAAAATCAGTTTAGCGTAAAAGTACCGTCAGCAAATGATATGTAAAATACATTTTTATTAATTAATACTTAACTTTAAGGATTAGGAAAAGATTATTAAGTCGTGCTTGGCTAAGGTAAATATTATAATCAGAGAATACAATCCAGAGTACTCTCCTAGAGCAATGACAGGCCTTAATTACATATTATCATCTGTGCGAAGTGCATCTGTCTCGCATGTCTTCCGTCACACGAAATAGAAGATGGTTGATTGGCAATAATGGAAAACAGTGATAATGATTGATAAAGCAACCTACGATAAGGCACCAGACAATTTGCGTTTTAAGGCAATGATGATGATGTTGATGTTCCATTTTGAGTTCGTATTTTGATTTTCTATATTGAAAAAGGGACTAATGTGATAGTAATTAAAGCCTGCGATTGTTCTAGGAGGCTCTAAATTATATTCTCTGGTTATAATATTCGGTCGGAGAAAAAGTCTTTTCGCATTATAGTATGTATGAACTTGTAATAAAATCTTTTCTCTACGCAAAAAAGCTATTTGGGTATTAATAATATAATAATATTATATAATATTATATATTATTAATATTTGGGTACCTCACGAGCTCACTGAAAGAAACCTAATGAACCGTGTACTCATTTAATTTTGTGATTCTTGAAGCCAAAGAGATTTTATTACAAGTTCATACATACTATAATGCGAAAAAACTTTTTCCCCAACCATATTTTCCTTAACTATAATCTTTTCCTAATCCTTAAAGTTAAGTATTAACTAACAAAAATTTATTTGACATAGCATTTGCTGACGGTACTTTTACGCTAAACTGACTTAAGTCGTTTATCAAGACAAAAATAAATTGGGGTACTCCGGGCTTCGGGGATCGGGGTACTCAGAGACTAACCCACAGCGTTTTTGGGGTCATAGGTAGACTAAGGTTTACTTTTACCAATATGAATTTATTATCGTCCCGTTATATATAAAGTACCTACATGGAATGTTTTGAAGAAATAGATAGTAAGAAGAAGAAAAACAAACAAGATGATTGGATCATTATTTTTATGTTATTCAGTCCAACACGTATTGAAACAGAACGATCCAAATGAATTGTCATTTATAATTGTTATTTTTAAAAACGTTCCAAGTTGATTGAATCATTATTCTTATTTTATTCAGTCCAAAATGTAATAAAATATAACGATCCAAATGGAATGTCACTTTTTAAGATTTAAAATTATTTATTTTAAAACGTTTCAAGATGGATTGGATCGTTATTTCTATTGCATTCAGTCCAAAACAAATAAAAATAGTACGATCCAAATGTAATGTCACGTTATACGATTACAATTAAGATCTTTTGGTACGTTTTATCATTTAGACCGTGTAATTATTTCAGTAGTTATTGTCGTAAAAGAGTCAGTGTCTTCACCACTAGATAGGACGATCCAAAATACCTAGCTTGGGCTCAAAAACTCAATTTTGACCACCTTGTGGATTGGAACGTTCTTTCATAACTACGTCCAGTTAATGGAAGGCACGAATGATGCCAGGCTTTTTTGTTGCTTTAGCTCTTGATTACTTTCGCTGAATTTCACTCTTTTATACAATTTATTTCTTTGCTTTGTGGTTTTACCGAAGATTTATTTTGTAAAATGTGTTTTTGGTTATTTTTCAGACTGCCTCTGCTTTGCAGTCGATAGTGTGTCCCACGAGGCCCCGAATGTACCTGTAGTATTGTTTTCTTTTTCTAAATAACTAGCTGACCCGCGCAACTTCGCTTGCGTCATTTAAGATAATCATAATTTTCCCCGTTTTTGTAACATTTTTCACTGTTACTCTGCTCCTATTGGTCGTAGCGTGATGATATATAGCCTATAGCCTTCCTCAATAAATGGGCTATCTAACACTGAAAGAATTTTTCAAATCGGACCAGTAGTTCCCGAGATTAGCGCGTTCAAACAAACAAACAAACAAACAAACTCTTCAGCTTTATAATATTAGTATAGATTATCCCCTTATTACATGAGAATAACATTTTTGATAGCAGAATGTGAATGTATTTCATCACAGGCGTGATACTATGTATATTATTTTTCATTATGGTTCCATTATTAAGTTTTCAGTGGTTTGGTTAGAATGTACCTAAAAGATTTAGGACTTCACATAGCCATGAAGCAATGTATTTAAAATGTAAACAAGATACTTGACGAGGCAGTACAATTTTCTGATGACGAGTTCGATATAAAAATATGAAGAACGGAATGCAATAACCGATAACAATTTAATTTACATTCATTTAACATATTTCTGATATTTATTTCGGAGCATATATTATCAACCAATTTTAATATTTTTATTTTATATCATTCTAATGAAAAATAATAAATGAAAAATATTTCTTATTATCGAATTTTATATCAACGAGTGTATTTTTTATCAAAGATTGCTGAACGTTTCGGGAAACATAAAAAAAATTGTCTTTATTCATCAAAAATTGCTGGACTTTTTTGTATAAAATGTTGAATACAGATGAATTACACCCCGGGGAAAGACATACGTTTCTTTTTTCGAGCAGACCCGGGGTTAGAAGCTTAGTATATAAGCGTTTAAAATTTCAGAAAGTCTTGCACCAAAAGTGATTGTGAGTGAAACAAGAAGCGCAATTCTGTTGGTATTTCAGTGAAAAGTTAGCATTTTGCACGGAGATGCTTCGTACCCCGTGCCGCTGTCACCTCTTGAGATACGGGCCACTTAAGTGAGCTCTATCTGCTACTTATGTTTGTATGTTTGTGTGATCTTTTGCGTGTCAAAAAAATCTTTAACGTTTTTGTTAAAATAATTATAAAAACTAAAGTCGCGTGCTTAAATGGATTTTGAACGTTAATTGCATTGATATTTGAGAGTGAATTAAAAAAATTTATACCGAAAAGTAATCAGATGTAATAATGTTTTTTATTCAAACATTTTATATGTTTGAATAAAAAACATTATTACATTATTATCTATAGACCAACTAATAAATAATTCTGGACTATGATTTAAATCTTAGATAAGTAAAAAAAAATTGTATATTGGCAGAAAATTAAAAAAATTAGACTTTTAAGTATGAATAACAAATAAATTTGACTAATTTAATAATTGTATTATGTTTACGTGCTGTCCAATTTTTACTAGATAGAGATCTCGATAGTGGTTCCTAATAGCCCTTGAAAATACTCCAAATAATATTCAGCTGTTCTGAAAGTACGTCTTTAATAACGTATTCAACCCAGGTAAGGCCCACATTCTCTCCGCGGCGAAGAGTTGAGCGATGCGGCACTTATCACATACCGCGATGCGTTCACCGCGAGCCCCGCGTTCCGACTTCACCTACTGACTTTTAACGTGATCATTACTTCCAATACGTATGTGTAGGTAAAAGTTGTGAGATCTATGTAATACTAAGTCGATTAATCTATTTAGGCTATGCTTAGAAAACCTTCTGTCTTAAGTTATTACATAAGTTATTATCATGCCAATATTAAAAAAAATATTACGTTTAAAACAAATAGATCGACTTGGTCATGGCATGAAAACACAAATTTGTCCTTAAATTTCAGGTGCATTAACTTCTCGTCGTGCTGTGTAGTGTGATACATACTAATAATCAAATTATGCGATGGCCAGGTCGGTCTATTTGTTTTAAACGTAATACTTTTTTTACGGTTTTTGGGGTTTTTACAGGATGTGTTTGATGGCATCGGGATTTACACGGGAGGAGTTTCCACGCGGTCGAATTCGCGGGCGGCCTCTAGTAATAAATAAATTTAACCCTTTAATATCCCTCTGCTGGGCAAGGGTCTCCCGTAATGAGGGAGGGGTTAGGTCTTGAGTCCACCACGCTGGCTAAGTGTGGGTTGGGGACTACTCATATTATAATATTGTTTAAGTAACACTTAAACTGTGACTGATAGTAACTATGACATAGAGATACACTATTCGTTGGTAGAGAGTACCCAAAACCACACAACTTTGAACGTTTTTAAACTTTCGCGACTTGTACATGTCATAATTATTACAACGTAATGGATCTTACACGCGGTTGAGAATTAAAGGTTAGGATACCTTATTTGTTTAGCCGACGTTTTGATCAAATTGTATCGACCGTGGTATATTATAACATTAAATGACACAACTTATTTAAAAATTCATAATTGTGTCTGCCAGTTAAATGAAATAAAAATGGCAGTATTCTCATACTGAGATGTAGAGTTATATTAAAAGTTATTATTATAATTAGTAAATAATGGCAACAAATATGCTGTTTTCGTTTTTACCATGTCATTAACCAAAGTACTTCGAGAGTCGTTCAGCTCCGTAATGGACAATGTCGTCCCAAATGTGTTGTAATTTTAAACATAGTTTTAACAGCCTGCCATCCCATTAGGCGATACAGTTAGAGCGATACCTAAATATGTACATACACAAGAAGATCCAACATCCCGACGTACATTGCCTCGAGTCGAGCGTAAACCTCATCAATATTCTATTGCATCACATTCAACGAAGATATATCTTCTGCCTTTTTTGCGCTACTTAAAAGACGTTCCAACCACCATACATAGTTAAAATACTTCCTAAGTTTAAAGTTAGGCAGCGGCAAACTTTCCCCAGCCTCGACTGTATTATGGTCAATACGAACTGAGTGAAAAGTAAAAAACTGAAGTGTAAGTCCGCAAAAAGTTGAAAGTTAAATGTTTTCGAGTTTCGCTGGGATTTTTTATCGTAGTTCTCGCGAATGTTCTTTATGGTTATTTTACAGTTCTTGACAAAAGCAGTACGAAAACGATATTGTCACTTAGTGCTGCGAAGAGTCTCTTTGAAACATTCTCTTTAGGTATTCATTATATTTTGTGCTCAGTTTTAGACGGCGTCGGAGCATTATTCTATTTAGTATTGTACCTAGTGTTCCCTGCTTTCAATTGTAATCTAAAAATAGCTCGCAATTTTGCTTGTATGAGACAATTTATTTAAATTTATTTTGACCATGTTGCTAACGTTTTGACGATACATGACAGTCAAGTTTTTCATTTGTCTCTATTCTATAATTAGCTTCACTTATGTTTCTATTTAGTTTCGATATTATCTTACCAGTAAGACTGTATACATAATAATTAGAGTTTTATTAATAGTTGCTTTTACAAATACTTCAAATCAGTCTTATTCTAAAAAAAGAAACACAAATAATCTTGATTAAAAGTAGTTTGTTTTGTGCCATCTCAACTTTTATAGAATTTTTTGTACGTCTAAGATATCGCTTGGCATTGCTTCAAATCAATCACAATTTGTACAGAAACTGAAATTACAGGCTATAAACTTTCAATATAACTAATGTAACCTATTAAAAAAAAAGGCATTGACTCGATTACACATTCATAACATCACGTTTGTTATCCCAAAGGTGTATAACAGACAATAATCCTGCCTTTGTCGCTTAAAATGTAAGTCTAATAATAGGTATGGGGCAAATCTATTGCTATATAACCAAGAAGGTGACTTAACTCCGGACTACTTTTTTATTTTTTTTTAACTTATTACTGTCCCATTGCAGGGCAAGAGGTTCCTCTCAAACGAGGGGGAAGGGTTAGGCCTTGAGTTGACTACGCTGGCCAAGTGCGGTTTGGGAACTTTGCATGCCCTCAATAAATGTATAAAACAAATTTTAGGCATGCAAGGTTTCCTCACAATGTTCTCTACCGTTAGAGCAAGTGATAATTATTTCTAATACACACATAACTTCGAAAAGTCATTGGAGTGTTGCCTCGGATTCAAACTTGCGACCACTCACTTAGAAATCGAGACTAGGACCTCGTGTTCAGCAGTCGTATACTCTACCGACTGCAGCAAAGAGGCAGTCAAACACTTATTATTTCAATTAAAAGTGATAAATTAAATTTTTCAATCATCTAAAGGATTTGATGGGAAAATATTGTTCTCATTATGACGTCAATGGCCTGTAGGCGTCGATGTGATTCATAAAGCTACGAAACACATTCGTTATTTATGAAGTAAGTAATATATTAAAATTAATTTACTTAATCATCTCTGCTTGCATGATGGTTTTAGAAAAAATACTAATTATTGAATCATTTCTACTGATATGACTAATGGATAAATCTACGACATATCTGATGGATAAAGTGAAATACTTATAAAATAAGTGGTGGAGCCGACATTTTGTTTTGATAAGCAAAAAAAAATCGTTTCTAAAATAAATGTTCATACCATAATCTCCAAAATTTTTTAATTTAATAAATAATCAATGGTTTAGTTGAAGTCCGTATTGTACTCGATGTGCGTATTTTATTTTCTTTTACTGACGTTGTCTCAGTGTTGCGTTGCAGCGATAGATCCATCAATGTCCCGCAACATGTACCACAGTAATGATAGCATTGTAATGGGATGCTGTGTAGCGACCTTACTTATGTACTACCAATAAGTTATTAAATTAGATCTTACATAAAAAACCGGCACTAACAGCTGCTACGTGCATGCGACTGCCACGCAGAGTTCCCGAGATCAATTCTCGGTTTGGAAAAAGTGCTATAAAGGTATTTTCTCATTTATATTAAAATGTTTTTAAATTTGTTTGTTTATATCAATAGATTCGTCCCCTATTACATGGGACTATCATTATTATTGGTGAAACGTGTGTGTACTACATTCCTGCCTAAACCTTTGGGTATAACAGGCGTTGTATTACGAAAGCATGAGTAGTAAACATGCACCGTACAAGTCGTTAAAAAAATATTTTCAAATAAATAAATTGCTAAAATAAACATCACAAGCTTATGCTTATGAATTCAATAATTTACGTTACATTATCAAGATTAATAATTAATATTATTGTGCGTTTGCTAAATATGCGAGATAAAATCTACAGAGTAATCTGAACAGTAAGCAAATCTAATAATATGTGTTTGCATTGAATTATACGTTAATTGAATAAGTAAACTGATAAGCAGACGAGCAACTTTAATGACAACATTTAGTTGAAAGAATGTTGCGACGTTTGTAGTTTGCTACATGTTATATTTGTAATTAAGTACGGTCCGTGTTTCGGAAGGCACGTTAAATTGTGGGTCCCGGCTGTCATTTTTGAAGATTTTTGATGGTCGTTAATAGTAGTCAGAAGCTTGAAAGTCTGACAACCAGTCTTACCGAAGGGTATCATGTTGTCCCAGGTAACTGGGTTGTGGAGGTCAGATAGGCAGTCGCTCCATGTAAAACGCTGGTATTCAGCTGCATCCGGTGAGACTGGAAGCCGACTCCAACATAGCTTGGAAGAAAAGGCTAAGTGATGATGATAATATATTTGTATTAAGTAGTAAAATTAGGACTCGTAAATGCAGCATCCCTTTTCAGAGTAAATAAAATTTTAGACAATAGACGTTATTTACACTTTCGTTTATGTTGTGACATTCTTAAATGAGAACTGTATAAAAATCGTGCACTAAAAATTTGAAGACAAATTGAGGATTTCCTTCTTTTTTAAGTTGGTTAACATAGACATTTATTTTGATAATAGCTGCGTTTATTTGCTAAAAGTGTCATAACAATTACATTTTTGTGTCTCGTCTGCTCCCCACTTAAGTATTAATGTAAATAATTACACAGAATTGAATTATTATGTATTGTCTTGGTAATAAAATGTACCGTTAAATATTGGAACAGAGATTCGTTAATGAATTATGTTGAAAACCATTAAACATGGTCTTAAGTAAGGCTATTAGGTACTTCAATAATCGTTTTACGATAATGATATCTATCTTTATGAAAAATATAACTATTTTACCTAATTTAAAATGACGTAGGCCCTTTCGTTTACACAACAAAACCATTAGCACATACCTCATGATATTTATGCCTAATGTAGAATACTTTTTCACTAAAATATTTTAGTAGAATGGGTTTTCTCGCAGTCTTAAAGAAGAAAGATATTTTAAATTACATAAAACTCAACCTGATAATGTATTCAACGCGAACGCCTGAATAAAATATCTTTAGCTAGAATTCAGACTGTTAAAACTTCGTGGCTGAATTCCTTCATCCAGGAAATTAGGTACCAAGTCCTTCAGGCGTAATCAAACGAGCATTGAACGCACTACCACGCCATTCAACTCGGTAACTAACAATGGAACAGGATTACAAAACAACCAATTAAAGCTCCAACATTAATATCAAAGAAGAAAATCTGATTCTTATTCATACTGACATAACATCAGCTCATTCGACCTCTTTTCTAACAAAGAGAAATGCATTACCAACATGCAAATTCGACCGAGTAAAGTAACAATTGGCCGCAGCTGCAAAATTCCGACCCTCTCCGTCTTTATCAAAGAAATAAATGAAAGAAACGGTTTGCAGTTCCACTTTTTATATTCACTTTCTCTAGTCACATTTGCATTGTGCAAATAAGAGTGTCTTTAAAAACGACGGTGAATAATATCCTAAGTCTGTGCGCTTTCAAAAGAATCCACTGGGAGTGTCGACGTATAAAATAAATGATGACGTCTAATTTTATCCTTTAGAAAAAGTTTGGGTTATACCACATGTGTTCGATAGAAGGGGAAAATTAAATGATTACCTCATTCAAACTTGTGGGGGTTTGTTTGATCAAGTCAAATGCACAGCTACGGAATGTAAATGTATTGTACCCATGACAAATATTTGTGTGATGAGCCCAAAAATCTGTTCTGAGCTTGGTTGTTAATGTATCTAAAGTATGTATTACTACGTATTTAAATGTGCCTTTTAGTTGTCTGGTTACAGTAGTATATTATTTATACTTATCTTTGAATCCTAACTTTATATTTGTACAAAGCACGATGAATATGTATTTTTCATTCTGTCCGTAGTTTTTCTCTTAAGCTCTTCTGAGAACTCCTCGTAAGAGCGGTAGTTATGTAATTTTCAAACATATTTAACTACTATAGAACTTATTATGCAAACAATATGCATTGTAGATAACCTTTGACTGCTGAAGTTGCAAAGTCTTTACAACGCATGATTTCACGAAACAAATACGAAGCGAGTCATTAGATTAGATTATAATTTCTAAATTTCCTAATAATTTAACATAAGTAGTATTTTTCTCCATTAACAATGTGATGAATGAAGTAGACTGTTTCCAGTTACTCGGCAAGTTATCAAACTTCGGGCTACTATTAAAATTTTAATTTCAATTAAAAAATACCAATTGAATTTTAGACCCAGGAATCAAACCCAAGACATCATATGACCAGCAGTCGGAAGCACTAACAAAATCGTGAATCAGGTTATACCTGATAATTATATTAACATACACGTAATTACCAAGATATCCAAACAAATTTCTCAAGAGGTTAAGCTAGCGTAAAAAGAAGGTATAATTAGACATGTCTTTATTAAAAAGCCTGGAGATATGCTCCAAGTAACAACCGATGGAAGTAATTAACTGTATTAAAACGGAGCAAGCGAAATGAAATACATTGTCACGTGAAGCAACTAATTTGGGACGCAAATGGAGTTATAAAATGAAGGAATTTCTTTTAGATGTTGTCTTGAATAGGAATAAAGATTCTCTTTGTTTTCTTGATGAATAGAGCTCCAAATGTAAATGTGTATAAATGTATATCTAGACTTACAATTGTATGAATAATGCATGCTCTGAAATGAGAATAAACCCAGAATTGTGTTTTAACGAGCAAACTGGTAAGCAATTTAGTTGTCAGCTTATGTAATACGGACTATATTTAAAGACAAAGCAGTTGTTACATAATATAGCATTGTAATAAACTTAACTATAACTTTTTCTGATCTCTTTTTTGTGGCGTGCTTTTCATATAATACTTATTTTTATAACTTCCTGGAAAGCATTTTAAAGGTTATAAGCCAAATAGCGTTCCTTGAAAATCGAGCTATAGCGTCGTAACTCTTAAAAATCTTATAACATGTGAGCAATAACAAATTACCCATTGCCTTCGAGCAGCAAAATAGCCCATTTCCTCCCTATGTACAACTTGAGGAGAAATATATTTTGACGCGCTTTATATGAAAAAATGCGTCGCTATTTTTCATATGTTTCCATTTCCCAAATAGGGTAATTGCATAACTCAAAACGACGTAATAAAAAAGCAAGCAAATATGTGTCTTCTTGCTAGGAGGAAGGGTTTCTTGGTGGAGTTAAAAACAGAAATGTTTGACGGCTTATTAGTGCCAAGGAACTATGCATAGTGTGAAATACTAATTGAATCTTCTATCAAAAATGAATACAGTTTTTTTACTCACGCCACCTTCTCAATGAATGCAGTCTATAGCACAATTATCCAGTACTGCGTGTTTGACATTTAAAATGCACTGCAAAAATAGTAAATACGGCGCCCAGAGCAGATATTCATACAACATTTCTCGATATCTAGTCAGTTATTGAAAGTCGATAGAGGAAAAGTGAAATAATAAAATAAAATAAAATGAAAAATGTAAAATCCGACGATACACAAAATATTATTTGGAGGCAATGTCATGAAAATAGCAAAACAAAGTTTCACGTCCAAAAATAACTTATTACCATTTAAAAACACTCATATTAAAAGCGCCGTTCATTACAAAATAACAAAGTAGCAGTTGATATGCGAAGTAAATAAACAACCACTTAACTTTTCTTATCTAATAAAATTCTTCAACTTCGTACATCTATGTAAAAGAAAAGAGCTTCGAATAATTTAGCCACGCGCCTCCAACTGCTCTTCGAATACTCAATTACCACTTTTTTTTTCTCAGTAGTACACTTTGTTTCTTGTTTTTATTTTACTTTCCACCCCAGTGGAGAAGGGAGGATACGTAAACGCCAGACGGCGAACACATTTTGTTCTATGGTTTTGAATTTTTGTGATTTTTTTACTATGTATTAATATTTTTATGTCGTGTGAAAAGGTTACTTACACTCACATTGTTATCAGTACCATGGAGGAACTGTAATTTTAAAAAATGTGCCATGGAAGTTGAAATAGAATAATCATGATAAATCAAAATTGACATCAGAAGGAAATGACGGCCAAAGACTATCGTTATCTACAATTGAGCTGCCTGGTCAAAATTTATTCCTTGACAATAAAAGTCATATTAGGAGATATGAAAATATCAAGCAGCCAAAAAATATGTAAAATGGGACTCATAGTGTATTGTCCCATTTTACATATTTTTTCGCCGATACCGTCTAACTTTAACATTTTGCTTCTTCGTTTACTATACGAGTCTTAATCACACTAGATATGAAACAAAGAAACGAATTCCATACTTTTTAATCCAGCAAATCTGATTAATAAACATAAACAAACTTCATCCCGCGTCATCAGCGTCGCATGTGACGTCACAGCACCTCAACGCTATCTCGAATGCAAACAGTTGTGGAACTCGCGCGATTACTGCACACGTATGTATTTGTATTCGTATTGTTTCGTTTCCATTGTATTTTGTGACGTCATTTGATTTTGTGGAAGGCTTGTGTTGTGACGGCCGAGTTTCAATGAAGAGCGAGACGTGGATAACCATTTCCAGGTACAATTTTCTGTCACTCTCGGCAATCATCATTATAAAAGCTCATATTTGGTTTCATTGGCCAGTTTCTTGATTCCTCGGGTATTTACTAGGCCAATAGTTTTAAATAACACGAGGAGATATGATAAAAAAATCACAATCAACAAAACAATTTTTATAACCGAATTCTCAAGTTAAAGACTTCTGCACAATATTCGCATTCATATTAATGATACCTCACGCCACACTAATCACACGAAAATATAATGACATATTTTTTTTTGGTATGTTTGGAACCTGGCAATAATGATACTCAATGTAGTGACAGCGTCACTTAACCTTAGCTCCATTGTATACGACCAAATAATGTGTATGTTTTGCAGATCAAACAGTAAATAATCATTTCTTTCTAATATTACCAATAATCGTGTGACAACGAAAACGTACAATTATTTAACCAGTGAGACCAGACGGAGTGCATTAAAACATTACGGATTTGGAAGTTAGAGCAAGTTCGCAATTCTTGTTCAATGTACAACTCGAGTGGTTATTGCTGGCTAAGACCGAAGTTTATACTGCACGGAGCACTGGCTCAGTTAATTTGTTTTTTGAACTCCTGTGACTGGTGTAATATGATATAGAGAATGGAGATACACAAGACATTAATATCGTCTCTTAAATTATATAAGTCTCATAGAACAGTATTTGATACTTATAAATATCGAGTTTTGCATATTTCTCTGAGAGATTAAACACGTACTCGTAGCGCTTAAATCGATAGTTTAGTAAAAAGAAGTACATAAGCAAAAGTGGACCTAGAAAAAATATGACCGTGATATTCACAGTGATTTCTGAATATTGGATTATATGTGGAGTAAACTAAATATCATCTACGATATATATATTTTTTTGTCAATAAAAAGTATCTATTTTAACTAGCACTTACCATTTTCAGCATAGATTGTTTACTATAAAACTGAATCCCAAGAGAGACATGAAGCTGCTGATAATAATGCTACCGTCCTTCTTCATAACAGAATATCGATCTACCTCCATTCTAAAAATGCGGACTTCACGCCATAAATCAAAACAGCCCTCGCCTCCATAATACCCGACTACCCTGACCTCTTTTCCTGCAATATATCTTAAAAAACCTTTCCCAATCCATCAAAAATATTTCGCAAGCTGTAAATTAAAAATTAATACGCGATGGAAACATAAAATACGTACAGCAGTCATGTGGGAGCGTGTATGTTCTATCAATAAAACAACATGGACGATTTGAGACCGGCCGGTCTCGACGCGAGAAGTCGCTCGATAAAAGCTGCGTGCCCTGGACACGTCGTGCTTGGAATGGAAATTTAATTAGGTTTTGATTTTCTAGATCTGTTATTGTGTTTTGTGTATCAACATACCTTGAACATTCGATTGCTGTTAGTTTGTTCGAGCTTAGAGGGGTCTACGCCGTCCTAGAATATTTATACTTTTTAACAGACACAATGTTTTGAGCGGGAACAAGAGTAAAGTACTTCATTGCTATAAGTACATATTATTATGAGAATTACTACAAGACATGACATTCAGACATGATCCATTTTTGATTTATGTAATAGTCTCACAAAAATAATGCAAACTCATCTTGGTCGGAAACGCCTGCAACTATTTTAATAGCAAAGTTTAATTTATATTGTTGCTTTATCGCCTACATAGCGTGTAGTATAGATTATATCTTGTAAGCACAGGCCTTATCCGTAACTCGTAATTGTCATAAAGTATGATAGTCATAATATTTAATCATGACTATCATAGTAATCGTCATAAAATGTGATAGTCATGATTTTATAACTATCACATTTAATAAGAGAATTTTCAATGACTGATACTCTCCGAAGGTTTTCTGTTCCGAAGTAAAATTTATTTCGTATCTACATTAAAAGAAGACCGAACATTAAAAACAACAAACAAAAGGTAATCCAATGTCTAGCATTCCGGTATTTCAGCAGCATGTAGATTTTATAACTGGCCGACAGTGAAGAGCACTTTGGTCGCTCAATTAATAAAGAAATACCTACCGCTCTCGATATTAAGCCTCTGGAAAAGTATTTCATTGCATCTGACTACGCAAAATGAAATTGAAAATGTGTCGAAGTATTTTTTATCTGTTTTGTGTATGGCAGGATAAATACGGAGTGTTACTTTTTTATTACATGGTTGTGGACTGTGGAGAATCTTCATTTGTTTTTTTTTAATGTAATGGGTATTCACTTCATCGCTATATTCGGTGTACAAAGTAAACGAGATTTCTTATCTTTATATATATAATTTTTCTGTAAGTTTGTATGTCACTGAACTTTTCTTAAACAACTGGACCAATTTTGATGAATTTTTTGTGTGTGTTCAAGGGGTTCTGAGAATGGTTTAGATTTACAATTTTGTCTACTGGACAATGTTTTTTTAATTATTTTTTACAAATTAAAGACGTAGACAGGACAACGTCTGTCGGGTCCGCTAGTGTTCACATCAACAGTTTACTACTAAATTGGCTGCAGTTTTCTGGTAGAGTAGTTAAAATTTTATTAGATACTTACCATGGTACCTAGTCAGTATTTGGGTTAAGTTTTACGTTAATATTGATGGTTTGAATAGTCAGCCTAACCTTTCTTAAAACTTTGTTGGAGTCTGCTTCCAGTCTCACCGGATGCAGCTTAATACCAGCATTTTACATAGAGCGACTGGATATTGTTGAATTGAATACTTAAAAAAAAATTAACAGTTCGATAGAGTTTAATTTGAACAATTTTGGGGATACTTAAATTAGTAAACTTTACAAGCAGGATTTTAACAATATTTAGTTTTGGATATTGTACCTTCAGTATCAAAATTTAAAGTACCTAAACAGTATTGTGTGCCATCACAACACAATTTGAGGAGAATCTCCTTTTATCAAAGTCGGTTAAAATATTGTTTTTTTACTACATTCAAAGACATTTCAAAACAGAATCTTATTTAAAACCACAAATACATAACAGGATTGGCAATGAATTGTCTACATCATTTCTCGGACGGTATTCATGAATTACATGTTATTTAAATGCGTGGACGTCAGAGGAAACGGTTATGTTAATACAATGGTATTGAACTCCATACTCATGTTAATATTGATGCAACTGATTCGAATTGATACGAGACAGAATACAGTTTCTTTTTAGTTCGTTGCCTTGAAAATGTAGGTGTTGTTTTTCATTATTATGTTCGTCTCTTTCATATCTCTCTTTCTATCTATCTATTGGAAGGCGTGCGTGGGGCCGAAGCCAACACGTAGAGGCCCTTTTTAGAGGGTTTTAATCTTTCAATAATGTGTGGTGTCACAATCCGGTGATTATCCCTGTTTACACTATAAAATGCACCCAAGGACAATCACCGGACTGTGTGAAACTATGGCAAAACTAACGGGAAAAACTACTTGGGCTATTGGGATGGGGTGCTTATGGACTGGAAACCAGGGGATTTATGGGGACTATGGCGCCTGCCGAAAACAATGTTGAAAACATGTAAAAATGGCAGGCGGAGACTTGCCACCTCACAAACTGGGCCACCCTAAACAAGTCGCATAAATAGCAACAAGGGGGCAACAGGGACGTAAGCGGCTGAAGGACGGAGAGACGTTAAACTCAGATCACTTGCTCCCTGAGGGTCCGGCATCACTGGCCCACCAGCCACTTACGCTCAGCATCCGTCCCCCGAACAGAGTGAGAGCTCTGCTCTCGCGACTCCACTCTGGACGGCCAATGAAGGCAAGCCAGAGGTGGGGGACCGCTTCCTCGTCAGTTTTCACTCCGACCAGTCAACTAAGGCAAGCCGGAGATGAGGAAGGGTGACTTCCCCCTGGAGCACTCAGGTACCGCGGGGTCGCTACTCCCCGTCACCTCGCCTCAAGGTGCCCTGCGGGCTCATTATTATTATTATTATAAGCCTGTATCGTCCCACTGCTGGGCAAAGGCTTCCCCCATAGATTTCCACTGTAGCCTATCCCCGGCGGTCTGATACCATTCTGATGTGAAAGTGTCAAGCTCGTCTCTCCATCTTTTACGGGGTCTACCTCGCCGCCGTCTCCCAGTTGGCGGGGTCCACTTTGTCGCTATTTTGTTTTTCATACTTTAATGCATTTTACGCTTATTGTATTAGTAAGTGCAGCAATAAGCTTCACCATACAGTGACGGTTCTAGGTATAAGATAAAAATAATAAAAGCTATCATGCGCGAAAAAAATTTTATGACTCCGAAGTTTGCTTCAATCAAGTTTAGTAACCAACTGCCGCTTTAAGAATCTAAAATTAGTTGTTATATTGAAACGCATTGTCATTCCGTTTATCTGTTATGCTACGAGACCATCGCTGAAAGAATAAGACATGAAATTTGGTAATATTATACATGTTGTTCAAAAGTACCAAAAACTTAGGCAGGTTTTTTACTGCGATAAATAATCTGTAGTAGTTTCTCCTACTAATCACAGCATACAACGATCAGTAGTCCGGCTGTCAAACGTTGTGGTTATGTAATTAATCCACACACCCTTTGTATTGTCTGCGGCTCCGATGTTAGCCGACTCCACCCGAATGTTGACGAAGTTATGTACAAACAGTCGGTTACGACTTTGACCGGCTTGACCGTGTAATTATTTTGAAGTGAATGATTAAGGGAAAGTTTGTGGGTATAAAAATGCTTATCTAAATTTCCTGGAGCGTGCCTAATTGTTGTGCGCTGAGTTTATTTTTCTTTAGTTATGCATATTTTCAATCGCTTATATACTCGTAGTTAATATTTTTTGTTAGCTTCTTGGTACTCTTATTATACTTGACAGTAACTATAAAGTAGTAGAAGTAACTGTTACTTCCGTATTATATTATTGATACGTTTTCAAAATCGTTACATCTCAGGCACTTTTTTATTAAACTTCTTTATTAGCGAATAATTATGTAGAAAGTTATTTCTACACTTTACAATGATAATTTAAAAAAATCAGCTAATTAAGGTCTACCTTTATTAGCTGATTTTTTGAGTTCAAGGTTTTAATGTTACAAGCACGAAATTTAGAGAATGTATCCCAAAAACATTTTTGGAAGCATTTCCGAAGAGGATGGACGCGAAGAAAATCTAGTCAACTTAATTGAAGGTTCATTGTTCTAATAAAACGTGCACAAAATAAACTCGACAAACCTATTAAGATAAATTGTAATAACAAGACCGACACTATTTAGTCAATGAACAACGAAAACGACATAATTCAATTTAACTCGATTCGAATTGTGGAGTTCCAATTGAATTGTGTACGAATTTCAAGTGAACAGGGTCAGCCGATTAAAATATTGTATTTTTTGCGTCACTTATTTTTAATAACCTGTGTCGTTTAACGTACGTTATAAATTTCAGAATATAGTCAATTACTTGATGCTTAAGCAAGTGAGTCAAAAAAGCATTTTAAAACACGTTTTTTTTTTCAATTCAAATGGCTGGCTTGGTCTCGTCATGGAAATAGCGAAATCAATGGTGAAACGTTTCTGTATTTCATACACCTTAGGGAACTTAATTTCGATTTCAAATTATTTTTTGTATCGTAATCTATTTCAACAGTATTTAAAATCGTTATAGCATTTCGAATCCATCACTGTATCAGGTATGCAAGCGGTTTCTGAGAGAAAATGACAAAAAACCATTGGTTTTGTTACACAATTTCGTCAAACAAATCTTACAGTTTTACGATAATACGTGTCTACTAGCTACCTGCCCTTGGAGAGAATATTCCAATTATTTTTAACCATTCAAAGATTGTCTTGAAGTTATTCAGTAAGTCTACAATGGGTTAACGGTCCATTCATAAACAAACCAGTCACTATGACCGGAACACTGATAATTCCCAATAATATTGTTTAAGACTTGTTTTAATAAAGTCACGATGACGAAGTTTTCATTATCATTGTGGCGCATCATATTTTTGTTTTAATCACCGTTGGTTGCATATCTGCGAATATAAATATACAGGGTGTAAACGACGGTTAACCGAAAACTTCAGTGTTAATTTTGTGACACTAAATGCGCGAAATTTACTTCAACCATTTTTCTCGGAAATGATTGGTTCCCGAGTTAGTCATTTTTGAGCATTCAATGTATAGTGAACAACGCGATATATCTCCGCGCATGCCTACGAGATTTCTGGCGGCGGCGGCGCGCTGAGCGACGACATGTCGCGACGCGTCGTAGGTATCAAAATCAAAATCAAATCATTTATTCATTTAGGTCAAATGTTGACACTTACGATAGTCGTTACAATTACTGAATCTACCACTAGCTCGGAAAGGGGGTAGAGCCTTATGAGAAGAGCTAGCGAGAAACTCACGGCCACTCTTTTCAATCGCCAAAAGTTTTACAATGTGGTTGATACAATAATTGATCATGCGAGGAGCTGCCAACAATCAGCGGTACGTACGCGTACCACCACGTCTATGCGCTCACTAGTATGTATTATTAGATAACAATCTCATGTATCGTTTATGGTAGGTATCGTAAGTACGCTCGTATGTTACAATAGCTCATAGTAAAATTGTAAGTAGGTAGATACCTACTTGGCTTACGTGAAATCAAACAATAATAGCAAAATGTAACCAATAATAAGAAAGTGCTAAAACGAATTGTTATCAATGTCTATCAACACGCAATTACCTGGTGTATGGCGAGAGTTTGAGTAGGTACCTTTGGATCCGGACGTACAGGTGCAGAGCACGCCGTGCACTTCCACGTGCTTCACCATACATAGCACATCAACATTTCTTCCTATTTACGAACACAACTGCACTTCGAAAACAATAACAACAAAAATAATAACAATAAAAACACTAACAACTCAAAACCGAAACAATAACAAGTAATAATAAACAACAGTTCACACACGACACGACGAATAGGACATAACGAACGACACCGGTGAAGAGCTTCCGTCTTCCGCGAGCGAATTGCTCGAACTATCAAAGAGAGCCGCCGGCGCGGGCGCCTCTCCGCTCACTCGCGCCGCCCCTCGCCCGCGCCACCCGCTCCCTCCGCGCCGTCCGTGCGCGCGCCGCCGATTTGGTGACGAGCGACGAGTTAGGATCCCAGCGAGAGATTAGATTGAATAAAATATTGATGTGGCATTAGGTACTATTTTTACTTGTCACAGTTGTTACTCGTTGCATTGTAGTTTTATTCAAATACCGAATAACATTAAAAACATTATTGATGTAAGTTTAAAATACCTACTTTGATATTTAATAACATAAAATCAGATTAAAGTAAATAAAATAAACACGAAACGTTTATTTAATTAAACCATAAAAAATTTAGGTACATAACAATGATAACAATCAATATCCATTAATATTCTTATCAGAGAAACTAACTTATCATAATTCATTATCCCCGGAGAATTACTTAGCATTCATTTTGTCGCATCCCATCTATGTAACATCCACGCGCGGTCGCGGCGTCACGCGTCACTACGGCCATCTACTTTTCGAGTCGCACCGCGCTTGTATGAATGAGCGTGTAAATATCGAATAGAATAATAAGTTTGCAAGAACAAATAGAACAAAGCGACAATACTTGTTAAATTGTTTATTAGAGATTTTTATAGCGCTAAAGAATATCAATAGGATTTTTTGTCGTTCTGTATGTATTTGTACGTGTAATAATAATAAGATATCACACATTTTAAATCTTATTAATGTACCTTTTATCGGAGAGCGGGATAATTATGTCATTTTCATTTTTAACATAGAAGAACAAATACTAAGTAACGCTGCATACTGGTGAGAGTGAGGCTGACAGCTGTGTGCGTAATCGTGTCCGTGTGGCGCGCGTAGGTACGTCGACCGTCGCGGCCGGCCGCCGCCGGCGCGGTGTCGTTGGCCGCGGACAGCTGATAGCGAATTTATACGTTGTTTTAATGCATTGCTGTTTTTTGTGAAAAACAGTAATATGACGGATTTTTTCTCATATTCATGTTGCACTGTGTAGTATTAACGAAATAATACCGAAAAAAAATAAAAAAAACGCATAAAAAATCGGAAAAATCATGAAAAAAGCGATGAAAATTTTCAACGCCATAAGCACCAGAATCATGTCTAGAATCATTTTTTTTTCGTTTTCGGTAGCCTGTCTGTTACACCCTGTATAATTGTTAATCAAGTCTATAATCTATCTTGTGTTATGTTATTATACGTTATCTAGTTCACTAGCAATACTCTACCAAACTTTATATATTTTTTTGATTATGAATACATATTATTTTGACTAAGAGATCGTTTTGGTTTCTTTTAGAAATTGCTCAAAATTTGAACTACTGTCCCATCATTACAGTCTGTTATGGGAATTCAGTATATCATCGTACAAGTACTTACATATATAATAATATATATAGTATGCATATAAACCTCGTATGTTAAAATACAGTGTTCCTCATTACCGCGCCAGAAATTCTTCTGTGGAAACATGATTTCCACAAACATAAAGTATTTACTCAAATAATAATTTTAACAATAGTAGTGAGATCGTGTATTAAGGTAATTAAATGGGAACTGGACTTGACGTTTGGCAACTGTAAAAAAAACACATGTACACTCTTTCTCTTTTCCTCAATGCTACTACGTGCTTCAAAGATCGTATCACATTAAACATCATTCATAATCTAAATCACAGTTGCACAATCTAATCTATTATAACACAGTAGCTAGGTAGTATTGCCTATTGGGCAATCAACTCCACATGCGATCTTAGTCATAGTGACTGGCCGAAATATTATTGCTATTGTTTTTTCCTTCAAAGTTTGGCTGTACCTTTAATATGTAGAGACGGCATGACTACGCGTCTAGATGAATGACATGGAGTGTTTTGGTTTTCATTTCCATACAATTGTATGTGATTAGGGGATAATGGCATTATACTAGCCAGAAACCCAAGACCTGATCTAGTGTATTAGTAGCCAATATGAAATAAAGTACATTTTGTTAGAAATTATAGTCTCTCTAAACCCGCGGGGCTATAAGGTATTTCAATTGGCATAAATTGTTTTCTTTTTTCGACAATAGTGATTTAGATATTACGTCAAAGCAGATATAAACTAAATAGTGACCATCTATTTGACGTACAATAGTTGTACAACAGAGATACTTGATGAGGCCGCTGGCAGGATAGGCAACTGATACGTTTGGCGATAGTTAATGTAAGTAACCTGCGTATTACATTTATGCCTAGGTATGGAGTAAGCCTCAATTTCCATAAACTCTGGGGGGCTATCACGTATCTCAGTTGACAACTATTTGAAAACCACTATGCTGTACATTGTTTTCTCCCCTAGAATATAGTGATTAATAGGTTACGTTAAAGCAGCAATGTACTGCATAGTGACCATCAATTAGACGTACACTAGCTGTCAACTGAGATACGTGATAAGCCCGCTAGGCGATAACGGATGTTTTTTTTAATTAAGAATTAAATTTATTTTGAGTTTTTAAATCAAGATTTTTTTTTATCTAATTTGGGAAGCCACTACTCTGATCGATAGACTTTAAAGCAAAGATGATACAATAAAGATGCATAGGTGGCTTTTCGCTTCTGCTTCACTTGATTACTTTTTTACGCGTGATTAGTATGTTTATAGTATCTGATACTATTTTTACTTTTATAGCTGTCGATTCAGAATTGTGTTGTCATCATGCCTCCTTTATACATCATCGTGACTAAAATTAATATCATATTCTTACGCAATACCAGTTATTATTTCATGCATGTAATTTTGCAAAGGTACCCTTCACTACAAAGCATTCTGTTTCTAATTTATATTTCTCCTTACTACCAGTTGATTATTGAAATCGGCATTCTTGCCCTAAGGGGCATATAACATTGTATAATTGAAAATATTTTCTGAAACAAAATTAGCAACTTAACAAAGGCAAATTGCTTGACGAAGGCCTCTCACTTATCTTTATATTGACAACCTTTCTGCAGCTTATTCTGGTACTTCCAAAACTCGGGGTCATTTACCTCTTTGGCGTTGTTAAGGTCAACATAAGTGTAGGCCAGGCATGTTAATATTTATTCTTAAGCGACGATCCCCAATGCAACGCTCATTGCCAGTCGCACTAATAAATATTTATGGCGTAAAGTAATTTTCGCTACGATCATTTTACATACTGATATGCGTTTACAGCGAAATATTTTTATTGGCATAATTTCTTCTGCTAAAATGTGCTAAGAAAACTAGTGATTGCTTTATTGTTGACTAGAAATTTGATTGTTTTTTATTATGCCTTGCCTAAAAGTAAGTAACTTTGTTTGACTGATTACATTAAGCTGCTGCAAGAAAAGCAAATACAAAAGAAGGATACCTATGAGAGGAATGCAGTTACTGGATGGATGAATGGATATTGAAGTAAAATTGTATCAAAATATTGTTACTATGTGCGTACAAAATTGTTTAAATATGCAACAGAAACATTGAGTAGGTACTACCTATACAAAAGAAACGTAAGTTTTACCCTTCTTCAATTAAAATGCGGTTTTAACGCGCTGACGTTTTTGCATTTATTACATGGTTCGAAGTCTACACATACATTACACCAGTTATATACTAGACCGTACATCGTAATATGATAATTATGTACTTGTTATTATTCAAGCCAGCGATTTCCTAGTTGTTTTGCCATTCATAAAATGTGCTGAGTCCATTGCCTGTCAGCTTATAAAGCCGGTGGAAAAAATGGAATTGCGCCCACGTAAAACATTTAGGGAGAAAATGTGAGAGCTTTATGATTTTTATATAAAGGGGATCGTGAATTGTTATGTGTAGGAAATGCAAAAATATAATAATATTCCGTGTGATGTTCGTTCAAGCGTGGTTTTATCAAACTTCAGAAAACATTAAATTTACTTCAGAAATATCACGATTTTTACTCATTTGTTATTAGCTTATCAAAGTAACAACAATATGTGATCACTAAAATCTAGCTTTCCATCAAGCATGACAGAGAATTCTTATATATTATCTTTTTTCATGCAATGTACAGGATGAGTAGATAAATAAAACTTTCTACTATTTAATTGGTCAACTAACATCCAATATTTGCTACATCATTACTTATCACATCCATAAATACAGCGTTCATTCCACAAAACTCACAATACAATCGAAATAAACACAGATTGTCGCACCGTCTTTACAAAAATCAGTAAATATCCCGTCGAGTTTTATAACATTGCCGGCGTACGCGCTGACCTCACGACACAACTTGATAACGTAACACCGCTATTACCGGCCATACATCAGACCAGTGTTGTAACAACCGTCGAAGCGGACACACGTATCAAAAATGGCAGACACAGAAGCGAGCTCTCCCACAATCTGGGAGGAACTAATGAGCCCTCTCAACCTTGTGTTAATAGCAGTTATTGTGTACCTCGTGTATAAAATAATTAAATCGAACTTCGAATCTGAAGTGACAGTGCCCGCACCTGCACCGAGATTGCCGAAACTAAGGAAGGACATGACAGTAGCAGAAATTAAAAACTATGATGGAACACAACCCGATGGTAGAGTTCTGTTGGCTGTTAATGGAATCATTTTCGATGTTACCGCTGGAAAAAGATTCTATGGCCCCGGTAAGTGTTTTACATTTGGTAGTGTTATACCGGTACGTTAAGGTTATGATCACGCGCAATAGAGTGCGCCTAGTTTCACAATTTATGTCGTATTCGTAAAGTACCTTTTATTTTAATTGCCTGTTACGATACAACTATGAAACACAACATTGTTAGCAATGACAGAGTATTTTGTTTCCTCCAATTAGCATTTTTTCCTCTATCAACGATTATTATTTATATTCCTGTATTAAAAAACAGACAATTTAAATATGCTAGGGAATAAATACATACGATATAGGTAGTGAACTTTTGTACAGTTTTGTTTTAAATAATACAGTCATTAACATTTCAAATTCTTAAACTTATCTATCGTTCTCTATCAGTCGGCAGTGGTTAATTTGCCATCTTTTTCTATTGTACTCTATCTAGTAGCGTGTAAGTGAGACAGAGAATACAATCGGTGTAGCACTAACACATACAAGATTTTTTTCTAACTTTGGCTTGTCATTGTGCGTCGTCGAAAAACAACTCTGATGGGTCTTTGTTATTAATATTAAAAACGTCAAGATTTTTACTTTCAACATAATAAAACTGTTGAGTATTATTCTAAAATTGATGTTTTGTTACTATAGAAGTATTCAATTTAGTTTCTTGCTAATACATTAATTATTAGTTAGATACAAAAAATCTAGTCAAGGTTAATTCTTAGTTTTTATATTCACCTTCAAACACATATTAAATTTAAAAACGTCGGTTTAATATAGTTTTGTCGTAAAACTACACTATTATATTCTGTGTGAACGGCAACTCGTTTTGTTTATAATACAAAAGGCTGACTTTAAAATAGAACTCTAACACCTTAGTTTTAAACACTAAAGAATACCTACACAATACATACATGTCTTATACAACATCGGTTTTCCTACATCTTGTCATAATATTACTAGCTCGCCAATGGCAAGTACGCATTAGTTCATTTTAATTTATATCAATATTAATTGTGACATAATACTAGATTCCTGTCAAGTGGTCAACCTTGCTATAAATATCAATCACTAGCTGACCCGCGCAACTTTGCTTGCGTCACATAAGAGAGAATGGGTCAAAATTTTCCCCGTTTTTGTAACAATTTTTACTGGTACTCTGCTCCTATTGGTCGTAGCGTGATGATTAGCCTATAGCCTTCTCCGATAAATAGGCTATCTAACACTGAAAGAATTTTTCAAATCGGACCAGTAGTTCCTGAGATTAGCGCGTTCAAACAAACAAACTCTTCAGCTTTATAATATTAGTATAGAAGTATAGATTCAATCAAGTCATCTATTCATTTAGGTCAAATATCTTACTATCTTAAGTGTAAACTTATAATAGTCGTTACCATTACTGAATCTACCACTAGCTCGGAAAGGGGGTAGAGCCTTGTTAGAAGAGCTAGCAAGAAACTCACGGCCACTCTTTTCATTTAAGATTTACAATGTGGTTGACACAATAGAGGAGGGAGAGGAGCTGCCAACAATCAGCGATATATACTAAAAGTCAATTATGTGTAAGGAAAAATAATAATATAGCTAAGTTATTTATTAGTCTCTGATCATACGTATGTCGGGAGAGCTTACTACCTACCTAGCATTGTTTCTAATACAGAATGATGGAAACGATTTAAAGTCTTAGAAGTATCTTACAAAGTAGAGCACAGTTTTAAAATGTTTTGTTTGTTTTCCTTCCTTGTTCAGACGTAGATATTATTCATGTTATTAGCGCGCGAATAACAGTATTTATAATAATAGAATATGAACAGACAACTTAATAATAGTCAATAGTTTAGAATGGAAACACGATCCATCTCTTCCTTGAGTGCCCCAAGGAGTCTATTAGCCGACATTTTAAAGTCCTAATCGTCGTTTGAGTTCTATCACCACGTAAGTCATTGTTAGTAACTTTTCAGGACAGACAAATTTCAATTTAGTCTTTCGATTGTCTAGTCAATGACATCAAAATGTCTAAACTGCCAAAAAATGACTAACTATATCTTGTTTTTTTAGCACCTTAATATATTGATTTAATTTAATTTATGTTATGACCAAAGTGTGTTCGGTAGTGTTGGTAGGTAGCAGCTACTTACATCATCAATGTTTTATACCAGCATAAATATTGTTAAAATCATTTGGCGATTAAAGAGTTTCTTGCCAGCTCTTCTCATTGGCCCTACCTTCCGAACTGGCGGTAAATTCACTCTCTGTATCATTGACTATCATAAGTGTCAGCACTTGACCTAAATGAATAAATGATTTGATTTTGATTTTGATTTTAACTTGGTGATAAAACATAAAAGACGAAATGTAATGCCAAATTCAAAGCTTATTAGATAACCTTTTTTATAGACCAAAATAAGGAATACTTTTCATATAAAAATACATCAATGATGCATTTACTAGTATTTGTTAATCTACGATTTGTAGAGCAATTGTCAACGCCCGTGTTTTGACGTAGCATTAACAAAAAAATAAGAAAATAAAAGTTCACAAACTTTGTAACTTTAACAATTACTTTAGTCGCAAGCACACACTTGTACGCTTATGCAGGTGATGGTGGCCTGTTTGATATTAAATAGGTACCTCATTTTCGAAATACACATAATTATTAATTATAATCCATATAAATCATGCATTTTAATTATTTTTACTAAGTTGTCTCGCTTGCTTATAAATACTAAATAAATCTACATGTATAAAAATATAAATACGAAATTAAACAACATCATCGTTTTGTTTACTCACAGTACTTTCTAAGCGAAGATTCTTAAGTCCTTCAACAAGTATTAAAGTGGGGAATAAAGAAAGTTGTACCTAGTTCTTATACTTACGAACTACTTAACGAGAAAAATGCTTGAGTTAACGCTTATCAATATTTGTATTGTACATATACTTATTGTTTACAAATCACTGGTTATAACTTTTATGATAATAAGTAAGTATCTGGAACAACCTTTAGAACACTCGAATTTCAATGATAAGGGTTTATAAAGACTGTTATGTCTCTACACCTCAATTTGGCAGATAAGCCCCTTAAGAAAACAATTCTATTCATAGCTTAATAGGTAAACCAATCAAATATGAGTATTTAGAATAAATCATAATAATATGGTTAGAGTTAAGTTATTAAAATGTAACTGCACAATATCAAAGCAAACTGAACTAACTTAACGAATTCCAAAACCGTTTAGGGTTACTGATATATATTTCTTCTTTGAGTGTTTTTAATAAAAAAGAGTTAAACCAGTTTAAAACTATTATAGTAATATAATTACCCGCTCATTACTCATTCGTATAGGCTAAATTAATTAATTTTAACGATTGTTAATTAACTAATGAGCAAATATAATAACTCCGTGTACTTTAAGAAACAATTGAGCAAACTAGTATAATTACTAAAAGAATAATTGTTCTATTTGTATTCACTATTCTCTATTTGTATTCTAAAGCACTATTTGTATGTAATTTTGGGTTTTGTAAATGATTCCGTCCGAGTGGATTATAGTCGTATGGATTATTACCTGCATAGTCCCCGTCCCCACGAAATTCCTAGCATAAAAACTATCTTATGTCCTTTCACGGATCTGAAACTATCTTACAAATAACACCTAAATCGATTAAATGTAGTAGTTAAGGTATAACGAAGAGACAGACATGTAGAGCTACTTTTGCATTTAAAATAGTAGTACAAATCATTTAACAAACAATAAATAACAATTATTTTTGAAGTGTTGAAAACCTTGAATATCTCATAGTCTGAATTTTATCTATATGTATAATATCAATCACCAATCATCAATACGGTCACGATGCGGTTGATATCTTGATAGCACTTATGATAGGTCCCCTATACGATTAAACAGAATAAATATAGATATTATAATGAATTATTTGACTGTGCTATATTTGTATTAGCTTTTACAAAAATACTTTTGATGTTTAATATGTAAATTGTTATTACACTATTTAACTTTAATGACTTCTAATCATAATCTCATTTACTCTAATACCGAGGTAATTAAAAACGAGTGAGCTGCAATATTCGGGACAGTAAGATTTTCATATTTATTAAGCAAAATACCTGGTTAATATTATTATGCATGCAAAAATAGCAGTAGGTACAATGGTACATATAGCAATGAATGTTAAGTTTGAAAAGTAATTTGCATTGGCTATAGGTAAAATTTTAAAGTTTCACCTTATGTATTTAGGTAGAGACAAAATATTTTCTTAAGAAACTTAAGTCTATGATTTCAAAAGATTCAAATCTAATGAATACTAAATAAGAATGACGATCACTTATGCCCCTTAGAGCTAATAAATGGTGATGATAAGCATCTGTTACAATTATACCCGAACATTTAATAAAAACAAACCTTAACATTAAACTATTAAGGCACCTTTTTAAATGCCTCACAATAATTACACAGAGTCCCTGATTTCATGAACATATTGTCGTTATTCAAGTGATTCGACCTCGAAAGACGCTTCTGTTTTTTATGTCATAATGATATAACGTTTCACTCGCGATATACTATTTTGAAATCTGTTACACAATACTTAAGATACTTATTTAAAAGTGGTAATGTTGTGTCAAAATATTTTTAAAAATCGTTGAAGTCGCTTGCATGCAAGTTTGTCTTTTATCCATCTTTATCACATTTACTTTTTCATTTACTAATAGTAACATGATGACAACAAGATTGCGCATACAACAAACATAATTTTATCTATCGTATTTTTCAGACAATTTTGGGTCCAAGCATTGTCATTTTCAACAGTCGTTACAAGCAGTTAGAAGCTTGAGAGTCTGACAGCCAGTCTTACCAAGAGGTATCGTGTTATAATAACCCAGTTGCTTCATGTAAAACACTGGTATTCAGCTGCATTTATGAGAGTGGAAGTTGACAGACTTGAAAATAGTCTTTATAAATCAATCGAACAAAACATATTTATTTGTATAACTTTTTCATTTTAGTTTAGTAGCAAACTCACTCTACTGATACTCTCTATCAATAGAATATCAGTCATTTAATAGCACTTGTCATTATAACTGATATTTTCTTGTTCTCGATAAAATTTACTGAGCAACCATGTTGTATTATCAAGTATCAAAATAATATTACCATCATAATGGCTACTTTATTACTACACACTTAAGTGTCATAATCGATTACACAACATAAGTACCTGTTGTTTTCATAATCGTATAAACTTATGAGTGACATCAGCTCTGCAGTATTATATCAACATTTTACTTGTTTTTTTCTTTTTAATAGAAACGTTATGCTGTTCTTCAAGGGAGATTACGTTACATTACGTTAAGGGATCATCTTATTTTGAGACAGAGTTAGATAAGGAAGAAATGCTTCTTAATAAATTAGAAAAAATCCTACAAATGTCGACAGTAGACAGCTGGCTATCGACAAATTTTATATGAGAAACTGATCAGCGCCTCTAGTATCGTTCGCAAGAACTATTTTTTAACTTTAAATTTTTATCTTTTTTATGACATCCGTAAAAATAATTCAGAAATATGTAGTAGCGCTACATTTTGACATTTATAGTACTTACATACATAACATTCATAAACCGGTAGGCATTGAAATGACCTACATTGTTTTGTTTTGTCTGCAAGTTTTCAAAGTCAAAATGTGAATGTAAAACTGGTTTTAAGTTCATAGTTTTTTAAATAAAATAGGTTAGGAAGTAAGTCAACAATCCACCAAAACTTAAAAAAGGAAAAAGTTAGTCTTCTTTAAAGAATTATATAGAAACCAGATCGACTTTAAACAGTGCAGCAAATATTGTTCCTAGTTAAATTTCAATTAAAGAAAAAATGCAATAAAAATCAATGGTTTACAAAAAAAAAGATTAATTACTAAGTTTTCGTATGCAAGGAAGCAGTAATTTAACCACGCTTGAAGGAAACATGACATCGGAACCAATTTTTTAAACGTAAACGGCCTGCGTTCTGCTTTTTAAAAGGGAAAAAAGTATGCAATTATTTAAATGAATGCGTGGAGCGGTGAATTAAAATCCTTTTAATGGAATCTGACCCCATAAAATTGTGTCTCGTGCTTTAAACAATTGTTTGAAGGGGAATGTAGAAAGTATCTAGCCGTTTGTTTCACTGACTTTCGTGTCATGATTACTAACTTTATATTTTTTACTTGCGAGTTCGTAAAGCCTTTGCTAATTGATTTGCAAGACTTAAGATAATTGTTTTGGTTCTTTACTAGCGAATTACTTCACCAAAACTTTATATTATTTATTGTTTTTTATTATAAACTTTAGATATTAATCCTAGGATACTATAATTTAAATTCTATGCTAAAATTTATTTCTTGACTCACGGCAGACTGATTCGCAGTGACCTTTCTGATTGATATTTTTTTGTATCTCTGTAAAGTATACTCTATAATGTAGATTCTGTAGAATATTTTAGATTTTTTAATGTGAAATCTCGTATCGAAGAATAAAAATGTTCTGTATAATGATGTTGAAATGCAAAACCTTTGTTTTTAAAACACGGTAATTAGTTTACAAAAGCATAAGACACGGAAAGAACGATGTTCATAATTATGTGAAATATTGCGTTGAACATTTCTGAAAGGAAGTAATTACAAGTGAGATGTAAGCGATAATAGTCCTAATGAGTGAGCGTTATAAATGGTTTCAAGGACGATTATTGTGTTATAACTTGACATGTTTTGAAATTATGATATTAATTAATAATATAATCTGTTTGCAACTACACAATTTCATACTAATATTACAAACGCGTCCCTCAATCAGTCAGCTGCTATTTTACAAATAACCTGATCGTCGTCAAATAACTGGTATAAAACATTTTACTGAGTAGGTACTTTTAATTCTCAAAAGTCCCAATAAGCTGAGGTAGTACTATGACTGCAAGCGTATCATATTCTTGAATCAGGTATATTTTTGAAACAAAAGTCTAGTCGCCCATGTGTGTTCCACTACCAGTAAATGCCTATATTCTGACTGTTTTTTATTGCTGTTTCTTTACCTACTTCCCATATTATACGACGTCCAGTGCCCTTAACAATAACAAGCATAAAAACTTTCCTATACTAATAAAAGTTTTGATTTAAAAGCACCCAAATATATGTAAATGCTTGTTTTTATCGCTCGCATCTGCGACGAACCGGTCACTAGAGGCTACAACACAATAGCGATAGCGAATGCGAAGCGAAGGTGGAATTTATATTATTTATGAAACATATATGCAATCTTTGGTAAAAAAATGCTTGATTCTGTTGGTATTGATAGTAACTATAAATTACAAGTTTGAACTTATAATATGACAAGTTATATACGTGATAAATAATTTACACTGCACACGTGAATTTTCTAATAAAATTGACTATATAAGCCATCTGCGTGCGCATCAGCGCCGACTTAATTAGGAGTTGAAGTGGTCGCCATGGCCGAAATCGGTCGGATAGATCATCAACATCATCAAATATTTTGAAATCCTATAGAAAAGAAATCGCCTCCGCTACGCCACCAGTACCGTTACTTGCGTTAAACTTACAAGAATATTAGTATTCGTACTTTGTGTTTAATATTTTACTATATTCTTATAAAAGTAAAACAGTATTCGTAATCTTCTACAAACAATATACTTAAAGAATCAGTAGAAGTCTGAATAAAGTCTTTTAGATTTCTAGTTTTCTATTACTCGAAGCGCTACGAGTTTATTTGTTTGTTAGTTTCTTGTGCATGTTAGTGATTACTTCGAAATGTGTTGGTGATAAACAAATGGTTCAATTCTTTTGTATTTCAACTGAGTTTAAGGCGTTGATGATATTGTTATATTGATCTATTTGCTAATAAATGAAATCGACGGAGTATACTGTTTTTATTAGTTTCTATGACTGTAGGCACGGTTTGTTATACATTTTACAGCCAGTTGGATTGTTCCTATAACATATTAATATAGACAAAAGCAGCAATACTAATCTATTTTTCTATTGTGATGTGTGATGTCTAATGATTCTTATGTTGAATTTTAAGAAAACTATACTCCGACGGTACAGTTAAAAAAACTGTCTTGAAAAGTTCAACTCTATCAATGTTTATGCGAAACAATCATCTCAATTTTTTATTCGTTGCTTCCAGGTGGTCCATACGCAGCGTTTGCCGGTAGGGACGCGACCAGAGGTTTGGCTACAGGACAGGTAGCCGGATCAGAGACTGACTACGATGACTGCAGTGACCTCGGACCTGAGGAGATTGAAGCTGCCAAAGAATGGGAGGAACAGTTCAAAGGTGAAATTAATAAATATTACTATCAAAACTAAGCATGCGGGTTATACTGAAAAATTTTAACCAATATAATTCAGTGGGCTATCGGCCTAACAAATTACATTCAAATCGGTTCATCAGTTTTCACATGAAATAGGGATAACCAGAACACGAGCGTAAATCTTCATGTGTATAAATTTATTTATGGATTAGTCTTGATACTGTTCCACTGCTAGGTCAGGCACCGAATAGTCAAACTTGGTGGGTCTTTTCTCGGAAGGATTAGATCTTATGTCCACCGGGCGGTGTTGGGGACTTGGCTTTCCGAAAACTCTCAGACAAGTAAAGCTCCCTACTCGCAAGTGATGATTAATTTATCCTACACACTTACTTGGAAATTTAGAAATTCTACCCCCTATCACTTGCGTGGGAGGCTAATGTTTTTACCACTCGGCCTAACTCGAGTATCAATACACGTAATTAGTATTTTCTTCTTATTTCTTCGATACTTCTACGTGCAGTAAAACGAAAGTAATTGGCTGTTATAACTGACCACTTTTCCACGAATAGCTGGATCAATGTTGATGAATATACATTGCATAAAATAATCGTAAAAACATTTTTTTTCCTGATGAAAATTTATGAGGTTATGTTTATTTTGGAATGCCACGTGTAACCCTTAGCCCTAAATAAATACAACAACGAAGCACTTAACCGTTTAAGCCGAAGAAATATTATTTTGGGAAATTCACAGGAAAAGGATCCATGGAAAAATTTTGCTAATATTCGGAATTTTATTTACAGGTAAATATGACATCGTGGGCCGTCTTCTGAAGCCTGGTGAGACACCAACCAACTATGAGGAAGAAGAGAAAGCCGAAGAAAAACCAGAAGAAAAGAAGTCACAATAGAAAAAAATATTGTTTTAATTAAAAAACTGTTGAGCCGTGATGTTTTGCCGAAATTGGGTGCCTGGGGAAATGTTTAAAACGTTAATAAAATATTTTTGTAACGTTCGCTATTTTTTTTTCACTACACGAGGTTTACTTACGGCGGAGTCGGTCCGCCTCTGTAAATAAAAATGTTTTTATTTTGTTGCCACTGTATGATTTGCTATGAAAATAAATATTATTTGTTCGTAATAATATTCTGTTCTGTTGGTCATGACTGGCTTTGCTCTGTCATTAATACATTATGTACCTACTGTGCCTCGATTCTCTGCCACTATCGACTACCGTCAACCAGCTAGCTATCGACATTTTGACATTTAGAATGTACTGCCAAAACAGTTACTACGACGCCCGTCAGAGGCGCTGATCAGATTTTCATACCTCGATAACAGTTGGTTGTTGGTAGTCGACACCAAGTAATAGAGAATCGAGCTACTGGATGAGGCATTTAGTTTGCGAAACCTAAATATTAAAAATATAATTAAATCTCAGCGGTCCTGACCATATCAACCTAGTTTTTTACTGGAAATAATATCATACAATCTCTCAATATCGTAGGTACATTCTGTTTGACGTATGAGCTGAAGGGGTTTCCTTTCGAAATAAAAGGTAGTCATTAACAATGCCACGACACAGGCCAACAATATTCACCGTACAGCAAGTGACAAAACCACCATTTTCCTGTGTATAAACGTTACTTCAAAAGTATTTCGTTAATCCTTGCAAGTCACTATTTCATTGTACTTAGGTTAAAATTTGTTACTCATAGCAAGGTATTTTACCTATAAACTTTTTTGCTTTGGTCTATTTATCTACACAACAAGTACCTGGGCAATTTTGCATCTTGTGCAATTTATATTAAGTAATCACCGGAGTACGCATCAGCACTACTAAAGAAGTATAGAATAATAAAATGTCATTGTTATAACCAGAATACATTTTGGAAATCTGAAATAACTACGATGAAGTTAAGTTTAAATGTAATGTTATATTAAGAAAAAAGTAAGAAAAAAGCTTAAAATAAATCGCAAAGTTAAATTCAACAACAACGAACTTATACATTTTCTTAAATCTAATATTAAATTGGCAACAATTGACAAAAACTTTTTCTTGGACATTAAAGTCAGTACCTATTAGTCTTTGTTACCTAATAATAATATAATAGATAACTTTTAACATCCCATGCTTTATTTCAGAGACATCAAAGATTTGATCAAATATTACATGAATCTAGGATTTGAAAAGTAAGTATCTATCAAAATCTAAAAAAATAATATTTATATTGAAAAGTAATTGATTCTTATCCTATTTAAATAGTTTTACCCAACTTGAAAATTAATGCTTAAATTGTGTTCACGCGTTGGACGCATTTCTTGTCCCGCACAAATCGGCGAGCATGTTCGCCACAGTATTGCCAATTTAAATTCCAACGCACCTACATTAAATTGTATAACATCTGTGATCTCTCGACACAGACGTTCACTAAGATAACAAACAATATGGGAACCTTGAGTTTAATATTATTCGTAATAGTTTTATGTTTAATGCTAACAATTCTTCAACTGAACTACCATATTAACGAACTGAAATATAGAATTCATACATTAAATCATAAAATAACTATGTTGAAAGAGGCGTTAGAGAAGTCATTGGAGATGAGAAGAGCTATCAATAGGACCGGTAAGTTTTTCTTTATTTTACGCAATTCTAGCTTCTGCTCGCTCGTCCCCTGAGTAGAAACATCCCGGTTTAAAAATAACTATGTTTTAGTACAGGTTATAAACTATCTGTGTGCCCAATTTAATTTAAATTCATTAAGTCGTTTTTGTGTAAGAGAGTAACAAAGATTTTCATAAACATTCTCATTTATTAGCAGATTTTTTTCGTCTGATATATTAATATAATGTAGACTAAATAATAAAGCTAAATGAACAGGAATTAAATACGCGCTCTTCTTAATAAGTTACACATATATGTATTGGTTATGAGACTCTATATTTAGATTTAAATGTTTAATTTGCAAGGAAAACAACGCTAGTGATAAAACTAATGTTTGATTGTTGTAGAATGGCTGATTGCTGTATGTTTTATAGCTCACTCGTACATATATTGTGCCAATGTTTAGAAAAGAAAGACCCCCTTAATGTCTTGTCTATATCGCATCCAATTCTTGCCTCGTCTTCCTTCCTGGGGCTGTCTGATAAAAATTACCTTCAAGCACCTAAATACTGCCAATTTATACATCTAAAGTAGCTTTTGCCCGCGACTTGATTCTTGTGGTTTGCGACTCAAGACAGAATTTATATACAAACTTTCATCCCCTATTTTGTCCCCTTGGGGATAGAATTGAACAAAATTCTTTGTTAGCGGGTGCCAACGTCATAACATGCGTGTCACAACCTGCATCCGTATCAGTCAGTGTCATATATATTTATTTAGAAAGTCATTGTCTAGTAAGTGTGTTGCTCAGCTTTCAACAGCTAGACGAGAGTTCTTTCAACGTCCCGAAGCACATATCGGTAACGACCTGTAAATGGCTGGTGGTGGCCCAAAAACTAAAACCATTTTCGATACTAGAGCCGTGTTTCACAATGAAACTGTTTTAGTTACATATAATATACTTCTTTAGAAAATCTAGGCATATCTAACTATGTACTTACAATTTACGCTTGTCGGTCAATACAGGGCCTTAGAACTATAGATGGCGTGCTTATAGCTAGATGAGTCATCAACATTTGACTCATTAAATATATTATAAAACACTGCATTATAAATAATATTTACGTAATAATAATTAATTATAATTATGATAATGTTAACCTCTAATATTATTAAATATAACTTTTTTTCAGTGACGGTTTTAGTACGAGAAGACGCTAAAAAAGGTGAAGGAGATAACAAAATAGTTCAGAGACTACTTACACAATTAAATAGTACAGATGCTAGTAAGTAGAAATTTACTTTAAGACATTTTTCTTTCTATATTTAATTATGTTAAAGCTCTGTTGATCTGACTCATTCCCTTATGACGCAATAAGCTCGATAAGAATTATTAGCCCAGCTGTAAGGTGAGTCATACAGCGCCCGTGCTTTCGACAATTGTAACATTGATTCGTACAAGTAAAGATCCATTCTAATCTTTAGATACAAAGACATGTTCAGGAACATAATCAAATGTAGAATTACTTCTTTGTCTTACATAAATAAATGTTCAAATTGTCCACCATTTTGTCCAGTACCCGTGCAGATTGGCTACTATGACGTTAATCATTCCTGAACATACTTAAATCAACGCCTACTTTTGTCCATCATAATAAATAAATATCATTGGACAACTCCCACGCAGTCATCTGATCCCAAACTAAGCAGAGCTCGTACTATATGAAGAGATTCAGATTTTATTATTGATAAACACATTTCTTAATACATACATATAAAGGTAAATTTAAAACAAATACTCGTGTTCATCGCAAAAATATTTGTCTCGGGTGGGATTCAAACGCCACCACATGCGGCACGGTTATAACGACGAGGCGACAATGTTATTCTAAGCCTAATAACCCGTAAGACCTTTCCGTTTTTAATTAATAGTGTAACGATAAAAATTCCTTTTTTTTCAGCCAATCTCCACGCTTTGATTAATCTGATAAACTCAAGCAACCAATCAGGAGACACCACAATTATTCAGCGTATCGAGGGTCCTAAAAATAACGGCAACATCAATATAGAATTTGGAATCAATATTTTTTAAATTAAGTAATAGCTAGAGATATACCTGTACCTCTAATTGTAGGAAACTATTATTCTAAAGTGAACTGGCTGGAATGTGTTCTTGTCAAAGCTGATCTAGGCTACAATCCACACTTGGTGAGCGTGGTGAATCTAAGGCCCAACCTCATCTCCCGCATTGGGGAAGACGACCCTTACCCAGCCGTAGAACATAAATGGGTAAATTCATAGTAATAGATGTACAACAAATAAGCAATTAAATTCCGCGTAATAATTAATCTTTTGCAAATACAGACATAATCTTTATTGTATTTATAATACCAGACAGAGAGATACCGGAGAGATTTTAGAAAAAAGTAGCATAATATATTATGATACGCTATCATTATACATAATATACATGTATTATACATGTTATAAATGCGTTATTATAGTCTTATGATCTAGTCAATCGCTTTCAAACTATGCTTGAAATGACTATAACACTGATAGAGAAGTGTATTTTGTCTTTTTTACTCTGTCAGGAGAAGAAACAAAATTTATTGTATAAAGTCTGTAGTAAAAGAAACGAATTAGATTGTTAAGAATCTATACTAATATTATCTATACTAATATTATAAAGCTGAAGAGTTTGTTTGTTTGATTGTTTGTTTGTTTGTTTGTTTGTTTGAACGCGCTAATCTCAGGAATTACTGATCTGATTGGAAAAATTATTTCAGTGTTAGATAGCCTATTTATTGAGGAAGGCTATAGGCCATATATCATCACGCTACGACCAATAGGAGCGGAGTAGCAACGAGAAATGTTACAAAAACGGGGAAAATTATGACGCATTCTCTCTTATGTGACGCAAGCGAAGCTGCGCGGGTCAGCTAGTACAATATACACAGCTTCGGCCCGCGACCTAGTCCGCGAGAAAATATTTCTATCAGTAAAAAGTATTCTATGAGTTAATCTAGGTTATAAACTGACAGTTTACCAAATTTCACCCAAATCCGTCAAATAGTTTCATCGTGAATGAACTACAAACATACATACATCCATACTTACAAACTTTCGCATTTAAAATATTTGTGGAATTATTATTATTTGTTGAACTAGTAATGGTATTCTTTACCACATCTCGGGACTATGGAGTCCCGGATTTTTGGAAGGCGTGCGTGGGGCCGAAGCCAACACGTAGAGGCCCTTTTAGACTGCTTTAATATTACAAAAATGTATGATGTTACAATCCGGTGATTATCCCTGTGCACACTATAAAATGCACCCAAGGACAATCACCGGGTTGAGCGGAACTATGGCAAAACTAACGGGATATACTACTTGGGCTATTGGGATGGGGTGCTTATGTGCTGGGAAACTATGAAATTACGGGAACTATGGCGCCTGCCTATAACAATGTAAATAACACGTAAAAATGGCAGGCGGAGACTTGCCAACTCACAAACTGGGCCCCCTAAACTAGTCGCTGAAAATGCAACAAGGGGGCAACAGGGACGTGAGCGGCTGAAGGACGGAAAGGCTTCGCTGGACGTTAAACTCAGATCACTTGCTCCCTGAGGGTCCGGCATCACTGGCCCACTAGCCACTTACGCTCAGCATCCGTCCTCCGAGCAGAGTGGGAGCTCTGCTCTCGCGACTCCACTCTGGACGGCCAATGAAGGCAAGCCAGAGGTGGGGGACCGCTTCCTCGTCAGTTTTCACTCCGACCAGCCAACTAAGGCAAGCCGGAGATGAGGAAGGGTGACTTCCCCCTGGAGCACTCAGGTACCGCGGGGTCGCTACTCCCCGTCACCTCGCCTCAAGGTGCCCTGCGGGCTATTATTATTGGTTGTGTAGGTATATAATAATATGTTTATTTTTAGTGAAAATATTGTTCACTTTTTTATATTCATGTAAAATATTTTTTTACATTTATTTTTGTTTCCCAGTGTAATCGTGGTGTAAACTTGGCAAACAATATTTTACTTCTAGTGATATTAATAGATATTTTATATTTTGTTGCAAAAAGAAATAAGAATGTTGATTTTTTCTGACGAATAAATGATTTAATGATCATTGTTATTGTTTTATTCGTTAAACCCTAAAATATTTTACAGTTATAATATTAGTATGACAGAATACAACGATGTGCAACTTTAAGGTTATATTTATATTTACATTTTAAAAGACCTCTTTTTCCTAATTACCGATCACAATATTTACCTTGCATTAAAATATACATAAACCAGATTATTTGAATTTTTAAGAAATAATTAAATTTAAAAACAGTTTACATTTGCTGAATCAAGATAGAAATTTATTTTCGGTCGACGATTTTTTTAGCCCATTGTTCTACTTTTCGATGACACACGTAATAAATATCTTATTTACCTAAAACACTATGGTAATTTATTGTCAGTAGTGTTTACTTAAGGACTTTTGCGGTACTTCCCCGAATCAATTATATGTGTTGCCAAGTAAAAAAATAAGTTAATAATACATTTAACGTTTAAAAGGTAGCACAAAAATAAATAATTGAAAGGCTAAACATAAATAATTTAATTTGTAAAAATAAATGTAAACAATCTAATTTATGAAACAAAATGGAAAAATATATTATTTTTGTAAAATGTAAAGGATCCAAAATCTCTAAATCCGGGTAAAGTTTTTTTTTTGAGGCCGAAAATATCATTATAAACATATTTTTAATACGTTATTTAATATAAAGTAAAACTTTTATCAATTTCATTATTGAATATCAAATCGCGGTCAATGATTATAATCAAAACATTAACAGATAGAAAAAACAAAAGTAATTTTGTTTAATCCTGTTAGTTCAAGTTACAAAAAGTAAATAACAATTTTACTAAAAATTTAGTTTAATCTTCTTACTGATCCTGCTGTTGGACAACATGTTGGCAATAACCTTGGCCTCAAAATATATATGTTCTGTATTCAACTATATACAATAGTATCATTTTAGCGACATCAGCCGGCTGAGCTACTCGCTCCAGAAGATAGCAGAAAACATGGAGACTATCCATTATGTATTAGTGCTCATTGCTTTGTATATTATATATAAAATTTTCGAAGCAGAATCCAATTTGAGAACACTGGTTGAAAGACAAAATCGAGCGAGGGGAACAAACTGGCAACGAAACAGTGAGTATTTAATTTGGTCGTATTATATTAGGCGTAGTATCAAGATTTTACATTGTCCAAATAGTAATGAATTGAATTTAAATTATAAATATATAAGTACTATTTATTGTATTAATATAGATGAGTAGTTTTGTTTACAAAGTCGTTTCTAAATGCAATTTTAATAAACATTTATTGAAGTGAACAATACGTTTTAACCTTATAATAATTACTTTTCAGTTAAGTAAAGAATGATTCGGGAAATTTTCAAAACAAACTTTGTATAATTCTAGTAAATAGTTAGAATATTTGCGCAAAGCGAGTCAGTACATGAAATATCTTGAATCTATTTATACATTGTATATTCAATGTTATTCTACCACAGATTAAACAATATAGTTATAAGCTTTGAATACAGGCATTTTTAGTGTTTATTAAATTAAAATGTAAAATATACTTTTGACCATTTACCGCTGTGTTTTAAAACCACCTATGAGTCATACTTACGCGTTCCATATCTTGAAGATATCCAGACTGGTAGCAGTTTAGCATGTATGATATAGGGTCATTTGAAGCATTTGTTTATATATAATTTAAAAATAATTTTGTTTTATATTTTTGTTTCAATCCCTTACTTATGCTGAAACTAGGAATAAGGCAGTAATTATCTATAAAGTAAAACAAACTATAATTAATAACAGGTATCAAATAATTGTCGTCAATATGACGCATACCAGAAAGATTCTGTACAAGTGTACAGTCGGTACCATGAAGTATCAAAAGTTTGACATTTAAAATGTACTGCCAAATTAGTTGCAGCAACGCTCGCTAGTGGCGCTGACCAGATTTTGACTCAAAGTTTCTCGGTACCTGGCCGGTTGTCGCTGGTCGATAATTGTAGAGAATCGACCTACATATTTCTTTAATTTTCAGTCATTTTCAGTAATCATTTATCAGTACAATCGGTGCTATTGAGTAGAGAGTTTGGCACAAATACTGCAAAAATTGTTCTCATAACACTTTTTAGAGGCGCTGATCAGATTTTTATACAAAATTTCTCTATAGCTAGCTGGTTGTCGGTCTTTGATAGTGATACAGAATCGCGCTGCGGTACGTTTTTATTTAAGCAGGCGGGAGATAATAATTATCTCACGTTATAACCTTAAAATGTTAGAGAGAGAGAGAGAGAGTGACTAATAGACCTAATAGTTGCGGATGAGTCACAAGACATTGTTGGTTTCATGAAACAAACTTGAAAATTCAACCACGTTACGTTAATCAAGTTACTTTCGCGACTTGTTATGCATCTAATATATTATAATGCAACGGGATTTAAATGCGATCGAAAAATTAAAGGTTATAATAGGTAATACCTTATTTGTTTAACCGACGTTTTGATCAAATTTCGTCGACCATGAATACTTTCTGTATCGTACCTGACCGGTACTGATTCTGTAACTATTCAATCGCGTTTTAGACCCGTTGCATTATGACGTCACCATTATTTAGTAAACTTTTAAATAACATCGATACGATACTAATAGCTACGCGAAGATTGTCGGATTGTTACAATTTAAATAGGCGCTGCGTGCAATATAGTAGCAATAGTATTTTTTAATGTCACGCTCTTTATATACGAAAGTGTAAGCAATGATGTATACATATGACACTTTGGCATATACATAGTATAAGGCAGTAGGCATTATACTGGGCTACTTTTTAATTGAGAACATTCCATGATTAATTTGAAAAATAGCACGCAGTCCGACCGGAAATTTACGCCGTGATCTCAGGACTACCATTTGCATTACCACTATCGTTCTGAACACAACATGGAATTATAATCAAGATTAAACAAAATCTTTAAATTACTTACAGGTGCCTTGGTTGTAAGAACACATGCTTCGGAAGACAGTGATCATAGCGATGAAGAACTTATTAGAGATCTAAACGCAACTGATGCGGGTGAGTGAGAGGAGATTTTATTGGACGATAAATATATGTTTTTTATCTTCTTTTCTAACCAGTCTTGTTTAAAGTGGGGAATAAGTCCCGTCTAAGCAACTATCAAGTATAAAACGATACATAAAAGGCTACAAAAATTGTTGATAACTTACTTGACACTAAGTATTATTAAAGTACAGTATCAAAACATTACATAATGCGGTGGACAATTTACACATGTAATGAGTTTTTTTTAACCCATTACTGTTCCACTGCAGGGCAAGGGTCTCCTTGCCCTCTTGCCTTCTCCGGAGAGAGGGGTTAGGTCTTGAGTCCACCACGCTGACCAAGTGCGGGTTGGGAACTTTGCATGCTCAATAAATGTGTTAATCAAATTTTAGGCATGCAATGTTTCATCACGATGTTTTCCTCCACCGTGATAATTATTTCTAATACACACATAACTTTGAAAAGTCCTTGGTGTGTTGTCCCGGGTTCGAACCTGCAACCACATGCGTGGGAGCTGCCAACTTAAACCACTCGGCTATCATTGCTTATTATGAGACATGAGAGATATTTGTCTTTATTATTCAACGCTTACTATGTACGATATGAAATGAAATCATTGTAATTTGTTATTTCAAAATTTCAGGAAATCTCGAGACGATTGTCCGTATACTCGAATCAGCGAAGAAGAAAGGAAAAACAACTATTGTGCAACACATCACGGGGCCTCAAAATAATAATAATGTTGACTTAAAGTTTCAACTTAATATTGCACCGATGCCAACAATCGGGTCTGGAGTGGCGGGGGCGTTGTTAGGTCAGCCTCGTGCACGGCTGATGAAATAGAAAAAAAACCCAACTTCAAAATAAAACTTTGTCCAGAAAAATCGAGACGCTTCGAACTTTACGATCAGAGGTTAGCGCTTAGACCGGTCATTTCATAGAGCCGCTTGGTGGTGTTTAAACTAGCGTGCTTTGGAGGGCACGTAAATAATAATCGGCCTCATTTCTTGATAGTTAAGTCTCATCTCCGATAAATCACCAAAGCATAAATCTGGGGGCACGGAAGTGCCCCCGCAAGTCGAGCAAAAAAAAGCGGCACGGCCGTAACATCCTTTTCTCGAAGCAATTCGGGCTATTTTTAACACCCCTATAATTTCGTTGTAGATAAAACAAGAAGCCTGGATTTTCAGCAACTAATCAGTCATTGTATAAACACGGTCTATTTAAAATTTCAGTCAATTTGAAGCAGTCGTTTAAGAATGACAACTTGTTGAAATTTCGAATTTTGTCACTCACTGATTCACTGATTCACTGACTCACTGACTCACTGACTCACCGATCATCAAAAGTCTAAGGTACTTCTAGCAGACTTAGAAGCTTAAAATTTAAAATACAAATAGGGTTTAGTGTCTTAATCATGGGAAAAATTTAATATTTTCTAATTTCGGTCCAGTTTTCTAAATACACCAACTGCAACAATAACTTCGTAATCCCATATAAATGTATAAGATTACAAGGTTACATTTGCAGTTAATGAATTATTATTACTGTAGAAAATAAAATAAATAGGTGTAAATAGGTACCTACTATATGAGGCATAACGGGAGGGGGTAAAGGGTGGGTAAGGGTGTTTAGCCCATGAGACTTAACAACATTCCCATAGGAAAATATGTTGAATTATGAAAAAAAAACGTCTTTCCATACAAATTGGACTTATGTTCGCTCTACAAAAAGAAGTGAGATGCCATCAAAAACATTCTGTAAAAACCTCAAGTCTCGCCGTAAAAAGTTGTGAGATCTATATAATACCAAGTCGATTAATCTATTTAGTCTCTACTTAAAGGACCTTCTGTCTTAAGTTATTACGTATGTTATTATCATGCCAATTAAAAAAAATACCTTTAAAACAAATAGATCGACTTGGTCATCGCAAGAAAACACAAATTCGCCATTAACATTTCAGGAGCATTAACTTCTCGTCGTGCTGTGTAGTGTGATACATACTAATAATCAAATCTTGCGATGGCCAGGTCGGTCTATTTGTTTAAGAGGTATTTTTTTTTTAATTGGCATGATAATAACATACGTAATAACTTAAGACAGAAGGTCCTTTAAGTAGAGACTAAATAGATTAATCGACTTGGTATTATATAGATCTCACAACTTTTTACGGCGAGACTTGAGGTTTTTACAGAATGTTTTTGATGGCATTCAACTTTTCTGGACCAAGTATTGAATATTGTCATTTTACAGGCATTTATTTATTGTAGTTACAATAATTATTGTATAATTTTTAAACCTAATTCCTTCCAGAGCTTGCAATAATTATTCATGATAATGATTTAGTGATAAATATCTGTTACTTCAAACCTATTTATTATATACTGGTTTGACAGAATTTTCAAAGATTGTTTTTTCTATGTCGTTAGTGCAATGATTTTCCGTGATCCCACGAATATTCCTGGGTGTATTAGACCTTTAAGCAAACGAATTCTAGAATCAGTTACTAGTTAGAGATTACATCTTTTATTACTAGCAATAAGTTATGGGTACCAACAAAAATTGTTGGTGTATTTATTTTATAGAAACAATGTATTTTATATTTTTCTTTGTGTTTAAGTACACAGGTATTAAATGTTGTGATTTTTCTATAGGATTATTATAGTATAACTACGTTAAGAGGCGACAATGCCTTGAGATGTAACAATAAAAAGATTCAGTACTTGTGAGTATTATTCTAATCCTAATTTGTGTAAAGCAAAAATCTGTTTTGAATATGATTTGGCCTGTCGGTTACTGTGCTGCGAAAATAGTTCCTACGGCGCCCACTAGAGGCGCTGATAAGATTTTCATACAAAATTTATTGGTAGCTAGCCGGTTGTTGATTGTCGATAGTGGTGGAGAATCGCGCTAGTGTAGTTGACAACTTAAAAATTTTAAAGACAATTTTCGCAGGAGATATATCGCAGAAAGGTCACAATAAATTCTTCTACACTAAACGGGCTATTGAAAACCAATATAATACTCATACACTGCAGTCCAACATCAAATAATTGTTATGTGTGTCGATAAAACTTTTACAACTAAAATTGGATGACATCGAATGAAAGTTGGTTTCAACCAAGTTTTAATGGTTCCAGCCCGGCGGTTAGTTTTCCTAAAAGCTGTGTTGTGTAGTAAAACAGTGTTTCTCAACTTTTCTTTTTGGAAAAACAAATGATATTTTTGTTGTTGCAAGTCTTTTATCGCATATAGACGAGACCATACCGAATATTATAGACAGTTCTAAACGTTTAAAAGTCGAGGTTGTAATTGTTCATCTTTTAAATAGCAATGCCGTCATTGGTTGTAAATGAGCACCATATGAGACGATAGAACATAACAGGCATTAAACATGGTGAGGTAGCGGTAAACAAATACAAATAATTTGATGCTTAATATTATAATGTAACGGGCCTTAACGTCTTCGATCGAAACGTCGGGTAAACAAATAAGGTATCTTAACCTTTAATTTTCAATCGCTTTTAAGACCCGTTACATTATAATATCGCGAGAATTTATAATTGTTAAGTTGCTGCTTCTAATATTGTTGTTTGAGCATCATCGGTTCAAAGTATTTATGTATGAGCGCATAGATTGCCAAGCAGCATTTTGAGCTCGTATCCCCGTTAGAAACTTTAATCGTTACGTAACAGATTTAAATTGGTCTTATGATTTACTGGTTCTATCTACCTTTGAATTTTGACTTGAGGCTGAGAAATATTATTGCATGAATTTTTAATTATGTTTGGAGGCAAGGCGCATATGGAGCACGAAAACATTGGGTTACTTACATCGACTTTGCTACTTTTATATGCAAAATAGCTGATCTAATTTTCGTCATACATCTGTGCATCAAGTCTCGCTTAAATTAATTATTTGTAAGGAAAATAAAATATCACTTACGTTTGAACACAATATCTGGTAATAATATCGGCACATCTCTTTTTGACCTAACATGGTATTCGATTTTTACTAACTTATTTGTAGTTCAATAGAAAGAAATAATAAAAAAATATATAAAAACCATTACCACATAAATTAATCATCTACATTACCATTAGAAATATAACCACATTCTTATTCCTTCTTATAAAGTCCAAATTTTTACGTCCGCGCCTGAAATAATAATACGACAATTTACGACATACAAGTTTCCATAATAAAATCAACTTCTTAAAAGACCTACATTTCATGTCTACTATTCTTTACAAAATATTAAGTGTTAATTCAGCATCGTCTTTGCATAGCGTAGTGCATTCTCCTTTGATCCCCTTGTCCGAAAGGATCTTTTAAGGCCTTAAAAGCCTTCAGGGAAAACTTGTTCTACTTTCGACGGTTTCACTTAAAATCTGAAGGCGCGCGGTCAAGTAAAGGGTATTCAGGAGAAAAACTTCGTAAAGATAGAAGTATGATATATGGGGATTATTTGTGAAGCACTTTGTTTGATTAAACTTCGAGGTTTTGTGGTTGACATTGTTTTAAAACTATGATGTATCGTTGCAAGCTTGGATTTATAAAGAGTGCATCTTCTGTTGTTATCAACGATATTTATTGTTTGTCTTAAGATTTTACTTAGTAGGTATTCTGTGATCTGGATTTTTTAAGGAACTGTGTGTTTTGCCTTTAAAATTAAGACTTTTCAATTTAAAAAAGAACTACCAAGTTTTCTGCAAAAAAAAAAACAGAAAAACGCTATACTTCGTGAAATAGATTAGCAAAAAATATCCTCAACTGTAGGCCGATAAAAACACGCGAGTGGCTTACGAAAAAAAAAGTCCAAAGCTTTGCTCTCAGGATATTATAACTGTTCGTATCACAGTGGTACGCTAGAGGCGAGTACTGGGCAATTTCCTAGTGATTTCCTGAACGTTGCCGCCGCCGCACGACAAAAGGGACTAATCTCTGGAAGGAACTCTATTTTACGGTTCATTACATACGAAACGTTTTATTAAATCTCCATCGGATTGTGTTTACCTGGACACTTAGGAATTTTCGGTCATGGTCATTGGTTATGTTTGTCTTACAGTCTAAACTTTTGTTTTTTACAAGTTATTTTCGTTCACCTTCAAATATAAGGTGTTTTATATTTGATCCTTTATCAATCTATACTAAATATTATAAAGCTGAAGAGTTTGTTTGTTTGTTTATTTGAACGCGCTAATCTCAGAAATTACTGGTCCAATTTGAAAAATTCTTTCAGTGTTAGATAGCCCATTTATCGAGGAAGGTTATAAGCTATATATCATCACGCTCCGACCAATAGGAGCAGAGTACCGGTAAAAAATGTTACAAAAAAGGGGAAAATTTTGACTCATACTCTCTTACGTGACACAAACGAAGTTGCGCGGGTCAGCTAGTAAATAATATACTTAACATCTACCTTTGAATAGCATTACTGTTTAGGTTACAATACGATATGTTAAATATACTCATATTAGAATGTTCAAGTGAAGCCGCTCGTCTGATTATACACACCAGGCAAAAAAAAAAAGTTTTAAACCATGAATATTTCAAACATTTTTCACCTCTACTATTAAACCAAAAAATTAATATTTCTTATTCAAACAATATATCTCAAATAATCCTATAAATATAAAAGTAACATTGAATTCTTCAATACAAGTTATAAAAGAAACTGCTGCGAGATTTATTTTTCGTATTTTTTCTTTTAGTTTATGTTCTTTGATTGCATTAGGGGCTTGTTATGTTACTATTCAGCATTTATATGAGCTTGAAAGGTGTTTAGAACTAAAATATGTTAATGCAATTATCCTTGAATGTTGCAAGGGCGATTGATTAAAAGAATTTACGAGGGACGAATATATTACTCTTTTAGAATTTAAGATTGAGGTACTATTTTTTATATTGATTCATTCGTCGTTATATTGCCTTTAGTGCGTGTTTGAACAGTTTGCATCTTTATCAAATTTAAATATTTTTTTATATTATTTCATCGTATGGTAAGTGGTCAACCTAGTGTCAAAGTTGTTTAAGTCGCCTGAAAGGCCTTTAACATGGCTTAATGACTGTTATGTCCATAGACAGCCAGAGGGTATTTTTGAGGTGTCATCGTCTTTAAATTTTATATACAGTGTAATAAAATTTTATATATACTCTAATAAATATACTCACATATTACTTGAACAACCCAGCTATAACTACAAAACACAGCACGATCATTAATTTGCTTAAAAAACAAGCGTCAAATAATAATACGATGTATACAAAATAAATCACGATTATTTTTGACTGCACCACTATACAATACACAGTTCATGTAATGACCGTTGCGTGTGAAACTTTGGGTACACTACTAAATAGCATGCTGAATGTAGGTCAATAATTGGGCCACCGCATCAATAAAAATGGAAACAAACACATCGACTTTGGCAAATTGGATACATTGTTTTGTTCAATACGTGGACATAATTGGTAGAAAAATTTCTGTTTGCCAATTTGGCATGCAGTGAAGGCACTTTTATTAAAATATACTTAAATATTGGTTTTAGTTTAAAATTTTTTTGATTCGATTTTTTTTTTGTAGCCCGTTCGGAATTAAGGTTACAATTAGGTATGTATTTTATTCTGCCTTCAACTCTTTTCGTGTGAAACCTGGTGAAAAATTTTCCAGGGTAAAAAGTATATCGTGGAGTATCCAATCGGAGGTACCGCGTCCTGGCCACTTTATGGTGACAGTTGAAGGAACACCGTGAGGTTTTTAGTCGGTATGCCCAAATTTAAAAGCCGGAACGCCTAGCCGGCGGGAGAGCCCGACAGACCCCCGCTACCTCCCTGGAGCGGGACATGCAGTAATGCATTTTCCTGACGAAAAAAAAAAAAAAAAAAAAAAAGGGTAAAAAGTATACAATATTATTATGTTAATCCAAACTGTTAATGCACTATCTGTATACTAGTTTCATAAATATTTTCAGTGATTTTAGCGTGATTGAAAAACAAATATCCATTTAACCTTTTGCATTTATAATCAAGTATATTATATATGTGTAATAAGCTCCATAAATAACAATTCCACGTCCTTGCGAGCCAGTAAACAACAGTATTAATATTTTAAACAAACAACAATACGCAACCCATATTCACAGAAGGAAATAAGACGTCCAACACGCAGTGTTTTCACAAAATATCTCGGAGCTATTACAAAGTTCCTGGAATCGTATCACTGGTATTTCAAACTCGAGGGCGAACTTCGCGACGTAAGCAATATATTCTTATAAGAAAGTGGTAACAATACTGGTCGTAAGTCTTCATTGAGGACAACTTGGCTGACTGACGCAATATGAAAACTTCGATACGTAGATGTGGTTGTTGGTTTTTATTTTGTTACCATTTGTGTTAAAAGCTTTAAAAGTTAGCGTTTTCTGTTAAATACATCACGCCGTGTACAAGAAAAAAAGTATAATAACACCTATATTTTGTTTACCTAGCGATTTCAAATCCTGCTTTCTAGTCAACATTTTCCAAGATTTAACGTGTGAGCGCTGTACCTATTTTCAATTATTTAAGAGTAATAACTTAAAAAAGTAAGTTTACAAAAATTATTATGAGCCTTTGCGGCTAGATTGTCTGTTATTTTGGGTACTTTGGTTGTTGACATTGATTACGACTGGTAAACATTTTATATGCTGTGGAAGTGAGTCTACGTTAAAATATTTCTCAAATTCAAAAGTTTATAAAACATTGAATCAACAAAACTACATTTTAAGTTCAGAGATTAGAACGTCCCCGTAGAGCGAAAAGTCATTAACTCGAGTTAATGATTTCTTTTTTTATGACACCATTGAAATCGCCATATTTTTCTCTAATTTTCTGTCTTATCCACATACCTGTAGCTATTATAGTTTTTGTTTTATAGAATGTGAAAATTGACCAGGTCAACCCTTTTGAGCTGAAAATAAAATGAGCAAATTAACTAATTTTAGTTAATTAATATTCATTTCTTAAGATTGTATCTAACCCATACTTAAAAAATACCTAAAACGACTTAATTACTTTTCCCTTGAATTATCTCTGCATATTAAAATTATTATTAGCAATTGTAAAATCACTAAATGGATTTAGTTATTTTTCACATCGGTACACGCATTTCATACTGCGTTAAAAATCACTAACTCTGATCAAAAATTAACTAAATCGAAATTATGTTACATATTTAAAAAATAAAAGTAACTAATTTTATATATTTTGATATTTCCAAGCGTTCAGACAATATTTTCTTAATGTAGTCTATATTAAATAAACTTTGTTATAATTTCCTTCAGTTAAGACTATAAACGTAGAGATAGGTTACTGCAATCGTAAGTTATGAATTTTTATATTTTTAAAAACTTTGAACAGCCATATCTCAAAACAAGGTTTTTCGAGTTAATGACTTTTCGCTCTACGGGGACGAGAAGTAAACGACATCAAATAAAACGCATCTCTTGAATTTTCGTTGATTTGTAAATATAATATCAATTTTCGTTCTAAGAAGTTGCTAGTCTTATAACAAGAGAGTGAAAATACTCGTAACTTGTAATGTGCAAACAGAACGCTTTCTTGATCACAGAATGCACTATACGTAATTGATATTTAATGTTATTTGAGTACCAAATCTAATGTAGCTGATATGAATTACAGAGGTCATACAAAACGAGCATAAGAAACGTTGATTTAGGCTTTCAAGAAAATAATTTTATTTTAGAACCAATTTGTAAATGGTTTACAATTTACAAGTAGAAATCTAAACAAAGATAACGTAGTGGATTCATTCAATATTTTTTTTTTCTGATCTACATAATAATTCGGATTTATTAAAGACAAGTTCAACTATAACGTAAAACTCCTTCTCTTTTGCTTTGTCAAGAATTGTTGGCTTGCTACACACATGTTCAGTTCGGCAGTATTTATCGAACGACAGAACCGATTTAAAGCAATTACTGGACTTGTTCGGCTTATACCGATCGGGTTATCTTTCGGGTCCGATTGACACAATTCGGTGAAACATTCAGGCGCGGCGATGTCGAGTGGCATCTTTCCTAAACATTCATAGACACATATTCGGCCGAACTGAATATGTGTGAAGCAAGTGTAAAATCATCAGTCTTAATCACTGTTTTATTCCGTTCAACAACCAATATTTTATTTAATGATCTCAACTACTGTCTTAATAAAAATCTCCTATCAACATACAAAAGGTCGACTTACGTTTCCCAGTCATCTGTAACCATGAGATTATTTAAACATTAGCTTACGGTCGCGCAGAGTAAGGAATCTACATTCGGTACTGGCATGTATCGAAAGTTTGACATTTAAAATGTACTGCCAAAATAGTTCTTAAGGAGCCCGGTAGGGGCGCTAAACAGATTTTCTTGTAAAATTTCTCAACAGCTAGCCGGCTGTCGGTAGTCGATAGTAGTAGAGAATCGTGCTACTGTAGTAACTGTGAATTTTAAACGCAACTCGAATACCATTGTTTGGGCTGAGGATTCAACAGAAGTAACAATGTTGGAATGATATTTTGGAATATCCTGTTGTTCTATTTGGAAAATGTTATATGATATTTGTAAGACTTCGCTTGGTTGCAGGTTTGGTATTCTTATCTTGGAAAAGGATCTTTCGTTTGAGACTTTGTAAGCTTGTGTTTGTTTTGTTGTTTTGTAGGTTCAGATCTGTGTGAATTGTACATAGTAGGTATGTATTGTGCATTGCGAATTCTATATAACTTTGAAGTTTCAGTTAAGAGTACAAAATGAAATATTCCTCGAAGAAGTAAAAAGTAAAAAGATTTAGATTTGCTTAAGTTAGTTCAAAAACTGAAATGTATACCAAAACAAAGTATTACAAAATTACAATCAAATTCTCAAAAAACGAAGAAAAATAAAGTGAAAAGCCGCAAGGACCAATTTTAGGACCTATTTTGCTGACCAAAAAAAATCATTATCACTTAATAGATATTAGTTATTTTGTTCTCGACGGCTCATAATTCAATTCCCGAATTCCTCCCCTAACAAATTGATACAAACGATTGTTTAGCACAATAAATTGGGAACAGGAAATATTTGAGTGGAAGTACTTAGGAGTTTAGATATATTGGGGCGATCGGCAACGCCGCACGATAAATAGTTTCGTTGCCAAACAAAGGGGTTAAACATTTGGTTGGGAAACAAATATTGTATGGATTGTATATAGGTTATTGGTACATTCGTATTTTTTTTAGCTTGATTTTCTACTACTATCGACTACCGACAACCGGCTTGTCATCGAGAAATTTTGTATGAAAATCGAAAATGAAAAAGCGACTCTGACGGGGGTCGTAAGAATTATTTTGGCAGTACATTCTAAATGTCAAACTCTCGATATTCAACAGTACCGACTGTACAGAATCACGCTAAAGGTTTGTGAATGTTAGACATAAAAACATCACGAGTTCTAACTCTTTTGAATATTTTCAATAGGAAGTAATTGTTGAAGATGTACTGTAGAAGTCGTGGATGTAATAATAATATGAATGTCTGTATATCGACCAATGTAGGAAAAGCTATTCAAACCGAGAAATAAATATGCTATAATATTCTCATTTTTCTTTTTTTTTAATGAAATTAAAGGCAAGTAGATACTTGGAGTAAAGTACAGTAGAATTTTAAAATTAATATATATTTTTTAACTTCTTGATTATTGAGCTGTAAATAATGAATGAAATATTACGTATCATTCGATCAAATAATAATATACGTACTAAAATACGACGTTTAACTTTCATTTTCTTGTGGAAACATCAAATCCTTACCGTTTGTTTCTGACATGTGAAAACAAAGGTAATATAATAGGGCGATTCATCAAAACTTTTCAAATATTTACCAAAATCGTGCTCAGTTCAATGTACATTCTGAAGCAGAATAAGCCATTAAGTTAATTCATCAAATTTTAATACGTCAGCGGTTTCGAAATGTTTGCATTTGAGGTGCAGATTTTTTATTTGGTTGGGTTTCAGCTAATCTCGTTTTCTCTTTGAATAATGGAGTTTTGAGTACCAAATATTATGAAGGTTCAATTTTTTTGCTTCTGAATGATGAATACTTTAAATGACAGTTTTTGTAACTAAGCGTATGGAACTTAAAAGTAGATATAAACTTAGAAATTACGTATATCTATAAGATTTTCTTACCAAAAATATTATCAAGCATATCACAACAGACATTAAACGTTACCATATAATTAAATTAGCTCCAACTGATACGGTCTTACTGCTGGGCACAGATCTCTTCTCTTAACGACGAAGGAGACGCTCAGAGCACGGCATAGGATATGTATTCTTATAGGTTGAGCACACTGCATTTTCTTAAGAAACCTCAGGCATGAGAGGTAGACTAAAAGTTACGTATAGGAACAATTACACTAGTTTTAATTCAACATCGCTGCTTACAAAACTGCAAAATAATCACTATTTAACGTGACATACAAAAGAAACGGTGTCCGTTGATTCACCCATGAAATTAGGATTATCTGCCGGTTAGAGTAATTCAAGTTGCGCTTAATAATGAACCTATGGAACCCAGAAAAGGTTGCTCGTAGAAAAGGTTAACGCTTACAATCAATTTAATTGACTATTTAACTCTACATTGCATTTAAACGAATTTCAAACCAATCGTTCAATTCAATTCATACATCCCTACATTCATACATACATATTAGTATCAATAAATTGATATTGAAGTCCATAACTCCGATATTTCAAAAACATATCCCAAAGAACACGACGGAAAACCAGGTAAGACTAGTAAAGTATCTAGTAAGCTGTGGACATAAAAAACTTTTTGAAAAAAACATTTTGAAAGCAACAATAAATTGTATTGCGGCAAAACAGTGCAATGAAAACAAGTATCACTTAAGAACAATAGATCTAAGATAGACAGATACAAAAACAGGGGTACCAACATACGCCACTGACAAAAGGCAACGATTCAACGATAATGAAATCAACAATCACGGCGCAACGACATGTTTTCCTCCAAAGGATAAAGAGTGTCACATCTTGTTTTCTTGAGTAAGGGAATAATCCCGGAAACATAATTCCGAAACATTTGGCGCAACGATTCCCTAATGAATACGCAACGGAAAGCTTGGAGCAACCCTATCGTGATTGAGAATTATGTAACTCATTACTATGGAGAGTATTTTTGTTTTTGAAAATTATTTTATAATAAAATCTAGGTTGAGCATAAAAAATCTTGGTAGAACTTATTGGCTTAAAACTAAGTTGGATATTAAAGATTTGGTTGACTTACCCCCGGTTACTGAGTGCCTATTCAATAGCGTTTAAACTCATATAAAAAAAACGCTATTGAATAGATAAACTACCGCAAAATGTACCTCAGGGTATTACTGTGTTTAGTCTTGACCTGGTTATCCGTATATGCGTATTCATCATGGCGTCTAAATTTTTGTAATAATATTACGTGACAACTTTTAAAAAGTACAAATAAAACTGATTGCTTGAACCAAGTGAAATAAAGCAACACAATTGTCGCTACTTGGGGTCTCCCCAAGTAGCGACAATTGTGTTGCTTTATTCTTTGGCAACCCAATATGTAGTATTTTGAACTATTTCATCCTTTACTACACTTTTCGTTTAAAAATTTAATAAACACAAAGTGCGAAATCATATAATATAATTGTAAATCATGGCTGATCAGTCAATTCCTTAGCTTTAGAAAATAAAACTTTTTCCGGCAAAGGCGTTACATATTCGGCCTATTCCGGCTTACAACATTATTGTCATTGCATGTAAACATTTTCATTTTAACCAAATCCCTTTCGACTCGCTTGACCTCGTTACACCGCGAAATATGTTTCAAATTTTCCAAGTTGGACTCAGAATGCCGTTACAAAGGAAGTTTGTTGTATAGTTGCTTTAAATATTTGCTAATGAAAGTTTATGAGGGATTTTGTTCTAAATATAGTTGTTGTAGTTGTGTATACATGGTTTTATGTGTGGATTAATTTGTAGTGTATTTACGAACTAGGCTTAATTTTGTAACAGATTACAATTGTATGACTTTTAGGGGTTCCTCCCTTTGTACAACCTCTAAGAAGGAGGATATTAGGTAAGACAACAAAAGGAAGTAGTCTTGCTTCTTCTACCTAAAGACTAAACAATGTAAACAGAAAAAGATTTTACACGCTCATGCGCTTTTAATTTTACACTCTAACTTGACAAAATCACAAAAGCCCACATTAAGTTCACTAATAACATTTTTTACACCAACACATTTCGTCTTTCATTGAAAACTTCCCACAATTTTGAATCGTCGGACCTCAATTTCTGACTCTGCAAACAAATGCTACGATCGTAAAAAAACTTATACGACACTGACCCTTAACGACAACGAGACGACATTTGCTAGGGATGGGATGGACGCAGCTCGGTTGTGTGGGCCGTAAAAAGGCCGGCTTACCGGGCCGCACGCACCGAACTAATTGCATTTCTGATTCCCTCTGAAGTAACTGTAATTAACTCGATCTCTGGTCCATTGTGGCCAGTAGGTACGAGGTTTGTTCTAGAATGTTCTTAGAACTTTACGTTACATTTTGTTAAAACAAACTTTAGCCCGATTCTTTAGTAGTATCGAGTATTGATAACCAGCTAGCTGTCGAAAAATGTTGTATGAAAATCTGATCAACGCCTTTTGCGGAAGTCGTAGAAATCGTTTTTGCAGTACACTTTAAATACTCGATGGTTCCAATTGTAGAGAATCGCGCTACTGGAGTGTATATTTTGGATTGATATCCGATTTTTCACTCAAACTGCTTATAGCATACTTTTGGGTTTTCATATTTTCGATGCAGTTTTAAGGTTGTCATTTAAATTAGAAAGGTTAGTTTCGAGAGTTTAGTAGGCTACGTTTACATCTGGGGGCACGGAAGTGCCCCCGCAAGTCGAGCAAAAAAAAAGCGGCACGGCCGTAACATCCTTTTCTCGAAGCAATTCGGGCTATTTTTGACACCCCTATAATTTCGTTGTGGATTAAACAAGAAGCCTGGATTTTCAGCAACTAATTAGTCATTGTATAAACACGGTATATTTAAAATTTCAGTCAATTTGAACCAGTAGTTTAGGAATGACAACTTGTTAAAATTTTGAATTTTGTCACTCACTGATTCACTGATTCACTGACTCACTGACTCACCGATCATCAAAAGTCTAAGGTACTTCTAGCAGACTTAGAAGCTTAAAATTTAGAATACAAATAGGGTTTAGTGTCTTAATTATGGGAAAAATCTAATATTTTCTAATTTCGGTCCAGTTTTCTAAATACACCAACTGCAACAATAACTTTGTAATCCCATATAAATGTATAAGATTACAAGGTTACATTTGCAGTTAATGAATTATTATTACTGTAGAAAATAAAATAAATAGGTGCAAATAGGTACATACTATATGAGGCATAACGGGAGGGGGTATAGGGTGGGCAAGGGTGTTTAGCCCATGAAACTGAACAACATTCCCATAGGAAAATATGTTGTATTATGAAAAAATAACGTCTGTCCATACAAATTGGACTTATGATCGCTCTACAAAAAGAAGTGAGATGCCATCAAAAACATTCTGTAAAAACCTCAAGTCTCGCCGTAAAAAGTTGTGAGATCGATATAATACCAAGTCGATTAATCTATTTAGTCTCTACTTAAAGGACCTTCTGTCTTAAGTTATTACGTATGTTATTATCATGCCAATTTAAAAAAAAATACCTTTAAAACAAAAAGATCGACTTGGTCATCGCAAGAAAACACAAATTCGCCATTAACATTTCAGGTAACTTCTCGTCGTGCTGTGTAGTGTGATACATACTAATAATGAAATCATGCGATGGCCAGGTCGGTCTATTTGTTTTAAAGGTATTTTTTTTTAATTGGCATGATAATAACATACGTAATAACTTAAGACAGAAGGTCCTTTAAGTAGAGACTAAATAGATTAATCGACTTGGTATTATATCGATCTCACAACTTTTTACGGCGAGACTTGAGGTTTTTACAGAATGTTTTTGATGGCATAATCATTTTATTGAAGACCATACCTTTGAATACTTTATTCGAATCCCGTATTCAAAATGTTTTATATCGTATCAAAATCGTATTCAAACTATTTTTCTTTATAACTTTACTGTTTCAGTTAAATCTCGCGATTCTCTTAATGGCCACACTGGCCACTAAATTTACAATCGCCCACTTCACATACTCACGGTATATCAACCAATAAATATTGTATTTCAATTTATTTGGACGAGGCCTACAAAAAATCAAATCAAATACTAACTTCAATTAATTTTGTAATTAAACATTATGTATTCAAATTAAGTTTAGGTTTTCGCTTAATTACATATCGGAAATTCTAATATTTACGACCTATTTAATTGCTATCACATATGAAGGTACTATAAGAGTTCATCATTACATTCTGGTTTTGAGCTATGGTTCCCATTTTCCCCTTTTCCCCCCTTTTAGTTCTCTGCCATACCCTGCTACGTGGGACTCGAGAATATTGTCAGAACATTGCGCTATTCCTGCCGTGCTTGGATAACGGTGTCCATTGTATTAAATACATGCAACAAAACCACCCAGTTTCCAACAGTTATCGTAAAAAAACAAAAAGAAACAAAATACCAATTTGAAACAGTCATCGTCAGGCTTAATTAAACACTTTTCTTCCTGCCCTTTGTCGGAAAACGCAGTTGAAATCTAAAGTTAAACGACCCAACGAGTTCGATCACGTATTCGAGTAGTTCGGATCAACTGAAACTGGCTTTTATGTTAATAATAGGCCTGATCCGCAAATGATTTGCTTTGGAACTCACAGGTAACCCGATATTGCGTTGTTTTCAAAGCTTTGAAGGACTAATTATACGGCATTGTATGTGTTGGACAAAACTTTTTTTGACTCGCAAACCTAGTAATTAGTCAGCACTTAGGGCGGGTTTTTCCAACGGCAGTTAATTTTGACCAAGCATTTTTGTATTGTTTGCTTGAGGCGAACATTAAATGCTATAGAAAGCTTATTGTAAGCTATTGGGCTAGTAGCAGTAAGCTTGGACAGTAATGAAGCGTATCAGCTAAAACAGATCGCTATTTAACAAAGAAACAACAAGAAAAAAACTCGGAGGCAGATTTAATCGAGCAGTAATAAATAGTATGGAACTTAAGGACCTCGTGGCTTAAGAATAGTAAGCCGAGCAGAACGATACCTGTCATTAAGCTCGCTTGCCGAGGCTGTTCTGTAAATGAGTGATACATTATTATACATTCCCAAATTCTCCTTGTTTCGAATGACACATTAAATTGTGGGTTTCGGCTGCCATTTTCAAAGATCTTTGATAGTCGTTACCGAAACTTAAGAGTCCGACAACCAGCCTTACCGAGGGGTATCGAGTAGCCCAGGTGACTGGGTTATAGAGGCCGGAGGCACTCGCTCCGTGTGAAATACTGGTATTTAACTGCATCCAGAGAGACATGAAGCCAACTCAAAAAAAGTTGAAAGAAAGGCTAGGCTGAAAGTATATGACGTTTGTATTAACATCTACGGCATGAAAATGTAGTTGAAAATGAAAACGTGTATTGTAATATCCAACAAAAATCTCTTGGCACTTTTAATATGTGTACCGCATACTATATAAACCAACCATACAATTACTAGAGTCAAATTTAAAAGACGTACTTGTAGCGTATTTAAATTGATATATTACTCTATAACACGAACATGTAACAAGCTTTAACAAAATATTATCCACTTAGTAAGATATATTAGCTAATAAGACGATATAAAATAATACAGTAATGGATGATTCGGCCATTTTAAATTCTCCGACACTTTGCATTAAATTGTATGCTGACAGTTTTGTATGTGGTTCAAGTTATGAGACTATGCGGTTTGTATACAAAGTACCACGATTCTCTACAATTGAAACTATTGACTATCGAGAGTAAGACATTAATTTATAATGTACTGCCAAGATTGTTTCTACGACACCTGCTAGTGGCGCTGATCCGATTGTTATACATTTTTTTCGACAGCTAGCCGGTTGTCGATTCTCGATACTAGTGAAGAATCGGGCTGCTGCAACATAAATTAGGAAAAAGAATGAATGATTTAAGTCTTCCAACACTAAGAGAAAGTCTTTTAATCTAGTCATAGCTGTGCCTATTGGTATGAAGGTAACTTTAGAGTATTTTAGTAATTTGTATCACTGACTTGTTGTGCGTGTTGACAAAGTGATTCAGAATAGTGAATACATTTTATTTCATTGCTTCTTAGTTTCGATAGGTTTTGATAAATATCGTTACTTGAATCTCTTTCTCTCTCTCTCTTCCTGACTTTTTCGTCCCATATGGTGGTGAAGTCAGCCTTCCTTACGCTTTTTCTTTACTAGGCTATATCCTTGAAGTCGTCTTCCTCAACCTCACATGCCTTCACCGCAACACTTCTGTCCACGTGGTATCGGGTCTCTTTTTTGGTCTTTTACAGGAGTGTGACAGTTCCAGTACCTTTATTTTCCAAGTAAGTAAGTTTAGTACACAATTTGCAATAGCTTTAGATAATAAATAATCAAGAACAGTTATATCAACTGTACAGAAGCATGGAAGTCAATACAAATCGCTTAAGACTTATCCCACGTAACACTAGTTCTGTAGCTCGTCTCTTCACGCGCCGTCTGCTACATTATTCAAAGAAACCCTCGCCATAAAACTCGAGTCGGTCGGTACTGAATCGTAACGCAGACCAGCTAAGGATGTGACCACAAGTTTGCTATAAACCGTTAACCGGCCAATGCCGATTCACAGGTACAAAAATTTACGACCGCGATTTCGGTTTGCGGTATTTACCTATCTTTTTGTTGTTTTAGTGGCTATCAATTTGGTTCGATAATGTTTGGTTGTAAAAAAACTTTTGCTACAAGTGTAGTGTGAAGGGGTTGCTATAAAAGATGAAGGTGCTGTTTAAGGTTTTTTGGTTTGGAGATTTTACGTTTTATTTCCTGTGAAACGTTTTGAATATTTAATATTTATGTATTCCATTTCATTTGTGGTTTTTCTATATTTTGATAATGTGATATTAAGGTATAGCTGTAGTTTCTAATAAAATATATTTCGGAGACTGGATAGCAAAAGCTAGGCAATTAATCAGAATAGCCAGTTTTTCAAACTTATTCTTAATATCAGAATCATTCGAAGAAAAACAGATAATGGTATATGAAAAAAAATACTCAAAAATAACGTACTATTGAAGTTTTTATATTCAAACCCATGTAGTTATTTACTAACAGGACTAATCAATAAAACCAAATCTATACGACAATAACATCCCATAGAATCGCTGATACAGCTCAAACAAAAACAATCCATATAACAGAATAAGGAAAAAACTAATAGTTTCAACGGGAATATCCTCTTATAATTTGCCTCTTTAGTAATGCGTATATAAGTACAATACATAACATGGATAATGTAATCCCGTATAATAATCCGATTATATTGTTATAGCAAGGATTTTGTTTATATGCTACTGATTAACTAAGCCGACTACATATTGCCCTTTATTATTACTGAATAGTCGATATTGACGATATAGCAAATGAGTTTTCGCCCGTGACTTTGATTCCGTGAAAATGTTTTCCTGGATGTCAAAAGTCTATTAATAAACTGTCAGTAGTGCAATTATCTGCAGACGGTGCTGTCAATTAAAAGTAAAAAAAGTAAAGTTTTTAGTTTTCTGTAAAGTTTAACATTCGAAATGTACTGCCAATATAGTTCTTACGAAGCCCGGTAGAGGCGCCAAACCGATTCGATCGTGTAACATTTTTCTATATCTAGGTTTTCGGTAGTCGATAGTAGTAGAGAGTTGAGGTACTGTGTGACACATAGAAATTTATTGAGCATTTACAGAGATATGGAATAAATATGGCTATAGATGGCAATTACTTTAAATATTGAAGATAACTTAATATACTGAAAGGAAACATACTTTTATTTTTAAATAATAATATTTGCACGCCTGAGAGTTCTTTAGAACAGTTCTTGAAGGTATGCAAAGTCCCCTAACCTGCAGATGGCCTGCGTGGTGGACTCAAGACCTATCCCGTCCACCATTACGGGAGGAAACCTTGGCCCAGCAGTAGGACATTAATGGCTTAAATTTAATTTTAAATTAAGTGATGTTGTATGTCACGATACTGGCTCAGGTTACAGATTTGGGTCGGCTAAAGTGTTATTGAGTATTTTTTTATGTTTTTGACGATAATATCAATTATATTATTATAACATCTGAAACTTTATAAAAGTGATATACCTATCGCAAAAAATTGCTATCTATTTTATGGGACTGCCATAAACTAATCATTCCATTGCATAGAGAAAAAAATGTTATGAGTAAATAAAATATGATGACCCCACGAGTGTAAACGGACCCTATCAGAAACCGGAACTAGGGCTGTGCTGAAAACCGAATGAAATTCAAAAGCGCACTGTGGTATGTCTCATTCGATTTGAATATTTGTACGCGGTAACTTTTTCAATATGAATTTTGCGTTCGAACCAAACCATCGTTAGTTAAAAATGTTATTAAAACCCGTGACTTTGTCCAGATATTGAATGGTTTTGTTACTGTAAATATGGAATTCGTTTCGAAGTTTATTCAGAATTTATGTGTACAATTTTGTTGGTGTAGACTGAAACTGGGTAATGAAAACCAATTTTAAAGTTAGGTTTTGTTTAGGCATTTGAAATAGTTCCTAGAATACGGTATGTACATGAATAATAGAGAAGAATTTTTGAGTAACTTTCAGGTAGGTACTAGCGCTATTTTATGTTGGAGTAGAGTAATCGAATAATTCCGAAAAAGGACGTTAGAATAACTGACGATATGAAAACAAATTAATTTTAATTTTGACTTAGTAGCGCTATTCTCTACAATCAATGGTTTAAAGCGTTAAGTATTTGACATTTAAAATAGAGTTCATAGATTCCTCTACTACAAAATTTCTCTACAACTAGCCGGTTTTTGATAGTCGATAGCGGTAGAGAATTCCATCACTATAGTTTTAAAAGAAACGTTATAAGCAAAATTATATCATGTCAAAAATAATAATTAACGTTTACCTAATTAATCCTGACTTCACTGTTACAGTCAACATTAAAAATATGTTTATAGCACAGTCACTTTTTTGTAAGAAAATATTAATTGAATTTCAACGTACAATCATTGCGTATTTGTCAACAAAATACGCAATGATTGTAAAAAAATCTCTGAAGTTGCTTTTTGGTTAAAAATGCACCTGAAAATGTGACACTATACATATTTTTGACGCACACTTTGCCTATAATTGTTATAAACCTTCTTTTAAATTCCCACCACATTTAATTAGGAATCCAATAGCATAAATTCATCAAACAAACTATTAGCTGTAAAATCAAGCCGATGTAGTTTACATCGCGGAAAATTCGGCGACCACGATCATAAATCGTGGCTGGATACAAAACAATTAAAGCTGAATGCTGGTAAGTAATTTATTGGATAGGAATTAGATAAGGGTATCCATCAGGTCGGAGTTTGAGCTGTGGTTGATGATGTAACAGCTTAGTGAAATGAGCGAGTAGCTTTATAGCTTATTTTGGGTATATTTTGTCTTGGCTGCCTCCGTGGCGTTTTTTAGGTGGCCACGCCAATACCAATGCGGGCCGTGGCTTCGATTTCCACACTGAGCAATTATTTTTGCGATTCACAAATCATTGTTTTGTGAAATTGTTTTTAAAAGTCTCCTCGACACAAGAGCAATTCTTAATGCGGGAGTTGTCTTTAAAGAAACAAAATGTCACAACTCCTTCATGACACCGCGAGCTGGCGATTGTTACAATATGCGACGAGCATGCTATATGATTAAGACCCCATATTGTATATTGCGCATTAGTTTATTTATTTTAAGATTTTAAGGTAATTTTACATAATATTTTTAAATACTAACTTAAAACATTAACCAAAAACAATTGCAGTAATCAAAAAGTTTTCTCAAATAAATTATTCCGAGTGCAAAGTTGAATGTTTGACGTTACCTTGAATGTTTGTTTATTTACCAGGTTCCGTGGTTATTTCATTAAGCGAAGATTAACTTCCAGTTCTGAAAGAAATTCTCATAATTCTTTGTATTCGCAGAAGTACTGGATGACTGCGAAGTTTTGAAAACTTTCGAACCGGTAAAGTAAGCTCTAATGAGATTAAAGTTGAGAGTGCATAACGCATTTTGACAGATTAGGAGCACCTAGCTAAGAATGTCTGAGAGAAATGTATGTTCATGTAGATTTTTTCTTAAGAAATATTTAAGACGAAAAATGAATGGTTTGGGTTATGCAAAAGTTATTAACAGTGAAATACCTACAACGAATTTACATTCTTACTGTCAATCGCTTCTAAGAATTACAATCAATTATTTTTAATCATTATGCATTGTTGGCCCCTAAAATATCTACCCATGTAAGAAATAAATCTCAAGTCAATAAATCAATAACATTTTAAATCAGTACCAACAAAGTTAAGATTTACTTCTCACCCCCGTTACAGATTAGTTACCAAATACTCTAGTTGGCACGTACACTGAACAAAATCCACCAAAATCTGTTTTTACTATGCACAATCCAAACCAAAACCAGCTAGAACCAGTTTACAAAATAGCACAAGGAAACTTAGTTAGCAAACAGTATAAAATAGTTCCGGCCAACTTACTATTGGAAGTTCTGAAAACGGCACTTTTCTGTTAGCATAAATAAAGAAGGCATGTCTGTTGCAAGGATGAGCCAATTTCATATTCGCAGCTTTGGAGCGGTTTCTTGTAAAAGAAATCGTTTTAGTCAAAGATGAAAGATAAATAACTGTACAGATATGATTTTGTGAATACATTAAGTAGTTTTATTCACTTGTGAACCTTTGCTATATAGTGTTAGATGTCCATCCTTGTCCGTCTATTGCAGATGATTCACGTGATTCGCCATATGAATCGTCTGCAATAGATGGACACAGGCCAATGATGATGATAGTTTTGTATTTTATGTATTGTTAATTGCCTTAAATTGACATTGTAGAGTGAAAGATATTTGGAGTAATACAAATTACAATATTTCATTTTATTTGTACCTTTTTTAAAGACTACTATGTGTATATTGTGCTGTACGAAACCATGATACTTCTGTTTCGGGTTAATCTATACTAATATTATAAAACTTTGAGTTTGTTTGTTTGATTGTTTGTTTGTTTGAACGCACTAATCTCGGGAATTACTGGTCCGATTTGAAAAATTCTTTCAGAGTTAGATAGCCCATTTATCGAGGAAGGCTATAGGCTATATATCATCACGCTACGACCAATAGGAGCAGAGTACCAGTGAAAAATGTTACAAAAACGGGGAAAATTATGATTCTCTTATGTGACGCAAGCGAAGTTGCGCGGGTCAGCTAGTACAAACATACGTAGCAGATTTCTCAAATATACTGCAAAATTGAACGGTCATTGTTCTACAGAATAATAGTCTGTTAAAACCAATCGATATTGAGCTGATACTCATACATAAACTATCAACTATTTTACATCTCATTTCTCAAAAATGAGGTAGCAAAATGGTGAGTTTAAAGCGTCGTATCTGTATAAACAAAGCGTTAATCTATGTCGGGAGCAGTTTGAGCGCCAGTCGAGGTTCGAGAGCTAAGTAAATAGAGCGCACTCGCCAAAGTTATTCCAAACTTGTGCATAGGTACGTCGCGACCGTTGCTCGCAATAAAATTTGCTTTTTATGAATATATGCAGAATTACATTTTGTTGTTATTGAAGGTTTTAAATACGTTTATTGATGTAATTTTGTTGTTATTTTTTTATCGCGGTATATTGCAAGTAATAACAGATATAATTGCACGTTTGGCGCAGTGGTAAGAGTGGTCACCTTGCCGTTATAACCATAGCGTGTGGTGGATTCGAAGCCCGGGACAAATATTTGTGTGATGAGCAAGAGTTTTTGTTTTGAGCCTGGTTGTAAATTTTGCTATATAAGTATGTATCTAGAAGTATATACGTATGTTTATCAATTATTTGGTAACAATATAAAAACCTATTAGTTTTTAACTACATGTGGCAAAAGACTTATAATACAATCAATAGAAAAGAATACCACAATATGTAACAAAAAATCCAACTGGCAAAATAATGGTAAGCGGTTTCAAGTCAAGACATTTTGTAACTTAATTTTGTTTTAATTATATCCGCAAAGAATTTTGTAAATAATAGTAACCGTTTTGAAGAAGCATAAAGCAGTAGTTTGTAAATGGACTGCATGAACCAACACGATTGATTGAATGAGAGGTAACAGAACGCAGTAATTGGGCTAATTTGTACTACAAAGAGAAACACAATACCATAGTGTGGATTCTTGGTATCGTGATTAATTAACCTGGTAATACGATAACTACGTGCGTTATATAGTGAATTGACAATACTGTAGCGCAATTTCTACTATCGACTATGAACAACCGGTAAGCTATCGAGATAATTCGAACAAAAATCTGATCAGCGCCCCTAGCGGGCGTCGTGGAAGCTATTTTTGACAGTATATTTAAAATATCAAACTACCGGTGCTCTATAATACCGAGTCAACAAAATCGTACTAGACTACTGTGCTTGATGTTTGGCAGTAAATTTTCTAACGAAATGATAATTGGTGACCTAAAGTTGGTGGGAATTTGTGGCTCTGTGAACTTTCCTCCATTTGCCAGGACTTGTAAGACCAACGATGCATTCATCTTAACCAAATAATATACAATCATAATTGTCAAAACTAGTGATTCTTCACTATTTCCAAAGACTTTTGGTGAAAATTTATGATTTTTTATCGCTTAGCAGAGATTTTATAATTCTGTATTTTTTAGATTGATGGTTGAAAATACCGATTCGAAAATTATTTATTTATCACAATACAGTTTCTGCGAATTACAACGCTTCCTAAATAAACACTACCCAATCCAGGATAATATCAACAATGATTACTGTCTTCAGATTAATAGAGCGAATTATATACGTTGTCCCAAATACACCGAAAATAACACGAAATTATTTCACAAGTAAAACAAAACTGAAATACAACGATAAAGTACTTCACAATGGCTTAACGCCCACCTTTCTTTGTTTGTCGTTAAGTATCGAAACTTGATATCTCGGCATCAACTTCTTCAACAAAACAGACAAAATTATTCTTTGAGCTGTCAACTCAACGATATACACTTATAGCGAAATGAAAACATTTTTTTGCGTCAATCTAACACCTACATAGTACTTATAGTACGGAAACATCAAATATCGAAAGGAACTTGCTGAACCAATTTCAGTTCCACGTATTACTAATAGTTGTCTGCAAAATTGAGCTTTATGAGTTGTATTCAGGGTTGAAATTTGCATGAAAAGGTGGAATATTTTGCTCGCCTAACAGTCTAAAAACAATATTTAGAGACGGGGCACAAGTCTAAGACAGAGAATGATTGTGACGCATGGTCGTCGAGACCCTCATAACTCGGAGAAAGGATCCAATTCAACTCTCGTACCTTTTTACTTATTTTCGAAAATTTCGCTTCGTTATGTCAGTGCGTAATGGCCTGAATTCGGTATGAAATCGATTTTTATTATTGGACCATCAGTTTTTACGAATTGACGATTGACGCTGAAGTATGGAGCGTATTGTGTTTTTATTGCCACGGTTATTGGTATGAATTGAAGAGAAGTATCAATAATGTTGATGAAGATTTATTGTTGGGAAGGGAAGAGATAAGTTTGATACTGTGACAATACTGTCCGGTAAAATTGAGTTTATTTTGTCACGGTTCGAGTGACATAATATTTAAAGGCCGCAACTATTATAACACAAATTTGTTTGTTCAGTTCTCGTACATGACTGTAATATTTTTGTTATTAATTGAAAGCTATTTCAGTTCTGACAAAATGTATTAACCTCGTTGTATTACAAAAGTCTTCGAGTCTCAAAAAATGTAACCGGCTTTTGAGTTCCCATATTATTTTCACACAGTCGATCTGGCACTTATGAAGTATGATTATAATTTATCTCCAACAATAATAAATCAAAGTATCTTGTATTCCTATCGCAGCACTCCCCTTTCAAAAATTCACGAGCATTCAAATATTCATACGTACTTTTGTATATAACGTTTATATGGGGTTATAAAACAAGCCTTGTTTATTTGGACTAATCTTAAGATCCGCTGGACGGAATTCGATGTGGTTTTTATCGTCCAATAAAACTTTTATCGCTGAAGGCTTTAGTTTATTAATTAGATAGAAATGTTTGCAAACAAATTATGACAATGTGTTTGGTTCAAATTAGTTTCGACCAAATCAGTTTTATGACGTGCAAATTTTGACTAGAGGTTCAATTTTTTTTGGCTTTGACTTGCGAGTTAAAATGGAACGTAGATAAATACAAACTATTCCTTGATAGTTTTCTAAGAAATTAAGAAAAGTTACATTTTATTACATAAAATTACCCCAAATAAATAATAAACATTATATTATTATCATGAACTACGGTATGATCGTTCATATAAATTTCAAGGGTAACGCTATTAAAAAACATAAACTTAGATATACATTTAAGAAGATCCAAGACATTAATAACAAACTAAATTAAAGTAGAAGCAATAAATCCAAACTACTTTCTAGATAAATCGATAATAAATGAAAATGAATTCATAATGCGATGAAAATGGCTATTTGACCTCCATACCAGTATCCTTTTACAATAGACCCCTCTATTTTTATAGATATCGTTTTGATTTATCGCCGTAGTTCATTTGGAAATGGGTTTCCTTGAACTTATTCAACCTCATTTTTGGGTGACTGAAATGGGATAAGCGAAGAAAGTGATCTTGACCTATGTAAAATATTTTGCGGATTTTTGGGTCGGGATTGTGAATAGCAGTAATAGCCTAGAAGACGTTATGTGGGGAAGGTTCTGATTTGTACCTAAGAGCCTGCTATAGACCTTGGCGTACATGTGTAGGTACTTTGTGTACATATTGCTTGTATTATGATGATGTGGGATGATAAAGCAGAGTCAGAGCTATCAGGATGAATGAATGGGAATCAGTGAGAAAATGAAGAAGGAATAGAAGAACTTAAATAAAATTTTATACAAATCAGTTCAGCTGTTTTTACGTGAAAGAAAGGCTAGCAAACTTAGACACTTTAGCATTTAAAACATTTAGCATTAAGTCCGCCTTTATACAGCTTTATTGTTCAGAGGGTTTAATTAAGTATAACAAAGGAACATAATATATCAAAAGACAAATGCATCGAATGAACACAAGCTTGATAGCTGCCAAGTCTCTGATTGCAATAATATATAAACACCCGACAACGCTGAGATTCCATATCTTAGCCACGAAAAGAGTGAAGGAGAAATATTGCGTTGAGTGTTAGTGTTGCCAGGGTGGAAATCATTTGCTGCTTTTAGGGAGAAATTATAATGCCATTGTATAAACAAGATTCTGTTTAACTATTTTTCCCAGCCTTACTGTCGTAACTTTGAAGAGAATTTTACGTTTTTTTTCTGCATGGTCTTATTTTCTTGTTTTAGTAAGTGTTAGGAGACAATTCATAAGGTTACGAAATAATAAAGAAAATACAAGGAGAGACCTACTGGTGAATACCAAAAGAGGTGAAATAGATTCTAAAAGTATCGCGAATAATGATGATCGAGACTTGCATTCAAACAATTTGTACATTTTTCTTTAAGAGGCAAAAAAAATGTTCACCCCTCCTCACGTTTCTTCAGAGTTCTCATTTCTGCTATTTAATAACATTTGTACAAGAAGTTCCTCTGAACAAGTACTCTAGCAACATTGTTAGGCTTTGAGATATTGCCTCCAGTACCGGGCACATATAAATAAATTAGCAGCTTTGCCCTATACAGCGAGACTTATGCGTGAACATCGCGCTCTTTCATTTTTCATCTACGTGTTATGTATGCATGTAGGTTTTGTTTCATTTAAGTATTTGTGAGAAGGGAAATATAGACACTGTAACTTTTATTGACAACAAAATTTAGTGATTGAAGTCCAAAATGACTTTTTTTAGACGTAAATTAGTTCCATCAAATCACACTAGAGGCGCTGACTATTCTTTTATAAAAATATTTTAATAGTCGGCTCGTAAGAAATTACCATTTTGGAAGCTTAATCATTTACTATTTTAAATCGCAATCAAATCATTTATCCGTTTAGATCAAAATTGATACATAATTATAAAGCCGTTACAATATTAAACGGAATGATTGTTATTATACGATTTAGTACGTATGGGTCTTGAATTAGATACGGAATCATCAATCGGGTGTATCCTATGGATTACATGTAGCACGTAATTTATCAACCTTAAAACTAATTTTATCCAAATAATTGTTACGAGAGAAAAATGCCACCTTATTAGCACTACGAACAATCATGACCATACTATCAATGTATACAAAGTTCCACTCAAAACCATAAGTTCAAACTGATTCTATAAACTAAAATGGTAAACACCAGCCTATATACAAAAACTCAATACCCAGTAAAAGATTATGAGAAAACAAAAAAAATATAGACGGATCCAGAACGTCCTCCTTTTCTGAAGTCGGTTAATGTACAGCGTAAACTATTAAATTATGATCTATAATATATTGTATAATAACTTTTGTAAAACTTTTGATATTTTCATAAATGCAGGTGAAAGTTAATTAAGGCGATGCGGGGATCATAAATCACTATCAATCTGTGTCAGACAACGCAATTTTGGTAATATTGGACACTAAACGAAGGTCAGGGGTCAGGTGCGAAGTATAAGATATTAAGCATGTATGTATTACGAGGTATAAATATATTAGCTCTTAAAACAAGTGTGTTGCGTTGCATACAAAGTTCACGCAATTTCAATGAATAAATCAAGAACAAAGGGTCCCCCTTTGTTCTTGATCTACTGGTACCTATTACTACTGTCTACGGACATCTGCCTAGCTAAATAATGATAAAACTTGATCAGCGCCCCTAGCGGCTGCCGTAGGAACTTTTGATTTAGTACGTTTTCAATGTCAAAATTTCGATACTTGGAAGTATTGACTAAAGGTTCTGAAACATTATCTTTGTACTAATTTGGGTATTATTGTTATGTTAACGATAATTCCTAGCTTTTCTTTACCTACTGTTGGATATTAGCCTCTTTCCTATTCTCCAGTAATTCCTGTTCGCTCTGAAAAAAATAAAAAATAACCTTTGTTGTCAATTGTCGTGTCAGCGGTGTCAGTCGTGGTTTTGTAGAATAACCAAAAGAGTAAACAAAACATCAAAACAAACGTACAATCCCATACAAAGCCAGCGCGAAAACTAGTGAGCACAAAATTGTTTTTCCTCAACAAATCTTGATTTGTAGGGAAACCTCGGGAGAATTAAACAATTTTCTTTTTTCTTGAATCTACCCTCAAATGTCCCATATAGTTCGAATGACCGCATTCCTCATTTGATGAGGTCAGTAAAAGTAAAGATTGGAACAACAGAGGTACTTACAGTACAAATACTAGTTTCTTTTTTGAAGACCAAATCAAAATGGTTTCAGGACTAATGAAATATTTTCATTGAATTGCTAAGAAATGTTTTTTTGGCTTGTGTGGGTGTATGAATTGTAGGTATCGTAGTAAAAAAGTAATAGAAATATGAAGTTGACAGAGAGCAATATCGATATTATTCTTTCATGATTTGGTAGTTAACCTTGTATAAAATTGTATTAGTAATCTGACAGACATTTTATTACGAGTGATTACTCTGCTTGTGTATTAAGTAGTTTCATGTGTACTATTTTTAACTACGGAAGAAGAAGACGAAAAATTAATTTTATATGTTCGGATATATTTTAGTCAACCACCTTGAAATAGTTATATGGATTTATATTTAATTTGAAATACAGTAGCGCCATTTTCTATCACTGTCAACTATTGGTGACCAGCTAGCCATCGAGAATTTCAGACGATAAGATAAGCTCTTCTAGCGATTGCTGTAGGAACATGACATACAATAGTACATTTTGCAACTTTCGACGGAAGCGTCTGTAGTTCTCCACGCTACAGTTTTTGTATAATCTGTATTAAGTCACAAGATACTTTTTATCTCAGATTTGTCATACGTGAAAGTACTAGCGGGTTGAAACTAGCGACATTTAAATGCATACAAGATCATTGACCTCATTAGCATTAGTAGACAGCACAAGTTTACGTATCTGTTTTATTTTAAAAACTTTATATTTTCTGCAATAAAAGTAATATAATCTTACATTGTGTATTCTGAAAAACTAAAAGTAAACTCACAAAGATTGTACAAGAAGACTTGCAGCGTTTAAAAAGGGCAATTTACATAATTCTCTGATATAAAATAAAGATAGAACATATTTTAAAGTACTATTTAATTTTCTACTGTTATTTTCTCTAAGTATTTAATTTTGTGAGTAAAACGTAAAATTATGAAGAATGAACTTGTTTCTAGTAAATTAAAATGTCTATTTTATATTGTTTAGTTCGTTGGTTATAAACATTCAATGTCGAATGAATTTAATATTATAAATAGATATAAATATTTTTTATAACGTCTATAATTTTGCTAATTTCTTCAAAATGGCTGGCCAGTTTAGCTGTGGCAGCGTTAAAAAACGACAAAGTAAATTATGCATTTAAAATGTAGAAATAGACGAAATTATTTATCAACGGTTACAATAAGCATCACGGCAGTTTGAGTACCAAAATAAAAAAAAAATGCTTTATAATATAGTACATACAGTTTCGTAATATTTTTTTACTCAGCCAATCTACAATCAACAAAGATCCCGCAAAAATCGTTATGCAAGCTTTACCGGCCAAACTCGGAAAAACAAAAGGCTGTAAAAGAATAAAGTTTCCTTTAATAAATGCGTACAGTCGGCAAAGGGAAGGCTTTCGGGATTGACGCTCGCGTCAAAATTGAGAGCTAATCTCAAATAATCCCGCGATTATAATTTGTGTAAAAATAAGATTCTTTTTCTTCACTTTAGACGCTTTTGTTTGTGAAATTCTCGCAGTACAGATTTACTCAGTGACTCGACTGTTTTTTCTCTCGAATATGTAAATAATTCGGCTGCGGACATCTTTTTTGGGGTCAAAGTTCTCGTGCAAAGGCTTTTCATTGTTTTTAGTCTACTTCATTTTTGTGTTTACTAAGAATTATTTTCATAATGCTGTGTATACTCGACAGTAATAACGCGAGAGTACTACAAAATATTTTTTTCCTAAAAAACATATGACAGTTTTCGAAGTCAGAAAATGCTTCTAGACGTTTAGTAGTGCGAACAATGCGTCAATTTTATGTAATATTGACCAAAATATTTAACTATGTACACTAAAATCCCATTCTTCATATAATTCTATCGTATTAAAACTGGTAAACGACAGTGTTACATATAAAATAATAGAGGCTCTTGCATTAGCTGTCTATATTTATAGAATCTATTTTCATTTTCCAAAAACACCGTAAATTACGCTGTTGTTAACGGGAACATCGAAATATTCTGTCCTTTCACGTTTAAACCCACATAATCATACAACAGGTATCACTGTTCATACCATTTCTTGGAATTAACAAAATATTCGTGCCATTTAATACCTATAATGGCATATTTGCCACTAATTTTCCATACATCCAAAACCTTTAACCCTAAAATGCTTTACAGAATATGTCAAAACGCTTCATGTTTATTCCTGCAAGCTTTTGGTCTGCCACATATTGAGAAGGGTCAAAATTACCGAGTACATAATGTTTGCACGCGAGATGTCGATCGACCGATCATATTTACGGGTTAAATATTTGACGGATCGTTTGATGGGACCGGGTATTAATAAACAGTGGATTGGATGATTATCTGGGTTGGTTAATATTGTTTGTCCGGTTTATTTAATTGATTTGATTAAAGAGGATGTTTGATTTAGTTTTGTTGTATCAAATTCACATTTTAGGCATATGAAAAGCATAAATATAAGTAGAATTAAGAATGATAAGCTCGCGTATTTTTATATGGATCTTTCAAATATAAGTATAAGCAACTGATTTGTGTCGTAAGACTCTCGAATAGATCTATCGTAGTGCTAGATTTATCAACGTACACAATTTTTCTGAACGTAACAACTCACAAATCATAAATCAACGACAAATATTGCTGTAAAATTGACATTGAAAATATGTATTAAATACTTCATATTTACGTAATAAGCACGCCAGGTATACAAATATCAATACTCTCTTTAAACATATCCGGGCAAGCGTGACATATTAAAAATTACACACGGTGTTCAACGGGAGAAATTCCAAAGAATTATTTGAAAAATATTCTTCGTCCTTCGCTTAAAATACAAAAGTATAATTTCATATACGCTGGAAAAAAATATTCTCCGAGAAATAAGTTATTTGGTCTTTGTCGCCGAAAAATTCGATACGTCTTACGCCTAGCGCTTATTTTTTGTGGATAACCGATGAGGTAGACTCTGGGGCAAATTTATTTCATAAAAATTATTGATATATTGTGAAATTATTCAATAACGTAAGCCATTTGGAAAATAAGTTGCGTTCCAGTGGCCGATGTGTTGTTTACATGTAGTACCTTTGTTGGTTTTTGGTTATTTAAAATCAGTTATTACAAAAAAAATCGAATCACTTTATTATTTGAAAAATTGATATTTTTATTTACTTACAAAAATTAGGAGATAGAAATACCTAAACATTTTTTGAGAATTTTATAATTATAATTACATGTTTCAGTAAGCAATTAATATTCTCGTTGTGGTAATAAATACGACTCAATTTACTATATAAAGTAAATTAGAATTGAGATAGGTTCTCAATTAGAAGAAGGCTATTATTAAAATATCCAAGAAGCGAAAATATATGAAAAAGTTTATCAAATACGCTTTATTAGAATTTCGTTGAAGTTTTTAGAAAAATGTAAAATAAAAATTTAAATATGTTTTGAAACTCTCAGAAACAGCAGCGCGAATAACTTACACTTTTAAATAAATGAGAGACGACACTGGCCATCTAAAATGTAGGCAACTTAGTTGTTTTTTTCTACAGACAAAGAAAATTAGGGCCCGATCAACTTTCAAACAAAGCCAGCATCGAATTTAAGAGGCGTCAGGGCCGTCAGCTGACTAATATTTAACAGAATATCACGATATTTTGATAAGTATGATACAGAGACAAGTTTATGCCATCAAAAACATTCTGTAAAAACCTCAAGTCTCGCCGTAAAAAGTTGTGAGATCTATATAATACCAAGTCGATTAATCTATTTAGTCTCTACTTAAAGGACCTTCTGTCTTAAGTTATTACGTATGTTATTATCTTGCCAATTTAAAAAAAATACCTTTAAAACAAATAGACCGACCTGGCCATCGCATGATTTGATTATTAGTATGTATCACACTACACAGCACGACAAGAAGTTAATGCTCCTGAAATGTTAATGGCGAATTTGTGTTTTCTTGCGATGACCAAGTCGATCTATTTGTTTTAAAGGTATTTTTTTTAAATTGGCAAGATAATAACATACGTAATAACTTAAGACAGAAGGTCCTTTAAGTAGAGACTAAATAGATTAATCGACTTGGTATTATATAGATCTCACAACTTTTTACGGCGAGACTTGAGGTTTTTACAGAATGTTTTTGATGGCATCTCACTTCTTTTTGTAGAGCGAACATAAGTCCAATTCGTATGGAAAGACGTTTTTTTTTTCATAATTCAACATATTTTCCTATGGGAATGTTGTTCAGTTTCATGGGCTAAACACCCTTACCCACCCTATACCCCCTCCCGTTATGCCTCATATAGTAGGTACCTGTTTACACCTATTATTTTATTTTCTACAGTAATAATAATTCATTAACTGCAAATGTAACCTTGTAATTTTATACATTTATATGGGATTACAAAGTTATTGTTGCAGTTGGTGTATTTAGAAAACTGGACCGAAATTAGAAAATATTAAATTTTTCCCATGATTAAGACACTAAACCCTATTTGTATTCAAAATTTTAAGCTTCTAAGTCTGCTAGAAGTACCTTAGACTTTTGATGATCGGTGAGTCAGTGAGTCAGTGAGTCAGTGAATCAGTGAATCAGTGAGTGACAAAATTCAAAATTTTAACAGGTTGTAATTTTTAAACCACTGGTTCAAATTGACTGAAATTTTAAATATACCGTGTTAATACAATGACTGATTAGTTGCTGAAAATCCAGGCTTCTTGTTTTATCCACAACGAAATTATAGGGGTGTCAAAAATAGCCCGAATCGCTTCGAGAAAAGGATGTTACGGCCGTGCCGCTTTTTTGTGCTCGACTTGCGGGGGCACTTCCGTGCCCCCAGATTTTTTCCTTTCTATAAAAGGCCCGAACAAAAGCGCAATTCTGTACAGTCGGTACGGTCGAGTATCGAAAGTTTGACATTTAGAATGTACTGCCAAAGTAATTTCTACGACGCCCGTTAGAGGCGCTGATCAGTACCTCGATTCTCTACCACTATCGACTACCGACAACCGGCTAGCTATCGACATTTGACATTTAGAATGTACTGCCAAAACGTTTCCTACGACACCCGGCAGAGGCGCTGATCAGATTTTCATACAAAATTTCTCGATGACAGGTCGGTTGTCGGTAGTCGATAGTAGTAGAGAATCGAGCTACTGATTTTCATACTAAATTTTTCGATGACAGGTCGGCTGTCTGTAGTCGATAGTAGTAGAGAATCGAGTTATAAGAAGTTTCTATTTAAAGGTATATGACAGGTGTAATGACAGAATTATCTCGTATATTATTGGGCAACTCTTTGTTTATCTTTAAATATGTAATCTAAATTGGTCTTATAACCAGAATTTAGTATGACAATATATTTATAAGATCAAGGCTGTAACTAAAAGTAACTTTTGTTCAATCCCAATGAAAAAAAAAGTGTCAATATTTTTATTATTTTTTTATTCACATTACGGGACGATGTTAATTATAGATATAAACGTTGCATGCTAATTATTATGAGGCGTAAAAAAGAGAACCTACCTAATTTTATAATATAAAACTATCAAAACAATTAGCGCATGAATGACAATGTAAAACTAGATACCTTTACAAAACTACGATCATTACGTACAATCATCACTCCACCTGTTATCACGTCATCACACTTAATTCTCAACCATCGTACCGCTCCCATTATCCTGGCATTTTTCACCGTTGATCTGTCAACCCTAAAAATACTCGTAACTTTCCTTTTTCGCGTGGGTAGGTACTTGCCTTTTCTTTTACCAGAGCTTATCAGGATTCCCCGGTATTTATGATCAGTAACGGGGCGAGGAGGGTTACCTAAGCATTAACGGTAAGCCTTCGACTTTATCTTTTCCTATATTTTTATAACACATCCATCACTTTTTATACAACACGTGAGTTTCAAGTTATTGTTTTGGTTAATGGATTGGGATTTTGTTTAAGTGATCTATCAAAATTTGATTAGTTCTTGAGTGTATCGATTTTACTTCGTAACCTTGATGATTTATACGATAGCCTGTTACCGTGGAACGAGAATTTAGGGTAGAATTTGATTATAGAATGAAAATACCTAAATAAATCGTACTTAAAGCTATGTATTCAATTATTGTACAAGTATTTTTACTTAGCACGATTCCGATGGTATTGTGTAAACAAGTGAAAAAAAAACTACATGCTAACGTAAATTATGAAAGGCAAGTAAATGCGTAGAGCGTCACATGGTTAAATAAAATGATTAAATCAATTGTAAGTAACAGTAAAAATCTATCAATTGGGCCTCATTACTACATATTTTACAGCTTAATATGCATAAAACGTAAGAGATGAAAAAAATGGAGCTAAGAGACGTATGTATATGTTACTGTAAAAGCCCGAACGGTGGTAAATCCTAAGATTTTCCGGTATAACCTAAGATTTACCAACTCGCAATGGTAAAAGTCCGAACAATTCTTTTATTTCGAACTTAGAAGCCCTTCTCCCATTACGATACGCCCGCGCGACTCTAGTCTCGGAGACTAGTCGCCACGAAGTATCTCACATACATTTGTATGGAGACTCTCACATTACGATACTGGTAGTCTCCATACAAATGTATGTGAGATACTTCGTGGCGACTAGTCTCCGAGACTAGAGTCGCGCGGGCGTATCGTAATGGGAGAAGGGCTTTACCTATATTCACTTGATGATATCGAGATGTCACCGGAGCCCCGCTTCGCGGGGCTCCTCCTTCTGGGTGGTTAAAAAAATAACCACGAATGCTAAGGTGGGAGCTTCGCTTCGCTCGCTCCCACCTTAGCCTTCTAACCTAACCTACCCATGTCGCTTTGCCCAAAACTCCTTCTTTATAACTATGTCACAGTATACAATTATACCGTGAAATAGTTATAAACATAGTTATGAACGAGGATTTTTTTATATATCGTAACAAAGTTTTTTAAGTCTGGCTTGTTCGGACTTTTACCATTGAGAGTTGGTAAATCTTAGGTTTTACCGGAAAATCTTAGGATTTACCACAGTTCGGGCTTTTACAGTAACATATATACTCAGAAAAAAAAACAGTCTAAAAAACTAAAGACCAAACCCAATTCAAATTGCGTTACACTTTTAATTAAATTCTTCACTTAAACGTTATATTACGAGCATACCTAAGTTATGTATTTAGTATAAATTTTACATCCTATTAATTTGGAAAGCTGTCAAGGTATTTGACCTGTTTTACCTTCCGAGACACTAATTAATGTTTGTACCTTGTTATAATATTCTCACCTAAATCTTAAAGTAATGAAGTTTGACTTAATCACTAAAGTATATTTGCCACTTATGTCGTTTAACTAAACGCTTGATACGATTATTAAAACATCGCTCTTTTATTACTTTTGCGTTACATTGTAAATTTACCTTGCAACCATGGCCAGTGTAACCCACACCGAAATATTGATCAATCGAAGGTAATATGTTCGCATTAATAATTTTAAGACATTAGAAATAGTCAGAGAAATTTTAGCTTCACCGAACTCCAGACTACCATGCTAGTCCAAGAAGGACTAGCATGGTAGTCTTAGTATTTTGTAGCTGAACCGATTAAATACAATTAGTACCGTTGAAGATTGTATTTCAGACGACAAATCAACGTAGGTGAATACATGAGGACAGGAATATTGCAAAATAAAATGCGTATTTTAAGTTCAATAGTGTTTTGTTCGACTCAGAGGAGAACCGAAACATTATAACGTACAGCCGTAACACAGACTATAGTGCTGATAATGGTATGACTCCTTAAAATATAATGTAACTTAGTCTTCAAGTAATATATTTTTTACTCAAAGTTTCCAAGATTAATGATAGTTTTCATTCAAATGTATTTTTATTTTGATTGAATTCTTTTCATATTAGATATGAGATTTTGAAATAACTAAAGAAAAATTGTAGGAGCATTATGAGGCTGTTTGAAACATTAATAATAATATATCTCGTTGAATGATGCAAATTCTGACTTTGATTCTTTATTACGACACATAAAAAGAACGTAAAAAAACCTGACGTATATATATTTTTTTAACTTATTACCATGAGGTATATTTTTTTTCTTTTTTAATACCCATTACTGTCCAGATGCAGGGAAAGCGTCTCCTCCCAAACGAGGAGGAGTTAGGCCTTGAGTCCACCACGCTGGCCAAGTTCGGGTTGGGGACTTTGTTTTGGTTCATGGATTTTTATTATTTCACTTCAGTGAAATAATTATATATAATGATCACTAGCTCGCGGTAAAGGAAAACATTGTGAGGAAACCTTGCATGCCTAAAATTTGTTTAATACATTAATAAGAAAATAATAAAAAAATAGGCTTCAAGTCGAATATTTCCCATTTTCTTCGTTTTAAATGTACCGATTCCTAAATGTAGTCCTCGGTATAATAGTCAACAAAGTGAGTATCAAGCAAATTCTTATTGATTTTTTATCTGTTTCATATCACAATTCTATCCATTCCAAAATGTCGGTCAAACTATAGTTTAAAAAAAACGAACACTTCCAAATTTTTACGAAATTTCGTTTTTGCGAACCAAAGTATTAACTACTCAAAAAATAATTAATTTTAGTACAAGCGAATAATTATATTTATTAAAAAAAAACGAAAAAAAATCCGACCAAATAATTAATTACTATAACCTAGTAAGTCAGTATTCGTTATAAATAATTATGCAGATAGTGACTTAGTACAAACCGCGTAAGTGCTGACACAGTTTTGAAGCAACGCCTAAGTAATTAAGGTGACGTACAACCTACGTTATGACACACTAAGTATTTAGAATAACGTGTGCGGTTGTACATATATATTTTATAGCAGGGGTGCCTAAAGACGTCTAAGGTGTCGTAGGTTTAAAGGGGACTTCTTGGAGAATTGAAATGTATTGCCATTTTTTGTAGTATTGTAGTAGTTAATTCACATAATTTTCTGTTTTTTTACTTCTTCATTGTTACACATTTTATGAAGTGCGTCCTGCGATCATGGGTTCTCTAGATCAATTTGCGAGCGATATAAAATTGAAGAGAAATTACTGAAAGCGTCCCATCACTAGCATAAAGCTAATAGGCACCTTCCGTTGAATAGGATGGAATTAATCGTTACACCACAGGCTAAACCTTCATATAAAGCAGGGTTAAAATTTAATAAAATTTTCTGATAGTTGTGATAACTTAATACTCGTAATATACTACGAGACCAGCAGCAAAAGAAAAAAGACAGCTTTAGACACTACTAAACTATTTTATATCAAAACTTTACTAAATTATCTCAATAGATAAGAAAGAAAAACTTATAGGCTCAACCAAAAATATGACTAATTAAACAAACTAATCAGCATAATTCATCTGAAAGTTTTGCTATAAAATAAAATCCCGTCCATATAACGGCGAGATAAAACACAATATTTACGTTGAACGACCAGCGTCTTATAATTAGTTCTCTGTTTACCTTATAGCCTTCAGGTTAAAATTACCACTACTATGTTACTGTAGTATGCGATAGAGACTATAGTAAAGAATATGCAAGAATAATAAGCTAGTCATAGTTTTAGGTATGTTAATTTTTGTCACCTAATACCTATATAAATTCATTTTTTCTAGGATAATTTTGTGTTTCGAGCTTACTACCGCAACCAGAGAAACTTTTTTGTGTTGTATGTAATGATAAAATTACACGACATTAAATGTTTAGAAAAAGTAATAATTTATGTAAAATTAAGTTCATATTACTTTGATAATATCATAAAAAATACCTAAGGTTAAGGTATAATTATTTGTGCTTAAAATCCCCTTTTTTACCACAGTGTGGTAAACGAGACTAGGTGTAGTAAGAAAAAATGTAACTGTAATCATTATCGCGGACCTGTAGTAGGGGTATATCTTGCGAAGATTCAGTAAACTGTGTACCAACCAGGCTTGTTTTATTAGGGCTACACCATAGTCGTTTGAACGGGGCCATTGTTTGAATACCTTAATTTAAATAATAAATCTCACGTGTTATACGAGTAATTTTTGGACCCGGATGGTCTGATTAGGAACCTTTTTATTCTTTAATGGCTAATTGTTTTTCGTAATTGGGTGTTTGGTAATAAACAAAAGGATTATGGAGGCTTAACAGACAATGTTTGAGGTTAATACACGTCCATTTTTTGGATATTTTTGGAAACTTTAATTATAAATCATAAAGGTAATACTCGGGTTTACCGAATTTATTTCCATTTTAAATTATTTTCGTTTTTTTGTTAGAGATTTTTTGTACAATGCCTTTATTGTCATTGTTTGCGAGTTGTTTTTCGAGTCTTTGTAACATGCGAATAACTCGATCATGCTTACTTAGGCTTTACTTCCTCTTACACTGAATCGGTCACGTACTTTGATCGAGCGTAAGAATCGCGTATTAGTCGTCAGTTGTTACAAAGAAAAATCTGGCGTGCATATAAGCGTTGAAGTGCAGTGTCTAATAGAGCATCGTGAATATAATGTGCACTAAGCTGTAAGCGTAGGAGGAAATTAAGCCTTATAATAGCTACACAAGAATCGAAACAGAAATTCAATGTAGTTAAATTATCTCAATTATACTTCACACAATGACTCTCGATTCTTTATTTTGGTCCTTTCTGCGAATAGCTGAATACGGGAATGTATTCTTGTCCTTCGATATTCTATTTTTACTGTTCCGTTATGAATGGGAAATGCTGTCGGGTCTCATTGAGGTTTTATAGGTATCGTCGTATTTTAGATGAACGTTTGAATTCTAATATTGTGAGCATTTACGTACTGACGCTTTACAATAAGATGAAACATGAAAAATTACTTTAAAAATTATTTTGTGTTAAACATGTGTGTGAGAATACATTAAATACAACATTTTCTTAATCACAACCTTAAGATCGCTCGTTAATTGAAGTAGCAGGTAGCAGCAAGTCGATAAAGGCTAATCATTTTACTTTACCAAATTTTACTCAAATCGGTCCATCGCTTTCTTGTAAAGACTAAATGAAAATGAAGTTAAAAATGAACTTACATCAATTTTCACATTCATAATATTAGTATCTGATGTGGATATTTAACAATTTTACAATTTTTAAAGGTATGACAGTGGAACATCAATAAAAATGTACCCCTTACATTCATTCTATACTTTCGTTAGAAAATGCAAGCAATAATGTTCTATCATACTTTGAACCTATCACCATAAGTAGAGAAAATTTCAAATTACGTCGACCCGAGAGTGCAATTTGAAGCGCTTAAAAATTGTCGCCACTGTTTTAATCTTTTTTAAAAGTGAATTTATAATGCAAAGCGTGGCGTTAAAAGCTGACAGTAACGTCTAACTATAAAATGCAGGCCGCGAGAAGAATTTTATTCTGGCTGTTTGACTTTAGTTCGTTTATTTTGTGATATACGATAAATATTTATTTTAAAGGAACTGTACGAGGAAATTTGTGTCAATTGTTTATTTTTTAAAGTTTATATTACATATTTTACTAATCAGTTGCATATAGTACGGATTGATATGTACTGTTTTACATACTGATTTTTTTTAACTATATTTTTTATTAGAAGGACTTTCACCATCTGGTATTATTTATCTAAAGCATAACGTTATATTATAACCTAGTATAATGAGTCAAAAACCACAAAAGAAACTTTAAACCACTTTATTCCTTCCCCTCTAATAAACTTATTACAAATGTCATTCACCCTATAATACGACACGATCAAACAACAAACACTAACGGAACTCATAAAGAATGTACTACGTTTACTTTCAATTACAAACTATCGAGAACAGGTGATACAGTTATTGTGAAAAATTGATTCAATCCTTTTTAGTCCCCCACAAGGTCTCGTGAATAAACAAACACTTATGCAGCCTTATTTCGAACTAACTCAGCTGTAACAACTCTACATCAAACACAAAGGAATCTCAACCTTATAATTTGAATCAGAAAGTTTCTTTTTGCACTGTGTTTTCTATCTGAATTCTACAAACAAACGTCTGATGCCAAAGAAACATCGATGTTTATAGAAAAATGGAAATTTCCCGTATAGGTTTCTCGTATATTCTCGTAAGCACTACCGTAACAAAGATAACGAACATACCAACTTACAGTTTTATTGAATCGATATTTTTATTGAAACTTTTCAACTCCGGTTGAACTAACGCCGATTGCTACTAAATAAACGAAACTCTCGTAGTTTGCTTTAGAAAAGAGGTTATCGGAAAACTTCGAGTTAGTCGTTTTAAAAGAAGAGCTGAGAATCAAATATAAGATCAAGAAAGTAGAAATAAAAACAATCCAAAGTTAGAAAGGTGATGTTCACAAAATCAGATACGGGTTATGAAGAAGTCAAATCAAATCCTTTTTATTTTTAGAATATGGACGATACTAATAAAAATTGATAATAAAAACTAGCTTGAGTCAGTCCAAAAGAACACCAACGGAAAAGGTTTTTGAGGATAAGTATCACCATTGGTATATTGATACCAATCCTAGTGATGATCTTAATTATTTCAATTATCCAAAAGATAATAAGAACCTAAGTCTTCACCATTTTCATATTCAGATAATATTACAATTTCCTGTCTTTCAATCACCATTCCACCCAGCAACAAACAAACAGTACTCTAAAACTCCAACACAATACATAATAACAGCGAATACGAATCCAATTCCACCAGTCTCTTAGAACAATACGAACATATTATCTTATAATCGGCAAAACTAATATTAACTGAAACTTTAACGGAAGACAGGTACAATGCAAGGAGCTCCATTCGTTCTCAAACACAATCGTCAAAGTTCAGGGCACACCATTTAAACTTGGTAAAATAGCTTTTCAGTTAATCGTAGTAATTTTGTAGAGCACCTCCTCCAGAATTTTGGTCTGATGATATTTTAGCAAAGTTGTTTTCTGAGGTCGTTTGATTTTGATCAAGTTATTGGTAAACTTACGGTAATAATCGATAGTTTTACTTAAAGTAAATGACAATTGGCGGACTGCAAAACTTCTAACGTCAATGTCTTGCATTGTATAAAGCGTTCTTACACTCCCAATTCTCAAACACGTTGAAGTTTAGAGAGATTTTAAATAAACATTTTTGTCATTATTTTCTTTATAAATAAAAGTCAGACCATGGGCCATCTACTTACACACCATTTTTGAATAAAAACACTTGAGGTCCTTAACTTGTTTATGGATAAATTATCTTAATCTAAATTATAGATTTATATGTCATAATACAGCTTCTCCGTTTTCCAAATCGTAATTATATAATATACAATTAATGTTATATAGCAAACAAAAGCAAAACGAAAATCGCCGCAGGGCACAGCTACTTCGCGATAATTCTCTCATATCTCGTTACTTGTTAAGCTAAGTCTACACTTACAATGTACTTTGATATTTTAAATTCATGTACATTATCATGTATATTATATCTTTGAGGATCATTACAGGAGCAACTTTCTGCTACTTTTGAAGATCATTAAATAGGTATTCAGAAATTTTGTACGAAAGAATGATCAGCGCCCTAGCGTGTTCCACAGGTAGTGTTTTAAGTAGATTTTTTATATGAGACTCTTGATCCGTATTTCCAAGTATCATCATGGTACTGGTTCGTTTCAAAACATGCTTATGAAATTTCTCGTAATAATAGCATGTGTTTTCACTCCTGAATACATATTAGTTACTTTATGTTTATCACGAATAATGCTTGCATCAAATGGTTCAAGTTAAAAATAATTAATTGATTTAATTGAAAAACCTAGCCTCATTAACTAATAGTTGTTTGTTTTTACTTGTTGCCGTATAATTATTGCGAATAAATATACATTGCAATTTGTTGTTCAAACATTCATAATTTGTTTACAGAAATTAAATTAAAACTGTTTAATTTAGTCATTAATTTGTGACGAAAAGCTACAAAAATTAATGTTACCAGTACAATATAACATACTAGCTTTTGCCCGTGTCTTCAGCCGCGCGAAAAGATTTCCGGAGTAAAAGGCACCCTATATGTTACTAAAAGACAAGAGTTATAAGTTTATCAGCAAGGCATATCAGTATTTCAAATGTTATTAAAATAATATTTATGTCCAGTAGTTTTTTCTCGAAAGAGTAACAAACAGACATATGTACAATGTCCAATGTCCATACATAATTATGTATGTTGGTGTGGTGACCTAAACTACTGCGCCACGTAGGCAGTCAAATATTAAATAGATAACATAGCAAATCAGTATAAGAAATCAAGGACTTTTGTTTTATAACGATCTACGCTCACGCCGTAACGTTTTATGTTTAATGTGTATCTATACTAATATTATAAAGCTGAAGAGTTTGTTTGTTTGTTGGTTTGTTTGTTTGAACGCGCTAATCTCAGGAACAACTGGTCCGATTTCAAAAATGATAGACTAAAAACTATAGGCTGTTAGATAGCCCATTTATCGAAGAAGGCTATAGGCTATATATCATGACGCTACGACCATTAGGAGCGGAGTAGTAACGAAAAATGTTACAAAAACGGAAAAAAATATGACACATTCTCTCTTACGTGACGCAAGCGAAGTTGCGCGGGTCAGCTAGTGTAACATTACGCTTCATAACACCGAGAAACAAGCTTAAAACAGATTCTTCGAAAAATGTTATACGTAATTCTCTCAAAGAGTTTATTTCATCGAATTGATTACATTGTAACGGCAGTGTGAATTAAGCCTTACTTCCTCGTGCTTCGATCTCATTGTAATATACGTATTCTCCTTTGTTTTCTTTGAAAGAGTTTTTCAAAGGTGTGTCGTTTGTAAAGGAAATCTTGTGATGTAAATTGAAATCAGTGCACCTTGTTTCTTATTACATATTGTTTCTGTACTAATTAGTCGAGTATAATTTTCTTTTTGGAGTAGTTGAAGCATTGTGGGTTGATTGTTTTAGACTTGATATTATTCTAATTACAACAATTTGGGAATGGTATTTTAATATCTCAAAATATAGGCTCTGGAGTGCCGATAATTTAAATTGAAATTTAGTTTAATCTGCATAGGTACGATTTATTTAATTTTCTAACAATAGTGTTTGAAACCCGCAGGCCGTTCCATAATGCCATTCTCCTTCGTTGAGATACATAAGTTCAAATGAAATATATTAATACAGTAATTATCTATATATGTATAATATATAATCGTCAAGTAACACAATAATGTTATGCAATTTAATACTCTTACTATTGCTAACTTTGTAGTAAATGCCTATGATTGTATCAATATTTTTTCATAGTATATTATCAAGTTCGAATCCCAGTTGCACCATTTCATTTTTCGATGACATTGTTTTATGGTGAATGGCAATGTCAGATTGGATCGTAAATCTGTGACTTCATTTTCGACTATTTTGTCCATCACAAGGGACTTCAATCATCCATTTCAGCCAATAATAATGAAATGGTCTCTTTTCTTACACTTTTCCATAAAAATAATACGCTTTGAAGGACTTAAGAGGCGGGCATAATAAAAATAGAGTTTAGAATTATGCTGAGTACCAAAGTCTCAAGTTGTTATCTTATTTATAGGAAAGTATCAAGACGGCAAATCTCTAATAACACGCTTCTATTTTAATTAATTTGGTGATACATGCGGCTTGTAGTCAAAGTATGGTAGCTTATTTAAGTGGCTTGAGGGCAACATTTGGAAAAAATATGTGTGTTCGAACCCAGATCTTTAGCTCCATTCATTAGTTTAGTTTCAGCGTTAAAAGCGTTATCAAGAGATAGACTTTCACATTTGTAATATTAGTACAAAAGTATGGATTTGCTTTGCTAATTAAAGAAAAAAGAATGTGTTTTTGCATGTAGTAAGTGTACGAGGTTGCACAATCATTGCTTTTCCCTCTGGAAAATAATGTGCTGTACGAAACAAGGAAAAACATAGCCCTATTGGACAATCTTACTATGTAAAGACGCACTTACAATTCAATAAACAACGCACTTTATCGCCAGCTTATTTCCGATACATATACGTAAAATATTTTATCACAAAATCGTATACACTTATAACTTTCCCCTAACTGTTAGGACCTTGAACTTAGGAAGTAAACAACATACAGACATCATCGAAATTATGGCTTAAAATCAGATAACAAACAAATAGAACATGTTACGTGATCGACCAATACGAATAATGTAGTCATAATATTTGGTCGTTACGGCCACATACGTAATAGATTTTGCCATTATTTTCGAGTTCACCTTTTGCAGAATTAGAATAGTGATTGAATAACAAAATTTAAAATAACCTTTTTTTATATGAAAATAATACGTACCTACCCATTAGTACATTGGTGAATTAAGCTAATTCAACCCAATTTACCCTGCGCGGGAAAATCGTAAGTACGGTTTTTAGTCATCAACAAATATTTGTTTAGAGCCTTGTTGGTTTGGTTTGTTACCGATATGTAAGGAAAAGTCCTTGAGACATAAAATTTACAACGCCTAAAAAACAACTAACAACAAATTGTATTAATGAAGGATGTAATTAAAATTATTTTGTGCGATTCAATTTTTATACTACGATTCGAGCTGCTCTAATATTTTTATCGTAAAAATATGAACTGTAGAAATCAAAACAATACCTATGATATCGAGGACTTCAAGCTAAGAACTAAGTACGTATGCATATAAACTAGATCTAAGGTTGTCTCGGTCACCTTTCGTTTAGTTTCTGAAGAGGCCTACTTTGAATCTCATTGGACCGTGAATTCTGAGGTTTGCAAGTTTTGCACTTTCAATTTGTAACTATGAGACTTTTTAGTTCAACTCACGATTGATGAAATTGATTAGATTTAAAAGTGTTACAGATAAAGAGAGTCACCTATTTTGAGAAAATCTTAATTTGAAATAAGCCAGATATTTTTTTTTCTTTACTACATTTTATATGGATTTTCAAGTGTTTTTCACCAATAGAGAGAATTATCTCCGTGAAAAGATTTGGCATATTTTGCCCTAAGGTTTTGTGTAAAACATTTTTTAACACAGGTAAAACATAAGAAGGGCCACTAGTTATGCAAGAATATATACATTATAATAGTATTCAAAAAAACATATTTTTAGTATGGCAGCAGTGATGGTCGTAGTCGAGTAATTCTTAGAAACTATGCTCAATGTACTACTGCAGCCAGTGGTATACCTCTAACATTCTATTACATATTCGCGTTTAAATGACGTTAGTGGTAGATAGCGAACAATAAGAGCAATCAGTCTGTCTACCCCACAAGAACAGATAAGCTGAACAGATATATATTCGACATTGAATTAAGAGGTACAGTTACTATGTATAAAAAGAAAATGATTAGTATCCGTACTTAAAAATAAATATTTTAAATAGAGATAAAGATATAATAAATATTTAATATTAATTTTAGTTCTACCAATATGTAGGTATGCTTAACGCGTGCTTAATTTTTGCATGCCAGCTTCATGAAAAAACATTTGATACCATTACCAACTAATTAATTTGTAAACCACCTCTTGTACAATATTTTCTACAAATAAATGTTATTCGAATTTGAATATAATTATGTATGTATTTTTACTAGTTTGTTTTACTTAAGTCAAAACGTCTGAACCGAACGGGACATAGTTTAAATTATGGATTTTACACAAATAACATACGGTGCTTTGATGATAAGCTAGTGTTTAAAAAATCCTTATTATGAAATATTTTTCCACTAATCTGTTGCTACTGTTCTGCCTTTTTCTAAGCAAAAGCGAGGTAAAGCTAGTGTGTCCGTGCCTTGGATAGTTTTTGTTTAGACAAGTGTAAGTCCAGGATGGGTGTTTTAAATTTAGTCTGCTTTGAAAAACTATTGAGCATTGTATAGAAGATTACCAACGTTTTTTTCTACATGCATAAGCGCATACTTACCATGTATCAATTCACCTGCACCTTTGTCTTCTATAAATAGTAACAAAAATATGAGAAATTGCTTCATTTTTACGCAATTCATTTTTTCACTCGCCATCAATCGATAACTGATTGATGAATGATGATGAAAACTGAATAACGTAGCGGAGCCAGGATAAAAATACACATGATTGAATGAGGCATGTGGCACAGTGCCTTATCAATGAGGCTAACTGATATTGAAACATGCTCTTGAGTGGGTTATTAACTGCAGTCTGTAATACATTTATATCTTTGGTTCTTTATCACTGATATTTTTCTCACTAATTGATTAATGCTGAAGTTTGCAATCCTATGCTTAAGATGCTGCAGAGTGCAGACTCTGACTGTGACAGAAACGTGAATAAAAATACACTCATTTTTTTTAACATAGCCATCGAATCTATTTTTGCATTGCGTTGACTAGTGAATTGCACTACGTATAGAATGTATTTGCAGCACGAGGAGCTCGTGACTTAGTTTACAACAGCCGCACGGATCGATCTCTGAGGTTAAGCTACGCTTGCCGAGGTTGTTCCGTGGATGGGTGACCATCTCAGACATATCGAGTTCCTCCGTGTTTCGGAAGGCACGTTAAATTGTGGGTCCCGGCTGTCATTTTCGAAGATCTTTGACAGTCGTTAACAGTAGTCAGAAGCTTGAAAGTCTGACAACCAGTCTTACCGAAGGGTATCGTGTTATCCCAGGTAACTGGGTTGTGGAGGTCCGATAGGCAGTCGCTCCATGTAAAACACTGGTATCCAGCTGCATCCGGTGAGACTGGAAGCCGACTCCAACATAGTTTGGAACAAAGGCTAAGCGAATATAGAATGTATTTGCAAGTTTCAGCGGCTTATTATGTCTGACAATAATTTTAATATCTTAATTTTCTAGTGGTCGCTTTATAATTCTATGCATTCATAAACTCACTAATTAACCGAAAATCCAGCTTTTCTAACCTACAGTACGTACGCCAAACATACACTGCATACCTACCCACTTATCAAAGCAAATTATTTTAGCAGTTTCATTTTCGACTCAGCATTTAATTATCACACGTTTTCATATGCTGAAATAAAATTATTATCCAACAAAAATGTGTTCCCCGTGATATGGTGGCTACATAAATCTAATTAAAATTCTGTGAGTGACGTCGGTAATGTAATTACGGTGTCATTGCACGAACGTAGTTAGTTTGGGTCCATCTTTTATGAGAGAAATAATAATATGATATTTTTGGATAACCGAAGTTTATAACGATTTTATTTTTATTTTTTTTTATAGCTAATGGTAGCACTTTGATTTTTTACCTGACCTATAGGTTCGTAGGATGTTCATCTCAAAGTCTTAGCAGCTACATTTTTTAGAAATGATCACGCCAACGATTGCCTCGTCCACTGATTACTTACTGACCGGTAATCGCATTGGTCAGCTTTTTTGGTTCATTTCAAATGACTATTATTCAAATATTTTAGATTTTAATCCAAAGGATTTAAAAGAGCGGGAAATATTATAGCATTAAAGTTTTACGCCTCCTTTTCAAAAATACATACGTTTTGTTTGTAAAGACAATCCTCTGACTCCAAAGCCAGCTAAAAGTTATATCGTTTTTGTCATAGGAGTTTTTAACTAGCATCTAGCATGTAAATTATTAAAAGCAATAAATCATAAATCATCGCTTACATTTGAACGTTGTTATGTTGTAATTTAATAATAAATATTACTTAGCAGAATGGAACCCGCAACTTTATGACAGCCAGAAATTTTCTTGAAATTTATGAGATATTTTTTCAAAACATCGTATTGTGTGTAACTTACATTCTTTGATTGTCCCACAAGTATGGAAATTAGAACTAAATAAACTTTATAACTGAGGGTAATATTTCAAGGTCTATAAATAAAAAGTATCGTGTTTTATATTCGTTATAACTTCTTTGCAAATATGTTTATAATTTAGGAGTTCATTGCTTAAAGATAAGTCACTAATGTCCTAAGAATAAATTTTGACGTTCCATAGCAGGAAAAAAAATATTTGTAGAATATCTTTATGTATCAAACCACCTAGGTTTTGATAAATATTATTATTTTGAGTCAATTATATTTGAGTTATATAATTAACAAATTTCTCTCAAATCGGTTCAGCTAATTTTACGTCAAAAACAAGACGTAAATATTCTTTCACTTTAAAAAAATAGCAACCGAATTTAAGAATAGTAAACTTATTCAGAAAAAAAAATTGTCTGGTAACTAATTCCGAGGAAGTCTCAAGGAAATGTTAGTCTACATATTTAAATAAGAGCACGTACATGCAAAACAAGTTTTTCACCGACCGCAATTATGTATGTATGAGGACTACTAGGGATCGATGGGCTTCCCTTAACTTCCCCATAAATCCTGCGGATCAGGTATCGACGACAAGTTTTAATTTAAAACGACTTACGGCTCAATTGCTGGCGGCAGTAGGGATTAAAACTTACTCAGTGGAATGTATCGCCTCTAGCTACCTGAATATCAAGATCAAAGAAGGAAAAGCAAATAAAGAACTCTCAAAGTCAAACTTGCTCCTTGAAATTCGACTCAGTTTATTTTTAATTTCCGCTTTCAACTGTTGCGTGAGAAATTCAGTGTTTACCGACTTCAGTATTAATAACGTGACGTATTGGAGTGAAAATATTAAATTGATAATAAAATTATGTTTGAAACTTTTCAGCGGGTTTGTCGTCCTACGATTCCACAGTAGATAAATAATTTAGTTTTCTTTAAGTTAAAAAAAAAAAAACAAAAAAAAGAAATGCAACCAAAAGCAATGAATTCCAGAATAATTGCCCGAAGAGACAACTAAATTCCAATTGAAACTTGGAATAGCCCCAAAGAAATCCGAAAAGCAATTCTAAACGTTAGTTCTACGGTAAAAATATCGAAACGGTATCAATAGTTTTGCAGTAAGTTTTAATCCGCGCTTCGCCGGTGATCGCCCCTTAAGTCCTTTTAAATTAAAACTACTTCAAACACGTCACTCGGATTTGTTGAGATTTCAACAAAAACAATTCGAGACTCGCACACCTGGTTTCGAATGAGCTTGGAATAAATATTAAAGAATATATTAGCATTGAATTTATGTATTTTCACAGTCATGTTTGGCAGCCATATTTGTTTGTTAATCATGAGTTCTGTTTGGGACTGGATGAAAGATTATATATTATTTAGTTTTTGTACTAGTAAGGATAAAAGCCTGGAATTCTTTAAATAGACTCAAAACTGAAAGAGCTGATTTGTTAAACCAGATTGAGCTCCACGTACTGGAACCACAGTCACCTCCCTCACATTAGAAAAAAATTTAAACAAATGGATTGTGTGATTGATTCAAATAAATTTATAATCTATAATATTAATCATTCGTATTGTATGATTATAATCTAAAATAATACCACAATTAACACAATGATCGTCCGGTAATAATGATCATGTAATTAAATGATTACCGTCTAATACAAATCAATATTTCGCATCCAGATTTCGAAGTGTAATTTCTGTGCAAAACGTATAATCAATAACCCTTCAAAGAAATTGTTTCCTTTAAACAACGTACCGGCTATTGTGACTAAACGAATCGACTACGTGTAAAATACTTTGGCATAGAGTACATGTACAGAATTGGCTTCATGCCACTCTAATCTAATATCTGATCCACAAAGGATTTTGTAAGCTGCATTCTACGGTATCCGTTGTACTGTACACGGGTATGAAAGGGAGTGCAAAAAACAGCAGCTTCTTTCTCGGTGTTTGTCGCAGAATATTAAAGTATTATATTATAACTTGATATTGTTGTATATTGGACTATTAACAGAACTTTATTTGGAGTATGATTATAACACCATTATAGCTATATAAATGTGTTAGTGTCGGTAGCAGGTCATGTTAAAACTATTTGGCGATAAGAGTGACCAGATGTGTTTCATGCCACCTCTTCTCATTAGTCCTACCTTCCGAACTGGTGGTAAATTCACTACAATAAGTGTCAACATTTGACCTAAATGAATAAATGGTTTGATTTTATTCGATGACAATACCTTGTAGTATCTTAGGTACTAATCTGTTCACTCAGTATTGTCCAATCTGAAAACAGAAATGTATCAAACCACATTGGTTTATATGTCAGCTGCAAAAGTTTTTCTTTATTTCATAGGAATTAAATTTAAACTTTCAAGCTCTCCCTCGAAATACATGACAATGTATAAAATACGGAATTACGAAACTCAGCTCAAATATGATACGTATATTTATAAATATTGTCCCACAAAATATTCTGAAAGAATGAACGCTCACGACGTAGCTGCCCGCTGCGCTTTTGTGTCTACACACTTGTTACCACTAAAATAACTCAGTGACACAGCTTAAACTTTTACAATAGGAATTGTTTTACCTACTGGTATTTCGTTGAGCACTGCGCTCATGTTTTTTTGCACTGTGTGAAATAATATGGGTGTGGTTATCTGTAATGTACGAGGACCAAGCAGTCCTGCCTCCGGTATTACATTTACATAATGTACTTAGTGCGAAGAGCCGCATACAAAGGCTCTCCCCAGAAAGTGATGAGACGAGTGCGCGTCAAAGAAAAATGGATTCTTTCACATACAGTTTTAAACATAGATTTGTTTGTTAAAACATTTATTTCACTTGTATTAAATTATTACACGGTATTTTACTCGAGAGTAAAGTATAGTATTCGTTTGAGGTTCTAAACTTATACTGTTTTCTAAGCGTCTAATAGAATATAAACGGTGATATGTATGCGAAATGATGTCCACTCTAGTTTGTTGACTAACTTTTAGCTTAACTGAATTTTCTTTGAAGTGTCAACGTATTTTAAAGAAAGTGGTGGTGTAGTGTTTGAGAAACAAAGTAAATATATTAGAGGGAAAAGACTTAGTAAATTTAAAGGTACGTTATTCGGCTATTCACTTCTAGCGTGGGTAAATACGGCCAGAATAAATATATTATACGCTTCCAGACAGTATGGAAACTCCGGAAAAGATTACGCTGCACAGATGCATTTGTAAGTAAGGCAACTATTAGCAATACCAGCCCGTAAATTTGACGTTTTGAATGTTTGTTTAGCGTATGATAATATTAGTAGTAAGTTAGTGCCGGTAGTAACGAGCATGAAAAATGTTTAATTGAAAATGTACTGAACTATTAGTTCCTACTTAATCCGCTAGGGGCGCTGATCATTTTTGCACACAAAATTTGTCGATAACTAGCCGGTTGAAGATAGTCGATAGAATGTGCCGCTGCACGTTTGGTACGTTTCTAAGTCTATGGACCTACCTGACAGAGAGTAAGTACATTGTTTCTTACTGTCACGAATGCAGTCAACTTGATTTGTTTTATTTATTGAGCTGTCCACTGACTGTAATAAAAACAAGAAATGTTGGACTTAGTGTTATAATGGTTTGTTGTTATAATAGGATATGTAGTTCGAATCAACTCACTGATTAAGATATTATTTAAAATGTCGAGTGCCTCTTTAAAACATACTATTCAATTTTATTGTGTATTATCATTACCATTATAATCAAGTTATGTTAGCATAAAAAGACAATCTACGAAAACCTGCTGAAAAGGGGTGGTGTAACGTAGGCAGGTAAAATTTTAGATTTAATATTTAAAATAGTATTTTTTTAGTTTTAAATAGCATTGAAAAGTACTTCTTTTATTAAAAATCATGTCAGAAGACGGCAAAATTATGTTAATATTATCAAAAATACAACCTTACCCAATTTCAGATTTAGAAAACAATATCCTAGCAAACTTCTTCATCGCAAAGTCATAAATAAAAACTCTCATCCAACATTTTATCAAGAAACAATATGCTGAAAAATGCAAAATTAATCTGTGATTCCTTAAATAAGGTGTTAAATCTTCATTTGTAAGACGTACGCTGCGCCAACCTCCCTCTGAACCAAATTGAATAACGCTTGAGGAAGCGTCCGTATCATCTTTATGGTTCTTGGAGTGCTGTTACACTGAAACGTAACTTTTTGTGCATTTCTAAATTAACAAGAGAAAAGCACTAAATGTAGTATTGTAAATGATTTGAGAGTTATAAGTAAATGAAATTTTGACATTTTTCTTACTGGTTTTTAGGGTTCCGTACCTGAAAGGTAAAAACGGAACCCTATTATTATGCCTCTGATGTCTGTCTGTCTGTCTGTCTGTCCGTCTGTCCGTCTGTCATCAGGTGGTATCTCGTAAACAGTAATATAATAGCTAGGCAGCTGAAATTTTCACAAGTTACGTATTTCTAATGCCGCGTTAAAAAAATATAGGGTGGTTTTTCGTGTTTATTTACTATGCTGGTGGACTTCTTTTTTCAAATAATTTTCTTTTATGATTATTCTCTTTTTCTTGAATTTCTTCATAGTTATATTTTAAATACATTTATTATTAAATTAAAATCATTTAAAAATATTTAAATATATTATTATTTTTATTACTTTATAATGGTCCTCGTAAGCCGTTCGTTTCGGTGTACACGAAACTATTATGCAAGACTGGCACCGGATTGGACTGGCTTAAGTTTCATTGTTCAGTTGAGCTTGTTTTAGAGTGACGGTATATCTTCAACGATTTTACGGTTACTGTGAAGCTAGATCGTACTTGTATCATAATAAAGCAGACGAATTTACATACTGCAAGTCTTTATTGTTTGTAATTTCAAATTTTGATCCCTTTACTGTGTCTGTAAAGATGGTTGTGATTTCTTTTTAGGATGTTATGAAGTGTTATGTTGGTTTAGTATTGATTATTGAATAAAGGTCTAATATTTGATTTGTAGGTTAATATAAAAGTCATCAATATCCCGTATATATATATATATATATATACTATACTTACGCCTTTTGAGTTCATCTAAAGCATATTATATGCAAGTTTAAGGTATTTTTACTAAGGAATCTTGAATCTTTATAAAAAAAATCATCGCAATGTAGGTAGGCGCATACCTTTGGAACAACGAAACTAAGTTGGATAATTCTTATTTTAATATGAATGTATGTGTAATAGAATTTTAATTCCACACTAACCTTGTGTAGGCTACACAAGGTTAGTGTGGAATTAAAATTCCCACGGGAATGAAATCTACGAGATAAAAGTTGTACTAAAACCAGACGAAGTCGGGTCAATCCGCTATTTTCCGTACTTTTTATGACCGTCAAACAAAAGCATTTAATTACATATTAACATCTAATTACTCCACTAATTACGTTTTCAAAGTTCAATTGCTTACGTAAATGTAACAGCGAACACGAGACACATAGCGCATCGATTCCCTGGGAATCCGGTCAAGTGTTAACGTATATTACAGGCGTAGTAATTGGCCTGGGATAATGAAGTTGTAGCGACACCGACTAGTGACGCTACGCGGTCGACTAATTGGGAATCGACTAGTTAGAATCGGAGAGTTGAGTAATGACGCGTCGAGATTGTGTTGTGAAAAATGTTTACATTCTGTGCTTAACTTTGGTGTTTTGTTAATTAGAAGAATGTTTTGATACATAAATGTTTGAAGTTATATGTTATATCGAGAATTTAGGAATTGAATAGTTTGTTTATAATGTTGATTAAATGTTTTGTTTTGCAGCGGTTAATTACTTCAATTTAAAGACGTAGTGAGCAAAGCAAAAGAAATCGTGTATTTTTTGGAATTAATGAAAAAAATATATGTATTTAGGCCGTTTCATATTGTCTCTAAATAATAAAATCAGTTTATTAGATGTCTCGATAATACTGGTCTTAATTACAAAGACGCAAAATTGAAAGTAACATTATTTATTTTTACTTTATCACTAAACTTATTCTGCCATGTTTGCTATCCTTCAGACCTTTTAGTAAACCGGTAGTCTCAAAACGATGTGACAACATTAACTATAAACATTATTTCGTTTGTTCAATATTGTTCCGTGTAATTTTCAACCTTAAAATAAATACTACAATAATGCATTTATTAATCGATATCAATAATTAGCCCATCACTAAAAATCATAGGCGGAATGAACTCCAGTCGAGCAGGTGTTGCCCTCACCTCTCTGTTCCAGCTCTCCTTTAATATAACGTTCTCTTTCAACTAGTTACTTTGTACTAGTTTATGATATACGACTATTCACGACTAATTAATGGTCTTACTAGTTTCTGCATTTAGTGCAGGACGAAGTGTTAATTAATTTTTACTTTGTTGAAGATGTTTCGGTATTAATAACACAAAGACAAATTAAATATTGGCTTGAACTTTTGGTTTGAAGACTGATTTAAAACATATCCATTAATATTTTGTTGATGATTTGATTATACATATGTACTTGAGCATTAGCTAAAACATGGACACAATTTCCAACGAATAAAAATGTTAAAAAAATCGTTTCCAGTGTAATGATTACAAAATGACATTGAATTGCATTGTAGTTGCAAACACGTTGCCTTTCTGAGTGTATAGTTTCATAACGATATGCGACGACAACAAGTTGCAGAAGAATAAAAAGCAAGAAAAAAATATATTCGGTGAAAATGAGACCATATTACTAAACTACCAAAGTACCTTCAAAACCCCGGTATCACAGACCTAAACCACTTGCAAACATAAAATCAAATCAAACATAGGTCATCACCAAACCTAAGATTAACTGCAAATACACCGATAAGCGTACAACAGGGGGTGATAAATCCGTTCTCAGTTCCGCCCCGCTCCCCGCTCCGCTAGGCTCCGTTCGCTCACGGTACAAGCTGTTAATTTCCGCTCGCTTGTATCGGCTGAGCTTGGCGGCAGCGGTATTATTACGCCTTCCCAACAGTTTGCGACCTGTTACATAACATCTGTTAGGTTAGTAGTTTATTAGAAATGTAAGCGATTAGCGGGATTTAAGACCTAGGTATTGCAAATCATTTCTTTCAGCTGTACGGCCGGAAAGATTTTTATATGCAGACTGAACTGATTCCATCACAAAGTCATACTTGTGAAATATGTAAACAACGATGTTTTCGCAATATCACGAACAATGAGAGTTTGACCGTAAAATTATAATATTTTACGAAATTAATTTACCAAATCGTAAATGAAATATGATGCTTCGCCTTATCATTCTTAGTGGCACCCATCGTGTAAACCTTTAGTTTACTATAACTTAATTATAAAAAGTTTGTACTCAAAATCGCTTCCCGCTACTCTTATGTGACAGAACATTGGTCATATCTAACGTTCATAGGCCGCACTGGTTGGATATTGAGGAAATGACACAGATGTTTCGGATCACATGTAATTCTAGGTATGTTCTCGAGTCTTATGGTGCATCTATTCGGTTAGCTGACTTCTGAAGTAAACCGACTGTTTGTTACTGGCCACTGATTGGAAATATGGAGACTTGAACTATATTTTAGACCGTTCTTATGTTTTTAAGTTGTTAGGAAAGGATTATGAGATTCTGCATGGTAGGGGATTGCGTTTGGTCAAGTTATATTGACGCACCATCGCTATGTTGTGTTTCTCGATTAGAATTGTATATAAATTTACTTTACTGTGTTTTTTTGGCAAATGTAAATAATTAACATTACTCTTAAACTTGCGCCGAAATGTTAGGCATTTCAAGGAAAATGAAGAAAATGCGTTTTGCGTTAATTTCCGCATATTGTACATTGTACATAGTTATAGGAGCACTAACTGGAAAATGTTATGCTTGATTTTCATTTTTATCTTTAACGTGAACTCGTCATGTAACTCCATCTATAAAAAAGACAGGTCCAAAAAAACCTAGCTTCTTACACGTAGTTTCAACACAAAGTAACATTGAAAAACCGAACCTAATTTTCTAAAATTGCACTCAAAATAAAAGCACGTAGCCTATTGCGCAGTACAAATAAATAATTCCCCAGTCGTTCTATTGCCTTGAACAGAAAACGACCTTAAAATGTTTTATTACACATTATATTGTTTGTAGTCATCTCGACGTCCCTAATATAAGGTTACAGTGAGATATAGGCTTTAAAACCGAGAGTTTGGTCTCTACACGTGCGCTGTAAATGTTAGTGGGTTAAACTGAAATATTTATGTACAAATTTTGTAGGACAAAGATTAATTTGTTGGAGCGAGTTTAAATTTTTATTTGCTGGTTTGAGAATGAATGTAGTTTTGGTTTATTATTTAAATCTGGATTAAAAAGCAGTTTCGGTGGGGCTCCAACATTTTAGCCATCAGGGACTGCAAAACCTTGCTTATCCTAACACTATTTACAAATGTAATTTCAGTTCTTTTATTTCAATTATTATGTCAGTTTTTTTTGCAACTGTCTAGTTATTCGTTCGTCAACATTCACTGATTATGAATACCAGGCGTTTCATGTCCTTCTTTATAAAAAAAAGTATTTCCATCGACTAAAACTTTTACAAAAATAAGACTACTTGGTTTTAAAATGAAATAAAACGTTTTAAACCCAGACAAAGTCACCAAACAAGTAATTACTAATTTGTGAGTTACGCCTACAGAGTCTGACTGTATCACAGTGCGTGTCTGTTTGTCTGTCACATGTCAAAACTTATGTACCCTTGTTTTAACGGAATAAGGCTTTATCACATTTTAACGAATAAACGTATCATTTCGAGGAATTTACAATTTTAACTGTCTTGTGGAAAGCAAATATATTTATATTTTCTTGTGTAAATACTTCTATCAGTATGAGGGATTATGAAGAGGCTTGTTCTGTTATATGCAGTGGGTACAATCAATTTAAATAATGAGACTGTTTTCTCACAATGTGGTACTATCTTTGTGTCGGATGTATTTTTTTGGACCCTTCATATTTATTATGATGTTCCGAGTAATTTTGATTCATGAATCTGGTGAATTTGATATTAGATGAATTTGGTAGTTTTGACTCCGGGCGTAAATTTGATGAACCAAAATTTGGTGGATAATAACAACGTAACTAAAACGTATGGCAATTGAACGAATGCCTGAACACAGCATGTAGATGATTCTGACATTCGTTCTTGTTCACGTGAATGAGTACAATTTCACAGCGTTTATAGTCACGGCATGACTTTGAAAAAGTCAAAGCGTAACAAAATATAAAACTCTATTTACAAAATGAATTACGTCTACGGAGCTTGTAAAGTATCTTAATAAATTGCATAAATTCTATAAATTTTCTCAACAAGAGGTAATGGAGTAGAGCATTTTGCGTTTTTATCTAATGAACTAGACAAGGATCGTTTAGTAAAAAACATTGAAAGTTGTATTTTTATAGACGGTTGTTTTTCTTCGGCTTGTTATGAAACTAGAGACCGTTCTAGATGATTATGAAATAGGATTAAGCTCAGAATATTGTAGTTTTAGGCTTAAGATAACCGGCTTGTTTTTTATCGTTTCTTTTACCTCCTAGGGAAATAAAGGAGGGCTTTAAGTTTGAGGTGTCTTGTGTTTATTTGCGTTATCGTTGCTGCAAAACAAATGGCCCGAATGTGTTCTAGTTTTCTCAATATTGTCTGTTAATAAAAGACGGACTTCCTGGATACACGATTAAGGTTCGAATCAATTTACTTTAATCACATCCAAGAATTTAAGAGCAGTCAGATTGACGATCGTAAGCATAGCAAAAACGATAGCTTGCTTTTAGCGCATTATTGTTCTTGGCAATTTGTATACATTTAATAACGTATCAAGCAAACACGGCTTTACAGTCTGAAAGCCATAGATATAAACCTTTTTCACATTGCATTGAAAACCTATTCAAGGCTTTTGATACGCCTACACCAGGAACGTGGCACACACAAGCTCCTTGCACAATTTATATTTTGAACGTAATTTGTCTTCTCTGTAAAGGTCACTTCCCGTAGGATTTGACAAAAGGCTTATTTTGTTTACCACCCACAATTAACTGCGTGTGTGGAAAATCGATTCTGAAATAATTAAAATTACGCAATATACGCATTTTTCCTTCTTTTTATGAGCTCACAGCCAGTTGTATCCTCTGGTCCGTAAACGATATATGAATTAAGCAACCGTTGGCGCGGTTATTTTATAGATGGGAGACCGCAAAGTGGTATTTGAACTGAGCGTCTCCGTGCTTTAGAAGACACGAAAAAGTCGGTCCCGGTGTGTGTTGCCAATTAAGATTTAAGTCGATAAGCCATGTCAAAGGGCCATTCGGGCGGCTTGAACAACTTTGACACTAGGCTGACCATTAACCATACGATATATAGATAGCTGAAAGCCTTTATTAAATATCGCCTAATACATTTTGCAACAACGGGCAATGGTGCCAAAATGACTAGCAAGCCAGTAATTAATACGCGGTCCCTTTATTGTCCATTTATATTTGATATCAACAGTGCAAAAGTTCGATAGTTAAGAAAATATATTGCCAAACACTTTTCCGTTTACTGTAAATAAACATTCTATTGTCAAAGCGGTCCGAACAAAACAAGACAAAAACAAACCACTAAGCACCAATAAAAAGGAAGCAAATTGTCAATCTAGAGCAATCACGATTCATCTTGAATATCGAGTCCATATCGAATAGACTCGGTTCATCTCGTTTAAATCAATCGATTCTCGATTCGCACCCATTAATATCGTTTCCTACCATTTTTCCGGCTGTTTCAATATTTACCTAGTTCCATTAGTGTTCCAGTTTCGGGTTTGGCGTTCCGATTATAGGTACTAGAATAAATATTTGAATTGTTTTTTGTTCTTAAGGCAATATTAATAAAAACTTCTTGATAACTTCACTAAATCCATTAAGTGAATTATCAATAAGTTAAAAGGTTTGAAAATTATCAGTAGTGAGACATTATAATGCGTTGCTAAGTGAAACTTGTAAAATAAAGTGCCATGCTACAAGATTCATAACAAATACGAAAGTTAATGTTGCACATATAAATAAAAGTCAAATTAAATATTATAAATAAATAAATCAATTTGACTCTTTAATGTCCCACTGCTGGGCAAGGGTCTCTTCTCTCAATGAGGGAAGGGTTAGCTTTGAGAACACCAAGCTGGCCAACTGCAGGTTGGGCGGCTAAAGAACTATTAGGCATGCAAGGTTGCATTACGATGTTTTCTTTCACGGTTGGAACATGTGATAATTATTTATAATACACACATAACTTCGAAAAGTTATTGGTGTGTTGCCTCGGGTTCCAACCTGCGACAACTAGCGTGGGAGATACCAACTTATAACATTCGGCTATCACTGCTTCACAAATATTACTTGTATAAAATCATTAACCCTAATACTGCTCATATAAAACAAAACAACTTTCCATTAAAGCAGACTGTTACGCAACCCCTAATTAGAGCCGAGGCAACTCGATTTCGGGCCTAATGACAAGCCTGATCGACGGTACAAGTCATCTGCCTTCCGACTGCATCGCAATGAGAATCGGAATCGAATGTTCCAGTGTCAGTCAGGATAGGACCTCTGATTTACAGGCGTTTTAGCTATTTAAGGCTTTTATGTGAGAATATCACTCAGTGATGCACTAAACATTTTTGTAGACCTACTGTGGTTCATGATAACCTCACATATGAATATTTCGGTTCACACACTTTCGTGTGATTACTCTTATATTAACTGTAAAATAGAGTCATCGTTCATAGGTCTTAAACATTTGTATTTGGCCAATCATGATTTAGGTACTATATCATAAACTAGTATAATTTTGTAAGTAGCCCTGTCTTTGCCGGAATATATTTTTGAGAACTTGCTACATCTACATTTTGAAGAGCTGTTGATAAATTTTAGATTAAAAATTAATCATGATGATAATAACGCAATGAGTTTTTAATGATCTAAACTGTGGAAATTCGAAAAGTAATTTAAAATACACAAAACAAAACGTAAGTAACAAAACAAACACTGCATTCGACCATTTCCCATAACTCTCGGCTAAGTGTGAGAAAACACAGCTGTATAAAATATACACACTTTTATCTTTCTCCCGGGATGAAAAGATTTACAACCAAGCGAATACAAAAAACACCATTATCGTCAATAATCCATCGTAAATACTGAAAAAAAAAAATGTTTTTGTTTACCATAAATTATACTATAGTGACAGAGAATCTGTGAGCAGTGATAGCCGAGAACCCAGGGATGCACCTCCCATGTAAGTTATCGTTGGTTCGAACCTGTGGCAACATACCAATGACTTTTAGACGTTTTATTTGTATTTTTTGAAATAGCCTGTTGCGGTCACCGGTCGGTAAACGATCAATGGGTTAAGTAAACCCTTGGCGCGGTCAATCTACAGATGGGTGACCGTCTAAATAATCTCAGACTAATGCAAGATAGCTCAAAGTAAAGTTGTATCGGTTTAAAATGTGTACTCCCGGTGATTCTCTCTCTCTCTATACTGTCCCACTGCTAGGCAAAGATCTCCTCCCTTAATGAGAGAATTTGTCCTTGAGTCCATCTGGCTGGCCAAGTGCAGATTAGGAATTTTGCATTTTTTTCAATATAATATGTGTTAAAGAATTCTCAGACGTGCAACGTTGCATGACGATGATTCCTTCACCGTTCTTTTATATTCTGTGGTATGGCTAGTGGTCAACCTGGTGTCAAAGTTGTTTAAGGCCTTTGACATGTCTTAACGATTGTTATCTTAGTAGAGAACAACTGGAACCGACTATTTAGTTGCCCTCCAAAACACGGCCCCAGTTCAAATACCACTATGCAGTCACTCATCTAAATGACCGCGCCAATGGTTGCTTAACTCACAGATCGTTTACCAATCTATAATCACAACTGGCTAGAAGCGCCTCACATGTACCTGTTAAATAATAGACTTTAAAAGTATAGATGAGGTACACCAAACTGTATCAAGTTAGGTTTAGTATTAGAACAGGAGTGAAACTTCCTCGTCTAACTTCTACAACTTTCGAGACCCGCAAATAGTAGATAAAATCACCGTCTGAGATTTCAGGCTGTTGCACAAGTCTGGGACAAGCTTATCGACAATTATTGTTTGAAGATAACACGGGAATCATGGAGTACGAGTACACCTTTATTTGCTTTAGAATTTAAGTTAGTCGAATGTAGAAAACAATACGGTTTCTATTAAAATTTTCTATTCTCTTTAGACATTACTATTGAAAAACTCAAGAATTAAAATTGCAATGCAAGTATTTTAACTGCTCTAATTTATTAATTACTTTTGTTTTTATATTTTAATCGAAAAATCAAATGAAGCCAATAAAGTTTGTTGTTTCCGTAAAATAATAATTTAGATAATTATGACTTTTACAAGTTAATTTAGTAGATGTTGGAAATAAGAACTAATCGTAAAACGAGGTTGAATCCCGTAACTCTATGGTGGACACCGAGATTGACACCGAAGAGTGGCCGCTCATCGATTTCATTGGATCTAGAACAGACTATTTCTTAGTGAAGTATCTATAAAATCATGCCTAGATGAACTGACATGGTACTAATCTTATTATGTCGAGGAGAAAGTCTTTTCGCATTATCGTATGCATGAACTTGTAATACAATCTTTTCTCTACACAAAAATGCTCGATATTTGGGTACCTCACGAACGAAAGAAACCCAATGAACCGTGTACTCATTTGTGATTCTTGAAGCCAAAGAGATTTTATTACATGTTCACACATACTATAATGCGAAAAGACTTTCTCCCTGACCTAATATAATAGTATATCATGCCATCAATAAGTCTATTCGAGCCACATGTGTTCGTACGTTATAATACCTGGACAAATCAAATATTGCCGTCGCTCCACTAAATCCGATTCCGAAGTCGGCGTCCGTCTACTTTTCAACTTTTATTTCCTACCTGACTGTTTCTGTGGGGACAAGACTATCGAGTTCAGTCTAAGTTACGGGCTTTTGAGGAGACGGGTTTATTTGTCATGAACAAAAACGTCAATGTATGGCTTCTTATTGAAAACTTCGTTCACGTAATTTTTTCGGAGCTTTATTAAACATTAAGACTAATGTTGCTTCAAGTGATTTACTTTACGCAACACAAGATTTGAAAATAATGAGTAATGAAAAAATATTAATTACAGCCATTACTGTCACACTTCTAGGCAAGAAGCTCCCTGTAATGAAGGAAGGGTTAGAACCTTGCTTTGTTTATGGTTTAGTTACGAAGCTGGCCCGTGTGCTTGCAATCCTTTAAAAATTCTGAGGCATGCAAGATTTAAATAAATTCTACGATCTTTGATATCCAACATTATTGTAACATTTTCATTAATTCATCTTCTCGTATATAAATCTTAACAATACACATTATCACGTCCAATTGTTCTAATTCTAACACGGAATGCTACTAAACTACACAACTAACAATGCATAAGTAACGAACCGCACATTGTAGCTACTATTTCAAATGATCATTAGCGAATAGTAAATTCTGAATTATGTCGAAATATATTCAACCCTTGATTCATCACTCTTAAATAAGTATTGGTTAGTTTAACAGGTTGAATTTTAACAGCTGATTTTAAACTTTCGCTATCTTTTACCTGTCTAGCCTAGCCGAGTCTTAGTCCTAGCTGGTTTTTGGCTAAGCCATAACACTGGGCGATGATGCCGCATCGAAAACATTTGCTACACTTGTCTTGGAGCCTTGTATTGCTGTGTGAAATCATTTTTGTGATGCGTCGTCGCAACGCGTGTTGTGGCCCTTAGTGCTCTTGATTTTTACTAGCATAAAATATTTGGCTCCCGAACCTATTTCCAATTAGAAGCATAACTACGTATTATAGTGTATATGATTGTCATTGCACAGATTACTCTAGGATTTATTCCCGTTCGAACTTTTTCCTGACGATTATAGAATTTTCTAATGATCAAAATATATTTGGGCATTAATTCTTTGACCGCAATATTTTACAGATTCTACTTATTATCTACCAAAAAAGTTATAAAATTCAATGTTAGCGCGGATTCCAATATTATTTTTTGGCGCTATCTTATCTGTTACGCACTTATGCAACCATCGCGTTCTTATCACATAAGGGTTAAACGCAGTCAGCATTATACGGGTTACCAAAACAATTTAAAGTACTTCATTTTGCGAAAAATAGACTTTAAAATAATGGATTATCATTACCATTTTGTTTTGATTCAATTCTGTAAATATTTTTGATATAGTTTTATTATTTATACTTATTTAAATGCTAGTAACATTGTAATACAATAACTGAGTAGTTTAAGCATCCCCTCCTAGGAAGCTCCAAATGGTTAAACGCCAAAGACCATTTTTTATCATAGAAGTTATAGGTACTTTAGTGATAATTTCACCTGCTTGAACATTGAAGAAAACAATCGCGTCGGAACTTATACAGTTCTAATAATAGCTAATGTCATACTCGACTGATATCCGTAGTAAATTGACAATATTACCAATTGTCAATAACACAAAGAAATCTAACAATCAAGCGGTAAAATACGAATGATAAAAAAACTCCGTTCATATAATTCCACCTTTGACTTGCGCCAAACGAAGCGAGAATCTGCGATCAAGAAGTTTAAAATCCCTTTGTGGAAACATCAATCTTGCTTTACATCCAGTTTACACTTTTGTATTTATGTTATTTGAAACCGTGACTTGATATTTAGGCCGTACAATTAGTCGTACAGCTATCAAACATTGAAGATAAACATACATACATTAGTGTACATCATCATGTCTGTTATACTTATACTCAAAGGTTTTGGTTTCGCCATCCATACTTCCATACTTTAATATTATAAATGCGAAAGTAACTCTGTCTGTCTGTCTGCTACTCAATCACGCCTAAACTACTCAACCAATTCGCATGAAATTTGGTATGGAGTTATTTTGATACCCGAGAAAGGACATAGGCTATATATCATCACGCTACGACTACAAGGAGCAGAGTACCAGTAATTAATGTTACAAAAACGGGGAAAATTTCACCCATTCTCTCTTATTGGACGCAAGCGAAGTTGCGCGGGTCAGCTAGTTTACAATAAAATTTAACTCCCATATAAGACGAAGCTAGGCTATTGCCTTATACCGAGCACGTAACTACACCCCAGCTTATATTGAAAAAAACCTAAAGTAAATTAGAAAAAACAACATCAGCTATTTACTCAATCGAGGAATCGAACGCGAGACGTTTTCAGCAGTCGTCTACAGTACCACAAAAACCACATACATAGTAAAAAACACTCTTGGCTTGTATTTATGTGACGTCATGACTGGATATTAGGCCTACGTAATTTGGTCGGGTTACCTACCCATGGGTAGGGGCTAACAATGTGATGTAAATATGCAAATTGTGAAATATGATGTCCAATTTGATAGGGTTGAGTGTGTTTGTGTAGGTGTGATGTTAGTATTGATTGGCTGGAAGTAAACAGATTTAGTTAAATTATTAAACTGGTACATTATGTACACTTACTTGCATGTAATATATTATTTTGTAACAGTAAAGGATATTTTACCGCTGTTCAATACACATTACCAAAGTTATATTCTAATTGTGTGATTTTGATTTCAGAAATACATCATTTTAATCACTTGACTGCCTCCGTGGCGCAGTGGTTTAGGTCACCACGCCGCTACCATTGCGTCGGGAGGTCGTGGGTTCGATTCCCACACGGGACAATTATTTGTGCGATCCACAAATAATTGTTTCGGGTCTGGTTGTACTTTGTGTCCGTTATTTGTATGTTTGTAAAAGTCCCCGCGACACAAGAGCAATTCTTAGTGCGGGAGTTGTCTTTAAAAAAAAAAAAAAAAAAAAATATGGATATCATTGTATTATAATTAATCAAAGAAACAAGTCCTTTTAAAATTATATTCCTGTCTCATTAAAGAATCACTTCTTATATTAAATGTTTATAGATATCTAAACAACTACATTGTGTGTACCCTAAAACTAGGTAAACAACATATAAAGTAAATGTCAATAAAACCTTAATAAAGCTTTTATTCGTCCACTTGAGTATTTTATCTATTTCTACTATGATGGATGGTACATAATTTAGTGAATAATACAGCAACTATGTAAGTTTACGACTGAGCGAATGTAAGCCAACCCGTTCTAGCCTTTTAGCCTTGCGATCGTTGAACAACATCGACGGATATAGACTGAACTATGTTATTTTGGACTTACGTAATGAATCTTGAAACTGAAACGCAATTTTCTACTTTCGGTTCTATAGTATAGTGAGCGTTTGACTTTTGAAATCAAGTAAAAAAATAGTTCCGTAGAAATACGCTAGGGGCGCTGATCAGATTTTATACAACATTTCTTCGTAGCTATTCGGCTGTCGATGGTTAATAGTGATGCATCACTCCTTCGGTTGGATTATTCACCAAACTAAACAAGTTATATGATTGAAAAGTAGTATATGGATTTGTTAAATTAGTATGAAACAAATAGATGACTCAATTTTACTTTTATTTCTCATAGTTCCTATTAGCCTTAACTCTGACTAACCACTTAATGATTGTGAGTCAACATATTAGTAATATAGTCATGCAATGTTATGACTAAAACCTTATAAGGGCGGTTACTCAAATCATTTAAAAGTATTCACGAAAGTTTATAATAAATCTAGTCTCAAACAAGACATTCCTTTTCAAATGTATCTGCTTGGGACAGTCCCATGTGGACAAAAGTGAGAGTAAGATTCAAAACTAAGCAGAGCTGGTTTTGTGATCACAAATAAATGAACATAAGTACTTCAAAACTCATTCTTACATACATTTTCGTCAGTATGGCCATTACATTTAAATAGTGACATTCGAACCAAGAACTCACCCTAGCACCAAACATGCAATTGACACAAAACAATGCTTATCAATTAATATCCCAATAAGTATTATTACTAATGTTTACTACACAAATATATGACAAAAATCTTTTGTTATTGTTCAGAAACTTCACAGGACCGTATAATCACGGCCTAGAAGAAAAATACGCCATCATAACATAAGGCGAACTTAATGACTGTATCGACCGTAGACCGCTCAAGGCCGACTGAAATTATACAGAGATTATTTACTATGAAATTATAGCTTAAACGCTGTGTGATGCGGACTTAACAATAATTTGATTCACCTCGGTTTCGTATCTATAATCGCTTGGTAATATTTTGTTTATGTTTTGCATACAATACGCTTTGTAGAACATTGTACGTTTTGCTAAGCAGTTAAATCGTGTAATCCGTAGGCTACAAGTGTTAATTTAGACTATTACTACATATTTTTTATAATCATGTATGATGGTCATTATATTGCATCAGCTTTGCTGGGAGATCTTGCGATTGGACTGTTTGGTTTCGACATTTGAATGACGGAAAAGCTATGAAATCTTATTTAAATGTAGACTACCAATTTTAATTTGGACGATAAGCCTATAACACACGCCAGAGGGTGTAGAAGCCCACAACAGAAAAACGTAGTTAGTACAGTAGCGCGATTCTGTGCAGTCTGTGCCATCAAGTATTAAAAGTTAGACATTTAAAATGTACTGCCAACATAGTTCCTACGACGTCCGTTAGAGGCAGTGAGATCAGATTTTCATACAAAAATCTCGATGACTAGCCGGTTGTCGGTAGTCAACACAGTATATTAAGCATCAAAAGCTCACAACAGTAATAAAAACAATCCTCGGAATAAAAACACTAGTCCAAGGTTGTTCATCCTTCCGCTGATTAGCGGAAAGTATAAATTACATGAAAGTATGCGGAATTAATTAAAACCTTTCACAAACGGCTCCCGTTACGGACCGTCGGCCGCGAATTTTTATTGACTTACAAACAAACCCTGTTTGATCTGACCCCACACTTTACAAATCTACAGTTAATTAATTTTATTTATTCTTTTGTAATACGCTTTTGAGAAATTTATTGGTTTTCACTTTTTGCAATAAAGGATCTGCCGTGATTTTCCCATGGATTATGGTCTGTACTAATGTTTTAATCCGGGAGTTTGCTTGTTTTGAGTTCTTATATTTCACGGAATTATAATATAAACTCGAAATTAACTCTCAAAAGTTCTTCAACAAATAAAATGTTCGTACATACATTGTTATTATCAGCTCTTTTTCCTCGAAATATGATCCCAGTAGATGATTATCTGTAACAATAAATTATTTTAGATGAGACAGAGACCGCCATTTCCAGATAATATCGTTATTGTGTCAACTAATCGGTGTATTAACAAACTTACATAACATGCTGTAATACTAGTAGCTAAAGCATGTTTCTCAGGTTTCTCCTAGACTTGTCGAGATGATATTATAGATGCAAAAAAAAAGAAATTTTGTAAATTACAAACTATCAATATAAAATTGCGCGTTAATAACAAAAATCATTAAAATCTAAACGAACAAAGACACGCGGGTCATCTAGTGACAAATAAAAAGCAAAATTGCCTCGTAAACATTCTTTAACTTTATTGACATTTTTTCTGAACAGAGGAAACTAAATTTCAAGCGAACTTAATAACTTCCTCCAATAACAAGGAAATTGTACGAATAGAATGTAATTTGTGCCGAATTCTAGGTATTTCACTCGAATATCTTGCGTTCAGTAGACAGTGTCACGGAGCTTATTAAACTAAGACTCTGCTATATTGACACTAACACGAGTTCTATCCAATTTGGTAGACTTCTGCTCTGTGGTTGGGCCAAAGATGCCGCAGCTGAGGAATGTTTGCAAGCTGCTTGATTCAATGTGACACTAACTTTAGTAGGATTTTAATTGTTTTTCTTACTTATGTTTTATTTGTATGGAGTAAAGATGAGATTGTTTTGATTTTGGGACAAGATTTTTCAGCAACAGACACGTCAATGGGTTTCAAATAATGATTGTATTTTATTGTATGTAATATATTTTGTAATGATGATTGTATTTTATAGTTCTTTATTGTCGTTTTTATGCGCAATTATCAGTGTATAAACTCACATCCTTTACAACGGTAACCCAAAATGATGTACTAAGGATTTTTTTTTTATTTCTGAGTTATATTCCTAGTATAACATTATTTATTCACCGGGTTTGATGATTTTGTATGTTAAAAGGCTGTTCCCCACGGTAAGTTGACGACATAAGAACCCTATGTTACTAATACAACACATACACGATTATACATACTACATACTCATATTAACAGCAATCCATTTTATTAACTCACATAACAGGCATAAAACAATAAAAGAACCGAATTATCACCTTTGATCAGTGTTGCTATAAATAAATTTCAATATTGCCCCTATTGCCATAAAATAAATTAGTGATATAATGGGCTTTAATTTCTTTTTTACTGCCCGTAATAATACAGCCGGCTCGAAGGTAGCTTGTCTAGGCTTTAGCTTAACCTTGTTACATGGATAGAAAAATATTTGTTACGGACCTATATTTCTTCCGACGAAAAAAATATTATCCGATTCGTAACAGTACTAGTGTTTACATTTAAATATTTTAAGATATTATAAATTTTATTTGCGATCCTTTAAAAGTCTTTGGGCAATCAAAAAAATATTTCTGTCTGCTCGAGCGGTTTATGCAACTGTTGGTCACGTTATCGTTTGAATCCCGAATCAAGTCACAGGATAGTTGTCCTGAAACCGGCGTCATTATTCTTTAGTTCCGAATATTCTCTTAACTGACATCACCCGAATCATCTGCAATTGATGAAAATAGCCTAATGCTGATTCAAATAGCTTTAGGGTTTAGTCATGGTCGTGGAGTACCAACAGCTTTGAATAACTTGAGAGTATGTTGGTTATTATAAACTAATAAACAATTTGACGTCACCATTTCTGTCGTGACCAAACACTCTTAACCTTTACTTACCTTTGATACAATGTAGTATGTAAAAAACACTTACTTTATAGAATCAGCTCATGTAGTTTTATGTGCATTTCAATAAGCTGTATCACTTTAAAAACACAACCAACAATAATACTTATCAATCTAACCAAACCATTTGTAAAGTGCGTGGCCGTAACCTAATTAATAACCTATGAATAATCCTATGTTTATTGAAAGCGGTGGATAGATTAATCCACATTTCTACAAGGACTTTATAAGATATAAAGTTTGTTATTTAATCATTCAATTATCACCCTGTTTTACTTTAACATATTTATATACAGCTCTAAGCATCTTTCTTCAGAGAATTAGCAATGGTGCCGTATAAAATCTAATGAGTTCTCTAATAATTACGTTAAGTCATTTTATCCCTAACATTGCAAAGGGACTTTTTTCATAACTAATATTAAAAAAGTCCCTTTGCAAACACATGGCAATATTACCCAAACATTCATACTAGCACTATAGCGTGATATTACTTGGTCAAGTTTGTGTTGAGTAAACAAACAAGCAGGAAAAACCTTCACTGCAATATCCTTAAGCTTGGACACTTACGCAACCAAACATTCTCATCGCAAACTATGCAAGGGTGAAAGATATCCCTTTACTTAATTTACACTCCTTCTTAAGAGCCTCATTAGCACTTTCGGGGAAAAACGGGAGATACGTTGCCCACACGTAATCACATTAGTAGGAGTATGAGACAGAAATATATGCTTTTACATTTATTTCTAAAGCTTATACGAATCTCTAAGATATTGTGGGGATAAAAGGATCGTTCTGTTTTCTGTGGGTGTCGTTTTGGGTCAATATTTGATGTATTTTTGTAGAACTATGTTATTTTGTCGTAGATTTTTGAACAGACTGATGTTCTTGAAAAATTAACATTTTACACAACATGGTTAATTTTTTTCAAAATCTGGTTAAATGTTATTTAAAGGAAATATTAAGAATTCAAGGCGTAATAATATGAAAGCAGTGACAAATGGAATGTGACCCAATTATTTACTTACTGGCAATATCAGGAGGTTCTTGTGTACACGTAAAAGGTTTACTGTATGTTAAAAATACTGTGTACACTTCGAACGAATAAAATATTGTACAAAAACATTGAATAACAAAAAAAAACTTTGATAAAAGTCTATTCGTAGCCGTTCAATAAATACTTTATTGATATTACCATCTCGTAAAAATGCCGTTTATTTGCTAAATACCAAACAGCACTTTACAGTGAATGCTTCACGAAGTAAGCTATCAAAATAAAATGTAATCCGTAGCGTTTGTGGGAAATAGCACTATTATTTAAGCTCTACGCAATTAGTGCTACGCGTGCGTAGCGCTACGGCGTAGAGGATTGAGCTACCGTTTTCGCGTAGATTGAATCCACTAAGTTTGTATATACTCATATTAGTTCGACGCGTGGCAAATGTATTTTAGCAATAGAAAGGGATGATAATTCTGTGGGATATTTAGAGTACCACTATTGGACTAGGACAAGAATGACTAGGACATTTTGCTAAGAAGATTATGAAAAAAATAACAACATTTATTAAAGTAAATGTGATTGAGCAAGGATGGAGTAAATAATCTATCATAAGCTCTCAAGAAAAACAGTTTTGCTTTAAGTACCAGGTAACAAAATTATTGATTTTGTACTAAATAATAAACAAGCAAACGAATTTGGCTCGGAAATACAAGGAAACTGTTGTTCTACATTCCAAAGAGCCTTTGTCATATCTCTTTAGTACGTAATATGTATAAATTGCTGGCTTGAGACAACTGGAGACAGTCCAATATTCAGCGTTCGGTGGAAGCAAACAATATTATTAAATACGGTTTAACATACATACATATCATCACGCCTTATGCTAGACTGTAAATAGAAATATCGTAGCCAAGTACAGTTTCGGTTTCTTTTAATAACTGTAGAGTAAAACTGTAGGTTATACTTTTATTTTCAACTAGCAAAAGAAAAATAAAACGAAATATTTTAGGCACAGAGGGATGTAAGAATTTTGAAATCAGATGAGCTATTTTATTTTGATCTTCAAACTACATGGTCATCAATGGTCGATTATAATTGTTATTAATTTACTACAGTCGATATGTACATATACACCTTAAAACCATTCACCTAAATAATGTCGTTTTATCAACGTAAATTGTTCGTTATATCTTTCACTGTTAAAGTATACTTTTCTCAATTCGTTTCGCATTAATACCAAACTAAATTATTATTGGCAAGCTGTTTTCTGCTCACCCAGAAATAAGTTAGGCATTAAAATACAGTGAATTTGTTCGCTAACAACTGGGGCAATAAATATGGAAAGTAGGAGTCGTAAAATTATAGCCAGTTGCTAGATTTAAGTTGCTAGGTTTCTTTTAGTGAGCAGTTCAAATAATTTATTTGGGGAAGTGCAAGTTCAGAGGAATCGTTTTTACTGAGTTTTCAATGGAAAAGCCGTAACGGTTTTAGTGAACATTTTTGGGTATCCATCGTAAATAAATTCTTTTAGGTAATATTAAAATAACGATCATTGAAACAAGGCCCAAAGCGAGTCTCCGTGCACTCATATTCATTCCAGAAAAAAAAGTTCCCACGGTTAGTTACGCGTGATAAGTTTCTTGAGTTTTACTAAAACGTAAAAATATACAGACGAACAACTTTTTGTGTGTATCCTTTTTAATTCACAGCTTATTTGAGAATACGTTGAGACGATAACTAAGAAACCACGTGAAATGTTCTATTAGAGTAAAAACAATTAAAAAAACAGCTACTACTGCCAGTGTAAGCTGCGGTGATTGTTAAGTGATCCTAAAAGATCAATAAGAATGGTTATCATGAAATAGTTTTTCCTAATGCCACCGATCTAAAATCACTTAATAGCTAATATGAACAGTTGCCGTCACCGCCACAAAAAGTTGCCCGTCTACTCCAACCTAGCTCCGTTTACAATAAACCTGCGTTACCATTCTCTAGCAATTCAAGGTTATTGTTAAAATAGAGGGTTACAAACCAAGTTTACGTAAAATTACCTCAGTAACCGATCAATACAGCTAACACAATGTTAAATGAGTCTATATAATAAGTTAATACATGTATTGATAAATAGACTTTCAACAGTCGAGTATGACGTTCAAAACACATACTTACATACGCATTATATAACGCTTATTGCACACAAAGGTGTAGGCAGAGATGTTTGAAAATACACCCACGTTTTGCCATTTACAAAGTATATGTATGTGTGTGTATTTACAATGTGTATTAGTACTATGAAATAGGGGGTGAGCCACTGCTATTTATCGGTTATGTTAACAAATTCTACGCTAATATTGAGAAATAAGCCAAGTGGAGGGGAAGAGATCCAGAGAAGATCACCTACCCGATGGACGAATCTCATTAAATCAGAGACTTAAACGTCCTTGGTCGCATACTCTCGTAATGCTGCTCACCGAACTAAGTGGAGAAAGATCGCAAAAGAGGCGGTGCGAACCAAGACCGACAACCGACACTCCATGGTCCTGACATCAACCACAACCACGACCACTCTGTCAAGAGTGTACGACTGAGAAGAAGAATTGAGAAATAATTTTACATTAAATAAACAAGACAAACACGTAGTACGTAGCCCGACCCATGAAACTAACCCAAGATCTGATCAGAACCCGCAAAGGGCGCTGATCTTTTCTTTATAAAAAAATTGTCGAAAGCGAGCCAATTGCCGATAGTGGTAGAAATCGCACTACAGTATCAGAAAGTCAGATACTCGTTTTTCAGTTAAGATTTCAAAGATCTCGACCTATTAAAATTTGATGAGTCATATTTCGGATACAAAAAATATATATTTAAATATTACTATTAGTATTAATTAATAAAACAAGATTCGTTCTATAAAAAAACACTTTTTAGATTGGACTGTAGTTATTAACAGAAATATATTTTCGATCCATAAATTGCACTTTTATAGTCATTGCTTAAGTTTGATTGTTTTTTTATTGGCAAATCTATTAAAAAGGTTAATAAAGGTGACACAGTGACCTATTCGAGCTATTAGCATAAATGCTTGCTGATTAATACGAATTAAAACTAAAAGGCATCGCGCCCAAGCACAATCAAATTAATCATCGTTAATAAAGTTCATTTTTCATCACATTATTTTCGAAATAACCTGTTTTCAACGTGTGACGTCATGACTTTGCCATACGCGTACAGTAAGCAAAACAATTGTTATATATATCTTACTAGCGGCAAGGCCCGACTTCATCCGGGTATAACACAGTTTTATCCCGTTGACTTCATTCCCTTGGGAATTTTGATCCCACTGATCCCATACTTTGACCCCACAGTTACAAATATTGAAAAATAGTCAAATTATATAGTTGTTCAAAAATTATGCGTACATAAATTTCAGTGATTCAACTTTATTAATCTAGATTAAGATATCATAGTCGAACTACACAGCACTTACTTATGAGTCATGTGAGTGTAATTTGCGTCAATTAGTTATAAGCGGTTAAACTGAGCTTTTGGTGGCCACCAAGAAATGTAGATATCTGGTTCAGTCAATTGATATAGTATATCAATTGACATGATTCTCATTTTATCAATCATAATCATCAACAGGTAAATATTTACGCTACTAACAAATCATCATTTCATATTAAAATTTAGTAGCATTCCAAACTTTCTTTAAAACCTAGACTATTATTTAATTCTAGTACAGCGTTTGAATAACCAAGTTCTTTACATATTCCGGTGCTGTCGCTACGAGGAAAGAAAGTTAAATTATGTAGCGACAATACAGATACGTCATTCGGTACATTTTGGTACACAGAAATCTTGCAAGAGAATAGAACCTTTATGAATTCCAATATGTCTCGCTTCGAACACAGGTGTCAACTCAAAAGGAGGAAGGAAAATGAATATTCGGATGTGTGTAAAAAATGTGACTGTTTTAGAATGATGAAAATTCTGTACTCTCCTGTATTATTCCTTTGGGAAAACTGGTTCGTGAAGAGATGGGTTAGAAGCGAAGTGGGAAGTAAATGAAGTACTCTCTCGATGAAGCTATGACGTAATATAGCATCTTGGATGTGAAAGACTTTGTGGTTAGAGTAGTTTCCTGAGATTTTATGAGTATTTTGAATGTGAAAAGTATATTTTCTTTGAATAGAACCACTGCTCTGGCATGTGGTTCATAATAGCTATGCTATGTACATTTGTGCATGTGTAAAGTCATCAACTTCTTGCAAAAGTAAATAAATTTACGCAGTCTCAAAGCAGTGAATTGGTCTTCCCAAATCTGGTCTACTCTCGTAATATGGAAGTAGAGAGTGATAATATTCATAAGTTACTAATAACCAACTTTATAAAATAAATTTTAACAGTTCTTTGAAAATCATAGCTGTATCGTCATCCCTCGATCTTTTGTGTGGAAGGTGAATGCTCCTACCGATGCTTAATACATTCACTAAACTGGTCGTTATCATGACTATAATAATATAACATAGTTATATATGTTACTGTAAAAGCCCGAACTGTGGTAAATCCTAAGACTTTCCGGTAAAACCTAAGATTTACCAACTCTCAATGGTAAAAGTCCGAACAAGCCAGAGTTTAAAAACTATGTTACGATATATAAAAAAATCCTCCTTCATAACTATGTTTATAACTATTTCAGGGTATAATTATATACTGTGACATAGTTATAAAGAAGGAGTTTTGGGCATAGCGACATGGGTAGGTTAGGTTAGAAGGCTAAGGTGGGAGCGAGCGAAGCGAAGCTCCCACCTTAGCCTTCGTGGTTATTTTTTTTTAACCACCCAGAAGGAGGAGCCCCGCGAAGCGGGGCTCCGGCGACATCTCGATATCATAAAGTGAATATAGGTAAAAGTTCGAAATAAAAAAATTGTTCGGGCTTTTACCATTGCGAGTTGGTAAATCTTAGGTTATACCGGAAAATCTTAGGATTTACCACCGTTCGGGCTTTTACAGTAACATATATATGAATTATCAAAATTATCTATTCATGTTCAGTTACAGTATAGGTAGATCGTCCGACAATGTCGCTAACAAGGATCAAATTCGAGGAAGCTTTACGGTGCTTCACATTTCCTAGAATTCATTTAACTATCAAGTATCACTACACTATAGTGGCTTGGTAGTTCAGATGGTCGCTAAGGGACCATCTGAACTACACAACACAACTAAGAACAAATTTAAGAGTAGACAAGAATTTCTATGGATGAATGTACCTATTATAACTATAGGTACTTGCTTTGACTTTTTTTGCTATTTAGGATAAAACTTACAATCTAAGTACATGTTTTTTCTTTCAGGATACAAAGGACAATCAGTCACATATCTACTTTCTGCAATATTAAGCCGGGGAAACTCTTTTCGCATTATAGTATGTATGAACTTGTAATAAAATCTTTTCTCTACACAAAAAAGCTCGATATTTGGGTACCTCACGAGCTCACTAAAAGAAACCTAATGAACCGTGTACTCATTTGTGATTTTTGAAGCCAAAGAGATTTTATTACAAGTTTATGACCTTGTAATAAAAGTCTTTTCGCATTATAGTAAAAGTTAGTATAAATTCCGTGCAAAATAAACAAACAAACAGTATCTTTAGACAATGTTACTAATGAATTCACTTGGCCAAGTATTTGGTGCAGTGCTAGAACGAAACATTTGCGTCGCTTGATGGATGTTTACTTTGCGCTGAAACTCTTGTTTTACCAGAGAGCTATGTGTAAACGAGTCATATAAGTAAGGGAAAATACTTATTATGTAATAAACATACGAATAGGATAACTCGTAGTATTATAATTTGACCCCCCTCTCTCACAATCAACCCTTTGAACTTTTTTAAAGCATTAAAAACTATAGTGTAAGGACATAAAATAAATTTTAGAGCAGCAAAAATATTACGCGTTGCTCTACCTTAGTATTAAACAACTTTTTAGATTTTTTTTTTTAAATTAGAGGATGGGCGATGCCCTAATTACATATATTATTATAGATTTCCAAAGTAATTGCTAAATATATATTAAATGTATTCTTTTACTCTTTAGCACCATCTTTTAGTCGTATCATTCTATATCAGGCAGCATTCTATTAATAATCATAAACAACAGGAGAACTTCGAAACTTTAAATTTCGGATCGATGGGTAACCTAAAATTTAACTTTGTTTCCTCTCGCCGATATAGCAAAGTTAATAATTGCGCGTGATCTACTCTTGGTCACTATTTAAAATATAAATACCGTAATATAGAGCACAGACCTTTATATTTGAACGCCGAAGCCGCAGACTTTAATTTTTGCAAAAGGTCACTAGAGCTCTCTCAAACTCGACATACTTAATCATATTTGTTAATATAATTTAAAAATTGCTATCAAAACCCAATTTATATTCACAAAAAGATTTAAATAAACGAATTCGACCCACTAAATTATCTAAGATGAATATTTATCGAGCAGAACGAAAGAAATCACAATTATTTCAAATAACCAGAGATACGATAACGATAACAGACCTACGCAAATAACAAATCAAAAGAGCCCGATAGAGTCTTTGAAACGTTCCGATCTAACTAACTTGCCTGGAGGCATCTAGATCCGTTTTTTCTTCTACGTTCTGTCCTTACAGCGCATACTTTATTTCTATTTGCCTGTACTGTGAGGTAAACGGGGCGGGGGAGGGGAAGCGGGGCTAGGCACGCGCGGTAGCGTCGCCCCAGCCAGTAGAAGCTGCGACGAGGGAGAGAGTGCCTGTCGCCGCTCCGCCGGCCGATTATAGAACTGGTGACCCATCATAGTGTATGTGTCGTGATAGTGTAGCACATGCGTGGAAATGACCATACCCTTATTGTGAACCCATGTTTGTGACTTGTGATTAAGTGATTGCGTAAGTGAGTTCGTTTCGAGTTCGTGTGGTTGCTACAGTGCACTAGGCATTGCCGGTAAGTAGTGGTGTTTTTTTGCAATAAAATTAGCATAGTAACAAGATTTGTACGATTGAGCCACTAGGCTGTGTACGACTCTCGATATGTGATATTTTATTCATGAAATAATTTAGGAGGCTATACAAGTTAGTGGTCACATAAAATGCCTGAGAATAACGTCAATTTCTGCGTTCTAACAGAGTTTTATTTGTCGAAATTCAATGTATTTGTACTACAAAATATGTAGATCATAGCACGTGTGTAACTAACGCAGTATTAATTACTGTTCGCTGAGAATTTCTGATCAAACAGCCTCATTATTCGTGTAATACAATTTAGGGTATTAATTTTAACGGCACAACTATCATAATGGAATCACGTACGCATGTATGTACGTCATAAATTAATACATCAGGGTAATTAGTTTAACATCATATTATGTTACAGAAACTCTCGTGGTACTAGTTTGAGATATAGCAAACATATGAAGTTGATTCTACCGCAGTTTCTATCTGTAATTTAATATGTGTTCTTAATTATTATAAATACTTTTAATTATATAAAATTATAGTACTGTAGTGTGGCATTTATATGACACGAAAGTATGATTCATTCTTATTACAATTCATTTATCAATATTTAATTACAGCATTGAAAAAATATAAGCGGTTGACGATATAAATCAAATTATAGTTATTAATCCCACATATTATTATTAAAAGCGCATTTGATTGCATTAATAATAATTCATTTTTGACTTATCATAATAATTCATAATGTTATGTGACATGATTGAAATAAATCAATTAAAAGCAATAAAAAAACTTAACAACGGCTTCTAAAAATATATAATTTAACAAATTATTACTTCACAATAATGATACGGAATTATTATTATTAGCTTTTAGTGATTATTATTTATTAATAATAATAATAGCCTGTTTTTTATTCTCATAGGCAGTATACCTGTATATGATGTGCGCGTTGACCCGTTCGGCGATGCGACGGCAATAGGTCGCCCTACCTTTCGCTTTTGTATTTCGGATAACACCGTTTTTGGTCCATAAAATAACAATAAATGGACAATTTATATTAAGTTTATGGGTTTTATTTATTGCTTTATATTTTTAAATTTTATTTTATTTAAAATTGTTACAATTTTAATAATAAGATGCAATAATAATCATTACGATTGATGATGAAATATTAGTGATTCATGAATATGTTTTTAATATGATATCTTCTTATCATTATTAGGCAAATTTAAATAACATTTATGAGAAATAGATTGACCTCATGTTGTGAAATATTTTCTTATCGCGTTACGTCGAACTGACTCATCTAATGTCTTAGGTTTCAAGGAAAACTTACAAGTATTTTCAATGAATAGACTAGGTGTGATTAAATTGAGGAAACACACCACCGAGTGTGTCAAATTTGCGCGTTTTACTGATCCACTTAAGTCCGAATGATATAATTTGAATTGAAGTATTCAAATATTGTTCAATTTTATTTACCAAATAAAGTGATTTGCATACGATTTTTATTATACAGATAGCCGAAGAACATTCCTCCTCGAATTTACAGAAAAGCTGTTAAAACAACGATTTTAATATTAGTTACTGTACAACTGTACAAGTTATTAGATGTAGCATTCATTCTACGCATCTGCTACGCAGCTACGGCATTCCTCTACGCACGGCTACGGCAAAGTAATCGCATACATAGAAATGAATTGCTGTATTCTCCTGACAAATGCTCTCCAACAAAACTTCAAATTTCTTGTCGGTGAAATTACGGTATTGTTATATTAAATAGAAATTAATAACTGTGACATTTAAAATTATGTATTCCCGATATAATTGATTCCGTACTTTAATTGAATACTATAATAACCTAAAAAAATGTTCCTTCTAACACCGCTAGAGGCGCTGACTTACTAAGACAAAATTTTGTAAATATTTTCGATACTCGACGGTAGATAGCAGTGTGCAATCATCAGTAACTGATAACCTTATTTGATAATGACACTTGCGAGTGTCATTATCACAAGAATACGTCTTTATAAAAAGAGCGGTTTCAACTAAGAATGAACAAAAAAGTCCAAAGAAATCAGCCGTACGAGAAAATATAACGAGTTCGCCCACGTTACTGACGTCATACGGGAAATATCAATCGAACTTGTAAGTATAAACAAGACATCGCATCGGTCCGATCTCTAATTATAACAATTCCTTTTTGATAACATTTCGCTAATGACGTCACGGAAATTGCGTTCGGCTCGCAAACGAGAGCCGTGTTTCTTTTTTACAGAGCGCTTCATTAAGAAAGACCTTGGGGTTTCTATGACATGTTTTTTTTCACGTATTTGTAGAGGTCACGGTGACAATAAACAAGTCACGGCAAATTGGACTCATTTGCACCTTTCAAATATAATTATGTGGTAGTACGTTTGTAGTGGCCAGTCAAGCGTTTATCTACTGCTTCTATTAAATTAATTTTGGCTGTTTTGGACGTCAGAGAAAGTCACTAGAGGTTTTTTGTTCCGCATATACTAATAGCTAATTCCCGATAGGGTATTAATTATATATTTTAACATAGACGGTTAGGAAGAGGGTTTTAAATCAATCATTGCTAAAGATGATGTGGCACATTGATTGGTTATATTTAGCAATCAGCTTTGTTAGTCAGCTTCCCCAATTAAATAGAATGAAGAAAACAACGTTAATATTTTGAACTTTTACGTATAATTTTACCTTCACAAGAAATCTTTGTTGCTAACTTACAATCTTTTTTCTTATGTATTTTAAGAGAACATCTACATATTATAAGACAAATTAAAGATAAAAATACAGTTTTTAATAATATTCAGTCTCCTTTGACCCGTTTATTAGTATGTAGCTACTTTTACGTTGGGAGTTGAGAGATTTTATTCTATAAAATAGCAAGGACCTCCTACATATTTATGTAGCACGAGGCTAATTAACCTCTGTGGCCTGAAGCGCTTTGCCTTCCGCGCATCGCTTTGCTACACTTTCCTTAACGTCATATATTTAGTATTAAATATAATATTTTACTGCTTATTTTATGTGACCTGCATATTATTATTTACGTATGTTTTTTATGGCAACCTGCCATTTTATTTGTGGTGCTAATGTAGTTTTAATTGGTGCAGTCGGTTGACCAGTTTCAAGTAATATTTGTTAGTGATAGAGAGAACTATAGCTATAGCACCGTTTTCACTGATTCATCAGCATTGTATTCTGATATAAGAGATGTCAGAAAACGTATTTATTTCGTATTCACACATTTATGTATCGGATAGTTAATCACACAGTGATCACAAACCGCTAGACTGGTTTTAATACTTTCAAGAACCGAAATATATTTTTTTCTACAGCGGTTGTCGTGTCTCTCTGTCCTTTCTATTCTGTCTGTCTGAGATTTTTTGACTATAACGTTCGTGTTAAAAATATATGTGGAATCGGTTTGGTTGTTTGCATAAATCATAATCTTTAACACGAACTTCGATATTTTGAAGAAAGATTAACAAAGTAAGCTCATTACTGATAGCCCATGATGACAGCAATTCCCAGAAATAATGGTACTATATGATGCTAATACGTGTTTTATATTATGTCTGATAGGAATTTAAAGAGAGTCTAGAATTTCAGTTTTATTTCTCTCAAAATAAATACATGTATATTCCAAATAAGCATAATTTCCATTTTCCCGATATTTCTCCGTTCTCATTCGAGTTTAATATCCACACAACTAATCTCGCATGCATGTAATACGGACAGACGGTGCGGCACTAAGCCTCTTAAAGTGATCCTCTTTATTAACAGTAGTTTGCACTTATCTTCCGAAGGTAGGGGTCATAATAATCTAAATACCTGCTGCATAACTAAAAATATGTTAATATTTTTGAAAGGGTTCTTAAATTAGGATGATTTTTTTTATTATTAATGCGTTTTTAAGATATAAATTTGAAAAGATAAATACTGAATCCGAAAATTAAATTATATTCATTACTTTTTTACCATAGGTAGCAACCTATGTTTATGCATTTTATATGAACCTCTTGATACATAGATAATTATACCGAATATAGTAAGATAATTGCAAGTGATGACTTTCGAAACTTGATACCGTAGGTAGTAGTAGGTTTCCTTATAGTTAATACAAATAACATGGAAGTGCAAACGAATACTATTAGTAACATAAAAAGTTCTACTTTAGCTCTTTCAAAAGCCATATTATTATTTCAAAATGATCACAACCTACTCTCAAATTGAACCACACATCTAAAACACTTTTGTATATAAAATTCCACCAAAACCATCCTATTTTTGACTCACTCATAGTACCCCAGTACCCAGGAAGAAGTTCCACATTTCTAAAGTAAGCTATTTCAGAAAATATTATGAACTTGAACCCAGCACGAAGCGTTTGCGGTCCGAAGCTTGTTATATGAAAATCTCTTGGGTACGGATATGCAAAGCAAGCGAACTGGCAAAGGCCGCACGAAGCTCAACTTTCCTCATTTTATTCGTATGTTAGGTTATTTTAAAATCCTTTGAATTTAAATTGAAGATTGGTTTGTTAAAACACTGTTGGGTAATACTCCTTTGATTACATTCAAAATTCAAAAATGGTAATGGCTTTTTGATTGTCGATATAGTTTACAAACATTATTGCAAAAGATTTTTACGAAATTGTATTGAGGATTTCAAACTTTCATGACTTGTACAGTGTAGACATAATATAACAATGCAACGGGTCTTAAACGTGATTGAAAATTAACGGTTAGGATACCTTATTAAAATGTGTTTACCCGACATGCATGCATGACTTTACCACTGCGCCACGGAGTTAAAAATGATCAATAAAATATAATTCAGAGTTGCTTTCCTTGCTGACTGATATATTTAGGCCCATTTTAAATTGTTGATTCCAACAAGTTGATTCGCAAATCAAAGTATTTTTGGACCAGACATGAAACGATTTGAATTCCGAATATTTGAATATTTAAAGAGCGGAATAGTTTGGCTCCCGACTGAAGTATTGATTTTGTTTAAAAATATCTCATCAGTTCATGAATTTTAAAATGATACAGATTTTTCTCGTGATTTAGCGTGTATTTGATAATAATATAACAGAAAGGAAATATTCATTTGTTTTTATGTTCAACAATGCTATGTTCACCTTTGTTCCGTAGCTATTGTTTTGTTTAGAGTTTAATAGATTTTTTGAAAATTTCTATACTTCTCTACTTAGCGAACCTTTTTTAACCGTCGTTTTCATAAGACTATGATTATATTCGCCTCCATATGATGCGTATTAAAATCAATAAAATGCTTTAAGGATCAAACCGTTACTGTTAGTAATAACTGTTAGAGCAAAGTTATCATAACCTTATATCATTATCGCCACGCCATTTATTACAAAAACTGAAAACCTAGCATTTTGAAATTGATGAATCACAATTTTAAAATTGATGTAACATCTTACTTTTGTTGCAACTTCGAAAAGTTCTCTCTCAATGTTTTTACTGTAATACACTTCGCTCCATCAAAAAAGTGCATGCTTTGAACAGATACTAAATTGAGTGTCAGTTCTGATGGATGATTGGCAACGCGATGCTCGTTCGAGGATGCACGTGGCGCCATCTGTTATCAAGCGTGTGTATTAAAATATATGATGGGATGAATATTTTTGCAATTTTTGTAATACGTGAAGTTTATAAAAGTGATACTGATTTTTTTGTGGTATTGTATGTATGTCTGGTGATTGACGGTTTTTTGGTTTGAAATTCAAGTTTAATTTTTCGATCTTTTTTATTTGACGATTAAAGAACAAAATTCGTAATAACTTTTGGAACAATCTTATTTGTACAATAAAAAATTCTTAAAGGCGAGGTTAATTTAAAGGAAAAGGTAATTTATTGTCTGAATATTTATACCATCTTATTAACAACAGAACAAATTCAATTAATAAAAACAGAGAATCGATCGGATTTTGTAAGAAAAAACATTTTTTTAAAATCAACAATGGTGTAAGCAGTTTCAATTCCGTGTCGCTTAGAATACCAATAACAGATATCAGCTTCCCCAAAGTCCTTTAATTTACGCAGTATACACTAAAGACAAATAACTATAATGTCATTGACCCTAACCGCAGGACTAGTAAGTTTGACAGGGGTAGGCCTCATTTGGGAGTCCCATGACAAGCTTGATCGATGAAGCCTTCATGTAATAAGTTCTAACTAAAATTGTGCCCGTGGTCGATCGGCTGTCTTATATTGCGATGTTCTATTTGTGGGTACGAGAGTACAGCGGTTTTTAGGATATTATTATGTAATTTGGGTATTATTTCTTATATTTTGTTTCTTATATTTGGTCTAAAGTTAAATGAGAAGATATTTTGGTTTTTTCTTAAGATGACAATTGTTGAAATAAATTAAGAAAAACTAAACATTTTTAACGTGCGTACTTCCATTTTTTAGTTGGTTATTGTCTAACAACTAAGAAAACCCCATTTTTATCTAAGCATATAGCTGTGAACAATCTAATACAAAATCGACAATATTTTTATTTCATAAAAAACTGCTGGTAATAAGCACGTATTTTCTAATCAAAAATATGTTAAGTCAATGTAAAGGTAAGTAAAACTTCTATCTCTATCTCTATTTATTCATAAACCTTTCACTCCCACACAAATTAAAATCCATCACAAAATTATGAAAACTAATATCACTTCTCATACGATAACTTGCGTACAAGCTATTTAGATGACGGTCTAACTTCTACCAACAGGCTTATACGGAACTCTGACAAGTTAGATGTTAGTTCCCGCGTCTTATTACTTATAAGACGCGCTGACAAGTCTTTGAAGTCACCGAGTTTAGATAGCAGGATTAATTGAAATTAACTGCTTTTATAGATTTTGTGGCCATTTATATTTAAAGATTTATTCTGTCAGCAGTAGATAATGTATTCTTTTATTTGATAATTAAGTGATTTTATTCCTCTTATTCGTCAGTAACGTAAGTCTATTACCTTGATTAAATGTTTTGTAATAATTCTTTAGTTTGTCATATTTCCCGTCAGTAAAAGATTGTAAAATATTTACTTGATTCAATGTAATCTATTGACTGTCCTTAAAAATAATACCTGTTATTTTAGACAGTCAGTTGAGTACCAAATTCCTACCAACCTAAGCCTGAAAGTACTCATATAAATATGAAAATGAGCACAATAACTTACAATAAATATGACTTCATAACTTCAGATTATTCGCAGTAATCCTACACAGACTAGACTCCAAGCAAACATTATAGGTCAGACAAATATATTTGTCCCGTGTAGGAATTAAATTCAGCACAGAAGGCATTGCCCCGCCTACGCCATATAGGGCAAGGTAATAAAATTGTATGTGTGTTGTAAAACTAGGAGACAAACAGCGTTGTGGATCAAACTGTACTGAAAGAACTGTGACATGCAGGTGATATGCAAGAATATGCTCTAAGTAGTATGAGAGTGCCTTAAAAACGAACAAGCTTGGTCGGTTGGAGTCAAGCAATTTCGGAAAAAATCTTGCACTGCGGTATCTAAAAAGAAATTTATACCGTAAGGTTGGCAGGATGCTTAGTAAATATTAAAAACTTCGCACAAAAAAGCATGTGTGTTTTTTGAGTACGTATATTGGTTTTTTGTGGCAATAAGCAAAATCAATTGTTGTCTCATCCTATATCTTGTATATCGACAATATAAATCTTGTACATTATTACGAAACAGGTGGAAAACAAACAGCAAACCTTTTATTACTGAGTTGTTGAAGACCTCATAATTAGAGGCTCGGTCGGTAGGTAGCTGTGGTGTCACTCAATAATGCATTTTATTAGAAGCCAAGTTTAGTAATAGTATAACATGAAACTAGTTTGTAGTGAATAGTTTAACAGTCGACACTTTTTCCTGTTATAACTACATAGTTTGGTTTTAAAAGAGTATTGGTTGTAAAATAACAACAAGGCTCATATTGGTAAAAATTATATCGAAAAAACAAAGGTAAAAATGTATGAAATATACAGACCTGTTATAATAAGCAACCGTTACCGTACTATTCTTCTTTCTCATATATCCGCTATTTGCTTTAACCACGCAAAAAAGAATGTCGTGCAAAAAAAGTAAATACAATTTTCTAATACAATAAAACATGCAACACTATTTAGAAGCTTCAAAATTTGACAACTGTCTTACCGTGTTATAACCCAGTTAACTGGGATGTGGAGGTCCGAAAGGCAGTCGCTCTAAGTTAAGTACTGGTATCCAGCTGCATCCGGTGAGACTGGAAATCCATCATACCTAGTTGGAAAAAAGGCTAGGCTGGAAATAAAATATGCAACAAATTGTCATTCAAAGAAAGCACCTTTTAAAATCTAATATTAAATATTCTAACGAAAACCGAATCAATTCCAAGAATTCTTTCAACAAATTACTTTAAAATGATTTACGAATCTACAAAAACACGTCTTAATACGTCAACTCATTTTGCAAGAATGGTTAAAACATATTTAAGTAATAGAATCTTGGATTGAGGACAAGATTCGTGAATTTTACTCAGAATAATTTCGAGATATTCACAATTTCAAGTTCCATGAACAAAACTGTGGAGGAAAGTTTTCGTTGTTTGTCGGATGTTTATCCGTTTGAATAATATACTTTTGGTATGCAAGAAAGTAAGTGCTGTGTTTTGAAAAATACTTTTAGTTTAATGGATTTTGAAGTTCATTAAGACAGTTTATTAGTTTCATGATTTTTTCTCTTATTGATAGACAAATAATTGGATTTTTTTTTCAAAGGTTGACTTTACCATTAACTTGGCTATTCCTTAGTCATATTTGCTTTGAAAATACTATTATGCAAGCTTAGAGCCGGTAATGATAAAGAAAAGAAATTAGGAAAGTAAAATCTCGAGAAATATACCGGCAAGAGCTATTATTAGTAACATATTACCTATATATTTTTCATATTCTTAGTAACTTGCTCTGCGTATAAACGTTAGCAAAGATTGTGTCCAAATCATCACGTTACGTAAAACATTTCACAATACCTAGTTTAAAGTAGCCACATATAAAACAAGTAATCTAAAAGCTAGACCAACCTAGGAACATGTTAAATAATAAGTTGTAATCATCCTATCAAAATTCAGTACATAACCGTTTTCATTTAGACCCGAATTACAATAAACAAACGATAAGAATCTAGGCCAACTATTTTGTTCTACATTATACAAACGTATGAATTATTTAATTCGCTAGACTTTAACTCGTAGGTATTTTAATCCGGAACGTTTTTCGGTCACTTCGTTTATATGGTAACCTGTGTCATGACCTTCTGACCTGGTATACCGCAAGGTAACTTATGAATATTTTAATTAAGAATTATGTGAATACCATCAATCACTATATTGACGCAATAATATGATAACACTTGTAGTTGTAAAAAGATACTTATAGCGCAATTCTCTACAGTCGGTACTGTCGAGTATCGAGACTTTGACAGTTAAAATGTGCTAACAAAATAGTTCCTATGGAGCCCGCTAGAGACGCTGATAAGATTTTCTTACAATTTTTTTCTCGATAATGTTAGTTAATCGAGCTACTAAATGCTATGTAGTTTAATCACTGCAAAACAATACTAGATATTCTTAAGAAAATGAAAGGTTTATGAATCACACCGAATTGTCGTAAATGCGCAAACGCGAAAACAGTGTTAAATATTAATTTTCATTAACTAACAAAACTAACAACTCTTGACTCTCAAAATCACTGGTAGCGTACGTCATCTAAGCTAGAAAAAATAAACCAATAATAGGAATACCTCTCTAATATGAAGAGATGGAACACATAAGAGTAAATTGGCCTATGAAAGGATTATTCCTTTTACAGTGAGCCAATTCGAGCTTACGTTGCGCGGCCCGACTAGCTTTTGTTTTCCAGACTCTAGCTCAATTCAATTCTATGACAGTAAAGAGAAGTATACACCTATTTTCATTCAATAGCACTTTGTATCCGTGCTGCGAACAAGTATTTTTTAAATTTATAATATAAGACCTGCTCTACTGGACGGCGTGAGCAGTATAGTATGGAAATACACTAATACCATTAGTGCCTGCTACGATTTACCGAGAAATTATTTTAATATAAATCAGAGAAGTCTTAATACCACTTTTTCAAGAATAGCATTGTATGTGTCTAAAATTTACTGCAGAAATAGCTCCTGCAGGGCCTGCTAGAGCCCGTCAACAGATTTTCATACAAAATGTCTTGAGTGCTAGCCAGTTACCGATAGTCGATAGTGGTAGACAACCGCGCTACTGCTGTTGTATACATTACCGCCTAGGCCACACAAACTATCAGAGTTCATATCGAACAATATTATTGAAATTTAATGCTTCATTATATTGATAACCTAAAACTTAGCATATTCCATGTGATGTATTGTGAAGACATCCTTTTCTTAACCAAAATTAATTAATTTACTTCCCTGATAATCAACTTTTTTTTTGCTAATAAACATGATTAATTTTCTCCGAAAATTATCCGTCGGCACACCGTTGTCAAAATATATAATTATCGAGGGCAGAGTAAGCAAAATTCTCGGAAGTTTTGCCGAAAACGGAATGGCTCCGAATAAAACGTGTAAGTAATTTTGTTGGCCAAATTCGTAGAATAAAGTTTCAATTTTCTTTTTCCTCTCCTCCGGTGTTTGCTTAAAAATTGCTACATTACTTTTGAATATAATATGCTATAAGGGAATTGTAAAAGACGTGATTATCTAAATAACATTGAAGGTGCTCGCGAATCGCGCGGATAAATAGATTTGCATAATATACTAATTTTGTAACACCTACGCACTTATCACTGGCGCTGGTAATAAAACATTAAATATCTATTAAAATTGTGAAACTGAAAATAATAAAATTGCATGATATTTTGAGCTAATCATGGAAGTATTTAAGAAGGTAATAGACTTGTTTTTATTTGATTAATAATCCAACATTTTAATTATCTGTTATAATAAATAATTTTTCTCCACTATATTGTAAAGTAGATCTGTTTACACCGAAAAAAGAGATACAAGCTACTTTTCTCACAAAGGAATATTAACACAACATTGTCGTACCAAACAAAAAACTAGCCCAACCCTTCCGGGAAACCGAAGCGTAATTTACACAAATAAAACAGCCAGTCTTAATTTTTCAATTTAAAATCAAATCTCCGAGCGACGCACACTTGCGTACAATCTGGGGTACATTCCACCTAGTATTCTGTTCAGTATATTGTACACACAATATGTTTGCGGTATTCAAAGCAAGCCTGCGACCTCTGGGCGGCATGCCAATTGTCCGAATTATTATCAAGAGTCGGTCTTTGTACGGTATCATTGTGTGCCGTCAGATGTAGGGATACAATGTTGAACGGTGCCAAGATTCGGCTTTATGGGCGAGATACCAGCATACGGACTAATACCACACCTTATGCTGCACACGACTTCTTCCGATTCTTATCAATCCGTAGCTTAAGTTGTACAAGCCACAAGAAGCATTTGACTGAGCATTTAAAACAACCTTTAAAATATCTACAGTGACATTATTTGATACTATGATAGCTCGTCCAAAATTCTTTTCTCCGGTCGTCATTCGAACGTCTTTAGTCTTCAGTCGGTTACATAGTTGATCAATAAAAATTATATTAAAAGAACGTACTTTCATAAGTATGAATGAAGTATTTGACCTAAATTGGTAAAACATATAATTTGAGTTCTTAGAATTCACTATCAGTACAGTTCAAGTTTTCATCCTAAAACCAGCGATACTACTAAATGATAAATCGCAAGTGATTCGTGATCGGCTTCTAAAGCCCGCAGATCAAATACTAGTAAGCGCCACTTAAAATGAGAGCACAGAACGATATTCTAGGTATTCTAGAGTTGAAATAGTAACGCAGTATTAGACACGGTTTGTCAATAAAATAGTTTGCGAAGACGTAATGAAACCACTACTATAGAATCCTACTGATATAATGAATGTAAAAGTTTGTAAAGATGTATGTATTACTCGTACACACTTATTGTAACCGTCGTTTAGTTAAATATTGGTTTGTCTTTTTCACTCATTTAAGTTTTTAAGTTGATTGAAAAAGACAGAACACTGTTCCTGTAACTCACAAGCTAGATTAACTCATAAAATATTATTAACCCCAGAAAATCTTTTTAAAAGCTAATTATAATATTCTTACATACATATTTTGAGATTTTATGACATTCAGAAGTAAAAAAATAAGCTATATAATCTTTTTAGATTTCTTCTTCTTCGTAAAGTCATTGAACTAGAAAATAATACCTTTGATCATAAAACATGATTACTACGCAACAGGAATACGAGAAAGTACATTAATTAATAACGAAACCCATAAAAAATTCATACGCAGAAAACCTTTTGTATTCCCAAACAATATTATTTGATAAGACGGAGAATACGATAATGATACAAATACATACATCGGTGTATTTCTCTTTAATGTAATTCGTATAGCTCAAGGGTTCCGTTCAATTATAATACATTGCTTATTTACTTGCAATGTCAAGAAAATACTGAATAATAGTCGAAAAAACTTATTCTTTCCCTTTGACATTATTCTTTTCGTGATGCGTACAAATTAGAGGCCTTACCGCCTCGAATAAGTTATATAAAAGTCTTATGTACTATATTTTTATACGTGCGTGACGTCACAGTTACGTCAGCGTTTTCGTTTTATTGCTAGCTGCTAGGTTTCTTGGTAAACACTAATAAAATTATATTGAGAGTTTTACACTCTCGGCAGATTGATTTGATGGAAGCTGTTGTGGTATAAATGGAACCTTTTAAGTTAACGATCTTATTTTTCTACTAAGGGGCAGTTTTATGCTTTTATTTTTTAGTACGACATATTACTTGGATGTAGAAATTGTAGTAGCTCTACTACCTGCTAAATTAAATAGCCTAAGCTAAATTTTAGTTCTATTTTCATTTAATATCATGGAATCATGCTACTCGAATAATTGTGGTCATGGAAAACTTTAGGCATGTAGTGCGACGATTCGGGATGAAATTACAGTGACATATTATTACTTAAACGGTTTACTATTTAACTACACAACATGAAAATTTTAATGACAACAGAATTTGGTCAAAACGACAACATTATTATTATTAATTGTAAGGTTTTGCTTTTTAGCTTCACAGTCTTGACTAAAAGTATGATAAAGTGACGTCGCTGATAAAACAAAAAAAAATTGTTGCTGCATCTTTTGTAATTTATTTATTAAATATGATGTCTATTGTACAAAAAATTCGATAATATTAGGTCGGGGAAAAAGTCTTTTCGCATTATAGTGCGTATGAACTTGTAATAAAATCTCTTTGGCTTCAAGAATCACAAATGAGTACACTGAGAAATGAGTGAGCTCGTGAAGTACCTAAATATCGAGCTTTTTTCTGTAGAGAAAAGATTTTATTACAAGTTCATACATACTATAATGCGAAAAGACTTTTTCCTCGACCTAATAACATAAGGAATCATTTTACTGCATCTTTTGTAATATATTTAAGTATGTATGTACCAAGAGTGCTATCTATCAAAACGTAGTACTCGAGCAATCACTTTGATGCCTCGCCGTCCGAATCTCACGTACATTCTCCTCGGAGAGCGTTTGAAATAGAATGTTCAAACGTGATACTCTATAACAATCTTATATTGAAAATCTTTTTACATCTAGTACATTTGCAAAAGTAAATCTTCTCTACATAAGTAATTTATTCAATTTTATAATATTGAACGTTAACTAAGTCTTCAATATGATTATATGAATCATAAATTTGGACGCAATCAGATAATTAAGAGTATATCAATAAGTGTCTTGAAATATCTGAAAAAATGCCTATAAGTTCAGAACATACAATTGCGTATTATGATCTTTTTTATCAAAGTGCCACCATGCAAAATACACATCGAGCTAAAACAGGCACACGCAGCAGCGTCTCTATACCTTCTTAGAGCCTCGTATTACATAGCTTTCGTATTTTATCTACTACATTACACAGCATTACGCCTGACAAGAAATTAATAACAACCAGTATTTTTCTTTTCGCTAAAAGTTCGTACTAATTAATTAGATTCTCGCTCATTAATATTCCTTTTCGTGTTAATATCTTTCCATTGTAATTTTATGTCTGGCCACTTCTACTTGAGTTGTAAAGAAAAAAATACAAGTCTTTATGAAAATTTGTTTTAGAATGGAGGCAGACTCTTTGCTTCTCTTCAGAGTTTCCAGTCAATTTGTATCAACTAGAAGTGGTTAAAATGCAATGGACTGATCTAGTCCCAAAGCGCTACCTCAGTTATTGGTTTAAACTTGCCAAAGTAAGACAACCTTACCACCAGATTCCTTGAAACAGCGGTACAATGAAATATTTCCTGACAATACACATGGGAGCCACCTCTTGCACAAACGCTTAGACCGTGCTAATAAGTTTTCCACCACTAACTTTGTAGGAACTGAATATAATGTACCACGTTTTGGAATTATATAACGAATACTTTTGTCTCGGAGATCGATGGTCCTATTAAATTGATGCTTTGACAACTTGCTACATAGTTCATAGATTTTTAAATCGTGTATAAAGATCAGTGGTCCGTATATTTTGTTGGCAAAATGTTTTTAAAAACGTACAGATATACGGTATCATACATCTGAAAAGATAAATCACCAATTGTCATTGTAAAAAGTATCGGCTGCGCTATAGAACATTACAAAAAGGTTTGTTACTAAATGTAAAAAAATCCAACACACGACAATAGCATTGTGTTCGTAAAAGTGAAGATTTATTGGTACAAACCGCTACTTTGTGAATTAAAAGAAAATACGAACAAAAACGTTGGTGAAATTGCCACGAGCGGTGACCACGGACAAACTGCCTGCCGCATTCGAACGCCACGAGAATTCTAATAAAGAGTCAAATTGGAAAATGGAACAGGTATTTGCACTGTAGAATGACGTTGAATTGCTAAATCTTGCCAAACACCATAATGACTTACAATGGCGCACAAAAATACTCGACATTTTCACGTTATAAATTAATGTCCACTTTATCAAGATGTCACTGGCCCATTTTTGTTGTTATATGTTAATGGTAACAAGCGTTTGTCGGTCCATCACATATTCAAGTAGGACGGATGTGTCAGCTGACATGTGTACGTATTCATAAACTACTTTCTCATGCTGTTGAAAGAATTTGTTAGGCATTTTTATGAAACATATTTTTATACAAAACGTTGGAGAATTTTAAACATCTACGTTACGTGAACTCATTTTGCACAAGTACGTTTTTAGAACGAGCAAAAGGATGTAAGAAGTAGGGCCATTATCTTTTTGTGGAATTCACTTATAGGTATGTCGGATCACGTTTCTTTGCTCGGCGATGAACGGAAGAATTCGGCTCGAGCAGTCCCTAACAATAAAATTTAAAATACGCAAGACGTAATAAAGTGTATATATGAGTACTAAACAACTGACTCCATGGTCCGGTCGCGAATAAAATGTGCTAGAATTGTGCGAGTTACATGACCCCTGGGTGCCGTTACTTTCACACAATGCTTGTGTTCCAACACATTTCAAATAAAACCGTATTTACGACTTCCTCCTACGGGCTGCTAGCCTAGTACCCCGGACTAAATACTTGTATTCTTTTTTATTTAACAGAACATTTAACATTTAACTACCTTAAATAAAGTGAGTATCTTAGCAATAAACATAGCTATTAAAACCTGATATTGCCTCGCACGACCCTCCCCTGCTCCACATGTTTTACTCCTTGAAAAGGTACTCCTTGGAGAGATGAGAAGGTGTGTGTATCGGACACACAATTTGCTATCGACCGCTCTCGATGTCACTGTGATAGGGGCGGATTGACAGAGAGTCTCTAACATACATCTAATATACACTGACCAGAACGCATGGTACGTTGGATCTATAAGTACGTCCCTATGGGCTTGGCTTCGATTTTCTCCTTGTATTGGTGTTGTTAAAATGCAAATCGGTGTATCTGGGGAGGCCGCTACGAATATACATGCACAGAGGGGTTGTCGCTGCGAAAGAAAGGTTTGTCAAGGGATTACAAGTTTTACACTTGTACTTTTTTACATTTCAGCAATTCCTATGAGACGGTAGTAGGCATTGAAGGGACAACAACAAGGACACGTTTGTAGTTTAGAACTAAAAGAGCTGATCGTCAACAAGTAGTAATGGGGGTAGGCAACTCTTGCAGTCATAAGACATAAATAATCATAAAAGACGCTAATTAGAAATTTGTTACGCTTCTTAATTTTTGCTCATTTTATTTCTTCATGCAAACCAGTAGCCCGATTCTGTACAACTACCCAGTATTGACAACCATGTAGCCATCGATCAATTTTGTATGAAAATCTGATCAGCGCCTCATAGAAGAACATTTTAAATGTCAAACACTCGATACTCGATAGTTCAAATAGTCGAGAATCGCGCTACTGGAATTCTGTTACTAAAAAACGTTAAAATACGCCAAGTATACACAGAATAGGGTATACCGAAACAGTTTTTGACAAAATTTAAATGAAAGGAAAAATACTCAAGAGATATTTGAGAAAAGGGACTGTAGATATAACAAGTGAATAGATTTTAAGGAGACAATAACAAGTACACAATGTGTAATTACCAAGGAGCTTGGCTCGTTGCCATTGCAAGTCTTTCGTGATTAACTCACGGAACTTTTGTAGGGAACTGATTCATTTTGTTTTCCTTTACTTCTTGATTTGTGAAGTGTTTTATGTAACACTTTTTAGAGATTTTTCTTCTTCATTTTGCCCGAATTTTACTGCAGTAGATGGACCACTTCTCAACTTTAGGGACATGAATCAATCGAGGAATAAAATTATTTACATAATGAAAACTAGTCAGCGCCTGTGGCGTGTTCCGAAGAATCTTATTGATTGTTTATATTAAATGTGGGATACTTTCTGAAAATAATTGTATCAAAAATTTATTCATTTAATGTTTGTAACTAATACGAGATATTATAAATTAAATCTACTAAAAAACTCCAATATTATTATAACATAATAAGGCTTTTCAATACTATTAATAACTACGCATAACAAGCTCAAACGAATTATGATTTTCGAAATCAATATCAATTATTTAAACCATTGAAGTGTATTAAAGTATTAATATTCTTTGAGAATAATTGAAAATATATTTTATTAGAATTCGATACGAATCTAATTTATATCAAGTAATACAATTTTAATGAAATAATAAATTGAAAAGCATAATAGTACTGATCATAAATTAGTTAATCGTATTGTCATTAAAACCCGATTTTTTTTGTTTACTGTTAAAAGTTTAGCAAGATGTTTGATACACTTTACATTTATTTTTCAAGTCCACTGCTTTCCCACTGCTGGGCAAGGGTTTCTTCCCGAATAAGGGGTTGTGACGTTGGCCAAAACTATACAAAAGGAACAAACATAATATTTAAAAAATAAATTAGACGAAATTCAAGGCAGAGAGAGAGTGAGAGAGAGAGAGAGAGAGACGCCATGTTGCTGCTTAGCAACAGGCCAAAATATCATGCCACTGTCAACAATTTCAAGTGCTTTCATGAATGAATGTTATATTTAAGTCTGAAACAAATGAGTTTTAAATTACCCATAGAAATATACTATTAGAAACCTAAAAATAGACATATAAATCGATACTAGTCCAACAACTAAGAAAGCAGTCCAGGAGCACAATTCTCTACAGTCGTTACTGTCGAGTGTCAAAAGTTTGACATTTAAAATGTACTGCCAAAATAGTTCCTACGACGCCCGTTAGAGGCGCTGATCAAGTTTTCATACAAAATTTCTTGATGACTGGTTGTCAGTACTCGATCGTGGAGCATTGAGCTACTGTAGAAGTGTAGACAGGGTTCGCGGCTAGCGAAGGTGTACAAAATTCAGAATTTAGCACATCAGTGACCCGCAGTGTTTAGCAGCTGACGGTGACTTGTTTCATACAGATTCTAGAAATACTCAAAACAATTTACTATAATCTAAGTAAATCGTGCATGCCAAGGCCTACTTAGTTGTTATACGACATTTTAATTCTAAAAATACTTCATTTTATAATATATACACGTCTGCCAAGTAACAGTATAATCTAGTATAATTATTTCAAAGAAAACATTCCAATTAGTGATAATAAGGAAACACGATTCGTAAGAAAAGTTTGAAGTAATTCTGTTAATAATTGATGAGGTAATATTGATTGGATGTTTTCATTATTCAGACGTGAAACTGGTGAAAGAATATTTTTGACTATCGTGGTATAATTTCTTTTATTATATTTTGTCGTATATTTTACTATAAACCAAGTTATCAAGGTTAAAGATTTATGTTTTCTTAGCTGATTTATTAAATATCTTCAATTAAATGTATTACCCAAGTCAGAGAGAAGCTTATATCTTTTCTCTCTGTAAATCTTTTGAACAGTAGCGAGATTCTCTTCCACTTTTGACTACCGATAACCGGCCTGCTATCGAGAAAATTTTCATGAAAATTGGATCACGTCCTCTAGCGGGAGCCGTAGGTACTATTTATGTAGTACATTTCAAATGTCAAACTTTCCTTACTCTATAGTACCAACTGTAGAAAATCGAGACACTGCATCGTTGTAACATTGTTTATTAGTAACAGATTCAAAAAACAGTTAAGTCTATGACATTTTTTAATGGATCATCCATATATAAACGCAATAAACATGTCAAAGTCAACATCAAACCAAATCCAGCAGATCCCAAACAAAAATAAAACTTACGTATCAGTCATAAAAACAAGATTTATTCTCTCATACATTCATAACAGTATCAGATACGAGTAATATTTAGTTTTTATACAACTTTATGGAACTAAAACAGCAATAAAACAAATATCTTTCGGCACGTAACCTCAAATGTTCACACACAGAATCACCTTTTGTTTGCGTGCGCCTACCATGTAGATGTCTGCTTCAATGAAGGGAGTAGTCACGCGATATGATAACATAATATAATGCTATTGAAAATCAATGTTCAGGGGTAATGATTGACTTTACTGACCTTACGAAAGGGTTGATAAATGAATCGGGTCGGAAGAGTAATAAAGAATACAATGGAGGATTAGTTAAAGATTCTTGGGTACTTATTGATAAAAGTTTGGGTAAAATTAGGGAGTTAAACAGATTTTTTCTTAAAACGATTGCTCATTATACTTGGCCAAATAACGCCCATGTAATGAGTTGTTAGAATATTTATTATTATGTCTGTATAATATACTATACCTAAAAATAATATTTAATTCGCAATTCCACGAACATTGTGTTGGTTCGAGGTTCGTAAGCACACCCACTGTTCAGCGCAAGGAATATTAGTTTTGAGCTGAATTAATTAAAAAGTGATGACGCAATCAACGCTAAAGTTCTACGGCTACGGGCAAGGCTTTTCTAGGAATTCGTTATATTTTCATTATTATACGGAGTTTCGAAATTTGCTTGACAACAAAGAGTACGTTGGATGATTTATATAAGGCTTAGGCATTAAAAAAAATATAACTTTAAGTAAATTTGAGGATATACTTAATAACTAACTATCTTGACAAAAAAAAATCAATTTCTGTAGCCCGATCCCCATCTATAATGAATAGCGAAGGAAAAAATGTTGAAAGATAGTTCTTGAATACGTCGAATAAATAGTTACACGACATCTTCGATAGTGATTCATTTAATAGTTCTCTATAATAGAAAATGGTGTGCATAGCACTTCTCGGTTCTATTTTCAGGGTTACCCAATTATTAAGCCTCCGCTGTCTGTCTATCTGTCTTCAGGCTATATCTCATAAACCGTGATGGCTAGAAAGCTGATTTTTTTCACCCCGGGGTCGTATTTTTTGGTACGGAAATCTTCGTGCGTGATTCCAACTCGCACTTAGCCGGTTTTATTTTATAAAATCAACTAACAAATTATCTAGTCACACCAACTTTAGATTCTTGACAGCCTTCAAACCTTACAACGCAGACAAAACACGTACACCTATTACATCTATTACTCCTGAAACAGCATCAAAAGCAATCAACCTTCACGAATAAGTGAAACGTCAATTACCTTAAACAATTTTGAGTAAACAGGCAAGGAATAATTAAGAAGGCACACGGTATTCATGACACAATGCGAAGGCTTGTAGCACACATATCGCAGGAATATACTAACAAGCGCTCATAGCCAGTTGTGTTCACCGGTCTGTAAACTATCTGTGGGTTAAGCAACCGTTGGCACGGTCATTCTATAGATGGGTGACCGAATAGTGGTATTTGAACTAAGCGTCTCCGTGCTTTGGAGGGCACGTAAAATGTCGGTCCTGGTTGTTCTGGATAAAAATAACAATCGTTAAACCATGTCAAAGGCCTTCCGGGCGGCTTGAACAACTTAGACACTAGGTTGACCACTAACTGATTTTATCAAAAAAAATTGTATGACAATCGGTTTAGCGCCTCTAGCGGGCGTCGTAGAATCTATTCTTGCAGTGCATTTTAAATGTGAAACTGTCGATACACGAAAGTACCGACAATACAGAGTCGCGCTATAGTAGTATTCTTCGTATACAATGATGTAGATATATGTACGAGAAGGCTTAAACGGCCGCACGTTCACATAATGACTCCAAGTAATTTATTCATCAAGATCTCATAACGCTGGTAACGTTAGTTGATAACTACTACGTAATTGTATTGCGGAGTTTCTGCGTATGGCAGTCACGTATCAAAGATTTTCTTTCAATGGTTGCGGGATAATTTGGTGGAAAAGTTCCTAATATAGTTTTCTTAGAAAGGCATGTGGATTCGAATAATTAATTATATTTGGGTCGCAATGGCTATACAACTAACTACAATACTTTCATGTTCCACAAATGGCACAATATTGTTAGTAAAAATACTTTTTTCAGACTCTCGCTTTAGCTCGCACCTCTCCTCACATAGTTTTTTGCTGAAAATAGTCACCTATCTTGATTGGATCTTGGGTGTTCAACTCTCTTCACGATAAATTTCACCAACATGGGTTTAGACGTTTGCATTTATAATATTAGTATTGATAATAAATAATCATATTGCTTAAAGGAATTTGAACTGTAAATAAAATATTCAGTTATACCCTGTCACAAAAAGTTGTCCAAAAAGAATAAACGTATAAGCATTGTCCTAAAAGACTCAAAGTAATTTAGTGGTTATAAACCAACCGTGTAAATATTACTAAGACAGCGTAACAACGGTAATGTACATAATGTCTTTATTTTTCGACGGAAATTCCTACAAGTTAATCTTCAGGCAACTGAGCATGAACAAATAAAATTTGCATAATTAAACTTTCTGGTAGTAAATCAACGTTTCGGATTCTTCTAGGCAACATTTCAGGACATATTAAAATAGCTGGAAGAAACTCTGAATGGAATTTAGTAGGAGGGTATTCAAGATTTTTGTTTGCTTTTTCTGAATGCCTTGTTAAGTATTTCAATGTTCAAAGTTGCTCTTTCTTATAGTGGTGAGATGAGGCTATAGTTTGTTCGGCTATTTATTTATCAGAAGATGCTGTAAGTATCGACTTCCAAAGAAATTCTTGCCACTTTCTTGCCCCCAATGTTGTCTGAAATTTGTTATTTGCAGAGATTTCTCGGGATAAAAGTATGCTACGTGTCATGCAGGTTATAAACATTATCTTTGCTCAATTTTAACGGGCATCATTTGTGCAACAGAGTTTAATAAATTATACTCCAATTTTTATGCATTAGCGCAAATGTGGATTTTTTTAGTGGAAAAGTTCAAAAAAGGCTTTTCAAAATTAAAGTGTTTTTTTATCAATTTCAATCATGATAATGCTTTTTTTGTCCTTGTAAATCTTTTTACCGTATTTTTCCGCAAAACATTTCCTCTGCAATAAAAATCGTAACCTGCTGTAAGTCGTAGTATATAGATGCCATGAGATAACACAGCTCATTTCTTTTTACATCGCCTTGGCGATGCATGTTCCCTGGTACGTAAGTTGCATCAGGTAAAATGACGTTTCTATACCTAGAATACGTGGAAATTTAGGGACTTTTTATTTAATTTGGAAAAATTGTGACTGCATGTAGTCAAGTCAACACTTTTATTCGAATTTCATTACTTAATTAACATACCTTTTAAATCAGAGATATAGGAATCAATCACAATATCATTCATCTTGACACACTATTTCCAAAAAGATTCCCATAGTCATGATTATTAGGAATTGAATACTACGACTTTAATATACTTTAATATGAAAAAAAAATACAATTCGTGCATGGATTATTTCGAATATTCATTCTATAAAGCACTTTATAGCGTCATTGTTCCCGACTCTGCCATTTCAAATACCATCAAATACGAGTATATTTATCTTTCAGATCCAACTGCAGCAATTAATACTAAAAATAACTATAGAACATAGTTTAGATCTCGATTAACCCATATACCACGAGTTCGCTTCGAGTAATATTAGTGGAGTGCTTACTGCACGGTTCGATAACACTGTGACGAGGCAGTTTCGCTGCGTAAAACGAATGAAAGCGAACTAACGAAATGCAGAGTCATCCTTTTGTGGCAACTCCATTTTTACATACCCCAGCTCCCGTTGGCAATTAAACTGAGTAGTAAGTTATACTGTGTTAGATTATAATATGTTTGACGGCGACAGTAATTTGCAAACGTAGACCGACTACGGCGTAGCGCGTGTAGCACTTGGCTACGTCGTAGATGGCTTGGCAGGCGATACGTAGCTCGAAATAGTTTCTTATAAAATTTTACCAAATGACTAAACGAATAGTTTTTTTTTAACTAAGAGATATATGATATCCTTAATTACTATTAGAGATATAGTTAAAAATCTGAATGAATAAGTATCCATAGTAATTTTATACCACAAAACTCAAAAGTATATCCAGACATACATAATTATTTTGCCTAAGCAAATGGCTGCCAAATTTTCCATTATATTATAATTCCGAAGTATATTAAATAACCTCCCACATAATGTTCATACTCCAATGCACAGCAACATGATTGGATTACCACAAGAACATACTAACTTTCTAATTTGTAATAATCGTTAAAACGTGACCTTTATTGCAATAATTACAGAGTCGAAACTCCTTTGAACTTACGTTAGCAATTACTTACATATCTTTGCGTTCGCGAACCTACGCTTTCTGAGTCATTATATAGGGTTGTCGATTTCAAATGACACCCTCTGTGAAATATTCTAAGAGGTTTTGCGGTTTTCCGTACTTTGCCTTGTAATTCAAGTGTTGAATTTCTTAAGTTAATACGAAATAAGCGGTTTGGGTTCAGTTAACTGTATGCAAATATAGATAAGTTGGTTAAGCTTTTGGTACGAAGGGCTGTTAGTACGTTTCATGTTATTGGATACATATCTATGACTGTTATAATTTACTTCTATTCTTTAACCGAGAAACAAAAATAAAAAGAAAGTGTATAATACAGTACACAGTTCCATTCTGCGCGTTATATTGCCCAAGTAATACTTGACTAGCTTAATTTAAACGTATAATAATATATGTATTTATATAAAATATATCTCTCAAAAAAAAAGACCTTCCAACAAAACTATTTCAATTACAAAAATATAACTAAATCTACAACAATAAGCAAACAGAAAAAACCCAATAACACTAAGTAGCTACATCGCATTTTATTCACAACAAAAACTTACCTATTCGACGAAATAAATGACACTCTATACAACCATAATTATGTTATTAATTCTGAAAGAGCGATTTATTTGAGAAAATCGTACCATCCCTCAAAATTTTCGCTTGAAGTGAGAGAGCGAAAGATTCTTTGCCAAGTTATTTGTCTATTTTCCGAAGCTACAGACACATTATTGGGACTCGTGTTGCGTTAGAGTTCAATTCCGTAAAGCGCTTTTTAATGAATCAACGCCATCATACTTTTTGTCAATTAGTATTTTTTTATTATGTTACTATGCAGTATTTAATTATATCATTACTGGTAAATACTGAATAATTTGAAAATACTTATTGGATAGCTTTATTAGTTGTACTGGCTATTAGTCTCTTAAACAATTGTAATTTATGCTTCCATTTAATATCCACGATATATTTAGAAATTAAGACATATTTTTACCGTCGGCAGAAAAGGTTGGGCAATCTGGCCGAGTATTAATTACCGTGCCCTATAACTATCATACTGTATAAATAAACTATATAAATATAATACCACTAATCTATAAGAAAAAATACTGTTCTAGAGTCAATATACGTTTAATCTTGTAAAAATACTGATGCTGGAACAATCTCATTTCGATCAAATTCAGTAACTATATGATTAACTTAAAATTTCCATTGTGACGTTTTGGCAGTGCATAAGCTATGATTTTGCAGTTATTGTATCAACCACATTGTAAATCTTTTGGCGATTAAAGAGAGTGGCCGTGATTTTCTTGCTAGCTCTTCTCATACGGCTCTATCCTTTTTCCGAGCTAGTGGTAGATTCAGTAATTGTAACGACTATCATAAGTGTCAATATTTGAGGTCATGTAATCGACGTGTTAAACATGGTTTAATCTACGACGGCATTTTTCAGTCCATTGGGTTTTGTATTGAATTCAACGATGGCGTCGTGGCGTGCTTTTGTTTAGCCTGTTCGTAGGTAATGGGTGTGAAATGATATTGGCTTTTTGGCTTCACTCATGTTACAAGTTTGTACAAATTTAGGCATATATTCAAGACAGGCAAACCAATAATTGTTATTTAATTTTATGTACTGTTTCTATTGATTTATTTATTGCTTTTGTTGAAGTGAAGATTTAGAATTAAATTAATGTTGTGTTTTTTCAGTAAAGGAAGAAATAATACAGTCAAGAATTCTTGATAGTAAGAGAGCGCAAAGCAAAAAGTTATATTATCGTTATTACCCTCGGTTTGCTTGCTTTTGATATTCTTGTTCTACATTTTCCTTTAACAGAAAACAACTTAATTGAAAACGAAAGGCATAGCCGACTCCATACAATCCTCAAACATAAAGGAAAACGAGAAAACAAGCGCGGACAACGTCGCCAATACTCCAAACGGCCTAATAAAACGTAACGACACTACACAAATGTATGTAATCAAACCGTAAATTATCAATTCAAGGCAATCCAGTATAATGCGGCATAAAATATGACTAAATAAGTCATAAAGTATTCACTCGAGCATTACAGCGCCTGCAATAGTAATGTGAGGAATAATGTGACACATTTTGTTTAAGTGGCAGTTATGGCTCAAGGCGAATCTGTTGGTCGTACGCTGTCGTAAGGAATAATGCTCGGAATATGCATAGTGCTGGATTAAATCGTCCCTGGATTATGATTTCGAGTCGTAATGACATGGCTTAGTGATGTTTCTGCGAAATCCAGCAGCGTTCGTGTTTCGATTGAATTCGGCGTACTGTCAATATTTGGGTTCCAGCATTATGTTCTCGAAATTTTAGGTGTTGTATAATTCAATTTGTAGGCGTTTAACTTGAATTGTTAACATAAATTTTACATTAGTCGTAATTTTACATATTTATCCATAGTGCTTGTATCTATTACAAACAACAATTTTACAATTCAACAACATTTTCATTTCATGAGATATTTCAGTCACGCTGGTTAAACAATTCTCACCAAAACCATTTAGGATTAGTTTCTAAAGCTACGATAAAACTACACAATACACATTTGAGTATAATTAATATTGTGAATAATTTAAATGCTATTAGTAGATCGATGGATCTAAACCGTAGTGGAAAATTGAATAATTGACGGCTTGAAATATCGAATAGCTTCTAATTCTTCATTCAGGTGGATAATTCGTTAGGTAAAATGTTTAAATATTTTAAACATCAAACGTAACGTACCTACCTTAATTTGGGAGACACCTGAAAAAGCTCGTTACAGAAATGAAGACCGTCTATTTGGGGCCTAAAAAGGCTTAAACCGGATTGGCCACATCATGTATAACAATCTCGTAGACTCTTATATTGTAATAAGATTTTGCTGTCGAAGAATAAATTTATTCCAATATTCTGACCTCCATTTAACATACGCCTTATGTTACATGTCTGGGTAACCACCCTTCGCTTGTAAACATGAATAACTTTATCCATACATATAACCAATGAGCATCTTAAAAAGAAAATGAGCTAACACGTTCAACCGTTAGTAGAAACAATGTGTTATGTGAAGTATGTATATTGCTCATGAAATTCAGCTTTAGGAAATTGCTTCTCCTTGAAGGAACCCTTGAAGACGTTCGGAGGGGAAAATTTGATAGCTTATAGCTTTGATAGCGCAAGCAAAAGAGTGATGACGAAAATATTTTAAGGTGAAAATAAAAATGGTTTTTGCATCCACAATTTTGTTATTTTAGATTGCAGCGCTGAAATGATTGTTTGGTTGGGATAATTCGATTTTTACGGAGAAAAATTGTATTATTATTCGAAGCGCAGATGGGTTGGTGCCTGATTTGGATGAGAATTTCTGCCTTCATTTTTAGATTCTGCTTAAAGAAGACGATATTATTTTTAGCTACGTAGGAGTAAATATATTGTAATATTGCTTGAAATATTTCATATACTTAATATACAGTAAACTTTGGCAATTTCGTTAATTAGCTACTTTAGTGGTAACGTAAGCGTAAAATTAATAAAGGTAAACTCTTAAGCTTTGATATTTTTAAATTAAGTTAATGGATTATTTGATTAATAACATTTAAAACGAAGCCATACACGCGACCAATTAAACGAACCGTCCACAAATTCAGATTGAACTCAACACGAAACAGAGTTTTAATTTTATAAAAATCCCAACCCAAGGTTTTGAACTCACGATTAATACAATATTGTCTTACGTAATTACTGGCACATGACACGACATAAACTGAGGCGCGATACACGACATCCATTAACTTTGATTACTAATCACCGGTAATGGAATATTTCGGTGAAATTGAAGGCTGCAAGTAAAAAATATTGCCAGCGATGTAATAGAGAAAGTTCGTCGTTTGTTCACCTACGTGTAATTTGTAGAACATAATAACAGGGTTGTTATAAATATTGAGCGACAGAAGCAACTTTATAATGGTCACTTTTATGATGTTAATAATACGGGGAAAATGAAATGCCGGTGAAATGACATGTCGTTTATTATTTTGTATCAGGTTTTTGTACATAGACTAATCGATGTAAAAATTGTTAACGAAATCTGACGTCTTATATAAGTGATTACATATTTTTAAGCATAGAAAGTAATATTTTATGGGTTTAAATGACGACTTAAATATTTAATATCAAAAAGTATTTGGATAGTAACGTAATTTAACAGAACCTCGCAAACGACGTCCCACGAGTAATAAATCAAGAATTCAAGTACTCGTTCCTGTTCAACTAAGTATTAAAACATCGTCTAGGTAAATCAACGAAATGTTTTACGGCCAAAGTAAAATTGGAATGACGGAATATTTATTTCAAGTTCATGTTACGCTGACGTATATGCGCTAAAACATAGTAAGTAACACGCCTCTAAGTTAAACCATAAATATGAAACTTTGTCCATGACGCTGATTTGATGGAATCCCGTAGCAAGATCAAGAACGGTTCGTTAACTTCCATTCCGAGTAACTAAGTTACATAAGTAAGGGGGATGGGACAAAATCTGCTCACTTAAGACTGTCACTACGAAAAGGGTATTAACTAAATTTATTTTTAGATAACAATCTTACGGTATCTAGAAAACCGGAATTATTTTAGTTACTTCTAGGGAATTTTGTAATTACGACTTTTTTGGGTTAGCAATTAAACTAATTTATCTGATTCAATGATTTAACTTAACTTAGGCAAGCATATTTAAACTAAGTTTGCTTATCAAAATTTTACGATTTGAACGAACTTTATAAAATACGCCTCCGTAGTTATAAAGTTTTTGAAACGTACACAGTAAACTTTTAAACTTGTGACACGTGAAACCTCCTATAGTAGAACGAAATTTGATGTATTGAAGTACAAAATAAAAATACAGTAATATTAAGGCGGATTCTGTGAAATAAGCCCGTTATCAATATTGCGATCAAAGCTTTATAGTCGAAGAAAATAATTTCAAAGACGGGTTTCAAAGACGTCTCCAAAGTGGATTTGTGTTGAAAGGGTAGAAGCCTTTACAAACTGTTCAACTAGGGCGCCTCCTTACACTGTCGAGTAAATATTTGCTATGAGATGAGTTGACACAGTAGGCTCGTATACAGTCAACTAGTAAAAGTATGGCCACCCACTTTCGGAGAAAACATGGCCCTTAACAGCTATCGGAAATATAATTAGAACTTTTAATGGTATGGCGACTAAATCGAGCCGTAAATCTTTGTCGTTGATAGATAAATTCACTGTCCATACTAAATATACAAACATTTAAACTAATTGTCTTTGTGAAATTATATAAGTAATCACAAAAATTACACATAAATCTGGCAATAATAATACCATCGATATCAAATCTATGAAAAATAATAATGGAAAGGTTGTTTATTTGTTTACAATATCCAATAAAAACGTTTATAGATCAATATCTGAAATTACGAGAGGCCCTTACATACGATACGGCTCCATATTTGCACACAATATAAAAGTTTCGGGATATTTACCATGTTGGTATAATCTTGGAACAAGATTTATAGACAAATAGGTTAACTGCGGAAAGAAACGGGGAAGATTTATGGTATGTAGGATGTAAACCCAAATATAGAGATGGTCTAATTTACGACTATCGTAAATGGAATTATTGCTGTCCATAGTCGTATACATATTTTAAGGACTGTTCGTTACATATAGTGATAATTAAGAGGGTTCGTCTGACCTCAATATGGCATGTAGATACGAATAATGAAACTATGTTAACGAAGAAATATAGTAATCGTGTTGTAATTTTGTTTAGTCTCATTTGTTTTTTGGCAAGAATTCTGGAGTACTTTCTAGCTAAGTCGTTTGTTTTGAAGTAAAAGTAGGTCAAATATGAAATAGAAAAGTAAAGTAAGTAAGTCGCTGAACATCAAAGGTACAAATTAAAATATTATTTCATAATGAGGTGATGTTTCAACAACAGACAAATAGTTGGTAACAGTATTTCTTTAAGATCTCTTTCTTTACATTTTTATAATATTGAACTCATTTCTATTTTATACATTTGCTTTGATAAAATCGGTCCAGGTTTACTATGATCAAATAAAGTAATTGAAGTAAACAACTCGCAACATTTTAAAACAGTAGCAAACAAAATGAAATCGCAAACTTTATTTACAAAGCTTTCATATCTACGGATACGGAGTTCCTTTTAAAGAGCCACGCTATCTTTGGCAAAGACGTCGAAAATATTGTAAAAGAACACAAAAGAGGTAACAAGCTAGACAAGAAAGTAGGGGAGTAGGTAACGTTGCGCGACTCAGTAAGTTGAGACACAACTAGCGCAGTTTTTAGACCGAGGTTAACTTTCAAGAAGTCATGGCTTAAGATTAACTCTGGCAATGCGGTGTAACTTTAATATCTTTGTTGTGCTTTCCTTTTTCTTTGTTTTTTACGCTTTCTTTTGTTTCACAGTGTCAAATGTAATGGGTTTTTAGTTTCTTCTTCTTTCAATTCTTATGTAACGTCATGTCGATCTCTTATTGATAATTCGTCAAATAATATTAATTAACAAATCTAGATCGTGATTTCTAGCCTAACCTTTTGTACAATTAGTATAGATATAAGTGATTTGGTGATAAACTGTAAACTTATATTGTATCAATAAATGAATGAATGAATTTAATTAATCAAACAACCACAAAGAGTAACAAAATACCGGAGCAGTTACCATATCTAACAGTTTCTAATGTGCTTCAAATACAAAAATTATACTGATAGTATAATTTTACTGTATACGTTTAAAAATATATTCTAACCCTAAATCTAACGTATCATCGTACTTAAATTCATATTTAGCATTAAACTACAACAAAAATATGGAACAAAGCAGCTTCATATACAGTAATAGGTATCTCTTAATACGTGGGCAAGAGTCCAAGTGGTATCAACATAAAGGTGCACCAACGTCACTTGCAGTAACCAGCCACAATAGATTATGGGCTTAAATATTGCAGCTCTGGTCATGATAATAGTACGTAAACTGTGATTAACGAGGTGGCTAAGTTTTAACTGGCAATTTAAATATAAAGGCTGTAGATGTTGTGTTTATATTTTGCTAAAGGTGTACTTGTAGCTTTGAGGTTGTTTATTATGTTTATTGTGTGGAATGAATGTAGTGGTATGGTTATACGCAGGATTCTAAATTTTGATTAAAGACACTTGAATTGAAATGTAAAAATGTATATTTTGTATTTGTTCATCATTAACTTTAGATAATCACAGGCAAATGATGGTGGTTTTCTTGCGAAATTTTAAACATATATTATGAAGCTTATGTTTAGTTGAACTAAACTAAACATAGGCTTCGTAATCTTCGTAATCATATCTAATCTAGATTAGTTTATCATAAATATTCTTGTGTAAACAATAAAGAATCTTAAAATATCTCTTTTTATATAAAATTGAATAAAATAAAGAATTATATAAAATTTAATTATCCTTAAAAAACTTATATACAGTCCAGATTTTATAAAAGGCTCGCAGCTATTTTCAGACCTGCATGCTTAGATTTTTAGTGAAACTCAGCCTTTATCTAGAAATAGGTCGTTTTGCGTCCTCACATCGTTATCTGGACAGAAAACTCGTCTCGTTAGTTTTACTGTGAAACCTGTTTCATAAATTCTGAAATTCGTATTTCAGTTTTCACTTAAAATATTTCAACTTTAAGAGGACATGCTCAAAGAAAATTGTGTGTTAGAAAGTTGTCAGATATTTGTCTCATATATTTTGTGGCTTTAAATATTTATTTGAAACTCGAACTGTTACACTTAAAGTTCAAAATGCAGCAGCCAAGTTTAATACAAAAAAATATAGTTCGTTGAAAAAAAAATGTTGATGAATGGGTGTATATACAATTTATGATTTGCAGAAGAATCCTGTAAATGTATTTGTGAATGAGTGTGTAAAATCTAAGCCTATTTTCTATTTGATTTACGTTTCAAATACTTACAGGCGTTTCTGTCGTGTGTTGTTTATTACACTGACATTCAGTCACACAGCCAATTTATCCTTCACAGATTTATAGCTCTGAGCAAATAGAATGCAAAATAAATTCTTTAACAGAATATACGTTTAAAGATGTAAATATGAAACATCTGCGCTACAGCAATTCAAAAATATGTGAGAATCTAAAATCGTATTTTGGATGTCAAGTGGCAACATACCGTACTTTGATTTACAATTATTGCTTGGCCATTCTGCATCGATACAACCACTTTTATTTCGCACGTTCGTTTTCTACTATGTTTCCAAAAATAGACACAATTTGGGCAACGGCTGGGCTCCATATTTCAGAGGATACCGTTTCGGGATGAATCTAAATCTCTGTATCTTTGGCTCACCGCCCGAGTACAGCCGCGTTAGGTCATAGGTGCAATGAACTTTTATTGAAATAAAAAAAACGTAGTTAGCTGGCTTTGTATTGGTTTTTAAATAAATTTTAACAATATGTTTGTTATTTTATGATAATAATAACCAAGCTATCCTACTGCCTGCCTAATACACTTAAAAGTAGACAACATTTCACATAATATATTATTTTCTAAATAAAATATATTACAGTTGATTGATAAGTAAAATATATTGAAAACATAAAATAAAAACACAAAATACAGTTTTTTAAGCGAAAAAAATTAACGTGAAAATGACTAAAACTAAAATGTTATTAATCTTTATTATCACGACATAACGCGTCCAATAAACGTATTTCTAAGAAAAAATACACTTTTTTCTTATAACTTAATATGAGGAAGGCACGACGGTTGACATAACGCAGGGCATTAGGAAGGAAATACAATACGACATTGTTTCCTCCACCGTGGTCCAATGCGTCAACTTATTGCGAGGTCGAGGTCTCTAATAATTCCTGATATATTTTTGTACAAATGACAGTAATATTAAACAGGTGGTTTCCTTATTCCAGGAAAAATGGGTATCAGTGGGTGTTACAAAGCAGTGATCTTTATCAAGTCTAGTTAAGCAGGATTGCGTGAAATCGTTGTACGGATGACTAGGAAAATGGTAAGGCTTTCCTTGAAGGACTTTCTTTGGGAGAGCTTTTGTAGGCTTTAGTTTTATAGTATCATCTAGGAATTTAGTCCACTGATTTCTGACTATGTCTTTTTTTGTGTGTTTTATCATTAAGTTATTGTTCTGTTGCTTGAAATTTAAATAAGTGTAAACACATTCATACATACATAACATTACGCTTCTTGCACCCGAAGGTGTTGATTAAGGTGCACGAAATACACTACCGTTTCGCCATTTATATTGAGGGTTCAAAAATATTTATCTTTCCAAATATCTCTTATATCACAGGATTACTCAAGTACTGTGCTATACCAGTCACCTCAAAGTGACTACAGCCACAAACTTCTAAAATTCATACTCACAAACAAAAGGATCAATTCACATCTAAAGAAAAGTTCCGTACCACTCAAGAGCCTTGTAAAAACACTGGGAATATTTTAACAAGCACTTGTCATACAATATCGTAACTGACAAGAGAAATAAACCGTAAAATCGCTTTGTCCCGACCCAACTGTCACAACTACGACATGACAAAATGGGAATTTATAAAAGTATATCGAAAAATTATGTGGACGAGATATTGTGGTACTAGATCCCGTTTTTTGTTCTTATAAAGATAAAAGAAAGATTGCTCTGAAGGAGTTATTGTAATGTAACTGCTGTTACTGGCCAAGTGACTTGATTTGATGGAGACAAAGATCTTTTTACAAGTATTTTATTGCGTTCTAGAAAAAACGTAGTGACGTTTCTATATTATACATAGTATTACAAAATGGCCAGAATAGTACCGCAATTCTGTACAATCGGCACTGTCGAGTATCGAGAGTTTGACATTAAGAATGTACTGCCAAAATATTTCCTACAACGCTCATCAGAGGCTTTCAGAATTTTTTCCAGTGACCCTGAAAAATAATAAAAGTAGTTCTTTTATAAAGAAAAAAAAAGATGTACCCAATCATAACCGTGATAACCGGTTTAATCAAGTCGAAATCACCACCAGTTTAGCAAAGGTCAGAATCGTATAAATATTAACAATCAGGTCAAACTAGCCATCAAGCGTCCTCTCTGGGGAGCTGCGACAGTCATGATTACTTATGCTACTTGTATTGTTAAAGCAAATGACGACAGTCATGTGATGTGACGTCAGTTCATTTCAATTAGGGAGTAACAACTGTTTCCTACCAAAATTGTTCCGGATAAAATTAATCGATACTATTCAAAGAAAATTATAGGAATAACTTTTAACGCTAGATTTATTATTTTGTTAAACAAGAAAAGGGAGCCAAGCCTCAAAAATGTGTTATATTTTCATAAGTAAGCCCTCAATGACGATTATTCGGGTCAATATCAACAAAGCTGTAGACTGCAGATTCGTTCAAAATTTCGCTTCATCATTCATTGTCATAATTTGTCTTCAGACAATTTTAGATACAAAGATGATGACGTAATCAGGTCAGCATAATATTGAATAGAAGGCCAATGACCTCATATAAATGACACGCGACCAAAGATTTAACGACTTTAAATTCGGGTCACTGGACTGTCAAAACCATTACGAATCCAGAACCAATTTTAAACCAACTTACCTCTCAGGATTGCGTGTTAATTAATCTGAATCCATTAAAGCAACGGCCAACTCAATTATTTCCAACAATAATAAATAATTAAAATTGATGCCGACAGTAGTTAGGACTCCGGTCTAGCTATGATAAAGCCTTTATACACTGTGCGAAGGGAAATAACTGTAATTTAACACCCCAAAGGGATTGTAAATCGTAAGTAATTTATATTAATAGCAGTGAATTTACGTTAGTTTTGGTTCGAGGTATCGTTTGGGGACCAATCGCAGTGTTAACTAGACAACACTAGATCATAACAAATTGTTCTGTTTTCACTGTTATTATACTCCATGTTTTATTACGAGGCTTTTTTCCTCGTGATAGATAGCTCTCGTTGTTAGTTTTTGGGCTCGGTAATAAATTCTGAAACTAGTTTCACGGGTCGTATCAAGCTTTGTTTCGTTCTCAATTACTGTTTTAGTGTTCATGTTTCGTGTGGTCGTTAAAATGCCAAAGTGCAGGTATAAAAATGAAATTTCTAGTAGAGTGAAATAATGGGTTCAGAATTATTGGGGCTAAGTAGAACTATTAAGTCTAGTGAATTTTAAACGTTAACTTTAAGAAAAAGAATATTATTATCTTACCGTGATCTTACCTCATTTTATTTGTGAAAGTAAAAATTGGGTAAGGTTCATCTGAGAATCGAATTAGAACTTGTATCATTAATCTCGGGACATTTACCTCAGTAAAAAACATCATCTTATTTTCTGATCAAAGAATATGCAATTAAAATTAATATGATCTGATTCAACTTGACCTTTTTTAAAAAAATGTTAGCTTGGTGTACAATAAAAATAAATACTAAAAAATATTAAAAATGTTTTGAGCATTGTCGTTCTAACGAAAAAATATTCTGTAGTAGTGCTCCTAAAACCTGATGTATTAAGTTTTCAGATAGAGCAAGCAAAAAATGGCCCCATTTAGCCTATTTCAGATATCAAATACTATAGTATTCTCAGAAAATTTCGTTGTGCGCTCAGCTACAAACAGATCACGCTCGCGCCCTCTATTTGTAGCCAAGGCTTGAACCGAAGGAACATCGTTCTGCATTATTAATGGTCCTACTCCATATTTTCACCTTTTTTCAAGAAAATAATATCTTGTTTTCCATTTTCTTCAAGAATTTAAAATTAAGAAAGGAATTTTCTAACAATATTGTGAAGTGCATCAAAATATGAAACTCAATTTCGCCTCAAAACCATTCTGTTAATCCCCATTACTGTCTTTGCGTGAGTATCTCTTTAATTAACAAGGTTATTTGAGTGGCTTACGCCGCATTAGATTCGCTACAAACCTTAAAATTTACGAATAAATCTTGGATAAAGCGTCAAAACATTGCTTGAAGGAAAACTGTGTGCTTAAGTGCGTCGGTCTCAGTGACGCCGGGTTCTGCGAAGTGTTTTTACACTAGTAGGTACAAAGAAGCGCTTTATGTGGGAGCGTACACAGAGTCGGGTTTCACGTTTTGATGTTTTCGACAGGGAATGTTCCTAGGATATTGGTTTAAGCAGCTTTTTCTGTTTTTAGAAGAGACGGATTTTAGAATCGTTTTACGTCGTGTGTGCTCAGGCAGCTTGTGGTTATGCAATTACGTTTTTCGTTAGTGGTTTGGACTTGGACGCAAATAACTTTGCTTTCGGATTAATGAAAGGTTATTTTCGTATTAAAATGCCAAATAGTGTCTATACTTTGTGTCTTGTCGTCAATAGCTTATCTTGCGACTATCTTCCCACCAAGTAAGTAGGACACCAAAAAATATTTTCTTTTATATTCCTTTTCCAAAAATAAACTCACGATAAATGTAATACAGGCTGAACAAAATCGACAAATTATACAACACTGGGTAATCTGCGTACGGGACCCAAAAAATACGCGTCTTTTTGAATAATCACAGTCATTTTGAAGACGCCTCGTCGCCACCCTCCGAGCGTAATCTTTGGGTTATTGCGTTAGTATTAACGACTAAAATAAACATAGGAATATTTCAGTATAATGAGACATTTTGATGCCGACGACGAAATTAGTTCTTGAGTATTGCAGTGGGATATTACATGAGATTACAATGTATAATGTATTTTGTTAAATTATTTTCCTTTTTGTGACATTAAAACCTTAAAACAGATAATAGTAGAGTACAAGAGTAGTAATTGAGCATCTGTAATATTATTGTGTGTCCATTATTTTATCTCGTTATAAGAAAACTACACTTTATTTTTCAACAGCTTTATACAAGTTTTTCATGTATTTATATTTTTAAAGTATATCGGTACCTACGGAAGTCTATACATATTTTCCTTCTATCATTCTTTATATGCGTATACAACTTAAAAACAAATACACAAGTAACTTACAAAACACGACCTACTTCACATAAACAATCTTATTTTAATCCTTCACTTCACGTATATTTTCCTCAGCAACGGAAATTCCTCTCAAAAGCCATGCTTTTACGATATAATCCACATATCTTTCACAAAGTTCCAGGAAGTATCTTATGAACATCGTAGGTATACAGATATACTGTAAAACAAACATTACTAGGAACAACTGAGACGATGTAATTATTCGCTATCTCTCGTTTCACTTGCATGTCACAATGTTCATGATTTTACTCTAACGTAACGTCAAAATTGTCTGTCTGTTCATGAATTTTATGTGTACGGATAAACAGACGGTTAATATACTTGTTATATGTATCAATTTGTTTTTCGAATACTGACTTGTTATATGTATCAATTTGTTTTTTCGAATAATAATTATTCGAAAAATTCGAAATAGCTTTCTTGTGTAATATATTAATATTTGTCCGTTTTTTAAAGATTTTTGTAAATGGCTTTGAATTTTACCGTCACATTTTCTATAAGAATGGATTCTGAAAGACTTGAACTTAAACCCGTATATACGCTGAAAATACATAAAACTGTATTTACGTAATAATATTCACAATCCCTTCGACAATGGCTTCTATTAGTGTGATAGGGATATAATGACGTCACACGTCTTACGTCATGACGTAACATGACACTGTGCCACTTTGATCTCGGGCTATGTTTCGTGTCTTTGTTGTTTTTACGGGTAATTAGGTGATATTATGTAATGTTATTGTTGCTATGTGGGAGCATTACGTAGGGTTTTAGTTAATTTTCATATTTTGTATATTACTTTTATCAAATATAACCTTTGTAGTTGGCTCGACGGGTTCAATACATTTATAAACAAAGTTGAAATTGCCAGTGTGTAAATTTAATGTAATGTCATGTTTATTTTGTTAATGCTAAAAAAATGTTAGTAAGTCTAGACAGCAAACTTGAGAGCATAATTACCGCGAAGCCGAAACAAAACATTAAGAATCGAATCTAGTACAACAAAAAACAAAATACATTCCACGATTTGTCATAAGCCGAACGGGCATGCAAATTAGATATTCCTCGAATTCCTTCGCAAATATATTTCCCTTTTCATATATAACTTCGCTCGTATCAATAGTAGAATATTCGTTGAGAGTACAATGCCGTTTGATATTCTGTATGTTGCTTGTCCTGATTCCGCGAGGATTGGCTCGTCACGTTCATCCGACAGTATACGTTTTGACACGTTTCCTGTTTAATGTACTTTTTCCTTGCCAATTTCTTCTACATTGTGTGCTTGTATTGTCCTTGTTACCTTTGATGTAGGGGTTATTTTTGTGATGACGTCAGCATCCGTCATGTTGGCAAGTGAGAATGACAGCTCTCCAAGTACTTTAACGCTCTCGTGAACACTCTTGCATTGAGGTTCGTCTAATATGTCTGAGTGTAGCCACGGTTTAGGGTGGAAAATATTTTGAATGTTGATTTGGGAAAAGATTTCAGTTTTTTAAACTGTTAAGAAATCTGCGTGCTTATTTGACAACGTATTGTACTAATCACCGTATTTTAGGGAAAATGTCAATACACAGTATGACTTCCAAATAGTTGTCAACTGAGATTCAAAACATCACATCTGGTTCATCTTATGATGTACTATAGTGACATTAAAGCCCTGATATTTATACTGCAATAGGTTCTAAATTCGTTCCTTGAAACCAAATGATGGTTGGTTTCATTATTGTTGTAAAGTTACTTCGCGACATCAATATCATATAAAAATATTAATCTTGGAGTGTAAGTTAACCATCCGCGATCACAAGGCCACAAGAAATCTGAAATTCACGCCCACCACTTTATAAAATTAAACGAGAAACAAAAAAGGGCAAAAAATTTCTTCGAATTAAATCAAGTTGCCGTAAGTAAATTTGTTTGAAAGTTTTCTAGGAATGCTTCAGCGTGTTTATTCACTAAAGTGAACTCTTAAGAAATATTATCCTTATTGAATTCATCGGCCCGATTTTCCAACAGATTATATATTTATAACATAACGTTTTTTTACACCCGAAAGTGAAAGCAGCAGATTCTCTAATAATATTGAGTATCGACAACCGGTTAGCTATCGAAAAATGTTGTATGAAAATCTGATCAGCGCCTCTAGCAGACGTCGTACAAACTATTTTTGCAAAATATTTTAAATGTAAAACATTCAATGGTTCCAATTGTAGTGAATCGCGCTACAGTATTCTCTTTCCTAATTTTTGCCATTTACAGTTTTGGGCTCCTGAATAGGATGCTATTGTTATAAACCGAGCACGTTACAAAATATCAAATTACTAATGAGAATTTTCTTGTCGAGATATAAAAACCCAATAACACTTTTTCCGGGAATCGAACCCTTAACTTACCGATTAGCAGCCGCATGCACTACTGCTGAAACTACAGAGACTATCAAAATTTTCAAATCACAAACATTTAAGTGAGCCTCTAAGTTCGCGGTTCAAGGAACACGTATATGCCGATGCTGACCTAGATATAAGCGATAAAAAACTAGGCTCTGGAAGCATGATTTGCTCGTATGAAGTTGCCGGCAAAGTCTACTATAGCTAATGGACTTTCGACTTTTACGATTCCAAGGTTATATGCAGTGTTAATATTTAGGATTGCTTATCTCAAGCATACATATTAATAAGTATACTTACTAAAAACTTCGCTTCAGAATTTAGGACGAAATGTCCTACATTATTTTCTCTCATTCTCGCTCTCTTTATCTTAAGAGTAAAAGAAGTGAAGTAAACTGTTTTTGGAATAAGGTGAATAATAGCAAACATAAATAAATCTAGTTCTCTTAAGTATTTATTTTATAATATACATATTTATAGTGTTAGTGTTAGAAACATTCACATTGAATACAATTTATACTGTCCACTATGATCAGAAGTGTTTTTTTTTTCTGATGGAAAATTGAACATCGATTGTAACTTAATTTCAAAAAATAGTGTCAAGCAAGTACTTAATACGAAAGTGACATTACCAAGTGTAAGAAATTGCACTTAGATAGTATGCATTTTTATTAAATCATTAAAACCCAGTTTTTCACAATGAAAACTACATTAACTAACTAAACCAGCGGAGCAAGTTAACGACATTAAAACTAAATGACGTCATAACTCACATCTGCTATTGCTTTACATTGTTTTAGTGTTAACGACTTAATAAGACGCTGTCGTAATTTAATATACGTTTTTCGAGTCGTAAAGAACTTTGTCTTTAAAGAAGCGGCAGAACTTCCTTACAAACATATACCGGGCCATGTTTGTCTATCGACAAAGTTATAATGAGTTACAATGTTCCGTACTTGCGTGAGGTTCCGTGACTTTCCCTTCGAAATATTACTTTGAACAAATAAAAGTGACTGCAGTAAATGAAATTGCAGCATAACCTTCGTAAATGTTTTAGCGTTTCATGACTAAGATTATTCGTTTGCATAATCTACATTGTGTGGTTTAAAGTTAGCTCATTTGTTTAGTTTCTTATTACATTTATGTTATGCTTCACCTTTTTGTTTGTTATTTTTTAAGTAAAGATAATATTTAGTATTACTTAGGTCGCAAAAGGTTAACGCATCTGGCTTAAATTTTACAATGTTATTTTTTCAATAGTTTATATTTCAATCACGTGTAAAGTATTATTTTTACTTTCATATTGATGAAATAAATTTTCAGTAAATGATAAAAACAGTTATCTTCTAGGAAAAAACAAAAAGGTTGTCTATGTTCGGAAAATCGGAAAAGCCAAAAAGTTATAGCAATTTTTTGTAATCTTTTTTTTATGTTAACATTAATTTGCTGTTCTAGGAACAGCGTTTTGCAGTCGAGGTACTTGTATCCATATACTCCAGGATTCCATATAAGTTACAAAAGATTTTGTCTCTACCTCTCGTTAGAAACAAAATTATAGTTCTACTGCTGCGCAAAAGTCCTCCTGTAACCACTAGGAGACTACACGCGAGTTTACCACGCTAACCAAATGCACCTTGATGACTGCGCATTCCTGAAAGAATTGTCTAATATATTTTTAAATCTTTCTTACTTCAAAATCTCGCATTTTTTTGTGTACAAGAATAGCCTAAGGTTTGAACCTTTAAGCACGTGCTGATTTAAAAGCTAACAAACTAATTAAGTCATCTATAACCACTTAAATCTTAGCATAAAGATAAAAAACAGTTAATCAAGATGTTTATAACACACTAGCGGACCCGACAGACGTTGTCCTGTCTACACGTCAAAATGACATTGTCCAGCGGACAAAATTGTGAATCTAAACCATTCTCAGATCCCCTTGAACACACACAAAAAATTTTATCATAATCGGTCCAGCCGTTTAAGATAAGTTCAGTGACATACACACTTACAGAAGAATTATATATATAAAGATAAGACGTTAAATAAGCAAAGTTCTTAGAAACAACGCAAGCACTCACATTCATAATGGAATCTCTCAGAAGTTAATTACATTACTGTACGGCAACCCGTTTCCGTGGAACATGTAAGACTTCGTAAGCAAGTGAAGGGTTTGTGTGTTATTCTATAACGTGATTCACTTAGTTGGCTGAGGTAATAGGTGTGTATGGTGCAATAATACTCATGCTTAATATTATGAATACGCATTTCGTCTATTTTACATATCTAGTAAATATAAAAAAAAATTTGGTTATATGCCAGGGTGTACAAAAACCTTTTGAAATGTATAGGCACTCAACAAAAACAGTGACGTGTGTGGACCTACAAGATTTTTTTTCAACCCATGACTGTTGTTATACAACTGGACATAATTTCCTTCGAATGAGGAAGTGTTTAGGTTTTAAGTCCAAGCTTCTATTTGTTTTTTGCTTTTAGTTTTTCCCTATTTCATGACAAAGATTATTCACGATGATTACAATTCTCTTCGTGGATAAACATATAGGCATAAACTATGACAGTATTTTCTACACAAACGCTATGTTATTTTGATACTACCCATACATATTTCAACCACGCGAATGGAATTCCAAGTTCCATATGCATATCACGACGCAGTAGACATAATTTAAATAAGAATTCCCGCCCGTATGAGTTCATAACCAAAGGTTAACTAAATCTCATTGTATTTTCTAACTTAAATAACTGCTTTCATGTTCTTTTACTCAGTTGTTTCCAGACAGTTCATTTAAACGTATAATATTAAATTATTTAAAGTTTTCGTAAATCGTTAGCTTTGAACAGTTGTTTTAGTTTTCTACCTTTTAGTGTAATGGCTGATTAATAATACATTATTTGAGAGCTAAAGTTTTATAAATTAAATTTTCAGGCAAGATTTTTGCAACATCATGCTTTTTGAAATAGGTTAAACTCAGTCTCATCTAGTATTTTTATTTTCATCGTAGTAGTATATTATCTTAGTATCATAATTCTTAACCCCAGATTATCGTTTCTAAAACCGCTTTTAAGTACAATGGGAATGAGGTAAACTAATTACAACTAAAGTTTCAGTCTACCATTATTTAAAGTGCATATTACATCACTCATATGGCAGTTGCCCGACAGAGGGTGGTAATAGGCATTTAATTCAACAATACTAAGAACACTATCACGTGACAAGCGCTCACCGTGCGTTCTGATAACGCACGTTGATAATTTGCCCGGGCTAAAGCGCGTCCACGTGTGTACGCTACGGCCTAAATAAAATGTTAGCTGTTGTAACTGTGTGTACTTTACAAAAGTATCAGAATTCCCATCCAGTTTGCAACACTCTTGTACAGCAACGTATTGTAATTTTCATAAACTACAAAAAAGTGTATCGAAATTTTTCACAAACCCCATCACATTTTATGGGTCTATAAGGAAAACGCGTGACACATTATTATGGTCCGGACATTTTATACCAAGGGTATAATGTTTCATTTTTATATACATCTTCATTAGCTATAAAAAGGATTATAAAAATTATGTCTCTAATCATAATAACTCGATATACGTAAAACTTGTGAAGACGGTTACATGATGACGTAATAAACTAAACTATTAAAGATTACTAAAATAAGAGTAAGTAGTACTTAGTCTTATCATTGACGTAGTTCCGCGTAGTTTGTAGTCAGTGTCAAATTATATCTTTAGGGCACTGTAGACTAAGGCCATGCATACACAAGGCTACGCAAGTCTTCGATGCTCCACGACTTTAGTCTACATGGCGCGGGACGAACGTCAGCGACACAACTCGTTTACAAATCTCAATGGATTTGTATGGCAGTACCTTGAAGACTAAAATCGTTGATAATAATCGGAGATTCGCGTATCCTTGTGTACAAAATGCGTAACAGACTTATCATGATGCAAAAACACTATACAATCTATACATACATAGTTTAGTATTTTTTTATGTGTCTTAATGATCATGAATGAATGAATTCATCACATGATATAGATAGACATCTAAATCATGTGATGAATTATAAAGACGGTAGACAGATACAACATTTCACAAGTACGTACATACAAATAACAAAAATTAACCTTACAAATACACAAACAAAAAACCCATCATTACAATTCAACACATTTTACTTAAAAAAACGAAACAGAAGCGCAACAAACTCTCAACAATGCCCAATCAGAAAGAACAAAACTGAATTATGAACACTTCATTCAATAAACTCCTTCGGTGTTAAACAAATGTTTTTTCGCACAATGTACGAGCATAATTATTTGTTCAACATGTTACAGTGGAAGTGACCTGAAAAGGACGACGGCTATTGTACAAAGGCGTCCGAGGCAGAAATTGTATTGTGTTCTACCTCTTTATGTATCACAGAAACGTTTCTGTTGTTACCTATGTCTGTGCTTTGTCGTTGCCACCTATTATAAGGTTTCTTACGTGCTACTGTTTCGGTTTGTTAATAAAGTTAAAACGGCCGTTTGAGTTGTTTTGGAGGTTAGTTTCATATGTTCTGTGTTTGTTTTACAAGAGGAATGTAGGACATGCTACTGTAACATTGAAAAGGAATAGAGTTAAAAATGCGCTGTGGTTTTGATTATGACCAAAAATGTTATCATAGATAAGACCATATAAATACTGAAAGCTAGACTTGGAATAATAAATAAATGGAAATTCACCACAGCTGTTTTAGTCTATCATTATTTAAAAGCAAAATAATTAAGGTAATATCTTCTAAGCTCGTACCTTTATTAAAGCCCTAAAGATCTAATATTTCAATACATTTCAGTTACTTTAAAGCGAGTTTGCAATTTAACTAATCCTAATGAAGTAATAAAAATAATACTCAAGAAGGAAATAAGAGGGAGCTTGTGATTACTCAAAGAGACAGCCAAATCCTATCATTTCTACGGCCTACAATCTTTTTTTCAATTTGTCTTAATGTTAATGCTGACGAAACAAGATTCTGTTCACATTGGGCACAACGTTACTTAATGCCAAGTCCCATGTTGGTAAACGTATAAAAATATCAAAGAAAATGGAAATAACAAATTGAATTATGTTCACACATCGTAATCAAAGCCGTAAGTAGGTAGGTTGTTGTAAGTAGGTTGGTAATGTTCTTTGTGACGAATAAAATAAATGCGACGTTGATGAGAATTTGAATTTTTAGCGTAACGAAGCTCGTAACTAGATTTGTTACGTGAGTGTGTTGAGCTAACAAAGATAATGTTGAATCTAAATATTTACAAAAAGAAAATACCAAAGTACTACAAATTCTTAGGCACAATATACACTATAGTCGCCGATCGGCCGACACAATCCGACGGCATGTTGGCGGTCTACGTACACAAGCGCTCAGTTGGCCAACTAGCTCGCTGACAAAAAGTTGCCAACATAGGTCGGCGGGTCTACGTCTATATTGTGTACTGCGCTTAAGTAAGACATCCCACCTGAATACGAAACTATTATTTTAGGTCCCTAATAATACATTTTAAATTACGTAACAAAATCTAATGTAAAACATATGATAAGATAATAATACTCGCTTACGTCACACGGTCTGAGAATGTATTAATAGAAGGGTATTATATTAAAGACACGATTGTTTTAATACGGATTCCAATTATAACGTTGTACAATACGGTATCTAATAATAAATCTACGAAACCTTATGAAATGTACATGAATTATAAATACGGACGTTTGTTTAACAGTTAAAAAATAACATTTGAAGGTCGTGGGTGTTACCTACAGGGCGTATGTAAAATATTAGCTTAGTAGGCAGCTAGCGTAGTGCTCCTGATTTGAAGAGGCATTATCTGTTTAGTAATGTAAAATTATTGATTACTACGCATTGGCCCGACTTCGTCTAGGTATAGTACAATTTTACCCCGTTGATTCCATTCGCGTGGGAATTTTGATTCCAAAAATGCTATACAAAGCTTCTCCTAACAGCTATAAACATATTAAGAAGAGTATTATCGAATTTTGTTTAGTTGTTCAAAAGATACGCGGGTACATAAATTTCGTTTAAAGATTGAAAGTGGAAAAAGGTATGAATACACAAAAGATAGTATCACAATAGTACACGTACGTACATCGTCTTGTTTTATTGTTTTCTTATCTTAATTTTACACACTGCTATAACTCAAAGTTAATTATTTCAGTTTTCGCTTATGTAACTTAGTTGAGAAGTCGATGCAGGAAAAAATTTGGTAGAGCGGTAGCTTGAATTTTAGAAATAAAACGAAACCTTATTCCACGTTACTAGTGAAGTCTGCGTCATCTTCAAAACAACTTCTATATAAAAAAGTCTTAAAATGTATATATATACCTATTATATTCTTAGAAATATACACATTTCCGCATAATAATATATATTTAGATTTTCGTTTACCGTTTATAAAAAGGGTAGTACGTCTATAATAATTTCCATAAATGACATTTTACCAACAATAAATACGAAATCGCCGACATCCTTCCATAAAGCTATCTATTCTTCACTCGCACCCTTATAAACAGACCATAAAAATGAGTATTGTATACAATAAAACCGTTTTATGTTGCCAAACCGTTTTCGAACAAATGTAATGCGATACATGTGATTATTTGATAGAAAGAAAGTAGTGGGTATTTTAATGGTTTCATAATATGAATAGGTAGGGCTTATTTTGTACACAGAAGTTTCCAGATGCGATAATGAAAAATTGAACTTACCTTGAGGTTAAGCCTCCTTGAGGCTTAGCCAATTACATCATTGGCGCAATTATTTGTCGGAAAATAAACAAATACGTAAGAAAATAAGTTCAAAGTAATCAAGAGGACCCCCGGGTCCAGTTGAAAACTTCTCTGGTCGCGTGTGGGCTCAATACTGAGCGGGTCCAGTTTCCGTAAGACTTTTCGTCTTCTTCTAAGCATCATACATAAGATTGATACATATACAACATTCTATCTGCTATGTTTCTATGGCTAAACCATAGGTTTTTTATATATACCATTTAGGTATGAACATATTAACAGATAATGGTGAAAATTTGCTGCTTCTTACAAAAAAATTAGACAGTTTAAATATACCATACACTTTATTTGTATTTTTTACACCAAACTAAAAGTTACGCAATTGTGAACCAAGAAATGGTACTAGAATTCTTAGAATAAGACACGTAGGATAAGCACGCTTTTAACTTGTTACAGTCAAGATAGTAGCACTAAGAATGCAAGGCAGCAGACAAAGTAGCAAACTTTTACCCGTAAAGAAAACCTTTTCCTGTAGAAATTACTCTTTGGAATAAAACGGTGGTGTGACCGCACATGTTAAGTATTCATTGTCAGTACGACTAAGGACGAATTTAGAAATATAATGTAGCCTCTAGGGATACCAAGCTAAATATTGTAGGGGAGTTTCGTATTGTGATAGCTACTTTTATGTGAGTGCAAACGACAACTGTTTTCATGTTTTGTTAATGGACATGATATAAAATAGACTTACTCATTTCATATTATTTACTAATGCTCGTAACTAAAATGAATCATACATTTTGATTAATTCCTGAGGACTATTTTAAAAGTCTATATAGTTGTAGTTAAACTTTATTCTTCGTATGTACCAATATTTCAATACCAATGTGCCTGACGAGAGGATAGGTATATCTTAAAGGTAAGCAAAAAGAAAAAAAACTTCTAAAACAACACATTTAACACCGTAATAGCAATATCTAACACAGAAAACTCGGCTCTATTTCAAATCACCTAAAAGCTAGTATTCAAAACGTTTAACAAAAGAAAAGGACACTAATTTTCGGAACCTATGGACGGTGAAGAAGATGGATAGCAACGCCTTTGTATCAGTCTTCACAAAATATCGCCAGCCGGGACTACGTCTGATAGTGATTGATTGTCAAATAATTGTAGCGATATGGGCCGAGGTGACAAATAGATAAATATTACTTGCCAAGAATTGTAAGGCTTTTGCACAGGTAATGTTTGGTGAGATCAGAAAATGTGCTTTAATGATACGTGGACAAATAATTGGGTCTTTGTATTCTAGTTATTTACGTTGATCATAATATTATTATGGCATGCTTTATTATAGCTTCATCAGGTTTTCAAAGATAGGTCAAATATTTACCAACTTTAAGAAAAAACATTTCGCTTTTTTAAATCTATACTATTAAGCTGCTGATTTATTAAGTTCTCAAATTTGTGTTTTATTATAGTTAAAATTTGCTCTTCAAGCGTACATACATAAAGAATAGAACAATATATTCTCATTAAAATAGTAAGATATCCATAATTGTTCATGATCCAATAAGTTTCAAATTATTTCATAAAAATCAAATCAGGTTTACCAAAATGAAAATGCATTATTAAATATTTTTTGTCTCCTTTTAACACTGTAAGTCTAACCACAGCCCATGAAAGTTCGAGTGAGTTGGTAAATTCCACCACAAGTTTAAGATTGAGCTGTCTTGTTTACAAGTATTTATGAGTGTGGCCACACATTTTTTACAAGTTTTCCCCGCGATCGCCATCCAGTGAGATTAAACTTGTCACGTTTAGTCGAAGTGGTGAGAATTTGGGCATGGTGTTTACGAAGCCTGTTTGTCAAAGCGATGGAATTAATTCCTGTGCAAGGAGAATATTTTGTTTACCATGATAATTAAGAAAAATAACTGATTGTATTTTGTTATCAAGGCGAGTAGTGGTACAGTCAGCTCTAAAAGTAGCTGGACAACTTCATATTCTCAAAATTTCTGTGTAACTTTAATAAATAATTGATCAAAATCAGTTCGAATCAAACATTTCAATCGATGGCAAATGTTTTTGTGTTGAAAATAACTATAATAGCCTCGATAAGACAACTTTTAGGCCATGCTTTCGTTAATGCGGAAAATGATTTTCTATTAATTTTCCAAAAATTGTTCGTCAATTTAAAAAAAAAACATTCACAAATTGCCAGGTTTTATTCTAAACGTGGCGAAGATTTAAATAAAAAAGAGTTACAGAACTCATTTACATTATAACACCGTAAGTTTTGTGGACGATGTAAAAACTTTACGATCTTCTAAGTGAATTTATGGGAACAATATCTTTTAGTTAAAGCGCTGTTTGGTTGTATTGATTGTGGTTTGTGTTTAGCATAGTTTTGGTAGACTTAAACTATCAAAGTTAAATATTTAATTTTACTTTCAGTCTTGTAAGTTAGCCAGTCAACTGAATTTTAAAATAAATTATTATTATATAGTTTTAATTACATAAAGCAGTATGTTCATAAGTAGTTATAATGCTATGTGTAAAAACACAATCTCTGAAATATGTGCTACAGAAATGTGCGATAGTTTGTTGCACCAACTTTTATAGCAGCCGGAACACAGTGAAGCAAATCATTCGTGATCTTTTTCAAGCTGTACAGAAATCTAAAATCCCTCGTATCGTTTGAACGAAACCGAACATTCTATAAAACCTAACAAATTGTTCTAACGAAAAACCTTTCTATCTTTCCAGATGTAACCAGCCCACATCTGTGCGGAACAACACGTACCAAGATAAATCCTGTTTGAAGAACGATGCCGATTAAAAAGTCGAATGTAGCACAAAGAACGATGAGTGTGCCGAAGGGTTTTTAGTGAGAAATTGTGAAAAATAGAAAGAGTGACGATGTCGGTAAAAGCCAGCGTTGGTTAAACAAAAAGTGGAAAAATGGCCTTCAAAGGATTCTGTGGGGAGGTGATCGGCTTTTTCCTGGCTGTGGCTTTTTGCATCATATGTCCGGAATATGGTGAGTGCTTTTGTTTTGAAATGTTGTGTACCTTTAGCGTATTTTGATAGGTCAACCTTATAGTATACACGCTACTGTTTTTTCTCGCAGTGGTATTCATATTTTATATTCTATTTTTCTAGCAAAAGAAAATATGAACTTCAAAATTTATTACAGGAATGACAGTTAAATGATTAGTATATTTCATATTTGTTTAGATGAATTATGTTTTGTCAGTCTTAAATTACGCTACAAACTTCTGATCTGAAAGATCCTCATAATAAATAACAACTACGTGTAAACATTCAACATTGACCTAATCTCTACATGATGCAGTAAATAATATAAATTCCTTTTACATTTCACGAATCCTTTCAATAAAATATTACAGCATAATTTTTATTTCCGTAAAAAAATCAAAGCAAACATACCCGCAAAAGTTGACTTTATCCTCAGACTTCAAAAGGCAACTCTTCATGTAAACTAAAGATCAGAAATGATAAGAGCATTAAACGCCCACATCATCTTTATTTCCTGTGGTAGTCCGCACGTCGCACCGTTGTCATCTCGAACAAAGAACGTCATGTTCTATCCAAACATTTACTTTGTATCTTCGCTTTTATCCTTTCCTGGTAAGCAGAGCGTCAAATTCCGACGGGATTTTTTGGTTTTCTAATTCTCTGAGTCGGACGTTTAACTGTTTCGGAAACAATGTAGTGAGAAAACGCAAACTGAATTTGTGAATAAATATTTTTTATTATTAAATTGTTTAGTTGCTAGGATATTATTACACTTCTTTAGACTGGTGTTAAAATAAAATAAAAAATAGAAAATGCTAAAAAATAAGTATGGACATGAAGGGATGTTAAAAATTAGGGGGGAATTAGGGATTTTGTTGATACTCCTGTCTAATCTGATTGGGTCTAGTTGTGAGACTTAAGTATTGCTACGTAGTTACAAGAATATTACAAAATTAAAAGTGGTAGATCAAGTAGTGTATAAAGTAAAGTAATTACTAAGAAATCTCTTTGTGATATAAAATGATCGGAATATTACGACTAATCTTTCCACTTGAACGACAATCTACCAAGAATCTAGTACTTATTAGATAGAATATTCAAGGATATTATAGACTTTTTCCACTTACAGTATCACAGAATTCTTCAGGGCTTATAAACTCAGAGATTTAGCGTCTCGACTTGATTATCTACCTTTATAAACCTGATATTAAAATTTTACCGACATTTTTATATTTTATCTTTCCATGCAAAGTGGTATAAAAGACAATATTTTCTTTAGAATTTTATGTTGAGTACACATTTCGTTTTGATGGGCTTACTTTAGCACTTCCTATTTAAAAAATCTGGAAATGTATAAAGTTTGGCTTCACTTTAATGGTATAAGGTCACAAATTTTATAATTCGTACCTTTAACACTTATTTAATATTAATTATGCGAAAATCTGTTTATCTGAATAATAAGATCTATTTTTAGTTTCATTATCTATTTTCTAGTCTCTCTAATATGATAACGTTTTCACGGCTATGCCGCTAAACTGATTTGGGTGAAATTTCGCTTGGACACAGTTACTATTGAAAACCGGGGATCAAGAAAGGCTATTATTTTATTCAATCTTTATATAGTGAAAGAAAACGCTAGTAAATAAATATATTATAAAAACTAAAATCACTTCTTGCTGAGACACAAAAAGCATTTATTTTACTCTTAATAGCACATTTCATATGTGCACAACGCTATAACTAAACCCTTACCCGACCTCAGTTGAGTTACAACACATAATACAGTATATTTATATCCCACTGTTCAAAAATATATTTACAGTACAAAAGTTTGAAATATTAAATGCCCATTGTAATATATTCAACCGAACACTGGTCCCTATTAAAGATTAATAGGATCCGGTTAATGGAGAATGGATTTGCATTGTATTCCAATAAAAGCAGAACATTTTTCGATTGAAATATGGGCGTGAAACAATTAATTATGAAGCTGGCTTATTACTATGAGCTGAAGCGAACATTTTAATATGTAATGTTTCATTGAATGGTAGTCGTGATTAAAACAACTTGTTAACGAGTATAGCTATTGACTTTTGTAGAGTATTGAGCAGTTATTTGCTTATGTTAAGAACATTAGACGGGATGAGGCGTCTCGTTCTGCTAAACTAGTGCCACGGAGACAAATAGTATGAAGGATTGTTGATTGTCGACTTTGACTTTTTCGTTTAATTAGAAATAATCAAAATTAAGGTAGGCCACTACCATCAAAAGTGTTAGAAAACATTGCTCAAAATTATGTTTTTTTATCAGTAGCGTACTTCTCTTCTCTCTCTCTCTACATTTGGTACAATCGAGTTTTACATTTAAAATGTGCTGCAAAAATAGATGTAGTACTGTAGTAGCGGGTGCTGATCATATTTTCATACCAAATTTTATCGATAGCTAGCCGGTTGCCGATAGTTGATATTGTTATAGAATCGAGCTGTAGTCGTAAGGATGATAATAATTAGTCAATAGAATGTCATCGTCTTGGAAACAAACCTTTTATTTAATCTTTCACACATAATTCATAAACACGGCTTATTTCAATTAAAACATCAACTTCTATATTAAGTTAAAACCTAATATAAATGTATATGAGTAACGCAAATAAAATATGCAATTGATTATTTGGGCAAAGAGCAGCGGGTGAAGGTTGTACGTGTTTAATAACGTAAAACTTCCGCAGGAACGACCACGGGCACCGGTTATGTAGGCCAATGCGAGAGCGAGAGAGCAATATAAAATTTATACGCATATTTCATACTTCACAAGCTGTGATGAATAAAAAATATTTGTTTCAAATACACGTTTTAGTACCTGTATCGTATTGATTTTTAGTTTTGGTACCTAATAGAATTCGTTACGCGCCGCAGCAGTCTTTGCATACATAATATCATGGCTTTTATACCCGAAAGTGTAGGCGGAGATGTATGAAATACACCTACGTTGTGCCATTAACAATGTGAGTCCCTCTAATGAAAATTTATATACATATAAGTCTTTATGTTTTACTTAATTTATGTTTATACTAAGTAAACGATTTACCTTGTCAGTTGCCTGAAAATTTTCTTGTAACAACAACTAACCTAATGTCCTTAAACCTAATATCGTACTAAATTATCATACCAACACAAGCCTTTGAACTGAAAAAATAATAAAGAAACAAATTTTCTTAATTGAAACAAGTGATACATTAATCATAGAATTTGTAATTATAAATTTAATTACAACAATTAAATACGCTTCATTTGTCATCAAGAGCTGGCACAATACAATTACAATCCTTATTGGTTTCATCCCAAATCTAAATAAGCGTCATTAAACATAAACTAATTCGTAACAAGTTATCCATTTACCACACGATATGATGATTATTTATTCAAACATAAGTATAGTTAACATTTCACAAATATTATAATTACTAGCTTTTACCCGCGACTTCGTCCGTAACCTGAATTTTCCCATCCCCATTTTCCCGAGGTAAAGAGTAGCCTATGTCCCTTCTCGGGTATCAAAATATCTCCATACCAAATTTCATGCAAATTGGTTCAGTAGTTTATCCGTGATTGAGTAACAGACAGACAGACAGGGTTACTTTCACATTTATAATATTAGTATGGATAATATTCACATAATAGCGCTAAAATAATATCAACCAGCGAGCGTTTTATATGGCTAAGGTGGTTGCCAGGCCACTTTTTAGCTTGGTATTTATCTTTTTAACAAAAATATTATCTTTTTAACATTAAACGCGCCATGCATGACGATCAGTAATGACGCTTATAACACGAATTTTAAATTCTCTTTCAGACCCCGCTCTACGTAACACAAACCGCTGCCTTAAGTAATCAGTTTTATTAAAACGTTTACGTACCAATGACTGTGCAAAACAAACAATAAACAAGCGAATATGGGCCCTCACGGCATTCACAAAGACTAACCAGCATCGCAAATTGTTCCCGAACCCAATTATAGTGGTCTGAGCCCAAAATTTTGCGAGGCCACACCGTGCGCCAAGTTTTAACAAATTTACCTAACCGAGACAAAACTAGTTTTGTTCGCAAACGCTTCAAAGCTTACAGGTATGCCGATTGAGTAAATAAATAGTTACGATATTGAATTTTTGTGGCTGGAATGTATAAGCGTTTGTGCCAGTGTTGATTGTTTTGTGGTGCTTTTGATTTGGAATAACAAACAAACTCGTAAATCACTGGAGTGCGTTCAAATATTGTTGAAAAATATGGTGCAAGTTATAGTAACTTGTACCATATTTTTGCGCGACTGCGCACGTATTGAAAGGTAAATAGTTTTGTTAAGACCTTTTTATACTCTAATTTTGTTCTAGCTTTAAACAGAGACAGAGAATGTTCTCGCATCTAGAAGAAAATTACGCCTTCTGTGTATTGTATTTTTGTCAGACAATCTTTTCAGCCTATAAAGAAAGATTTGCAATCTGCGTCAACAACGTCTTAAATCTAATTCTATGTATTTGTCAAACAAATTGAGCATCTGTTCAGTCAACAATGTATAAACCTACATAATCTTATTATAAATTACACGAGTATCGAAACTCCAACACAGCTTAAAAACTTTCCACTTCAACCAAAAACTCATTAATCAAAATCATATCAGTATCGTTCCAAACTAGTCAAGCAATAGATGTGTAGATGGCGATAGTGTACAAATAAGTTTCCATCTCATCGCCTGCCGTCATTAATACACCCCTCGAGGGGGTTCTACAAATTGCTTCAAGAGTACGGTACGATACACTCGATTTTTTTTCATCACAGTGATCAATCATGTTTCTAGTAAGAGAAAATTTACGATGGTTTTAAAAAGTAGACAGAAATTACATGTACGGGAAAAATAAACACGCGATACTATTGCTATCTATCGGGCGGATTCAAAAACTGTCTGGTACTTAAAATTTATTGAGAATGGCCCTCTATAGTTTTCATAATGTAACACTTAAAAGTAAACTGTAGTACTCTTTTTGCAACATTTTGGGAATATTTCATTATTACTGTTGTATATATATTTTTTAAATATCTAAGTTTTATGTTCTTCCTTTCTACCTATGATTCCGTCCACGTCAGCACGAAAAGCTCTTTATCAAGCAAATATAATTTTGCCCTCCAAAAGACGCAGTTCCGCAATAAAAATATAACAAAAATATATAAAGTTATTCATAATTGAGTCACGCGCGTAACCGGCAAAAGAGTTTGTGACTGCAGCCAGGGTTTATATGGCTGAAAGCCATTAACATTAAATATTAGATCTTATTTCGTTGTAATAAGATTGAAATTCGCTTGTGTGTTACAATAGAGATTTATTTGCTATTCAGCGCGAGTAGCCTTTGGACAACAATTAAACTGGAATGGAAATAAATATTTATGTAATACTTTACAGTTAAGTGAATTAACCCTCTTCTGTCGACGTGTTTATGCCTAACGATTTAATCTCGAGATGCGATTACAACACAATTTAATCAGCTTTTTTTATTACTATATTGAGAGTATTACTGCGACAACGATGTTTCCTTTATTTAACTTCCATAAAACTGCTAAAAGGCATCAATATTTTCAACATTTTCAATACTTTTTTAAGGTTGATGTATCTATTGATTTTTATTTACTGCAAAATAACACGCATAAAAATGATAAAAATGCTCCTAAAATAATTTCTCAGTCTAGAGTTGACAACTCTTAGATGGTAAAAAATGAAACGAATTATCATCAAACCAATCATTGTTATTAACTAAAATATATTTCAGTCAATTTAAAAAGCGAAAGCGAATTTCAGTAGGAAGGAAACACATTGTCAATTTTTCTTTTCCGTTTCAACCACCCTAACTGCGTAGGTTTCCCTCCCCTACAAAAGGGGGTCCTCAGTCATATACATACAAAGCACCTGACTAAAGGTACAATTAACAATTGTATCCACGTACGCCCGCTTAAGAGTTCTCAAGTTGAAATTAAGTCTTAGAATAATAATAGACTTAAGTGTCAGGTAACAGTCATAATTGTGAAACTTAGTTCACAACATGCATCATTAATGCGTTTAACGAGACAAAGTAATTATTAGAATGTTCTAAAATGGTGTATAATTTGCTGTAGTAGGTACTAAATATGTGAGGTAAAGTGTCTTTAAGAGACAATCTTTAAGACAGTTTATGACGCGATACAGGTACAATAATGGTTTTAGTCGTTAATGGGAGATTCTTTGAAGTAATTTCGCTTTAAAGTTAATATTTTTTTTGCAGGAAGCTATATCAACGAAGTTGTCATTATGCTTGATTTTAATTTAACAATCTTAATGCTACAATAATGCTTTCTTCGAAACAGACGTTACTTATTAGCTCTATTCATTAAGTCTTTTTTTTCGCAAGACATTTACCTTGCTTCGGAAAAGCGGTTGAAATTTCCATAACTAAATTGAAACCTGACATGAACTAAAGGCTTCGATATTTCTCATTACATCATTGATATTTCTATCACGAACAGAAATCTCGGAACAACAAAGATAGAATAACAATAGAAATCCAATTATCTTTTTCACAGAAACTTAAACAATATCAACAAAACAGCATAAATATTCAAATTACAGGCACAAAATTCTGAGGCAAATATTGGATCACATTTCCTCCTTCACTTTGTCGAGTAACAAAAGTATCAGAGAATTTTCACTGACATTCGTATGTTTTCACGACGCAACTTCGCGAAATGTCGACAGAACAAAAATAAAGTTGTGAATAAAATATTACATTGTTTGACCGCATCGCGTTCGCAGGGTTAGGCTTGCAGTTGACGTATTAAGTTATAAATAAGAAATGTTTGGAAGAAAACCCATTTACATTTTTGGGAATATTTTATGTGAGGGTTGAGTGTTCTTGGGTATAAATAAAGAAAGTTACTTGAGACTTTGCTTGTCACATGGACTGAGTTTGTAATGAGATGGCGCGTAGATTCTGTGTAAGACATTTTAGATTGTTGTAATAACTGTAGCAGGGTTTTTATTCAAACTAATAGGGCTACATCAGTTCATTCTTGACTTAAAAAACGAATTGTAAAAAATATTACTTAATATAAGCACACATTCGTTTTTAAAATTACGTTATGTAGACTCATAAAAACTTAGTTTGGCACCGTGAAGAGATATGAGTAATTATTATTGAATATCAATAATAGATTTTAGTTTAAAGATACTTAGAAAACGTATCGATACTATTATCATTTCATTATTCGTGACGTTTCTCCGACTTTCTGTTGTGAAGTATTTGCCACGTAAGTTAAGCTTAGTTTGAATAATACTCAGCCACTACTTAAGACAATACATAATACAAACTAGTTAAAGTAATTGCCCATTTCTATTCAAAAACATATTATAAAGCACAGATTCACCAAACAGTTAAAAAGAAAGATCTAATGACTATTTCTTTAATTCGCCGACCCATTAGTGACTGGCAACTTATTAAAGTGTCTAGACTAGGGAGAAATGTCCCGTTTTTAGATATATAGGCAGTTTCTCCGTTAATATAAGATAATAACTCAAGGGCCTCTCGCAAAGTTTTTATTAAAAGAACCTTCCACGGAAAAGATTTGTGTATCAAACGGGAACTTTGTATAAAATTATTTATCTATTTGACTTGACGTTTAAAAGTTTTAATTTGTTCGTGTCCTGTTATTATCGTCGTTTGAAGAGTTTGGTGACTCTTACACTGACTAATCTGTAAACAATTAGCAAGATTCAGTCATCTTTGATAAAGCCTGTCTAGGGTTATTGATGAATTTGGGATTGAACTAAATGTACCCTCCTCACTACGCGTCAAATGGTTCGATTTCATAGTTGCAAGTACATAGTCACCTTGTAATCACATTAAGAACTGTTGGAGATATTAGGCCATTAAAAAAATGCTATGTTTTTAGCTAAAAAAGTATGCACACAATTCTGAAAGAGCTATAATATAACTAATTAGTTACTTATAAACCGACTTAAAAAAAAAATTAAAATATCTCTAAAATACTTGACTGTAAAAGTACACTTATTTTCATCATTATAAAAATACTAGCCAGTCTTTCAAATATCAAATTAAATCAATTGTCTATTTATTCTCAAACTAGCTTTACCTTAAAGATACTGCTAGCTTACAAAAGAATAGAACTCCACAAGAACAACTCTAGATAATTTTGAAAAATAAATTAGGTAGGTATAAGCAAACTCGACTCTGCTATTAGGCTCATATTATTACAGCGTAGTTCTACTTGTTTGCATGTAGCGAACTAGCCTGCCTTTAATTATGCACAATGGTCGTCAGTAATACCGATGCCTTACACCCGTACGTGCACCCTTTATCTAGATGTACGTATGTTTATTAAGTTTATGTGATTACCTTGCAGTGGGACTTGAATGAGGCTATTTTAACTTACTATTGAGTATAATTGGTCTTGAGTTGGGTTAGAAAATAATGTGCTTTGTTCGTTTGAAGTAATGACTTGTAATTTTTAGTTATTTGTCTCTTAAATTACTAGTTAAATGTAGCATTTCCAGTCTAATGTCGCATGCGATACTGTCGGGTTTCACGTAAGTCATATTAAAATTTGTTGTAAAATATTGACGTCGCGAAAAATATGAATATATTTGATTACAATAAAATTTATAAACTTTTTATTATATACTAGCACAGTCATGCCCTTAATTTGAAATCTTAATCAAAATTATGAATTGCAACTAGAAATTATATAAATAGCTATGTAGCATCAACCTGCTTACGAAATTTAAGATTTCGTTTTAAATAAAGCCAGCAAGTCACTAACAAAACATAGCTTTGTTGTACATAAGACATACACAACACACATGCACTGATCTTTCTTGAGAACTACACAAAGTACATTCGTCCAACTTACATCAATATTGACCCACGTCCCATCTCAAACGTTGACCATGAACAATGCCAAAACATTACGACAAGCAAATTAGTTTTTCAAGCTTTGTGTAAAATTGTTTGAATTAGAAGCCCCATTGTAATAAACCCTTGGGGTAAGTAAACTGTTTTTGTAAGTTAAGTACAACACAACAATGAAACTAATTGTGTTTCAGTATAATTATGAGACGTTTAGTTTTGCGGTAGGTTTTGGAATGTTAGTTTTTAAATATTCATAGCGTGTGGGCTGAAATACTGTGTCTGAAATGGTTCGTGTTTGTGTAACGTGTAGTGGGACTGAAACTGAAATTATGTCGGATTTTGTTAAGCTTACATTGACAAGTAATTATTATTTATGGAAATTATTTGTGGCTTAAAATAATATTTTACGCATATACTGTTGTCCTAAAATGTGTTTATTAATAGTAGGCAAAATCACACCCCTTATTTATTTTGTTTTTCAAATGCTTTACATCAACAATAATATGAATTTTTGTTTCTGATATTATTCCATCAATTTAAAGAAGTTTGTAAAGAAAAAATGTAGTAGGTATTAAAAACACAAAATGCCCAGCATTCGATTAAAATTATGGACAGGATTATGACTTGACGACCTGTATCTCATTACAGAACTTAAACAGACAACCCGCTAATAAAATAGGCAAGACTACACGAATATACAGTACTTACCTATAAATAAATCGTATACACACCAGTAAATACCCGTGTTTGAATCCAAACATCTCACGACAGTTTCAAAGTCTACCACAAGATCGAACAAACTACAGACAACATACATAATATACATACAAGTCGTCCTTATACTGACACTTGAGCAATTAATCAACGTTCCCCAAAACCTCTTGAAATGTATTGACATTACAAGAGCGGGTCTTCAAAGATATCTAGTTGACTTTGGTTTGCTTCTAATGATTCGATTGACCTTTAGTTTGCCGATAGCTGGGAATTAATTATGTACTTTTTTGTACTTGTAATTGGGTTTTAGAAGATATTTTTGGACTTATGAATTTGGTTATAAGGTGGAAATTACTTTGAATGGTGTTGTAATTCTGATGGTATAGTCGTATTGTGTTTTTATTAATATTTCAGAATATTTATAGTCAGGTTTGCACGTCATCAAACAGAAAATCGTATTTAATTTTACCTATTAAATGAATGAATGGATGAATGAAAACATATCCAATCAAAACTTAATGAACTATAGAAAATTCCAACACGACCGTGTTAATGCTTTCATTAATTAAATCCAAGAGCGATTAATTAAGCAATAAAATGAAAAATTCTAAAAAAGTTTCCGCTTTTTTTTCCTCTCACATATTTTTGAGGCAAAAACAGTGGAAATGGAAGTCAATTTTTCACCAAGAAATCCTCTGTAACAAAAATTTATTTGTACCAAAATCCCTTAAATCTCTTGATATTGTAAAACCCCGGAATTTCGTTCGGGGAAATGTTGCAATCTTTTGGCGTAATCCCAGTTTATAGGTCAAGTCTAACCACAAAATAACGCGGCTTATGCTAAAGTTGTTGACGTAATAGGTTCGGGCGGCATGGCCAATTTGAACTTTTATTGATTCATTTATGTACTTCTGTCCTAATAATTAAATGTATTATTTAACACAGCGACAGTTTGTACTGTTTTGATATTCCGTTTGTATTGGGAATTAAGTTGTGAAGGGCGATTTTCTACTACCATCGACTATTGGAAACCGGCAAGCTACCTATCGCAAAATGTTGTACGCAATTCTGATCAGCGCCTGTAGCATGCGCCGGAAAAGCAAATTTTGCAGTACATTTTAAATGTCAAACTGTAGATAGTACCGACTGTAAAGCTGAGATACCTGTAAAGCTGCACAAAGTCGATAATGTTACATTTTATTCCAAGTTACTCGCATTATATGTTTATACTTATTATGTATTTAAAAGCTCTTTAAATAAAACTTTTTTGAAAAATAACTTAGGTATCGTGTACAGACTAGAATACCAAAATATCGACTAGATATCTAATTCGCGCTAAAGCGCTGACAACATGAGCATTGAATAATAAATTAATTACAGGGTTTCAAGAAATTGCCGTTGTGGTTACCAAAGAATCAGTCAATACTTGTGATGAATTCTTTACAATTCGAATGATACCTTAAAATGTCCCTTCTTTGTCAATACTGTTTAAAAATAAGGACTAAATTAAGATACCATTTATGTATAATGATATTAAATATTGATCAGCGCTTCAAAAGTATACGAATTGATATATTTTCAATATAAATTACTTTAAGTAATTGACTTAGCAGTACTAAAATTAGCCGGTATTGGTTAGCATTAATGCTACTGATTTTAAAAATGCTTCAGTGTATTTGTTGTTCTTTACAAAGATTGAACGAATAAATTTTCTATCCAGCGAAACAATAAAATAGCAGAACTCTAAACACCTTCAACAATTTACAGCCGAACAATAAATTTACACTACTTTCAAACGTCTAAGCTTGATTTACTGCTACTCTTGCAACCATTCTAAAAATCGATTTTCGGACACCGTTCTAAAGACCCTAAAGACTAGAGACTCTAAAGCGTTATTAGGAACTAAAAACGTACTCGGAAAGTCCGGGTGTAAAATTTCCTCTTCAGTATAAGGTGGGATTATAGATCCCCTGGGAACTTGCCCATTCGTTGAAACGGGGAACGTGCATTGGGCTCAAAGCATCCGGGATCACTACCTAAGCTCTGCTTGAAAAATTAAAAGAACGAGTATATATTCTTTTCGTATTTTTACCGGACTGGAAAATAATTGTTTGGGGAATTTGTAAATTTCTGTTCGATTTGGGACGTTGCTTAAATTGTGAGGTGTTTTGAAATGGACGGCGTGTACACGTTTGTTTCGAAATAGTTCCAGATAAAGGCATTTTGATAATTTTACTTTACAGTGTAAAGTTTAAGGGTATTTTTATTAAGTTAAAGTGATTGTAAATCACATTGTTATTGCTATACCAACAAAAAATAACGAGTTCATAAATAAAATAAATTGAAATAACCTTTTACAATTTCAACACAATACAAAAACAAGCATTTAAATACATTATAAATGAGACCTACATAGCCAAAGATAATAAAATTTAACCAATTACGCAACCACGAATAACATTACCACATCAATTCAAACTTTATCAGAGCGCTTTAAAATCGGGACCCATTTAGTTTTAGATATAAGATAGTATACACAAAACTCGTTAGTAAAAAGTCATTGAGCGTCGAAGGGCGTGTAAGGACAAATAATTACGTATGCCCTTTGAGACAGATTATGTTCAAACTCGGTACACCCATTTATGACTCGAGGGAGGCATTTAAGTCATTGAGGTTATAGCCTCTAGAGGAAAACTTGAGTTTGACTACCCAAGAGACTTGGTAGATTGTAATATGTCTCATAATTAAGGGCAGGAGATTATGAATTAACGGTTTGTACCAAATCCTAGCACGGTGTGTCTGTCGATCGATTTGGCGAAGAGAAATTTCGTACCGCTACTAAGGTGACTATTGAGTATCTGCGCAGTCGCTATATGGACAATTTACAGAAGATTTTTTTTGAGAATTGTCGTTCAGTGATTATTGTAATTGATTGCATAGATTGTTTGACTCAGTATATAAGTCTCATAAGAAACATGTACTTTAAAAACACTGTTAAATTTTGATCCCTACATCAAACTCGTGACAAATTATATTAATCCCACTTTCCCTACAAATAAAAATGTTATTATAATAAATTATTATATGTGAAAGACAGTTTTTCCAAATACAGTTCAAAAACAAGAATATACAGCTCGGATTTTCTTCTCCGTTTATTTGGCAGAAAGGGGTCAAAATTATCGCTTCCGCACATATCATATTATACAAATATCATCATTATCCTTGACTTTTCCCAAATGTGTTGGGGTTGGCCTCTCGTATCACTTGCATAGGCCCGTCTACCCCTTAGGGTTGAAAAATAAAAATGTAGGTTAAAGGTTCCGTTTGAAAATAATGGTTTGTTTACAAAATCACGAACAAATACGTATTGAAAGCACTTTGAAATTCAATATTTTATTGAAGTATTGTGATTCCTGTATGAATAAAAGTATTTCATTGATGTATGACTAAAGATGATGATTAATTAATTAATTGTCTTGTTAAGGACTAAATATTTTTCAAATTCGGAAAATTATTTTTGACAATTTTTTTTGTAAGTTACGGAAGATGCGTTTTGGTGAGGAAAACCAAAATAACTGCGAAGAAAAAGTAAAAAAAATACATGTAAGCGCGGGTCTGCTAGTATAATTATGTTCTTAATGTATTTAAGGATAGAATAGGTATATATAGTTGCTTTTGCGCTATATATTACTTTAGATTACCTTATAGCGTTAAGCTCAAAATTATGTTCCCGTAATAAAGTATATCCATGAATGTTAAAGCCCTTTAATCATAGTATGACTAACTCCCACGAGACTGAATTTGAAAACCAAAGCAAACTTATACTAGCCCAGCTTTGACCAATATTAGTTAAATAACTTCTACCGTTTGAGGCCACAACATGTTCTCGATAAATATAATTAAGGCCGAACTGAAATACGAGCCAATAAGCGCACGCAATTTCACGATTATACGATCGTCGAACGTATGAGTTTAACCGGTATTACCCGGCCTCATTGGTCAAGTGGTAATAAACACGACTTAGGGTTAACTGTTCTGAATTCCTACAGCCCATTCGAACAAAAATTGGCCATCAATTACCTATTTTGTACAACTGAATGTTTCAGTTAAAAGCGTAAATCATTTTGCTATTAAACTTCTTATATCAAAACAGAAGGATGATAAATCGAAGATGACAGATGGTCCATTTACTATTGACTATCAGTAACGCGTATCTCTACAATCAGTACTATCTAGTATCGAGAAAACGAAATTATAAATTTTCTGCAAAAATAGTTCTTATTGTGCCCGCTAGAGGCGGTGATCACTTTTTTCATGCAAAATGTCTCGATAGCTAGCCAGTTGTCGATAGTCGAAAATCGCACTATAGCATTATTACATTAATATATAATAATAATATGTATTATATAATATATCTAATAAATTTATATGAAAATTGCGACAACTCTCCTCGTAGGATCGTGTTATATAAAAAATTCAAAGCTAACCTAGGGGAATAGCGACATAATATGTACTTCCATTTACTAAATTATATTTTACATTTTAGTATATTTGAGTTTAATTGTTCGAAACTCTGTCCCAACTTTTACAAGGTACTTTCACAACGATTTTACCGACTATTATATTATTACGGTACTGAGCCAGTGTAATAATTACTGTGTTATTAACTTCTAGAACTTTCCTTATTACTAACGTAAATGGTAGAAGCTGTACATGCAATTGTAAAATAAATAAGTATTTTACTTTGTGATCGTGTTCAAAGTTAAAAGAAATGAAAATACGAATTGATATTATGCCAACGTTTCCTTGAAGTGGTCCGCAATGGGGTGTTGCGAACTTTTGCTAAAACAACATTTGAACAGAAGTTCTTAACTAGGACATACAAAATGCATACGTATGCACATACAGTCACGCCTTTTACCTAAAGCAGTAGGCAGAGATCGGAAAACGCCATTTGTAATACAAACTTCTCTTACTTGCCATAAAGGACACTAGAAATGTCAGTAAAATATGTCACACACACGATTAAAATGCATTTTCCTTTATTAAGCATGTTTGCTTGATATTTATTGCCAGGTCTATTCGTGAAAGCATAGCTGATCAGCCTATGTCCAGCAGCGGGATACATAAAGTTCTAACAAAAATACTTAGACTACTTCAAAATTACTAATTGTAACATACGTTACTGTTTTAATGCAAAAACTACGAGACATCATAACAACATAATTATAACAACAGCTCCCAAATAAGCTTCACGGAGTCCTCAAAAAGCATGAAATATAAAAACATAGCAGTATAAATACTAGTTTATAAATACATGCCTTTCAAAATACCATGACAAAAACTTCCACAATGATCAGGTTACGAAAAAAAAACAATATCAGCAGCTTGTGAAAGCGAACCACGAGAAATAGGTTAAGGACCTTTAAGCGATTGGAAGGGAATATACATACATACATACATAAACTACACTATAACCCTTTATAAGTTTCGTTTGAATTTGTTTTTAGTTGAGCTTTGATATGCAATCCAATACCCATAGTTTATTGAAAGGTTTTCGACAATATTGTTTAAAAGCGGATAGTTGCTAGAATCAAAAGTTCTCTGTATATTTTTTACGGTTTTGTGAATAGCAAAAATTGTACTTTAGAGTATTGAGTATTTTATGTACTTTTTGGTCGTATAAAGCAAGTTATATAGATAACTAAACTAAAGCAAGTTATATAGACCCGACAAACTTGAATTAGTTTTTCTATAATTAGCCGTTTACGTATGTGCCAAACATTATCCAAATAATGAAATTGCATTGAGAAAAAAAGGCTTTTTATTTCTCTGATTAAAGTTATTAAAAATTGAATAGTTTATTCCACCTTATTACTTTATTATTTCAGTTTAACAAACAAGACGTTACGTTTAGCTTTAAATCTACAAACAGAGCTATTTACTTAGCTCTATTAAAACTCACTTTGTAGTTTTACTTAGAAAGTATTTTACAAAAATATGACTTATTTTTCCAGCAAAGTTATAAAGCAATTGATGCAATTACGCCGGCAAACAGTTTACTTAGCCGATCAATGCGGTTAAGTAAGCATTTATAATTCTAATAAAAACCCCTTAGCGTTCAAAGTAAACTCATATAGAGAAGGTTCGTTCATTTATTGAAGATAAACAAAGAAACTAGGCCGAAGTAGGATAGCCACGACTTGAGATTTTTCAGGACTTTTAATAAAATAGTCCAGTTTGGTTTCTATATAAATTTGAGTAGCGTACTTTCATTTATGCAATGTTTTAAACAGTAGACTTCGATATGATGACATAATACATTAAGCAACAACTAGACAACAAATTGTTCAAATGTTAATTATATCAGAATCCAAATATTATTAAACCGTCAAACAATCATAACCATAGTAATCAAATTAAAACAAATCAATAACATGTATTAAAAAGAACTAAGCGGTTGAAATAGAAAACCGAACTTACTACGCCGATAAACAAACGCGGGTTTGTTAGTTAAATAATTATTGGCCAATCCGTTAAGAATAGCTTTATAGTATGACCTAAGTAATAATAAGTGAAAATGACTCAACATTTTAAAGTAATAAACCATTTCCATTATCTCAATCACTCACTTGGACACAATCGACATATAAACAAACACACAATTTATCAACCGAACAAACGATGCTTTTGCATGTTCTTCATCATTACAAGTTACTTGTTGATGGTTTAAAATATTTTTCTTATGTCACAATGTTGGGTTGCTGTGAAAAAATATTGTTTTGTAGGTTCTTTATAAGATATATTAAATTATGTTTTTTATGAAGTGGTTATGCACATTACAAATGAAAAAAAACCTTATAAAACAAATAGTATCAGTATTTGAAGTCGAAGAATTTAGAATTATAATAAAAAATAGGTAACACTGAAAATCTAAAAATAAATAGATATAAGTTACTTAAATTCGCATAGTACTCGTAACCGGTGGTCCTGTATGACAAGTACTTATGATGTGAATAAAGCAAGGGAAAGTGGCATTCTTTAGTCTCTGGCTAGGTCATGGGAACAACGTTATTTTATGTATATACCTACTTATGTAATTCCTATTATAAGTAGGTTTATAAATGAAATACTAGCTGCCCGGCAAACGTCGCTTTGCCATATAAAAAAAATAGTGTCACTAAGGTGTATGAAAAATAGATGTTGGCCGATTCTCACACCTAGTCAATATGCTCACAAAATATCATGAGAATCGGTCAAGCCGTTTCGGAGGAGTACGGTAACGAAAACTGTGACGCTAGAATTTTTGTATATTCGATATAAAACGTTTCGAGTCCTCAAAGATTCAATCTCATATGCACCCTATTTGAAGCTCACCCTATTAGAAGCGTCAACAAAACGCTCAAACTTGCACAGTTTACTTGTGCGTTATTTACTCAAATTTCGCACTAAACGCATCTAATGACTTGCAAATATGTACAAATGTAATGTTTATGAGTATTTTTTTAAGAAAACAGTTTCTATAAACTGCTTTTTAAGTGCGTTCTACTTGTGTCTTAATTTTTAAACAGTGTTTTTACCGTATCCATGATTATAAATTAAATTTTATAATTGAAAAGAGATTAGTTTAGCCTTTAGCTATAATAATTGGGAGCTAAGGTTGAAAATGTTTAACATATTTATTTGTTCTCATGAATTTCAAAGTTATACGGCAGTCGAGACTCTAATGTAAACCATTTTTAGTAGGTGTCATTAGTATCGTATATTACATAACTGATTACACGTTAGAAGTCTTATACGATTCCAAGAATAAATGCGTTATCTAACACCAACATTTGTACCACATATTATTATTATAACGTAATTCCTAGAAATCAAAACCTTAGTAGAGTTAACAGGGACAATTACAGAAATACTCAAACTAGCTCCAATATAGATGTTATACGTAACTCGGGTCGGATTATAAGAGATAATTGAGTTCGCCCTCAACTTGTTTGAGTGTGTTATCAAATAGGCGAATGTAAGTGTAATTTGTGAGCAAAAACTAATTTGCTGAAGTTAGCTTTAATGTTCGTAGATTATATCAAATTGGAGTGGGAAGATCGGGAGTTTAATGTCGGATTTTAGACGTACGGTTTTATTTCCTAAGGCGGAATTTATATGAATGTTCTTAGAAAGATTATTCAGTTATATTACACCTACACATTGAGTTTTGTGGAACCTTAGATGTTGAAGCTAGCGCCATCTGTGTAACAGCGCTATAACTATAAGAAAATTGTGTACTTGCTGTTTTCATTTAACACTGCTATTACTAAGAATACACCTTGTACTTAACAATGTAATATGTGGAAAGACTAAACTAACGAAAACATACTTATAAATAGACATAAATTAGAACTGTACTACGTAAAGTTTCCTTTCTTCTAAAATGCCAAAAACTACACAGTCCTTTTGTATGACGCAAAACGAATTTTCGTTTTAATTCTAAGTTGATCTTAGTCTACAAAAAACGTCTGTTACGTCAACCCAGACTCCAAAACACCCACGTCTTTAAACGACCTTTTGTCAGAAGTATAATTCAATGTAATAAAAAGATGAAAAATAATTTCTGAACCATTTATTCGAAGTCATTAATATGTTAAAATTTTATCGCCGATTGAGTTTTACAAGTGGGCGTAGTTTTCTGAACTTCGATAAAGATTAAAGAAGCTTTTATAACGCCTACTAAGACATGATTCAATCTATTTTTGAACGAAACTTATCAAATGTTTTAATCGCGATATCGATTTACAGATTATAATGATGAAATAAGCCTCCTATCAGTGTTAAAATATGGCAAAAGGTGATTTTAAGGAATTAGTTCCATTTCAATACAATTTTTAATTAGCCGAAATATTTTTGCTATACTAATCGCTAATATTGGTAAATTTACTACATAAGAGTCTATACAAATCTTTACTTTCTTAAGAATGTATCTATATTTTACTATATAATTTGATCAAGCAAATGGTAATTGAATGTTTAAATAAAGGTTAACCTTCAATAAGGTCGAATGCAATTAATTACTGGAATTAATTAATATTTGTTATTGATGTAAAATTCGACTTTGCATCAACCTTTACACGACCACGAAATTTTGATATTGTCGTATCGAATAATTGACATTTGGATGACATTTCAAATCAATGTATAACACACCTCCTCGCTTTACGCAATTTTTTAAACAAAAGTTGATAGAACTTGTGACCATTAACTCGATTTACAGCCGCGATTTATAGCCGAAAACCGGCTAAGTATCGAGAAATTTTGCACGAAAATATCAGCTCCTCTAGCGGTCTCTGTGGAAACTATTTTGACAGTACATTTTAATTGGCAAACACTCTATACTGGACAGTACCGACTGTAGAGAATTGCGCTGCATGAAACGGAATTCTGTAGCTGAAATTAGGTATCGAAGGTTACTTATTTAAAAGGCAATATTCGAACTATATATTATACTTTCATGAAAAACACGGGATTACAGGAATAAACGTGCTGAGTTTTTAAAAAATATGTAGGTAGTATTATTTCAATTTTCATCACGTTTGTAGTATTGTAGTGATACTTATATAAAAGGCAGTTTAAACTTTTATTTGTTGGTATATTTCTAACGAACAAAGAAAAGTATCCGTGATCGTAGTTTCGAATTCCACATACAATTTTCATCGTGTTCGTAAAAAGTAGTTCAAAATGCTCACGTATTCGACAATTACTGTGTAATTTGAAAGTAAATATGCAGTTGATATTCAGTTCTCAACTCAATTACCATTTGGAATTATAACATGGAGGTTTAGTATTCTCGAACTAATATGCAATGTGAAATTTAAATGTTTAATAATTACGTAGACGACACGATAGGGTTAGGTAAATGATTATTGTAATATAGTTGTAAGTTATTATAAAGTATTAGAAATACTTTTCACTGAGAAATATTGTTGATATTGCGGTAGGCCTTGCTTCATTATCAAATAAAGGCATTAGCCACAAGCTAAAAAAGGGTCAAATATCAAAATGCTAAAGCATACATTTTTCATTATTATTATCACTAAGTAATGGCTCAACGAAACTTTACATAGGTACTAAAGTCATTTACACATCTTCCAATTGATGTAGATTTCTCTCTAACAGCGAACCTGATAGTTCCAAAGATCATTTCCTTTCACCTTTACGTTCCAATCAAAGGTGCGAGATTTGATTGGCGCGAGAACGTGTGAACGCTAGTGTATACCTCGCTTAAGTAGGTCGCAAGGCTGTTTGCAGACTCAAAGTTATTTTCGTTCTAACGAGCTATCGGCCTTCATGGGAAAACGGGTAATTGCGCATTTTCATATTCGAGTTTATAGGCTTTACTGACATTGCTTGACAGGTTTTTTATGTTATTATTTTTCCAATATTGCATTGAGGGGAATCTTCTTTTAGTGTGTAATGTGATTTTTGTCATTTTAGATTATTTTTTAAGTAAGTTTGATTTAAAGTGAGTTTAAGAAATGATCTCTTAGAGACAAAAATTAAAGACTTCTTTTTTCATACGTTTGGTTTCGTTACTTTTTTATCTGCTTGGCTTTGGTTGCTAGTAACTTGTAGTATGAAGTGTCATTCGAAATTAATTTCGAGGAACCAAATAAAGAGTATATAATTTAAATGTAAATATTTTTTTTAAATAAAATCCATTTGAATATGCACTGAAATGTAATATTGACTACCGAATTTAATTGGGATTACAACACATTACTGATAATTCCAAAAATGGTTTGCTTTGAGTGTTTAAAACTGAACAACAGTAAATAAAATTTGGTTCTAGGAACCAGCGAAATTGCCTTCATATTAAAATATATTGTTTCGTCATTATTCTGTTTTGATAAACTCAATTTTGGCAGGTTTGTTTTACATTTATATGAAACATGGCACTTTAATGTAGTTTTTCGATGTTCTCGGAAAACGTTTTACTTTTGTACAGTTAACAAAATACCTACTGTATTTGTTTGAGTCAGTAAGTATTTATTTTGTGAATAAAAAACGATGTGATAAAAATATATTTCAACTGTTATTTAATGGTAAGCTGTAATAAAAAAACGACGTTACAATTATTTTTTTATCAAAACCTTATCCATAAAAACGGCCAAGAGATTTACGGGCAAAACTGCTGTATTCAAAATTGTAGGGATTACTTTTCAATCATCTATATTAATCGCGGTCCCAACTAACGGCCCCATCATGAGCCCATGAGTAACATCCGACATGTTTTCAAAATCTTTTCTATAATTTGTCACTCAACATATACGAATTACATCAGAAATACAAAAAGGTTACATTGTCTTATTTTGTTTCTTCATAATTTCTAATTCACCGTCCTCTTCAAAACAAACACGATCTTTAAAAAAGAACACGCTTGTTCGCATTTTTTCAACGTAGCAAAAGTACCATAAAAATAAACCTACCAAGTGCAAAAAGCGGGATTAATCTATAAATAACCGTAAAGTTACTCAGGCAACTTCACCGTTTTAACTTCCTAATCTTGCAGACGACGTTGAAATACGTGGAAACGCTTTTTCGTGCCTGCAAACACAAATTTTTAAGTGCTTCACAAATTATTTACACCTAAGCCAGTAGCGACCTCACCGGTTCGTACACAATGTTATACAGTCAATAGAGGCTTGCTCATTGTATAAGCGGAAGCGAGAGCGGGAGAAGAAATCTTTTGAAGCAGTAAACGATAATATTGTCAGCAGTTTAGTCAAAGTTTGGATTTTTATTTAATAAGGGAAACAAACAGATATGATTGCAGGTTTTGGAAATACATTAATGACTAGCTGACGCGCGCAACTTCGCTCGCGTCACATAAGAGAGAATGGGTTACAATTTTTCCCGTTTTTGTAACATGCTACTCCGCTCCTATTGGTCGTAGCGTGATGAAATATAGCCTATAGCCTTCCTCGATAAATGGACTATCTAACACTGAAAGATTTTTTCTAATCGGACCAGTAGTTCCTGAGATTAGCGCGTTAAAACAAACAAACAAACAAACAAACAAACATTACATATTATTATACTAAATTAGGTTTTACGGAAAACTTGTGTTTAAAATAAAAAATAAATCTACATAATATGCGCAATAACATGGCCATCCGTTAACAAAACAGAAGTACCTATACACAGAAGCAATTTTTATATTTGCACTGTAAATTTTTTAACAGTATTTTTGATCCTTGACAGTCATTATCCGTAGTCAGAAGCTTGAAAGTCTGACAAACAGTCTTATTGAGGAGTATCGTGTTATAACTCAGGTAGCTGGGTTGTGGAGGTTCGATAGCCAGTCGCTCCACGTAAAATACTGGTATTCAGCTGCATCCGGTGAGACTGGAACCTAACTCCAACATAGTTAGAAGAAAGACTGATTGATTGATTGTTGTATGGGTTGTTAATTAATTGTAATAATCAAAGATACTTTGATACAAACAAGTACTATTGAAAATGACACAGCGGGTATATATTCATTTTCGTAACTGCATTAGTACTACTAACTACCTTAAGCATTAATAGAACATTGTAGGCACATCTGAAGCGCCCACTCACTTTTGTGACCCCGCCCAAACTTGTTTAACCTCAACATCAATAAACTAATCATCGCAAATAACTATTAGCGCTTATAAATGAATCGTAATATTAAATTCAAATGCAAATTTGTTGACATTTTGTTGCAATTATCAACGTAAATTGTACTTCGATTCAAATATGTACATCAATTTGTATAATGTTATTGAATCGCGTTACATATCAATGACATAGATAACCGTGTTATTATTTTACTGGACTACGCAAATGTTCATGCTAACATTAATCTGTACTGGGTTTATTTCAATAATGAAATTAGTTGTACATTTATGATCGCAAATGTGTATAAAAAACACATTTAGATTTTCATCCTTATTTCAACATTTCAGTATATCACAATAATATTAGGTCTTAAGTTCATCATGCTTATCAATCGAAGGTTGAAACTATGCATCTTCTTATGAACTGCTCTTGTATGAAAGGTTTCCTCACACTGTTTTCCTCCGCACCGTCAGTGGAAAAAGGAAAATGACTACTTTTTTCTGACTTGAAGATAAACAAACATCATGGAAACTAAATAAGCTGGATATGTGAGTATATGCTATACATATAGGTTCGTACATAGCCTATCGATAGCCAATTCAAAGCCTTACTCATTGAGTAATAACAGTATTATTGTACCGTGAAACTTGGAGCTGGTCAAACTTCTACCAACTTAGGATAGATATGATGAAATCGCCTCGAGTTTTGTAACAACTATCGCAAACTGGGTAAGTGCTTGATTGGAAATTATTAGATTCTGGCTACGGCGTAGATACCTGCTACGAGGGCTACGATAACGTAGCAGATTAGCAATCAATTTAGTCAAGTTAGCTGCTACTACAAAATATTAATAAATATTGAAAGAATTATTATGATATTTTCATAATTCACTTGTGTACCTCACATAGAATCTTTTATCTTATTTTGAATGATGATATTTACGTTCATCATTTAAATCGGTTCAAGTATAGTCGAGCAAAAAATGTAGGTACACAATCGCGTGTTAACCATTAATCAATTGATTTTTACACAGTAAAATTCAACCAAAAATACGTCACCCAACGATTTATATAGATAATTTCTTCAAAGTCCTGTTCATTATCTAAAAATACCATACATACTCGTTCTCTAAAACGACGCAACACGACTTTAAACTACAATAATTATCCTTCAATGTTATAAAATAAACTCGCTCCCGCTGTTTGTAAGCTCTCTACCTTCCTTAGCTCGAAGTCACGCAGCCCCCACCCTTCGTGCGAGGCGATTAACCAAATTGTAGAGAATGGTTCAGCATTGCGCCACTCAACCTACTTAGTTTCTCTTAATAATGGAGGCGCACGCACCCAAAGGATGCAGGTGTATAACCTTAATCAGTAATTGGTGACGATAAAGAGGGTTTATACTCAGACCGTTGTATTACGGAGATTTTTTTAGAAGGGATTTTTTATCAATTGTTTTTGCGATTTTCGGGCGTCGTAGAGACTCGTTAGGCTTTTTTTGGCTTTTGTTACTGAGGTAAAAGATATAGTAGATTTTATATTGAGTAAAAGTCTTTTTTATTTAAAATGTGTATTGATTTGTGTTTGGAAAAATATTTTTCTTATTCAACAAAACGTAGTGTAAAGTTTTTAGGATTATGACTTTATAGTAAAAGTTTTTCGGTGCAAAGATAAAATTTTTAATACATTTTGCTGTGACCTACATTAGGAAAGATGACCTAATTCTTAGCATTCATTGAATACAGTTTAATTTACGAATACAAACAGATTTTTGACATATTCCGGTTTTTCTGTACTTTGCAAAAACCGTGAGTTGTGCTATATGAAAACAAGAAAAAAAATAAGACACTGTGTATTAAAATTAATTACTAATTAGTTATTCAAATACAAATCTATAGATAATTACTGATGATTAAGGAGCAAAATACTTTACTTACCTATCATAATTGAAATAATTATTCCGCTTCAATTATAATTATTATTGCATGTACCGCTGCGTGCAATAAATTAAGCCAGAAGCTAAAATTATGCGACAAACAAAACTTTTGTACTACCAGTTATTTGTGGTATAATTACTAAAGTAGCATTCTGTCGACGTTTCTATTAAAATGCTTTACATTATTTGAAATTATTTGAAAAACAAACGATTTTTTAATAGCTGTTTATTTTGTAGCGTTAAGGCATATTTTTCCCTAAGCCTGTTTAGCGGTGACTTATAATTTTGTCGTTTTTTTAATTAGAATTAAAGTGAAATGGTTAAAGGATTACTTCACGTTTTATATCAAGAAATTATATTTTTATTTAGATTTAGACATTATTTCCATCGCTGGGCAAATGCCGCCCCTTTTCCCCTGTTATATTTAAACTAAAAAATATAAATAACGATAAATCCATCCTGCAAAAATGCATCTGAAAAATTATAAACATATTATTTTTGCTTCATAGCAGCACTCATCTATCAGAATATTTCAAACTAAAATTAACTTAAATTTCTACCGATTCGGGAATCAAACCAACAATCTCTTGATCAGTAATTGTAAACAATACCACCCACACAGATCCGATCGATATTATTAATTACACGTTACAAAGATTCTCTTATCCGAAATACGTTATTTATTTAAGGCTAGGTACATACAATATATTCAGTGTAAACGATCGGCATAAAGCTTTTAATTTGATTATTAATTAAAGCGTAATCTCTTTGCTCTATAAACAGCAAAGTTGTACAGAGATTTACAGAGGGATTAACGCTGTTTTTGCATATTATCTACCCACGGGTACAAAACGGATTCATTACTGAATTTCGATTGAGATAGTCAGTTCAATGTAGAATTAAACCCGTAACGGATAGCGTGGCAATATTTTTTTACGCAATGTTGTTTGAACAAAATTAACTCACAAACAAATACATACGTCGTTCTTCATACTTTATTGTTGTATTTTATCTTTATTGATCTTGACGCATTTCATGATATTTTTATTATCTTAATTATATATCCAGTTCGCTAGTTTTTAACTGTCGTTTTCTAAAATGTGTGAGTGTGGTTTCCATCTATACTAATATTATAAAGCTGAAGAGTTTGTTTGTTTGAACGCGCTAATCTCAGGAACTACTGGTCCGATTTGAAAAATTCTTTCAGTGTTAGATAGCCCATATATCGAGAAAGGTTATAGGCTATATATCATCACGCTACGATCAATAGGAGCAGAGTACCAGTAAAAAATGTTACAAAAACGGGGAAAATCTTGACCCGTTCTCTCTTATGTGACGCAAGCGAAGTTGCGCGGGTCAGCTAGTTTGATTATAAGTCTGTAAACTCTAATATATAGTTCTCCCACTAAAGCCAAATCAGTTGCCTTAAACTATTATGACTGTGTTTCTCTAATTTCTAAGCAGAAACAGAATACCCGTATCCTACCTCTATCGACTATCACAGCTTCTAAGAAAAGATGTACAATGTACAAAAAGCTGATAAAAAAACCTAATTTTCGAGTGAATAACTTTAAACAATGGTACGATAGTCGTTTAGCATCGACAGTTTAAAATTCACTGTGCCGATTGTGGAAAATTGCTATACAGTATTTTTTGCAAATCGATCGTAACACCCACGTATTAACACAAGTTCGAAGGGTAGAACGCCACTAACTAATTGGTTATCGCATACTGCCTTCCCTACTTCCCCTGTCGAACGTTTTAATCCCCATCGTCCTCAATAATCCCTATATACATGTAGATTACATTCTAGTTATTTTAAACCGATTCTATTTAATGGTACGTACAATTTTGGTGTGACCCACAATTATAAGCGGATTGTGACCTAGTTTTGTTCAGGTAGTGTTCGCGTTAATACTAGTTTAGCTGTAGTCATTTATTATTGAAGTAAGAAGTCTTAACATGTTGGTTTCTAACTTTTGAGCGTTTTAGGCTTTATGCTTTTAAATGAATGTTATGTATCATACGTAAAACAGTACCTAAGCAAAAACAAATAAGTACAGGGTTTTCATGAGCGCGATTACTCAAAAATTGCGCGGTTAAGTAAACAGTTTCTGATACTCAAAGTTACTTAAAAATAGTTCTTACAGAATATGCTAAAGGCGCCGATCAAAGGGGCAATTTCCTACTACTATGCGTTTTTATGCTTATTTATGAGTTTTTGATTATTTAGGATCTGCCTACTCTTATGCAGTAGGCAGATAAATATTAAATCACTAACAAAACTTTGGTCTTAAAGTACCCCGGTAAAACGTTGCTGAAATCTCTAACTACAAAACTGCACACTAAAAGGATACTAAAGAACTCATCTCATGGGCTTACTATAAAATTATTATTCATGGTTTCTCCAAAATATGTTCATGCGTATAGGAAACAGGGAAAGTTTATATTAAGTCGAACAAGTTAGATTAAGGCTTATCCAAACAGGTGGCATGTAATTTATTTTTATTTTGTTCGCATTTTGTGTTATCTATGGGGAAAGTTTTTTGAGCGTGCTTTAAATAAATTATGGTCAAAATTGTTATTTGATTAGACGTTTAAAAACCTTTTTGAAACGAAAATTTTGTATGCCTCTAATTTGAAATACTTTTTTTATGTTATGGGTTTTTGATAAAATAGTATTAGAAAGTATCGTCGAGGGCTATTGTGTTATAACCCATCTCTTAGTCAGATAGGCAATCGCTCTGTGTAAAGTACCTACCTACCTATATTCAACCTCATTCGGTGAGACTGGAGGACTCAGGCTTAGTTGGAAGAAAAGCTAGGCCGATGATGAGTATTAAATAGAGTTTATTGATTTGTAAATAATGTTATTTACTAAGTCAGTTGGATATACGCTCAATAAAATCCACGATTAGAAATAATGTAGGAAATCTGTTTACAGATAGAGGAGTAGGTAGTCAGTAAACTGCATACATTCAAAAATAACAATCATTCAAACATTCCAAGCACCACTTCCTTTTTTAAGTCGGTGATAATCTTTATATATTATTCTTCTGTAAGTGTGTATGTCACTGAACTTCTCTAAAACGACTGTACCGATATTGATGATTTTTTTTGTGTGTGTTCAAGGGGATCTGAGAATGGTTTAGATTATTAAAAAATGTTTAAAATTTTCAAATTAAAGACGTGTAGACAGGACAACGTCTGTCGGGTCCGCTAGTATATAGGTAATTATCAAAGTAAATATATCACTTTGCGCCTGAAAAATTAAACTATTATATAACATTTTCAGAAATACCTACTTATTGTTAAAATAAACGTTACTTCTCATAATAAAAAAAAAATATTCAAGAACAGAATAACAAATACTTTAATCAAAAAGTCATCAAAATAGTCTATAATATAATCTTCTATAAATATATTCCACGAAAACACTTTAAATTTTAGGTCAACCGTTATTGGAAAATGCTTCGTTCTCAATATCCATGTTGTTCATAATTAATAGGTTTTAAAATCATACACCCGAAGGTAGTACGAACAGTGTTCAAGCATCCGGCAAATTACGAATTAATTTTCGTACCGTACCAGTTCATTGGGAGCTGATTAATATCGGAAATAATTGAACTAAATTGTTTATGGGCTTAGTTTTAATGTAGTAGATCAGATTATTTATTGGTAAACGTAATTTTGAATGTTAGGCAAATGAATTATACAGGTAACTTATATTATTTTAACTTATTATATCTTTGCATTGAAGTTTATAGAGGTTTTAAAATCTTTACTAGTAACAGTAAGTTTTTACTGTTCAAAAAAAAGTTTAAAATTACTTTTAAAATTGATATTTTTTGGCGTATTTTATGAAATCAATGAAAGCATTGTGAATATCCAGTAATATGTTTATTTAATACATAAGTATTAAAAATGTAGCTTTTAATCGGTGGACCAATTAACAGTTTTTATTTTATCTTTTACGTAAAACAATAGTCTATATTTTATTAAAACAGACAGACCACATCGAATAAAATAAAACAATTCAAAGAAAAGAAAAGACAAATAATAACAAATAAAGATTCGAATTAATATAAAAACAATGTAAAATAAGCTAAAACAGTGAACATTGGAGGCGAGGTCAAAGGTTCTTTAATATGGACCCTTAGGCAAGATGTAATGTTCATTATTCACTTGGGTACCTATCTTTTGAAACAGTGCCTTGAATTTTAAAACAAAGCTCCCTTTTTAGGTTTACTGATGTTTACAAGGGATTAAAGGTTCATTTTGTTAAGCGAAATCGTTATATTTTTTTAGTAAATTAAAAAGCTTTAATAAGCTGAGCATTGTGGTATTTTTAATTCTAACATTGAGATAAAATTTGATTTTTTGTAATCATATTTTTAAATGTTTTTTTAGTTTTGTTATATCTGTCTGCGACGAAAAATATAATTGTGTTTTTATTAACTAATGCGTAATTTTTAAATACTTCACATACCATTGACTATTGAGAAACATTAATATCGAAAGTAAAAACTTCAAGCAGACTTCATAATGACATAATTTTATCTCTACACATACTACATTTTCAACTTTATAAATGCTACATGTATGCTATTGTTAAAAATGCAAACAAAACACTTATTTTCAGCTCTATGTACCCATAAAAAAAGAATATATTAAGACAATATTCTAAAAATCTTCAACAAACCTCTAGTCTGCCTCACAAGGTCACACTATTACGTCACACACTAATCAAATGACGCAGCAAATTGCAACATTTTGAACTCTCACACGTAAACCGATATAGCCTTCTAACGCACGATACCAATTAATTACCGACAACACCATTTCCAAAATGAGGCGACACTCCATTGTTTGGTTTCAATGTGCTGAAAAGACGTAAGCACAATGAATGGGAAACACCCAATTATATCGTTCTGCTTAAATGAATCTCGATTGTTGGCAACTTTCGTACGTATTTGATGGAAGTTTAAAGCTATTTTCATGGGGCCGTAGTAACAATGCTACTAATAGCGACGGTTATTGGTAAATTGAATAGCGTTTTTATTGACTCCTGAGGTACTTCGGAGGTTTTTAGAATAATATGTCGAAATACAAATCAGAAGTATTATAACTATCGCTAAATATATTTTATTTCTAAAGTTGGTTCACCAGAGTTCATAAAGGTTTAAATAAATTGTTGTAATCTAAATCATGAAAGATACTACACCTTACTTATCATGTGTATAGGCAGGCATTTCTCTATTGCTAGTGAAAAATAGTTAGCCATTATCTGATCAGGGACTCTAGCGGTCTCCTTAGGAACTATTTTTGCAGTACATAGTAAATACTAAGCTCTTGATACCTGATAATATGGTGAGTCGAGAAACGCGCTATTGCTAACAGACCATTGTATTTCTTTCTTACACTAAAAATTAATAAAAAGCAATTATTATTTACCCAATAAAACAGTGTAATATTAGCCACGTACCGTCGCATAGATACAATCGACACTTCACACAAAATTCTTCGTTCATGATTAATTAGAGCAAAATTTTCACATAATTAAACCTCGTTGGAAACGTTTAACGTCATAAATCTTTGGTTGAATGCCGTCTTTTCAAATTGGGGTTAAAAGTACCCCGCAAAAGATGAGTTGCGCAACCAAAATGGAATACAGAAATTAATGTTCTTTCTTGATGTACAGATACAATGTATGAATGAAAAATTTGGGATGAAATATTAAGCGTTCGTTTGTTTCTTTCGTTAAATGATTGAGGGAAAATTTGTAATTGATTTTAAACTATGACTTATAACTTAAAAATTATTGTTAGTACGTAAAAACTAAGTAGATGAATAAATTAAATTGTAATAAAATGAAATATCAAAAGAATATTGTTTCAAATGATGGTGAATGTCCAGGATTTTAAGAAACTGTTACAAATAAAGCAACAAAAAATTGTTCAGGTAATGAAAACGTGAGCTGTTTATTCAGAATATTTTGATTAGTAGTTTTACTTAGCCTTGAATAAAAACGGATGAAAATAAATAATAACGAGAAAACTTTCCTTTTACACCAACTTTATGACAAGCATCTGTCAGGTTCGTTCCGAATAAATGAAAAAATATTATCGGGGAAACTAGTTTTAGGGTTCTATTCAAACGTCTGTCCATAAAATTATTCTGTGTGTCGCGTAAAATGTATTTTTTTTTTGCTACAATCTCCTATATAATTCGTGTAAATATGTGTCTGTTTACTTTATTAAAATTGCACTAAAATATTTAGGTTCAGGCTTATGGTAGGCCTTTTTGCTAGTGCTTAGGTATTGCGGCTCTTGCCTATTATGCCTTCTGCCTCTAAAATACTCGTATGCTGTCTACTTTTTCCATTCTTTCAAATCACTTCTTTTCATCACGTTTTACTCATATATAACAGATGCTTCTAAATCGATGAAATGAACACCTTACCCTCTGAATCATTCACCAAAACCCAGAAAAACATTTTGTCCTAACAAATACGAATACTATTTTACTATCTAAAGAAAATCTTCGGACGACAAGACACAACGTAATCTAACTTATGTATTACGTATATTGTGCTTTCTTTCGCCACAATTTGGCCGGCTATCGCTGTCTGGGCATTTCTGTCAAGATTTATGGCCACGACTCTTTCTCTAATATTGTTTACTTCAGTAATGGTCGGTTTTATTGCTGCTATCCATCGGCTTGTTTTATTTCTTGGGTATTTGGATTATCGGCTATTAAAACTTATGAGATATTAACAAATGTTGATTTTCAACGTTTAATATAAAAGGCGACGCATAAACCTTACTCCTTCTACCAAATAATATATTAAAAACACTTTTTTTAAGATTTTAACCATTATTATGTATTTATTGATATATTCGTAAACTATTTGCATTCGTTTTCATATTACATTTACATATGTAGCCTTTTTACGAGCAGAATTCATCTCACCGATTTAATTATTTATTTATTTTTCGTTACTTTATCGAGAGCATGTAAATATACATACATAATTGGAAATATCAACACCCTTTGAGTTGGTATCAAAAGCAATAAATGAACAACAACAAATAGTACTTATTATTTAATATACTATAAAACATTTTATACTTCTGGCGCACCGTAAAAGTTGTAGTTTCTACGAAAAAAAAAACCTTTTTTATTTTAAGCAAACCTCAGCCACGACATAATTTCAAACACTGCAGAAACTAGACAGCTAGAAACCATTCCGTTGCGGCATCTGCAATGCGTATTACTTAAGTTTAAGCATATGCTTATAAAACCACTTCGTATTTATATCTAAGTATCAGATGTACCTCACCAGACATAGCGTAGGCCACTCATACTGAAGCAGTTCACCGATTTAGCTCCCTAAGATAAAACTTGTTGAAATGAGCCCTCCTCTCCACACGATAGTCTCCATTCAACCATTTCGTAATAATACTCAGTATATTTGCTCCTACACTCGAATTAGAATTACCCCTTAGACTTGAATTCAGTCTGATAAATTACCAGACATCAAATAAACAAACTTTTCAAATTGAATAGGACTTTAGATTGATTTCTCTTTCACAAATTGTAAGCCTATTGACGAAGAAAAGAATCCAAGTAATCCTCCGAAATAGTTTAATCTGTTATTTCTATACCGTTTATAAGTAGTAAGGGCGGAGGTCTTAAAGATAAGAAACGAAAACAGAGTTCCACGAGTCACATTTCTTTTTATTTTAGTGACCTCGATGATGTCAAGTGCAAACTAAGATAAGTTCACATTCCATCTCACAAAAGTGGACACGAGCCATAACACTTAACCAGAAAAAGAAAATATTCATCGACACAAAGTTTTGACATCTCCCCTCGACTTTTGTAAAAATATGTTAGGGTTTCTGCTATAAAATTACAAGAGAACCCTTCCTTGTTCGGTGTTCGTGTTTTGTTCCATCCGAACCCTTATATTCGGCCATTTTGTGATATTCAATACCGCCAGTAAAAACAATAGCGGGGCCTTCTAGTTTATTATCATGTATGTTATTAGCATCGGGCCTACGGAAAATGGGAACAATCGGGGAACTTCTAACATGGTGAATTTATTTGTCCAAGTAATGTTTGCTTGTGGAAATTTTGACGCGTTATTGTTAGAACTTTAGTATACTAAATAATATGGGAAAGGTATCGTTTTCTTTTTGTGTATCTCTTTTTATATTTTATTCATTAATAAAATCTTTGTGTTGATTTTTCTTGAATATAAATATTTGGGTTACTAGAGAGTTTAAAGGGATTCCTAGAAGTTGTAAAGGGCAAGCGAGTCTTTAACAAAAATACGGGTTATGGGCTCTGTTTAGTTAATGAAAAGAAAATTATTTTAATTAAGACTGATCCCCGCAAAAAAATGTCTGATAATAAAATTTTAAATTCAAAGATGAAAATATAGCCTTTTTTGTACTTTCGTGTTATTTTAAATGGAATTATAAGACCTACTTTTAATTTGCCTTTTAACGTTATAGAATAAGTAAAAACTAAGATAAATAAAACGGCTTCATCGACATCTAATTAAGGTGGTTTTAGTGTAATTGTGTCATTTAAATTCAAATTTGATTTAGTCAACCTAACTATGAAAATACAAAATGTAAGTATCCTCATAAAGCCGAAAATTTGAAAAATTAGCTAAACTAATAGGTACTCTAACAAATATTTAAATGAAAGTGAAAATTAAAGATAAAACGAGATATGAAGGAACTCCGCCGGGAAAAGGTGTTATTTTAAATGATAAAATTATTACAGCCAGAGCTAACAGTGCTTTTCATTCAGATTGTGTCATTCAAGGGCAGACAGGCACAGGCTTTTAACTTTGCACCCTCGAGGTTTCAGTCTCTAACATTGTTAACAGTCTATCCACAAAAATCATTACATCTTCACCCATTTTAATTGTATCCCTTCAGAAGACTTTATGCTCTTTAATTTCAATATTAAAGCACTACTCTATCAAATTTTGTGTACCTTTACTAACCTTTGTTTTCTCCACTGCGCTACAAATATGTTATTCTGACAGCTTGACATTAAAATCCAAATCTAAGACGAAGCAGCCAGGAACCTGTTTCATCATAAAACAATTTTGCTGCAACGTAATAAGCAAGTACTTAGCATAACAAAACTATACCGCCGTCTTCCTCAAGTTGCTCTTTAATTACTTTGAAGAATACCTGACGTTTATGCATTCTTACTAAAATAATTTCTCAAGTGTACCTAAAACAGTGCTTACACATTAAAATAACATTAGAGAGCCCGTGTTTCTTGCCTCTCTGAAAGCATTTTGTAGCGAGGTTGCAAAACAAATATTACGTGCCAGTAGTAAAATGTTGGAGTCGCTATTCTGTCCTTTGTTTGATACAATACACGTATCAAGGTAACTTATGTATTATGTACCTGTATTTTTAGCAGACAATTGTGGGAAATGAATATTCAAATTTATAGCTTGCTTTGTAACTTTTTTTAGTAACAAATTTTTCGGCTTGAACCGCCACATGTATAATTTTTTATACATCGCTTATTGGTCAATAACTAAATATAAACGTACCTAATTTGGAATTTACTAGTAAGAGTCTGAATATTTTTAACAAGATTTCTTTTCTAATTTTATCACTAAAGTACAAAAATACCTTACCTATTTAACTCTTCACGACCAAAATGCACGTATAGTTTTAAAATACTTATTCAAAAGCAACATGATCGCTCTCGATACGAAGTGTAAATAAAAAAAAAACCTTTTATAACACTTCCAGTGGAAGCTGGACTCGTGTTGAATGCCCATCGTGACGTCACGCGCTGAAGTGATGCTTACACACGTGATCGGTTTTACGAAGTTTCCACTAGAACAGACACGGATAATAAAGTTGTCGGCGTTAATCTATTCCAGTACTTTGGCGCACTATATTTGCAAGGGTTAAAGGGGAAAGGGAGTCCGAGTTAACTGGAGTTAAAAATTTCGTTGGAATTTATTGTTTGAGGGTGTAACGGTTAAGTGATGTAACATTTTGCTGAAGCTTTGTTTTTAACATCACGTATGCGGAATCTGTATGGCAAATTGTTTTGGCAGTTAGCCACCCTGCTACGTCCAAATTTTTATTCTGAACTGGGTTTAGCATATTCAGGAATATTTTATAACCACTTTCCGTATCATCCACAAAAATTGAAGTGCAAGTAACTCAGTCCATTTCGCTTTTACGGCTAAACAACATAACTGAATTAGGTTTTATCTAGAAGGTACAGAGTACTGATATTCTGGGACATTAGACTTTCTTATCACTTGATAGTAATACTTCTTTATCTTTTACAGTGTCATCAGCCCAACGCGAGCTGGGCAAGGGATCACCAACCAACGCGTCAGCAACCGCCTCGCCGGCCGGGTCCGTGGACAATGCGATCCGGTCCGGTGCAGCTATGGATGGACCAAGGCCGACACCTAGGACCGGACCTTACTTCGATCTGGTGGCTTCCAAAAACGTGACTGCGTTGCTCGGCAAAACAGCATACCTGAACTGCCGGGTCAAGAATTTAGGGAATAAGACAGTGAGTAAAACATTATTGATGATAGAAATAATATTATAATTCTGTCTAAAAGCACTAAAGATACGCTAAATGCGTCTCTTTAAAAAAATACAACTATAATTTTACTTTTTATATGAAATGAAAAGCTATATCGGATGCTAATAATTTAATTATGAATGAGAGTGAGTTGTAAGAAAAAATATCACGATTCCATGATTTAACGTAACAAGGAATGCTCAGAATATTAGTTCATTATTAAGACTGTACCAAGCCAACACATACTGAAACGGCGTTGCACAATAACACACAAGACCTCATTCCGCAAGAAGTCTTATGCTTAACAAAACTTAGAAAAACTCGAACCAAGCAAAAATAAACACAAGGTACAGCTCAGAAACAACTTTCTTAAACTAGTACCAGTCGGAATCAATAATAGAATTGCTGACAACCTAAAATTCCCGGTAGAACAAAATAGGAACAAAAACAGTGCAAGCTTCGTGTTTCCAAGTTTTCCTTCTTAAGTTTATGACACACGTGAAATGACGCTAAAGATAAAAGGCAGGGATAACATCTCGACGGTTTGCACGTGCCTAGTAGGATTTATGCCCGTGGCAATGGATATGTTCTATCTTTCTGGAATTTCTTCTCGTGTATGTCTAGTGTCTTGTGTTACATTGGATCTTGTTATAATAGGTCGGGTTTTGTTATATTTATGTGACGCCTAAAAATATTTATTCGAGGCTGAGAAATTATGTTGAAAATTTCTAGCTTTGGATATTTTCAAGCCCTTTATAAATAGAATATGCGATTTATAAAATGACTAGAGGCCGCCCGCGACGTCATCCGCGTCAAACTCGGCAACTCCGGAATAAAAAGTGAAAGAGTAACATACATCCATACATATATACATGCATACATGCATACATTCATACATACGTACATTCTCACAAACTTTCGCATTTATAATATTAGTAGGATATATCTTAACAATTTACTTATGAATCATTTTGGCACATGTCAATCATTTATGCCATCAAAAACATTCTGTAAAAACCTCAAGTCTCGCCGTAAAAAGTTGTGAGATCTATATAATACCAAGTCGATTAATCTATTTAGTCTCTACTTAAAGGACCTTCTGTCTTAAGTTATTACGTATGTTATTATCATGCCAATTTAAAAAAAAATACCTCTAAAACAAATAGACCGACCTGGCCATCGCATGATTTGATTATTAGTATGTATCACACTACACAGCACGACGAGAAGTTAATGCTCCTGAAATGTTAATGGCGAATTTGTGTTTTCTTGCGATGACCAAGTCGATCTATCTGTTTTAAAGGTATTTTTTTTTAAATTTGCATGATAATAACATACGTAATAACTTAAGACAGAAGGTCCTTTAAGTAGAGACTAAATAGATTAATCGACTTGGTATTATATAGATCTCACAACTTTTTACGGCGAGACTTGAGGTTTTTACAGAATGTTTTTGATGGCATCTCACTTCTTTTTGTAGAGCGAATAGAGCAAACATAAGTCCAATTTGTATGGAAAGCCGTATTTTTTTCATAATTCAACATATTTTCCTATGGGAATGTTGTTCAGTTTCATGGGCTACACACCCTTACCCACCCTATACCCCCTCCCGTTATGTCTCATATAGTAGATACATATTTACACCTATTTATTTTATTTTCTACAGAAATAATAATTTAATTCATTAACTGCAAATGTAACCTTGTAATCTTATACATTTATATGGGATTACAAAGTTATTGTTGCAGTTAGTGTATTAAATTATTATTTCTGTAGAAAATAAAATAAATATATAAATGACCGAAATTAGAAAATATTGAATTTTTCCCATGATTAAGACACTAAACCCTATTTGTATTCTAAATTTTAAGCTTCTAAGTCTGCTAGAAGTACCTTAGACTTTTGATGATCGGTGAGTCAGTGAGTCAGTGAATCAGTGAGTGACAAAATTCAAAATTTCAACAAGTTGTCATTCTTAAACTACTGGTTTAAATTGACTGAAATTTTAAATATACCGTGTTTATACAATGACTGATTAGTTGCTGAAAATCCAGGCTTCTTGTTTTATCCACTACGAAATTATAGGGGTGTCAAAAATAGCCCGAATTGCTTCGAGAAAAGGATGTTACGGCCGTGCCGCTTTTTTTTTGCTCGACTTGCGGGGGCACTTCCGTGCCCCCAGATTCCGCGTCATTCACAATAATCATTTTAATACATGATTTGATAACTTTTAATATTTAAAATGTACAGAAATTTATTACAATTATTATTTATTTATGAATTAAAGTATGTAATACAGCAGATTACAGAGGAGTATTTGCTATCGCTGTCACCTATTGAGTAGTATCGAGGAATTTTGTATCAACAAACGGTTCAACGCCTCAAGTGAAAGTACCTATTAATTACAAGAAAATAAATGCCAGTAAGAAAAACCTTTGTCGTCTTGAATAATTACTTTGATTTGGTACATATATCTTTTTTTTAATAAAATTATAATGACAGCGTCAAATTGCTGCAAATAAAATTAGGCTTTAAATACAGATAAACAAAACTCAAATTTAATTAACATGACGTGCTTATCACATACAATATTCGTAATAGGTTTGAGTCATGTTTGGCGATACGAGCACAAGACGAAGTTTAATCGACTTTGATCAATTATGAGCTCTATTGTAGTAATTGCAACGTCCAATTTCGAACAACACAATGACGTAAACTGGTTGCGGATGTCGGTGTTACGTGTTTTTAGCATTAACACACTTCTGACGTTTTGCTTTCCTATTGGTTATTACGATGCACATTCTGCAAACTATTTTTGCTTTAATATTTCTGTTTATATACAAAATTTATTGAATTTCTTAACCAAAATTAAAAGAGTAGTTTACATTTAATATATTTGTACAAAAATATCTTGAAAAGAAGCGTTAATATTTGTGAAATAACGTATTAAAAATTAGGAGCTGAATCGCGCTATTGAAGTTTTACAACTCACTTTGTATAAATAAGAATTCGTGCGTACGACCACTGGTCGTCGGACGGATCTCTCTATTAACCAAGGTCTGATATAAAGAAGCCTTGAGTTTATCGGACGCTGAGAGTCCTAGATCATGGAAGCCATGATTCGATACTCACAGCGACTGAAGCCTTTGGAGGCCTTTGTCTCAAGATCGGGCTTAAGCCGGCTGTGGCTTAGACGGACGAAGCAACGCCCCACCACGGGCAGTGGCATCGCCAGTCAAAGTACGGCGCTTGGAAACTAAAGAGAGCCAAGAGACGACCCGCTGCTGAATACATGCAGCGTTACCAAAATGTATTTACAAAACCGAAAAACAAACCTTTTGCCATTTTTTGAACTTAATCAATTAACTTAATAAAAATGATTCAAAATAAAGCTGTTTGATTTTTTTTTCGAATTAAGCAACTAATAAATTCTCATACATACGTTTTAAGGTTTCTATGACTTATATTTTGAGTATTTTGGTCTACCAATAATGGATACATAAATGTTCAAACGTGTAATCGTAATTTTGAAATCTCAGCCTTATTTGTATGACTATTCAGAAGCCGTGAATCATCTTAAAAAAAAGATACAATTCACCTTAAATAAGCTCTGAATGATAAATTTTCTAGTAGAGTTAAAGTCTACCACAAACACTCGTAATTTATAAAACCTTCAAAACCCAGACAGCCACTCATAACGCCAAAACTTCAAGGATATCTCTAAAACACGACAACAAATCTTAAGTTCATATACTCGCTTTCTCATAAGTGCCTATTATCAACTTGTAAAAGTCCCCAAACAAACTGCCAGAATGATCTGTACCATAAAATTGCCGTCGCAAACTTATATCCGAGGAAGTCAAATTACTTCACAACATTATTACCGCACCGACGCACTTACAGTGAGCACTCGCCTTAACAATACAGACATGTACGGGTAAAGTAGAGTACACACACCCGTACTAACGAGTCCCCCTTATTTCAACAGGCAACGTCCAATTTACATAGCGGTGTACCGCAAACTCCTCGCTTAAAACGAAACGTAACAATAGCACAATGAAACTTTAAAGTCGGTATTGTGTGCTCAACTTTATAAATAAAAAGTCTCATTAGGCCGAGTCGCCACATCCTCACATAAATAACAGGTCTACCTAACGAGATCTCTGTGTTTATTTCGCACGGCGTTTTTAAATGCAACGTTTATCAACGTTTTAAAATTTATGTGCTCAACGGTAATTGGTATGAGATAAATGGCTTTTGTACGGTTAATGTCTTTTCTGTGGTCTTGTTAAACTTTACGGTTGGAAATTGAAAACTTGTGTTCGAAATACCATAAATAAAAGCGATCACATATATATTATATATACTAAAGAATAAATAATTATATTTTATGCATTTAAACAAAAAAAAACAATTAATTATTTCGATAAAAGCACTGCTAAAAACTTTTTCATAAATACTAATTACCTGTCGAGTTTCAAGACATTAGTAAAACGAACGAAAAACTGTGACTAATTTGTTGAAAACTTAGCAGCACTTTAAATATTAGAGTGAAATTTCGCACAAAGAAACAAAAGACTAATGGATAGCGTCTACAAATAAAGCGAAACATCTAAACAAAAAGTATCTTACCTCCATATAGAACCGTAACGATAGCTCTAGGAGAATGAGCACAAAGCTTTGTAACCCAACTAATGCTAATGACGCTACTACACAAGTTACAATGTTATGCCATTAACGATTCCATTTCCCCGCTCCGTCCATAAGCTATCTCTAATGTGATTCCACTTACTTTTTTTTTATTTTTTAACGTCAAACCAAAATGAGTTTTCTTTAACTACCTCATTTCCCTTTGAAATATCAAAGGACGGCCGAATATCCGGGTGCCAAGAATACTTTGGGAGATAATCCCAGCAGATTGCATAATGTATCTTGCATGCAACATTCAATTTTTTTCAGAATTAGTAAAGTTGTATTACAATGGTTTGACCCTCAACCATGCGATATTTGGATTGGTCTACTAGACCATATTTATTTTACTGTAGTGCAATTATTCACAGTAAGTACTATCGAGCATCGAGAATTTTACATTTAAAATGTACTGCAAAATTCATTCCCACGGACCCGCTAGAAGCTCTGTAAAGAAATTATGTATAATCTGTACTGTCGAGTATCGAGAATCTGACATTTAAAATGTACTGCCAAAATTGTTCTCGTGACGCCCGTTAGAGGCGCTGATCAGATTTTCATACAAAATTTCGCGATGACAAGCCGGTTGCCGGTAGTAGGTAGTAGAAGGGAATCAAGCTACTGATTTTTAGGTGCCAACAAAAGCAAAACATGAACTTTCTACCGTACTACCAGTTGGACTAGCCATCAATCACTTCTAAGATTTTCCAGTTATTTTTACTTTTAAGTATAATACAATATTTTACTGAAAATAGCTGTTACGAAACTTGATCAGAAAGTAACCTCCAGAAATAAGAATAATATAGTAGGAGTAATATAAAAAAATATTTTTTCTTTGATGTTAAATTCCCGAATGTTTCCATCATTCAACTAAAACAACGGACTGACCTATAAAGACTTTTTTTTTAGATTTTCCTTATTTAAAGATGTTTCTTTTGATATAATTTACCTGACATTTCATTTGCTTAATCCTTAAAGAAAATTGTAAGGTGATTGTTTCTCTTTACAATTGTTTTATTTATTTTGGTTTATAATACTATCAGTTTTCACAGACTGATATATGATTTTGATGGTTTTGAATTTTTATAGAATTATTAAAGCCAATCGTATGTTCAAGTTTCGAAACATTTTACTTTTAAGTTTATTTTATTTTACTTAAACAAGATTAATTAGAATTATTTTTGGTTGCAGCTGGAAGTGTCCAGCATCATGATTATCTGTGTGCATGTCTATGTCCATGCAACCACTGATCAAATTTTCATACAGAATTTTTCGATAGCTATCCGATTTTCTGTACTCAATATTAGCAGGACAGTGCCCCTTGGACTTCAGACAGATAACAATAACCACAATATTCTAATTTCCCAGGTTGGAGCGTCCTATAATTTATTACTAGTTTCGTTAATTTATCTGGCGAGCCGCTACAGTATTTTGCTATTCTGCAACTCTCACCAGTAAAACTTGCTTGATGTAGCCAAAACCTCATAGGCTGAGTAGGCCAAACTACTCTCACATTCAACTAATTCAATTTTAAGCTGTGCTTTATCGGTAACCGGTCCGATATCTTATATTAAAGGCCAGTTTCACGTCGTACGGATGATAATTCGAAAAAGTCGGTCAGAATCATATTTCTTAATATTATAGTACTGCCGAACGACTGTTCGGCCAGTAAGGAAACCTGTTTCAGTGATACCGATATTTTATGAATGTTAATTTGATGAATTTATATGCTAGCATTGACGATATTTGCTAAAACAATCGTCAACCTTTTGCATTTGGTTGTCGTCGCTTTAAAATATAGCTAGCTTAGCCTTTTTTCCAAGCTATGTTGGAGTCGGCTTCCAGTCTCACCGGATGCAGCTGAATACCACAGTTTTTCATGCGGAGCGACTGTTTATCTGACCTCCACAACCCAGTTACCTGGGATATAACACGATACCCCTCGGTAAGACTGATCGTCAGACCTTCAAACTTCTGACTGCTGTTAACGACTGCCACATATCTACATTCGGCACCCATAATTTAACGTGCCTTCCGAAACACGGAAGAACTCGATATGTATAAGATGGTCACCCATCCACAGATCATCCTCAGCAAGCGTCGCTATAAAATATATAAATTAAAATTTGGATGGTTTACTAATACTGTGTTGTTTGTTACAGTTAAACATGCAAGTATCATGGGTACGGCACAGAGACATACATTTACTGACAGTCGGTCGGTACACGTACACCAGCGATCAAAGGTTTCGAGCGATTCATCTACCACATTCAGAGGATTGGACTTTACAGGTAAATAAAAATCATGCAACAATTCTTTCTATACTTTTCATACCGATGCCGCTATCTCTTAGTGAAGATGTCGGTTTAAATATAATTATTTTTTGCGATACTCATAGTCTCAGGGTTTAAACTCTCCTTCGATTGGGAGGAGATCCCTACCCAGCAGTGGGATAGAAACGGTTAAAAAAAAATAGTCGTAGAAAAACAGTTTTCTATGATAATACATGTGTATACTGTCTACGTTGTTTATGCATTATATTTTTACCAAGTATTCGCGTTCTTCGGCACGATTAAAAGTATGGGCTAATGTACGAGTAGACAATTACTACTACTAATTGTATGGTTAGTGGTCAATCTAGTGTCAAAGTTGTTCAAGCCGCCCGAAAGGCCTTTGACGTGGCTTAACGACTGTTATCTTAATTGACAACAACCGGAACCGGCTTTTTACGTGCCCTCCGAAACACGGAGACGCCCAGTTCAAATACCACTATGCGGTCACCCATCTATGGAATGACCGTGCCAAGGTTTGCTTAACCCATAGATCGTTTACCGGCCGGTGAGCTCAACTGGCTAGTAGACAAAGACTTAGCTGTATCCAATAAGTAGAATAGAGCCTCAGTTTTTTACCGACAAATTATTGTATTGTTTACCCACAGCTATACTTTTTATACTACTGCTGATTAAGTACCAGTTAATCAGATCAGATTAAGTTATCAGGCAAAATACCGACAGATGTTTCAGTACATTTGCTGTCACAATATCTATTGGATAGGTTATCAGATGCTTATCCTCAATTTTCAATATTGTATTACTTGTATTTTCTGACGTCGGAAGTATCACTAAACATTGTGTTATACACAAATATAATAAATTCTCTTCTTCAAGTGCCTACTTGTGCACATCACAAATGTTGGCATTTTGCCATACAATAACATATAAGTCATTTGTATAACCTTTCCTTGTTATGAAAGTTCAAAGTACTTACTATTTCTTACCGTATTTTATTTAATCAGTGTTAGTGATATTAGTTGTTATGTATATTTGTGCATACGTTAGTAAATTTCGGGTTAGTTTTTTAAAAAAGGTACTCGTATTGTATGATTCAATATTGGCTATTAAATTACATGTTACTTAATAATTTACTATACAGTGCTTTCATAAAATGTATATACTACAGGAAATAAAAAATAAATTCACTGTATAAACTAATAAACTGTTCGTCAAAAATTTTCCACGGCAATGTTTAGTAAACGTGAATTAATTTCTGCTAAAACACCAAATTACACATAAACAATAAACATGAAACAACAACACAACATACACGAACAAATTAAATTCACTACAACAGTTGTAATTTGTACATTGGAGCCATAACGGTTACGTATAAATATTTGAGTTACATTACCACCGAGATAATATTACACTCGAAGCAAAACCTCTTCAAATTATAATTGAACTTCAAATCACTTACATTTCGGATAATATTCCCGTAATAAGAAGTCTTGTTCCTTTCTTAGAAGGATCTCGGCTCGAATATTATGGGGAAAATTAGATTATTAAGCTATCAAACTCCAAGTGTTTTAGGCCGTGATATAAAAAGTAAATAGAAGGGATATGGAAAGTGGTGTCGTTTGCTTCTTTAATGATGGGAAAGTGTTGAGGTTATGATGTTTTAAAAGTTTTAATAAAGAGGGAACAGCGCCATCTAGTGTGTAAAGTTTTAAACTTTTGAATATTTTTTGGCATCGCGCTAGATTTTAACTTAGGATGATATAGGTATATTTATTTATTAAAAAGAATTAATACACTTTGTACGGTTAAAAGATTTTTATGATTGAATAATTTTTAATATTAATCATTTCAAATACAATCTTTACGAAGATCATGTAAAGATCAAATCATGCAAATCACAACACACAAATGTTACGTTTTCAAAATGCAAAAGATCTTCCAACCATCGCCTTCAAACATGTTCCAAACGAAAACAAATAAATATTGTGCATTTCAAGTTGACAAATCCTAAAGACAGACGTATTTTTATTTTCTCCTTGGTATTCGAAGCGAGATGTCGCCGCGTCCGACCGAACAGAATTTGTATCGTACGATATACAGTTGATGCATACGAAATGATGTGTGACTTTCATTGTATTGGATATCGAAATATGACATCTGCGGATTATCAGGAATATGTATACAAAATATGAACATGATATATTATGTCTTTGTTTGTTATAATAATATGTATATTGAGACGTCTGAAAGTATCATAATTTTTGAATCAGTATGATTATGAAATGGATTTTATATAGTTATTTCAAACATTTGCTGTCTTTTAATCCAGCAGACAGGGTTATTTGACTTATTATCAGGCTGTCAATAATTGTCTCTAAAAATAATGATTTAATATCCCTGCAAATTGAAAAGGAAATTTGTATACACAAATTTTATGATGCGTATTTGCTCTAAAGAGTTAAGCGAGAAATCTGATAATTTACCAATCAATACTTATAATATACTATTATCTATTATATTATTTACTAGTTCTTTGGTTTAAGCCTACCCCAAAGGATAAAATGCGTGATATGTATGTAATTAACTATGTACTTTTATGAGCAAAGCTGCTACAAAAAAAATCACTACTGAGTATTTTAACGCTGATTTACGTTTAACTATAAAACGTCTACAAAGTGCTCAATAAAATGAAGTTGTAACTATCTGACACATTGTAAAGTACACCATAACCGTATTCACTCTTCCAGTTTTAAACCGATCTTCTATTCTACGCTCGCCAGACCAGAAAATTGACGTATACATATTATTATTTTCTATCTCGTTGGTTTAATGAAACACTCTGAGCAAGAATTTAATATTTGACGGTTATTTTGGCACGATGTTGCCAGAACAAACTTGATTTTTGTATCAAGTTTAGTTTGTTTCGTACGTTTACTTTTCAGTAGCTCGATTCTCTACTACTGTCGACTACCGAGAACCGGCTAACTGTCGAAGAATTTGACATGAAATTCTGTTTAGCGTATCTGCCAGGCTCCGTAAGAACTATTTTGGCAGTACATTCTAAATGTCAAACTCTCGATACTCGACAGTACCGACTGTAGAGAATTGCGCTACTGTAACTGTTTTGAATGTTGACAAGAAGGTTTAGATCGAATTCTTTCTTCATTTGGGTTCAATTTAACACCGGTCTGTTCTATTAAAAACCGCCTCTGTGGTGAGGGTTAGTATAAAAGGCTGCTGCCCAGGTCGGGCAGAGTACTAATGTTTTTTTCAAATTTATACTATTTTTGATAACAAAACTAGTACACTACATTAGTTGTTAACGGCGATAAAAAAATATTAAATGAGACTAACATTGTTAATACAAATTCTGGTATTTACATCTTCGGGAATAACAGGCGTGATTTTATGCCTTTATGATGTTCGTTACGTCACTGTATCTATAGTATGTATTTATTGCGTCTATGTGTTGATACAGCGTGTTGGTGTGACCGTATTTATTTGTTATTCTTGTTGCAGATCAAATACCCGCAGCACAGGGACTCCGGGATATACGAGTGTCAAATATCAACGACTCCACATATGAGTCATTTTATACATCTCAATGTTGTTGGTATGTATCGATTTATTTATTTTCTCGTGCAGTCTCTTAGTGTACGTTTCCTATCGGTGTCTTTAATATTTTAACCTTAAATTGTGTTTATTACAGTTTTATGATTCATGAGTACTATTCCTTTAATCTATAACGGAATCTAATTGATAGATTAAAATACCGCCCCATGAAATAGATAAATTCAGTAATAATATGACTGTCCTTGACAAAAGTGAATGAATGTTAAATGAGAAAGTCGATACGCATTTAGGCTAACACGGACAAATTGCGGATTTATTAAACAAGGTTTTATCACGATGTTTAATTTTCTACGAAAAAACACGTGACAATGATTTCTTATACATTATATAGATCATCGATAAATCATTGAAGTGTTACCTGGGATAAAAAACTTCGTAGAATTACTAGGAATCTTTTTTTAATGCTCTAACATCGGCTATCAGCTACAATTTTTTTCAATACATTTGTAAAGGAATACTTACCCGTATAATATTGCTTAGACTTTAATTATAATGTTATCATGGTTCAGATTGTAATTATTCCGCATATGAAGCTATAATTGAGGGCAATGACGTCTGTCTAATGAGAGAGCAATCAGTTGGCTGAATATACCTGCTAATAATCGTAAATTAAGTGGAATCATATTCATGAGGTTTGTGTGACGTAAACAGACATTGCACAACACAACATAACATAACAAATTAAAGGGTTGCATAAATATACAAGTGACAGGGTGTGTATGACAAAACGGTTTCTTCTGTAGCGCAATTATCTACAGTCGGTACTGTCGAGTATCGAGAGTTTGACATTTAAAATGTGCTACCAAAATAGTTTCTATAAAACCCGCTAGAGGAGCTGATATAATTTTCCAGCTGAATTTTTGACAGTTAGTCGGTTGTCGTCTGTGTTAAATCACTGCTTGTATCGTATTCACGTTTAGTTTCGATGCTTGTTTAAGATTTAGCGATCATAAGGGTCTGTGACTTTAAATAATCATAATCTCTTGGGTAAAATTGATTATATGATCTTAAGACTAAAATATTTTCTTCAAAATATTCTTGTATATTTAAATAAAACTTTTCCTTCACTAACAGAATAAATACTACAGTAACAATCAATCAATCTCACAAAACATTAATGAGTAATGATAATAAGTTCATTGCGGTATAGACGCAATGCAAAATTAAATTATGGTTTTAAATATCTAATAATGTAACCTTTTACAATTAGTGAAAACACATTTTCTTTCATACATCGTCCACGTAGAAATAACGGGCCACGCCGCAAAGTCAGCACTTTTTCAATTAACACAAGCTTATAACCCCAAAATTGGTTCAGAAATTCCTAATCCTAATATATTTCTACACATTATGTTGGCAACAAGACTTTAGTTTATATTGTGCTCGTTAAATACCCCAATTAATTGTGTAAATTTGATACGTACTAAAACAGCCTTTGAACATGGTCTCTCAAATTTGGACGTTAATATGTTGTGTCATGGCTGTAGTGTTAGTTACTCACACTGTGGTTTCACTTGAGCTAAGCTGAGCTGTGTTATTGAAGATGTGTTAGAAATACCCTAATAGTATTGAGTAATTTTCAAACCATGTCTTAGCAGTTTGATGGAACAGTAGTTCGATTATTTACTCGTACTACTATCGAATATCGACAATCGGCTAGATATCGAGAAATTTTGTATGTAAATCTGATCAGTGCCTCTAGCGGCCGTCATAGTAACTATTTTTTTGTACATTTCAAATGTCAAACTCTCGCAACTGTTTATCCAAGCTATGCCTCTCACAGCATGAGTTGCGCTTCGTAACATATAATTTCTACGCCAATGGAAAGAGCTTTTATAATAGTTCTACATCTCATCTTCATAGTAACGCTATCTTATACATCTTATTATCTTTGATGAAACCCCGGCCTTATTAGTGAACTATGTTCTCATAGTATTAAATTCTATATTAATTTAACTAATGATGAGTGTAATGAACGTTGAATGAAGAAGTTTATGAAACAATGTGCAGAAACAAGCGTAAATTAATTAATAACAAACATCTTGAGAGAGATTTTCTTTGTGTTTGTTTTCGTATTTACGCTTGGAATTCAGTTCAATATAATACGTACCAATACGGGACTCTAATTATAGGATTACAATTTGTTATCATAGAGAAAACTTTCTGAAGATATTTTTACTCCCATAGTTACCATAAATTCTATTTAAGGCCTCTTTTAATACCGTTAACGGTAAATCCGTCCAGAATTATAAAGCGCCCACTCTATGTTAATCTTTGCTAAAGTAAGGGGCAATTTTATCACAAAGCAATTATACCCAAAAAAACCACTTCGATAAATCTCGATAAACCCAATGTAAAACATTAAAGATCCGCATTTACCCTAAAATCGGCTTTAAAAGCTTTCAAAAATAACAGCTTCCGATATAGTCGAAGTGTAGACCCTACTTTACGTAAAGGCGGGGACACATAATTGCTTCAAATATCAGTAACGTACCTAAATAAACACAAGTATCAACTTTTAATTTAACGTTTATCATGTCTGTTTGTGTAACACAAAGCGACATTTTGCGTCATAAAGTTGGTGAACTTAGTTCAAAATGTTTATGTTACTCATGTTAGGCCAAGTTGGTTAATTAAGTGCGACGTATTATGGGCACGCACGCAACTTATGGGGGCTATAAGAAAAACAAAACTCGCCGGCTACCGCACGATAATAAGAAATGTAAGGTTTGATGACTGATGAAATTGCTGTTTTTTGTATAATAATAGAGGTCAACAATACTATCAAAATTATTACATAGTTCTTCGAACCTTCATAGTAAAATAGTATTAACAAAATATCCCTATATTACTGGGTATTTAAGGCTCACAAGGCTCGAATATTTACTATGGATTAAAGAAACCGCTTTGTTACAGAACCAACCACAGAAATAATTGGTGGTCCGGACCTCTACATTGACAGAGGCAGCACCATCAACCTCACATGCGTTGTGCTATATTCGCCGGAACCACCGGCCTATATATTTTGGAATCATAACGACGCGGTAAGTGCAGCATTGATAGATTATAAGGAAATATTAATTATTATATACAAACCCCGACGTTGTACCAAGAACAGGAAAATATAGCAGATAATAATATTATACTGTAAGCAAGCAAAAAACTGAATATCAAATTTTATGACGCTGATACACAACAAGTTTTATTACCAGAAAAACATAAAATGTACAATACAGTTAGCTTTATTAGAACAATCACAATATTCAGGAAAACGACAAACAAATTGACGATAAAACAAGCAACGACTCGAGCTACCGCCTTCTCGGAAACCTTTATTTAGAATCAAACAAATCTTTCAACGTAGATCTTGAATCTAACCAACCAGATGTAATTCTATTTGTCAGACATAATCTGGATTACCATAATATATCCAATGCTACAGTTTTATAACATGAAAAACAGGAAAACGTATCCAATCTAGAAAATAGCATCAATCCCATTTCCATAAAACATGGAGTGAATAAAATGTGTACAGATAATAAGCTACGACTCGCCGCGCGGGGGCGTCTCGGTGGTGACGGAGAAGGGGGAGACGACAACCTCGTTCCTGTTAATCCAGCAGGCGAGGCCTTCAGATTCTGGGACGTACCAGTGTAACCCGAGCAACGCCCAGTCGAAGAGCGTTGTGGTGCATGTGCTCAATGGTGAGTATAGAATCGTATTGACATTATTGAGTTCACGGATGTAGCTACGTTTATTCTAGGCGAAGATGCAGGTTTTTGGTTCTTACTTTATATAACTGTATAGATTTTTGTGTAGACATTATAGAAATTTGTGAGTTTAGTACCCCAATAGTGAAAAAAGTTACAAAATAACTAAAAGAGTTCAATATATCATAATATTGTTGGTAGTTCCTATATAAAATAAAACATAAAACACATACTTCTTCTATCCTAAATGCAATCAACTTTAGGAAATTCTAAGAATATTTCAATTGTTAAAACCATCTAATTAATGTGACAATACTCGTCAAAAGCCTTTAACAAGTTGTCGTTATTAATGAATCCTTCATCAAGAACTGTTAAAAATTAAATTGTAATTTATAAAATTCTAAATCTTTGGATCTTGACGGCGTTTCGTAAAAAGCATCCGAGTCTACTTGATAAACGACCTCGGCAAGATAAAGGAAAGAAAATACATTAAATAAATCTTGCTGTTGGATGCATGGAAATGTATAAATATTTTTAACTTTTTTTAGAGTTAATAAAAATAACAATAAAACTCAATAGTATTCATTTTGAGAAGATTTGGTACTTATGGCAATTGTAACCTCAACATAACTCTTTGCACGTTGAACAATAATGTTTCAGCAATGATACAATATTCATGATACAGATAATTTATTCTAAAGAATAATTAAAAAGATTATTATCAAATATATAGCGCAATATCTTTCTCTTCATTACTCTCATTTGTCAGTCGTTAAATTCAGTTCAATTTACAGCACCGCATCTTAATCCACGATTAGCGATTCAAATCTCAGCTTGTCATTTAGAATTACTTGCGATTCAAGTTTCAAATAATTCAATTAAGTAGTTTCTAGATAAACTTTATGAAGAATATTTGCTGTCCCCAAAATTGTACAGTTTAAAATGTCTATTTCTGTGAAGTTAGTTAAAATCGTTCGCCTCGTCAATATAGTTCTCGATTTGTACATTAATCTGATTCTCTTCTATATTAGTTTCTTGACTAACAATATTGTTGAGAACAGTTTTAATTTTTGCCAAAGAAGCAAATTCGATATTTCCTTTATCAGGAGAGTACCCTGCGGCGATGCAGCGAGGGGGCCAGGCTTTCGCCCCGACGTCACCTGCACACTGCCTCGTGTTGGCAGCTTGCCTCTTCCTTACACTCTCTTGACACATACGGATCTATAACTACTAAATGTAAATAAATACAAGAATTTTATCGTAATTAGCCAGTCATATTGACAGTAGTGTCATACTGATGATGGTTACTATAACCACGACTGTCTATACGACTGGTTGATATAATTTGCTATTTTATAGTGTGGGTTGTGTTATGTACAATATAAATTAAATCCATGAGCAAGTAGATATTGCTTGTTCCATATAGTGTTGTATATAGTGTAATATAAAGCGTGTTAATCGTATTAATTTATGTAATAACAAATTAGAATTGATTTCCAACATGTAAAATCCCTCGTCACTTTATAATTACATTTGAAGGTGAAATTTTAATTAATCGTATCAGGAATGTAACGAATAATTTGTATTTACCTTTATTGGCGAATAAGATTCAACTTGATATTCTTGTTTAAATAGATGTGTATTAGAAAAATGATGAAGAAAATATTAATCCGTTGAGAGGACATAAAGATAGTGAACACAGGAATGTAAAAACAGCTGACAATACTACGTTAAACACAAAATGTTTAGAGATGAAAATGTAAATAGTTGAGGTTATACGAATCACTCTATCTAGCCTTTAATATATCTGTATTAAGTGATGTAAATTGTAAGTAAGTTTTTAGTAAAATTCGTGGATTTAAACAATATTGTAAATAGTAATCATAAGTAACATTTTGCAAAGAGGTCTTATTAAAGTATTTGAAATTGTTAAAACCTCTGTTATTCATGATGTATTATGAAATAACAGATATAGAAAACGAGAAAATAATGAAATAAAATTTAATAGTATATAAGTAAAGGGCTGAAAACAAAAATTTGAAATCGAAATTGCATATCGAATTTTATTGAAACCATTTGGACGACTCTTCTATTAAGACCCCTTTGAAAAAGAGATGTATAATAAAATATTATAAAATAATAGAGTAGATAGACGTAAGCGTAAATTAGGTGGAAAATATTTTACATATTAGTTAGAAAACAATTCTGATTTGAAATCGAAAATTGTTTGTGTACTGTAATATTCTTCCTGTGACCGATATATTTCTATAAATATAACGAAATACGTAAATATCTTCGATCGTCTTGACTTTTGTTTTGCTTAAATGTGTCACATTTAGTATTTTTCTTTGGTAATGTAAAAAGATACCTTAGTAGTCTCGATCCCCGTCCCAATAAGTTTTTTAAAAGTCGTTACTATATGAGGATAAAGTGCTTTCTTGACAGATACTGTCGTTAAAAAAAAATAACAATTTTATTTTCTCATCTGTACATAAAAAGCTGTCCAGTTTTAACTCTGCTGAACTCAGCTATCTCGGTGTATATTAAAGAAAAAAAAATACATTGAAATGTTTTTTCTTGAAATTAGGATATGACAGATCTTGATAAATATAACCAGTTATTATTATGTCAAAAGTTTATTATTGTATACAAGTAACAATAGTATTAAATGACTTGTTGTATGTATTATGATACCTGACGGGGCAATGCTCCGCATAATATAATTACATGTGTAATAAACATTATAAAGAAACAATAAAGTTTTAAAAAAATAGTTGCGTTTTCTTCACCATGTTTAAGTATCAGCTATTAGATTGGTTAAGGTTCTTGCATGCAAAAGATTGATATGAAGACTCTTTGTGATGTCATATATTATATTATTTTGTACTACTTTACATTAAGGCAATATTGACACACATTTGACGAGTAAATACATTTTTATCATACAAGAGATGACGAGTTCAGTCACTGAATCTGTCGTGTTGTATGCTATTGGTGAAAAATATACAAATAGTAATATGATACACCTTTTTTAATCACATATATTTTGTCGATATTTACATTCAAAATATCACTCCTTTTTTTCACTGGTGTAGGCAAAGACGAAAGAACGAAATATATATTTTTTGCTAATAATTTTAAAAATCACGAAAATTATCTACTTTGAAATAAACATTGGCGCAAAAACGTTTTGTTTAAAGGTTTGAACGAACCAGGCTCTAAGATAAACAAACAATAATAAAATACAAGCTATCTCCTATAAAAGTTATCCTGTTAAAGTTTCCATAATCCAAAACGTGCGAACTAATTTTCGAAAGGGAACCTTGGGCATTATAGATTCATATTACTTCTGAGCAGTAAAACTTTTTGTTTACATACAAAAATAAATCATCGGTAAAAAACTGTCTGTTGGGAGGGCAAAACAAGGGAGGAACGAGCGTCTTATGAATACCTAATCGTTCCGAACAGAGATGAAAGATGTCTTTCCTAATTCGTAAAGACTTATTTACATGCTACGGCGCCCATTTCTCGGCGAAGGGTACAGGAATTGGATTTTTTCCGTCTCTTTCACTCATTTGTTTTCGTCTTCTGTAGGTTTTTGAAGTAGTGGGCGGACATTTTCTTGTAAGGAAATAGCTTTTTGCTTTAAGTTAATTTGTTTTGAAGTGTATAAAATGGATTACAATATTAAAGATATAACTATCTGACTTTCAGAGTATAATGATTTAAGCAAGTTTATACCTGAATATGTCCAATAGATTAAATATCAATCTTGTTGATGCTTTATTTATTTATCTTCGTAATTTAATTTGAAATTGAATAGTAGGTATTATGTTTTATAAAAGAAAAACTATATTTTCCTATACCCAGAGATATACATATATACTCAAAGTTGTAACAGGTAAGCCAATATCCCGAAACTCTTTGACAAAATATCATATCAAACAAAAATACACCGCTACAGAAATGAAGTCTATATTTTTCAATACCAACGACTGTGGACCTTTGGCACGCACGGGCCAAATACCGAGTGACGTTTGTTGGTTTGTCCAACTAAAGGCCTGTTCAGATATAAACTTTATTAGCTGTCTTTTTCAATACCTAGTGAAGACTGCGTTATTAAGTGGTATACTACGACGTACACCAAAGTTGATGCAATGCCGTTTGCATAGGCGATACCAGCTTTCTTTTGCTCTAGTCACGGTTTATATCTTAAAGTTCCTTTACTCAAAACGGGAGAGGATAACGCTTAGGTCTGAATAGGTTTAACGCGAGAAGCAAGTCAAAATTTTTGTAACGAATTTGAAGACGTGATTTAGACCAGACCCATAGCCACAAATTGTAAATCACTATTAATATCTGTACCTAGAAGGAATCAAAGCCACAGCCTCGACATATTAAGGTGGCTATTAACCATTACGCCTCAATCGATGTCAAACCAAAATAATAGGTTACAATTTATAAAATGGAACGAACAAATACATTTGCGCTCGCGCTGCTTATCGCACGCGTGACCGCAAACGTATCTATAAAGTCGGCCTAAGGGTCGGGTTTGATTAGCGCGTAATAGCACACAGTCAATAACGTTCGGTGACAGTTTATTGGGATTGTGAGTCTGTGTGAATAGTCGATATTGGGCTTGGAAAAACTAATTTCGGAATTCGTCACTTGCCGCTCTGTCTACGCAGTTTAGTAGGTTTTTTTCCTTTAGTAGTGACGTATTGAACTTAATTAATATCGAAATGACCTCCATTCCGTAGCTCAATTCTCTACTACTACCTAGTAACGACAACCGGCTAGCTTTCGTAAAAAAATATTAGAAAATTTGATCAGTGACTCTAGCGGACGTCGTAGGAACTATTTTGGCAGTACATTTTAAATTTCTAACTCTCGATACCCGATGGTTCGAACTGTCGAGGATCGAGCTGTTGGTTTGTTTCATTACAAAAATTATTCAGTCAGAAGAAATATTTTCTTAAATCACGACAATGGTAATACAGCCCGAAACCCGAAATGCGACCAGCCTGATTGTATGTCGTTACCACAGCCTATGGACGCTTGCGACTACAGGATCATTAGCAGGTAAAAAACGCATGCTTATAAGTATAATTTTTAAATTATCACTAATTTTAAACGTTATTCTAACAAAACGTTTCCATGTCCTCAGATCTCTGGTAAGCCACACTTCCATCAGCAAAAGAGAACAAATCCATTTGAAAAAAATAAACATAACAAGATTTAACTGTAACTTGCAGAACAGTGCCTACGCCTTGAGTGAATCTTACGGTCACCGTTGAGTACAAAGAACTAATTAACTGCACAACAACCGTTTTCTCTATTATTTACTTCAGCCAAAAACTCTCGAGTTGAGTACTTCTCGCCTCACATCCGAGCACCCTTTTGTACGTCTGAACAAAATATATAAATGTTTTCAATTACTGCGTATTGGGATTGTTTTTATTCAAGTATAGAATTGGAAGCTGTTTCCCAATTTCAAGGCTTAACAAGGGCCAGCAATAAAACCGATGATTTTTTTTCAATATTTATAGTGACTTGTATAGTTAAAATAGCAATCGACTAACCTATTTCTTTCTCTTTGCGTCCCTGAATTAGGTTTTCAATATAACCTCAAATTTATTTACACAGCTTATTATTATTTGTCACGCAGAAACCTAGATTGCTAAAACTAATTTGCGTACAACTCGCGCCGCACAAAATCAAATCTGATACCTAACGATATGAAACGGGGTCATTATAGCACATAAATATTCTACTTAATACCTTTCCTATTCACTGCGTAAAATAATTGCGAAGTTTATTTAAGTTCCATTGTTAGTCAGACGCACAAAATTATCCTTGAAAGCGTCAGGTGATTTGCTACTGGCATGAATTTCCGCAGAATTGCCTTAAGCAGGAAAGACACGATTATATATTTACGCTTGTACTTTTTTTATACATATTTGTTATTGTGAATTAGTTTCTTAAATATGGTTGAAGTTATTAGTGTATAGTCGGATCTAACGTGTACATAAAGACTGGCTAGTGTGGTTTTCTGAAGATTGACTGTGTACCAGGATACGTTTCTAACTCCAAAGGTTTTAGCTTGTTCGGTTTCTTATTACTTCTTTATGGCGTGACCTATAAAGGTAGTAAATAAATCAACTTAGTTATAATCCCAATTAAAGGGCAACCAAAAACAGGAGATGGATGTGAAATCGAATAATATTGGATGTGAATGACAATATGGACAAAAAAGAGTTAATGACAGAGTTGACGCCTGAAAAGTATAAGTGGAAGAAGAAAACATGTTGTGCCGACCTCACCTAGCGTGGGACAATGGTATTGAACATACATAATATACTATGCCAAATAAATTAAAAACAAGTAAATATTAACACCGAATATTAAAAGCGTTATTAAATAAACAATTTCCAGGACCTTTCTTAAACCGTTTATGTTTTCATCTTAAACGCCCATACGGTTTTATGATCAGTGCAAATTTTGCTGATATAATGACCGCCCGGTTCGGCTGTTTTCTTTACCCACGAGCGGCGTTTCATGAAATTGGTCCGCGTGACTTGCTACTAGACGATTAGGATTGGGGTACACTGAGTATTTCTTATATTTGTAGTAGTGTTGTATGGTATAGGTGAAAACGCATGATATAGGTATAATAATATTTGTATAGTTGCTTTTTCAGGGAATTTATCATTTTAAAGCTATCTTTAAACTTTATATTGACCAGCATACCTTATCAAAATTTGGTTTTGTTTTGACATTTCCTATAAAAAGGTTACAATGCCGGAAATAAATTTACAACCAAAATAACTTGTTAACAATTCGGAAAACGATGCATTTTTTTTGTAAATATTCATATTATTTTTTTGTAGTTCCATATATTTTATTATTTCTATAAATCTGTTCAACATCAACGACCTTAAATAAACACGAAATCAAATAACGAAATAGAACGGAATATTCGTAGGAAAATTCCGCTCATTGTGTTCAGACTACAAGCAAACGGTTCGAGGTCAGACTAATAACATGAACCGATAACATCCCTGGTCGGTAAGTTGTTAGTTTTAAAATTCTCTGATCGCCTCCACGTTTATAGGCTCGGCGACGATTTTTCATACTTTTTACGTCATACCATTTTCTAGTAGGCTGGCATTTTTTCTTTTTCGCTACGGCTACTTCTAACTAAAAAACATTCTCCAAACTTATTCAGAAGTTTGGAGAATGTTTTTTAAATATTCAGCTTCGGAACCTAGTTCTTTTTAAGTTTAAATTGATTTTGATCAAAGTTGCGGTGACTAGTAGGGAAAGATTGCGATCATTGGACGCCTTTATTGGACCATTTCGATAACTCATAAACGCGTTGGTTTAATAATTATAATCGTTTGTTACATTAAACGCTCGCTTTAAATGTTGCATAGAAATGTGATTTGTTATTAGTCTTTCCTAAAAATATCACATTTTCACACCACACAAATATTGTCGAAGCCCCATAATAGCAGCTGATAAGTCCAATCAAAGACCCATTGCAATTCATAGAATAGCCTGCTTCTTTTAGCTAAATATCGTGATAACACTCTTAACATAGAAGCCTGTTTAAAAATACTTGAAAATAATTTTGATTTAAATTAACATAAACTAAATTTACCTGCTAACCTAATTTATCAAAACATTATATAATCTACCAAACTACCGCTATTTACACATGCTGACCTGTTTAAACAATTTTATAATAGCAACTAAAATATTTGCATCCAATATTTATTCCGGGCGTTGACCAAATTAGTTTGAGCACAAAAGGTGAACGCTTCATTGCGCTATTTAGGTCGTAAAACATCAACGCCAATAGCCTTTCACAATTTTCACGAGTAAATTATGTCAGTAAAAGTATGCAAAAGACCTTTGCCCAGTAGGGTAAGTAAAGTTTAGAAATGTGGCTTGTACCATTGAATTGACAGGCAATTAGCAAAATGCACGTCCTTATGACAAATTCCATTTTTCCTCAAAAATGCTCTGGACCTGCTCTTATTTTATGATAAGAATATATATTATATTTTTTGATACGATTTTGGTACCATTGATAAACTTTGAGGTAGCAAAATTATTTCATACCAGAGTTGGAAAGAGAAGGATTTAAGTAACACGTTGCTGATGTTTATGCTGCTACAAACTTATTTTTATTTTTAGCCGAGAATGTGTGCAATATTGAAGACAGGACACAAATCTTACTGGGATATAATACGAGTAATTACGAGTTACTAGGTATAGTGTATTATCTTTATAGTGTAATTTTTGTATGTGATAAATGACTAGATTTCTGTCCGTAAAACCGATAATTTGTGCGAGAGTAGAGCAAAGGGTATTATGAAAGAATATTTTTTTAGTGAATTTATTTTCACATCAGCTCTTTTCCGAAGTCGCCCTGACATTTCCACGTACAATCGATTTTTCGTTAAATTTTAAACAGGAGTAACGGTATGCGGAAACGAATATAATTGGTACCATTAAAAGTTAATTAAGTTGGACATATTTAATCAACATGTCTGTTAAGTTATTTACTCGTTTAAAGATTTATATTGCTTTAAAATTCTACATCAACTTTAAAATTGTATGTAATGGAATAAATTACGGTAAAATTAATCGCGTTTCAGGTAATTTTTGTATCGATTTTTGTTGGACATGTATTTATAAGTTATAACCTTCTCTGAACGAGTTTTACTTAACCTGTTGTTTCTGCCTAAAGCACTGCCTAAATAAGTTTTATGAAATCATTGCTTGCATTTCAAGAAATTCGCTGTCAAATTATTGATATTTGTGTCTCCAGGAATCACGTATCTTTATCACCAAACGAATCATACACGAAAGTTGATATAATTAATGATTTCAATATAAAGCAAATTTTTACAAACTTTTTTCTGACGTCATCTTTTTAATGACGATCCAAAAATAAAACATAATCTAGATTAACGTCAGCCAAGTTTTATCCTTAAATCTAAAACTTAAATTCAAAAATAAGGTAAGCCTCTCAAGCCGGACGCCTAAGCCGAACAAAAATACATCATCGGAAAACTTGCACGTGTAAAAAAGCCTAACTAAGATTAATGTTCCGAGAATTTAATTATCTAGACGTGGAGTAGGTGCGGAAAACTTTTTCCTTCACGTTGGATGCCAGTTTTTGTGCTTTATGACGTCATAAGGTGATAAATTAGGTGAAGTGGCGAGCGAAGGATAAATCATGCAAATATTTGTGCGTGTGTGTTCACGTTCGATGTTTTATTCGTATCTAGGGCATGAGCGTATTGATGTGAAATTGTCTTAAAGTTGGTCCTACAAAACAATAAAAAAATCCTATTAAAACATTACTTCCGAACATAAATTGGGTTCATTCCAGGTATTTATAAGTTTTGAATGAATGTCTGTTTTATTCTTTTAACTAATAAATATGGACTGTTTACTAGAAGTATGTAAGATATTATGTTGTCTAGTTCAAACATATTACTGCCTTTGACGTAGTTTTAGTATAAAACAGAGCAAAAATTTCAAAAATGTTTATCTGTATTGCTTAGACAACCATTGATTACCAGAAGTTTTCATAATTCGTCGAAAAACCAAACTTTCTTTCAAAATCTTCAAAGAATACTGTCTTTCATTGTCAAAACCACGGTCTAATACTATAACAAGAAACAGACTATTATCCATTAAATACAAGATAACTTTGAGCATTAAACTCAAATATCTTTATTAATCCAGGTTTCTTAAAAGCACTTAGAACAATTAATAATTACAGTCGTTTCTGAAACTTTAGGGCTATTAGTTGAAGTCAGTTGTTCCTTTTTGTGATACATAAAGAGGTCAGAGAAGAGACATTGGTAGGACAATTATGTTTTGGGGCTCCAATGTCAATTGAACCTTTTGCTGCAATTAATTGGGTGGGACATTGTTCGATCATTGTTGGTTAATATTTGATTAAATCAATGTGAGCTATGATAAGGAAGTGATGAAACACGTAGCTTACGAAATTTGGGAATTAAATCTTGCCATGGTGAATTTATTGCCTGTGAAGAAATTTTAGAAGCCTATCAAGTCTAATCTAATAATAATATATAATTAGGAAAGGATCTGCATGGACACTTAAAATATTCTTTCTTAGAGTTGGTATTAATAACTACATAGATTTACAAAAGCCTTGCAACTTTTTTAAGTCTAAGTAGTAATCAAATCTTTGTTTTGTAAACAAGTCTATGATATTATTCTTGTATAACCATAAATTGTCTGGCTGCCATAGTAGAAGCTGTATTAAGTTTGGAGTCATAAGATCGTGTGTAGTCCAATGATGACGATAAATTAAGAAAATGGAATATTCGCTTTACGAATCATATTCTGTATCGTCACAATACATTTCCTGTTAAACAAACACAGCAAGAAATCGATATCCACCTATTTGCCAGCAAAGTAATTAACAATCCCAATCAACCGAAAACTGTCAGGGAACTGAAAACACACGAAAACCTTCCCAATCAAGATAAAACCCAAACAATGACACCTCAACTTAAAAGGGCTCAAAACTTGAAGCAATCAATGTGGGTTTAATACTCAGTTGTTAGAAATTGCCGATAGAAAGTTACTGTAATCTCTTGTGGATCAAGTCGTTGTACGTGAGGGGTGATTCGGCTAAGGGATGGTGTGCTACGATTTAGTTAATCACTGACGGTAATCAAACGTGGAGGTAATAGCGTTAGTGGCGGTTAATGGAGCTGTGTTTTAATTTGAAATCTGTACGTGTATCTTCTAAGAATTCAATTGCTTTGTGTGTATACGATCAAAATTAAATTTGTAATCTCTTGAAATACACTATTCAATGAAAAAGCCTTTGAATCCTTTTCGAAATTATAATTTTATCGTTGTTTGTACTAAATAATGATATCTTATATTTTTACCACCCAATGAGACGCCATACAAATTTTAAATAGTTTCATGATTTTTATGAGAGTAAAAGGGCAACAGTTTAAAAATTATGCTACTTATAGTATGATTCTCTACCAATATAGATTATTGACAACCAGCTAGCTTTAAAAAAAAAAATGAAAATCTTATCAGAGCCTCTAGCGGACGCTCTAGGAACTATTTTGCAGGACATTTTAAATATCAATTTATTGATACTCGATAATATCGACAGTAGAGAATCGCGCTACAGAATTACAATGGTCGTGCGACGGAAACGTTCAAAAGTTACGCTACTGAACAAGATTTTGGTACAAAAATCAAAGTAACAAAACTGATGGATAAAGAAATGTTAATACTTATCTAACATGACATGCGTAATGATGTTCCTTCTAAGTTGCGGTAATCCTTTGTGGATTAATTTCCCAGTACGTGAGGGCTGATTGGGCCAAGGGTGTATGGGATCCAGTTAATCGCTGCGGTTATCAAGGTGGAGTCGATTACCATCGTAACAATAGAATGTTGGATAGAATTAATCGAACCTTCGAGAAAATTTTATTGATTCTAATGGTAATTGATTCATTTGGAAGGTGTAAGGCTGATGTACTTGTACTAAGGTATCTATTATTTACCAATTAAGTTTCGCTTAAAACGCTTCGCTGAAAAATCATACTAATATTTTACCTTATAAATGCGCAAGTATGATTGCCAGTTTGCTAGAGTTTCGCGGTTAAACGACTAAACAAATTTTGGTAAAATTTGCCAATACGTTAAGCCCCGGAAACAAACATGGCAACGTTGTCAAATAAAATTAAATATTATATTTTATTAACGTAGAACATTATTTTACTAATAATTTTACGAAACTGCAATAGCAACATAAAGCAAAGAGTAAAGTACCAAAAACCCGGGTCAATTTAAAAAATATGACGGTAACAATTACAAAAATAGAATTTTCCTCATTCCTTCCTTTGTATTAATTTCCATGTTAATTTGCCTTGAAACTTCACGAAGTATGGTTACAATATTCTGTCGTGCCTCAAACTCCGCATAATTAAGGTTTAGGACGTAGTTTCAGAAGGCAAACTAACTGCAGCTCATTATCAGCTGTGCCACTATTAACGTCTTTTTACTCTACGTCCATCTCAGACGCTAAAACAGGAACAGGGACGCTTCAGGTTTAATAGATATGTCGCACTTTTAAATGGTTAATGTGTATTAAAATCAATGAGGCTTTGTTTGTTGCTTTCACATGCCGAGTGTGATCGAAATGTTTGATTTCTATGTGGATGAAGCACTTTAGTATTCTACAATACATATTATTTTTTCATCACTACTATGTCTAATGCAAACTTAGCCTTAGTCACAGACCTTATACAATAAACGCAATGGGAGTTTGGTTTTAAACTAATTGTTGTTCAGCCGTCCTCGTGACGATTACAATTTCATGCTCCTTTGATTATGTAACCCCTATTTTAATAAAGTGATACTTATTTTTGTTTGGGTTTGTGATTTTGGTCCAAAAATCTGGTATCAAAAAGATTTATCAGGAACTTTCAGAAACTTCTGGTTTTACGTCCATTTGTCATTAATTTACAAAAAACCTTAAATAAGCTGGAAGATAATAGAGTTAATTAGCATCTTAAGATTTAAAACCAGTGTGATGCGCGCTCGACTACGGACGTGTATCCACTGTACACGGCACGAATTATTTTATTCGCGTTTGGCGCGGCCATAGCCGCTGCACGGTGACATTATGAGTTCGAAAAAACTCATATTGAACGAATTATTGGCGTTCCTTGTCCATGCAATTGATTACATGGATGAGGTGAGCATATTGCAAATATGCCGATCCAATTTCAAGGAGGAAGATGTCAGCAGCGCAAAGCTGCTACTGTTCCAGTCTCTTGGAAAACTGGACCAGATGCCGTCTCGTCGCAGAGAGGGCTCCGAGAAGAGTCTTCAAGATATAATTGATATGTTGAAGAAGACCGACCCAGACGACGTGCCTGACTTCGTGGCGAAAGAGCTAAGTAAACTGCCTCCCGTCACGTTCGATCACGTCGATGTAACTAGACTGCTGAAGGACATCACGTCGTTAAAAGCTGAGATGACTAAGATGCAGTCCAGACTAGAGGCCTCAGATACTATCATTGCTGAGCTGCGTGCAGAAATTACATCATTGCACAACGTTGGTTCAGTAATTAGGTCACCAGAGGCCTCAAAGGTGAACACTTGCCGCGGACCGCAGACTGCCTCCATAAGCAGTTTTGCATCGGCGAACTCAAGTGCGTCACCAGTTGCCGATATCGCTGACGAAGCTTTGCTCGCCGCCGTCGTCGCATGCGCCTCTACACCGGCCACTGTGACATCACGCGTAGGTACAACGACCCCTGCACGTGCCTACGCCGATATAGTCGCTAAGACCTGCAGCGCAGACAAAGCGACAAATTATAAAAGGGGTTAAACAGAAGAGCTGCCTATCCACCCAGAAGGACAACACAGAGCAACCGAAGGAACAGGCCGACAAGGATGGCTTCATCATGGTACAGAAGAAGAAAAAGAAGCCGAACCAAAACAAGTGCGGCACTGGACCGACCGGACCGAATTTCTTGCTGCGTCCCGCTGTACCAGTGACGCCGCTGTACGTGTCCAGACTGCATTACTCTACAAAGGTTGAAGAGATTGTAGAGTACATACAGACGAAAACGAAGTGGACTTTGAGAGTTCAGAGGTTGGAATCACGTCACAATGTGGGTTTTAATGCCTTCGTGGTGAGAGTGCCAACTGAGCATCTCACAAAGTTCATGGAGCCAGAATTTTGGCCGAAAGGTGTTGTTTTCCGGCGATTCCGTGGCCGGATACCCGATACTGCGCGATACACGACGCCGACGCTGCACAATAGTAGCAATCGTGTATAATTATAAGTTATATTAATTATGTATGCATTAGTATATTTATATTTTTAATTTGTAATTTGTTTATTGTATTTTCTATGGGCCTCAGTTGCCTGAAATAAAGGAATAAATAAAAAATAAATAAAAAAATAAAATAAAATATTACGAGGTCTAGTAATTATATCTGTTTATATGAAAAAAATTACATATAAATTAATCAATTTTTGTTTATTGAACGAACGACAGGGGGTCTTTTGTCCAGAATTAGAATCTCAGACTTCATTATACGCCATAGCCGTAAACAATGCTTGCAGCTACTAAACCATCCCTAACTTACTCGTTTATAAACAGCAACCCCTTTTTCTCAGTTAGCTTTTATAACTTGACTTACGATTATTGTACGGAACTAATATTATGTTATTTGATTCACAAATAAGGGGTTCTAAAGTAAAATAATATTGCTTGAATATGACTTGCATCCGTCATTTGTGTGCTCATAAAATCTCCCCAAAACAGGGTAAATAAAGCCGGAAATGTTGTTTAAATAAACAATAACATCTTATCAATCTTCTCCCCCTTTTAACAACTAGTGGAATACGTCAAATCTCCGCAAGCTTTTAATTTGAAGGGAAAGATGTAGGGGCGAATGATGATGTTGTGAAAAGAAATGAGAAGGTAGAAATAAGTTTTTAATCAACATATCACCCGTTTTGTTATAGTTTCGTTGGAAAAAAGGCTTAACTTTTAATATTCTCTTCAAGAATAAGACAAAGATGTATAAAATATTACATCATATTTTCGTCACAAATAAAACATTTGAATTGCAATTCATTACATATTGAAGTCTTTGATTTCCAAAGTTAGAGATAAAATCTGTTTAAAATAAACCAGAGTTAATCATTTCTGTGACGTCAGTTATTTCCTACCACAATATACTTTTATACCAATTTGCTTACCCAAGGAATAAAATTTCTTGCTAAGCAGTTGCATACAACTACCATTTGGTACAAAGGCAATCTTCGCTATCTTTTAATTCGAAAGGGAAGACCGAGGGGAGATGATGACACGAAAAACACCATGAATGGAAGGAATAAGCTTATAATAAGGAAGTCGCCCCTTGTACGGTTATATTGCAATTTTATATTTAGGGGAGATACGGAACTTTTATTTTTATTTGTCGAAGTTTCTTCGTACAAACGATTTACATAATTGCAGGCGCATTTATTGTTTTATGACAAGTTGCGATGTATTTGATGCCTTACAATGTAAATTACTTTTTCCCCTAGTTGGTGAAAAACATTACTTTGTGACTTATGCCCTGTTTTATTTTAGGGTAGACATTTCGTGTACGCTTTTTCTTCAAGATTAAATGTGCGATATTCGTATAATTTAATATACAGCTAGAATGGGGTTCTGCTGACGTATCATTATGTGAAACCATGTGCAATTATGTACTCAGTATTTTGTAAAAATGCTACTTGTGGTATGCGATTGCAGAACTTTAAAACTTGCTGCCTGTCACGCCAACTAAAACAAATACTGTATCGGAAATTCAAAAGCATGAGCAAATTTGCGTAAAACGCTGACAATTAATATTTATGTGTGACTAAAATGGGCTGCAAGGTTCAATTCACACGACGACAGAAACCATACAATAATTTAGAGACGAAATTTGGTGGGGATAAAAGTATGTACGTGCAACTAAGTCTAACCAAACAAAACTAGGGTGAGTCACTAGTAAATAAAAAAGTTTGATTTCGATAATTTACTGCAATTATCAGAAAAAAATCAAATAAAAGCATTTTACTCGTCATTTATATCAATGACACGCAATATCCTGCACTATTACAAAACAAAAACACTCCAATTATCCTATTACCATATTGTAAACACTCACCCCAAAAAACCGTCTATTTTTCACGGGGCAAGGCACACGTGTCGTACCACTCTGTACTAACCCCATTACACGCTCGACTAATTCCTAATCCAATCAACATAAAACAATACATTTATTCAACAACACTACCGGTTACGGTAGAGCAGGTTATTTTATAAAAACGAGGCTCGAATTTAGCGGAACATTGACCCGTGCTTTACCAACTATGTGCTCGATTTTTATGTTATAAATATATCTTTGATTGAAATTCATTGTGGCGTTCTCTAGTCTCTGCCTTCAACTATGAGAAGAAGGCATGATTTTACGTATGTACATATATATATGTATTGGCAGTTTAATCAGTGACGTCAGCGATGGAAAATGAGACTTTAGTCCCTTCTAAACAATTGCAAAAAAAGATGTGATTTGTGTATGTAAAGACGTATAATAATCCATTTCATTCGATATATCTATTTACATTTTAATTGTACACTTGAATTTATTATATCATTCCTATTATATCATTCCTATAGAACAGAAGCAAACACAAACTAAGTTCACCTTCACCACCGAGTTAGTATGGATGAATTTTTGTATGGAAAATTGTTCAATAACATGGTGTGAACACATCACGTCCATATGTAAAGCAAGGTTAATTAGTTGGCAAATTTAAAATACCTTCTTTAAGTAATTTTAAACGTCGATTGTGCGAAGCGTAGCCATTTTGGCTTTGGCATTGGGTGAGGCCTTAATCTGAAACTTGGCCATTTCTGAATCCAAAGAAAATGGTATTCGAGTTTTGATACTCTCTACGTATTCCCTAGAGAAAAACGCGTGATGTTATTCATGTACATTTAAACTTTGACCGAGGGTAAGAGGCGAATGGTTATTCGTAGTCGTTTCGCAGATATCCCTATATTTTTGTGAGCGGCCCACTTGTGATATTGCATATCTCAACAATAACAATTCTGTGATGTCTCGACCCTCCGTTTGTAATTTTACGACAGCACATCTTAGATTTGATTTGAGGGATATATGTTTTTACATAAGGCGATACTGTATTTAGACGATATAATAACAATTTTAATTAAAACCAAAGAGTAATATTTATCCAATAACAGAAGATAGACAGACAAAACATCATAATGTAATTATCATGCTCAATCTGCATTCCTATCTGTAGTTGTACAAATTACAAATTGTACGGTACATTAATTCTACTTTGCTGATTTGTTAGTACTATTCTTATTCTTACTTAAAGGCTAGTTCTTGAAAGAGTACACACATATACCCTTTTTGAACCTAGAATGTATCTGAATACAAAGTGAAAAAAAAAATATTTAGAAAGATGCTTATGATTACGATTTCTCTCTCTCTTTCTCTTCTTCGGTATCGTGTCGTGGTCGGACGATGTAAGGTTTCAATGTTTTTAGTTTAGAGGCGATAAAGACTAGTCAATTTTACTACCACTCTCATAGTTTGTGTCCTTTGTTCTCACGTACAGACTTTATTGTTTTTAGAATGTAAATCGTGGCTAGGTTCCGAACTTCGAACAACAGTTTTATGTACAAAATACGGGTTAAGATAAAATGTTGTCCGTAAATATTAAATATTGATATTAAATTCAGAATTTGTCAAACAAATATCGTTATATATAGTTATAACATTGAAACTAAAAACCTATTTCTTTTTTACCAAGATTTGTTCCAAAAAGAAAAAGAATGTCTATTAATTATTAGACCTGTGTTACCTAGTTCCACTAAAATCACACATTTGACTTATTTCTTTTATACCGGGAAATCTTCCAAAATAGACAAAAAGCAGGAAACCTAACTATTTTTTAGACAAGGATTAGGTAATACATTATTAAACATATAAATTACCGCAGTACACAAACTATGACAAATTACATATAGTTTGTTTGAGAAAACCATTAGTAGTAGATACTATTCAAGCGATTTTTTTAAGGTGTCTTCTTGAATCGTGTTTAGTGCTTTTGTTAGTAAACAAAGGAACGTTTATCATGCCTTCATAGTCATATATCAAGCGATGTCCTAGAGTCTAGACTAATAGTCATTCTGACTCATTTGTGAAGTTTTTATCGGATTTTCGTAGTTCATTGAATCGGATCAAATCTAAAGGTGAAATAAAATTTTGACCTTTACTTTTATGATCAACATCGTCACATAATCACCATCATTTTTTTTTGTTATTGATATGTAACACTTTATATTGGGTTTAATAAAAAAATTATGCTCCTAATCCTTTTTAGTTCCAGCCCCAGTTCCAGTACACAGGTTTTTTTTTTGTTTGTGAAAAGTGCATAGTTTCCGGTCTGGTTGTACTTTGTGTCCGTTATTTGTATGTTTGCAAAAGAGTCCGTGACACCAGAGTTATTCTTAGTGCGTGAGTGTCAGTGTCTTTTTTAAATAAAAGAAAAAAAAACACAGAGGTATAGAACTGTAGCGCGATTTTGTGTAGTAGGTACTTTAGAGTATCGAGATTGTGACATTTGAAATGTACTGCAAAATGAGTTTCTACGACGCCCGCTAGAGGTACTGAACATATTGTCATACAATTTTTTCAATAACTAGCCGGTCGTCGGTAGCTGATAGTGGTAGAGAGTCGCAATACTGCTGTTATATAGGTGTATTATAATAAGAACCTTCGGGTTATGTGTTGTATTATATTTACAAAACCAAATACTTACTTGCTCCTACAGACCGACCACTCGATCTGTCAACTCCCTAACCACTCCATCACCGAGTTTTTTCCAAAGGTCAACTAATGTTTTTGGAAGGAAAGATGTATAAAACTCTTTGATGTAAAAACTACTGAATAGACTTTAATGAAATAAACAGATAATAATTGAATTAAATGATTTTGAGGTTTGAACTCGAGGCTACGCAAAAATGACTTTTCGAAGTTATGTGTGTATTAGAAATAATTATCACTTGTTCTAACGGTAAAGGAAAATATCGTGATACAACCCAGCACGTTTTAGAGTTCTTTAGAACAGTTCTTGATTGTATGCTAAGTCTCGAAGTCGCAATTGACCGGGTTGTTAGACTCAAGGCCTAACCCCTCCCTTATTCTGGCAGGAGGCTTTTGCCCAGCCATGGGACATTAAGGAGTTAAATTTATTTATTTATCATACACGTAATTTGAATCTTGAATCACCCCCTCCCACACACACACACTCCTACAATAAATTGGATAAATTGGATAATTTTTACCCATGCAAATCGTTCCACATGGACAAAGTCGCGGGTAGAATCGAGTAAACTATAAGGAAGGAAGTGTATTATAAAATGTATGCTACTCGGCCGTCACTTCACCATAAAACTGATCATATAATCCATCGTATAGTATTATGTTTATATGTGAGGAAAGCAAACTGTACTTACGTCAGCGATGATAAAACCCTATACGTTTCAGTTTGGGGGAGAGGGGTTAACAGCGTTATACAGAGTGTTGTTTTTGCTATGATTTTGAATATGTTGTTATTGTACCGAATTTTTAGGTATTTTTATTTGCTCAATTATACGTAAGGACGTATAAAAGTGTATGTATGTAATGTTATACAGGTGCAGTTTTACGATTTAAATCAGGCTTTGAATAATAAGAGGCAGAATGCGTCTAAGGTTTTGGACTCTTATCAAAAAGTTTTCATATCACATACTCTGATTCTCTTCTCTCGGTGATTGCTCATCACAACCAACACCGTTTTTGGTATTTTATTGTTATATCTACACGTAACTCGGTAAAATAATTATAATTTATCCTCAAACTGTACTCATTCATGAGTTAAAAAATAAACATTAATTTTCAGCACCATGAATCTCGGCAATTTCGTTTAACCCGATCCGATGTATATTTTTAAAATAACCTCAATAAAAAGCAGCCAACAAAATAAACAAATTCATTTTCGCTCCACACCCAATATCTCTCGAGATACCATAATAATATAAATAAGAGATATCAAAATATTATACCATGGATCGAAAATTCAAGTAATTTCAGACGATTCCCCACCCTTTAGCAATCGCACCCTACGACTTGTAACCGGATATTTGCCGCGAGCGTCACGTGACCTCGGTCTTCCGACTGCGATTCGCCAAAACTGACGTGCTATATCTCCCCCAGTCTAATATGATCCACCCATTCCCTCTCAGTACTTTAACAAGTGCTGTCTCGAAAGGAATGCTCGCGAAAAGAGGAGGATCAATTTAGGATGGACGATTGTGTAACCAACAAGCAATCCATCTGCTTGAGCAAATAAATCGACAGCTTAATTTAGAAAAAAGGTTACTTTTCTTGGGAGACACTACGGCTTTTACTACAATCAAAATAGTATTGTTATTTGTGTATAGCTAGATAGAACATCTATCTTCTTAGATTTAATTGGTTTTTGCCACTTTGTCTTGTTGTATTACATTCGACGAAATCTCCTACATTTGTTACAGAATGTCATTACAAATACACTTCTAAAGTAATACATTGCCATCTATCGGATACAGTTTGAACTAAACTTAACTATTACATAAGAAAAATACTGACAGTAAAGTTTTACGTAGATTATTTCAGATTAATGAATGCTTAAATTCTATTTTTGTAAATAAAAAAAAAACATTTACGTTTTCATCTTTCAAAACTTTGCAGGCGAATTGACCTTTGTTCAGCAGTCACAGCTCATTATACGAAAAAAATATATACAAAATTAGTTTTTATCACGGTGCTATTTTCAACGCCGATCGTCGATAACCTTCGAATCGCGTACCCGGTTCAAGGGCTATGTGATTAAGCACCCCTTCACGTAATCGATACCTGGATAGACGATGTTTACATGTTATATAGTATTAACTTTGGAAAGTTGATTCAATCTATGTGGGTTTCAATCAGTTGAGAGGAAATTTGAGTGTTGTATCATAATGTAATATCGTGTTTGTAATTTAAAGGGTTAGTATGTAGGTTATGAGTACGTTTAGTTACAAAGCCTATAGAATGACGTCATACACTTACTTGATGTCTTTTTCGTATAGGATCGTGGTTTTTGGAATCTGAATTTGCTATCTTGCAATTTGTAGTTTTTTATTCAAATAGTGTTAATTTTTCCGCCGTGATAATGGAATGCGATGATATGTAGGTATCAATCAATTTTGAAAGCATGCCGGTTACATCAAAAATCTTTATGATTTTTTTTTTTTTTTTTTTTTTAATAACCCATATCTGTCCCACTGCAGGGCAAGGGTCTCCTCCCGAACGAGGGGGAGGGGTTAGGCCTTGAGTCCACCACGCTGGCCAAGTGCGGGTTGGGGACTTTGCATGCCCTCAATAAATGTATTAAACAAATTTTTAGGCATGCAAGGTTTCCTCACGATGTTTTCCTTCACCGTTAGAGCAAGTGATAATTATTTCTAATATACACATAACTTCGAAAAGTCATTGGTGTGTTGCCTCGGATTCGAACCTGCGACCACTTGCGTGGGAGGTGCCAACTTAAACCACTCGGCTATAAATCTTTATGAATGTTACAAAAAAATAACAATGTTTCGATTTGATCGGACTGTGTTCGCTTACCTCTCATAGTAATTTACTAAACAACGTAACTAAGTATAAGACTAAAATATTTTTAAGGTTACAATAGACCTATCAAGCATCGATTCTTCGAACTATAATCATAGGCTTAAAGTTTTCATCAGCTTGTGCAATTTCACTAACATAGTAAATACTATATTCTCTTCGACTGCCTCCGTTGCGCAGTGGTTTAGGTCACCACGCCAACACTACTGCGTCGGGAGGTCGTGGGTTCGATTCCCACACGGAGCAATTATTTGTGCGATCCACGAATAATTGTTTCGGGTCTGGTTGTGCTTTGTGTCCGTTGTTTGTATGTTTGTAAAAGTCCCCGCGACACAAGAGCAATTTAGTGCGGGAGTTGTCTTAAAAAAAAAGAAAGCTATATACCATAATAATAATAATCATCATACTAAATGGAATCTACTAACTATATATTTTTTCCCTTAGCGTTAATATGCTCGTAATATTATTATTACAGTTGAACGATAAGAACAATATTATTAATAAATTACCACCGTACCTATAAAAGGCGATACTACCATGGCCCTTAAAGCCATAACGGACAAAAGTACAAGGGTTTCTTTATAAAGGTGAACGCACATCGATATTATACCCGGTTTATCCGTATGTTATTGTACAATATGTAGGTAAAATTAGGTTTGTAATTAAATTAAATTTGTAAATTCATTACACAGGATAATAACATGAAAAAATAATTCCTTGAGTTTTTTCACTAAACAAGTCTTCCAAATAAATTAGAGAGAAACAGTGCATCCTAATAACGAATGCGATTATAAACTAATGTTTCATATGCACTTATGCGCTTGTAAATGAAAGAAAATGCAGTTGCAAATAGACATGCCTTTTTCCAAAACGTTGACGTGCTTGTAAGCTCGAAATATATGTAAATCTTATAGGTTCATATTACAATTAGATGATTCATAATTTACTTATATTTAATTATACTTTTATAATGAGATTGATATCCAAATATAAATTAATTCAAAATAACCTCAAAGTCCTTCAACTTTCCCTCGTTTAATCATATTTATAAAGCAAACATATAATAACCGGTTCACATGTCCCCTTACGCGGTTTGTTAAACCAGTATGTGTGCGGTCTCCCTTTCTTATTATTTACTTTTATTTCTATCTTTATTCCGGTCACGTTTGGAAAGGTTCCACCTAGGGAACAAGGCCTTTATATTGTTTTTGCTTCTTTTTCTTTAATTAGGCTCAAGTCGTGGAATAATAAAATATTTAAGTGATTTTTTTTCGTCTTTTTTGGAGTTTCTTTTTGTGTGTCATGCTTGATAATGTTTTTTTGGCGCGTGACCTTGTACAGACAAGTTCAAATAAATATTTTATATAGAGGGCGGTGTGCGACTGCTTTAATAATGTACTAGATGATAGTTTACTTACTATAATTTTGGATGTTCAAAAGACAATCTATAGCGAAATGTATAGTAAAATTTAAGTGTAACTAATGTTTTTTTTATAAAATGATTTTTTATAATGAAAATCAATAGATCCAAACAATCCAGGGTGAGACGAAAAAATATGTTCATTTTACTATTGTGTTTGATAGCTAAATAGATTCAAACGACATTTAAAAGCTAAAATAAACAAGCAATTTACCAAATCGAGTGTCTAAAGAGTTTACACGCCACGATTTAAGCGGCGATCATGAAATTCACCGATAATCCTTCTGACGTTTTGATCACGGAGCGCCGCGGGTTTTTCGCCGAAACACACCCATCCATACGCATTAGAGTCATCCGTTCAGGGTATCTCTCGTGAAAGATTATTTGTTGCATCGTAACTTTTCATGTTTTAGAACATTGAATGATAGTGTTAGGGAAAACTTGTAGGTTACGATAGTTTGGAACAAAATATACTACGGAAGAAAAATTCAAAATGGCATAAGAAAAACATCGTGCAGTACCTCGATTCTCTACCACTATCGACTACCGACAACCGGATAGCTATCGAAATTTTGACATTTAGAATGTACTGCCAAAATGTTTCCTACGACGCCCGTCAGAGGCGCTGTTCAGCGGGCTTATCACGTATCTCAGTCGACAGCTAGTGTACGTCAAATTGATGGACATTATTCAGTACATTGCTGCTTTGACGTAACGTGCTAATCATAGTATTCTAAGGGAGAAAACAATGTACAGAGTAGTGACTTTCAAATATTTGACAACTGAGATACGTGATAGCCCCCCAGATTTTCATACTAAATTTCTCGATGACGGGTCGGTTGTCGGTAGTAGATAATAGTAGAGAATCGAGCTGTACAGTAGGGTGGGTCGAAAAATTTTTTTTTTAGTAATCTATTTCTAATAGCGAAAATATGTTGTAGTTAGATATTGTTATAAACCCTTTAAAATATTATTGAAATATTTTAAGTGGAACAGCCCGCGCAACACCGTTGAAGCTTCGATAGAAAAAGTTCAAGTACCCACTTTTACACCTTAAGTTACATGTTTGAAGTTTAGTTTATTTTAATATTTCACTTATTATCGATTGAAACATACGTTATTTTTGCTATATAAACTGTGTTGTTTGTTAAAAGAAGATTATTTGAGGTAAGTACATTTAGAGAATTCATGCATCAAAGTGGTTAGTTTCTTATGATATTGTAAATTAAGTAATTTTTGTTTTAGAACCTGGAAGTGAATTTTTTCCATAATGTCTAATATTAGACAGTCATACAAGTAGTTTAAGGACTGTTGATTAAAGAACCATGACATTTTGTAATACGTGTTTTTGTTTAAAAACTAAAAATTTCGAAGCGCATGCGCGGGCTCAAGATGTATGTTTAATTATCTGTTTTTTAGCTTAAACTACTTATAATACTATACTACAACATAATATTACTATTAGGATTCGATTCACAAACTTTTATTTTTTTTCATACTAAAGTGACCCACCCTACTGTACAGGCCCGTATTTTTTTTCATTGGGTCTCGTATTATTTAAACAGCGTATGTTTTTACAATTCCATTAGACTTGTTTTTATACATTATATCTATTTCATGTTGAAGTTTGCCGTATAATATTTGTAACATGAAGCTTTAAAACACATGTCATTGTACTGCAATTGGCATTTCAACACTAACGGTAACGCTCACATCACATACGTCATCATTATATTTCCATAACAGACACCTAGGTTGACAAGAATACCTCAAAACGAGGTACGAAGTCCAAATGGATTAGCATATCGCACTCCATAGCTCACCACGTCCCTTAAGCACCCATGTACACAATAGTATGCTCATGTTCCGCCGTATCGTCACTGCGTCGCTATCGCACCTCTACCTTGTAATAATGTAACGCGTAAAGTACGCTAAGGCAACGTTGACGCACTACATTATTTTAGTTAACCTTTTTAATGTACGACAACTTGGTAGACACCCTTATGAGTAAGGTAGTATGGGTAGCGGAGGTATATAAAAACTGGTATTTAGAATACCAAGAACTCGTTGATTCATGAGCCTGACGATTGATACAGCTACTTGAATTAGTATATAAATGTGATCATTTATTATCTTCTAAGTTGTCAAGACTCTCTTCTAAACTGTAGGACGAGATAAAAAAACGACATGATAGCAAAGCAGTTGTGTCGTGAAAGCGGACCAGTGGCGAAGCAGAGGCGGTAAGATAGCAAAAGTATAACTACTCAGCGTAGAGACACAGTGGCGTTCCTTAGTACTATTTAGTTTCGTGAGTTTAGAGACCATTTAAGTTTATCATATAGCAAACGGACTTACCAGTGACAGTGCGGCGACTGTATCGTGTAACTGTACATGAGCGCTTACGGAACTCAAACAGTCAACCCATACACGTCACGTCTCGATACAGGAAAGCTTTGTGAAGTCTCAATACGGGTATAGCTTGATTAACCGCTCACAGTCGACGATACATTACCATAATACCAACTGTTGTTTCAACATAGAAAGTACCCTATTTACATATAATTTGAATTCCCCGCAATGTATTGTACCGAATGGAAAAAAATCCTTCGGTTTGTGATTTTTTAGAGTGCCCATTAAATATTTATTGCAATCATCTTTTAAATGAATTAATGTTGTTTGCGTTACGGGATTGGTGAGATGAGTTTAGCATTTTCCTTCTTTCTTGTTACTTGTGTAGGACTTTGTAGTTGGGTTGCGGTACGAATGAAATCTAAATGAGATTAATTTTATTTTAAAATGTTTATCTTCTTTAGTGTTTTGGTTCTTGTATTCTTGATTAAGATTATGTTGATTGGTTACTTTACATTTAACTTCATCCTTAATTATTAAACCTTTATCCTTAAACTTTATATTTTTAAGTTATAAAACTGCACCGTAGTTTCTGGGCTGCTTATTTTTAGCTAGTTTTCGTTTGTAAGGATCGTACCAACAAGCGTTCTTTGGTCTTTGCCTGCCTTTGCCTATGTATGTACTAATTTTTCGTCTTGCAACTCGTTTATATTAAACAATAATCAAGTATCACAAAACAAGGCAATAACCATGTACTAAAACCTTTCCACTCCTTTTACAAAGCAGATACCAAGATTGGAAATTTCGAAGGCACTTAAGACTAGACAATCAAGACCTAGGCTTCGGAACGTTATCTGAAAAGCTCTCAGGGCCCCAATTTTAGAATAATTTCCTCAGGATATTACAACGTTACATTCCGAGTGGAATTTTCAACAGTTGATTTTTTCTTCGAAGTTATATGACAATTTTAGGACCTCTTTTTGCGCTGACCGAGTAATTGTCTTCCGAAATTGGGAGTGAAGATTATTGTAGCTATTTAAAATTGCGCAGCAAGCAAGGAAGACATACGTAGTATAGTTACAATTTTGGTACCTGTTGAAAACCAATGATTGAACAATTGATGATGAAAATTAACAAATGATTGATATAGCAATGCTTGTAGTTTACCAATGGAGTATTGCTCAGGGATTTTAGTTTGATTATGCTTTTTGTCGTACTATCGGACTATTCAAAGAATACTTGCGGTTCTGTATCCGAGCTACACTTGGATGATTAATATCCAAGTACCAAGTGGTCATTGTTTAATTAAATAAGTTATTCGTTGTAAAACTTCATTTTAGAACTCATAAATATTGGTCAATACCTAATCTTGCCCAATAATAAATGTTATAAAATCATGTGATCAAATTGCTGTAAAATCTCATTGTAACAAACTCTTAAAATGCAGGCGAAGGCTGCCACGTCGATGTAAAAGGGTTCACAATATTGGAAAAATAAAATTCGTAACATAATTCCTCTCTTGATGGGTTTTAGAATTTAATTCCACTTTCAACGTGTATTTTGCCGTATTCAAACAAACACGTTTTATGTGTTTGTCCTTGAATTACATGTAAGTGCTTTAAAGGCTGTTGAAGGTTTTTTTGTTCTATGAAACTAGCTATTTATGCGTCATAGTGTCCTTAAATTAGTTTTAATAATTAAATTTGAATACCTGCCTAGTTGAGTGTATATTAGTTCGAGGAAAAAGTCTTTTCGCATTATAGTATGTATGAACTTGTAATAAAATCTCTTTTGCTTCAAGAATCACAAATGAGTACACAGTTCATTAGGTTTCTTTCAGTGAGCTCGTAGGATACCCAAATATCGAGCTTTTTTGTGTAAAGAAAAGATTTTATTACAAGTTCATATATACCATAATGCGAAAAGACTTTTTCCCCGACCTAATACATCCTAGTACAATGACATTTCCTATAGACTTTAATTATGACTTTTTGATGGCAAGTCCGTTTTTTTTTGTAACAAACTGGTAATGAATAAATAATTAAGAATCTCTTTCATATACATTAGAAATATGAATAAGAAAGTGGTGGGCATTTACTTAAGTGTCAATCTAGATTACGACAACTAAAATATGACCACTTTAGTACTTCTAAATGTCAACTAATATTAACTTGTACAAACAAATATTAAACCTAAAAGGTCATCAAATAATTATTGAATGAACCGCAGTAATAGAAGTGACAAGCCAACCATTTATTTTAAGAGTCGACACTCGTTATATCAGCGCGTCAATTCATGCCCAAAATACATTCACTAAAGCTAAGCTGTTCTGTATGAATAATTAATATGACAGGTCGATTGAACTCACGGAAATAGTGATCGATCGTTTATTGAAAATAAACATTTGAATTGGTAATATTTGAGCGCTATTCATAGAGACAATCAACGGCAAATGAACAATTTGACGCCACGAAAATAAAATTGTAAAAGCGTTCCGATCATTGTCTTTTTTTTCGTTTATTATGCTGTTGTTTTTTTTTAACTGTGTTTGGGTTGGTGAGTAAGATGAATCTTGAAGTACTTAGATCCATGATTGACTTAAAGAGTTAGTTTACTAACAGTGAAGCGATGGTGTCATTCATAGAAGGAAATTGGTTCCAGTTAAATAGCAATTTGCTCAAGTATAATACTGTTCTGCTCGTACTTGTTAGAATTTATTGAATATCCTCGCAAGGCAAGATGCGTTTTTAGTTCGGGAAAACAGCGAAAACACCACAATATATAGTTTTAATTTGACTGTTAGGTTTCTTTGATATCCTATAATATTACAGTTAAACTACTTTTCTACCATTGATGTGCAAACCTAAAATCAATGTCTGATCCTCCTCGTCCGACACCCATTTCCAATCGGCGTACCCCAAAAGCAGGTACAAAACAGTTTCAACTGAAGAATTTTTCACTCGAAGGGTAAACCGATTACCTCAGTTCGCACTCTGACAATAGTCGCTCGACACTCATAATTACATTTGCATAAAGGCCAGAATCGTTTGCAACGTTTGTCAGAACGGCTCGGGTGGATTAACTACGTAAAATCTAATGAGCCCGTTGATAATGGCTCTGCCTCATTAAATATGGTGCAGTTGAATGCGTTCGGGTCATACTATTGAGGGCTTGACGTCACGGATTCCTTTTTTTCGATTTGTAAGGTGAGGTCGAATAGTAATCCTTCTGTAGGTTTTTTACTTCCTGTGACCTCAATGGATTATGAAGAAGTATGTAGTAGCCTGATATGGCTACATCTTCTTGCTTTAAGGTGATAAGGTTACAAATTTGGGTAATAACTTTCTCTAATTGACAATCAGCGCTCAGTAAACAATACTGTTTGATTATGTAACTGAACTTTGTTTGTCAAACTCTTACTTTAAATATTGAAAAAGCATTCATCTCTCCGTTCGCTTTCGGCCTTGACGACGAATTCGACTCCAAACTTTACTTTTATATTTACAACCGAAAAGATGAGACAGACTGTAAAAACATAACAAGAGCCTTTGAAAAAATCTTATCTTATAAATATATAAAATTCTCGCGTCATAGTTTTCGTTGCCATACTCCTCCGAATGGGCTTGACCGATTCTCATGAAATTTTGTGAGCATATTGACTAGGTCTGAGAATCGGCCAACATCTATTTTTCATACACCTCAGTGACACAATTTTTTTTTATATGGCAAAGCAACGTTTGCCGGGTTGGCTAGAAATTAAATAAATCTATACACAAAATTTGACTAAACACTGTTTTACAGCTATAAGCATCATAACAAAGAAATAACAAATGTCGGCGACAATTCCATTTAAAACCCTGACGTCGGTTCCATTAACTAGAGTGTGCTTTATATCACTTTAGAAAATTTTATGTATTACTCTTTGTTTTATGTTAAAATCGATTGGTAGACATTAAAAGTATACATAACCAGAATATAATACTTGAAAACTGATAGTTAAGTAATTTTCCTGTAAGTTCTCTCCCGTGAAAAGACTTCACGGGTAAAAATGCAAGATACGCAGTGACCAAAGTAATCAACCTTCCTTACTCCAATATTATTACAATACATAAATTACGCTAATCACATTACATTCCCAAATCCGAAACTGACCCCAATTAAACCGAACCCCTCAAATATACCTAGACAACTATAAAACAAGTAATAGCTCATATAATCACCAACATAATAGCAGATTCACCGCCATTAACAACAAAATATATGTATAAGCTCCCTATAGAACGATATAGCCGGTCGCTACCAAACATCGCGTGCCGGAAAGAAATTATTCCCTTTGATTCCCCGTCGAATCATTACAAGATCTTTATCAAGCGATGAGCTTCTAAATTTAATTTTTAATTAAGTAAGCCTGTCAGACCGAAGGCTTGAAGCCTTATTAAAGCCCTGATTCTGTTTCGTAGCCGAAGTTCTTGGGTATAAAATTGATGGGTAAATATGGGTTCTTTGATGTTGGTCGGTCGAAAATATGGAATTAGGGACGTCGGTGGTGAATATTCTGGTAAAATAGTATAAATTTATTGTGATTTTGCAGTCGAATAGGTAGTATGAATGAAATTATGTTGAATTTCACATCACAGCTCGCACGCGTTTATACTGTTTTCAATCTGGAAGTACTTTTGGATGTATTTCTTTAAATCGTTGGAATTTTTAGGCAAAATAAAACAGTACCATATTTCGCAGTTCCTCAACGAAGATTACCTCCAATTTTGTGAATCCTCCACGATTCGTTAATAGTTTAATGAACAGGTACTTTCTACCACGTTTGTTACATAAAAAAATATCTTAGTAAATCCTGTGCGAGCTTTGTCGTACCTAATAAATTTATTATATTTCCTCCTTAACTGTATGATAAGCTTCTGCGTGCTATTTTTACACTATCGGCCAATAACAGAAACCCACCAAAATAAAAGTCAAAAGAATAACAAAGCATAAACAACAGATTGCAATGCTTAACAGAGTTCTCATCGTAGTAAATGTTCTTATTTGTTGAATGTACCGCGGGCGCCTTGAAGGCGAGCTATTTAAATAATTTGATTAAGGACGACTGCATACGCACGATTGGTCGAAAGTGGTTTGTTTGTTTCTGAATTTGTTTTGCCGCTTTACTTATGTCTAGTGTGTTAATTAGTGAATTTAGATCAAGATTCTTGAGAAATATCTGGAGGTAGCGCATGCGACTGTTATTTATTTATTTATTTATTTATTTATTTACAGGACTGTTGATTGAGAACCAAGTATGTTTCCCGAGATGGGCAGCGTGTTATTTATTTTTTTCACTAGTAGAAGCAGTGATAGCCGAGTGGTATAAGTTGACACTTTCCAAGCAAATGGTCGCAGGTGCGAACCCAAGGCAACACACCAATGACTTTTTGAAGTTATGTGTGTATTATAAATAACTAGCTGACCCGCGCAACTTCGCTTGCGTCACATGAGAGAGAATGGGTCAGAATATTCCACGTTTTTGTTACACTTTACTGTTACTCTGCTCCTATTGGTCGTAGCGTGATGATATAAAATATGCTTTTCTTTCACGAAAAATATTCCCAAAATTATTTATATCTCATAGTATAACGAAGTAGCGCTAAGGCATATTCGCCATTAAAACAGTTGCCATGACAACGGAATTTTGTTTATTACAATGTCATTAAAATATTGACTATTCGGGACTTCGTTCGCCATCTGAATTTTTACCGGGAAACGCGTCATTTTCCCGGGGTAAAAAGTAGCCTATGTCCTTTCTCGGGTATCAAAATATCTCCATACCAAATTTCATGCAAATTGGTTCTGTAGTTTAGGCGTGATTGAGTAGCAGACAGACAGACAGACAGACAGACAGACAGACAGACAGACAGACAGACAGACAGACAGACAGACAGACAGACAGACAGACAGAGTTACTTTCGCATTTATAATATTAGTATGGATTGTTACGTGCTCCAACGGTGAAGGAAAACATCGTGAGAAAACGTTGCATGCCTAGAATTTGTTTAATACCTTTATTGAGGGCATGCAAAGTCACCAACCCGCACTTGGCCAGCGTGGTGGACTCAACGCCTAACCCCTCCCTCATTACGGGAGGAGACCCTTGCCTAGCAGTGAGATAGTAATGGGTTACATTTATTTATTTATAGTAGAAGCACACCTTGGTTGTTGGTGCTTGCTCTGTATTAGACTTGCCTTTTAAAACTGATGTTACGGGAAGCATAAAGCCACCCATTACTTTTAAATTTATATCTTTTTTTAGCATATAAAAGGCGTGATGTAATTAATAGTAGTCAGTACAAAAGTCAATGGGTAAGTCAAAAGTAGCAACGGGATTATTACAGCGAAATTTAAGTCCTCCTTGAGACTCATATAGTGTTATAAACTAAACATTTAATCTTGCTAATTACTGTATATGAAATGTAAATTGTCGTTAGTAGTAATTTTACATTGTCATTTAGAATGATTCATTTTCTTTTAAGCAGCGTTTGTAGAGTACCACCCAATCGCAGTGGTTGCTATAGCAATTCGTAGGGTGCAAGACTCATGTACGGCAAGTGTTTTACTAAAAAAGCGCAGATTGGTCTTGATTAACTAAACCGTGAGTGTCCTGTTGCTTGGCAAAGGTTTCCTCCTGAACAAAGGAGGGGTCACGCCGTGAGTCTTCCACGCAAGCTAAATGCAGAGGACTTGGCATGCCTTAAAGAAATGCGTAAAACAACTAAGTCTTATTTATATTTTAATAAAGATACTTGTTATACAACATAAAGATAAACGGTTCAGTGTATTTTTCAAATTAACTATTTTAGACAGATCTTTCGTCGATCGAAGTTAGAAATAGATAATAACATGTTATTATAGTACATGTATTACAAATTAGTTATTACGTATTAGGTAGATTATTTAGCCAAACAACTTATAGTAACAAGATATGTTTTCATTACTAGGTAACAAATATTAAAGTCAGAATATTTATTTAGAAAGTTGTGATGAAGCGACATTGATAGAACGTGTTCGTAACTAATACACTAAAGTATGTTATTAGTAAATTGCTTGTATTGTATGAAAATATTACGCGCACTTTTTCATATTGAATAGTGACATAAAATATTTTTTGGGAATACGGTTTAATAAGATTAATTTTATGATTTGGAGTCTCCAACACGCACTTAGTGAGTGAGGTCGTCTTAAAAAGTAAGCTTTCCATCATTCCGGGAAGAGAGTCTTGCGGTTGCATAAGTGGGAAAGTAAACGGCTAGATTTTTTTTTAAATGGCTTATATCTTGTGTCATGTTACTAATTTCCGTGGGATCATAAAACCCAAGGCGTGTTCTATGATCAGCCCACACACACACATGGTAGCTCCACTTTAACATATATACCACTAGCCGACCCGCGCAGCTCCGCTCACGCTTCTTTCAAATTTGCTCACCTTTTACACCTTCTCTGGACCACAAATAATTCAAGACCAAAATTAGCCAAATCGGTCCAGCCGTTAACGAGTTTTAGCAAGACTAACGAACAGAAATTCATTTTTATATAATAATATAAAGATAAACAATACTTTTATTAAAACGACAACATTTATAATATTGCATTTGTCAATCATTCGCCGAAGTAACACCGCCCTTATATTCACTACAGCATAAAACCACAAAGCATAGTTCTTATTACTTAAGCAATAAGGATCAAAACACATTTGATATATACCCCCATAAATCTCGCGATTGACAGTTCAAGATGCTTTGGAATCAGTACTTTGAAGTGTTCAATTCTATCTTTTATTTAGTAAAAGCTAACAAAGTCTTTGTCCGATGAAAGTCTTTGCAGTTTAATAGATTACTTTTAGGTTTCGATGGCACAAAAGAGTCTGTCGTGTTTTCTTTTATAGAGTTCATTGATTCTATAGTGTAGTAAAAGGGCAGATGGAATCAATTGAATGACCTAAGCTTACGATCTCGGAAACGGTAACTTATTTTGTTACTCCTTAAGTATTGTAGTAAAAGATAGTTTTATTTTGCTTTGTAAATAAAAGTTAGCTGAGTATTGATGGTATTGAGCTGGATTTCGGTTTACTATTCGATAAGTGAGACCGTTTTCTCTGATAACGGTTGAGTGAGATTTCACTTTTTGTAGTGTATTGTTATAACTGGTAATAAATAAATAAACTCTATGACATTATGACGTCAATATACTCCATTTAGTAAGTTGATGGTTGCAGAATATGAATATTTTTGTTTGTAAATGGTATTCATTGACATTCGATAGAATTTTTAATCCCGCGACTAAATAATTTTCTGATACTCATAGCAACTTACTGTAGGTCTCTTTTTGGATTTACGCACCCCAATCATATGCTATTCTTAAAAAGATTAAAAGAAACGCCTGTTCCTAATGTATTCAGCGTTGGCCATAACCCTTTGAACCCGAATAACTCCGAAACTAACGACTTAAACTTGCATGAAATATACTTAAATACATATTTTCCTTCAGCCATTACGCTGGTGATTGCGTGCCTCCGGTTATTCCGAGGTCATTGAACTACAGTACCTACTGAGAAGTACTAATTACGGTAATAAATAACATTTTAGGGCGGGATTTTTCCTTTTCCTACCCGTTTTTTCGCTGATTTTATCTTTCAGTGATTGTATCTCGCTGTCTCTTGGGAAATGGGATGTGATTATACGTAACGTTAGGATTATGATGTAATAGTCGGATTATTTAGTAATTATGGAAAGATTACTAGGTTACTATTTCGGGATTAATAATATTATTTATGTTTCTGCTTTTAGTAATTCTGACTTTTTAATATGAGGGAGATCTTGGTTATGTATGATTGTCTTCTTTGCTTCTTCTTTGTCTTGTCCTTAGCCTACGTTGAGTAGGGTGGACACGCATCCAAGGCGGGCCGTCACCGGCTGGGACGCGGAGTATCCAATAGTAGGTACCGTGTCCTGGCCACTTTACGGTGACTGTTGAAGGAACAACGCCTAGACGGAGGGAGAGCCCAACAGGCCCCGCTTCTTCCCTGGAGCGGGACATGTAGTAATGCATTTTTCTGACGAAAAAAAAAAAAACAAAAGGACAACATGTTTTCGTTTCCAAAAACATACTGTGAAGAGAGTTATCTTTTACTTAGCCTCATGACCTGTTGATAACTTAGTCTCATGATTCATAAAATCAAACTAACATTTATCTTGCACGCAATGCTTAATTTCGTAATAATCAGCAATACGATCACGGCTTGGTTTTAACCCGTGATCGATTCATGATGAAGTCAACAGTGATTGTAAACTTTTGGTTTAGCCTTAGCAACTAATAGAAACTAAGAATCGAGCCTCTGTTCATTTTACTTAAATGTTGAATGAAAAACAAGCTGTCAATTATTTAAATACTTTATTAGGTATCTGTCCGCGACATAATCATCTTTCTAGCTAATTGTTGAGATCAAACGTTTGATTGAACTTCGATAATCTGCCTTTGTTGTTACCGACTTTTGTTATTTTACATACAAAGGTACGATAATGAGATTATAACAATGTGGGGTAGAGTGTTTTGTTTGGCGTACATAATATTGTACTAGAAATATTTTGTTAAAAATAAATTTAAAGTACGAGTATATAAAGAGTTTCTTCTGCAGTCAAACAACTCAGTAGGGAGCCTTGGAATTCATGATTAGCTATATAATAGTTAAGCATAGAGAATATGGTATTTTCAAAAAAAGAGGCTGCAGCAAACAGGCTACCGTCAGCTACATAAATCTTTTGGTCACTGATGTTCCAAATTCTGAATGTTGTATACCTCCGCTGGTCTCGAACCTTACATGCAAAGTTACAAAGTTGTTGGACTTATTATATATTCTATCTGAATGATATGCAGTTTATCCTGAGTCAGTCAATGACAATGATCACCTGTGGCGCAATTCTCTTCAGTCGTTACTGTCGAGTATCGACATTTAAAATGTACTGCCAAAATAGTTCTTACAGTACCTCGATTCTCTACCACTACCGGCTCGAAATTTTGACATTTAGAATGTACTACCAAAATATTTCCTACGACACCCGTCAGAGGCGCTGATCAGATTTTCATACAAAATTTTTCGATGATATTACGGTTGTCGGTAGTCGACAGTAGTAGAAAATCGAGCTATTGAAAAAAAATACAAATATGAGGTAGTTATGCAATATTATTCTATCACTAATTGAATAATAAATATTACGTAACTATTATGTAATATAATTCCAGTAGTAATGTTGGTTTTGGTATACATTTATCATAGATTACATCTTTAATAATAAAATGTAGGTAGAACATTGTTTGACTTGAGGTGGGAAACTGCTTAATGATTATTGAGCTTAGCGTCTTTAATAGAGGTCAGTCTTCGTTGATTTCAATTAGGATAGCAGTCATTTAGTAGTGTCAACGACCTTTGGGTAAATTTAATTAATTTGACTCAGGACTCATCAATCGACAAAGAATGCAAAATAATATCTTGAACAATAGACAAAAAATAGTCGAAACTTAGTAGCATTAAATAGTATTTACTCAAGAGATATTCCAAGAATAAAATAATTAGTTAAAGTAGGCTATAAAGTATAAAGTGACTACCAACTAAGCAATTAAACACAATTTCAAGTAGATTTTAGGATATCCTGCTAATTTGTTGAAAAGCTTTTAAATGCCTTTAAGATTTTCCTTTACTTATATCTGAATATCATAGTAGGAACGGCTTTAATATTCAAATTTGATATAAGAAGTACCAAAAAACACAGAACTTAATATTTACACAACGTAATTTGAAGTCAAAGTTACAATTTGTTTGTTGGTCGAATTCCCATTGACCACGCGTACGATCACGCGAAGCGTCGCTTAAGATTTCTTCACCATTCGTTACGTTCGGTAAACGTTGGAGCCTTGAAAACAGCGAAACAAAAACCGCAATGAATCATAAAATCAGCAAAGCTCTCGTGGAACAATGACAATTGATCAAATGCCTTTCAATTCGCAAATTATTTCTATACGAAAGGAAAGGTAGACAAAAACTTGATGATTTGAATATTTTTCATTGTACCGATCACAATCGCTTATTTAGGATCCCCAAACCAAAAAAACTGTATTTCTACCGCACATTTTATGGAATCCCTTTGACATGGCATCCGACCATTACTTTGTAGTTGATTGCTACGGATTCGTAGAGGGCTACGGCGTAGCGCTACGTGCGTAAACGTTGCCTTTTGTTTTTTTTTATTGAAAGTAGACTAGTTTTGCTTTGTTAAGAATATAAGGGAAGAATTTATGTATTGTTTAGAGTTCACAGTAGATGTTCATGAATATTTTATACATGCGTTGCATTTGTATGATAAATAGGACATGTATTATTCAAATGACAATTTACATGCAGACACAACAAATCACAGAAACGAAAGTTTGAGGGATTGGAAGATGTTTCGTCAAAATAAAAGTACAGCATATTTGGTAAGGCTAAATAACGGCACATGTGCTAAAGTAGACTAGTTAAAAACCACATAATGAAAAATACAATACTGTAAAAAATACGAAAAATCAAAAAACTAACTAGGTTACTCTTTAGTACAAACATCCAACTAATTCAGTTTTCTTTATAACTCACGCTCGGTTCCAAAAATATGTATATCTTCGATTTTTCTATCAAATAATTTAAGTTTTAATTATCGTCAAACCTAATAACCTATAAACTATGTACAAATTCTTGAAGTAAAATCGCATAATAATTTCGTATCCTTATTCCGCAAATGCCATTGCAAGTCTAATAAAAGTACAAGCAATTTGGAGTCACGCAAAGCTGTATTTAGGATGCACGATGCATTTTTTTCCGTTCACCTTTTTTTCGTAGAAAATGTTATTACATTTTTAAATCACTCCCGTTGTACAAGCCTTAATTTCCATGTAATAAGCGAATTTTCTCGTATCTTCGCGGGAAAAAGGTATTCTTCGTAGCCTGTATAAGGCTTGCATAAATTAGACTAAATGTGGCTTTTCTTGGCTAATGTATATAGTTTTATTCTAGGGTATTGTTAACTTTAGAACGGATTTTTTACCTTTAAATGGCAGTAGCTTCTTCTTGGGGTTTATACGTTAAGTTTTACGCTGTTTTTCCATTTAGTTCAATCGACATTATGCTCTCTCTCATCGTATTCTTTCTCAATTCATTAGTAATTTTATTAGTTAAATATACAAAAAGTAAATCACTTGTCAAAGATTGGGATCTCTGATTTTTGTTTCAATGATTCACCTTTTTATGTTTTGGAGAGAAGGAACAAACTATACAGTTTGGGTAACTGTTGATGCCATCAAGAAGATATAAATGAGAAATCCTAAAATCCTAAATTCCACTTTTACTAAGCCTAAAAAAGTGAGGGTTTTCACGAACGTATTTTTTTATTAAAAGTACTAAAATTTTGCATATTACACTGAATCTCGAATATTTAAACCACAATGAGCTAAAAATTACTACTCATAGTAAAAAATACGAAGACCAGAAAAATATAAAACAAACTTTAACAAATTATTCTTTTCAAGGCAAGCCTACCTCGACATCAATGTGTTAATCCACAAATGTGTCAATGCAGGTCAGTTTTTCTTCGTATACATTAATTAAATTTTTATAAACGACATAATTTCGACTGATATGAATAAATCAGGCTGTCCACGTTTTTTCGAGCTATACATCCACAAATCACTTAATTTGTATGTGATTTTACCGTTAGCCCGAAAGATATTTTAGGCGCTACACAGGTAAACGATACCATAAACAGAAACCTCAAAATAATATCCGTACAAAAAGATTTTATATTTTCACATTACGTTTTATAAAAGTGCCTTTAATAAAAGATACAGAATGGCGTTATCGTAAAAAAGTATGTAAGTGCCCAGCATTGTCTTTTCAATGTTCAGTTTTAAGGTTGAAAGAGCGAGTAAAAGATTTTCAAGCTATGTTATGTATATAAAGCTTCTTTAGTTAGTTTTAGAGCTAAGAACTAACTAGCGCCTCGTTACGACTTTGACCGGATTAACCTTAACAAATTAAATACTAGATAACAGTCCATATAACTTATAAGTATGAATACAAAAACCATTATTAGGTAATCGAATTAGTGGACTTTTTAACCCGTTACTAGCCCACTGCTAGGCAAAGTTCTACTCCCGAACGAGGGAGGGGTTAGACCTTGAGTCCACCACGCTGTTTCATTTTCATTGCCATTTGTGAATCGAATCTAAAACGATACGTTATACGTATTTGTATAGAAAATTGCAAACTTGAAATATTCTAAAAACGGCAATAAAATTCAAAATCTTTGCCTTCTTTACAGGGATAAATCACCCTCTAATACAACATTTAGGAGTTACGACAAGACAAGCGCGTTGACCCTAAATAATATTTTTTTAAAGCGTATACTTTTGACGACGCATAAAACAACTCTTGAATTTTACAGTCCTATAAAATATTATTCCGCTTTTTCTTAAACTTTGACCTGAGATTTTCAGGGTCCTTTCCTAAATAGAACTGGCTAAGTTAAGAAATAAACCGGGTCCTGTATTAGCCTTACTTTATTTATATTTTACTAGTATATTCAGGTATTTTAAGACTCTTAAAGAATATAAGCCTGGCTTGAAATTCTAAAAGTAGCCTTGGATTTTGTCCTTCTCAAGTAATTTATCTTAGGTAGCATATAAAATGGAAATTAAGTTAACGTGCTCATTACTAGAAACAATAATGAAAGAAAGGTTAAGTTGCCAAAATTACTACTTAAAACTGTGTATAAAAGATAAGTGACAAACGCAAAACCGTTTCTATCACTTTGTTTCAACTAACGAAACAGATTGATGTAACAATGAATATATTATGTACATTTAGTGCGAACCAAATGTCAGACAAAAAGTACTGCAAAAGACATTCAGTACAAACTATTTATAACACCCAAAAGACTTCTCATTTCGGTGTCTATTGTAACGAATATAAAAGAATAAAAATTGACCAAGTGCGTGTTGAACACGCATTATTGAAGGATTCTGTTGCCGTTATACAGCCAAACAGTTTCTCTTATATTTCCAAAAGTAAAGTATAAGAAATATTTGTTGAAAGTAGTCACGAAATGCTTCTTCTGCGATATTGTTGAAAGAAAATGGGGACTGATTTCAATGGACTTTGAAGCTCTATCAAAATGTCTTGATGAAAATAGCCTTCGACAATATTATTTTTCGAGGAGTGTATTACGTTGGGAGATAATAAAAATATTCTGAGCGAAATAGTTTATTAGAAGTATGAAGGAACGGTGAACAAGAAAATGTTTGGGAATATTTTTTATGTTATAACTAGTCGTAAGAAACTGTCAGTCTTCTGAAGGACGCAGACGAGGTTGTATAAAATGATAGAAGAAAGGTTGTCATCTGTTTTCAGTAGACATGAAGCACTGTTGTTCGTACAAATTTTACTTTAAAATAGTATAGACACTTTTAGTGTAGTTTATAATATATTATTTTTTGTTTCTTATTGTGTAACACGTAGGTGTAGTTGTCACTGAAACGATTTATAGTGAATAACAAAATAGTAGGACTCCTATCCAATTTCGCATACACGTGCATGTTTTTATATTTAACATAGCATACTATTGAATATAATATAACAATCATTAATGGCCACTCTGACCAAAAATAACAACTCTTGTTAATAAATTCAACAAAAATATCAAAAACCAACAAACATCATCCCTATTTCCATCGATTTTCTTGGAAATTCATTTAAAACTCAACTCACGTAAGTAACAGTGAACTACGAGCAATTTGTAGGCCGTTACACGAAACCTTTGGATTCGAGACGTCAATATATCGTCTTAAGTACCTTGCAAATTTATACTACCTAAATTCGGAATCATACATATGTATAATATAACTACGTAGCTTGAGCTAATTCTGTCTGATTAAATTATTTTTTGGTGTGTAAGACCGATCTCAACACGGAAACAATATTGCGCAATAAAATTAAATGTTGCCTTGTCTTATTGTACAATAGGAATCTTAACGTAAGCTGCCAATAATATTGTGCAATACTCATTATTAGGCAAAACTGACTGTAAAAAAATTGAAATTTGTACAAAGCACTGTGCTATTTTTTCTGCGTCATACGTGTTTTATTTGTTTGACGCTCTACTAATATGAAAAGATGTATGGATGCGAATAAGGTAATGGAAGTTAGTAAGGATTGTACCAAGTGGCGTTCTTTAGTCTCTGCCTACCCTTTGGGAAAAAGACATGGTATTATGTTTCTGTGTCATTACACACACATAATATCACACATTTGTGATGACCTAACTTGAGATTTTTGCTCCACTTATTAGTCAGTACCATAACAATAAAATTTGGTTAGGCAACATAATATTAGGTCGGGTAAAAAGTCTTTTCGCATTATATTTCTAAACTTTAGATGTTACATCAAAACTCGATGTGTTTAGAGATCCACGTGAATGTATTCGTGTTTGGTACTAGTATAATATATATATTTGAATAATGTCCCATCCGTTTCCGCCCCAATGAGCGGGCGTTGGTTCGTAACAGGATATTGGTAAAACATATTGCTTATATCGATTCTTTCTTCAATATTTTTTTTCTTATACATATTATTTCATAAATGGCATTCGTGATTCTGCTTTCGACTGATGAATACTATTTTTAGACAACAAAAATAAATGTTATCTTCGTTTGTATAGAAAAAAAAGTAAATATTAATACTTATACTAAGTAAATGAACGGAGTCGTCAGTTGATAAAAATGAATGAATGAATAAAGTAATGCAGGAATTATGTGTGTACTTAGTAAATATAATATCCTGATACGCCCAAACTTTCATCAAGATATCCATCAGACTGTTATTACTTTGCAAAAGTATGCATGTCAAACATTGTCTGAATGCGTACTTAATTAAAATCAAATCTTACATCAAATAAACGCGAGCGGGACCGCGTGGTTTCGCTAGTTTATCAATTATATCCCACATTTATCAAAATTATTAATTACAATGTATCTACTACCTATTTAAGCTGGAGCTTAGTATGAAGCGCTTTTTACTAAAATTCTTACCAATTAATAGACACGTAATTTCGCAACCTAAAACTTTGTAGAAGTAAAATATTTTAAAATTCTTGGAATCAATATAAAACTCGGCACGATTTAAAAAGCGACCACTTTAAACCTAAAACATCGAGTACAGTTTCCAAGAACTTGAAAAAATCATGTGTAATTTGTTCTTTACACTCGTTTTAATTTAAAATAATTTTATTTATTTTACAAACATACATAGGTAATTCATCCAAAAACGTTATTTTCAAAAACCTATTTACTGTTTCTAATCAATATTTATTTGGATTTGAAATGATTAATTCATTTGTTGATAATGGATTATAGATTGGAGTGAAGCAATTAATTGGTTTCATCAAACTGTGAATCAATAGTAATAGTTCAAACATTAGTCTTTGATAAATCAGTCGGTATTAGTTAGTGGAAAATATGGTTGAATTAATATGATAATCAGTAGGAGTTTGTAGATTGTGGTGAGATGATGACTGGTTTAATTAATCTGATAAGATAAGCAATGTTCCTGCAGCGATGTTTTCCTACCACCCTGCTATCCAGCCACTACTATGAAAGACTGATAAGCGTCATATACGGTAAGGAATGTTTTTTGTCAAACGCTTGCTTGCGGTAGTACTGAGTGTAAGAAATCACGTTACAGGGAGGCTATTGGCTGCTTCTCCCGTTTAACAGCAACCGAGTGACTATCGCACTTGGTATGAAAAACTGATCAGCGCCCACGGCGTACACCGCAAGTCCAGAGGGGCGTTTCCCTATTACTATTGACTATCGACAACCGGCGAGCTATCAAGAATTTTTCTATGAAAACTTGATTAGCGCCCCTAACGGGAACTATTGGTTTAGTACATTTTAAATGTCAAGTTCTCGATCCTCGTTTGTACCGGCTGTAGAAAATAGCGCTTCTGTTTACTCCAAGTAGTTTTAAGTTCCAATGGCTCGTCACATGGTAGTACCAAGAGATATTAGCACTTAAGATAAGTTTTTATTTAAAAGACAAGGTGTGAGAACTGATTAGCCGCTAGTCAAATAGAAAAGTCGATAATCACCTATTTAAAATTACCTAAACTTGACTATAAAAAGGTAAACTAAATAATGGAATCATAAACACTGGTTAAAAATATTAGAGAAATCGAACAAATCCCTTTTCTACGAATTGACTAAGGTTGTTAATCAAAGCCTACTATAATATTTTACGTTTGCTTGTTTGAAGAATTCCCAGTATTTTATTCTCATACTATCAAATAACAGTGATTAAAATCAACAGTTTTCGGGCAATTATTACGAAACTTTTTATCGTAAGTTCAAATGCCGATAAACTTTTAGAATTTAGTTTACAGTTTGTTGCTCTAAGCCTTTACGTCTACTTAGAATTTCAATAAAGAGTTACTCAACTTATATTAACTTACACACACGCAGAGGTGTAACTTTATACTTTTTCAAATGATATAAGTTTCAGGTTTATTTAAAGTAGATTAACAAGATTAGGTCTTGTTTTTCGATAGACATGAATTTAAAATGTTTCAGCGTATTGGTATCAATTTATTTATATTATTTATTGAAGATTGTATACAATCAGCTTTTGTACAAGTTTTGTGTCAAGTGTCTTGATTTAAATACAAAAAGTATTGGGAAGGTTATATTGGTTAACAACAATAAGTCACGACTTTCCTTCCAAGTCACCTTTTGTAACACCAATTGGTAAGAATAATTCTATTTTCAGCCGATTTCATTCATAATACATCTAAATTTAGAAAAAAAGTTTGAGTTTCACACGGACTACCATTAAGGCGGCAGGCCTCAATGTATCAAAAGGTCCATACCAATTTGTTCGTGTCACAAAATAGAAATTTACGTAAATTCGACTAGAAAGCCGTGGGGCCCACTCCAAAACGTATTCCGTTTATTCACTCGACATTCGCGCTACTTTATTGGAATTGTACCTTTAAAACCCTTTTCGTATTGAGTCCCTAACATATATGTAGATGCTTATTGGAACCTTTTCTTTGTGTTGTTACGCGTGACGTTTTGTATAAGCTCTTTTTATACTCTTTCAGCAACTATTTACTGAGCCCTAACAGTAGAGCTATATAAATAAATACTATAGTTTTATTTAAGCAAGGTTTACGTAAGACATTCTTGGTACAGTGTAGTCAGCAGTTTGGCTAAGTTCGGTATTACCAAGGAGAGACTGTTTCTTGGAAGTCCGAGTAATAACATTAACGTATTATGTCTGTGAAGAAAATTATTACTAAAGACGATTATATTTCGATTATTATCGTACGTATATTGCTAATGTAGTTTTAAGAGAAGCAGTTTGTTATTCTTTCTATTTTGGTTCTAGAACGTTAGTTAATAATCCTTTATCGAAAATATTATTGAAAAAGCAAATGCCACAAAACTTACCCAAAAGGTTTTATAATGTTTGGCATATATGTAATCAATGCATAAAGCAATAATAGTTTGTCATTTTTGTGATCTAAAACCTACTATAAGGGCAAGGTAACATCTGCCTCCGTGGCGCAGTGGTTTAGGTCACCACGCCGCAACCATTGCGTCGGGAGGTCGTGGGTTCGATTCCCACACGGGACAATTATTTGTGCGACCCACAAATAATTGTTTCGTGTCTGGTTGTGCTTTGTGTCCGTTGTTTGTATGTTTGTAAAAGTCCCCGCGACACAAGAGCAATTCTTAGTGCGGGAGTTGTCTTTTCAAAAAAAAAAAAAAAATTACTTCAACAACTACTACTTTGATGACTAAAGCAAAAGACACCTTAAAATAATATTCTTAATTGACGAAAATTACATACAATATTTATGCGTCGTTTTCTAATTTCTTAACCCATTTTCGACAAAATCTGACTTACACCCTTTTCCACTAGAGGAAAAGATTTTAATTAGGTAAGCCAAAACTTCATTAGGATATAACAATTCCTTTATTCAGAGATTTTATCACCTCACTCGGCCAGTAAGTTAATTGTTAAACGATTTGTCTCCAACGAGTCCGACCTAGTTACACCAACAGTACGGGTAACTCACCAGGGAATAATCTAATGTCGTACCGTTGAATTTCTTCGTAATAAACTTTGTATGTAATAGTTTTACGATAGATCTGTGGGTATTTGGGTAATACCCAAATACTAATACCAAATACTGTTGTGAGGTAAAACTATTAGATTGAAGTGATAACACTATTCAATTAGAAATTATAATTTAGGTTATTGTTCTTTCGTATAAAAAACTATTGAATGAAATCCGGTGTTATCCTAAGAATGGATTTCTTTTAAGTACGACTTTTTTTGGAAGTTTACTTTAGGCTGTATAACCACTGGCTGCTGCTAACCCCACAGTTAGACAAGTCTCTCCTTTCGAAAAAAGGAAGGATTAAGTTTTGATTCCAACTCGCTGTCCAAGTACAGGTTAGAACCTTTAAAAAACGGTTAATTTCCTTTGGGACTAGATAAATAAAATCAGCGTAACCTTTACAAATCACGCCTAAAATAATCTTAAGTACTTACATTCAGACCAAAACCAATATAAACTAAAAAACATCACTATTCAACCACTATCGCAAAACCTTAAACAGTATTACAAGGCCGCATCAACTAAATCCAGATGGCCACTTTTGCCGTTATAAATATTTAAAATGTTACTTCACATCCTACCTCATTACGGCCCACGTAATTTATGTAGGTTCAGATAAAAGCACCTGATTACTTAGCAAGGTAAAATAATAAGCTTCCTAATAATCTACCGCGGAGAAGGCATAGCATCTCCTTTGAATTTTTTAATTAAAACTCCAGCAATATTTGTTTTACTACGTTGCTGCTAAGTTTTAATATTGTATTAAAGAGAGAAGGTTGAGAAAATTCAATGTGGATGCTTTCCAAGGACACGAAAAACTTGTGGAATGAACGTGGATTTTAGATTGATATCAAGTGAGCGACAATTAGATGTTGTACTATAATGCTATGTGTCTTATGCGCTATTGGATTATTTTTTCCTTAAATTAATACCTTTAACATTGCCCGAAATTTTAACCAACTAAATTAATTTCATTCGCGCTTAACACAACGAAGTTTTGCATTACAATATCAATTTGAACACATACCGTGTTCAAATTGATAACAAATTTCCTAACCGGTATTCGATGTGAATGAATTACAGCGATACTCCTTAATTTTATATCAACTTCGACTCCTAAAAGAAGTAATCATGATCATTGTCTGACCAGTAACGTGGTTTTCAATGACAATTAACTAATACAAAAACAATCCTGATATTTCATGGATTTAGGCTGCTTATATTTTTACTTTCGGGTCTGAAACCGCAACGATAAATTTTGTTGGTAACGGCTGTGGTAGCTCTAAATAAAATATATTGTTAGAATTTTACAACCTTTATATTAATGTTAAAGTCATAAAACACAATACTTATGAAACAATATTAAAAACTAAACACTTTATTGGTCGGACTGGTAAATGATCTAAACACGAATAAAACAAGTAATAAATCTTTGCGAAATTTAATACACACGAAATTTATTTGAATGTGACCCGCTTGTAGCTTATTTTTAGTCGACTTTAGAGATAAATTCATATTTTGGCGACAATATACCATAGTTCATATGTACGATTTTGTTGGCACTTAAGCAAAGATCGAGAAAAGATTTCGAATTTTAGTACATGGTAATAAAATTTAACAAAACTAGCAGAAATGTATTCACAGTTTTCTATTCAGGAAATGATAAGTCAAATTGAGTTTAGTGTACTTAACATTGTTTTCTTGGCCGCTTACAACTACGAAAAATATTTATAGACACCACTTAAAGTAACCCAAAACTCACATAACGACATAAGCACTAAGCAACAATCTTGGCAGACGGAACGAAACAAATATTTTGCCCGTTAAAAGCCTGTTCTCGTTTATTCAAACCTAACCTCATTAATCAGGAAATAACATTGCGAACAAATAGATAATTTAGGATGCCGTATAAACAAACAGGGAAAGCTAAATAATAAATCTTAGTTGAACACAAACACAATTTTCAAGTTCACCACAATCAACACGAGGTTATCACTCGATCTCAACATATTCGAGTCATTATTATCGCAATGTTGTTTGTTGTTCTGCTAATAGATATTAGATCTTATGACGTTGGTAATAAAGATGTTAATGTATGCAACATTATGGTGTAAGTACCCTTTGCTTGGTGAGTTGTTTGTGAGCCGTAGTGTTCTCCCACGCGAATGCTCATTGCTTTTGGTTGGTGTAATTTACGAGGGGAGCGGTGTCGCCATGCAAAATATGTTGATGATAATTTTGTGCCTTAATTCCTAGCGGCCGTCTTTAAAATTCAATTTTAGTTTTATTGACGTCTCTAATAGAGACTGAAGTATTTAGATATTTCATGAGCCTCTTAAAAGGCTTGTACTTGACAAAAGTAAACTTTATAAATATCACGTTTTGCAATAAATCAGAGAAGAAGGCTATATAGTTCTCTCTATTATTTGTAGCATAGTTGTTCGAGATTTTGTTTGAAACAAGTTCCAAGTAAAGGCGTATTTAGTTTCCTAGCTTAGTAAATATTGTCTAGTTTACCACTGTCTGTTCATTTCAGTATTTATATTTAAGTAATATTGACTTTTACCATGTAAAACAAATAAACATACACATCAAAAGGCATTCATAAAAAAAGGCCTAACAAACAATATTTTAAACAATTACACTATATCAAAACTATCCATTGATTTCAAGAAACCTACCAATTAACATCACTCAATATATTCCATTCTGTATTTAGGTATCTCAAGACTAGTAAATAATCGCTATCTCTTGTATATTCCGACTGAAACCCTAAACTAGACAACACAGAGGGTTTGTGGCTGGCGTTAATTAACTACTGACTGAAAACTTGTTACAATAGAGTACAGTCATTTAGAAATTGTTAATAAACGCGACGTTAAACGTTAATGTTACAACAAATGACTCTTTACGTGTGACTGTACTCTCTTTAAAGTATGTACTAAAATTTTAATTAAGTTTGTTATTTGTAAGGAAATGATTATGTTTGGTATAATAAGATCGTTAGATACAGTGGCATAGGAAATATTTGTTATCAGCAAAACATTTCTAAATGTAACAAAATAAAAATATGATTGTACAAAAATCTGAATCTATAAACAAATGTGCTACAACAATTCTAATTTGTCGAGGTTTTTCAAAAAATACTTAATAAGACTTAAGGAATACTGAGGCTTTATAACTATAACTAGGTAATGATAATGTAAGCTGTGTTTCATTGCATAAGTGAACTTACACATAGTACACATTATTATGTACATATGTATTACTACATATGTACATATTACATAGCAATGAAACACAGCTTACATTCCCATTACTTAGTTATAGTGAACAATTCCAAAAAAAGCATAACAGACACAAGAATCAGAACCGTATCAGGCAAAACCGAAAGCCAAACAAGACGAAAGTAATGGAACGTAAACCGTAGACTCTGAACAAATACGAAGTGAAGTAACAATTTAGAAAACAATCGAAGCATCGCAGCACGACTGTTGGCGCATAGAGATATGCTGGACATAGTCTCCCCCGCAATTAAACCGGGCTAATTCTTTGAAAGCTTCGCGACGCCAAGACTGGGACGATAAAACAAGTGGTTTAAACCTAACCTGAATTCCCCTACCATTTACTCTAGATAACAAAGTTATGATAAAAAATAAATTTCTATTAGAGCTGTCAACATTCGTGATTACTATAAATAATACGTATTGCTTGATTTAGGTAGTTCTAATTTAAAGTTAAACGAAATGTTATGCTATGAACCAAAAGGCTTTTTGTAGTATTTTTAGGAAAGAGGCTGATTGATGACTAACTATGAAAGAAATGCATATTTTTGTAATCTTACAATATTATATTGCTTCACACTGTAGGTAAGTTATTTTATAAAAAAGAACGAAAAAAAAGACGTTCGATACAAAAAAACTAAAGCATTAAAGAAAACGTAGATACAAATAAAAAATCGAACTACTCACCTCAGTGCAAATGAAAAAGTATTTCCAATTCCAAAGATTTGTCGTCGCGAACCTGTAGTAATGAAATTGGAGGTAATCCGATGGGTGGAGCGAGAATCGAGACGGAGGCAACGGGCCGTAATGCACTTCACGAAAACAGATAAGTGAGTCGAATCCAGTCTTATCCTAGAAAAGTAAAACATCAGATAAATTGCATCGCCACAATTGGTGGGGTTTATACCATCGGGTTGACGTAATGCTGTATCGAATGGTTACAGTCACAGAACATTTTAAATTATTGAACTAAATTTTTATGATTTATTTTTGACTATGACTGATTTCTTTTTCTTTTACTAGTGTGTTTTTCTTCTACTTCTATTTGAAATACGCATTGATTATCTATATACTGATATGGAACAGGTTTTAGATTTGTTTCACACGCATTTTGGTGGGATAGCCTCTGAAACAACAGTATATTCACCATCATCTGCTAGATCAAGTGTTTGAGTAAACAAATAACTATAAGTAATAATAGATAGCATACCTTATCTATACTAATATTATAAAGCTGAAGAGTTTGTTTGTTTGTTTGTTTGTTTGTTTGAACGCGCTAATCTCAGGAACTACTGGTCCGATTTGAAAAATTCTTTCAGTGTTAGATAGTCCGTTTATCGAGGAAGGTTATAGGCTATATAACATCACGCTAAGGTCATTAGGAGCGGAGTAGCAACGAGAAATGTTACAAAAACGGGGAAAATTTTGACCCGTTCTCGTGACGCAAGCGAAGTTGCGCGGGTCAGCTAGTTCAATATATTGATGATCGTTAGCACATTGTTTCTCGGAATATTACTTGTATACCATTTTGGAGTTTATACCGAATTTATCGAAACAAAACAGAAATCTGATATTTACATTCTATCTTTTACGCTAAACTATAATACAATTCTACGTAAAGCTAAGGACCTAAATGAACAGAATAAATTCAGTGTAAGTCAGGTGTATTCGCTAGAAACTCTCAAACTGATACCTTTTCACAATTTCATAGTAATTTATTAGTGAATATTTTGTTCTTTTGTCAATTTTTCACATCAAATAATAAAAATAAAATTCATTAATGGAAGTAACTAAGACTCAAAGTAGCTGGTATCCAAAACAAAACCTAATTAACCAATATATCTGTACATAATAATACGCAAACAAAAAGGCATAGGCTAGTTTTACAATTTTTCAATTAAAATCGCGCATGGAACAAGTTTGCAGCAAGAATTCGTAATACATTATTCCAACGTACGTTCATTTGAAAGACAGCCAACGCCATTCAATACGGTCCGAACAGTAGCATCAGATAAGCTATCTTGCCCCGCCACAGAAACTACACGCAATACGATTTTACTATAAAAGCGAATTATTTTGCTTCTTTTTTGCTTTTTGTATCTGATTTAGGAAGGTTTTTTGTGTTGATTTGGGATTTGGTGAAGAGCGCATTTGTGGAAGACATGAGACTGTGCATATATTTTATAGTCTCATTTTGGTATGCATAGATTTGATTGAGTCTTTCTTATTTTCTTCAATTTATAACATTTTGGCTAAAACATTTTGCCTAGTCTTTAGTTTTTTATCTAAAATTGAATATATCTAAAATCGTACCCAACATTAATTTAGTTCACATATTTTTTATTAAAGAACTTACTAATCACATGAACTCATAAAAATACCTACAAAAAAATTACAGTGGTACTCACACGAAACTGAAAACAGGGCACACACCATACTGGGCATAAAACTACGGCTATTAAGAAGGCCATTGAAGTAGTGAAACGCAAAGCCACAAAGGGAGCAAGCCACTTAGAGACCACTCACTCGTTCGCTTTCTTGGCATTCTTTCAGCTTTATTTGATACCACTCGAATGCCGTTTTTTATATATTTTAGTTAATGTCTTTGATGTGATGAAATTGTTCGGATTAATTGGAATCTCTTTTTTGGCTAATTACGAGACTAAATTGCAGTGAAATTGTGTTCAAATGCCATTTAAAACTATTATGTTACACTCAAATGTAATTCTTGGTACAATAAAATCGTATTTAATTTTCCATTAGTAAGTGCCTGAGCTATAAACAACTAAGCTCTTGTAAGAAATTTTAATGATTGTAAGGAGTCTTGACGCAAAAATTCACCACTTAATTCCAAACATCTTTTTCACTCTTCCAACTGGGTGCTAATTAGTCATAAAATGTATAACCGTTTAAAGTTACTACCATCATAAAATCATAATGCGTATGTCGATCACACATACGCATTATGATTGAGTGATCAGTAAGTCAGAGTATGTCGAGTTTTCCTCGAATCCAAAATTCTACACGACAAGTAGCTCGCTACTCTGCTTCTATCGGCTACCGACAGCCGGCTAGCTATCAAGAAATTACAAATGAAAATCTGTTAAGCGCCTCTACCGGGCTCCGTAAGATCTATTTTGGCAGTACGTTTGAAATGTCAAACTCTCGATACTCGACAGTACCGACTACTGAGAATTGCTTTACAGAAGAGCGATTACCTACTACTGTTGACTGTCAACAACCGGCTAGCTATCTGAGAAAAACTGATCAGCGGCCTGTAGCGGACGCTGTAGGCACCTTTGGCAGTACATTTTAAAAGTCATAGTACCGATACTCGATACTACTGACTATTGAGAATTGTTGTAGGTAATATAAATACGCTTAACTACATTCGATACTAGAGGTAGTATTTTATACATAAATGACTCTATAAAATGATGTACATCTACATACAGCCATACTCAATTTCATTTATACCTTGTATTTGTATCTGCTGTTACAGTTCACTAGCAAATTCTCGCCTCAAGTAACATAATCTTATTCAAAAGTTTTTAACTAACAATCATACTACTACAATTAAAGAAAAACTTAGCAGCTTGCGAGTTTCTACTAGAGAAGTTGTAAGCGCCCACATGGGAGGTTATTGTTCCGGGAACTCCCAACTTGTTGTCATACAGAGATTATAGACGGGAAAGTTTTGTTTGTTAGGAATTTACCTGCAAGCGTAGTAGAATAGTAGTTATTGTTTACGAAGATTAAGCTGGTATCTCTTGAGTCGACCGTGGGATTTTAATGCGGGCAGGTGTTTAAATTCGTCTTTAATTTTGCAATTCATTATGTTTTTTAATGCTTTTAATTGTCATTGGTAAAAAAAATAACAGTTAAGTCTTCCTACTGAACTACTCATACCCATACATTATATTCAAACAAACATTATGTATAAAATGAAACTTTACAACGTGTAAAACACATTCAACATTTTCTATAAACGCAACTTAGTATCCCTGAAAACAGACAATTCGCGAGAAAATCCAAGTTCTATGAAAAATAATATTTTAGTATTCACATTTTGTGTAGAGAAATACATATATTTCTATGCGTTGTTTGTTTCTTTGTCTTAGAAATCCTTTCAGCATTGTCTTTTTTAAGGCTTATTTTCTTTAACGCTGACAGCAGTGGCATACATCGGTCGAGCGTACGAATATACACGACTAGCTGACCCGCGCAACGTCGCTTGCGTTACATGTAACATTTTTCACTGGTACTCTGCTCCTATTGGTAGTAGCGTGATGATATATAGCCTATAACCTTCCTCGATAAATGGACTATCTAACACTGAAATAATTTTTCAAATTGGACCAGTAGTTCCTGAGATTATTAGTATAGATATTCAACAACTGGCGCGCTTGACGAACGCACGCGACCGACGTCAGCGTAGAAGGAAAGCAAGCCTTACTCTGGTGGGTGGAAAATCACATATGAACAATTGTGTGCAGACATTGTGACTGTAAAGAAACGTATATATTCCGTGAATTTCACTAAAAGTTTTATCCGTTTTAAGAAATTAGGTTTCATTTTCTTTGACTTCGTTTCCAAAATTGGGTTCCTACGTTACATAATATTGGAAAAGTTTTCTGTTGACAACAAATACGTGCATAAAAATCTAATTTTCAGGACAAAGATCAGACAAATATTTTGAATGCAAAAATAATTTTGTCCGTCTACCTGTTACAATTCACAACCTAAGTACTGACCCAAAACTAAATAATAAATTAACCAATTTGACCAAAAAAATTACGGTATAGATTTTTTTTTGTTAACTCATCAAGCTGAAAAATAATAAGAAATTCATGAAGCCATGTATAGCTCGATACTAAAGTATTTTTTGAAACACTATCAATTTCAATTCAAATCACATCAAGCATTATAAATATCTCCCATCGTCTTAATTAGCAGGTTTCATTAAAAAATAATAAAACAAAAGGTTCCACTTCCGTAGTGTACAAAGAATGTAAAAAACGCTCGCTATTAACTGAGACTATCGGAGAGACGGGCTTGTACCACAAAGAAGACGTTTTCCATTGCTACTTTGTGTTATAACAAAGATACAGTCCCGTTTTATTTGCAGCAATGAATAATTAATTTATATTTCTTCATACGGTACCATGGTTTTATTTTCTTTACGTTCTTGTTTGTGACTTATTTACTAGTTACGGTTGTAGTTATGTAATTGAAAGTGAACATCTTCATTTTTAGGATTATAACTAGTTGCATGTATAGCACAAGAATTCTCTACTCTCTCACAAGAAGTCCATTCAGCATATTTTTCATTATAAAGTATCAAACACTCGCAAATATGTTCTCACAATAGTTCCTACAAATCGTTAGGCAGTATTAACAGTGTTTTGTCTTCTTCTTTTTCAAAAGCGATCATAAAAGTCATGAACTAATTAGAGTTTTTACTACGGTATTCGTAAGACTGCATTATTCAATCGGAAAGAGATTTTGAACATAGTATCGCATTTATTAAAAACAGAGTCACCTATTATAGTCAGCTACAGCAACTCTTAGTACGCGACTTCTCATCGTAACAATGTAACGTAATACATGAATATATTAGCTTGAGCCCTAAATTCGTTTAGTTAATGTTAGTACATTGTGTTGTATGCTAATGTTTATGTAATTATACAATGCTCGATTATTGCTTAATGGCTTTGGGTAATGTGTAAAGATCGTATGTCGGGTATGATAATATATTTTCTGTATTCTAGAAATATTGTAGTAGATGTGGTACTTAACTCTTGTAGTGTATAACAATACTTATGTTGACAACACATATGAATGTGTCAGTTGTATGAATGTATTTAAAACATCTGGGTAAAGCTTATAGAGGGCTTATAGAAATGTTTTGTTGAATGTTACATACGAACACTTTATTAAATTTCGAGGATGAATTAAAGAAGCTGTAGAAAATCATTCTACATACCTGAAATTGTTTGACACTTTCAACGAACCTAACGATACGGGCGTTTAGTTACTGGCATTAACAATAAGACAACAAGCTTAACTTTTAAAACCATCTTAATACTGGCAGCTGTCATCAAAAAACTAAACTTCCTTTTAAAAATGGAACAAGCCTATCCAATTAACTTGTAAATATTCTTCACCGATTACCCCGTCACTCCAGCGTTATCAGAGACAAATTACACCGTAGCTAGCTTCGAAGCATCTTGCATAATTAGAACAGCAATCTCCGGTCGCCTCCCTACACACGACGGTCTGATAGCTGCCCTAATTGAAACTTGAATGCGGTGTTTATCTGTGAATTCGAAACAAGTATAGAATTCGTTGTTTGATACGAAATGCTGTGAATATAGAACCAAGAATTCAGGCCGCCAACACATATGCCATAAAAATCTACGACGATTTTTTTTTATTTGCGTCTGTTGTCTAACGTATTGAAAGGGCATTGGATCTAAAAATGTATTTCCATATATTGACACAAGGACAAAAAAATGCGTACATGCTAATTGTATTGTTCAAAAATTCCAGGCTTTGAGCTGTAGATACTACTTTATAAAAATTATGTAATTCAATTCACTATAAAAATTAAAGAAGTACTTTGCTAGTTCGCTATGTGATAGAAGCTTACATTCCAAATAAAATCTACCATTGACGATTAAATAGCAATCACGAGTAAATTTCATACGCTCAAAGAAAAGTGTTGATCGATAATAAGCAGTTGCTAAGAAAGCCTCTATCCAGTTAGATAATATCGACCTTATAGCCGGGAATCAGGCTAGGAGATAAAAAGAACATGTTATAAATACACCAACATGTAGGGCAGGTTCGTTCACTAGGTTAATGGTAAAGGTCACCGGCTTACTTTATAAAGTTTTTCTTCTATTAATAACGTTATAATAATTTATTCATATTATAATGAAGTTCAGAGTGCTTTTTATTTAAAGTGAGTGCGGTAAGAGAATTATGTGTATAAAATGAGAGACATTGTCTATAGTTTGTTCATAATAATATTGTTGTTTTTTTAGAACTGCTGTATCAATCTATTCGATGTAGATAAAAACGATTTTGAAGTAACAGTAGACATAGTGATACAGCCTAGCCTATGCAATTTGTCTCTTCCTTGATCTCCTTTATTTTGTGATACTATATAATAAAAGTTTTTTGTTTTGTATCACCACCCGTCACCATAAAGTAATTATTTGAATGGATAGCAGCGTTGCCGGGACTATAAATAAAATTTAGATGACTGTATTAATCACTGTACCAACTATAAATTGAACTAGAACAACCATATATTTAACAACTATATAATATTGAATATAAATTTATGTTAGATGCTTAACCATTTCAATTGGACATAAGCAGAAGTAAATTACGAACATTTATATTCTTGAATGCCCTTTTAAACCAATCATTTTTATAAAAACGAACTACTCAATACTCATATCGCCCAATCGGAGTCCAACCAGATATGAACATCGGAATATATTTTAAAATTTCAATCATAAACTGCATGGAAGTACTGAATTTATTCCATTTCCTTTCGTTTGGATCCAGCTGAATTTAAATAGATATCAAATATGAAAATATTTACAGTTATTTGCTTGGTAGAGTGTATTTTGCTGTTCGTAGGATAGCCCTTAGTTTAATGCAATCCCAGATTTTCTTCATAGAATCATCAAGCACTACTTGGGGTTTCTTAAGGAAAATTCTGCCGTCTTGTTTGATTTTAGGGTTCTTTTCAAAGGTAATTACGTGGGATTTACTTATTATGAGTAATTTATGCTATTGCAAACGTGTAAGTATATTTCGCGAACCGGATATAGTTTACATTGCGATTTAAAAAGCGGTGCTCTTGACTAACAATGACTTTAAATACTGTAGAATATAGTCGATCACATAATAATATTTGTACAATGTAAATTCATATATTGATTTCTATCTTGGTTTTAGCAAACTAGTAATTAATATTATTAGAGCCCTTAATTATTTAAATCATCTTATTGAAACATGTTGAACTTGCAACATAATTCCTAATATGTAGAAAAAGGTCTCACCGTCCTAACACTGTCAATGAATGTTACTAGTACCTATTAATTTCGACAACATCTAGTAAGATGAATGTACCACAACAATACATCAATTACTCGAAATCAGTGTGTAATCATGTACCTGACAAGTAACCCAATCCCGCATCGCTTCCAAATCGATCGACAAGGACGAACATCGGAAATTCTAATTATATGTTCTGAAACAAAACCCAATTTCATTCCAAACTCGATTCATGAGTCAGCATCAAAAAAGTAGGACATTGAATTAATTCGAAAAGGCTCGAATGAGAGACCAGTTAACGTTGACCCGCCACTCCCTTCTTGTCTTTAGTGAATTGGATGGGAAAGGCGAAGATGAAGGTTGTGCAGAGGTCTCGTTATGTTGGTAGGTAGAGGCAAATGAAGCTTGACGCGTCAATGGAGTGAGAAGTGTAATCAGTGAAACTACGCTATGTGCTTTACGCACATTAGCACATTGTTGATAAAACGACGCTATTTCTCATTGGTCTTCGAATCCAATTTTATTGTCTCTTCGAGTCGAATTTCTTGGTTTGATACGAGTCGGTAAAGGAGAATGGGCACTCCTGGGCGGTCGGCGGCCATTAATGAAAGTAGTGTCAAATTAAAGTAATGATAACTAGGAACAACTTTTACTAAGAACGTTTCGCTGCAATCCTTTCAGGAAACAATATATTGACATGTAAATATAATGGAATTTCATAGAACAAATACAATTATTTCGTGTCTGTAATGCATTTAATGTTGTGTAATAACGTTACATCTTCTTATAACGATTGCAATGCCATCAAAATGAACAATAATCGTAACTCGTATCTATCTATCATATGGTTCACCCAGTTTCAAAGTTGTTCAAGCCGCCCGAATGTTATCTTAGTTGACAACAACCGGGACCGACTTTTTACGTGCCCTCGGAAGCACAGAGAAGCTCAGTTCAAATACCACAATGTGGTCACCCATCTATAGAATGACCGCGCCAACGGTTGCTTAACCAACAGATCGTTTACCGACCAGTGAGCGCAACTGGCTATGAACGCCTCGTTTTTAAGCTGAGCATTCAAGACAGATAAGTCGTCTCAGTGAATAAATATATTATAGAAAATCAAGATGTTTACTTGTTACGATATTTATATATTTACATGTTATGATTGTTCGAATATTAATAATGTCTACATTTGTATGCAATAATATAAATAGTACTTTTTATTTAATCTCCGAATATGAGCCAAAAATATGTTTTTATACTATTAAAAGTGCTCAAAAACAAAAATGTATTTTGTTCGTCAAATAAGTGCGTCGCGGCAATAAAACTTCTACACGGTAATTATAGGACTAAACTACATTAAAAAAACAAAAAATCAAGTTTGGCCGCGGATCGCCCAGGCTCCATACTATTTTGCCCATTCTCCTTTGGGTGTACGTGTTTTACACGTTTGAAACATTGTGTTGTTTTATTGTAAAGTTTGTAAAATTGCTAAAATAGATTTTTAATGTGTGAGAATCATTAATATTATATCTTTCTTAGCTATTAAATGGTCAGTAGAATCCTAAAAAAACATGAACTACGATAGTTTTACTCTTGATATAATAATGTAGCAATTTCTCAATTTTTTGTATGTGTTATTGACTTATATTGTTGTCTTGTGTTATTTTGTGTATATTAATATCTTGTGTGTGCATATAATTTGTATTTTTATTATTTAAATTAATATCTTGTATGTGCATTCGCATGCCTTTTGAAGGTGAGATGTCCTTGTGCATTGTACTAATTAATATGTAACAACTTTTGTAATACCATCTCATGTGAATAAATGACTGATTCTGATTTGATTTGAATAGGAACTATTGTAGCAAATATGAGTTGGTCAACAACTTTGCCTTGGGATTCTTGTAAGTATTGTTTATTCAATTTTGTAGAATATGTCTATAGATTACCTCGATCATTCAAACTTTAGTTACACAGACAATTCAATAACATAAAAGTCTTGAACTAATTGTTATTAATAAACTGAAATTTATTCAGCGCTCGTCAAAATATACGTGTCGACAGACGAATAAATCTATTCAACATTCAAACAGGAGTAGTAAAAGTTTAAAACAATTATAACCAGATTAATCCATACACATTAGAAAACAAACCTGTACCACGAAATCGTCGAACAAATACAACACACAACACAGACATGTGCTATTTACTTTGAGTTTGTTGGCTCAATTCAGTATTTACATAAATGTAAACGCGAACTCGTTAATATCCCTCTGGACGAAGATTATTCCATGAACAATATACTATGGCGTAATTGAGTTAATTACCAAATACCTGTCCCGGCCACTGTATCGTGTGTAATTGGCTTTGAGGACCCTTCTCACTGATTTATTGTGTTTGTTAAAAGTTTTATTTATTAGAAATACTATTGTATCACAATTCTGCAAACGGTAATATCGAGTATCGAAAGTTTGACACTTAGAATGTACTGCCAAAATAGTTCCTACGACGCCCGTCAGAGGCGCTGATCAGATTTTAATACAAAATTTATCGATGACAAGCCGGTTGCCGGTAGTCGGTAGTTATAAATAATTGATATTGTTTATTATGATTATTTATTTTTATTATTATATTGACAGTTTATTATTATTATATTGACAGTTATAAACAGGCTTACAGTTACCGAAAGTACTACCAGTTTGAAATAAGGTGAATGTTTTTTAAGCGGGTTGATTGTTCTAATCTCAATAGTCGATTTTAGGATTTTTCATAAACATTAATGGATAGTTGGTCTACTTATACAGTGGAAATAAGTTACCACATTTACGCTACGATATGGGCTTCTTAGCTTCCAAGGAGCTAGGAGTAAGGCAGGCAGAATAACTTTAGAATAAATCACGTCGCAGTCAAAATATTTTAAGACCTGTCGTTTTAGGTGTAAGTTTTTTTTAGTAAATAATTAATTCAAAATTTGGTTTTTTGAAGAGATAACAGGGTGTTTACACAACAGACTGGTCAAATTCTGCACTGTTTTTGCTTTACTTTTATTACATAATCCTTAAAACGGTAAAAATATACTACAAATGTAATACCACCTTAACATTCACACGTATATATTTAATACTGAATATATGCGTGTGCAGCAGACCGTCGGATATAAATTGGTTGTCAAGGGGTTAAGTGAGCATGGGTTGTTATAGAGCACTAGGTCTAATGCACTACATGTGTTACCAGGTCATCTGACGTCGAGACTGATGGTTGATCAATAATGAATGGAATTACTAGCCCTTAGTGCTAGTGAGTTAAACTGAGTTATAACGGATCTTTTCTAGCTGCTTCTGGTAGCTTTATGTGTGAGTGAGGGAGAAAATTATTTTGAACGAATGATTTTTGTCAGAATTTCGTAAAATCTTATTTTTTTTAAATACCTAAGAACAGATTTTAAACACTATACTTAATTAGCTTTGACATTAATCGCTAAATTAAATTTCAACTTAGTATAATTAGAGAATCTTGTGGTTTGTGATAATTTATTCTAACCATTGTCAAACTCGTAGAACTTTAGGTTTCCGTAAACAAACACCGAAAAATCAATTCGAGCAAGTCAAAATCTTCAGCAGATTAATTCAATAATGATGAGTAAAAGCCCCTGATTATCGCAGTGGGTGCTTTGAGCAGATATTCATTAACAGTTGTTTACAAACCCATCAGTCTATGGTAAACACTTCTCTTTGATTGTTCCCGAAATCCTAAAATTTAATACCAAGTTTGCAGTACAAATTCGTACACCTATTTTTTCGTTAGACGGTTTTTAATTAATTCGACGTCCAATGGGACGGGTGAAATTACCGAGTTGAGAAATTGGTGGTAAATAAACTAGTGGTGTTGATTTCAATTTTGAATTTGTTTGGGTTTGCACGTGTAGGGTTCGTGTTTTGGGGTTGAAGGTTTTTGTTTTTATTTATTACCGTGTTGTAATGGAGTTGACATTATTGTTGGCGCTTGATGTAGTTACTGTGGTTCGTAGTGGCGGTTTAGAGGTAGAATGGATTTGATGTGATTTGATTTTTTTAACAGAATGTGGACTGTGTGTTTTTGATATATACATTTTAGAACAAAGTCGATGAAATGAAATGAAATGATCGAAGATGTCTCTTAATAGAGACTAAAAATAATGTTCAGTTATTTATATCAGAAATTAACTTTTTCTTTATTAGTAATGATTTCTTGAAGAAGATTATAAAAATAGCTGGAAGTTTTGTTGTTTCACGACTTAATATGTTTTCGATCTATTTCAATCAAACCAAGTTGTACAATAAACAATTTATTTCCTTTAAATAACTCCAATGACCTACTAAACGTTGAAATCAGTCAAACTTTCGCTATCTTAACAATAAGAAAGTATCGTTAGTTGTTTTGGGATTAAATAAATATAAACATCGAACTTACTCCTACCCACGGGAATGGCGTAAACAAAAACAAGTTTGGAACCTCGACATCTTTTTTTTCCTTTTATTAAACAGACGTCAATCATGACTGCTTGTTTAATAAATACTATAAACATTGTTTCTCTTGACTTCCATTTGGGGTGTGGGATCTTGGAAAAACTGAAAGCGATTTTCATTTTAGACGAAAGAGATGATTATCTTATTACTTGGGGTTTTACTGAAGTAAAGTATTATAATTATTGATTAAGTATTAAGTTAGTAGTTAAGAGATAAGGAATTTATTATTTTCTAAGTATGTCACAAAATAGATATAAAATATTCTCAAACAATACCAAAAAATAATAAAGATGAAACCTTACCATAGAATTTGAAATGATCACTATTGAAAACAGTGATCAGCGCTAGTATTCTATAAACCACTGTAATTAATATAGGATGGACATTTCTGGCATATTAAAGCGTAATTATCATAAATAATCTTATATAGTTGCTAATGCTGCTGAGTAGGCTGGATTAGTAATACTCACCAATCCAGCCTACTCTTAAAAAAGAAGCTCAAAAAAGTAACCATAGAAGTAGCATTAAGTTAGTTATCTTAAGAGAGATAGCCTTAAGTCCATAACTAATACTAAGTCTACTTCCTAAAATAGACCGAAACTCATTTTATTGTACCCCTTAACCCTACAACAGTTTATCTTTTAACCCCCCGCACGTTTCGTCCACCGTCGGGCGGCGCCGATAATGGCGGAGCTTAACACGACACTTATTGCCAAAATAAATCATCTACAACCCAACGTGTTGTTCAATCTATTTGTATAACAAACGTTACGTCAGCAACAGGGTGAGGAACTTGTTTGTTTATTGTTGTGTGGAAACTGTGACGTCATGAGTAGTTGGGATATTCAGCGATATGAAAGGATAATTTCGTAGATCTTTTTTCGTAGCGTGGCCACCGCAATCGGGTCGTTTTGGTTGTTTTATTTACGATCAATTTGGACATCGTTCAATAACCTATTAAAGAAATCATTTGGTCACTATCAGGCTATAATGTTTGAGACAATCTAAAAACATGGTAGTTCCTCGAATAGAATTAAGTTATGTTAGTATGGTAGTCGGTTCGGATTCACAGTAGCTATACATAGTAGTACCCTAAATAATGAATTTAGATCATATATTTATAAAGAAAAACGGCATTTATGAATCAGCATGCGTGCATTATGTGTCTTAGCTAACAAATAGAAACATTATTTAAAAAAATTAATGGATTTATGTGTGTATGACCCACTTCAATACTAATACAAATTCTGATAAACCTTCATCGCTTATTTACACAATAAGAAGCTACATTTTTATGTAACATTAACACTAAAACAATGCTCCCATAACATTAATTTGGTACAATTCTCCTCCTCAACATAGAGCAGATAGTACCCACTTAGTTTTAGTACGAAGCAATCTTAAAAGTTAACAAGTTAATTCACTACGTGACTACAGATACGAGTGTTAGTTAGATGTTCCACTATCTTTTACAAGAGTTCTTTCTTTTAGCCTTTTGATAGCTTAGGATCTGTTAGGTCAAAAGTAAAGTCTTACATAAGTTTTCTTTGAATTCAAAGCTCTGTCTCTAGTAATTTAGTTTAGTTAGTATGTCATGTATTTTGCGTTGCTTTGCACCCTTGGCGTGATATAAAGCAAAAATATTAGTTAAGTGCGCTTTTACTATACACTATACGCTTATTTTACGTAAAAGATATAACTTTAATATGCAACCCGTTCTAAGTGTATGAAGTCAATTTGACTGTTTCTACAAAAAAACCATGGTAATAGGCAATCCTGCTGCTTTTTGAAAAGCTCAGTATCAGCGGGCCTCAAAGATTTTTGGTAAAAATCACTGAGGCATGATTCCCTTTAGTTATCAAAACACGCCTTTAAGAAAATAGTAAACTACAGAAATAGATCAAATCGTAGCCAAAATTCTATTACCGTACATTCGTAATACGATACAAACCGGAACAGCACTATCAAATCCACGAAGCTCGAATCACAGTACCTTGAATCACAAATACCCATTTGCGAGAATCAAAACCTCGACTTGGTGCATTCTACTCTACAGTTAAGTCGTCAGTTTAAATTAAACTAAGCTTTAGTCGCACTTATTTGCTTACTCCATTTGAATCCCATAGCTTCCAAGCTCGATTCAAATGCAAATCAAGGAATGTTAAGCCGTACTAAAACAAAATAAGGTTATTTAAGCCCCACACAAGGTTTTAATGTAGATTAGAAGCAAGCAAATCTGCAAATGGAAGGATTTTTGAGTCATAAACGCGGATGCGGTCTAACAACGTTGAGCTAAACACCAGTGAGATAGACGCATCCAATTCCCCAGATTTATCTTTGTGTATAAGCTATCTTGGACTGGTGATGCTGGATAAGAAAGCAATCATTTTGTAATTTAATATTTTGTATGAAGTTTATGTTCCCGCTTGGGGATTGACTTCTAGTTTCCAAATTTAATGGCGCACATTGTAGTCAGGCTCAAATGCTTATTTTACTACCATTTCAAAGTTAATCTACGCTTACATGTTTGGTTATATTTTTAATGATTTCGATAAAAAAAACTGCTTAAAAAATAGTACATTTGAAGACTTATGTAATTTTAAGTATCTAAATTTTATTTTAGACACGTTTTTGGACATTGCTATAAGATAAGATGTAAAAAGCTTTACATCTTATCTTAATCTTATCTTATAATTAAATATCACCATATTTCATACTTTCATATTCGAGCGTAAAATGTAAAATATTTTTATCCAATTCGCAGTCTGATCCTCGGGCTAAACTTCCAAGTGAGAGTACTAACAATAAAATCCGTCTAAACCATAAAATTTACCGTTTCTACAATCCGCTGTAAATTCTATGTTGCATATACATATTATACATATGTGGCTTTTATTATGCATATCTTATTATCGCCTTTTATTTTATACGCTTTTACAGGTCATATTGTAAATCGCAAAGTTTATTTAAACAGGTTTTCAAGTTCAAGAAATATGAATTTATTGAACCCTTATTTATAACCGATTAAGATTCATAGACGTTTATAAATTGTTATGGTTCTTTTATTCGTTTGTAAAATGAAATAAGATAAACATAACTACTTACTGTAACATTCTAAAGATTTCGACCAACCGTGCATTTAGAATCGCATTAATTTCTCTTAGAAATGGTCATTATTTTTCTAATTTTTGAAAAAACAATACAATTTGGTTTAGGGCGTTACCGCACCAATAGATCAGTCGTCTTTCAATGTCATCTATTGACTTCAATCGATGACCCATTTACCCATTGGTGTAATGAACATCTAAAAACGTCGATTCATTTACCCACTTAATCAATCAATACAGTAGCACCCTTCCTTATGAATCCTATCTATACGTATTTATATCCCTGAACGTACAAAACACTTGTAATAAAGCCGATAACCGAAGGACCTATCTAGAATCCTCGAATTCTTGCTAATGAAGGTTCTTAACAAGCAAACTTTTTTGGGCACCGCCATTCGACCGGATAAGTCAAGTTTTTATTAAATTTAAAGATTACGTTATTAATTTCGCGTTGAATAATCAAAGTTATTCAACAGCGATAAAGTTTTTGGGCCCTCGGATGTTGTTAGAATATTATTTTTATGACAAATCAAACAAGGGTTGAGATTTGGATATTTTTTGTTCGACTGTCGAATCTTTGGAAAGATGTTGACGTAAAAGTTGTTTGTTTATTTGGGATTATACAAGTATTATAAATAAGTATAAATAAAATTTTAAGCTAAAATTTAAATTGAATCCCATTTGATTGAACTTAGAGTACGCAATCTTGCTTTTGTAATTTATTACTAGCTTCTGAAGCTCAGTTCAGTAGTTTTGGCGTAGTTGACATACGACTAAAATGGATAAGAACGATTATGAGCAGTTTTTTTAAATTTTATGTAAAATGCGACGTTTGGATTCCTGAAGTGTGAAGAACATATTTTCTAGAACCGTCTTCTATAGTAATCTTTTTTCATCCTTTTGTTCGAAACGTCTGTAAATTTTTCTAGTCTCCAGACATACTATTTTCCAAGTTACTAGACCGTGCCCTATATATCCATGTCTCAAGTTGAGGACGTACCCACGTCACCTCCAGGCCAAAGGCACCGCCACACGTTACTATGCTATTTAATTATAATTAAATCTTACTCAGAATTTCGTCAGTGTAATGTAATTGTAATTTAGTATGTGTTTGTAATTTAATGATGTTTATGTTTTGTGAATTATTTATAGTTCTGATGTGGATTTAGCTAAGACAAAATAATGTGTATTATAAATTCATAATTTAAATTTACTGACTATAAAGTGGCATCAAACATTAATTTGATTGAATCATGTCAGCGTCGTTGTATCAATTGTTTGAAAATTTGGTTTAAGATCTTTAGGTACTACAAAAGTTATTGAAGACTAGCTGACCCGCGCAACTTCGCTTGCGTCACATAAGAGAATCATAATTTTCCCCGTTTTTGTAACATTTTTCACCGGTACTCTGCTCCTATTGGTCGTAGCGTGATGATATATAGCCTATAGCCTTCCTCGATAAATAGGCTATCTAACACTGAAATATTTTTTCAAATCTGACCAGTAGTTCCCGAGATTAGCGCGTTCAAACAAACAAACAAACAAACAAACTCTTCAGCTTTATAATATTAGTATAGATAAAGATTTAAAAGTATTTCGTATATCGTCAATGCCGAATGTCATTTATTTGTAAATGAATTTTAGGAACTGGTTTCAGTTTTCAGTTTAGAGGTAGTGTTATCGGTAGTGTCTTCGTGTTTTAGATGGTCTGAAATCACGGAAAACGATACATTTGAAAGGATGTAAACCAACCCAGAAAGATAACTGTACTCCGTCAATATTTTGGCAATACATACATTCGATTCCCACACAGAGCAATTATTTCTGTGATCCACAAATAGTTGTTTCGGGTCTGGTTGTACTTTTTTTGTGTCCGTTGTTTGTATGTCTGTAAAAGTCCCCGCGACACAAGAGCAATTATTAGTGCGGGAGCATTATTTTTAAAGATAATAAAAGAAAGAGAGAAAAGTATTGGCTGATATATTTTGTATATATCTGCCAACACTAAAATAACCTTCCTAATATGACAGCCTTAACTTAGTTACGATCTAATACCTCAAAATATCAAATACTAAATACATTACTAATAGGTATGAATGATAACAACATCAGTGAGACAGACGCGAGACATCCAACGTTCCTGTCATATCAAGCTGAGATTACTCTAATCAAATATAGTGCCTTCAACTTATGTTATTGCGAAGGTATTTAGTGATTGGCTAATAATAGCTTGGGCGTTTTCTTGGATGAAAAGAGGTACAAGACTTGTTTTTGTATGATGTAAAGATGAGTAATGTGGCTTCAGTACGTTTTATCCCTTGCATGATCGTATATTGACGATAATGTGTGTATCTTTTTTGACGTTCGTGGTTTTAAATATTCAGTTATTATTATTTTTAAGTTTTCTCAGACTATAGTTTTTCAGATATACACTGATAAAAGCAATTGCGTGTTGTGCATTGCACTTTTTGATGTTCAATATAAAAAGTATTAAAGTCTATATTTTTGTTCATTTTAAAACGAGTTGATAAAGGACATGGTCTAGTTTGGAGAGTGGTTTTAGGTTCATAGCATTTTTAAGCAGCTTGAACTTTTGGACATGGATAGAGCATAATGAAAAAGAAAAAATGACAGAAATAAAAATTAATTAGACCTGCATTTTTTTGTAAATCAATTTTGAAAATTCGTATACTATCAGATTATTATTCAAATAACAGCAACATTATAAGTATTATTATAATGGCAACATCGGACGCATATGTCGTAGTTGTCATAAATCTGTGGTTGTCATTGTCAAAAGTAGACTGACGTTATACTACTGACTTATACGAAACGTTCCGTTATACATTGTTTGACAACACTTAAGAAATAAAACGCTCCATTTTATGTAACGTATGCATTATAAGTGTAGTTATTTTTCTCATTAATGCAGGTGTTAAAAAATCTATTTTTTTGTAATATCCGTACACTTTAAGATACTCTATGCATATAAGTAAAATTTATTCTGCTTAATAAATGTTTGTATTTTAGGCCCAAAACGGGACATGTCCTTTTGATGTAAATTAAGGAGCAAATAATACAAATATTCCCTTATTTAAATAGGCTGTAGTTAAATTACCATCACCATTATTATCCGAGATAACAAACACTAAAAATAGAACGTAATATCAAACCAACAATGTGTAATAACTTGTCATGATCTCAGAGAGCAATTAATTACAGGCACTATATTTCCGGTCATTGACCCGGCATGAGCTCCAGTAAATTATAATGAGAATATCAAATCTTCTCTCTACTAACATTGTAAAGGATTAAATACTGAAATGAACATTTGAAAATCCTACGCAATCCTTTATTGGGCGTTTATAAAATTAATTTTGCTCGAATTGAGGTAAAATTAAGGTTTCAGAGACCAACTATAAAATGTCTTTACTATTCCATGCTACACATTATTAGAGGAAAAGAATCTGATGACTTTTTTAGTTAATTGTACTTTTTTATTTTCTAAATTTACCATAATGAATGTATTCATATGTCTTGAATTTAAGTAAGCACGGAGAATAATTGCGAATCAGTTTATATCTTTCCATCAAATTAGTATAAAAACTAGAGTCTAGTGGGCGTGTGAATACTTTGCAAAATGCTTAGTGACACAAAATTATGTAGGCTCGAATTGGTATAGGTTTACAACTCAAGTGCATACATTAATAGACGTAAACCAACAACACATGAGAACATTTAATACAGGTACCTATTTCTGCTTTTCACATAAAGGATATAAAAGCGTGATAATAAGTTGTTTATTTTCAGCACAACAGACCGTTCCGGAACAAAATAAAATTAAAATGAATGCTCATTAATTGTTCCTGAGCAATTCATTTTTAAAATGCCTGTACCGTTTCTCGACGGAAAGGCTCTGTTATTTATTTATATTTGTAAATGCGCCGTGCATCTAAAAATGGCTGCTCGAGATTCATTATAGCTTGAAAATGTAGGGGCATATTGTAATTAATACGTAAAGTAAAGCTGTAATTCATATTTAATTTATAATTAAATGCTTTTTGCTAGTGCATGCTTTTTCTAAAAAACCTTTTTTTAAATTCTAGTTTTATTGCAGATGAAAGCTAAAACTATCTCTAGTAGAGACCGTTAAACTATCTATCGACTACCAAGAACCGGCTAGCTATCGAACTATTTTGTATGAAAATCTGATCAGCGCCTCTAGCGGGTGCCATAGGAACATGTTTGAAGTACATTTTAAATGTCAAACTTTTGAAACCCGATGGTACCGATTGTACAGAATCGTGCTATAGGGTACCTTTTATATTGAAAAAGTTTGGTAAAAGATTAACACAGAAACAGTTAACGATTCCTTCCCATAGAAATATGATGCAATTTTGAACTAAGAAACGAATTACAACTATTAAATTTTCTTTGAAAGTTATTGATAAAGATTTATTAATAACTTTTTATTATCTTAATTCATACTTTTCCTCTAACTCCATCAACTTGTATTAGATAAAAACTCGTTGAGATTTCAATTATACTTCAGAGCACAATAAAGACGTTTTCGCCTGTCGCATGTGACGGAGGTCGGTGTCAAAATGCCGTTTGACTGAGAATATAACGGGGATCAAGGGCTTAGGCCCTACGACGACGATTTTTTATTTGACAGCACTTTGGTGTTATTGGACCTTTAATTTCGTAATGGGTTTGCTAGGTTTGGCTGCTAGGAGTGTTCAATTGATTCTATTAATATTAACTGGAGAGCTTACAACAATTCTATTATTTGTTTATAATCAACAGTCTTCTAGTAAAAACCTGAAATTAATTGTAATGTAAATCTCGAATAATGCATCAACGTTAAAACAACTTTAAACTTGGTATTTTTATTAGAACTCCTTTTCGAAAACAGAATAAACTGACTTAAAAATGTATATGGTTTATGAAACAATTTAAATGTTTACATATATTTTTTGCTATTATTTCAATGATTCAGTTTTCAATATTCGTGTAGGCTTTTCGTTTGTTTTTTTGTAAGAATACCCAAAAAACTAATTTTGTTTATGGTGGTTGTACCTACTTCCTTGGTTACCAGACGTAAATGAACAGTCACTTCCACCTTACTTTGTTACCGTCAGCTTAAAACCTTACCTCACACAAATGTACACAGTGACCGTCTCTTCCGTGGACCAACTAGGTGACATTTCAGTAGCAACTTGTCAAAATGCAGCCTTGTAAGCTGTCGTGAATACACGTCATGAGACGCTTGATAAGTGTTTGTGGTTGTGTGGGACTGACCGCATCATGTGCTGATGTTGTTATGAGAAACATACGGTTAGAGCACTTTATTATCAGATTTTTTACTAAATGAGACGATGTTATTCAAATAGTATTGTATGAGATTCTTTTTCCGTCAAATTACGAGTTCTATTCAGCGTAAAGAAAATAATTATAAGCAAATCAAACTGAATTGAAAACAAAACTACCTCTAACGAGAGACAGAAATTTTGCTACAGCGACGATTACTATTGATAATAGTACTTCAAGTATCAGTAATGTTGCTCCCATAGTAAAAGTTTCACTCAGTATGAAATCAAATGACCTTGTGTGAATTGTTCTATAATACTTATTTTAGATAACCGAAGGGTATTGTTGTCTTCCAAATGTTTACTCATCTTAAACTCGATCATCTAGCTACAGTAACCGTGCTTCTTGCAGCTTATAAACAATTGATTTAGACGCCAATATCCCACAAGCTGGTCTCCTAAACATATAAAGATGTTCTCAAAATCATGACAAAACTTGACAAGAACACTGTCCAGAAATTAAAGTCCCTTGAGACATATTAATTTCACAAGTTGCGCAATGGAGGGGCAATTAAAACTTCAGTCGACGAAGAAGTTGAAATTCTTAATTCTTTTCCATTTAATTTCATCTTCGACTTTTGTTGTTAGGACGTATAGATGTAATAAAATATTAATATCAAAATATCGTGATGATGTGTTTATAGGAAACTTAACAATCTAATACAGTCAAAGTTTTTTGATTGACGAAGACATAGTGCTGCGACTTTCATATAAAGTGAGCCTTAAACAAATGTTGACAAAATAAATTATTTATTCATTTTGGTTTAGACATTTTAGTTGGGATAACAATATATCAATTTTTAATGTTTATATAGGAATACATGAATTTCTGACTGTTCTTTTCATAATGTAAGATTCTTATTGCTTTTAACTAGCCCCTTAAAATCTTTAAAATTTAAATGAAAAAAGTGTAATGTTATACTAATTTTATTCTGAAAAGGCTTTCGTAGCCTGAAGGTTAGTTTGATCTTTTTACTTCTTAGAATAAAAGGTTGACCTAGTTTTTTGATAGACGTTAGTATAATTTAATTTTTATAAGACCAATTTTTTTTACATATATTTTAAAACTAGAACAGCAGCGCGATTGTGCACAGTCGGTATTTTCGAGTATCAAGTTTGACATTTGAAATGTACTGCCCAAAAAGTTTTGACAGAGGCCGGTGGAGGCGCTAAATAGATATTCGTGTAAATTTCTCGATAGGTAGCCGGTTGTCGGTAGTCGATAGTAGTAGAGAATCGAGCTACTGGTCTGCGGGCTTATCACGTATCTCAGTTGACAACTAGTGTATGTCAAATTGATGAACACTATTCAGTAGATTGCTGCTTTGACGTAACATGTTAATCACTATATACAGCACCGACGTACAGTGTCTGAGACAGTCACCATACCGCTGCGTTCTTCAAAAATTCCTGCAACAAAAAATCGTTTATTAATGCAAGAGTTCGCCTATTAAAATAGCTGAAACACAAAACGAGGCTTAAACATGTTTATTTAGAACAAATAATATATACGCCCCTTGATCTCAAATTCTTTTAAACCATAATCCAAATAAAACTGGTTGGAGAGTTCCGAATACTGTCATCATAGGCGCATTATTTTTATTTTATAGCGTTCTATTCCCTTCTGATTTATGATGTCGTTTCTTAAGGCCTTTGAAGATCGGCAAAACTGCCTTTAGAGTGGTCATTCAAGGTTCCGAGGGTCTTATTTTAGCGCGGGTGTTGAAATAAGGGGTTTTCTTTGATAATTTTGTGGTGTGCCATAGGGTGTTCACAAATTGAGTTTTCTATAATTTTATATAAATGACGTTGAGTTCTTTTGTGCTTATGTTTAAAGTAAAAGGTTTATTTAATTCACTGCAAACAAAATAGCAAGATAATTATAGGTATTTTTTTTGTCGTTGTAAAGAAAGTCGTCAAAATATTTTTAAAATTCTACGTCTGGTATCTTGACAAATCATAATTGATAATGATACAGTCGGACCTACTGTTAAGGTCTAACACTAACATAACAAAAATACAAACCAAATAAAACCAAACATTATCGTAAATACTTATCATAATATTCAAAATTCACGATCACTTTCTATTCGCATTCAAGTATCTACTATTTTCATATTCTAAAAGCATATAACCTTCACGATATTTGTCTCCAGACTGTTTGACCTAGAGGTAAGTAATGTCCTGGTCAATAGAAATGGACAATAACATTGATTTAAATTGGGTACTTTATAAAATATATTTACTTCTGTATTTTTATCTGTATTTTAGCATCTTTTACCCGAGGAGCTTTGAAAAATGAACGCGAAACACTATTTTTAAGAAGTTAGTGTTTGTATTTGAGACCCAAAGTTATATTTTATCATTGCAATATTTTTATAGCTTTACGCACATTATTCCCGAAGTATAAGTAGAGTTATACAACAATGCATCTTCTTCTTGCAGTTTATAAAGTTGATCCCATGCAACAGCCAGCAGACCTTTTACCTAGTTTTGAAAATGTATTAGATTTTCGGTCTAGATTTTACAACATCAATTAGCGTTACGCTAAAAACAAAGGCCCATCCAATAAAAAAACATTTTAAAACGTTTTAGTTTTAAAGTAATGTTCAGGTTTTAATCACCAATTAGCCTTTTTTGTATGTAACTGACATACAAAAAAGGCTATAACGACAAAAAAATAAAGGTATTTTTCAGTATTCTAGACTTATATCACTATATATAATATTACGTATACTAAAAACAGGGTCTGTGAGTCTAATTATATTTCAGTATTCTAGACTTATATCAAATACCATAGGTCACACTATACTCAACATCCTATAATATCTCTACAACACAATCCTCTCCACACCTTGTATCATCTCATCTTCCAAATACTCGGGTAATGGTTCTGTGTTTGATTGGTATCAAACACAGAACCAATCAGCAGTCATAATAATATATTGAAGACAAAGGCAGTACGGAACGACAAAAAAAATTACATAATTATTTCAGTGTTCTAGATTTACATATCAAAACCCGTAGGTCACACTATACCCAACATCCTAGTATCTCTACAACACAATCCCTTGTATCAGATTAAGGACAGATCAGCAAACGTCTAGTATCTGATGAAGATACATTGCAAGGAATCGACAGGTGGCCACCGTTACATGATTGATGCCGCCGCCGTGTTAGCGACAATCGGATGTCATAGATCAGTTGTTGGTGACTGATGCAGAGGGTGGACTTGTTTGAAGGTTATTTATCGTCTTTTTTACGACTGATGATCTGTACACTGCTGTAGGAAATGAATAGGCTTATTGGAGGTTACTAACGTTTGTGATTGCTGAACTTATGAATTTTGTTTGGAAAGAGGCCTGTTGAATGAAACACTAAATTGTTGATATTTGCAGGTCCCATGGTATCCTAAATAAGTTATCGTGTTTTTTTACCAAAAGTTTTGACAGGCATTGAGCTCAATGCATGGTGCGAGATGAGTCACACCAGCACATCAAAATATGACTATTAAACATACTGCATTAAATTTGTGTACTTATGCTGATAATAATAGTTTTTGTTTTATCAAAATCGGATCAAAATAACCGAAGTTACAGCGTTATAAAGTTTCACTGCTTTTTTAAATTTGCGTTGCTTCGCGCGCTATGCGCTGACGTCACGACGCAACAGACACGCTTGTTCGACTGCGGGTGATGCGGAGTTTTGATTTGAAAAGTGATTTGCATTTAATATTTAAAGAGTCTGAGTATGTGTATGTGTTATAAATTTAATCATTGTGTTTTTTGTAAAATAAGATATCCTCGATCTCGATCGCCACGCACACAATCATCAACTAGACCCAGGTAAAGAAAGTTGAACTCGTATACTACTAATAATATTTTTGTGTGTAGTTAACAATAAAATAGAAAGTTTGTTAGAACTGGCATTACAAATAATGAGTGTTACGTACCTACCAAGTGTAAATTTGGAAAACATAGTTTAAAAATAATATTATAAAAAAAAAAGTTTTCACCCCTGCCTCTGACTTTAGTCAGGTTGATGGCTATCATATGAACGCATGAATCTACTCTGTAGGTAGGTAGTCTTATATGATTGGGTGTGTAAAGAGAACTTTTAAACTAACATTTTAATTTTGATATTATTAGATTTAATAAACATGGGTTCTTTTTTCAAAACAAAAAACCAACGCCAACTCAACCGACGCGCTCGGCTCGCCGCCGCCTGTGAGGTCATTGAACTGCTTATTAAATAGTATCAACTGTTAGGTAGAAGTTCATTGCTAGGTATGTATGAACATGATATGGCATCTTGATCTTGAGGAAGTGTTCAAAAGGCAAAAAACTTCTATTTAACATTTGCGCTTGACAGTATCAGAACCGGGCTTTAAGTTTTAGATTAGGTGTCTTTTGCAAAAATATACAACAGAAAAAAACAATTTTTGGGGTGTTTTTTCACTGGAGTTAGTACACATAGGAACAATACAATATTTTCTAACCATTTTGTTTGTCCACTATAAGCAAAACAAATTATTTAAAGCGAAACCGCGAGAGCGCAACGAGCCTATGTAGGTATCGGCAAGTACTGACGAAATAGCAGTGTCACGAGATGACGTCACACGTCCGTGCGGCCGCTTCGCCGGAGTTTGGCGCGAAGGCCATACTTTGACGTTTAATATCTCGGTCATTTTTGAAGATACGAAAAAAATAAAAACAGATTTTTTATCCTTGAAGTACCTAGTTTTTAAATATGCTCATAACAAAAATCATTGGTGTGACTCATTATGCAAGCATGGAACATAACAAGCATGGTATATTTTTTTTTTTAACCCATTGCAGTCCCACTACAGGGCAAGGGTTTCCACCCAAACGAGGGGGAGGGGTTAGACGTTGAGTCCACCACGATGACCAAGTGCGGGTTGGCGACTTAACATGCCCTCAATAAATGTACTAAGCGAATTTTAGGCATGCAAGGAACTACAATAAAGTAATAAATACTATTGTAAAAAAGTTACGTTTCCCCAAGATCATTTACAGAACGCTATTATCTTATTCAGACTCAAAGCCCTAGACCCTAGGTTGTCTTAGTGGCACTAACGTAATGCACAAAAATATATCAAATGAAATAACTTTTACTTTCATAGGTACACAAGTTTTAAAAATATCTTCTTTAAAACATAATCTTTGGCTTGCATTGTAAACAGGCCATTGGTTTGTATCAATTACGGATTACCCTACTACTAACTTTATATACCTAATTCTAGCGTATTTGAACTAGTACTGATTTATCAACTCAATTGCATCATGTGGTAATAAACTAAATTGATTGGTTTAGCGTTTAAATATACATGTGGTATACATTACGTCAGTGCTCTCACAACGGTTTTAGGGTTCCTTTACATCTCAAAATTCATGTGATTTTCTTGTTTTTTTTTTCTTTCTGTGACCCAAATGGATATATGATTTGTTAAAAATTGGTTAAGCGAGTGAAAAAAAAAATGTTCTGTAGCTCGATTTTCTCCAGACGGCACTAACGTGACTTTGATTAGAAATTGAAATGTACTTAATTATTAGTTTCTATAAAACTTACTAGAGGCATAATTAGGTTATATACAAAACTTCTTAATTGTTCTCTAAAATAATTTATTAATTCATCATTTCCTTTAGTGTTATTCGGTGGTGCAAATCATTGTATGACATCGAGCATTCACAAATTTATTATTCTAGTAAAGAAATCATAATAAAAGTATTTTCCTTCTACGAGAAACATGTACCAATATTTTAGAAAAACAGTCATAACACAAATAATATCCAGACTATTGACTTCTAGCATCCAAAATTTCCATCACCGAGCCAGTACCTCAATACATTACGTTCAGTAATTTGCCATTAGCTAGCTAGTAGCAGCGTTATATTGAAACCACATCGCAAGGGGAATATAAAGGAGCAATTCGAACAGTAATGTCCAATTGTAGAGGTAAGTCAGGTAGCCGCAGATCCCGAGGGAATACTTACTACATCCACACTGTGTTATTTGTGTTTTACTTTATTTTAATATGTGCTGATCGGTTTGTTTGTTTCAGTTTTGTATGAAGTATTTGTCTTATAATTCTTGTTAGTAAGATGTTTTCTTTGAAGTTGTTTAAGGTTAATTTTGTAATCCTTCAGGGGGTAAAATTTTGCGTTTTTTATTATATTATATTATTATGTCATGTTACGTATGTATTTTAATGTGTATATTAAAGTGAAAGTCTAGACTAAATTAATTCATGTTTGGTACAGAAAGTTTTTTTAAATATTTAACAATATCGTCACACTGTTTACATTTGTCTAGATTTTGTATTTTAGCAGTCAAAGAGTCATTGGCCTGTATACATCTATTGCAGATGATTAAGGTGGCGTCAGGTAGAATTAGCAGTCAAAGAGTAAACACGGACAAAAACACAAAAGCTTATACAATGTTTTAAAAAATCCTTTCGTAGAATTGTAAAACTAAATTCAAGATAACCCGTGGGCAGTCGATTAAAATTTCAACGAACAAAGTACCCTTTGGTACTAAACACAACCTTTTCTTTATTTAGAAAATAATTGGATGCATCAAATATACAAAACAACTACAAAGGGTTAACAAGAAAACGGTTCAATTAGAAAATTCCACTTAATTAGCGTTTCAAATTTAATCCTCTAATTTGAGGGTGGGACTAATTATCTTGTTTTCAGAAACTTAATAGATTTTGTGGTAGTAATAAAGGCTGATGTTACAAAGGCGAGCCTGTACGATGCCGATGATCGGTTAGATCAAAAGGTATTGGGTAGAACCTATTTTTGTATACAGCCTCGAAAACTGGAACAATGTTTTGAAAGACTTTGTGACGCAAGCTTAAAGGAAGTGTTAGTTCTCATCGTTATCAAATAGATCGTGTTACAATTAGTTATGAATTTAGTTTGTGATTTATGATTGAGCACAATTGACCACTATTTATTCACATTTATAGAAGATTACTACCAAATCTTATAAGAATCTGCTCAGCGCCCTTAGCTGTTACGAGTATACCCTCGATACTCGATAGTACCCTTTGTAGAGAATAGAACAACAGGTAACGTGGTAGACCACTATTAGGTAGGTACCTACCTGTTACACTGAGAATAAAAACCAACGATAGTGACGATATTCAGAATTGGAGTAGCTATTTTCTACACTTTTAAACCAAGTAAGTCACTCTCAAGAAATTTTGTATTGAAAATTTCAAAACCTCTACAGGATTCTATTAATAAATTTTTGAGCAATACATGATATAGTTTGAAAATTTTGTAAAGAGTCTTGGAACGCACGATTTATCTACTTGATTATTGTATTTTGTAGCTTCCATTCATTGCGAAAATACTAAGAATTGTTAATGTTTGATACAACTCTCAAAAAATCTTCCTTCAGCTGAATGATGAATGTCAGTGATATCCTAAATTTCCGATTTTGTATACTTTCACTAAGTCTAGCCGCGAATCTCTCTACTAAGTTGTTGGGCTATAAGAGATACGGTAAGACAGCGTTGAGAAACTCACGCTTTAGCTTAGCAAAAAACTGATCTACATAATTTACAACTATTATATTAAAACATTCCCCAAATTATGTTTCTGAGATACCGCTTTTAATGAATGCGAAGCCCTCATTTAGGCACGTGTAATTAAAATTTTTACACTTAACAGGCTACGAGTACGTTTTCTCTTTAAATTTGCAGCCGTCACTTTAATACACATAAAGAGAATTCATTTAGAAAGTTTATTTGATTTTTGTAGCTATTTATTTTTGGTAGTTCGTAAATGAAATATAAATTAGAATATTATGAGCGTGTTCATTTGCTGTTTGGCAATAATAATGTAGTAACTATTTGCGAAAACTAAGGTGAATATTTATTGTACGATGTAAACTTAATGTTTTCAGTAGTATACGGAAAGTTCACGAAGACTGATGTAATTTTAATTAATATAGGTTTTACTATTTTTCTTGCATTTATTGTGAAGATAAAGAGTGCAAAATTTACGCCCCGTAACACCACATCTGGATAACTATCGGGTTAAGATGTTCTTTACTTAACACTTTATCTTGCAGATAGGTATCTAACACCTTTTCCTAAACTGTCAAACTGTAAAATACTTCGTTTCTTTGAAATAGCGATGAAACTTGGCCACCCTCGTTTCAACTACCACAACTCAAAAACTAATATGAACTGTAGAACATTATAAAACCACTAATGTTTTCAATTTGGGCGTACCTTCAAATATAAGCTTATTGAATATTAATACGCAGTATAAAATGCACTTAAGTTTTACGATACTACAGTGGAAAATTAAAATGATAATGTTTCTGCATCATATCGGTTGGATAAAAGTGTCTCTTGAATTTTGCAGGTGCATAATCACATTTGTTTGCATTTTAATAATCTTTTTCGATAAACTCAAATACATATAGAATACAAAAATTTACTTCGTTAAAAATAGACCTGTATTTTCATACAGTTTTGTTAAGCACTACTTAATACGAAAATGAAAAACCTGTCTTACGACTGATTGAAGTTTTTTACTTTAAATTACAGTCATGGATTTTGTATTTGAATATTCACAACATTAAAAAAAAATATCGTGTCGTTTAGAAGTAAATTTTTTCGTCACTACTTTCTATAACTTTATAGGGAAAACTATCATCAATCAGAGACTAATACAACATTTCTGCAATCTTATTTCAATTTGCTGACTTAGGGCCTAAGATTAGCCATCCTGTATTGAAAAATAATGTCCTAATAAATTTCTTTGTGGTGAACATCCACGAAATTATAACCGACACCCATAATTGTTATTGTTATTGCTAGTTTCGCATAATTCTACTAAAATAAGAAAAGCCTTCGAGGCCTCGAGTGCTCCCTGCTAGCCAAATACGAGTAGTAAATCATAACTAACATTACTTTAATGTCCTGCCAACTAGACTGAGTGATAGTAAACCACTATTTTACAACACATGGGCAGTTAAAAGTTGACTAATGCATAATTTAATGCCATTAACGCGTACAGCGTAGATCATAAAATCTTTGTTTCAGTACTTTTACTGCTACGTGGGAAGGGCGGCAGATGGTGCCGACGTTTTTTTTTACTTTAGCGCCTTTTTGAGACTACAATATTTAGTCCCTAAGTTACGTCTGTCTCACGAGTTTTTACTCGGCACATTGTAGATACATACAGGCTTATAAAGTGTTTCGTTTCTTTCACTCCTTAGCGAAATGAAAAAGAGAAAACATATTATAGTAGCTATTTAACTAAAACAGGTTTATAGTGTGTTTATGAATAAGAGGGTTAGTCATTTAGGTATAGTTGCTAGTATGAAACATGCTCGAGGTAAATGTTGTTTATGAAAAGCTTGAGAGCATTTTCACCTGTAGCGTGACTTTCAGTCAGTACCATCAAGTATCGAGAGATTAATAATTAAAATGTCGTGAAGAAATAGTTCCTTCTATATTCGCTAGAAGCGCTATTCTGATTTTTATGTAGCTAGCCGGTTGTCGGTAGTCGATAGAGAGTAAAAAGTCGCCCTTTAAATTTTTGGCGCAGTAATAATATTATAGCAACCACAGTTAAATATTTTAAGACTATAAAAAACATAAACAATTCTATTATTATTAAATTAATACCATCGTTTGTATTTATTAATACATTTGAAATATGAAACCCCGAAAATATTTTTGTTGTTATTGCAATGTAAATACTGAATAGTTTATTGTTGGGGTAAAAATATGAGGTATATGGGTGTATTGTTTGTATAGGTTTTCCGGGAATATGTGTGTTTGGTTACAGTCAAAGTATCAATATTTGATGTAATGTTTTTAATATAAATACGCTTTTATTTGCGTAGTTTTTCGATGCCGATGTGATAGCAATATCATTTGTGTGACGGCTAGATTTTTAATCACAGTTATAGGCTTATACTCAAACAACTTAATAGAGAGCTTTAAAAAATACTTATTGTCTAGATTATAATTTAAAATTCTCTGTATTTTCAAGTTTAGTTTATTTTTTTAGTTTCAGAGTGTCGACTTCAGCTACTTTAACTTTTAGCGACTTATGTTCAATTTTTTTTTTCTTCCATATAGGACTCTATACTAAGTTGTTGGACTATCGTAAGATGGTAGTGGACTTGTGTTTTCATACAGGGTAGGGTGACATTACATATATTAAGAAAAAATATAAGTGTTATTTGTAAAAAGGGGATAATGGCAGATCTGAGATCTTAAATAAGAGTAAGACAGGATTAGTTTATACTAAAAATAAAAGATTTCCACTTTCTATGCTTTCTCACTTTTTGTAATAGTATCTTACAACTCTACAAGCTTTACTTATCTACTAAAATATGACGAAATATTACGCTTTAACACTAGAGTATCGCAAAAATGCTCGTGACCTTGACCTTTCTTAAATCAGAATAAACATCACATTCTCTTATAACGTTGTACTTGTCTGTTCAGCCGTACATGATACAATCTGTTATGAAGTATTACAATATACTATGAAAGATAACATATTTTTCGAGCTTAGTAAAGTTCATTGACGATATCAAAAGGTCAAGTTTGGAATGAAAAAAATAATAGGATGTAACTTTCAAAAGTAAATGAATGCATGTGAAACTAAACATTTAAAACTATTATGTAAATTAATACACGAATAGGCTATGCAGCTAATAATACTTGATTTTTATACTTCTAAAGTATCTATGGGTTGCAGAAAATAACTGTAGCAAATGATGGCCAGTTAGGATCATCGAATTTAAGAGTTCATGTCTCACTTGAATCATTGAAAAATCCATAATATATCTAAAATCACTTAACAGATTTGCATAGCAATTTGCATATCCCACTTATAAAGAAGAAAATATATGTAAAAAGCATCCGTTCTTGCCTTTAATAGCTCTAAGTGCTGAAATAAAACACACAAGGTATTTAGAATTTAAATAAAAATACAATTTAGTTAAAAGCTTTCTTGAGAACAGTTTATCTTATTTGAAGGTTTCAGGTACGTATCAATGTCGTTAACTTTGCTTTATAGAGTATTTTGCTCTTAAAGTATTAACGGTAGTAGATTAATTCCGGTCTTTATTCATTTAAAAATCTGTGTTATTTTGCTTGATTATTTAGTTTACCCATTTTTAAAACTTTACAAATTTACTAAATAACTATGATGCAAAAAATGTATAGTTTTACAAAGTTTTTGGTTTTACTGGTTATCTTTTAATATAGATTTAATATTCTAAGGGCAGTACGACAATCGTATTAGGGAATGTAAACTATTGTATTACGAATAGAATTTGTAAATACATCATATGTATAGTAGTATAACTGGTAGGTTTGGTTGGTGGCTAAATACGAATGTGGGTGAATGTTAACAATACGCTGTTATATCATTTCTATATTTCCTACATATCTCAAACGTTCATAAACATTAACATTACGAAGAATAACATCACAAAATGTTCATGTAACTCAATATACTCTCATTATCAATTAATTCCGCCATATCAAATGATCAAGCTAATTAACTACAAAAAGTAACCGACAATATAACACATATTTATCTTGCAACGTCCATTCGTCGCTTCCGCCATTAAAATGAACGCGACAATTATCGAAAACACAAAACGATTAACCCAGATAAAAGGCCTGCTATTGATTCCGTACTGGCCGCAAACCAGAAAACCAGGAACTTTACCACTATCAATTCAAATTTGTACTACAAAACTTCATTACAGTATACATTGCTTGCTATCTACCACACTACTTTTGAAATACAATAATTTCATCATACAAAACCCGCAATGGATCGTTTATACGAATAATAAACTTAACGCATGCAGGCCTCTCGGTACGTTTGCGGGTATCGTTAATTCTTACTGAATACCTCGTATTGTTCGCTAATTGAATGGAATCAATCAATTTCGGTATATCAACTTTTGCGAAATAAATGACATTCACAGAATTCAATAAAATACTTGTGTTTTGAGCCACAGACTAGTGCAGTAGACAGTATAGCCGAATGATAAGATCAAACTTTTACATTTTTGGAACAGTGAAAATCATTTTCAGTCAAACGTCATCTTCACAGAAACAAAAATTTTTAAACCGATGAAAATTAGGAAAGGCCGCAAGAAAATACAAATTATTCCTGTATTTATATATCATGTACAAATAGTCAGTATACTACAAGAGTATCTATCTCACAATCTCCCAAATACCTAACAAGATACAACACACAACTAAGAACTTAATTATAATCTTGACTTGAAAACCCATTGACATCAACACCGGTCTTTTGTAAAACATCATAGTGGAAACTGGGCTAACCCAAAAGTTTGATAATCAGAGCTGCGTAGTAATTATAACTTTATAGACGTCTATCGGTTTTCGTACGTGATAAATAGATGGGCCGGTGATGTATAGAAGGTATTACGAATGACGAATTAGGACGATAATTTTGATATGCAGACCGTAGTATGAATTTTATAAAGTACTAAGGACCGATGTAGACCACTATTGAGTCTTTTTGGACAGTTGAGCAGAAGAGTGATTTTCTACTAATATATAACTGGTAGCTATCAAGAATTTTGGTAAAGAATATTTAGGGGCGCCTCTAGATTCAATAGATTTATCAAATTATTTTTTCGAGTTAAACGAAAATATAATTCTCTAAAAAACATACTAATAAACAATACAATATGTTCGAAAAAGAAGATTTTATCTCGAGATTCTCTTAAATAAAAAATAAAATAATGATAATAATTATGCTAACAACCACACACGTCTATTGATCATTATCAACTACAAAAATAAATCTAATCTACTAAGAAAACTATTTCCAGTTTCATTCATAACATGAATTCTGGTTTCAATGTCACACGTGTCTTTCATCTATTATGTGGTTCATAATATTATTATATTGATATAAAAGTTACGGAAAAAATGTACGACATCAAATGAGTGTCTACTTAACGTTTGACAGCCAGTAAGTAATACGTGCTCTATACACGAGTCTTTATTTCTCTTTATGGGCATGAAAAAGAAGATTTCCTTGGTACTGCATTTTAAAAATATCTTCTGATTGAATATACAAATGATAAATAAGATATAGCTTGTGTACCAAGGGGTTTTTGTAGTCCTCAGACACCTTGTATTTTTGAGTGCTTTAGATTGCATGTAAAATACTGAACTTACCCCCGGTTTCTAAGGTGCATTTAGAGGTTCTTTATCTATTCAATAGCGTTTAAACTGTAAAAAATGTACTCAGAAACCGTGCATTACAGGTTTTTGGTTAATAAAAATAAAAATCTAGCAAGAATTTTCAGACGAAAGTCCTAAGAACTTTTGCCCTCACTAATACTATACTTACTTGATTTGGTAACACTCTAAACCCCGGTTTCAAGGGGTAACCGGGGGTAAGTGAGAGTTTGAATTTTTAATCTTAATTTTATTCACAAAATCTACAGAAAGTTATACGTCAATATCTTCCTTCTAGAATAAGTAATGTAACTTCAGACACTCTTCAATCAAACACAACTAAAATTAAACCGTGTATCGACATTCGATTGTAAAACACTCCGTTACAACTGAACATTCGAATTGGCAATGTGTGTGAGTGCCATTTGCGTCCTGTACTTAGGGATGTAAACAATATATCGATATTTATAAAACATTGATAATTTTGCTAAAAACCTTAGATGTTTAGCATCGATGTTGACATACTTACAAACATTTAAAGCATGCCTGTTATACCCGAAGGTGTAACAATAGTCACAGGTGTATGAATTATGCCTACGTTTTGCCGTTAACATTGTTACTCCCATAATGTAAGGGGCGAGTCTATTGCTATAGTCCTGGCTACTGCCATGATACGAATAGTTTTTGGAAAGAACAGATTCTGATAGGTGGTCTAATACAACTTATTAAAATCAGCTATTCTATTTTTATAAAAAGTTAACACAAGAGCTTTTGCATGTGCGTGTTTGTTTTTAAAAAGCTTTGTTGTGTTTTTAAAAAAACATTTTCTTTAAAGAAATCTCAAAATCTTTAAAATCTTTTAATACGACGGTTTTACCTGAAACATCGATGTATCGATACCCCGCTCTTTGCCTCCCTACCTGTACTTGCATTAATTGCTACATCTATTCACGTATACCAGTCGCATTCGATGCATTAGCGTTCAGCCGGCCAGTAATTGAGATCCGTCCTCGGTTATTGTGGTCCGTTTTACTTAGAGTAATGCGGTTTTTGAGTTCAAAGTTGGGGTTTGGTTCGTTAGATTTCGAGATTTAGTAGCCTGCTATGATGTTAATGGCTTATAACTAACTCGAGTAATAAACCTCGCAATAGAAATGGTTTTGTATAGAAATATACCTGCTCTATATAACTTTAAGGTGTTGGCGCATGTCACAATCTTCAGATGTACGATTCACGGAATATGGTTTTCTTTACATATTGCAACAAATTGTTTTATTTTTTGGTTCCAAATCATTTATATGTTTTGACATAACGTCTGTGAATTAAATACAAGGCACATTTAAGACGTTATGTTTTAAAAACGCATTTCAAAAACGAAGCAGCGCTTTCTCGGAATCACGTCAGTTTATTTAAAGAATAGCAAAAAATACGTATCAAGTTGTGAGCTGCTACAAAACAAATGGCAACACTGAAGCACAAATTGTCCAATTAACATACCAACTAATGCTTTCAAGAACTTTACAACCCATAAAACCCAAGGTTAAAAGTAGATAATATCAGCAAGAATCTTCAATACCTCATAACTTGCAGTCCTTGAAACAAATGTGTCCATACAAAGCCATCCCTTGAGGTAATAGGGTGTGACAGAGTAACAAACGAGTTACATAACAAGGGCCTCCTCTATCACGCAACGCTATAATGTGGTAGACGAATAACTTGTAAGCTAAAAGTGTGTGCGGAAGTGACAGTGAATTTTCTATAGAATTGCAAAATTGTCTTTATAGAATAAGTAGTGGTTTCAAAATAATGGGCGGCGAGATGTTTTGTACGCTTTTATGAAACTGAAAATGATATTTAACCTCCGTGGTGCAGTGGTTTAGGTTGCCACGCCCATACCATTGCATCAGTAGGTCGTGGGTTCGATTCCCATACGGAGCAATTATTTGTGTGATCCATAAATTATTGTTTCGGGTCTGGTCGTTCTTTGTGTCCATCGTTTGTATGTTTGTAAAAGTCCCCGCGAAACAAGAGCAATTCTTAATGGGGGAGTCGTCTTTAAAAAAAATGTTCGTCAGACTATGTTAAAATCTCAGAGGGATTTCTTACCATTGCAGACAAGAAAAAGGGAACTAGTTTTCTTTCAGTAGTTTTTAAATATTGAGAAAGCAGTAAGAAATTGCTTTACAGATGGGTTATATATACAGGGGAATTTAACTTTTTTCATACAAGAGTTTGTCTACTCTATGTATTTTTGGATCAACAGCTAGAAATATCTTGTTACTTAAAGACTTTACTTCTGATATACATAAATACAAGGAAAAAACACTACCTCAATAACAATAAAGTAATCACCCAGTTAAATCTCTACAATACGATTGTCTTCCTCAGAACTCTTCAAACATTTGATCCTTCATATTTTGTATCAGTTACATTACATTTTAAGCCTACCAATGAAAACATGAAAGCACGAAAGAAAAGCTCTCGTACCGAAAGCCGATTAAGTAAAATCTATTCATACGGAAACATAGCAACCTGTTTCGAAATGTTTCATGAATATTAAACTACCAAATGTATTGGCAATCGTCACGGAAAATAGAAGAAAATGTTCCTTTATTTCGACAATATAAGTAATCCTATAAGTCTCAGGGGCCGTACTACCGAGTACTAGAGTATCATTGTTCGATGAGAGAGCGAGATGAGGCTATATACAAGTAGAGCGCCATCTCTGTCCCGCACCGGAATTATTATACCAATGCCACTTGTGTGTGGTTCTTGGACAGGATAATAGGTAAATGAATATAGGAAAATTAGCAAATATGGAGGCAGTATCGTAATATTTATGTTAGGGAAACTAATTAATTTGTTTTTATTATGTTTCATACGATAGTAATGGACAATGAAAAGAACTAATAAAAGAAAGTGAATGACCGTTAACCATAAATACATAATATGTATTTTAACAAAATGAAACTTAGGAATGCTATCATAGAGTTTGCAACTACAAACAGGTATCCAAATTACTCCAGCCGTTTAGTCGTAATAGCATAACAGACAAACAAAGCAACTTTAAAACGAAAAACTAAGTCTGGACTCATTAAAATTAAAATAATAGCTACATGCAGCAGATTTTTTCTCCTACGATATAATTAAAGCTTGTAGAGACTTGAAAGTAATAACAGTTAAGAGTTTATTAACTTAACTGAGACAAAGCAGCGAGTATGGACTCTAATGCAAAGGAGCACTCGTTTCACATCGCAATAGGTACTTGAAAACCCCCAACTCAGTACTGTATAAGGTACTAATTACAATTTTGGTTGATGCTGGTTTAAAAATAGACATTAATAAAGGAGCAAATTATTTTTCTTAGTTCAAAGTTTCAGTAGCGAGATTCTCTACTACTATTGACTATCAAAAACTGGAAAGTTGTCGAAATTCTGTTTAACGCCTCTAGCGGGCGCCGTAGAAACTATTTTTGCAGCACATTTTAAATGTCAATCTCTTGATACTTGATAGTACCAACTGATATAGAGGGGTTGAAGGCATTTTATAGTAATTCCTACAGCCTATATGACTGTTTCTTTCAATTGGATAACGATTTAATCCCAATCTGTGATCTAAGTAGTCGTTGTTTTGATCCACAAATAGTTTGCCTCGGGTCTCGTTGTGTTAATTGTACTTATTTGTATGGTTTCAAAATTTCGTGATAAATGATTATTCTTTTTAAGGTCGAAAATCGCCTATTTGTATATTTTAAAGGAAGCATTGCATTTAGTCTGATACTGATATAAGATTAGTAACCGTAAAATCGACGCCTTAAAACAAATACAGCATTATATTATTCGGCACGGGTACCTAATTTAAACAGTCATGATTATCCGTTGCATAAACCATCAAAGCAGAGTAAATACCGTCCAGAAATTTTTCCTATAAAAATGTCTCTGTACTTTCAAACACGAAGCGTATAGATGCAGATCGGAACTTTACGTGCGGAATGCAATTTCCTTTTGGATTCAATTACATACATACCGTGCTATTCGGCGTTTCGTACGGCCGTTATTGCTGCCTAGAATTTGCATGCTTATGTCTCTGTTGTGTTTGTAAGATCGGGCCTTTGATACTGTGGTTGAATAGGAATTGTTTGCAGAAGATTGTGAACAAGTTGCTTGAAGATTGAACGGAAAGTTTATGCGACGATAATAGTTGCGCCTTAGAGTGATAGTTTAGTGTATATATACATTTTGAGATTATTCTCTATTAGTAACTTAAATTAACATAAAATACGTAAATTTCTAATAAGTGTTTTTCTGTTGATAAATTTGGCACATAGATTTGTTTACCTTCGCAAACAATCCTGTGCAAAACTTTATGCAAGTCTGTTCGGGCTAACCTAGTTTAACAGTTTTATGAATAACGTCACACCGGTTTTACCCAAAGGTATAGGCAGAGGTATATGAACTCACATTTCACCATTAAGAATGATAGGCCCTTGTAATAGGAGGCGAGCTTATTGCCATTTACCAGGCACGATACCAAACTCTGGGCTACCATTGATAATATTCTATACCAAACTATTAATACAATAATTCTATTTCCAATTATTAACTAAACGTATAGAAAAAACGGTATACATAACGGTATAACGGCATACTAAACACGGTAATTATTAATTATACCCGAAAACTAACCTACAAATCTAAAATCAAGAAAGAGTAATTGAAGTGTCACACTGCAAGTATAATCTGTGTAACATAACTTTGTTCCATCCATCCAAGTTGCAGAACGCAATTACACCAACTCAACATTTGTATTCGATTCTAGTAGATCTTATCTTAATTCAATCTGCAACACGTACTGGAATTAGATCGCTGAAGTTTATAATCAGTGAATATTGCTTGTAAGTTAGCTATGACACTTTACAATGTAGCAGTAAGATGTCGGTAACTATTAAAGGAAAGTATTAGATACAAATCCGCGTCCGGGTAAAATAGTCACCGTGCCAAAACATTCCGCTGATTGTCTCCAGCATGAAACAAAATATTAAGTCGGGGAAAAAGTCTTTTCGCATTATAGTATGTATGAACTTGTAATAAAATCTCTTTGGCTTCAAGAATCACAAATGAGTGCACGGTTCATTAGGTTTCTTTCAGTGAGCTCGTGAGGTATCCAAATATCGAGCTTTTTTGTGTAGAGAAAAGATTTTATTACAAGTTCATACATACTATAACGCAAAAAGAGTTTTTCCCCGACCTAATAGATTCACATGTTCAGTCTTGTATCATTGTCTAGTCATTGTTTTAGGAAATAACTTAGTGTTTTATCTGTCGCATGTAAATACTACCAAGAGGAAAAAAATGTATTTTAATTCATCGCAAATACCGATTATCACGTTTTTCGGGCGAAATTTTATACTAATCCTTCCCAGCACAAATTCATAATTCCATAACACTAAATTATGAAATTATGAATTATGATCTTTGTTTATAATATTGTTTGCTTCTTTAGTATTTCAGGCAAAACCTGTGTCCCACAGTCTTGTCGCGAAACGCCTCTCGAAGTCCAGTCGATTGTACTATGTAACCCGAAACAAGCAAATTAAATCGCCTTAAATTCAAATTCCAAAAACGACACTACCACGTGTGTCCACCCACACAACTAAAACCGAACTAATTTCGTTCACATTTGATTTCTAACACCAGTAATCTAACGGAATACGCATGAAGGATTTATTTAGGTCGATTCAGCGCAAGACCGACTCGATGTGATTTGCGGCCGGTTCGTAAGCACAATTTGATTGGACGTCGGACATGCTGACGGGTCCAGTTCATACTAGATAAGGTGGGACCAATTCGATTTCGGATTAGATGTCACTGTGCTTGGCGTGTTTTTTTTTGACAAATACTAACTCTGTACACTAATATTTAAGTGATTGATATAATTACGTATATCTAAAATCTAAAGTTGTCTGGAGGCTGATATAAGCTTGAAACAATGTATATAGCAACATTTTTATGTTTATAATTTTCCTTTTTATAGAGTATTATCCTGAACAAAGCAAAATATGTTATAATTAACTTCTAAATAAGATTTTGTGCGCCGTACAAAAATGTGCGGTTTTAGTAAACAAAAATATTCTTAGTCAATACTTATTCAGCAGCACTAGTTCTGAGGTGGGTAGGTTCTGACGATTAATATATGTCAGAAGTGATCACATGCAAAAGTGAGCAAATCAACAGTCAATCTGACCATCTTTGACAAAATGCTTCAGTAAAAGCAACAAAACTCCAATTACTTTCCCCATCATCACACTAGCCAGAAAAGCAATACCAAGCCTTCAGGGAGACGTGAAAGAAATTTACTTGTAACGTTACAGCTGAGTAGCAAACATTAATTTCCCGTGAATTGTAGTGTAGCATATTCAGTCCCAACTGGGTATTGTTGCTTACAATTTTATTCGAACCCCAACACAGATATAGGGGGAATTATTCCGTTGCTATTTGGGGGACAAATAAGGAAAATAGTTGTTGCAGGTATGTGTTATTGCGAACATTCATTTCTTATATGTATATGTAAAATTTATTTGTTTCCCCTTTGTGATATGAGTTTGTTCAAATTCATATAAGATGTATTTGCTTAGACGTGTGTCGCGTATGCAAATAATTTTGCAATATACCGACTAGTTCGTGAAGAGATGTTTCTATGCGATAGCGTTGGTATTCGTGTGTTTGATGCTACTAGTTCAGACCACGAAGGGTTAGTTTAAAACTCAAATGTACAACGATGTATGTTAAAATGATTTTGCACTTAAAGCAATTTTGAAGTTTACAATGAGAAAATAATCAAGATGAATTGAAACTAAAATTAAACAAAATAAAAATTTCGAAAAAAGAAATTGTACGTAAGAACTAGAGTCGTCTTGAGTCTTTACAACACAAGAAGATTAATATAATGTAGTTACAAGTATTGTTATTCTTGGAGTTGGTGTCGCCTCTAGAGAGTGACACAATTCATAAAAGCACCAACAAATGATACACTGATACAATGATTTTTTTACGCATTACTGTCCCACTGCAGGGCAAGGGTATCCTCCCCAACAATGGAAAGGGGTAAGGCCTTAAGTCCACCACGCTGGCCAAGTGCGGGTTGGAGACTTTGCATAAGTAAATTTTAGGCATGCAAGGTTTCCTCACGGTTTCCTCCTTCACTATTAGAGCAAGTGATAATTATTTCTAATACACAAATAACTTTGAAAAGTCATTTGCGTGTTGCCTGTTCGAACCTGCGACAACTTGCGTGGCAGGTGCCAACTAAACCCACTCAGTTATCACTGCTCAAGCATACATATGTATATTATATTACTGCAATCTGAGCCAGTCCAGCAAGATTGACAAATCAAAGGAACTAACACAATCAATCAATTACAAATCAAATGAGAACGACAAGTCCTTTGAGACTCAAATAGCCTCATTACCTTTCCTAATAATAATATTGACAGAACTATTGACGACAACATATTGACATTCCCTCAGTTATTGAAAACGAGTAAACATTCAAGTACTGGCTGTTTTAATTGATTGGTCCTCTCGAATGCGTTGGGAAATAATTTTGTTACTATTAATAAAATCAATTTGAATGAAAGCCGCTGATTTTGTGTACTCGAATAAAATTGTCGCATTTTAATAACATGTTTTGTTTTTGTTTTGAACAGACAACTCCCGGACTAAGAATTGTTCTTGTTTCCTGAAGATATTTACAAACATACAAACAACAGATACAAAGCACAACCAGACCCGAAACAATTAATTATTTGTGGATCGAAAAATTAATTGTACCGTGTGGGAATCGAACCCACTACCTCCCGACGCAATGGTAGCAGCGTGGCGACCTAAACCACTTTTTAATTTGGTGTCAAAATACGATATTATAATATAATAAATATTCCATCAGAAAAATCAGTTTGCATAATCCGAAATATTTGAGTTTACTTTTGAACTTGATCTGACTCACTAGAGGTGAAGTGACATCAAGTAGAGGCGGTCGTTACGTCGCAGTCGTGACGTCACGCGTCCGCCTCGTTGATCAACTGAGGATTATGTCCGAGTGGGTTGCGGTTTTAGTACGACTTTAAGTATGCATTAAAAAGTACTGCAATTTTTTACTCGGGATTTTTTAAAGTAACAAACTTAGTTTTAGTTTCGTTCTCAGGTCTCTGTCTGGTCATTTTATGTATGTAGGTGATTTTATAAAAAAAAAGACAACTCGGGCCCTTAGAATTGCTCTCGTGTCGCGGGGACAAACAAACATACAAAAAAAGGACACAATGTCCAACCAGACCCGAATCAATTTTATATTGTGGATCGCACAAATAATTTTTCCGTAAGGAAATCGAAACCACGATCTCCCGACGCAATGGTAGCAGCGTGGCGGCCTAAACCACTGTGTCACGGAAGCAGACAAATGTCATCTTAGATTTTTTTATTCCTAATAAGAGTTCAGTCTATCACGAAGTGTACCTGATTCCTTTTTTTTTAACAAGTAGGTATTTACTTCACTTAGACTTATGGCTGTCAAATTAATTGTATTTGGAACAGATGAAATTTTCTTTTTTTCATCTCAAAAAAGTATGACAAATTTTCATTAATAAAAGGCCGTGGACTTCATCTGCACCAAACTGTAACAGGAAAAATAGTCACCAAAATTCGTAATTGTAAAAATCCTTGAAATCCACCAAAATACTTTTTCCTTCAATTTAACTCCTCAAGAACGCACACGTTCTAAGCAAACATGTATCTACTTAACATCCAAATCGCTGTCCGCTGCGCTTATTCGGGGCACGTGCTCTGGTCGAAGCACACGTGCAAATAACGACAACAGTTCTGTGGGATTGTACATAATCATTAATTTAATAGCAACCCTACGCTTGGATAGTTCGGTCACTTGAAATCGTGACCTAACTTGTTATTTCGTGGGTTATTGAATACCGAGCTGTTTTGTTCGATATGATTCGGTTTTAAAGGTGGTTTATTGTTGGCGTTTGTACGTGTTGAATGTAGGATGAAGAACAGAAATCGAAAGCTCTTATTTTGTTCGTAAAAAATTAGGGTATGATTTTTCTAAATACAGTAGTTTAATGTTCTCTGAATACTGATGTTCATATGAAGTAATCATTGTTATGAATTGAAATTAAATGTTTAGAGCACCTACGATAAAATCGCACTATTTAATTTCTTGCAGCTTTGACAGGGAAATAGGATTACTACGACAGAACGAAATTTTGGAAAAGTTATGACTCCGGACACATTTTCGATACTCAAAATCAGAAAAAAAACATCAAATTGCATTAAAATTTGACTTGCAAAAAGGCGCTCTGAACCCTTCCAGGTAATAAAAGGGTGATGTTTCGTAACAAAATGTAACACCCACCATAACACAATTCTTTAGTTCAAAACTCACCCCCTAGATGTCGTTGTTAACGGCACACACATCCCTTATACTATAATCCACGGATCAGTGAGCGTCACATAAAACTGAACTGGCTTTAGAACATTCTCGAACTTTCAGCCCTTGTCCTAAGTAAAAACAAATTGTTACGGTTATTCGCACTTTCGACGAACTTGCAATACATTCTCATAGGCTTGTCGAATAACAAAAGTTTTTGGATAAAGGCGCAGTCAAATTAGAAGATATGAGGTTACGACTAATATTTTAAGCAAGACTGCATTTTTATTTGTCTAATAGGAGCTTAATATCAATAAAATAACTTCGTTTATACAGACTACTCAAAACTACGTTCAGTTGATAGTCCGATAGAACCCGATAGTTTTGCAGAAATTAATTTGAATGAATAGTTTTAGAAGAAGTATGGCCTGATTGTGAAATCATCATTTAGGCCAATTATTCTCATTTATAATAGTCAAAATTACTGTTAGCGAATTTTCACACCGTGAAGTAGAGCCGATGAAAGTAACAGGAATAGGCGATGAAAATAATAAGTATTTTTTTCTTCAGCAATTTATTTCATTCAACTGCTATATCTATATACTATTATCCAACACTATTTGGAGGTTATGCTATCTTATGGTTAACGGCTTGCCATTGGGACTGCGCCCTAACTCCAGCATTATCTGGAGTGGAGTAAAGAGCAAATAAGTATATCTTATTTGTTTACAAAACTCTTTAGTATATTACTTATATCGCATCATTATTCCCATCATATCCCATGGTATAGAAGGGTCCCCATCAAGTTATTATTTCTAATTGAACTGTAAACAAAATTATTAGTAGTGTGATATGCTTTAATGGATAGGATTGTATGAGCCTCTCTATTTATGGTTCGCAGATGGCTTCAATAATAATATGATATGCCAATTTTGAACCATATTATTAGTGCACAATATTTCGTTTCCATCGTTTATTCTGGTTAAAACTGAAATTGCACTCAGTTATACAAAAAGTTCAACAAAAACATATCCCAAATCCGATAAACGAGCCAAAACCGTATTACAAATATTTTTACGATATTTTCCAAATGTGAATACAGGATGTTTGATATATGTACAGTATGTTATCCTATTTCTACGCCAATTTGCCTTGTATTCAACCAATTCACAATTCAACGCATATACAATATGTGCGAGCTGTCCGTGACTGTACTTTGTTGCTTCCCGTTTTGTACTCAATATTTTCATAACTACTTACATAAATTTCAACTCTATTCATTCGTAGATATGGTTCAAATTTCGCTGTCATCAGACTCCCGTAGATACGCAGTTCTTCGAAAGAAAATAATATGGAAATTAGTTTTTATTGTTTTTTATAAATGTCATTTTCATGATTTGAATTAATGAAGAACTCGAGAGTTCTTTGTTTTGAAAATTGGGAACGTGATGCCGGTAGCAGATCTTTGTTTATGTAGATGTTCAGCATTTCCTCGAAGAGGTCATTGAACTAGGTAAATTAAGGTAGTTTTCATGACCGATGGAGTACCTGAAAATCTAAAGAATTGTTTTGCTTGCAAGTTTAGTATAATAACAAACTAATCGTAATCATCGTAAAACATTTTTGTTAAACTATCAAATCACTGCAAAAGTTTTATTTATTGAACAATATACTTACTTAATTTATCTATACTAATATTATAAAGCTGAAGAGTTTGTTTGTTTGTTTGTTTGTTTGATCGCGCTAATCTCAGGAACTACTGGTCCGATTTGAAAAATTCTTTTAGTGTTAGATAGCCCATTTATTGAGGAAGGCTTTAGGCTATATATCATCACGCTACGACCAATAGGAGCAGAGTAACAGTAAAAAGTGTTACAAAAACAGAGAAAATTCTGATCCATTCTCTCTTATGTGACGCAAGCGAAGTTGCGCGGGTCAGCTAGTGTGATAATAAAATCTCAAACTTGGTTCAAAAGTAATAAATAATTTTCTACATATAAATATCCACCATGGACCATGTCAATGTGAAGAATATTTCAGAAACTACAAATTTATTTTAAAACATCAATCTAAAGTGGTGTACGTAGATACATATTATTAAATCCGAATAGTGCTGTATTTCCTACTGCCTAGTAGCTTTTACTAAACACCAGTGCTTAGCTGACATATAGCCGGATTACAATATGTATTATGGCTAAACATACACGTCATGGTTTGTAATAGCTTTGCGCTCCAATACTGAAATGAGATGTCACCGTTTTGTTAGCACTGTCATAGTAAACCTGTCTGTTGTAACGACAGTTGCGCAGACATCTGTTGTCTGAACGGTAGTATATGGCTAAAATGCAGTCAGATTTTTTTAATTTATGTTAGATAGTTTTTAATAATGGCTAGGAGTTTGGTAACGTGCTTCATATTGCAATAGAATATCCTAGGATCGACTTTATTTCCTGATTCTATTTATGACATTGATAGTTTAAAGAGAATCACGTTTGCGTCTTCATCATTTATTAGAAAAAACAAAGATTTTAGTGACGATGAGTTTAGATATGATTTGTAAAGAAAATATAACTGTCAATTTTGTTGCATATTTGGTCTCGGAAACATCTCAGAACAATACTTTTGCAAACACTCTCAGCCAATCACACTCATAGAAAACCTCATAAACAGATTCAATCCTCTCTCTATATGTAGATGTCATTTACTAGAAGGAAATACCTACACCAAAATGATACGTAGATGGTCTTTATTGGTATAATTTACGACGCAAACACTAGCCAACAGCGGGATATAATAAGTTAGATGAGCTCAAGCAGATGCACTGCGGCATGTTCAAAATATGGTTATTACTTGGTGTGAGTGAGAAGCGAATAGCGTTAATAAAGGCTTTTTTCCTTGTATCTATGAGGAAAAAAGATTACTGTGGCCTTTTTTACGAGTTCTAGGGAAACCAGAGTAAGTAAAATCATTTGTGGATGTCAGATTCTACTAAGGGTTTTGATAGCTCATTTTGAAATTTAAAAGTTAACTGACACGCTTTTAGGCAACCTTGCCTCTTTTCTTTTGAGCGATATCTTTATCTAAAAATTAACTTAATCTTGTTCTAAAATAAAACTTCAAAATTTCATAATATTCCCCGAAATAAGTGACAAATTAAGTAGATAATATAGACAGATCAATAAAATCAATTAACAAAAAACCTTGAAGTCAGAGCAACAGCAAAAACAGCGAGATCTAAATCAGGAAAAGGTGAAACAATCTAAAAAATCCAACTAACCAATTCAAATATCCATAAATTAAAGAGCTACGTAAAAAGCCTCAGATAGTTAAGATCGGCAACTCGATAGAACATGGAGTCACGTAGCAAATTGAAGAATGCGCGGAGGTGTGCGCGTTCGTGGCAAAAGGGTCGGATTCCGAACGATCCGAAGATACCCTGCCGATAGTTAATTCTATAACATTCCTAACAAAACGAATTCATATTTTGGGACATTATAATGTAGATATATTTACTATCAAGTTAACAAAATGATGCTTTAAAAGGTATTTATTGTTATTTTCAAAATTTCATAGGAAAAATGGTAGTCACCAATATCAATTAGCTTAGCTTTTCTTCCAACTATGTTAGAGTTGGCTTCCAGTCGCACCAGATGCAGTACATTATATAGAGTGACTGTTTATCGGGCCTCGAAAACCCAGTTACCTGAGTTATAACACAATGGTACCAAATCCTACAATATTAGCTGCAATGTGACATTAAAATGATTGCCAAGTCATTTTTTTTTTACTTACTTTCTTTTAGGTACCTACTCTAGTTTTAAATATTTACCTACTTATTCTTTCAGTATCAACATTCTAGGCATCAAAGCAAAACATAATAATATTTTTTCTTGCAGGCAGGCAAAAACCTCGTATTTTAATCTCCAAAACAATTCGACATCTTTAAACAAAACAGATCAGTCAAAAAACATTTCTTTCGCACAAAAAGATATTCCATTACAATATCACAAAACGGATACCAGTAATTAATAGTGAAGGCTCCGTTTCATTTCACAATGAAACCTAAAAAGCGTCAACGTTTTCAAGATGTCTGTCATTATTTCGGCTATGCCCTAGAGGGTTTTGAAGTTCGATGTTCATTTGTCTTGACGTATACTTTTAGCTTATGAACAAGTCATTATTTAGGTAAGCTGATATTTTATTTGTATCCAAATATTGTTTTAGTAAGGCTTGTGAGTTTATTATTGTTATTTGAGTACTGACTTGTAGAACTATCGATGTCTTAAGTATCAAGCTTGTTTTGTCTATAATATGTTTTAATTTAAGTCTACGATACATGTACGTTTCGTAGCAAAGATTATAATTATATAATTCTACTATTGTTTCGTACTTTTAGTATCTTATGATTAACAACAATTTAGTCTGTTATAATAATCGTTTAACAACCTTTTAAGTTTGGTTCTTCCTTTAAAAAATAAGTTTCATTTTCACTATTCCATACAATCTTTGAATGGAGAAATATAAAATAATTAGTAACATAACGACAAGGAATTACTTACTTCTCTACTTCAGTTTATTTCCAAGTGCAAGCAGTACCGTTGTAAGACTTGATACAATTCGTAAATAACTGCTTCTGCGTAAAAGCATGTCAGAATATTGGGGAATCCCTTTGAGAAACTGCGAGTGTGAAGTTCGTGTCGTATTTGCTTTGAATGTGAGATAACTGCATTCCTAAAGAGGTGGCACTTTGAAATTCCCAGAAGATTTAACTTCATTAATGTGTAGTTGATGTAATCCTGTTTCTAAATTAAGCGCTATATCTTGATCCTTTCGGTTCCGAAATGAGGAATTAAATTTTGATTTGGCACATGACATCAGTGCCTCGATTCTCTACTGCTATCGACAACCGACAACCGAACTGTCATCGAGAAATTTTGTATGAAAATCTAATCAGCGCCTCTGGCGGGTGTCGTAGGAAACTTTTTGGCAGTACATTCTAAATGTCAAAATTTCGATAGCTAGCCGGTTTTCGGTAGTCGATAGTGGTAGAGAATCGAGGCACAGAATACCCGCTTGAAATGAATTTACCTAATATATGTCACATTTTTTATATTTGTCACCATTCTAAAGTTTTAGCGCTTTATTTTGAATGCAGTCTACAAAGCTCCTATGTGTTTATTTTGAAATAGAGAGCCTCGGACATCAAGACTAGTTCAGCTGGTGTTTGGCGTGTCGAGAGCTTTGTACAAAGTATCTAATCTACCTATTTTCAATAACCTACCATAGCTGGTACTTACTACAACTGGTCGAAGGTTTCCACTATACATTTTATGATTCCACTATACAGTTGATTGATTTTACCTAGATACCTATAACAGTAGCTATTTCTCCGGTTTCAAGAAGTTATACGAATAAAGTAGACTATACAAAAGACTACTGTAAAAATACTATAAATGTAAATAGTTCGTCAAAACTGGCTGGCAATTCTCGCTTTCAACTTGTTCCGCAAACAGTCCGTAGCTTATTCTAGCGTCACTGAGATACGACTAAACTTTCTCATACGTTCAAAACTTAATATTTACATTCACTAATACTAACTCTATCAAAACAGTCGAAAGAAAACGAAGATTTTAATCAAATAATCACATTATTATAAGAAAAGTTTAAGAAAATATCTAAGTTTATGACTAAATTTATAGCTGGGTCTAGATTAAAGTCTAGCAGAATTTCGAATGTGTTCTAGTTTTGGGAATCATAAGAAATATTATCGAATTGCATTATTGGGACTCAGTGTCGCTTTTTATGGGTTAAATAAATTACGACTTTTATTCAGAAGTCTGCAAAACCGTTTATTGACTGCTTTATTGTTCAATATATTTAATTTTCTTACTTTAAGACTTAGTTTTGTATGTACTTCCAAACATACACAACATAGGACATAAAGTATTTAAATATAAGCATATACAAAAGAAGGTAAAACTCTACAGACTTAATACTCAATTACTAATCAAATCATAACGTGGTGAGAATCTTAGAGAATTTGATAACTTATTTGTTACCTGACATATTAACCGTCCGATTACATAATTTAGTTAACTAGCAATTTAGTTGCATGTTTACGAGCTGCGATAGCTTAAAATCACTCTAAATTTATTAAATAATGTTTAGACATCAAAGCGACATACTTCAAAAGCCGACACTATATTTAAAAATAGACAAAGATTTAGCAAATTTCAGTACCACTCCAACTGAAAAAGATCTAAAGTGACATAATGTAACAAATTCACAAACGTCTAGTACAAGCATTTAAAATATACGCACGATTCAGTAATACATAACCGAGACGTACAAAGTGAGCCTTTTAATCTGTTACGAGAGGAATGTAACTTGCTGCAACTGTATTCTGTATTTCCGTATGACTAAGAACTTGGAAACTCAAAGCAAAGGTTCTTGAAAGCTGTTGAACGATCACGATCTATTGAAAACGTTGTATTACAGTGACTTACTTTTTATCAGTAGCACGACTATGTGTAAGTGCCGATATCGACAACCGGCTAGCTATCGAGAAAGGTTAAATGAAAGTATGACCAGTGCCTCTAGCGGGCGCCGCAGAAATTATTTTTGCAGTACATTTTAAATGTCACATTGAAGCGTCTACTGTAATTGTTTTTTTTTTCTTATTAGAGCTAGTATTAACTGTGTACAGCAAAGTCCTATTAATTCGATTGATTACAGTGATTACACGACAAAACTATATTTTAAACCTTTTAGCATAATACTAAGATGTGTGAGGTACATAATTATATCCAAAGTATAAAATAATACCTAATAATATTTGTCAAAAGTGTGATAATTTACTGTCGCGTTACACTTTTTGTTGATTGATGAAATCATATGAATTATATTGCTCCTGTCACCTTATAGCTCTAAGCATCATAATGCAATTTAACAGTAAATCAAAAATTCTTAGATACACGTACAAAAACAATTCCAATTGAAACCAATAACTATACGTATAACAAAATGTTTTCCACTAGCCTCGAGCACACGAACAAGAAATAATTAATTAAAGCGAAGCGTTCCCGATGCTTCAACTCGTTCGAGGTGACGACATTTTCTATAAAGCGCTTGCAGTAATCTAGTCCATTCTGGGATGACCTGATCGCACGCAGCGCTGCCCTACATCCCGGTTTATTCCCACTTTTAATTAGAATTGAATAGGAAAAAAGTTTTCTTTGCGATGTCATGGCGGTTTTAAATGAAAGGAAATATTTTTTTGTGTGAAGTAATGAATAACTATTGCAGTAGTCTCTGTAATTATCTTCCTATAAAAGGTTTCTTTATGAATGCATTAGAAATAGATCTTATCAATCAATATAATATATCAAACTCTTTCGTTATCAAAGTCAACGCACAGCCGAAACTACTGAGCGTAGAAAGCTGAAATTTTGTATGAAGAACGACTTAGAAAGTTTAGACGAGCACTAAGAGAGAATTTTTGGAAAAAAAGGGTGAAAGGGGTCAAACCGCGGGTGAAAGGCTCGTTTTGCTAAAGAGAAAAAAGAAACACTTTTTTAGTTTGTAGATAATCATCAATATTACTCGAGCAACCAGAAGAGTTCTATCAGTAGTAGAGTATTTACTTCTCACTAGTCCATACACTTCGTATTCTGCTTTTAAATAACAGTAAGAAGAAGTTCCATTACCTTTAATGAAAATAGTAATTTTAATGTATTGCTTCCATAACCCGTTGAAAGGTGCAGCTATCAAACTTTAATTACCGCCTTTTGGAAGTGGAAAACTGTACAATACTGCGTATTACAGGAAAATTGGCGTTAAAACTTCAATGACCGATAAAAGTCTTTATAATAATCAGGTTACTAGTTCATGTTAAAGACGTATTTAGATTTAAAAGATATACACGTAGAGCATGTAATGTACCGTATTTTACTTAAATCCCCAACCTTTTATAGCGTGACGCTTGATTCTAATCTATAACGATATTTTACTCAATATTTTTATTGAAAACTCTCATTAAAAACAATGTTAATATTTTAATAAAGAACGAAATAAAATAACGAAAATTTCAAACTAGCCAGCAGCTTTTATTTCATACAATGTTCATTTAGATTAACCATCAATTCTATTTCGAAGTAATTAGTGAAACACGCATAAAATATTGGTATAAAAAAAACATTGGCCGTCCTCTCAAATAAAAAGTGTATTAAAATTATTACGAAAATTAAACCAAACAGAATTCATCCCGAGAGTAAAAAATATACAACGAAGCATCAAAAATATGGACGCGAAACGATTCAATACTCGTTAGCTAATTGATTTCATTTGATTAACATTTGTCGACCATTTTTCGACTGTGACAATCAAATTGTAGGTCAAAAGTATTGCTAGAATGATGATGATGCAATTAATAGTAGGCTTGGAGTCGCATTACGGGAGTTTGATTGATTTGTTCAAGTGTTGTATGATCTAAATGGTATGAGAGGATTCGAACTCAAGATACAAAGTTTGATACATTTCTATATTATAAAAGGCCCTTTGACCAATTTTTATCTAAATCCTGATTGACTTTGTATGTGTGAATGTAATTACAAAAGTCTAGTTCACTCAGAATACTTTAGGTTTTTTACAGACAATATCTATCGAATGTGGGTTACTCATCTGTTTGATTTTATTTAGGGGTAATAGTAAACTTAAAAGTGTGTCTATACACTTACGTGAAAATCACGATAAAGTTATTCAACGACTACATTAATTTTAAAAAGATAACTCTCATAGTAACTTAACATTGGTAAACTTTCATCGAACTACATTACTAGACAAGCTTTTGTAAGCACGACCGCCAAGTGTTTTTTTTTTCATCAAACGAAATACAATGGGACCCGAAACAACTATTTTACCACTCTACGGATATGTGCTGTAATTGCCATTGTCCTGGTAGGCAATAAAGCCAAACATTTCGCTTCGACAAAATAAATCCGATGAAATGTCCCACAAAAAACACAAAACATCATTATCACATAACAATAACAAAAAATAAACACAAACCGTCGTCGTCATAACACTTTGTCAAATACCTGGGCGTGTAAAAGTTTTATAGTCAATAAATTGCCATTAGCTGCAGACACTGCGACTATAACTCTTCGTGAAACAGTTGTGGTAGGTTTTATCCAGTCATTATGGGTTTTAGGACTATAACTATGAATATATAACCCATATTTCGCTTGCGGTTTCCACACGTTGAAAGTTACGTGCAGTTTTATACAATTTTACTCGGTGTTTCTGAAGTTTGAGAGAGTTTGATGTTGATTTTCTACATGAACTTAGTTCTACAAGACGTAAGAAGTATAAAAGCTATGCTTGGGCTTGTATGTTCTTCATTTTAATTACTTAGAGTATATAAAGAATTATTTTACGAACTCTATTTTATGAATGAAATGTGCACACTAATGAGAAAATAATACAGCTAAGTGATAGCAACAAAACTATAAAAGTACTGTATGTAATTATGTTTTTCATTTACATTACTTCATTTATCTTTCAACCGAGACAAGTATTATTTTGTAGGTCACATCAAATGTTTATACTGATAAAAAGGCATAATATTCTCTATGGTTATTACAATAAGCTGTGTGTTGATCTCCTTACTCAAAGTCACAGTAAAGCACAAATACACATTTAAAGTAATCTTCACATGATTTTATTGATAAACGAGCATTTGACCGTAGAAACTTAAAAAACAAGTCTCCTAATATTTAAGCAGTATACGTCAATGACGCTGATCTTTTTTTTCGTACAAATTGTCATTTTTGTCTGCAGGAGTCTCAAGTTCATAGTGATACAACTACTTTATCGCCCCTACTCATCAACCTAGTTTTTTTTCCCGCCCATACTATTTGTATATCATTGTTTAGGCTAGTCTCAAAAAACCCTAGCACCAACTTAAGTAAAACCCTAGCGTACTCGTGTTCAGTAGCTATATTAATTAAGTAGGAAATCCCATCCCTGTTAGGTTAACCTCAGTGATTGTGAAGCCTGAACTAAGCAGTGTTTAGTATATAATAGTTAAGTTATATGAATCGTATGTACCACAAGACTTGTGGTTTCTTAGTGTAATGTGTAGTAACACGCAACGGGAACCGTCTAGTATTTACTTAGAACTACCAGTACTAGTCTAAATGGATGTTTGAAATTGCTAATGACGAGACCCTGAGATTAATTTTAGAGATGTTAATTCATTTTTAACAACAATATAAATAATTATTTTATGTAACCATCGACAACCGGCTAGTTATCGACGAATTTTTTATGAAAATCTGATCAGTGCCATCTAGCGAGCGACAGAGGAACTAACCTTTTAAGTACATTATATCAATCTCTGGATACTCGATAGTACCAACTGAGAAAAAGCTACTACTAAGCTGAATTTAAAAATTGGTTTTATTTCGATATCGATTTACGACGAAAATGTTAAAGTTTTAAAACACTGCAATGCATAAATAACATTGTTTTACCTTAAACCGAAATATACTACCGTTATTTATGATGGCCAGTATTTGGGCGGTACCTATCGACAATGTAACATTTTATACTAGTCAGTGCGTTTTAGTCTTATCTATACTTAATATAATAAAGCTGAAGAGTTTGTTTGTTTGTTTATTTGTTTGTTTGTTTGAACGCGCTAATCTCAGGAACTACTGGTCCGATTTAAAAAATTCTTTCAGTGTTAGATAGCCCATTTATCGAGGAAGGCTATAGGCTATATAACATCACGCTACGGTCGTTAGGAGCGGAGTAGCAACGAAAAATGTTACAAAAACGGGGAAAATTTTGACCCATTCTCTTAGGTGACGCAAGCGAAGTTGCGCGGGTCAGCTAGTATTAACTATTTTCAAGCGAATGTTGACGATGAATTACTTTAAAATCTCTAATTTGTCTTTTTTTAGGTAATTTCAGAATTGTCATTCGACATTTCGAGTCCTAACATTTTTATATAAATGCATATATTATTAAAAATCGCACTTCTGTAGCTCGATTTCGTACCACTATCAACTACCGACAACTAGTAAGCTGTTAAGAAATGTTAAAAAGGATCAGCGCCTCTAACGGGCACCGTAGGAACTATTTAACAGTACATTTTAAATGTCAAACTCTCGATACTCAACATTCTCGTCAGAACATGACCTCCCGTGAACCCATTTCGTTTTTAGCCACTGTCAAGCTTCTATATTAAAACTTAGTGACACGATGCATCTAAACGTCACATCAAATAATGAATCTATACCGCGGCTGAAGAGTCTATACAATATTCATAGAATATTTAATGGCTTATGAATTTTTAACTATAGATACACAATACATATTTATAGTGGAGATAATGTTTCTGAAAGGGTGGAAAGGTTTTATATTTTGTCGAGCGCTTTTAGTAAATATTTGAGAAAAATAGTTGAGTTTTTATTCTACGTGTTCACCTTGCGGTTGAAAGTGTCCGTGCTTGAAAGAATATAAATAAAAAATCTTTCTTTAACTAATAATCTACAACAAAGTTCTTTGCGTTGTGAAGATGATAACTACGCCGCTAAGACTACGCGGATGTTGTGGATTTGCTTGCCATACGGATCAAATGTTTATGTGATAATAATAAAATCGAGACTGATTTAACTTTATATTCGTTGTTTGTACGTTTGTACAGGCCCCGCAAGACAAGACTAATCATTAAAGTGGTAGTAATGACAGAAGACTGGACCTTAAATTCATGGTAATTTCTTCAAGACAATTATTGTAAAGCAAATATTTTAGTTCAAAATCACAGCTCTATCATGTTAAATTATATACTAGTATGCGCTAAACAAACTTTTAATTCGTTCCAAGTGAAACTACAAAGCGTTAATAAATAACATTTTCTCCGCAGTTACAGCCGCTGTTATAGCATCATCTCGCAAGTTTATTTTTCAATCTAACAAAGTTATCGGGTTACAACGAAATTGCAGAACCGTGTTGAGTAATAAGAGTACTACATACGACTAAGTTCTGTATTTGTTAACTTGATATGTGCTTTTGCAATTTTTGGAGACGATTCTTCGAATAGTTGTAGAGATATCGAGTTTTGTGGGTGTTTCTAGAATTTTTGATGTGAGTTTTTGAGACGAGTGTATTTTTGGGTATTGTTCGTTTGTATACTACCGAATAGAGTCTGAATTTACGCATCGAAACGCACTTTATTCTCGGTAAGGGTACCCATTTTTCGAAATCGAAGACAAATGGTGTTTTTTTTTATAGATTTTTACTTTAGGTAGTAGCTGGTAGTTTCAGTATTATGAAAATCCATAATGTTGTAGTTTCATTGCACATCTTTTAATGTATGTTGTTTTCTTTGTCGATCAACGCTTTCATAAATACGCTTTTATAATTTAAAATAATACATTAAATTAATTTAAATGAATTTCATATTTGAATGAAACTAATTCTAACATTACGAGTAACTAAATGGCAAGAATCAATAGTATCACAGATTTATTAATCCCAAAAATACGCCCTTAATTTCCAAAATGACAATAATCCTATACAAAAGTGGTCATAATAGAAAAATATACGACTACTTCTGTATAGTTCGTGGAATATTTCAGCGACGCAAAGCCTCTTTATGAAGCGGAGAAATGTAAGAGGAAATTAAATTTGTCACTACAAGTATTGGAATACGGATATTATTAACTTTTCCTTGCGTAAGCTCCCGGTTTGTGTTTGGAAGTTATGGAGAATATTTTCGAAGAAGACTAATAAATTGAGGGTAAAAGTAGCCCAATGAGAAAAAACTGTGGTACTATCGCGTATCGAGAGTTTGACAGAATAAGTTTTTCGTTATTTAAGTTACAATATTAGTTCCTTAAACACGTCAAGGCTGTAAGTTTATCAGTAAAAAGAAGTATAAAGTTGACAGTAGTGTATTTTAGTAGGAAATCGCCCCTCTTTTGTGAAAATATAGGTGCTATTTAGCACAGAGATAAACCGAAAACCAGGAATCAAACATAGGATAATTTTATTTAAAACATGTTTGTTTTCATTTTATTCAAATAAAACGCGGTCGGAGATGTGTGTCAGCTAGTATTATAATAATAGTGAGTACTTATAAAATACATAGAAATACATTTAACAATTTGAATAACGTTCAAAGAAAGGATAAGGGTGACAACACACACATGTTCTCGCTTATCTCTCTTGCCCTTTGCCTCTTTAATACCATTCATGTCCACCCCAAGGTTGTCAGTATGAGATCGCCTTAACAGACAAGGGTAGATTACAATCTTTGCCTATTTTGATATTCATTTGAATGTCCTATCTGATTATTTTTGTAGGTGTAAGATTTTTTGGTACTAGTGTATTGTTCATTGCCTTGTGGGTTAAACTTTCATATGCAGGTCTTGTCAGTTTATTTGTTCAGTAGTTGCTCTATCACTTACGAACATACTGTTACCAGATATGTAAACACTGGAGTTTTTGTCCACATAAGAAATTTGATAAGCAAAGATCAGATGCGTTAATAAGTATTGTATTTAACTGGTGGTAATTAGTGACAAGGTATGTATCTCAAGCAAAGAAATTTGCTGTATCCTTAGCGTAGGATCTATGTCTTTCTGAGGAAATATTACGCAATTTTCGTTTTAAATGAGTATCTAGAAACGCATTGGAAAAATAACCGTTTCGAAAGAAACAGAATTTATCACGGTACAAAAATTCTAGCCGAACCTAATATCAAAAATTCCTATTCTTTGTCCGTCACACTAATTTTATAGCAAAATACACATTTAAAAGTCTCCTTCAATTTCTTCAAGTAATAACTGGCATTCAGTTCTCATATTATTCAAAGTATTGTTGCCGCTGCACACAACGCTGTTTGCTTTCCAAGTTGTCTCTATGTAACGTGATAGCTGTTTGTACGCAAAGGAGACGTACGCTAGTTGTTTTATGGTTGAGAAAGTGTTTAGCTTCGTTATTAGTTGTAAGTAGTAGTAAGTAAAAAAGAGTGGCCTGGAGTTTCTTGCCAGCTCTTCTCATTGGCCCTACCTTCCGAACTGGCGGTAAATTCACTCTCTGTATCATCGACTATCATAAGTGTCAACATTTGACCTATATGAATAAATGATTTGATTTTGATTTTTAAGTATTATATTCCGTCAACTTAGCAAAGAGCTTCGGTATGCACAATTTATCTGGATTATTATGTAAAATTTTGTGTATTTCCAAAATAAATTACCTATGTCAAAGTGCCAATGTTTAGCTGCATACGACTGTAGAGAAGGAATTTTTAGCTGTTAACTTATGAACAAATCACACAAGGATATATAATTCTTTAAAACGTAAAATTCACAATAAATTAACTACAGTCTACTACGAAGTGACAGTGTACAGTGTGACGTAACATCTTTTTCGGCGAGGATCAGTTTTATTAAGCTTATAAATATTTTTACTAACTCTCATAAACTATACGCAACTTATATACTTTAAATAAAATAAACTTAACTTAACTTATATACTGTATATAATGATAAAACCAGTAAGAACGTCCCAATTTAGCTATACGTTTTATACTTTGTATTTTTTTAAGTAGAATATATTGCTCTTATAAACAAGTTATAACACTGTAAAGGTTTACCAATGTTATTCAGTTGTTCTCAAACAATAACATTCATCCATTACCCTCCAGCACTCTCAGATTCAACTTCGAGTCCTAAATTCTAAGCTACGGAACTAAGAGCCACACATCTAAGTCAACAACGTTACAGCCTTACCAATAACAACACTAAACTATCACTAGCATACAACGTCGTATACAACGACACAGCGAACACCTCACAAATCATACTACCTACCTATTGTGACCGCACAATGGTTAGTTTTCCCCACAATACTTGAGCACTAAACTTCACTGATATAAACGTTAAACTAGGCCCAATTTCGTAAAGCCGTTTTCACATGCTTAGATAGCACGGTTTTTGTGCTGTGAACATTGTGTCTTCCTTTCAAATTCATAAAGAAACTACTCGGTGACTACAACCAGTCATACACTAGGACTAACGATTGTCGTTGACCGAACGGAATTTGTACTTGTATGGTTAATGTTACTTCCCACGCTAGTGATTGCAGGTTCGAACCCGAGGCAACAAACCAATGACTTTTCGAAGCTATGTGAACTTATTCTGTCTACATTATGTTGAGTCCACTGTATAGGAAGTTGACACACAGTATAGGACCTGTTTAGGGGTTCGTATGCATGTGAAATGGCCCTAACGCAATAGTGGTTAACACATATAACAATAGGGCTGATTTGTGGGCCGCACGCATGGCCGCAAATATCACACCCTATTGTCGGAAGACCTAACTACACATGGGAGTATCTTGATTGGAACTGTTATTATGTATCTGGTTGAAGTGATTAAGTTTGCGGATCAAAATGCGGTTTGTTGGTTTGTTATTAGTCGTATTGTTCTTTTTGCACTGCGGTAGTTAACTAGCGAATAGATTAGGCTTATTTCCATATAAATACTATGAACGTACTGTAGAATAATGGAGAATTTGGGACGTAGAATTGAAGTAGTTCTAAATAATAATATACAAAAGTTCGGATCTAAATATAATTCTAACTATATACTTATCTGCAAAGTAGCTGGTTGCACTGAGATCTACATAATATGTAAGGCTATATATATTAGTTTACTAAATGATAAAGCTAGTAAGAACATCCAAACTTAGCTATGTGTTTTCTGCAAAACTTCTACACTAAGGATCAAACTTGGATTTAACAATATCAGTCATCACGCTTGCGATCACTGAATTATATTATCAATGGTGACTTACTTCCTATATCTGAACTCAATCAACCCGTATATTCCGAGAATCTACTCAAACCACAACACTGAAACTCTCACAAACATCTCGTATAACAATTACAACCTCGAAATAACAATCGGATAAAAAACGATATCCCGTAATCCTTAGGTGCCAAAATCTGTCACCGTTTACCTCTAAAGGAATGATCATAACACGTACAAAAGTAAATCCAATTTTGTCAGTACAAAAATGTAGATAGGCTAGAACACCACCCTCGTTAGTGGAAGACCGAAAATATTTTTAATTTTCCTTCCTACGTTTCGGCATCAACCATTGTGACCTATTCCGTATTTCAAATGCGGATTTACATTTTAAAAGAGTGGAAATAAGAATTATTTTGTTCAGCGACTATTTGAAAAACATTTGCCGGTCGGGACAGTTGTTCGGTATGAGCTTTTATGTAGAGAGATTATGCTCTGTGTTTTGAAACGGTAACATCGGGAATGCTATTGTGTACATTTAATGACACAGGTTTACAAGTGATATTTAAAGTTCGGTTGCTGGGTGTTCATAGATGTACTTACAACGAATAAATTAAAGGGTTTGCAGAGGGCAGGGATAAAAATAGCCTTTTTTATAAGAAGTGAAAACAAAATACAGAATTAGCTAAATAAGCTAAATGATAAGTTTGTGGTAGAAAAATCGTTTTTGGAAACAATTAATTTCATTTTCATTTCATTCTTCCTTTGACAAATAAACAGTTTACCTCTTTTCATCAGTTTAATGTCATGTTTTATACGTTCGTTCAAGCTCTAAGTGGCTTTTTCTAGATAAAACCTTTGTCGTTCCATCTTATAATATATGGGAGAATAATTCCATAGACTTAAAAGCCTCAGTAAATAAATAGGAACAGGGATCCGCCACTTATTTTCAAAGAAACGCGATACTTATAAAGGCGGTCTATCCCGATTTTTCTCAGAAAATGATTTATGATGTTTTGTTGGGCTTGTACAGTTATTTTCGTATATTTAGTCGCAAAGTGGAGAGTACGGGATATACTGTTTTGTATTGGTTGGTTATAAATGTTATAATGCTATTCATAAAAATACTTTGAGTTTTATTCGATTTTGACTGAATGTAATAAAGACGTAAGTCTATTTTGAGGTAATATTCCTTATTGTAATTTTTACGCATTCATTATGTCAATAAACGTAAATACCTACAATATTTTTTTCAATAGGTGACGTATATATCAAATAATGTGCGCATATTTTGTTTGAAGAAAAATTAAAGATCATAATATCAGTTCACAAGTTCTTTTTTTGTAGTTTATCTTTTCAATAGCGTTTAATCTCGTAAAAGATACCGAATAAGCTACCGAATAGAAAAACTACCGCTAAATGTACTCAGAAATCAGGCGTAAGTAAAGCTGTGTTGACTATTTCATCATGTCAACTTACCAAAGCGGAGTTCTCACCGAAGTTGATTTGCAAAGCTAAGCTAGAAACCTTTATAATAATAATCGAAATATACAGTTAACACAAATAAGAATTGGCAGCATGTTACAAGCAATGAATAAAAATAACGTGAACTTTACGTAAATTGTACGAAAAAACACTTGCTTCGAATACGCAATGAAGTAAGAGACATAACGATTGGTTTGTACGGAATTATGGAGAATATGGGCTGAAAAATATTTTTGTATAAAAATGTTAGCTTGAAGGATGACAGTTAACAATATTAACTCCGGCTAAGAAGAAAATTAATTAAAAAGTACCTACAAAATAAGAATTGTCTTCATTTTAGAATTAAATTGCTTTTAGGTGCATATATTTTTTTAATTATAATAAGCTGTAAATATGTTTTTATGTTTTAGACTATTCCCAAAACTAGGATTACTCTTGTATCGCAGGGACTTTTACAAACATACAAATAACAGACACAAAGCACAATTAAACCCAAGACTTCTCGACGCAATAGTAGCGGCGTGGCGACTGAAACAACTGCGCCATGGAGAATGAGAAATAAAAATTACACCTCAGTTAAATTAACCTAATACGTACCTGCCTGCTTAATTATTCTTCCTGTACCTCGATTCTCTACCACTATCGACTACCGACAACCGGCTAGCTATCGAATTTTGACATTTAGATTGTACTGCCAAAATGTTTCCTACGACGCCCGTCAGAGGCGCTGATTAGATTTTCATACAAAATTTATCGATGACAGTTCGGTTGTCGGTAGTCGATAGTAGTAGAGAATCGAGCTACTGATATTAACTCGTAGTAATCAAAATTTTTCAGCTTAAAATTATATATGATAAAATGAAAACTGAAATCCAAAACGTGATTTGGCCTCATTTTGTACAATTACAATGTAACTAAAGTATACCAAATAAATGTGAAATTGAAAACTGTAAATACTTTTTAATTATTTTCATCTATTTAACCTGGACTTGATTATAATAATTCTGGTTATCATTTAGTAACTACACCAAAAAGTTATATAGCTCGATTTCATTCTTTACCACTATTGAGTTTTGTCAACCGGCTAACTATCGAGAAATTTTGTATGAAAATCTGATCAACGCTTGTAGCGGGCGCCGCAGGAACTATTTTGACAGCACATTTTAAATGTCAAACTTTCGATACTCGAAAGTACCGACTGTAAAATATAATAGCGCTACTAATTCTTTCGCGTTACACAGTTTATTTCTACTTTGACAGAAACAAAAAATAACTGGCTTTTTTTTCATAAATATCTTCAAACATTGAAACTTAATAAAACGTCGATTGCCGCGATGTCACAATTTTAGCAAAACATGGTATACCTACGTTACGCCAACATAATATATGAAAAATAATTTTTAATGCAGGATAGCATTAATTTTTACTTTTAAAAACATTTTATATAAAACTTTTAAATTACCTTATTATAGCAGCTTGTTAGCCCGTCTCATAGCAAGCTTTAAATATTTTTCAAATATACCCCAGACGTGAGTGTAAAGAGAAAAACAAAAGATGCAGTCACAGACAGACAACAAACAAAAACAACGCACTTCGTATGAAAATGTTCACGACAATTTCAACGTTTATTCAAACTTGTGGGAAAAATAACAAGATTTCAAAAGTAAATGTAACCTATTCTATATTTTGTTATGTTATTATAAATGCAAAAGTCTATATTAAGTCTGTATCGATGTTTGTTCCTGAATCACGACAAAATTGAACGAATTTTAATGAAATGAAATTTGGTACTTGGATAGTTCAGATAGTTTTTTATTGGGATACTTGTTACCCTGAAAATATACTAAAATTGTAGTAAGCATAGGCTATAACAAAAATAAGCTTTTAAATAAAAATCAAATCATGAGCTGGTGCACGCAGATCAGCTTATTGTTAAACCAACCTAATTTAATAAGACAAACTAATTTAACATCACATAATACTTTTTAACACTCAATGTACTCTGAACATCAACATAACTTCCACAGTACTGTACAGCTCAAGGTAATAATGTCCAACAGGATATAACGCAAGCCAGACAAATGGAATGACAATATCTATAATCATACTACGACGAGCACACAACTGTAGACATGCAAATACCCTTGTATTTGTATTGCATTCGATTTTAGCGTTTGCAAAGCGAATGCACGGGAAGTCTTGGGGGACCGGCAAGCAATCGCTGCTACTTAAATATATGGAGGCGAAGTCATGTCCGTTTCAAATACCTTTGGATAGTGCAATTTATTCTGTACTTTCTTCTTTTATGTAGTTTTATGCTTACAATATGAATAAATATGTAGTTTAAGAAGTTTTATGATTTGATTTAAGCTATTTATTGGGAGATATGTAACACGGGTAGAAGAACATTTTTTTTTCGGGAATTTGTGGTTGGTTGAATACTCTTGTTGATTGACTACTATTGTTTGTCTACCATGACTAAACCATGATATATAGCCTATAGCCTTCCTCGATGGCTGACAAACTCTTCAGAATGGAGAATGTTAACAAATTTGGATTATTAGCTCTCCATATTCTCTGTTAAAAATAAAAAAATACTAGTGAAAGAATGACTTTGATACGTCAATTAGTTTCCGATTTATAAGTAAAACAAGTTGTAACCGCGCGAGTCGGTGTGACGTCATTGTACATTACGCTAAGTCTGGCTCACATAGTCTTTTTTAATAATATTTACTATTATTACACTTTAAATGTAATAAGCAGACGAAAACACAACAAAATACTGCATAAGCTATTACATCTACGGCTGGAGACTTGATATTAAGCGGGACGCGGCCCGCGCGGCATGGTGTAGTATGACGTCACGCTGTTAGCGGGACTCGATATTTTTTGAAACTTTGAATGCTTGTAAAATCAAAACTACTAGGTATTTTTGACTGAAACAAAAACTAGTTTGCATGTACATGTACAGGCTTTACTGAGTCAAAATATCAAGCGATTTGGCATACCTAGTAACATTCTCCATTATAATATTAGTATAGAAGTATAGATAAGTCAAGAACAAAAAACGTCAAAGAAAATTTAAGTCTCCGGGTTTCTGAGAAAATACATTTTGTACAAGTATGTGATCATCTTGCACTAAACGGAGGACATGATGTTAACCCCGACTCGATTCGAATATGAATAAAAAATTTTATGTCATTTTCTGGTTTATGGAGTTGTTCTCAAAATAGTTCAGAAACAAAAATAGTAATGTAATTATAACACTTCATGACACATCGCATGAAGCTCAAAGGCAGATTTATACTCCAATCTCGCACTCACAGTCGCTACTCGATTCACCCTTAGATATTTCTTATTGGTGACAAAAGTTATAAGCTGAGAGCGTTACGACAAAAAACAGATTTTCAATTGTGTTAGACACTTTAAATATCAGATTTATCTTGTTTTTACCACATACAAAATTAAAACAAGCAGTAAATATTTACAAAAAGGGTCAATTAGCTTCCTTAAACTTTTTAATGCGAACGATTTTGTTGTCTCAAAATAAAATTTCAAATAATTCTTTAAAAACCTTTCAAACAAAAACTACAGAATGTTTTTTGGTTCAATTTGCTATAAACTTGCATAATTGCACTGAATACTAATTACTGACACGATTTTATTTTTTTTGTGGTTGCCAAGATACTCATAATAATATCTAGTCTATATTTAATATAAAATCGCTTATCGCTACACTATGATTCAAAATTTACTTTAAACGTTTTTCTTATGAACTTGAACCTCGCTTTCAGTGGTATCTATTCAGAGGTGTCGACTCTCAGGTACGTTTCGGACTTATCTCTGGCGTGAATAATGCCCCGGAGCCGTGATCGACGACTGACGACATTTCAGGATCGCACGACTTTCCGGCCACACTCGGATTTTTAGTAATACCCGGGAAATACATGCGAATAAACTTTGTTCTGTCGTTTAGATGGTATTTGTGAACGTACCTACTATACGTACTTTTTGTATGTTGTTATTTTAGATTTAAACTGCCTTACACGTGTATACATTATCAATACATCAATGTAGTAGTATTTTGTATCTATACACTAATGTAGTTGTTTGCCAAAAACAATGTAAAAGTAAATGTTTATGAGTTTCTCTTACGATTTTACAAAAACTTTATCATACCAAGTAATTGAAAATAACCTTTAATATGCACTTTATTTCGATTATATAGGTTACAACCAAATTCACTGTTCTTTCTTTTGTCACATAAAATAAACAATGCAGCCTGAGAAATGGACCGACTATAAGTACATTTCACCTAGACCATTAGCTGCGTCTTTAAGGCTGCGTTTTATGTTAAAGAACCAAACGGCCGAATGCGGATTTACTTAGAATAACTAAAAAAAAAACTCCATAACATTTTTCATACAACAGCCGAACAAAATCTGAAGATACTTTTCCGATTTACCCGAAATTAAAATCTTTTTACTTAAAGCATGCCCGCTGAATGATTGAACCGTTCACCAATACAATCCGTCGTCATCAGAAACTAAATCAAATCCTTTCACTAACGCTCCACGTAAAAATAGTATCTAAACCGTACGTTTTAGAATTCACTTTCCTCTGCACATTCGTCTTAAGAGTAATTTTTTTGCAACATTAAAGCGTTCTGCATTTGACATCTCTTTGTTGTCGCTACGTTTCAAAGTTCTTTGTCGCTCAATATCTGCAAATAGACTGTGTGTTGTACTTTATATTTTATTTCGGTGCGCTCCACTTGGCACCGCGTGGCGCAGCGATGTGTTAAATGTTGTGAAGTGCAACTTTGTAAAATTTTGCAGATCATTTTTTGAAGTTTGCAGTGTCGAGTTGGCTGTTGTAAACAGTTATTTTGTTACTTAGTTTGTCATTATCTTGTTATTTTATAAGTCTTTTTAGATTATTAACCTTTTTGTAGCGTGACTATCTTCTATGTATAACAGAATATGCACATAAGTGTAATACGGTCACGTGTCTTTTTTAAGTTTTTTGCCACGTATAAGATAAGGCACGCCTTTTAAAATATCAAAACTGGAAGACATTACTTCACACTGTATCGATGTCTGAGTACGAAAATAATTAATCCTTGCGGTTGTTATTAATTCTATACTTATTGCAAAAGACTGCAACCTATATAGTATATTATGAGAACGTCTACCACGTAGGTGATTTTATTGGCATACTTTTGGTAGAAATTATAATATTCTGACATCAATTTCAATAATTAATTTGGTTAGTATCCTTTAAAATAAGACTCTTGGCAATGCGAAATTCCTGAAACATTAAATTATATTAAAATACCATTTCCAGAACAGGCACTGAACAACGGGAAATTCTTTGCGAGATACGAAATTATTTACATTATTCGAATTTAGTGCAATTGCAAAATTGTTGTAGAAATGGATTTGGTTATATTCCTGGTTATTCTACCGGTGAAATAACCCGGTATTATTATATAATAAATACACGATTTCAATAGACCTGTAGGACAATTCTGTATAATCTGTACTGTTGAGAATCGAGAGTTTGACATTTAAAATGTACTGCCATGCATGCAATGTATGCCAAAATAGTTCCTGCGACGCCCGTTAGAGGCGCTGATCAGATTTTCATACAACATTTCTCGATGACAAGCCGGTCGTCGGCAGTCGATAGTAGTAGAGAATCGAGCTACTGTAATCGTGATGAATATAAACATTATACTATCGACTAAAATGATGTGTCTAGCGTCCGCAGAAATAACATTCAACTTTAACTTATGTTCAGAAGTATTTCTGTTACAAGAGTTGTTTCAAGTCGAGAGAAGTTTCTTCGACCGTATTTTTATCGAATAAATAAAAATAAGATTGTTTAACCTTTGATATTTTGGAATGACAACGATACTCTTCCAATCCTTCAAGACAAATATCAAGATTGGAACTACCCAACGGTGCAGAAAGGAATAACTAGCAATTCTCGTTCCTGTGTGAGGATATTGGAAATATAAGGCTTCAGTATTGAAATAGTTTAGTTGAATACTTGAATGTTATTCGAAATTTCGAGTTTATGCAACAACACTTGTGAATACAAGTTTTGGTAACCATTTTCTATGTCTTGTTATAAAATTGTATGTATTTGTTGTGTTGTTCATTTTCTCCTCATTTTCGTTACAATACTTACATACACGAGTACAATCATGCCTGTTATACCCCAAGCTGTAATAGATGTATGAAATACACCCACGTTTTGTCTTTAACAATGTTAGCCCCATGTAATAGGGAGCCACAATACCTTTTTTCACTACCTATTTACCATATTGTTTCCATTAAATAAGTGGGAACAGAAATTGGGAAAACGTAATAACCCTTTGCCCAACTAAGGAATTAAACATAGCATGGGACCTTTATGACCAGTACTTAGTCATTTATTTACCATTTAGACCCCAATAGCAGTCTTGTCATTAATAGTCACTGGAAATACAAATGACTTCTATCAATTGGCAGTTTTCTCCACAAATAAACTATTCAAAAATATTCTAAGAAAATCTGACCGAAGCGCGGAATAAAAATAAAGCCAAGTTTCATAGAAAATATGTCAGAGACTTAAAGCATGTCAAGGACTAAGCATTCTGTTGGTAAAGGCTTTAGAAAGGAAAGAAGGTTCCTGGAATATCATGAGTAAGTAGGTACTAAGTACTAAGTGGAAGCACGACAAAATACTTTCAAAGCTGAAACTGGCACTTATGATCGTTAAGACTCATATTTAAAGCGGAGAAAAGTTCTAACTAATTCCTCGGAATATGCTATAAACAGACATTTTAAAGACCTTACGAATGTTATACTGTTATTATAATAATTATTTTTGGCCCCATGGGTTAAGGAGCCAGCCTATTGCTATGAAACGTGCACGATAACGTAACCGAACCCCGATCTACCATTTAGAATATCCTAATTTTAAAAAGAAAATACAAACTTACTACTAACAGTCAAATTGATCCGAAAATTTAACAGACACTTTGTATTCAACGGTGTTATTATCTGTCACCCACACCAAAAACTGCTCATGCTATCAGTACCATGATTTAATCATTCGTCCATTAATTAGGAAACATATTTTCAAAAATATTTCAATAGCTACCAATGAAGGGAGAATCGCACTATATTGTATACAGCAACTACATTATATTGCTACAAGAAACAAATAGCAGTACTATCGAATTCATATTCCCATTCAAAATTAAATTGGTAATTGATACATCAAAGAGAAAAAATCACACGTGAAAATGTGAGCCAAGTAACAGTAAATGTTTTAAAGTCAATAATGAGCCGCGTCGAGTGTCGTTGACAATAGCCAATTATTCTGTCGCATTTTACACATAGCTTCAGTTTTAATGGTGCCACTTGTGTTACGAACTTCGCATGGAAATTATAAAGTAAAAAGGTGTAAAATGACAAATTGGATTGTGGATACGTTTTTTTATTTGCTTGTGTTATACGGATGTGATGGGTTGCAATTTTGTTTGGGTCGTTAATTTTTGTATGTCTGTGACGGTAAAAAACTAACTCTATTGTCATTTAATTTCTTATTTGGAACGCAAATTATTTAAGTATGATTTTATTTTAGGTGGGGTTTTTTTATAACTTGGGCTTCAAGTGAGTAATTTTATTGTAAGTTATTGAAATATTTGTGTATTTTTCTTAACTTAACGTTTTTGTGTAATCTCCCCCAAACGCCTCCATCGGTCGCAATCCTCCGTCATTTCCTGCGAACTATTCAGACAGGTGTCCAGTTGAAATCTTACAGCCACAAAAATATAAGGCACTAATTAATTAAAACAAAGTAGTGTAAAACATACAAAACCTTTCCTTGAAGCAAACAAACAACACGAAGTTTTCATACAAAGGCATCTAAAACAATTAAACGCACAATTTCTGTCCATTCTCGTCCAAACATGTTTGCAGGTCAAACTTGGCGGAAGGTCGGTATTCTCGGAAATTATGCAAATTCTTGTAACGACGGTGACGAGCAGAATTTTTAATTTCTAAAGAAAACTTGGACAAAGACAATTGAATTAGAATGACCCTTGCCAGGTAGACAAGGGAATAAAATATGATTTTAATTATATTTTTTTAGATTTTTTTTATGACTCCTCTTTAAACGTAGATTTTTATATTTAAAAGTTGAGGCATCTTAACAGTTCGTATTATCGCAGAATAATCAGCTCATTACATAGTTTGTGCTATAATAGATATCATGTCTTTAATATCATTAGTAAAAAACAAAATGATCACCCAAATAGCAAATGTAAATTACAACCTTGTGCTACTCCACGCAGTATCAACGAGCAAGTAATCCATTTTCCCAATCTGCAAACCGGAACTGTACAATCAAAATCTCAACTAAGCGTCCGTTTAACTACAAATCTAGCAAATAAACCGTCCAAATTCTCGGTTTGCTCAACCAATACTCCCGTGTGCTGTCATTACACAAATCACAAACACACACGCAGATTCAGGACAAATATTTGCCCCCAGTAATCATGTCAGTGACCTTAACCCAAAACATTCGTAACACGACATACCGAATTTCTGAACTTTAAAAACATTTTACTTTACCCAAATGAAACTGCTTGCGTTTGCCAAAAAGCAAATTGCAGAGATGTGAATTCGGGAAAGCAAACAAACTTTTTACAATATGACGAATGTTTTACCGACCATACAAGCTATATAGCAGAAGTTAGCTCGTTAAAAATAACAGGTTACGTTAAAATAACGCTGCTATTATGCTTGTTACGTAAGTTTGGAACACGAACTTACAAAACGTGTACCAAATATTAAAAATTCTTGAATATTTTCTGGTCTGACTTTTATCGCACAAATTTTTAAATTTCCTATATTCATGCGGATGGTAGAGTTGATCTAGAATAAAAGTTAGAAGTTGTTTATAGTCTTGCGCTAGTTTTGGTCGATTGAGTAGTTCTGCATGCTCTTTAAATGTGATAGGTTTATCTCTCAAGTATTCAGTTAAAACATTCCTCTGATATTATAATCGCAGTAGTTTGTAAACATGGATATTTGTTAGTTGATTTGGCTGTTAACAACTTCGATTAACACCTAACATACATATAGGTACACCGCGAATTTTTATTTAGTGAACGCAGTCCCATGCAAAAGTATAAGTTAATTAAAGCAAGCAATAAATTAAAAAAAAATAAAAACGTCGCTAATTTAAAAATTATCTCTCTATCTTTGGGTCTCCATCTTGGCCTTTTTCGGGGACGGATAGCTCCAGTATTTGGTTGCCGACGTAAACGATTGGTCTCCGTTTAACGTGTCCATTTCATCTCATTACATGCAAAACTATGAATCTAAAAATTATAATACAATAAAATTATCCTGTCTGTACAGGCATCAAAATAAAGAAGACTAACAAACAATCACAATGTAATTTATAACTATGCTTCCTCAAAATTCGAGTCTATTTCTTTAAGAAAGTTATAGTGTCGTCCAACCAAGGTGGCGCGGACCGCACACTTAACCGTTTTATGTATTTAAGATAGTGTGATGTACTGCTTTCAATATTTATACAGCTAAATGTATTGAGTTTTCTTTTAAAACGTAAAAGAGGGTTTTTCCTTCCAGCGAGTTACAGTTCTATTATTATCAAACTTTTACATTTGTACACACAATACAGTATATTTGCATGCATATTGTAAACTAGCTGACCCGCGCAACTTCGCTTGCGTTACATAAGAGAGAATGCGTCAAAATTTTCCCCGTTTTTGTAACATTTTTTACTGCTGCTCTGCTCCTATTGGTTGTAGCGTTATATAGCCCATTTATTGAGGAAGGCTTTAGGCTATATGATATATAGCCTAAAGCCTTCCTCAATAAATGGGCTATCTAATACTGAAAGAATTTTCAAATCGGTCCAGTAGTTCCTGAAATTAGCGCGTTCAAACAAACAAACTCATCAGCTTTATAATATTAGTAAAGATAAAGATGATGTATACTATACATTTTTGTTATTAAGTACATATAACGTATTTAATAATTATTTTATCCTATTCCATAAATTGGGAAAAAATATACCTAGGTGTAGATCCAATGATATAATTACAGATGTGGGAGATTATATATATAAGGTATCATTATCATAAGTTAAGAGATATCATAAGATAAGTATCAACTTGAAAACACAATTATAAAACAGTGCTTCTAAAGTGATACTAAAAATTATCGTTATTAAAAACTGTACGTTCTCGATGCTACTAAGGCCTAATAAAAAAAATTAAACTGATAATTTCACAATAGCTATTTTCAAGCGTAATTACCAGGTATTTCTTGCCAGCTCTTGCGGCTCTCTTGGTTGCTTTCATTTGTTTTACCTTCTACATTAGCGGTCAAGTCACCTACAGTATTTTTGACAATCGTAAGTGTCTCTATCTGACCTATATTAATAACTTGTTCAATTTCAATGATCATCTCTTTACCATACCAAGTAAAGCGACTCATAGTGTAAACGTGGTAACGACAATTTTATCCTTCACTCGTAACTTAAAGTCTTTGTACCAAGATTACAATGAAGCGAATATTTTAATGTTACTCTCTCACTGTCCTTCTGAATGCAACTTTGTAGAATTACTTACACAGGAAATATAAATTACCCCCCAACTTAAATGTAGTTTGCAGTTTTATTTTGTTTTTCTCGTTTGTGTATGCTGACGTTAGTAACGAGAAACTTAGTTTGCTTTAAATGGATTTTTCTTTCTGATGTAATGATGTTAGTTTTTAAAGTTGTTATGCAATCTCACGTTGTAGTAATCTATTTTAACTAAGAGCAGCTTAAAGTATTTATATGGCTCAAAAAAGCATGTACCGAACAAAACAATTACCAAAGTTTACCGCGTAGTAATTATTATTTAAGTACTCGCTCGATTAACTGAGCAGTGCAGCAGCTCGATTCTCTACCACCGACCTGTCATCGAGAAATTTTGTATGAAAATCTGATCAACGCCTCTGACGGGTGTCGTAGGAAATATTTTGGCAGTACATTCTAAATGTCAAAATGTCGATAGCTAGCCGGTTGCCGGTAGTCGATAGTGGTAGAGTATCGAGGTACAGGTTGCGAACCTGAGGCAACACATCAATAACTTTTCGAAGTTATGTGTGTATTAGAAATAATTATCGCTTATTCCAACGGAGAAGGAAAACACCGTAATGTAACCTTGCATGTAGAGTTTTTTAGAAAAGTTCCTGAATGCACCTACTTAATCCTCATTATATGTCTCAGTACTTTTGTCTTCTACAAAAGCTAAGGTATGACAGCCTAGACCACAATCACAGTACGCAACACTTCAACAAGCTTCTGTCAGTCGTTTGAAAATTAATACATTATTTGACAGCCTCCATGACGCGGTCGGTAGTGTATCCGAGCGTTAATTACTATGTTAACGAGCCCAGTATATAGCAATAGGCTTGTATTCTGTTGCATGGGACTGACGGTGTGAATGGCGAAGCGCGACTGTTTCAAAATACAACATCGTAATGAATGTATGTATTTATTTATTTACCAAGACATCTCCAGGAGTAAACTTCACGGGGTTACTTCATTACAGCATATAATGTGAGTTGCAACGACGTATACTTATTATTTATTATATAAAAAACAGTATTATGTGAATCTAATCAAAAGAGAAACATCATGATAAAGTATTTTATTTCATGAGTGAGCCAGAGAGCCAATTAATTAACCTGAAATTATGTGAAAAGTACGGATAATTTTACGCCAAAAAAATGCTAAACAAGCAATTATTTACCAAATATTCATTTTATCATATTACCTTACTCCAGCGTGATGGAATTAATTAAATATTAATTAACTTCAGGAAGGAGAAAATATTTTGGGTAAATCTTAGTTCTAATGTTGTTAGTGCGGGAAGCGTAAAATTAATGGATGCCAACGCACCGTGAACTGAGATGAGGTCAGGGTTATATTACAAGTAAAATATTAAGCTGCCTAGAATAATACAAGCAGTTTTCTTACTTCTGTGGTCCAAGTAGTAGTGTATACCATTATTAAACTTTTTATAAGAGTTGAAGAAAATTCGTTTTTCATATGTCTGTCTAAAACATACGACAAAAAATCTAATTCTTTTTTTTGTATGTTTTTTTAAGAGGATGGGATAAGATTAATGTCAATATCTACAATCATACATATATTTTGCATAGAATATAATGTTATACCATTTATATAGACGGTGTAGGCAGAGGTGTGTGAAATAATATATTGATTAATAATTGATTTCTGTTTTAATATTTTTTGATAAATTATCATGATTTTTTTAATTTACTAATACTACTTCAAGCCCATTAAAATTATCATAAATGTTTTTATCATCCTTACATAAACCAGTATCGTTAACTTGATCAAATATCTACATTTACCATAAAATCTAGTTTATAAATTCAGTATATAGTATATTATATTCAAAGTTTATTATTAAAAATTAATCAAAGAACGTAAATGAAAACATCAATTATTTCTCTAGTAGTTATTCAAACCGTAACTACGGTCCTACTTAATCCGATGATAGGTTTTCTCATTCTCGTTGTATTATCCTTTCAAGCACATTTTAATATATGCGGGTTCGGTCCATAAATTAATAATATCATATCGTAAATTCAATTGGTTTTCAAACTATGAGTAAGTTATTAACGCTATGTTTTGTTTTGTACGTGATGAAATTTATAACTAGTTTTTGGTCGTGGTTTTACCCGCATATTAGAATTAAGTTAATGTTTTTTTTTTAAAAGAGATCGTTTAAATTTTACTGACTATGTTTTACTTGAATGTGGCTCTTGAATCTTAAAATTGAGCGTATTTAAAATTTCGATATTAAATTACTTTTAAAAAGTAACGAGTCAATCTCTTCTGTTATGCTAGTAAATTTCTTTAATCACGTATCACATACAAATATTTTTTCATGTCCACATTAATAGAAAAATATTAACAACTAAGCTACATTCTGAGATGTTAATATTTTTTAATTATTGTGCGCATGCAATGCGTTCAAGACACATTCTAGTACAGTTATAGGAAGTTTGATTCACACTCCCGCTAATATTACACCTTTCATTGCGAAAATACATCTCGTTATGTTTCCCTACTTTGCAAGGAACCCAACAATATTATCTTCCAGTTAAATTCAGCGCAATAAATCATACCATTCGTATCGGCTTCGTTCAACCGAGTTCTGCGAGTACAGTTACCTGCAATAAAACGAGAACGTTGCGAGATTTAAAACTGATATCATAATGGAGTATCAAAATAAAGAGAATAAAATCGCAAAAATACAGAAAGGTATATGAATATATTAAAATATTGGTAACTATAAAATGAACTCATAGGAAGACTTGCAGATATAGAAGAAATAAATTTAACCCAATAATGTCCCCACTGGTGGGCATGGGTCTCCTCCCGTAATGATCCGAAAATGGAACTCATAATGCATGATAGTCTTTAGTTATTTTTTTAATTGGACTAGTTTTATTGCAACAATAAATACTAATAATCTAAGAGGCCATCATTTAAAATTGTGTACCAGCTTGTCGAACAACAATCCTCACAAGCACTTCTTGTCAAACCGAGTTGTCAGAGCGTGGAACAAACTTCCAAAGAATGTAGTCGAAGCTGAAACTGTCAATCAATTCAAAAATAGACTAGACAAATATTTATTCAATGAATGATTGCATCATAGCGAATTACCAGGATACAGGCATTAACCAGTTGTATACAACTGCGTGCTTGCTAATAAATAATAATAATAATATGTCATGTATGAAAGGACCTAGTTGAGTGTCCTTTGAATATGTTTATAAAGTTCGCAATTGATTCGTATCGACGCGTGTGACTGTACAACACGGAACTAAGTTTCCATCTAGTTCTGTTTATGTTCAACTTCGGCTGCCATGAGAATTCCAACACCTGTGACATTAACTTTATTAATTTACTACCTACAGTTTACGGTTGAACTGAAACTAATAACCCTTGCCTTTTGAAAAAAACTCCTGCTTGCAAATGTTCAACGAACTACGTTTTTGCTCTCGAAGTCTTAGCAGTAATTACACTGTAGCGCGATTCAGTACATTTGGTAATGTCGAGTATCAAGAATTTGACGTTTTAAATGTACTGCAAAAATTGTTCCCATGGCGCCCGCTAGAGGTACTGATCAGTTTGTCATACGAAATTTCTCAATTGTAGCAGGTTGTAGATAATATAATCGATGGTAGGGAATCGCGTTACTGAACTTTTGTCGGATTTGTTTTCAAGTAGGTAGGTAAGTATAATAATACAGTGTGATGTGATCGCCGTGATTATTTTCTTAAGAACCACTATCACTTGTCCAGATTTTGAAATTCCCATTAAAAAAATATCAAAATTTGTCAAATTAAAAAAATAGCTTACGAGTTTCGTAAAGCTTTTGTCACAAAATTACAATATAAAGGTATTATTTTCTTACTCTTTAATGTTTGAGTAGTTTCGTACGAGGCTTGAGTTAATAAAAGATCCCCGAAGTCCAAACGAACTTATTAAAAGATTAATATGCAGTTTAATACACAATATATAAGCTTCAAATTATCTGTATATAAAATATGGCTTTTCAGACTCTTACAATACGAATTATAATGAATTCACTTCTTTTGTGCAATCCGAACATAATATATACGATCAAGCAATTATTATAGGGTGACTATGAGTCCCATGATTTGAAGACAGAGTACAAACTCATCCGAATGAACTAAACTTGTAATATTTTACATTTTAAAGTGTGTTTGGTTGTATGCCTTCCTCTTACGTCAAAGCAAGCTGTACCGCTTTAGATAGAATTTATTTACCAGGGTGCTGAAATATATCCTTTTCTTTTACCAGGTCGAACTACATCAAATGGACGTCCCGTTTCAGAAACGGACAGTGATGATCAAGAAATCTATTTAACTTGATTGATTTGCTATTTTTTTACTAGCATACCTAATAATTATGTAATACAATACTGTCATAATTTTAACCACTTTTTGTATAGCAAAAAACTTAAGTTGTTTAGTCCGGCCATTTAATATAACACATAAAAATATAATTTTGTTATTTATTTTGGTTGAAAGCTACAACTGTGTAGAATGTAAAAAAAAAAACATGAAACCCAATGAAATGTAAAATATTTCAATTGTAGAGAATTTGAATCATTCAGCGTGAAAATAAAATACAGTGCAAATAATTACATACGCACGAAAATAACTGCCATATTTTATTAATGAATTAACGTTTATTTCATTTACAGACATCATTGATAAATTGTTAACATATTTTTCTGTTTTAAATATTGGTTTGATGTTGATCTATAGAGGTATTTGTTAAACAGTAAATAGAAATAAACTGTGTGGTTTATTAATTTATATTTCAATATTACCATTGCCTTTTGATAATCGATACATGTAATTAAGTCATATAATCTATACTAATATTACAAAGCTGAAGAGTTTGTTTGTTTGTTTGAACGCGCTAATATCAAGAACTACTAATCCAATTTGAAAAATTCTTTTAGTGTTAAATAGCCTATTTATTGAGGAAGGCTTAGGCTATATATCATTACGCTACAAACAATAGGAGCAGAGTACCAGTAAAAAATGTTATTCTCTCTTATTTGACGCAAGCAAAGTTGCGCGGGTCAGCTAGTTCCTAATACTCTGCGCATATAGGAATAATGGCGGAACGGTAGTGTAGTCAACTGCTGATTGTGAGGTATTGGGTTTGACTCTCGGGTCGGGTAAAGTAACTATTAGTCTTGAGATGTATTTGATATTATATATGTATGTATACGTAATAATATATGGGCAGTTATTTTATGCCTATTAATACTTTTTTGATCCATCAATCTTAAACAATTGCTAGGATGATAATAAAATCTAACTTTAAACCATAATTTTATAATATTTCGAATAGTAAAAGCTCTTCAAGGAAATAAGCTTATCTCAGTGAATAATTGAATTAAACTAAACAAAGACAAACAACTTACAAAGGCCCAATTTGTTCAGCTATTGTCGAAGCAGGAATGTCCCAAGTAAATGCGGACCCATACTGTTCCTACATTCACGAGCTATTGTTGTATTCAAAGGGCGAAGTTCAAAAGGATACAATGTAACCACAATTCTATACGAGATTCGAGACTATAATGTACTGTATATAGTCGTTTTAAATCATTTACAAAAGACAAGGTTATCTAAGAGAGACGTTTTATCGCCGCAAGATATGTGGACGCATGACGTTTAAACCTTTTGTGCAGTGGATTGTTTTTGAATGTTTCTGAGTAGTGATTTGAAATGTTTCTTTGAAATTTGTATTTAATTTTGTGTTTAATGAAACATTATGCGCGTTTACTTTTGCTATATCAAAGTAATTAAGTTGTAAAATGGTTTTGTGTCTCATCAAACTTGATCATACTTTAAATTTAATTTTTCGTCTGTATGTTACATGGTTTGTACAATATGTTGCAATACGAATAATGTAATCAACGGTTAACGTTAAAATATTACAAATATCAACATAAATATTTCGTAAAACTGAAAATAAATTACAAAAACATATTTAACAAGAGCATTTTAAATCAAATGCGAAATATTTTGCTTAAAATTGGATATGAGATACGCAAATATCAAAAAACAGAATCACCGTTGTGGAATAAATTTGTAACCGTATAGATTTACAAAACAGATATTATAAGAGATATTATAAAACAAGCTAGGGGTGTAAATCAGGAGCAATCTTTTGTTTACGGCTGCGATAACCGCGCCGCCACCGCCGCACTGTGGATCGAAAATCGGCTGTAGAAGACATAGAATCTCGATGTCGTGAATGTTATTTTTTTTTATGGAAATGTATTCTGCTGATCATTACTGTTCTGTAAAATGTCATATGACGTAATTGTGTGCACAAATGGAAGAGTTATAATTTTTTAAAGAAAATTTTGTATGGAGCTGACATGAAAAATGAGAATATCTCTGGAATCGCAAGGTTGGCCGTTATATCCTTGCACACTGATATAGTACTATTTATTTGTGAATTTTTGACATACTTTATATCGCGGCATCACTTGCGATTTTTTTTCTAAAAATCGTCAAAATTTTCAAAAAAAATATTTTGTTTATGATACATTTAAATGCTTAAGTATGACTATAACAAGTGTAATTTACAATATTTTTTATGCTTACACCAAAACGTTCTTAGAAATCACAAAATCGTACTACTCCTCCTCCAATGGTGTTCTCTAAACCTCGTATAATCTTTGTTTCGGGCCTCCGAAGCTTCTTCCGAAAGACTTCCAATTGGTACAATAGCATTTACTGCAATTATGTTCCCTCCGTGAATCAACAATTTGTGGACGGTTGATGACATGTAGCACCCATCATACAGTTCCATGTATTTTTCAGCGGTTGTTCTAGCGTATTCGTTAAATTACGGCATGTCTACAAACTCTCCAGATGTGATAGCTCTCAGAATCACAACAAATCTGCGTATTATGTGTTCATCTGATGCAATGATCATCTTTGAATCGATCTTGGATTAGTTTTTATGTGGATGCAATAACTCTTGAAAGCCTTCTTCTCTAGCAGACCACTTTTTGTAGTCGAGACGATACGGTATGTGTAAAAATTATTCCATCACATTTATGAAATGCATGCATGAAATGATGATAATCCGGACTCATACACACCAGAAGAAATGGTTTTTGACGCAACAGCATCTAACTTATTCATTTATGTGGTCTTAGCCAAACACATGTAGCAGGCCGCATTGACTTCGCTTTTTTGTACATGTCTATACAAATTTTGCCCTCAATCATCGTCATCATTAATTGGTGACTAATTTCATGTCCCTGACATTTTGAGGGAACGAGAGCTGCAATTTTGTTATCCGTAACGAGAGTTTCAATACCCATAGCAGTTTTTTCCTTTATGACAACTTCTTTGGTTGCTTTCGAAAAACTAAACTGGACTGGAGGGTAATACATAGGTGAGTAGTGTTTTGGATTCACCCATACGGTATATCGGTATCACCGTCAGCTACTATCAACTACGGTATCACTTTCATGCCCGCATAAATGTGATGGAATAATTTTTACACATACCGTATCGTCTCGACTACAAAAAGTGGTCTGCTAGAGAAGAAGGCTTTCAAGAGTTATTGCATCCACATAAAAACTAATCCAAGATCGATTCAAAGATGATCATTGCATCAGATGAACACATAATACGCAGATTTGTTGTGATTCTGAGAGCTATCACATCTGGAGAGTTTGTAGACATGCCGTAATTTAACGAATACGCTAGAACAACCGCTGAAAAATACATGGAACTGTATGATGGGTGCTACATGTCATCAACCGTCCACAAATTGTTGATTCACGGAGGGAACATAATTGCAGTAAATGCTATTGTACCAATTGGAAGTCTTTCGGAAGAAGCTTCGGAGGCCCGAAACAAAGATTATACGAGGTTTAGAGAACACCATTGGAGGAGGAGTAGTACGATTTTGTGATTTCTAAGAACGTTTTGGTGTAAGCATAAAAAATATTGTAAATTACACTTGTTATAGTCATACTTAAGCATTTAAATGTATCATAAACAAAATATTTTTTTTTGAAAATTTTGACGATTTTTAGAAAAAAAATCGCAAGTGATGCCGCGATATAAAGTATGTCAAAAATTCACAAATAAATAGTACTATATCAGTGTGCAAGGATATAACGGCCAACCTTGCGATTCCAGAGATATTCTCATTTTTCATGTCAGCTCCATACAAAATTTTCTTTAAAAAATTATAACTCTTCCATTTGTGCACACAATTACGTCATATGACATTTTATAGAACAGTAATGATCAGCAGAATACATTTCCATCAAAAAAAATAACATTCACGACATCGAGATTCTATGTCTTCTACAGCCGATTTTCGATCCACCGTGCGCCGCCCTGTGCAACTTGCCGTCATAAAGTACTTTGCCAACTCTACGTACCATTATTGTGGAAATTAAACTATTTTCACGATGTTTTTCTGATGTTTTACTTCGCGTAATGAGCGGTTGCTGGCTTTTATAAGTGTTTATTACTGCTTTCGTATAATTTTACTTTATGAATATTACCTTTCTTTTTCAAATAGACTTTAAAATTAGTACAAACATTAAAGATTGTAAAGTCTGAAATATTGTTATTCGGTTTATATTCCACCTCAAACAATATGGCATATTTTTGGCATAAAATATCTCATATCATTACGAAATGATAAAAATTATACAGATATACGATATAATTATACGACCAATAAAAACCACTCAATGGTATTGATCGAAAATTTGATGCGTTTTATAGGTCCTTAATTAAATAATGAAAACATGAAAATACAATTAAAAACAAACCACATAAAAATAAGAAGCACTAACTTAAAACATACTTATTCAAACGTACTTCCCTTAAAATAGTCACTGCTGACTGAAAAATTCTCTCCAAGTCATGAAGATAGCATCAGCGGCCAAATTTCCGGTACTTTACATAAAAATGTTTAATTTAACCAAATATAGGATGTAACGCCTAATCTAACTAATTGAGCATCTGGTTTCATTGCTTCAACACTTAATTAGCGGGTCATTTTAACACAATTGTGGTAATTAGAATAACTTCTTCAAGAATTTGTTGAGACTGAATCTTTAGTTTTTGGATTGATTTCTGAATAGAATACGTCAACCTCCTGGGCCCGGTCTCCTCACAAAAAATGCTGGCAGTCTGGCTATATAAAAAGCGAAAGATAACTCTTTAAATGACAAATAATGAGTAATCTATTGTTTCATAATTAATCAAATGCTTCAACTAAGTAAGCAAGATAAATACTTTTTAACATTAGCTTACATTTTTGCCAATCAACACCAATTTAATCAAATATATATAAAGAATGCCTAATTGAAAATTATTTCACAGTCCACCCAGTATTTTACTTAGCAGTATTAAAACAGAGTTGACTTACACTATCATAGAAGCAAAGCACGCCGCTGCACTCATAAACTACCATAAAACTGGCCATAATTGACAGCATCAACAAACAATCCCCCACACACAAAGAATCCTTTATCCCACTGAAGCAGACCAATAAACATCATTGTCACATTCAATACCGCTCTGCAAACAAACACTCACACACACATACACTTATACAAACACAAATGCACTCACACAAACATTTTACAACGAAGGAAAGTCGCCTTTGTGCATCTACTACGGTTCTATGCGGTTCAGTGCAAAATATTTGTTCTGGCATCCAAGACCGGGAAAATTCAATGTGGTAAAATAAATTGTGGACCTTTCGCGGGCGGGCTAAATCTATTGGCCCGGTGTACTCGTTTTTCACACCTTACTTATTAGAAAGAAACGGGTTCGAATTTAAGCTGTTTTGTACTCTTTTGTTAAGTTTATTTTAGTGCGGTCGTGTATGTTACTTTTGGGTGTGACGCTAATTTTAGTTATGTTTTGTCCATTTGTATTTTTGTAGAATAAAACTTTGGGTAATTCAGTCTAGAACCTTTTTTTTCTTACTTGTACATGATAGCTTTGTTTCGATGGAAGGTGAAAGGTAAAGAAAGGACGTCTTAGCTCTGTGGATGGATTATATTGATTGATAGTGTTTGTTTCTGTTGGTGAAAAATGCGGTTTTGTTACTCCATTCATGTGTTGTGTTCTTCCAGTCCGCTGCTTAGATTGTTTATTGCAACTTTTTAAAAATGCTGAAAATTTTCCAGTCTTGTTCTTTTGTAGTTTTGGCATAACGCAAAACTCTGTAGCATTTTCAAGAACCTTTTATTCCTTCAAGAAACCTTTAAGGATCATAAATTAACTCTATTCTTAAAAATCACAAGGGTACACTAACGAAACTGATTATTTCCGCGAAAAATCAGAGGACTTTGTCCAAGATACCGAAAATTCAAAAATCCATTTTTTGAGGAAACAACTGATAGGGATTCTCATAATAGCTGTGGGTTATCTGAATTTTTTCGGACCACTGATAAAATATTTGACAAAAATTGTACTATTCATTGGTAAAGGATTTTTACAAATTAAATTAAGTACATTTTATAATAGAGTCGTATTAAATAAAATTGTAATTTGGAGTCTTTGAAAATTTGGTCTGTTTCATAGTTTTCTTCGATTTATTTTCAGAACCTGTTACACTGGCGTGCAATGATTGTACCTGGTAATTCATAATACATTTCAGTTGCAAGCCCGCACCGATTTCCAATTTATAATCTTACATTGCTCCTTCATATTAGGTAATACAAGCATAATAATATTATTACTATCTAAAGTGAAATTCTCTACGTTCACGAGAGCCGCAAAGCGAGTGCTCTAAGAGTACGTGAATGCAACATTCTGTGATTATGTCGAACCCACAACAAGTACCGTAGAAGTAATTATCGTGAATGCGATAATTAAGTTAATTAAAGCAGTCGAACTGCAAGAACGTTTAGTTAGAAACTTTCTAAGAAAATGCAGTATCATTGTGTGATGGTGAACAAAAGTTTGTAGTAAACTAATGTAAAATAAATGTGTTACTAGAGAATAGGAAAAAAAGCTGAAAATAATCTTTAAATTTTTGATTTGTTTTACATATTAATTTTGATACAAAATGAAAAGTAATTGGTGTTGAATTCGCATACACAAAAATATATCTATTTTTAAATAAAAACTTTATTACATCATAACATTTTAACTGATGTTTAATAAAATCAGATACAATAACTCCTATTCCCACCGAAACAATGTGGGCGTAGCCGTGGGTAAAGATAAGTAATTAAAAATCTGTAGGCGTGCTATCCAAAAATGTTAAAGGTCTACGTTACGATTTCAACAGTTAACAAAGTGTACTCTAGTTTCAAGTTCAAATCTGCAAAAAGCAAACGGCAAATGCAAAATTTTAGAACCAAGACATCTTCTTAAGAATATTACTGACTAAAAAGGACAATCAGAATACTGGCATTGTTGAAATCCGAGCTATTATGTTAGAATTGGATTAAGTCGGGCAAGGCCGTGATCCAGTGTAGCGAAGATTTGATGGGATTTAATTAACACAGGATAGACTAGTACTTGCGAAATCTGATCTAGATGGAAAACTTAATGAAGTGCTTTGTTTGTAAGTAAAGGGTGAGATTCTTTTAAATACAGATGTTATTTAAAGTCATGATAGTTTTAAGCATACTTTATAAACATGAAATTCACAAAAATGAGGTATAGCGTAGTTACTTCAAGTATAAGCGCGTTATTACGATGCTCGAAGTTAGCAGTATACATTTGTATACCTTTTTTTTATCTATAAAATCAAAATATTTTTGCCAATAAGTTGTTTGTTACAACAAGATGTCTGTTAATCACACAAATCATTGTTCCAGAGCATTTAGTATAATGAGACATTACCAGCACTTTTACCATAGCTTCATTAATATTATATACAAACACTCCATAATTTTATAAACTCAGTCCCATTCAGAGAACTTAAACAATTTTATTTATTCGCAACTCTTTTTCTATTTACGCACTGTGCAAGCGTAAAACAAACGTTTAGATACTAAAGTTTGCCGCAGACTGATAAAGAATCTAATTTATACGTTTGTTGGGATCGTTTCTAAGTAAAGTTTCTAAGGGTCTTACTGTTGATTTTTCAAATGAATTATACTGATTACGGTGCAATATTTAACGTTACTGTTATCTTAGTTATTAATGTTTGCGAAATATTTAGGAAGTTGGAAGGAAGGTGTTTTATCGTTTTAAATAAATATTAAGTAATATTTTCTTGTTTTTCGTAAAGATTCATTAATATTTTTTTACAAATCACTCGAAGGCATTTTATATTTAATTCTTTCAGAGATAGACAGAATCCAGGTACGTTTTACGTTTTTACATATATTGAAAATAACAATACGCTGACAATGGGGAGTTAAGTCTTAGTCTTAAGTCCTTTACCAGTTAATTACACATGTTATCATGTCAAGATTCTATCTACTAATATTACAATGTTAGAAAATACTTAAAATGACTAACACGTTATCACCCTCTCTCAAAAATAAGGAAGTTATAACTCCAAAATTCCAATCATTCAATCATAACCAATAAATGCAACTAATTTCAACCATGCGGACCATCGGCTAACAAAACCACGTTAGCATTGTAACTCCCAATTAGTACGAAAGTCAGGTAATTCGCGTGAGCAATTAAAAGAAAAAAAGTGGTCGCTAATTATTCGCCATTTCCCCACAATGCATTAAGGAAAAGAGAGATGAATAATTTTAGGGACAATTATAAATCTGCTCAGTCGCGCAAAACTAATTTATATTGTTGAGTAAGAAAATGTATAGATGTTTGAGAAAAGTTTAAGAAATTATTTTTAATGTTGGAGTCTGCATTTTTTAACTGTTTTACTTTTACAGATGTTGAGTTGGTTTTGTATAACGAGATCAACTGGCTACTTAATTAGCTTTACTTCTCTAGTTAGCTGCTACATTTATCTGATCATACATTATGTCAGACAGAGATACGAATAATCATTGTACTTTTAATCTTAGTATGATTATAAACAGCCAAGTCATTAAACTTACAACCCTAAAAGCATTAATGTAGATAAATACGTGTGCTTCACTGGATCAGTAACGCGACTCTCTACAACAATCCACTACCGAAAACCGGCTAGCTATCAGAAAACTTTGTTTCACTATCAGTACAGCGCCTCTAGCGAGCGTCGTAGGAACTATTTTAGCAGTACATTTTAAATGTCAAATTCTCGATACTCAATGGTATCAATCGTAGAGAATCGTGCTACAGTTATAAACACTGCAAGAAAAACTTGCATCTAAGCTTAACCAGTTATAGGTAACGATTCCAAAGCAAAAAATACCTAACAATACACGTGGTAAAAGTCACAAATAAATAAATGATCTAAACGTGCAATCGTTGAACTTAACATATTCACTCCATCAAACGAAACATAACTTTTACTATATAGCTATAAGCTTAGCAGTCATCGTAAAAAATACCTAAACATTTTGTATAAATTGGCAACGTAGAACGTGACGCACTATTTTTGTTTTAGTACGATATAAAGCGTTTGTGAAGTGCGAATGGTCGTGATACACTTGTACGAATAAAATAATGTTGTTGTTTGCTTGTTTTATATGAAATGTTATTTGGTTAATATTGTTTTAGTGGGGTGATGAATTTGTATAAACTTTACAAGTAGAGGTCGCAGTAGTATTCAAAACTATTTTTGCATAGCAAATTGTAGACTTTAAGAGCTATAATACAGGTTAACATTATTCTATAGCATACTAAAGCACTAAAGCGACATCAAACTGATCTAGGTATCAATTTGGGCCGGCGTAGGGATGTGACGACCCCATCGCCCAGTGATTTTATCACTGCAAGTAGTCACCTTCGCTGTTTTGCCCACCGCGTGAACATTTTTCCTGACAGAAGGTGTTTGTGGGGTGGGTAGAATAGTCGAATGGAACAGGCATGGTCGTGCCTTTAGTCTGGTAAGACATCGACCTAAGGGAGTACACCCTAACAGAAAAACAAAACCGACATGATGGCGACGAACAAACAGAATGATATACCCCAGGTGGGTACCTCTTACGCCGTAAGAGGAGAATCCCACACCGATTCGTCGGTCTGTCCCTCGTATTCTGGGGGGGACAATTCCCGCCATTGTGCCACTAAATCAACTTTAGGAGATATAGAAAATAATGAAGAAGTGCGCACGTCCAGTTTTGTGCACTCTGACAGACAGATTCAGAAATCAATTAATCTTCGTACACGAGCCCAAAAGGGTATAGAGATTCAAGAGAATCGAGAAGAGGATCGTAATCGATCACCTTTGTTTACGCGCCCAGCCACTCCTCAAAGGAAAGTGCAGCGCCAGGAAGATGAGTCAGAGGAGAGTGATAGCTCACTTATGTCTTGTGCGTCGCTTACCTCACAGTCGACAATTAGTTTGTTACGACCGCGGAAGAGAAGACCTCGAGAGGAGGTAAATGATAAACAGGCTAAACTGCCGAGAGCAGCTGCAACAGATAGTGAAGTGGAGGGACGGCTTAATTCTAGGGCCTCTAAGAGGTCTAAGGATACTCTCCCTAGTGTCGAGGATATCGCTGCGGATCTAAGGAATCAGCCTACGGCCCAAATTGATGCCAAAATAGTGGAGACGTTATCGATTGTAGAGAAAATAGCTGATAGCTCACGAAATTTAAAAGGCGATTATGTACGTGAGCTCTGGTTGGCTACGAGGTCGTTGCAAGCTGCTTCAAAAGAATTAAGTGCAAGGAGCACTGCAGTAACTTTGGAAGGACTACAGCGTGAGAATCAAGTGCTCCGGTCTCAGCTTACGGCCCTAGAAGAGCGAATAGGAGTTATGTCGTCGGAATTGATTAAATTCCGCAGTGAAAAGAATGCTAGAACCAAACAAACAACCATATCGTCAGAGGTTATAGTAGCGCCTACTCGAGCCATGACACATTCTGTTAACTTTACGAGACAGCAAGAACAACAAAAGGCAGACTATGCGATAAATAACTCGCCTATAGAGCGATTAGTATTGGAAATGGATCGCAAATTGTTAGGATTTCGCAATGAAATAATGGCTGAACTTTTTCCGGGAAAAGCCCTTAGGCCACCGTTGGGACAGAAAAAAATGCGAGAAGAAGGATTAGAAACCAACTCGGGGACAGTGTCTGCATTCAAGAAAAAGAAGGCAAAGAAAAAGAAAAAGACTAAAAAGAAAGTGGTTGATCAGTCTACTCCAGCAACTACCCTTACTCCACATCCTGTTTCATCTTTAACGCAAGAAATGCAGCAAACACCATCCTCACCGGCTCTAGAAACATGGGCCAAAGTTTTAGGACGTAAGGAGAAAAGAGATAAAGCGGTAATTAAAAAACAAAATGTTATTGTGGATAAAGAGGCGACATCTCGGCTACCTCGGCCTCCAAATACTGCCGCTGTGAGCATTACTTTGGCCAAAGACTCGACTGCCACTATAGGCCAGGTTATGGAGGCTGCAAAAGCATGAATTAATTTAAATGAATGCGGCATTGCAGAACTGCGTCAGAAACGTGCGATTACGGGTGGCCTAGTGCTGCAGGTCCCTGGCCCTGATAGATCTGCCAAAGCCGATCTTCTCGCCGAGAAACTTAGGGTAGCACTTGCAGACATGGGTGCAATGATTGCTCGTCCAACAAAAATGGCAGAAATGCGGGTATTGGACCTTGACGAATCAATCAAAGCTAATGATGTCGTAGTTGCTGTAGCGGAGGCTGGAGGATGCTCTCAGGATGACGTTAAAGTTGGCACTATTCGCATAAGTCCGTCTCGTCTAGGTACAGTGTGGGTAAAGCGTCCTCTTACAGCAGTGCGAAAACTATCGGTCGTTAAACGGTTGCGGATAGGGTGGATAATGGCTAGAATCGATGTGCTGGCAGCGAGACCCTTACAATGCTACCGGTGTCTGGAGTTAGGGCATGTAGTAGCGCAATGTCCAAATGAGGGGGTAGATCGTAGCGGTTGTTGTTATATTTGTGGCAATAAAGATCATAAGGCCCGTGAGTGCATAGCAAGTGCCCCGAGATGTCCCGTCTGTGCGGATCTTGGCCAACCGTCCGATCACAGATTAGGTAGTAAGAGATGCACTCCTCCACCTAAACGAAAAAAGAAAATTGGTGATAGGTCTACTTCCGCTTCGGCCGCAATAACAACATCGGCAAGAGTGTCGTCTCAGCTAGATACTTGTCTGGTGGGGGAGGTAATGGAGGCTTAAAATTCAATCCTCTACAGAAAATTTTACAGGGCAATTTAAATCACTGCCGCGCAGCTCAAGATCTGTTGATGCAGACGCTCGCGGAATGGTCAGTTGCCCTAGCTATAGTGGCGGAGCCATATTCGGTTCCTGATCACCCACGGTGGTTCGGGGCGGAGGATAGTTCTGTGGCTATTTATTGGGCTGGAGGGGAGAATGGTCCCCATTGCAATCTCTTGAACCAAGGGGACGGATTTGTGATAGTAGATTGGGGTCCCATGATCGTAGTGGGGTGCTACGTCTCTCCTAATAGTGGCCTCGCCGCTTATGAAGCGTACTTGGACAGGCTCTCGAACGCTATCCGGACGTACGTGACTCGACCTTTACTAATCCTGGGCGACTTTAATGCCCACTCCAAGGAGTGGGGCGACCGCCGGGATGACGTAAGAGGAGAAACGTTGCTGGAATGGGCAGCAGGACTGGACCTCCGGCTGCTGAATCGGGGTTCAGTGAGTACCTGTGTGCGTTGGCAAGGGGAGTCGATAGTTGACCTGTCGTGGGCGACTCCCTCTGCGACACATATGATTTCGGGATGGAGGGTAGCAGAGGATGTGGTTAACTTGTCGGACCATCGCCACATTACTATGAAGGTGACCTTCCGGCGTTTGACTGAGGAACCTCAACGACGTGACAGCGGTCACGAGCGACGATGGTCCCTCAAGCGTCTTGACCAAAATATGCTCATCGCTGCAACTCATGTCGTTGATTGGTCAGCTGGAGAAAACGCTGACTCGGCCGATCCAGAAGTGCAGGCATCATGGTTTCAATACAGTCTGACATCAATTTGTGATATATCGATGCCCAGAGTCAAGTCAGGTAGACGAGGCTCGGTGTATTGGTGGTCGGACGAGATAGCGCAGTTGCGCGCTGTATGTCTAAGCAGCCGTCGTCGATTCCAACGAGCGCACCGAAGACGGCGGGCCACTGCTGACGAGATTGCCGTTACCTATGCTGCCTATAGAGACGCTGCAAAGACGCTGCAGTTTGCTATCGCAGATTCCAAAGCTCGGTGCTGGAATGAGCTGGTTGAAGACCTCAACAGAGACCCATGGGGGCGCCCTTATAAAATAGTTTTAGGCAAACTCAGACCATGGGTTCCTCCTTTGTCGACAACCTTAGATACAGAGTTTCTCGAAACGGTATTAGACACTCTTTTTCCTAGAGTCGAAGTCAATCTTACGGCTCCGTCAGCACAGTTAGAGCAGTCAAGTTGGACGAACGAATTGGAGGTGACAGAGGTAGAACTCGACCACGCCGTGCGTCGCCTGGCAGCCCGAAATACCGCACCGGGTCCTGACGGTATACCAGGACGCGCATGGGTGTTGGCTATGCCAATAATAGGGTACCGGTTAAGAAAATTATTTACCAATTGTCTTCGTTTTGGCATTTTTCCTATTGATTGGAAGACTGCAAAATTGGTCCTTATAAAGAAGCAGGGCAGAGCTGCTGATTCACCGTCTGCGTTCCGACCTATATGTTTGTTGAATGAAGCGGGTAAACTCTTTGAGCGGGTTATTGCCTCTCGTCTCAATGAGCATCTGTCATGTGTGGGTCCCGATCTGTCGGATAGTCAGTTTGGATTTCGGCGGGGAAGATCCACTGTAGATGCCATCCGGCGTGTTCGTTCCTTGTCGGAATCCGCTATTCAAACAGGAGGAGTGGCGTTAGCTGTGAGTCTCGACATTGTTAATGCTTTCAATTCCCTGCCATGGCTGGCGATTCGGGAAGCACTTACTTACCATAACGTGCCTCAATACCTCAGAGCCATCATTAGAGTTTACCTGCAGGATAGGCGCATTGGATATACTGGGCGGAACGGGACTGAAATCCAGAGAGAAATCACTTGCGGAGTACCCCAAGGATCCGTGTTGGGACCGCTGCTTTGGAATCTTGCCTACGATACAGTATTGAGGATCAGTCTTCCCCCTGGGGTGAACGTAATTTGTTATGCTGATGATACGCTCATACTTACTCAGGGGAAAAGTTATCACGACACGATAAGTCTTGCTGAGATTGGGGTGGCACGAGTTGTGGATAAAATACGGTCGCTGGGTCTTCAAGTGGCGCCTCAAAAAACGGAAGCTTTATGGTTTCATAATCTTCGCGGAGGAGTAGACCCGCCTAATTCGTGCATACGAGTGGGTGAGGTAGAAGTCCAGGTCGGACGATGTATGAAATATCTGGGCCTGATTATAGACAGTCGCTGGAGATTTAGCGAGCATTTTGGGCAATTGGTGCCTCGAGTGCGCAGAGTGGCTGGTGCTCTACAGCGATTGCTGCCTAATCTTGGAGGACCCCGGGAAGAAGTCCGTCACCTTTACGCAGGTGTTGTGCGATCCATGGCGCTATACGGGGCGCCCATCTGGTCGAAAGACCTAATCCGTAACTCCCGCTGTAGAGCATTACTTAATAGCCTGCAGCGAGTGGTGGCTATTCGAATCGCTCGTGGTTACCGGACGATATCATTCGAGGCGGCGACAATTTTGGCTGGCTTTCCACCTTTTGATATCTTGGCAGATATGGACGCAAGTGTTTATAATCAAATTCACGCACTTGATTGGGAAGGGAGTGAAGATGCGCAAGAAAGACCGCGTGAAACGCTGCGTCGGACTGCGCATCAAAAGGTCCTAAATACTTGGCGAGTGAGGCTTAATGAGCCACGATGTTTGCGCCAGCGGATTGTTGGGGCAGTTTTGCCTAACTTTGAGAAGTGGGTTAGTCGTCAGCGGGGCGGCATCACTTTTCGACTGACTCAGGTGCTCACCGGTCACGGATGTTTCGGTGAGTACCTGAGTCGAATTGGGAGAGAGGAATCGGCACGGTGTCACCACTGTGCCAGTGACTGCGATTCTGCTCAGCATACGCTTGAAGTGTGTCCAGCATGGGCGTCCGAACGAGCCATTTTAATTGGTAAGGTTGGGCAAGATTTGTCTCCGGCGGCAATAGTAGCAGCTATGCTAGTAAGTAATGAAAGTTGGAATGCCGTGGTCTCCTTTTGTGAAGCCGTTATGCTCCAAAAGGAAGCCGCAGAGCGAGAACGGGAGAGAGTTAATCCCGATCGGCGAAGGAGGCAGCGACAAATTGATGTAAGCAATCGCTAGATGTTGCGCGCGCGAACCGTTGTCTACAGTGGGGGCTGTAGGCATAACATGCGGTTTGGGAAGAATAGTAGCAACTTTAGTAGCCAAAGTTGTTACCAACAATGAAAATCTGAAGAGTTACAAAGACTCTTCCGTGTAGAGCCATAAGGCAAAGTGCAAGTGGGAGGCACTGGAGAATTTTTAAGGTCCCAGGGCTCTTCCAAACATGTACTATACGGTCGGCTACCGCGGTGGTTTTTTAGTGGAAAACACCACATACCCCGGCATTTCTCCCCCAGGAAATACGGGCATCCGAAGGGATTTTTCCACCACGTGAAAAAAAAAAAAAAAAAAAAAAAAAAAAAAAAAAAAAAAAAAAAAAGGTATCAATTTGGTACAGCCGTGAGACACATCCTCAACCATTTTATATCTTGTTGTACTATACAAGTATATCTTTCTTGTGTGTCTCTGTGTTGGTTTCTAAACTTTCGTCTTTCTTTCTCTCTTTTTTTTCATTTTTTCTAATCTGTGCGCGAAAGAATAAAGTCTTTAGTCCAACATATGTATTTAATTATGGTGTTCTACGGATTAATATTCAACTTAAATTATATCCTAAGTTTTTTATTCTGAGCTCCCCAAATTCAAGCTATCTCTTATCCTATCTTAAGATAAGCTATCCATTAATACAGTAATCATACTTTATCTATAACTAAAAACATACACCATAAGAATCAAAACATAGGTAACAACAAAACACATGAAACTGCTAAAACGACTTTAGAAGCGAGACAGGTTCTTTTACGATAGCCATATACATGCAAAAACAGTCGTTCGATCACCACCGACAAACAAGATTACACTTGATTTATACCGACGACTTATTCTGATAACAGCTTTCCGCTTTTGATGTAAACAACGGGAGAATGGTCCCCTATGAGTACCATGAGTTTGTGTATAGAAGGAAACTACAGTTGTAGTAGTGTATAGTAATAGTCAATGGAACTTATAAGTACATCACTCACTTTTTTAGATAATAATAATGTTTGCATAACTATAAAATAAAAAGAAAATTATCAGATAATTAAAAAAAAAATGAATAGATAGAATGTTGAAATCAAGTTTTTTATAATACAAACTAGTACTGTTTACACTTATATTTTGGTTCTGAATAGTTTTTAGAAATTTTATAATGGTTTTTATGACGGTTAGAGCTCTCTTTCAAGAACAAACCAATAAATCATAAAATACACTTCATTTTAACTCGCCAATTGTTATAAACGGGTATAACAGTATCGGCGTACACTTTTGCATAGATTATAATACCATTGAACTCTGTACTACAACAGCTAGCGATAGAAACTCGTAGTAACTTACAAGACATAAAGAGGTCAGCGGGGTGATTCGTCAGTTGTGTTTTGACAGATGCGCTCGATATTCTCTCAAAGGACTAGGCCAAGAGAAGTGGCTATTTTGTGAAGAATAGTACTGTTTTGAAGGTAGTTCAGCTATTTAGTGTTTAAGGGCTTTGAAAGAGTCTTGGTTTATGGATAAAATAGATCATTTGCTGAGAGGACAGATTTATTTAATGGAGTCTAAGAAAGTGAGTGGAGTAATTTCTTCAAGAGTTCTTCATTGTACAACATTTTATGGGAATATAATAGAACTTGTTTATATGTATTTCGTTTTGCTTGTAGTATATAAAGCCTTAGAATGAAGTCTTCTTTATGCGCCAATAACTTTGAAAAAATGTTAAATGTTATTGCGAACAATTTCTTCGAGCATAAACGTTGTAAATTCAGTCTTTTATATCAAAAACGTATCTGTAAACAGATCAATACGCCGCACGCAGCCGGAATAACGTCAATGCATTTTTATTACACTCCAATTCTCATGAATTTACATACACAAAACCTAAACACGTATCCATATATCCGGAGTACGTGCGAGTTTTATCAGTTTTATCCGCTCCGACACAGCGGCAAAATCTAATTACTGAGCCTCTGTCCCGTGTTGACGCTTGCCGTTTTTATTCACCCCTTACATGCGTCGAATTGCGATTGAGGTCGCTATCGTTCTGTTTTATTCGGGTAAAACACTAATTTTGTTTGTAGTTTAGTTATTTATGCGCACCAAATTGTTTTGCGTTCCTTTGTCCACGTCAATGTCAATGATGATCGTGCAGGAATTATTTAGGTTCTAATCAACTCTCGTATTGATGTTTGAAATTTTTATAAGCGCTTTGTAGTTGTATTGCACTGGTGTTAGCGGATGTGAGGCAGGTTATCAATGTTCCTGAATAATTTTGTGCCATCAGGCTTTTCCTAAACAAATAGTATTTGTACAGCAACGGAATGATCGACATAATCTCATTAGACATATAATATTATAGCGCGTAGAACCTTTTGTTCACATTGTCCAAGAAGCGTAAAAATAATGGCGCATACGACACAAATCGATCGATGGAAAATACGCTAGTAAAAATTTTCCGCAATAAAAGTATACCGATGAAATTATCCGAAAGTGTGTTTCGTTGGTTAGTTGGTTGAGTAATAAACCTGAAAATAAGGTTAAGCGATCATGTTTACCTTACATTGTTGCTATTTTCGCCTTCGGACAAAAACAATTTTATTACTCCGCTGATTTAAGGCCAGCCTTGAGGAAAATTGTTAACATTTCCGCGCGAATATCACTTATGGTATTTTGTTCAATTATGAGTGAATTATAAGGACTCGCTTTGTTGCGTATAGTGATGTCTTAAGAATTTTTAATATCCTTAGCCATTCAGAAGACAAGTAGATGGTGTTCTTATAAAGGAACTTTCATGTTATCTTGGTGTTTGTGCTACCCAATAAGTTTACAATATGTTTATATGAAAATTATAATTATTATTAATAGCAAACAAAGAAAAGATTATTTATTGATTTTATAAAAAATCGCACAAAAATAATTACAAATTTGGTATAAAAATGTAGGATTAGAAATCATGCAAAGGACATTTTTAAAGCATTCGTTACTGTAGTCAATTAAACACGAAGCTTGTAGTCAATTAAATACGAAATATTACTGAGTTTAAAAGATTTTTTGGTAAAATTAAAACGGCCACAAATCAAAGCTATTTTTTTTATATCGTAAACTTCCACAGTCTAAGTATCGTAAATTTTTCACAACCCTCTCATTTCTTCATTAATTCATAAATTGTCGTTCAACCCAAATTGGCTGTGTGATTTTTGTCTGAGAAAGCCCATTAATTCTTCCCATGGGTGCCGTACAAGGCAATTACAAGATAGTGCAGGGCCACGCTGCGTGCTAAGGCGTGATTATGGAATACCTTCACCTGGTATCAACCTGTGTATCAAGCCTCTACGATGTTAGAACATAGGTGTAATATAATGGATACAATTAGCTAGCAGTTATAAGAATATGTGCATTATGCATATAAAGTTGTTTTAGAAATATGTACCGGGGGGCTATCATGTATCTCAGTTGACATCTATTCGAAAGCCACTATGCTGTTCATTGCTGTCTCCCTTAGATAATAGTGACTAACATGTTACTTCAAAGTAGCAATGTACTGAATAGTGAATATCAATTTGACGAACACTAGTTGTCAACTGAGATACGTGTTAAGGCCGCAGTACCTCTAACGGGCGTGGTAAGAACAATTTTAATAGTACATTTGAAATGTCAACCTTTCAATACTCGAATCGTGCTACTGCTATGGGTTCTTTTTTCACTAACTGTGCTAAATGCTATTGGGTTTTAACAAACTGCAAAAATGTAGGTGTAAACTATATGTTTCTGCCTACCATTCTGTTAAAACAGGTATCATTTTATAAGCTCTTAAAAATAATTACTACCTTCTACGTACTGTGTAGTTTCAGGAAATTCACTGAGTAACATTTAACTTACCTCTATTTCGGAGAACACGAAATATTGGTTCTAACTGATATTGAAATACTATAGTCGAGCAAGCTTCTAACAGTTTCGCTCTAAAGATAGTTACTCCTATTATGAAAGGAGAACGCAGCTGTTTAATTATTCTTTAACACTCTTCAAGGAAAGCAGAAATTAAAACCAATCCTTTGAGAAAAAATATTGTTAGAAGAGCGAGATAATTATTTTACCTTACTTAATTACCGGTCTGATAAAAACAATGGCGAAGTTTTCTTAACTCGTATTCTTTTTGTTTATGCTACGGAGTTGAATTACTGACTGACGAATCGACCTAATGGTTTAGTTATGTTGATAGAAGGAAAATAACTCGAGTCTTCACCCGTTTTTGGGGCGATTCGTCAGTCAGTCAGTCACAACAAATGCTATGAGTAATTACAGTGTTTTATTAAATTTTTACGATATATTATTATCTGAACCGCGATTTTCTACCACTATCTACTTTTGACAACTGGTCAGCTATGGCCAGCGCCTTTAGCGGGTGCCGTAAAAGCTATTTTTTCAAAACCCAACACACGATGTAGAATTAATACGAATGGTCTTACTTTCGATACGAATATGATTCATACTTCATACGAAGGTGACTCGAAATCTAATAATCGAGTTACAACACCTTTATCATATTTAGTTTTACTCAGTTTAAATGTCAAGCACACGATTTGGAGGTGACATGATAGTATTGAAAGCTTGTGATCGCGTTATTTAACACTTAATATTTGTAGAGGCAGAATACAAGTGACAAAGATGAATAATCATCGTGGTAATAGATGGAATCAGTATTTCGATAAAATTTATGTAAAACTGTTACGTTTTAAATTTTTTCCCATATGTACGGGTAGGTATAATTTTGTAACTTGAGAACAGCCCAAAAATAGAAACCGATAAGAAACAATAACCACAAATCACAAAGGCACACCAAACGTAACGCAACGATCAAATTACGCGATAAATTGAGCAACTTAATACTCAAACAAAAGTATTCGAAGCGTTCGCTCAAAATGATTCATTTAATAAACCTAACACGGCCTGTCGAGGCTTTAATAAATTCTAACCGAAATCCCCCACAAAGATGTTTTCCTTAAATATAATCAGGAATGTTGAGCAACGTCCCGCCAACACAATGCCAGAATTATTAAAGCAGACTATTACAATTTCCTTAGATGCCGTTATTAATTTGATGGCTGTTTATTTTTTGGTGTCATTCCTCCGCTTGTAATCATATTTTTGTCCATGTTTTCCTTGTGCTTTATCTACTAAAGTACGGTTTTTGTCTATCTTGATCTCTCTAGTATTTTTTTTGGTGTTGAATTCAGGCTAGCGTGGGAAGTAACCTATTTTTTCCCCGGAGTTGTGACAGACTTTGTCTTCAGTTACCGTTGTGAAATTATAAGAAAATTGAGTATTTTATTCCGAATATTTTAAATTTAGCTTGCGGGTTTGGCCTTCAACAAGACTTTTATTGTATGTAAGACCTAAGGCTAGGATAAGTTCGTTGAATGAATTGTTCTATTAAACAAAATTCACAACTCAAGGTCACCATTGTCAATTTTAGAAACAGTATTTTCTTTTAGTGCAGCGAATAAAAGATAAAAAATTCTGATGATGATGATGAGCCCATTAAGAATTGTAGATCTGTGAGGGTTATTAGCTGTAGCAACAAAAAGCTTAAGAAATATATAAAAATTAAGAAATATATTACAAAGGTGAAGAAACAAATAAAAAAACACAAGTTCTTCATCAATTGTATATCTCTAAACAGACAAAGATTGCAACTGATTGACCAATTACACATGTATTCATTGGAGTTGGACAATGTTTCACTGCAATATAAGAAAGACACAAGGGCTCTGCGGTGTGAAATTGACCGACTCCATGAATCCCTCAGTGCCATAACTAACAAATATGAAATAGCAGAAAAACAGAGTAGGGAGCAGGTATTGGCGATTGGCAGGCTTGTTAACTCCTGTGAGTGCAACAACGACCACAACACCTCATTGCCAAAACAATTAGTCAATTCTAGGCCGTCGTTACCCTGTCAGCCAATGCCTGCTCTTTCCTCCGTGACAATAACAAACACACCTCCAACTCCTAGTTCACTCAAACTAAACAAAAATGATAAAATAGTTATGTTTAGTGATGAAATTGGTAAGGATTTGAGTTCTTATATACTAAACACAAACACGGAGCATTCAATAACAAATTATTGTACACCTAACTTATCATATGGTCATATTTTAGATAGAGTTATTAAATCTGACTTCAAACAAGACACAACGTTAGTAATTTTTATTGGTAATAGGGGAAATGTAAACAGAAAAAAGTTTATTGACTATTTTGAATGTTTATCAAAATTGAATGTAAACAGAATTGTATTGTTTGCACTTCCTCTTAGTAAAGGCTTGCCACAGGAAGAACTTAATATTAGGTCTAATTTAAATATTATTATGCATAATTTGACATGTCAAATTAATGGAATTAATTATAATAAATTTCATTTTATTGACACTAACAGGATTGTTAGTAATTGTTTATATACGACAAAAGATAGTTATTATCTTTCTTATTATTGTAAAAGACAAATAGCAATTTCGCTATCCTATTTTATATCTATAACAGCCAAGAACTTGGCTAAACAAGTTGCTTCTATTGAGCAACATAATATTGACATTTCCAATAACTTAGCCAGTAATATGGCTAATAATCTTGACATTCATAATAATTTTGACATTAATGGTGATATGACATTATGTTATTTAAATTAATTTATAAGACAAAAGAGGCAATCTCTTGCAAAATAAATAATTCAATTGAAAGACATGCTAAATTAATTAAGAAACCTAAAAATGTAATTAACCTGGTACACCAGAATATTAGAGGAATAATGGGCAAAGATCTGGAAATTGAGTTGTTTATGAATTGCAATGCTATTGATATATTTTGTATAACTGAACACTGGTTAAAAAGCAGTCAATTCATGTTCAACTTCAATAATCACCAGGTTGGCAGTTCATTCAGCAGGGAACATTCCATACATGGTGGTTCACTCATATTAATTAATAAACAGTTAAAGTACAAGGACCGTCATGATATTGTTTCTCTCTCTGTTGAACGAACTGCCGAAATAGCTTGTGTAGAAGTAGAACAGTTTATTGTATTGAGTGTATACAGGCCTCCTTCAGCATTGTATGATAGTTTTGAGAGTATTATGGAAGATGTTTTAAATAAAGTAACTAAGTTGAACAAAAAGGTAATTATTTCGGGTGATTTTAATATTAATTTATTAGAAGAATCTAGTTTATCTATTAAATTTAAAGCTCTCTTTCAATCATACAATCTGAAGTACTTGTTTTTGGAGCCAACAAGAATAACTGCCACTACAGCCACATGTTTGGATAATATTTTCACTGATATAATAGTTAATGATAGGAGAGTAATTAATCAACTAGATTCGGATCACTGTGGTCAATTTATTTCATTTACAAATAAGAATAAACATGTGGCTAAAAGAAAAATTACAATTGTACCCAAAACCGCTAATCGTTTTGAAAGTTTTAAAAATAAACTTGCTTCTAATTTACCACTTATAAAAAAGCACAGTAATCCTAATGATATGTACAATAACTTTTTTAATACATTTTGCACTGAATTTGACTCGGTGTTTACTTCCAGAACGGTTACGGTCCAAGATAGCGCTACCTTTAGTGAATGGGCTACTATAGGCATATATAAGAGTAGGAGGAAACTTTTCGAGCTGTATGAGGAAAGGAATCACAATAGAAGTGAACATTTTCAAGAATATGTAAAAAATTACGCAAAATTATTTAGACAGGTCTGTAAATTAGCTAAGTCTCGTTACTTGAGTTCAAAGATTAAAAATAGTAATGACAAAATTAAAATGACTTGGAGAGTAATAAATAGTGAGACTGGAAATGTAAAGGGCCATGATCGTGAGTTTAGCTTGAATGTTGGTGGCAACACCATCTCAACGGATTCCGATGTGGCCACAGCTTTTGAGGAGTTTTTCACTGACATTCCAGTCTCGACTACCGAATCTTTGAACTCGTCACCTACTGTTGCTGAATCAATTCTGAAAGAAAATGTTAATATCTGTAATGCAATTTTTAGGTTTGACTATGTCTCGCATGTAGACATTATAAAAGCTTTTAATACTATAAATGTGAAAAATACTGTAGACATTTGGGGTAATTCAGTAGTTATTACAAAAACTATTATTGACTTAGTTGCACCCCAATTAGCTGTAATATTTAACGAATGTGTAAGTGGTGGTGTGTTTCCTGATCGAATGAAAGATAGTAAAGTAATACCACTCTTCAAATCAGGCAGTACATCTGACCCCACTAACTTTAGACCTATTTCTGTACTGCCAACATTCAGTAAAATTTTTGAAAAATTAATATTAGATCAGTTACTCAGTTTTTTTAGTAAAAATAAATTATTACATAGCAAACAATTTGGTTTTACAAGGGGTCGCTCCACTATCGATGCTGGTGTTGAGCTTGTAAACCATATTTTTGATGCCTGGGAGGACTCACACGATGCTCTTGGCATCTTCTGTGATTTATCCAAGGCGTTTGACTGCGTCCCGCATGAAACATTAATCAGGAAGCTACATCACTACGGTGTACAAAATGCGGCTCTGAATCTTCTTATCTCCTATTTGAATAATAGGATTCAGAAAGTCGACGTAAACGGTGTACGATCTGCTGGGTCGGTGGTTAAAATGGGTGTGCCACAAGGTTCAATACTTGGCCCTTTTTTATTTTTAATCTACATTAATGACCTACCTCATCTTGTTAAAAATAGTCACGAGATAGTATTATTCGCTGATGATACATCACTTTTATTTAAACTTAAACGACATCAAACTAATCTCGACGATGTGAATAATGCTATCTCTAAAGTGGTACATTGGTTTGATGTTAACAATCTGCTATTAAACGAGCAAAAAACTAAATGCATAAAATTTGTAACACCTAATGTCAAACCAGTGAAAACTTTGATAAAGATTAAGGAAGATGAGCTGGACCTTGTGGACACAGCCAAATTTCTAGGCATTACAATAGATTCGAAGTTACAGTGGGGTCCACATATATCACAATTGTCGAATAGACTTAGTTCTGCAGCCTTTGCGGTCAGAAAAATTCGCCAACTCACTGACATTGAAACAGCTAGGTTAGTATACTTCAGTTACTTCCATAGTGTCATGTCTTATGGAATTTTGCTCTGGGGTAATGCTGCCGACATCCAAACCATCTTTGTGCTGCAGAAGAGGGCTATTCGTGCAATTTATAACTTAGGCAGTAGACATTCACTAAGGGAAAAATTTAAGGAGATAAATATATTGACGGTGGCAGGTCAATATATATATGAAAACCTAATTTATGTACACAAAAATATAACACATTTCAAGAAAAAGAGCGATATACATAGCATTAATACACGAAACAAAAATAAACTTGTTATTCCAGCCACTAGGCTCCAAAAAATAAACAAATCCTTCAGAGGTCAATGTGTGCGATTCTACAATAAAATCCCTAGTGAAATCAAAAATTTAAGCTTCAATAAATTTAAATTAGTTATTAAACGCAACTTATGTTTAAAAGGCTATTATACTGTTAAAGATTATTTGGACGATAATAAAGCTTGGGACTGTGCTGCTTCTACCAAGTCTGTTTCAAATAATGTACTAACGTTTTAATGTACAATGTTTTACTGTGTCCTACCAATAAGTTTCCTTTTGAAGATTATTACAATTTTTATTAGCTTAAATTTTAAATTAGATTTATTTACAGCTTTTTTTTTTGAGTGTACACAGTAAATCATCAAATCATCTTGTATCAAGCAAATTGACATTTTAAAAGAGCAAGCCGTGAGTTTCTTGCCGTTTCTTCTCACGAGCAACCAGCTTTTCCGAAACGGACAAAACAAATACAAATACGTGACTATTTCAAATACTTTGTAAAAAGTTTACGAAATAAAGGATATTTTGAATTTGAATTTGAATTTGAATTCTATAAACCACTGTTGGCCGGAACGCTAAAGCGTAATTTTGACTGATATAATCTTGCCGACCACCAAAAACTACCAAAAATAATTGAACACACCCCAAAAAGGTATGGCGAAACCATATGAAAAACTAGTTTAAAATCGCAGCCGGCGTGCGGTGCGGTGCCTTTGTGCCGGTGACTGGGGCACGCTATCAAAGCTTTTGACATGGTGTCATTATTAAAAGGTCCCTCGTGTGGTACAACGTCCACTATATTTGCAGCCTGCTGTAACGTTACGATGTAATATGTAAGGGAAATTGGTGGTAGAAACTTTTGGTGATTATGAGGCTGAAATTGTACGTACATAAAATCATGCCTTCTTCCCATAGACGTAGACAGAGACTATAAAACGCCACTTGGTACCATCCTTACAAACTTCCTGTATGTCTTCCTACATAGGCAGAGACCAGAGAATGCTACTTTACGATCCTTACAAACTATTTTTCCTTCATTGACATCCGTACATCTTGTGATACAGGACCGCTGGTTACGAGTACTACGCACATGACCTTTGAAATTGTAATTGTATCTATCTATTCAGTCCACTTCTACCAGGTGTTGAGTATAGTTGAATAGTAATTAAATTCTTTTTTTTATGTGTCAAGGTTACGAGGCAACTCAAATGATTTAAGCTTTTCTTTTATTTTCTTTTTTTAAAAGACAACTACTACTACTAACTAAAGATATACCAGCAGCAATCGTCTATAAAAAAAATCCTAAGTCATAGAAAACTATCTACAATGAACTCAGAGTCTGACCAACATCATGATACGTTTTAGATGTCTTAGAGGTATCAAATTTAACTACCAAGAAAGAATCCTACGTAGATAGTTTTGTAAACGAAGTAGGTATAACAAAAGTCCCCAATTTCGCCTCTAATAACAATGAAATCTAAAACCTGGCTTAAACCCAAATTTGCCTACACGTAGGAGTCAACTTAATAACATTTAATATAAGTATCACAAATAATTATAATGTTACCCGCTCACCTAAATTTTCTTGTAAACACCTTGACATAATTATGTCTGAACATATTATTATCACTTGTATTCCGATAGAACCCTTTGAATATGGAAAATTTTGGTGTATTTAACATGTCAGTGTCGTACCTAATATTGTTGACAAAAATTTCACGTACAATGCTTACGGAAAATTTATTGAGTAAATAAATTCATAAGTCGACAATGTCGATATTAGATTATAATTTATGGAAATGTTAATATTGAGTAGCATTACTTTTTTTTGCTAGGAACATTGGGTGTTTGTCCACTAACCCAGTCACACATTTAACACACTTTGAATCTGCTTAAAGCAACCATACCTCTTTCTTACCGATTGCAGTTAGCAAAAATCTGTGAAGATCGAGACGACAATTGAGATTAGTACAACCTGCATGGTTAATATTTAGGGAGCAATGTTAGGGAGATATAGATTTTGGGACAACAATAATATAAATTTGATAGAGTTGATGAGCAATTAATTAAACGTGGTAAATAACATATTAATTGTTGTTGTTTTGTTTAGTTTCAAGTTATTAAATTAAAATGATATTCTGCGACGACAATAAATTGCCAATTAAAAACTTCATCGAGAAACTATAATCTTTAAGATAAAACAGACCCAAGCTACCGAAACAAGTAACAAAATTAATAATACCTACCAAGAAACTTGTTCAAAGAGCATCCATTTTGACTATTACCCAAACTTATTTAATATAACAACGCGTAAATTACATCGGCTGCGATCCATACTTATACACCTAGACATTATATTTATTACGTCACTAAGTACCATTCATGTAACTGAAACCGGCAAAGGGATAACGCGAGTTGATTATTCAAATTTAGACTTTGATGCTACGCGTTAAGAGTTAATGCATGTGCAAAAGTTTCGTGGTAGTTCTATTGTACAGTTATGTATTATGTCACAGAGTGTATCACGGCAAGCCCACATAATGTATGCTGTCGACGAGCCTGACACAAGCGAGTCTATTACTCACGGCCCCTAGAATTTATGAAGCGAATAACACACAGTGTCGAGTTATTGGAAACGTGATACTAATGTTGATAGACTTGTTGTTTAACGAAAGGAGATGAAATGAAGAAGTGATGCCTCTGAGCCTATTTGCACGTGCGGTAAATGAATTTCTGTTGGTCTCGAGAGTCTGTTGATATTGAAGTATTGTTTTCGTGTGCCATTTCCTTGTTGATCTGGTAGTCAGCTGTAGCGCAATTTTTTGCATTTGGCACTGACATATTGCATATGAATGGAGTATTTTACCCGATTTGGCAAAAATATTTACCTACTTCTTAAAGCTGCCTAACCTGCACATGGCCAGCGTGGTCTCAAGACCTACTTATTGCCCCCTTTTTTACAAAAAGCTTAATTTAAGTTACTTATTTCAAATACTTAGTTAGTTCGAGGGTGTTGGGACATAGAGTGGGTTATTTTCAACAATCGATCTAACACCTACATCAAAATGTACATTTTCAAATAATACAACACAGTAGGTATTTTAAATGTACCATTTTCTACAACTCAATATAGGTACTTATTCAGTTCCAAGCACTAGAGGGTGAATTTACTTTAGCTATTATACGGAAAACCATACGATTTAGCGACTCAGTCAGGTGCACAAAGAACGACCTGGACTACCAATTATGCTTTTCTTTTGAAAATCTTTGAGTTGCACATTGAGTAAGTCCACAAACGAATATTGCATCTCGTTTATGTATCGTGAACCGGTCTCAGCTAAATGCTGAATAAAGGAAGGCGTGCCACAAGAACTGTTTGTCTTGGACTTGCTTAGATCGAAATAGAATGAATAACATTTTGTTTACTCTATTTTAGTTTATTAAAATTCTGTTCTGCAATTTATAAAAAAAATGTATCTAAGCTTCGAAAACTTCACAACATTACCTAATAATGAATAAGTCAAATTCAAACTCTTTATTTCGTAATTTTCGTACAAAGTATTTGGTTTAAAATTATAACTTTTTGTCACGCCTCACGACATATTATAAGTCAACAAGATATTTAAAACGTTATTAAAATATCCTTATACTCTAATATTTTATAAAACATCTTCATCCACCTGTTTCAACATCAAACTAGCCAAGTACATCTCAAGAACAACCTTGAATGAACTTTACAATTACAATTCCTGTATTAAACTACTTCCTGGCTAATTCTTCATAGTTGAAAGTTACTTAGTAAAGTAGTTACGGACCGCGTAGCGAGCAGACGTGACCGTCCGTCTTCGTTTTACTGTACAACTTCGTATCTTTAGTATTACTACTGTAGATGTAAATGTATTAAAGTTATAGTTTGTGGCTGATTGTATGTAGAATTAAAGAGTTAGTAAAAGTTGTAGAATTTGTTATTTGATTTTTGATGAAACAAACAAGAATACAAATAGTACGAATGAAATAGACGATCATTGATCATTCACTGACATTGACTATAATTTAGTCACTAACCTGACTTCGATTGTTCTATTTGTACCATTGCATTGCACTAAACACAGTTGTACAGTCTGCGAATCTGTTTTCTATTTAAAAGAGTACATTTTTTTTTCATTATTTGTTGTCTATATTTTTCTGGCTGCATCAAATTTCGAACAAAGTTAAACTTTTCAAAACATTCAGCATGTTTTCATTTCCCACTACGTGCATTGAACGTAATAAGACATTCTCTAATTATGCAGCGAACTGTTTGCGAAATCAGAACGCAATTCAATGAAGTCATTACAATATGCCATTAGGCGTCTTGCGAACCCTAATATTGTATGCATCAACGCCCTGTCCTAATATTGAGTCCATTCAAATCGAGATAATCGTCGATTGATGTCATTCACACGGCCGAGTTGAATACCACTATCATTACGAGTTAGTAATGCTTAATATTAGGCGAATTAGTTCAGTGAATTAGGTTCATGAATTACAATTATAGCGGCGGTGACGTGTTTGGTCGGCACGTAGGAATCAAGGTGCTATTGATTAGTTTGGGTTACGGTTAAGATTGTTGATTAGACCGATTATAATTGTAGCTGTGCTTATTTACTAGAACACAGCAATGTAGAGAATATTATTTGCTTTAGTTACTGTACAGTCAGTGAAGGGTACAATAATAACGCATTTTTTTGACAAAAGGATAGGTTTTGAACTCGCCTCATATAATAGTACAGTGACCGCTTCCCTTGCCCTAATGATAAAAGCAAACGATAGAAAAAGATGTAAATATTAGTCCAAAAACCTCTCGTGTCCAGCTCACTGAAGACTACTATTAAAAGTTTATAAGTGCCATACAGAGACGTTTTGTATCTTGATGCTCAAACTATATTAGTAACTGTTACTCTGGTGTGTAGCAAAACACTTTTTTCTAAACAAAAATATACGCTACCTACTTTATGACAGAGCTGCAAGCTTTAAACTCCACCTAATATACAAGACTGCAAGTAACTCAAGATGAACAAAAAACCCGTACTCAAACAACTATTTACATAAACTCAAATCCTAAACGTTTTGAGAGGTCGTTGACCCGGGACGGTCAAGACACGATCATTATTATCACAACTCCGCACAAGTTTCAGCGCTATTTACTTTGTTTTCTTTTAGCGCGGGGTAAGGACGGATAAGGAGGTGGCTGTATTGACAGCGGATGGAGAGACATGTTTAATACAATCACCTCTTTAAGTACGAATACAGAATATTTATTGAGATTTTTTTATAACGCAGCAATGTAATCAAACTTAAGTTTTCATTGTTTAATGCACTTTAATTTGATATTGGGACTTTGGAAGGAAAAATTAAATTCATGCTCAAGATGTTACTGCTTTATTGTAGGTACGTTTTTCAGAGTTAACTATGACGAATTGTTTATTCAATTTAACCTGTATTTTGAATGATTTCGATTAATTCAATTTTCAATCTGGCTCTAAACTTTTTACAAGACCAACCATTATCAACAGAACAACTGAATATAGATTAATAATTATGTGGGCACCAATGTTGTCATGAGAATTGTCCATCAGTTGGCATTAACAAGCTATTAAATTGAATTGAATACCAAACTACTTTTGCATTATTACTGTCTTTTAAAAGAAAAACAAGAATATGATGTTATAAAAACTGCAACATATAGTTTTTAAAACTAAATAATCCGCTCAGCTGCGTTCAATAAGAGACACCTCCAATAGCACCGCGCTTTAAAATTTTTAATATTCATGAATGTTATTTTATCGACGTCGCTAGTTTCAGAATACCGGTACATCGGTTAAACAGTATTAACGGGATGTACTATTACTTAGTGCAGTCAATTAAGCTTAAATTAGGTAAGAATCTCGGAATTCGAGATACCCAGCTGTAAGTCTGTAAATACTTGTATATTGACACCCTTAAAGTTGTCTCAAAACCTACATATGGTAGGGTGTACGCAACTATAAAATTTCAAGGTCCAAAGTCCCAAAAACCGTTTTTTTGAGCTTTTTTTGTAAATATCTCATTTCCTATGGAATTTTTGCATTCGTATTCATTACCAATATTGTACAGTATAAAATTCTCTACAAATTTTGTTTGATTTTTTTTTTTACGGTGAACCGTTTTCGAGATAGAGGGGGAGAGCGCGCGGTCACAGGATCATTTCAAGTCAACCGGTGCCTCCGGTCGAAGATGCGCCATATATATAATAGTTGATGAACTATCGATAAATCAATGATTAATAAATATTTGTCAATTTCTATTAACTATTACATTATTTTTTATAATTTTTTTCATAACCTATCCACTTTTTATTCAGTATTAATTAACTTATCAACACTTACCTGCCCATGTAATTGCAGAATTTTTCATGAAAATATAGGCACTATATTTGAATTTTAACCTAATTAATATTAATAACTTCTTACATGATGAAAAAAAAAACAAATAAATCAGTATTATTGAAAAGATATAGATTTAATATAATTATGAAGAAAATGATGACACCAATGACTTTTCGAAGTTATGTGTGTATTAGAAATAATTGTCACATGCTCGAACGGTGAAGGAAAACATCGTGAGGAAACCTTGCATGAATAAAATTTGTTAAATACATTTATTGAGGGCATGCAAAGTCCCCAACCCGCACTTGGCCAGCGTGGTGGACTCAAGGCCTAACCCCTCCCTCATAACGGGAGAAGACCCTTGCTCAGCAGTGGGACAGTAATGGGTTAAATTTATTTATTATTATAATCATTGATTTATCGATAGTTCATCAACTATATATGGCGCATCTTCGACCGGAGGCACCGGTTGACTTGAAATGATCCTGTGACCGCGCGCTCTCCCCCTCTATCTCGAAAACGGTTCACCGTAAAAAAAAAAATTCAAACAAAATTTGTAGAGAATTTTATACTGTACAATATTGGTAATGAATACGAATGCAAAAATTCCATAGGAAATGAGATATTTACAAAAAAAGCTCAAAATACCGGTTTTTGGGACTTTGGACCTTGAAATTTTATAGTTGCGTACACCCTACCATATGTAGGTTTTGAGACAACTTTTAGGGTGTCAATATACAAGTATTTACAGACTTACAGCTGGGTATCTCGAATTCCGAGGTGAACTTACTATAATGACTGGACTATACTATGCAAATGGGAATTTCGATGATGCCAAACGATCACTATATTCATTTAATTGATAGATGTGGATGAAGCGATGTTCTTTATGATGATGCTCGGTGAAATATGCGGTTTTACTCAAATGTGTATGAGGTGGCCTATAGCACTGAGATAAAGATAGATTTATAGAAAACTGATATAAGGGTATACATAAAAGTTTCCTTTTTTTAATTAGACGGGTAGTTTCTGACGTTTGCGTGTCATGAGTATTTTGGTTGTAATTGTGTTTGATTAACGTAAGCTTTGATAGGGTTCCTGGCGAAAGGTGATCACCACGTCGCTACCACTACGCACCGTTGGCAAGGAAAAAATGTAATTTCTGTAGCCCGATTATCTAGTACGATCGAGTATCGACAACCAGCTGGCTGTCGAAAAAAATTGCATGAAAATCTGATGAGCGCCTCTAGTGGACGTCGTAGAAATAATGTTTGCAGTACTAATAATTGTAGAGAATAGCACTACGGTTTGGTATTACTTTACAATACAAACTTTTAGCATCTCACATGGAACAAAATAAGCTCTTCAAAGAGGTTTGTATAAAAACTAAATAGTTAAATGAAAATAAATATAATATGGGATGCAAACACGACACTTACAGCTCCCATATTTATATTCAACATAAAGACTTTTTCCCCGACCTAATAATTAGTTTTCTCTACATTTTGAAGCTATTCGTATCTAATTAAACTTGTGTTAGTTTTTGTTATACTCACAGATCAACAATACGTCGTGTTAGATTCGTCTAGTTGTTATGCAAAGTGGCGAGCAGTGAGTCGGCAAGTTTGATGTTACAGGAACTATGTACGGTCTGCGCACTTCCCAGGAATAGGGGTGATTTGGCTGTTGCCCCTACTATTGGTAATATGAGATTAATATGATTGTAAATTATGCCTTTGGCTACGGTATCTTAGAGTACTTGTCGCAAAAAACTCTACTTATAGTACGTATTAACACTAAATATGCTATCCAAAATATTAAATGAAAGTATACTGTAAGCAATTCCATATAAACACGATTACCTTCCCACAATTTATTAAGATGTATATAAGTATACATGTTTATCAGTTCTCTTTTTAATCGGTTATCTGTTTGTTATGGTATAAAATAAAATAAATAAATTTAACCTATTCATGTTCCACTGCTGGGCAAGAGTCTCTTCCTGAAATGGGGGAGAGGATGAGCCAAGGCCTTGGGTCTATCACACTAGCCAAGTGGTTGAAATCTTACGACCGTGCATGGCTTCTTTAGGAAATAAATCTTTGCCCAGGCTGAACTGAAACTGGATATTTGGTGACAATAGTAAATTCAATAGATGTTGAAATTTTAGACCTTAAGGTAACTTAATAGTTGATGTAAACTTAGTAGGGGTACCAATGAGTAACGATGCCTACCTGTGTCAAGTTTGCCGACATCCACGACTCTGGCATACGGAATACATTATACCTATGTGCTCGGAATTGCTATCATCAATTCCCCAATTATTGACGCTTTGCGGTATACCGTCTACATTTTTTATGATATTACGTTGGTAATTCCGTTCGCGTACAGCTTTTTTTGTTGCCTGTCCTCGTATTTTACGTAGAAATATTATGTTTTATTGAAGAGTTGTGAACGTTGTTTATGTATGTATTACTCGTAAATATGATCGTTAAAAATCTTTGGTACATATTGGGTGTAAATCATTTGGAATGTATGCGGTATTTTCTTGTTGAGTTATTGTTATATTTATTATGCAGCTCGTACTTTTCATTTCTTTTGACACTGTTGGTGATCATTGGTGAAGCTCATATTTCATTTGTAAAGGAGTGAACAAATATATGTATTAAGCATTTTTGAGTAGGTAATTCTTGTCATTTTCTTTTCTACTGTCCTGTCAACTTATTCTACGCGAACTTTACGAATAGAACTATGTCATAGATTGGACATAAGTATGGAAGCATTGAGATTCAAGTGCGACGCACAATGATTTAGAATCTAATCCACTACACCGGCGCTATAGCAGTTCACCTATTCCGTTTATTCGTTTTCTGTATTCATTGCAAGTGGTTTAGGTACATCGACTACTTATTACACACATATACATATACAAAAGTCTGTTAAAATTTTCAGTAAATCATCACATTCCAAACCAAAACTGGCCACTTCGAACAAACCAGATAACGGAATCCATTCACTCATAAATCCTAGCTAAGAACCTGACTCTGGTCAAAACAAAAACCAACAGAAATAGCCATATATAACGTTGATCTGAACTAATTCTTGACTGTGTGCCAAGTCGGGCCACAATTCCCGCTGACCTTACAGGGTGGCCCAATTTTGGATATGCAACTTGCAGTGTAGTGATGTATTTCGTGAATGCTGGATTATTTTACGGGGACATTCGTATGTGTGAAAATGTCTATGTGTGTTTGTCTGTATCGTGTGCTGGATTGATTAGAAACTATGTGCAGTCGCAAGTGTTTTAATGTAGTTTTCATTTATTTATTAACTTATATACTTACGCAATTTGTATTAAACTGAATCGCCAGTGTCTTAAATTACGTTAAAATAACTCGAATGATTTTTAATATTGGTGGAAAGAATTTATTATTTCAAACAAAAATATTTTTTTTACCGTCTACAGTAGCTATAAGCTCATGGACGTTTATAGATATATGTGAGCAAATATTCTTCGTAGTTAAATTAAAACATGTCGCCAAATAAAATGTTGTTTCATCTCGGTGCTGATATCGTAAGCTCTAAATTAGAACAATATATTTCTAAAGAAAACCTTGATGAAATATAGTTGCGACTATTTCAAATCCGACTGACGACGCTAAATTCTAAATTGCACAGTTTCATTTAATTTGACAAAGACAAAAATCTACTTTACGACTCTTTCATCCAAAAGTCAATGACATTACTGCATGATACGTTGAAACTTTGACCGCATCATTGTTCAGTCTACGAGATATTGGTATAAACGCGGGTTCAGCAATAATTTTGATTGGAACAAAACACGAAGGAGCTAAATCAATCAAATTTGAAGTTTGGAGCTGAAACGCGATAGGATTATCTCTCTAACTCGACTAGTAACTGGCTTAGCACGGGCCAACTCTAGTAGAATTAAGCCCCATCACTAAACGTTTGCTACGTCAGTAGAACTACCACTTGCAGTCGACCGACACTTAAATTTAAGCCCTTTAAGTAATGAACTCGAACCAGTGTCTCGAGGCTTAGCCAAAGGAATATTTAGGATTGTTTAAAAGAGAATTATCCTGAAAGAATGCTTTAGTAAATTGTAAGTCCGTTGAGGCGGATCTCATCAAACTATTTTCACTAAAATACTTTAGTCGGTTTATTCCGTAGATTAACCTTAAAGGTCGGGGATTTGATAGGTATTGAGTTCGCTAGATTTATTTAGATTTTATTTCGTTAGTTACGCTTTGATCATCCTACTTTGTGAGCGCGGTTATTGAATCGAAAATTGATGTTACAAATAAAGATTTAAATAGCTAAGTTGTTTTACCTACTTTAGTATACGACTGGGTAAATGTTAAAGTAATAAGTTTTTTCTTTTGACGTATTATTAAATGTTGTCGTTTTATGTTGTTGCTATATTATTATATACACCAAACTTTATAATGTAATTATGATAGCGTGTGTGGTCACCATGACGCCGTCGCGTGGAGCAAATATTTTGAAACTTAAGTATCAATATTTACTTTAGTACAAGATGGATGGATGCAAGTGAAGTTTGTGAAGATCGTACCAAGTTGCGTTCTTTGGTTTCTACCTGCCCCTATGAGAAAAAAGCGTAATACTCTGTATGTATTAAACTACTCTTTCTGCATACAGAAATTGAATATATAATTACTTGTCTTTTTAATACGTAATACATAATACTTATTTTGTAGAAAGTACCAGAATTCTTCAACAACAAAACAGAATCTTCGTTTTCTAAAAAAAAGAGATGTTGACAAAGCGCAATTAGAGCGAGAAAAAAACCATTATAGGTCGCGTCACCCTTCGCTAATAACTACCATCAATCACGTTCGTTGTTGTGTTTCGGACCGCAGAGCAACATTACACGAAAAATCTCAGGGAATTTTGTGACCGTGCAGTTGTTCGCCAACTGTGATTAGTTGGTTTATTTTATAGTACTATTAAATTTAAAATGGTGATTTAGAAGAATGTTGATTGTATTATTGTCAAATCAGAAACCACTTATCTAGAGAAAATTATAATTTCTGATGTACACTCAGAAGTTTATACAAATTTGAGTTTATATATTGAAGTAATGCGAATAAATTATTACAAAGTAAGTTAAATATCATAAAGTAAATAAAATACACGCAAACAAACTTCATTATTGTTATTAATGAATATCCAATGAATTAAGCACTAATTGGTATTATTAATCGAAAATTCAACGGTGTAACGGAATAATACACAACGGATCAAAAAATTCAGTCACGATCACCCCAACGACAATATTTGCACACCATTCTGCGAAAGTATCGAAACGCTTTATTCACCCGAAAACCCTACATCACAAACGCAAACATCTCCGATTCAAATTTTAAAACAAATCAAATCGAGAATAAAACAGTCCGCCTGAAAAAAGGCAAATTCCATCCAAAATTGGTAGTCTCGTTCACTATATTAATTCCTGGATAAGAAATTCCAGTTTATTCTTGTTCCTCTCCGCTTCGAGATCGTTACCAACGCTTTGCAGTCTTCTTTTAAACAATAAAAGCAAATTGAATAAGAGTCGAGCCCTTCTTATAAGGTATTTCAGAAACTGGGAGCTTTTAATTGAGAAAATAAACCTCGGGTTTTGTAATTTCGACTGCATGTTTGAGGGATGAATGTGAGAAGTAATATGTTTTATTAGCTCGTTTGAATGTTCAGATTCTGACAATGTTTGTCGATGAACGGTTATGTTAAGGTAAAATTCTTGATAATGAAAAGGCGTAGCGTGTTCATTGTGGTCTTAATAAGCAGTGATGATTTGCTGCATGTATAATGAAAACGTATTAGTAAGTAATGTACGTATTTGTAGAATGAACGTCTGAGCACTGTTATACTGCATTATATTTTCAGTTAACATTACTTTCCGATCAGTCATATTTATGTGCTTCAATGTCTTAAATCGATTTTAAAATTAAAAGTCTTTAAATCTTTCACAAACTCGACGAAAACCGTTACAAAATGAAAACACAATCCGAATACACTTTACCATTTATATTACAAGGAACGAGCTACAAAACCTCTAATATTGGGAAATAATTTAATTTTATCATTGCTTCCAACACATTTAACGTTTTCATTTAAACTCCGCCCACTTATATTCTACAAAGTAAACCTAGCTTTGTTTTGTGCGCATTTAGACATTTAGTTACTGCCCACTTACTGTAAGGCCTTTGTGATAGTTCATTCATTCATCTTAATAAATTATATACATTTATAAGGTACAAACGGAATTTGCCTATTGTAGAAACTCAATTTTAGATTCTTTGTAAGCAAATCATTTATCTTGCAAAGATTTATCTTTATTTATTTATTTATCTGTATTATATTTCGGTAACAAATATTGCGAGTTCGCAATGACGTCATACTTAAAGGCATGAACTAATAGTAGGACGTAGTAGCAACCAAAATTTATATCAATGTGAAAAATCTATAAAAATACGTAACGTATTTTTAAGAACCAAATTTTGGTAAGTTACATTTATGTCATATACTTGATAAGAAAGGTAATATGATATTACCAAAAGTATGAAACCGTGATACAGGTCATCTCCATTTTACATAATATAACGGTATTCCATTCACCTAAAGCCTTAACCGACCGTTACAATAGACCCCAAAATTAATTCCCTCAAAATTAAAACCATAATAACGTAATTAAAAACAACACGACCCTTACCCGAATTCAATTTCTAGTAAGAGACTTACATGTTATGATTTATGACATTCAATAATAAGGAACAATATCCTGAGCCCACGAAATAAATGAGGGGCCCTGTTTACCTGGCGTTAATATGAGAGATTTTCATTTTAGATCCGACGCCGTCCTCTGCATAGATGAAAATTTAATTTTCATATCAGTTTGTTTGGTAAGGCGCCGCCGTAATTTTGTTTAGGCGTGAAGTACGTACTCGTAAGAAAAAATGTTTGCTGTGTGAAATCACTTACGTTGGGTAGAGGTGAATGTCCTTTGCTTCTTTGGTTTTCGGTGAGCTGTGTAATGAATGGATTTGAAAGGATATTTTGAATTTTCTGAGGGAATATAGTGGTGAATGAACGCTTTCGTAGTTTTGGCGTTCAACGAAGCGTTTTTGTATTTAGAAGAGTAGACACATTTAAGATTGAGAAAATACCTTCAAAGGTAGAATATCTGTCGTAAATGAAGCTTTATGCTCATATACCCGTTAAAAAGCATTCGTTGATTGAAAACTTTCAAGAATTGCCATTGATTATATTAAAATAGATTTTAATTTAAACACGTAAAGTAATACTTGATTAGGAGATTTATCGGTTCCAAAATTAACCTGTACGAAAAATATTCTAGGTAATAATAGGTACAGAAATTTTACTAAGTGTACTTAAGATTTATTTATACCTAATGTTTTGCTTTTCATTGGGTGGTCGTAGTTAATTTATAAAAACTTATTGGCAAGTTCCTCTAAATAAACCAGCCCACCGTACCTTTTCTAGAACTTTCTACACTAAACTCTTAAGAAACCTAAATTTATATAGAAATAAAGTACACAAAGAATGTTATTTGAATAATTAACAAACTTATTAACTGTGTCACTTTCACAAAACTAGCAAGAAGAAAACTTTTAAAATGTTTTAAATTTAATTAACACCTACTAAGTAGTTCATAAAAATGTTAATTAATTTCACTGCGAAACGTGTTCTTTGAAACAAATGGTCTATTTCTAAAAAGTAGTTGGAGAAAGTTCGAAGGCTGTATTTTAAACAAATCATCTTGATAATGACATAGAATATTGTAAAACTTTGAATGCACAAAATATTGTTTCTTTATAAACTTAATTAAATTCAAGTTTGGTAATTATATTTTCTAAGATAAACAATAAAATGTAAGTGTATATTATCTATTTCATCACTTGTCTGACCTCTAGCTAACACTAAGTTTGGATTATAATCCCATTTTATGTGTCTATGCAAGGAACGTTACGTCATTGCGTTGGTGATATTAGCTTATACATAATTATTATAAAACTGTAATTCACATTCGAAACGCGTTATGTGGCCAACCACATAACGCGTTGCTAACGCGTTGCCAAGCAACGCGTTAGCAATATGTTTCAACCAAAATCGAAATGCGAGTAAAACGCAACCATTCTTACTTTATAAAAGATAACGTACCTTTTCTTTCGAACTGAAAAGTATTCACGAAATTACTTCAAGGAATTGCTATCATTGTTTCGTAATATCTACATTTACAATCTAATTTTACTGTGCCTTTATTAGTCAACAGTTTATTACATTTCGTTTCTATTTTTACGCCAATTTATAAAGCTTTGTTTTAAGGTCATGGCCCTTTGATTGGGAACTGTCTGCGATCATTTCTATTCAACACGCGAGTGTAAAGTTTCTAGTACGTTTTAGTCTTATCGAAAATGTTGAAACCTATGTTCGTGTTGCTGGTAAAGTCTAAATATGGGTTTTGTAAAATTTTTATATTTCGGATTTTCCTCACTATTACTGTGAGCGTAAAATTACTGTTGTTATGATGTACGGTTATAAGATAAGATACGCAAGGAGTAAAATATGATACACAGGTTGCATGAACAAATATTTTTGATTATTTTTTACGTATCGACAAATATATGTTTTTAAACAACATATTACATCCTTATTTGTACCAGATATATGAACATAATATGTTGGTGTAAGTAGGTAAACATACAATTAACTAGGCATATTAACATAATCACTTATTCACGAGTTATTAACACACAAACAAAACAAAATATCATAGAATCACAACTTAATTTTCGAACATCTAGTACTTTATCATTCTGGATTAAATTCACAATCGACCTGCTACATAAAACATCCACTACATATCAGTAGAAAGTAACACGCATACAAAATATACTTCTAAATTATCTTGTATAGAAGTTCGGTCATTATTGTAGTTGTAATGTGCGAGCAATCCCTTTAATGTATTGTCTATGTTCTTTGAGACGTGGGGGGAATTTGAAACGACTGTTTGAGGGTTAAAGATACGCTTTATTGCTGTAAAGCATGCTGAGATAATAATATATAGGCAATAAACATGAATTTGGAATAAATTAATTTCTAACAATTAGTACAAAAATGAGAGAGAAATGGGCAATTAAGTCAAAGTCACGTAGGTGTATATCACGGAGGTGCTCATAGCCAGTTTTGCTCACCGGTCGGTAAACGATTGTTGGTTAAGCAAACGTTTGGCGCGGTCATTCTATAGATGGATGACCGCATGATGTTTGAATTGAGCGTCTCCCTTAGCGTCCGTTTCAGAGGGCACGTAAGAAGTCGGTCCCGGTGGTTGTCAATTAAGATAACAGTCGTTAAGCCATGTCAAAGGCTTTTCGGGCGGCTTGATCAACTTTGACACTAGGTTGACCTTTAACCATACGATAAATAGATTGTCGTAGGTATATTCTTTTTAACAGTTAATCTAAGCACACATATCTGATACAAGTTTCATGGCAACTAGCCGGTTGCGTGGGACGTGTTTAGACTACCGAAGAGTGCGTGCTATAGAGGCACACTAACTATTCCATCATTCTCAGAACCCCGTGGGACGGTAAACCGACACAACCGGCGAGAGGTCAGCCTTAGGACGAAGTCTTTAAAGTAAGTAAAGTAAGTTTCTATTATTTCTCACTCTGTGTCGTGTAAATATTTCATAAAGAGTTTGACTTGAATAAATAAAAGAGATAATAGATTATCTCTTTTATTTATTAAAGCTTCTTATTTTTTTTCCTATTTTTAAAAAAGAAAACTCCCGCTCTGAGATTTGCTCTTGTGTCGCTGGGACTTTTAAAAACATACCAACAGCGGACACAAAGTACAACCAGACCCGAAAAAAATATTTGTGAATCGCACAAATAATTTTTTCCGTGTGGAAATCGAACCCACGACGCAATGGTAACGCCGCGGCGACTTAACCACTACGCTACGGAGGCAGTTTTAAATTATTAAAATTGCTTTACGCATGTCACTGATAAATTTAACTTTCATACAATGTCAACAGCTGTTCGATAGTCGGCTTGACATTGTAAAAGCAATTCTTCTTTTGTTACCAGTTCTAGGGCAAAGCAATAGATAAAAAAGTTTCAAGTAAATTAGTATTTGTAAACCCACCTCAGTAACCCATTTTACTAAGCACACAACTTGATGTTAACCACAAAATTCACAAAGAACAAGCTCGAGTGTTGAAACCCCTTTGAGATCGGCTCACTGAGTCTCGAGATTACGGTAAACAGACAGATAGACATGTGTACCAAGCTTTGTAGTTTTGTGTACTATTGCTTATTTTCTTGAGAGTTTTTTGTTTGAAATTCTGATGACGATTGACGTGTCTTGTTTAAGATTATTTTTTTGGTTTTGACATGAGATTATGAGTCAATTAATCTGAAGGGAAACTCTTTAAAGTCGGTCCTATCGAGAGGTTGTTATTTCAAATGTACTGTAAAATTTATTATTTATGGTACCGGGTAGTTATCTGATTTTCATACAAAATTTCTCAATAGTTAGCTGGTTGTCAATAGTGGTAGAGAATGCGCTACATATGACTCGGTACATTTGTTAGCATAATTAAAATCAAATAGTAGAATATGTGTTGGTAAACAAACACCTATTATCTAATACATTGCGTTTGATTTCCATATTGATACCATTATAAGTCTGTTTATTCGCCACCTGATTTGCTTCGGCGAAGAACAGATAGGCAACTTATTCAATCTAAGTCTACGATGTTACCTATAATTATGTAACTTTCTATACTAATCTCTTTAAACGCAATGCAATCAAATTATAATATTCTCAACGTCACGTATGTATCCAAAGAATTCAAAAATGATTTAAGAGCAGCTTTTTGCTGTTTCTGGAAGAATATTCTTGTTAAAAGGGTCTAAAGTATAAAATACGCACTAAACCTTTTAGTTTTAGAGCCCATAGCAACAACATAATCTAGTTTTATAAAACATTGAGGTCACAAACAAGTTTACTAACATTTTTTATGCGTGTACCCTAAAACTACTTTAAAATAACTACATACTTTTACCAAAAAAGTAAATTTTCAAACAAGTGAGATTTAATAGAACAAAATATTTTAATAAAATGTAAAGAGAATTCACATCTGTGACTAGAATTACGTAAATATTTTTTACCTCGAAACCTGGTATTTTGATGAGAAAGACATTTTTTTCTTTAAACTTAAAAATAATATAAGACTCTCTTTAAATAATAATTTATATTTTATCAAAAATTATATTTTAAAGTGCGCTAAGGCGTCTTTCTTCAAAAGTAATTTGAAACATATTATTTAAAAAGTATTTTTTAGTTCTAGGCACTCGCCTGATACATATTTTTTCCTTCAGACAATAAACGTCTCAAATTGGAGTAATAAACATGTGTTTCAATATCTGCAGTTATATTTTATTACAAAAAAGAAGCGCACCATGTGTTTCAATCAATTAATTTTACAAATAAATTCCTATACGCAATCATTAGATCGTAAGCAAATATCTTACAATTGAACGTTTCCGTCTTCACTGCGTATAAACAGGAACCGTTGTTGTAGCTAAGTTTGATTTAATAAATATTTGCATTGCCATCTTGCCCGGCTGTTACAACGGAACACGATGAAATTTATCTTTGAAGAGCACTTCAATGACTTTTTGTAGCAATTGAATAGTGTTCGTTGTAAATAATGGCTCTACAGTTGAATTGGTGTAAAGCAAAATTTAAGGGCCGAAGCGAGCAAGAGACTTTTAATAATAACTAAGTATAGAGAAATTTCCCAAGTTATTTTGATTTAGTCACGACACATCAGCGACAGACTAGACTACCGGAATCGGATTTTTTGTTTTCACAGAGAACCCTGTTTTCTTTATTCAGTACCGACGGTATACAAAAACAAAACACACGATGATATTCTAAGAGACTTAAGACTCCTAGCTACTAGTCCCACACGATTGTCCTAAAAAATAGATGTCTGAATCTGGCAACCCTAGTCACACAACTTTAATCAACGAATATGTATAAAATCCAATTCGACTTATGACTTCATTTACGCATGAACCAAATATAATAAAATATCATTTTCCAAATTGGATGCGCATCAACAACCGTATTCATGACAATAAAACCTCGAACAAACGATCAATTTACCAATCACGAAAGAACAAAACATCCGCGTCGAATAATATGGCAAATACAACAAACTTCACACAAATAATCAGCTTTGACAGCTCTTATTGTTCATCAAAGATTTAAATTTAAATAACGCAGAAGCGGCCAATACTCTGTTATATCACCTTCAAAGTTGGCACAAAGTTTAATGCTAAACAAAGCAACGAGTCACCCTCATAGCCGAAGTGAAAGTGAAGTTTCGAACAAGTTCGTAATTAGTGTCGAGTGATAAGCGCTCTCTCACAGTGAATTTGTAGAGGGGACAAAATATCTGGGAGATAATTAGGTACATAATTAACATGATGATTGTGGTTGGGCGAACGTGTGTGAAATATGACCGCGGAAAGGGAAAGTAATGGCTTCAAGCTGGGAACAATGCGATTGTATTCCAAGGGTAAATTTAAAAGGAAGATTTTAAGCAACTGAGTACGGCCCTGGTCACTTTGACGTTTTGAGAACAGGGATGTATTTCATTTGATATTAATGTATACTTTACAGCAATATAAATTCAGCAATATTATGATTTATTTGTAACATTTTTCTTGAGAAAAGATGTCAGCAAATAATTTTCTTTTGCTAAATATTGAATATATCTAATACAGTATAAGGAAGTTAATAAACACACCGAGTAAACATATTATACGAGAAATTTCTTTGAAGGGAGAGAAATTACCTGCCGGTATCTATTAGGAGTATTTCGTTTTCCTCCTACTATAATAAAAAGCATGGAAAGTTTATTTTATTATATAAACGTACTCCAAATAAAAATATCTTGTTGATGACACAATTTAAGGATACAAATAACATAGACGTACAAATTAAACACACTCAGAATTCACCTGTAATCAACACCAGATTACCTTGACCAACTAATATTACTACAAAAACACATTTATATTATACTGACAATAAAAATTCAAAAAAAAAACAAATGATGAAGCAACGTCGCAGACTAAAAAAATGTTATATCAACATACGCTAAGCGCAGTTTACCTACACATACCTGTATACTTCGCCGCATCTACACTATCTACTCTATGCCAGTATTGGACGATGGTGTTAATTAGCAAACTATGACAAAGGAAACAAAACCCCTCACCTCTGGCTCACTTTGAAAGTCCCTCATTAAAATGGAGCGGTAACTTTGTAAGACGTCCTACATTTCCTTTAACGTTTAATGAGCAAAATAAATTGAAAAAATAATGGCATAAGAGGACAATATTCGAGCAAAACGGCATCGATGGCTTTGTTTGTATTGTTTTTATAACGATTGCTTGTAAAAGATCGGATGCGCAGTAATTGAAGCAAGTCGAGCCAATTGCGATTGCTGTTCCTATATTGATCGAATAAGTAAGAATATTAAAAGTACACATGACGGCACTATGCACTCGTTCGATTGTATTTCGATGTGAGAAATTTATAATAGTGTTTTAATTAAATAGTGTTGGTGATTGTTTGAACTTTTGTAATTAACTCGGAAAAAGCTAAACTGTAAAAAAAATCGTGTCAGTATAAAGTTCTTTATTTTTCTAGAAACTGGTACTAAGGTAGTAAAAATTTAATATTACAAAATAGAATCAAAATCAGTCATTCGAATCTAATAGTAGCTTTAATAACAAACACTTATTTTACAAGGACTATATTAAACAGAACTCAGTAATAAACATCTACGAGAACACTTGAAAACTGTAACTATTCAAAATGAAATACCAACTCGTATTTGTAACAATCCAGAACTTTCTTTCCTTAAATTTCTCAACAAAATGAAACCAAAAACCGGTGTTTAAGGCGTAATATTAAAATTAATTAAATATTGAGGTCGTGTATCGCTCGTAATTTTGTTTTAATTTTAATTAAGGATAGCCAACCCAGTAACAGATGTTGGGAACTGATGTTTATTATATGTCTGCTTCAAAGGATTGCCAGTGCTAATGATATTTCTGAAGATTCCCCAGACTGATTGTGGGAAGATGGCCACGGGTTTTGGTTTTGATGTGAACTTGACTTGCAAATTAATTGGACTTGTTTAGCAGTTATTTAGCGTAAGACACGGAGAGACGAGATTAGTACCTATAATAAATTAAGAATAGATGCAAACCGTGGGACACAGACTAACTACAGTAAAATGTGGTAGGCAAATGATCAGCTAGTGGAGTGATGTAGACTTATTTAACGGTAGGGATTTAGCGGTTTTCATTTATTGTTTTTGTAGTTTTTCAACTACATTTCGTAAAAAAATGGTTACTATGACACAATAGAATAAAACATGCCTTTTTTATGATTTCAATCGTAATGGAACGAACTTTGTTATTTTGTACAACTATTCATTGACATTGTTGTTCATATTGTTCTGTTTAAATAAATATGTTTACATTGCCAATATTTTTGTTGTATTTTGCAGAAAAATCTAAAAAATTAAATAGGTAAAACATTTTGCCTTATGATTCGAATAGGTCATGTACTAATATTTACAACAAAATATTGTAGAGCTTACAGGAAACATTTTTGGTGAGAAAACATTAACTTTATTTTCATTTCACATTTAAAAACAACAGTACACAAATTATCTGACAATCACACGAGTAATTTAAAACGCGATCGAGTTCGAATGAAAGCAATAAATAAAACAGTAGCTCCCGCGGGAACAAAAATAAATATTTTCCCACCCACTTTTGTTCCCCGGAGCTGCAAATTAAAGCAAAATATAGAATGGACTGCTTATCATCTCACTCACTGTTGAGATTATGCGGGAAATACAAACAAACAAATATCACAATAGGCTTGCTTTACCTGGAAAATGAATATAGGCTTTTACAAAACCGTATTAGAAAAGATCTTGTTTTGCAGATGGTGTATTGAAATCACTGAAAAAGCCTCGCAAGTAAAAATTGTTAGTACTTTTAAATACTAGAAATATATTATGTTATACGAATAAAACTTATGGAACGTGTGATAAGACAATTCTTTGAAACATCTCAGATTGACATTCAAAATCTAGGAATTGGCTAGATTACACTTATGTATGCATTCTTTTACTCCTTCGAAAGGAAAAGGTGGTGAAAAGTGGAAAAACAAAATGTGAATTTGTTGATAGTTGATTAAATTGTGACGTCACAACTCGGCACTGGGTATATTGTTCCAAATTCTAACTTTGTATTTTAAGTTTTTGTGCAAGTTAAGCCTCAAATTTTTAAATTTGTATGCTCTATAATACAGTGTTATTTAATCATGAGACATAATATGCATGCTGTAAAGAATTTACGTAAAATTTAATTACACAATTCTATCGAACTACGTAGCGTTTACGTAGAAATGTGCTACAATACAAGCTACGGCGTAGCAAATGCGTAGCATATTTCGTTACAATTGAGGAATAATATTTTGTATTTTGCCTAATAATGCGTAAACTTTTTCAGTTATATTCAACCGACAATTACATAAATAAGCTAAATAATATAAAATTCAATGTCATGCTGGAACAAAATGAGGTTAAAATGTTCCCAAGACGAGATATTATAGTTTACAAACTTCCATGTTTCCAAAATTACCAACAAATTGCAAAATAAGGTACCAAATATTCACACCGGAATGCGAAACAAAGTTGTTTATTTATTAAGACTTTAGCACTGAGTTATGTTATGGAAGTTGGATATGAAAATATATAGCTGCAGTGCGACAATACTATTTATATTTACAAAGCGCTGAATGTAAACAGAAATACAGTAATACTCGACTTAATCTAACTCAACTTACGTTATTTCCGAGTTGCGTAATTTTTAGACTATTCTGCAAGTATTAACATGTTGCCTAAAAGATGTAAGAATAACTCATAATAGCTTTGAACCAAATGAAAATATAATGTGACGATTGGGCGTATAGCAATTATAATATGTCGCACGATTTACACTCTGAGAGTGTAAGTCGTGCGATGACACTGTCAGACTTCGACGTAAGACGACACACGTAAAATACTGAAATCATTAGACACTAACAGCTATCAAGATTTGATATTTATTAATTGTTTTGTAAAATTATGTGCATTTTCAGTATTTAAATGAAATACGTCAATATAATATAAGCATGCCTCAAGTTACATCGGTTTCAAGTTACGTTACATTCATAACTACGTAAGTCCGGGATATTGCTGTAATACATTTTCAAGTCTGGACAAATATTTTCGTGTTTTCCTTCGACTGCATCGTAAAGGGTGTTTGTTTGAAGAAATGCTATGAGGCCCACGTTTGACGTCGTGTGGCCTTGTTTTTGTACACTGCTTTATTCATTTTATTGCTTGGATTTTGGTTTTATTGCTCATTATACAAAAATAAATATATATTTCTTATTTGACTGCTTTTATTTTTTTATTGGTCTTAGCCGATCTTGGTGACATCGACTGCCTTTATGGAGGGCTCTGCTATTTTTCTGTGATAAGTGATAATTTAAATACTTAAATTGCAGTAGTTATTGAGTTATGTCGCATTTAATACAAGACAAAATGTAAATATTCAGACACCTACATTTTGATGAATTTTCGATATATGAATTTTAACTATAGTTTGCTAGTAACGTAACTCTATGACTGCGCCACTTAAAATTTTTCTTTAGATGAAAGTTTATTAATAATACTTTATTTATATTTACATTTACTATTATGGGACATGCGAATATTGAATTCTATTCCGATATTTTTTGTCACTTCGTTAAATTATTCAAAAAAATCTTCCTAATTCGAGCCATTAATACACACGTATACCAAACACATTGTTAAGAAAAACTAAACACAAACTCACCTTAGCGATTCAGAAAACAACCAGATGCACTTTGCATGCTCTCACAAAATTGCCGCACTCTTTGGCTAACGACCCGTGGCTTCTATACACTATACAGAATCCGGACCACCTTTTATATTTCGCTAATAGCGTGGCCGGTCGTTCTACTGTAACCCTACGTTCACATGAGATGAATTATACCTGTATATTATATACATAGAAATAAAATAACGTAATATTGCTTATACACATCAATCGCTAAAAGATTTGTATTAAAGCTAGCTTAGAAGCTAAGTGTTTTTCCGTTTTAGCATGTTTATCAGTTGTTTGGTGACCATAGAACTAGGTCTGTTTAGTTTAAAATCAAATGACCGTGTGAGTTTATCAAAATATAAATTGACTACTACAACCTGGCATCTCTTGTTAATTGAATCTCACACTTTTGCCAAGTCAATATATGTACGCAAGGAGTTTCATCTGTTATTTACCTCTAATGTTAATTAAACTATTTGATCACCAGAAAACGTTGACTTGTACCAATAGTATGTTTAGTCTAATGACTTGATTTGAACTTATGTCATTCAATTTTGAAGAGTGAGTTGATTTGATTAACCCCCGGTTTCTGAGTACATTTAGTGGCAGTTTATCTATTCAATAGCATTTTTTTGTTTAGTGTAGTTTTAACGCTATTCAATACATAAACTACCGCTAAATGTACCTCTGAAACCGAGGGTGAGTGATCCATTCTGATCAAATGATTTGATAGTTGAATAAAATTTACCAAATAAATAGATTATCTTCACAAAGTATATGTAGTGTGAACATCCCGTTATGAAGTATGAGAGATGAGATGAGATTATTACGAAATATTTAGGCTAGGCGGTGACCTATTTAGGGCGGCTTTTTGGATGGAATTTTTAAGGGTTAGTAAAGGTTTTGCGGCCATTGAGGTGGTGTCGGTTAAGATAATGGACACAAGGGCGACCGAGCTGCAATGTTTTGATATACTTTAAATGAAAATAGGTCACTGCGAACTTAAAAGAAAATATAACAATATGCAAACAAGTAAGACAAGTGACTTCGGTAACGTACGTCGTAACTTTTGACAACAGTTCTAATATTAGTAAATAAAAATCTTAATAGTTGCAATTTCACTTTTATTTTTAATTAGCTGACTCATGCAGCTAGAAACACGTTTATTCAATTTTATATATTTTAGGATTTTGACCACCGGCGTGAGTTTGGAAGTCGAATTAATTTGTATAGATTTCCATCCATATCGTCGAAAAAAAAAGTACTTATAAACCAGCATGATGAAATACATTTTTCGTGTACATATCAACAAAATTATTATCAGGCCATTTATTTAAAACCAAGGAACACCTTGCCCTTTAAATGCCAAAGAGTTTCTACAAAAATACATTTTACAACCCTATCTAACAAAAGTATAAAAAGCCTATACGATCGCTCCGCACGTTATCCCCATACTTTAAAACAAAATTAAACTTATCTCGACCCGAATATGAATTGCAAAAAACCTAAGGATCGACCCACAGTTAAAATTCGCGAAGAGGACACTTTTTTAAATTGAATACGGATCGGATCAGAGGCGAAATCAAACCGGAATGTTTTCCTAACGTCTTTATTACATGTAGCTACTTGTAATCTGTTATTGAGCTGGCCTTTTGGATTTACGATACTGTAACAACATTCAACCCTTCAGTTACACTGTGTTCATATTTCTTTCTGACTAGAATAATCTGTGGTTTTATAGGCCAATAAATAATGGGATAGTACACATTGTTTGACTTTTGTTCACACTATGTGTGGCTGTAAATATTGATCAAATTGAAATTAAAACTGCTTAGTTATTTTGTTTGAAGTTATAATGATTCTCGTTAGAATTGAATTCGACTGCCTAGCGCAGTGATTAAGGTCGCCACGCCGCTACCATTGCGTCGGGAGGTCGTGGATTCGATTCCCACTCGGAACAATTATTGTTAGATCCACAAATAGTTGCTTCGGGTCTGGTTGTATTTTGTGTCCGTTGTTTATATGTTTGTGAAGTCCCCGCGACACAAGAGCAATTCTTAGTAATGTTGTTGTAATAAACAACATGATAAAAGACTGTACGACTTTTATCAGTCTATATATTCAAAAATAAATATTTTTAATTTTTCATCGCTATTCCTATCAGTGAAATATTCTAAAAAATCCGGAATAATTTAATTACCTTTGCATGTTTATTTGACTTTTGTTATACCTACTATTTCAACTAATTCTATTTAAATCAAATCAAATTCATTTCCGAAAAACAATTTCCCACGAAACTCATATTTCGGGACTAACAGGAGTCGGTTATAGGTAAAATTGGAACCGGTTTTCAATATTTCATAGATTCCGAACAGTTCCAATAAGTTACGTCTGTCAAAACGCCGATAGTACGGCGTCTGTCGACTACTTGAATTTAGGGTTTGGGTTTAGGCTTAGTATGAAGTCTATGAAGGCATTCGAAGTGTTATCTATAAAGTTTGGTGAACGGAAGACGTTTTGACAAGACTATCTATGTCCAGTCTGGTCTTGTTTGTAAGTAGTGGTTTTGCTAAAGTAATTACTTATATTTATCTTTTGTTGGTAGGCATAATCTGTGTAAGATGATTTTTAAGGACAGCTTGTACTAATGCATAATTATTGTGTTCCTTGGTCTGTACCCACCTTAAAAAGACGATGATTTTATGTATGTATCTAAACTTAAAAGAAAGAAAAAGCAATAATTAGATTTGATAAATAAGTATTGACTAATTTTTCAATAGGTTATTTCATGTACACTCGAATATACCACATGTTATTATAAAATTGGTGCTTTGATACAACCATAGCTTTAAAGTTGTAACATTAATAAGACCCATTTACAGTTGATTTATATGTAAAAGACGCGATAGTTTCAAATCATTAAGAATATTGGTTTAAAGCAATGTATAACATGTATTTGTGAAAGAAATACAAAGCTGTATTGATGATAGCATATTATTATTGTAGAAAAAACTCATTACCGATGCCTATTTTTCACCCACATTACAGTCAAGCAAAACAATTTATATCTGCCGTTATTAAACTAGTTCTATAAACTGGTATTATAAAGTTTTTCATTTCGTTTTGCATTGAGAAAACTAGGCAATTTATATGTTACCCCGCCTACGTTGTAATAACGAGAATAAAGGGTTTAGAAATAATAGTTTAATATTCATATTTAAGCTTGTTTCTAGGCAGTATTTAATAAAGACTTGATGCTCTTTAATCTAAGTGTATGTGACTGCTGATGTCATCGAAAGCACGAAGACGTCCAGTTCAAATACCATTATGCGGTCACCCATCTATAGAATGACCGCGCCAAGCGTTACTTAGCCCACAGTTCGTTTACCGACAAGTGAGCGCAACTGGCTATGGGCGCCCAAAGAAGAAGCTTATCAAGCAGAATAAGACAGTTGTTTTTATACATTTCCTGACACTTTATCCATAAGATAATGTGCCTGACACAAGCCGTAAAACTGGTTTTAAATGTATGATCCCATATTAATAAAACTTGATCTATACCAAATCACCATACTATCGATCGAATACTTATAATATCCAATTTTTTCAGACCAAGCACCCATTAAAGTGTTCAGTTACCAGTCACGGTGTGTGTACGTGACGAGAATCAACGATTATAACCCTTTCTGTAAGGCTGTGTTTATATACGAACATTTCTTTTAGCGAATTGCGAAGGCTAAAGTGTTCGGTTCTTGCAGCTAAGTATCAGTATCAAAAGTTCTGAACATTGAAAAAGAGAAATCAACTCGGTGTATATTGAAATCTATCATAGTTTGATCAGCAATGAGAAACACAAATACACAATTTATACAGAAAAATGTATACCTAACATATTTCGTCAAGAATGGAAATGCAGCCCTATGTTTTGTAATAAAATTAAAATATGATTGACCCTTCTATTTAGCCAACTATTTATTAATACTATTACCTCATCGAGGTATAAGAAGTCTCCTCTGCAATATCCCACTATATATACTTACAGATATGTGCTAGTGTCATATAACCTTCGTACGTTCTATGATCACCAATCAGTTACAACCTTGGTACACCTTCCATTTTACATGCACTAGATTTTAGTATCGCATTCGTGCGTTTCAACAACTTCACCTATACTGAAAGTAGTCAGTACTGTTGCCCTTAGGCTGTGTACACTACACACATCGCGACTCGAATGACGAAGGGTGGGGATCTCGAAAAATATGGATGTGTAGTCAAAGGGAATGAGCTTCTTCAAACTTGATAGAAATTGTGCAAACACAAATGAACTATGCGTGTGTTTATGAATCCCGGGTGTGATTTTTAGGGTAAGAAACTCTTATTTTATGGATTTATTGCTTGTGTTTTTGTGTTCACGTTTATGTCTTTTCGGACGTGCAGTCGTAAACAAATATGTATTGACTATGTTCAAAGTAATATTTACGACTAGAAAGATAAACGTATTCATGGTATATGGTTTGAATTAATTATACCTTACAATTGGAACTTCTTATTCAAATGTTATTATTTAAGCGATAGATATTAGTTGTATGTATCGTAAAAACCAATTTTGTCACTCTTGCAAAGTATTGAAGTATGATCAAACCTAGGAATATACAACTTTTTTGACAAACATTGTGTACTCGACCTATGTAAATGTTAGACCCAAATTCAGAATGTCCTGAGTACCTACGACAAATTGCTTTACAGTCCCTAATAAAAGTGAGCAATTTCAATTTTCATTTACAGGACTATATTGCATATTTTCTAACTAAAACAGTTTGAGTGCCACATTAAGGGAGGCTTATATATAAAATAGTGCATTGTTTCTCGGACTGACATCAGGAAACAGTTTTATGCTAAGGAAAAGGATTTCCTGTAGACTTTTTAACCTTATCCTCTTAACACTGTTTAATGAAGTCTACGGGAAATACTAGAGACTAAACACATGAAAAACCCGTTTCATATTTTGGGTCCTTATCTATTCAGAAACCCAAACTTTAAAAATCGTTATCTATGTATCTAATATTGCAAAACATTGAAGTCTTGTCAAAATGTAATTTTCCACAATCATGGTACATATCATATTCTAATTAATACGCCATAAACACAAACAACAACATCCAACAATAACAACAAACATCTGTTCTTAATCAGAATGGATCTCAAAACAAAAATGTGACCTCTCAACAAGCGGCCATTTTGTGTACAATCAACGATAAATTGTTTATTGCTTTTAAAAGCCCAAATAATATTTCATTTCTGAGTTGTTCTACGGAACTAAGACGTTTGATATTAAATTGAATTTACATCGAATCGTCTTCAGAAATGAGATCGGAGAGGGCCTTCACGATGTTATATTAAAAGAAAGTAAAACGGGACTTATATTAAATTAAATCTGGACATCTGTCGTACACTGGCGTAATACGAATAAAGATTCAGCATTAATGAATATTTGAATTAATAATTCCTTATTAGAATAAATTTGTAATTACACTTATTAAAATGTTTCTATGGAGGAATTTTGTTATAAGATTTGCGTTCGAATAGATTGATGGATTGTAATTACATTCTAGAATATTGTTTTACGTTTCCTTTGTCTCGTTGCTAATGAGATCTTTATTTGTGTGCACAACAAATTCTTTATGAAATTAAACATTCGAATTTTAAGAACAAATCTACTTGCAGGTAATGCAAAACTTAACATGACTTGAATTTTAATTCAAGGCAAGTTTAAAAATCATTTATTTTCTCAAGTTTTTAATTATTATGCATTTTGCAATAATTGTTTAAAACCTACTTTGGTAGTTACAAAATTTGCCCTATAAAAATAGAGTCCTCAAAAAAACCATACACTTAACCTACAAGTCAAATCACAAACCATACGTCAAATCAAATCAACAGAGACCTTCAAAGTCAATCGCTTGTGAACCCAAAGAACCCTTCTCATTACATCCCTTCCATCCTTTATTTATGGCTGCTTACGTGAGCAAAGTTAAAAAAAAACTACTGTTCAGTGTGACATCGTTGACGGTCCAATTTCCTTGATCCTCAGACATAATAGAGTCAGCAAGAGTGCGACACTTAATTTCCAGAGCTTGTAAAGTATTGCTATGAGTTGAGGAAATTTTGTAGTGTGAGTTGTTCGAGAATTGGGTGATAGCTTTTGAATAGAACTATGCGGATATTGTATGTACCTAGTGTTTTAATAAAACGAATGCAGAGCAAAAACAAAATAACATTCCTATCATCAGTCGGTATTCATCGATTGCATAATTTATTATACCTCTAATCCAAGTGGTCTTAAATAAAGGAAGATTTCTGGCAAAATATGTCTCTGATTATGGCTAATATATATTATTATAAAATTATATTAGTTAAATCAACAGAAACTAACGTGTTGAGTAGTTACTTGTCATATCACTCATGAATTAAGTTTCTCGATATTTATCAAAAAGACAACCAATTTTGTTAACGCACACGATATTACACTTAGTATGACGGTCTAAATTGCAGAATAAAAATAAATAAAGGGAGAACTCTAAATCTAGAACTACGTATAAAGGAATAGCGCGTGTGAGTAAATAAACCTAGCAGTCGTCTATCATGCAAGTCAATTTCTATTTAAATAGATCTTGGAAATGTCTTGACCGTTTTCCTCCACGTGGCTAGGACACGTGCACACCCACACACTTCTACCAGTTGCATTTAAAATTATTTTATTTCTCATCGATAATAATAATATGACATTGCTTTCTCACGCGTAGGATTGGCCTTAATGGCAACAATATGAGTGCATTATTAAATATTGTCGTTATGGTATTCGATCGAGTCTGTTTGGTTAGATTTTTTTTGATAAAGTGCACTTAGTTCAGTGAATACTGTTGCTGAATGCAAAAAAATATATATGAGCAAAAATTATAGTGCAACAGGTATATTAGGCAAAAGCTCTTTGAAGACATGGCCCTACATTGTAATTTAAGCTAAAAATACAGAATATGAGAGTAGTACTAGAATCGGGCCGAATTTTTCGCCAAATTTATGTGGAATTCACAGCTGCAAGCCTTACCTTTGATGACTAACTAAAACTAAGTATATCAAAATTTATCGAGTTTTAGTAAGCTTTACTTATTTAACTTTCACCACAGTTTCACAAATCAAACACAAAAATAGAGACCCCAAATTTTATCTCCATGTTTTCCTTCCACCAATAAAATTATATATCAATCACACTATCAAATATAACCCACCCAACCATATACCATGAAAATCTCCCAATCCAAAAATTCCCATACATTTTGAGATATGAAGGTTAAATAAATTCGTAAGTATATTTCGTACATGTTATTCCGATCACGGTGTGTCCATGATTTATTCGCCGTCACGTTTTCAAGTTATCAGTCTCCGGCGAATCAGGATGGTTCATATATCCTCCAGTGAAATGAAATGGAACGTTCCATAAAACTCTTTGCCTTGATGCTATGGGGAGGTATTTTATGGCTCTTAAGCCTGTTAGACGTTTGAAATATGTGTGTTTGTTAGCTTGTGTCTTCATAAGAAGGAATGCATTTCCGAAACAGCATTAGTAATAAGAAATTTGCTATGGATACTAAAAGTTTCATTTTTTGTTTTGTTAAGATATAAATAGATCGTAAAATTAACATAGCTTCACATGACAGACCGATATGGTTACATACAAAAAGTTAAATGTTAAAATAAAAAAAGTTAGAGAGTTCTAGAGAAGTTCTATTGATCAATTATTTTTAGACAAATGACGCTAAAGGTAGATATTTCATAGATTATATTATAGTTTACAGAATATTTAATAATACAAAGACCAAAAACATTTGTAAGAAATCAGTAGAAAAAAGTCCATTAATTTTTTCCACTACAACTGATTCTGTAAAAGCGATGAAGTAAGTTTTAATATAGTGATTTATAACCGCCAAAGATTATTCCATTTAGTAAAGAAGACAACGATTCTCAAAGAAATGGCTGCTATTTATTTCTGCTAATATTATATTGGAATTCCATTTTGCTTTGAAAATGGCGATTTGGTAAGCGGGTATTCTGAACTTCAAATAAAGATTAACTGGAATGGAATTTTGATATCGGTTTGATTCAAAATGCAACTGGAATTTATGCGTTAGATAGATGCAGGCTTAAAATAAACGTATTTCCTCGTATTTGAGCACATAGAAGCTAGAATACTATGGTAATGTATGGCTTCATGCGTGAGTTCTTTTGTGAAAAGAAAAATCTTGTGATATATCCCTATTGTGAGAGAGAGAGAATACCCGATATATTTATAGCTTATCTCTATGAGTAAAATACGTTCAGAATTAATTCAGCAATTTAAGAGAAATAACCCATTAATGTCCCACTGCTGGGCAAGGGTCTCCTTCCATAATGAGAAAGGGGTCTTGAGTCCACCACGTTGGCCAATTGCGAATTGGGAACTTGACATACCTACAAGAACCTTTTTTTTATTTAAGACAGTTAAACCGACTTGTAATGTTTACTTTTTGTAAAGTGATCTTCATAACCCATATTGGTCAAGGTGGCCAGTTTCAATAAATTGACGGGCTGTACGGGATTGTATACCTATGTATATTGACCAGGAGCAAAATACACAAGAACATTTTATTTTCTCTCTCATATAGTAACCAACTTGTAATATAAATTACCTATACGTATAATATTGTACTGTTGCTATTCCAATGTTTATTTACCAAGAGCGGCTTCAATCTCAGGAATTCTCTCCGACATTGTCGATATTACAGTACTTTACTTGGAAATAAACGGTTCTAGAATATTTGTAAGGAAATACGAGCCAAAGTAATGTGTGAATAAATTGAAGTGTAAATATATTTGTATTTTATTTTACAGTTTTATATTTATAGTCTGTTATATGTAGTTATATACCAAAATCGGATCTGTACTCGGCAGTTTGAGGCGTTGAGTTTGATGTCTCTTTTAGACAAGGAAAAATACATATTAGACCATAATTATAGTCTTTAAAAAAATTAAAAACACAACTACTAAAATAAAATAAAAAATCTATTGCAATGAAAACAGACGTCAAATAGAACTAATTTAAAAGCAATGTTACACAATCTATGTATTGTAATAAAAACGTGGAAAAATACTTTTCATCCGAAAATTATACTTTAATACTCGCAATTATAATGTAGATCGAACTCCCACAACGTTTAGAAGTTGCCAAAGCGAAATACTTTTTTCCTATCGGTTGCTTGATCGCGACTATCCTTAAAGCCAGGTAATACAGAACTTTTCCCAACGAAAATTACTTTTCGTACAAAATTTCACCCCTTATCAAATTCAATTCGAAAACTGCTGAATACCGCAAACTTTTCTAAATGAAACTACCTATTGGGTTTAGGTAAAATTTCAACTGTGGGTACAGTATTTTTTTTTATGCTTTTCTTATTTCTTGAAATTGGTTTCGTAGAAAAATATTGTTGATAGCTTTTTTCGTGCTTATACTTACGTGAGCATGTTTTGAAAGGTTACGTTGGGTTCTAAAATTAGTTTTCGACTATCATAACGTGTAAACCTGATATCTATATTTTATAATAATCTAGGTAAGACTATGATGGAAAGACTGTAAAGATTGGATAAATGTCAAAAGGCAGTGCTGTCAGTATCTTTACTTAGACTTTATCACACGTGTATTGTACTATGTGCCTCTGAACAAAATTATTGAACTTGGTTACGTGTTATTCGTATGGAACAAAAAAAGCTCCTTGATTAATCTACTTGTCTATCGTATCTAGCGATTCTGTACAGTTGATACTTTCGAGTATCGTGAGTTTGACATTTAAAATATACTGCAGAAATAGTTTCAACGCGCCCACCACAGGCGCTGAACTGATTGTTATATAAGATTTTTCGATACCTTGGTTGTCAATAGTGGTAGGGAATCGCGGTACAGTACATTCTAGAGTTTGTAACATATGTGTATTTGTCAGAAAAAAACATCAGCAAATAAGGCACCACTGCCACCCTCGATACACAATCCTGTACACCTTTTTCATCCGTAACACACGCACAAGTAACTTATATTCTTATATAACCGAACAAAGTTTTCATATCAATAATTTATGCTTGTACTTGCGTCAATATTTGGTATCTCTTACGGACGGATAGACGTAATAGGTTCAGGAATCTATTCTGTACAGGTGCCGCTACTGGGAATATACTGGCAGATAAATTATTTGTACGAAACGAAAAAGGCATCAAACGTAACTAAGTCGGCTTGATATCAAATTACTTCTAAAAATATATTGAATGATACGGCTAGGACTTGTAGACTTAATTGAAGAGATCGTTTCGGGAGGTCTTTGTTTCGAGACGACAATCTTTGGACTGTTGTAAATATTGAAATTGTTATGAAATAGGTACGAACTCTTAAATTTTATTTTGATCTGCGCTTATTGGTGACTATAAAAATAAAGCAGAGAATTTGCATAAGGAGAATATTTCAAAGATAGAATGGGCAGAAGTGTATTGAAATATCTCCGTGATAAGTAGGCCTAGTGCGCTACACATGAATGGCTCTAAAACCATCTCGAGATAAATAAAACAGAATTATTTGCTTTACTCAATAATCAACACGCGAATCCTTGTGGTCAGTGAAGTATGCAAGCACAAAGACCACAGAAACAGTTACAAATGCAGCAAAATGGCTTATAATTTGGCAATTTGAATAATGAGGTACATCGTGTCTAATGCATAGAATAAAACTAAAATAACTTTTAATAGGAATTTTACTAAAGCCTTAAAATGGGTTTTTCATACATTTTATTCTTTAAAGCTTTTTTTATTGAATACTAGAATAAATTAAAGGTATTAGAATTGCTGAAGAATTAGTTTAATAGATTAAATACGTTGGATAATTGATAAAAGGTTTTCATTTTCGGAATACATTATGATCCCTAATTTGGTTAAGGTAAGTATAGTTTAACTATTGTATAGATTTTAAGAATTTTAATGAGTTGGTGCTCTATTAAATAAGTATGTTTAGTTTTATAAACATTCTTTTCTAACTACTAACACTCACTTATGACATACCTGCATTAAAATAATCAAGTCTTGATTGGTTTTTTATTTCAAGTCCCACACAAACTTTTTAAAACTGTAATGATAATTTTTAGCTACACTCTGGAAGTATCAAATTTTTTAATAATTTTCGGAATTCTGAAAAATAAAGTCAAGTACAATTAAAGCCCAAAATTTCACCGCCCTAAAAACTGTAGATGAAAATAACACGTCCCCAGACAGTGTAAAGGAAGCCAATATTGTTGTGAACTTTCGCCCCATCCATGTTTGATGAGGTTGTCTATTTAAAGCCGACCTTAGCCAGCCCAAGCAACAGCCGTGATTAATGACGATAGACACTGTTACATTGATATCGGGTACTCTGGATGCCGCAACAGATCCGCAACACTCAAGTCGGAACGACGAACAGGGAATTTGATATAAAATTGAATTTGACGTTTTAGTGTCTGTGAAAAATATTGAGACTTTTGGAATTAGGAGTTGAGAGGCACGTTATTTGTACTTTTGTCTAGATAAGCTATGTTGTTACCTAACAATAATGTGATATGGGGTCGGCTGTAAAATTATGGTATTAACTAAACGAACACTGCACAACACTAACAAACTAACAAAAAGCATGCTCGACGTTTTTTTGACAAAAATAAAATTGCGGTTAGTTGCTACAATATCTTACTAATTACAGAGTTAAGACGGTTAATCTATATTTGTCACATTCTATCAAGTTTATAATGAGTAGCGAGTGAAAAAGATATCACACTGTTGGAGAAATGCGAGCTTTATTAACGTCTCAAACTAAGCAATTTGTATTAAGTGTTTTAGCGGTATCCAGCCTACACAATATCTGTGCATTGAGGTCTATTTTTGTTGGGACCACAAGGCGAGAATACCAATAGAGCAGTTTTAGATTAGTGTCTGGCGCTAAGAAAATTTTTCGATTTTAGTATTCTAGATTTTGATTTGGTTTTAGGACTTTCAGAGGATTTGTGGCTGAACGAAAATTTAATTTGAAATTTATTATGAAGTTTGGCTCAGATATTATAACGAGAGTCTAAGCATTGAACGTTTTTAAAATTTCAATTGATTATAAGTTACAATTATTACTGCACAACCGAATTTTTGCTAAGTTAATATAACATTTAAATTAATAAAAAGGCCTCAATTTAAGCTTCCTAAATGAACATTAACTTCTACTAATATAGTGTATGGTATTTTTTTTCCCTTCAATATATATGTATTTCGATGCATCAAATTCATAAAAAAGAACTGTAGAAAATGATGCCGAATTTATTTATTTCCTAAAACATAACGAACAAGAAACAAACATCATTAATCAAACACTAACGTACTACTTAAATACACGAACATTTCATAATGAAATTCACGTTAAACGATATCCTCCATGTTATTGAGCTCTGAGTAATGAACCGTAATTCAGGTCATTTGGAAATAATGTAAATCTGATACGAATAATTAAAACTGATTCCCAAATGCACTGGACTTTGTAGTTGTTTGTCGAATAATTTCACTTTATCTAAACTTGAATTCAGTATTATTTGGCTGTTTTGTAGAAGTACTAGTTGACCCACCTTTACCCGCGTTGTATGTACTTAGCCTCTGTCTTCTTTTGCTGCTAAATCAGTTTAGACAACCACCAGTAAGGAAAATTGAAACACGGAAATTTCACCAAAATCGGTTGCGTCGTTTTCACTTGAACGATAAACAAACAAACACAATTTTTCTATTTCGTAAGGATTTCAAACTTCGGGTATAAGTCTGGGTCTGCTTTCTAGCTGATTTGATTTTTTTTTCAATTTATTATTAAACATTGTGGATTCGAAAGTCTTAATATGATTTCAAAACTTGAAACAGTTAATTGTAATTTAATGTGGCAATCATTTCCTCTGCTTTAAACCCACATGCTTCAGTCTGTACGTCTATACGTTTTCGAAAATACAAGTATTGCTCACACGATCCAACTAATATTAATACGATAAGTTATGTGAAAATTTCAAAGCATGCACCTTCTCAAAAGGGGTGGCCATTACCTACGAATAGCAATGCGTAAATTCCATGCAGATCACGTGCTCAAACATTCATCATTTTATTAAGTATAGGGATCCCTCAATGATAGAAATTTGACCCTAGTTCAATCGATAGTCACTATTGACTATCGACAATATAATAACTATAGTTATTTGCTTTGAAAAACTGATCAACGCACTCACCACTAACTATTTCAGTAATTTTACATGTCCAACTATCGCAACTGGCTTGTACCGACATTGTTTAAAAAAATACTTCATTTTTATATGGACTTCAAGGTGCTTAAAATGAATTAGGTATTTTTGCTTCTTTGTGCACGTGAAAGATTACTAAGGGCTATAATATAACAATCTATATACCAAATGTCATCATAATCCGAACAGTAATTTTGTCGTGAAAAATCCACTAAAGTCCTAGTATAACTTGCATGCAAAGTTCGCGACTGGCGGAGGTTAACTCCATTCAGAATTAAAAATATTCAATAACTCGTAGGCCCCCACCCGCACTTGGCCAGCGTGGTGGACTCGAGGCCTAAACCCTCCCTCATTACGGGAGGAGACCCTTGCCCAGCAGTGGGACAGTAATGGGTTAAATTTATTATTATTTATTATATAACTCGTAGGCAGCTACATAAGCTGGCCATGCTCCCTTTGATAGAAGTAGTTTATTTTGGAAATACTCAGAACCTATAAATATGATTGAGATAAATCACCTCACTCTGCTACACCAAACTATAACATAAACTAATATTCGCAGACTTTCGCATTTATAATGTTAGAATTATTTATATATTTATGAAATCATAATTGCATTCAACTAAATGAATCTAATTGCACTAGACGTAACAATAAGTTTTCAAATCTGTTTGTGTAACAGACGTGCTTTATTACGATTAAATTCCAACGTATATCCAATTAATTTGCAAGAAATTCACTATATATAATTGGTAACCTGTTAGGTATTAAAGCTGCAAATTGAATGTCTGTGTTTGAAGCTACAATGGAAATAGGATAAGTAATAAGTATTGTTTAATAGTTGAAGCTTTTATAATTTTATAGAAATAATATTTGTTATTTGTTCAATGTTATACTTTCATTCCACAGAAGTGGGTTTCATGGTATCAGACGATGTGTGGGTATTCAAGATGGTTCCTATTAGGTCAATAACTTGGTCTTTAACAATTGTAATGCAATAAATAAAAGGATACAAAACATCTGTTGATATCTTCAATCACAAAGTAGAACGCAATAATAAGAAAATATTTTTATGTATTCACTCTTCACGCATCTTACTATACATGTGTTGTTTTTACACATTTTATTCAAACAGACTCCATGATATTACATTTATAAGTAACACATCAATCCTGCTGTTAAGTCTTCCAAAATCTCATAACATAATTGGCCAATAACTTATTCCGTCATTTCAATTTCCCACTCCCAAGTTAGTAATTCCCTAAGTAGTACACCATAGTATGAAAGACTCGCCACCTATGTTCTTTCATTCCTTCAACCACATAAATTATTGAGTGGAAACCAATAATACCTCATATGGTGCGACGTACTACGGGGCTTTATCACGATACGTGATGACATTTCTATTGAACCGATGGCTCTCAACGCCATACGAGCCTTCAACGAATACTCGTCTTTGAAACGACGATAATTGTATGAAGAAATGTAATATAAAAAGTACCATTTCTTTTGTGTACGGCGACAGGATTTCCGACGTAACGGAATGAAATGAAATACTTTAATAATTTTGTCGGTGAAGTGTTGAAAAAATACGTTTGCCGTGTGTCGAGTTCTTGAACGTTTTATGTACTTGTTAAGAAATGTGTTAGAATGTTGATGTCTAAATTTAGAAATAACATTTTTTTGTCTTTGTATTTAGAAGATTTCATTTCATAATATTAACTTGCGAAAAGATGAATAATTGAAACGACCTATAATAATTGTACTAGTTCAAAACAAAGCTAAATAAAAAGAAAATTACTGATGTCTCAAGGTTAGCGCCCAAGGTAACAATATTTGTAATTTAATGCCAGACAATAAAACACAAAATAATATTTTTAATGTTAAGTGACCTGTAACTAGAATTTAGAACAAGCATTGAATTTAAGAAGAAAATATTCACTTATTTAAAAACACAATCCTTGTGTGTACTTTATTCATCGTACAGTTGGTGATGAAACTAGTATTAAAATTGTTGAAGCCGCTTTTAGGCCTTTGACATTTCATAACGGGTGTTACTTGAATTGATTATATTACTTTTTTACGTGGGCTCCAGAGCACGGGGACTCTCAACCACTCAGCTGAATACCACTATGCGGCCTATCTATAGAATGTATGCGTTAATCATTTTAGTGACCAAAGAGCGTAACTAGCTACGAGCGCCTTAACGTAACTACATTCTCGTACGTACTAAAAAGTAAACACGATCAAAAAAGAAAAGAAAAAAATATCACAGTTATTCAAGTACTAATATTCTTTCCATGAATTTCAACGTGCCAAGGCACTTACGGGACATAGTAATTGCACCCCATGCGGTCGCCAGCTAGTGTGGTGTGACATGACATTTATGTGATTGGAATACTAGCAAAGAGAAATGCACATACGAACTGTGTTTGAGTTGCACGCCGCTTTGTAGTACGTCTAAAGGGAATAGAGACTATCGCGAGGTTCCTAGTTCTGATTGAAATTGAGTTATAGGCTTTTAGATGACATTCGTTCATTAATTTGAGAGTATATTGATAGGAGTTACTGGCGAATTGGTTGTTGTATAGATAATCCAATAGCATGCTGGCAAGTATTAAAAGTTTATAGTCACACTTTGTGTTAGAAGCGCAAATTTATAGGTACTTAACTGTGTGTGATTGAAAGAAATAATATTGATTAATTTAGATTCAGTAGTGGTTTCGAGGAGTTCATGAAAGCAAGCGATTAAATTTCGCAAAAATAAGTTCTTTTTATATTAGTTACAGTTTTGGTTAGGCAATGAGGTGTCTAAATAAAAATCATAATATCAATAGAATATAAATACAGCCGAGTAAATCGTGTTAGCAAAAAATATTCGTAAATACGAGGTCACACGTTAATTACTGTCCCACTTGTGGGCACGGGTACTCTTTGTATGAGAGGGATAAGGCCATTCACCTTTTCGGCCAAGTGCGGGTGGCAGACTTCACACACCTTTTAAAACCTTTTGGAGAACTCTCAGGTGTGCAGGTTTCGTCATTAAAGCAAGTGACAATTCATTACAAATATACGCAGTTGGAAAGTCTTTGATATGAGACGTAAAGTCAAACAAGAAATCTCTACATAGACGTACATAATTATGTTGATTTCGAAGAATATATTTATCAGAACTTTTTATCAATACCTACTTATTGTGCAACAATTTAGTATAAGGCTTGGAATAGCAAGGGACGTTGACGATAGCAAAGGATGTCTTTTCAAGAAAACAATTCTAGAAAAAACCGCTAGGGGCGCTTATCAGCTTTTCATGCAATATCTGTATCTAATCAGCTACCGACAGAAATCACCCCTGAGGAATGGACATGCTAAATAAAGTATAATGCCTTGGTGTCATTTTATGAGTGAGATTATCAGCTTAGTTACTTATATAGCTTATTTTTCAAGCCATGCTATTGAACAATTTTCCATGAAGAGTATAGCCATTTTTTTAACATGGAATAAAACGCGTCTAATCTCTTAACGCGAGGGAATTCACGGTCATAAACTAGTAGCAAATAAAGTCTCCATCATTTATCGTTGTGAATATTCCTAACAATATGAAGCTTAATTAAATTTTTATAGTCGCTTTCCCATTTCTTCTTGATTGTTCAAAAGTTATTGTTTCGTCGTAATAAAACAACGAATGTTTATTTTTCGTGAAATTATTTTCTTATTTTTTTCTTAAACTGACAAAATGAAATGTCAAAAACAATTTGTGTATTCTGAGGCTTCCTTTCCTTTCAGAAAAATGTATTGTTGCTATGTAATTTTGTGAACCATCTTTAGAATAATAATATTTATGAGATTATGATGAAATGTCTCGGACGAGGAAGTTGGGATATCGCTAAGATTATTTCTTTTTGAATATAATATAAGACATTTTTTACAACATTCAGGGTTTGAAAATATGACCGATAGATGGCAATAATTTGAAGTCGTGTATATAACGCGGCAATATAACGCGGTAACAAATGAGTAATGACGTAGGTGTGATTAGAATTGTAGTATCTAACTATTTACTTATTTATTAGTATTCTTTTGTCTTTCATCCTATTTTCTTCATGGTTATGTTTAGTAATACTATTCCTATTGGTATGCTTTTCATTTACCATTTTTTAGAGAAAATGAGTTTGAAAAATCAAGAAATATACGGTTTTCTACAGCAAAAATATTTTCCTTCAATAATTAACTAAAACCGTCTAGGTACACATACATTCATATCGTTAGGTCAAACGCAGGAAGGCTAAATGTCGACCTAGTTTCCTAGACATCGATAAAAGCCTCTCCTTCCATTGAAAATAGGTAACCGAGCTCTATTCGGTTCACTTTTCACTGAAGAGCCTGTCAAACTTTGGATTTGAGAAAGTTTTTATACTACTTTTACTAGTACTTCTATGTTAGTTCAAAGTAACGTAACGTACTAGAAAGTAGGAAAGCGAGAATAATAGATATAGGCTATAAATTTGTGCATGCGTTATACGTATGCAATTCGAAAAGGGCTCATGTCTTTTAACTTTGTTATGTAACATATGCGTTTTTTGAAATAATATATTTAAATGCATATTAAAAGTTTTAATTTTACTTGTGGTGGACACAATCTTGTTATTAACGAGCGAGGTTTTGAATAAAAAGTAGTCCTATTTTTTTTTGTAATAATGTATTTTATTTCATATCCATAGTTTGTGCTTAGTTGAACTCAGTGTCTCTAATTTGATTTTGTTTGTTATGATAAAATACAACAATTTCTAGATTTCCTAGAAACACATAATTATTTTCTAATTTAATACTAGTCTCCTAAAACGAGGTCTCCATTCTTAATTTCTGTAACAAAGCATTTGTTGATTTAATTACGTACTGAAGCCCCAAATTTTCTAGGTCCTTTAATTTCCTTCGACTTCAATTTCAATTAAGTAGTTATGTTTCGAATTCGAACCTTTTGGAGTGTCCTAATTTCATTTTAGGTTACATCAATAATGAGTCTCAAATCTATGTAGGAAAAAAACAGGATTAAATTTGCAAACTTTGCGCTGTCTGTTCAATTCTTACTCAGTACAACAAGCCCATTACTTTTTTGCAGATTTGCACGTTTAGTGTTCAATTGATTTATCAATGGCATGATAATTCTGTTATTCTTGAAAATAAGGCAAATATCTATGAGTTGCATTTTGACTATTTTTGATTCTCTTCAATATTCACTTTACTTGAAAAACATTTTTTCGTAGCATTACCTGCAGAGTTTATGTGTCGATAAGATTTGATCTAGAATCAAAACTATGCCAATTAAAACTATTACCACTATTGTAAGGTCAACAACCTAACAATAGTGGTAATAGTAGGTCACTATACGTAGATATAAACTCCTAACCGTTTGACAAAGTCGCAAACGAAATTTAGCCAATTTTGTACAAAAGTAGGTTTCATTTCTTCCAAAAAAGTATTATGAAAAATCTGTTTTCCCTGCCAAAAGCATTTTCAATTTGTTTTCAAATAAATTTTTACTTAATCGTTCCCAATTTTGAAGTTTTTTATTTAAGATGCTCTATTTTAGTTAAGTTTGGATAGTCCATATTTGATCAAAACTATTTGGGTGAGTGCCAAAATAGAAGCACAGCAACGACAGTAAAAAGTAATGCGGCGGAATGGTTTCACCGTCGTTATAAGTTTTGATTTAGTTAAATATTATTTTTGTTTGCTTTTGTTTCTTTGCATTTTTACAATTTTTATCCAATTACAAAAAAAATGGAAAGGTTTTCACTTCCCTTTACATTTTAAAATGATAATTTATTTACTGTTATACAGTTGCTGATTCACATAATTTTATCAATCCGTAAGTTTCCGTACGGTAATCTAACTCACAAAGACTATAATTACACATTGTTTCATTCTGGACTAAAAATTATAATAGTTGAAAGAAATGGTTTAGTTTGGTTAAGATACTGCTGAATCATCATCATCACTGTAGGGTAAAAGTCATCCTTTTCTCCCCAATCAGTCCTGTTTCGTAATTATAACGTAAGTCAGATTGGCCACTGCATGCTATTTGAATCCGACAGCACCAAAAATTCTCCCCAGTCTCCCCAGCAGCGCTGTGGTAAACGGTTGATTGTAACCGCATATCCAGCAAATGACAGACCACTACTGAACATGACACTCTTGGGGCGACAGGTCATTGACATTTTGGGGACCAATTTGAAAATACAAGTAACGAAAAAAATTAACGAAAAAATTATTAACTATATAAAAAGAGCTTCGGCATTTTTTTAGCAAATTAAGCCTAGCGAAAGATGTTTTCATTTTAGTAGCCTAAAGAGCTTGTAGCTTATCCTAAGTATGATGCAGTTACAAATAATGCTCATACTTTATTCCAAAACAATATTTTCAGAGGTGTGAACAAAAACTACAGACTAAAGTAGTTATAATAAACTCCCAATATCCAATGCATAAACCACACACAGTATAATAGGATTACACTGACAGAATCGGACACTCACCTAACCGTGCAATGCGACTGGGACAAAATTACCCCAGTGGACCACACCATTACTGCCCATTAATAGGGCAATTTAAACCCAGTTAACGTTTCGCGTGTTCGCTCGAAACGGCTTTTATCACGTATAATGGTGGATTTAGAATGTATTTTTGTCGGAAAACTGCTACTGTCTTTGTGTACACGTCTGTTGCATGACACAGATTTCTTTTAACAGCTGTTTTTGTTTTGTGAGAAGAAGCAATTAATGTGGTGGACGCGAGTGGTGGAGTTGACTTTTGTGGTTGCAAAAAATGTTTGCAGCAACTGCTTTTAATTTAAATAAATGCTGAATGAGCTGTAATTTGCCAGTTTGAAATGCAGGCTTGTTAACTGTAATTTGAATGACTTTTTATACTTAACAATTTATAGCGGAAACTTATATTAAGAAGATGTATTCTAGACAGTGAACAGCTAAATGAGAATGGCGCTTGGACAATAAACTTAGTCTCGTTTTACGACCGGTAAAATTGTAGGCTCAATTGTTTCACACATTCATCACAGTAATAAACAAAAAGGACTAATCCGTGATCATTAAAGGCTATATTCAGGTCCATAAAATCTCGACAAACCTAGCACGAAAGCTTAGGCTCCCCAAAATAAATTAGAAAACAAAAAATGCCACTTAATATCACTCATCCCTTCATTAAAAAAGTGGGGTGCGATTAAAAAAATAATTATTACGATTAGCAGTACTTAGGTTAAAACAATTTCTGCTTTATTATTTTCTTGGAAAAAAACCGCAGTTAATTAAGTTGGCAGATGTTAATCCGGGGATTACAATAAACCTGTGCAATGAAGGTCTTCATAGCTTAGTGAATGAATTTAATGAGCATTTTCACAATTTATTCACGGCTACAGACTTTGTTTATGTTTATTATTTTGCTCTATGAATGGGTAGTTCTATTAAAATTTTGTTAGGATTTAAGCAAGCGTTATATTCTGAGGAACCTTATGTTTGCCTAATGTGTATTTAAAATTAAATGTCTTAAGAAATGTGTTTGTAAACGTCTGAAAAGCTTATTTTACTTTAATTTCTGCATACATTAAGAAACTATTTAAGTAATTGTTTCTGAAATTTATTATGAAACAGCGATTGTGAAACAAATACAATAAAAATGAAAAATACGTGTAGTATTTTAACTTTTTGTAATATTTTCTCAATAGTGAAACTGTGTGTAGCTTTTAAACAATGGTATTCTCAAATGTCTTTTCTACGTCACACTGTTCAAATATATCCAATCGTCACAATTTACTAGTTTCTATACCTAACGACATGATCATTAACACTCTTTACTTTACTACGCTTTAGTTGACAATGTAAAAACTAAAAGCTATACATTACGAATACTATTTCCTCAAAGGTCCACCAAGCGGATAAACACACAAAAATACTCAAGAATCTTTCTTTCATCGATACTTCAAACCTAATAAATTGTCAAGCAATATTGCAGAATCAATTCAATAGAGCCAAGCTGATTCTAACAAAGAAAATAAAAGGTACAATTGGCGCTCACGACACATTGCATTTCATATTTGTACAGTTACTCCTATATATCAGCTGGAACGAAGCAAGGCAAGCTCTGCGCTAGACATTTACGGGCTATTTTGATTGATTGTAAGGAACAAACGTAAACAATAATAGTTTCTTACAGTTGGAAATTAAAGTCAAATAATAGGATTTATTTTGTTGCTCTGTTATTCTAGTAACTGGTTCAGTACTTTTATAGTTAAAATATTTTTTGAGACAAAAATATATCAATGATATTTTAAGACTGTTTTTTCTTTTATCATAACATTTAATGTCGTCAGTTGACAGCTTTGAATCAGTGAATGTGACCAATAAAGTGTGCCATTTATTTTGAATTAGGATGATAAATTTATTGTAATATAAGATAACACAAACCTTTTAAAATATTTATGAAAACCACAACCACGTCATTATCTGATTCTCTTGACCTACCAAAGCAATAAATAAATACTAAAAGTCTCCCCAAAACATTCTTACATTTCAAAATTAAAGCTAACCTTAAAACTTTGACCATATGGTGAGTACTTCATCCCATGCCAAATCGTGACCCGCAACACATTACGCGACTAAAAGTCGGCTGTCTTGTCTACAGACACGCAAGCCCCATCAAACTTACCCCACTTGCAGTTAACGGGTTACCACGTTTCTTGTAAACTTTACATTTTAATTTCAACTTTAATGTCGTAGCGGTAAGGTTCACATTTCTGTGGGTTAAAATGACGTATTGAGGCTACAACATCCTGATCAATAATAGATTTTATAATGGATAGAAGGGTACGACGTGTTTGTAGTTGATGCAGAGCTTTTTTCTTCAAATTAGAATATTCTAGTCAGATTTTTTCCTGTTTTAGATCGTGGAAAAAATATTTAAGCAACGAGCTTTACCTATCAACTGTATTTCTAAAAAAAACCTACGTAAACCATACTAGTATAGGAAAGTCTGGTTGTTGAAATTAGTATATACGATACAATATTTGTTTTTCGATTTACACTTAATCAATATTGTGAGGTTGTGAAGTACCGGTACCAAAATATCTATAAGGATGTATAGTGACATTTCAATGCCACTATACATCCTAAAACTAAATACTGCGTAAAACAGAGCTATATTTACCAAATCTACCAATGGTTCTCCTTTCTCTCCGGGGCAGGGTAAGGATTGAATCACTGCAGCATTGAAACCACTTACTTTCTATCAACAAAGACTATTTCCGAACTGGCCTTCATAAACAACAACATGGAAATCCGTAACACTTTTGTATTCAAGTGCCCTTAATCAAACTCATTTATTCAGTGGAACTTTTAACAAATGATCCCGGTACAGTTGCGAAGATAATCGTTATATAGATTGGGAGTGAGGCCGGGACAAACAGCTCAGTCGTTAGCGAAGTCCGTCTCAACTTACGTACACTTTTAACATACAGACAATTTGGATGAGCAACAAAAGACCTTACCCTGAAGTGGGGAATGCGATTAACGGTTTAAAAGTAATGTGGTTAGAAGCGCTATACAGAACTTTTTTTCATTTGAGTCCATAGAATATTTAAGCATAACAGAAAAACCTAGAACAGAAAGACGAAATTCTCAGAAGACAAGTTTGAGGCAATTTTTTATTTTTTTTTTTAAATAAAAAATAGCTGTTTTACGCACAATGAGTGATATGTTACATATTTAAATCCCTATTTCAATCTTACCCCCGGTTTCTGAGGTACAGTTAGCGGTAGTTTATCTATTCATTAGTATCAAAACCCACTCACAAAAAAAAAGCTATTGAATATATAAACTACCGCTAAATGTACTCAGAAACCGGGGGCTAGAGAAGTAAAACGATTCATACAAGAATTAAGATATTTATAATCCTACCTATTATTTTTGTTCCCCACTTCATAGCTAACGATTAATTGAATCATTTCTTTCATAAGCTGTCTATCCTTCGTGCCAGTATATCTCAATCATAGAGCGCTACAGTGGAACATTCTATAGACGCCTGAACTGGCCGGTAAGGAAAAATACTTCCTAGATATTATTCACTCACTAAATATAGGAGAAACTTTCGCTAGCCAATTTATTCTTTATTAGTTTGATATAATAAATTATTGGTATAAGGAAGATAGGAAGGTGTTTTATGTTATTATATTCAATTGATAGAATAATTAAAAATGTTATTTGATAAGCAAGTTGCAGTAGATTTTTAACTATGTTTCCTGAGGTATCTAACTTTTAGATATACTCGGGCAAAATCTTTTTTCTTCCTTTATAGCAATAGTTTTAGAATTTCAAATTAAAATCATGGAAATATTTTGGTGCATTGTTGCAAACAATACGGTGCTATATAACGATACAGTTACGATACTATTACGATGTTATATTCTATAACACAAGCAGCTCTAAGTCTAGTAAAGCGAACGTAAACTACAGCATCTGCCGCCGAAATTCAAGACAGCGCTACAACGTGCCACGCCGTGACGTCACACGATGTTCATGTCTTGCGTGGTTTCGCCTTTCAGAAGCAACTGTATCGGAATCTAAGGACGTCGCGATATTGATATCGTTGTTGTTTTGTCCAATACTTTACGTCTGTATGTGTTATTTTTATGCAGTAAATATTATATTAACAATTATTGATGTACATAAAAATTCAATCTTATTGACGCCTTAATTTTAGCTGTTAAGATGACTATGAGGGAATATCGAAATTGAAAAAGTTAAATTTTTAAAGTAATCAAATAATATAAGTCGGTAGAAGAATATGAAAAATAATTAAATGCGGATATTTTACCGTGTTATTGTTTTTTAACCCATTACAGTGCCACTGCTGTTCATGGGTCTCCTCCCGGAATAAGGGAGGTATTAGGTCTTGAATCCACCACACTGACCAAGTACGGGTTGCTCGTATGCTTGAGTTATGGCGATACAATAGACCTTTGCTTTAACAACTATAATGCTTACCCAAACATTGTACCAACAGGTCACCTCTTAATGGAAATAGGCTTGTCTCTTTGACATCCGTAGCGAACACCACTAAGCTTAGCTCAAAGCTTGGCCGTAGTCTGGCGAGTGAAACCGCAGCTCCAACACATTGTTCACTTCCGTGACACTTAGTGACATGTTGGTGAAATAACTAACATTACAGAACAATTATAGAATCGTTAGCTTAATTTTTGAACAGTGTTTTATTTCGGTACGTTAATAACAAATACGAAACATAAGACTGATGTTTCGCACACCACCACATTAGGCAACAAAAAATTGTGGAGTAATTTAAAAAAACAAGTTTACTGAAAATTTCTAAAGTGTTAGGTTTCACGTTAATAGTCGGAGGTATTGCGCAAATGGCTTTCAAACAATACACATCAAGTATTATTTAACTGTAGTAGACAGTAAATAATCTTTATCAGTGTTATTTGTTATTTTGTTATCCAATTTTTTTAATAAAGTTATCTATCTTTCAATACGTACTATTCATATTTCGCACAGCATCGCACTAGAATGTACCGAAGCAACAATACAAACGTCTCAAGTTTGAGAAACTCGAGCAAGTCCAATATAAAGTTTGTCAATATTTCCGTTGTACGGGCTGATGGCCGACACTCATTGATTGGGCCAGTCCAGGCGAAAAATAAAGTTGTGCTACAATATAAACTCTCGAGGGACGACGGTGTTATTGCCGTGACTTACCTACACGCCGGCTTTTGTAAATATCGATATATGTACGGTTTGTGCTTCGTCAAGGCTAGGCGTAAAACAGTTGCGACAACTTTAAAACTGGTATTTGATATCTTTATATTATAACGTCATGAACCTATTACAGAAACGGTTAAGCATCCTCTCACGAGACCAAGTTATGGTATGTTTGTTTAAAGGCGTATTTTGGGCGCACATTGAAACTTCTTGCAATAGACATCCAAAAGCGAATATGAAAATAAAAGTCGTCTAATGATTATGACTTTAAAGTCATGGCTCTATTAGAATGGATGCTTTTGGCTAAATAGCAAACCATATACACAGGAACTCTGTTTAACGGAAAGTTTTTTTGGTAAAAAGTAAATTTACGTTACAAATTGTAACGTTAATTTACTTTTTACCAAAAAAGCTTTATTGTAAGTTACAAATAAAATAGAAAAACATCGTACTTACCTTTCGTGCAAATGAAGCCTACATTAGCTTTCAAAAATATGACCAAAAGTCCTAAAACCTAAAATGTCCAGCAGAATAAAGTAGTTAGAACGAGTGGGTTCAAAGGTTGCCGTTATGCATGCGGCCACGTGCGCCCATTGAAGCCACATGGCGCAAAATAACCGATACGTATAACATTTGTATTATTTACACGTTAAAGGCTTCGGCAAAGGTCGCTACGGAGTTATGAGGACGTAGGATTGGGGTAGTGTTATATGTAATAGCTCTGTTCTTTTTTGTGATAAGTTTGGATTTTTAGTTGACTTTTCCGAACTAATAGTTTTAAATTATTTTCTAAAGTTCTAAAACACAACTTTTTAGGTACGAAAGTGGTAGCAATTGTGACTACCCTATTGATTTTTAGAGGTTTCTTTTCAAAAACCACCCAAATAAAGATAGTTTTTACACTTAACGAAACCACTACTATTTTTATGTATTGTAACGGCAAACACAAATTCGCTTTGGGTCTATTGTAGCTTATTCATATCTCGTAAAGTAAAAATAAAACACGACATTTATAAAAAAACGATGTAATGTTTGTACAAAACATTAATATTCCCAACAGACGAACACGTAAATACAAGTCAATATTGAATATTTAAATACACACGAAAATCAGATATTCACGAACACTATCTGTGTTAAAGATTATCTCCACAATGCAACCACGGACAGAACATTTCACGCAGCTGTTGGTAATAATATTTGTATCACTCGACGCTTTACATGGCGGAAATTAAAAAGTTTTATGCTGTACTTTATTTTGCGGTAGATATTCGAATCAATATTATTTTGGCTTTAGATTTACGACTAATTTATATAATTTCAAATACTAATGTATTTAGAATCCGCTGACATTCATGGGTTCACACGTGTATTACTTTGGCTGCATATGAGCAGATTTTTCAAAGAACTATATCCTATTTTGATCTAAGTACTTTAACGCTGTGCCACATTTTATTAGAATCGGGAGAGCAATTTTTTTCCTGTGAGCGTGAGAGGCACATAAACTACAGCATTTATAATAATGTAGGAACCTAGGTTCCTACTTATATTTAGTACATACATATTATTTATTTATGCTAGTATGGATAGATAATAATATTATGTATTATGAATACAAAAGCCCAATCGACATCGTCCGAGCCTTTCAGCTGATATCAAATTAGGTGTACGCAAGCCCTTCGACGTTGGCAACAGTCCAGTAAAAATAGGAAAAACAAAAATTATACAGATGAATAATTTATAACGATATACATACTTTTATTTGATTTGATATGACCTGAATATCATAGAAGTTTTACTTGGAATTCAGTCGATCGCACTGGGAAACATTCGATGAGATGTCGACGTAAATATCGAACGTTCACACATTCGCAGGTTTGACGTTTCATAAATATCACTGTGATGTTTCCCCGAAGGATTTTGTTGTTGTAGTGAGGTTTGAGGCTTTAAACTTGCAACTTGAGACTGTTTTTTTTCAATTTGTGATTCGCTTTACTGATTTTTTTAACGATCAAACAAGTTAATAGTCTTTTAGGCTGTTCATCGCATTTTTAGGTTAATATGTAAATATTTTTTAATTCACCAAAATGTAATTAGCGTTATTAGTAAATTTTGCCGTAGAGTAAGGTTCAAATCAATTGGCAGTATACTAAATTAAACGACCTCTCATAATTAACTTTCGCCTTTTAAAATAGATAAAGTATCAAATAAATAAGCCCACCTATACTTGTATACATCCCACTATTCCCGTAGCGGGGATTTTCAGAGGGCAACATAAATTTGATAATTATTTACACAAACTTCGCTGAAGGCTGGGTCCTTTAATCTAATAGGAATTTATGATGTAATTTTAATCACTGCTCGTGTTGATGATGGCAATCGAGGGCTTAGAGAATTATGTAATTTACATGCAGGTTGCGAACCTTTTACAATACACGTGGATTTTATTATATTTTTAGCTGATGTGATATAATACAGCGAACATGTATTAGGTATTACGTTTTTGGGACTAGTACCTTGTCACTCACTCACAGCAATATTTATTTGGATGGTTTGTTGAAATATATTTCGCTTTTGAACCTCGTCTTTTACAGTGTCTGGATTAAGGTTAGCAAGATTTGATACTTGTGTAACATAAAAACTTGTGACAAGGGGTTAAAACAATCAATGAGCTGTCTATCCGACCTATACAAATAAAGATGTACCGCTGAAACTATACCGAATACATCTTTGGGTATTAGATTGCTCGAATGAACATTATTGAACTGTTAGATAATCCAAAATTATGTAAGATTCAACTCTACCTAATATTACAATACCAAGAAGACTCCCACAGCGGTCTATTATCACAACGCCTAAAGAAATTCACTCAAAAAATATACATTAGCAAACATTACCTGAGATTATGTAAGGCGTAGTCTAATACATCTTCGTTACAAGGTCGCGACGAAGTAACACGACAGTGACACGACAAAATGACGTATGTATATCAACAATGTACACCGCATTGTATGGAAGTTAATATGCATTAACTTCAAACCCTACGCGTAGGGCTGTCTCGCGGTTCCTCAGAGTGTTATGCTGATCGTAAGCCCACGTCACGGATGTAATTAATCAAAGAAGTTGCGAGTACTATAATTATCTTAATTTAATTCTGTTTTGATGTATATGTCTTCGTTAGTTAACTATTACACGTGCAATGCTTTGCGACAAAGATTACAAGCATATTGCTGTTTGCTGTAATTATTCAATAATTAACTGCTTAGTAATTAATTTGACTTTTCTGCCTTTATGGCGCGATCGGTATTATAGAACACTCATAATCACGGGGTCTCCCTGGGGGTTTCCTTGGTCGGTCAAAGTTCTTTTAGTATTTCCTCATTTTTGTGGATTTATTCTCAATAGTAGCCCGCAGTACAGTAACGTACACGGTATATGGCAATAGGTTTTCTATGTACACGGATCTAACCCTGTAAAATGGTAACACGTTGATGTTAACTTCTCTGCCTTATTCTTAGCGACAACTTTACATAACAACAATCATTCGCAAAATACTGTTCATTAACTACAAAAATAATACGCATTTTAATTCTCATTGATCAAATAATACAACCCGAACGTTAATGAAGCAAACGTAAGCTAAGTAGCATCTTCATTAGGTAACAAAATCACGTGTCAATGTGAACAAGTTAATAGTCCTCGTCACAACCCTACATCAGTTCTAGGGCTGCGGCATTCAGGTTTGCCATGTCCGGGATCCGATTGTGACCGCAAGTGTCCGCGTTCAACCGAGGTACATTTGCGATTGAAATCATTGGTCTGTTCAATTATACCTGCAAAAGGATTTCGTTAAACTTTCAGTGCAAACCGAATATAGATGTCATAATTAAAGCTTTGATTTGTAAGTACCGATTTTGTAATCATTTCTAAGTAAAGTAACATAAATTTTACTACGATAATGTTTTGTTTAAAGTTTGCCTAAGTACGTTTATATCCTACCTTGCTTTACATTACATTAAGATTCATCTAGACGTCTCATTATGTTGTATAATTTAGAAATCATTCATTAAATTTGCTTGCATAATGATATCTCACCGTAGATCAGTGGAATATAGGTATTAAAATGAGGGCTAACATTTGCAACAAATTGAATGCGGTTTAAAACGCCACATTTTATAGATTCGCCCAATTGCAACATGAAAAAATAGCAAAAACCCTTTACATAATATTGTCACCAAAATATTATTACTATAACGACATTACGTACGACATCCTTCAACAAACTTAAAATTCACGCATATTAAATAACGCCATTAAAAATCCCCTTGCACCAAAGCTCATCAAGTTTTACAGAGCGTAAATTTCTTACCCTCAAAGTGTCAACCCTATGCTTAAGGATGACACACTTAAAATTAAAATAAAGCTGTAACTTAGGATGTTACACCCTGTATAATTTCATTTTGCGGTTAATGTTTCTTCTACGGTGTGTTATTTTAAACTTAGCGCTAATATGCGAGGTGGCTTTATTACTATGAACTCTTGAAGAGCTTGTGTTAAACTCGACTGAGCCAAATGGCTTCTTAGGGCGCTCGTTTTCCTTTACAATGTGAACAACTTCGAACGACGTCAATTTGAAAGTGTCGGTTTAAGAATAAACGTAGCGTAAAATGTACGAATATTGAGGTTTAACATTGTGTTTAAATATTGTTACCTGATGGTTTATTAAAATATAGAACTTAGTAACATTGTCTTATACATATATTTCATTATCTAGATTTAGTTATAATTTATTTCAGTGTGCCAGTTTATTAATTATTTCAATAAATTTTGCTTAGTATAAGATAAGTCGTGTTGGCAAAATATCCAGCAAGAGAGACTAAGCAAAAGTGTCACCAAACTGTTCCGCATAAGGAAAGATAAAGAGAAGTATGGAGAACCTTACCTATGCCAGCTACTTAATTCATTGTCAAATTCACTTATAAAATGCGTAACAATTGTATATTATATTATTATTATTTACTAATATGGACTACATTTGTATGTAAATAATATGTCTACAGCCAACCATCGGGCATCGTGGATACATAAAACAGACATGCAAACTTTCAATATCATGCAAAGGTCAACGTACTTTCCCTAAAAAAATGCTATCACAACCTTCAATTTGACCCCTAACCGTCATTGTATAGAAATAATCTCTTTAGAATAAAACCGCTCTTTAAGAATTTTTGATCACAAAAAGTAAGCAAATTGAAGTATAAACTATTCTTTGTGAGAATTTCTTTTTAATTTTGATAACAAGAGTGAGGCAAAGAACATTATAAAGCCTTCAGAAGATACGTATTAATTTTTGTTGCTGTGGTTCTGAAAGTTTCGTACATTGTTCCCTAGAGGGCATCAATTACAATGCGTAAACTATACAAAGGGTTTTCAAACTTTCGCCGAAGGGTTAATGCAGATAGATTGCTTGCAGTATTTTTGGATAAACAGCTGACCTAAATGTGTTAGTAAGTTTTGATGTACAAACAACTTTCGGTGGTGTAAGTCGTGGGAAACTACAAACATATGAATGAAACTACTGTTTACGAACACAAAAACTTTGCGTTCACCACCATTTAGTAAAGGTAAAATACCATTATTATAAGTGCAATCAAATATAGTAATATTTTGCAATATTATTATTTTTTTGTATCAGTATATTTAGTATAGAAGAAAGGATAACGCTAGGGTTTCTATGAAATCACTGCATATACGGTACATAATTGGATAGCTAATCTTAAGCTGATTCAATGACTATACAACCGAGTTCCTTATAACCAGGGACTAAATAAAGGTGGCATCGTTCTTTAATGTAATTTTAATTATATTGGCACTTCCACTCAAAAACAATACAACATAGCAGAATTGTACTATCAGGAAGCACATCAAACACAAAACCCAATAAAAAAATCAGACATAAATCTATTTCAAATGAACTTATTACATGGCTGAATTCCTCCTTATCTTCATATCAGTAAAGTTTTAATAAGAAGGTGCGAAGGGCACGTCTAAAGTATAAAAAGGAGCGATAACCTCCAAAACTTTGAGATCAACTGTGAGGAAATAATTGAATTTTTCTTAAAAGTCAATTGCGTTTAATTAATAACTTTTCCTTTGTCGGTGTTCAGGTTATTTTATCTTTTTCCTTTTATTATTTAAGATGTCTTATTCTAGGAATCTTCTTTTTAGTTATTATAATTATTCTAAGGGCTTTATTTAAACTTAGTTTTATTAATTACTTACCACGTTAAGGTTTAACTTTAGATCTTCTGGCTAAAGAGTAAGTTAAACTGTGCATTTAATATTCATATTTAACCTTTTGAGGCCCTCAAATTGGTTAGAATACAATACTTCCAACATATTTACAGCACTAGACTGCCGGACGAGGCGCCCATAGCCAATAGCGCTCACCGGTCGGTAAACGATCTGCAACCGTTGACGCGGTCATTCCATAGATGGGTGACCGCATAGTAGTATTTGAACTGGGCGTCTCCGTGCTTCGGAGGGCACGTAAATCGTCGGTCCCGGCTGTTATTTACTAAGGTAACAGTCGTTAAGCCATGTCAAAGGCCTTCGGGCGGCTTGAACAACTTTGACACTAGGTTGACCACTGACCATAGGATAAGAAGAAGAAGAAGTACTAGACTGTATCAGTAGTTTTTAAGAACATTATATGTATGTGTGTTATAGGCAAAGCAAAGCAGTAACTTGCTGCTTTTTATGTCTGTGGTATACAGACAAAAAAATAAAATTGGTTATTTAATTGTCTACAGATCAACAATGTTTTTAATATTATTTAATAAGTAAATATAACATTCATTTTAATTCATAAATTATGATTAAAACTAACAAAGCGTTGTACAGTTGGCAAAAAATTAAATTACGTACAAATATAATATGATACCTGATAATGCCAGCCACCGTCAGCTGCATAAGCTACCGGATCACCGATCTTCTAAATTCAGGGTTTCGTATACGCGATATACCAGCCATGATTTTTTCTCTAGCTTAGCTAGAGAGCTTAGTAAGCAAAAATCACGGTTACCATTTTCAACAGCTTAGTAGAAATTAACACATAGGTTGCCAGCAACTCACCAAGTGGGTTCAGAAAACCTACTAAGTAGGTTTGTGGGCAGCGAAAGTGTTGAGCTGTTGAAAATGATATCAATTATTTAATGCTTTTTTTGTTGACTGTAAATGAATAAACTAAAACTATTTACAGCCTTCTATCTCTTAATTTAATTAACACTCAATTAACTCCCGAATACTATGTTTTAATAAATATACCTTAATTATATTATGTTGTAATTTTAAACAAACAGAATAGATATTGCTGTAATTAATTGCCTAGGTTTACATTGTACTCGGTTAGACATTCAACTGCTTTAATCCACGATTACTAAAACATTTATATTAAAACGGGTGAATATTATTGAGAATTAAAAAATCTTAAAGCCCTCTGTTGAGCGTGTCAAGGTTATTTTAGGCCAAAACGGAAAGAACCAGAAGCGCGATGTTCGCTGCTATGCCATTTTTCACCATCAAAACCAGAGACTACTACTAAACTATCAAGAAATTTTGTATGAAAATCTGATCAGCGTTCTACACCGTAGGAAATATTTTGTAGTATTTTTGAAAGTCCAACTTTTGATACAGTATCGTCAAATACGCTACAAGAGATTTTGCAAACTACTATTTTTTATTCACACTTGCTTCTTGAACTGGACATTCTAACTTCTCGAATTTATTATCAAACGCTAAATCCATACTTTTAAAAAGGACTCCCAAAGTAGAAAATATATTATAATCTTTGTTCTATAATTTACTAACCAGTAAGTAGTAAATACAAAAAATATTTTTTTAAACTACACAGCTACATTGAGGGTATTTTAAACCCTTTTTCCAAGTAAACGAGTAAGGAGATTAAGTATCTAAACGTGTAACACGTGTAAAGTATCCAATTCTTCACAAAATAACTGACCACTGTCATACAAAAGACGCACATTTGTAACGAAATCTGTGAAATAATGAGTGAAAACTCATAATATTCTGTTCCTTATGAGGGCATTACGTACGGATGGCCGAACTCATGGCCAGCTCCATTATAATCGGGCCTCTTTCAAACGAGCGGAAGAAGGCCCTTTTTGATGTTGAATGTCTTTGTGTCCGCTTTCATAAAGTATAGGAGGGTTATGGACTGTGGTGCAGTAATTTTTACTGTTGATTAAATGAGGATTGTATGTCATTTATTCGAATTATGGAGTGGTATAAGCATATGGCTCCCACGCTAGCCCTCGAGGTTGAGGATTGCAAATGTTGAACATATACGAACTGGTTGCATATAAATAAACGAACTAGTTACCAAAAGTATTAGAAATATGAATTAATAATTTATTGAAGGAATAAGGAAGAAATTCTCATGCTTCTTTTTGGACCGGTTTGGCATAGAAACGTGTGAGCAATTCCTATATTTTTTAATTATACAAATAACGTGAAATTGGTTCAAACAGTGTTTTACGTTTTCACAGAAAAACGGTTCAGTAAAATGAACAATATGGTACCTATTACAATAATTTGAACAACCTGTTAGTATTGTTGTCTAAATAATTGAAAAAGAAAATGTAGTAGCAAAAGAGTTCTTTTTTCTCGCAAATTTAAAAATAAAACGAGAGAGTGAATTTAAAAACGGTTGTCATTAGACTAAATTAGTTTGCAGTTTCAAAAATGTTTTTGTAAGTCTAATATTTACTTGGAATTGCCAAGTTCGTATAAATTACCACTAGCTAAATAGACCCGAAGAAAATTAAGCAAATTCTTATTTTTTCTAATTTACCTACAGATGTTGGACATTTATAAGGTTTTTAAATTTCTATATATTTTCTCAAATACAAATATTATTTCGGGTTAATTTTCCATTAAAAATAAAAATATATTTACCAAGATTAAACGAAAAGTTTTTGCACTCAATTTGCAAACAATTTTTTCAAGTTATTAATTTTCTAATATTAGTGCATTTCTATGGGCTTAGAGTTCAAAGTTCAAAGTGAAATTAAAATAATTTAAATTACATTCTACGACTTCAGCTACGAAATTAAAAAACGTTTTTCGGAGCTATTTAATTTTCATACCGCGAATAAATTGTCAAAACGTAAATTAAATTTATTAGTTTCAAGAAACTCGCTTTTTCTGCAAAATATATTTTACGAAAACACGTACGCTTAACTTTTAACTGGGTTATTCGCCACCGTATGTCACAATACAATAATTTAGGTCACTGAATACCAATAACAAAGAGCTGAGAACCTTCAAAAAATCTTCATAACAAATGCCAACCACAAGTTAACTTAGCGACATAAACTTTCTATTTCACCGGATAAAGGGGAAACGGGTCGTGGCGCATTCATCTTTTCACTTTTTTATCTGAGGAATAAGGTTGCCTCACTTTGAAAATAGAGCTCCAAGCGAAAATACGCTTGCTTTGGCTCCCGAAGTGCCTATCCACTCACAGTGAGTGGCAGACACAGATCTTATAGATTTGGGAACACTCAATAGGCTGTACTCTCTTTGTAAACTGTACTTGTAAGGTTGCTCCCTACTTTGGTTTTGTTTTGCAAGGAATCTGTTTGAACATTGCACCTGATTTTTTATATTGTGTTATTTGATCTGTGTCTTTGTGGGGGAGATTTAGGTACTCTTTACAAGTGCTGGAAAAACTGAAACAACCAGTTATTTCCTTACATGTTAAGTCACTAATTTACTTAAAACTCATCCCGATTTTTGTATCGCTGGCTTTGATTTGCACTAAGAACATGATGATCAAGACTTTATTTTTATTTAACTTGTGCACAGCATTTCCAAGCGCAATAACCGCGAAAAATAAGGTTCTCGATTTACACCCTCTATAAAGTATTTGGCACGAAATTTGATACAAAACGGGCACATAAATTCGGGACAAAGTTGAAAACTAGTTATATTTTACAACAGATATTAAAAAATAAATCGTGTGCAGTGCAAACAATACTAGGAGCTACTAATGGATTTGCCCGTCATAAATTGTATGCGAAACGAACAAAAGGCTTTATTGCACTACGCTTTAGAGTTCCGTAAACTACCCGAAAAGTTATTTGGAAGAATGTGTGCGTTTTGCATGTTTAAGTCATTAACATGACAACCTCAGCAATTAACTTGCTAATTAGAAACTTGAATAGACTGTCGACGCTGTTGAGTTCAACGAGCTATTTTGCTTTACCCATATTTAGTTATTTAACGATACGGTGAAGCAACGAAATATTTGGATTTTAGTAAGTTTGTAATCATTGCTGACTGAATATGTTGAAATCAAATACAACTTTTTCTTTGTATGGTTTCGTAAAGCTCAAAGCTACATCATTCTGTTAAAATTTAATGTCACAAAAGCATGCAAATATTTAAATTAATATAACTTTAAAACGTACTAGACCAGTTTCAAAATATGATAGGTGTCAGATAACTTATTCAGCAAACAAAATAAACAAACATATTAAAAAATCAAATTATATTTCAATCAAAGCACTATTATAAATATACAATATAACTTTAAACATTCGAAACTAAGTCGAATTTCAGGCTTAAACTCGACACGATTTGACGAGTATATGAAGTCAGTCGAAAACCGGGATCAGCGTGAAGCGTACTCATCGGTATTCGTGGATCGGTCGCGCAACGAATGTGGAGAATTTATGATGTGTGCAGATGCAAGCTGGGCTATAACTCATGTGATCGCCCACACATACTGATTAGCTTTTGTTTTTTTTAGTTTTTCGAAATCTTTTAGTACTAGGAAGTGTGTTTGGAGGGATTTTGCATGATGCAGATGCAAAATCTGATAGTAGGATCAAACTTTAAAGTCTGAGACGACCTAGCATATAAATAGCCTATGGACTGGTTTTATTAGTAACATATTCGTACGTACGTACAAAGTTCTTTGCCCTGCTAAATAGTATAGCTACATATTTGAAGTTTAATAATAACTTTCTGAAAAGTAATACTATGAAAAATAACAACGTAATCATATATTATATATTACGTCAATTTATTTGTAAATGCTTTTTTGTCTTTGAATAGATTACCTACTAAGAAAACCATAACAAAACACAACAATACATTATTCTCACCTTTCCATTATTTATTATTTGTCGTATGGTTAGTGGTCAACCTAGTGTCAAAGTTGGTCAAGCCGCCCGGAAGGCCTTTGACGTGGCTTAACGACTGTTATCTTAGTAGACAACAACCGGGACCGACTTTTAACGTGCCCTCCGAAGCACGGAGACGCCCAGTTCAAATACCACTAAGCGGTCACCCATCTATGGAATGACCGCGCCAATAGTTGCTTAACCCACAGATCGTTTACCGACCGGTGAGCGCAACTGGCTATGGGCGCCTCGCCTTTCCATTTATTTAGAAGAAGTATTTTTTATTCAGAATAGTATATTTGATTTACAAGAGTAAACCGAATGTTCTTAAATAAATATAACCTTTCCATTTATTTAAGAACATTCGGTTTACTCTTGTAAATCAAATATACTATTCTGTATTTCGCCTTTCACATTGTTTTGTTCAAAACATTGATATGAGAACAAAGTTGCTTGTGTAGTTGAATGCAGATTTAAAAACGCCTTAAGGCAAGCTATGTTCTCGAAGAGTCTACACGCCGACCCGCCAACACGCCGTCAAATGTCGGCGACTTGATGTCAGCGGTTTTCTTCCAAAGGCAGACTATAAGTCAGTTACAAGATTGTCTTGAAATAAAATTCCGCCGACATCATATCGCCGACATGTTTCGGCGAGTTGGCGACTTTTGTGTATACTTCTTTAGACATTCAGACACTCAGACTTTCTATTCAAAAGCTTATAACGTGTCATTGTTTTGTATTCAACATTATTTTACACACAAGATTCGAATAACAATGGCGTTTTGGCTAAAAATAAATATGTTTCTGTATGATAAAGTAATGCCTGTATTCAGAATTCTTGGAATAAAATGAATGATGATATTTCACGTTTAGAGACAGGTTGGAACTGAAAATAAATCTATATTTTGTAGGCTTAAAGCTCATATAGGCTTACAAGTGTATCTATAATCGAAATTATGTACCTACTAATAGATTACTTATAAGTTTGATACTTCGATTTAAGGGATGAAATAGTCTTCATAATCCCCAAAAAAAGGTAGGTGTTGTTTTTTCTAATATTCTGGTTATTATCTAAGCATAGATACATCTTTGATGTAACCAAGTTGAAGGTAAAATTAAAAAAAAATACAAAGTTTATTTTGTTTAAAATAATTTCAATATTTATTTTTACGTAAAGTTTTTCATATCGCTCATAATTGAATAAAATTCACTAACATCACAGAGTGTTAGTTCTTGGAAACATAAATAATTTTCGAGCGGCACATCAAACATTTACATGACTAATAATATATTTAAATTCTAACATTCCATAATTCTAATATTAGTCTCTTCCAGGGAACGCAAATTGATTATTATCAAAGCTTAAACTTATATTATAACAGAATTCTCAAAACACCTGCGTAAATGCAAGGAAAACAAATTTTCGATTTAGAATAAAATAGTGGCAAACGATTTATGGCTAAGTCAGCTGAATTCTTAGAAACAAAAGCATTTTATGTTACAGTGAGTAGAATGTTTTCTTAAAATGTTACAACAAAACAAAATTTTATTGGAAAGATTAATAATTTTAAACAGAAATTTAAGTTTCACTTAATAATTAACGTAAATATTTAAATACAGTAATACAAATCTACGAAGATGACCTATGATACCTAATAAATTAAAATTTTCGTGGAAGTATAATTTTAAATCTATCGGTCCTTTGGTATCCAATTAAACATTTTCTAGTTAAACATCAAAATGGAAAATTTTGCATTATATTTTTTCCACATACTTAATACTCCTTAATTGCTCTTGAAACATTTCATTCAGCATCATAGTTCAATATAACAAAATAAACAACCTCTAAACCAATATTAAGAAAATGAAGTATTTTCCAAAGCTCATTCAACACAATTAAATCACAAACAATTAAAACCCCAAGCGTACTCTAACAGTTCAATTTGAAATTCAATTCAACAGCTACCAATAATCGCAAATCATGGTAGACCACATAATCCGTCTATTCTGAGGCACAGTTTGATGACGGCCGCAGATGGCTAGCGGAGGAGCATAACAAAACAAGCCACACGTTGCAACATCAATACAAAACATTGAAAACCACAGGAAGTAATGGTACACCTGGACGCATACTTCATGAATATTGCATGATTCATGGTACGGAAGTCACAGTGTGGGTAAGTGTCAGTATGACAAGTAGTGGGCGGATAGTTGAATGACAACTTGCACCTGATATTTACTGTGTTATATCGTTCGTAGCGATTTAACTGTCTGAAACTCCGCGTAAATGAATAAGGAAAATATAGTTACTATAACGTTAGTTTTACTATTGCATCACAATCCTATGTGTAAGTTAGGCCTGAAATCATGTAGGTTATACACTTATCACAGTTTTTTTTTCTGCATAGGTTTTTATTAAAATTTTAATTCGGTTAAACAATTATTTCTCTTCAAAATACACCTACTCTAACCGCGCCTATTTTTTTTAAAGACATTATACAAAAATAGACTTAAGACTTATCAATTTAATGGAAGCCACAATTTGGTCAAGTTAAACTAAAACTAAACTACTGTGTCCCCTCTACAATGACTTAACACAGTACCGAGTACGGACAAAGTTGTAGACAATGTTATTTGGAATAACTTGCGGTATTGTGTTATTTCCTTGCAAGTGAGTTTTAAATGATAACATGTTTGTTTTTGTGATGTTGATCAACTGCCTCGAGGTTTGTTTGAAACTTTACTAGTTAGCGGTAATACAATATGAGAGTACTAAGTGGAAGCCGTGGTTTACGTAGAAAATAACTGACGTTAGCAGAAGACTTATTCAGTGGGTAGAGCAAAGTTGAGAAAAAAAAATGATAACATGGGGATATTGGGGATGATGCGGGCATGGTTTTTCAGATTGCGATATGTGAAAACACTGATCGATGCAAGAAACAATGTGATCTCAATGATTGGCATATCAATAGGTACTTCAAAATAGTCGTGATAGATTTTTTCTAAACTTTTCTTCGATATTGAAAAGAATGTCACTAGTGCAATTTTTATACTACTTACAATTATTATTGTACAAGTAGAAAAAATTATTAAATCAACGATACAACTGCAACTATGTTTGCAAGTAAATATTTTTTTGTAGAAAATCAATAATTATCGGAGCTTGGCTCACAAGAACTTTCATAAGATTAAGGTATGTAACACTCAATGTAAAACGAACACTACAGTCCGTCCGTGAAAGCACTGATTGCACTACGGTATAGAGAACTCCCAAGTATGCAGGTTGTATCACTATGTTTTGCTCAACCGAGCAGCGAGTGACAATTAATTGCAATATGCACATAACTTTGGAACGCCAGAGATGCCTTGGCTTAGAACTTTAACCTTGTTTATGGCTAATGATATGTGTCTTAGTGCTGATACTTGATCTTATTTAGTATTAAGATTTCCGAGATTGTAATTAATTTATCTTTTGACTTTCATTTAGTATGTTATTTTTATAAGCTTGATAAAGCCGTTAGTTAAACTGACGGGTGTCGTAGGAAACATTTTGGCAGTATATTCTAAATGTCAAACTTTCGATACTGGGCAGTACCGACTGAACAGAATCGCGCTACTGTAGCTCCATTCTCTACTACTATCGACTATCGACAACCGACCTGTCATCGAGAAATTTTGTATGAAAATCTGATCAGCGCCTTTGACGGGTGTCGTAAAAAATATTTTGGCAGTACATTCTAAATGTCAAAATTTCGATAGCTAGCCGGTTGTCGGTAGTCGATAGTGGTAGAGAATTCTACATTATGAACAGTAACAATTGCCAATTAAGTAACAAAATCACAATGCCAACTACCCATTACACCAATCCAGTATGTCATTATCAAGTACATCAGATCCGTATTAACAACAAACGTACTTTCCGTCCTGTTTATTTCAACCAAAGTGCTATCACTCAACTGATCACGGCCGGTTAATGATTCAATTAATTCAATGGTTTCACGAATTCCCTGAGTGATGTAATTATTTTTGGTGAATAACAACTGTCGCATCTGTTATCCTAACAAATGTTCCCCCTGGTTCTAAAGTGTTGGACCATTTGTTTAATGTCGTTATGGGGGTGCAAGAATATTTACATAGCAATATCTATGTCTTCTAAATAGCTGAGAAATGTGTTTTGAAGGGTGGTTCTTAAGTGGTTCTTGACTGAGTTGCAAGCAAATTTCGACTTTAGAGAAGGAAGGAAGATGGTAGGCGTAAACAATAATCATCATCACATTGTATGAATATCTACTACGTTTCGGCGTATTTGCGAATAGAAAGCTACAATATGGTTTATAAGATAATCAACATTATATTCAATACAGCCAGTTCCCACCTACTGTTGAGTACATACTCTTCGTTGTTTTGATTGATACGGATCTGCTTTCGTCTCATACATAGTATCGTCAGCCGTAGAGGTACATTGATAATCAAAATACTAGTCTAGAAATAATGCTATCACAATGAATTGATACGGATAAAATGAAAGATACTGCAAGTGTAACAATTCCATTGCAAGTTAAAAAACGTTTAACAAAAAAAGATGCATAAAAAAGATTTATAATGATGGTAAAATCTTATTTGATCCTCATAAAAGGCAGTAAATATCCTTCATATTATATAAGCAACAAACCAGCCTCTATCCGTATATAAATTCTTTTTAAAACATCTCACCGTTATGATGTCGCTTCTCTTTATCCGAGGCCATTCGTTTGAGCACAAACAAAAAATGCAATTAAAATATATACAGAATACATGCGTATGTTTACAAGCAATTAAAACATGAACAAACAAAGAAATACTTGGTGTATTTCAATTATAATTACTGACTTTCCAGTCGACTTCATTTACTTTGAAAGTTATTTGAAAGTTAGCATAAAGGGAGATTTTCCTTTTGATCTCCTCTTCAAACCTCGTATTTGGATTAGATAATTAGTATAAATTTAGATTAAGTGAAAATTGAGGCCGTTTATAAGTTGATTAAAAATATTTTAATACTCGTTCAGGAATTTTGCGGGTGGAAGTTATTTGAAAATTGCACGATCAGACAACTTTGGTTATTGGATTAATGTACTTGATGTTTTAAAATTAACGGGCTTATTTCGGATATTCTAATACATTTAGGAATTAAAAGTTACCGGGATGAAGTAACTAATTCACGTTTCATGTATATAATCCTCTCTATTTCGTACGTTTTGTTCAAATCCGAAAGTTAGAAAGGGTAAAACTGTAACAAAGCTAATAGCTGTCTTTTTAAAATTGAGCATACGTTATTATAAATAAATAGTCCAGAAAGAGAGCAAATGATCGCGCACAGGTGTGTTAATTTGAAACACCAAACATAGTTACTACATACGGCATATTCTTGTCGAAATTTTAGCCATTTTGAGCTCCTCGATCTATAATAATGTCCTCCTAGCTGATATACGGCTACGGCGGTCAGTTTCTCTCTACTCGATCTATATTACATATTTAAGTCCCATTCTTCACAGCATAAACATCAACAGCCATAAAACACCCGTAAGTTTTAAATTCTTACAACACAATATCTTCCAGTCGTAACTATGTTCTCCGTCATTCAATACCGCGCTAAGTAACCCGTGGGGAAATATAAAGGAAGTGCGTTTGAGTGCAACCAGACAGACCAGGAATTCACGCCTATTTCCCTCAAGGATAAACACTGGTGTATTGCATTTAATTTATTTTCTTAGTTACAAAAGAAAAACTACCACTTTTGTGTTTGGAGATTCTAACGTAAAGGTGAACAGTAGCTGAATTCTCTACCAGTATCTTATATCAACAACCAGCGGGCTTATCACGTATCTCATTTGACAGCTAGTGTACGTCAAATTGATGGTTACTATTCAGTACATTGCTGCTTTGTCGTAACGTGTTAATCACTATATTCTAAGAGAGAAAACAATGTACAGCATAGTGGATTTCAAATTTTTGACAACTGAGATACGTGATAGCCCCCCAGATAGCTGTAAAGAAGTTTTGTATGAAAATCTTATCAGCGCCTCTAGCGAGCGCTTTAGGAACTATTTTTGCAGTATATTTTAAATATCAAACTCAATACTCAATAAAAGCGGTTGTAGTGAATTGCGTTACTAGTCAATCTGCGAATTTTGTTGGGAAAACCTGGACATGAGGAACCGGTCAGTGATGAAAGGGGAACGGTGGTGGGAGTTTATGGCCTTACTATGTTTAAAAAAGCTGTCCATGGTGATGGTAAACATATTCTTTCAAGTGCACTGGGTACTCCTAGATTTTTCAGGCGTACTCAGTACGTTTTCCTTAATCATATGAAATCGTTAACGTAATACGCAAGATAAAATGTTATTTACAGTTTACCGACAGCAGAATATTCAACTATATTAGTTCTTTTTTTTTCGAAACGCTTTTCAATGGATTTACATAACAAAAATATGTAGACTTAAGAGTGAAAAAATCGAAACTCACACGAACAAAGCGGCTTACAAAAGAGGTAATATATTGAAACCTTTTACGTAAACAATTAGAACTATAAATAAACAAGAGCCGCGGTAGTAATCCATTACTGTAGCATTGTGAGTGATACAATGCGCGCAGTGTACTGTGAGTTGACGCGGTGGTGGCGGCGGCGAGTAATGTACCGTGAACTGTCTTGTAACTGGCGATGGTGTAAATTAGTGATGTTCGTTTTTTAGTAGAGGACAACATTTTATAAAAAAATGCATCTTTAGATAATCTACTGCAGTAAGGAAAATCTTATTTTACCACTATTATAAATGCAAAAGTCAAATTTACTGAAATTTTTCAGAGAAATAAGAACCTAGGATCAAAGCTAGGCTTTTTTATTGTGTACAGGATGGGGATTAACCAATACTCCTTATTTTTGATGACGTAGGGCAAAGGTGGCTTAACTGATCGAGGTATAAAAAAAAAATTTCATATTTAACAACTGAACTTTTAAAAAATATCTTGCATTTTCACAACATTTCTACTAAGCTTGTTATTAGTATGAAAATATTCAAATGCAACTTTTTTTATTAACATGCGAACAAAGCCTCCGTTTGCAAAGTCCACAACAGTCAACTACTTTACACACAAATGACAAAAGACGGTTAAAGTGTACATTGCTGTTAATGAACTTCAAGATAATTTAAGTTTTCAAGAAAAAGAGGGAATGTACAATTACCTTAGTTTAATTACCTTCGTATTTGCCGAGGCTTGTTAAGAATGCAGATTGTAGGTCTTGTGTTAATTAAAAAATGTTGTTTTCTTTTAAGAGTTTTGAAGAAGAATGAAGAAAAGATGGACTGTATTAAGAATAATGAAGTTTAATTTATTTAAAGTTCTTTAAGTGTACGTATTTAATATACCTGCGTTTAATAAATAAACAAAATTGTTCTATTCTGTGTTTTTTAACGTCATTAGTTACCTCGCAGGTACTTGATTGTTTGTTATGATACTTTAACTATTTTTGCAAATGTTTTTAACACATCGGTGAACAAGGCTTTCAATTATCCAATCACTTTTTATAAAATTTTCATGAAATGCAAAACAATTTTAGAAGATTGCTTTTCGAATCCAGTCTTCATAATTATATCTTAAATAAAATATATTTAGAACTGTAGCTCGATTCTTTATTACTATCGACTACCGACAACCGGCCTGCTCTCGAGAAATTTTGTATGAAAATCTGATCAGCGCCTCTGACGGGCGTTGTAATAACTATTTTGACAGTACATTCAAAATGTCAAACTTTCGATACTCGACAATACCAACTGTGCAGAATCGCACTACAGTAATGGAAAGTTACTATACCTTAAAAAATACGTATATTTAGATAAAATACAAAACGTACTTCTTAAATCTTTTTCAAACCACAAAAATACAGTCAAACAATTCCTCTCAAATACAGTATTAAAACAACGTAAATGCTAAGCGAAAAAGCGGGGGAACGTTGACAGGAATGCTATGTGTAACCTCGTGTCAGATACAGGGAGGGAAGTTTGGAGCGGAATCCGACGTATTTCCGACACAAAACCCTCACAGACGGACGGAAAAATATTCATAAAACATTACATATGCGGGTCAATGACCGCTGCGATGATTTTTCCTATTTTTGGTCGCGTGTGCTTTTGATATGGATACGCTTGTTACAATTTTGTGGGAGTGACAACTTTTTTTGTTGGTTCTGTGATACAGTTTCTGTTTACTGATCATAAGACAGTATTATTTAATTTTGTTGTTACTGAATAGGTTTCAGTGTCAACTTCGATTTGACGTAATAACTTTATTGATAAGAAATTTTATCATTTGAATTCAACGAAAGAACAACACTGCGAGGTCACTGTATCGTATTTGTAAACTAAAGTATGTTTTTAACATTTCATAAAGAGTAGTTGATGTAACTGGTTGTCAACTTCCCTATTGCATATGATAACCACATATCTTCAGATATTTACTTGTACCAAAACGTCTCTTTACATAACCTAATACCTGCATACCGTTCTCAATATACCGTACATAAATGGTCACAGTCTCTCGGTGTAATCAAACGGCTTTGTTTGAACGAATTTGTGTTAATTAAAGGTCATACATACAGGTGTTGAATGGCTACTCGGCACGTGATTGGTCGAAGGTTTCAATGGTGTAAAGTGACTGGTAATGACGGTTGAATGTGATTTGATGTGTGTAGCTTCGTGTCAGAAGTATGTGGATATGTAGGCAAAATTTACACTAGTTTGTGTAATGTGTATTGTATTAGTAAAACCTTTAAGATTTATGTGGATATAGTTTTTTGTCTGAAGTTATGTTACCAGTACTTCGATTCTCTACTACTATCGACTACCGACAACCGGCTAGCTATAGAAATTTTGACATTTAGAATGTACTGCCAAAAAAGTTTCTACGACGTTCGTCATAGGCGCTGATCAGATTTTCATACAAAATTTATCGATGACAGGTCGGTTGTCGGTAGTCGATAGTGGTAGAGAATCGAGGTACTGTGCCAATTCTTTAACTGCACGTTTGGTGCAGTGGTAACGTAGTCACCTAACTGCAATAACCGTAGCACCGCATGTGCCGGATTCGAATCCCACCCAGGACAAATATTTGTGTGATGAGAACGAGTATTCGTCCTGAACCTGGATGTTAATTTATCTATATAAGTATACATTCAGAAGTATATAAATATGTTTATCAGTTACCACGATCGCTTCTATTTTCATGCAATATATGCATATAAAAAATGTATAATACCTGATCAGCGCCCCTAGCGGATTCCGTAAGAACTGACTGATAAAATTATTTTGAATAGCTGTACAAATAATAATATATCGATCTCAAATCATCTGCGTGTCTGTTCCGCTTCTCTGGTCTGGTCAGCTTTCATGCAGCTTTTATTAAACATTATTCCGTAATTCGATCACTGTTTTAACATCAAAAGTACATACAAAAACGAGTAAACCATCCCATTTTGCGAACTTATTATTCACATTTCACAAGTACCACAGTGCGGTATCAGTCATCGGCTGAGATATTACACAGCTGGGCCTATTAATTACACCGCACGAGTAAATTAAACCTATTACAGAGTAAAGATGATTTGTGTACATTGTTTATAATAAAACTAGCTGTATTGTAATTTTTTTTGTGTTGAAAAGTTGTTTGTAAGGCAAACAACTTTTGAGTATGATTGTAATTGTGAAAATTGATTCGTTATTAGTTGACTTATACAAGCATTTGATTCGATACCTACTTGCTTGGTTATCTCGGTTGATAACTAATAAATTGAAGCGCCCATAGCCAGGTGCACTCACCGGTCGGTAAACGATCCGTGGGTTAAGCAAACCTAGGCGCGGTCATTCCATAGATGGGTGACCGCATAGTGGTATTTGAACTGGGCGTCTCCGTGCTTCAGAGGGCACGAAAAAGTCGGTTCCGGTTGTTGTCGATTAAGATAACAGTCGTTAAGCCACGTCAAAGGCCTTCGGGCGGCTTGAACAACTTTGACACTAGGTTGACCACTAACCATACGACAAGAAGAAGACTAGTAAATTACAATTTGATAGCCACTCTGCAGTACATTGCTGTTTCGACGTAAAGTACTAATCACTGGAATTGAAGGAAAAAACAATGCATAGTATTGGTAGAGGCAAATTGTACGTTGTTTATAAACAAATATAAATATTATCGTTATATAATAATACAATATATACTTATAACTAATTTAAGTATCAATTCTGATACTAAGCCGATATTGAAGGTGGTAATCATAGTAAATAATGCCTAGATGACATTGGATCAAATATCGAAATCCCCGTAAACAAAGTGACGGGAAAGAGCAAGTATTAAAATAAACAGTAACTCAACACATGTAAAGTCCACCCGTTTTAAAATGTAGGTGTAATTTCATTAACAAATGACTAGTATTTCGGACCACGCTTTAAAAATGGGATAAAAATGATAAAAAGTTTGGAGGGGAGAACCACCCCACGTCCCCTGCCACGTAGTTTCATGCCTAAAAGCTTAGCTGGCTACAGTTTTAAATAAAAATCTGAAAACAATTTGTGACGTAACAAAAGAGGTATTTTTTTACCTTTTCAAAACGAGAGCAGCAGATAAATTTGTATTGTATATGCTACGCATGTGGTAAAATGTTTTAAGCAGTTACTACGTCGGAAACATCGTGATTTTTTCAACTTCCTTAAAATGGCGTAACAATATGATCACAGGCGTTTTATAAGACGTGTATCTACATATCATACGAAGCCTTAAAGGTGCCTAGTTACACCAATGAAATCTGTAATTTTTAGTCCTTATTTAACGTAAAGGGTCAATAAAAGCTATAGATCAGGCTCATGGGGTCACCACCCTTGTCCCCCGGCCGGTAAATCCTCTGAAAAAAGCAACCCTATTTGTAATTTTTCCATGGACTAAATAATTTCTACGTAATTTATACACTCTTGGTAAGAGATAAAACGTTTGCAAAATTAAACATGCCTCAAATATGTCTTTGTACCTTCCGGTATAAAAACAAGCGTAAAATTACCTAAGTGACCGATAGTAATTGTACGTAACTGGGTCAGAGCCTTAACCTTATTTATTTAAAGATAATGTCCCTTTGATGATCCGTCCTTAAATGAATTCAAATGCAAATAATGGCGTGAGATTTACAGATTTTCCTCACAAAAATCCCTTGGAAAACCGTCGGCTTTTAAAAAAAATAACGCCTGTAAGAGCAACGGGCCCAATAACAAACGATTTGCTTATAAATATTAAAATATTGAAATCCGTTCCATTATGCAGTCAAAACCGGGGAACAACAAAATATCGGGACGCCGTGATGACGAAACTGGTTAAATCCGGTTAATGCACGCCTTACTAAATGTTGAATAGATTTTGCTTGTAAATCCGGATTTGTCGGTGACCCTTACATGAGGCTATTACATCTTTAGGACCCGGAAAAATAATACTTAGAGGAAAATTTCACGACTTAACGCTTTTAAATACAATTTAGGAATTATTTTTTGTTTACAGATTTTTTTTGTCGACAAGAACTTCTTTTTTTATCTATATACATATATCTAAATTTTCTATTTTTCGGTTTCTTAATACCCCTAGCGACTTTGTTCGCGTAAGAAATATTCCCGTAGTAAAAACCTCTACGTGTTAATCATGGTTATAAACCATCTGTGTACTAAATTTCATCCAAGTCTGTCGAGTAGATTTTTCATGAAAAAGTAGCAAACATACACACATCCCATTCATCCTCACAGACTTTCGCATTTATTATATTAGTAGAATAAGAATTGACTTGTGTTACCGGAATAAATAAACAATTAATTTGCAATTTTTACTTTAACTATTTACGTATATTCTTCTCACAAAGTCTTTCATTATCAAATACCTAAAGCACTTTCGTCTAAACAGAAGCTCAACGTTTTACAAAATCGTTCACGGACACTGGAACAGAATGCAGTAACAAAAGGAGAGGACTCTTCACTACTCAAATTAGATTAGGTGTACCTAAACTTTGTTATAAAGTTAGTACTCCTTTGTCTACTTTTGCTTTCGATAGACGTGCTTCATTGTGAGTTTGTAAATAATTGTTTATTGATGATATGATTTAATCACACCGTATTATTAAAGACTATCAGAGAGGTTTCGTTGTCTTTTCGCAAAATTGGTAATCAATACTGTATTTACTATAACTCATAATTTGAAATAGTATTGCAAACTTATAGGTGGTTTAACCTTGTTTTTGTTAACGTTTTAGTTGGTTTTCTTTGTTTAATGTTACAGAGTTATAGTACATTTTGTAGTAAATTTGTAAATTTTGTAAGTTATGGAAACACATTTGGGAACGACGAAATATAATATTTTGAATATTAATTTCTTCAATATCAACTACAATGAGACAAGAAAGCTACGGTTTCTCTGCGTTATTCTCGTACGCATAGTACAAGGCATACTATCAATAATTTCAAGTAAAAATAAAAGGTCACGTTCACCAAATTTGTTTCCTAAATTCCCAAAAATACGCATAACGAGTTTCACTCACGCAAAAAACTCAAACACAAATTATTTTATGCAAAGTAGGTAGTTTGTAGTTGAACGCCAACTGCCGCGGAACTACATTTAGAATGAACCGATTTATGAGCGGAATTATCAGTAATTATTGGTTTTCCCTATTATTTATGGTTGTTAGTTCGTAATGGTAACGACGGCTGTGATATTATATTAATGGGGAATGTGGTTCGCGCTTTCGTTGCTAACTTTGTGACAACGCTCTAGTTGGGGTCATCGACCTTCTAACTATTATGTTTAAATACATAGATCGGCAATGTAGGAATCATCTCTTAAGTCATAGTAACTTATAGCAGACAATATTGAAAACTTTTTATTTTCCGATAAAATTATGAAACGATGCCTCAAATTTCACTGAAACCTACACATTAATTAACTTTCAACATTGGCAGAATTGTCGATATCGGCAGAGTTCGCAATAATCAAAACCTCAAAGATTGTTCCAATGCCGAGCGTAATAATTTTGCAGTAAGCCAGCAATTTCGAAGGTAATTCACCGTTCAAGTAATTAAACGCGTTCACCCTTACACTAGTGTGAAGACACCCTCATACTATTTTAACTAAACGCGACGCATAAAACGTAGTCACATTACTTCCTGAAATAAAGAGCTAAATAAACAGCTAAAACACATTCCGGTCCAATCATAAAAGCAACCTGAGGACTATCATTGTACGAGTATTTAAAGTACAAAGCACATTTACAGGGAATTTATACGGGACTTAATGAATACGCTCCAATTACAACCCCTTGCAAAGCACGAACGGCCTTAATAAGTAATTTTATTGGGATTACTGTTGTAATTAAAAGTACTGAACGTTTTAAAGCACATCAGATTCTGTAACTACTGCGTAGTCTGTTTGTCTGTGCCGCTTTATAATATTTATATTAAGTAATTTTTAGAATTGAAAATTTCAATAATTATTTTATCAATGGTATGGTGTATGGTTGACTAATCATCTCCCCCTATTTCATTCCGGTGAATTCATTCTTTATTTCGAGAAGAAGAAGAGAAGAGAAAAGCAGGGATGAAATGAATAATTAATTTGACAAATGACGTGACAATTCATTAAACTTTGTTCATGAGTTTCAAGGGATCTAATATTCGTTTCTTGTTTAAGTAGTTCATTACCTAATAAATACCTAAAAGTTAGATAATCTGTGCTAATAAAAAGCACTTTTCATTTTCACAATGTGCACCAATAATTTTCCAACCAGAAAAATATGCATGGAACTATTGGCGCGGGCCAGTAGATTTTTAGTTACAGTACAAATAACAGCTTTAATAAAATTCGAACCACTGCCCGCTACAGGGAACGGACAGGCATAAACATTGATTTTTCTACATACATATTGATTTTATGTCAAGGTTTATTCAACTGAAATAAATTCAAATGTAACTGAGGCTTTGAATTGCGTGTTTATTTCGTATTTTGGTTTTAAAAAGTATTTTAATGCTGGCTTCAATTTAACTTGTACAACTTTTGTTAGTTGATTAATTTAGGTCGGATAATTTTATGATTGAGCCGTAATTAAAACTGTGACTGAAAAGCTTTTTAATAGTCACTTTTTTAGTTGACTAAATATAATAATTACTTTATACAATTTTTCGTGTGACGCTAAAGATCTCCTAATATAAAAATAATTTGTATTACAACTTTTGCTCTAATCTTTTATTCATGTTTATATAGCCCATTAAGTACATTAAGAGATTTTCAGCTCCCTCTGTCGATTGTTGCATCTTAGCTACTATTTGCTACTAGTTCAATAACAAACCAAATTGACATACGATTTCAAAATAAGGTACTTTTCATTCAGCGAGTATATTCGCTACTGGTTGATTCGGTATAACTCATAGCAAATAGCAACTTGAACAAGTACGGGTGTATTACCATTGGACCAGTAAACACAGTGCGATGTTATCAGTACATTGCTGGACGCTCTGCGATAGACAAAATCGATTAGCCGCCTTTTACGACACCCTCGGGAATTTATGGCCAGTGTATTCTTAGCAAAACCACTGGGTGGAGAGAAAAATACTGGAAAAAAGCACTATCAATCTGCTTTATTTATTTTTATGTGCGGTTTGACAGATTTTCATGGGAACGCATTTTTTTCTCGGCACCACGGAGAGAGATGTATGCCGTTTGCCAATGACGAGGTTTCGAGTCTGATTTCAACAGGACAAAATCCTATAGAAACGCACTTTCTATTGAAATGGTCTCGATAGTGGATAGTAGCCTGAAGTTTGGTTACGTGTCTGGTATTTGGCAATAGGCACGCGCGTAACGTAGGCCCAATATAAAACGGCACGGTGAAAATATGGGTGCATTTCGATCCTTCCATCGACACAGGTTATCGGACTATGAGCGCACTAGATTTTCTACGAGAAATGTGACCCTAAAATATCATAATATCTGATCTGTTAGTTACAGATTGTGGGATGAAAAGACATTGCAGAATAATTCGGGTGTAAGTGTGAAGGAGGATGAGCGAGAAAATAAAGAGGTAGTGTTAGAAAGAATTAAATTAAATGTAAACCCATTTCTAGACTTGTTTTTCTTAACGAGTGCCCATACAAATTCAAAAGCTCGTGATAAATCAGTCGTATATCTGCTCAGATAAAAATAAGATATCGTATAAAAAGCTGTACTTAAACAGCTGTAAAACAAGTTTCAACAGTTATTAATTACACATACATACTCGACCCATTTCCCATCTGAGTCCTGACCAGGTTACAACAATAGCCACAAAGCCACTACATAAGCGAACAAACTTACCAACTTGACGACTTGAAATTTGTCTCAATAACACTGTTAATAACTTCTACCGGTGTCAGTGTTGGCCCACCAAGACTAAACTGTTAGTTACTACGAGTTCCGATGGTGTAACTATTTGCTTTGTTTCCCGAAGTAAGGGATACAGTAGCGCGATTCTGTACAGTCGGTACTGCCGAGTATCGAAATTTTGACATTTAGAATGTAAAAATATTTTCTACGACACCCGTCAAAGGCGCTGATCAAATTTTCATCAGAAATTTCTCGATGACAAGTCGGTTGTCGGTATTCGATAGTAGTAGAGAATCGAGCTATAGTAGATACTATAGAAGTACATTAAAGACCATTTAAAGTACATTTAATGCAATGCCATAATATACTTACTTCATTTCTTAGAAAAAGCGAATGTGTTATTAATATCTAAAGCGTGAACCGCCTTGATTACGAAAACATAATAATATGATACCCCTTTCATTGAAAGCCACGTTGCTTTTAGAGCCTATTCTGACAGTTAAATTTAATACCCTTTGTCTGGTAAGATTATTGTATTACTTGAAAGAAACTATTACTATATTTTTAAACTATTAAGCTAGTTTAATAACATATTTTTTGGAAATTAAGCAAAAGGTGTAAGTATCTCAAATATTTAACAGATAGCGTTGCACCAAAACAGTATAAACAAATCATATACTACAAGCTCTATCGAAATATCCGCTAGTAACTCATAGTACTCGAACAAAGTCCGGGCTTAAACTACTACATGCTCAACTTTTGGCCGATGTATGAAACTTGAACGATGCAAGTTGGTAAACTGGGAGCTAAATGGAACTGACATTTAGGTTAGGATAATACACCCAGCGGCGGTGAGCCGTCGAGACCTGGTGGAAGTTTGAAGAAAAATTAAATAACGGGTTTTTTTAACGCTACGTCTGAGTTTCCGAGAAGGCAAAGCTAAATAAAATATGTATGTTTTTCGTAAGTAGCAATAGCGACGTCATCACTAGTAGGTTAATTTAAAATAACTATTCTTATTTTCTGGAACTTATATAATATTTGTGTTTAAAACATACTTATCGTCAGCTTGTAACTTATCTTGTGTTAAAATCTGTAACGCGATTCTCAACAGTCTGCACTAATGATTATCGTTTCTACGGCGCCCACTACAGACGCTGATAGCAACAAATTTTTCGATAGCTATACGGTTGTCGATAATCGATAGTAATAGGCAATCGTTCCAATTACCCAGTCGTTAATGTTTCCTAACCAAATAACAAATATCAACCTCGGAAACATGCGGTCCGATGCATTATTAGAACGATAAAGCCACACCATTGAATAATAAACTAAATGTTAATCAATAATTTTATTTCATTTTGTGGTTCACCCTAATTGGAGGGCTATGTACAAATTATTTATAATTCGATATTAACCAGTTAACTATAATGCCAATTTGATGTTGCTTTCGTGAGAAATTTTGCAAATAAATAGTTGAATAAAACCACAGTAATAGTATGGGAAATTAACTAAATAAAAATTTGTTAATGATAGTTTTAGTCCTAACTTATAATGACAAAACTTTTTCATTAATTCGTATTCGTATAACATTAATATAAACTTACATATTATGTCAACTTTATTAACCGGAATAACTTCAACCAAAGAACACTCTGTAGCTATTTACTTTTCAAAGTATATTCTGACTATATTTTGATTTTCTATTTATAACATGAGGCGTCCAATTTTAATCGCAAAATCCTACTTTATGTAACTTTACCGAAGTTCCACTTTATTTCTTAGCGCCGAGCGCTCCAAGTTTCCCAAGAAAAACTAAATACCTGTGGGAAAGTTGCGGACTCTTGTTTTATGATGTTCGGTGTTGTTGAGACGAACAAAATAAGAAGGACTTAAAGTTTCAAGATAAAAAATATACTAAAAGCTTTTACATGAAAATGTCCACCAATTGGTTCAGTGTTCAAGTTGGATGGCACTAAGGCTTTTAGTATGAAAATATTTTCTTTTTGTTTTTTTAAAATAAGAGTCGTACTAACGAACTTTTTTCTAGATTCTAAAAAGACGACAATCAACGCCATCTGTAGAGTATTGAGTGTATTTTTTTAAAGAAAACTAAATCTATATTGTCAACCACGACAACCACGTCTCGGTGCTAACATTGATAACACGGAGGACGATTTACGGTCATCTTATGACAGCGAATCGCTCATACTATAGGGACAAATGTCTAAAGTCATATTTGATGACTAACGTCTACATAATGATTATATCAAATCATGCGATGACCAAGTCGATCTATTTGTTTTAAAGGTATTTTTTTTTAAATTGGCATGATAATAACATACGTAATAACTTAAGACAGAAGGTCCTTTAAGTAGAGACTAAATAGATTAATCGACTTGGTATTATATAGATCTCACAACTTTTTACGGCGAGACTTGAGATTTTTACAGAATGTTTTTGATGGTATCTCACTTCTTTTTGTAGAGCGAACATAAGTCCAATTTGTATGGAAAGACGTTTTTTTTCATCATTCAACATATTTTCCTATGGGAATGTTGTTCAGTTTCATGGGTTAAACACCCTTACCCACCCTATACCCCCTCCCGTTATGCCTCATATAGTAGGTACCTATTTACACCTATTTATTTTATTTTCTACAGTAATAATAATTCATAACTGCAAATATAACCTTGTAATCTTATACATTTATATGGGATTACAAAGTTATTGTTGCAGTTGGTGTATTTAGAAAACTGGACCGAAATTTGAAAATATTAAATTTTTCCCATGATTAAAACACTAAACCCTATTTGTATTCTAAATTGTAAGCTTCTAAGTCTGCTAGAAGTACCTTAGACTTTTGATGATCGGTGAGTCAGTGAGTCAGTGAATCAGTGAGTGACAAAATTCAAAATTTTAACAAGTTGTCATTCTTAAACTACTGGTTCAAATTGACTGAAATTTTAAATATACCGTGTTTATACAATTCTTTCTTTTCTTTTTTTTCTTTTTAAAAAGACAACTCCCGCACTAAGAATTGCTCTTGTGTCGCGGGGACTTTTACAAACATACAAACAACGGACACAAAGCACAACCAGACCCGAAACAATTATTTGTGGATCGCACAAATAATTGTCCCGTGTGGGAATCGAACCCACGACCTCCCGTTGCAGTGGTATCGGCGTGGCGACCTAAACCACTGCGCCACAGAGGCAGTCGAGTCGAGAGGCAGACAATGACTGATTAGTTGCTGAAAATCCAGGCTTCTTGTTTTATCCACAACGAAATTATAGGGGTGTCAAAAATAGCCCGAATTGCTTCGAGAAAAGGATGTTACGGCCGTGCCGCTTTTTTTTTGCTCGACTTGCGGGGGCACTTCCGTGCCCCCAGATAAATAATTTTGAGAATATTTTTCGTGAAAAAAGCATATTTTATATCATCACGCTACGACCAATAGGAGCAGAGTAACAATAAAAAGTGTTACAAAAACATGGAAAATTCTGACCTATTCTCTCTTATGTGACGCAAGCGAAGTTGCGCGGGTCAGCTAGTAACCTATATTTCATTCATATTACCACATAAATCAGAATAGCTTACAAGATATTACCAACAGCGATTATAACGTAACACTGAGTTTTCAAACTGTATACTAGCGCTATTAATAATCAGCACTTACAGTTGTTGCAAGTTCACAGGTAAATTAGAATACCTGCAAGTTGCAGCTGGCCGTTGCACAACATACCTTACAATAAATATAGTGAAATTGTAGGAAAAGCATGTGTTGTAGAATATGGGAAAAGTTTTAGCCTACTCTGTCTTACTTCTAGGTTGAAATAAGGGATTTAACCTCTGCATCCACGTGCAGTGAGAAGCTTTTGCAAGTAAAGACAGTAACACTTACATATACAGCGCAATTATTTGCCGCATCTGACTATCGACAACAGCTATTGAGACATTTTGTAAGAAAATCTAATCAGTAGTTTTGCAGTAAATTTTAAATGTCTAACTCTCGAAATCGATAATACTGGCTGTAAAAAATCTAGCCACTGTTTACTCAAAGTTTAGTGCGGTGATGTCGAATTTTCATCTCAAACCTAGACGAAATGACGTTCGAAGAACACGCACCCTATGTTTGTGCATATGCGCAGTTTTCGGCACTTGGTCGCATCCGTTTCCGTTAGAACCCTAGTGCAGAGGAATATGAAAAGGTTTTGGATGTAGATAGATACTAAGCTGGATATTTGGGGCTAAGACATGTATTTTTATATTTTTAACTAAACTAGACCATTTTTTTAATTATTATATAATACCTAATTGTCACTTACTACATTATTTAAATTTTTATCGTCTTGAGACACATTTGGTTTTCTTTTGTTTTTTAATAGTTAAACAGTATTATATTATCGGTTGTTTGTTTTTATCTCGGTACAGGAAAACAATACAATATTAATTTTATATTAAAAAGTCAAATTGGAAGGAAGGCCACGAAATAATTAATATGACATCTGTTGGACGAAGAAAATTAATAATTTATTATTACGAAAACATTAAAATGATCGTTTTTCTTTTCCTTTTCATTTCTTGGAATACAACAATAATTACAAATTATAGGAAATAATTGTTGATTGTTCAAAAACATTGTGATTTTTAAATTAAAAATTGTTTAAGTTATTAATTAAAAAAATAATAAAACTGTAAACATACTTAGAGAATAAAAGTTTAATTAAGGAATAATCGCGGATGCCTGGCTATCAACTTGATTTAACAATATGTATCAAAAGCTTTCGAGAGTCCTTAAAAATATTAATTTAGAGTTTAATCATATCGGTTACCGTAACCAAGGATTTATCGAAATATCTTTCTCAATGTCTTAACGACTGTCTTAATAGACAAAAACTGTGACCGACTCGTACGTGTATCCGAAGTATAAAGACACTCGATTGAAATACCACTTTGCGACTACCCATCTATAGAATATCTGCGCTAAGGCTGTTTAACCCAGTGATTGAATACTGACAGGGTGCCTCAAATGTCTTTGACATCTCGCGTACAGTTCTGAGAAGTCCAGCATTGATATTATAACAAGATGGTTCAAGTCCCAATATGTAGATGTTGGTCATCTCACCAAATTACATGAATCTCCATTCAATATGTACAGAACCAATCCTTTAAAGGTTCAGTGACCTATCTAAATCAATCGTTTTGTGAAGTTCAATGCCCTAGTCATATAACGGGCAGGCTCTAGTGAATGCGTATCGAAACATCAAAGTGCTGTCACCGGCACGACTCGGTTACTTGTCATTGACAGCACACGGTGGGCTTGAACGTTGCGAGAGCAGACTGTGTGATTGTACTGTATATGCGCATGCCAGGTATGAATAGAGATTAGCTTTTGTGTGTTTTTGTTCACAAAAATATAGAATTTTCTTTGAATGTATTTACTCCACTGGGATACACTTTAAACCGAGTGGGAGTATGATGATCAGCGATCATGTTTTGGATTGATAGATGTAGTCTTGGGTTCTGAAAATAGCACCCCTTAACCCCTTAGACATAGTGCAAATAAGCTATTCTACTATGTTAAAATAAATTATTGACCGCATTTGTTTTGTACTCTCATCTCACTAATATAATATTGTCCTGTATGACAAGATGTATGAATGTGAATAAGGCAAGGGACATTTGTAAGGATCGTATCGGATTTAAAGTGACAAAACACTGATAGTATTCAGTAGTACGATTCTCTACCAATATAAACTATCGACAACCGGCTATCGATTCTCGATAGACCCGTCTGTAGAGCATCGCGCTACAAAACTTACACAGTGTAATAGTAGGTATATACATTCTGAAGTAGCAATGTTCATTCTACGATCATATGACGTCACAATTGTATGTAGTACCATCATAATACCTCAGAGAGAACACATCGTCATCCATCTAGTGGCAGCTATAAATATTTATCGACTAACACCGATGTGACTGTCGGCTTGTATTGCTCCCTTGATTGTTTGTGGTAGATGGTGGTATTATAACGTGTGTTATATATTAGTATTATAAGGAAGAATGATGTGAATTTGTGTGTAGGTTGTAATCTCTGGAATCACCATTTAAGCTGAAAGATTACACTATGTGTAGAAGCTTTGTTCACGATTTTTTTTTCTTACCATACAATTTTTCCCGTGTCTTAATCTTACAAAAACTACAAGTGAATTGGTTGAGACATTCTTGAGATTTACGCTTAGCAACACATTCGGCGATTCTTTTTTATACTTATGAAATTATCAGTGGGTAGCCCGAGCGAAGATGATAGGTACAGTTTTGGTATAATATTATAAATCAGAAAGTGGTAGTTTTTCATTCTTTCAAGTCATAATCGCGGAAATTATTTTCACAAAATATGACTTGGGCAATTGAATAAAGGCTAATTATTTGATTATACCTACCAAAGAGACAAAATTTGACCAACGACAAACCCCACGTCCAAAACTATCTAATTAAAAAAGGTTTGATGAACACATTTCATTGATATGTAAATCGCTCTGTATAACTCTATACCCCGCCTTTCAAATCTAATTCTTTTAATACCCAACTATGTAAACTAAACTATAAACACAAAATAGATTCAGTATACACTAACATTTATCGTATTTTTATTACTTTGTTCGATGTCGGGAATCGAACCCGTTTACGACGCCGGCTATAAAGTAGCGACTTTCCCGTCGCTGTTAAAATGTATTACTAAACGATGTTAAGTTAATGCTTTTAGATTATTTTAACTGTTCAATATCATTTTATTTTATGATGTTGCGATACTTTGAGGGTAGTTTGGAAGATCGGGGTTTTAAGTAAGACTTGTATTATTTTTTGGTATAGGACTGATTTCTCAAAATCTGGATTTAAAAAACATTTTCCTTTTTAAAGGATTTTATTTTTGTAAAGTTATCTGGCGATGAAGAAAACTAAGCCCCAAGGACTGCTTATAATTTACTTTGACTTTTTAAAGATTTACCCTCTTATTCATAAACACACTAGAAATCTATTTTAGTTAAAAAGCTACTATAATATGTTTTCTTTTTTTCATTTCGCTAAGGAGAGAAAAAAACAAACCACTTTATAAGCCTTTCATAACATCATATATTCTTATCAAAAAGACGGATAAACTTCAGTTATACTTACATGCGACGACTAGATGAATTTTAAAAATAACTTACAGTAGAAGTAATTTCAGCAAAAACGACACTAATTGGGCTACAAATTCGTTTTCCCAGTGGTTTACTTACAATACAATGAACAAGAGTCAAACGCACATCCAAAGAAATTTCATGTATCTAGCTAGCTAGTAACAACTCAAGTAGCAACCCTAAAAGCTGTTTCCAAAAGTTGAAAAAATAACATAAGATTTTATAATTGCAATTCTAGGGCTATAACAAATTGTGTTGAAACAGACAAATATACATTCAAAATTCTGAGAAATACCCCAAAACTACTTCACATTAACTCTAATAAGTATGTCCTTCGAAGCCTTAAAGTCCATATTACGCATTAACAATTCCCGTACCCATATCCAGTAATTAAAGAGCCGTCAATCATTCTAAGTTCCTTGCCCATTATAAGTGAAACTTGATTCAATCAAAACCCTTCAAAGTTGGACATACAACGTTAATAAGTAATTGAGTGAAAAACAAAGTTTACGGCAAGGAATTGTGAGGTATCTTTATACAGTGTTTATAATTGGTGTAATTTGAACGATTATAAGTTGTTAGTTTTTAAAGCAAGTCATTATATTTGAAATATGACTATGTTATAATACGTATTATTTACATTATGTATATAAATAAATGTACTATTGTATTTATGCATTATGGTGAGTCGTTGACACGACAGAAGAAGAAGAAGAAGAATACGTATTATTTAAGGTTTATGTTAAAAACTTCTTAAATATGGATTAGGTTATGAGAAATAAACGTTTGGGTATCATCACTTAATGAACGGTTTTATTAAAAAAAATACTTTGTGGGCATCTGATGTCAATACAATCTTTGACAGTTGAATACTATTTATAAACATCCTTTTCTTATCACTAAAATCGCAATTATACAACTCTTAAAACTTAGTCCAGTTCATAAAACAAACCAATTTATCATCATTAATGTCAGTAATTCATAAAACTCTCCAATGTCGATACAGATCTGGTAATCCAGTACTAATTACCTTGCATAGTTCTAATTTCTAATATTTTTTGAATTAACCCTAGATTCTGAAAGTGCCATTGCGATATTTTATAATAATATACTTATTTTTGTTGTATTTTTGTGTCAAAGTAAATCAGGTCAAATGTCTGGGAAACATTGAAAAAGTAAAAAGACACCTTCCACACAATCAACTTTCGCACTAAAGTATGACATATTATTTATTATTAAGTATGATATATTAGAAGAGAGCTCCTGCTTTGAAGTAATCAAAATATTTTTGTATCAATAATTATTGTACTGATCCTTTGGACACGTATTTAACATAGATTTTATTTAAACAAGTTGATTTTCCGACAAAGGCGCTGTATCAAAACATAGACAATTGCGCACTTTCGCCTGAGATGTGAGAAATTCATAACCTTTAGTACTATTATACCTACCGAAAATAAATGACCTCTGACCTTCAAGACAGGTTCCACATGTCAAGGCATTTGGCATTCCAATCCAGAATTCCCGATCACTATTTCATACGCTCGGAATATCTTAGATTTATGTGAGTCCTCGCACGTCATATCTTTTCCGAAAAATTTGAGGCCTTTCGCCGATATGACCTAGGTTCTCGGGTATTTCGCAATTCCATGACTTATTCGATCAAGAAAATATTGGTATTAGGATAAGTCAGAAAATGGGAATCAATTTTGAGTCTGATTGTCTCGTCTGTTCGAATGTCTAGTCAAAGTTTATCAGCCAGCAAAGCGGCAACGTACGGTGAAAGATTATTTTTGTTATTATTCTTCCGTTTATTGTCGAATCTCTTGACCAATAGGTACATTGTACTACAATTCTATTGCCAAATATTACGATATAAAAAGAAACCTTTGGTTATTCCACAGTTTTCATTTCAACTATGACATCTCTAAAATACTATATGATCACGTCCGAAATATACACTCTTCCCTATTAAATCACATGACTATCAACTGTTGAACTTAAAGAATTTAATACACGAACTTGCCAATATACTTCCAAATACCAGCTGTTGTAGCCTATAAGAACTGAAGCAAAAAAGGGTCAACTTGGTGAACTCTCACTATGAATAGAAGAGCTAGTGATGTCAATATTTATGGGAAAACTTTAAGTGCTTGAAAATGTCGACCCGTGTCCGACTATAAAACTCGTTACTTTAGTTTTGTATTTTTATTGAGTTATAGCAAGTATTGGTGAATCGAATGGTGAGCTGAATAAGTAGGGAGGGATGTTACATTTTATAGCAGTTTTGATATAGTTAACAATTATCAAGTGAGGCGCATCAAATACATAGAAGATTTTCTATAAATACATATCTTAAAACTGTCTCATTCTTAATTATCATAATAGCAATGCAAATATTTAAAAGTTTGGGCCTTTTCATTGACATCTCGTAATCATACTTAATGAGCATAACGTTACGCGTTACAAATTGTTAACAATAAGATAAAAGGAAATATTTCTGAAATATCTACACAATGAATGCCATCTTAAATCTGAGGGCTGAGTATAGAGCAGTTATTCACTTACTTTTACTATACATAAATGGGTAAGAACAAGGCACGTCTACCCTTACACGTGGACTCCTAAATAAATACTAAAGAAAATAAAGGACAAATAATTTCACGATCAATCAAAGTCATACAGTATGTATTGATCTTTATTTATCATTTAACAGAATCTGAATAACTTTTGATGTCTTGAACTGAATGTAATGTTCCGTTTTCCTGGATGAATAGAAGTTTACTTTCAAAGCTTGGTTACGAACAAAATATCGTAATTTACTAACGCACTGCTTATGTATGAAATACCTACATCTCGATTATCGTAGGAACTGAGTTAACAAATCTCAGTTTTTACGAGTCACGCATGCAGGGACTGTACATGAAATAAGCTTATTAACAGTACAAATGATGCTAGGGGCTGATCTGATTTTCATACAAAATTTGACAATAACTTGCCAGTTGCTGATAGTACTAGAAAATCACCCTACTTCATAACGCTTCATAAATTAGTTAGAAAAGACCACTGGTGACTGTAACTCAAATGCTAGAGTAACTCATATCACACGTTTATCACTTCATAAACGAGTAAAAAAACACAGTACTGAAACATTTCCCGTCAGACCGACGAAGACACAGACTTGTTTCAACACACCTACTTCTGCTTCCATACTAATTTCTAGACTTATCCAATGATCGTAATGGTGCAAATATGTGATTAATTATTAACTGGACATGTTGTTCTAAAAGATTTTTTTGTCAACGCTGTATTTCCAGTAACGCGATTTTCTAGTTCTATCGACTATCGACAACCGGCCACGGAGAAATATTGTATGAAAATCTGATTTGCGCCCCTAGCGGGTTTCGTTGGAACTATTATTGCAGTACATTTTAAATGTCAAATTTTCGATTGAATCGACAACCTTGTTAGTATCGACTGCAGAGCGTTGCGCTACAGTTATGAGCATAAATGCAATACGATATTGTAAGCACAAAATTTTCAGCAGTTTTTATCTATCACTTATAAAGCCTAATAACAAGCACATAGAACTGAAATGTGGCGTAACTCATATGATACGTTTATCACTTCATAAACGAGTACAAAAACACGACAGAACTGAAACATTTCCCGTCAGACCGACGAAGTTAGACACAGACTTGTTCCAACTTGTAACCACAGCAATGATTTACGCTACGAACTACACATGCACGCGTTATGTTCTGTTTATTAATGTGCTGGGATTCGAACGTGGGCGTACTTTGAATTATGCTTGATGTTTCACAGTATTTTTAGTGTGTTACTCATATATTAAGACCTTTACATAGCGAGGAATAAGGTACATATATAATACATAAATAACTGCTACAGACAGCTACTGGCTTATTTCTAAAAACATAAATGATTAATCTTCAGTCTACTTAGATTTAGGAAAATGTTGAAGAAAATTAACCCTTTGACTGCCACGGTGGACTATACTCGACAAATCAAACGTGCTCACGACATTGGATTTTTGTCGACATTTGCCGATGAAAGCCTCGTAAAACAGGCATATAGTTTGAGAAAACCATTTGCACTGCTCTGTTACAAAACCGAAACACTAAATGAAATTTAATTTGAGTCGTACTTAACCCATCCAAGACTTGCTTAATAATTGTACTGCTTTATTCTACTAGCTGACCCGCGCAACTTCGCTTGCGTTACATAAGCGTTGAAAATTTTCCCCGTTTTTGTAACATTTTTCACTAGGAGCTCCTATTGATAGTAGCGTGATGATATATAGCCTATAACCTTCCTCGATAAATGGACTATCTAACACTGAAAGAATTTTTCCAATCGGACCAGTAGTTCCTGAGATTAGCGCGTTCAAACAAACAAACAAACAATCAAACAAACAAACTCTTCAGCTTTATAATATTAAGTATAGATACAAAGAAACCTGCAGGAGAAGGTACCTCAGCATGAAAACACCAAATCAAACAGATCATATCTACTAATTATAGTAAAACACAGGACGTAGCACGCAGAACCAACGTGATAAAAAACTCCGCGAAAATTAGACACAAAGTTAAAACTAACCACTTGAACAGACTAATTGGCAAAGATTACACCCGTTTTAAATATTCAAAGGGAATAATTACACGTTAATGCCCATACGGATTGTGCCGCAATGCGGACTCAAATTGTTGGCGTGTATAGCAAATTTGTATCAATTTAAACAACGCTTTTTTGTTATTAGCTTTAATAAGCTTACATCAATTTTGTTGGACAATATATTTTGGGTGATATGAAATTATGGATGTAGCGTTTCGGTGAATATATTTTTTATTGCGGTGCTCGGGCCGAATTTTTTGTACAAACACTAGTTAGGAGAATAAATGGTTTATATTTTTGTGCTGGGAATTATTACGATTCTGTGTAATGAAAATGAGCAACGAAACTTGTTGCCTACTAATAATTGAAAAATTTAATACTGTTATGAATTAAATATATCCAATTCAAATTAAATGGATAAATATGATGTAATTCAAATATCATGGAGTGCTATTAATTACTGAATATTTAAATACATAAAACATTTTTTGTATTTCTTTTTGTTCGTCGCGATACATTATCAAAACATCAGACTATGAACAATTATTTTTTCAACAGCAAAGAAAAATGTCTAAGGAATAAAAGCTATATTCTATTTTTCACGTAAAGTCTCGTGTTTTCAGTTCAGTGTTTCTGTTACATGCATGCACCTCCCACGGGATGCAACTGAAACTGAAGCGTGGAGGCTCTCTCGCCATAATTATTTAGTACACGTTGTTATTTAAGTAATAAGATAGGTAAGATATATTTATGTTGTATTTTATGTTTAGTAAGTTCAAAGCATCACGCGACTTAAATCATTTTTATAAATAAGTTTTATCCGGTCATTAACAATTTATATATTATGTAGTTTGTACAACGTTACGTTTTGACCATCGATTTAAAATAAAAACCTTCAAAATTTTGGAAACATTTTTTCTCAACTTTTTGTTTCCTTCTTTGCAATCATTTTGTTGACATGTATCTACCAGATCAGCTGTTATATGAACATGTTGTAAGGTCGGTAATTTATTAAAACAATGAAATTACAAATCTTTCCCTCTGTGTACACATGACATCGAATAAGCCAGAAGTTGTACCCAGAACTAATGTAATCAATTAGATACATACCCGTCTTTCAACTCACTGTATCGACAGCAACGTTTGATAAATTCTATAAACCAAATGTACAATACAAGCTTAATACACGAACTCTTAACCCAAAACACTGGCACGATTCCATACATAACTTTCGTCAACAAAGTTATCTATACAGAAAATTTATAAAATTAATCATGAAACAGCAAATTTTCAAGCAGCCGTCACATTGTGAACCCAGACAAGTCGAGCACTCAGTTAAATTAATGTGAAGCTAGGTATCTTCGTTCATAATATACATGTATTAAAAACGTATGAGATGGTCAAAGAGTGTCTGATTTTTTTGATACAGAATAAAATCTTTGAATTCTTGAGCCATTTTCTGCCTATAACGCCTTAACATGATAAGAAGTACATGTCATTAGTACATCTCTCTCAGCCCTGCTAAGCATCCCATACAATAGTGGACAGACAGGTCAGCCTATCTGTATCTTTCTTCTCTACTTCGTTCTATCCTCGACATAGTCTTCGGAAACCTCAGACACGCTCATGTCTTTTACATTTTAGTATCTGTTGCCAAGTTAAATTAATAAATAAATATTATAATATTTAATATCATAATATAATGCCATAATATTTTATTTTTGAGACACTTTTGAAGGCTTTTCGAATTATTTCGATAAAACTAACAACTTAGAAAAATAAAAACCCGTATATCTCTTCATTTAAAACCTAATAACCCGCAGCTGCGAAGTGTAATATGTCGTGAAACAGGAAAAGCTGGTATTTATTTTCATTGAATAGTTGAACTTTGAAAGCTCGAATGAGTTTCAGCGAGGTAATAGTTCAAAACAAACATGCTCTACACCCATATTTGTTATTTATATTGCTTAGATTTTTGTTTGAATTCCCGCAACATGGAACTGCAATATGTAGCTGACAATTTTGTAAACTCAGTTGAACAGTGTTTTACTGAAAATGATTTTGTTAAAAATGTTGCTCCATTTTTCATGTATTTTCTTTCGAATTTCGTTGTTGGAATATTAAAAATACTAGTTGTAACTTTATTATATATTGTACAAGATAATATTTATTTAGAGCACAAATTAATGTTGGGCTTTATGTAGAGAAATAAAGATTGATTGATGACACTCACGAGTCAAATAAAATCATACTTTTAAAATATGTGATAGATAATATTTTTCCTTTTCTACACAGCACATATAAAAACTAACTTAAGTCACAAAAAAATATATTATCCACGAGACATCTTGCCTGTAGGCATTAAACTCCATCCCAAAACGCAACTGATCACATCAATCCACAAATCTTTGGCACACGGTTTAAAACGACGAAGTGCGGCGAAAGCACCGTTTGGCGCCGCGCCCACTCCCGCCACAACCATTACTAGATTCTTTAATATTTTAATACTGTGCATTATGCATCACATTTCAACGCCAGACATTGTGGCAGAGTTTAATCCCGACGAAATGGTTCAAACGATTTCATTATGAAGCTTTGTCTACCTACGGATTATGTGGTCAAAAGTTGAGGGAACATTTTCGACGTATAAACTAGTAAAGTTGAATCCGTGTTGTCTCGTATTGGTTTAATTTTCCGTGTGTTAAGGGCCAATGCAGTTTTCACGTGTATTTTATTTTCACACAATCCAACAGTCGCATTGGACAAATCTGCCATTCTAACACTGACCATTCCGTATTATATATTCCTATTATGGTTCTTTAACAATCAAAAGAGTTAAACATAATTATTTTTCAGCTCAGTCCGATAAAAGCTTTTTAGACAAATGGCTGTCTCGTAAATCTAGTTATATTTTTCTAACTTGTAAATTGAACCGGTTACGCCCCAATGATCACGAACGAAGGAAACTTTCCAACAGTTTTTCAAGTGGAGCCCAAAAGGGTTTAAAATTCTCCTCATAATTTAAGAAAACGGCGTGAAAACAAGTAATTACGGCAACACGAAACCAGTCGCTAGCCCATCCTAAAACTCGATATTCACAAATTAAATTAGCGAAGTAACTCAAGAAGTATCTAAAGTATTCTCTATACAGGTGCCTGAAGTTGCTGAATAAAGTCAATATTGTTTCATTAAGTTTGAAAGGACCCCAGTATTGAACTAGTTAAGTATTCAAAGTGGCTGCCATTTGGTAATTTTATACTTGTGACGGAGCTGAATACTGATGAAAACAAGCCTTATCTGCCCAGTTGTGAAGTATTTGAGGGTTAGACGCCTCAAGTTGTGGTCGGACACACGAGTAAGTTTAGTCCCCCGCCAATGACGAGCGGCTATTTTAAGTTCGCTTTTTGAAATGTTTAACACAAAGTGCTGGACTGTATTCCTGATAAATACGAGATAGGTTCACTAATGTACTGCTTGTTAACTGATTGGCGAGTGCAACTAAGGCAAGATTGTACAGAGACTCCGAAAGTACGATCAAAACAAAACACTCGCTATACGACATGGACATCAAGCAGGTACATAAAAGAAAAAGAATAAAGAAAGAAGGTCAAAGAATAACATACATTTCTGTACAATACATACGTTTATTCATTACAGATATTAACAGGAAAACTTTTGTTTGGCTCTCATCTGTAAGGGGAACTTATAACAAGCGTTGATTAATATTGTTTATTTAGGACCATCGCTCACTAGTTCCACAAATACGAGATTACTTCAGTATTTACTAGTGTAATAGGCGATATTTGTAATAAGATATAACTGAGTAAATAAAGTTAAACTTGAAGATAACTTATTGCTCATTCATTAATAAAGTCCATTGTACTGAACTATCGTTTGTTAGTCAATCATCATTCGTTAGTCATTATCAAGTATCAATCAATTGACATACAAACAAAATGTACTTAAAAATAGTTCTCACGGAACCCGCTAGGGGCTCTGATCAGTTTTTTTACTCAAAATTTGACGATACCTAGATGTCTATCGATGCTAGATGCTAGCACACTCCTTCTGGTCGCAAAGTTCGCATATTCTATGCCTGTACTGTGTAGATTATGCTACTTCTCAATTCACAAAGAGAAAATATAATTGATCGTGCAAGTACATTTCGTTCGTGTCCAAAGTCAATATTGATAACCAAATTCAGAGAACATACAAGATTGCACTACACGTCCAATGTTTCCCTGACACATCAAAGGAGACCAGTTGACTACACAGCGTTAGTATTTGACAGCTTCTAGGAACATCACAATGTATGACGTGCTTACATGACACTGACAGCTAGGTATATAGTAGTATATACTACGTACTGTAGCTTGATTCTCCTCCACTATCGACTACCGACAACCGGATTGCTATCGAGAAATTTGTATGATAGTACTGTAGATAATTGCGTTTCTATACAGTCGGTACTGTCGAGTATCGAAAGTTTGACATTTCAAATGTAATGCCAAAATAGTTCCTACGACGCCCGTCAGAGGCGCTGATTAGATTTTCATACAAAATTTCTCGATGACAAGCAGGTTGTCAGTAGCCAATTGTAGTAGAGAAACGAGCTACTGGCAGCAGCTGTCATGAGAGTCACAGCCCAAACCTCATCTATGAGACAAAGAAATTCAGTGATGAGTGATTGACAACCGCTTTGAAGTTTTAGTCGGAAAAGTGAGAATATATGTACAGTTTGTTTTTGGGGAGTGTGGCGATACTATATTGGTCATAAAAGATTCAAAGAGAGACAGTAGGCGGCTTCGGTTCAGTTTTTTCAAAAGGCATAATATTGCGACAATATGTGGCTAGGTCTGTTATCTACAAAACGTAAATAAGGTTAAATATTTATCAGTCTACTAATTTCTTGCTGAAAAGCCGAGTGAGACATTACATCTAGTTTAGTCAATTTAAAATGCCGACAAAATTAAGTACGACTTCAAGATAAATGAAGTAATGTAGTTGACATTGACATTTAAATTTCCTTGAAACTAAAGTCCACAATTGACAGAATAATTATCGTATAATAAGATGGAAGCTGGAATACAAAAATCCAATTATTCTTCACCCACAGACGAAGATGGATAGACATTATATAAAATTTAAAGGTAGGGAGGAATAACAAAAGGTGCGTTTTTTAGAAACTTTTGTTTCTTAAGAGAAAAGAGACCCTTGCAGGCAGGTGGGGCAGGAATTTATTATCTCTACTCACCGAGTGTCCGGGGCCTCGTGGATTTATTAGTGCTAGATACGACTTAAGTTAATCAGTAGTAAGGAATATCTGCAGCTGGTTTTACCCCATTTTGCAACTCCCGTAACAAAATGTGTTGTAATAATAATAAAGTACCTAATAGTGAAACCATAATTTACGATTAATTTAAACAATACAAAACAGTTTCATAAATGTTGTGAAAAAATAAACTAAGATATAATAAAATGATCTTCTAATTTAAAATAGAACGGATACTTGTGATTCAATTGTTCGTTTTTAGTTTCATCATTGTAACCTTATTGGTACCGAATGGACTGTGAAATATTACAAGTAAAAATAGGCAGAAGGAGACAATATTAATATTCTCAAAATGAAATCCTTGTTGTATAAGTAGATTAAATTTCGATGAAGTCTAGCGGAGAATTTTATTAAAATATGTAACAATTCAATTGCATATTACTTAGAAATTGTAATATTTGGACGATTTCTCTTGCGTCAATGTAAAGCTTTTCAATCGAATGTAAGAGAACCTAATGTAGTAGTTATGTAAAAGTGGTAATATGCCTTCAATAGATTTTAAGATGACTTCAATTGGACGTATATTTTAATATTCTTAGTAAGTGGCACAAATAATATCTGAAACATGAAAATTACCTAATATATTGTATAATCGTTTTATTAAAATATTTTTGTCATAGACCGACCTTTTTAAATTTCTAAATGACACTTAGATTTTTGAAAGTCTATTCTAGCAACACCCAAGATCTACGAAACAACTTTATGCAAATTAGTTAAACAGGTACCCGGGCATGACACAATGGTATTATACTCAGTACATCGTGATGAAAGTATTATGTTCCTAGTATGTGGTCATTCGCATCGTCCACCCCTATATTACTACCTACCCTCTATTGTTGTACAGAGGCTTTATTAAAAAATGAAACTTCGTTATTTTCAAGGACCGGTGTGGAATTTCCTACAAGTATACTGTAGAGAATTGTTTTAATTTGAGGATGGAATGTTTCGGAATATGTGATGGCTAGTGATGTAACTTTGGGATGGAAAGGTCTTCAACAATGATGTTTCATATCTCTTTGTTATCTGTGTGTGTCGACTGTTGTTCTTTTTATGTAGTTTTTGCAGAAGAGCAAGCTAAACTAAAACTGAATTGATTTTCATAATTAGTTAAAAAAGAACTAAGCAGTACAAACCAATCCAAGATTGTGGATAATAATAATAATGAAGATTTCAAAATGTAATAAAAACGAGTACCAATGCTGGAATAATATAAATACGCTTAACAAAGTCTGGCCCCCACGAGATAACGTAATAGAAATCCAAAAATAAACTTTAATACTCAACAAGTAGAAAGCGAAATATCGCAACAAAATGCAGACCGTTATTATGAAATTTATATAAAATCTATGCAACCGTGATGTTCTTATAAAAATGTAATTCGAGGGGAGTACGCAAAAGATTGAAATTCTATTCGGAGTAGCGACGCTTGATATTTAAATTGACTGCGTGCCTCGCTTTGTATCTCGAAACTAGATATGAAGCTCATGCTTATGGGTGAGGTTTTGTTAACAGGGAGATGGGATGGTCATGCAAGTAAAATTGATACCTGAGATTATAGGATCGTGGTCCGTAGCGCGATTTACTTACACATCGTACTGTCCACTACTGAGTACAAGCCGTTAGAAATTGAAAAAAATAGATAGTGCTTTCGGAATAAGCAGATTTGATTTTGTTTGACATTCATCGCTATATACTCGGTTGTGGTTGAAAGTTGCCCCTCTATCTTTTAAGATATAAAACAATTATAAAATTAAAAAGCAGTCGCTCTTCAACCGTATGTATCGTTAGACTACTTGACCTAAGACGTACCTGGCAGAGGAACGATGTTACGATGCATAGTTTCATGAAATCCACCGAACAAAGAACGCCAAATCCTCGCAAAGCAGCTCCTACGTACTTTTGTGCTTTTTAAATCTTACATCTTTCCCCATGCACAGTTTCGCGTCCTCGCACATCTCGTGTAGGAATATAGCCTTATCTCGTAAATAACAGAGGATAATATTTATTAGAGGAATATTTTGTAACTATGCGAAGCTCGCGGGTATTGGCACTCTATTTTTAGCTGAAGAATTGGTTAAGTTTGTCACAAAATAACGTATATATTCCGAGTTTGTTTGGTGTTAGATAAACGTATCTTACGAATATTTTATGTACTTTGCATAATAACTAACGATCGCCTCAGGTAAATAAACTTTTATACGTCGAATTACGCCGAAGAACTTAAGTTATTGTTGGCAGCAACAATAAAAGACTTACAGGACGTTAGGTGATTGAGACTAATTTCCAAAAGAAAGAACCATTGCCTATTTGTAGCATTGACTTAAAAAATACGGTTGTTTTGTATCTAGAGCAAAAATGTGTACCTCTAAATAGTCCTACCTGAATTAGAATCCAAGCAAGCCTACTTATTGAACAAATAACAAATGATTCTACAAAATGCTATGAATCAAATTGTTAAGTACGTCTGACTTTTAACTTCTTCAAGGTCGCAATTATTTTAAAAACTAAAAGATTAAAAACAACTTCATTCGTTTATTTTAATTCGTAATGCTTAATTAGTCAACCAATTACATTTTCTTTCTTTAAAACTTTAAAATAGAAATACATCTGTCTTTTTACTTGTTGTTGCATTTTTGATGAACTTTTTTAATTTTTTCCAATTAGTAGAACTAATTTTCTAGTGATTCGAGTAAAGTTAATTTTAAGTTTTTTCATTAGTAAGTTTAATTTGCTTAAACTGTAAGTGACTTATTGTTTCTTTATTTTACGTCAAGATACAGACGGATAAAAAAATACTGTAGAATAAATTGAAAAAAGAAAAATTGGACAACTGCTTAGGTATGTGTAACATAAACAATGATATCTATACTAATATTATAAAGCTGAAGAGTTTGTTTGTTTGTTTGTTTGAACGCGCTAATCTCAGGAACTACTGGTCCGATTTGAAAAATTACGCTACGGTACGGTACGTATATAACATCACGCTACGGTCATTAGGAGCGGAGTAGCAACGAAAAATGTTACGAAAACGGGGAAAATTTTGACCCATTATCTTCAGTGACGCAAGCGAAGTTGCGCGGGTCAGCTAGTTAATGATATTATTATGAAAAAGTAACAAATCTATTTAAGTTCAAAATTGTCTGGTATCATAAAAACGTGTCCTTTTCTCGATGTCAGCTGTAACTTAATACAATTCATACATTTTCACATAAAATATTTTTTCACATACGCAAAACCTTCATAAAGCAAAGTACATTTTATATCAAAACTTCGTAATATTACGAAGACCTAATTTTATTGCCCACAAACATTTTACTTGTTACAAATTAACTATACACTCTTATCACAACGGAATAGGGTTGAAATTTGTTTAGCAACACGTTTGTTAGCAGTAAATTTAAGTTTGCTTCAAATTGTAAGCGTTCTTGTAGGTGGTATAAAGTGATTGGAGCCTAGTCTCACAGTTAATTGCTTCAAGTATATGTATGAAATATTTTCTTATCTCCGTAACTCCTTTAGGCTTGTTTATAACGATTGCTCTTGCAAACGCACTCTGTGATTTTATTCAGGCATTTTTATTTCACTATCTGCATACCCATTAGGCGCCTGGAATTTTAGAAACAGTCATGATTAGGTATATTTATTTATTTATTTATTTTTTTTTTTTTTTTAGTTTCCCATATCTGTCCCACTGCAGGGCAAGGGTCTCCTCCCAAACGAGGGGGAGGGGTTAGGCCTTGAGTCCACCACGCTGGCCAAGTGCGGGTTGGGGACTTTGCATGCCCTCAATAAATGTATTAAACAAATTTTAGGCATGCAAGGTTTCCTCACGATGTTTTCCTTCACCGTTAGAGCAAGTGATAATTATTTCTAATACACACATAACTTCGAAAAGTCATTGGTGTGTTGCCTCGGATTCGAACCTGCGACCACTTGCGTGGGAGGTGCCAACTTAAACCACTCGGCTATCACTGCTTTTTTAATTTATATATGAAGTAAATTACCGGCACTGATTTGCCTTATTATTAATATTTTGCAGAAGGTCAGTACTGGTGGGTGTTCTGTCCCCACTCCTAACCTAAATCCTTAGGACGTCTTTGCAGAAACTTGTGAACATAGTGTTTGAAGACCATAACTATCAAACGCTGCCGCTGTAGAAAAAAAACAGAAAAGAAACATCGTTAAACCTTTGGCATGTCTTTTATACATATTCCAACCTTGAAAAAGAAGTCTCAATGTCTACTCAAGACTCTAAACTATCTTTAATCTAACTTACTACCAAACAAGCTATGAGCTGAAATAAACTTATTCACCGCCTATGTCAATAAAGTGCAATACCTTACACATACAGTACTGCGCGTAATCCTCCCGTTCTAAATCACTGGACGAATCGACAGCTCCAACTCAAACGAATGGGCCGTAGACTAACGTGGAAATATATCCTTTATTTATATCCCCCTTTGATAGCAAAAAGCTAGAATATTTTTTGACACCTAACAAAGTTTTGAGTTTTGAATTTTTTGGAAATCTATCCATTACTTGATTCAGTGTTACATTTATTCATTCCTGACTTCTGGAATTCTGAATTCACAGATACAGGTAATTTGTGTTAAAAATGCAAAGTCTGTCTTTATTTTAATCCCAAAACCGCTGTTTTGGCCGCTAATTTTAATAAAATTGATTATAACCCGCAAAAGAAATTCTGAAATCTGTGATCAAAAAATAAAACAAAGACTTGTTTGCTGCAGAAATGTGACTCTTGTAGTCTCCAATTTATTTGCAAAAAAATACAGATCTAGCAAAACATTAAAGTATCACATTCGACAAAATGTGTGTACTTTTTAGTAATACTACTTTTAAAAGCCTACCTGAACCTTGTGACAACGTGGGCGTGTCTATACAAAGCACTTAAGCGTAGGTTGTATTAATAAATTTTAAAGGAGACCAGTCTGAGAGCCCGCGGCTATTATTTATGTAGTGCAAATTTTTCTTTTCATTGCAATACCCAAAATGCTTTTGAGTCTCTTTGATCTTTAAATATGTATGTAGTCTTTAGGTAAAGGGTAAGAGGTATATAATACGTAGGAACATTTTTATCGCTTTTTGGTACAAAAATAGTTTATAGGCTGGAGAATCGCGTGTATTCATTTGTAATCGGCATTTTAGGTTCAATGCCTTATAAATCATGTAAATAATTGAATTGTAAATTAATTAAAGCGATTAATTGTTCTTTTCATTTGCGCTTGCGGTCGGCAAATCGATTTTCCGAAAGATTAAATTCGAGTAATAAATTAAAAAAACAAATACGAAACCGTCTACTATTTAAAAATTTTGGCATTCTTCAGTATTTTTACACAAAATAATCTATAAGAAATGCAGAAAATAATTGAAAACTGTTTGTCCAAAATCAAATCCTAGTCGTAAATACTCGTGACCGTAAATAGTTAGAAACTACACGAATCTACTACATGAAAGCTTTGCATCTGCAAGAGCATAAGCTAGCGCCATCTATGTCGCCTACTGCGAACTAAATGCACAGCGAGAGTAATACGTTCAGCGCGGATGATAATAATTTATATCTTGCAAAGAATACATGTTATTATTATGAAATTATTCTTGTTTAAGAATGATGTGAATATTTCACACAGTGCTTTGAATCAATATCATCCTGTTTGAAAATAGTTAGATAATATAGTATAGTAGTCTTTTGTAGTAAAGATAAAAATGTAGTTAATTTGATCATATCTATTTATCTATGTTTGAATAAAATGTCTTTCACGTTTAATTCCAACTTCAACAATAACATCATATTACAAGAATAAACTAGTCTAAAATAAGGATAAAATAGTTATAATCAAATATTTAGGTATATGTAATATAAACAAAAACCTCGCCTTATTTATCTCGTATATAAAATAAAATATGTGACCTAATTTCTGTTAGCGAATGACAGCACACATCATAATTTCGAAGTGCGTGTAAAATTCTCTCGGATCGCGGAATCCAAAGGGCTCTTTGTCAATTACGTAATTGACAATACTTAAACCATTGATGTGACGTTTAACGTTGTTTGTTATGTTTTGCCCATAGTGACTATAATTTTATTTATGGATTATTTGTTTAGTGTATTATGATTCAAATACTCATATAAAAGTACTTACTAACTCACACCGAACAGTATACACTTGACAAATTGTATGTTGACAATTGTTATTGTTGTTTGGCGCAGTGGTTAAAGTAGTCACCTCGCCGCAATAACCGTAGCGCCGCGTGTGGCGGGTTCGAATCCCACCCGGGACAAATATTTATGTGATGACCACGAGTATTTGTTCTGAGCCTGGATGTTAATTTATCTATATAAGTATGTATTTAGAAGTATATAAGTATGTTTATCAGTTGTCTGGTTACCATAGTACAAGCTCTGCTTAGTTTGGAATCAGATGACCTTGTGTGAGTTGTCCAAAAATATTTATTTATTTATAAATACATGTGTTTTGTAATGATGATGTAGGCAAAGAAAAACTTGTATTAAGAGTGGGTCCAATTGGTCCATACTCGATTGCCTATTTTCTACCATGTTATACGAACAAGATACCAGACAATTGATCAATATAAAAACCAAAAAGAATGCTACAATTCCTGGCCGCGGAAATCGCGAGAAAAATGAAAAGGCTCAGAACGCAATTTAAAAAACAAATATTTCCTCAAATCTCGAACAGTTTTCAAGCACAGCCATGTTAAAAATATACACCTGAATTCACTCCAATCCAAAAAACTATACGAAGCACCCTTCAAAAAACCAATATCAAGTGGTGCAGCGAAATTGCGAGCCAAAAACAATAAGGTACGAACTAATAAATTGAAAAAAACACGTCGCCGATACGATTTTTTATTCATTGAAACTTCAAATCCGAATGCAATGGCGAAACATTGAAACGTCAGTCGATCTAACTCTACGAATGGAAACTATTTTAGCGTGTAGTTTCGGATTAGGTTTACTGCCCACGGGTAGCGATAAAAGGTCTATCATTCGCCAGTGGGAATCAACATGGCTCGTTTTGTAGAGATTATTGTCTTGAAATAGCTGAAAGACTTTTTGGTAAGTACTTTATTTATAAAATACGTTTTGAAGTTAAAATTTAACATGACTTGATAAAATATGGAGCAGTAAAAACAGCGTAGGTACGTACGTACGGTAAAAATAGTTGGTTGATGAGTAACATATTTTTTATGCGTTAATTCAAGTTTCATAGGAAATAATTTTGGGATAATAATTATTTAAAAGGTTTAAGATGGACATAACACAAACGCGCGCACAGGATATTATTAGTATCAAAAACAACAGGCGTGGTCCAAACTAAGTTACGCGTCGTAGCTGACAAAAGTAGCTGTCTTTCTCTCATATTAATAAGAGATCTTGCAGTATAGCATAGGTATCTGCAATTATACGTGAATTTAAAGTAAAATAATATTTATATTTCATTTTCTACATAGCTTATCTGCTCATGGACAACACCAGCATTTCAACCAAAAATATTACATTCCTCTCTATTCACTCGCTCAAATAAAATAACACAGAGCCGCGTATGTTTATAATAAACAGTGGGTACATTTCAAATGCGTGGCGGGCATGTGATATTAACTGAAAATGCCAAATTCTTTCCGCGGAATGGCATTTTACCTTCACCGGCACAATATTGAGAGTATGAAGGCTTAAAACGGACGGACTATGTCATGTTTATTTAATTTTTATGCATTTTTTAGGCTGGTGTGATTGTATGTATTTTACTGTTAGCCGTATTTATATGTGGATGCAAAACACAGTAACTCCTTTGGAAACATTGTAGTATGCCTACAATCAATAGCGCCATAAAAATTAATTTCAATGTTCTTAACTTTTCAGCCGTGAACATCGAACAGATAGACACTTTGTCTCAGCTTATTGTCAATCTTCGCAATATCTAAATAAATTGTTGAGATTTAGTAACAGAGAAGATCTTAAATGAGTCAATAATTAGCACCTTCAGAAGTACAAGTAAGCTATGTCTTAGCACAAATATGTTAATTGTATGAAAGATACATTTTTTCCCACAAATCTAACTACATAGTGACCTAGATTTATCAGTACAAATTAGTGGATTTATGTCAAATATTAAAGATAATCTTTACTAAGCATAATACTGAGTCACCACAGGATAATACAATACAGAAATGTGCAATTAACGTCGACAGTTAACTTAAACATTAGCGGTATCATCTGTCATGAGTTTCAACTAATAAAATATGCGAGACGAGTTTAAAGTTCGCTCAACAGTCTGCATTCAAATGTTCACTTAATATACGGTAATAAAGCAAATCTTTACTTCAATGGATAAATAAAATACAGTTGGACTTGGATGAAACTTGCATTTTTTGTTCCAATTTAATGCCTGAGGTTAAACTTGAAATTGAAGGGGTCAAGTGTATACAATAATATACATATATTGGTTATTTGATGTATGATTGCTCTTGGAACTGTTATTTATGAATTGATATAATAGTTCCAAAGGCTTTTGCATACATACATACTTTTTATTTAGATAGGTAAGTTTCAATTCAAAGTCCGGAAATAAAGCGGTGAATGGCCGATCCGTATTGCTACCTTGAGAGATCTTTGTCTAGTAAAAAGAAAACAAGAAGGAAAATAACTTATCCCCTCATTGTCAACTTAAAACCTCATCGTCCTCAGATTACGGCACTCTCAAAAGCCACACACTCCTCTTTAATCCCGATATCACCATAAACTCAACACAAAATAACCTTTTTTCATCAACGAAAAAACCTCCTAGCTCGTATGTATGCCACCGAGTCAATTTCCCTCCGAAATTTGAGTGAAAGCGCAAGATTACAAAGGACTTTGAATTAAGAATATTTACATAATTTACGTAAGCAACGCAGGTGTTCGTTGAAAGGGTAAAAAAGTTACCTACACGCGTGGTTGCTTGTTTTAATCCAAGCTCCTGGTCTAAAGTTATTTAGGTAGTCACACATATACTTTGTAATTTTTTGGCTGAACCAAACAAAGGTATGAAGTGAGATTTTTATTTTGTTTGGAACGTGAAAGAGACGGGCAATAACAGTGGGTACAATGGGACGTCGAGGTATTAAATACAACAAAGCTTTGTTTCTTTTACACGCCGTTTCAAACCTGCATAAAAGTATTGGCTAAATTAACGAATGGATTCTGGGGGTTTGTTTCTTTTATTTTCAATTATGGAAAAAATCCTTGAGCACGGCTTCATATGCAACGAACAAGTTTGAGGCATTTTTTTATTTCTTTAAGCAAGAATACATACATGAATAATGTTGACAAATTCAAAATGATTTGTACACATGTATGTTTGCTTTGCTAAAAGTTGTTATGTGTTACGAAAGAAATCAAACGCTAAATAAGTCAAAAGATTGTTCCAGTACCGAGTATCGTAACAGACTATTACAAATCTGCACTATTTACCCACAGAAAACTAGTTAAATAAATACCGTGGAAAAATGTTGACCGGACAACAGAGCTTCTATATCGAACAAACACTGGAACTAAACAACTAAAAAAGAAAATCGTATCGGAAGTGGAGGAACATTTTAATTTAACAAATGGCAAGTTGGAGGGAGATGAAAGAGATAGTGTATAAAGTAGAGTAGGACAGCAATGTTGTTTAGACAAAAGATAAGATATAAATGAGCAAGGAACTTGTAAGCCGGTTGTTTCGACGCGATAACGCTTTACGCGGTTCTCTCGGACGACCCAATATAAGTTTTCTGTCCTATCTCGGGTGTAGCCACACTGACAGCGAGTTGCGAATATTGCTAGTTGTTTTAGAATACTGTGCCAACATATTGAAGCTAGTTTCTGCAGACTATTAAACAAAATTGTATTCCTTAGTTTCTATAGTGATTGCTTCTTATTTTCGGAATGACAGACTAAAGGTAGACTAGGGTACTGGTAGGTACTGTAGAATCAATTATCTGAGTTGCTCAATCCAGCTAAATGTGTTTTTCGAAAAAAAATATTTCGAAGTTATTTGCAATTTATGTCCGTACATTTTAGCTGCACATATTGCACATTTTCTTACGAGAAATAAAAAACAATATAAATAATTATATTCTAAATATAAGTACAAAATCGAGATCGACATCGACAGTGCCCAAAATATTTTTTCCTGTAGGAAGGTCAAGAAAAATATTGACACAGTTGCTCACGCGATGTTATAAATAAACAACAAACTGATTGTTTCTCAAGATAATAGTTTGTCTCACATTGATCTTTCAAGTATTTTGTTTGCTTATCGTTCGGATTCGGACATTATTGAAGAAAGCTGGGAGGAAAACATTGGTTGATAGTTCTGAATCAGCAGTTTTCTTTAACTGAAGCGATGTTTGATGCAACCAATCGATATTTGAAAAGGTTTGAGATAATCTTTATATAAGAAAAAATAAATGACTAATAATATGAATATCTCCATACCATCTGAAGGTTTATAATTTAAGAAATAAGACACATTAGCCAGAAAATTATGAGTTCCATTATTGTATTTTAATGATTATTGCCTTGTATTTTTTTAAATCTAACTACGACTGTTTAAGACCCAAGAGTCGAAACGTAATAACGTTGTGGTATAATCTATCTGTCGTGTAGAATAATGTAGTAAAAAAGACTTTCTAATTCGTCTCTTCAATTTGTATTTTAGTGTTAGTACTTAATATTATTATGTAACACATTTCATCCATCAAATAAATCTATCACCACCAAATTACCAAAACATATAGGAACTAAACCCTTCAATAACGTTGCCCCAGATCCAACTACTCACAAATCCGAAGCAGTTAACACAAAAGCAACAACCAAGTTTAATGTATACTACAGTAAGCCTGAGCTTGGCATGTGTATACTATGATCCGACAAAGATTATGCAACTTGGCAAATACTTGACGGACTTTACTTGGTATGCACTTACTAGTAACTTGGTGTAATTGAAAACTGTCCAAGTTTTGGCTCGGACGCTCTTAGAGCATTGGGTAACACAAATATTGGTTGACTCATTTATATTCTAGATGGCGGTAGTGGTAGGTTTAGTTTGAGCGTGTGAGACTTATGTGTAGTGTCCTCTCTTACTTTGTATCCTACAAAGTTAGTTACTATGCCGTCAGTTTTTGTAAGTTTTCTAACTTTGTTTCCTAGGAAGGAATTGTTTCGTAAGAAAGTTTTTGTAAGAAATGGATAGTAAACTAATCATATCTTTACAATCTGTATGTATAGGTATTTTGAAGATAGCCACTTGATTGCAGCAGTTTTTTTTGTAACGTTATAGGATCTTCTATCTGAACTGGTAGTCAATGAATATCACAATTTGAAATAACTTTCTGCATGGGCTTGTAATTTTTAGTTGAATTAAAAACATGTTTATTGAAAATCGTTTTATTATCAAAATAAAAATCTTATGTTCGTTGAGGTATACATAAAATAGAGTATATACATTGAGCAACTTATTATTAATACTATTTTAGACATAATTCATAATTTTAATCGAAACATCGTACAAAATAGATTGTCATGACAATAAAGAAAGCTACAGTAGATAAAAAAAAATTCACTCGGTTTCTTTCAAAAACATATAAAATTAATCTCTTTCGTACCGTAAATAAAATACTTATTCAAATTATGTAAATGCTTTCAAATTATTTTCAGCTATTTTAAAATTGTTGGTATGTCATAGGCAACAAAAGATATTTGAGAGAGTTTTTTTGAACTGAACCTGAACATAATATAATATGCTACTTTTTTACTAAAATATATTTTTATGAATTGTTATAGCCATGTAATTCCACTTATACATAGTCGATGCTATAAACAAGACAGATTTCATCAAATACTTAATTTCACAAGTTTATTCAAATAAAAATACATCGTCTTCGATTAAGAGTTAAATCGTTAGAATATTTCTTAACCTCAAATGTCAAATTATTTATAGCGCCAAGGATATCCTGGAAAAAACAAAAAATATTTACAAACAATATTGAATCTTAGCATATTGGTGTAAAGATCAAAATTGAATGTAAATATTTCGCGATTGATGTAAAAATTTACAGTCTGTATACATCTTGTAATTTTCGTAATAAAAGTGTAAGTCGTTTTTGCTTACCTTCGAAAAAATACGACATTTTTACAACACTTTTACATCAAATATTACGAGTTACCGATACTGAAACCATAATCTTATTTTCGTATAAAAATCAAATTTATCTATCAAAATTAAAATGTTACTTACGCTAAATGTTCTTAATATAACTGGAATGAACATTAAATACATCCGCGATATGATTTATATACATTAAACGTATTGTCTAGTATAAAAAATATTTACAAAAAATACCTATAACCCTATAAATTGAGCCTATTTTGGTTTACTACGTACAGTAATTCCTCGATTTACTTATTATTTTATACATTATACTTTTAGTTTCTATAAATCAGCTTCGCTATTAGTCAGGTCATTAATTATGCAAACGGGAACAATGGACTTTACTAATTTTCTATAGTTTTAAGTCAAAATAATTACTTTATCAGCAGTTATTTATTCACTTCTTAGTACTTAGTTAGTGTAGTGGCACACTTGCCGCACATTCGACCATGAAAACCTCGACGCTTAAACGCTGAACCGGGCACAATCTCGGCTGACGTATCATAGTTGACTGAAATGACGCAGATATCGTAACGTGTTGTGCCATCGCATGAAATCGCAGGTGTGTCACAAGACCTATCTTTAACACTGCTAAGAAATCAATACTATATTTTTAGTTTATAACGTAATTCCGAGGTATTACCATACTAAATCGCTTACTTGAACCTGTGTAAATATCACACAGTGTCTTAATAATAAGTCTAAGCAACTAACACTATGCTACGAATCTAATTTAGATTGACTAGTGTTTCTTGACGATTCCGCCGATTCGTCTTTTCTCGCGTTGTCGCTTAGCACTGGACGAGCTGAAACAAACATAAAACTTTATATTATAACATGTTTCACACAATAACTAGGTATATGTTTTGTTATTAAAAAGTATACTTTTTAAACATTGGAATTTAAAAAAAGCAGACTCCAATTAATATTTTACTACGACTACGTCGTCTACATATTTTTTTATAGAACTCTCTTAGCGTCAAAAACCTCAGGCCTTGAAATCTTGAGTACAGTAGACCGACAATACATAAATATCCGAATTTAGACATAAACAAATAGAATCTTAATTCATTTTATTTTTAGAATAATACCTACGGAATACTGCAACCTGCAGCTGCACTAACTAATTATAAAGAATGTATGCTATCAGACTGGTTATATCTATAGGCACCAGACGCATTCTGTAAGTAGAGCGACCGATTCATCGCTAAATTTAAATCAAAATTAGTAGTCTTAGCCTCAAACGACAACACAATGCCTACGAAAAGCCTGATGACAATAGACTCCTAACTTTATTTATGCCTTGAAAACCGAGATGTCTTTTGTGAAATTATTCAAGAATTTCATTAAAATCACTTCAATTGATGTTTTTATTAAGTTCTTAAATGGTGAATGAGAAAATTGGTTTTTATTGAACTTTTTACGGCTGGATAAGTTGGTAATGTTCACGGATTGCAGTTTTAACTTTGTTGAATCATTTCGACAAAGTTGTAAGTGCTATCATTGGTCTGTATATAGAGTCGTTATAACTTAGAGATATATAAATGATTTATCTGTGAGTTCGTCTCTTTTGTCACTATGAAGGCTTACTTAGATTTAACCTGCAAATTCTAGCTAGAAAATTTAAACTAGTCTCTTAAAGGATTTGCAAACAAACATTTTTGTACTATCAAAAACAAAGCGTCTCTTGGAACAATTAAGCGAAGACGCCAATATTAGACTTTTTCGTTACGTTACGTAAAACTTAAGTTTTGGACAGGACTATCTATTTAACTTATAGATGCCTATCGAAACTTCTAGTTGAAGGCAACGACTCTTTTATCAATATTATATTATCAATGATATCAATAAAAAATAATAATTAGGTACTCACCGAACATTCTTAATAGGATCTTCTCAATACCGTGTAGAGGTGCTTCAAATGTCAAGCATAGAAACAGGGCAAGTAAGAAGGTTAACACGATGTGGGATATTGCTGTCGCCATCTGTAAAAGAAAAGTTAAGCTTTTAATAAAGAAATAGCACATAGTTGTTAGATTACTAGTTAATTACCAGACCACTAAGTGTAGTGATAGCGGTTCAATTGGCCTTAGATGTAGTTGAAAAAACTGTTTTTTATGTAAAAATCTAATATCTAAGCAAAATCCTTAGCTGTTTTTGCACTAGTTTAGTGCTACTGCTTCAGTGCCGTAAAAATCTATTTTTTAAAATTGATAGATGATTAGAGAAATGGGCGGAAAATGCAGTCAAATGTCTTGTAAGGTACTCTGTACAAATATCGTTATCAAATACTAAGAATATGAAACATATAAGGGCATACATGTCTCCCCCGAGCGATCAAGTTCTATGTATCCTTGTACCATCAATACCACACAAATTCATAAAAATACTTTAAGGTGAATACATATTCTAGTATGTTCCATTAAAAAATGGAGGCTTTATTATAGTAGTCCATATTGTGTTTACAGTGTTACATTTAATTCCAATATCTGAAGCGCGATTCTCTACCAGTATTAAATATCGACAGTTATAATTAAATGGTTACCTATCGAGAAATTTTGTTGGAAAATCTGATTAACGCCTCAAGTGAGCGCTGCAGTAACTAATTTTGCGGTACATTTTAAATGTCAAACTCTCGACGAACAAATTTACCCTCTGCAGAGAACACGTCATCGATTGTCAAAATTTGAGAATATAATGTACATTTAATCAACCAAAAACATGTTAAGAATAAAGAATGTCACGCCATTTGGCGAAAAAAATTGGTCGAATTACGTCGAACATTACACTACAAGGCTCATAACTTAGAAAACGTAATTACATAGAGCCCGATGGAGCTACGAATAGGCAAAATTTGCAGGAAAAGACTAGCAACTGGAGGAGCCCTATACCCGAAAGGGGCCATGACATGTTAACTTGTACCTACATTATTAGTTCTGTCTTTTATTAACTTTATCTTTTAGAAAATTATGTAGTTATTTATAAATATTTGTTATCAGTTAGTATATAAGTGGCATGGAAATATAGGCTTTTGTATTGTATTGTATAATAATTATATAGAGTTTCTCGTTCCTTTTCCTGTTTGACGAAGTTAAACATTCTTTGAAGAAATTCGCATTGCTTTAAAACACGATATCTTATAATAATCTGATCTGATTATAAAGCTAGCTAATAATAGATTCTACTTAATATAGTACCCCTACGCGATCTTGTTTCAAGAACAAGACTCTTGTTATTCTTTAAGCCTGAAATTCAAGTAACATTCGTATAACGACGCTATTAATAGAAATGTGGAATCAATTTCTGGGAATAGTCCCGGCAATTTTATGAAAAACTCTTTGGAAATATTCAATTAATGCTGTATTATAAGAATTGTTTTGTGACATTTTACACCTGGTACACCGAAAATCCGTTTATTTTATGGTTGCATCTTATTATTTTATCAATTAAATCTCAGAATTAACAAGCAAAATAATTTATGACGAGATTTGTGCGAATATGTAAGTACCTATTTTTACGTTTCGTTTACTTAATGCATCCCAATTGTTTATTTTGTTCAGATCTTTAGAAAAATAACATAAAATTATTCAGTTGTTCAGAATTTATAACCGGCGGCCGGTATGACAAGATGTATGGATGTGAATGAGCTTTCTTTGATCTCTACCTACTAGGTATGAAAAAAACTGGATATTAAGTAGGTATGCATGTGATTTAAGAAAAATCCTCTAACCTAAAAATCATAAATACTTTTTTCTTAATTTGTCTAATTGTTAATTAGATTAACAAAGTACTTACAACAGTGAAAAAGGTGATATGAAGCGGATGCCTCAGCTCTCCAACGTAGTACAATTCCACAATCCCATTCACTAAGTAAGCGCAGAATGTCAATCTTGAGAACGGCGCTAGGAACTTCCACATCAATAGTTTCCCGAGAATACCTGGAAGATGGAATACGTTAGATACAGCTGTCTATAAACTACATTTCTCAGAAACCTAGTTCTGTAACTAAATTCAGATTATGAATATGTGATAAAAGAGTCTATACAAGTCATGCTGAATGTCAACTGCTAAGTAAAAATTCTAGAAACAACAGTGATGAAATTACATCAATAACAGTGTCAACTTTTTAGCTATTTATAAGAATAGCTCAATAAGTTCAGTGGAATTATATGAAATTGCTTCTATGTGATGCTTTTACTAATGTTTTACTTTTTTTAAGTACAACATTTGATAAAATGACGTTATACTTTGCTGAAGAATTTACCACAACGGTAAACCATTATTATTTTAAATTCCATGTTGTAAGAATAAGATATAATAAAAATTTAAGTATCGTATCGGCTACTTTTCATTTCGATTTAATGGCCAATTGCTTATATACTTCATATTTTTAAAATATTGAAATATTGGGAGAAAATAGATTTCTTACCTCCATTTCCAGTGGCGCAGGCAATAATCAACCATCCATTGACGATACCCCAGGCAAGTTTGTGCAACGATATGTACGCAGCGGCTTCCAAGGGACTGTACTGGTACCACTCTTGATAGAATATCGTGACAGAGAAAGTAGTGACCACTCCGAGGATCACACTGGTGATCCAGGCGAAGGTCTTCATGAGGTAGGAAAATTGGTAGCTGGAAAAGCATTTGAAAAATTTTAACTGAACGTTTGGCGCAGTGGTTTACGTGGTCACCTCGCCGCGACAACCGTAGCGCCGCGTGTGGTGGGTTCGAATCCCACCCGGGACATATCTTTGTGTGATGAGCACGAGTATATGTTCTGAGCCTGGTTGTGAATTTATCTATATAAGTATGTATTTAGAAGTATATAAGTAAGTTTATCAGTTATTTGGTTACCATAGTACAAGCTCTGCTTAGTTTGGAATCAAATGACCGTGTGTGAATTGTCCCACTATATTTATTTATTTATTTATTTAAAATAAATGACTTCAAGCTATTGAGTAGCTAGTGATCCAGTGTGTATGTTTAGAATTGCGTACACGGTAGATCAGTGCAATGAACGCAGTACGCGTGGCCTTTACACACGGACTCTTCAATATTATATCTTATGGGTAAGGACCATTCGATGACTATGTAAAGTCAGCTTCTAATTATTACTGTCTTAAATATAAATGTACTGGATGTAAAGGCCGAAATTACATCGAAATTATTGTTTTCATTAAGTCTCCAGTTAAATTATTCAAAGTTCTATATGATGGATAAGTTTTGAATGTACAATAAAACTTACTTTTCAGTCTGGATTCTGTGTAATACATATCCAGTCAAAATTCCAATGAAATAGATAATCATTTTCATATGCGTCTTGATGTAGGCTTCGTTAAAATAGAAATTTGAAATGATGTCTGTGAATTCCCTGAAACAGAAACTATTATTAATATCGAACAATTTCTCAAGAATTACACGAAAAACTAAACAATAACTAGAAACTTCTTAGTTATTGTAGACTAAACATAAAACTAATTTACATTTAGAGTAAATTAATGATGGCTTACTTGGCATAGAACAAAAGAGTGGGATCCAATTTGTCCTTGAAGGTAATAACAGAGGGGATGATCAAAGAAATGATGATGGCGATGGAGACGAGAGCTGGTCCGAACTTGCGCCACCTCCACAAACTGTAGATGAAGATTGGTGCTATGAAGAACAGCTGAGTGTCCACCGAGAGGTACCAGGACTGGAACATGCACTGAAAAGAAAAATATAACTTTTTAGTTTTTGCAGTTTAGCTAAAGATGGAATAGCGGTATGAAGAGTTAGTTCGTGAAGTAAGGACTTTTATGCAATGATTAGCCTGCCTAAGGCAAGAAAACTTACAAAAATGTTGTCTAGAAGAAGTAAGATTTATTAATTATGGCGAGTTTTTAACTTAACTCATTTGTAATTAAAAGGATCTAATGTAATATAGTAGATGTACCAGGCCTAAAAAATATATGTTATTTCACGTTAAAAACTTGAATGGTGAAAAAAAAGCACTATTTCAATAATATTTATACAATAATATTATGATAATTGAAGTGAGGAATTTATATTAAAATCAACATCGACATTTCAATAACACGTTACCACAAAAATTGGAGGACATTTTGGTTTTATTCGATTACCTTTACCGAATTGTGGTCAGAGGCATCAGGATAATCCCTAAAATATTCCGGGAATTTGAGCCAATTATTTCGGCAAAAAGTTACGGGTCAAACATTCTTCATTCATAATTTTGAGGTTCAGCAATGATATAATCATTGGATTTGCGTTAAATCTAGCGTTCAAACTTTCGACTTTTTTCGTCAGAAATACGTTTTAGAAAATTATTGCCAATTTTTTCAATGAAGGTCTTTTGCCAGTTTTTAAAGATGTGCTATGATAATTTTTATATTTTAACATTTCTTGACCTTGTAAATATATCAAACAGAAACTAACGCATAATATGCATTTTACTCGTAACTTGGTTGCCATGACTTTTTTATAAATTAATATTGTATTCAACGCAATATTTAGTTGTATTTCTGCAATTTATTATAAAGAAGTGATTGTGTTTGTTGAAGTTTTGTTTTTTTTTAAGAACGCCTGATATAAATCCTATTATCCTAAAGAGCGAGTCATCTTTGTTACCAATGGTTTTGTATACTTTGTGATATATCAGAAAGAAAATAAGTACTTACCATTTTATCAGTATTCACGTAATTATTGATGTAAAGTATGTTGGTCCACCACGAGTCCATGCATCTTTGTTGTTCAAGCTGTAGTCTGTCTTGCCACAGAGGACCTTCTCCGATCTTCGGCAGCCATGTCATGTAGAAGAGGATCACTACCAAGTATGCTGGCGTTACCCTAGAAAGAAGAAAAATGTTTTGACAAAGAAACTATGCAGTCAGTCCATTTATTTTGCGGCAACCAGAGCGCTCGGCGCCGATATATCAAGCAAACATCAAGGTAAATATGCATCTAGGTTGTACGTCTTACAAAAAAAAAACCGGGTAAGTACTTGTCATAACACGGTGGCTTATTAAATGTTTTTATTATTATGGCTTTTAGAGACCAGACCTCTCCCTTATTCCGGGGTGAGATTCTTGCCCAGCTTTGAGACAGTAAAATGTTCAAACCTTTTGGACGCACATTTACTACACTACTATCATGCAATTACATATTTAATGTACAGTCTTTTGCATGATCGTAGTACCTAATTCCTATATTATAAATACGATAACCCATAATCCCTTTAAAGACTAGGAAAGGTACTACTGTGGATCCATAGTTCATAGATGACAGTATTGGGTCGCAATGTGAAAGGGTCGAGGCCTTTTTGTCTGTCGCAATTTATCGGCAGTTAAACACCGATCTAAAACCGATTTGCACTATAACGGAGATCTATCGAAGTTAAGATATAAAGATAAAAGTTGAATGACGCAAATGATAATATCTTTATTCGTTTTAGATGTAATTGAAAGTTGAATAAGAGTTAAGAGCTCATTCAGATAGTGTATAATATTATACTATAATATCACGTCTTTTACATTCAAAGCTGTAAGCAAAGGTGTGTCATATTAGGCGTATTAAATAACCCTTCCTAGAAACTGCAGATTGAATCATTGTGTCGTTTAAGCATCGGTGTAATTGAAAATCTATTGTCTGAAACTGTACACGTAACTTCTAAATTCAATAATGCTACTAGGAATCGTTTAATACAAATTTGAGACATCCATCCTTTTTCTCCGTGAATGGGCCAGGAAACCTCATGACCAGCAGTCGCGTATGGAGACAGACAATACCACTATCAAAAAGAGTAACTATGTTCATTTGTATGAATCATCATCTCAGTTCTACCTTAAACTATGAACTTATAACGCCATGATAATACGTCATGTTTAAAACCGATGTGTTTTTTACGACATATTGTAACGGTATCTCATCAAAATAACAGCTACAAATAATCCATTTTTTTTCCTTTACTCTAATGACCTTAAATCAAGCAAAAAAGAACAACAAATCATGGTCTAAAAAAAGATTGGACATTTGACCGTTACTTCAAAAACTAGTTTTACCGTTGATCATTTATTTATTACAACAGACTATGTGTTGCATGAATCACTTTTACTATGCTTCTCTAAATTAACTAAGCCTAAGATTTATCAAAATTATGGAAAAATCTTCTAAGATGCGACATAATCTACCACTGTTTTGTTATTATTTGTGATTAAACATAGTAGGTACGTGCATACGTAAGCACAGTGGGTACTAATTATATAATAGATTTCAGTAATTACATTTTACAACTAACGCTCCATTACAGCTACAAATGTACACTAAGTAAAAATATTGACGCAAAACCCAAGCAATACTCATTAGCAACAAATAAATAAATCACAAAAACTAGCTAACAAAACAAAACTTTTCTCTTTTTGCAAATAACAAGCTTTTACCTAATAAACTACACACAATGAACTACGACCCCTTTGTAGTATGAAATAAGTCTTATTAAGTGAAACGACCGCGTTTCTATGAACGCTGGGAACGCATTTCAGCAGGCTTACTTCCGACACTCGAATCCGATTTCAATCGTGTTGAATTCGAGCTTATGTCAAAATCGTACTCTCGAATTCCGAATTTTCAAGTGAGAATTGAAGAGCTGTCAAACTGTACTCTAAATTTAAAGCATGATTGATATGTAAATAAATTTACCCCTTAATGCCCCACTGCTGGGCAAGGGTCTCCTCGCAATGAGAGGAGAGGTTCGGCATTGAGACCACCGCGCTGACCAACTGCAGGGACTTTGCATACCTTCAAAAACAGTTCTGAAGAACTCTCAGGCATAAGCAATGGCATGATTAAAGACTATTATTTAAATAATCTTAGTAGATTTTGATTGTTTTTATTCTAAATCAGCGTCTGGTCACACTAATTTGGAATTTGAATGTACAATTTTGACCTAAACTCGATTCTATCTCGATTGGAATCGTATTCGAGTGTCAAGAGTAGCCCAGCAGGAGTCTGTATGGACTTTGCTCGTTTAGTTCCGTTTTCTTCGTAATGCCAAGTTTCACTGCTTTGATATGAATACAGTCTGTTTATAATTAGGTGCTGTATAAGTACTTATTTGTCGCTAGACTCCTTTTTAAAGTCCGTACTCAAAAGAATTCAAAGCGTGTAAGTGAAATTGTTTACAAAGACTTTTCTTCAAATAGCTACAAATGATTTTTAAGATGGCTCATATAAATAACTAGCTGACCCGCGCAACTTCGTTTGCGTGTATCCCGCTACTTCGACAAATACAGTCAACGCACCAACACATATTGGATACTAATTTTCAATTCACAATAACTTCTCTTTCCCTTAACCGCGTTTAAAATATTAAAATGTTTTTTGGTTTCTGTGACTCTTTTTTGATCGCCCCCCCTATCAGTTTTTGGAAAAAATATTTAAGTAATGTACAGATGTTTTTTTTGTCTTATATGTATAGATCAAAGTCGTAGTACCTACTTTTTAATATTAATTATTTTTTATGTACCGTTTTTTTAAATTTTTTGTTTTTTTTATGTACTTACCTACTTTTGTTCTATACATCTAATAACTATTATTTTCTTGTTTACTTTTTAAATTATTTACATTCTACATTTTATTACTTTTACTTATTTTTTATTTACATTTATTTTTAGAAGATTAACTTTGTCTACATTTGTTTGAAATATAAGGTATACATACATTTTCATTTTAACGATGGGAAAGGTTTCCCATATATTTAAAATTAAAGACTATCTACAATTAAAAACTACCTGTAGGTAGATATACATGTTATTTTTTTTTATTTTCCTTTTATTTTTTATTTAGCCCGCCGCCGCCGCGGCCGGCCCGTACCGTGCCGCAATACTAATATCGTGATATCTCCTAAACTATATGTCTAAATAACACACTGTAAACTGCAAAAATAATCTAAATTAAATTATATTATTAAATTTACTTATTTTGATAAGGATATATGTATTATTGGTTATATCACCAGTTAAACATCACCCAACGAATTAAATGTTTTTTTAATACAGAAAAGTAGTTTTTGTGACTTAAATAAAAAAGCTGGATATATGTCATCGCGGACTTTTTTGTAGAACTAATAAAGATCAATGTTTTTGCTATACATTGTTCTTACTTGTATCCAACGGTATAAGCGGCGCACGCACAAATGCAATCTTCAATTAGATTTTTTTTCTGACTTCTTGGACATAAATCGCTATAACTCAGCTAATATAGTTTCAATGTATTTCAATTATATATAAAAACCTGTCGGAGAAAATACTCTTTCTATTAGTGAAAACCGCATCAAAATTATTCAAAATCCGTTGCGTAGTTTTAAAGTTTTATGCATACGAAGGGACTACAGACAAAATGGGCGACTTTGTTTTATACTATGTAGTGATGAAAATATAAAGTTTTAAAATATCAAACCAATGTAACATTTGCCCTAAATTGATACAAAAAAGAATAATTATTAGCTGAATATATAAACATTTTTAAAAATAAGCAATTCATAAGATGTTTATGTATATGTTACTGTAAAATCCCGAACTGTGGTAAATCCTAAAATTTTCCGGTAAAACCTAAGATTTACCAACTCTCAATTTACCAATTCTCCGATCAGCAAAGAAAGGACAAAAACAAATTAAACTCATATTAGTTCAATAGTTTCACAACAGTTTCAACTGTATTAGTTCACAGCACAACAAATGAAAACAACTTAAACTTACCTAATATACCGGAACACCAAGATGGGTATAACATTAAGTTTGCCTCTTCTTTTATCCAGTTCCACAAGCAGAAGTCTTGAGAAGAGGAAAGCACTCAGCATAAGGAACGTATCCACTAGCAGTGTGTTGTTTAACATGAAGGCATTGGCTGGTGCACGGACTAACTGTAAGAGAAGAAAGAACGAACATTATAAAGAAAAAACATTTATTTATTGTAAATGCACATACCCATACACATTTGTAGATTAGACATTATGAAAAATAAAAAAATGAAATATTCAGTTTGATTTTATATGGATGTGGTCTGCAGAGTAACTGAAATTAGTTTGCAGTAACAACAAAACGACGTCATAGGCCGAACTTTTAAGAGAAACTCATATCATCGAGTAAAAGAATGGACTAGTTTTATTTATTTTAGCTAGCTAGTTTGATAGTATAATGAATGTTGTCGTTGTTTTGATGAATTGCGACTTAAACGCCAATAAATACCCAGAAAATAATAAAGCAAAACACGGTTTATCTAGAATTATTAAAATAACCTTGAATATACACGAGGCAGGAAGATGAATGAAGATTTCAAGAAAGCGATAAATTTTCTAGAGCCATTTGTACTTTCTAAATATAATTAAGCTTTGTGTAAAGCGTGATGACGTAGAACTTCTAAGTAAATATACAAGCGTTTGACCCTCGTCTTCTATAGAGCACATAATACTTAGATATCCAGTGAGCAAACTATTACATAATTTATATTGTGCGCTAGATTTCCCGGGATTTTCATTAACGAAATTTATGTTGCTACATCAACGGTGAAGGTAAATTGGGGACAGATACGTTTTGGAAGTGGAACAAGTCAGTAAATTGAATATTGGGATATTTTAGACGCCGATAAAAAATATTTCGTTTTATCGCCTCACGTTTGTTAACACTTTACGCTTGAACTGTTATTAGCTTCAAATACAAACTAATTAAATACAATATTTGCTGATTGGCACGTATATATTTTCACTCTTGTTTCTGAAGACAAATATTTGGTATTCCATTTTAGTTTATTAAAGGACTATGGGCAAAAATGTAAGGGCTCCCCACCTACCAACAAACATGGAACTGATACCAACGTGTTCATAAAGTGCCCCCTATTTAATTAAAATCCTTTGTTTTTGATAAATCAGTGGGAATATATATTTAAAAAAAAAAACAATTTGTAATTATTATTTAACGTATATTTTTATTTTACATTTGTAAGTTATTTTAACATTATTGTTATATTACAGTACTAACTCATATGTATAATAATGTCCTCCTAGCCGATATACGGCTACGGCGGTCAGTTTCATTGAAACTGGCCATCTGTGCCGGATTTTGTTTATAGTGTCCAAGTGTGTGCACAATACACAGGTACAATCTCTATTCCATCACTCTCATAGTTTGGTGGGACGGATAACCGACACGACCAGTGAGAGGTCAGGCGCAGGACCGACGGCTTTACGTGCTCTCCGAGGCACGGAGGTCTTCGACCTCAACTTCCTAACTCCGGGCAATCTCTAGGAAATTCTTAACAGAAAATCTCAGAAAAGACTGTTTGGCCCGACCCAGGATTCGAACCCGAGACCTCTCGCACCGCAGTCGCATATACTACCGACCGCGCCACAGAGGCACTCATATGTATATACTTATATCATTTCCATTATATGGTTAATACATGTTATTGATTTCATATTTCAATAAATATTTTTACTCGGCAATTATAATGCTGTCTAACAGATGCGCTGGCAGATTAAAATCTGATCAGATCTAAAATCGTGGGTTGGAGAGCGGGGGGAGGGGGTTATTTTGTACCCAGCTATCTTTATGTGCATGCGGCGTCCGTCGCTGTGCACTAATTAATAAATAAATGAGCATGTATTTTGGAATTAGTCGTCAATAGTACGTTAACGAGATATTTGTTTAAACCGAAGATACTATGAGAACCCCATGCATTTGGGCAATGTCGCCATAATATAAAAATATCGTCTTGCCAAGATATATCAATTGAGCTACATTTCATTTTTGTTGATGGGTGGGGACGATTCCGCCCATAGTCCTTTGTTTTTGTCTTTGTCGTTTGGCAATTTTATCGACAAAGTTTACACCTTAGTTCTAAGTAAAATAACAAAAAATGTCTTACCCTATCCCAAGCATCAGCATCCATGACAGGTCCGCTGGCAATAAACATGCACGCGTGGCCAGCAATAATGAAGATCATAGCCAGAGTCTTGATGCCAGTGATGCACTCCAAGCCTAAAGAGTTGTGCTGCTTCGTAGACAGGATCTTCTTCATATTGTTGATCACAGAGAAAGAGATTATGAGTGTTTGAGCGATGGACTCCTTGTTCTTGCCCCAGTAGATGACGTATACCTCGAAAATGGTGCTGAAGAGAAGAATGGCGAGGAAGAGGAGGAGTACGGATCTGGAAATAATTAAATAAAATTGGTACATACTTTATTTTATTACAAAGTATTATATTATTATATTTTTTTTACAACCAGATAAATATCAAAAAAAATATTGAATACACGAAAATAATATTGAAATTTGTTAATAGAATTTTATAACATAGCACGTCTTTTTTGGACCAGCAAGTAAAAAAGAAATGCTTGAAATTTTGTGAAAATAATAATTCAGTAAACCTTATAACAAAAAATCTCATTAGAAAACAAACATGAGCAACCGTCTACTTACATCAAAACTTATAATATGAAACGAGCTTTCAAGAGCACAGTAAAGTACACGATAAACAGACAAAATAATCTATATCATAAAATCTATTAAGTAGGAATCATTTACTGAACTTAACCCTTAACTTCTCACGCACAAACCGAAAGAGCTACCAGAAAATAATTTCGCGACGATAAGATCAAGTATTAATGAAAACGGAAGGTAATGTTATCTTCCAATAGTGATCAATCACAATACGTCAAAAGTTACCGCCACGATCTCTTAGTACGACGGAAAAAATATGTGTGTTCTTAACAAAGTATATTTTCACAAAGAAAACAAATAAAAACAGTAATTGCCGTGATTTTTCTGTCGGAGCTGGGTTATTGAGGGTTTTTACTGCTTGAGGGTATGTGATGTTTGTTTGTTATATTCGAGCATGAAGGTAAATTACTGTAATGGCAATTAGGTAAATGAATACTACACGTTATTATGACTTATTTGTCCAGTTCCGTAACAATTCCGAAGAAAATTTAAGTATGTATTCATTCTTAAAAATATAATTTTAACCTGTAACTTTACTTTACTTGCTTTTACTTTTACTATAGTACTCTAAAACCTTCTAAATAAAAGCTATCATTCACAGAGACTGTGTGTTTCTTCTACAAGATAAGTGTGCCTAATCTATACTAATATTATAAAGCTGAAGAGTTTGTTTGTTTGTTTGAACGCGCAAATCTCAGGAACTACTGGTCCGATTAAAAAAGAATATTTCAGTGTTAGATAGCCCATTTATCGAGGAAAGCTATAGGCTATATATTATTACGCTACGACCAATAGGTGCAGAGTACCAGTAAAAAATGTTACAAAAACGGGGAAAATTATGACCCATTCTCTCTTACGTGACGCAAGGGAAGTTGCGCGGGTCAGATAATATAAAGTTAACGAATTGACACAATATTATACGATACCAATACACAAAAATATATAAAGTAATAAACCAGTCCTACATTGTAAACAGTTCGGGATTTTCCCGCTCATAAACCTATTCACCCAATTAATCCAAATGAGTGTAACTCGTCCTAATTACTACACTTTATCACTCGGTTAAACCCAGTTTTAAATGTAGACTATCAAAAAATGTTAGTACTCAACTTGGACAAAAGGTAGGTAGTAATTAACGTGATTCATCATAATCTAGATTGTAGATATGGCTGTTAAATTTTAGACTTAGGACTAATTATACCTTACGTCAGACTAACTCTTGAATAAGGTAGTTAAGTGTTATCGGGTGTGTAGTTAGTTTTAATAATTTTATGACTTATAAAATATGGTTAGGGTTAAGGAATAAAATATGACTTGCATTATGTAGCAATATACTACATATTTTTATCGTCATAGATTTTACAAACACGCTTTTGTAGATATTTATTACTTCTTCTGCAATCAGTAGCTCTTTTTTACTTCAAATTATACTATACAATGATAATACTACACCCTAGTACATGGAAACAAATATCAGATCAAAATCCGCTGCAAGTCTTCGTAAACAAATAGTTTTTGGGACTCAATACGTTTACACTCTATTCAAAACCAATCAATCGTTTTTAAATACTGATTGTTTACCAAACTTTCAAAAAGTCGTATAACCCGACAAAATTAAACAGACACATAATTGGTATCCACCTGACCACATAAAGTCTCCTCGATTATGTCGTCCAATATCACCCGGAGCGTGTACTAAATCACGGAGAAAATGGAAGAAATATTGAGGTGGGCCGTAACCTGTATGATTTATAAGCAAACCTAGTGTGCTCTCTATGGGAATGCGGACTTTACAGAAAAAGCTTTTCATATCCCTTACTGTGGAGAGAAAATAGAAGGTTTGGGATCTAGTGAATTAATCGCTGTTTTTGTTATTAAAATTGCATTAGATGATTGAACTTTTACACCAGTGATTTTATAATGCGGATAAGAATACTACACGTTAATATGTAGATGATGATAAATATCGTAATAAGTTAAAAGAAAAGATTTAAAAAATGTCAACTAGCAGTCTCCAAGTTCTAATTATTTGAGAAAAAAGGAACCGCAATAGTGTTTTAAGTGCGGAAAAGCGGAACATTATTCATTTATTAATGCCAACCGGTCCTATAATTACGTGTTTAGGAAGTTATAAAATCTAAAAGCAATAAGATGTTAAAGGGCTGGTATCAAGAATTACGCAGTACGTAATATTTTAAATCGAAAATAAAGGAAATTAAGTACATTTATAATGGGAGTACAAATAACTGAATCAAATTAAAATATCTTCCTCATTTTAAAGATATTTGATAAACTTCCTTGTATTACGCATAATAGTTTCGGAGTTATATTTTAGAACTCTACATGGCGCCAGAATTATATACGTGTTGTTAGCCATTCGATTAGGTTATATATGTGGGTATATTATAGCTCCCAAGAATACCGCCATCTAACGAAGTTAAACAGAACTAGCAAATAACGCCATGACAGTTCTACATCAACTTACACGGGATGTTTCTAACACATTTTCCATTAATGTCGGACATTCTTATCGTATTTAGTCTAGTCATCTTCGTTACCACAATTACTCATCATTTCAGTTACACCTTTCATTATAACCTGGATTGGACAGATCACATGCGTTTCATTTAAAAAATTCTCTTGAATTTAGAACCTCCTTTTTTTGGAGTCTTTTAAAAAGCACCTGAGTTTCCTCATTCTTTACCGTAGAACTTATATAAAATACTTACAAATAAGCCACATCCAGCTTAGTAATCGACACAGGTCTTCGTGTATAGCAGTCATTTTCAGTAACTTCAACTCCGGTAGTGTTGCTCACTGTATGAGCTAACACGCTGCTCACGAAGCTTTGTACAGAGTTAGCGTGACACGCGCTTGGCACGCACACTGCCCATCGTAGAGTTTCACCTCGGCCTGTGCGGGTCTGGAAATATAAGAACAACAATTGTGCAAAAGGTGGAAGGAGATTTTCCAATATCTTTGAGCAAGGCAAACTTGTAACGCATTTTGAAAGAGCTAAGTGTTAAACGCTTCAAAAGACACTACCACGACAGTATTGTGACTATTATCACACTAAAAGATTGACTGAACTATAATTATTTAGGTTCATTCATTCGTACGTTAAATTATTGTATATAAAAATTAATCTCCTAATGTGTTTCTAAGCGCAAACCTCAAGAACAGCTCAACCAATATGACTTATTGTTATTGTTAAATTTTCTTTAAAACAAGGAAAAGGTATTTATGGAAAAAAATGCTAAGTAAATTCATGACCGAAGCTGGTGGACCAGCTAGTTATTAAATAAAATTATTTGATCAGGAAGTCTACAGTTTGGTTTTAAGGTTAATGTGTCATTAGAAATAATAATCTAAAGGGGATTCCCCCTTTTGGCATTAAATATTAAGACACAAATAAAATAAATATTGCTTGTTTAAAAGCGACAGTCATTTTGTTAATTAAATAATACTTGACACACATAAAATTATGTGTTACTTGTTATAAACTAATATTTAATTATATTTCCTCTTGACCTATAAAATATTTGAGAGGCAAAACGCGTCGTTGTTTCTACGACAGAAGGTTCCGTACTTATAAAAATGAAAGAGCAGAGTTCCCAAAGTCATCTAGGTATTTTTATTCGCCCTAATTCTTTAATCATTTTAATGATATATATGACTTTAATATTAATGACGATGCAAACTAATTTAAAACGTACCAACTGGTTAGCAAAACTTGAGAAACTTAGCTCAAACAAGCCCAACCAAGTCGAAACAAGTTCAATAAAAGAAAAATAAATAAAAATTACGGAATTCTAAAACACTGCATTTTCAAAACCACTTTGTAAGAACTAATAATTAAATCGCTGAACATATTATATATTATCATAGCACGCTTTAAAGAAACACAGGCATTAAGTGTGAAGATTTGCACTTGAGAGTAATTATTTACTTATCTGTGCACACATCGGGACAGAACATAATTGCAGTTAATGTTTGTTGAAACTGCTTGTCATTGATCATTGTTTAATCGATGCAGAATGTGTGATTGCATTTGTTCATTGCAATGACAGTAGTTCTATTACCTGCCTAATATTTTAATAGGTATCGTTAGTAGCAACTGAATTGGTTATGTAATCAAACAGCCTGAATAATATTAGGTAATTTAAAAAACCTTTTAGCTCTGCTCTTAAATAAACTTAACGGCTATGAGTTTTCTTTCAACTTGATCCACACATTCAGAGTTTCTAAAAGGAATGCATAAAAAGGAAAAATCACTCAATCGTAATTTTATTATGAACACGAATGCTTATTTTGCAAAGATCCTGAAGCCGCCATCTTGCCGCATACAATTTTTATATACCAAACAACAATACTTAATCTATCTAGAATAATATCACACTAGCTAACGCCCGCGACATTGTCCACATGAAAGAATTCCCGTGGAAAAAATAATCTGTGTTAATGCAGATTATAAATTATCTGGGTATTAAATTTAATTAAAACCGTTCAGTAGCTTCTTCATGAAATAGTATCAAACATACATACATCTAAGCTCACAAACTTTCACATCTATACTTATATTATAAAGCTGAAGAGTTTGTTTGTTTGATTGTTTGTTTGTTTGAACGCGCTAATCTCGGAAACTACTAGTCCGATTTGAAAAATTATTTCAGTACGACCAATAAAAGCAGAGTACCAGTGAAAAATGTAACAAAAACGGGGAAAATTATGATTCTCTTATGTGACGCAAGCGAAGTTGCGCGGGTCAGCTAGTTTTTAATATTAGGATGTAAAAATCACATAATACAAACTAATCATTCCCTTACACTTCCCAGAATTTCCCTACAGCCTCAGTTCAAAAACCTTTCAATAGTAATTCATTATACAACATAGCTACACGTTGCTAACACGGGTGGCCCATAATACCTTTAATTTGTATGCTGATCTTTACCAATAAAATTCCGATACCGCATAAATTAACTCGTTATGGATATTGATCGACTTATTACAAACGTTGTTTCTATGAAATACTAAGTATTATAATTCTTATTATTATAATGGCAAAATTTTAACAAATACGGGAGACCCAAAAGAAAAAGGGGGGTAACCTGGACGCATTTGAGGAGGACTGAAAAGGGAGTCTTTTGACAGTGGGACACACAGCGAGGCTAAGGAAATTTTTAGCAGTAACTTAAATACAAACATACTTTTCTAGTTTATATAGACTAAAAAGTTAAGAAGACGCTACAAATATCGGATACAAATATGGAATATCTGTCCTCTACGAAGAGTCTTGTGTTGCAGACAGACAACCTATAGACAACCAACGAACAAACCGTGTAGGAAGTACCTACGACACCCTTGTGCAGTGCTAACTGGTTTGGTCATCTTGTCATCAGCGGACTTCTCGTATCATTTTGCACCTCGCTAGTACTATTACCAGGGGGGCCCTTGGTAATAGTACCAGCGAGGTGCAATAGTAAACATTACCCAAGGCTTATTTTAAAACTAGCTGACCCGCGCAACTTCGCTTGCGTCACATAAGAGAGAATGAGTCAGAATTTTCCCCGTTTTTGTAACACTTTTTACTGTTACTCTGCTCCTATTGATCGTAGTGATATATAATCTATAGCCTTTCTCGATAAATGGGCTAACTAATACAGAAATAATTTTTCAAATCGGACTAGTAGTTCCTGAGATTAGCGCGTTCAAACAAACAAACAAACAAACTCTTCAGCTTTATAATATGAGTATAGATTCAAATAGAGACTTTTTAACATAGGAAAGATTTTCGAAAGAAAAATCTCACAAACACTACTTTACGTTTAACCTGATAAAACTAAAGTCATAATCACTTTTTACGTAATCAACTATTACCTAGCATAATCTAATAAAAACGTAAGTGCTTACATTGCACAAAATTATCTTATAATTATTGCAATAAATGGTTTAAAGTCTAAGCTGACTTATTTGTATTCGTCTGATGCTAGTTTTTACATCAATATTTGAATTTAATCACAGTAAAGTACACAACTTTGAAAACTATTGAACCTTGACCGTCGTAAGTTTTATATTGACCGTGAACCGCAATCGATTTTATAAGCACGTGGATTGATATTGTACTAAGAAAACACTACACTTCTAAATTAGGCATAGCAAGTAAAATATATGTTAATACATACGTAATATCTAGCCTGTAATACCCGGAAGGGAAGAGAGAGGTGTATGAAATACACCCACGTTTCGCCATTAACAATGTTAGCTCTACTTAATTATAAGCAAGCCTATTGCTATTAAAAATAGAAACATACTTATATTTTGTACTTGGCGCGACCCAAGAATCGAACCCTAGACCCCATGATTAGCAGTATATACACTACCGACGGGCTGAATCCATAATAAGTATGTGATAATTCGACAGCAAACAGAAGCATAGAAGCTACGTTATGATTTAACAAATATTGTTTGATGCCATTGTCATGATGAACTAGTAAGTAAATAAAACACTATTGGCACAAGAGTTTATTTTTCGTCGAAAAAATACTGTGACACGTTTACTATAGAAGCGCGATTTTTACACGCGGTAACTCACTATAGAAAAACGCGTAGCTGACGGGATTTTTTTGAAAGAAATGTTTTACTCTGTTTTGAAGCAACATCTGCAAAATATATAGTTAATCAATGTAATCTGGTAACGATTACACTTACTACTCCCTTATAGTCCTACAATAGAGTTAAGAGCCTCGGCATGCACGTATATATAGATTTTAATTCTTGTACTTGTATTTCCAAAATAAAGTAGTTGTATCACATAAACCAGCTGCGTAAGCCCGTGGGTCACTGATTTTCTAAATTCTGAATTCTTTACCTCGATTCTCTACCACTTTCGACTACCGACAACCGGCTAGCTATCGAAATTTTGACATTTAGAATTTACTGCCAAAATATTTCTTACGACGCCCGTCAGAGGCGCTGATCAGATTTTCATACGAAATTTCTCGATGACAGGTCGGCTGTCGGTAGTCGATAGTGATAGAGAATCGAGCTACTGTATACCTCCGATAGCCGCTAAAATTGAAAACAAGGCTCTTTACTAAAATACTTGTCTCACCTTCTTGGTCTCTTGCTTCTGTCTCCATTTGATAGTAGCCAAGCAATATTGTCCTTCAATTGTAACTCCATTATCGCCCGGGTCTTCAATAGCTACACACTCGTCAAAGTTGCCCAAGTGATACGAAGACCCGAAGAGAAGACCCTGTGGAGACTTTGCTGATGCGTCGAACACTGAAAAGAAGGAAAAATATTATCAGGATATATATCAATATTAGTGTTCTTTTTTGTATTTGTGGCACAGAATCATGCAAAAACTATAAACGTATAACTATTAAACTCTTATAATCTGATTTCGTAAACAATACACGATTTGGTTTTGTATTTCAAATACAGGCAAAGACGTAATAACGAAATAATTTAAGATAGCTATTTAGCTGTTAGCTGTGAAATAGACAACTTAATAGATACAATTAAGGTTTGAGACCTACAGGATCTACATTCATTTTTGAATAACAACTTTACAGGTACTATGTGAGTACCATATACTAAGAACCAAACCCAAAAACACCATAACGGAAGAGAACAATAAACTCTTATCACCATGCGAGTTTCGTCAAAAATACGCGTCATGTAACAGAAGCAATTTGGTATTATGATAGCCATCTTAACGACTCGATCTGAATGGGTACAGCAGTTTCGACGTGAGGTGCGTACAAACGGACAAATATGAAGAATCCCATGAACACGGATGCTACGTGGTGACACTGCTGTATGAAAATTCGTTAGAGTGTTTTATTTCCTAAGTTGAGATCTTGGTTTTTAAATAGAACCAGAAAGAACTAGAAGAAGTCAGTGATATATTTTTTTATTATTTATTATGTTTATTAAAGAAGTCCTTCCCCAAAATGTAATCTATTTAATTTTACTGCCTCCGTGGCGCAGTGGTTAAGCTCGCCTACCTTAGTACGGGGGAGCTGTTTAAAAAAAAAAATTGTAATGCGCCCGAAACGAATATAGTGTTCTTTGAAGAAAGTATTGGGATGATCTAGCAGTAGGTAAGGCAATCATAATTATACCAAACCAAACAAGAAGATTTGATAAACTAACATTAAAAAACGATATATACTATAAATACCAAGACCTAGACATTAAAAAATGCGTTTAAGATAATATCAAGGTTCAAATAAAGGTGCAATCGGAAGATGCGTTAAGCACTTCCTTGAAAATCTTTGTCATTTCAAGACCATATCTCAAATTGATGGTGCTAATGATCATTTTATCGCCTATTGTAGGCGTACCACTCCCATTCTAACCTATTGTGGCAAATACCTACATATTAAAAATGCAAATTCAAATTGATTATAATAAAAAAATAATAACTCATCGGTTATACAATGTACGTTACGTAATCATAAAAATATTTTGATTAATGCAAGGTGAATTTTTATTATTTGATTATTTCGATTACATGAATATTTGAAAGATGACTATAACAACAAAAATTTTAATTGCACTATTCAACACCAGCCGGCAGCAAAAAGTATAGAATGCAAAATAAAGTTTAGTCTTTATTAGCGTGAAAGGCGTAACGGAACACCACTGTTTCTCTCCTTCATTTATTTCTCAATTCCTAAGAGTTCTTTACATAAGACAGTCAAAGTTCTATGCATAAGAATTAGGTACATACTCAGAGCTTATTAATTAATTTATATAATTTAGTAAAATCTGCACCACTTATGTTTTTCATAGACGACATCAACAAATGACATCTTTACAAAGCGCAGTGTCTTAACTATTACGTCACTCCACAATCTCTTAACTCCCTTGCAGTGAAAGAATCCCGAAATTGCTTGCTGTAATGTCATCAATCTTTCTCTTTGTTTTATAACAATGGAGTGAAGTCGAGTTGCGGAAAACCAACGGTCCTTGTGATTGTCCTCACGAACTGCTAATAGTTTCCCGGTAACATTGAAGATGACATGTACAGTAATTATAACGAGGTTTTGGTGTTTCGGGTACGAATTTTTTGGCAGAATTTTGCAGGAACAGTTAAATTAGGTACGTTACGATTTGTTTTGAAAGCTATTTACAAGAAGGAAAGGTAAAAGGATTTGTCAGTGATGAAGAAAAAATGAAGAAGAAATAAATTAAAATTATTTAAAGGATATTGAAAGGGATAATAGTCTAGCTACTTAACTTACTAAACTTAGAAGTAATAAGCAGGGAACTAACATTACGCTAAAGTAGAGTAAAGATCATAAACCCAAGGACATAATTAATATTTATCTAATCTGGGCATAACGATCGAAAATAGTGAAACTTAAACCAAATTTACTGACCAATGACGATTAATCAATCTATAATTATGTAATTTATTAACTATTCAGCGCTAACAAAATAAATAAAAATGCATCCAAAATATGACAAATTGAATACTAAAGCAATCAAAAATGGGGTCAATTTCTTAATTAATAAAGTTAAATATCAAATGCAGTTATTATGCACGACGGCATAATCGTAGTTGCATTAGAGGCCACGGCCTCGCACTATCTAATTTCATAACAAAATAATCATTACTATGCTTAAAACATACTTAGCATACGTCGCTTAACATAAAACAATCACTTACACGTGTTTAGTAGTATTAACGGTCGAAATATTTAAATTTCGTTGCTTGCTACCTAAATTATTTAACTGGTGAGCAAAATGTTTGATACACGTGGTTTACTTGTAAAGTATTTTAAAACTATCTTATTATGAAATAATATTAAGCTTTTAACAAATCTTCGTATATTATAAACATACAAATTACGGACACTGAGCAACAATTTCCTATGGTTTCACGAACATACTTTCAATGGGATGAATCCACATTTTTAACTCCCGACGTAAAAAAGGGGGTGTTATAAGTTTGACGTGTCTGACTGTCTGTTTGTCTGTCTGTCTCTGGCATCATAACTCCCGAATAGATGCAGTGATTTCAATTTAGGTTTTTTTTTTTATTGTAGGGTACTTATAAATCAATTATGGTAGCCTTTAAAACGGACATTAATAAATAAATAATAAATCATTAAACCAGAAGATACAAATCCCAACTTTAATAACTCAACAAAACAGTGCTAGATAACAATCAAAACATTTACCTTAAAAGCATACATTACTATAAGAATTAAAAAGACACTACATGCATTATAATTATTAATGTACACTATCCTACGAAATGGTGACATAAATCACAAATTACGGTTATAATTACTACCATTCATAATAATACAGCTTGGCGTGACGTAAGCTAATAATGTAGCACATTTCGCATAATATGTACGTCATCAAAAATAAAATTAAAAGTATTAAACGTAATTTCCCATTTACTAATATGGGACGGGAAATTTCCTGTTAGTGCAACCTGCACCGAAATGTCAAAGGAAAATTGAGATAAATAATTATTATGTTAATTTCGTTAATCTGATAGAATATTTTAATCCATCAACCTAGTAGAGGGTCTTGTTTGAAAAGTTCGCGGCAGACGGAGGTGTAGATCTGCAAGTTTATGCAACTGAAGGTCCGTTTGATATAGCTACCTTATGCTGGAATAACGGATATATTAACTATAATCAAGATAAATCGCGCACGCCAAGACTCTCAACTTAGTTGTTAGACTATATTCACCCTTTCACGTTTTTTCCTTTAAAATATGAATATACCTACTTACATGATGATTTATTCCTGTCGTAGTAAAAACCCCAGTAAAATCCGCCGTACAACTTTAAAAAAATTAGAAATTAAACCCGGAATCACGAGTACTGTTACTCACTTACTTCACAAATAAAGCGGTATATTATCACACTAGCTGACCCACGCAACTTCGCTTGCGTCACTCAAGAGAGAATGGGTCAAAATGTTCCCCGTTTTTGTAACATTTTTTACTCGTACTCTGCTCCTATTGGTCGTAGCGTAATGATATATAGCCTATAGCCTTCCTCGATTAATGGGCTATCTAACACTTTTCAAATCGGACCAGTAGTTCCTGAGATTAGCGCGTTCAAACAAACAAACAAACAAACAAACAAACAAACAAACTCTTCAGCTTTATAATATTAGTAAGTATAGATTACTTGTAAACCACGCACGTGTCAACATAATGTATGAATTGTAAATTATCACAACGGCACTAATTTCGTTACTTTATACAGTTTTATAATAATTATCATTGTTATGATAATTTTCTTAAATACGGTGTAGTACTAAAACAGTAATATTTTGAGGAAAAATATGATAATGAAAATATAACATCGACGTAATACTATTTTTATAACTGAAAGCTACAACCACCAACCAAAGGCTACTCGTAGGTAGGTATTAATTGCAAGGTAACCATATTTATTGATATTTTCATTTCCTCTTAATTGTAAATAATAATTCTCTAAATATTCAAAATAAAATTGTCGTATCAAACACGCATTAAACTGCGGGTAAATGATGTTTTAAGTCCGAAATTTTCGCAAACTTTCCGTAAATGGCTCTCTAGTAAGTTGTCAGATAGCGTGTACACTAATATTTAATGGGACTAATATTTTTTTATCAAACTCTTCACTTCCATAAAATTAAAAGACAAAATTTCACGCAAAAATCTAAGCCAAGGAGCTTACCGCGTACATTTCCTTTTCGAATAATAATATAAACGTCATAAAAATTATTCTCTTAGGAAATAGCAGTCGTAAATATGCAGATAAAGTCAAGATTAGGAGTGCAATGAAAAATTCGCACTCATTTTATTGCAAGCACGCCGACATTTTACTAAGATGTAGTGAGGGGACACGACACGACATTTTTCTTTTATTTTTGTTTTAAATTTTGATATCGATGTAATTTTTTTGTAAGGATAGATGATTGTTTATAATAAAATCATGACTGTTTCTCTGTAGAGTCGGCATAGACCAAAAACCATTATTGCTAAAATCCAGTTAGACTTTATTGACTTCATTAATTCTTTCGAAAAAGAGTATGCCACATATAAACCGAACATAAAAACTATTTGTATTTAGGTAGACATCATTAAATTACATTGAAAGAAAAAACGTCTTCTTTCTCAGAAAAACAATCGTTTATTTAAACATCGACAAACTCGGAACATCACTACACTGTAACTGTAGGTTATTTAATCACACAATTAGTCTTTTACAAGTCTTACAAATTACTTTATGTTAAAGTGTTTAATAATTATTTTATTCTATGATAATTTATTAATTTACAAGCTCATTAACAATCATATTACCGCGTAACCTTTTATTCAAATTATCTGGCATAGCTTCTTTTTATTTCGTTTATTTATATATCTTCACGAAAAACATCGTGATGAAACCTTGCATGCCTGAGAGTTCTTCAAAATAGTTCTCGAATGGAACAAGTTTACCAACCCAAACTTGGTTCAGGCGAAACACGTCCTTCTTTCTGGGAAAATACCTTTTCATGCCCGGCCGTGGGACAGTAATGAATTCTATTGCAGAGCTAATATTAAAAGTAGGTACATCCGAATCGGAAGATAGTATACACTTAATTAGAGACATGTATTTTAATTATATGTTTATTTTCCCATGATGATTTAAATGTTAATAAAATTTGTGTTATAAATTTAAGTGCCTTTAAGTTCTAGCTTGTTAGGAGGTCAACGATCTTTAAAGAAACGTAAGTCACGCTTTCATATACTCGTTTTTCAAATTTATATTATAGATCAACGATATCAAAGAACTAAACTATTCTATTTCCATAATTTGGCGTAATTTTTGCATCTCTGTATATACTTCTAAACTGGTGAAATCTTCACTAACTCTAAGTTATTTCAAATATTTGTCAATAGAAATGATGGAATAGAAATATCCAAATAATGTTGAACACTTCTGCAACTACCTAACTACAAGTATTTTTATGTCAAAAATGTCACATCTTATACAAACTAACAAAACAAATAAAAAACTATAGGACTAAAATAAAATTTTCAAGTTATTTTTACTATATTGGCATAATTATCACTCAATCAATCTTTCATTCCTATAGCAACACAGGTGTTCACATCGCGACAGAAATAAAAATATAAAAATAAAATAATATATTATAATGTAGGTAACCGGAACTGTCGGTTCAACGTACTTAAAGTTTACTAAAAAAATGTATTAGCATAATATATCAATATGTAAACATTTGCTATAATATGGCCCTTGAAAGTTTGTATCACATTTTTTTGCACGTGAACTTAATTTACTGACTGATATTCTTAATTATGTTAATAGGGAATCTTTGGTGAATACCCCTTTTAATGCTTTTAAGATACATGTGACTTTGCTCTCTTTTTAAAAGATCACGAGTATTGACACGCGACTCGCATGATTTTTTTAAGTAGTCCGGCAAATTTCCTCGTTATCAGTTTATTAGTTTGGTAATGAAACGGTGAATCTCATTTTAATAATTTTTACATTTAAAGTTGATATATTATTGTGCAATACGTATTTCAGTAGTGTTCATGTGAGTAATTAGACTTTATAAACATTTTCAGGATTCTTTCATTGTGATAATATGATTAATTCTGCTATTATTTCTGTATCATTTCGTTTCCTAACGGTAATATAGTATAATTTAGATCTAGATGGAGTTGACGTTCTTCTTAATTATTTACAATCAATAAATTCCTAAAAGAGGAACAAGTAAATAATAGATCAATTAAGATCCCAAACCACTGAATTAATCAGAAGAGACATTTGGGGTAAACCAGCCTTTCATGACGTAGTTTATATCGAAGAAATTCTGAGAAAAACTAACAACATCTAAGAAAATAGAGCTAACGATACTACAAACTTGCTCCTTTTTGACGATTAGCAATGTTTAATAATAGATTTTCTGTGAAAGCTTTAATTTAACGTGAATCATATTATTTTTTTCGATGATTTCCTCCTAAATTCTAACCGCAATTTAATCGGCGTGGAAAGATTTCCCGTGACATATAAATGTCACATTTTGCGTCAAAATAAAGAGAGTTGTGCTTTATATCAGTGCTACTTGGCCAAAAAGTCAAGGAATATAAGATGAATATGCATGACTATTGACTATCTACTATCCTAGTGTAATTAATATACATAAGTTACCAACCTGTCATAATACAGTGTTCATAAAAGTAAATAATCACTACATAGTGAAAAGCATAATCGCTTCCCGCGTCTGCCCGTATGTCTTACTATACTATACTAACTACGCTAACTATATCTCTGTTTCAACGTCTTAGCACAATATAATATCATTATCAATGCATCAGTAACACGATTCTCTAATCGTTAAAATCTAGTATCGGGAGTTTGACATTTAAAATGTACTGCAAAAATAGTTTCTACGACGTCCGCTAGAGGCGCTGATCAGATTTTCATACAAAATTTTTCAATACCTAGCCTGTAATCGATACTCGATAATAGTAGAGAATCAGGCTACAATTCATTAGTTCTCTATCATTATCTTAACAAAAAGTGTATCGTCGAAGGCAGTATAAAGCGTTGCGTGATCAACGTAATACATGATTGTACAGACATAATCAATTATGTCATTGGCAACTTAACATGTAAACAATAAACAATGCCTACTATACTATAGACGGAATTGTATTTCAACGGTTCAGAATCCCATCAAACCTGTGTTATTTGCGAAGAAATATTTCTCCGCAAATAACACAGGTTATATGATTATAGGCAGCTTCTTTGATAAAAGAGTAGTATATGAAACTGCACATAGAGCTCTTAGGGCTTGAGGTGCTTGTAAATTATGTTCTCAATGAATTTGGTTGAAAACCTTTATCCTCACTACATCTCTATCTCCTGTATATATGACAGTCGTGGAAAGTATACTACTAGTAACTATCCCCCTAGTGGGACTTATGCCCGGTTTCTGAGTACATTTAGCGGCAGTTTATATATTCAATAGCGTTTTTATTTTTATTTTATTTTCTTATATGAGTTTAAACGCTATTTAATTGATAAACTACCGCTAAATGTTCTCAGAAACCGGGGGTTAAAGCACCGATCACTTATCAAAATACATCCAATGGTTATTGTTTAATTCACTTCGCTGACCATCAGCCATTCAGAAATGGATTCAAGTCCGTTGACATGAATCGTATTTAAAAACAACTTCGTTCCTTCCTCAAGTCGTTTTCCTTACAACTAATGACTTCTAAAAAACCAAAAAAGGTAACCGGTTTAAATATTCATATGATTGATCATTAATTACATAACAGATGCATGTGATTTGTACTAACCTTGTAATCAAGGCTACAACAAACTGCATTGTTTAGAGCATCTGCATTCACTTTAGTTCCGAAGATTTCCTTTTATGTACTATAAATGTGCTTGAATACATAATGTTGATGTTCCAATATAAATCTATACTAATATTATAAAGCTGAAGAGTTTGTTTGTTTGTTTGTTTGAACGCGCTAATCTCAGGAACTACTGGTCCGATTTGAAAAATTCTTTCAGCGTTAGATAGCCCATTTATCGAGGAAGGCTTAAGGATAGGCTGTATATCATCACGCTACGACCAATAGGAACAGAGTAGCAATAAAAATGTTACAAAAACGGAGAAAATTTTGATCCATTCTCTCGTATGTAACGCAAGCGAAGTTGCGCGGGTCAGCTAGTGTACTATAAATGTGCTTGAATACATAATGTTGATGTTCTAATATAAATAGTTTATAAGTTGTAATGTTATTCGCTGATCTTTGCTCTGTTACGTATATGTTATGCAATGCTAATGCACTATGCATTGGGATAAGTCAATTATAATTGCTGATCATAAGTTTAGCGACACTCCTGTTTACCGTTCGATTCAACACGCTAACTGTAGTATTAAAGTCGCTGATTTCACATAGCTCAAATTACATCGCGTTCAACGGAGCACTAATCCTGTCGCAGAGCCTTCTGCGCCAAAGGTTCGGCAGGTGTGACGGCACACTGAAAATCATGCCAATGAGATATCCTAATAACTGCTAAATGCATCTATTATTCTTTTTGCAGTTTTGTAACATGTCCTTGTTATTGCTTCTCTCATATAAAATTAAAGTCACCTTTCGTTGTTGTGTAGTTACCTGTACTAATTTATATTGTGCAGTATTAACAACTGTAAGCCTCGTCGATCAGCTGTTCTTAGAAGGTCAATGCATAATTATATTAAAATGAAACAAAATTCTTCGGAACACTAACAAACATTAATAAAAATCACAACAAAATAAATGTCTAGTTGCATTAAGTGCAAAAACACACAGACTTAGTACTCATAACTGCTAATTAAATATGTCATGTATAAAATATTGATATTTGATGTCAAACAACTCTTCATGAGTATGAGTACATACAAATTGACGTTAGAACCTCGTCGTGTATTGTGACGTCATAGTGTAGGTTATGGCTTGCCTATTTGTTTGTGATAGGAAACTAATACTAAGAACCGTTGTGTATAATAGCGGTGTCAATTTTGACCAAACAATGCTATACATAAAACAATGTGTTTGATAGTAGATAATCGGACTATCGAAATAGAGCCAGGACACGGGCCTACATTTTCTGAATCACTTTCTTTGTATTAATAACAATTACGCATGCTCTATGACACAGATTCCCAAAGAGGGTAAAATCTTCCCGTATGCAAAATCGTTGAGAGACTTATGATAAACAACAACAAAAATATAAATTTGGTATGACTGGTTTGAAAGGGGGATTTTTTTCCTAGTAAAGGGGGCTTTTGTCCGTAAGTTTGGGGACCTATGCTTTATACGGAAATAAAAGCCACACCCTATTCTTTATGGCACAACAGTATTTCATAAGAACATGCAAGTAGTAAACATACATTTTGTCGTCTCTATTTCGGTGCAAACCTTTTGGCAGTTATACATTTTCATAAACAAAGAATACCAATATTCCAACAAATAATTGTAACAAAAATCTTTAACACAATTACAGAAAAATGGACACAAACATCGAACACCAACATGCACCAACATTGGATCAAATGCATTAGTATGCGGATCAGGTAACAATTTTGTAATTACAACGAGTGGACAAACAAACAAACGTCTTTGTTTTGTATTGCTTTACTTGCATGTTACAAACGAGTTCGATTGGATAATATTTCTTTGATAACTAGATTTAAACGGTTCAAGTAATTTATATTATTAAAAATGGGACAATAAATTGTTTGCAATGCAAAATAATTGAGTCTGTATTATTTTTTTATTTTTTTCGGACCTTAGGAATACTTGTTTTTGGCCAAGATTCCAAGATTTTCCGGGATCTAACGATTAACTGTGTTGATCCGGGCTTTATTACTACTAATTCGTGTGGCACATTTTATCAAAATTCAGTTTTAGTTTAAGAGTAAGGATGTGTACATCAATCGGACATTCACGTTTGACTATTTCAAAAAATATATAATTATCATAATTCCTTATCAGAAAAGATTGAAGTTCAAATAATAAAGGAGCTCGTAAGTAAGGCCTCACAACTTGACGTAGTATTATTACGGAACATTTAACATAAAAAAAAGAATAGGGTCATTAACAGGTTGTTCACCATTTTAAATTACCGTACATGGGTTAATATCTCACACGGTATGTGATTAGTCACAGTGCAACTAAGTTCATGAGAAAATACCCTTCTCAAAATATTTTTTTAACATCCATCATCATCATTGTGATTGTGTGGAAAGATTAGAAATATGTATAAGGCACGTCTTCCTTGAACAGTTATGAAGATGATGGTTGCAAACAAAGCGTTGATCCGTAAGTTATTTTTTTTTTAAAGTATCGGGTTCGTGTCAAACTTTCGCGGGTAATAAAATATGAATGTGTTCATAAGAAAGATATACCTATGAGAAAGTGGGATTTCGTTTTCCACGTATTAATATTCAATAAGTACAAGTACGCTGAGTCCGTTATCAGTAGCGCGCTATCCACAATTTTTATACAACAATTGATCAGTGCCCCCTATTTTAAGTAGATTTTATATATCAAACCCCCGTCACCGATAGAAAGTGAAGAAAATTGCGATGCGACAAAAAAAAATAGAGATGACATGACAATGACTTCAAAAGTACAAAAAATAACTATCTTCATGAAAATTTTCTATGTCTAATTTCAACAAACTACGCATAAACTAATAGTACATCGTCATTATAATATAGTAGTTATATGGCATTATTGTGTGACGGAAAATGGCTGTAAAGCCTCCGCATTAAGCCTTTATTGCTTCTTTAATAAGACATTCATATTCCAAGTAAGTAACCGGTATCACTCTGATATATTTTAGTCGGAGTATTTTTTGAAAGATTTTTATTATTTGTTTTAGGCTATATGGTTTGATTTTAATGGGTGTTTGTGGGTTGAATTCTAATCATTTGATTTAGTTAGCAAAGGTCTGGATTTTTCCAGAAATGTGTAACTTCCGTAAAATTAAAAAATCTAAACCTTTTCTAAGCAAGTATTACAATTACAAAGTATCTTTGTATCAAATATTACTTAAAAATATTTTTATAGCTATTTTCTTATTTAGATCATATTCCACATTAGCCAAGCTATCCAATGCTACTTAAAATATTTCGGAAATCGAAATCGAGATTTAACTAACAGCAGTCGTAAACAATTTCATTGCACTAATACCGAATCACACAAACAACATTACATTCCCTAAATGAGATTTTTATCTAGAAGCTTTTGAAAACACGAACCATAAAGAAACCATGTAGATACCAACAATTTAATCAACCCTATGCATAGTATTGCATAGTCCTTTGAATATAAAAAGTTCCGGGAACTAGCAACGTATTCCAAAACATCTGTACCTTTGTTCGACGTCAAAAAATAAAAATTCTTTTGGAGCTAGCTTTGATATATAAGTTCATCAACTTCGATTGAAAACTATGCACCTAGGTATGCACTAAATCTATATATCCTTTAGTGAATATTTCGAAGGATTTCAAAAAGCCATGTCTAAAAACTTACTCTAAAAAATTTCATAGTTAGAAATGACGAGATTCATGTGTTCAATAAAAAGTAAAAATAAGTAATAATCAATTCCCATTTTGCTAACTAGAGCCAACTATGTTTACTTAATTAAGATGCAATCTTAGAAACCATCGAATATAATAATATTCTGCATACACTTTACTTATAGACAACACTCATTAAAATTTTGACAGAAATGTATGGGTGTGGTGGTATACATAATGTTATTTTATATGGAAAGATATCTCGCTTTACCCTATATTATTATCTCGATACGGTAGGAGTCAAGTTGATAGCAGTAGAAATGTAGCAGATGTAGAGCTAACAGTTTATTTAATTACGAAATGTTAATTGTATAATTATTTGTGGTCGAAGTTCATGGCCATGTGTTATGCACTACTATACATATATCATAATTATAGTCAGGAACACATAACTTACGTAATTGTAACGTTATTATTTATTAAATGCATATGCATAACTGTGTATGTATGCAAGTACTTCTAAACGCCATGACGCACTTAGCGACAAACAATTATAAAAATGATTTGTATAACTAGATTTGTATAGAACCGCAGTATAATAACTATAACTCGCGGAAATAAAAATATATTCTTCCTGGAAGTAAAAGATTTTATGAATTTAGACTAGACAGACTTCCTGAGATGAGTACGTTCAGCCAGTTTATTACGATTTTAAAAGACGCTCACATAATGTATCCAGCTTTCGCATCATTTTGCAGTAGCATAGGACATTTATTATCCTATATTTCAATAGTCGTACTTTATATTTTCTACAGTACCAATATGGTTTCGTAAAACATGATGCGATTAAAAAATCAAAACGGATTTAGCCGAAAGTGCTAAAAACCTTGGAATACTCTCATACATTTAAAAGTCTAAAACAGAATAAACAAAACAAAAATATTTCCGTTGTCAAGAAGCGATCAAATATTTGATAAGCAAATAAACCTGATAGCCAACTAAAGCCAACTAAATAAACTATTCTTTGACACCTACTAAAAGTAAATTGGTAAACTAAATTATTTATGGAACACAAGTACTGTATTAATCTAATCTGTGGCTTATGGTTCAATTGTTATTAGTAGACCTAAAATAAAGATGGACTTTATTTTTCTTTTTGACCTGTACCGAGAGTAAAAGCTCTACTAAATTGTAAAAAAGCTATTACTTATTGCATGGCAGTCTCCTTGCCAGATTCTTTCGGGAAACAAATCGTCTGTGATACTCTAGATTAATAATGCTCTCCTGCTTATTTTATCTTATTCCGTTTGACTTTAGTCGGTAAGTCATGGACACGGATAAAGTTACTCTCGCTTTTCTTTATCTATTTATTAGTTTCAAATACGGACTTCAACGTGAGCATTAAAAAACTATTTAAAGTACATATTTTCCTTGAATTTCTACCTTTACCACCACAAATCCCTATCAGTGCATCGTGTTCGTGAATCCGAAAGCACCTAACACATGTCCTCATTAGCAGTCAATCCTCAATCGACCTTGTAAACCGTCGCGAATGCCTAAGCAGATGTTCGGGAGCCACTGAGTCACACGCTTGTCGCCTGCTAACGAATACTCGTTGTACGGTGATATTGACCCAAATTGTGTAATTTTACGAGGAACGAACAACTTGTAGTGATGTGTTGCAAACTTTTTGATATCCCAAAGCGTAATTGGTAATAGGCCTTGTGATATGAAGGAAGTACTTTTAGAAAGTGACAATGAAGGTGCTGTTGGGCTTGTAAGGGTTGATGACGAAATTGGAGTAAAATAACGGTGAATGCAACTTCACGCCCACGCCCACGCGCAACTCGGAAATGCTTGATCTCTGATCTGAAATCTTTGATCTCTGGTCTTTAAGTGCCGAATTTCATATAGATTTATTCAACTGTTTAGTCGTAAAAGCGTAATAGATATACTTGGAGTTTTTATAAAAGTATTGACTAAAAATATTAATTCGGGAAAAAAGTCTTTTCGCATTATAGTATGTATGAACTTGTAATAAAGATCAACATAATTATTTAAACGCCTAACAAGATGAAAAAGAAAACCCATTGACGAGCAAAAGTCAAATACTAACAAAAATGTACACCTTTTTAAGATTTAGATCTAATTACAAACAATAAACCCGTATTTATTTGAGAATACTATTTGTTAACGTAAATATTGTATAGTAAACTTTCCCAGGTATATTTGAACTATCCGAATAACTACGAGTCGCTAGGTGACCACGTGTGATGAGTAATACTTGGGCCAATATTTGTTCAGAAATTAGTACCATTGATAAATAGTTTGGTGTTATAGAAGAATTTGAATAGGATTATAATTATTTTTAGTATGTGGTCAAAGACTGACAAGATATTTAAGAGGATTTTTTTTGTTAGCTTGTATTGTCCCACTGCTGGGCAAAAGCCTCCCCCATTTTCTTCCAATCCTCCCTATCTCCGGCTATGTGTCCAATTAATATAAATATGCAACATGTACATATATTAACAATAAATAATGCTATTAAATAGTACTATCTAAAGGTCACCTTCGCCTCTCATTACAATGAATTTGACGTAACCCCACAACCTCTACGATATGCATCAGACCGCACAGATATTTTTGGTATGCACATTAATTAGTATGCAGAACCCGCGCTTCGTCGTCATTGTTCGCGCTTTATTCTAGACTGTGACGTGCATCAACGAATGTTATGATAATACATTCTGTATTTAGACTTACTACGATCAAATTTTGAGTATTGAAACGTCAGTCGATGAAAATGGTGATGTTTTGCTTGAAATTTAGTTAGGTTTGAAGATTAGTGGAGGAAAAACGTTTGAGTTGAAAATAATGTTATATGATCTTATTAAGAAAACGTATGCCCTACATTTGCATTAAAATTTAGTCAGGATACAGAGCTTTTGCAGTTCATATGGTATGTACGTGTCAACGACTATCTCCAAAATACATTACTACATACAAAATGTAACGATAGTTTGCGTCTACGCGCTTAGTGTATAAACGAAATGAGTAGATTTCGAAAGAAATTACAAAATTGTTTTACAAAATTATCTGATAAGCGAAGAACGAAGGAACTACGGCTGGTTGGTATTAGGGTTGAATATAATTAAAACCAAATTATATTGGACAAAATTACCATATTTTTAGATTCCGATACTACTTGCCCTTTTTTTAAAACAGTTTCTGCTAATAAAATGATTGGAATAGTTTTAGCGTCAAAGTGGTTGAATGATTAGTTATTAAAATTTCACGAAAAATATCTAAAACTATGTCAAATTTAACCGTAAAATGTATAAAAGTACTTTATAATAAGGTGGGAAGTGAACAATTTAATATCTATACTTAAACCACTTTTTTGTGAACTAGTCCACTTTCATACTTACTTAATTGTTATTAAAACTATTTTTTATGTACTTTTTTGTTCATATTTCAAAATTGCAAAATAAAAAAAATGGATTTCAAAGTTCATTATCATTGTCTTTGTTTACGCGCGTTTCTATTATAACAAAATATTAGCATACCTTACGTAATATTATGTAGGAACCATTTAGTTTCCATTAGTTATTATATAGCAATTTCAAGGTATTATAGTCAATGAACGGTAGTAATTTATGCCTGACTAACAATATTACTATATTACATGCGAGGAAACAACTTTAATAATTAATTTTTATTGATATATTTATGTAAAGGATCCATGTTTCTCGTGAATAATTGTGAAACTTTGGTTTACACATGTACTTATTAATTAATTATTTTTTCTATCCCACACATTCAAGCTACTTACCAGAGCGGCAGATAAAGGATCAAGTCAGTCTAGGGTCAATGACCTCAAATGTTTTTATGACTGAAAAATGTCTCGGACTTGATCCAGCCCGAAAATTTGAGACTGTTATATTCACCAAATAGACAGTCCATATTTTAAATATTATGCTGTATGCTCATCCCCCAATACTCGGATTCAACAACTTTGATACTTGCTACACGATTAACCATACATGAGAACAACAAAGGCTTATATCTTACAGGCCTTCAATGTCAAGTCTAGAACGACTTCCTATTACAACGCATATGAAACAAACTAACACAATGCACTTTCCCATACACACTTAAAGTATCAAGACAGTTATGTCATTGATCTCGTTTAAAATATTCCATAATAGTTATAGACGTGCGCACGCGACGGTTACACAACAAGTTCAAGTTTGACTGCTAGTAGCACAGTGTAAATAAATGACAGTTGACTTAGCAAATAGAATAAAGATCAAGTTTTTTTACACTGTGTCTTGGAGACTTTGAAACCCTTTTTTGTTAATGTTTGGAAAGGTTTTAGGAGGATGTCGTAATATGTACCTTAAATATATTTATTATATTGTCATATTTAAGTTATTGTTGCTCTTAAGCAATATAATTGTTACCACTGTAAAATCAGTAAGTATATAAACACAAGTGAATGTAAATGAAAAAATATCTGTGGAACAATTTTCTTTACTCAGTATTATCGGCAAGCTTTTTAAACATAATAAGTTAGTTTTTTTACATAATTAGTCGATAGTGGAAGAAAATTACCCTACAGTAGCGCAATTCTCAAAAGTCGTTACTGTCGAAATCGAAAACTTGCCATTCAAAATGTACTGCCAAAGTAGTTCTTACGGAGCCCGGTAGAGGCGCTAAACAGATTTTGGTGTAATATTTCTCAATAGCTAGTAAGTTGTCGGTAGAAGAGAATCGAGCTGCAGTAGCGGACACATAAGTTGAGTATCGAAGTAAAGATCTCTATCTAGAGGTGTATTTATCGCTTATCAACATATTTTACAACTCCAACACTCTACAACTTTGTCACATAGCAGTAGTAATAGCAACTTTGTAGCAGAGGAAGTGTGTTCAATGAATTCATTAGAAAATTCACACGGTTACTGCTTTAGCCGGTTTATTGACGGGAATCCCTAGAACATGTTATGATGGGTTAATTGTGTTATTGCTTGAAACAAAGAAATACATAGAAATACTGAGAACAATACAGACAAGAAAGACATTTTTTGTTATACGTGCTACCGTCTCTTTAATCTTAATTTTGCAACGACATCATTGAACTTCGCCTACCTTTTTCTTAAAAGAAGCAAGTATATTATAGGCGGGCATTAATTTTATTATATATTTTGTCTCGAGTCGTGTTTCCCATTTCAAACGAAATAAAAGCTTGGAGGTAGGTTCCGTGATAAAGGGACAGAAAACCTTTGCACCTGCCTTTACAGCTACAGGGAAGACCTTTAACCAAAAGTGAATTCGCGTAGTAATAACACCTTAAAAGAGGTGTGTAAAATAATACACTCCCATTTCGTTATTTTATATTATATCAGCCGCTATTGTTATTTGTTCGTTTTCTAGACGCAAATATAAATGCAAATGTAACGTTTAAATACCAAGTATATCGGAATATTAAAACGAGATAATTTAATAATTGATCTTGAATTAAAATTAGAGCATTAATTAATATTTAATTGTTGACGTACCACGTGGTTGATGTTATTTATCTTTGGCATCGTCCTTGTTTATATTTGGGGAAAAATGCAAAATGTATACGTAAACAAAATAATATTATCGATACGTCATACCATATAACAAAAAGGCTGAAGAGATTATTAATAACTTAAATACGCTGATACTAGTACGATTAAAAAATATATATATCTATTAACGTTTTTACACTCGCGAATTGTACATAATATTTTAATGCAGTTACATGCAGGTCTTAAACGCGCAATTATATTTAGTTTTTGCCCGAGCTCAATTAAAGAATCATAAGTAACCCTATTTTTAAAAACCACACCTTACTTAACAGCAATCATTTGATGTTTGGTCATTCCAATCACTGACAAAAAATGCACCCACACTAAAAACAAGGACATTACACAATTCCCCCGAGAGGGGATCGAACCCACTACCTTGAGCATTACGCCATACTGTCACACATTGTTACTCTGTATCATATGGTACTTGAACATTTTCCACCTTACTGTTATTGCTTTCATTCTTGAAGGTAATGGTCATCTAAAAATAGAAACGCACATGACACACTATCATAAAAATTGGGCAATTATTCATTCAATCTATACTAATATTATAAAGCTGAAGAGTTTGTTTGTTTGTTTGAACGCACTAATCTCAGGAACTACGGGTCTGATTTGAAAAATTCTTTCACTGTTAGATAGCCCATTTATCGAGGAAGGCTATAGGCTATATATCATCACGATACGACCAATAGGAACAGAGTGCCAGTAAAAAATGTTACAAAACGGGGAAAATTACGACCCATTCTCTCTTATGTGGCGCAAGCGAAGTTGCGCGGGTCAGCTAGTGTATAAATAAACTGCATTGAAGTTGCTCAACACCCAATTACTTGCATACCAGACTGTTTTAAAAGCAAAAGTTTCGTTTTGTCTTTATGCTTTTTTGTTTTTACCCGTTAATAATAAACGTTTAGACGCAGTGTTGAAACAAAAAACTACGGTAACACTGCAATGTAAATACACTGCAACGAAATCTATTAACTAATGCTTTCCTAATTCCAAAATTTTCATTAAATCTTTTGAATATATTGAAATCTAAGAAATAACGTATTTCCCAAGCGCATTCCTGTATAATAATAGTCCTAAGAGCAAGGGTCTAGGGATTAGTCTTTACTCTAAGTAGCACTGCCGGACACAAAATCTTGTCTCAGATGTTAGGGTTTACTATAATATAGATAATATCCATAGAACAGTTACTTAGTAGAGAAGAGAGCCTTGGCATGCAGAATTTATCTAGAGTACGAATTGTTATCAAACAGGTCACCGTCAATTGAAAAGACTGCGGGTCACTGATGTTCTTAATTCTGACTTTGTATACCTTCGACAGCCGCGAAACTTGCATACAAGGCTTTATCTATACTTACTAATATTATAAAGCTGAAGAGTTTGTTTGTTTGTTTGAACGCGCTAATCTCAGGAATGACGGGTCGGATTTGAAAAACTATTTCAGTGTTAGATAGTCTATTTATCGAAGAAGGTTATAGGCTATATATCATTACGCTACGACCAAAAGGACCAGAGTAGCAATAAAAAATGTTACAAAAACGGAAAAAGTTTTGACTCATTCTATATTATGTAACGCAAGCAAAGTTGCGCGAGTCAGCTAGTTAGATTATACTTTATGCTAGAGAAGGTCTATTCTTCTCTTCCACAGTAACGTGCAAAAGGAACATTAATTAATCAGAATATACACTTCGTAGAACAAATAGAAAAGTAAATAACGCTATAACAAGATCTAACAAAGCGTTGTTCAACAGGTCTGGGAACTCGTGGTCAACAGTCACCGTCTTTGTTTAGGTACAGTTTGAAGAACGACACAATGTTAACAACAGATAACAAAAACATACTGACGATTGGGCACGCAGAAACTGGAGTATTTTTTTGGTTTGTTTATTCTGATTTAGATAAATAAATAGACCTTTTTACAATTTAGGTAACAGTTTTAGCCCTCTACTGCATTGGCCTGTGGTTTGCACTTTTGATGTCATATTATTTCTAAACAAAGTATAACGTATTACACGATTAAACCATTATTTTGCATTTCCAAATATGGGCTCGCATGCGGTAGAAAGTAAAAAGTCTATGAAATTGTGGATATCGAACTATTAAACCTTCCTAAAAGTATGTCGATAGAAATGTTTACTTACCATTCCTACTTTTTAATCAAAAGTCTGAAAGTGATTGCGTCCTATAATCCTTCTCAATAATACTTAGAATGATTGTTCCATTAAATGTATCTCGACTTGCTGTCAATTAATTCTTGCAGTAACCTCATCCGACAGGCTCCACAGGAGCAATAACGAAAATCGTGAAGAATCCTTTCATTACACTATGGAAGAATATTGTCAACGTTTTAAGTTATTATCAACCAAACAAGCCAATTGTTTGGTCTACAAAAATATAAAGCAACAATGGGGACGGGTATGCTGTGGAGAAAATATTAGTTCAATACTCAAAAGCTGCCTGAACATATTTATACCACGGGGAGTCGGAAAACACTAGCGCGATTCAGGAAAACTGTACAACGCCATCTATCGAGGTACGAGGTAAATGTATCCCGGCTAGAGCAGGGAACGGTTGGGAAATAGACTCTACCGTTGTATGAGCTGCGTGTACAATTTTCCCTTTGGAATGTTTTTTGAACCTCCTTTTACATTACTTTGTGTGGTAGGCCTTTTAAGTTTACAAACGCATGTATAAAACGGATCACTCTATGATTTTATAGTGCTGAAGAAAACACAGTATTGTATTACTGAAAGAAACGTGATACCTTTTTCACTAAGCAATATGGAAAAAATGTATAAGAAGTAAGTACAGTGACATACATAAAGAATGAAATGCAATTAAAAAAACCGAAACGGTGCACTTTTTTTGCAAATAGGACATACTAGAAGGCATAGTAAAACAATTAATGCAATGAAAAAGTATTAAATTTGAAAAATAGTGAATAAAATACCATACAATGATTAAACCTTAAGGCGCTCATGGAATCTAATAAGAACTACAATGCATAACTTAAGCGACTTGAACCGAGGCGACTTTACAACTTGTACGGAACTTAACAAGTCTGACTCTCTTAATTTTAAAGTATTTTACAACTAAGCTAGTTTAGAACAAACAGTATCGTTACTGAAAACTTAAGGATTTACATTTTTAATGATCTGCATGCAACATTGTCAAAGAATTTTTCGATTTTCAGACTAGGGAAAGACTTTTGACACACAATTTAAATTATATTGCATTTCTATTTAAAGAGCTAATATGCAATAATTTGACTAGCTACCGATAAATTTGAAAACCTCATCAAAGCCTTTTATGAGGCTGTAAAAACTAACTTTTATATGTCACATTCGATAAATCGAATTGACACATGATTTAAGGGATCTCGTATTCTATAAGAAGACTCGTAGCCGAATAATAACTAAGTTAAAAGATAACTACAAAATAGTAACGCTTTATAACAATTGACAACCAGGCTCGGAACAGATACTCGTGCTCAACACACAAATATTTGCCCCGGGTGGGATTCGAACCCAGCACTCGCGGCGCTACGGTTATTGCGGCAAGGTTTAACCACTGCGCCAAACGTGCAGGCGTTTTATTTCAATTAAACGATATGACATTATATTTTACCAGCTATTCAAATAACTATTTACCGTTATTAGATGTTAATATGGCAATTCAGTTTTATCACCTTTGTTTAACTGTGTTATAGCAATATTATTTCGACCTAGATGTGGAGTTTATTAGTTTAATGGATTTAGGACCATTGCTCTGGAAATAGGTCAATAACCTATATAATAGGCTCTTTTTCTATCTAAATTCAATGCAGTGTAAATTATTTAATCCCATTTAAAATTCCAAAATCTCACACACACACTGTGCTATATTTTGCACAAATAATTGTTTCGGGTCTAGTTGTACTTTGTGTCCGCTGTTTATGTTTGTAAAAGTCCCTGCAACCCAAGAGCAATTCTTCGTGCGGGAGCCGTCTTTAGGATAAGGATAGAATATAAATTTAACCCATTCATGTCCCACTGTTGGGCAAGGGTCTCCTCCCGTAATGAGGGAGGGGATAGGCCTAGAGTCCACCACGCTGGCCAAGTGCGGGTTGGGGACTTTGCATTCCCTATATAAATGTTTTAAACAAATTTTTAGGCATGCAAGGTTTCCTCACGATGTTTTCCTTCACCGATGGAGCATGTGATAATTATTTCTAATACACACATAACTTCGAAAAGTCATTGGTGTGTTGCCTCGGGTTCGAACCTGCGACCACGCACACTGATTATCTGCACCAGCCTTTAAACTTAAGTAATAGTCGTTATTTCTTATCTATTTTATCAATTCAGTGCACATAAGTGATCTTAGTCATCAATTTGAAGCTTCATGTTTCCGTCATTATCGATGCATGACTCATCGGATTCTCATAAACTTTATATGGCAATTGTCAACAGTGCTTCATATTGGATTTTCCTGGGTTTTTGTTGCTTGATTTGATTAAATTCATATCATGTAAGTGTTGTAAAAAATTGGGGACGATAATGCAAAACTAACCATCACATGAATTGCACACTGACTTGCAATATTAATTAAATAAATTACTAGTTGTTAAAGGATATTATAATGTTATAATGTATGAATTGTTTTAGCTACAGTTTATGTGATTAATTTTAAAGATACGTACTACTCAATCAAACAGAGCAAGTTTTTCGGTTGTTCTAAGTTTTACATCCTACAAAGTTAAACCTGTAATAAAAACGTTCTGTTTACTGCAAAAAAAGGCTTATGTGTCACATTTTTCTTAAATTTTAGGCTTGTTAGGAATTGAGCATGTGTAACTCAAATATTTTCAGACAACCTGCCATAAGCTTTAGTTTCAAACAGCGATCCCATATTTACTATCATAACACATATATAATATATACTAAGTATTAACAGAGCAATCTCTACTGAGTAAACAGCGAGTCTCCTCTAAGCCTCGAAGGCACGGCTACCTTCATTTGGTTTTAGTAGTCGTTATAATCGAGCGCTTAGACCTAAGTGCCTGTGGCGTTGCTAGGTTAGGCCATCAGCACGAACTAGTGTGAGCAATGTTGAGAATCATGGAAAAAATTACAGAATTTTGTATAAAGTGGATTGAGTAATGATTGACAATCTTACTTTTAATTACTAACTTGATTGACTTAGTGCTTTAATAATATTATTATAGTTGCATATAATATATATATATATTATTGAAGATTGTAGAAGTATCCGGTATATAGAAAATAGGCTTCTGTCGCAATTCGGCTCTCTTAGAATCGATCAATGAATAAATGATTGCCCAAGTTACGACAGGAACTTTCAACTTTTTATACATATTTGTATCAGTATAACACACTTTTTGTATCATACCACCTAAATCACGTGCTCGAAGCTATGATTATGGACTTTTCCTGAAAAAACGTAATCACACTGTCCTGTTGTTTAACTTTTAGTGGTTTTCATAATATTCCAGAATCTTCTTAATACATACAGCGTGCATACATTAGAAACGATTTACGGTTACACAATCCTTATGTACATCGATCTATGTAAGTACATACGAATGTATAAATAAACGTTTGTTCCTTTAATGCAAGGGCAGTGTAAGTCTATGGCTAGGGTGACCTAATCTTTGCGATTGATTTGAATAGATTTACTTACTGATTTGCGCGATATTTCATTTGGATGTGTAATGTTACGATAATGATAGAGTCTTTGTTATTCGTTTATGCTACTTAAAAATGTATTTCATGTGATAAGCTCAAATTAGCGCAATTAGGTCAAAATTTTACAAATTTTGTAAATAGTCCTAAGCGGTAACTAGTTCATATATTTATTTATTTCAAACTTTATATACAGAGCAGTATAAAGGCGGACTTAATGCCAGGGGCATTTTCTGCCAGTCTACCTTGGGGTGATGCAGAGATTTTTATGAAGGTGTAAAAAAGAGGAAGGAGAGTGAGTTGAGAAAGGGTGTACAAATAAATAATAATAGATGTAGGCAATATGAGGAGTAAATAAATAATAATATGAAGTATATACACACAAAATAAAAAATACAAATATGCATACATATTAGCTACATAAATATATATATATGTATATAAACTAAGATAATTGTGACGCTTCTGCAACTTTAAACTGCATTTCGATCAATTTTAAACTCGCTCAGTCAACTCTACTCGATTTTAATCGCTGATCATTTTTCGCAAATTACCCTCCAAAAATATGTTGTTTACCAACATAAATGGGACGCGGTAAATATTTTTCCAGCACGACTTAAGATGAATAAACACTTACCTAGGCAGAATAAATTAGGGTCTTGTGATAATATTTTCGTGAATAATAAGCTAGGGAACACGATTCGAGTCATTTTGACTGAAATTTAACTAGTTTTCTGTTAAAGGAAATTTGTTTTTAAAAGACGTGAGAGAAATTCTCAAATTCTCTTCTTATATATTTTCCGCAATTTTTTATCGACTGGTAATTATTTTGACCATAATATTTTTTGCTTACCTAAACTCTTGCTTTATTTAGACATCATAGACATTTTCATTCAGACGTCAAAATTACGGGTATAGTTTCTGAATTAGTAAAAAAAACAATATTTGTTTAGTGAGAAACCAAAACAATTGTGCAATACAACATTGCAGTATTTTTAAACAGTATGCACTAAAGTAAACACTAAAGATGCAGTTATAACTTGTAATATGATATTTAAATATATTATTAAGAGATGATTATTTCCTAATTATTAATAGTTTAATACATGATTATTTCCTACATTTGTATATAACAGTTTAATACCCATATTTGAACAATAACACTGCCAATTATTGTTCCGTCGTCAAAGTCATTATCCCTTAACTCATCAATCACAGATAACCGTGCCTTGAACTGCGCACAACTAATGAATTCTTTAAGTAATTAAACCTTACTTATGCTTCCTCTGTCCTTTACAAGGTTACTTTAAAGGGTATTACAGATATGACAGGTTTATTCATAATATAGTATTGCAATTTTCCGTAAGTCTTCTTAGAGTATTATTTATTATATTTCTTGTGTTTTTCTTCTTTATTTTGCAAATAAATTATCATCAGAGATTCTTTTACCAGTCCTTTTTTGAAACTGAAAAATCTTTCAACACGAGGATTGTCCTACTAAAATTCGTGCTGGGATTTCGTAGTGTTGATTCGTCAAAAATGTACATGGTGTTAACTTTGGCAAAAATATATTCTCGACACATTTCGATATCCGTTTCCGTCACCTTTCATTTACACTGCATGTAACCGGATGGACTTAGTGCGATCCACAACAAATGTTGCTAAGTCTTTAATTTACTTAAATTATGCCATGCAAATATTGTTAACACCTTTTTTTAATTGATACAGAACTATGTTCTGTGCATAGTTCTCAGCCACAATAGACGTTCTAATATGAATCCACCTTTAAACGATTTTTACTAAGAACTGTGAATGAATCAAGATGATTTTCCTTGCGTTAATCATTGAAACGTAATTAAAGGGAAACAATGGATAGGCTTCAATGACTTAACATGATTGTTTATTGAGCCTTGTGTAAATGAGCCATTTGTATACAAAGATGTTATCATATAATCTAGTTTGTAACGATTTTCTTAGATTTATATCATTTTGTTCAATACTAAGTGCTTGCGGTACAGTTTTTAGAGGAGCGATTTTCTACGACTACCGACAAATTTTTACTATTATTTCCAAGTTATTTAACATTTTAAATACTCGCTTTACTTGAAAGTGCGATCCATTACGAAACAGACGATTTCGAAATTTCATTTAAATGTATTATTCGGTTAAAATAACAATAGTTCGTGTCTATAGAACAATTTTACTAACAGAACCTTCAATATTAAACAACATCAGATTCTGTCCAAAAGAGAAGAATATGTCTGGCCTATAATATCAAAGAAAAATAATACTTAAAACATTTTTACGCGTAGATCTCCGTGCCTTGAAGAGGACATAAAGTTGCCTGATCTTTCGCTCGTCGTGTCGGTATAGCTGACCCACCAGGCTATGATGGCTAGAGTCAGGGAATAAAGAGTGTACCCCTGTGTTTTGTATTGACATTATAAACAATATCCTGCAACGTTGGCTGGTTTGAATGAAACTGGCCGCCGTAGCCGAATATCGGTCAGTTTTGTACGGACAATGTCGCAATCTATAGCTAGTTTTCTATATTAGGATAACTAAATTTAAATACTTTATCAAGAAACCTTGTTTTCACAATGTCAAAGTTCGATTCACACACTTAAGCCGATCAAGGCCGACAGTTTATTACATAAACTTTAAATATTCATTGTTTATTTGTCCAATAGGAAGTAATGGACGTAAACAGTCATCCAATGTCGTATTTATATCACGTTCAATAAACTCAATAAGACTCCTGAGTGAATTGTTACTCTTGTATACAACTTTATCTTACGATATTCTTTTATGAACTTTGATCGAGCTGGACTTCTGTAGGAAAATCTGTACATTTTTTCGCATTCCGACCTACCGTGGTTTTGGAATCACACAAATTCCAGTAACAGATTATTATAAGATCTATAATATAGTTTGTTTATATAAGAATCGTTTACACCGCGGTAAAACTCTCTATAACCTAGAAAACGACTTATAACCTAGAAACTGTCTTGGTACATGTGCGGCTTGACCAAAACATCAAGAAAAGCGAGTAAAGTAATCCACGTATATGGTATTTAATTTACAACTTTTAGTATCGAAACAGCTTGACCATCACTTTAATTTATCACCAGTAAGCCATATGCGGCATTCTTGTTCCGAATAAATCTAAGTATATGACCGGTGATGACCTTCGTAAAAAGCAGTTGCAATTCATACACGAAGGCTTATTGGCATGTGACAACGCTATTCCGTTTGGGTGATAAAAACGTGATCAAATCTGCACAAGTATTTACACGTTTTGGAATAAATAATAATGTATTAAAATAAACAGGTTTTATAAAAAAAAAACGATTTTATCGTTATGTTCATGATAGTATCGGTAAAATTGTATCATATTTAGATAAAAAGTTTACTGCGACTTGTATTGTATAATGATTTCATTATTATCAGCTGAACAAACTTACTAATACTGAATTTGATCGAATTTTAGAAAAAAGGTAATTCGTCAATTCTAAGTCAGTAAAAGTGGGGTAGCCGGGGAAAAATTGAAAGTCCAAATACACAAATTAAAATAAAAATGACAAGCCGATCATTAATTTATTGAACGTAGTATTGAATCATTTCGAAAATATCTTATGATTTTATATACTCCGTTTTATTATCGTAACTAATAAGAGAATATAGTATTTAGAAGTATTTATACTTACTTGTGTACGGAAGTTCATACGAGTATGTGCACATACATTTATCACTTATGTACGTGAATGGCTTGTATGCACTGCATATAGGCACAGTTATTTCAATTGCTCTCATAGCGTAGGTAGGCAGTGGGCTAGTACTTTTTCTAGGGAAAGGTTCTGACTATTGCTAGCGTTATAGGAAAAATAGAGGATTTTGGAAGATTTAAGGAGTTCTTTAAGATGCTATAGGCAAAAAAATAATTTATGTTTACGTGCGCTATGAATAAATTAGATTAAATCTGTAACGTGCTACAGACAGTAACTACTTAAAAATCATGAAAGTTATCCCGTTGACAAAATTACGAAACAAGTATTTTGTTGGGATTATAAAATTCTCTTCATGTTTCAAAGAAACAGTAATTTTAAATAAAAAAAAAACATTTAACGACACATCTGCCGAACCTTCAGCACCGAGCATTCGGCAACGATAGGAGCGACCGCAGCATTAGTTTGGCTGATTATTAAAGAACACAGCGAGCGTGTTGAATAGAACATTCGACGCCGAACATAGCGCAGGTGTGTCGTTAGACTGAGACTTTTTCCTCTACTAAAATGCTACTCTGTCTTACAACAAGCATTCGAAACATAGCGAGAAATGTTTCTATAGGCAGTCCCAAGCAGATACTAGTTAGATTAAACGTCTAGGTAATACAAGTGACCTAGATTATATTACACAACGATACTGGTACAATCTGGTGCAGGGCAACGCACTGTCATAGTGCCAAGAATGCGTTAATGCAACAGCTGTATACCAATTAGTGGTTTACTATTTCATATAGGTTTTATATTGTGGGTATATAAGATACAAGCTTTTATTTTTTATGATGCTGATATTATAAGTTTTGCGGTAGATGTTGAGACTGCCTCTGTGGCGCGGTCTCGAGATCGGTACCCGGGTTAGCTAAGGTGCAATTGGTCTTTTCACATGTATATTATTATATTTCTCAAAAGTAACCCAGTTTTATAAAGTGCCCAAAAGATGGCAAATGAGACAAACTTTTGTTAATGGTAAAACGCGGGTGTATTTCATACAACTCTGATTTCAACTACGGTTATAACAATCTTGATATTATGTTTGTGTCTATTTAACCGATCCATGATATACTAAAATAACATTTTTGTAACAAAGATTGTGATTTTCAGGATGTCGTATTTACAATTTGTTGTCCACATTTCTTGACCTTAGTATTAGCACAAAAATAGACCGTCCCGGAGTTTAAGGTGATACCACTCTGCTATCACTTATTCACTACTGATTAATGACTTTATAGTTCAATAGTAAGGTTAAATGAATATGTATCAAACAGAAGTTACTACTTAATTACCCTTTTATTTACCATTTTATCTCAATTATATCAATTAATAATGAGTTATTCATGTTGTTATGCAAAAATATCGCATAATTTAATATTTCGGGCATTAAAAACTTAATCGATCAGAAATAATTATACCGTATTAAATTTCTATTAATAAAATTTGTATGCAAAGGACGTCAACACATTTCCGAGAGTAATAAAATAATTATTACGACGCTAATTAGTTTATCATTGAAAACTGCAGCGTTTAATTGCTCTAGGTCAAATTTAAACTCAATTTCGGATCCCAATTAATTTACATACATCGCATTTATAGAAAGAAGATTTTTGAGCTATTTTATGGGTAAAAGGAAAATTATTGAAGTGTTTTTTACATAAAGGTTCAGCGAAAAGAAAACAAAATTATACTAATTTTCTATGTTTATAAAACAATTTCAATTAAAATACACTGAACTGAATTGTTTTAAGTTTATGGTCAAAATAGTAGATGTTTAATTTAACTTAGATAAGATGTGTAATTAATAGATAAGGATACAATTTCATTCAAATGTCAGTTGCATGTTTGTTAGATTGTTACCATTATAAAAAATCAAATAAATTATATTTATGTTGCATCTATTTTCATAAAGCTCTTCGACTAATATCGTAAAGCATATTTTTATCAATAAACTTATAGTAATAGTCAAAGAGCCGAGTGTCAGTTTTTATTCGTTTATGTTGACGTATAATAATATGCTATGTCACACGTCACTAAGTAAATATTAGCGGCGTTTAGAGGCTACTGAATTAATTAAACAAAACTTTTAATTGTCAACACGTGGATAGATATTAATGAGGCATTTTATTTATTTGGATGATTATAGTTTGGCGGCCAACGCGTTGCTGTTTTTGTTTGTTCATAAAAACTATCATAGTTAAATAGATATTGACACTTCTGCTACTTTTTTATTTATAACTAGATTCTTCCCACGACTTGATCCTTCTAGTAAAAATAACTCTGAGTTTTAATGTAAGTTATAGCCTAAGCCTTAATACACATGACGTATTTGCCTTTTATTAGAATCTATTCAGCAGTTTTGGTGTGTGAGAATAATAAACATTCGAAGATGCTTTTAAATTGGCTTGTAATAGAATTCTTAGCTTAAATAGGCCAAATCTGATATATACTACACATGCAATTCATTATGCAAAATTTTCTTAGGTTTTCTTGACGTTTCGGCCTGCAATATATGAAAATCATAACCTTAAAATCTTTAAATACTTAATGCAAAATCCATTTACGTATTTATATTGCATAATGTACATATAAGTAATTAAGTGCAGGCACTAAAATAATTATAGCGAATAAAATCGATACACGCACTTCCTCACTTCCTGTAATTAAAATTGTTTTAAAAACATTTCCTTTTGCCCTTAATGAGTCATTAAAGTTATTTTTAACTCTCAAAAAGGTTCTTGGTGTCATTGAACAGTTATAAATAGATGCAGTGACAGTGACCGTATGGTCAACATTCTTACCATTTGTAGGTCATTTCGTAATATGCATGATGTGTGGTATAGCGGAACTGAGGTATTTTTAAATTTTTGATAGGAAATGATTTTATGCTTTATATTGTTCGCGTCATTAAACTTTGGATGTCTGAATGTAGCAACAAGTCGCTGCGCACATATTAAAATAGATACAAGGAAGATAGGCAAAGAGTATGAGCGACCGGAAGGATGCCGACGTTATTATGTTTTTGTGTGAACCGACTTGTTGCTATATTCAGAGACACAAACTTGAATGACGCGTGCTTTGTTCAGGTATTTTTTAACTATTCGTAAGTTTTGTGTCACAAGAGCTTAAGGGCATTGGCGAAGGCGAAAAAAAAAGATTTAATAAAAAATAAAATTAATCGTATCTTGGTTTTAGAAAAGACAATGACTTGGAAACGTTATGACTGATATTTTTATCATTCTTATAAAAAAATCGGATAACAAACGTCCGATAAAAGAAATTTTAACAAGTGTTATTGTTACCTTTGAAACACTAATTATACAAACATATAATAGTTATATTACAAATAATGTTATACTCTTGATTTCCGTCTTAGTAACTTGTAGTTAGAATCAGGAAGTTAGACTGCCACCAACTGGCACTCCGCTTGGCAAACATAACGACCATCAGTGCAGACCGTGTGTACAAATGAGTAAATTGTAATAATTACTTATACAAACATACAAAACACATAATATGTATAAATATAAGACTTAGTGCAATGTTTAGTAGATTATAATCATGTTTTAATTTACACGTGTCAATTTTTTTATACTGGTAAAATGTGTCCATTTGAAAGAAACTATACGTTAAATATTGAGGACTAGGGGCCGCCCGTGATTGTGTTCTCGTTGATTAGTTTGTTGCTACCGAGTTATCTCGTTTTCACAATATTTTTAGTAATTTTCACTAAATATATAATTAATTAAAAATAAACACGCATTTTTTGCATTCAAAGATTTTTGGTATATTATTTTCAAATGAACCGGATGGACCATACTTTTTTCTAGCCTGTGAATGAAATTAAAAATTGAGGATTTTCCTATGGCTTATGTTATAAACTTAGAATTATAGTTTTATTAATTTAATTACCAATTAACATGTTATTTCTAAAGATTACGGATAAGATACACATTATATAAAATAATAATTACATATTTTTCTACGTACAAATTTTAAATAATTCAACGTTAATTCAAACGTCGCCATTATTTTACGACTACAATATAAAAACAAGTTACATTATATTTGTTTATTTCGCATAAATATTTAAAACACGTACATAATCAGAGCGTAAAGACAAATAAATATTCACCATATCTTCATTTCCGCGACTAGATCAAGTTTAAAATGGTTAATGATTAACACTTAATATTAACGAGGTTCCGTACATTGCAAACTAATATTAAACATGGAGTCATTATTAAAAATATTAATTGTTTTTAATACTTTTATTGCTTCACAACTTTATTTGGTAGAGCGCGGCCTACTTCTAACGGCAGAGCCAGGATACTTTTGCATTGCAGCAACGATTACTAAACTTGTCCTTTATCTCTATACACAGTATTTGTCTGATTCTAACTTCTGCCTATGACTGCGTTCGCTTACGGAAGCTTAAAAAAACGAAGTAAAATCCCGTGTAACCCCCGGTTTCTGAGTACATTTAGCGGTAGTTTATCTATTCAATAGCGTTTTTTTGTATGAGTTTTAACGCTATTGAATAGATAAACTGCCGCTAAATGTACGTGAGAAACCGGGGGTTAATGGTTAAAACGTTCAGTAGTTTTGGTGTAATTCAGTAACAAACACCCAAACTTTCGTATTTCGTATTAGTATAGGATTTCTAGTTATCCAGGACTTATTAATCGACAATTATACCCGAAAATTGAGAGCAAGGTATAATTATTAATCTTCCAATTAGTTCTAATCACATATTATTACGGATTGACGACATAACTCTAAAACTCTACATCCAATTACGGAACTAAAAAACCTGTTTTACAAGAGACGACTTTTAATAGTTCCTAACATAAAAATGAGTAGCAATAATTTAATTCGTGAGATTCCGCAATGTTTTTTGTTGTTATGTCTAGTACTATTTTTAATTAGACTGTTTTTCGGGGCAAAAAAAACATCTATAAATAATGCTGTCTGTATTATTATTAACGTTAATTAAATTTAAAATTTATTTAATTATTTAAAAATCTCATTGATGTTAATCTTCTCTTGAATAGATTTTTATTATGAAGCTTGGTGTTTTTGATATATACCTATATATAATCGGTATGAAGATAACAATGTTTGGATTCAATTTCTGAATCAAATGGAAAGCCATAGACTTTTTTATATCTTAGATGTAAAACTGGATCTTTCTGCTATTACATAGTAACAATATCATAAATGGTAAAGGTGTATTTAATTATTCAGGCCAATAAGCAAGAAGTTTTAAAAAATCTGGCGTGGCCAGCACGGCCCTCTCCCATTTGGAGAGGAGTCGCAAATATCGTCACCCTGTAAGTTATAAAAATCATTAATGCTATAAATGTACTCCAAATAATTAAATTATTTATTGTATTTTATTGCAAAGGCCGTAAACTACAAAATCGTTTACCGGTTCCTTAATCGCAATAAAATTTCTAAGCCTTATAATTAAAAGCTATAAATTCACTATTTCGCAACAAATCATCAGTCGATAAATTTTTACAACTAAGCAACGAATCTTGTCCCTAAAATCAAGTTATAAATACTGAATATGTTAATTAAGTGGAACTGTTCGTTAATTATTGCTTTTAAAACAAGTCTATTTCTAATTAGTTTCATTAATATTTTTTTCTTCAAAGCTTATAGAAGACACATAAAAGATATAAAATAAACGAGAGATATTTTTTTTTCTTGCTAGCTCTTTCTCGTGACTCCGCCCGCTTGGACTATAGTTAAATGGTTTATCACTCGCTTAATTCCCGTTCGGCTGTTTGCCCTGTCGAAAAAAACTATGTTTGTTCAAAAGTTACCGTAACCTTAACTGACCATACTCAATGAGATAAACACGTAAGATGATCATCATGTAATAATTATAAGGATGCATAAAATTGATTTAATTTTAGATCTCAGAATATTCGATAGGATAAAAAATGACTTTGAGTTTCCTTGCGAGCATGTTCTTTGAATGGGTGTGTGAATTGTTCGTGGGTGTTATTTTTGGACAATTTATCAAATGTCTGCATCAAATTTACTTAAAAAATGGCTACTACGTTTTAAATAAATAATTCGACAAAGATTCTGAGCTTTACAGATTTATTAAAAGATAGCGGATACAAAGATATAGATTTAGAATGTATTCGTAAAATAAAAGAAATAAAAAAACGTATAATGAGCATACTACTTTTGATCTTCGATAGAAAATTCTAACGGCTTTTTTATTGACAGTATAAGAATGAATCAAAAAGCAATAGTAGACAGGTGTTAGACCGCTGTACCGTAATATATTATTTATAGTAACTATCACCATTCAATAATAAGCTTGCATATTAACAAGGTCAATGAACTCAATTGTCTATAACCAGTCATACGAATTGGAATGCCCAAAGGTTTTGCATAAGTTTATTTGCAAAATATAATTTTGATTTTTTTCTCATAGCCACTTTGCGGCTTTACAAGATTGTGACTGAAAAATTACCAGTCATGTATATCCCCAATGAGTTTTTTTTTTAAATTGGACCTGCAGTTTGGATAGCACGTGAACAATCTCTTCTACTTTATTGTGTTCAAATCAATTTAATCTTAATTCTCTTACTCAAAAAACATCGATGCATTGGGGTTTTTAACTGAAATAACGGTATTTTAAAACAAGAGTCTCTTAGGATTATCAGTTATTTAAACAGAAAGAATTACACTAAGACTATAAATCTAAACGTGAAGATAAAGTCAATCCTCTCGCAATTTATTTCGATATTTTAAGTTTATCGAAACACAACATCAGCGAATTTACAAAAACGTAAGGTTTTTAGCGAACAAAGAACAATGGCAAAATCTCATACATCATAATCACTAATTTTAAAATGTTGCGTCTTCAAATAAAACAAATGTTATAATATGCAGCATTAATTCCCGACTCTAAATATATAAATATGTTCATTAGGCGCGCCGGAGATCCTGAGTAATTTGAGTTTATATTTTTATAGGTTATGTCATCATCACTTCATTAAAATGTTATAATTGACCGTTAGCTGTCAATTACACCCTGTATTACTATCGTCATCGTAGTGAAGTTGACTGCCTTAACCTTTCGAGCAGGTATAGCCCCAAAACTAATATGTACCCAGAGATTTCCGTATGGTAACCTCTGGGTCTTATGTCTACATTTCCAATTCTTTGCGTTAATAAAGAGATAAAGAGCCGATAGCTGCTGATAAACCATTTGTAGCCAACTTCACTCATATTTTAATTGAGTCATTGTTCCTACAACTAGACTGTTATATTATAAAACAAACTGTTTTATGGGGTATTTAAGTTATCAGATAGTATAAATCAGCTTGGTTGTAACAACAAAGGTAAATAAAAAATGAAAAGGTTATACATTATTTATGTCTTTCATACACATCTCTGATTATCATTTCATTTTAAAATTCAGTTGGTACATTATCTTGATGCCTGGGCTATCCTAAGTACCAGACTAAAGTCAGCACAGCAGCCTATTGTACGAGTATGTCTATCCACCGGACAACCTATTTTCGTGAGATATGTTATTGGATAAATCCAGCTAATCAGCAATGTGGCAACTCTTGTATTTTGTTCTAAAGCAGGGTATCAGCGGAAGCTATTCTATGTTACAATTCACGCACAGAATTCGAGTCAGTCTGACACGACTTCCCATACTTGAAGAAGTATTATACTAGTTCACAAAATCCAAAAAGCAAGGGAAACGTCCATGATGAATCAGTAGAAGTCATGTAGATGCAATCCAAATCGAAATCCGTTAGAGATGCAGGGTTGACAAATAGAGCAGAAATCCTCAGTAAGTCAGAGTTGTTTGAAAATAGGTACGAAAAAGCAATAGTAATCGAAAAACACAACAACACGTCAATGCCGAAAATCACCAAACGTCAACGACAAACAATCAAATCGAACCGAAGTAGACAATATATAGTTGCCATACTTTAAAAAGATAATACTACTAAAATATCTCTGTTGACTGTAAATATATCTTTGTATGAGCAAAATAAATGAGAAGTTTTCAGTTTATTAGTAACTGTTTTTAATAATTTGTCATAACAATATATTTCACGTTGAAGACTATTTAGTTATTTAAACAATTAAATAGACAAAGACAACATAAATCTACTTAATAAACAACAAAGTACCTAATGGCAACATTTTCAATCTAAAGGAAATGGAGAATCATTCTTAGATAGTCAATTTTTTACTTTTTGTTTAATCTATTAAATGTCGCTTTCAGAGGTAAAAATGATATTCCTGAAATTCATACGATAATTAATAAAGTACATTGGTAATATTGAGATTCGAAGACGCTCAAAAAATATAAGTGATTTTCTTGCCATTGTTCTTTATCGATAATGTTATTTAATATCTTTGAAAAACTGCTGATAAAATATGTAAAATATGTACAACCTAATATGTGAAAACTATTAGATATTATCTACCTTTGATAAAACTATATGATTAAACTCAACATTAGAATCAGCTCCACGTTTTACGTACAAATTCTGTCTGACTCGACCGAAAACTATACTTTCATTAAGAAATAAGTATACTTTGTTAGAAATGAAACTTCGAAATACTCGTAGCATTATCAACCTGATAACATCTAAGATTAGCATCATTTTTCGAAAACTGACTACTGAATCGTATTGCAAAAACATTTTTACAAATTACTGCATACTATTTAACCAGAGCAAGAAAGTTTGCTCAACATAATACATGTTTGATGCAACAGAAATAATGCAATTGCACTTTTGCTGCACCGGCTTGACGCCCTTGAACCGAAACGTCTAGAAAAAACAACCTTCCAAAACATACAATTTTACTTGATTAAGTACTTTTAAGACCTTCTGAAAGTAAGATTGTATACTATCACCGATTGTAGTTCCGGAACGACAATGTATTTGGGTTTTTGATACTTTAATTGATTACAATTTCTTGCGTGAGTTTTATGAAATTCTAGTAATAGCTGTTACATATCGAGTCCAACGAAAAAAATTGTATTAATTTTCATTTATACATTTATTTGCTGTTATGTTAGATACCTTTTCTCAAACCGTAAAACTGCTCCTAATTCTAATAAAACTTAAATCAATCGTTTTACTGGACTGCCTTTTGTAAGCACCTTAATGTTTCACTTTTTTAAAACACTAATCATAGTGTCATTAGATCTAGATACATTAGATCTCTTTACATCATATTACTAAGTGTTCAAGAAAATACAAATTAATCATTCACTACTCATTACCGTGATTATCATTTACAAGTTACATACCGTATACGGTTTCGTTGCAGAGTCTTAAGTACTGACACGATTCACAAAATACCAACGAAATTGCAATCTCGCTACTATTACGAAACTTAACTTAAAAGATCTGAGGCAATTAACTACGATTCAATTTCATTCGGAGTGATCCTGAACCTTGTTTTGTTTTGTATGTAGTGAAAGTAAAAGCATTTATTTTTTCTTAACATAATATTCCGCCTTTTATTCTAAAAGGTGTAAGCAGAGGTGTATGAAATACACCCGCATTTCACTATTAATAATGTTAGTTCCATGTAATAGCGTTAGAGCAATATTGCGATATACTGGGCACGTCACAAAACTCCGGACTACTATTGAGAAATTTAAATTTAAATTAAAAAAATGCCACTTTAAAAATTGCCCTGTGTCCGACCTGGGAATCGAAACCAAGGCTTTGTGGTTAGCAGTAATTAGATACAGGAGATTTATTGCGAACAGACACGGTAAGAGCACGTTATTGTTTTAATACGTATGATGACAATAAAATTAGTATTGTCAAACATAAAATAATATTTTGCTAGTTAATAGTTTCCTGTCACATCCGATCCAACGATAATAGTTTTAACCATAATAACCATTTATTTGCGAATAATAAAATTGTCCTCATTAAAATGAACCACAAATATTTCAAACTAAATCAAAAACCAATAGTTGTTATAATAATTGACACAGAATCTAATTGTTTACTGAAAAGTCACGTATATTTGCGCTTAGCTGTCGTAATAACGAATCAGCAGTAAGATGTAGATGAGTGCAAAATGTCATTGATGTCTGCATTTTATTGTTTTGCTTGAGTTTAGAACAAATTTTTCCTTGTCAATACTATTGTTCTTATTTTCCTTCAAAGGCCTCCGTGGCGCAGTGGTCGCCACGCCACTACCATTGCGTCGGGGGGTCGTGGGTTTGATCCCCACACGAGAATTATATTAGTGTGATCCAATTATAATTGATTCGGTATGATTGTACTTTGTATCCGATGATTGTATGTAGCGTATGTAACGGTCCCCGAGACAAAATAATAAGTCTTAGTGCAGAAGTTATCCTATTAAAATAAAATAAAATTATTGCATTACAGGAGGTTAAGATTAATTGGCTACTCTTTAAGAAAATGTAATTAATGGATCTCATATTTTCGATCAAGTTTAGTGTTACTATCGAGTACATGAGGTGATCACATTTAATGATATCTATTTTTAGTTCGATTTTAATAGTTGCTACTAAAATTAAGCTAGTTCGAGGTATTATTAATAGTCTTAATCTGACCTTTTAATAAAAATACCAAATCATATTTATACCGACACTTAATAATAGCAAATTAAACTGTTATTATAAAACTAATAAATCAAAGACATTAATACGTATAAAAACCCAAAACTGAATAATTTAATAAACAGACCTAAATAAAACACAATGTTGTACCCAAAAATAGAACTGCAAAATAACAAAATATTTGACCCTTGTGACGTAAATACTACCGACATTTAATCTATACTAATATAATAAAGCTGAAGAGTTTGTTTGTTTGTTTGATTGTTTGTTTGTTTGTTTGTTTGAACGCGCTAATCTCAGGAACTACTGGTCCGATTTGAAAAATTCTTTCAGTGTTAGATAGCCCATTTATCGAGGAAGGCTATAGGCTATATAACATCACGCTACGGTCATAAGGAGCGGAGTAGCAACGAAAAATGTTACAAAAACGGGGAAAATGTTGACTCATTCTCTTAGGTGACGCAAGCGAAGTTGCGCGGGTCAGCTAGTAAGGTATATTTTTAGAACATATAAAATTAGATAATCTTACCCGCGATACCGGTGCATTCAAAATAAATTAAGAGGCTTAGCCTTCGAAGAACGAATGGAATAAAACTTGACTTAGTATTTTATTTTTGACCGATTTTTAGTACAGTTTGAAACTACAGTCCGGCAGCATAGTAGAGAGGCTTGCCGTGCTCGATGTATCTCGATTTTAATTAATAATTCTATGTCTTCCCAAAATAAAGTGGCTTTATCAAACAGACAACTGTCAGACTGTCGGGTCATTAATGTTCTCAATTTTCAATTTTGTATATCTCCGACACCCGTTAACCACGCATGCAAGGCTCTGTACCTCGATTCTCTATCACTATCGACTACCGACAACCGGCTAGCTATCGAAATTTTGACGTTTAGAATGTACTGCCAAAATGTTTTCTACGACACCCGTCAGAGGCCCTGCGCTGATCAGATTGTCATACAAAATTTCTCGATGACAGGTCGGTTACCGGGAGTCGATAGAAGTAGAGAATCGAGCTACAGCTGGCGTACTGTAAAAGTCGTTAACTTTTAAACCAAAAAGTTTATTAGTAAAATAAACCGTAGTTTAAAATCATAAACATAATAACTTAAATAAATATAATAACTCTTGAAATCTATGTCGGTTTTCATAAAATTAAAATCATTTCTCACTATAAAAACGGGTCAGCCGGCATACAATAATGAATTATATATTTATTAAAAGGTCATTAAAATAAAGATGTCCCAGTCTTTATTAGGAAAACGACACTTTTTCCTGTATTTTTTTATTGTTGTAAATTTTCCTCTTGAAACGATGTATTTCCTCAAAAAGATCTGTAATTTCGGTTCTTTTATTTTATTAAGACTCATAATTTATTCCTATATGAATTAGAGGATTTCTTATGACAAGACCCGGAAAAAACCAAGCTAAATAAAAGAATATTTAATTCCAAAAAGTCGTAAAAGCTAAGGCTTATGGTGTTACGTGTGTCATTTTTATACCCATGCAATGATATCAAAACTATTGCATTCTTGTTGCGTGTGCTTTGAAAGCAATCAATTGTATGAACTTTAAATATTTTCATATTTCAATACACAGTTTTTTGTGATAAAAATGCATTAGTATTTTTTGTTTAAGTTAGTCAAAGTATGCAATAGTAGCAATGTTTAGAAACAAAATTACACATTACTTACTATATTTTTTCTATTGTTTGGTTGAAAAACATCAATATTGTAGTATGGGTTAAGGAAGAAAATTATCGATCCATCGTTTTGTTGCCATAAAGTTTTGCATACTTTTGTTATTAACTGGCTGATTACTGACGAATTCAAGCCAAGACGATCGTTGTTTTTAAATCCACACCGACATTAAGCGACTGCTAATCTTTAATTTATAAGAAAATAGATCAAAATCAATCAGAAAACAGGTTTATTTCCGAAATCGATGAGATCAATATATCACCGAAAACTGCAAATTTTCTGTCGTAAAATAATCAATTATCATTTTATTACAAGAATAATAATCTTGTTTGAAGTTGTTTCCTTATCAAACACGCTTTAAATCTATATGTCATGTACGTCAACAGAAGAATAAATATTTCTGAAGATATGAATTATACTGCTCATTTTAACATTAAATTCATCCTCACTTCTCTCATCATTTTCTAGCTACTTACAAGGCATTAGTCTTCGCTTGATTTACTTTGTGCTACTCTTGTCTACTACAAACATACTAACTTATAAAATACCATCTATCGTTAGAGTGCTTTATTCTTCTAGCCACCAGATTTTCTTCCAAAAATCTGATAGCGGAAAAACATCTGACACAGATTTTTATAATGATATAGTATCGACTTTCCTGATTCTGTAACGCAATATAATATAAACAATTTAATGCATCGATTTACAAGGAAAAAAAGGGATGTCATCTGTTTAAACCTACGCAAGTTATACAATGATCACATCTGTGTGTTCAAGACGATTGTATACCGATCTCATTAGTAGATACATGTGAACTAATATTTATGAATTTTCTAATAAGAATTAGAAATACTTAGTCACCTGTTCGATTCGTAGTTATTGAAGATCCAGCAAAAAAATAAATAATGTTTTTTTCGCATGTCATGTAACTTTAAAAAAATATTAAAGAGTTTAATACGTTTTCTGCTCTTATTTTAAACAAAATTCAATAATAGATAAACATAACTTAAGTTAAAATATAAGAACATACCTAAAAATGTATCTTTTTCAAAAAATAAATTAATTGTACTTACTCTTCAGCGCCCATCTCTTGTTCATAATCAATCCATCCAGGAACTTGTATCCCTGCTCCCTGCACACCCTCTCCTGAACGCTGGCTACAGCACTAGTCAGCGACAGCAGATCGCTCGCCAACACAACAGAAGAAGCGTAATCTGGAGACTCTTCAACATGCCTCACAGTCCCTTCATTATTCCCTATCTCATCCCCATAAGCATCATAAGGCCTATCCTCCCCAGAAACTTTCGCAACATTGTCAATACCAGTAAATTTTGCAACTAAATCCCTATCCACACCTAGATTTTGTATCGTTCTGTTAAGTAGAGCTAGATCATTGTGGTCTATTGTTTGGTTCGATTTAAATTTTTGTGATAGTTTTTGAAGCACTTCTTTGTTTATTAGTTGTGTTGTGTTTAAGTTTTGCGGGTCGACGGCGACGGTCGCCGCGCACGCGAGTAGTAGGAGCGCCGCGGTATTCATTGCGACGTGCGCACACGCTAGTTCCGACGAGAGACTGAGGCTTCGATCAATGAAGCCGTTTAAGTTAGGGTGCTGTTGCCTTTTCAATATTGTAATAACTTCATTGTTTTGGTGGCGGTTTGGTAATCCCGGCTCTAGATGTTTCTGTTGTTGTAGTGTTTTATTTGGGTTTAGTGGTAGTGAATTTTTGGCCCTTTACGTCATTACTTTTATTGAATTGTGTCTCATCAACATATTTTTCCTAGAAATACTCCAGCACTTTATGACGCGCAGTCGCACGTATGTATTTTGAATTTAAAAATGCCTAATTATAACTTAAATATTACTCGCTGATGAAAAAGTTTATTTCGATTTTAATTATAAAAAAACTACTAACTTTAAGGAATAATACTAATATACAGAACAAAAAGTTTAGTCCTTTTTTTATCTTCAAATTATATTTAAAAACTGTCTTAATTAAAAGTATATTTTATATTGCAAAAAAACATTTATAACTACTGAAATAGAATCGAACAAAGGCTCTATCCGGGAAGTAGCGTGTAAAATTCTCACGTAAATTCGATATTTTATGAAAATAGTTTGATTCTTTTGTAAGATATACGGATAACTAGAAATATACGAACATAATTAGACGCATTCTAATTGCTCACGTTTGTTAGACGAATAAAATATGGAAAGCCAATTATTTCGGCCTAGTTCTGAAGTTACATCTATTCCTCAACTCAGGAACAGTTACAGTCAGCGTCAAAAATATTAGGTCAGGGGAAAAGTCTTTTAGCATTATAATATGTATAAACTTGTAATAAAATCTTTTCTCTACACAAAAAAGCTCGATATTTGGGTACCTCAGGTGCTCACTGAAAGAAACCTAATGAACCGTGTACTCATTTGTGATTCTTGAAGCCAAAGAGATTTTATTACAAGTTCATACATACTATAATGCGAAAAGACTTTTTCCCCGACCTAAGTATACAAATTGGTTTTTTGCATCATATTTACAAAATTGGGGTACATCTGAATATAATAAGGATAAGATGCCTACGACCTTCAGCAAAAGTTCTCTGCGTCAATGCAAATAAATTTAGGTTTTATTTATTTTTGTCTGGTTTATCTTTATAGAGTTTAAAAACCACATAGTAATTATACATACTCATGTAAGATATTTTGTGGGAAACAAGATATACATCAAATCTTTCGTTACATAATCACTATATAAACAAAGTCGCTGCATACTGTCTGTCCCTATATATGCTAAGAGTTTTAAAACTAAGCAACACATTTTGATGCGATTTTTTATTAAATCGTCTGATTCAAGTGGAGGCTTTATGTGTAAAAATTGTAAAGGTTTTTATTTAATAACCAACAATGCCGGGGCGGGCTACTAGAAATTTATAACAGGTATGTTTAACTTAAATAAATAAATTTATTTATTTATGTTTAACTTACAACTTATCTAGCTTATAGATGTTTTATCTGACATCAAGAATAGCTAATGTCTTTGAACAACAAACACTAACTTAACTGGATGCATATTTTTGTATGTAATTTAATCAATAATGTTATCTCCGCTAACCAGATGTAAGCTTTTCAAATATTTGCGACCTTGATCAGCAAATATTTTATTACCTTAATCTTTTGATATAATAATTTATTCTGCCAAATCAGCAAATGCATATTTTAATAAGTCTTCGTTGTTTAGGTCAAATCTATTTTTGATGCATTGCATATTTCATATTATTAAACCTGTTAAATTTATATACAAAATCATTATTATACACACTGTCACTAAACACGAATATTATTGTTAAACCTTTTCGAGAGACTTAGGTATTATTTGGCGATTCATAGCAAATTACTAAATCATCATAAGGGTTTATCCTCATGTAAAATAAAACAAGAAAAATAAAAACAAAAAGATAATTTAATTTAACAAAACATCGCTACCTTGAGTATCGATAATATTGAGCTCCATTCCGAGTCGCTCCATTAGCCGTCCATTCCCACTCATCTATATCTTGATCATCTTCATTAGAATCAGTTCTCCTTGGCGTATACTGTCTTCTGTTCAACCACGACTCGTCTTCTTCATCTTCTCCACCTTGTTCTTCTTCAATAATTTCCAAATCGTCATCCATGTCCATATTTCCGATAGATTCTTCGCCAACATCTTCTTCTTCTTCCTCTAAGATCTCCCCAAGACCTTCGTTGTCTCTCTGTGACTCATATTCCACTTCTGTCTCAGGTATTTCTTCGAGTACTTCTCTATGTGCTATTAAGTTCTGTCTGCTTCTCAATTGCGGTGCTTCCACTTCGTCTTTTTCTTCTTTCTGTGATTCTTCTTGCTTTTCTTCTTTTTCTGTCTCATTCTCTCCTGACTCCTGAGACTCTTCAGCACTATCAGATTTTGTTGAGAATGTAAACACTTTGTGCAGAGATTGCATTGGTATGACAAAAGTAAGAGTTAGTAATACAGATGATAGTAGAATTGCTGATATTTCTTGAACATCGATCTGTGAAAAGAAAATCATAACCAATTATGTAGTGAGAAAAATAAGTTTAGCAGAAGTTAAGTTATGGTAAATTTCGCAAATGTTCCTTATATCGATGAATTTCTTTCATACACTTTGAGTGATTTTATCTATCAAGAAGGGTATCTGACACTTATTTATACGCAGAAAAATTAGTTCTCAATCAACTTATTTACAAAGTCATCATTATAATATTATGCTAAGATTTTAATATAAACTTACCAAAGACATCAGCGTAAATTCACTAGAAGTCTTAACGGTAGCGACGTTAGTGATGAACACAATGAACTGGGTAAGGTAGAGCGCGTAAGACAGCCGGCTGATCAGCACCAAAGGTCTACAGCACAGGAATCTTGACAGGAAACCTTTGTCAAAAAGAAAATTTTAAGTGTGTAGTTGATGCAAAACATATAAATATGAATTTATCTACGAACGAAAACGAAGTTACAAAAATCTAATTAGTAGAAATATTATTATGTGTTCTAAAAACTTTGCGAGACAGTTAAAGACATAACAATGAAACACAATTAGGGGAACGTGATTAAGCTCGTCCAGTTTTTTAAATTTTGTTCTCATTTTCATAAATGCGCTAAATACAAGGTGTATTTGTGTGTTCTTCGTGTATATGTGAAGATCTAAGTCCTAAGCTTAACAGATTTCTGTACTGTTTTTGTCGCAACAATATTGCTAGAATATACATCGTTTATATTTTATACAGTCTGTCTCTGTATCTATTTGATTTCTTCGACATAATCAAGTTACTATTTTTTATTTATCTCTGAATGTTCTATACTTACCAGAACCACCACTATGAACAGCATAGATCACCCAAGCGATAGCGAGTGCGGATGCGATAGGTGCAAGTGCTGCGTACTGAGCCGCGAATGAAGCACTATAACGATACTGGATTGAACCGGAATCAGCTCCTGCCCACCACACGAGGCACCAGAGAGCAGTGCTGGATATCCAACCGATGCCGAGGAGAAACTGTAAAGAACAAGAACTTAGTAAAATAGAAAACATTGATAAATTCGATAAGAAATTCAAGGAATTTGCTATTTAGATCCGCAAGAACATCGACATACTCCACAATACAGACTTCTTTCTTCTGTCATTAAATTGAAAAAAATATAAAAAAAACAAACAGTAATGCACAACGAGTACAAACTAGAATAATATTTTCGCGGTATACAATAACATTATCGTTACTCTCACTAGTTTTGTAACACTATTTGACTAATAAACCCCAGGCTCTAAATTTTTTATAATTTTCACAATATAACATCCGCTTAATTTTGTCTAAATCACTGTAGTCACAAAATTAAACGAGATTAAAGCAGCACCATTAATAAACAAAACAAATCCAACCTTGCCATGTTCCGCAGGATTCTTCAAGGCCAATCCCAAACTAAGCCCGATCAAATACGGCGTAGAACGATGCAACACCGAGGTATAACTCAAACGCGCCGTCCTGTAAAGCTGGCTTACGCTGAAAACATGACAAAATTAAAATTCCAAACTGACAACTTAGTTGTTCAAACTTGTTAAGTGTTCATGTTAAAGTATCAGGGTTTTGTAAACAAGTTCACGGAAAGAGTTGGGCGAGTTTAAGAGCCTTAAGTTTTTAGATAGACAGTTATACCTACAAACCTTAGTACGCTCCTCAATTTGTAGGGTCGGAACACTTCTGACGGAAGATGCGTTGTATAGCTAATTAAATTTATTTTATTTATTATTTGTTTTTGCTTTTATGTCGCGGGGACTTTTACAAACATACAAAAAACGGACACAAAGTACAACTAGACCCAATACAATTACTCGTATATCGCACAAATAATTGTTCCGTGTGGGAATCGAACCTACAACTTCCCGGCGCGATGGTAGCGGCGTGGCGACAAAAACTACTGCGCCACGGAGATAATCAATTTAGTATTCTAATCTTCTGTTCTTCGCAGCAACGCAGCATCGGTTAAATGAGTAAGGTAATATGTTACGTTTCGTCTTAATATGGCCGATAATACACGTCACATTTTCCGTCAAATATGTTCCAACCCACAAGGCAACAAGATTTCTTCAGTCTGTTGTTTAACCAGTTTCATTCAAACAGCGACTACCGGATCGTGTATGTTATTTTGAAATATTTTGAATTTCGGATTAGCAATTTTGAATTAGGATTGCATATTAATGTTGTCTAGACATTAAACTAGTTTATCTTAGTTCAAATTATTATCTAATGTGGGACGAGCGTTAAGGTGACCGATATTTAACCAGATGTTGCAATCAAACTTTCATAGTAGTTACTCTTCAGTCGCTACTATCGATTATCGCGAGTTTTACATTATTTTAAAATGTACTTAAAATTCGTTCTCACAGCATTCGCTAGGGGCGCTGATCAGTTTATCATACAACATTTTCTGATAACTTGCTAGTTGTTAATAGCCGTAATAAAAAATTGACCAAAATTTTTGATCAAAATGTATTTGTTCCTGGTAATTTCTAGTTTAATAGACAAACACAAAGAGACACTAGGCAAACGAATTGATTTATGAAAATGAATGAATTTGTATCGATAGTAATTTTAAACTACTTGCATATTCGACGGCAAATAAAATCCATGATCGCATTGATTCTCCTATCCTATCATCAACTATCAAACAAAGATCATCATGTATCTATCAGGACATTGAGGCCATAATTCAATACCAGCGCGTCAGTGTCAACGCCGCGGGCGAACTATAATGCAAACTGTCATTATAGGCTGTTAATTTTGTGTGCAGTACATTTAGTACCACCTCAGTGTGCTGCGCTAATAGATGGGATAATACCTTTGACCAATATTGGTTTGGTTGTTTGCGATTGTTTAGTCCTTAGGCAACTGTGCTTTGAAAATACCTAATTGAATAAAGGTACTGCTCTTATAAATAAATTTTGAAAGAGTCAACGTGGTTTTGCTCTACCGAGCATACCTATTACACGTTTATTATTGAAAAAGGTGGAGAAGAAAAAAAGTTTATAACGTTCACTACGTTATACATTTTTTTTCTTCTTTTTTTTCTTCAACAATCGATACTTATAAAGTATGCGATAATAATATATATTATATTATAGAAATAAAAAGTAAATAAAACTAAAAATGAGCACTATAACTTGCCTCCTCTCGACAAAAAATTAAATTAAATACAAGTGTTTTGCATAATGTAATTACTAAGTAGATCTGATGGACTAAATAATAAAGTAATTAGTATTAGAAATACGCGATTGCACTATTGCACCATTACGCTTGCATCAAAAACTGCAGCTAGACACATTAACATTTAATAATATGTACACTTTCATATTATTTTGTAACTTTTCTATTTTTGATTTTTGTAATCCAAAATATGGATTTTGAGTTCAATCGAAATATATTTATTGCTCTTCACGGTCTTAATAGTTTATACTTCGGTTCATTTTTATTTATATTATGGCATGACGGGAACAGAAACGTCAGTATCTGATGATCTGACTACATTAATGCAAGATCCAGTTTGAAATGTAAGGTAAGTTGGTACACATTTTCTGAACCACTAAACATTGTTTTTTAATCTAATTGTAATTAGTTCGTCAATTGGTAAGTATATTCGAAGTATTAACCTACCATAGTACTTTTAATTTATTATTTCATAACGTGTAAAAAAACATGCGGCTTCTTTTAAATTTGGCTTTAAAGGCCATTATCAATATCAATTTTAATTTGTAAAATGAAATAAGAATTTTCAATCGTGAGACTTTATTTATTCATTTTATATAATTCTTTTCTACATAATTCGAAATCCACGCAAGTAAAAATCACATCCAACAGCGAATAATAACCAATTTTCATATTAATTAATCATACAACCAGATTTATAGTACAATGCCCCAGTTATTTGTGATATCCAGTTATTTCAGTAACGTTCCGAATATGCCGTCATAATAATTTATTGAATGCGCTGTTTAATATTACGAAGTTTAATTTAATATTGCATTAACATTAAAAGAGCAACGTACGTTTATTTAACTGTACATTATTGTGAAACTCTAAAATCAAATCATATTCATACAGGTCAAATGCTGACACTTATGATAGTCAATGATACAAAGAGTGAATTTACCGCCAGTTCGGTAGGTAGGGCCAATGAGTAGAGCTGGCAAGAAACTCTAAGGCCAAATTCAATTAAATTCCCTACCTCTAAATATCTATCAAAAAGCTCAACAGATGTAACCTTGACACTCGCTTTCTGACATTTAGTATCACTTACCGCTTTATACAGCAAATACTTATCACATATGCATGAACTGAAAAACTGGCCTTAATCAATATAAGAATATAAAACTATTCCGTTACTGAGTAACTGATTGAGGGACAATGCACAGCCGAATCTACCAGGTGAAATTTGGTATGAAGATGCCTTAGGAAGTGTAAAAGAGCACTGTAAGAGGATTTTTTAAATTGATTGATATAATTATATAATTAAAAAAGGATTGATGTAACCTTAACTTCTAAAGTTCATGAACGTTTTTATCTATGCTAAAAACAATAATTATTTTCCAAACGACTTTCAAACATATTTGGATTTTTTATTTAAAACCTATTTGTTTTAAGTACAGTCCAAATTAAAAACAAGTGAGAAAAATATTTGCAAACCTTTATAATTGAGCTTTTAAAAATACATAAAGGTAGTTTAAACAATATAAAAATGAAGATGATTTTCTTCCCACAATTACGATTTGGGTCTTTATTCCACACGTGACTGTAATCTCAGCCTCAAAAAACAATACATCTTGTTCAAAATATTTTATTTATATGTGTTCTACACTTGTAATTCATAAGTGCTGAGCAAACTACTAAAATAAACGAGCGATATGGTCTTTGTTCGTTTGTTGAGCATAACTTGTCCGTGAAAGTGAGTTTTGTAGCGCGATACTCTGCCACTATCGACTACCAGCTGCCAGCAGTTATCGAGAAATTTGGTATGAAAATATGATTAGCGCCATTTTAAATGTCAAACTCTCGATCCTCGTCAAAACCGACTGTAGAGTCGTGCTACAGTTCTATAATGTACATACGTGATAAAATAAAAATCTTTTTTAAATTAAGGCCTTCCGATTTGCAATAACAGAACGCTATATCAAGTTACTTTATATGGAAAACTGAGAATTCTATTTTAAGGTGTATTTGTCAATTAATTTTATATCTTAATTTTCCGATATTCAATATTGTATACCACTATTAAGTAACGAGTAGCTATTGAAACAAAAAATATTCCTGTCAGTATTTTTTATACGCGACAAAAGCTGGATATGAGCGTCTCGTACTAGTAAAGAGAATTTTAATTCGCCCTCCAAGGTAACCAAATAAACCGCGTGTACTTCAAGGACCATAGTTACTAGCCCAACTTAACAAATGTACAAGAAAATTTTCAAAAATACGTAAATAATTTATGAGTTACCTGACTCCATGATAAGCCAGCATAGTGAGCCGATGATCCCTCACAGTAGTGTACCTCGAGTACGCGGCTACTACGTGCAACGCTGGCAGTATGAGCTTGTATACGCCTTGCTTCACTTGCATCACCCATACTAAGATACCTCCCAAGATTGTCAGCTGCATGTCCAGGGCTAGTTGATGTGTTTGGGGTGCGCACTGGAATAAATAAGCAATTCGAAAAGTCCGCACAGTTGCAAAGAAGTTGGTTATAGGTGGAAAAAAGGAGGTTTAAATGCATAAAGTGAGCTAGGGAATTAATTTATTGTGAATTCAATATGGTTCCTGACGATTCTCAAAATTTGTGATTTTCATTATAGCATCGAAAATTTACAAGTCTCGGGAAATAACTAGGTAATTGTAAATATCTAATTTTTGGTTTAAGTAAGTATACATTGGTGTCGTATTTTAAGACGCTGACATTTTTACCAATGATGACTAGGTGACTAGAATAAATTGAAACATCATGTCCGCAAAATTCGTCAATAAGTGTCACCTAAATAGACAATTACGTGGCTATTTCCATATATGAGTAAATACGTGTGGAATTACCCAATTGATTTATATTCAAATGTAAAGTCTGTCAGCCAAATATGTGATCCCATATGACAAGATTTATGGATGTGAATGAGGCATGGGAAGTTTGTAAGTATTGTACCAAGTGACGTTCTTTTGTCTCACTCTCTACCAACCCCTATTGTAAAAAGGCGTGATATTTATGTATGTAAACCCAGCTGTAGTTATAGCTATGGACACATATTCAGAAATACATGCCCTGGGCGTAAACTTTTTACAACCTTGAAGTATTCAAGGATTACTTTGTTCAATATAAAAAATATAAAATTTGTAATCCAAACTTTCAAAATAATTTATAATTCAAATAAATTCCCGTGTGTAATAAAATACATTCGGCGCATTGCATTTCATTTTATTACAAAATACAATTGCAATTTTCTCGGCATTAAAAAGCGTTAAAAAGCAGTTGATTGCAATTTAAGTATCTTTTTATTTGCAGAGCAAGCTGTTGGGGAATGACTGTATTTCTTTCGTTCATGGAGTATTCGAGAGGGAATAATTTGTTGTAACGTAAAAGAAAATATGACGCGAAGCCATTTACAAAACGCCGCCATTCTTAGCTAACTTTAGGAATGTATTGACAGTCAAATAGTTGTGTACTGTATTTTCTCTAAACCTCTTTTAGGTGACCACAATATAGAAGAATTATTTAATGATAGATAGTTACATTATCCTCAAGAAATCAGTCACATGACTGGGAGCTATTCTAGTAATATTATAAATGCGAAAGTTTGTGAAAATGTATGTATAGATGTTTGTTACTCTATCGCAAAAAAACTTCTGGACGAATTTTGCAGATAGTTTTTAATCTGGGTTAACACAAAAGATAATTTTTACCCCAGAAAATCCTTTCACGCGGGCGAAGTCGCGGGTCGCAGCTGGTTAATAATATGTTTGTATATGTCATGTATCTTACCATATCTTCAAAACCGAAGTAATTCTGTACATACAGAAGGTTCCACCACCAGCCTTCCTGGCAGACCTCCGCGTTCTTCGTGACGAAAGTGCCCCACATCGGACCGATGGATATGTTGTCCCAGATGTACGCGTAGAACAGCACTACTGCCAGAAGAGCTGGTGTCAATCTGGAGGGAGAAAAAAAGGATATAAGAATATAATTTGGAAGTCACCAATCTGCTATTACAACGAACTCATAATAAAATCGAAATGATAATTTTTTTGAAGGAAAATTATATTAGCTTTACTGAATACAACTAACGAATCCTTACCCCATGTTATAAGTAAGGTAGGAGGAGAAAGAGAAGTAAGAGAGAGGTTTCATTAAGGTACGAAAAGGCCTACACATTGCAGTTGTAAGTACTTACTCATTTCTTCATTCAATAAATCAAAATCATCAGTAACGAACAAAAAATAAAATTCAAAATGTAGTATATTATTGACAGTTTAACTTTTCCTTTCTGACCTTCGAAATCAAATCTCAAAAGTGCAATCAATCTTTGAGAGATGATTTTGCAAATTCTCGTACAAGTTCATTACCTTTTGATCTGATGTCATTACCCTTTACTCACAATAGACAGGTTTTAATGCATTCAATATTTTAAGAATTGTGTTAATATTGAAAGCAGGAAAATATTTTGCATGTTGTTTGCGTGAAATAAATAATTTAAGTAGAAAAACAGCGTTGAGTAGTCATTGTGAGTGTGACGTCACAACACTTATGCTTGTCTTGAACAAAAAGTCATTCATATTTATCGTGGAACATTATTGATGATTATTTGAATTAGCAAATGTGTTCTTGCAATGTGTTAATTTTATTTTTATGCACCTAGTTCGGTCGTGTTAGATACTGTGATGTATAGTTGCAATGAATTCTGCAATTCTGTTTAAGTACCGGTTAGCTTGTCAGAAATCCTCTAACAATATGATACGTCAGTATTTTTATCTAAACAATAGTTAATCCGACGCTTATCCATCACTTCCCTTAGTCTTCAAACGGCAACTTCTATGAAGGAAGTCAATTTACAACCGTATTTTTTAATATGTTGGGGATGTTGAAAAAGTAACATGTAGGAAAATCTTTGTTTCTAATAATAGCCTACTTATGAGCACCATTTTTTTATTTGCATTGTTAGCTAAAGCAGGCACTCGAGCGTGCCAAAGCAAATATGTCAAGTTTAGTATGTTTTATAAAATAATATGTTTTGAATAGGTCTTTTATGTTTGGGTTCTTTGGATATTTTATTGGAATTGACATTATTTTCAGCTCTTCCCATATTCAATTGTATCAACCACTTTGTTTATCATTTGAAAATTCGAAAGAGTAGTGTCAGTTTCTTGCTAACTCCCATAAGGCCTCATTTCTAAACTAGTTGTACATTCAGTAATTGTAATGAATAACATAGGTGTCAAATGACTAGGAAATCTTATGTAAAGCGAATCAATATAAAAAAAACAGAGTTTAAAAGATGCATTGTAATTCACACGCATATTTCCTTCAATAAGGATTCTATACTCTACCAAAATAAAATAATAATACAAATAAATAATTAAAGAACTTCAGTGAACAAAACTACTTTTATACGACAATTGAACAAACAAACTAAAACTACTAAAGTACAAATTATATTTGTTAATAGAGTTATTCGTAAAACTTTGTCGTAATAATGCAAATTTTCTCTCCAAATTTACAATTTTCGCGTTTAAAATGTGCACGTGTTATGAATCGTGTAGACAAATATAATTTTCTTATTGTTAACACATACTTATAGTGTTTTACTGCTTGAAGTAATGATGTTTAAATAGTTTAAAACGATATATTGATATTAAGACGCCACGTGACAAGCTAATTAGTAAGTCTTTGGTGCTATTCACGTTTTTTAATATAAATTGCTGATTACATACAAACATAGATAATATCACGCCTATTTAACACGAAGGGGTAAGCAGAGGTGTATAAAATACACCCACGTTTTGCCATCAAAAATGTTTGTGTAAAATGTAGGCGAGCCTATTATATATTATAGCGATTCAACGGGCATAATATTACCTAACTCCGGGCTACTATTGAAAAATATTCTAATAAAAATTAGGAAATACTAATAGCCTTTTGCACGACCCGGGAATTGTAACCGAGACCAATAATTTTACTATTAAGCGCAAATAAACAGTTCTATAGTTTTATCAAATTAAAACGTGACTCCATGTGTTTTTCCATCACATTAATTCTTAAACAAAACTTCAAGGAAATGTATGAGAATACGCACTTCACACCGTTAAAATCAATACAATGACTCAAAAAATTATAAACGCAAATCATCAATGCGGTGAATTTGGTTAATTAACACTTGGACATTACACTAAAAAGTACCAGTTCCCACGTGTGTCATAATTCTATGGTTACTTAGTGTCTTAGTCATTTACTACGATGATCTTAAATCTACAGTAAAATCGGATGCGGTTTTCCACCGGACTTAGCAAATCCGTGCTAATTAATAATATCCAGCGAATCACATTTTTATTTGTTCGGTGAAAATCTTAGAATTGGTGAGGAATATCTTATGTTCGCAATATTGGGAAATGGTATTGTACCATTTCCCGCACGTGTTGAGAAAATAAAAAACAAAGTACTTGCACTTACAGTATCCTTTACTTTGAGTACAATCCTACGCTAACGTTTTTTGGATTTAAGAAAATTTGTACAAAAATTAGGGTTTTATTTTACATTATTTACAAATTAGTCGGTTTGATAGTGATAAAAAATAGTACGTAAATTATAATATATATAACACAGTAGAGAAGTAAGTGGTTCCATACGACATATAGTTTATTTTTCTATATTTGGACGTGTTAGCTTTTAAAATAACTTTAACCAAATCAGTAATCTCTAACCGGTAGTTACATAAAAATTCTATTCCTATGGTGTGATAATTATATTCTCCATTTTTTTATCACTATGTAAAAATGTAATGTCATGTTCAATATATAAACCGTGATACTTAGCAGAATAATGTGAATTGAGTACTAATTGATTAAAGTTATATATAGTATGATATTGATAAAATAAGGCAATCACCGTTTTCAGAGATCTGTGACGAAGTTTGTGCTAAGTGGGAATTACCTTACTATAGAATACAAGGATTAGATTTTATTTAAATCAAAAGTTGCATTCAGACGATGAAAGTGCGATAGCTATGAGAAGGTACTCAATCAAATAATTATAACAGCATAAGTATGAACTAGTTGGCTTTACGCATCCCTTACAATAAGGTTAATAGCAACACTGATCAGAGACAAATCTTTAGATAAGGAATAACAGGACTTCCGTATAGTTTGGCATGTTTTAAATTAGATTAAAACCTATTCATTTGAAAGGGACACGTTAGTAGTTTGTAGATATCCGAAACTCATAAATAGTCAAAGTAGGTACTGGTCAAGATTGCCATAGAACTGGAACGAAATAGAAATCACAGATTAACGCACAAAAACCACACGCTGATGACGATTAAGACAATCATTTCTAATGAATATGCGTTTTATAAACTCCATTCATCTTAAATCAATAGTTTGATACAAAAAATTGTGACATAATTCTGAACACCGGACTTCCCCTTAGGAAATTGAACTATAATTATGATGATAGTTGGTTTTTAGAAAATTACTAAAACTGGTCCTTAAAGTGACCCTTACGGTGTTTCGTTTTTAGGTTATAAAAACATATTAAGATGTTATCCTTATTTAATATAATAAACAAACGTTTATTTATCATTTTTAGGAGTGATTTAAAGGTCTTGTTCACGTTTGAAATATTTGATGCTATATTTGGTATGTTTTTAATTATTATGATTAACTACCATAAAAAGGCCTTATTTTTTTGTCTGTCATGTTTTATATTTTTTTTTTATAATAACTACATAAATAACATCAAAGTAAGTATATAAAAATCTGATAAAATCTTCAAAAGCGCCTGTCATTTTTTTAATGCAATACATGGCATGTCGATTCAATGAGCAAAATTTAATCTTCTGCAATAACAGTTTTTTTATAAGAGACTGGTACTCTGGGCATAATATTTAATCCTCTACTATCCTATACCGTAATGCGTAACAGGTCTAGGCATGAGTTTCATTCCACCCCGTTGTAGATCACAACATTATAGACACTTTCTTTAATATTAATTCTCAGGAATGCAATGTTCTTCCCAAAGGAAATATAAATACCTCAAGTATCTGGAGAACAGTCTTCTAGGAGCGCCACTGTCGGAGTCAGAGATCCTGTGCGCAGTGAGAGCGCCGCTAAGGAGTAGAAAGCAGTCAGTGTACATCCAACCAGCTCGACACCATGACCAGAGTGGAGAACTCGCTAACTGGAAAGAAAAAGTACGGAATTAGTTTCTTAAAGACCACAAGAACTAGAGTATTGTTTAACAGTATGAAAGGGAGGTTTTCCAGGGCGGAACGTTCATTTTATGATCATGACTGAAACCATAACTGTTTATTGCGAAGGTATGGATTGTAAATAGATGAGCATATATTTGAAATATTCTGTGGTTTCTATTAAAATATCAGTTTTAAAACAGATGCATCTGTCAAATGACAAACTGTTTATAGTAAATACGGTGGTGGTTAAAAGAGGATGCCTATTATGCCTAATCAATCATTATATAAGTATTTTTTATTTTTAAAATACATGTATTTCGAATACGAATATCCTTTAATGCAATATTATATTTAAACGCTAAATAATTATTGATAAATTCAAAAAAATATTTTTAATTAACGCCACTTTAGCATCACGTGTACTTATCATTGTCATCAAAAACAATGCTGTACCTAAACATTTAATATATTTTCTCCATAAAAACTAACTCAACTAACAATCTTAATAAAGAGAGTACCTCCTCCCTATTCATATAGTACTCTCCTTGGCCTATTCCGGGAACGGGGACGCCTATTTAATTACACAAAAAGCATGAAGATAATATAACAAATGAACAGAGAGTGAGTCAACTAGATAAATTCGGCTAATTCTTAATCCTCTAGCCGTGTGTATTAACTGTCTCACAATAAAGCTTGGTGCGTAATTTATGGTTTACGCTGTGTCATTTGATTATTTCTGTTACTTTCTTGCTTGATATGACATTGATACGAGTTCTAACTATTTTTTTGGAAATATCAGTACGATTGAGGCTGAAAACTGTTGCAGAAACTATATTTTTTTTATTAGGGCTGAACTTAATTATTGAAAAATAATAACATCTTAAAAAAATCACGTCTAATTGATTACCTCATTATTTTTTTAAATCGGTTAACATGTGTGTAACCTCGAGTAACTGTGTTTCTCACTATGTCACTCACATTAAAAGTATACCTAGGTTTGTGTTTATTTAACTAAATAAAAAAAATTAATTGTTACCTACCAAAGCTAAAATCACATTCTGCATTATTTTGTTTCAAAGATCCTAACATATGTATTAACTTTCACATTCATAATTTTAGTAACTATAGATACGATTCGTCCTTAAATTCTTATAAACAGTCACGTTTTAGATTTTTTTACTGTTTCATTCAAACATCACATTTTAAGTAAATACACTTAACCATGTGAAGCCACCTTGCCACTAAATAATCGTACAAATTGACTATTATCATAAACACGACAAATGTGTTAGAATTATCACAAACTGCGCACATAAGCTAAAAAAAACTCTTCGCGATGTCAAAAATGTACTGTTATAAAAAAGTAATAGAGGAAGTCAATTTATCAAAACACATTGTGAAGATTTTACACTCATATGTTAAAAGAAAAGTGTATTGAGTAACTAGGGACAAAAATATTTTTAATGCAAGAACGATAAGGTGGTTTAATGACTACTGTCTTTAGGCGTATAAAATGGATACTATACCTATCTATTGGATAGATAATGACAATTTACAGAAAGCCAGTCGTTTACGGTGATCGAGCATACGCAAGACCTTACAGAAGACCTCACATTTTCCTCCGTAAGAGAATCGAACCTGTAACTGACCTTGTATAAGCAAGCATCATATCAGACAGTAGTATTCCTGTCTTTATATAAAAAAATATCTCTAGAGCCACTTAAAAAAACATTACATTCTAGTCGGTTGATTCTGAATTACTGAAGAATACCATTAGTTATCATGTGGTCAAAATCCCTGCATCATTACGGAAAAGCCGAACAAAGAGTTAGTAAGTTATTTTTTTTAAACCTTGATTACAATGCACAAAATTAGCAGCTCAATAAAGTAACTTGATTCCTGCCTGACAGCTTCTAGTTAATACATCTCCCGATCATTTCGCAATTGGATAGCCTGAAGTAATAAAGAATGAATCAGTTGGATGTCGTGCGTTCACAACCGGCCAACCGAACACTTGGCCTCACGCCAACGATAACGTATCAAGGAATTGCTACACGAATATGAACCTTAAGTCCTACTAATAAGAATGCCGTAAGACCGTAGTGAGGTGATTATACTCGATATATCGATGCTTCTTGATTTAATTGATTAATCAAGTCACATTATTGTCGCTTGCTGTTTAGTGATGGATGTATGTTCGGGTGATGCATTTTTATTTGTGGTTAGTTTAGTTGACTGAGTGCAATTAAAGGTTGTCTTTCGTCATGTACCTACCAGTGTAAAAATGACTTTCAAACTAAGCCATCAAAGTTTGATACACAATAACGTCCATAACGATTGATATACTCGAATGGAGAGTCTAACCTATCGGAAATGTTAGTCCCGTGTAATTGGCGAGCTTATTTCTTAATTACTCTTCTTCTTAACCTCTACTTAATTATACTTTTCGATAAACAACAGTTGTTATTTTTTTGAAATAACAGTCAACTGGTTCATAGTTTAAAATAATCTCTTCTCTAGAAATAAACTAATAATCTTAGTTTAGGCAATACAGCTTCAAAAGTATAACAAACAAACTAACGGACAAAATACTACAAACATAACATTAAAAAGTTAATTCGCCTTAATAATTTTATTTTTTACTTTCTTACAATATCGACATGACAATCACATCACTAAAACTTTATTTTACAGCATGCTTTTCACAATTGGTACTAATAATAATTCGTGGCTAAGGTTAACTACCTTTGCGGCTTCGCCAAAGTGGATTCATATATAACATTATTGACTGAAATGTGGATTATTAGGTTAATTAGTAGTTAGATATTTTGTTAAATTGTTTAAACCGCGACCGTTGGCTGGTAAGTGGTAAGACCACTATGTGTAAACATGTGTTAATAGTTTAGGGGTATTTTGTACTGTATGAAAGTAATTTCAGATAGTCATTGTATTAGCAAACATTGTAGCATCCTATCAGTATTTAGACTGGCACAATTTAGTACTACTGAAAGTAGGAAATGCTTCTAGACTACAAATTTCAAAATAAAACACCGTCAATTTGTTTATCTTAAGTAAATTATTATAAGCTACACCAAAAGTATGCTGTTAAACATTTCTGTACCATTTTATCTGTTTCGCATACTTAAGTGCCTACCTTTAAAGTAGCGTATTATTTACCTTTAATACTTTAATTGTACAAAAAGTACACATAGGTAAAAGTAACTATACTAAAGCATCTACTATGGATTATCCATTCTACCGCGTCCATATAAACATATTTTTAAATGCATTCCTCATATTTACACTAAAATTATGCGTAACGTTAATCCACAAGCCGAAAAACTATTAATAAACGAGACAAATATTAAAACAAACTCCTGACAATATTTTTACCGCAATGCGCATAAAGGCATACATGGTCGTTAAAACTAAATAACTTCTGCACTCTGTTGATTCGTTGAATTAACATGTAAAATAGATATTAAGGGGAGAAATATTTAATTATATATTATGAAAATCTGACAATAAACTACTTTAACAGTAAAACTTTATTTTTCCGATAAGAAAGACCCAATTGCTGGACATCAAGTCGTAGCCAATTTTCTATTCATCAATTTAAATTGTTAAAAAAATATACTAACCTTTTCTTATTCGATGTGGCTTAACTAAAAGATTTTAATAATATAACTCTAATTAAGATGAGATCTACATTTTATTAGCACCTCCCTAATAATATAATAAATTAAACCCATTAATGTCGGACTGCTGGGCAAGGGTCTCCTCCCCCAATGAGGGAGGGTTTATGCCTTGAGTCCACCACGCTGGCCAAGTGCGGGTTGGGGACTTTGCATTCCCTCAATTAATGTTTTAAACAAATTTTTAGGCATGCAAGGTTTCCTCACGATTGTTTCCTTCACCGTTCGGTACCTCCCTACTTTAGTTTAAAGGATTTGATTCATACTTCTTACCTCAGTAATCCTCAATCTATTAGTATACGGCATAACAGCAACCGGTAGAAACTTGTGTGCAACGAGCAGAGCGATGGTCGCGATTCCTCTCACGCCGTGGATGCACGAGATCTCATCGGTATCTCCCGGAGCCACCAGCTTGTCAATCGTGTAGTAGAGCGAGAAGGAGCTTAGGAAGCCTTCTGTTAGACAGAGAGAAGAATATTATATACTTTAATAGTAAATTTTATCAAAGGTTGTATCGTAATGGCCCATTTGTGTATCTGTTATGGGATTATAATACCAAAATTGGTAATGGACTACATTATCTTTTTAGATACTTAAAGTATTAACTGATTATCGTTTTCAGCAGTGAGTTTTTTATTTGGTTGATTTTAGACGTGTTTTTTTTTAAATAGGTTTCCTTAACTACATAACTTACTAAATAGAATTAAAAATTCACATGCTATCTTTGAGTAACAGCTTTTCCTAGTGTTTGCTAAAGACAAGAGTGTAAATTGCTCTAAATTTTGATATCGTACTTAAATACCTAATTTATTCTCTTCTTTTCGGACACAGCTGATCACAAATGGTTTTAACATTCATATCATAAACTTTTTATTATACTTTTTGCGTTACGAAAAACTAAATACAAAATATTTTACTCTAAGCTTTACAGCTGCAAAATCATAATGCAACAACAAAACGGTTATTGGTTAGTTCTGTGTTTACAAAATAACTAATGTATATTTTCAGCTGCATAGAAGCTAGGTTTATTGGGGAAACCAAACAATACCGTGTTTATCTTTAGCATCGTTCAATAGCTTTCAGTGGACGGATTGAGTAAGTCCATTACGGTGTTGTAGTAAGTTTTAGTAATAGGTAATCCGTTGTCCATATTGACTTCACTTTTGGTGCATTGGGTTAAAGTAGATTATTTATTTTCACACAAAAGTCTTATTAATATTTTTTTATTATGTGTCAGACTCTGTAATGTAAGTTTGTACTTGTTTTGGTTTGGACTCACTTTGCAAACACAGCATGCGAACTAATACTGAACGTAAAGTAACAATATTTAAAGAGCATATATTGTTCCATCATCACATATATTTAAGGAATATCTTGCCGTTATAGTCAGCACACCGTAGTCATTATAGTTCTCATAAAAACCTCTTATTAAGTTATTAGACTATAAAAAAATAAACACTACTAAATTAGGCATTATGAGGTATGACTAACAAAGCGTTTATTTACTAAGCTTAAAAAATATTTATGTTTCCCCAGTGAAAGTTTTCCTATACTTTTATTTTACACGTCTTTAAATATTACCTGATCCTTTTCCGCTACTGGCTTCCTTTTCTTCGTCTTTAGTTTCTTCTTCATTGGACTCTGCTTTCTCATCGCCTTCCTCAGACGCTGGTCTTCTAGCAAAAAAGTCTTGAAGCGTCGCCACAAGTACAAGCAAAATAATGACACCATAGAACGATCTGGAAGAAAACAATATTGTCACTATTGTTCACCAACTTTTTATTGATCACCAAATTAGTTTTTTACCACTCAAAACATCACCAAACTATATTTTTATTAGTTAAACTCATACATAGCTATTTTAACCGTACATTTATTACAGGAAATATTCTCAATACATACTTTTCAATATTTTTATTTGACGTAAATCGGTGCCTACTGCTGCACATAATATATGTCAGTTACTCAATACGTTTTCATTCTAAAACATTATTTTGTCCAAAAGTATATGAAAACTATAGTTACGTTCGTACTATTTGATTATTATGGTCTATCATTTTTTTTATTAAAATCACGACTTACAACGTCAGGACAGTCGGCAGCTCAATCCAGTCCTTCCACCACTCAGCCTCTTCAACACAACAGTCCTGTTCATCAACTTTAACCCTGACAATGACTCCGCTGGTCTTCTGGTAATGTTTGATGGCATCTTTGATGACCACCTCGACATCCTCAGGGTTGCAGACAGCAGGGACGCAGACCCCCCAGCTCAACGTTGAAAATCGCGGCACGAAGTGACCTGGCTAAACAAAGCATGGTAACGCTTAGTGTTAGGAGTTCTTAGGCACTTTAAGCTTTATAACTTATCACTGGCTGCATTTTACCTACAATATTATGCTTTACTGTGGATACTTAATTGGCCTTTAACTATTTTTTCAGAGAATTAAAGTAGTTTTCGATGGATTGATACGGAGTCGTAAATAAATAGTCTACGTACGTACTAAAAAATCCTACAAAAAAGTACTTAAAGGTGGGTATATAATAGGTTTATTAATTTTAGACCGAAATATATTTTTTTATAAACATTCGGTATGTAATTGAGCGGAGCTTACATTAATTTCTTAGGATATTGTTTTACTTATCCAATAATTTGTTATAACAAGCACTAACAAGCAATTATCTACATGGAAGCATTGGTACTCATTAAACCTAAATATATATTCTAATACTTCGGCAATACATTTAGGAACAAGAGAATCATTAGATTATTTATTTATAATGAATCCAGAGCAGTGCGTACTGCCGGCAATATTATTAAGTATTCAAGATAATTTATTACTAATGAGGCTCTATATAGAATCAGTGATAGAAAATCATAATAATAAATATGAAGTCAGTCACGTTCGTACTATTTTTTTACGTAGAAATGTCTGTCAGCCTGTCTGTTGTGCTTTCATGAATAAGCCACTGAACAAATTTTGATGAAATTTTGCATGCTAATACAGAGATCAAATATAAACATTTTTGTCGTAAAAACACGTGTTTTTTTTAGTAAAAGTACCTAATAAGATTATTATTGGATTGGGCATTAATATAACATCAGGCGATCGAAAATCAATGAATTAATAAACTATCGTAAGACTTTGTAGGCGTTTATTACTAAAACAGCAACAGTGAGTCAATTAATTGAAGCGTGATTGGCGCTTAGTGCACTCTACCATTAAGACCAACAAGAATAATGATGCCAACATCTGCCAGTCCTAAGCAGTGCACGATAAAACATTATAGTTTGATCGCTATTTTGACAGCTCAATTGACCCAGACGATCTAGATACAAGCAATGTCTAGGTTTAGTGACGAAATGACCGAGGTCAGTAAAAGTAGTATAAAGATGATGAATTTTTTAATGAATATGTAATCTAGTGAGATCATATCTAAAACTCACATCATCTATCCGACTCCTGATCAAGTTTCTGGCCTGCGCCAGGTGCACCGGCGTCTCCAGCTCTGGGTGTTCAGCTTTCACGTCGAGCCGAGCTAAACAGTACTTTCCCTGAACCTTGACCACACTCCCACTTTCTAACTGCACCCGAGCACGGCTTCCCACACACTGGTCAAAGTCGCCGAGCTGGATTCCATTACCTTGCAGTATACCCGAGGGGATCTTTGCCGTGGCGTCGAGCACTGTAATGAAAAATTCCTGTTTCGTTCAACTATGCAAACCCTCTGGGAACAACCTGAGGCTAACGCAAACGCGCCAAGGCCACAACTTTGTTTACTGTTCGTTATAATACCTGGTGTATAATTTTATAGACCAAAAGACTACAAAGTTAACACGCAAAGTACAATTTAATTTTTAATTGCCAGCAAATGTTTCCTTCATATAAAATAGTAAAACCCTTGATTAATTAACTGCAATAAGTAGTTATTTATGATTCTTTTTGCTCGGCATCTGTTGTTGAAATCTCTGAATCGTTGCCAATATAAATAGTTATTGTATGGTAGAGTAATTATTTCGGTTAACGGATATAAATCTCAAAATACAAGAATTGAATTTCTAAACTTTGATTCGAAATTGCGCCGTGAGTGATATATTATTAGAGAAATAATAAAAAACTTACTATTTAAAGCCCATAGTTTAGTGCCTCGTAATTGCCTCAACACGATCTGGCCGTGACGCCTGCATTCCGGATTATGAATTCGTGAGAAATTCGGTGCAAAAGTTGGGAAAAATGCATAGAAGTCTTCAAATTCGCTTTTGAGCAAATTCCGTCTGTTCAAAGCGTCCGTAACGTGTTTTAAATGACTTTCAGTCGACGAAGATTCTTGGCTAGCGTGTAGTTTTTCTTTTGATGATTTGTCAGACCTTTTATCTTCACGGCTTGAGCGAATTTGAGCTTTGATTTCTTTTTTGATATCTTGCATGTTAAGGGCTTCCTTAACGTATAGTTCTCGTTCACCAGAAGAAGGAGCTGGTTTTGTTTCTACTTTCTTTGGTTCGGCGCGGTGAGTAGGTTTATCTTCCTTATCGTGACTAGGTTTTGCTTTTACGCTTTCTTTTTCTTGTTCTTTCTTAGGCGCTTCTTTTTTAGGCTTTTCTTCTACGATTTTCGATTCCTTCTGTTCCTTCTTATCTTCTTTTTTAGCTGGAGTCTTGTCTACAGTATCTTTTGCGGCTTTTTCTTTTGGTTTCTCAGCCTTGGGTTCTTCTTTAGCCTTAGGTTCTTTTTCTTTTACCGGTTCGGTTTTTTTACCATCAGTTTTTGGTTTTGCTTCTGGTTTTTTGTCAATAGGTTTCTCCTTTTCTTTAGATTCCTTCTTAGGATCAGAGTCAATTTCCTCTTTATCTTCTTTTTTCGGCGGTGGAGTTAGTTTAATAGGTGTTTCCCGTTCTTTGATGGCTGATTTTAACTTTGCCTTTTTCAATAAGTTAATACCGTCGTCGTCATCATCGTCGTCATCATCATCGTCATCATCATCATCATCATCATCGTCATCATCGTCATCGATGTCCATGTTTAATTTTATTATTTTCTTGGGACCTTTCCCTGCACTTTTAGATTTGATTTTTTTTGATGCGTCATCATCATCATCGTCGTCGTCATCATCGTCATCATCATCATCGTCGTCGTCGTCATCGTCTGTTATGTCTCTTAATTTGATGGTCTGTTTAGCTGGTACTGAAGGTTTTTCCTTTTCTTTAATGACAACTTTAGGTAGTACTTTTTTCAATAATCCTTTTTTATTATCATCTTTGTCATCATCATCATCATCATCGTCATCGTCGTCATCATCATCATCATCGTCGTCGTCGTCGTCATCGTCGTCGTCATCATCATCATCATCATCATCATCATCATCATCCTTCTTTGTTACTTTCTTAGGTCCTGGTTTAGTAATAGGTGTTTTCAATTTAGGTATTTCGGGCTTTAGAACAGTTTGCTTCAATTTAGGAGTTTCCGGCTTAATAATACTTTCCTTTAACTTCGGAGCTTCAGGCTTAGTTTCAACCTTTTTAGGTGGATCTTTAGCTTTCGGTATAACTTCTATAGATATTTTATGTTTTGATTGAGAAGCGGCTTTATCTTCGTCTTGTTTTTTAGCCTTAGCCTTTGGAATTGACTCTTTTTCTTTCTTGGCTGCTGGTTTGAGGCTTGGATCGATGTCTAGCCCGAGCAAACTAAACGTTTCCCAAAGACTCGATAGCGCCCCGTCATCATCGTCATCGTCGTTATCATCATCATCATCATCATCATCGTCGTCGTCGTCGTCATCATCATCATCATTATCATCGTCGTCGTCATCATCATCATCATCTTCTTCTTTAGATGCTGACTTAGAATCAGTGACTTCTGAACTATCAGGTTTCTGTTTGTCTTTCTTGCCATCCAAAGTTTTCAACTTAGTAACAACAGGCTTTTCGTCATCATCGTCATCATCATCATCATCTTCTTTGGAAGAGAATTTAGATACTTTGTCTTTGGTTTCAGCTGGTTTTATTTTCTGATCAACTTTTTTCGCTTCTAGGACTTTTGGTTTAATAGGAGTTGGTTTTTTACCATCATCGTCATGTTTTACAGCTTTTGAAGTGGTATCCTTGATTTTGGAACTCTTTACTTCCTGTGGCTTATCACTTTTCTTTGTGTCAAGTACTTTAGGTTTTTTCAACAAACTAGATTTACCACTAATATCGTCATCATCGTCATCGTCGTCGTCATGGCTAAAACTTACAAACTTTTTGCTACTCGCCTCTGGTTTTACTTTACTAGCGCTGTGTTCCTGTTTCGATCCAGTTTTTGCTTTTAAAATACTCGAATCATCATCGTCTCCGTCAGACTTCTGGTGGATCTGTTGTTGTTTCTCTCGCACCGCCTTCTTCAAATCTTCATACGCATGTTTGTCACTTTCAGATTTAACACTAGGCAACTTTTGACCGAACTTCACTTCACAGTCATCACACTTTTGCTTTCTATCGAGTTTTACACTGTTTTCGGAATTAGGTAAATCGCGTACACGGAATGCGGTTATCACTGTGGCAAGGATAGGCAGGCAGATTAAAATTAGAGTCAGCGTCCATCGGTGGCGCGCCATGGCGGACGCGTAGCGTGCTCACGTCGCCATACTCTCGCACTGAAACTTCACGAACCTTGACGGTTATTTGTAACGCACGGGTTAAAACATATCTCATTGAAACGGGTGCTCATTGATGGTTCTCGGTCGAGGTTATGGGTTAGTAAGATATTTTAGAAATTTTGTGGGAGCGGGTACGAATATCAGTCGGGTTAGTAGTGAACTGGCGTGAGCTCAGCTGATGGCGGCCGTCCAAGATCAGTGTAAAAATAGTGTTGCAAAGGCAATTGTCCGCCGTCCGCGCGCTCTCGCCGATAAGATTGACTGTATTGTGATAGATCAGCGTTATTGTTCAGGATTCACTTAAATGTTTATACATTTACTTTATAAACATTCATACTATATTATTAGTTTTTATTTTATTAAGTTTTCTAACAAAATTATGAAATAACTGCTTGAAATATTATTTATGTGAGGTTAGAGATTGTGATTATGTTACTCTCAAAGTCACAGCTTATCATTTTGCAATATATAAGTCTATTAGATATTATTATTAATGTTTATGGCCGTAATAACATTTATTTTGGATTTGCTCGTGATGAAGAGATTGAGCTCTTTATCTACTCTGGGTTTAGATTCTATTACTTACTAAATTTGAAACCAATAATTTTTCTTCATGCGAGCTTATAATTTCAATATTGTACAATTTTGTACAGTATATTAACTGTTTAGATGAATTATTAAGCTGAGGCAATGAAACACATATTAAGAAAAAAAAACATTATTCTGTATTAATACAATTACCAACTGAAGAGTTAATGTTAACTAATAGGTAACAGGTTCTTATAAAGCACACCCAAATATTTAATTATCTTCGATATTATTTTATTTCGTAGTTCGTAGACGTAAAGATACTAAACTGCTACAGCGGTTTAAGCGCCTGCGCAATTATTCGTTACCGCTCTATAGTCATGCAAAATGATTGCTATAATATTTTTGATAGGCGTTGCGGAATACACCATATTGTGAAATTGTGTATTAACATGCTTTTATTTTATCTTATTAAGTAAATATAAAATTTAGATTACTAATTATGAAAAAGCGATATTGGTATATTAGTAACATTAGAAAAGGTCATTAAATCTTCGACTTACTATAAAATCTATATTGCGTAAAGTAAAAGCACGCAGAATAGCACTCACCTTTCTAGACTAGTTTACTATATAATATATTAGTTAAGCTATTATTGAGCCGCAATTGCTTAACAGACCAACTTTTTCACAATATTAAAATTATTTTAAAACCTGCATCAACTTGTATTTCCGAAGAAATTAGATGAATAACGAAAGGCTTGTCACATTCCATTTCATTGCCGTACATTCAGTACAATGCCCTATCACAAGGGTAACAGGAATAATTAAATAATACTTAATGAAAAAATAAAAACAAATTGTAAAAACTTTTACTTTAATTTTCAAGGCTGCGATTACCCAATATGAAGGTCGATGGGCAAAGTCCGTGCGGAACTAGTACAGTCATAAGCGTAGTATAGTAATTACACTCGTATTTTTGAACTAATTGAATCAAAGAAGTAGTACCTATTTATTTGTACCCATTATATGTGTAATTTAGTCGTTTGTTGTATTTACATATTTGATATGTTTGACGTTCCCGACGTTTCAGGAGTGATGGCAAACTACTTTTTTACTATCATGTCGTGTTATCAAAACAACATTTTTTTTTATTAATCTTTAGAAGTAAAGGTTAACCTTTAAATATTCATTGCGTGTAAGGCAGAGGGTTTTACTGAAAATTTTATGGTAGCTACTTACTTTATTTACGGTACTGACAAAAGTATGACGTTGTAATGTAAGATTATAAAGTAAGTACTTTTAATGTTCCATTCCTACTATTCCTAGCCTTACGTTTGAGTAACATATTCGTGCTCACGACTGTATTGTCGTTACTACAATCACTTTGTAAGTCAATACACAAAGTGTCAATGAATCATCAATGTCAAATGTCAGCTGTGTTTACAAACTAATGTTTTAAATTAGCATTACGTTGGTATTTCCCTTGGAGGCACGGCAGAGTACGTACATATCTTTTATAAACTATGCGCAACGAATTTAATGGATGTAATAAATTAGGTCGAAGGACAAGGATCCAAAAAAACTACTAAATAAATAAAAATAAATAATAATATAAAATACAAAATAATAAGATATGGATATAAGATTTTGATACATAAAATCACGCCTTCCTCTCATTTTAATTACCGGGAGAGAAAAAAATATACCTAAGATCGACAAACTATCCTTTTTTATCAATCTTTGTTTTTCACGTAAAGTATCAAGAACAATAATGCCATGTCCTGAATAGTAAAGGAAGGCAGATTTCGTAACACTGACTCAGTTTATACCTAAACACTGCTAGAATCATGCTTAAACAATGCAGTCAGTTTCCGAACAGTTTAAATCCGTGATTTAACTGCCAATATCACTATTATATACATATATTTCACCACACCTATTTTCCTCTCAGTGTGACACATACGTGACGCGGCCAAGAATTTATACGAAAGCTATTTTTTACCAGGATTTAATGGACAGTGAATAAAGGCGAAGGAGCTTGCATTTATGACGTTTACCGTTAACGTCAGTAAATCTGCTTTGGAATAAAACATATAATTATTTGTAGGGCAGTTATAAAATGACGTGTGGAAATGCTGGCAGCTGTAAAAACCTACAGTCCCTTAGTAACAGACTACAAATTGCTATTGCGCCAAGATTCTTATGGTGTGAAATATAATAATTATCCATGCGCATTAATTTATATTATCATTTAACCAAATAATTATTCGGAGCTTATAATACCTACGTAATTATGTTAATTTCTTGAAAATTAATTTGTTTTTTCTTCGAGCCGATATCCGGTTACAACTGCTGAACTGTGCGGGAAATTGATTAATAAGTGATTAATTGTGTGAACAATACACAGTACCCATTACTTTGCGTAGCAGTTGCATAGGTACACGCACAAACGCAAAAGCAGTCAGGTGTTTTAACTATGAAAATGTCCAGTCACTTTCATAGTCTGTAACTTATCGTCAATGCGTAAAGATCCTTACAGTCAGCAACAATCGCAAGTGCGAACACTACATTACAATGAACCATATAATTAGCCCGTGACTATCGATTGATTTACTCCTTACGCAACGTTAACCCTGACGCCTGGCGACATTAGCCAAACATAGATCGTATATAATGTGTACATGTGTCGGTGTATCGCATACAAATACATTGAACCAGACCTTATGAAAGTAATTAGTTATTTACTTATGTATTTGTGTCAGAAAAGGTCGATTCCCACGCGATAGACGTTTAGGGAATATTTCTGTGTTTTGTGATTGGTATAGTAAGCGATATTTAGGTATGAAGTATTATTGAATTGGTATAGTTTATATGTATATAAATTGTACATGACGATGGAACATTTTCTATGGTATCACTTACACATCCCGAATTATTTCGATATGACAAATGGCAGGTACTCTCCGAAGCACAGAGGCACGACTATGACTTCAACTTCTTAACGCCGGGCAATCTCTGAAAAAATCTGAACAGAAAAATCCAAAGAAACTTCCAAACCAGGAGTTTGAACCCGAGAACTCTGCGCGGCAGTCACATACACTATCGACTGCGCCACAGAAAAAGTCTGAATTATCAATTCTGCTTTAGTAAAACAATAATCAAATTGCACGTAATTGGTTACTGGTACTTTGACTGTTATGCTCTCGTTTTTTGACATTTTTATTACTGTAAACAGCCATAACCTATGGATTTGGCATTGGACGAAGTATTTGGAGTTAAGTTAAACCTCGCCCCGGCTAATCGAAGTCAAGTGCGAGAGAAAGATAATAATAACAAAGTTCGCCCTTTTTACTTTGCCCTAGTGACCGTTGTCACGACACTTACGAGTTCCCAAGCATGATTGTCTGATTTGACAGCACTTCTTGGCATTTCCGTTTCACAGATATCCAAAAACATTGGAAGTAAATGGACAGTAAGCTCCGTGTAACCACAGCCAGTGTAACCTGCGCCAATATGATACGTATCATACGTACGTACATATTAGGTCGGGGAAAAAGTCTTTTCGCATTATAGTATGTATGAACTATGCTACTAACTATGCTACGTGTATGCTAAGTAGGCTTTGGCAAAAACTAACTATAATGTTTAGGTAATATTTTTATTTCAGAAAGCCTTTTCTCAACAAACAAAAAACAGTGAAACTGCACTAGAATTAAAATTAAATTACCTTTTTTGAATAAAAGAGATATGTACTACTTACATCCGTATACTAGAAGGTAGTACATTCAAAGTATTTTGCCGTAGACAGTGCACGTCCTGGCCCAAACAAACACTCGTCTTTCGCATGCAAATATTTGGTCCGACGCAATTACTGACTGCCTACTACGGATACATCAAGTTTGTTTCATTTACAACTCGATACGAACAAGCATCGCTTTCTTTGTTAGCTGAAAGTTACTATTTTTAGAACTAATTCTGTACTTTTGTTGTCCTAGCGATAGTGTATGTAGGTACCTACATATATGGCTGACGACCATAAGAACCAACATTTCTTACCACTAGTGCAGTGCAATAAATTTGCATTAGAAAACTGACAATGGCAGGATGCCGTTGTGTGATCCAAAGGCACTAATTTCAACCTTTTGTTATGTCATACTTTCGAAACAGTACGGTATCGGTCAATCTTTTCGTCTTACTAATTTCGATACCTGAATCTGCCAGTTTTATTCAAGGCTATGGTGGAGCATTTCTCTTGGCGTATTAATGACATAATAGACCGGAGTTTGTGGCCGGTATATGAATCGTTTCTATTATTGTTTATTATTAAGACCATGAGTATAAATTACGAAATTCACTCAATCTAAATCTAATTTCAACGTCAATATTACTAATAGCCATATACGTTTAAAGTAAGTTCGTACTGTCGGTATATTAGCTCGCAATTTGTGGCCGGTGTAAAATCATTTCCTATTTTTTATATTAAGACCATGATTAATTCTCTTAATTCACACTTCCTGATTTTCTTTTCAACGTCAATATAACTGATACGTCATACACGTTTGTAGTAAGTTCTTTCCCCCGATGACTCACACCAGGCTGTTTATTGCACAGATTGTTTACCGGTCAATAATGCAATTGGCTTACAAATTACAGTGCTCTTTCAATGCTTACATTATGTTGTATTGCTATTTTCCTGTTCGTTTTGCAAAAATGTCAACATAAAAAGACTAGAAACTCAAAAAGCACATTAATAATAAAAATACAAAACAAGTTTGATCTTAACGTAAGTATTATGCGCAAAGGGCGAATAATAAGGGAAGGTGACACATTGGAATTTAAAATCTATTTTGAAAAGAGCACATTGTCAACTTTCATGAAAACTTTGGCTTTTAGACTGCCTCCGTGGCGTAGTGGTTTAGGTCGCCACGCCACTACCATTGCGTCGGGTCGCGGGTTGGATTCTCACACAAAACAGTTTACAGCATAGTGGCTTTCAAATAGTTGCCAACTGAGATACATCATATCATCATCTCAAAATCAATCAGTGGGTTTGATCTTCGGTAGCGGGATTCATACCTGTTATTTTGGCTGTAAATACTTACTATGATGAACTACGCAATAACACTTATAATTTTGGGTCGAGTTGTTAACAACGCCATAGCGCCGAGCGTTGATTCTTTTGCTATTTACTGTTACTACTATTATACAACCTTAAAAATCCTTCTTGTGGTAGGATCTTTCTACAAAACACACTTAAAAACTTTGCTTAATATAAAAAAACAGCCTAGCCTTTCTTCTAAACTATGTTGGAGTTGACTTCCAGTCCCACCAGATGTAGCTGAATACCAGTTACTATTTTACATAAGTAAAATGTAATAAGGTAGGTTGCATAGGCATATTAATATAACACATAATGTATGAATATCATTAATATCATAAATTTAAATCACCCTTTTAACTGAAATTAGGTATGCTTAACATTATAAAATAAGTGAAGTGTGGGAATTACTAAATACGTTAAATTCGTAGACAGAAAAAATCCAATAACGTTTTAATTAACCTAGAAATAATCTTCTCTCACCTTTGAACATGTGATCAAGCTTAAAGTTTTTTATTCAATGAATTCACAAGACCCAAAACAAACAACAATAATATGTAATAAATAACATCATTATAATTATGAATATTTGAGTATTCTTGTTTGGTAAATTTTAAACGTTTTTGGATCAGTAAGTATAGAACCTTAAATTCTATTTTAAATTCTCGCGACTTGTACACATAATAATTTTAATGCAGCGGTTCTTTAACGCGATAGAAAATTAAAGGTTAGGATATCTTATTTGTTTACCCATTTTAGCTAATGAGGTATCCTTATTTTTAATTTTCAATCGCGTTTTAGACCCTTTGCATTATAATATTAGGTGTAGGGCCTGTTGCTAATAATTCGTCTCAAAAAAGGGGTATTATAAGTTTGTATTCTATATAATAATATATATGTATGTGGCGCTGTAGCGCAGCTCTAAAAAAAACCCGATTATGTTTTGCGGTCAATTTAGAGTCTTTGTACTTTTTTACAATAATCAGAAAATGATGTTAGAATGTATAATATTTAGAAAAATATATTTCTAGAATATTCTAAATAACTTGTCTGTCAAAGTCCTATACAAGCTGCAAGATTATACATCTACATCTACTACATCCTGCGGTCAATGACCTTAGGCTAGGACACGTTAGGTATTTATACCTTGCAAGTCATTAGCAACTGGTTCTCAGGAGTCACGGCTGTTCAAGATCATTACTATGGACGTAGAGATTAATTGTGGATAGAAGGGATACTGCATTGACAGCTGTTTTAATCTCTTAAGGATCTTGATGTTTAGGGCTAGACGTAACTCAAGGGATGTTTTTAAGGACCGTTTTGAAGGTGGATCTTAGTCTACAGACCTTTATTTGACTAGTTTGGTAGGCTATCTGATGTGATTACTATAAGATAACGTAGGTATGTAGCTACAGACTTCTATATTTCAACAATAATAATCGTGCCTAACTGATAGTCAATATTTGAATGCTGTTATATTATTTTCCGAGGATTATTTTGGATAGCATGGCCGTGCGTATCTGGTGAAATACATTATAAATTTTGTACTGTGGTATATTTTAGGATAAATAAAAATATAAAGTTATTGCATAATTATGGTCATGAGCAGTTTGTGAGCACACGTCATTCCAATTTGATACCTATCAACCTATACCCAACAATGAAAAAGTATAGTCAGTACAGTTTCACTTAAAGGAAAACATCTAATGGCTCTTCTACAGAAAGTAGTAAACAACAGTCTTTGCCTAAGGACAAGTTTACTCGAAGGTACTAAACCGGACAGGATAATAAGAAAATACTAACTCACGCTACTTATGTAGATAGAAATAAAAATATGCAGGCAAGCTTATTAGTAGGGTACTAGACTGGAAAGGTCGTTGTTTTTTCTGAAAGAGTATAGGTACCTACGCAACTGCCTAACGACACGGTTTCGAGACAATATTATTTAGGATTTTGCTAGAAAATTATAGTTTTTTCGTTGTTGACGAGAATTTGGTTTTGAACTCAAGACCACATCAAAGAAAGAACCTTTATCCTGGTCGACCGCCTATGAGATGCGGTCGGTATTTTATGCAATTACTGATCACGCCTGCTATATCCGAAGGCGAAGACAGGGGTGTTTGAAAATGTGCAGGAGGTAGAGGTGTATATATGTGAGTCCCATGCACTAGATGGTGCCAAATTCCGGGAGAGCACTTTGCACGAACCGGAAGTCAAATCCGATACCTCGTGATCGGTAGTCGGATACTCTACCAACCGCGCCATTGAACTTAACTCAGTAGAGCTTCCTATTAAAAAAAACTTACCTATAAGTGTTTCACAAAAAATTGCGAATGTCTTCAATATCGTCTGTAACGTAATTATATTTCCGCTTTCCACATTAATTTGAAATATTCCCAAAATCTGCAGTGCAATTCGTATATTTCAATATTTTCAAAAGATCAAGGACGTATGCCATATTAAGTCTGGATGACTGTTTGCGGAACTTGATCAGTTTCCAAATCAAATGTCTCACGTGGGTTTTTTATTTAAATTAGAATATTAAATCTCCGTCGCATAATTCGATACAAAAATACGTATATTCCGGTATTAAGATATTTATTGAACAATCTGGTTTTGTTGAATTTACGCACATTGATATATTTATGACGCTATGAGTAGTGATAATCATAAAATTGTTTTTGTTTTTGATGTAGCGACCACTGCTATGGGACAGGAAAAAGTAATATTTTGATATAATAAAAATCTCTACGATCGATTAGCGATTTTCTCCCTCTTTCTGGGTATTTGTCCCTTAGGTGGTAAGCCTTCTTTGCACTCTTCCTCCACTTTGCTTTATCTTCGATGTCATCTAAAGTTAGTTAACAATCAGTCACTAATAGTTGACAATCAGTCACATCAGCTACTCTTTATGAAATGTCAAAAAGGCATTTTAGTATAAAAATACGATATAGTGACGTCACAATATCGTATTTTTGTTGGGATCAAATGATCAAATGTGTTAGCCGACAATAATTTTAATTTCAACAATATTACCAAAAGCGTACGCGTTTTATGTGAACCTTTTGCAAGTACAAGTTGAATAATTTTTCGTTAACCCAGTCAACTATTCAATTAGTGATTAAAATACTTTTTTTTAATGAGCGCATAAAACAATATTCTATAACCTGATATTCAATGTTAATCTCTACTTCTAAACCACTCCAAGAAAGGTCGAGTAGTAAATACCGATAGCATTATGTCCGGCTTATGCAATTGAAGTACAGGAAATGTCCTATTAAATAAGCGTAAAAAAGTCTCGATTTTATGTCACTATCATTCAAACACTATTTCATATTGTAAATAGAACGAAGCCCCTAGTACTCAAATATAATGTACCTAAATATAATGTACATAATATATTAGTAAAAGAATTTCCGGATCGATACATTAGTTCCTGATTAATATTAGTGCGTTCAAATCAACACATTCGTAAAATATATTAAATCTTTGTCTTCCAATATATGCGTAAATATACTCGTTTTTTAAATAAATTGAAACGGACATAGTAGTTATATTAACATAGACTCGTTTGAGCATCACTGTTTTGAATTTTCGCAACGAATAACATAATTTTAATCCAAGGACACCATTAAAACGCTTCATTGTGTAAAGTTGATCGTAAAATGTACAAAGTCCAATTTTTGTATTTTAATTGTGCTTTTTGATTTCCTAGACATCTTCCTATGTTTTGCCATAAAATTACATTACGAATAAACTTCCGTAGTGCAAATTTTCTACAGTCTGTACTGCCTCCGTGGCGCAGTGGTTAAGGTCACCACGCCGCTACCATTGCGTCGGGAAATTGTGGTTTCGATTCCCACAAACAATTTTTTCGGGTCTGGTTGTGCTTTGTGTCCGTTGTTTGTATGTTTGTAAAAGTCCCCACGACTCAAGAGCAATTCTAAGTGCGGGAGTTGTCTTTTTAAAAAAAATAAAAAAATGTCGTTACTATTCACTAGAGAGCATTTGATATTCGAAAATACTGGTACAAAAAAGTTCTAGCAAAACACGTTATGGGCGCTGGTCTGTCTTTTATACACGATTTGTTGACAGTTGATAGTAGTAGGAAATCGGCTATTGTAGCGTTAAATAATAGACAAGCTTTTAATTGCCGCGTGTAATTAGTAGTAGCAAGATAAAACCCCTAACTGTTGATTTTAGATATAACTAAGAACTTTTCATGAATTAAGGCTTTCTTTCGTACTGCGCTGACATCTGTAATATACACAATATTCTATGGAACACAGCACACGGACACTGTGCAGCAGATTTGTCTGTGTATTGTGCGAACAACAGTACGAACCGACATAAGCTTAGGAGGCAAGTAAGCCATAACACGACCACAATTAAGATGTTTCTCAATGCCTACAAAAAACAATAAATCAAATCTTGTACGAACTTTTCATATGTCATTGTATATTTTATGATTCTTCATTTTATAAGGCATTTAAGGTTGTCACAATATATCTATTGGTTTAATCCACTCGGCTATATTATTACAGTACTTCCTCATAGACCTTGCGTCCGTGATGTCATTAATTAACGTCACCCGTTCCTAATACACACTAATATCGCTGAAGGGCATCATTAGTTCAGAGATACTGCGTTACGTATTCTAAGGACAAAATATTTTTGTTTTATTTTATAATAAATCATATTAAAATTATTTTTGTGTGATTTTATGATCATGATTAAGAATATTATTTGAGAGTCACTCATAGCTAGTTTTTATCACCAGTCGATAAACGATGTTTAGGAATATCCTGCTAATATTATAAATGCGAAAGTTTGTGAGAATGTATGCATGTATTTATGTATGTATGGATGTTTGTTACTGTTTCACGCAAATACTACTATATATCAAATTTCATCGTAATCGGTTCAGTAAGTTAAGAATATTTACAATAATTGAGAGGTACTCATAGCTAGTTGCTCTCACCGGTCGATAAAAGATCAGTGGCTGATAAAGACATTCTATAGATGGGTGGCTGCAACAAAAGTGTTTTGAGCTGAGTGTCTCCGAGATTCGGAGGGCACGTAAAAAGTTCGCCCCGATTGTTGGCTATTATGATATAAGATAAGTGGTTAAGCCAGTCTTGAACTACTTGGACACCAGGTTGGCTACTAACCATTCGATAAATGGAATGATTAAGAATACAATAGTATCAAAGGAATGCTTGCTATTTTATTTGATAAAATTCCGTGTTGTATCCTTTTGCATACAATAATAATAATAATAATATAATAATATAAACTCTTTATTGTCCACAATAAAAATACATTAAATAAAAATAGAGAAACCTTAAATATAAATAAGATACTGATGAACAATCGGCGGCCTTATCGCACAAGGCAATCTCTTCCAGGCAACCATGGGATGGAGAGAGAAGTGTAGATGTAGAAAAGGGTAGAATTGTGTACAAGTAACATAAACTAAATACATGAGTAACATAAATAAAGGCAGGTCATAATAACATACACTGATTATTACATAAATAGAGAATTTATAGAAATTGTATAAATAAAATAGACATAATATATAAATAAATACATATATATATATATAAATATATATTTATATTCATACAGAGATAGCAAGAGGAGTTTAGACAGTCATTGGAAAAGAAAAAAGTTAGAAGGAGATATTCAAGGCAAGGTGTTTTGCAGTGATAGATAGTGCTCCTTAACCCGATTTTTGAAAATTGGCAAGCTTTGCACTTGCCTAATGGATAGCGGCAGCGCATTCCATAACCGCACAGCTTGCACAGTAAACGAGTGGTCTAAAAACTTACTGGAGTGCACAGGCATCTTAAGTCTCAAGTTCTCTGATGATCGTAAAAACCTTGAATGCGTGTCATGTAGAAAAACAAAACGTTGTTTGAGATAGAAGGGAGTCGAGGGATTAAACAAGATATTGTACAGAAGATAGAGAATGTGAGCATTCCGGCGTGAACGTATAGGTAACCACTTGAGCTTGTTTCGATACTCGGAGACATGGTCATATTTGCGTAATCCAAATATGAACCTGATAAAGAAGTTTTGAAGGCGCTCAAGCTTATTAAGTTGGTTCTCGGTTAAATCGGGATAGCTGACATCGGCATAATCAAGAATGGGGAAGAGAAGGGATTGTACAAGCGCAATTTTAGTGTTGATGGGGAGAAAATTGCGTAGCCTGCGCAAGGACCCCGCCGAAGAAAATGTTTTACGGCTGAGTTCCTGGAGTTGAGGACTCCAGGACAAAGTCTTATCAATACAATGAAGGTATTACATGCAAAAGTCAACATGATTTATTCAACGTTAGACATAATTATTGATAATTGTAACAGATTACTGTATATGGCGAAACATACAAAACTTTACTATTATTTAGGGAATAAAGATGTGAGGCGATAGAAATCCTCTCAAACCGTCATACAGCTACATGAGATTTAAAAAATGCGTATAATCACACAGCTTTTATAACCATTGCTGCACCCACAATCATCAATTCTGTAGTAGGTATCACTAAGTTTTCAATGATAGTTATATGAATAAAACTACAATTCTCGTATTTTTTCAGCTTGCACAGATATAATCTAGTTTTAAATAGGAATACATATGAAATAGCCTTTACGTACCCTCGGGAACGAAATCGTTATCATATTCAAATGTAAAGTTAAACCAGAGCAAAGACGTCTGTAAGTCGGGAGAAAGATTTATTCTTCTAACTCTATACATTTAATGTATTGAAATGGGCGTTAGTTAAAACGGTTCTATAACAATATTTCGGTTTTAGTCTGCGTTGTGTTAAATTTGCATTTAGTTTTCTTTTTTAAGTTAGGGACTAAGAATGTGCGTCTTTGGCTAGATTTAAAAAGATATGTGTTTTTAAACATATTTATATATATTTTTTTATTTACAAGATGTATGGATATGGACGCGGCAATGGACATTTGTAAGGAATGGATCGTACCAAATGGTGTACTTAGGTCTTTGCCTTGTAGGAAGGCGTGATATTATTATGTATGATCGAATCAATTAGTATTTTTTTAATACTACTGAAAGTGGTACTGCTCAGTACAAAACAAAGACGTAAATTATTTCACATACCTATTAGTGTAGCATATGCTAATTTTAAAATGACCGCCAAAAAACAGGTTTCCAAATAAAAAAAACCGCATCCAGATCGGTTCAGCAGTCTAGGCGCTACGGTGCCACAGACAGACACACAGCGGTCAAACTAAACACAGCCCTCTTTTTTATAGAGCGTTAGAAACAAACTATCGAAGAATACATAATGAATAAATATCGTTGGACAATTCACACGATCATTAAATTTCCAACTATCCAGAGCTTTATGTATGGTAACTAGACAACTGTACCTCGATTCTCTACCACTATCGACTACCGACAACCGGCTAGCTATCGAAATTTTTACATTTAGAATGTACTGCCAAAATGTTTCCTACGACACCCGTCAGAGGCGCTGATCAGAATCGAGGTACTGATAAACACAGTTAAATATTTCTAATAAATACATACACATCCGACTACAGAACACAATTCTTTTTTTTTTTTTTTTATTTGTCCTGCTGGGATTCGAACCCACTATGCACCACACTATTGCAGCAATGGGACCACGTTACCCGCTGTACTAAACGTGCAGTTACATATCAATAACCCTTTGTTTATAATATCGCAATACTTATGATAAAGTCAATGTTCAGACACGATAATAATCTAAGAAAATGTTAAGCATTTCGTATTTTTGCAAAACTGTTGATCTTTCTTAATTATTTCACATGAAAGATTACATTTGCGTTGCAATTTTTATGCTGTAGCAAGTTCCCACATCAGACATTCAAGGACATTATATAAATCATATAAAGCTGAACCTTTGTTTAAAGAAAAAATAAAATGATTATTTTTTTTCAGCATTATAAAAATATCTGCTGTCGGTATTTTAAAGAATGTTTTTTTTCTTTTCTTAAGGTGAACCTATTGGACTTGTAGTTAAAAACAATGTTAAGACATGGGAAAGGTTTTAACAATAAAAATCGGAGAGAAAATTCGTGAAGGGAGCTGCGCGTATCAGGTAGTTAACGTTATAAGTTTATTTCAACATGTATGATGATAAATGACATGTCACCTAGACAAAAATGATCACCCATCTATAAACTGTCCCCGCCGTCAGTTGTTTCACTTTACAAATCGTTTACCTTATTTGTACAGAATATTGATTAATCTTACTGCACTTTTTACACTTATAAATAAACATTTATGTTCTGTAATGTGTTAATCGGAATTTCTTTCAACACAGCCGGTCAATGCCAAAACAATTGTCATGAAAATCAGTACTTGAACTACGACATTCTTGTATTGTAGTCAATTTTTTTGTAAACAATGAAACTGAAATACTAATACGATCTAACTATTTATATACGCTTAGAAATGTTATATCGTACTAGCTTTTGCCTGTGGATTCGTCCGCGTATTTTTTTCTTAACTTAATATAACCTATGTTAGCAATGAATTTAAAATTCCTGTTTTTAAAACGTAGGTAATTTATTACCCTGCCAAAATATCGAAACCGGTTCAGCCGTTTGAAAGAAAGACAAACACTTTTACATTCAAAATGTTAGTTTTAACCTTATAACAGGCTAGGTTGTAAATAAATATCAACAATACAATTTATATTTTGCCATAGTCAAGAAATAAAATGAAACCTATTCCCCACATAATATTGCTCTCGATCATCCCATAGGCATAAAACACTGAAAGTGCCTTTAATAAAACCAACATTAACCTCTATAGTTAATTATTACTTGTTTCATATAACCATTACTATCGATACGGATATAAAAATATATTGTTATGACTCCTATAATATCTAACCCTTTATATTTGTCGACGCAAAAGCCAAAAATATTGGGGTCGCTACGTTTTAGTGAAGTGTGAACAATATCGATTCGACTATATCGAATAGTACTTTATTCGATTATAATCGACTCATTGTTAAATAAACTACGGCTTCATTATTGATTAAAAATATATTCCCAGTTTTAGTGCTCGAAATTTTATATGACATACAGCGAAATGAATGCCATATAAGATATACCTAATTGTCCCAATTTGTTTTTCTTTAGCCCCTTAAATATTGAATCAATGAAATCATCAAATATCTTATTATTAAATAAATTTCTAAGTAGAAACCTTCTCCTAATAGCAACGTACCTTACGTTTTAGGTAAAACATACTTAATTAATTCGATGTGAAAACAAACATCGATTACAATCGGTTCGCAACAATCGCCTCCAAAATCGATTCCACTAACATCACTAGCTCATAATAGCTAAGCTTTCTTCCTCTGCCGTAACCCAGCTATATAGAATCTATTTTGATCCCAAAACGACTATCTATAAAGGACACATTGCCCTTAAAGCATTGATACCCATTCACCCAGTAATGTCTATAGGAATTACCTTAGGTTTAGTACCAACAGTATTGTTTGAATAGTAATAGAGAATTTCGGAGTTAAATATTCAGTTATGAACCATTTTCAATCATATATGTAAACCTTTCATACTACATTCGGGTATTTAAAAAACTTATTTAAACTCTCGCGGCTTGTTCACATAATAAATTGCGATGGGTCTGTAACTCGATCAATAAATAAAGATAATTACATCTTATTTTTCTACCCGAGATAGCCGAGTGGTTTAAGTTGCACCTCGCACACAAGTGGTCGAGGGTTCGTGCCAAGGCAATACACTTATGAATTTTCGAAGTTATGTGTGTGTTAGAAATAATGATCACTGGTTCCAACGGTGAAAGAAAACATCGTGATGCAACCATGCATGACTGAGAGTTCCTTAGAACAGTTCTTGAAGGTATGCAAAGTCTCCAACCCTATTCTACCTATTTAAATTTTTACCTATATGAATTGATGATTATTTGAGCAGTTTCTCCGTTCTATAGTAGGCAGGTTCAAAGCTGGTCCTCACGAAGAGATTTTCATCGACTTGCTTACGTTAATGCAAATTAAAAATATAGTATTTGACCTAAATCCGTAAACTAATTGATTCCAATTAAGATTGCATTTGAAACGATTAGAAGACTAGATGGATTTATAACACTATAAACGTTGGCCTTTCAAATAAAATTATTCAAAAGTAAGATTATTAAGAATTGGGAAATCAAAATATTATGCCTTGGTCCCACGGAGTCAAGCGGATAGGTACCACTTGTAATAACATCCAAATGTAAGCAAAAAACTATTTTAATAGGCATACTATTGGATACTTACCTAGGTACTCTTTTAACTGTCTTCATAAAACACCAAATCAAACTTTAGTATACTTTAAGAAATAAATTTAACCCGTTAATGTCCCACTGCTGGGCGAGGGTCTCCTTCGTAATGAGGGAGGGGTTAGGCTTTGAATCCACCACGCTGGTCAATTGCAGGTTGGGTTTATAACTGGAACTATAAGTCACTTCCTAACAATGTAGTAACTAAATCACCCTGTCTAGAGTTCATCGACCTCAAATCAGATGACTCAATTAAAAATCAGCAAGTTAAAACGATGCATTTCTTTTGCAATCCATTGATCTTTAAGTAATGTCAAGGTGAATGCATCTGAACATATAATTGAATTGTCAATTCACTATTGACTAATAGTAATTATAATAAACAAGAGAAATTAACATTGATTGAAATATAATTAGTTTTTATTATAACGTTATTGTAACGGTTAAATGGCTTACTATGTTTTCTTTAGAGGCTGTTCACATTACAAGCGTCGAACGCGCGTTTCAGTAACGCATGATTACAATTACAAACATTATTACATGTCATACATATCGAGTTCCTCCTTTGCTTCTGAAGGCACGTTAAATTGTGGGCCCCGGCTCTCATTACCAAAGGTCTTTGACAGTCGGTTACAGTAGTCAGAACCTTAAAAGTCTGACAACTAGTCTTAGCGAAGGATATCGTGTTAGAACCCAGGTAACTGGGTTGTGGAGGTCTGACAGGCAGTCGCTCTATGTAAAACGCTGGTATTCAGCTGCTTCCGGTGAGACTGGAAGCCGACTCCAACATAATTAGAAGAAAGACTAGACTGATATAATATGTTCAAGCTAACGCGCGTTATTATGTGTTCGGCCTGAGTGTTTGTAGTTGTAAACGCGCGTTCAACGCTTGTCGTGTGAACGGACTCTTAACAGTGTGTAAATTGTGGTTTATTTTGACGGTTATTATATAATTGACCATGATACGTGAAGCGCGAATGTTAGTTCGACTAGGTATAGGCTAAACTAACTTTAAAGAAATTAGAAGACATTGACTCATTACTGATTTGAATGAGTAGTATTGTACTTTGTCACAATACACTTATTTCAGCTGGATATTTAGATAAAAATTGCTGGTTTTTATTTTCATATTTTTGACAGATGGTAGGTATTTGTTTTAAAATTAGGCATGGATACGTTTCGTTTGTGAACTAACGTGGTTAGAAATTTTATTCTCATGATTCTCGAAATGTTTTTTTGTGTATTTCTTGCGATAGGGGAAATTCAATACTTCAAGATTACTATAAAAAAAGTATTAAAATGTTAAATGGCCTTCATGAAAAACGTAAATAAAGCGCGGTAAAAACCGTAAAATTATTTATTAACTATAAATAACGATATTTTCGTGAGTATTTTGTAATCCGTGCAAATTATAAATGAATAATAGCGCGCTATTCATTAGGTCTAGGCCATGTTCATCAAATACACAAAGTGATGAACTGATAATGCGATAAGCACGATTATATAGACTTGGTAACTACTCCATTATGTGTATAGACATAGTATTTTATACGTAGTAGATAAGTAACAGTATAGACAAATTATTTTTATCATAAACTCTTGCCAACACACTCGGTATTTTATTAAAAGTAGTGAGAGTTTGTCGTTTAAATTACTTGTAAAAATTGTTCTTGCTGAATACTCCAGGATCGTTGCTCAGATGGGATGGTTTGTGGATAGTGTATAGTGTTAAGTTAAGAAATCGCCCAACTTTTGTCAATGTATTAAGCTTCCGCTAATATACTATTTAAATACCTTATTTTTTATATACATAAATAAAATCACGCCTTTCCCCATTAGGGATAGGCAGATACCAAACACCACTTGGTACGATCCTTACACACTTCTCCCTTGCCTCATTCATATCCATACATCTTGCTATACAGTATCGCCGGTTACGAGTACTACGCACTATAATTTTTTTCTTCTTTGTTCATCAATTTTTGAGTACTCTTACAAAAAGTTTATTCATAAAAAAACTGGTTGTCAATTTTACAAAATCAAAAGATTGCACAGCTTCCGATTGCATGGAGCCTGCAGATTCGACCTCAATTAAATGCATCTAGTAAACTTACAGATATAATTTATTCACTATCTAATACCTGTGTTAATACCACTGAAAGTTTTGTACATGCTGATTGAGACCTTGATTTTTATTATAAATGAATAAATAATCAATTTCGCAAGAAATGTGAAATTGAAAAAAAAAATTAGATTATTTCTTACTTTAGCTGTCTTTTTCTCTACTCATCATTAATAAATAACATTTAATAATAAAAAATCTGGAATCAATATTCTAATTCATTTCCAAGTTACTCTCATAGATATATAATTATTAATTTCTGCATTACAGCTTACACTGGAAGTCGATACCGTGACCAAATACAATGCGATGCGATTGGCAAGATGACCACCTTTCAATATAACCCACAATCAGATAAGTGTTTATTGTTTACCTTTTGTTTTATTATCGTAAACAATATATTAACCTTTTGGCATAAAAATAAAAACTCAATACCAACTTTATTTTTAACACGATTTTTTATTTATACAAATTGATACTCCTTTGTCATATTTATGTCGCAATAATTCAACAACCATCCGGCAAAAGGCGGTACCAACACTCAAAAAAGTAAAACCACTTCCCTTTAAAACTCAAAATAAATCAGATTTATCAATAAAAATCTCAATTTAATTACTCAATGATGCATAAATTAAAAATTGTTAACCAACGCTATTGTTCGACATAGGGTTACATTCAAGTTCATTTGGATCGCTTCAGATATACCCGCCGAGTTCGCGCCGGCCGTCATTGCGTGAAACATCATGGCGGAGCGCGCATGCGCATTTTTGTTCCTCGCGTTCGCTACCGCCGCTGCGCGGGAATGCATCGAATTAACACTACCCGACAAAAGTTTATTGACAGATTCGATATTAAACGGTACGATATTAAAGTTAGCCGCAAAAAATGAAAGTTACGAAGAAAGTGGACGTTATAACGTGGTGGAAATATGGGAGAAATTCCCTAAAATTGTGGTGCCGAGGAACGGAACGAGCGAGCAGTGCAGGAGAGACAGCCAGTCGTACCTGGACAGCCTAGACCGATTGGAATTATGGGCGCTCAAAAGTAAATATCTAGATTTAATTCATTATTATTTTTCATTGTTTATTTTACATTATTTTCTGCTAGGGATGGTTGCATCAACAGAATAACGATCGTCGATATATTTTTCACAAGTATTGACCTAATAAAAAAATTGCCTAAGAGGTAAAATAATGTTAGACTGAAAAATTATCCCATATCCGAAAAATATATCCTATTACTATATCCGGTCATTGTTTCCGTTTGTTGATGGTGTAGCTATTTTTCTACAGCGTTTGTGAATATGAAAAGTAATGATTGCTTAGTAAAGTTATCAATCATAATTTGCCAATCGTGAAAAGCGTTTATTGCAAACGTACATCGTATTACTACAGATTGTAAAAAAATATAATATTTGTTTTCATGAAGATCGTACGCACAATTTTTTAAAAAGTAAATATGATTTAAAATATTTTTAATTATACAAAAACAATAATAACTATGTAACTTACAAGAGAGACAAATAAATAACTATATCTAATCTCCAATAATTTCTACGAAAAGATAGTTTTCTTATGAGTACGTTTTTGGCATATTACTTGTACCTTTATTCTGAACATAAAAAGGTTATTAATTCAACGATTTGCAAATGACACCAATAAAATATATCGCGCTAAACTTTCATATTTGTTGTGTTTAAAAGTTGTCCAAATTATTTGAAGGACAATATACGAAAGTAGATTACTGTATCAAAATCTTTCGCAATTGCTTATTTTATCGTCTGATGACCTTTTAGTAAAGCTCGCTAATAAAATAAATACTTAGATTGTTTTTCACATAAAGAATAATACAGACAATTTATATAACGATAAAATTACAAGCAGGAGAATAGTAAAACAATAATAAATACTAAAATAAGATGAAAATTTTAAATAATAGTACTGAAATAATGATTTATTTGAATCAGTCCCTTCATGAGGTGCGGTGGTACCTTCAACGAAATAGATTTTGTTCTGAATCTTTCTCACAGATAGGTATATTTTTAAAACTTTTTCATCTTTATCAACTTTAAAGAAAAACTTCCGTACCTATTCCTTTTCATAAAAAAAACACAGTTCGTAAAACACGAAATCAAGATTTAGTCGCAAATTATAATATTTCAGAATATTACGATACACGGATTAAAATGACATGCTTTAGTAACACTAAATACGAAATATGTGTGGCAGACGAATGTCACGTTGATTCACGTTACGAAACATATTTACAAAACAGAAATTCGTAAAACACCGAACTTTTGAAAACGTAATTTTTTTAACTCAGAAAATTTTAATTATAATATTGCAACTTGGAAAATTATACTTATAATATAAATTTTTAATTTCTTTGGAACAATGTCGGTATTTTTAATTTTATTTTTATCTGTTTATTTTAACATTATGAGTAGTCGGCATTGACAACAATTTTATGTTGCTTTAAAAATCATTACATTTTCATAATAATAAAACTAATCACGTTTAACACGTTAATAATGCAAATTCACTAAAATAACCAGTTTCAATAAGATTTATACTTCTTTATACCTCGCAGCTATCCACGCTAATCGATCAGGATTTTAAATAATTAACAGTAATAAAAACCGATTAGTATCAAATTGAATTTATAACCTTCAAACTCAAAACTATTATTTATGATTTTTTGAAAATCAAAAACCGGCATGAAAAAATATCATTAATTGACTTCCTTGCTTCCGTAATAGTCAAAATTCATATTTATAAAATTATCAAATTAACTATGGTCTCACATTTCAAGTTCTGTTGACGTCATATTTCAAAACGACAATATCATATTGCTAGTAAACCTTTACATGAATCAACTACAAAATATTATAGAAAGTACAATTTTGTCAAATCGCATCATTTGCTTATTACAATTCATTTGTTAATACGCAACGATTCAATGTAATAACATAAAGTGCATTGAACCGTCCATGCTGACTATCATTATATTTTAAATGGCGATATTTTGCGTGCTGGCATAAATTATTATGATCATTATTCGCATCGAGCTAAATCAGTATTTAGGGAAAATGTTTGTTGAATGATATTGGAAAATTGCATTCCATTATAATTCGTAATGATAAGTTGATTTTGGCGAAATGTTAAATTAGTTTAATAGAAATTAGTTCATCTGAAATATCATTAGTTTAGATATCAATTCATTTATTTAATACCAGGATTAATGGTATATTTGTCGGCATGTAGACGAAATAAATACATTGCTTAGTGGTACCAACATTCATAAACATTCAAAGGTAGTAGGTACGTAGTTTGATTTTTCCCAATATATGGGTTGTTCTATCCAGAAGTTTATTCACCAACAAAACAATTCAAAATTTGAAATATACAGTCAGATTTTAAAAATTTACGCATATTTCCAATATTCAGTCAAGTTTTTTATCCGGGCACAAAGGTCATTGATACCTTAATCGAGTATATTCGATTTTGGAAAAAAAATGACTAAAACCATCAGAAAACTAGTTTTTATTAGGGTGTGTTAAACTAGAAAATAAATCATTACCATATATCAAGTCGATTTTTATAACAGTTACTATGTTAAAACTCGAAATCACAGTGTGATTTATCATTTCAATAACTGGTGCCTGTAGGTACCGTTAGGAAGACTTAAATTGATAGGATAAAGACCCGTTCTTAACCAATAATAATATGAAAATAGTTTCAAAGACGCTTTTTACAGACAAATTTCTATGTTTGCAAACGAGCCGAAAATCTTTTTAATATTGTTTTGATTTTGTAAAAAGTATTTTTGAAAATATAATTTTGTTCGTTTTCCAAATGTTGGATATAATTTATTGGCGTACAATATTTTATTTTTTATAGATCTGCGTTACATTTAGAAAATAAATTACGATAGGCATCTATTTTATTATAGCTGTGTATATCTACTAGATTTTGAGAACTGGTGTCTTCTAAATATCTAACACAGGCCTTTATTTTTCGAAATATCTCGATCTCGAACATTTATAGGCATTTAAACTTAAAAAACATAAACATACAGGTTGTATTGAATATATATTATAAAATTAAAATATCTTTGATATCTAAAATAGTTTCCCTCTATAGTTCATATACCTATTATGATTTTCATATGAAAAAGTTCTCAAGGATCTATCAATAAAACTCAAACTATAAAAAAGCACTTCTCTGTTTAAGAAATTATTTCGAAAATCTTGTGAGGTATAATTTTTGTATAACGACAGAGTGCAAAGTCCCATATGCTAAATTCATTGGGTATGCTTATTATTTAGTAATCCGATGTGATCTGGTATTACTCATACGCAACGTCTCAAGTAAATGTCGAAATTAGGTCAAAATATTATGCCGCATTTAAAAAACCGATTCATAAAATTGTAAGAATTCTGCTATGTTGCAGTTTTGTCCCATTTCCGCTACAAATATGCGTTTGTCTACTATTTTCTATGCAGTGGCGCGATTCTCTACAGACTAACAACACTATCGAACAGTGACTACAAGTAATATCGTGTATCGAGACTTTGACATTTTAAATGAACTGCAAAACATTTATGACTTTTAAACTCTCGCGTTGCATCTTTAATATATAATAGAATACGGGAATTAACGCGAACACGCGTTTTACCTTAAAATGCCTAAGTTTTCGGCGCAGGTTGCACTTGTCGTGGACGCAGGCTACATACATATACATTTTTTATACAAACCTCGATAGCTAGCCGGTTGTTGATAGTCGTGTTGGAGAATCTCGCTACAGCATTGATCATACTTAACTTTTTATTTAAATATGAAATCGACCTTATTACGAATTAATATAATTATAATGATTATCAGTAAAAATTGTAATTGGTGCAGATAATGAACCTGATTTATACAGATTTGGTTTTATATCCTGTATTAACGTCATAATAATTAAGTTATAATTCTAAATTAAGAAGACTTACTTAACTCTTCGAACGCATACCTTGGTCGCAGTCAAAATTACTGGTCAGAACTTCCCGCTGTTTGGGTGATTTGGAGGGAAACAGGAAAGACTACTGAGTAGCGCAGAACAAAACTAAGAACTTTGAACAGTTTTTGATATGTTCAAATTCTAAGTAATTTTTATACAGCTCACTAAATATTGGCCTATCTCCTACAATTCCTATGAGATCTGTGCTACATCAAAAAAACATATTTTTCTTTAATGACTACACTCAATACAATTCAACAATATTAATAAATTATTGTGTGAATAAGTGACTATAGCTGTTTTTCGAAATTTACATAAATCGTAATAAAGACAAGCCCACACGCTAATGACGTCAATGAAATCTTAAAAATCACCAAAATGCGTAGCTAATAAATTATACGAAAATCTTGTTTTACTCCAATTATTGATACATTATTTATCAAACCGGTTTCGTAATGAGATGCACCAATAAATTTATAATAAATTGAAACCCTAAAAGGACCGGTATTATTTTAATAATTACAAATCAATATATTTTTTGAACGTTTCTCGAAAGTCAAAGTCCATACGTGCTTAAATATTGAAGTAACTTTGGACCGCTCTTGTATGATGACGTCATGTGTAGCTTCGTGGGTTTGAGTGAGTGTCTTGCTGCTACCTAGAATATTGTGAATTTTAACTAATAGTTTTTTTATAACCCGAATACACGTTGTGTTAGTTAATTAAAATGTTTCTTAATTATCAGCCTGGCCTTTCTTCCAAATTATGGAGACGGCTTCCAGTCTTACCAGATGCAACTAAATACCAGTATTTTACATGGGACGACTGCTTATCGGACCTCCACAACCCAGTTACCTGGGTTGTAACACGATTCACCAGCTAATAATATTATTTGATAGTTACAATTTAGTTTACAACCTATGCTCCTACCCGCCATTTTTGCTAAAAATAGAAGCATATGTTTGATCTCAACTCTTCAACTATTTCAGTGTACAATTTCTTAAAAATCAGTTCAATATTACTGGGAAAATGTAACGGATAGACAGACTGACAGGTTCTCGCTCTTATAATATTAGTATGAATGATTAGTTCTACAATGTGAGGGTCGTCTTTCAAAAATATATCTAAGCACAGACCCGTGCCCAGACAATAATGGATTAAATATCAACCTAATAGTATATTTATGAATCATATTAAAAGTATCAATTAAATAGCTCATTACAGTAATGTCTTCAGTCATTTGAAGTACTCTCACGGCCCAGATCTAATAACAATGGATTTTGATAATGACTTAAAGAATGTCCAATATAAATTGAGCCTTAAGTAAAATGAAGCTGATCCCTCGTGTGAGACCACGTGGAGGAAACAATTTCAGGTGTTTTATTGATTTTTCCTTTTAAATAAATTTAAGGTAAAAACGTTTATAACATCTGCGTATTGTTAAAGTTCAAGTTCTTAATTTGTAAGATTGACGAGTTAATTCATTGTGAACTACACCATAAAATATAATTTTACAGCCGCCAAATTTTATACAACTTTATTAATGAGTTGCTTGTTATTTTTTTAATTGAATGTCTTAAAGAAAACGTTCTTGATCTTTCCTTCTATGTCCAAATAGAAACGTTTAAGTTATTGGACTCGCGAAGGTGTGAAAATATAGTATTATATTTCTTCTTTTGATCATATCACATAGGTTCGCACCTGCTTATCTTTGAAATTAACATGAATGGGAGATGGAGACTTCAAGAAAATGTAGTTACCTATTACTATAGTACTATTGAGTTGTAATAGAAAAAAGCAAGTTAACCTTATTATCCGACTATTATTTTTCCCCTGCTATCTTCTTTTTTTTCTTATTCTTTTATCGTTTTAAATAATTTATTCACGCCAACCACGAAACTAAACCATACCCTTATACATAATTATAGATAAGTAGGGTAAAATCATACAAAATATGAAACTGAAAATATCACAAAAATTTCATCAAACTGAAATCAAACCACAAACGATTACACAACAAGACCATCCTCAACCCTTCCACGTAGTATAGAGATTAGATCACATGTCATTGACACGCTACACTTAATCAGTAGTCAGATACCGCTCACACACGTACAACGCTTACTAACTGTCGTTTAAGGTAAAACTTAGAAGAAAACCGCCCAAAAATTAGAACATCCGTTAGTTTGAAATGTTTGAATGTTGGAGTAAAGATTTTGATCCTTGAATGACGTTCCTAAAATGCTGGAATAATTATTTTGATCTTTAGATGAATCTGCCCAAGTAGAAATAATATTTTGTAGAATTAAATATAGAAGTCACGGGTGTTGTGCTCTGTAAGTATTGGCCAGGTTCCGTAGTTAAGTCAAGTGCGAGTTGGGGAATATAATATGTTCCAAAAACGATTGAGGCCCTTTATCTTACTTAGCAACTTAACGAAAATGTCAACGCAATTTTTAGATTTAGTTTCTTTTGTCCAAAGAAACGTGAATACAAATTGGGGATTTACTAAATTGTAGACATTATCTAAAAAAATATATATCTCATATTTATTGTACTAATAGGTTGCATAATTAGACATAAATCAACGTTTATAGCACATTAACTTAGTATATGAACCCGATACCATAACATCACGTAACAATGATATACCTACACGAGCGTAACTATATACTTCGTTATAATCATTTATCCAAGAAGGTCAAGTTCAAGTCTACCTACAGATATCAATCTTCATTATACCATGGAAAGCATGCTAATCCTCTATTTAAAAGCTTTACAACTAGTGCCTTTTAAGTATAGTATTTAAAGTTTAAGTCACCATTTTCAAATTTGCTTTTGCGTCCCGCGTTTTGAGGACACCGTTTAAAGTTTTTAGTAAGAATATGTTGAAAAGCAGTACAGGCTACAACAGTTTTCCTTGAAGATTTTTTAGTAGTACAACTAGAAGAACAAGAAATATCATAATTTTCTTGGTTTAATCGTAATTCGATTAATTACCCCTATTGCCTTACGTAGGACTAACTTTGTTAATGGTAATACGTAGGTGTATTATAATTCTGCCTTAAGATTCAGGTAAAAAAAAGCGTAATATTATGTTTATACAACATTTTAGTAGAGGAACAAGAGTTTCTAAAAACACACGTTTTATTAAGAAAGTACCATACAGTTCGAATACATTGAAGCACTATTACATAATACTAAATATTGCTGTTAAATCAATTTAGTCTTCTGCGGGAAGCAACCCGATACTTTGTTGATATGTCAGAGTTTCGTAACTTTGTCTATTAAACTTATAATCTATACTATACTAATATTATAAAGCTGAAGAGTTTGTTTGTTTCTTTGTTTGTTTGAACGCGCTAATCTCAGGAACTACTGGTCCTATTTGAAAAATTCTTTCAGTTTCAGATAGTGCATTTATCGAGGAAGGCTATAGGCCATCTATATACCATACCATATATATACCATCACGCTACGACCAATAGGAGCAGAGTAGCAATAAAAAATGTTACAAAAACGGGGAAAATTTTGACCCATTCTCTCTTATGTGACGCAAACGAAGTTGCGCGGGTCAGCTAGTCTAGTATATTCGGCTTATTTAGAGTTTCATATTTCTGATATTTTGTTGCTATGATGCCCATGATGATGTTAAAAAATCTTACACAAATTACTTTATTAGTCCTTTATGTCAAAGATTTATTCTTTGACATAAAGAATGACTGAAGAATCACTGGTTACGACGTAAATAAGGAAAATTATAAAATTTGTATAAAACTAATAAAAACATAACCCTTACTTAATCATGTAAAACGTATTTCAAGAATTATCGATCTCATTAACAAATTATTAAGTTGAGGTGTTAACTTTAACTCTAAAACTTCGAAAATCAAACTCACTATCCGTGACTAGTATTCTTCAGTTTATTATAATAAATTTATATAAAGTGCAAATCTACTAATAAAACAATAAAAATAGTTTATTGTCAGTAAATACTTATCTATTTAAATAACTAAAGTTTATATTAACATATGAAGTAACATCTGTGATATCATTTATTTAATTAAAACAGTCACGATGTACATCATAAGACATCAACAAGGAAACAGAAATAATGTAGGTTCAGTTTGTTATGATAAATTACTAAGAAGTCCTTAGTCATGACTGTAGTACTAGCCATTTTTCTATAAACTATTGTTATTTTACATAGCAAGCTAAAATAGAAATACGTTTCAATAATAACTTCAGGAAATAATAAGCAGTGGTGAAAAATTGCTTAATGGAAATTTCTTTCTATAAATGTGGTTGAAAGATAAGAAAATACAGTCTTTTTCACTGTCTATAATGAAAATATTTTTTCATTCCAAACAAGTATATATGTATATTACGCTATTGATCTATTTTAGTACTTTATCGTCCAAACCCACTGCGTAAATCCATTGATATATTTCTTTACTGTAGTACTGTACTTTACAGGCTCATAGAATTTATGTGCGAAAAGATCCGAGATATAACAATACACTATACAATAAAACTAAGACATAAACCTAAAACAAAATCCATGGCTGCAAAAACCCAAGGAAATAAAAGTCCCGAGCAGTCCATCCGTCTACGATTCAAACTTTTTGTTCTGCATGCACATTCGAGTCACGCCAATGTCATCCTTGAACGCTTGGACATTGGTATTCACCGCCTATAGTCATTTCACCAGTGACATTTGACATGCAAGGTTCAACGGACGAGATTGGCGTTCGAAAAACCCATTCGGTCTAAAACGTCACATGGAAATGCCCTGCGGCATTTTAGGGGTGAGAGTGTGAGATGAAAGTTAAATTTTTGGTTCTTTCTTTTTGAGTAGCTATAGAGAAGTTATCCTTTTTCATCCTTTTCATCATCACACTGTTAATAACACGATGAAGACCTTTAGGATTTTGATTAAAAATACACTAAACTTAAACTCTCTTTGCACAAGTACATCCTCACGTTCTTGGATTACAACTCGAACATCTCTCCCAGGAATCCTTCGTTATAAATTGCTATTAAAATAATAAATAAATTCAACCCATTACTGTACCACTGCAGGATAAGGGTCTCTTTCCGTAATGCCTTGAGTCCACCACGCTGAGTACGGGTTGGGCATTAAAATAATTATCTTCCCCATATAACAATAAAACAAATACTTTCATATTCTAACTACTTATAAGCGTAAAAACAACACAGTCGGTTATCCAATTGATGTCGTGATCTTGACATGATAATAAAGTCTGTCGAACACGTGGTAACGATTTACATAGTTCTGCCAACTGGCGCGGTCGTGACTCGCGCCTGCCTTCTATGTAAAGGACACTAGTTATTTGGACAACACATGTTGTATGGAGAAAGATCTATAATATTATTCGGCAACATTACCAACATGTCTATTGATTGCCAGAAAAAGGCTCGTTTAGTGATGGAATAAAAATATTTTGGCTAAACAATTATACTTGTCCCATAAACTAGGTTTATTGGAAACAACACATCTGTTTAAGAACTCTTAAGTTATCAAAAATATAATCTTATGGCGTTACTCATTTTTAGATTTTTTATCTAATTAAGTGTCATGCTGTCCCTTTTAATTTAACGTGTTTTAAAGCGATAAGTGCTAATAAAGAGCATAACTTAAAATGAGTAATTTTTGAGTACTTGCTTAAAATATTTCATAGGAAATTTTTGGGTTAATCTACACTCGGTGTGACGCATGTTCGTTGCCTCAGCTAGCCTTCTACAGGTCAATGAAATTTGGACCCTTAATTAATCATTTATTTAAATCAAAATCGAGAAATTGAAATAAGATTATTGACACCAGTTTTCGTCATAAAATATTTACATTAATTTATGAAATGCATATTCAAAATGGTAGCTAATATAAATCATAATAGTTATAATGTAGACTGCAATAAAAAATGTAGTAATGTTGCGTTATCGCATATTAATATAATTTGAAATCTGTATCATGAATGACCAATCAATGTCAAATAAGAGGTATGTACCCTTGTATCTTGGGTGATAGATGTAGATTTTTATATTAATTTCCAATAATTAGGAGAAAAAACTATAGATCTTTCGGACGGAATCTAAACCGAAAATAAATATAAAAATGTCTAGTTTTTATCGTCAAATATAATACCTTCGAGTACTTATTCTGAATATAATTGACGATTAGTAAGTTCACTTAGCACTGCCGTCAACAGTACATAACTGTGTTTTATAAAAACTTTGATGAAAGTAACAGTTTCATAAGAATAATCGTAATCCAAATTTAATGAAAATTTATAGCTTGTTTAATCACGTAGACAGCAAAAATATAATTACTAATAGCAACTGCTTAGTCAGTGTAGTCACCTATTAACTTGTTTATTATTTCTATAATATTACAAATATCTTAATTTATTCTTACACAAAATTAAATGTTAGGCCACGTGTCAAATATGGAATGAATATTGATCATGCGTCTGGTCTTCGCAGACAATGTTGCAAAAATGCTCAAAAATAGACAAATTCGTTTATTGAATTACATAATTACATACTTCATACGTTACAGAAATATTTAGGAAATTATGCGACATAAACAAACGAAATCGTGAAACAAAAACCTTTACTAGGAAGAAAATACTGGCTGGCAAAAGTTAGGAAGAAGTCTTAAGAAAAAAAAACAACTTTGGCAATGCATTCGGAAATCGAATGGACATATAATTAATTATTAATTCTTACTACCTAATAAAATGTAAGGCTCATATTTTGAAATACAGGAAGTTTATACTTATCAAAAATATGCAGTTAAACAGTTCCTTATTTGTGTCAGGAACCCCAAAAACTGAATCTATTAAAAAGCCGCCCAAACCAGTTCTTTCAGTTACATCTTGCGACATTAGAAGGTGAACCGCTTCTCGGCCTTTAGGCTATGCGAAATGAGTGCGTATTTAAATAGTTCTCTTTGGATCGTGAGGTTTGCATCTGAATTAGCACGCAAATTTATAATGTTAGGTCATAGGCTTGTTTGTATTGAGATGCACTCAATGGCCTCTATAAGGCCAATGATAATGATGCGAACGTAAATAAATATTGACGCAAAAAAAAAATTAAGTGAAAATTTTATTATTAATAATCAGCTTTTTTATATTCAACTTTTGCGTTTATATTCAACTTGGACTGTAATAAATAAATACAAAAGTATCATAGTATTAAAGTCGTAACAGACTCTTGCAGCAGACTATGTCCTGTATGGGTATTTATTGTGTATCTTAGTGGACAAGAAGTGAACGTCAGTTTGATATCCACTGTATAGTAGATTGCTGGTTTGCCGGAAATTATCATAGGAAAAATCGATGTACAGTACAGTGACTATGAAATAGATTTCAACTGAGATACACAATAGTATATCTATGTTTAGATTTGCAAATGTCGCAGACTTCGGCAATCCTTGTCTAGTCGTTTTGAAATCTGTCTAGGTGGCCAACGATATCGTGTTTTAAAATCAATTAAAAATGCTAATGCTGTTATTAATAATTAAGTCACAAAACAAAGACATTATTGGTTTTAATTTTGACGCAATTAATAACTACAATGGCAATGTATTGACAAAAGTTGACGTTAATTTTTCACACTCGTTACAATCGATTATCGAGAGTTTCATATTAAAAATGTACTTCAAAATTAATCCCGTAAAAAACAGCTTTTCATACAATATTCGTCGATAATTAGATGATTGTCTATTATAGCAATAAGATACTACCTTTCTTAACAGTATTTTTCTTAAGATTTATTTTTATAAACAAATTGCAATAAAAATCATCTTACTAAAGCTTGTTTAACTAATAATTAAAATCAAGAGACAAACGCAATCAATTGTAGCAATCAAATAGTGACATTGAAAGATTCAAATCTGAAGATAATACTAATTTATATGTCCTGTCAAATATATACGTAGATTACCTTTATTATTTAAACTAGCTGACCCGCGCAACTTCGCTTGCGTCACATAAGAAAGAATGAAAAAAAAATCCCCGTTTTTCGTTGCTACTCCGCTCCCAATGGCCGTAGCGTGATGTTATATAGCCTAAAGCCTTCCTCGATAAATGGTCTATCTAACACTGAAAGATTTTTTCAAATCGGACCAGTAGTTCCTGAGATTAACGCGTTCAAACAAACAAACAATCAAACAAACAAACAAACTCTTCAGCTTTATAATATTAATATAGATTAATAGACAATTTTTAAAGACTAAATTCAATTTAAAACCAAAATAGTTTTAAGAATGTATCATTACATATGTATTTTAATAAATCATTAGAAATAAATGCATGTGTAATATACATACACATTGTGTATGTATATTTATCAGATGTGATGTATGTTATGCCATTGTTATTGTTATAACATAAACCTGCTTAGAATATATTAAATATAATAATAAGTCCTTATTTAAATGGCAGTTATTACATGTTCAAAGGGTAGGGCCGCTTTTCGCAATCTTCCCTGTAATTCGTTTAAAAAAAATCTATTGAGGTGCATGAAGCAAAACAAACTCATAGGCATTGTAGCAATGAAGTTCTTTGGACTCTGCTTGTCTCCATAAAATGCGTGATTTTAGGTATTTATATGAAAGTTATACTAAACAGGGTCAATGACGCCTTCTATTGGTAAACAAACTCTGGAATTAAACTGAGGGCCTAAGGGAGGCCTAACGGGTCCCCTCCCTGGTTTGAGGAGAGACCCGTGTTCGGCTATGGGACATTCGCGGGTGAAAAACAAGGTAAACGAAGTAAGAATTGATTTCGTAGTTTCGGATATAACAGCCTTCAAATAAACAAACAAAGATTACTCCTTCATAACAACAACAATAAAATATAACGCGTTATGTTAATTAACAGGAAAACGGTTTTCCAAAATTGTAACGATATTCTACGTTTTAAAAACCATCTGCTTAGTCATGTCTTGATTCAATCAATTACTTTGTTCGAGAGATAAATTAAACATTTATTTGATAGATTTATTCATTTGTATGAGTCAGTATTGTTTATCTGTTTATACACCTGAGTGAGCTTAGATAATAATATGATCTAACTTGTATTTTACTAGCTTTTGCTCGCGACTTCGTTCGCGTGGTATGTGACTTGAGACAGAATTTTAATACAAACTATCATCCCCTATTTTATCCTTAGAAATAGAATTGAACAAAACCCTTTTTCAGCGGATGCCTACGTCATAATATCTACCTGCTTGCCAAATTTAAGCCTGATTCGTCCAGTGGTTTGGGCTGAGCATTGATAGATCCCTACGTCAGTCAGTTACCTTTCAGTTATATATATATTTATATTTAGATTTAACGGTTAAAGTGCAATTCAGACAAAAAGTGAGTGCGTTTCAGGCGCGTGGCGGGACGTTAATGCCGTATTAACGTCCCGTCAGGGTCTAATTACTTGAATTCATATGGAAGATTATGATACCACACTTAATGTGCGCAGCGTAGCGTGTGCGGGGCAAGCGCGGGTTAGACGCAGATTTCAGTGTGAATAGCACTTAAACGTTTTGTTGTATCGACTTGGCAACTAGGTGTCAGAAAAAGAAAAATGTGAAGAAGCACCTGGCAGATGTTGACTTATTAATAAAGATTATAAACGTTTATAAATTATAGGTATGGTTTTTTATTTAGGCTCCAAAGGTTGAAGATGTGATTGGGCTTTGATTTTTTATTACACATCGAAACAGGCCCATATTAAATGGTCTATCACAGCCATAAGCAATATGAGCACTTCTCACTTGCCGTCAAATATCGGGTAATTAGCCAAAACTAGATAACTACTGTTTAGAGTGTTTAGATAATCTTGTCAAAATTTGGATATACCCTAATAGCTAAATACCAAAAGTGGAGCTGATATGATAAAGAGGCAGAGAATTAATGTGGTAGAATAGCTCCACAAAGGTTAACATACGAGTAAGTAAAAATAATGCCAAAAGTCCATGGACGTCCCGGGTCAGGAACACTCTCGAACACGAGATGTCGTAGTCTGCAGATGTATACCATACTTTAATTGGCAGAAGCCTTAATTTCTAATTAGCAATGAATAAGCAATTCTACATCTTGTTCCAGTGTTCGACGCTACAGCCAAGCCTCCAGCCGGCATTCTCAGCGGCAATGGAAACCAATACGGTGATTTCGACGAATGCCTCAGCATAGATGGCGCGGTCAGAGGGAAGTACTGCCTGGCGTCACTGCAGATGAGCTTCAATGGAGACGACAATATGGATGAAATCGACACTCTGGTACACAGCGGACATTATATTAGGAGTAATATCACTGATGTAAGTAACCTTATAGATTTTTTTTTGTTTTAAGAATATTCTATATTGCATAATTTTGGAAACTCCTTGATAGTACATAAACCCTTTTTCTCCACAATTATGTGGACATTCAAAATCATATTATTTTAGAATTTCTCGATGCAGCTAGTTTTGCAATACCTAACTTTTCTAAGGCATTTTAATGCAAAAAAAAGAAATATAAGCTACAGCACACGCTTACAATATCTTGGGTGTTCGTCACAATCATAATCCACGTATCAATAACACGCCAGGTGTTTTTGTATCACTATCCTTAAACCAAAGTTTAATCAAGTTCCTTAACCCATGCTTACACAACATCACATAATACACCAATACATTTTTATGTCAATTATAATAGGGCCCTTTATAATAATGTTCACTGAACAGGTTTATATAACCTTCGCATTTAGTAAACTCGGGTGTTTTGCAAAACTATAGGAAAAACTCAAAAATAATTGAACAGAAAAGCCCATTAACATAATCTTTACGTAAATAATTGAAAAATAAATTAGGCACGCCATAAGACGCTTAAAAACTTTTGTGGTGATATAAAAACTGGTCGGTCGTAAAATTTAAGGTGTTGTCTGATTAAAAATACGGTAATATATTATAAAATGGAGCCTGTTCTTGCTTTCTGACAGTTAGTAATGTCCTTCGATCTAAAACTTGTACCTGATGGCAATATCCTCATTGGGTATAAAAAATATCCGGCTAGGAAATTAAATTCTCGTCTCACTAAATAACTTTGTTATTAATCATCATATTTTAAATGTTTCCTATTTAAAATGTCTTTTATAAGATAAAGATGTTTTTACTTATAACTTACACTTTAGGAATTTACACACAAGAAAACATAACGTGAAGTCTAAACATATTTAAACATTAAAAATACCTGAGTTTTAAAACATAATAATCCAAAATTCATGCTTTGCTGTAAAAAAGCAAGCTTGCTTTGCTGTAAGCTTTTGTATAAAAAAACCCTTGCTTTAAATTACTCAGTCAAAGTTCACATAAAGGTTTAGTAGTTAAGTTTTGTAAGCACAACTAAAAAAAGCTATTTTCGTTCAAAGCTATTTCCAATGTAAGTATGGGCACACAGTATCCTTATTAATTCGATGTTTGCAAAAACATTTGACACGTGGTTTGGTCAGGTCTTACGAAAATGTAATACGAAATCTGCGACGAAATATTGCAAGTTGCCCACTCGGATTACATGTGGATCTAAAGCCATTATTAGTAAAAGTCTCAAGGATCATTTATAAATAGACTTTAGGAAATATTTCGATACAATAATAATATCATGTCTGTATTTATAGATATTGAGATATGACTATAAATATTTGAATACATTTTTTAGGAAGCGTATTTTTGTGGTTTTCAGATATTGTGAACATTTGCAGATAATAATGATTCAAGTGAAAAAGATTTTAAAATTGCAATTCTGGAATATAAAGTGTTTAACAATATTTAATTTTGCCCAGTTAGTAAGAAAGGTAGTGTTTATTACATAATAACAAAAACTATGAAAACATAAGTATTTTTTACTATACGACTTAAGTTCACAGACTTAAAAGCCCTTTTAAAATACGAAACGCCAGTAATAGCTTACTGAAAATCGATTATTATGATACTTAATAACTCAATCGTATTATTATAAAAACTGACCCTTTCTCACATTCAACAAATTACACAGGCTGTGATAATTTTGTCAACCACCTCGAATGTACGAGTATGCAAAAATAATCATAAAACCATGTAATTAATATTCAAGGAATAGTAAAAGCCGGTAGAAAATTTATTTTGTAGAAGGAAACGATCCGTTTAATTACACTTGTTTCCCAAGAAATCCTTTGACGTCGTTTTTATGTAAATATTTTTATTGTCATATTTCGAAAGTTGATCAAATCCTTTATGACAGGATGTGTAGATTTGCATGACGTAAAGGAAAATTTTAGAGTTTTATGGCGTTTTTGTCTGTGGTAAATCGGCGTCTTATGTATGTTAATTAGAAATAAATATCACTTGCTCCAACGAGTTCTTTAGAACAGTTCTTGAAGGTATGCAAAGTCCTCAACCTGCACCTGAATAGCGTGGTAACCTCTCCCTTATTACGGGAGGAGACCCAGCAATGGAGTATTAATGGTTACTTATACATTTGGTGTGTATTAAATCAAGTATACTATTTATAATGTCGCCACAGTCGAACAGTACGTTTTCATAAAAAAGTATTTTTTCTGTACTATGTTTTTAATAATTAACAGGAAACTGTTATTATAATAATGTTACGAAAAGTCCAGACGTTAATACATAGGTCATTGAACTAACTCCATTCTGAACAAGACAAAGTGTAATTGCAATAAGGAAACAACATAACTATTATGTCACCAAATTCAGCTAGTTCCTTAAAATATATTTGCTTTTTCTGCACTCATTTAACTAAGGCCTTAAAATAATATGCAGTTGCGTGCACCAAAACTGCCGAGCGGTATAACTAAGTTTAAATAATGTATAAACAATGTAAAATTATTTTTAAACTTGAAACACTGAATTACTTTGGCCTTTCGATTGCAGTAGGGATAGTTAGCTTTGCATCAAAGCCAAATATCTCTACTAATCAAATTTAAAACATTATGTCAAAACTACTGAATGTACCACTAGCTCGAAAAGGGGGTAGATCCTTTAATGTTATAGATTTTCAAATAAACGCCTGCTTGTTAAAACGATTGATTGAAATCGATAGCACATTATACACAACATCTTAACACACAGTTAAAAGTACTTTTTATAACTAGGATTATGTCCAGAAGTAGCGAAATCAGGCAATTTTAACTTCGTATAAGACTTACTCATTTCGATATCAATAAAATCTCCCCAGAGCAACATGCACCCTCGCATACGTAGGCAATGTTGTAAGCTATGTCGCAACATTGCACTTACGGGTCCGTTCAGCCCATGACCTTGGGTCCGAGCAGCTTTTCAAAGAGCCTTGGCCGGTTGCGCCACGGTACAGGTTTGAACCTGGCCCGTAGACCCACTGGTTTAATATGGAGTTCTGCTTTAATAGTAGATCTGTATGGCTAACTTGTAATTACATTGTAGAGTCATTCACTAAGAATTTTGGTTTCGGAACTGTTGACTGTGCTGTAGGAAATATTTTGAGAAGTTATTTCAACAGTATAAATACATACTGCCTTGAATGAAATTAAATCTGGTTTAAAATAACGAAATTGTAGTATAAATACAACATAACTTACGATCACTTGCAATTATTTAAAATGAGTATTTTTATTTTTTAAAATAATTATGCAAAACGACGTGTAAAGACAAATTGATTAACTCAATAAAACTACCGTAAGTCAATTAAGTTTATAACAAAAAATAATATATGTTCTCCAAACATAACTTATACTTTATTATGATTTAGGCTTATCACATATCTCAGTTGACAACTATTTGTAAGATGCCATGGTTGTACATTGCTTTCTCCCTTACATTATAGCGATAAACACGTTACATGAAAACAGCATTGTACTGAACACTGCCCACCAATTTGACGTACACTAGTTGTCAATAGAAACACGTGATACATACCAAGTCTTAAAAACCGTCATACATAATTTCCAATGCTGATAAATTCAGTTCTTCAATAACATAAATGTCTTCGAATATCAAGACCGCAAGTAATAAATCCATGATAAGACGTTATCATTGATTAGAAAGCCACCCCGCTGTAGATAATGTTCAAGGCGGCTGTGAAACCTTGAGACTTTCCCTACTTTCAGTCAGTTGGACTCCTGATTCAGACAGGGATAAGTAATGACGATCAACTTTTATGATAACTAGAAAATTGAAAAAATATGCCTTATTATGTTCTATTACCTATATTAAATAAACCTCACTTTATACGTTGTCAGTTATATTATTATGTTCTATGTTTTTCTAGTTTGCTTAGCTATTTTAGTACACATTTTTTTTTCCTTTCTAGAATTAACAGTTGAGCATTTTATAGGGATACTAGCGGATCCGACAGACGTTGTCCTGTCTAATAAATTAAAAATTAATTTAAAAAAACATTGTCCAGCGGACAAAATTGAGAATCTAAACCATTCTCAGATCCCCTTGAACACACAAAAAAAATTCATCAAAATCGGTCCAGTCGTTTAAGAGAAGTTCAGTGACATACACACTTACAGAAAAATTATATATATATATATATACGCAATTGTAGGTTTTGCTGCAAAAAGTATTTATTTATTTGTATACTATCAAGTTTGTGCTTAATTGTATACTATCAAGTAGGTAGGAACCTACTTATGTTGACGTAAATAGTATTTAATTTAACGGTTCAAATAACGGATTAGCAGATCCTATAATAAATAACAAAATATTTTTCATCGCAGTTTTCCTCAAACAACTGTACGCATTAATTTTGAGACGGCCATTTGTCAAAAAACTGGTTACTAATTCCGTTATAATTTACCCGGTTATCTTAATTTTTGTATAACTGTATCATAATTTGGGGTTACGAAAAAATCCAGTTTATTTAGAGAATACTATGACAATCGCGTCATTATTTTTTTACAATTTTATTTGGCGGTCCGATTTTTCAAAGTAATTTCATGTTCGAAAAGTTTATTAAAATATCATAAGTGTGGGCTTGATCATATAAAAACTATTTAAAAAGTACGATAAAATTCCAAAATATTGAGAAAATTGCCGAAAATATTTGATAAACAAGCACTATCCTTTAATAATATATACATTCAACAAAACGTTTGTAGTAAAACGCGTAATATATCTTTGGCATTAAGTCAGCCTTATAAACATTTATATAAGAAGTTAAAAATAAATAAGATTCGAATAATTATACTTTACTTCCGCCCTCAGAAATTCTTCTAGTTATTTACGTACTACAGTATTTAAACATTCCTACCCCCTTAGATAGCAAGGTTACAATAATCGTCATAAATTCAATACATGCGTCATGCACTCATACTTATGAAAACAGGCATTACTATGCGCTATCTAGTGAATGACTGACTATAGGTCAAGAACTTAATACAATGATAAGTAAAAGCTGAAACAAAAACCTACAACTCAAAGATGACAAAGCGATTTTCATTTTTTTGTCGTCATGTTCAACCTAATGTCAAAAGATTTTAAGTCGACCGAAGGGCGTTTGACGTGGCTGTTATCTTAATTGACAACAGGCATTACTGTGCACTATCAAGTGAACAAGTGACTATAGGTCAAGAACTGAAACAAAATACCTACAACGGAAGGATGACAAAGCAGTAACGCGATTTCCTTTTTATTATTTCATCGTATATTTAGTGGTTAATCTAGTGTCAAAGTTTTTCAAGCTCAGAAGGCCTTTGACATGGCTTAACAACAGTTATTTTAATCAGGACTTATTCCTACCTTCCGAAGCACGGATACGCTCTATTCAGATACCACTAAACGACCATCTTTGGAATGACCGCGTCAAGAGTTGCTTAGTCCACAGATCGTTAATCGACTGAGGAGCGCTACGCGTAACATCGGCCTGAAAATTCTATACACTTCTGCATTATGAAATAGTTGTCGATAACTATCTGGTTCTAGGCAGTCGATTTTTTAAGCCATGACTGTCCCACTGCTGGGCATTGGTCTCTTCCCGTATGTAGGAAGTCCGAAGTCCGAAGTAGTCCGAAGTCGGAAGTCTACAGGAAGAATTCGCGTCTCAGAACAAATATTACTAGGCACTATAGAGTCTATAGGTCAAGAACCAAAACAAAAAACTTACGAATGGAGCATGACAAATCAGTTGTATAATTTCTTTCGTGATTACGATCACGTATCGATTGAGAAAATTGTTCAAGGTGATGGCCAAATGATTAATCATTCTGTGTTGTGACTGATGATGGATGGGTAGGCCTAGAATTAGGCTTGACCTATGGTTGGGAGAACAACATTGACATATTTTTTAGTGGACGTCATGGCGAATGTTGCATCAGCCACCTTTATGAATTATTCCTGAGATTAGCGCGTTCAAACAAACAAACAAACAACCTATCAAAATAACAAACAAACTCTTCAGCTTTATAATATTAGTATAGATGATAGAAAAAGCTACGACTATGTCGATGCATCAAGATTATACCGATTTGGTATAATGAATATAATGCTAAAATATATCAGTATATCTTAAAAGTGGTTATTTTATAAAAAACACACTGAAACTGATAAAACATTGTTAATAGTCGGAAAAAATCAATTTTACTATACATATAGAAAGATTTTTGTCGCAAAAAGCACAGATTTATACCAATGCAGCTTTGGCAGAGCACACGAGCATAATGATTTTTTCATTCAATATTTTGCCAATCAGAGATCTAAATAGTTTTAACAGGCAATAAAACAACAATTGATTGATATACAATCACATAGCGACAAACCAAATCAAATTATTAATAAATGCACATGACAATTATACAGCCCATAATAGTAAGTTCAGACTATCTACATGGTGTTCACCTTAATATGTAACAATGAATGACGCACAAACACTTTAGTTAGTGATAACATATCATAGATGATAATCACGGAGACATGACGTAGTGGCTGGAAACACCTGGACATGATCAGCATAGAATAGAGATGACTAGCATACATTAAGTTAGATGTTTGCATTGGTTTAATTGATTAAAATCGAACGACATAATAAGCATTAGCATAATTTAAAAGCGTGAAATAGGAAACAAATGACAAATGTTGTTAAAATTTGGGAATAAAACCCAAAATCTCTTGCCTAGCAAACACAAACACGCGCTAACAAAACAGTAGTGTATTCGACTACATACAATACTGTTAAACAGTTAAGTTACTAATTTTAAAATGTATTATTATTAGTATATACAACTTTAAAATTAAAAAAAATAGATAGTCGTAGGAAGATAGGTGAAAATACTTTTAAAAACTTCCTTTGGCAGATATCATTGTAATGTTATTTGGACATAACCTTTGACTTTTATAATGTTCCCGATAAATATTTACATGATCTTCGAAATGTAAAGTATAAAGGTAACTGGTATTTGCTATCTGCTTGGCAAAATAGCAGGCATGTTGTAGTAACGCCCTCTTTACATTATACGAGTAGAGCTTCTTTTTAGTTTATTTTTCATTCCAATCAGGGCGTCCACTCCAGTCCAACTGTAATTATGTGAAAGATCAAGCCGATGACTTATTCGGAATTGTTATGAACACGCACATTACAGTCGCCCAGTTTTTTCTCAATGCTAAGTTAGAGCCTTCTGTTCACTGCGATCCTGCGAATCTTATTGAAGGATGTCCACATTTTCTAATATTGTCCACCATGCTACCAGGCAACACTCACAGCACATTTGGTATACTTCAATTTCACTTAAAATGTAGTCGTTCTGAAATCACCCCGATTGATTTACACTTAAACAACATGCAATACATTGCTGCATTGACTTAACGTGTCATTCACTATAACCTAAAAAAGAAAACAGTGTAAAGCAAAGTGGCTTTCAAATTGTTTTCAACTGAGATACGTGAAAGCCTGGAACGAATCACTGGAATGAAGCGCTACTGGAATAACGTGAACCGGTTCCCAAGTGACGTAATCTTCAAATATCCCATAACCGTAACATTTGTACTGTATCATTACATGTACAGTGTTCGCGAACGGAACTTGAGGCTCAAGGTCGCCGCGTTCATTCAATATTCCGTCCACACGTATATGTTTCGAGACTTCTTTATTAAAGTTTAATCATGTGTCGCATACAATCGGCTGGTATTTTTGGATTGTTATTGATGTGCATGGATAACAATGTAGCGTTTTGGAATTCTTGAGACGACAAGCTCTGGTTGAAGAATAAATCTGGTTACTAAATGTACTACTACTATGCATTATTTTTTTTGACCACTGTGTGATGGATTTTGTTGTTATTTCATATGTCTCATCTATAGAGCCAGTGTGGGCGCATTTGGCTCTTCGAATCATGAGGGTCCATATTCGATAAATGGCCATGATTAAGATACATATCAACACTTTTTCTAGGGAACATTTTATTTAAAAACGGAGACTTAAATTTTAAAAAAAAGTATGTTTAGATTAAAGAAATTTCGAAAGGTTCAGACGTTTCAAAGGTTCATTTAGTCTTATCAAGCAGATATCTTTTTTTCTATAAAGTTTCAAAAAGAAAAACTAAAATATTATTACGAAATAACACTAACCTCACGATCAGTAAACGCCCCTAACCTGCCTCAGTAGTTTTATTACTTTATTTCTCATTAAATATTAAAATGTAACCTAGGCCATAGGCCATGGTCGATTTACGCAAATATTTAAGACTATGTCAAGTTTTAGACACTAGTTAGCTTAGTTATTACTTGTTTAAATGTTATTAAATGAGTAATGTTTTTTTTTTCTCGTCGGTTTAATACTACTACCTTGTTATGCAATTGTATATTGAGACAAAGATCAAAAGTTAGTAGCATAAATAAAATGTGCATTGTGCGTATTTTATTTTTGAGATAAATCATATTATTATTAACTCAGTATATTTCCATACAATTTTGACTCCAAACGATACGACGTTTTTTCAGAAAAAAAAATGTTATCACCTTGGCTACTATATATAAAATCATCGTTAACTTACTGTACTATGTAGTTCCTATAACATAAGTGATTTATTATAAAAAAATTCAATAGCCATAGTATTAACTGGAAAAATCAGAAATTTGAAACATTTACCAGCTTCTATTAATCTCAACTTCTCGATAAAATATACTATATAACGATGTGGTCATACTAAAAGTCTCTAAGAGGCCTATTTATATTAAAATTCTACTATATTGACATAACCAATATTAAAACCTACACATTTCTTGTGCCTACATCTACATAAAACACATCAACTATCCCAAAATACCTGTACAAACCCATTTGCATAATAATATTTTTTTCTACCTATTATTATTAAAAATCATGCCTTCAAGGAAATCTAGAAGAATGTTCTGTGATGTAACTAACAAGATACGTAATATACATATTTATCTATAATAATACGGTCCTAAATGGCAAATAATTTACTAGTAGGTATGGCACGACAATCCAGTTTTTCAAGGACTTGAACAGAAAAAAATGCGTATTATTATTGTAGTGAAGTCGATAAATGTAACGAAATGGAAGCAAAATCTTAATTATTCATTACTTCTAGTTTGAGAAAAGACGGATATGTTTTTTTAAAAACTTACATTACCGGCATCAAACGACAAGAAAAGAGTTGAAAAAAATCTAGGTATAAAGAATATAGCATACAGGTATTCATGTACTTCTAGTATCAAATCGCTACTATCTCTCTACAATATATCCCTCATAAATGCATCTGGCGCAGTGATACAGAATGGTCAGCATAACATTACTAATCCATCGGAGATTAGAGATTCATTCCCCACAAGTAATAAAAAATATAGCCCAGTCCACAAATTGTATTTGAGACTCCCATGTCTGAGTTGTCCGTTGTTTTCAAGCAATTAACCGGCTAAAAATTCTCAATTTTTTATTACCCTGTCTTCCTTAGAGCAAGTGATAATTAATTCAAATAGAAACATGGCTTCGAAATGTCATCGGTATGTTGTCTCGGGTTCGAACCTTCGACTACTCGCGTGGGAGATTTTATATCGAAAAATCGTGATCAGTAAACAACCCTATTACAATGTCATCTGTCTAACACATAGGTCACGGCAAGCACTTTGTATATACTGCAACTATTGCGAACTAATATATTCGTTTAACGTGCAACCGGCATACAATGAAATTTCGAAACATGGAGTCGCAAGTTCAAGGCCGACATTATTTCTACATTCAGTTTGATTGATTGTTTGTATGATAATTAATTAGTGTTAATAGATGAAGGGTACGTGATGCGATTGAAAATACATTATAGACTATTAGTGGTTAATTAAATTTTCAGTGTTTAATTGGTCATGTATGTGATTGTCGTAATTGAAAACGTTTATAATTTGTGTCAGAGTTACAATGTCTCTATATATCTATTTGCTATCTTTCTTGGTTAAACAGATTTTTGTCCAGATTTCTAAATTCTTCCAATTATACTCAAACTAATCTACCTAAATATCTTTTCATCATTTATTGTAATTTCATTCCATAAACTTCATGTCGATTGGTAAATAAAACCCTGGCTCTTTACTTTAAAAGCTTATATTTTCATGTTTCTTTTAACTCCTTACTCATGTTGTGTCCTCGTCCTATCGTCTATTATTTCTCTTCCTCCCTTACTCACTCATTCCCATTTCCCATTCATTCTCTTTCAATCAGATATCCTGATCACTCTTACAATACCTTTTCATCCAACACTCATATGGGCAACGTGTATTGTTTAATAAATAAGGAATGTAATCTAGAACATACCACGGTACTAAACCACACATTTTTTAGACGTTATACATAAAAATAAACCAGATTTTATAGAATACTTAAGAAAGATAACAATTTTACGGACGATATTAGAATAACCACAATATGGATTTCCCGTGAGATAATTATCTATGAAACAAATAAAATTCTAACCTCTTTAAAGGTCAACACTTGAATAAGAAAAATAAAAAGTCAAATATTAAAGTGGTCATTGATATTTAAAATCAAATATCAATTGATTTTGAAAAACGTGAGTCCATTACGTCATCTTTATCTTTTTTTTTCGTCTATTACTGCATTAGTGCATAAACTAGTATTTCTTATTTCTTGATTTTAGTAAGTACGACGACACAAAGACAAGAAAACAACGCCAAATTTCCTACACCTGTGATTTTGCAAAAAGATCTGTGGTCAAATTAAGTGGCAACCCTTAAATAATTTAATACTTCTAAATTCACACTTAGATAGATACATTAACAAACAGGCTTCAGAACAGAACCTCTAGTAGTAGAGCTCATCACACAAATATTTGACCAGGGTGGCATTAGAACCAAACACCATACGCGGCGGAAACGTGCAGTTAGTCCATTATTGGCGCTTAAATTATAGATGTTGGTTAACTATGCCCCGTTTTTTAAAACACAATTGCTTGGTAAACAAACCCTTAATCTTCATAAGAAATAATGAGCTCATTACCGCCCACTGATTTCTAAAAAACCTTCTAGAATGTTCTTTCGACAGCTCTCAGTCCTACTTACACACTTATTTCAATACTTATCTCGACTTCTAGACTAAATTATCAATATTTATAAGTTTTCAAATATCGTAATACCCAGAAATGCACTTTGAAACAATTATGTCACGTGACTAATAATATATATGTTTTTGATAGTATTTTTGTAATAAATAACCAGTTTATGCATAGGTGAAGGATAACAAAAGTCTTAAATTAAAATGTATAGACTGCATTTCTTAATATCGAAAGTAAACTCGCACGTGAATGTTAATGATGGATTTTGTAATAGATTATGATCTACTAATCACTACTGCATTTATCACGTTCTAAAAAACGATATAGATACTTTAAAAAGCAGCATAAATTCGATGTCTAGTAGAAGATATAATCTTGTTTAACGTTTCTGACGTTTTAACCGTGGTAGACTGAAGAATACAAATAATTCTTTCCGAGCCCTTTCGACTAGTCAATATAATGACGGAAATTTAAAAAATATTTTGAACAGAACTAGAGAGTTTAAATTCGCTTGCAACAATTTTGTAGAAAATAATTTTCTTTTGAAAAAAAAAAAAAAAAATTAATTAAAAAAAAAAAGAAAAAATAATTTATTTTTAAATTAATTTTTTTTTTGAATAAAAACCGCTTAAAATATATTTCAGCCATGCTTTTTGTTATTTTAATTTTAAATTTAAACTTATTTTAATAGATTTCCCATACAATATATCAACAATGTGTAAACTGCAGTCTACAACGGTTACCATATCGAAAACCAGCGGGAAATCTGTTATGATTCCATTTAACATTCATAACAAGTACCCAATACATCACTAGATCTGTGCCACTAGGTATAAATATCACTAGAAAACTGTCAACTATAAACTATGTAACACTAAACCGAAACAACGCGATATAAATCGTGGAAATAAAAAAACATTCACTATTTATGAATGTATGTAAACGTGTATCGCGTTTCCTAGTTTCAAGTGATGACAAATTCTATTTTATCGCAGTTTTACTTAAATTAATGGTATTTCGACGATTTCAGTAATATTCTAAGACAAACAACAACTAGACGGGAACTGTAGTGCTAAAAGAGATATGAGTGAGTGTGAGGTTTCCGAAGACGATGTTCAGGACAGAGCGAAGTAGAGGAGAAAGGTTGGGGATGCTGATCCTACTACCATATGGGATTCGTAGCATGGAAAAGAGAGAGAGAGAGAGAGACAGAAACAACAAAAAAATATAGTTCACTTATTCTCTCATAGGACCTTTTATAATTAAATGTCGTCAGAATTATTCTTAAAATAGCCCGTGGGCAGCCAAAATGGCAAGACTGGAACAAAGCATTTGACATTTCGACGACAGCAGTTCGATATGACCGTGATCTTGCTATATTTGTTGTCTAGGTATTAATAGAGAATGATTAATTGGGCTACAAAACGTAACATATAAAACAATTTACAATATCCTGCTATATGTAGCCAAACGACTGCATTCCAAATAGCAAATTAAATGTCATCAACTGGAATACCGAAACCGTCCATTACAAGTACGAAATTAATTGTCTATTATCGATAAGGGTGGAGTGTTTATCCTTGCCAATAATTACATAGAACCTTACAATAATGAAAATAATAAAAGGGACACTTCAAAGCGAAACCCGAATATGAATTTTACAAACCGCATACCCAATCGTAATAATAATTCTACTTCAGTTCGATAACATCGAACAATGCCGACTCAAAATTGGCTCCCATTGTCTAAAGGGTTGGAATCAATAGCGAATTCTTTGTATATTTTCAGCAAGCAGTGGTCAAGGGCCATTGTGTTGCTCAATAACAATTGTAATTCAAAATCAAGTGGGGGACCAAATAAGCTGACATAGTAGACGACTGGACGACTCTCGGAATATTAACTAAGTTCAAACCTTGGAGCACTCGTGTTCGTGATCTAGATGATTATTATGTACTCATACTTTATTTATTTACAATATGATTAATGTCTGTAAGTGCTATGGTGACATATCGTTTCTTTAAACATTTAATAGCTTAATAGTAGTTATTTATTGTGTAATTATATGCATGATCTCTTCCTTCCTTATTTTTATGCGATTATAAGTATTATCTCATCTTGTTAATTATTATGTAATATTATTGAACTAGAATATTACATAAACTTATGTATTCAAGTTAATAAGCTCCTGATAATTGGCTGTTTTTCTAGAGCTATTGAGAATTCAAATTCAGCTTATATTACAGGATTTTGTAACATTTTCATGCCAGTCATGACACGATTGTGGATAAACAATATCTTTTATACTTTCAGCAATGCTAAAAAAAATTTAGGTTATTTAAATTTGTAACCAAACTTTACGGTTAATGATTACCAAAGCATAATAATCGAACATAATCTTTAATACGCTACCAACAGAGGCCTACTCGTTGATATTTCTGCTATTTTTGGCCGTTCCACTTATAGACAAAGACTTAATACCTCATGAAAGCTTCACAAAATTCCCGGTAATTATATCGATTGTAAACAAACTAAATAAGACCCTTAACCTATTTCCTCCTTGTTCCAGATGGGTCACAGAGTCCCTCGGTACTCCAGCCTGCTGTGGGGTGTCTGCATGCCAAGCTCCTGCAGCAGCTTCGACCTGGAGGAAGAACTGTCGCAGAGACTGGCCGGTCTTGGCATTTCTGTCAGAGTACATAATACTATGTGCTCTGTTAAAGACTTTAAAAGACCGTACTCCTTTGGAAAGACGTTGTCAATGTAAGTTAATTAGTTTTTTTTTTTGTATTTTGGTTCTGCAGTTTTTTTTTTTGGTGGGAAGAATGTGTGTCGATACTCTGAGTGTAGCAAAAATGTAAGTATAGTTAAGATAAAATAAGTTATGTATTGTAGGTAACGACTTCTGAATTACTGTATATTACTTTTTTGAACCAAAACTTGGACAGGCAGGTAAAGATAGTTTTTCCTAAGTCTATTTGATAAATGAGATTGGGATTGCCTACATATAATAACATTTCAAACCAAAGACGTTTTTTTTACAAACTATGCGTATTTTGCTCTTCACAAAGGTCTTATCTATATAAGTACATATGTATTTAGAAGTATATAAGTATGTTTATCAGTTATTTGGTTACCATAGTACAAGCTCTGCTTAGTTTGGAATCAAATGACCGTGTGTGAGTTGTCCAATGATATTTATTTATTTATTTATTGATCTGGGGGCACGGAAGTGCCCCCGCAAGTCGAGCAAAAAAAAGCAGCACGGCCGTAAAATCCTTTTCTCGAAGCAATTCGGGCTGTTTTTGACACCCCTATAATTTCGTTGTGGATAAAACAAGAAGCCTGGATTTTCAGCAACTAATCAGTCATTGTATAAACACGGTATATTTAAAATTTCAGTCAATTTGAACCAGTAGTTTAAGAATGACAACTTGTTAAAATTTTGAATTTTGTCACTCACTGATTCACTGACTCACTGACTCACTGACTCACCGATCATCAAAAGTCTAAGGTACTTCTAGCAGACTTAGAAGCTTAAAATTTAGAATACAAATAGGGTTTAGTGTTTTAATCATGGGAAAAATTCTATATTTTCTAATTTCGGTCCAGTTTTCTAAATACACCAACTGCAACAATAACTTTGTAATCCCATATAAATGTATAAGATTACAAGGTTACATTTGCAGTTAATGAATGATTATTACTGTAGAAAATAAAATAAATAGGTGTAAATAGGTACCTACTATATGAGGCATAACGGGAGGGGGTATAGGGTGGGTAAGGGTGTTTAGCCCATGAAACTGAACAACATTCCCATAGGAAAATATGTTGAATTATGAAAAAAAAAACGTCTTTCCATACAAATTTGACTTATGTTCGCTCTACAAAAAGAAATGAGATGCCATCAAAAACATTCTGTAAAAACCTCAAGTCTCGCCGTAAAAAGTTGTGAGATCTATATAATACCAAGTCGATTAATCTATTTAGTCTCTACTTAAAGGACCTTCTGTCTTAAGTTATTACGTATGTTATTATCATGCCAATTTAAAAAGAAATACCTTTAAAACAAATAGATCGACTTGGTCATCGCAAGAAAACACAAATTAACATTTCAGGAGCATTAACTTCTCGTCGTGCTGTGTAGTGTGATACATACTAATAATCAAATCATGCGATGGCCAGGTCGGTCTATTTGTTTTAAAGGTATTTCTTTTTTAATTGGCATGATAATAACATACGTAATAACTTAAGACAGAAGGTCCTTTAAGTAGAGACTAAATAGATTAATCGACTTGGTATTATATAGATCTCACAACTTTTTACGGCGAGACTTGAGGTTTTTACAGAATGTTTTTGATGGCATTCCAGTTTTCTCAAGTATATATGCGGCCTTAAACCATGATTTAGAGCCTAATCCTGCTAGGACGTTCATATATTATTAACTCAAACACCATCAAATACGTGTACAAACAGCCCCTATCTATCAGTTACGTATAATTACAACACATCACAAATCACTGCTTAATCACCTCGCGTAATGAGCCGATATGATTTACCAGCTTAAGTTATTAATTAAGCACGATTTCCATACTTAATGCCACGGCGCACATAATTGCACATAATGGACTTAAGTCCTGGATCCAGTGATGATGTCATATTATATGTATGTGGTGATTAATATTAAATACGTGTATTATACTTTGCTAATAGGCTGGGAATATTAAATGTGGCTAAGCCGAATAACAGAAAAAAAACAGCTAACATCACTTACTTAGTTAGCCAGGGATATCTTGTTTGACAGTCGTTACTAGTAGTCAGAAGCTTGAAATTCTGACCACCAGTATTACCGATGGATATCATGTTATAACCCAGGAAACTGGGTTGTGGAGGTCAGTTAGGCAGTCGGTCCATGTAACTACTGGTATTCAGCTACTTACAGTGAGACTGGAGGGGACTCCAACATAGTTGGAAGAAAGGCTGATAAAAGGCTTTATAAAAAGACTGACGATTAACATTTGAGTATAAGGTGCAATCGATTTGACGAAGGAGTGTTGTATAATGTAACAACAATGCAGATTCATCTTCAGCTGTGTAATATCAATAAAGCCTGTGGACGTACTCGTAATACTAGGGTACGTCTGCGTTATGCCTGCCCTTCTGGCGGGAAAGCCCCATGTAATCCTGCACTCCACCCAGGGTGCAGGTGTATGCTTAATGCATTAGCCACGTTAAAAAAAGGGTACGTCTGCGTTTCCAAAATGGTCTGCATTTTGATATAAACTAAAATCTCGTAATTATTTTGAAAACATGGATTGACACATGGATGGAGCGTATTCAATTTTGCATAAATCCATAAAACAAAAGGTGATTATTTATTGAAACTTTATTTTGTCGTTAATCACTATACTTGTTCCAATCTGTTTTCCTTTTGAGGTTGGCGAAAAGTTACAAAACACCACGTGCGTGGATTATTACGAAACAAGGTCGCTTCTTGTGTATTCGTTTATTTTGTTGCCAATAAACTTGGTGTTTTATGTGAATTCAATGAAGGAATGAGTAATTATCTGGTGAAAAGACACGGTCGAAGACTTGATAATATGAGATGGTAGGATCGAGTATCATTTAGCTGATGATAATATAAAGAGACTACCTCCGTGGCACAGTGGTTTAGGTCACCACGCCAACACCACTGCGTCAGGTGGTCGTGGGTTCGATTCCCACACGGAGCAATTATTTGTGCGATCCACAAATAATTGTTCCGGGTCTGGTTGTGCTTTGTGTCCGTTGTTTGCATGTTTGTAAAAGTCCCCGCGACACAAGAGCAATTCTTAGTGCGGGAGTTGTCTGTTTAAAAAAGAAAAAGAAGCTAGTTGATGTATTTATTTAAACTCTCGTCATCAAACAGTCACTTTATAAATGAGAAATTATAAACATCAGTAGCATCATATATAAGAACCATTCTATCAAGCTGTAACACCATGATTCTTGCAATAAATATCATTTTATCTCAAGCAAGGTGCTTGTAGTTATCGAAAAATTATAGGTATGTAAAATTAGGTATCAGGTTTAGGCAAAATATACACTCAACTATTTGACTCAACTACAAAAAAAATCCCCGGTAAATGTAGTTAATCTAATTCATATTCTGCTCACATGGAAACGATTTAAGATAAAATGTTAGAACAAAGTTTTATTTGTCCTTTAAAATATAAATAATTAATGTATTGCATCATCTTTTGATGAATCGTTTGATGCCTTCGTTGCGATGTGATCATGATTTATTACTAGCAGGTAAAAGGAAAACAGGGTTTAGATACCGTTACTCAGTCATTTTCCTTACCAACGATGAGAAGAATAGGAAGTAAACACAGTATAGGTGAAGCTTGCAAGAATGAAAACTATGAACTTTTTGTTACTTTGAACGTTTGTTCGAAGTTTCCTTCCTCAAGCAGACAGGATAAATATCTTATTTTCAGATTTTGTCAGTTGTCTTTTGACATCAGAACCGCGATTATCTACCACTTTTAACTTTGAAAAACCATCTAACTATCGACAAATTTTGTATGCAAACGGACAAATACCCCTGGCGGACATCGTAGGAACTAACTTTTCAATTGTTGTTTTTCTTATTTTCTTGCTATAAATGATGATAGCCGTTGGTAATGAAATAATATCATACATTTTACTTCAATATATCTGCTACAATTTTTTTTAAATTTAAGACCTATTAGGCCTTATCATCAAATTAATCGTGAAGAATTCACTTTTAAGCAGAAAAATAAGAAGCCTTGGTTTCAAATATTTACTTTGGTACTTCTAAAGTAAACAGAAATACCTAAATATGCCACCACAGATTTCTTGTAGTGATTTAGTTATAGAATGTAAAACATTTTAATTAAGTACACTCAGCACGTAATAGACATTCATTGTTTAACGCGATATGATGAGCATACATGTCAACTAGTAATTTACGAGCTGATCCTGCAGACGTACACCTAAACAATGACATTTGTTGTTATTTATTGCATCAGGCTTCGTTGATTGCCCTGCTCGAAATATTTATATTTTTTAGTTTTCATTTCATGCAGTAGTGTAAAAGAATTATTTGAATTGAATAGATTTGAAAGTAAAATTGTTCTTCAAAGTTAAATTCAAATTGAATAGAGGTAAATGGAAAATATAGGGAAGGCTTTTGCCCAGCAGTGGGACTGGCTTACAAAAAATATTGATATAAAGATTCTTTCTTTCACGGAGCTTAGGAATATGTCATAAAGTTGAACAAAATTTTTAAATTAAATAATTTTTTTTAAATTATTGTCCAAAACGATATTTATATGCTTTTAATATTGTTCCAGCACGTTTTTCCTAGCCGTAATCCTGCTGCTCAGTTTAGGAACAATCCTAGACGATGGCAAGGAAGGAGTCACAAACTTCGAGAAGCTTCTCAACGCATTTTCTTTGAAAAGAAACCTGAGAAAGGTGTTTGACCTCTCAGATGCTCCCACGAGGGTGAAGGGAGTGGATGCTTATAGAGGAATGAATGCCTTCGCACTGCTCGTTGCGCACAAGTCAATGGCGATGGCCCACAACCCTTATGTCAATAAAGTCAGCTTTTCTGCTGTAAGTATCTTTTTACATTTGTAGTAGTTCAAAATAGCGAAGTTTTTGTGTTATAATGAAACTCGGATTTAGATTGTAGATATAAGGATATGAACAGTTTGTTTACAAGCTAGCTTAGCATTGAAATTTGTTGGATGAATATGATATTTGTTTTATTATTCAGTAAAAAGATCAAGTGTAAAAGTTTGAACTAATTATTTCTATGAATTCTGCTGATAACTATTAGATCGACACTTTATATTAATACGCAGATAAGACTTGAAGCATACTCAATCAAAAACAATCAAATACTAAACGATTTCCTAGAAATACAACACCCAATCAATCTCAAAACAAAATCAATTTACCTTCACCACGTCTGTAAAAAAGTTTACGTAAAACTTTTCAAAGCATAGATCACCTCGCATTAAAATTCGGCGAATCCCTAAAATTCGCACCTTACGACAAAGTATCGAAAATTCAATAAAGCCGCTTAATGTGTATCGAGCCCTATTTCGGGCTTAACACTTCAATAAGTACTTTAAAAGAGCCTGTCTAGTAACACTTTGAGTACCGGTTGAATTTCATTTTAGGGTTAAAAGTGTCGACTTGAAACTTTTCGGTACAAGTTTATCTTATTAACGCTTTGTGTTTGACGGTTTGATCGAGATGTGGTTAGTTGTTCTTTAAATAGATTATTTAATCGGCTTGTGATTTACGATATCTTACTACTATCAACTGTTGATTACCGGCTAGGTATTAAGCAGCGTCCCTAGCTAAATTTGCAGATACTATTTTTATCTTACAGAATAATTTAATCATCATATAGTATAAGCGTGTAACTCATCTATACTAATATTATAAATCTGAAGAGTTTGTTTGTTTGTTTGTTTGAACGCGCTAATCTCGAGAACTACTGGTCCGATTTGAAAAAATCTTTCAGTGTTAGATAGCCCATTTATCGAGGAAGGCTTTAGGCTATATATCATCACGCTACGGTCAATAGGAGCAGAGTACCTGTGAAAACTGTTACAAAAACGGGGAAAATTATGATTCTCTTATGTGACGCGAGCGAAGTTGCGCGGGTCAGCTAGTATTAATATATGCACGATAGTATGGATTGTAGGAAATCGGGCTACAGGCTCAGTCGGCTTTAACTATGTCTGTAAAAGTCGTTCTTCTTTTCTTTAATGAAAAGCCCAAGAATTTTATCGTATGATAAAGTCCTTCAAATTAGTAGAAAAAAACAATCTAATGGCCTTTTTTAATTTTGGTTTTTTGTTTTTCAAACAATATTTAACACCGTTAACAACCAGAAAATCATTAAATAGTTCAGTGAATTCACACATTGTTACCTTGAGAACCGTAATAAAAAAAAAGCTACTACAGTTTTAAAATTAATTACCAGATATTACAAATAACCGCGTAATTTAAATAAACTGCTTTCATGAACTTTTATATTGTAATTAGAAAGAGCAATTGACAGACGGTGAAGAAATCTGACATTCAGAGAAATATTTTGATTGGTTCGAGGGTATATGCAAATGTATATCAGTTTTATTTATGTACACTTTCACTTCTAAGTGGCAAAGTTCACTAACCAGATAATAAAGAATAATGTTTTACTACTGTAATAGTCTATCTAAGATAGTAGTCTAGCCTTGAATTAACAAGCTCCTAAGACTATTATTTTTTAGTAACTGTTGAACAATGGTTAAAGTGTCTGCCTTAATACTATTACTGCACCTAGTATCGTGAGTTCTGCACTTAACAATTAAAATTATTATTTCAGAAATCATATATCGGTTCTTATCCGGTTTCGTATTCATTGCTTTGATACTTGTTATATTTAATTTCAAATTGCAGACATTAGATTTCTTTTATAGTACCATATTTACTTAATACTTAATATACCATCGTTGGTACGGGTCATACGCTAACTATGTGCACTTTTCCAGGTATTCGGCATGCCGTGGGCAGTGGTCGGACGTTCAGCTATCCTCTACACCGACAGTTTCCTGTATCTCAGCGGGTTTCTGAACGCACACAATCTACTTCAAGATCTTGAACGCAAAGGCACCATCAACTTGAAGGACCGTCTTATTTCTAGATGGTTTAGGTAAGTAACTTTTTGTTTATTACGATTATGAAAGATATTGCTTTGGAAGTCAGAGTTCTGGCCTGAAACGTAAAAATTGCCTGGATGAACAAGGCATAACAAAACAAATATTGATATCAATCGTTGCTGACACTTGTCTTTAACCAGCACTCTGCAAGCGTTAAACGAATTTCAAATATATATTTGACCACCTGGACAACACGGATTAACTTTATCAAAATTCAGATAAAGTCTCTTAAATTATGCATCTTACTTGACACTATGTTCTTTCAGTTTCAGTACTGAAGTTCTGTAAAGTAGCCCTTATAGAGAACCTGAAACCTTTAACATTCAGTTCTTGAAGATAATCAATGCACTGTCTCTGATACAAACATTCCAATTTATCGAAGCCATTAACAAAAGATTGATTATTCCGTGAACAGGGCCATCGAAATACATCCTTTGTTTGAAACGGATCCATTCATTAAATCCCCTTTCCACCATTAATCTAGATTTGTACGGAATTGAAAAATTGATCATCAGTTTCGCTTTTTAGAGTGCAATGCAACATTGTAACGCCTTTATATTTATTTTGAACATTATTTCACTGCTAGACACATAACATTTTATTGACTTGTCTTCACAAAAAAATCGCGTTTATTTAAAAACCTCCTCTAGATTTAAGTCGGTTAATAAATATTTATATATTGTCTATCTAATCAATCAAATCTCAAAACACCCTTGACATTTTTAAAATATTTTATATTATAATTGCTTTCTCGGACACATGTTGCAACCAATATGTTCTAAATATACACTTACTCTTTTAAGTTTTATGCTGACAGATAAAAGAGGAAATATAAGTAAATCTTAACGGCCCTCAAATAGTTTTATCAATGGATATATAAGCTAATATATTTCGGCATTAAAACGCCATTTCATCCGATGCCGGGGATAAATCACCTATTAAGACAAATGACAAATGAATTAGTCCTGTAGGTACTATCTTGAGGAAATCCCAGATCCAAAATACCTACTACGCCTTTTTATTTCCTTACATTATATTGTTAAACTCAAAAACATAACGATTTGAACACTTAAAATACGTTTAGTGGACGCGTGAATTTTATCTAGCTGTTGCACGTGCTACGGAAATAATATTAATCTACACAATGACATGTGGATACTCGTATGTTTTGAGAATGCTACAAAGACAGTGTTTCTCATAGACTTATTCATAAAAATATATGAAGTTATGAAAGGCTTATAAAGTGTTTTGTTTCTTTCACTCCTGAGCGAAATGAAAAAGAAAAAACATATTATAGTAGCTTCTTAACTAAAATAGGTTTATAGTGTATTTATGAATAAGAGCGTTATAGTTTTAGTCGTAACTATTAAATCAGTGTATCTAGCGCCGTGACATCGAGGAATCTGAGTTACCGGTTAATATTAATATCCGATAGCATTTAAACTTGTTTGACAAAAGATAAACCAAACTAACTATCTAACCAAATAAATTAAACTACGCATTTCAATAAGGTAATAAAAGTTATTTATTTTCTTAGTAAAAACAGCTACGTGTCCTATTAAATTAAGACTAGACTGCAAGGGTTAGTTTCAGTTCAGCATATAATCTTTTTTGGATTTTTCAGGCGTTTATTTTCTATAATTTAATTTGCTTTAAACTATTTAAACCTTGATTCTGCCATAAACCTGCAACGTACACAATTAGTCTCATACATGTTACTTAACATGTGCAACCAGTTAAAACCAAATAAATTTAAAAGATTGAATAATTTCTCGTCTGTAAAAGCGGTTACGGTGGTCCCCGTTGGACGGCTTCTAGTTTGACAGCTAAAAACTTGGTATTGCAAGGTCATCATGACAGTTTATACACGAATTCTCCGACACTAACGACTAAAATTAATGTAATCCAGTACCTCTATATCAAGATACCACACCTCCAAAGAAGAAAGGCTTAAAATAAAATGACTATAGGGACACTTAAGCCTTTATTCTACTAAAAGGTGCCGATATATTAATCATATTTCGTTGCTATGTTGAAACTCTGCTGTAGGTGATTTAATCACGGGCAATAAATATTTCGAAGATCACAGTCGGGAGCTACAATTTATAGGACATCGTTTTTCATTCGATTATTAATAACACAAAAATAAATTCTCCTAATATTATAAATGCCAAAGTTTGTGAACATGGATGGATTGATCTATGTGTAGGTTAATTTTTCACGAAAAAAAAAACAATTTTAATAGACTTTGGTACTCTTATAGCTTGTAACCTGGATGAATACACAGAATACATGATATCCCGGAGAGTGTTTTCATGCGGACAAAGTCGCTGGAGGTCGCTAGTATTAACAGATGCGATAGATTCACCGATGACATAAACTTTACAATACGCAACTATAGGAAATACATTGATTGTTTTTCCCCAGGTTGTTCCCTCTATTCGTGAGTCTGATGTTATTCTGCACGTATATCCTGCCGGACTTGAACAACGGCCCCCAGTGGAACCTGGTCGTGGAAGAACACAGCAGGGTCTGTGAGAAGAACATGTGGAAGAGTTTCCTCTTCATACATAATTACTTTGGCTTCGAAGATATGGTGAGTTACATTTAAACCTTGAAAACTTTATTGAACAAAACTGTCCACCTTAGTAACAATACGCTGCAATTTGAAGATCCTTAATGTTTTCATTCCATTGTAGATCTACTGCTACCCCATTTCACAACAGTCCAGAGGTCTTATAGCCTTACGGACAGCAATATATTGCTGTCTACGAAAAGTAGAAAAAAGAGACAAACAATTTAAGAGCGTTTTTGCAGTATCAACCATATTTCATTAGATCGAAACATGATAACACACACAGGCTTACATATAGGTACACAAGTATAGACTACTACACACTAGAACACCTGAACACACACCCAACACCGAATTTGCGAACTATTTATTTCTGCAATATAAATCTTGTTATTCGGTCAAACTAGTTCTTCCGTCACAAAACCATTTTTGTAAAGAAAAAGTATCTTTTGGATATTTATTAAAATTTGATCTATTCTGCAACGACCAATTTCTTCATTCAATTTCCTTAATAGCCATATGACTTAATATGTACATGATTAATATTTATATTCTAGGCACATTGAACTTGACTTTGTTTTGTAATAATCTAGGCTAAACTTTACATAAAAGGGACGATAATTACCGATAGAACGGACGAATAAGAATTTAAAGAAACGAACTGTAACGCGATTCTCTACAACTGTCAACTATCTACAACGGGCCAGCTAGCTTTGGTATAAAAATCTGATCAGCGCCTCTAGCAGACGCTCTAGGAACGATTTTTATAGTTCCTTGTAAATGCGTAATACTGGATAGTTTCGACCGTGAAGTCAAATCAATATAAAATAATCGTGCTACTGATAAAAAGTCCTGGACATGAACAATATTAACGCGTTTACGAACAAAACTTAATAAAGTATCAAATGAAGAATGAATGCACATACATTTACATGAATAGGTTTTTTAAACTTAAGTCACAGAATTTAAAAAAAAATCGTGGACTAGCCATATAATAAGGAATTTTAAACACGTAAATGCTCAATTCATTGTTAAAATCTAGGCCATTTTAATTCACATACAAACTTGCAATTGTCATATTTTGTATACAATACGCTCAATGTCAGTTATAAATACTTTATACTACATAACGTCGATTTACCATAAAGATGTTAAACAAACGAAATAGGTATCGAAAAATCGCAGAAAACTCAATAATTTTATCTCTTACTTAATCAAAGTAAGTTGCTATTAACCACAAAATCTGAATTGAATCGTAAAACAGTAAAACTCTCTTATACCATTTCTCAATATCAAAAAACCGGCCAAGTGCGAGCTGGACACGCGCTCAAAGGGTTTAAGATAAGAGATATCTGTTGAATGGGAACCCCTCTAGTAATAATTTCTTTCGATGGTTTATATTTGTTTACTTATAGCAGCAACTAAAAAACGTCGTTGAAATTTTTACGGGTGATCTATGTAAATTTCAAATATCTAACTATTACGGTTCATGCAACCGGAGCCTGGTGACAGTGAACTTATTATTATGGGGTCCCGTTTTATCCTTTAGGTACGGGCCCCTAAAAAAGATCTAATTTTAAAATAAACTAGACATTTTCAGATCTGAAACTACAAATTCAATTTACTTTTATTACACCTTCTTCAAGCATTACACTAAATATCTTCGCGCTTCTAATACGTATGACACAAGCAATTTATTTTCGTGGACTCTGCTTTTCTTTGAAGAATCAAGTCTTCAAAAATATACTCCTCTCTTACATACAATGTAGTTCTTTAGGTATATTTATTATTTTCTATTACAAGGACTGACAAACGGATATCATTGGCTTGCTATATACTTTTTTCTATCTTATATCGTATCTCCTTTGGTCTTATTGAACAATAAGAATCATAAAACGTTCGAACTATTGGCTAAACTGTCTATGTCTAAAAACCTCTTGGGAAATCATACCTATACTAAAAATATATGCCTTGATATAAGGTAACGTAAGTGTCTTGTTAATTTAAGCCTAGTATATATTGAATGAATTTCTACAAAGATAAAAAGATCTTAATACTTGCCATTCTTCAGTTTTATATATCCCAAAGGAAAATTTAACGTCTTTTAATTTAGTTACATGAATTGTATGCTGGAATATTTATTATAAAGCTGAAGAGTTTTTTGTTTGTTTGTTTGAACGCGCTAATCTCAGGAACTATTGGTCCGATTTGAAAAATTATTTCAGTGTTAGATAGCCCAATTATCGAGAAAGGCTATATATAGGCTCTATCATATCTATATAATCACGCTACGACTATTAGGAGCAGAGTACCAGTAAAAAATATGACAAAAACAGGGAAAATTTTACCCATTTTCTTTTATGTGACGCAAGCGAAGTTGCGCGGGTCAGCTAGTCTGGAATATTTATACAAATAAGTCTCCAAATGTACGACTCTCGTATGTGTTTTATATACATTGAAATGTCTACCAAAAGCGTCAAGGTTCAGCTGTTGAAATATGACACAGTTTATCATGCTAAATAACATTACAAATATACACGTTTAAATTTGTTTATGATATCCTAATTGTTAATTAGTTTTGTAAATAAGTCTACATAGACATCTACGAGGTTCGAATAATAATCCAAAATTTAATAAAACAACCTTTTTAATCTCCATAAAAAAGAATTCTCAAAATATTTTCAGGAACGGGATTAACAACCACAATAGGTAGGTATATGTATAAATTTTTGAAAAAATTACAACTTAAGACAAATAAAGAGGTGCTTTAGTACAGTCAGTTCAAGAAACAAAAAAGTACAGTCAATCTAAAAAAGAAAATAAATAAACATTACTTTAAAATAATAATAGTAGAAAATATCCAAAACAAAAATCAATTAACAAAATAAATACTACAGCCTCGTAATTGACATTTGAAACCTTCGTATGTCACAAAACCATGGTTCATTTCCTTTAATAGTAGGAAGAGGTAACAAATTAACTGAGTCGGTTGTATCGACAGGTATTAGACGGTACGCCTACTTACACGTGCTTGCACTAACCGCGACCATAAAACGAATATGTACAGAAGAAAAGCAAATCTCTCCCCACATTTATCGACGCGGAATCGGCTAACGCCGGTTAAAAAAACCTTTATGTCTGCGAAATAAGAGTGTTATTAATATCATTTGCATCGACTCGGCTCGGACGACGCGTAGCAACGGATGATCGGCGTCATGCCAATTATGCTGGGGCTACATTAGCGAGCGAAGATTCGTATGGTGTTGGCGCGACAAAAACATCTTGTTCGGGTATGGGCGATGTTCTTGTCTACATTAAGGCGGGCGAAGATTCGTGTCGAGATGACGCGATGCATCGTGCCTTGTGCTGTTCAGTTTGTTGTGCGGAGACGTGAGCGGTAAATTAAAAATGTTACTCCACTCCATAGTGTAAAAAATTAAATGCACGTCCGTCTCGCTTCAAAGTCTGGACGACACTGAATTGACGTAGATGTAGCCACCTAAGCGAATATTGGCGCGACAAATCCCTTTGATTCGCGCCAGTTTACCGACAGCTCCTCGATACTACATCGTCTTCGCCCGAATACTACGCGATGACACGATGAACCCGGCCACATTCATCGCGTTAACACGAATATTCGCCATAGCCCGCTAATGTAGCCCCAGCATTAGTGATACGCATTCGGCTTAAGCCGATTCCGCGTCGATAAATGTAGGGAGATCCTTACACCTTTAATATCTATGGTACAAGTTTAATCGATAGAGTAAGGTATCATTTAAATATGCAACAACGACAAAGTGAAGTCGATGATAACCTTGTTCGGATTGAAAATCAAGTTAAGATCTGTTTTTCTTATCCATTCCATCTCTAAATCTACTACGGTTTTCATTTTCTTATATCTTTTATATCGTCACAAAAAGTCGTGTCATGACAGCGCAGCCAAGTATTTCAAAAAGTTGGGCGATTTTTTTCTGAAATATTTCATTACAAAACATGCGTACTTTTGCTTTATAGTGTCTTTATAAATACTTAAAATATTATTATGAAATGTCTAAGTAAGCGGTACACGGTTTTGTGTTTTTTTCCGAATGTATGTCTTTTATATGCACATTGCGTTCCCGCGCTTCGTATAAAGCAATCCATCTGTAGTTAACGTTTTTTGTGGTTGTAATTACATCGGCGTGTTATTTGAGATTTATTGCTCCGGTTTTATCAGTTAGCTTGTGGGTCAAGGTCCCTTGTAATATCATAACGACAACCTGTTGTAGGAAAGTAAACCGATTTAAACGAGACTGTGATTGATTGGTGACAAATAAAGCTGTGTTAATTAATGATACCGACAATTGTGGATTGGTAAATTTACTGTTTGAAAGTAAACAGGTCTAAAGTTGATGAAGCCTACTATTTATTAGTTTAACCGAAAAATAAAATAAGTTGAAGAGCTGTAATAGCCTAGTGGTATATTTGGTACCTCCCACGTAGGTGATTGACGGTTCAAACCCAAATGAACACACATTTATCGAAATTATGTGTGTGTTAGAAATAATTATCACTTGTTATAAGGTGAAGGAAAACATCGTGATGCAATCTAGGTTTCTTTAAAACAGTTCTCGAAGGTACATAAACTCCCCAACCCGCCCGTGGCCAGCGTTGGGACTCAAGACTTAACCCCTCCCTCATTCCGAGCAGAATTAAAACATATAGCAAGGTACGAAAAATATTTATGTCAAGGTTTAAATTTTACCGTTTTTGTCAGATTTACTCTCCTGTATTTTTTATTCACTAAGATAATTGTCCAATATAATTAATTATCGCTACAATTTCACAAAGAAAATAATCTTGATTATTCGAACCTTAAAGATCTAATTTCATACAATTAACGTCAGTAGATGTAAACTATCGATAATTATTGGATAATGCTTGTGGCACAATAGTTATGTAAAAGCCATGGGAATCTGTACAACCAGTTCACGAGATCACCGTGTTATTGGTGAGTGCTATTGTACTCATTGATAGTATCGTAAGTTGTCGCGCGAATACTACACTAAGTACTTTAGAAAAACAAGCATTTGGTACTTAAAATACAGTTTTTACGGAATATGGGGTGCTGATCGACGATTTACTATACTATCGACTATCAAAAACTGGCGAGCATTCGATAAATTTTGTATGAAATTCCGATCATTGATTCTAACAGGCGCTGTGGGAACTATTTATACAGTAGTTTAAATTACAAAATCATGAATTAGCGAGAGATTAGGCCTTAAGTTCACTAGCGAAGAGGGAATTAATTATTTCATAAAGGATTACTACCGAAATCAATAAACATTTATTTAGGTTTAAATTAACGTTTTCTTCAGCTCTAAAGTAAGTAGATATAATCTGCTTGATCATGCACTTGAAATTATTTTGTTTTATACGAATCTAATAACCTTTGTAATAATGAACATCCGTTTATAATAAATTAATTTACCGGTAAATTGTTATTTCTAAGGTATAATTGCTTGATTTAATAAACAAATTATGAATGATTCACGATCAAATAACTGTTGTAATTTGCTGCGGTTATCTTATAAGTCGAATTTAATTGATTGTTAGAATTATATGAGTTTATAGTGTTAATGGTATTAAAGGTACGTGTAATAGATATAGTTATAAAGAAGTACAGTCGCCGCCAATAATATGTATTAATCAGTTATTTTAAGAAAAAATCTTACATAAATTATATTACCACGAGCTCTTTTATGTGGCTATGATGGAAGGACAGACAGATAGACATGGCGAATTTATAACGGTTCAGAAGCTAGAAAAGTCTAAAAATCTATTTAATTATTGCTATTGGTTAATAAACAATACGATTGTTAAATTACGATAAAGTTAATATACAGGGGTACATTTACTATTTTCAGTGATAAAAATGCTTTTGAAAAAGTGATACTTATTTTTTACGGTGATAGTACCTGGATACTTACATTATATAAAAAACACAAGCAAAAGTACACTCAATACTTGTTTTAATGGTTACAAACAAAAATCGCTTCACTTCAAATATCACAAGTTGAGCTGAACCACACCCAACCTATAATACGACAGATTCTCTTTTTTTTAAGAAAAGACGAATCTATAATGCATTATCTTCATTATTTTTGTAATTGTCTTTACTAAAACAGGAAATTCTTATGCGTAAACGTGATTTCAACCGGTATAACATTACTATATTATCCAAATATTATTATGACATTGGTTTTATTAATTTGTGCATAAAACAATAATACTAGTTTCCAAGTCACGTGAATAAAAGGCAAATAGAATACTAATTTTGAATAAAGTTTAGATTTGAATAACAATAATGCATATTTCTGCATAATTTTAGTACCTATGGTATAAAATTTGTTTGTTTATCTCCGGAACTGAGCTTCAAAAAATATCGATTATTACATAACCGTAGTAATCCATATAAACATTTTTCCCATTTACATTCAGCATACGTTTCATGAAATACAACACGTGTCTAGGTTCAGTTTTCTTTGCCTATAACCTTAGTCCAAGTCTCGAACCCGCACTTGGCCAGCATGGTGGACTCAAGGCCTAACTCTTCCCCCTCGTTTGGGAGGAGACCCTTGCCGTGCAGTGGGACAATAATAGGTCAAAAGAAAAACCTTAGTTGTGAGGTAGCCTCTAACTTTAGTTCCTCAGATCCAAAAGATCACAAGAGAATTCAAAGCTATTCAAATAATAAACCCTTTTAGAACTACATACTTAATCTTAACATTGACTCTTTCTTCCAGTGCCTCACCCACACGCATCAGCTCGGCATGGACATGCAGTTGTACGTGGCGACGCTACCTCTCATGGTGATCATTTGGAAGTTCAGAACCATGGGCTGGTCCCTTCTAGTTCTGATCGCCGTCGCCTCCACCGCCTTAAGATATCTGGCCATTTACTGGTACGATATCAGCATGTTCGTGTATTTCGGCATCTCGTGAGTATTATTTATATTACTAGCTTTTACCCGCGACTTCGTCCGCCACCTAATTTTTCCCATGGAAATGCGTCATTTTCCTGGGGTAAAAAGTTGCCTATGTCATTTCTCGGGTATCAAAATATCTCCATACCAAATTTCATGTAAATTGGTTCAGTAGTTTAGGCGTGCTTGAGTAACAGACACACAGACAGACAGAGTTATTTTCGCATTTAGAATATTAGTATGGATTATTACTTTTCTTAGATTCTCTATATTTTAGTCTATATCTCTATAGTTTTTAAATCCGTGCACGGCCGTTGTATGAATAACCCTCGGTTTCTGGTGTACATTTAGCGGTAGTTTATCGAGCGTTTAAACTCATATAAAAAATCTGTTTGAATAGATAAACTACCGCTAAACGTGCCCCAGAAACCGGGCATAAGTTACTGTTGTACTGTCTGATGATTCACATTTAAATTAGGCAATAAGAAAATATATTTTATGACTTCAACCTATTTTAATAATTTCAAATATTGCATAAGATAAACATTTTTAAGACTAGTTATAGTAACAGCATTATCTCTAGCTGACTCACTTTTTGACATTTTGGAAAATATTAATAAAAAGACAGCAGTACAATGTTAGTATTAGTATTAGTCACGTGCAAAAGATAATATTAATTTAAATCCGGTTGATAAAAACACTAGTATTATCAAACAATAAAATAAAATCTATCTCGAATTCTAAAGGTCAAAAGAATATAAGCCAACTTGTTCTTTTTTAAAACAATTTTATGTAATAAAGTAGGTAACATTATCGAAATTGCTTGTGATTTGCATATTATAATAAAAATCTGAATAACGTCTATTATATTTGAAAGTATTCTTTTACTATTTTTAACGTTTAGTCTAGGGGTTTTCGTATTTTACGAAGTATATTTTTTCTACAGTAGGTACAGTTAGTTTGAATGTAGGTTGTTTTAATATGACCTCGCTTGCTCGCTACTTAGGTGCAGTTTATTTAACAAGTCTTTAGAAAAATCCCTCTTTTAATCTTATGAATGTTTTATAATTTCTAAACGCTGTTAAGAAACCATGTTTTTTTGTCTCATCCTTAGATGATTTTTCTGCTGGTTTCTCTCTCAGATTATATTATTTCATAATACCTTTTTTGAAATAATATATAATCTGAGAGAGAAACCAGATTAGAAATCAATTTTATTTCTTTTAAAATATTATGAAATAATATAATCTGATAACTTAGTGCAATTGTCAACATTGAAATAACTGGTACTTATAGAAAGATTTAAACAGAACTATATTCCCCTTGATTTTTCTAAAACTATTTTGGTGTGAGCCTATATAGTCAGCTAGGGCCTTCCCCTAACTCTAAGCATTTTCAAAAAGAAGCATTTATTTTGAATACAAAGCGATACTAGATCGTATAAAAAATCTCCTTAGTCAAATTGATAAATATTTAGGTTTTGCAAAGAAACAAACGTCATAATTACAAATGAATTTATCATAAAAGACATTTATACAAAAAGCAGGAAACTCCACAAAATGTTTGTTTGACCTTAAAGCCGCTGTTTCACACATTTGTGATTTGCACTACTGATTCATAGGTCGAGTAAAAGATAAGTGGACCCGTTTTCCGTTTCTGAACGTAATTTTCTTTCAAGGGTATCAGAGCAATTCTTTGTAAGTAATTGTTGATCTATTACAATAATTAATGCTTAAGCACAATATCAATTGATCGGTAACATAATATTTATAAAAGAAACTTAGTTCGGTTAAAAATATTTACTATCAAACCTACAGTGGCCCTTAAGTACGAAGTTCTTTGTTATTCTTACACGTAATATGGTTTTATGAAATAATTGTACGGTTTAAAAAGATCATGTCGTTTTTTGAAACAATTACTGCAATCAAACAAACGTACCGTGACCCAAAACCAGGAAATCCTCAAAATCTCCGGCCGTATAACAAATAAAAGCAATTACCAAAACCCATATCAATATTACATACCGGAATTGAAAAAGTAACCGACCTTCAAAATGTATTCTTTTTGGAAATCCTAACTTCTACTCCCACCTTTCTTAATGAGTAATACGGAACAAGGAAAGATCTCGTAAATTATTTGGATTCTTGTTTATTGACTAGGCCTATTGAAGTTTTAAGCAACCGATGTACATTTATATTTTAAAGTTATAATTTTTTTTTTTTCCAGAAGTCACAGAAATTGTTACTAGTACGATAATTATTTTGTTCTATAAAACGGTTTAAAGACAGAAGCATTAGTTATGAATAGTTTTATGCAGTATAGAAAGCTTTTTTTTGCCACTATCAAGAATAAGAAGACTACGGGATATCTGTAAATATCCGCGGAGTGGAATTTATTTACCATTCAATTTACAACAGACAATCTTCAAAACTACCAAAATTTCTTCCACAAATATATATAGCTTCATTATCCACGGAAATATGGAAGAATTCGATCACTGGAAATAGCATAAAATCAGTAGAGATACTAGTAATAGTAGAAGCTAGTTAGTAGGTAAAAGCTTAAGTACTTACTCCATCACAAAACACTGTATGCACTTAAGAGCATGTTTGTGTTTCACTTACTTAGTTGTTGTCTTTATCCTCGTGACTAATGTTCTTGAATATATTGTTAAAAGTACCCTCTTGTTATGCAATTGTTTTGTTTGTTCTAGCTGTAGTTCTATTTACATTGTGCAAGTTTAGGTACTGACTAGCTGACCCGCGCAACTCCGCTATCGTCACATAAGAGAGTATGGGTCATAATTTTACCCCGTTTTTGTAACATTGTCTATTGCTACTCTGCTCCTATTGGTCGTAGCGTGATGATTTATAGCCTATAGCCTTCCTCGATAAATGTGCTATCTAACACTAAAATAATTTTTCAAATCGAACCAGTACTTCCTGAGACTAGCGCGTTCAAACAAACAAACAAACTCTTCAGCATTCTATTAGTATAGATGTACCGTATGATGTTGCTATGTCTAAATAAGCAGGCGTTATACGTTTACGTCTAGCATTGTTTATAAAAGGACCTACTATGATTCGTAAAAACGTAATTTCGTAAAATATTGGAGGTGTGTGTTCGCTTATACATTTCTCTATTTTGTGTTTAGTATTATAGGCAGTCTCGGATAAGCATACCTACCTTTTATTCTAGTACCATAATTCAACCGAATCTTTATAAGGAATAGAATGAAATGTCGACTACTTTTTTATTTTCGTTAATTATAGTAAGGCCTCAGTATACTTATTAAGATTTTGATTTTTACAAGGTAATGTTAGTAAGAGTTATAATTGTTATTTCCTTAGATCTTTAATCTAGTGATTGGTATCGTTGTCTTTAAAAATAGCGATATCGTTAACCCAAAAACTAAATTGCATCAGAAAGGATATATTTCAAAATGTAACCACTAATAATGGTACAGATTAAATTATTGATACTTTAACAAACTTGCATTAGTTAGATTGTAACAGTAATAAAAAACAAATGTTTCCTCCGCTTAAGGCGATAGTTTAACATTTCAAAAGTTAACCTTCAATTTATCAAACTATCACGGCAAACTTTGCGACATTTGTCGATACACTCACATACCGGACATAACGAACTGTTCAATTCACTTACTAGGACAGAAACGCAGAGTGTTCTGTCTTGTATGTTTCATTCTTTTCTAGCTTGAGGTAAATCAAACCAGTCCTTATCTCCAGAATCGGTCTTTTGCTTCTTCATTTCTTTAACAATGTGTGTATACTTAATATCATAATGCGGTTAGGATACCTTATTTGTCTACTGGACGTTTCGATCGCATTGCGTCGATAGGTCTCTGGCTGACTAAACATGTATTCTATTCATTTTAGGTTTTGGGTTTTTTTTAGGACCCCAAGACAGATTTATTTTTTAATTAATCAAATTCGTCATTATTTCTAAGTTCCCTAGCGTATAAATTCGGAATCATAAAATTTACTACATGTCATCTTTTTAATTTTCAGAGTACAAAAACTGCTGGATGCGGCGCGTTACTCCTACATTCTCCCAACGCATAGAGCTACCATCTACCTGATCGGAGTCGCTATGGCGTATCTTATGAAGTCCAAGAAATTAAACTTTACTTTATCAACTGTAAGTAAAATTGATTATTTTTACAATAATCTTATAAGTAGCTTGATAATATGGTCATCTTTAGTACATTTTATGATCCTCTAATGTCTTACCTAACTCCGACTCTATACTACTACAAGTAAGTGCTATCTATGCGAGCATAATACTGATAGATACTGGAAAAACATTGATGTAAAAGTAGTGGGAAGTTTTCGAACAGACTGGACTAATATACTTAACTAAGTATCATAAACATAAATAAACGTCAAAGGTTTGCTACGAGTCCATAACCAACGACAACTCGATAATTATGATGCAAACCAGATTAAAAAATCTCATACCTTCTACTGACCTTACAAAAAATACTAATATACCTTATTAAAACCGCTTATTATTCAATTATCAATTTACAACTGCTCATAATATATTTATTAAATCATATCAAAGTGACAGCCGGTTTGTAAATCGTTATTAGTTTTAGGCTTACAAAATTGTACGCATTTTGAACTAAATGTGGGTCAAGTCCATTGTACAAAAAGGTGTGTCTGACGAGGTTTTGGTCTAAAACAGACGATATTACAATTATTTGTAAAAATAGGGGTACAAGTTTGTTAGAAATTCTTCCAAAGTGAAAAACTTTGATACAAAAGATGTCTAGATATATAATATATTCATCTACATTTTACATGTACAGGAAGGAGCAGATATTCGTGCCAACTCATGATTTCGCCTGTGTTATATGATACTTTGCTTTCAATATTTTTTCTTAGATTTGTTCAGAAAGAACACACGTCGTTGGTGAAAAGATTTTTTTAAACCTGGCATATTCACTATTAATACAGTATTTTTACAAGACTGAGACAGTGGTGACATCACACCAAACTAAGTTGGTATACACCCTAAAGATGAGACCAATATAGACGACCGAAACAAAACTTTATTTAATAGGTTATTGATACTAAGTAGAAAGTAAGCCGAGTTTCATAAGTAAGTCACGGCTTTACAAACAAACTTTAATAAGGTTAAATGTTAAATCAAAATACAGACCTACACAAGTTGACTACCAACTCATCTACAAAAGATCTAAATATACAATTTCTATGAAAATAACATCTACAATGATCTATTTCAATGAATTCAAAACTGGGACAGAACTTATTTTGAAAGTAGTTTGAAACTCACTTTATGTAAGTAATCAAAAATCAGTCAAAGATATTTTAATAGACCAACCGTTTAAGTTTTAAGTAGTTTCTTAGATGAGTTTAGAACATTTTCCTATTGTATATTTAAACTTCAAAATCAACAAGTTGAGAAAATTAAAGAAAATAACTTTATTATTAGTATCTATCTAATTTTAAGCAACCTAAGAAAGGCAGTAGATAATGTACAGTTATCTGTAGGTACACATCAGAGGATCATCGACAACAAGCATTTATAACGAAAACACAAAATAATAAATTTACAAGCCTATAATAACTAATAAGTCATAGACGCTGAAATTTTTTATTTGTTTCTAACACTACAAATATTTCATTAAGAAATCGAATTCCAGTATGATCTAAAAATATATATGTGTTAGTATGATAATAAATTAGATCATCTTTTTAGCCATTATCGTTAAAACAGATTACTGTTCCTTCTTTTGCTATTTCATAACCGTTGTTAAGAAAACATCCATTGTTTATAACTCAAGGCAATGACACTTATTCTCTTCTTTCTTCTCTACAGACCCAGTCAAGATTACTATGGTTGTTCAGCTTCGGCTTAGCCGGGATAACCATGGTCAGTCCCTACCGTATGGGGCTGGAGGGCTACCAGTACGAACACTTTCCCGCGGCGTTGTTCGCCGCGTTCTCGCCTATTATGTGGGGACTGTTCATGTGTGTCTCACATTGGGCTATTTGTAATGACTATGCTGGTAAGTGGGAGTATTTATTTTTCTACCTTTCACAACTGGAATATCATCAAATAGTATTAATAAGTATGCTGTAACATTATATAGTTTTACGTGGTATAAGATTATTTATCGTTATCAACACCATATGTATTGACACTCATTACGAAATTGACTTACTGATGCTAATTGGTCGATCCTTAAATACAAATTTTTACCTTTTAATAGAATTTCAGTGGTACTCAAAGACACGTCAATAGTTGGCCCCTAGGACGACGACAAACGTTACCTTAGATTGCAACTGATTTAAAGTCAAGCAAATATCCAATATTAGCCTTCCATATTTCGTTTTCATTACAACATATCTTTATAACATTCATATTCTTTGTTGCAGGCATAGGAACAGCATTCGTGGAGTCGCGAGTGTTCAAGTTCTTCAACAAGATCGCGTACAGCGTGTACCTCACACAGTTCCCCATCTTCTTCTACAACGTCGGTGTCAAGAGGCACGCCGAGTACTACTCGCCTTTACAACTTGTAAGTATTCTTTTTACCACCTAAATAAACAAGTTGATTTTCTCGCCGATTGATCTTTACCTACTCCCTGCCCTTCAAACCCAAATCTGGGTCTTATGATCTACTCCCACTACCTTAAATTGTAACTGTTGAACCGAAGTTGCTAAAACATTGTCCAATGTACGAGATTCTGACGGAAAAAAGTAGTGGTTTTGTATGATATCAAGAATGCAATTTGTTCAAATATTTCTATAGCAATATTTGTTTGTATTTCAGCTGCACATCCCAGAACTGTTCACAATCATGGTGATATCCATCATTTCAACAGTTGCCATCGAGATGCCCTTCAACAAAGTACATAGGATATATTTCGGTAAGCATCCGTACAACAAGCAGTGCTAAAGTTGTTGATTTCTTTTTGTTTTACATAACAGTAGAATGAATGATACCTAGAAGTTTATAATAGCAATACAACGCTAAGTGATGGCAGTCAATGACTAAGATATCGGCTTTTAAAAGATCGTTCAATTCCACCTATAAAGTATTAAAATGAATAGATTTCTAATACAAGCTTAAATTGAAGAGTTAACTTAACTGCTATAAAATTATTGCCAATAGTCGTCAGATATGAAACAACTAGGGTTAAATAGGAATCATCAAAAAAAATATGCCGTCTTTACAATGAACTTTGTTAATTGTAATGAATTTGTATGTAATTATTTTTATCTAATAAAATCAATTTCTCTTTTTCCAGGAAATTCACAGACGAAGTTAAAAGAAAAATGATGACAAAGACTAGTGCTGTGCAATAGTTTGTATAAACGTTAGTTATAGACACACATCACGTAGTTAAGTTTATTATTATTTTTGACTATTTTTGTACTGTTATCATATAATTATTATTAAGGACATAAACTAAGTTATTAAAACAAAATAAAATCAATGTGTATAAATATGTTCGTTTTAATTTCACCAGTTAAAAAAAAATACATTTTTGACATTTGGATTCACAAATGCGTAAATGCTATAAAAAATAAATGCAAAAAATATTTCATCACAAAATTATTTTCCATTCAAATTATTGAGATAAAATGTACTTGTATTCATTTAAATATGTTTATAACTAAGTACCTACATAATATAAATTTATTAACTAGGTAAGTATATACAAACTGTCCAACTTGAGTCCATCAGTCTTTCCTTTACTAAACTATTTCTTGAAAGTCACTTTTCCCTAAACAATGGCATAAATATTAAACACTTGACATCCCAATTTAATACTTAGTTCCACTCACATTAGTCCCCAACCAAATCACTATTCAAACACATTGACACATCATAGCTTGAGTTTCGTCCACATAATATGACATTTGTAGTTCACTGATAAATTGCAACTTTTTTGTTAACAACGAATCCACGCCTCGAGTGCAGCATGCGAGGCACATAACACGAAAATGAATTTATTTTTTTGCAATTTGATTTGCATCTTCATCATCATATCACATTACTGGGCCCTCAATCCGCCATTCCTTGGCATCTCATAACATAACAACCGCTTGAAAAGTCCTTTCCAAAACATTCCTCATTCATACTCTTCAAGTAAGGGCCAATTTTTTCAATTCACACGAATCTTCGTCCTGCATACAAAGCCTGTCCCCATAGACACTATATATTTCCACCCAAAGAATCTCCATTATTTTCTATTTCTGCAGCAATTGCTTTAAGCAATGATCAGCTCTTCAACACAACTTTAGTGTCTTCAACACAGTCTGGAGCAACAGTGCCTGGCTTGCACTTGCACCTGATGTTGTTGGTATTATCTCGTACCAGCCAGGAGTTTACTCCACAAGGACCCTGTGTGTTCAGGATATGGCAAGTCCCGTTGTAGGGTGCTGTACCTCTGCGAGTGGTGCAGGCTTCCACCTAGAATTTGAAATAATTCGAAAATTAGCAAAGGTTTTCAGATTCATTGGTATGGATTTGATACTGCCCTCAATGGTTTTAAATCAATATCACATTCAATCCTAAAGCTACACTGAACACCGTTTAACTGAATCAAGTGTTTTTTGCTTCAGAATATGTCTTATTCATTTATTTATACAAAAAGCTTCAATATTGTTTAAACCTTAACGATATCTTTGTTTAATCTAGCCACAAATATCTCAAAAACTTTGACGAGTACCATTAGACATATCACAAAATCTTCACCAATTTTGGGACTAAAATTTGTTTATAACTCTCTCTATCAATTGACGTCACGAAAATAATTCCGGCGTAACAAAATAAAACGATACCTCTCTCCGACTACAAGCACCGCTGCCACACGCGCACACTCCATTATGACTAAGCCCGTCTATAGCCGGCCGTGCTTCGAAGTCAAAAGCCACTACTTCGCCAACAGGACACGGCTCTGCTGTACCAGGTCTGTAGCAACGACGGCGTTCTGGGACGTAGAGACGACCTCTAGCACAAGGCACCTGGAAAATCAGGAATTGTAATTAGGCTACGTGATATCAAAAAGTCTTCTCTGAAATTACAACCAGACCGTAAAAGCCTATTCGTAGATTACACTAGTTCTATGTAGAAATCCAAATGCGTATAGTATAAAATAGTGTTCCCACGCCTGGCTTGATGACCACTCTGATAACTGGGCTTTGTTGTTTGGATTCAAATTTGTAAATATTTACGAGCAGCCTTGATAAGATAAAACACAATTTGCTGATTATGTTGCTGTTAAATATTTACCCTCTTATTCATAAACACATTATAAACCTATTTTAGTTAAGAACTACTACAATATGTTTTCTCTTTTTCATTTCGCTAAGGAGTAAAGGAAACCAAACTCTTTAAAAGCCTTTCATAACTAATAAGAGTATTAATCTTTTACTTCTAGGATCACACAGCTAAATTTCTATCATAAGATATTACAATATCCTCCAAATCGTATACTCCAAGAACAAGAACAAATTCGTCGCCTCACCTTAGTACACCGGCCGCCTCTAGCAATCATCTCATCTTGAGCACAAGGTCCCCTCGTATACAGTCTGTAGCAGATCCCGTCAGCTGCTCTCGCGTGGAATGACTTACACCTGCACTCCGCTCTGGAACCGTGCGGGGCTACTTCTGAGATGGAGAATAGATGGCCTCTTGGACATGGACCCAGCGTATCTGTAATAATTAAATGAATGTAAAACGTGAGTCTCGAAGTATTCTCGTGTTACAATTATTATAATAATGACTGGAATGATAATGTATTATTACTGATCACGCTCTGAACTAAGATCCAATAAGTATTTTGTTTGACCCAGGAATCAAATCTGAGACCCCGTGATCAACAGTCGTAAACACTAACGCAGTGGACAAGGTAGTTCATTTTAAAGGATTTTGTCATCAAAAGGACTTTACTGATATTAATATTAACTTTCGTCTACCTATCAAAATAATTTAGTTTCAGCCTTATAGTACCTATACAAGAAATCAACTGGTAGTCGGGCGTCAAATAAAATACTCTAAGTCTTTAATCTGAAAAAATATACCTAAGAGTCGGTGATAATTTTAGCCGTTAAAGATGAAGTAAACACAGCTAAATAATTATCCACAACATTGTCTTACACTACAAAACACGACAAAATGAATAAAGCCATTATAATACTACAATAGATATTATCATACTTAATTGTATCCTATCAGAAGATCTAACCTAGCCTTAACCTTAGGAATAAACAGCTTCATTTAACCGATGGTCTCAAGATAACGGGTTGATGTTAAATTACCCTTGACTTAAGCAATAATCGTGGCTAATAGCTCATTCTAACAAGACTTCCTCATAGTAATACGAGAATTATACTATTATAGATGCATCTTTGATCCTTAACTGGTCATATCAAGGTTGTGTTAAGGGGCAATCAAGCGAAACGATTTAATAGTAAAACATATATACTACGCTTGTTATATCTGAAGGTGTAAACAGAGATATTATACACCCACGTTTGGTATTTACAATGATAATCCCATCTAATAGGGGACGAGGAAATTCGAAAAAGATTTGTATTTTGTTCAACCTAGTGATCGAACCTGAAACCTCATGATTAACAGTCGCCAGTCGGATACACTATTGCCCATGCCATGGAGACAGTCATTAATCATCACAATTTGAATGTATTTCGTATTACCACCAAATACAACCATATCGTAGGGTGCAATTTTGGCTGGATTTAAAAAAGTTACAATCAAGCGCTCCCAACTATTTTGACAAAAAAAATGCTGTGATCAAATGCTCATCTAAAGGCGACTAGATAATACCAAAAAACAGACTCAGACAATAAAATAAAAACTGGTTACAATTTGCAATTGCATCAAAAATGTCTTGCACCGCTATATGGACCGCAAGAAGAATGTTTGTTTCAAATGCGTCGTCATTTACCAATCAATAAAATCGTTAATTACAGTGAGTTATACCCTATTAGCCTCATATGAAATAGATTCGTTGAAACATTACACACATCAATAATATATTAGGCTACTTATGAAATTGTCGTTTCATAATACTGGCATTTTCAAATGCATTTTTATCGCTGGCAAAGAGCTCTAAATTGAGCCTCTATGCAAGTAGTCGAGTTTTCGAGCCCGAGGCAGCACACCAATGACTTTTCGAAGTTATGTCTGTATTAGAAATAATTATCACTTGTTCCAACAGTGAAGGAAAACATCGTGATGCAATCTTGCATGACTGCAAAGTACCCAATCCGCAATTGTAGGTACTAATAAAAATAAACTCAATAAACGACTCAAGCAAATAAGGAAAAATAAATAATAAAAATATATATTTCAATTACATAAGTGCAAAACAGTTACATGGTTTGGAATCGCCATCTAAGCAAAGGGATTGCTTGTATTAGGAAAACTCCGCTCTTCCACTTAACATTATCTATCAATATGCAATTATTAGTGACTCAAATATTAATAGTACAATAAGTAAAATTATTGTTTCCAGCATCAATAATTAATTGTTAAAATACCTTGATACTTTCCCGAAACAATTCTTAGAACGGTTTTCGTCAGATCCATACTTACCTAATTCATAGCACGCGGCGGTCTCATTATGGTAATGAGGTAGATGAGGCTCACAGCCGCACTTGGGCCCCGGCAGGAACAGCTGGCCCTTTTCACAGGGGCCCCGCGTGTAGTGCGGGTAGCAACTACTGTCATGGGACCAGTAATGGGGACCCGAGGGGGGACACTGAAAAATTAAGTGTTTAATGTAAACCAGAGTAGTAATTTACATAATATGGTTAATACCAGGTTGAGTTTTTAATAACATTTAAGTTTAGAAGGTTTATAGAATAATGAAGGGAAGGCGACTATCATTATCGTTAGTAAAACTTAAAACAAAATATTTTACAAAACACCAAATGTTTTTTATTACTCTCAAAAATACTCTGCGGCACATTGCTAGACATACGAAGACAGGCACTTTAAAGCAATGATTTAAAAATTGCCCTACCATAACTTTATATGAAGGGTTTAAAAAATACTTTTCCAGCATCAAATACTTAAAATAGTCAAATACTTACAGTACAATTGGCCAGTCCATCAGTCCCTACATCCAGTATCGCTCCAGGGTAGCACGGTCCCTGCGTCATGCGATAGTAACACTTGCCATCAGCCGGCCAGTAGACCAAGGTCTCATCTGCACATTGTTGAGGTCTCACGCACATGCCTTGACGTTCGCTGGAATAACAAACATACAAATTATTCTACTGGCATACATAGTCATCGGGGATTCTCTTTGATGTTCATATTTTGCAAGAATAATTGGCGTTGTTAACTAAGCTCGTTTCTTAGTTAGTTTGGAAGAAAGGCTGGGCTCAAAATTGACTTGTTAAGCCGGACAACTGGCAATATATAGATTGAGTGTTTGAATCTATCCATTGCACTTAAGATGTCATTGTAACCCACTCTTAACATTAGCCATAAGATGCATAACAAGTACTCTATTGCTTTAAGAAATCTAGTCCGACGGTAAACCGAAAGAGGTTGAATGGGGGACCATCAGTTTTGGATGCACAACGCATCACGAAAGTATAATATGTCAGTTTTCATATTTGGTGGAATCCGAAAAACACAACGTTTTTGATCGTCCTAAGATTTAGGAGTAAAAAATATAAAGGGAAGAATTACACCTTCGCCTTATACTCTCTACTCTAAATACATTCACTGCCACAAGAACAAAAGCAGAACGATCATATTATTCGTGTAGCGTACCTACATAGCCGCTGGGGATTCTCCGGTCTTTATATTTCGTAATACAAATCATCTATGTGTATTGAGTCAGTTACCGAGAAATCAATTTGATCACGTGTTCCGAATGGTTTAAAGCAAGGTCGTTGTAGAAATTTTTGGATGGCCTTGACCGTGTTGCGTAGTTTTTGCAAATTTTTACTTGAGTCATGATTTTGAAGCCGGTATTACTAGATGTTTCGGTAAAACAGTAATACTAGTGCAACTAATTCTTGTTGATAAAATACAATACAGAAATATATTTTGCACAGTTACGTAACAAAACAGTGGGTCCGAAAAAAGGCTTGGATATTCTTCCTTGGAAATTCTTATTTAAATAAAACATTATTTATATAAAACAAGTAACAACTATTAATTTGGTGACTATTAATATGGTGATTGAACGAAATTACGACAGCTAAGTGCAACGTAATATAGTAAACATAATAAAGTAATCGTGCAAAATAATATGAATCACAAAAAATAATTCGTAATAATTCCTTAAAAAGAAATCTAATAATAAAGATACGCTTCTTCTTAGTATATTGCACAATAGTTTGACCAAGAATGTCGTCTTTGACACTGTCCCTGTTCAATATTGTATAATAATCTACTATTACGCTAATAGTTTCCTGTAAATGCATGTAATACGACAGATTAAGAAACGTTTTTGCTATCTGCAGCATCAAGAATTATTTTGAATCATCGAACTCTGAGCATTATTATTAAATGTATTTTTTTCTTAAAAACGTTTAGTTCCTAAACTTACACATTGTTTATTAGGACTGTCGTTACTTAATAATACAATTGAGATCAATTAGGATGGACCTTGCTTAAATTTTATTCTCGTTACCTATCGAAAGGGATAGAAAACGTTCTTAGAAAAGACCATGAAAAGACGGTTTTATTTTCACGACTAATGTCTCACACCCTGGATTCCATCAAGTCCTCAAGATGCTTACCTACCCTCGCTTGTTGAAAGACTCCTCGACGGGCGCGAAGTATTCCCCTGGCCTACACGGTCCTCGCTCGAAGAGTTTGTGACACGTGTTCGTGTGTGGCAGCTGTGCAGTGCCGGGAGGACACTTGCATTCGGCCACCGTACGGCCTCCCCATCGACCAGGACTTAACTCTTGGGTTTCTGGACATGGGTGGCCTTTCTGGAAGATAGAGTAATTACGTGTTTAGTACAATAAAATTGGCATCAAATTAATTACGAAAGGTAGGCACAGCTTGACTTTCGGACAGTTATGATAAATCTTTAATCCGTAACTTCGCTTCGCTAAACATGAAATAGCACGTGGCAAAAGTAATTAACTCCTAATCTTCTGTCATTTCTCTCCACGAGAGAGCCGAAGACTGTTTGGACACTCTTTAATTATGCCCGAAAATTTTATGTCGTTAGGATGCTATCCATAAAGTTTACAAGTAAACCAAAGATACACAAAAGTAGGTATATAAATGAACTTAGCATTAAGCATGTCTAAAATCCGCAAATAATGGCACATATTTTGAAATGTTATTTTTGTTATTATGCAAGTTTCGTCGACATGACCTGTAATCTTTTCTGTTGTGTACTGATAGCTCATATGTTTATTGTTATCGATCACTCAACAATCTTGTATTGTAAATTAAATATGAAGGATGCTTTACATAATACTCGATTTGTAATACCCAAAGGTCAATCATTTGACTGGTTACAAGCGCAAACCTTTGTCAATCATACCCACATGACAGTTCGGTTCGCCAAAATAATGCAAGCTACATATGAATTTGTAACCGTCCCTGTTTAATACAATTCAAATACAATTAACCTTACGTTCTGCAGTCAATCTCAGAGGTCATTGACCAGAATTCTCATTTATTTTGAGGTTAGGGGTCAACTCATTGACAACTTACCCGGTAACCTTTGATTTCGTTATCGACTATGATTACAGATCGAAGTGTTACTTAATAAACGTGCTTTTCATGAAACCATGCACATAGATTATCTATCTAAGATTTGATCGTGCCATCTTATACCAATCTATCTGAAGATAATTGAAACCGGACATTTAACGAAACGAGTTAATGCCTACGAATGTTTGGTTACAGACATCTTTAGTTTTTCAAATACCTGAGTACCTACATATTTTATATTTAAAAAACCATATTTAGTACCTGAGCTTTACTGGTACTAAATATGGTTACTTTAGATTTACTGTTATTTCTTCGTAAATAGGCCTATCCCTATGTAAAGATATGTTATTGAGAATCGATTGATGATCGCTGTATTGTAAACAGAGATAATGTTGGAACATAATACATCACGTCAGATTAAATCGTGAGTATACTTTGACACTATTCACTTCCTTTGTTATAAACATCAACACTGTACTTAAATCTGTTTATTATCAGTTATCACGATACTATTGTTGTTAGCTTTAATTAAGCAAAAAGATACATATGCTTAACACCAGGCTTTTATGTACAAGGCACATAGCTGTATATGTATTAAAAAACAAATCTTTTCATGTAAAATTTCTTCTGATCAATAAATAAAATAAAGGTAGGCACCAAAACGAACATAAGATTTGGTCAGTTCTTTCATTGCAACGGTATAAAAATTGACGATTTGACTAGTAACTCAAAATCAATACAAATTAAAATCTCAATATTTTACTTATTTTTACGTAGGTTACATAGTACGTACCATAGAACGGATTTATTACAAAAGCTTCTCGTTAAGGGTTTAATATCTCTAAACCACTTGTATTATTAAGGGGTAGTTACTAAAGATCGTACCAAGTGACGTCCTTCGATCTCTGAAAAAGTCGTGATTTTATGTACATACATAAGTATGTATGTAACGTGAATTATTCTATATCATATAGCAGCACTGAAAACATCTCACCTAGTCCTAATTTCCCGTGTAAATAATGAATAGAACTGTTACAATTTCCATACACGATGTTCAATAAAGTCGTTAACAAATTGTTAACACACCGATCGTATAAGAAGTCCAATACAGTCTGTTTTGCTCAATCGACGTATGATTTACGTGGGAAAACTAAACGCGAACACGTTCTTTTAACTGTTTTGTACTTTATATGTACGTAATTAGGTCTGTATGGGGTTTTTGAACTCCATTGCTTGTATTACTCGAAAATGTACTTAGAGGTGTACGATAATGATATATCATGAGGGGGCGACTATTGCCACATACTGAGCACGTAACCAAACTGCTACTATTGAGAATCTTTATTATATATATACATATCATTCTTCTGTAAGTGTGTATATCACTGAACTTTTGTGTGTGTTCAAGGGGATCTGAGAATGGTTTAGATTATTAAAAAAAGTTTAAAATTTTCAAATTAAAGACGCGTAGACAGAACAACGTCTGTTGGGTCCGCTAGTATTTTTATATTAATTAAAAAAAAACAATAGAAAAAGGAAAGAAGCAAAAGAGCGATCTAGGGACTTGTTATAGTTAACAGAATAATGTTTTTCGCGTATCATTTCCATCACACAGTAAGTGACAATAACTGTTGCTGACAGCAACTAAGACCCCTCCGGTCCCCGGCAATAGATTGATACAGTAGATTTTGCCGATTCCGCATTATCACTAAGCATGATAAATTAAACTCTATTCCTTGTCTACCTAGTGCAGCTAAGCCTGCTGTATAATTTAATTAACACCTAACAACTAATACTAAAAATATTAATTAAACCAAAAATACTATATTATCATACGAACTAATTACTGGTGTCAAATTAGCGTCACAAGAACTCAGATAATAATAAAAACATATTATATCTACTATTATCATACATAATTACAGTTTTTGTAATAAACATGCATTTATGTAACTAATTATTTCAAAGTATTTCTGCCAAACAAGACTGGTATTCAAAATATCTCATAATAAATCAGCAAAAAATATACTTGAGGATTCATTAATTGAATAATTTGGCAGATATCTGAAATGACAAACGTTACTTAAGATTTTTACGTAAGTAAGTATATTATGACTCGCTCATACCCGTGACTTCGTCCACTTGGAGTATAGTTATATTATTATAATCCGACGATTTAGTAAAGAGCAGAGTAGAGTTCTAGGCACACATGGTTTATGTCATTAATAATTATTATGTGTATTTCTAAAAATTGTAACTTTATCAAACAAGCCATCATCAATCAGCTGCATTACCCTACGGATTACTGATGTTCTAAATTCTGAATATAGTATACTCTGTCATCCGCAAATATTGCAAACAAGGCTCTCTTTTAACTTCTTGAACTATACTGGCATAGTTCCCGCTCCGGCATTTCCGGGATAAAAACTATCGCATGTGTTTTCTGATCTCATACTTTATTTGTACAAAATTTTATTCTAATTGGTTCAGTGGTTTAGAAATCTAGCAAAGACAGACAGAGTTACTTTCGCACTTATAATATTAATAGGGAAGTTGGGATTTCAGTTATTTATATTATTGAATAACGTAAGTAAATGTAACTTCATATACAACAAAATGTCAAGCGCTTATTGAATAACTAGTAATATCTGTCGAAATTAGGACTCTGTAAGAAATATACAATGAAAAAAAGAGTTGAGATTTATGAAGACATCACAGGTCGTAAGGTCAAGTGGAACCAAACTACCTGAGATAATAGACTAGTATCCATGCAACACTGTTGCATAGAACACGAAGAAAATAGTTTGTAAAACCTGTGCCTTATAAGTCATTGTGCAACTAGTACTAATTATGAAAGCTAAGGTAAGATTTGTTTGTCTATTTGTTTATTACGCTGTAACGGGTAAACTACTTAACCGATTGAGCTGAAATACAGCAAGATCTATATATATTATTTATCCTAGTTAGACTGCCTATTTAACAAACTGTAACCTTGTTTAGCCAACAATTTAACCTAGTTTCCTTGTCACAATTTGCCAAATGAAATGGGTCGAATCCTACCTAAGACAAATAATTGTACGATGAGCTTCAGACGAGTTAATCCATACTAATATTATAAATGCGAAAGTAACTCTGTCTGTCTGTCTGTCTGTCTGTCTGTCTGTCTGTCTGTCTGTCTGTCTGCTACTCAATCACGCCTAAACTACTGAACCAATTTGCATGAAATTTGGTATGGAGATATTTTGATACCCGAGAAAGGACATAGGCTACTTTTTACCCTGGGAAAATGACGCATTTCCCGGGAAAATTCAGGTAGCGAATAAGTCGCGAATAATCAATATTATAATGACATTAAATTAACAAAATTCCGTTGTCATGGCAACTGATTTAATGGCGGATATGCCTTAGCGCGACTTCGTTATATTAGGAGATATAAATAATTTTGATATATTTTTCGTGAAAAAAAAGGCATATTTTATATCATCACGCTACGACCAATAGGAGCAGAGTAACAGTAAAAAGTGTAATAAAAACGTGGAAAATTCTGACCCATTCTCTCTTATGTGACGCAAGCGAAGTTGCGCGGGTCAGCTAGTTAAGAAATATATGAGTTAAGTGCTTATCAGTTGTCTAGTTGCACAATTAGTACTAGCTCTGATTCGTCCGGAATTAGATTACTGTGTGGAAATTGTTCTGAGATTGTTATTAATGAAAGTTATCCAGGACAGTAGCGCAATTATCTACAGTCGGTAGAGTCGAGTAAGGAGAGCTTGACATTTAAAATGTACTCTCAATATTGTTCCTAAGGAGCCCGCTAGAGGCGCTGATCAGATTTGCAAAATTTCTCTATAGCCAGCTTCTGTCGATTGTCGATAGTGGTAGTGTATCGAGCTACAGTTGTTTGTAAATAAACTAGAGAGAGCATTTATACTGGGACTAAAAGTCATAAAAAACATTTGAAAGTAGAAAAAATCAAATAGACGAGGCATAAGACACCATATTTTAGGAATAAAACCATAATATTACGTGGGACTATTAGTATAATGTACGTACGCAATCCTCGGACGGTATGAGAGAAATGCGTTGATGTGGAAACCTTAATGGTGTGGCGTTTGACGTTTACGTGACTACTCACTAAATGGACGAGTTATGGGCTTAATGTTGTGTTACAATTTTTACTTTATGATGTCACTGTGTAATGTAACTTCTTGTCCTCCATAAAACCTAATCTGGTTTCACGTGAGAGTGAGAATAACAAAAACCGAAACACGCATTTTCATAGGAGGTTTATGTTTATTTGGTTGTTTGTATTTGCGAATTGCGATTGTTATTTGTGTTTGCATTCGCCAATTTCATACTTTTGCCTCTTAAATTCCCGTATGAGATCCCTTCATCATAAAAAGTTTTGCGTTCTGAATCATCATAAAATCAGAATTTTGCTTGTATCCATCTTTGATAAATGATTCAGGACATCATTGTTTTGTACTTTTCCCACGCTAAGTAGGATATAGAAAATTTGTTGCAAAGAAACACAAAAACCTTTAAACTGTAGTAGGATAATAGTGTATGGCCAGTGGTAGTCCCATAAACACCATCAAATGCTATTATCGTCTATTTCTGTACAATCGCGTTGACGTGACCTTTTGCCATAACAACGGTTTACGCTTACGAACAATCTCATGGCTGATCAGGCTTTACAATGCAGCTGACAAGAAACACTTAACTATTATCTAAACTGCTTTTCATGTCTTCTATAGTTACAAGGTACAATGTTTGTTTTAGTAATTTTATATAAATCCTGGGTCCTTTTTAACAATATAACTTAAAATATCAACCACCTTCACTGTTAAATCTGTTAAAAATGCAATGAATACTAATGTAAATGTTCTTTATTATTTTCTTGTTATGACCTCTGAATAGGCAATATAAAACAGTTTTAAAAGAAATTGTCGTAATTAGACTTTCAATATTAGATGTCGTTTCCCTCAATCACCAAACTTGCATATATTTGCCCACCACAACTTGTTTTAATATCTTCATCCTTCCAACATTTCCTTCATGGCCGACGCCCGAAATTTTTCCCTCTTGTACTTGAGAACACCGGTCACATAACCTCAAGATATAACTCTTAAACCCAGAAGTCACGTCTCAAGCATCACGCTATTAAAACAGCCCCGCCAGTGCATATCTCTCAGTAGGACGATCACACCACACGTACACTCGTAAAAGAGATTTAATGCCAACTGTCTGTCACCTGCTGGGCTGTTTGTTTACTAAAAAGACTTGAATATGCAAGACTTCTTTAATTTTGTTCAAATTAAATCGTTACGTGTCTTACGGATATTTTCGAAAAAGTATTTGCAAAAAAATACATCGACCGAAATTGAATTGTTACGTATCATAGGTATCTTTTTGAAAACATCTTGCAGAAAAATAAAGTTGACAAATCTGTATAAAGACCACGAACGTACTCACGTATTTTCTCTGTGTGCATCAGTTCGGCGCAATGGTTTAGATCGCCGCTACCATTGCCTCAGGAGGTCGTGGGTTCGATTCCCACACGGAACAATTCTTTGCGCGATCCACAAGGTGCACTTTGTGAGTTGTGTTCGTTATTTGTATGTTTGTCAAAGTCACGCGACACAAGAGCAAATTTTAATGCGGGAGTTTTCTTTTTAAAAAGAAAGTAAGTCAAGTGTATCCCTAGACCCGAAACTATTCGAGGAAAATTGCTTGTTTTCAATAATCCTCTTTTTATTAGATGTTAAACATACAAAACAAAAGTTTAAAAGCCTGTATAAATGTTTCAAGCGATTCTCAATATTAAAGTGCACATTTAGCTTACAATTTAGATAAAAGCACTTATGAAAGAACATTATTAATTACGTACTCATTAATTAATGTTTCTAAAACAATACACTCTCTTCCTCATAGATAGTCTAGAATCCTTTATATTCTAACTAAATATTAAGCGCATCCGACGCGTTGGATAACACACTAACGTGACCTTTTGAACTACATGAGAAACACTGCCTTAAACACCACAAGACGTATTCAACCTTAGGTAAATCAAAATAAAGTTGAATTTTGTATAGCATTTTTAATATAAAATACATATAATAAGCATAATTTGTAATTCAATAACAGTTTACATGTAAAACAGCGATTCAAAGTGGGATTTCGTGTCAAATGACGTCACAATTTGACCTAAATATTTTGACGCTTTCCCCGTTAATGTATGAATGCATTGACTCATGATACCGATGATGTATGGAGTAAATGATTGCAGCTTATCTTGCAATGACGGATTATGGTTCGGAGAACATCCATCTTTGAACTCTTTGAGATCATGTCACACCATTTTTGGAAGAAAGACATTATTAATATCGACATTTTTCCTACCATGTCTCTCTTACAGTAATAATGAAAGATGCGTAATAAAAAAACTTACAGTTATAAATATTTCATATTTCCATTACGTATAACTCTCAAAAAAAAAAATTACTGAAACGCTCATTGCATATTGTATCTACAGATATTAAAGTAGCATAATTCAGTTTGTATAATGCGAAAGCTTGTAATTCGCAATCTATATAATTTTAATAGTTGTCAAAATTGAAACATTAAGCCGTGAGTTTCCCTATAAATAAATAAAGCAAAATGTTATGCAAACCAAGGGTTTTCGAGCAAGCATTTTATTCTATCAATCAGAATAAAACACAGTCTTGTTGTTTAAAAAATAACAAAATTGCCATAATTATCTGATCGTTTTCATAAAAAGTTAATGGGTCCAAAATTGCAAACTGAACACCTAAAATTTAGATATTACGAAACTGACTCCTAATTGGATAAACGATAAATTGTTATACGTTTAAGATCAGTGAATACTTGGAAATTGGTTGAATTGATGTTAATCGTGAAGTGTAAACTACTTCTCGGTAAAAGATGCTTGTCTTTTCCTGAAGATGCATTTAAGAATTTGATTTATTTTGGTTTTGTTACGTTTCTTGTGATATTCAGTTAAAATGACCAATTATTTATTTAACAAGGTTAAGCTACGAGCTTTATCCTAAGCGATCATATGGTTTTTTATCACAATATTTGAATTGTACCTGTACTTCATTCTCCAACTGTAATTTACCAATGATTAACATAGTCTCACGAGGTAGATGACGGCTAAATTTACAGGCTTAATTTTTCCTTTTCCATGCACAGTTCTAAGTTTTAAACGCATTCTGTACCGATCCCTTTTAAAACAATATACCAGAATACACCCAATATGAATTGCACTGAAACCAGACTCAATAAGCTTTTTGCCATAAAGACAGCCAAGTCTAACTAAACTACTTTTGACTCCAAAGAAACTTGAAGCTCATACACCGGCAATAGAACAACAGGGAATTATCACTGAGTGTATTGTCACGAAGAAAACCCTAGATAGGTACTTCAGAATGTAAACTTTTACCTTTCTGAATTACTACTTCATCATATCCTTTTCTCTACATTTCTTACACCTACAAGTACATACTATCGTCGTTAATACACGACAATTACACCACAGCCCGTATATTACTGTCACACAACCTCTCATTACTCGCGGGACTAAATTACTATAACCTACTAGCATTACGCAATGCATTATGATAATTAAATCTTATAACATGATGTCGTATTAAGTCATTACAACTTGACATGAATAATGAGGATGATAGCGCAGGGATTAATGTGCAATTAAGTTAAGCAATCTGCGGTAAGAGCAGGATATGGATTGGTGATCTTGTTTAGAAGATTCTCTAAGTCAGCGTATATTCGTTAGCGTGGAAAACTTCTTATCATGTCTAGCATCAAAGAGCAGATCAACCTTTATTTCCTTTGAGCATAAGCTATGTAACAACATCCAAGCGTAGTTTTTATCAATCTTGTTATATTCAAATCGATTACTGATAGTTCGTTTGCTATATTGCTAGTATTTTTTGTAGTTCAATAACTGCGGAAGAAATCTGTCTAATCGATTTCAAATTACAGATTCTAGAATATGCATTAGGTGTCCAGAAGATGCGTTAAACATACTAAACCATCATATCATGACCATAAACTAATACAATAGCAGCCATAGCAGCATTTTCACTACGTATGTATTATAAAATAAAGGCATCTCGCTGCGTTTGTCTGTCTGTCTGTCTGTTAGCTATAAAATTCTTGCTGTTTTCACCAGTACATAGAGCTATTTTCGAGGAAACTTTGAGTATAATCTTTAATTAAAGTTTTGTGTAAAATAACTTTTATTTACCACGTTAAACCGGAGCGGGCCGCCTTCCATAAATATTCTTAAGCACATCGTAACACAGCGTTACTACTACGGCACAAAAACACCGTATCTAAGAAAAAAACAAACATTAACACCATCATAAATTTAACTAAAGGATCAATCAAATATTGATCGAATAATTTTGACGTCTTACATGATTGATTGTTGTTTTTTTATCAACAAAAAAGCGTAAAAACGATTACTAAACGCATCAATAATGAGTTTAAACATAAATCTTATTTAATATCTCGTAATAGTGTGAAATGAGATACAGAAGCCGCGAACGCCGGCGCCCGACTATTACGTACAAGATTGTATCAATTACATAAAATATTTAAATAACGTATTGATTTCAATTTCAAGTTTGTATTTACAAAACGGTTCTTGTATTTGTGAATATTGCAGTATATGTGCAATAAAGCAGTTTAAATTTTCTTTTGAAATTGCAATGGGCGGCTTCTGAGCGCGATCAGTAATGTATCCATCTGCTAATCATGAGGTTAGGCGAATCTCGGGTTTGAATCCTGTGTCGGGCTAAGTACTATGGCTCTTTATTAATATTAGAATACTTCACTAAAGTTGGATAGGTGTTACAGGTTGTTATAGTTAAATGCCTAGACTTTAGTAACGTGCCCGGTAAGTGGCATAGTTCACTCCGTATTAAATGTGACTATCTTTGTTAGTAGCGAAATGTGTATCTCATACATCTCTGCCAACACGATTAGGTATAAAAGGCGTGATATTATGTACCTATGTATGCATTGCAATGGTTACGCGAAGCCATTTCCCATTCGTTACTTCTGTCAGTTAATCAATGATTTCGTACTGTAGTATTAACTTACTGAATGTATCTTAATGAAATCTTACTCGTCTGGAAGTATCCGATAGATAGGAACAGAAAGTGTAGAAAAGTAGTGGTTCTAATATTTTTGTAGTACCATCTAGTCCATACTTAGGAGTATCGAGAATTTGACGTTTGAAATGTACTGAACAATTAGTTAATATGGCAACCGCTAGGGGCGCTGATAAGGTTTATACATATTTTTCGCTAGCTATCCGGCTGCCGGCAGCCGAGAGAGAAAGACAGGGAATCTCCTCTTTGGAGTCCTATACTACTATACAAAGGAGAACGTGTATTTTTCTTAGTTTGAGTATACTCATGGGCTCAAAACGAGACTGTACCTACGCATTTAAAAAAATCTTTCGCATTTTTGCAAACGGTTCATATGAGACGTGAAAAACCCGTTACTCCGTGATTAAAGGGTGTATTTAGGTATAATTTATTGTTTTTTAACAACATAATTATGTTGTTTTGGGCCACAGTTTTATACTCCCTAATAACTGTTATTACGTGTAACTGTAGTATGAAGTAGGTGTGTCATTAAAAGGATCATTTTAAGCAATGTGTTCAACTTGCAATAAATCGATTAAAGGAAAATTAAGGTCTAACGGTGCTAAATTAATGGATGTACAATTAAAGCAAAAGATAATTGTACGTTAACTTTTGAAGGCCTTGCGGAAAGTATGCAGGAATTGGCTTTTTACAAAGAGAATTATTATTTAGTTTAATATCATGTAAAATGCAAAGCACACTAGCGACATATCAAATTAAATTACTGTCTTAATTGCATATGACTATTGAGCCAACAGTAGGCACGAATAGTAAAGCCAACTGCTACACTGCCCGTGTACCAACTAGAAAAACGATTCTTCATCTGTATTTATTCATAAATCAATATTTTTTTATAGATGAAAATATTTTTATGCTAAAATAATTTCAGCCAGTCTCATAACTAGTCAACTTCTAAATGGAACTGACCCATCACTCGTTAATATTACAGCACGTTAAACGTCAATCAGCTACACATGACATTCAAATGTCAAATAAATCTAGCGATTAGTCTGTCAACTAGTATGACACAAATTATATAGCCCAAAGGAAATATGGCTAAGTGCTGAACTTATGCGATCGTATTGCAATACTTTAAGATATTTTAATTGCGCACAAGAACTTTAAATTCGTTTCTTAGCATAAAAATATGGCCAGATATTGTAAACTGCCTTAAGTAACTCGTAGTAATTCAAGCATTAACTTAGGATACTTGATCCAAGAATGGCACATCATAATCATCGTAACTTTTGAAGCAACTTACGTACTATATAATATAATATTTCGTCATATTCAGACAGAATTAGGGACAGTTAGAGAAAAATTAAATGATGATGAAGGAAATTTTAATCAAACAGCAAACTATGAAATATGTTTAATGTGTAAATCAAACTCAAGACATCAAGCGCAGTGATAGCACTGACATAACCACACATACACCGTCAAACGCCAAGAAAAATATAATTTCAACTACTTAACTACTACAAAAGATAAACCTTACTACAAATTCTACAGAACAAGCTAATTATAACAGTACACTTAAAATTGCTACAATTAGTTCATTACTGTCGGAACAGCGCCAAATAATTCCGGTCCGACTGGTCGTGCCTTGTGAAAGACCATGACCGATCGATCTTGTTATAAGTGTTATGACACGCTACACACTGACCCAATGTTGTTTATGGCTTTACAATCAACTTGATTAAGCTTTACACACTTGAACATTGTGAAGAAAGTTTTGAGTAAATCCAGTTTTTCGCGTGTGACAGAAATATGGATTGATTTTTGGCAGACCTTTTCGTAACACAATTGAATACGCAATGCAACATCTTAAGACGTAGATATAAACATTGTTTTGTTGCTAGATCTAGAAAGAGTAATTTAGAATACATCGTGGCTAATGAAGGGTTTATTAAACTTTCTACGTAAAATCTGAGCGTTAATTAGAATCGTTATTGTGTCAACTTGAAAATTACTTTCGGAAAGCTTCATAGTGTAATGAACTATGTAAGTCTATCAATTACAATCTATTTCTCTATATTTTATTAATAACAAAGTCAACTACAAAGCCAGCCCATTTAGGTACAGAGCAATAGTCAAGTGAGCCGGTCTCCTAATAACAACCAAAATTGGACAGACCTCCGACAACCGGCCAACTCCAGATAAACGGTATTCGTCTCACGTATTCCACGAGACACTCCAAAAATCTCTAAGTTACGTAATACATAAGTATTCCCAAAACCAAAGGTTCTTAACACGAGCGAGATGTCTAGAGGTCAAAGCACTTGCGTTGCGCAATCAAAGACATCCCGTAATGTGAATACTACCTCTGTGGTCGTCTGCAACGTGCTCTATGGCCTTTGTTGGAAAAAAGAATACGGTATTTCTTTTTAAAATTTCGGTAATGCCTTTGCAATCGCTGTGTTAAAAAGCTATTAGGTCTGTAACCGTTGCTTTTGTATGAAGTAATATTGTTTATTGTTTGTAGCTAATGTTAACTGAATTTCAAGGTGTTTTCAATACGCACGATTTGTTGCTGAAGCGCACTTGAGCTAATATTGAAAGGTCGATTAATTAAAATATTTATGAAACAACTTTGTTCAGCCGTTTAGCTTTTATATTAATTTGACGTCCTTCAAAACGGTCCGGAGCTTGGAGGCAAGGTTTAAGTTACGCTCTAGATAAAGAAAGTAAATCGAGTAATATGTTGTCATACTAACCTTGTAAATTGTATAGCATTTTCCATCCTTAGGCCAGTACAGCATCAGCCAGCCTCTTGGCAATGCTGCACAAGGATTCCTCTTCACATCAGCCCATGGTGGTGGTAGCACTGCGGCTTGAGAGCCACACAGCAATGCCGCCAACCACACCCACGCCGCCATTTTCGTACACTCTAGATTCGAATTCACAAATGTTTCCTTCTATTCATTTTTTTTAAACTGCAGTTAGTTTTTTTTTTAATTCAATCTAGTTTTCATTTTAGAACACAGTCTTTTGTCACTGACACTATTTAAGTTTTTATTCTTTCACTGTTCCATCATTAAAAGTTAACTGTAGTTAGCCTTTCTAATTCCAGTATATTCAATAATTTATCTCTGAACTAAATCTTCTAAGCGATTAGAACTGTATCTGTAAGAATATAGACGTCTTTAAAAACCAATGTAATTATACAACGAGCTCATTTATTCTAGTCTTGCAAGAAGTAACTCAGTTACACACAGTATTGTGATTTTTTCACATCGTTATAGATGTTTTAACAAAAACAAATGGCGGTATTAGTTCACATGTATGATAAAATATTCTTAGTTTTTCTAGAACTTTATAATCATAATATAAGACTTTTTGCTTAACACATTAATCATTATTATTTGCATATTTCTAGAAGTAAATTTTATCTGCGTATCATGTTGAAGGCACATGCACGAAAATAAATGTTATAATAATATTTCTAGGTAATTAATTACTCAGCACTATTCTATTGGTTAGTTTTATTAATATCCTCTACTGTTCTACCGGGCTTGCAATATCATTTTGTTATCCATTACTGCTAGAGAGATGGCTTTTTCTATCGGCTTGACAAATGTTAAGCCATAGGCTACCACGCCCATATTGCAGGAGACTGGGCTTTCTGTAGCCGGTATTGAATGCGTTAGTCACAATTTGTGTACACATTAAGACATTTAACGGGTATTAAAAATAAAACTGTAAGTAAATGTTTAGTTAAAAATTAGAAGTAATGTGATTTATATGTATAAGTTTTAAGTAATGTGACATACTATTTCTTACACAAAAATATATGCAGTACTTTTGTTAAATGTGTGTTTATGAGTACTTAAATCTTATTCCATCCCAAAAGCCTGCTATTCACCAAGACTAGACCTGAGAATCACATAAAAAAAGTTCTTCACCGTAATCTTGAATCTGTAACAACCTGTTACCGTAGTTTTATACTAAAAACGTGATTTTTTGTATTACATAATTGTCTTATAACTTTCAATGTGACATACATTTTTGAACGAGATTTTCTGTGCGATAATTTTTTTTCGCTCAAAAGCCTTCTGTTCTATAGTCAGTCGTGCGTTAGAATATGAAGATGTAGTTCTGATATTTTTCGACTAACTGTTGTTTGTGGTTTAGACGAAAATTCGAGTTGTAATAACAAATGTTCTTTGTTTTGGTTTTGTTGCGGTTTAGTCTAGGCTAGATCACTTTGTTCAGTACCGTAAAACGGGGTGAATAGAATTCGCGGGGTGAATAGAAAAAAAATCAGGAAAGTTTTCAAGGCCAATATTTGAGTACTCCTCGTTGAAGAATTTTGTTCAAATTTGAAATGAATACACGTCGATATTACTTCTCTGCGGTGTCATAATTGTTTAAATGTTTAAATTGATATTTATACCCTAAAAATTGCTTCAAAGTCAACCGTCCTCGAATGCCTTAATATCGACCCCCTAAACTTTGGATTTAAAGTGAGATTTCTTTTCTAATGAGTTGTTTGAAGTGTTTATCTCTTTAGGTGTATATTAATCTATAAAGATACAATATTGTTAATTGAAAAAACGCTTTTAAACCTAAAAATTATGTTTAAATCACAGAAACAGTCATTTTTTTGTATAAACGGGGTGAATAGAATCGTTTGAAGGGTGAATAGAACTATAGTATGGGGTTAATAGAACCATAGTGGGGTTGAATAGAAACGCGTAATGGGTGAATAGAAACGAGTGAGGGGTCAATAGAGATTAATAAATAGGGTTGCCAAAAACTGTAAACAAAATTAACATATATATATATTCGCTTAGCCTTTGTTCCAAACTATGTTGGAGTCGGCTTCCAGTCTCACCGGATGTAGCTGGATACCAGTGTTTTACATGGAGCGACTGCCTATCTGACCTCCACAACCCAGTTACTTAGGTATTAACACGATACCCTTCGGTAAGACTGGTTGTCAGATTTTCAAGCTTCTGACTACAGTAGTCAGACAGTACAGTACTTTGACAGTCGTTAACAGTAACTGTTAACGACTGTCAAAGATCTTCGAAAATGACAGCCGGGACTCACAATTTAACGTGCCTTCCGAAACACGGAAAAACTCGATATGTATAAGATGGTCACCCATCCACGCAACAACCTCGGCAAGCGTAGCTTAACCTCAGCGATCGATCCGTGCTGCTGTTGTTAACTTAAGTTAAGCCACGAGCTCCTCGTAAACAAAATTAACATAAACAATGAAAAATTAATAGTCATTAATCTTTTGAACTTCACAATTATCATTGTATCAAAGTTATAACGGCAAACTTCTGCATATAGTATGAAAGTTAGTTAGGTTATCTTGTTTTATTTTTTGAGTTAAAATAATTATCAACGGTTATTTCAATTTTTAAACACACAACCTCCCTTTTCAGCATGTTGGATAAGTCGTCTTTGGCAGCCCTAACAGTTTTTCCATTCACCCCTTTGGTCGTTTCGATTTACCCCTATCGCTGGGTGAATAGAAATTGACCATTTTTTTTAAGGAAATATCGTAAAATCATGCATATTTTTGGACAAATATGGTTTTAGCTCTTTCTTCATGGCGCCGGACATGATATAAAATAACCCGACAATAAAAATAACAAGTTATTCGCAACAAATTTTTAGGACAAAGTTGAAAATTGTTTCTATTCACCCCGTTTTACGGTACCTTTTTTTTTATAATTTTGTATTTGTTACTAATTTCAGCCCATGTCTTCAAACATTGGCGATGTAATCCAAAATACACATAGTCTTAGTTATAATTTTCATGGAAGACTTCTTCTGAAGCATAATCTATTTTCTGATTGTAATTATTTGTGTGTCAAATTTCTTCAAAATTCGTTAAGTAATTCTCTCTGTAATCCATCTCACAAATTTTCCGGTATACTCTTATAGCAAATCAAAAAGTATTAGCTCATAAAAATCATTTGCAAAAGGGCCTATAGGTATGCCATTAATATGCATTTACCAGGTTCGTGAGTCGTGACTCTAGGTAGATCCGAAACAACTCAAGCAACATGACATTTCCGCTACTTGGCCGTTGACATTTGAAACAGACCATCGTTTATGTCATATTTTCGTATTACCGGCCACATAATGGGTAATTTCTAATTCAAAGAAAAATCTGTCTCTTGCTTCAATTCCATCCAGTTTCCGTTGTTCATTCAGACCATTCAAGATACAAGAATATAAACACATCGGACTCTGATTGTTAATATACTTTAAATTAACTCAAAATGAAGAGTATGAGGTCATAATTCAAAGATCAGTCAATAGATTGTTTTTTGATTTATTAGCACATACTTCTATTTTTTTATTAATTATTATAAATCTTTGTAAATATTTTAAAAATCGTCATTTTATTCAAATTTGTAACTCCTAAAATGAAGGATTTTATATCACTTATCCTGATTAGCGCGTTTTAGTGATGGTAACACTACCTTTAACCCTGTCCGATAAAAACTACATTCGTGCTCTTCACACCATAAACGAAAATAACTAGCCACTTCTCTGACAAGTCACGACCCCTCGACAAACTTTCACTTGTATATTAATATTAAATCGTATAATATCGAACACATCGCTGGGACATTTCCATAGCGACTAGGACAAACTTCCTACAAAATGTTGACAACATATTTAAATAGTAAGTCATTGACTTAGAAATTATTAAAATAAGTATATCACGCAAACTGGATCAGTTTTAGTGTAAATACTAATCCGAAATCTTACAATATTTTTGTTTGTTGAACTCGTGCTTTTCAATTTCGTTGTCCTTATACTACTTGCGTGAGATAAAAATCAAATGACAATGATATGATGGAGATTAGATTACATATTTTATTCCCTTTATTAGACTTATTTCGCTTGCGTCCAATAAGAGCGAATGGGCGAAATTTTTCCCCGTTTTTGTAACATTTTTTACTGGTACTCTGCTCCTTTTGGTCGTAGCGTGATGATATATAGCCTATGTCCTTTCTCGGGTATACAAGTATCTCCATACCAAATTTCATGCAAATTGGTTCGGTAGTTTAGGCTTGATTGAGTAGCAGACAGACAGAGTTACTTTCGCATTTATAATATTAGTTTGAATATAATATTTTCTTTTGAATGTAAGTTCTACCGTTCTCCTTCGAGTAGAATATAGTTCCATTTCTATGAGAAAACTGCATAATAGATAGAGAATATTACAAGATAAGGCAAACAAATTAAAAATATTAGCAACCATGTTGAATATTTTGATCCAGTTTTACTCGGCATGTTATTATAAACTCATGAATATTTTAGTTTTATTGTCGTCCCCTGCATTTGGGTCGATATATTAAGATTTTATCTACCGGTAAAGATCGCGTTTGAGAAGATTACGTTTGATTTACTGGATCCCTTTGGACCCATTACAGGGACATTTAAGGCCAATGATTTCCGACCTTGACTGACATTAGTTTTTTTATGATTTTCATTGAATTCTTAATATTCTACGTACGCCATAAAAGTGATATTTTCAGCCAAATTAAACTTAACCTGAATTAAGCTTAAGCTTTGTGAACATACTTAGGCACATTTTATTTACAAAAAAAAAACTATTCCTAAGCTTGCTCTTGTTTTCTTGGAGTGTTTAACATTCATTTGTTTTTTATTTCTTAGAACCGGTTACGCTTTTGCTGGCAAGGCCTAACCCTTCTCTTATTTCGAGAAGAGCACTCATGCCCTGCAGTGAGACAGTAATAGGAAGACAACAACTTGAAACGCACCCAATCTTATGAACTAGATTAAAACGGTAAGCATTGCCACATCAATAATCAGATTAACTTAATTCGCATTAATAGACTGTGAAGCCAGTAGCCGTCCTGATATCGTCTATAAGTTACATTAATATCGTCAACTGATTTCTAATGCCTACTAAGTGGGAATTCTAGTTAATAAAAAGCCTGCTTGTGTGGTCGTAGCCGAATTACGTAATCAGATTGTAAAGCTGCTGCACTAAGGGCTTAGATTACTATAGTCGGGTTTCCCTATTCCAGTAGCTCGATTGTCTACTAATACCAACAACTGACTAGCTATCGAGAAAATATACACGAAAATCTGTTTAACGCCTCTATCGAGCTCCGTAAGCACTATTTTGGTAGTACATTTGATCTGTCAAACGCTCGATACTCGACAGTACCGACTGTAGAGATTTACGCTACAGAAAGAAGAAGATAATGTATGGAGAATCTGTCAAGGTCATAGTGATTCATAGTACACCATACATAATATACCTGTGTAAATCGATCAATGGTGACGAGGAATTAATAGTAATTTTCGAAGACAAAAAAAAAATTACAAGATCTTAAAAAGCTTCTTTTAGGAAGCAAAACCATACGACGAATTCGGAAACGTTTATAAAATTTAATTATTCGTTCGAATAATATTTTGCATAAATTACGATTCACTATAAAAACTTAAAATGACAGGGGTTACAGAGATGACCCTAATCATATACCTGTTTATAAAACAACTTGAAAAGCAAAAACAGTGATATCTTCAGAAAATGAATTAAGACAAGTGTGGCCGTCGTGGTATAAGATCTAAAACGAAAAAGATCCAACCACAATCCTTTTTATTCAGTTAAACAAAAAACAAATACCTATCAAAGAAGCAACTGAAAATTTAAGTCACATTGAAAACTCAAAATAAATTGCTGTACAGATGTTCTTCTCATAGTTCAAGGCACATGTGCCTACATTTTCAAATAAAGACAATCACCAATCAGATAGACCCATTATTTCGATAAAATAGGTTTTTAACATCAACATTCTTAGAACAGAAATTGTCTTTAGCTCTTCCAATAGCTTCGTATCTGTGAGGATTTATAAAAAACCTACACAATAATCATAATTTATTTTCCCATCGACCACAAAGATGATTACAAGTAATGTTGCCACAACCGGGATCGAACTAACGGTCGTGTTACCGTTTGACGTCTAGCTGAGCCGAAATGTCGAAACAACTACAATTATTTTAACCCACTTACTTCGCTGAGATTACGTGGTTATCGTATGGTGTAAGGTAGAAGAAGAAGCGACAAAGAACAAATCTTAGTCAAGCAAAGAACTTTTAACAATTCTTGGAGGAAAGCAAAGTCGAATTCATTAAGGAAATGCTGTAACCAAAAACGTTAAAAATTACTTATATTTATTAATGTAAATGAAACATGGTCGTTTTTAAACGATGAAAAATAAATGAGAATGAAATGCGCAATTGACTAGCGCAGAATATAATACTAAACTCTTTCTGTCACCCCGAAAATAATCTAAGTTTAGTATTTAGTTTATTGTATGTAAGCGTAGCATCCAAGTTAGTTTACTTCGGTTCTTAATAATAAAAATACAATAATATAAAAAAAATATCGTTGTCAGAGACTTCAGTCTCTGGCAACGATCAAAACCTATTGGAAAATATTGCCCTGAGACTAATTGACCCATCGAAATAGAAAAGTGGATGCATTAATAACACCATTTCTTATTAATCTCATGATCAACTGTTTTAGCTTTAATGGTGATTAATTCTAAAAATCTTGTTATAAATTAAAATAATCTATTAAAGGGTTTCATCTCGATTTTATCTTTTAAATAACAATAATTACTAAGACAAATTACTTTTCTCGCTTCCGCTACTAACTTGTAGTACTAGTACAAACAAATGAAAAAAGAAACATTGTCATTCAAATACACACCATGTTTTTTATTGTTGAAATAAATTAAAGATTACTTTATTTTCTTTTGAAAATGTACAAAAGGGAATAAATAACATGATATTATAACCGTTATTAAGTTTTATAGCGGCTACCGTCCACCGTCGTTTACTGTATCCAAACTTTAGATTTTTAAAAGGCATAGTTTCTTTTAATCGCTATATTAAATCTGTAATCCATACTTATATCAAAAACACAATGTTTGTCTGTCTGTTACCCTTTCGCAACTGCAGCACAGTATTACTAGTACTTAAACTAAGTATGCCTATGCAAAATTTTATCAAAATCGGGATTTTGATAAAATTTTGCATAGGCATACTTAGTTTAAGTTAGTTTGAGATCACTCATGGTCGAATATTATTAGTCACTAAACAATAATTTAAGTATTATAAATTTGGACATACTAACCTACTTCGTATCACACATACTTACGCTCTTTATCATCAAAAACGTCATCTTTACACTAAAGTAACTGTAAATTGTGACGAAACACAACACAAGTCACATAAGTATTGCATCAATAACATTCAACTTGTAAATTATCTGACAATAAGTACAATTTATTGCAAAAATATCACTTTTCATCTTCATTTGTTGACCAACAATATTTATTTTTGGCTTCAATTGACGCTGACGCCTACCAGGATTATTTAACGCTATTCAAAAAGGACGTTGCGTAAATGTTTCACAAAATGTTTGTGACTTTTCATCAAAAAACTGCTTTATCAGACTAAACAGCCAGTCCAAACTTAATTCACTTGGTCCTTGTTCTTTTTTGTTCTAGAAGAATTTCAAGCAAAATAATCAAGTAGATGCAACTAAGTTAAATTAAATTTGTATAGCAATAAAATTGGAACAGTCGTACAAGGCGGTCACCTATAAATAGCTAGTTAACTGATTCAGTGACAACAATGGTATTTCAAAGTCTGGCCTCTTAACCCATAAAACAGACTGTAGGTAACTGTAACAGTACAGTGCTTGTACCAAAGGAAACCATATCTAAAGTAGCCTTTGTCCAGAAGTAAGATTACCTAAAAGATCTTATTTACAAATAACAGCATCTACCTATAAATACAAATGAATCACCGAAATGTATGTAGCTACTTACGTGCAAAACTTTTGAACAACTAAACTAAATTGGATAATTCTTCTTTTAATATGTTTTAAACTGTCAAGATAAGTTTCGTTTAGGATCGATGGGATCAAAACTCCCACAGGAATGTAATTAACGGGTTAAGATTTTACTATACCCGGACGAATCAGGCGAGTGCGCTAGTTTTTCTTAAATAACAGTACAAAAACCGGTGCAGATCTCAATCAAACAATACCTAATACAGAAATCATTGATGCTCAACCAGATAAATCAAATAATCCAATTAAGATCCTACTGATAGTACTACCTCTAGAGTATTGATACAAAATGCTGTTACGTCAACCGTTAGTTGAGACAGATCGCAAAAACACTAACAAGCTTGTCGATGGGAAAAAACATGAGGTAAAGTAAATTGTATACTTGAGTTAGAGTTCCGTCGATGTAAAAGAATTTGAAAAAGGGAACTGACAGTTTTTTTCTATTGATGTGTACGGGTCTTTTTTAGGGAAAAGAAGACTTGTGTTTTGAGTGCTGTATTAACCTCTAATTTTAGTTTTCGTCATTTTTATGTTCAGTTTTTTTTCAAATAGTTTCAGGGGTCTCCTTTCTTAATCCGTTTTAAAAGTACTTATCTTTATTTTTCATTAAAATCAAAAATATTTTTACCACATAATACAGTATGAACTTAGGATATATCTGGTAAATGGCGTTGTAGAAGAAAGTTAATAGGAAGCTGTTTAAGAAGACGGACAACCATGCTTGAAAGTCGGGCAGTCGTGGCAGTCAGGTAAAAATATACAGAACTGAGACCGTCAGTACCATAACTATTTAACAACTAGCAAAGCTGTGTTAAACTTCTTTTTAAGCAATTAGCTAAGGATCTCTAACCATACAAGTTTAAGTAGCATTTCCCATAATTTTCTGTATCGCTAATAAGGTTGGTCTATCTAAACGAATGTTAATTTATTTCTTGCATAAGTCTTGAAGCGATGTGTAATAATTGTATACCGTTATACGTATCATGCAATCGACATAGTGCACTTGTATTAGAAGCTTTAAGTTGGAATTTTAATGGATGGTGATTTTCTCAATTTGTAGATTATTATTGAGCGTCTTGGTGGTCTATAATCTGATCATGTATCTAAGAATTACTTTTAATTTTATTGTGGATCGAATACCTATATTTTTTGGTTCAAGTTTATCTTAATAGTAGTAAGTCACGATGATTTGTAGAAAATGTTTTTGACACTGTAATTGATGGTATAAAAGAGTTTTTCTATTTCTTTACTAATATAATTTTCGGTTTTTGTTGGTCAAACCAATATTTAGAGGCCAGTTAGCTCAAGTCTTTACCCATTTTTTTTGGCTCCAACCTTATATTAGACCAGGTTTGTAGTTACACATATGTATCTCAGTAAAGTAATGACATCAACTCAAAAATGTCGTTACTTTGAACTTCGCACGCTATTAATCTAAGCATTAAATGGTATGTCTTTAAAGTAATAAAGTACTATCTATCAAAGTTTCTCAATACTATTACGTATAATTGTTGTACAATAAGAAGAGCTTAGTCCGACAATAGATCAGCCTGTGACTCAACCGGCTTTAAAGTGTGTCAGAGGATAAATAACATTCGGCTATAGTTAAATCTGCAGACTATTATTCAATCCAGATGCAAGGATTAACTGCATAACGCAGTGAAAGTGAAGATTGCAAGAGGCAAGATGTATGAACGTGTGATGGGAAAAATGAGTGTAGAATAGAACTCCACTGTCCAATGAGTCAGACATATATGATGTTAATGAGTTGTCTATTGTTTTTTACGTGAACAGTGCACTTCTAAACTGTCGAAGTGTGTACACTTTTGGCGGTTATAACACAAAGTCAATCGAAAGGGACAATGTAAAAAGGTAATCTATTTTGTGTATGATTTATACGACACAAAAAATCAGGCTTTTTTCTCAAAAAAGTAGGCAGAGACCACATAACACCACTAACTACAAGCCCTACAAATTTTATTTGCTTGATTCACATCCATACATCTATTCATACTATATACATATACATACTAGCTGACCCGGCAAACGTTGTTTTGCCATAAAAATTAAATAAAAACACATTGTCCAGCGGACAAAATTGTGAATCTAAACCATTCTCAGATCCCCTTGAACACACACAAAAAATGTCATCAAAATCGGTCCAATCGTTTAAGAGAAGTTCAGTGACATACACACTTATAGAAGAATTATATATAAAAAGATATGTTTATACCTAAGTCCTAAAAAATCTTCAATAGGCAACAACCTGACTCTATGTACTAACAATACACGCAATAAAATATTCAAGCACCTCATTGCACAAACTAAAATGCCAGAACAGCACTAGTCTCGAAGACATGTCGTAATTATAATTCACCATGTCGGTAACAATTGATATGTCAATGTCAAAGAATACAGCCGTTGCTACATTAAATATATATCTGTGTCTTAATTACTCTGTGGATATATTAACTACTCTGTAGCCGCGGGTATTTGGCTTTTTAAGAATTTGTTCAGAAGTCATAGTAACAAACTTAGTAGAAAACCCTGGCATGCATAGTTTATCTCGATTATAATAAGTAATTATGTTTTAGACAACTTCAAAAAAGGAGGAGGTTCTCAATTCGACTATATGTTTCCTTTTTGTGTTTGTTACCTCATATTTCTTTACTGGGTGGACCATTTTTTTCAATAAAGTAGCTGTAGTAGAACAGTCATTGTCAGCTGCAAAAGCCTGCGGGTAACTGTTGATCTAAATTCAGAATTTTGCATACCTCATTTTATATAAGGCTCTCTATAAAGTTGTTATACTATAATACAGTTTGAAATGGTTTTGGGTGGACAGGTCTAATGATTTACGATGATATATGTTGCTAAATAATATAGTTAGTGGTCTAGACAAAGAGGTCAAATTGAGGTCATGGGGTCTTTGGTCTGCAGTTTGATGAAGTGGTCTAAACGCTACATGATTTGTAGTGAGTAAAAATGTTTTTTTAGTAATTCATATTTCAATACGATCTGGGTTAAGTTGCAATTGCCAACCTTAAATCTCTATATTTCAGAGTATACAGAATGTTGTTTAACCAACCTGTTTATAGAGTAAATTATAGATATATACAGGTTGTTAATCATATATATCATTATATATTTTTAACATGGTGACCTTAATTACTTTTCGTACATAATGTTTTTATAAGTCGTACAATTTACTCATACATTTGTCAATTTACCGAAAGCCTCTTCCCTTTTACCAACCAAATTACCACCAGCTCAATCCGATCATTGATTCAATACAAACAAAGCCCCAAATACTATATTTTCTAACCATACCATTAAAACAAACAAAAAACCCAACCTGTCATAATCGTATCCACAATAGCCACTTAGTACTATCTCTGGAACCGTTTAAGATAATGTCCTAACTATTCAAATAAATGAAAACCCATTAGCAAACACTCCGTCTCTTTACAAACCACTTAACTAAAGAGAGACAAAAAATAAATGTTAAAACTTTTGTGCTACATCTTACGCTGATTAAACCCTTTTGTTGTAGAGATAGTTGCAGCTACGGTATTCATAAAACTATTTTAATAACTAGTCTTACATTTTTGGTTCAGTTACCATTTTCTATTAAATCTTTTGGATTTAATTTTTTTAACAAAGATAGAGAGTAAACCGTACAAAAGTAGCTTATTGTTACCATTTACAAGGTACGGCTAAAATGGTTCTTACGGCGCCCGCTAGAGGCGCTAATCAGATTTTCATACAACATTTTTCGGTTAACTAGCTGATAGTCGAAAGTGGTAGGTAATCACGCTACAGTAGTAACAAAAGATTTGAATAACATATTATTCCTCTTTCACACTCCATTACAAATTAAATTCGATACACTTTCAAAAAAACTGCCATAGACTTTTCCAAAACCCGCAAAGCTACGTTCCATTATGCAGCAAGATGTTTAAAACAATGTGGAGATTACATAAGTTTCGTGTTTTGCCTGAATGTGGGTAAATAGAATCTGCTACCGTATAACTTGCTCCACTTTTGATTTTAAGGTCTCTTGGCAACGTAGATAACAATATGAGATTCCGATCTTTTAAGTGGGTGATGCAAACTTTTTGGAGCAATTTTCCTCTTTTCTAGAGTATGTTTGTGTTCATTTTCTAAAAGAAACCTTCGAACATTCTTTGGATATATTGATAAAAGATATTATTGTTTTTAGAGTCCAGAAATGGAACCCTGTTACTAAGATTTGCTTAAAGGCCGTGAGGGTGCCTTGTGTTTCTCCCCCGGCGGGTCTCCACCTTGCTGTGGTGGGGGGGCTTAGTAGCCGCGAGCCTTGAGGTGAGGGCGCACTTCGGCCGCGGTGAAGCGAAGAGAGACCCATTGGAGAGGCCGCTTCCCTGTCTGGGCGGTACCGCACTAACCCGGGGGACCAAAGCGGCCGGCTGGCTGGGCCGAGGCGACGTAGGTCCGGCTGGTTTTGGAGGGGCTAGTCGCGGAGGAAGAGGTGTTCTAGTGTGTCGTTGCTGGGCACCCTATCCTCCGCGACTGGGCGGGGCCGCACCGCGTGATGCGGCAACGGTGGGGCTGCCGTGGGGAGTCGGGGGTCGGGCGGTCGGACCCAGCTCTTAACCCATGGCGGCTGGTGGTGGGACCGCAGGGCCTGGGAGTGGGCAGACTACCACTCTCGGGCTCGTTGGTCGGTGAGAAGGTTGCGGCGGCCTACACACCTTTCCGCCGCCGGCGGCCAGGACATGCTGCGCATCTGCGCGTGGCCTGTCCTGGCTTCCGAAGGCCCCCTGGCTGGCGAACTCGGGGGAGTTTTCCGGCCATTGCACTAGGGGGCACGTGGGGCCCCCCCGACGGGTCTCCACCTTGCTGTGGTGGGGGGGCTTAGTAGCCGCAACCTTGAGTCCGCGGATTCGGTTGCGGTGAACCAAGAGGGACCCAGTGGAGAGGCCGCTTCCCCGTCTGGGTGGTACCGCTGTAGCCCGGGGGACCAAAGCGGCCGGCCGGCTGGGCCTAGGCGACGTAAGCCTGGCCGGTTTAGGAGAGGCTAGTCGCGGAGGAAGGGAGGTAGCTCAACCCTATCCTCCGCGACTGGGCGGGGCCGTACCGCGAGATGCGGCAACGGTGGGGCTGCCGTGGGGAGCCGGGGGTCGGGCGGTCGGACCCGGCTCTTAACCCATGGCGGCTGATGGAGGAGAGGCCGCTTCCCCGTCTGGGTGGTACCGTTGTAGCCCGGGGGACCAAAAGCGGCCGGCCGGCTGGGCTGAGTGGACTCAGTCTGGCCGGTTTTGGAGAGGCTAGTCGCGGAGGAAGGGATGTATCCCATCCGCCGCGACTGGGCGGGGCCGTAGCGCGAGATGCGGCAACGGTGGGGCTGCCGTGGGGAGCCGGGGGTCGGGCGGTCGGACCCGGCTCTTAACCCATGGCGGCTGATGGAGGAGAGGCCGCTTCCCCGTCTGGGTGGTACCGTTGTAGCCCGGGGGACCAAAAGCGGCCGGCCGGCTGGGCTGAGTGGACTCAGTCTGGCCGGTTTTGGAGGGGCCGGTCGCGGAGGAAGGAATGTATCCTATCTCCGCGACTGGGCGGGGCCGCACCGTGAGATGCGGCAACGGTGGGGCTGCCGTGGGGAGCCGGGGGTCGGGCGGTCGGATCCGGCTCTTAACCCATGGCGGCTGGTGGTGGGACCGTAGGACCCGGGAGCGTTGGGATCTCGCTCTCGGGCTCGTTGGTCGGAGGGAAGGTGGCGGCGGCCTACACATCTTCCGCCGCCGGCGGCCGGGACATGCTGCGCATCTGCGCGTGGCCTGTCCCGGCTTCCGAAGGCCTCCTGGCTGGCGAACTCGGGGGAGTTTGCTGGCCATTGCACAAGGGGGCATAGTGGGGGGACGGCACCCGTGTGTTGGGGTGTCGTCCCACACTGTGGAGGAGTCCACGTATGGACGGCCGCGTCGGGGTCGCGGATGTGTGCTTAAAAGCGTTCCCGTGGCCTCGGCACTATGCGGCGAGGAGGAGGCAACACCTTGGTGGTTTAGTGGGTAGGCCTTGCCCTTCTGGTTCGGAGAGCCCCACATACCCCAGCGCTCCCCCGGGCGTTGGGGATGCAATTTCATGCATTAACCAAGTAAAAAAAAAAAAAAAAAAAAGGGTGCCTTGTGTTTGTGCTCGAATGGTTACAGTAGGTTTCATTTCATAAATTAAATCATTAATCTTATAAAAAAATACAATAAAAGAGTAATGTTATAAATCTATTTATACATTTTTATGAAACGTTATTTCAATTATATTAATTAACAATATTTTTATTGTCTTTTTTATCGAGAATTCCTTTGGCCTACAATAAGACAATAGATTAAGAAAAATAATTTTATGACTGTGTCGTGACTCAAGCAGTATTCATTCTTTGCATATATTTCTGATAATTACATTTGCAGTGAGAAAAGCAACGCTACCTTGACCACACCAGAAACAGCAAACAAAAAATAACATTCTAACGGGGCCTCTATCTATTACAAAAATACAAAAAAAAAGCCATTTAATTTTAATTGAATTATTATAATATATTATTTAATAAGACCAAATAATTTTCAGTCTACTTTTGACCACGGTCAGTGCAACCAGCGTCAAAGCAATCAAAGCTATTTTACCCCTAAAAATATTTCACTTAGTTCTAATATGCAAACGCTTAATACAGCAATATATAATCGGTACAGTTTCCTACTGAACTTGGCGTGTGCCCGATAGTCACATGTGAATGCACATTCGACACTCATTGACAGTTGATATTAAGTTGCACGATATGTATTGCGATATACATACGTTTTTATTTAGCTCTACTTTGTAAACAAGGGCGTCAAAACTGGAAGGAAATGTACGATCTGATTGATTCTTGAAATATTACGGTCGACTGATTGGATTGTATTGTTTTAAAATTCTTTTCGATTCGACGGATCTATGACATCGATAGAAAATAGAAGAAAGAATTCATTCAATGAAATTCTTTTAGGTCCAGGTTCCATCATATCTACTTTTCCTGTATAAACAACCTGTTGTCTCACGGAGACTTTTACAAACATACAAACAACGGACGCACAGTGCAACTAGACCCGAAGCAACTATTTGTAGACCGCACAAATATTTCGAATCGAACCCACGACCTCTCGACGCATTGGTAGTGGCTTGGCGGCTACCTTAATCACTGCGCCACGGAGGCTGGCAATTCAATCATAGTTTCTTTGGTAGTGATAAAATAAATATGACAGACAACTAATTACTATAAGGTTGCAAACCCCTGCTCTTATGCTTTGTCCTTGACCTACGTTTGTAACTTCTGACTCATTTAGACAAATGACATGACCAACTTACGACTGACTACATGCTTAAACGCCCGTAGCGATGGGCACAATTCTAGATGTCAATTTCTCAAATTTCACAACTCGTTTAAAATTCTAAGCTAGCTCAAAAGCTGCCAACCACTAAAGCTATTATCGATATATCGAGCGAAGCAGCGGAAGCAAGTACGTATTGTATAAATTGAAGATGCCTCAAGATGCCGGTAGCGATCGTCGAAGACGGAAGTGCATTACAACATGATTTAGGAAAAGCCTACATCGACCGTCGACAGATAAACTGATGTTGAAATACCTTATATAATACGACACTTGGATGCACCAGATTTTTGTGAAATACGCTTGCAATATGATCGTTTTAAATCTATACTATCTATACTAATATTATAAAGCTGAAACGTTTGTTTGTTTGAACGCGCTAATCTCAGAAACTGCTGGTCCGATTTGAAGATGTTTCAGTGTTAGATAGCCCATTTATCGAGGAAGGCTATAGGCTATATATTATCACGCTACGAGCAATAGGAGCAGAATACCAGTAAAAAATGTTTCAAAAACGGGGCAGTTGCGCGGGTCAGCTAGTACTAAAATAATTGGATTCGTTTGACTGAACTTAGGTTGTACTGAATTACTTTTACGATAAAACATTAATCTATGTGCAAGTGAAATGTTTATCAACAAATATCCACGCAAAATATACGATTAAAGACTAAAACATATTTTAGCAAATTACATATAAGTAATTATTGTTTAGAACACTTTTCTTTACATTTCGCTAATCAATCAAATGTATTCAAGCTGTCTGTACGCCGTCATTGATGTTGGCTTATGGATGATTGAACACTGATCAAATTAAGTCATAACTTTATAACTACGAAGACTGTATTATTAGTAGCAAGTTTATAATAACAATTTATTTTCCAAAGCTTAGACTAAACTCAGAGCACCTATTGTGTATCTCAGTTGACAGTCACTGTTCTGTACATTGTTACTTTTCTTAAACGATGGTGAGTAATGTTTTATGACAAGCTGTAATGTACTGCATAGTAGCTATCAAATTGACGTACACTGGTAGTCAACTGAGATTCTACAGCAATCTTTTCTTAGAAAATGCTTACGCGAATCCGTTGCCTAGATTCTAAAGAACAAACAACGGATAAAAGAAAGAGGTCTAGTTGATAAAAGTGGTACTATTGTAAGAATATTAAATACATGATTAACATAAACAGGCTTCTGTTACGGTTCACGGGTCTTTCTCACGGGAATATGTCTACAGATGTCTACTTACGATTGTAGATCATTGAATTAATGTATGTATGCATATACTTGAAGATGTTTTGATTGATTAAACCTTATTTTTAGTAAAATTATGAGTCACATAGCTAAACAATGCAACTGAATTTAACTGATGATAATAAGAGGGTAACCAGATCTTTGAAAACTTATTTTTTGCTATTGGGTTTGTCAATTTAATTGAAACTCAATTAGTAGACAATTTCGAAAAAACATTACCTGGGAATATTTTCGATAATAAAATTGCCTTCTCATTCCTCAAGGTATAATCTAATCTACAATAAAATTAGTCCAGAGTAAAGTCTAACAGTCTAACTAAGTATGACTGGCAGCCTGAAACTCAATCACTTTTCTATTAAGGAAATGCTAAGGAACTATTCTTGTGCCAAGTGTAAACACGCGTAATATTGTTGTAATTATACAATACACACAATTATCCCGTTGTTTTCCTCCGAAGGAATGTAACCTCTGAATCACATATTATATCTATTATGAACTAGCTGACCCGCGCAACTTCGCTTGCGTCACATAAGAGGGAATGAGTCAATATATTCCCCGTTTTTGTAACATTTTTTATTGCTACTCTGCTCCTATTGGTCGTAGCGTGATGATTTATAGCCTATAACCTTCCTCGATAAATGGGCTATCAAACACCGAAAGAATTTTTCAAATCGGACCAGTAGTTCCTGAGATTAGCGCGTTCAAACAAACAAACAAACAAACAATCAAACAAACTCTTCAGCTTTATAATATTAGTATAGATGACTAACAAAGAAATTGAACCAAGAAGCATGTTGTTAATAATCCTCTACAGGTAAAAATAACTTAAAATGACGTAATTTCTTTACAGCTACAGGAAAATGTAATATATTTCACTGAATCCAGTCTTAAATTTGTCAACTTCCTTAAAATATTGCGACATTTTGAGCTCCACGAGGTTATGTCGTATTATACAATGTTAAAGTGTTTTAGTATTAAGATCATGAGTAAGAGTATCACACTGAATACTGATGGTCACTGGCAAGTTAACACAGTTTCCTTGACTTTGTATGTTTGTAGTTTTAGCGATAAATTAAAGATATTACTGTTTTTCATTAGACTTTTATTTCTATTACTGAAGTTAAGCTTTAGGTTCAGCATGTTTTGAGTGTGAACGCATAGATATTATTGATTAATGTTAAGCAATTTCTCTTACTTTTTATGAAACTTAAAAAGCAATGTTACTGCTTGTTAGTTGATTTTTATGTTCAACGCTTATGCTGAAGCTAAGGTTAGGTTTAGGTCCAGAATCTTTTGAGTGTAAACGCATAGATATTATTGATTACTGTAACACATTTCCTCTTACTTTTATGATAATTTGTAATCTAGCTGCCGTTTGTAATATAGCTACCTATGGCTTATTTCACGTGGAATTAAATCAAATAAAGCACGAATAATCATGCATCAATTTCTTTTTTTAAAATGTGTATGTTGGGATCGTTGCGGATACCGTTTAAAATAATAATATTATTATCACGAAATTAAATTATTTTATGTACGTAAGTATTTTCATTCGTGTAACCTCACGTAAACTTGCAAGAATTAGTTCTGAGCGATAAATCTGTTCACTGACAGTGTAAATAATTGCAAGAGAAATGTTTTAATCTTGTTAGGAAGTGTGGAGTGAAAATATTTAAATTAATCAGGATACAGGTGTAGTGACTTGGCGATTTTCTAGTGTAATGTTTAAATGCTTCTATTCAATCTGGATTTCTAAGGCCTATTTACGAATATAAGAAAAGTTTGAACGTTAAAATTCAGTCTTTATGTACATTGTACATTCAAAATATAAATAAGAATTACTTTAAGAGCCAATTACAGAGAATATATAAAATGGAGTATAATCGAGAAATAAGAATAATTTCGAATAAAATTACCTTCAGTCGCGCATTTTCTTTTTGGAAATTATGAAGTTTATATAGCTTTTAAAATGTTTTTAATGAAGAGTGTGAGATTAATGGTGCTATTGTTAAAATTTAATTTAAAATATTATTTCTGAGTTACTTCTCTCCGATTTTTCAGCACACAACACAAAAAAAAACGTAAATTATTTTCAAACTTTACGATAAATAGAACAAAAATTGCTAGTCTCTAATTAAAAAATCAAAACAGAACGCAAACCGTAATAGTTTAAGTTAACAATTCACTGCACTTTATTTAGCGAGTTAAACCACGAACGCGAACGCGCGCGTTTGGTAGCGACAGTGGTCCGCCTTGTGACCCGTCTCGATTACTACTGAAACGTTTTAGAGCTTTCTGACTTGATACAGCCTCGACGTTGTTTCGTGTGCTGATAGCAAGTAGTCGCTATTGTAATATTACTTATTTCAATTTTGCAAAGAGAATAACTCTCTTATTCATAAACACACACCTATTTTAGATAAAAAACTACTGTAATATGTTTTCTTTTTTTAATTTCACTAAGGAGTGAAAGAAATAAAACTCTTTATAAGCCCTTCATAACTTATATTTTTATGAATAAGAGGGTAAGAGTCTTGTCTCCCGTATTGGGGACATTGTAGTAGTAGGTTTGGTCAAAGATAAAAGAGACTTAAAGTTTATGTAGACGATTTATATCTTGCTATCGTCCATGTCGTTGTTTTATAGTTTCGTACATTAATTAAGTATTTCTAACTAAAATCTTGAAACACAGTATACCTATACCTAAACAATACATCAATGATCACTTCAAATTTGACTTGCATTTAGATCGTTGGATGGATAGTTGGATATTAAAATAGAGCCAACGCCGAATGAACTAGAAACACATAAATTTGTTATATTTTATTAAAAAGAAAATATGCTATCTTCATAGATACTTCAATATCATTTCGAAACTAGATTCTGTTTTTCTTAAATGTTTAGTCAATGACATGACAGTGTCTATCGCTAATAGACAAACTCTATCGCATACGTAATAGGAACGTTAAGCCGTTGTTAAACAAACACAGATACTACGAGATGGTACAATATTAGTTTTGGACGTTTACTTTTATATACTTTTATGATGTTCACAACTCTTAATAAGGGTTTATCTTTTCACACTTCTGAGTTTTTACAGGTGTTCAGTGGAAAGGGGCATTCTCTACTTTTCTAGGAATTGTATTTAAAGAATATGTACCTAAATGCTCTTGCTAGCTTGAAATAATTTTCTTAGGTAATAAAAAAAATATTAAAAGGAAGAATTGTCAGGCATTTCTGTTAGTGGAAATTTAGTAAACTTACCTTCTAAAAACAACAATCCAATACAATCTTCGTTAACACCATTAATTACCAATAAAAAGAAATATGCCTGAAACTCACTTACATGGTAATGCATGCCTTCATGTATTCGTATGTATTGTACTCAATTTATAAGAGAGGATTGGTGCGCTTGGAACATTAGAGCGTATTCAAATCAACTCTAGTTCTTATAAATTACTGTTCTAATCATCAAAACAGGGACATCAATTTTCACAAAAAAAAATAGCTTAGCTATCCGCTAATTATTTGTGAACCGACGATATTATTATTATCTTTCTTTACTGGTGGTTTTCTCACCGTCACATTAAACTGACAGAATACCTACTTTATTGCTTAGTTCTATTTACTACCAGTTGCATTTACTTTTATGGAGATTATCAACTCCATTTCCACTCCCATAAGTCGTAGGTCGTTCTGATACGTCAGATAATCTTTCCTATTAATTCGGCTATAATAATCAAAAAAATTTAAAGGGGATACTAACGTTTTCGAAAAAAATCTTTAGTTTCATTATGTTGGTATTATACAACATTATTGGCAATAAGTTAGTCCTCTGTAACATGGAATTAACTTTGGTAAACGCGAACAGTGTATTTCATACACCTTTGCTTACACCGTCAAGTGTAACTGGCTTGATAATATGTACCTGCAACATTATTTCTCAGTATAACAAAATCATAATAATATTCATATTCTTGAGTCTTCACAAAGGAATGTCACAACTGGCACAAATCAAAATGGAAAGTGGGTGAAAGGATTATAATGTGGGTTGAGCCATTTGTTTCCTTTGATACATTGTGGACTGTGGTCTACATTCATAGCTGCACGTAGCATAGATTATTTCTGAGAGGTCCCTATATTAGGTACTCATGATTGTCCGTATTTTGTGGAGTATATAGGAAAAAGGGTCTGCAGTTCACTTTACTGCACTTTCTTCTCGTTCATATTTTGGTATGTAGTGTGCTATTAAACAAGGTTGGCATATATTTTATGGCGTACGGTACAGTCAGAATAAGGTTAAATTTTCTCTGAGCACAAGATTTTTGCTATATTATTATATTACCTATTTTAAGAACATTAGCAGCCGTATGTCGTCAACACATAAAAATTCCCCGTTGTCATCATTTCCCTGTGAAAAAAAAATCTAACGGCATATAAACGAGCTAATTGATATAAATGTGACGAGACACAAAATTGAATAAACACAAAAAAAATGTCTCAACTCAGCGGTGGTCTGCAATACACCTGCTATAACAAAACGGTGATCGCCTCGTCATTTCGGAACATAAAGTGACGTCATCAACAACTGTCAACAATTTAGACCAAGAGCAAAAACTACAAAAGACTTGAGACAACTAGAGCACATCGAATTGAAAAAACCTCCGTAAAACGTAGTACAAAAAGCCTTAGCTGTATTTCCGGTTATCAGGCGATGATGTAAGCTAGTTTATGTGCACGGTGCCCATGACTTGGTTTACCGTTAACCAGGTTGATCGACCGCTATCATAGAAAAACAACTATGGATTGCTACTATGGGTTTTCGATTTCGGCTAGTTTCAAAGTTTGTGTTTAAATGTCTGACAATCAAGTATCTGATAGATAAAGACACAGCAAAAATATGAATACGAATGTCAACATTTAACCCAATAAGCTAATCGATACTTATTAAGAAATGATAAACCCAGGACTTCGATTAGTATTATTTTTTTGTGGTTTCTTTTGTCACCTGTGTTAGATAATTGATCTAAATCTGATAAGTTAATCAGCCAGAAAATGTAACGTAATTTAGACTGGAACTTTTTATATTGAAACTAAAGTCTTTCTAGAGTACCATTTAGTACCATTTTTAACAGACATTATTCTTATGGATCTGTAAGTGGTTGTCTTGAAATAATATTACTATAATTATTATCTCTAACAAAGCAATAATTTGTTATTATATGAGCATAAAGATACTCATATAATAACCACATTGATTCTAACGTACGTTTACAATAAAACAATATAAATCTCCATGAAACATTATTACTTAAATATTATCATTATACTTTCTATGTTGAAACAACATTTTCCGAGCCCTCTTCCACTATTATGGAGAATACGTAAAAGGTTTACAAACAATCTTACATTATGTTTAATATGCGATTAGTATCTGTTACCGTGTTTTGTGACATAAGCGTAACACTTGACATTAGCACATCGATTATTTTGAGGTTATGTCATTACGCAATTTTCATTCCCACCATACGGAATGCGTCAAATTTTCTCAGGAAACAATTTCAAATAGAGAGATTTTCAATGCTAATATAATTTGAGTCAGAAAATATTAAATTTAATATTTTATCAGACTTGCTGCAAGTCTTGACTGTTAAACCTAGTTTTACGAAACTACAAATTAAACAAGAGCGTTCAAAAAGGAGTACCTACTGAAAAAGTAACTGTTTCACATGTAAATATTACAAAAGCTTGTGAGCAATAAAATATTTTCAAAATGTATATTTGTGGCGAGTATTTGAAATCCTATTAATTAACTTTTTAATACGATTTGCAAAATATCGTTTTAATTTCTAAAACTTAAATGCATAGGTAATTACTTGCTATTTAATTCATAAAACTCAGCAATATAATTTCAAGACAATGTCGCATTTATTTTAAACAGAAGAAAGAAATTACGCTCCATGTAAACCCAAAAGTGCATGTACACAAAATCAATATCAAATCGAGTTCTCATAGTAGTATTCATCTCGCTAGAACAGATTTTACGGCCTTACAAGGCGTTGCGTTTTTATTCACATGTATTAGCATTACACGATTACGTTAGAGTAAAATATGCATTTTGTTGTAAAGTTACATAAAAACAGCGAATTAGGGGTTTATTTAAATTTCAAATTATCGATCGATTTGTAGGCAAATATTTGTTATAGCTAATTAGCTAATCTGCCTAAGTTGTTGTAAATACTATTTAAAATAATGTAGTCTGCAGCGTAGATTACCTAATACCTAGTTAGGTACTAAAGCAATTAATATTGTACAAGTGTAGATAGAATTAATAAAGATAGTAATTCTCAGTACACAGTATTGAACACGAATTTATGAAAGTTTTGACTATATTCCAGCCGTTAGAAGAAACCTCAGGATGAAGGTTAAATTCCGCCCAGATCTAGAGGTGTAAACTGTCTGGTGTTGTTGTCATTAGATTTATTTAATACCAGGGACCGCTCGCAATTTCATCAGCCTGAAATTTATATTTCCCGTTTTACAACAATTTTGATTGCTTCTCGACTCCTTTTAGTCTAAACGTGGTGTCATATAGCCTACCTTAATCAATAGACTTTTCAACACAAAAAGTTTATTTTTTATTCGAACAGCAGTTCATAAGATAAGCGAATTCAAATAAACAAACAAACTCTCCAGCTTTATATTATTACATATTTTTAATGTAATAAATTTCATCAGACACCCTTTAAGTGTCGATAAAACAGACTTTTGTAAATCAGCACTATCTAATGAACATGTTCAAACAAACCCATCAACATTATACAAATGTCTTCACCAGTCATATTAAACTGTAGAAAAAGTGTATCGCTTCAGTTGTTACTCTTATAAGGAAGCTATTATGAGAATCATCATAAACATGCTATCAGTGCAGGTAATAATGATATTATGTTAATTTTAGTTGCCACGATGAGTTTACTGGAGATTGTATGGAAATTGATGAAAATAATGAAAGCACAAAAAAATTATGAATATGTTAGTAAATGAGAAAATATCGTTGGAGTGGAGGTAATCTCACTGGCCACTATTTCGACCAAAGTATTGCTGAAATTCCCCTGAGTAGATTGCAATAAAAAAAAAGATAATTGAGGAGGAATCTTTAGTAGACGTAATATATATAATATGATTTTAGTCTCTTTACTATCTTAAACTTAAACTCCTTATACTTCATCACGGGATCTTCAAAGAAGCAAGACTTATGACACTCTTCGCTCAGTTGCAATGAGATTTTAATATTAAATTATTTAATTAAGAAAGCTGCCTTTAGACATCTTCACCTACCTAGTACGTGTTCATGTTAAACAGAGGATTTCTTTGAAGCGACTTTAGCCTTTTATCACGGAGTTTCGTCAGGTTATGCCTTACTGTAATTAATATTTGTTTGAGCACCTAAATAGATGTCATGATCATGTTATTCTTGTGGTGAAACGTGAGAGAGTTTCTTATTGATTTAGGCAATAACTGTGATCTGACCCAGTACCTAGGTTTCAACATCTTCAACCATGACTACAAACCCTCTACCGACCTTAGAAACTAACAGAGACAGAAGATATCCCCGTCTCTGTCTAAGTATCACAAGAACATGGATTAATCAGGAATTCTGTCACACACCAGTTTGCACCTCTTGTGTTATCGCGTGGAATTATAATACGGCATATGACCTTATGTAACTAAGCCTATGACAACACATTCGCCGTGAATTTGATATGCAACCGATTTGGCAATAAAGATCAGATACGCTACAGAGAATTTTAAACTCTAAGACATAGTATTAGGGTGAATTTTAAAGGTGAGTTTTCAGTCAGGACGTGAATCGTTTGCATAAAAAACGGTAACTTAAGGAAGGACTTTGTGTGTTGTGCATCTAAACAAATACTGGTGTTGAATTAGATCTTATGAGGTTATGTCGGCATCAAAGACCCACTGCTTTACCGTTAAGTACACTGATTACGGGTACCTACTTAATAGGAAGTAGTAGGTACCAGAATGCATTCAGAATTCCAGTTTTGGAAGGGTCCGAGAAATTTATATGGCTTGAAATTTCAAATGCTTTACGCTCGTCTAAATAACTATCTAAAATGTATGATTTCGGCTTGAACATTTTCTGGTAATAGACAAGAAGTCATTCATTGCATTTTTAATTTCCTACTTGCTCACAGCATGTAACGACAGTGAATGTAAATTAAAAGACCAACACTTAACACGCCAAAATTGCAGACAGATAGTCTTTAATTTCTTTATGAGTAAATTTATAGGTGCTATTAGCCACACTTTAAATTATAACGGCTTTATCGTAACACCTTTCGATGAGTTATCTTTCTTGTGGGATCTAAAATGTCTAATATTATACAATTCACGTCCCGAATTGATGGTTACGATCGTCTTCACGTAGGTACCTCAAACACTTAAATAACTGCGAAGTATGAAGTAAATTAAGTTTTTGTAGATTAGATTTCTAATTTGACTACTTAGATTTTTATAAATAAACAGTGTTTTTGTGTTTATTATGAGAGTAAAAAGGGAGGTAAAAATAGGAAGGCAGTGCGGTACGACGAGAAAAAGGCGTGATTTTTTGTATTTAGATAGGAAAAAGCAGATCCAAACATCCTGTAAATATATTCACCACCATTATGTCACAACTTTGCCATCAAAGACACTTGTAAATAAAATACTTTTGCGCCTTTATTATTTCTCATAGCAACATAACAGTGTTAACGGTTATTGACATCACATTTTTGTATGAAGATAAATAATATCGAAGCCTCGGGCTTCAGTGGTGTCTCGCCTCTATAATCACATTAGCATACAATGAAATTGTATCCAACTCGTATTTCTAGGTAACGGATTGGAATTCCAAATATTAAATTTCAAGTCACGTTTTCGCTTTTTATTAGGTGCTACTTCCGATTTTTGTTACCAGCTAGATTTCAAATTGGTTAAATTACACATTAATGTAATCGGCATCATAATCTTTCACAGCGTTATATATTTATCTATCGATCGGATGACATCGTGAAATGTGTACAAGCGCAGGATCGTAAAAAAATGTCGCAATGAAGAAGAGGCCCAATACTCAACAATGGGTGGAAATAGGTTGAAAAGAAGAAGCAGAAGAAGATTATCTTTATTAAGACCATTAAACAAAGGATACATCACTGCTTTTAAGTTTAATAGTAACTCTTATCTGGCAGTAGTTATTTTCATATTAATATTTCTTTAAGCTTGCGCAGGCACACGCCGGCGTTTATGGGCGTTTAATACTAGATCTTGTATCAGCCAATTACAATTAATTTATCCATTTGGGTAACAGGATTTTATTATAAAATTTGGTAAAGCTTTGGCCAAAATTCGTGATATTTATGATGGAATTTTGTACTGAATAAAAATTAAGTGTAATTATACATTTATTAATAAAAATTACCCGTTTTCAAACGGTGTAATATGTACGTTTAATTGTTGAACGGCATAATAGTTTATTATCTGTGGTGGTATTAGTGTCAAAATCACACGATGTGTCATTGAAATGTCATTTACATGGTATTTTGGCAGTTTGGCAACAACACTGTGGAATTCCCGAAGATTACAAAATAACCGTTTTTTAATTATTATCCTTAAAGATTTAATGTGATGGATCGAAACAGAAGCAAAGATGCCTCCGAAGGAATCGCAGTGAGTACAAAATTGTTTTAAACAGTTGATAGAGTTTTGCAAAGTTTCATGGTCAGTTATAAGTTATTTAGGCCATAAAATGATGGTGTCAAGTTCAACAGTATAGAAATTGATGATGACTTAAGGATCGCTGACATTTAGGTGAACTCTGGGTTCTCCTAATTATGGAATTATGGTAAAAAACTTGTTTCGCACGTAGATTTTTATATTTATGACATCAGTTGCTAAATTGCAGCTGATATAGTTTGTAAGAATATGTAATTAATTTGTAAGCTAATACTAAACATTTTAGTGTACATTTCTCACCTCTTAAATTATTTTGTGTGAGTCATATCAGTTTAACGACAGCCACTAAACAATAATTGATTTTTCATACAATTTTATTAAGCAACTAAAATCATAAATGAATGTAATTTTGTTGATCCCACCAGAGCCCAATTCCCAATCGCCATGCACATGCTTTGTTACACTCCAACCCACCTATTTATTTACTAAAAGTCTATTTCGCCCAATCATTAGTCTTATCAATTTGTTTATGTTTCAGCCTATGGGAATCCAAGCCCTGAATGAGACAGTGTTAAGCAACCAGCCTGAATCTCGTTATGAATGTCCAGTCTGTCTGAACTGGTTGAGAGATCCTGTAATCACTACCTGCGGACACAAGTTCTGCAAGAGTTGTATCACTTCTTGGTTACAGTAAGTACTTACAATATATACTATTTAGAAGTATGTAAGTATCTTTATCAGTTGTCTCTTCTCCATAGTTCAAGCTGTATTTAGTTTGGTATCAGCTGACCATGTGTAAATTGTCCAAATATATGTATACTCAATAAACTACCTAAATACTGAGTATGCTGTTAAATTACATAATTTGATTTTAAGACTTTGACTTGTTCCATTAATCACTTACCTCACTTAACTCTCTTTATACTCATTCCCCAAAAAAAGACATAGCATACCTTTTTTCATAAAATCCTTAACATTTTGACTATAGCCAGCCAGTGATACTACAACATACTAATAATTTATTCAGTGGTCTATTCATATTAAGTTTTGGGGTACTTCCAAAATTCATTTCACAACTTTTATTTAAATCTAGCAATTTAATTAAATAATTCTTTATAATTTGTATTCATTGCCAAATATAACAGGTAAAAATAACAAATCATTCTGATTACCAATTTTATGGCCTTGAAGTAATTATCTTGTTCTAATGTAATACAGTAAGATTTTAAATACAGTTCAATGTAGCCATATTATATTTATTCTAAAAGTAATGTAAGAAATTTTTTTTTTTTTTTTTATTAGCCCCTTATGTGTCCCACTGCTGGGCAAAGGCCTCCCCTCTTTCCTTCCAAATCCGTCTGTCCTGTGCCAAGCTCCGCCACGATGGACCCGCAAATGCCGTTAAATCATCATGCCACCTTCGTCGTGGTCGGCCTCGACAGCGATGTCCATCGTGTGGTGTCCACTCTGTCACCAGCCTCGCCCATCTCTCCGGATGCATGCGCGAAACATGGCCAGCCCACTCCCACTTCAATTTAGCGGTTAAGAAATTTAGACCATTAATATTCCACTGCTATTTGTTGAAATAAGTGATAATTATTTCTAATACACACAACTCTGAAAAGTCATTGTTGCCTGCCTCAAGACCAAACCATCAGCCACTTGATGGAAAGGTACCAACTTATACCACTGGGCTATCACTGCTCTTCCCTATTATAGCTATTTTAATAGTAATAAACAAGAATAAATTTAAACTTCAATCACTGATGTTGAACATATAAACAATGATTTTAACAGATGAGTGAATAATCAACATTTTAGTCACAGTACCACCCACAAAAATGACAAAGCAATCAAGCTGACATCACATAACCATTTATGTTCTTTGTGTGACAATTTGCATTTAATACATAAGATTTAAGACATTGTGTGGCATATTGTCTTCACTCAAACAGGGGCTACTTTTAACATTGAAACATATGGGAATGTCAGATAAAAGGTCAATTATATTGATTAACTTTTTTATTAATGGTGGTGTTTGTTACTGGATAATTTCCTCGTTGCAGATTTTTTGTGAGGTGTAGCTATTGTCAGATTTCTGTTATCAAAATTTTCCCAATTTCTACCATTTTTTGTGCATCTGCAATATCAAAGTATTCACAAATCTTATTGATACCAAATATTTATGTTTTTGTTACAGAAACAGTGGGCATTGTCCTATAGACAATATTAATCTGAGCATGAAAGTTGATATATTTCCTGACAACTACACTAAGCGAGAGATACAGGAACAGCGGATGAACTGTCCATTTTCTGCCAAAGGTATTTCATATTTTATAACATTTCTTACGTGCAACACTATCTGTGTGGGGACTATAGTGATATGGCTTTTATTATGTTGTGTACAAAACCTTGGGTAAAAGCTGGTATTTTTATAGCCTATGTCTATAAATATAAAAAATATAAAGTTACAACACTGCCACGTTTGAACAAAATCTAGTTTTAGTAGTTGTGGTGTGACTAAGTAAAGAACATACTTGCAATTATTGTGCACTTTTATTATAATTAATGTATATGTTACTGTAAAAGCCCGAACTGTGGTAAATCCTAAGATTTTCCGGTAAAACCTAAGATTTACCAACTCTCAATGGTAAACGTCCGAACAAGCCAGAGTTTAAAAACTATGTTACGATATATAAAAAAATCCTCCTTCATAACTATGTTTATAACTATTTCACGGTATAATTATATACTGTGACATAGTTATAAAGAAGGAGTTTTGGGCACAGCGACATGGGTAGGTTAGGTTAGAAGGCTAAGGTGGGAGCGAGCGAAGCGAAGCTCCCACCTTAGCCTTCGTGGTTATTTTTTTTTAACCACCCAGAAGGAGGAGCCCCGCGAAGCGGGGCTCCGGCGACATCTCGACGTCATCAAGTGAATATAGGTAAAAGTTCGAAATAAAAGAATTGTTCGGACTTTTACCATTGCGAGTTGGTAAATCTTAGGTTATACCGGAAAATCTTAGGATTTACCACAGTTCGGGCTTTTACAGTAACATATATATAACTCTTCTGTTACTGAGTGACTGACTGAAGGACTGGTCATAGAAAGTTGCAATTTGATATGAAAATTCCTTAGAAAATGTAGAAGAGCAGTAAGAGAATATTTTTAGACATTCGTTTTTGATGATCACCTGTTTACTCCGGCAGTGATAACAAGTTCACTTGACCTTGACTTGCTATGAGTCAGGTGCATGCATCTGATTCATAGCAAATCAAGGTGAAATTAGATTATAATCAAGTTTTAAAAATACCAACTAGTTTTTCAACTTTAGAACTACATATAAAACTACTTAGTTGAGGAAAGTAAATTATAGTCTATCTACTGCATGGAGTAATTCGGACTGCTGTTCACGATGTACACATTAGTGGCGTTCGATTCCCGCAAGGGACTATTATTTGTGCGATCCACAAATAATTGTTTCTGGTCTGGTTGGACTTTGTGTCCTTTGTTTGGAAAGTCCGCGTGTCACAAGAGCAATTCTTAGAGCGGGAGTTGTCTTTTATAAGGAAAGAAAAGTATCAAAGTTGTTCAAGCTGCCCGGAGGCCTTTGTCATGGCTTAGTTAATACACACCGTCAGATATAAGAGGTGTGATAATATATGTGTTCTTACGCTATGTATTTATTATTTCCAGGTTGTACAGTTAAAGTGACTCCGCTAGACTTGGACGCGCACATTTCAGTGTGTGAATACAATCAGCCAGAGACGTCCACTCAGCCGGAGATCAAAGTGCCGTGTTCGTTCCAGGCTGTTGGCTGTAAAGAACTGTTTGATAGTCAAGAAGATATGAATCAACACGTGCAGAGCGATGTGCAGAAACATATGAGCGTAAGTTCACTAGCCACAGATTACTAGAAGCCATATAGGGTACCAATATTTTACGGACGACCGAACCCTTTAAGGAAAATAACCAGCTTTTCAAAATCGATCAAACCTTATGAGATAACCCCCCCCGCCTCTCTTTTCATATTAGTTACTTTTTTTGGAAATTTATCACTTGTCGTCGAATCCTCTGCTGCAAAGAGCTTCAATGCCAACTAGGGCGCAGTATCACACCTGTTGGGAACTTATGAGATGTATGATTGTATGTTTAATGTTATAAAATAAATTTCAATGACTATAGCATATTAAATCAAAGGTCTGCAGATTTTGTTATAAATTGGTTGTGAACTTTACCTTCACTGGTTCTTTAGTATTTAATCCTGCTAGATTTCAATAACAATAGCTGCTTAGCGTAGCGTAATATTATTACTGTATACGAAATCACTGCGTAACATGCCAATGACAACCACATTAGGGGCAGGTTTGGCGCAATGCCTAAGAGCGATGCACCGATGCGTCACTTATTTTGCATACATAAAAGCGATACATATTCGAATATTGAATAGTTATTGCTAAACAACGTCATTAGTATCATATCAGAGGAAAGTCAGCGTCAAAAATGAGTATCAACCGTCACATTTTCATCATCCTTGTTTGTTAAAATATCAATTCAATCGTAGCTATTGACGAACAACTACCTAATACGAAGTAATTAAAGGAGATCATCCATTTTGGGCCTTTTTTCAAAGTGCCGGCCAACAAAAAAAAGTGGCATGTATCGATACAGCTAGCCATTTGAAGCAATAGTTAGTATGGCACGAAACCGGTAGGATCGCTTTGAACCGAGTTATACAGGTTTAAAGATTCATAATATTCAAACATTTATTCATTTCTGAAAGTTCTGTGAAACATAAAAGAATGATTGATTTTGCTAGAATTAACTATCTAAAGCAAACGACCACTCTGAAGTTGATTTAAGGTCGTAAGCACACGTATCAACTCGGAAACGGGTCGTCACCGTATCAACTCGAGCTCATCAGTATTATTTGTATGTAATTCCCTACTGTAACACACTTATCGGAAACGTTATGTGATCGCCCCGGCTCACGTCCATGGGAGTGGTTCGTATGCGCATTATGCATACACCAGCACCCAGGGTGGAGTGCGGGGCTATGTGCAAATTCCGATAGAATTGTGGGCATACCTTCTAAACCGCAACATGTGTCCTTATAACAAGGGCCCTCGTCACAAATCGTGCCCGAAGCACAAAATATTGTTCCACATGCCAATGAGTCGGACATAACAACCCAACGGCAACACTCTAGATGACCTCTTACCTAGACGATGGTTTGTTAGTTAGTTATCGGAATTTGAACATAGTCCCGCACTCCACCCTGGGTGCTGGTCTATGCATAATGCGCATACGCACCACTCCCATCGTCGTGAGCCGGGGCAATCACATAACGATTTCGATAAGTGTGTTACAGTAGGGAATTACATACAAATAATACTGATGAGCTTGAGTTGATACGGTGACGACCCGTTTCCGAGTTGATACGTGTGCTTACGACCTGAAATCAACTTCAGGGTGGTCGTTTGCTTTAGATAGTTAATTCTAGCAAAATCAATCATTATTTTATGTTTCACAGCACTTTCAGAAATTAATAAATGTTTGAATATTATGAATCTTCAAACCTGTATAACTCGGTTCAAAGCGATCCTACCGGTTTCGTGCCATACTAACTATTGCTTCAAATGGCTAGCTCTATCGATACATGCCACTTTTTTTTGTTGGCCGGCACTTTGAAAAAAGGCCCAAAAATGTATGGAGCGTGGATGATCTCCTTTCTTTGAAGTTAGTATACAATTTCATTGATAAAAATGCTCTTGAAAATTTGAGAATAAACATATTTTTGACGCTGACTGTACATTATTATTATGTTTTAAACAAAAGCTTGACTATCTACTTTATATTTATTTCTTTCTTGTATGAGTCGTGTAAGTTCTAACTTTGTTTTACTTGTCTTTTGTTTTAACTCATACGCAATTTCAAAATTGATTGGAAATTAAAAATAATAAGTAATACAGTTAATGTTTATTTCTAGTTCTTAATGAACGCGTATTCCGAGATGAAGATAAACAATGATATGTCGAACGCGAGTATGGACGCGAAGGAACAAGAGGCAATGACGCTATGGGAGGCGCCTAACAAAGATGGCGACCAATCCTCTGCCGCACCACTGAATAATACAAGTGCTCTTATCAGGTAATATACATTTTGACCTAAATAACGAAATTTGTTAACTATATTATTTGTTTCAAATAATACTAGTAATGGAAAGCTGAATGTTTGTACTTGATTAGACGCTATGATCTCAGGAACTACCCAGTAGTGCGAATTAAAAAATATTTTTGTGTTGAATAGTACCATTTAAGGAGGAAGGCTATATGACTTTACTTAATGACTAAGAAACTCAAACATAATTTTAGCACTTAGTTGCAGTCCTAACTGCTTCTTTACTGCGTCCACTCGCGTCTACGCCGAGCACGTATACGTGCGTATTGCTTATGCGTACATCCATATTTTTGGTTGTGTAATTGAATGTTGGTTTGCGACATATAATAATAATTATTTTTGTTTATAAATAGCACATATTTTTTATGTTATTTCATTTGATTCAATTTAAAATTATCTTTCCAGAGCACTCTACGAGCGAGTAGTAGTCCTAGAACAACGTAACCGCGAACAGGACATCGTAATAGCGAACATGTCTAAACAAATATCTGCTTTCGCCATGGCGAAAATGAAACAGAACAACGACATGTTACTACGATACTGTATGGGCAACTATATATGGAAGGTGGATAACTTTAAACAGAGGTTAGATGCGATGTTGAAGGATCATTACAAGATGCTGTACAGCCCTGGGTTTTATACCTCGCCTAATGGATACAGGTAACGGCTTTACTACTTATATTCAGTGATACAATCATTATACGGGATATTTTAATGTTATTAAGTACCTAATTGATATCTTTTGTCTTAATTCAAAATGTGTGAGATTCGTTCACGAGGTGTTGGATTCTATTCCCGCTGTAAATAACAATAGCAGCCTGAAATCGCGCTATGGGCGAGCATATTTGCAAGCCAGTAAATATAAACAGACTCGCCCTCTATGTGAATGTAAATGTAATGTATCAAAAACAGTTTCATGTACCTTTGTACAAACAATAGAAGCATGACGCATTATTTACTTTATAAGCTGCAGACAGACTTAAGCACGACGTTTGCTTAACGAGTGGACCCACTTCTATAAAACTATAAAACATAATTATATCCTAAGAATCCATTATTCAATTATTCCTAACATATTTTATTATTTACAGATTCTGCTTACGTCTAAACGTATCCCCTCAGAACCCGCAATGCTTCGCCCTCCACGTGCACCTGATGAAGACAGAGAATGACGAGTGCCTCGAGTGGCCGTTCAACGGTCGCATCTCCTTCGCAATGATCAATCAGTACAACCCTGATATGACGCAGAGAGATACTATGATGTCTAACTCTGCGCTAGTTGCTTTTAGGTAAGAAGATTGTATTTAAATTACTAGCTGACCCGCGCAACTTCGTTTGCGTCACATAAGAAAGAATGAAAAAAAATTTCCCCGTTTTTGTAACATTTTTCATTGCTTCTCCGCTCCTAATGGCCGTAGCGTGATGTTATATAGCCTAAAACCTTCCTCGATAAATGGACTATCTAACACTGAAAGAAATTTTCAAATCGGACCAGTAGTTCCTGAGATTAGCGCGTTCAAACAAACAAACAAACTCTTCAGCTTTATAATATTAGTATAGATTAAATTGACAGAGGAAGGGTAATTTTTGGTAATGCGATGCATCGTTTATGAGATTTGTCTATATCACTCAAATCATTAACATCAACTCAGTCAATAACTTATGTTTGATCTCACTGATCTGACGTCCCTTCCCGTAGAGACGTATCACAGTCTATAGTTGCTGAGCTTAGCTATTACTTATTGCTTATTTAAATTTATAAGACTATAGCTTGTTTCTAAAACCTTACATGGGATTTGTAATCTATTGCGGATGACTTAAGAGACCCGTTCAAATATCTTTAGGCACCAATTTTACATACAAAATCTTACAAAATATCAAAGTTATTCGTGAAACAAAACTATATGTCGATGGAAATTCGAGTACCACAAATTTAGCTAATAATAGTATTAACTGCACACTTAAAAGCTCCAGAAATTACGATTAGTTTCGTACTGTTAAAGATAAAATCCATATTAATCAATTAACCTATTCTTTCAGAAAGCCAACAGCTGAGATATGCGTCAGAGGTTTCGGCTACACGGAATACGCAGTTATAAGCGACGTCGTAAGAAACGGGTTCGTAAAAGATGATGTGCTTGTAATTAGAGTTCATATCAAATGTGTATGACATCAAGAGTAGAGCTTTTGTTTGTTTTGTGACGGAGAGACCTGTAGTACTATATTATGTTATTTACATTTTATGATAATTTGAAATGTGTGTTGAACTTTGACCTTTAATTGTTGACTGATATTTATGAATATTTAAAACAAGCAGCTGCCAGCGCTTAAGTTCGCGTGACCTTTAGTTTTTCCGTTTACACAACATTTTCAGTTGCTTCTTCACTCCTATTAGTAATAGCGTGAAGTAATATTGCCTATAGTCTTCCGCAGTAAATGGTAGTCCAACACAAAAATAAATTTTCAAGTCGAGCCATTAGTTCCTGAGGTTCGCGCGTCCAAACTACGATAAACGTACTCTTCAGCATTCCGTTATTAGTATTAGTATGTTAAACAAAAATGCGAGAAGTAGGCATAAAACTGCATTATATCAGTTGACGATGGTGAAAGGACTAAAAGTTTATTCAATTAATTGATCAAAAATGACTATTATTATAGCCAGTCGTGATCACAAAGTCACTAAGACCACTAACGGACAAATTTTTAAATTAGAATATAACTGTTATTCGATTTTTGGCACAATGGTTTGAGATATTTTTTTGCACTCATTATAAGTGTTTTGTATTGTTATATACAATTGTATATTTATATTTAAAATAATAGTAATTATTGAATCTTGTATAGAATCTCGTTAATGGAGTTGAGATTGTAAATTATAACTAGGTAAGGTAAGATTTATAGATATGTTACCTCAAGTAAACAATGATGTACTTAAATAGATTTAAGCAAAAGGGTTATTATATTCCGTCCAATATACAGTATATTTAAAGTGGTATTGAATAACAGTCTAATAAAAATACCTCTTGATATATAATGGGAACACGAACTTGAATGATTCCGTCCAAGCCCCAAATTAGTAAGTCATTATTTTATTTATACAAACTTGATAAATAATCACTTTAATAAGTAAGAAAATGGAACCGAATAGTGAAAATAAACTGAAATTTGTCATCAAATCAAATCGAGATTATATTTATTTGTTGGCTTGTGACAACGACCAGTGGAAGCTGGCCGAAATGTCAAGCAAACCAAGAATAAAAACGTTTTCACGATGAAAAAATTAGGATGCCAGAGAATTTAGATCTGTATTTGTAACATATATTGCATGTTTTATAGATTTAAATTCATCAAATATATTTATATAACTGTATTATAAGTCTTATGTACTTACATTCCACTGATTGTGATAGATATACACGTCGTAATAATTATTGTGAAAATATTCCAATATAGTATTATGTAACTGGTGCCTTAAAATGTACTTATTATTATTGTTTTGTTTTTATTGAAATTATAAATACAATATAGTTGAAAAAACACCAAATATTTTATTTATACGTAGTCTTATCCTGTGGGATTCCTCAATTTAAGTTTTACATAATGGTTTGGGCCTTGAATGCTAACTTAGTAAGTACTTTAATCTTAAGAACAGTTTGAAGGTAACAGTTGAAGTTAGACATACAAGGGCTTTCGCCATATTATTTATACCTTCACCATTAAAGTAAGTAATCATTATTAATTCTATAACACATTAAACTGCGAAACCTCTTTAAACAAAATACGGGATAGAAATAAAAATAAAACACCCAAAAATATAATTGAGAATCGATTTATTGGTATTCATTTCTTACAAACGTAAACATTTACATGCTATGTCTTAATAAAATATAGGAATTTAGCTTACATATGTAAATACGTCTAAGGGCTAGCTAATATTAGCCTTATCACATCCAGCCATCACAATAATTCTCTCCCAAAACATTAATTTTCATACAGACCCACAATTTTGAACATATTGGCAATTTTCTTTCATCAAATTACTTCGATTTTGGCAACGAAATTTCAATTTTCATAATATGGATTGATATTTGAAACAGTGACGTCATAATTAAGGCTAAACTGAATACTTCGATACATTACCGATTCCTTAACTATTTGGTAAATCTTATAAGATATAAACGGATTGAAGTGTATTTAAAATTTGCTTAACGAAGACACATTCTCAATTTTCAATGTTTAACATCATAAGTTCATCAGTAAGCTAAAGATTTGGTTGTCCATTGTCTGGAATATCTTTACTCGAGGGCTAATTTTGATGTTTTGTCAAATCGATAGAGAATCGGACAAGACATCACAGTAATTCCTTGAATAAAGTTATCTGACTAATGAAAAATCAATTACATTTTAGTTCTTAATTACATTTTGTTTTCCAATTCAATCTAGCCTTATTAAGACGCCACTGCGAGCGATGTTTAATTTTGTATAACGGCAATAATGGTGTCCAATATAATTTTAAACTTCTACGAATGTATTAAAAATCACTATATACTACAGTAATTTTAACATTACAACAACTGACTACTTGATTATGGCCTGAAACAATGTATAACATACTTTCCAACTACAAAGAATTTCTCTTAATCGCAATACAAAAAACCTTAACAAACTTATTCGGTATTATTTTACAATTTGTTTTAAAATTAGACTTGAATCTAGTCAAGTATAGTATAAATATGCCAGATAACTTTGTATATCAGAATATAGTAAGCATTGAGTACGGAACTGAAAGATGCCGTCGTTGTTACGTAAACTTCATCCTACGTCAATACGTCGTTGTTATTTTACGTTTTTTTCATAGCATATTGTAGCTATACTCACACTAGCTATACTCACACACTCAAAGTTAACCGACACGTATTTTGCTAACAATTATTTATGTAATAAATTCGTGTCTAACTTTTAAAACAAATTGCGAAATAATGTCGATAATATTCTATGTGAAAGACAAGTGCGTATAACAAATATTCGTACAATACCATTATACATAAAATGAGCGAGTGAAGCCTCTATTGAATCACACAGTTACTTGAAAATATCTCCAAGAATTGTATAAAAAATGTATGAAAAGGATAAAATCCGTATGTATACGGATAAAAAATATGTAGTTCCTTTTCTATACGAACACGCGCACGCACGTATACGTGTCCGTTTCCAAGTATGTACTCTTTAGATGGTTATGAGAAATCGCTTTAACAGTACTGACAATTCCAGAGTAAATACACAAACAAATTACGTGAATGTATTAAAAGCAGTAGAGTTTTCTACCATTTTTCGAATGTAACAAAAACTATCAAACGTTTTCATCCAAAAACAACGTGTCAGACTTCTGGGAGTTTCATAACCACACACGCATTCATTTTTATTTAATTTCGTATAAAAATCTTTTTTCATCTACTACTCTTATCAAAATAGAAATTATTCAAATGACTACACCACTAGCTTTACCAATATAAATAGATAAGTACTAAATTGTTAATATTTATCCAATTATTTTTGTTTTTAGTAAATAAATAAACATCCTCGCGTGTAAGGTCCTGGCAACGTTTTTGCGCAAAGCGTTTTATTTCTCTTTTGAGAAAATACAAGCGAGAACTTTGTCATCAGAACCTTTATAAATAAAAATCATTGATACCATACAATACCAGTTTTTCTACTGTATTCATTAACCAAAAATTATGCACCCATACAAATTTTAATCTCACTATAATTCAGATTGTAACTAATCTTACCTTTGTTTTAAACTGGGGCATAGCAAATTAATTATTATTCAAAATGTAGATACATCAAATCGAGATTAAAATTTGTTTAGCTGTTTTGAATTCACATCAATTAGTAAATTTCAAATTCAATCATAAATGTTATGAGACCAAAAAACAATACAAAATAAACCAAATATTTGTATAAAACCTCTAATAATTGTGACAATACCAAATACAGCATGAAACTGGTTATAAATAAATAAATACGTTTACACAACGAAATGGAATTTGTTTGCGACGGGAATCATTTGTTGAAAGGAAGACACGTTTGATGGAAGCGACGCGACCATCTATAACGAATGTTACGCAGGCTGCTTGTTGAGCTTCATATTTGTTTGGGAATCAGTAATTTTCTGTCACATAGTAAAATATCTACCGAATTTAACTATAGCAGAGCTCTATTTAGTAGTTTTCAATCATACTAGTAGAATGCGATGTTCTTTAACACTTGATTCAGGAATTCAGAATCAATCGAAAATATCACGTTAATTGTTTACTTCAGAGTAAAAAGAGGTAAAACTATTCAAAATAATTACCACTTTAAATAATTTTAACGACTCATTTGAACTACTTTACTGATTTGTAAATAAAATTCTTTTGAATGTTCTGTATACAACGCCAAATTTAACTTTAGCGAATAATAAACTGATATTTTCACAATATGACATCAAAAACCTTAATTCCCAAAGCAAATAATCAAACTATTTCATTGAAATGGAATGTACGAAAACGAACAAAACAATCGCTTTTGGAGTGCATCTAACATGTAACCGACATTGTACCTTTAACCTACGCGAAGCTCTATAATTTCTACATATCACAGTAACGGTAAACAAATGCATATTGAAACACTATCCCAATAATACGACATGAAATTAAAAATTTGAAACAAATGTGTATTTGAAAAGGCGCGTATTTACTACTACTTGTTATTTTATCGTATGGTATATTAATAAAATATACTACTACATTATGATAGAAATTCTAGTCTACATACGCGCTATTCGACGTTATCACTCGGACATATTCTTATAGACATAACAATGTGGGTATAACAGGAATTCCTTTAAGAGTTTTAAAGGTGCCTTCAAAAACCGTCTGATTGATTGCAATAAATGCTATAGATTGGATGGATGACGTTACCCAAAGTTAGTTTATAATTTCGTCATCTTATTTCCGAGCTACACTTTTGTTTCATTTTGTTTTAACTCAATTAATTGAGCCTTGAATCTTTGTCTTATTTATCATTGGGATGCAAAATATTTTCTTCCTTTTTTTTTTCAAAGAACTGTAGGTATCTTAAGTTATATTTGTGATAGGTACATCACCTCAACTTCTACAAAGCATATAAATACTCGAAAACAATACTCCAAAACAGATACATTCAAGCTACACTTAAGCCTAACATTAAGTGAAAACTTTAAACTTAACTCTAAGTTACATCAAACATTAAATATAAATAACATATTGATTTAAGTATGAAGATCATTATAAAATTCTAATAAATTTGTGATTTTTTTAAACAATTATTTTTGATAATTCACTGCTTTCTTCGCTCGAGAGCAAAAGCAAAATAACTAAATTCTTTTCTATTCATTCCTAGTCATAATCTCGCAAACCATTCATTTTGTCAACAACTAACATCGTTTATACCAAAATCAATCTTATTTCAAACAAAAAGAATCGGTAATGGTATACACAAATGTGCTTCATTCATAAGAAAAAATATCTTCGATCCAATTTCTAATCACTTCACTTCGACAGATTGTGACTTAGTATTTACTCAAAATAGTTAAATGAAACCTAAGTTTTCGAGCCCATTGAAGTAATATCAAATTATAAATTCTAAATAATGCGATGTCTTAAACGTATAGTGCATATACCCTTATGAAATAAGGGCCAAAACATAACAGCGATACAACAACGCATAAATAAGTGAAAACTCACTTATATATCGATTGCCTCAACATAGCTTGCTTAGCTTATAAATCCAATTGCAAATATGTATCGCAGTTTTATTTTGGAACCCAATTGCCGAATTCAGTGCAACGCAGAACTCCCTCACACGATTAACTTATACGTCCGTAGCAGAATGTTTTTGTCAATCAGTTCCATTCGAATCGTAACTAAAACCTGGACGTGAAGCTGTGTACGATGCGGAGATCTGCAGGTCACACTGAATGCTTTGTCCAATGTACATAATATATATGCCTTATACAATTTACTGTCCCTCGTGGACATCTAAGTCACACGAAATCACATCTAAATGACAAATTGGTGTCTATATTTGGAGTTAATTATCTTATCATATTCTAAGTCAGAAAGACTTACTTATCTGTACTCTGTACCTCACTAGCGCCATCTATATCGAGTTTACAGATACCCTCCATTACCAAATAAACCACTGTAGTAGTTGTTGTCGTAACTAAAAAGCGTATATCCGAGAATGCTCGGAAACTTCAAGCAAGCCATAAAAAAATGTATTTGAATTCGCCCTGAGTAATATTGGGAATATCTTATAGTACAATTTTATTCTTCTTGGCAGAATTATAGTCAAATTATTACAATTTCAGTGGTTGTTTTAACCACACGAACTTATTATTAAGTCAAAGATAGTCGAATAGCATAGATGGATAGTATTACATCTAAATTCATCATTCTGAATTCTTTTTTAGCTCCCTTTCTTGCGATCAAAATTGATGCTCTCACACAGTTGTTATATAACTTTGTATAACATATTTCTTAAAATAATACGTATATTTTTGAAAAGACAGCTAACAAAACGTTATTTACGTTCATTTTAATTAATATGTGTTATGAGTTAAATGGGCAGGAGTGATGTCAGACACCAATTGGCAAATGTGAGCTGCTAATGCCTTAATAAAAAAAAGAAAATGGTGCAGATTCCGTTATTGTTCCAGTATTAAGAGTGTCAACATTTGACCGAAATTAATAAATGATTTGATTTGATTCTAACCCTGTATTCTTACAATCACTGCCCGTGCTTTTTACCCATTTTTTTATACAACAACAGTATGGGAACATACGTCACAATACTTCCTCGAGCCATAGTGGCACTGCTTCACTTGCCTAATCACACCTTATCACCTCCTAGTTTTCATGCAGCGTCTCACGTTCAGACAGAACTGCTCGAGTCTCCAGGAAAGTGCAGCTGGTTGTCCCCTCCGCAGCTAGGAGTGGGGGATGATGGAGGGTCGAGGGAGGCGCGGGAAGCCGAGCTGAAGCTTGAAGATGACAGTTCCTCTTGTTCGGCCTCGTAGCGACCGCCGGTTGTGATCACTGGAATGAGAGAGAATGGGTTTAGTAAGAGTTGAAAAAGTTTTTAAAGTGTAAAATATATATGAGTATTTTTGGTAGATGTAAATTCTTTGTTTGAAATCGTTATCAAAGAACAGAATATTTTAATCCTTTCAAGGTCTCTTAAACAGTGTACATATAAATATGGTGTCATGGGTAGTTTAAATAAAACTGCTAAAATGTTTTTGTATTCTCATCTTTATTATATAGTTACTATCCTGATTTTTTAAAACACTCCATAACATTATCAACAAAACAATACAGCCAAAGTATACATTACACGCGAGAACATTTAAGCCGAAGACATATTTAGCATACGTTGCATGACAACTTTTACATTTGTTCACTTGACAACATTTACACACATATATATTGCAGAGACGTATTATATAGGCTTTTAATACATTCTAGACTTAAGGTAAAAATATGAACTTTGTAGCTAATTTTGAATTACAATAAAATCCGACAATTTGCAAGTAAAACGAATAATTTGTTCCTTTCTATATACGATTTGTAAAAGAACAGATATAACTTTTTACAGATTATAGATGGAAACGTGAGTAAGGATTGAAGATCAAGTATCCAAGAAAAAGACTTATAATAGTGTGATAAGATTGTCAAGCGAACATTGTCCAATAAATTTATGCTTTTGATATAACTTTCTTAACGTTTCCCTAATAATTTAATAGCAAACAACATTTCCTGCACATTACACGATTATTAATAATGAGTTATTATTATTTATTATGCTTCAATTACACATTTTTTGGTGTTCATTTATACTGAAGAGAAAAAGTTGATAATACAGATCTTTTAATACCATAATCTATTAGTTAAAATTGGTACATTACTGTAAAGATGTCTATGGGTGGTATGTACATGAATTATTTGTACTTATATGTGTGGAAACACAAGTTAATAATAAACATAAGAAATATTATATAGCTATTTGACCACGAGAATCAGGCACATCGGTTGACAAAATGTACAGTACCTCATAATTCAGTTCAAAAGCTTTTTATTTATTCAAATTCTTGTACAATGTATAGTCATTTTCACAGCAAATAAGCACTGGACGATTTGAACTTCGGTTTAGAATAATGCACGGTATACATCTTACGTGCACCAAAGTACACGATATTCTACCGTGCACGTTAGTACGCAATGTATGTAAAAGTTTATCATCTAATGTTTATTTGCTGTTTTGCTTTAGACTTTAGATATAGTATTCGTGTTACCGATTCTTGTGGCTTGTACATTTAAATTTCGCGTGTAAATAAGGCAAGATCAAGTCACAGATGAGAACATAATTTTGACAAAACTGCACTGTGTACAAAACTAAATATCGTCGCGATAAAATATTTTCATTTTCAAAGAATTAGGAATCATTTTTAATCATCGCTAAATTATTATATTTATTTGTCCGCACCAACGTGTCATAAGCTGCCGTTAGTAATGAACTAAAGTAAAAACGTTTACGTGATACGTAATTATAATAAAACTACACATGTAGAATAGAAGATACCAAAATAAAAGAATATTAATAATTTCGAATTGGGTCCAAATGTAAGTAAAATTTTCAAAAATAAGTACTATTTGAAAATATCTAAATACTACTGTAAAATTGCACCTTGCCAGTGGTTAAAAGGCGTCAATCGGGTAAAAGACTAATAAAGACATAATTATCAAATAAAATTATATTTTTTTTATTAATTTGGAGAAGTTGCTAATTAAGATCATTTTCGAACACTACACTAACTTTGGAGATCTCGACAACCTTGTTTTAATTTAGAACAATAATTTCATATTCTAATTTCTTTCATTCACTAAAATGAATTAGTCTTTCGAATTTATAGCGATTGAGACAGGTTAACTTTATTAATTAAAATGGGAACAAAAGGGTTTACAACTAAAAGATTTGATTCGCCGTCAAATAATACATTATGCACCAACTACGTATAACATGCTTAAAAATTATCCAAAATAAAAATCACAAAAATTCAATTTGATTATTCATAAAATTAGATTAAAAAATAAATATTTGTCATGATTCAACGTATTAAAGCTAAATAAAATTAAAATAAACCATTGGTTAATAAATAATACTTGTCGATAGTTACAATATATTTGTACACGAAGACAGCCGTACAAGTGAGAAGGTATCATATACCGAGGTGACTAAGTCAATAAGCTATCGACTGCTCTCCAACCAGACATTACAATATGACATACTTTCAGACTACTCTATGATAATATTCGCACAAAGCTCAAATGCTAGTGCTCATTGATATTTATGTAGCATGTAATTAATTACCTACTAATACCTCAGTAAATGTTATAGCTGGTTTAATATATTATAACAGTGTAGTCTGAAATAATTTTCAAGTTAATTATTTAATTTGAAAAAACACACTGAAGACACTACAATTTGCCAAAAAGTAATATCTGCAGCGTGAAAATTTTAACACCCGATGCAAATTCACAATTTATCCGAATAGGGAAATGTCCAAAATAACTTTTGATATTAGTAATATCTAATTTAAGAGCAGCGATTTGAGGCAAAGCAACACAATAAATTAATACTGAGGTATGATCGCAATATAATTACATATAAATAATTAAAATGAGCCTCAATCTTATCAAGGTCATGTACGCCTATGTATTGCAAAAGCAAAGACCTTCAGTGTTTCTGATTGCGCAAAATATATATTATACAGAGTCCATACAACAAGCCTGAAATCCTGTTTAAAAAAGAAAGAAATAAGCGATACACTAAAATTAATATACTGGCCTTATAAAAGGTCTTAGTGTTTAGTTTTTTTGTTTCCACAATGTTTGCAATTTTATTTCACTACATCTAAAACTAAATAAACAAGAGATAAGTACTAAAAGGAGTACCTGTTATACAAAAAAAAAATGTATTGGATTTTTTATGAAAACACTCGTTCGGTGCAGGATTCGATAATATCAAAAATGTTGCCAATAGAACTAAAACTACGAGTATAATATATTAAAACTTTTGGAATTTGTAAACTTTAAATCCTTCTTAGTTTCCATAAAAAATCGAATAGTTTATATTTTTTGTGTATTTTGCTAAGTTTTTTTTACATTTTTATGTTTGTTTTTTTGATATGACATACAATACCGCTACTGAACGACGATAGAAAGTTATTGCCTACATACATTTAGGCTTTAGTAGCAAATATTTTTAAATCACTTTTTTTATAAACATTTTAAGTTTTTTTTGTCTTTTACCTGTGCTTAATCACATTAATTGCATTACTTAACTAAAATTACTACAACAGCAGCAAATGTTGGATTCTATTCGCGTAAAAACGAGACATGTTCAACTTACGTCATGTCAAATAATAATAAAATTACTTCTAGCTAACCAACGCTCAGTTGGCAGAAGGTACAATGTAGATCGTCGCAAATGGCGTAACATAAGCTGAGTATGTCTCAACATTAAACTACGATAAATATTGCAAAAGTCGAAACATTGAATATTAATATCACTGAACACATTTTTCCGATATTACTTTTTCTTTTTACGCGACTTTTTAGATTTAGACGATTGCTTTGTCGAAGGCATAGTTACGTTAGAAGCACCGGTTGATTTCTTGTCCTCCTTGTCGCTGTCGGTGGACACTACTGGAGACGTGTTGTCGTCATCCGACGATTTCTCCATCACCTCTGTATCTTTATCTTCCAACTTATCATCATCTATTTTTATCTCTTGTGTAGTTATTTTATCATTTTCAACTACGCTAAAACCTCTCTCTTTTTTAACAGGCATTTTTTCTAAATCTATCAGATTAAAAGCACTTGACTCGATGGCCTTGCTAGTGGTTTCTTTAATGGTAGACAATATGCTGTCTATGTTTATTTTGCATATGGGGCTTGTTATTTTCGTATCACCTACTTCTATAAGACTATCCCGCATCACTTCTAGTTTAAAGTCATCTAAGCCAAAGTCCAATGGCTCTAATGGCGGCAAGTCGAGTACCGAGTGGTGTTCTTCAACAAAATTCAGTTCTGAAGGCGCGTCACACTCTGCTACCATAATATCAGTTCTCTTGCAAAGTTCTATCAACTTTTCTTGCAAAGACACGCATGTGGAAGACCCTGCTTCTTCATCTAAATCTATAACTTCAGTCACTTTTTCAATTTTCTCCGGTTTTTTCTCCACTTCAACTTTTTTCTCAACTGGTTTTTCTTCTTTTTTAGCGTTTTTAGACGCGGCTATAGAGCTCCATGACTTAATAGGCTTTTCGACTACTTCTACTTCTGGAGCTCTTTCAGGCTGTGGCGACTTTTTGCGCGCTTTGCCTTTAGTTATTTGAATTTCTGGAAACTCTTCCTTCATAGTATCAATTACGTACACATCTTTAACCTCCGACTCATAACGTTTTTCTATTGCTTTCCGCTCGGCGTAAGGTGAAAGCGACTTACTTTTCTTAGGCTTCGAGGAATCTTTCGTGGCTGTTGCGGTATCAGCATGAAAATCAGATACTTTAAGAGTATCAGTTTTTAGAACTTCTGGTTCAAATTCTTTAGACTTACGTTTTATATTAATATCAGGTACAAATCCAATATCAGCTATATCGTCATCATTTCTTTTATACTTCGGTGCAGCGGTAAATTCTGATTCCAATCCCCAAATGTCTCTGGATTCGAACTGATCTTTTCGTTCAGGTGTTACACTTTTAGAGGAGCGTGATTTCTTCGCTTTAGCTAAATAAGACAAAGGTTCTAATTCTTCGTATGGCGTGGAGATAGACACAAGGTCGCCGCTAGACTCCTGTTGTTTGTCTTCAATGGCATGTATTTCTATGAATGTGTCTTCTTCCTCTTTCGCTTGAGCGTCGTCCTGAGACTTCTTAGCTTTACGGCTTTTCTTTTTTAGTTTAGTTTCCTCAACTTTATCATCTATTGCTGGTATATCGCATAACACCGGTTTCTCCGGTTCATTTAGAAGCATGTCCCATGCCTGTTCCTCCGTTTTTATTTCATCCCTAGGCAGTTCTTTCTTTTCAACCTTTTCTTTTACAATTTTAGACTCATTTTTTTTCTTAGCTGATGCTTTGATTGTTACAGAAACTGATGGGGCATCGTCTTGCATATCCTCGAAAGTAATGGGGTCTTTTCGAACTGGTTCTTTGACTACAGACTCTTCTTTCCTTTCTTTAGTAAAAGAGTCTTTCCGAACTGACTCCTTGGCAAAAGATTCTCTTGGAACCGACTCGGCACGCGTCGTTTCCCGCGGTAAAGACTGTCTAGAAGCCGATTCTTTAGGAACAATATCCTTCGCAACTGGCTCTAACTTTTTAATCTTATCTACTTTTACCGGAGCCAGAACTGGTTCAACTTTTTTGACTTTGTCAACTTTTGCAGGGACAACCTCAGGTTCTTCTTTCTTAATCTTTTCAACTTTTACGGGGGCGGGTTCAGGCTCTATCTTCGTTACTTTTTCCACTTTCAACGGAATCTCGGGTTCAATCTTCTTAATTTTTTCCGCTTTTACGGGGATTTCAGGCTCCACTTTCTTAACCTTTTCAACTTTAACCGGAACATCAGACTCGATTTTCTTAACTTTTTCTACTTTAATAGGAGCTTCAAGCTCTTGACTCTCACTCGATTTCGAAGCCCTCGTATTCTCGCCGAAGTCCCGAGAGCGAGAGCTTCCTCTTATTCTAGATTTGCTATCCTTACTACTAGCGTCGCTAACGACTCTATCACTATCCGACTTCGGGGTGGGAGAACGCCTAACTCTAGACTTAGCGGTCGGCTGAATATCATCCGGCCGCCTCGATTTTGGCAGTGTCGCGGGAGGTCCCTGGCTCTCTCGCTCGGCGGGCGCCGATTCCCTGGCACTCGGTCTCGCATCCATCGTCTCGCGCACCTCCTCGCTTAAGTTAACGTCTAAACTAAAAGTATGGTGGACCGCGGAGAGCGCGGCCGGGATGACCACGGCCGTGGACAGCGGCACGGCGTCGGGCGGCGTGAGCGGGCCGCGCGGCGCCAGCACGCTCTGCACGGGGATGGTGGTGCCGGCCGGCAGCGGGCGCGCCGCCGCCTCGGGCCGCGCGGCCAGCGGCGCGGGCGCGCGCAGCACGGGCCGGAACGTGGCCTCGTCGCAGTTGTCGCTGGCGTAGGGCTCGGGCTCGGCGGGCGGCGGCGCGGGCGCGGCGGGCGTGGCCACGCAGCCCAGCGGGTCCACGGCCCAGGCGCGCGGCGCCCGCGCCGTCTGCGCCGACCGCGCGATCGCCGCCCCTATACGAAACCGAAGGCAACCGTTACTGTGAGGCCTGAGTCGAGGTGAGGGTTATGGCGGTGCCAGCGCGGGCCGGGGGTACGAGGATGCCTTGGGCTTCGGTATAGGGCCGGCGGCGGTCTTACGCTTCGGGCGCGGCGCTCCCTCAGCGGCTCCCGTCTCGGATGTTCGCTCGATGTTATACCAAACCCGACAACGTGGCACTCGCGATTCGATATTTTCATGACGAAATGTCATGACGCGAAATTTTGATAGTCATAACCCTGATCTCGAAGATGTGACAAACAAACTTTATCAAAGTCTTCGACACTGATAAAGGTAAGCTTTTTAGTTCCCGAACATCTTAGAAGCATTTTTTTCTTTATAAAAGGTGTTATTCGGAATAACGTGGGATTTTTAACGATGAAATTGGCGCATACAATAAGTTAATAATGTTATCATTATTAATATATGAAAGCGTTTAATTAAAACAGTATACAAGCAAACACATTACCTCAACTCATTTTTTAATATTTGAGAATTGGTTTTCAATATGGAACACTTTAAACAAAAAAATACCGCATAATAAATGGCAGTCGAGAAAAATAAACGAAGTATAGAGACCGACAGCTTATTTTGATCCAATTATGTAAATAAAGGAAAAGGGTGTCAAGACAAAAGGAGATAGCTAAGACCTTGTCCAGAAAAGGCGAATTCGCTGCGTTTCCTTTGCGCGAATGATCTGTCCACAAGGAGAATCGCAAGCAGACTTGTGGACGCGATGTATGGGCGCCTAGTATCTTGGTAACGATTCGCGGCGAATTTACCCCTTCTGGACAAGGTCTTAAGGTCCTTCGACTACATAAATATGAAGGTTTAACAAACGAAATAGGAAAGGTAAGAAAGTATGGAGAAGTGTTTGTAATGCACATGTTCAACATACCGTGGTCCTCTTTCATGGCCTCGGCGAGGTCCTCCCGGAGCTGCACGTCACACACGGACGGCGCGCGCCCGCTGTCCGCTAACAGTGACTTGCGACGGAAACTGTCCGACGGAGAGTGCTCTAACGAACCTGAGGACAAGGAAATAAGAGTTTACATTCATATAATATTTAGTGAGAAAAGTGAAGTGATCTTGCTGCGACTTATTATCTGTAGATAACTGACAAGCAGTTATGTATCCAGGACTTTGTTTTAAGTGATCAAGAAGGAATTATTAGATGTTTATAGGAACTTGAAATTGAAATGTTTGGAAACTTGAAATGGTAACATTTGATAATTTTAATGAGTATCTGATCAACTGTCAAGCTTTCGATTAAGTAAAAGATAGAAATCTTAAAACCCGTTCGGCGAATTAGTACGGCAACAATGTATTGTAAATAATCCCCTAATAAAAGCAATGGTGTGACATATCTTACAAAATATTTTATTTTTAATGTAACTTTACTTACTTGCTGATCCGGAGTCAATAAGGACCGGCACGACGGGTCTCACTCCGGGCATGTTGACCGGATTAGAGCGAGCCACGCCGCGAGCCGCGCTTGTATCTACTTCCACTGTCTCAGCTTCTGATAGCGACGAATTCGACCTGTTGACAATTTGATTATTCAAATTTTTGAGTCTTTTCTCACTATGTACAGATTTAAATTTAAGGTCTAAGTGCTTGATAAGGATGCAATATGAGAATCTTGAAAACCGAAGATAAAAATTGAATAAAAAATTACGAATAATCTAGGATTTATTTTGCAGTAATCTACAAAAGGAACACCTAGCCGTGATCAAATGATTACGATTTATTTCGGTCCCGTACAATAACTAATGGTATGTTTACGTACACGTATACGGTCCCGGTATACTTAACGTCACTTTTATACATTCTTTGATATACCACTTTGTTCGGTTTTGTTTAAATATCAGCAGAAAGCGGTAATCGTTCTTACCCGGTACAGTTGTAAGTTTTGAAGACGAACTGCGGTCCCATCCACAGTCGTCGATGTGGTCCGGCGTGAGTCACTATCTCCACTTGCGACAACCAGCGCTCTTCCTCGCTCATACACATGTCTGCACATCTCTGTAACAACATTTACAAGTTAATAAGTTTTGTTCTAGTATTTTCTGTGGTCAAACTAACGACATACTTTGGGATGGTTGGTTAAGTAAGGTTTGATTATTCATTAGAAATGTCAAGTAATGACCTTCAGGTTTACAACAATATACAGTGTAATAAGATATACGAGTAAACCAAAATCACAAGTACAAGAAAATAGTATTTTGCAAAACAATAAACTAAAATTAAAATTTCAGTAAAGTTGGTTGACACTAACTTAAGTAAGTGCATTTGAATATAAGCTCAATCTCTTTTGCTTATTGACTCAATAATTTAAGTAAACAACAAAGTTGGTAATTTGCTATGTAGCATTCATTTCCACGATATTAATCCATAAATTTACCCTTCAGTTAAAACCGAAACCTAGAATCAAAAGAGCGCTTTACCCGACAAGTCTGCGGCTGCAGCAGTGGGTTGGAAGGTGGCAATGGAGCCAACAGATCGGCGGCGGCCGCTGGTCTTTGTAACGGCCACTGCGCCACTCCCTCCACCTCAAGTTCTATGCATGAGTCATCGCAGATCTTCTCTTTTGGTATACCTGTAGCAACATTATACAATGAACTATTTGAGTGGTCGAATCAATTTAGTCTCAAGAAAAACAAATGTAGTAACGAATATACAAATGATTTCCCCCTTGAGTATCGTTTACTTACTGCGGAAACTTACAATCTGGATGTGTGTATATTTGAAATACTAGCAATAGATTTATAGGGATGCTTTCGAATGGCGCATGTAATTAGGCTAACCAAGGTGTGTCTAATGTGTCACAGCAATAGTTAGAGTTAAATATATATGTCTTTAATCTTGAGTTTTATTAGCCACTAGCTGACCCCGCAACTTCGCTTGCGTCAGAAGAGAGAATGGGTGAAATTTTTCCCCGTTTTTGTTACATTTTTTACTGGTGCTCTGCTCCTATTAATCGTAGCGTGATGATATATAGCCTATAACCTTCCTCGATAAATAGGCTATCTAACACTGAAATAATTTTTCAAATCGGATCCGTAGTTCCTGATATTAGCGCGTTCAAACAAACAAACAAACAAACAAACTCTTCAACTTTATAATATTAATTTTATTTTATATTTTACTAGCTGACCCGCGCAACTTCGCTTGCGTCACATAAGAGAATGGGTCAAAATTTTCCTCGTTTTTGTAACATTTTTTGTTGCTACTCTTCTCCTATTGGTCGTACCGCGATGATATATAGCCTATAACCTTCCTCGATAAATGATCTATCTAACACTGAAAGAATTTTTCAAATCGGGCCAGTAGTTTCCGAGCTTAGCGCATTCAAACAAACAAACAAACAAACTCTTCAGCTTTATAATATTAGTATAGATTAGCCATTATTCTTAAGCATGATGATAAAATTTATCTTCACCCAAATCATTCACTACCTCAGCTCTCTTTACTTCAATCTATCGACAAAACTACTACTATAATATATTTTACTTACTAGACAACGGTTTAGGATGCAGCAGTAGATGTAGTAACGCGCCATTAGCAGCCATTAGGTACAGTGCTGCGACCGGTGTGGGTGCGCGGGAACTACTGCCGACGGGCGCGGGACCGAAACGAGCGCGGGCTAGGAGCGGGGCGGCGTTGCTGTCTTCTGACACTGATGATAAACGCTGACGACCTAGACAAGAAGAAATAGTGGTTCAAACATTTAAAATGTGGTTAGAATAATATACCTTTTTAGAAAGGGTTCTCTCTCTTAGGTATAGCTATAGTTCTCCAGCTAACAATATGCATCGATAAGAGATATTTTAGGCTCTTTTATGGAAGAGCGAAGCATGACGTGAACTGCTGTTGTAACAGTACTGTAAGCATCAAGATTTGCTTTAGTTTTACATGTAACATATTTAAAAAATAATTTTGTCAATCATGTATGAGATTCACAATATTTCACCCTGGATATCACAATGTATATTTTCACAAAGAACATTTTGACAAGGTGTAAATCAATCAAAAAGTAAAGTAAGCTAGTAAAGTAAGCATAAGATTCGTATACGTTCCCAACGAACAATACCTTTAGTGCACGTTGAAAAATGTTCCTTAAATTTACAAAGTACTTACCAGAGCTAGTTCTAGTGATGGTGTGCGTGGGTATGTTGGCGGTGGGACGCAGTTGAGCGAGCGGCGACACCGTGGTCGGCAGCGGGTACGGCGGCAGGCGAGGGTTCGGGAACCAAGCGCCCTGGGACATGCTGTCGGCGACCTGAGAATGTACGAACTTCATTATATTTTATATCATAAGTATTCATTTTTGATGTCAAGTTTTAACACAAAAGGCAGGTTTTGAGTAAAAAAGAAAATTCTTCCGATATCAAATGAAAATATTAGTTGCTGACTGGTATAGTTCGGCTTTATTGAGTACTATCATTAGACATTTCATCTATACTAATATTATAAAGCTGAAGAGTTTGTTTGTTTGATTGTTTGTTTGTTTGAACGCGCTAATCTCGGGAACTACTGGTCCGATTTGAAAAATTATTTCAGTGTTAGATAGCCTATTTATCGAGAAAGGCTATAGGCTATATAACATCATTAGGAGCGGAGTAGCAACGAAAAATGTTACAAAAACGGGGAAATTCTCTTAGGTGACGCAAGCAAAGTTGCGCGGGTCAGCTACCACGTCATAATCATGTGCACATCGCTACACTTGGCACACATCGGTATTACTATAATGTAAAAATGTAAAGAGATACATACCGCGTTAGCCGAGGCCCTCTTAGCCGCAGCAGCGTGTATAGGCAGGCCAGCGGAGCGGTGGAAGCGCGACAGACGGTTCACCACACGAGGTTGTGTGTGAGTACGTACTCCTACCGCGCCGCCGTACGGACTGATGGCGAACACGTGGGTCGTGCCGCGAAGGGTGGACACCGCCGCCCAGCGAGAGTCGCATGATATCGCTATGTCCTGACAACGAAATACAGTATTATGACACTAATAATTAATAGTATATGGCTCACGTCATTATTTTGAGAATCTTGATTCTGGTCATTTCTTGTCATAGCAAATAAGTATCCACAGCGCAAGTCTAAATTTATGGGTAATGCTTACAGTTCCGCAAATTATAAGCGAAAGTGATTTATTTACACTTCCGCAATTCGTTTTCGTTTGCTATTACTCAGTTGTCTTGTGCTGTTTTCCACGAAATAGTCGGCTTTGGAGCTACGCATCCTCGTAATCAAACAGCACATTGATATAAACAGAATATAGATAATAGGAAACTTAATGTTCTAGAACAGTTATACATAGTAAGGTCACAAACCTGCACTTTAGCCGTAGTATCACCCCTGTGCAATATATAAAGGTGGTGTACAGACGCAAGGCTGGGGCCGCAGGGGTGTGGGTTGACCCTGAACACGTGGAAGTCGTGGCCGCGTCGGTCCGCCGTCACTAGCAGCATGCCGCTCGCGTCGAACTTCAGGGCGATGATCGCTTCGGAATGAGCTATGAAGTGAGCCACGATCGGGTCGCATGGCTCTTCGCTGTCTTGACCGTCTTCTTCCTCGTTACCCTAGAACAATATTATTACTTATAGCATTTTACCTGAGGACGTGTAAAACATTGTTGATCCTAGTTTCTAAGATGTAAACTTATGAATATTAGCAGATATATGCTTCCATTGAACCTAAATTAAAATTGTTATCTTCTAGCGCACCTGCTAGCTTTAACAGCTATTAAATTGGTACTATGCGATTAAATCAGAATCTGGTAATCTCATAGCACCGATTAAAAAGTAAAAAGTTGGTAGAAACTTCTCAATAGCAAGCTAAATATTCACCTGTTAAATGTCAATAGACTACGTTACGCGAGATTAGACTAGCAAAATTATCTAATATCCGCGATCAAAGAGACATAATACATTATTTTTATATCTATAATGATAAATGTAAGTCTAAATAATAAATATCGTCTGCTCAGATTGATAGCTTTTTATAAATATCATTATCTAAACATCGTACGATTTTTGTTTACTCATGTCTAAGTTTTACGTCTATCTATCTGGGTTTCGAAGTAGTGGAGATTACAATAATCACCCACGAGCAAAGCGGCCGGGGAAGGCGTGTCGTGGACCCAGACGGTTTATACAGGTCATGTTCAACGGGTCAGTGGTGTTTTAAATAGTGATTAGCAAGTATATAAATTCTGAGACCTCCTTCATAAACCAAAATAAAACTTTTACAAATAAACTCGTGACTTTACGATTTCGATATTTATTTAGTGTAATCAGTGACTTTGCATTCTTCGATCTGCAGAACAATAATTTAACACCTAATTAAGACTAGAAAAGAGACAGGGAAAACCTGTGAACTACATGATATAATTCTTCGCAAAATTAAATACAGTAATCGGCAATAAATATAACATCGAGATTGAAACAGATCATAATCAACTATAGAAAGCTTCGTTATTAGCGAATTTCGATTTCAAACCTTTTTGCATTATTTACTACCTGTAACCGTATGCAAGCCGAATCGATTTTCTTATGAAACCTACCTCAATGTCCAATATAGTGACGACTCCCGGCTGCTGAATATCTGCATTAGGGGGTGATGGGGACTGCGAAGTGCTTCGCCCTCCAGCCAGGCTATGTGCTACACTCTCTCCGAGACCTCGTAGACCTTTGCTAAGAGACTTGGCTGCGTGGAGCACTGTTGCTGTGTAGCTGGTTACACCTTCACCTAAAAAAAATAAAAAATATTTATAAATTAATTATGTGTTATGAATGTTACCCTACTGGTAGGTAGATGAGATTGAGAATTGAGGACAACTGGTGATTGAGAGAGGTGAACTGTGACTTTAGACCACCTCGTTGGTTAAGTGCGGGTTTGGAACTTAGAATATTGATATGTTATAGACAAGAAGTTCTTTTAAGGATTTAACAAAGATGTAATGTGTGAAATTCCACCTTTTGTTAGTACCTAATGATTCAGACAGGGTAAAATACATTATGTACAGCTGAATCAGCACGTTGCAACTTAAATGCGCAAAAGACGAGTAACGCATATTTACTTAGTTGGAACAAAGCTTGGAGTACATAATGCATTACCCTTCGTATAATTTTAGGTAGTACTAGGTATTTTATTTGTGACTTCTTTGTTGGAAATTAGTAAGAAATCGTATCGACGATATAAATTGGGAATACCAAAAGTGTTATACCGCAGATACGCGGATGTCGAGGAAAAAAGTAATTTCAAAAAACGATGACCAATTTTTATTCAATAAAGAGATCGAATAAGAAAAAGATTCAATAAAGCATTTTTTTGTGCAAATCTCTATAGAAACCTGAATCTGTACTGATATTTCAAGGAAAGTCAGTAAAATGTTAAAATATAAATAGAAATTATAAATAAACTACTATCACGAATGAACTTACACACAAAACGTGTTAGTCACGCACGAGCCATACGAAACAATGATATGCACTAACATATGTAGGTACATGGGTATATTACACCTATGTATTATGTATAAGGTCAACAAAATTTACTCTACTATTTACTCAGCGAATCGACACCCGTTTTTTTAGACAAAGGAACTAATTGCTATTTATTTATCATACAATATTTATTTTAATAATGTTGTCTGTTTAATTCTTAAAGCAATAAAAGCGATACTAAACTGTTGTTTTTACTGCTATGTGGTACAATGTATTTACTGGTATATTTATGGCCTACAACCTTTTAACGGTAACGTTCGACGGTGCACATATTTTTTACTGGGGTCTCACCTGAGTATCGTATAGGATTGCTGCAAACTAGATGTTTTTTAGAGCTGTAGTAATTCAAGGACGAGAAAAAAAGAGGAGAATATTCGCGATGGGATTTTAAAGGATGTTAGTAACTATTTACTTAAACATCTAGTCGAAACTTCACTTATTCTTTTTAATATTTTCGACTGCAGTGTCTTAAGAACCTCTCCACATTAACAGGAAACATCTTATATCGAGTATCAAATTCGTATTTAGTATCAAAATCAACTCAATCCGTAATTAAACCAGCAACCTTTTAACGAACGAGTTATTACAGCTCATAGATCATAATATCAGGTGTAAATGACATTCAATTTGAAGATTGCATCAGCCTCTGGTCGAACAAGGTTGAATTTTGCAAGCGTGCGCGTGCACTTGAGGAACTCTGCTGATGACATTGCACTAGGTCAGGTATTCATAAACAGATAGACACGCGTAAACAATTATATTATTTTCCGTATACATACAGTTAACGGCAGGGTTGTAAAAACCAATATATTATTATTCCCTTCTTATCCGCATGCATCCAGAAAGGTTCGCTAATATATCCACTAACTAGATACCAGGAGATGGTCATGGCAGGCGCGGGAGATCTAAGCGAATATAGCGAAATGACCTGGATGCATTTTATAAGGACTAGTCGGATCTTGTCGGATCTTGTAGGATTTGGAAGAAAAAAGGCTTGGCCCAACAGTCTAACTGTCTAATTCGTAAATAGTATGGTAATTAAATCATATACCTACGCTGATCTGCCGTTGCTACCTTGACGTGCTCAAATGAGCTATTCGTAAGCGTGGCTGGTTAACATGCAGTCTCGTCTTACAAAATAAATGAAAAGTTTTCATCCATGATCACTAGTAAATGGATTACTATAACCACTGGCCTGTCTAGGATAGCGAATAATTCCGAGAATAACCGAGCATTTCTAACAATGTAGTTTCAGCAGCTAAGTCAAATTAAAAGATAAATTAATGTAGAGGGCAGCCCTGCCTTAAGCTGTATACAAACGCCCTTAAGTAGGATGCTCGCGTGCACAAACAGACAGCAATAAATAGCCTTGTTAGTGTTAATTAGTAAACACAATAGATAACCTATTATACATGCCTTATCTTCCTATAATAAATTGCTGTTGCTGTCTAATAAATACGTGTTTCTAGCCTATTTTACTGATCAAAATGTTTTTATACCATCAATCAACCGTAACTATATGTTATTCGTATAGCAGAATTTGGCCGCTTTATATGTATCTTAAACCAGTGTCCTTAATACTGATATTTATACAGCGGTTTATTGTGTGTACTGAGCAGTCTGAACCAAATTAAATATTTGCGAATAATAACTTGAAATCATGCTGCAGTTTAGAAACTAAATAAAACTCATTAACTCTCCAATTCAATTGCAACTGATTGTAAGGAATGTGGAAATACAAAATTACAATTGTATCAATAAATATTTTAAGGATATATTCCTCCCATTTTCATGTAAAACAAAGTGAAATTACTTATAAAAGCCGCTAAAATAAAACACGGTAAAACGAACCGCAGTAAATGTTGCAATAATGCAGTTAGTAGCTGTTGCATATAACGCTTTGTGATTGTGCTAATAAATTATGTACCTCTTCGTCTATGGCATTGAACACCACTCGATATTACTATGTACAATTAGCTTCATAAATATGTATACACTAATGCATTTTCATTTTCAAAGATATTTGACAGTCTTCACAAGTAGTCAGAAGCTTGAAAGTCTGTCAGTCTTACCGAGGGGTACCGTGTTATAACCTAGTAACTGGCTTGTGAAGGTCCGATAGGCAGTCGCTCCATGTAAAATACTGGTATTTAGTTGCACTCGATGAGACTAGAAGCCAACATCATTGGAAGAAAGACTAGGCTCTATTGAAGATGACATTTTCAATCGTTCTTTTTTATGAAAATGTCATTATTGCTATAGCTCAACAAACAGTAGTTATTGGTTGTAAAATTACTTTGAAGTTATGTATACTATTTATTTCACAATTTTCATTGATTATGTTACAGTGTACGGTACAGATATTCATGACGCTGACTGTACCTAAATTGCTATATTGCCAATAACGTATAGTGCATAATTATACTGATTTATTTTTAAAGGATACGTGAGGCGCTTTCGTGTCGACTGATTGATAGTTGGATTTAATTGAAAAAATATTGTTAAACCCTACTAATACTATAAATGCGAAAGTTTGTGAGAATATGTGTATTTTTGTTACTCTCTCACGAGAACAAATAAATAGATCTTTATAAAATTTTACACACGTATACCCTATTTACACGGACGAAATAGGAGGTGGAATCAAATATGCTATATTTCTGCTGGAATATTTAATCTCGTGATCCTGATTGTTATCAGGAACTATAATATAAACTTGATAAGAAAAAAAATATCTCAATACCTTCACACCCCCCACTGCTTCTCTTCGACTGGTTCAGTTTCTTATCAGCATACGCGAGCCATCTGTCCCCCAGCGCTAGGGGGTTGATGGGCAAGCTCCCGCCCAGAGGACACGGGCACGGGTAGCAAGTAGTGACGGCCATACGGTCTTCTAGTGTCGCCGCGTCGAACACCGCGAAACGTTCCGAGAACGACACGACAACGGAACGTTTGTTTGCCAACACGTCTAATATCGGGTTCTTGAATTTTATGCTCTTCACCTGTTGAATGAAAAAATGCATCGTAAGATACGAGTAGACTATCAAGAAACCGATTAAATTAAGTTGTGTATTTTATAATAGCGAGACTTACATTAGAAATCCAATTACCTATATTGAAAAAAAAAGGAGCTCTTAATTCTGACTATAATTTTTTTTACACGTGTCCTAACTTTTTTAAGTTTTATGTTGCCCTACTTCGGTAAAGGCCTGTATTTTCAGTCATCTAAATCATTAGATCTGTATATTTTTTTTTACAAATTTTCGAAAAGTAGATAGAGTCAGGTCAGGACGATTAATCATTGTTTGTCATGTTAAACAGACCTCGCTATTAAAATAGCATCAATTCGTGCAAATTTCGCATAATTTTATTTCGATAATATTGACGCAAGTGGGAATTCAACAACGCAAGAAAAAAAATATACGCAAATACTACGGCTGAGTCAATATTATTATCGCTTTATAAACGGTTGATTTAACTGTTTGTTATGATCAAAAGAATACGCGATTACGAACAATGTTTTTGTTCAACAACTGTTCTGCATTAATTCAGTTAAAAAGTGCGTCACAAACTGTCTGTCGTCTGTTTTACAACAAAACGTAAAAGCTATTTATATTAAAATGTTTGTCAATAGTAGCCCGGAGTTTTGTAACGGGCCTGGTAAATGGAATAGGTTTGCCCCCTATTACATAAGACTAGCATAGTTAATTCGTAAACGGAATTCGGAAACGTGGGCATATTTTGTAAAGCTTTGACTAAACGGTCAAGTATCATAGATAGGCGAGACTATTACGTATGTTTGTAAAAAAGCAATAAGAATAATTAAACTTAACTAGTATCTAATCAATATGAATTAATGAGGGGTAAAACTAAACTAATCCGATAAAAAAACACGCCTCTACCACGGAATGATGTCACAAGACAGTTCTTCCAATTATTAGCAACCGTTTTTGATAAGAGTTTTGATATGATGCCTTTAACCCCGCGTTACGTTTACTACCGATACTGAGAATTTACCACTATTTACTATACTACAGTATTCATGTTTTGTCTCCCTACTTTGATATTTTAAGAACACGTTCAGACGCAACTCCTGGATTTGTGAACGCCAATCCTAAACACCAACGTGGCCGGTGGCAGCGTCATCATATACTTCGTCCTCAATACAAATTAAAAAAGGTTGTGTGATTCACTCCTTCGTGTCCTTAAATTTTGTACAAATACTTAGAAATCTTACTGCGGAGTTATCTTTATTTCACAATTTTGCATAATTTTGGACTTTGAACAAACAAACAGTATATACTAACCTTATTATATAGATGCTCGTAGACTACAGTGTATGTAATGTACGTACACGTGCACGCAGTTCAATATGTCGTTTCTTTTATCTATCCTATTGTTATCTATCGTATGATGAATAACAGTATCTATTGTATCCAAAATACATTGTTGGTAAACATGCTAATGTTATCAGTGGGTAAATCGATGGAAAAATTGTTCTATGATAGTGAAAATGTTAAAAATAAACTGCTTTGAGTGTACCTACGTTATGAAACAAACAACAGTTTGATTAGAACATAATTATTCTGTTTTGCTTCTCCATCTTGAAAGAAAGAAACGCGCTGGTCCTAAACGTTTGCCTACCAATGAGACTATATACTTCGAAAAAATACAATATGTTATAGTTTCACCGACACGAGGAAGATTGCTATCCGCCGTTACTAAATACTACCATGTAGTATTTATAAAATGTCGAAAATCTAGTAAACACTCGAAAACAATGACTCATTCTCTACTTTCAGACAATCACTGATAATGAAAACGAATTAATGCAAAGTTGAAAGTCAAAGTTCGCTGACCTAATGTCGCTCGCTCATAACCAGTTGCACTCGGCGGTTAGTAAACGATCAATAACTTGAGCAACCTTTGACGCAGTCTGTCTGGGAGGCCGCGTATTAGTGAATTATGGTTCTAAGAAATCTGAACGAAGACAGTTCAGTTATAGGGGCCCTAACAAACATTTTTAGAGTTAAAACAAAATAATGATGTACTAACCTGTTCACCACCTCTGATGGAAATGAAACTGAGCGAGCAGAACGATGGTCCAGGGCTTGCGGAGTCACACAAGGCGATAAGGGGCCTCTTCGATGCGAAGCAGTCGCCGTGCTGCGGTGTAGGCAGTATACGGAGCACCCTCACTGTACCTTGTCTCCATGACAACACCTCTTGAGCCTCTCCAGTAGGAGGTATTAACCACACCTGAACCCCGGACCCATAGCCCAGTATGAGCAGTAAAGGTGATACATCACTATCGCTGTCTCCCTCTGGCGTTGGTTCGTTTATATCTGCTGTTTCGAACCTGGTGACAATGAGTGTTATGTGAATGCAAGAATGTTTACAAACTTTGCCAAGTCCGCCCACGCGTGTTGTGTTGAACTACGACTTTGGTCTTAAGAGTAGTAGTACTACAACAACAAAAATAGTTCTGTACTGGAATTATTAATCCTTACCAATGCCATTTATTTTGGTCGCTTATGTGTACGTTTAGTTCTAACACTTAAGATTTTATCAGCAACTCTTGTTACTGGCCGTACTTAGGCGTATTGCACAACTTAGCAAAGAAAAACTAAAAAGTACAGTTACATAGAAAATACTAGACTTACTTCGTATCTTGCACTTCGTATAAATCAATAATTTTGTTTAGTCATTAACTGTTGCATATCTAACAAACGGCATCATCATAAAGTACATAATTAGCACATTAGTTACGTAAGGTAATAACTTGCACGTGTATCATGCCCAGTACCTAGCAAGAACTAAAAATACTTAGTCATTATATCAGTCAGTCAGTCTTTTAGATAGTGATACCGATTTTACTAAATGAGGCATGAAGAAAAAGAGGAGAAAGAATAACTTTACTTTTCATGTATTACTCATGGGTATTCAACAAGCATTATACTTATACATGGAAAGTACCTGTATGTCATCTTAGTTACCTACTTTGTGGCATGCACCTTTGCATTTTTATATGGAAACTGTATCAACTTTGTAAGACTTGAGATTTCATCAGAAAATAAGAAATGATCTTTAACAAGTCAGTACATTTTCTTGACAGTCACAGAGCAAGTAGGTACTAAGAAAATGTATCTAAACCCTTACTCAAGAAAATTATATGATTAAGAACCTAGAATTTTGCAGAATTCTTTAAGGACTACAATTCCCGCCGCCCATTCTTCATGGTCTCAGGGCACCAAGGAAATGTAAAAAAGTTACTTGTCAACAAAATATTGAGATCCCCAGACTTTGCAAAAGTTTCTTAAGGTTTGTTTTCTGTAGTGGTACTCACCTCGCCCACTGAATAACATCCTTAGGGTCGACGGTAGAGGAGGAAGATAGCGTGACATCGTTAATGAACCCGGAGACCGCGTCGATGATGCTGCGGTCGCTCGGCGGCTGCGACGGCACGATCAGCGGCCCGCCCGACCGCACGTGCCGCGGCGACTCCGCAGACATGCTGTGTGAGCTTCGCCTGATAACAACATTACATGTTTTACTATTAAAAGTGTTATTTGGTTAACCAATTGACTATTATTTTAAGTACTTAGTATCAAGCAGTCACTAATATGAATACATGTAGTATCTATAATTTTAAGTACTTAGTATCAAGTAGTCACTAACGTGAATATTGTATGACTACAGGCCTGGTTTCTTTAATGAGAGAAAAATAGCACAAGAAAGGTATTAATTAATAATCATGATATTATTATGCAAAGAGGTAGATACTACTGCATAAGATAAAATATTGTTTAAAAATTTTCAAGGGGTAACAGGACTTCTCTGGACTGATACTTCTGTGCTTGTACATACACTGGTGGAAGTTACTATTTGAATGTTTGTGACTGTACTTCGGCAGCATGGTGGATGTGGAACTAATTATTAAAATAAATATGACTATTATTAGCATCATTAAATATTAGCCTTAAGCTACCTACTTTCATTAATTCAATTTGCAAAAACCTTGCGTAATACATATTTGATATTTACATATCCTATCTATTACATGATATTATTTAAAAATTAAAATTTAATGTAACATATAACTAGTACATATGACATCACCTTATCTTTGTGGAACTCGTATACCTATATGTTAGATATTTTGTATAGTAACATAAATAATAATAGAACATAACATACGCTTCAATTTTCATAACAAAAAATGTATGATAAGGAAAGAGATAAAGGTAAATTTTAACAAAACCCATACCTACCCTTTATTTAAAATTTTAAACAAAAACATTTCAAAATTAAATGCAATAACAAAGGGTATTGATGCAACCTTTAACAAGAATATGAATCAGGCAACACTTAGGCAGACTGGGTTCTGACCTTGATCTCTATCAAAAAGAAAAAATAAAAGATAGAGTGTTTAAGTTGTGGACTAAAATAGACTGAAAACTGATTTTAAAAATAGAATCAGTACTAAAAGTATTGTTTGTGCTGAGAATATATGCCCCTTTAAATAATAAAATAAATAAGTTAATAAACCAGTTTTTGTTATTATTTATTCTAACAAATTTTAGATGAAATGATTTCTCATTGTTTATTTTCATACATAACTAACAACTATAAGTACCTACCAAAAACCTACTCAAAAAAAATGGTTTCAAATGATTAAAAACAAAAAGGTTTTCTTGACAGGTAATTTATATTTTATGCATATTAAGTCTGACCTTTGTGTATACATGCAGTAATTATGTGTAGGTAGTAAAACTATTTATTGTTTTACTAATATTCTATAAAGTAAATAAAAATAAAAAACAGTAATAATTAATAATCAAAAAATAGTACTTACTAATACATTAGTCCTGTGTCTAATGTGATAAAAATCCTTAGAATTTGGAAACAAAAATGGAAAACCTTTTGAAAGAAATTAGCGATTGCGAAAGCAAATTACGACTCGTAGGTCCTATGTCATTGAAAACTTCGATCCTAAATGCAGATTACATAAGTAAAAAACAAAACACTATCACAACACCTTATGAATAATCAGTTTTCAGATAAAACAAAAATGTTTGTATTCTCGAAACAGCTGGTCGCACTACACAATCTACACAACTAACTGTATAGGTAGCTACTACAAACATAAAAGGGGACCGAGGACAAAGGAAATCGATGAGGCTCAACTACTCTCTGTTATGACAAAATCTAACTATATTATTGCGTTTCACAAACATAATATACGTCTTACATAACACACTCACCTTGTTTACAAAAACAATTCTCATTTTAAATCCATTTTCGAGTAAAATGCTATTGCGTCGTATTGGCAGTCGAAAACAATGACGTCACACGAATAAAAACAAAATCTTAATCAAACATCACTCACTCGCGCACCTTAACTATTACTTCATCAATATAACTCTCATCAAATAAATAAATCAAAAATAAATTAGATTTTATGTACAAAATATACAACAATTTACGAAACAGATGATTTGAATGACAATACCCGAACGCCCACTTGTTTGTATTGTATTTGTGTGCGTGCGTCGTACGACGCAACAGAAATAGCGTTTGTATACAATCACACACATACACAATCTATCACTGTGTGGAAAAACACTGTCCTTAGTAAAATACACTGTAGACGAGACAAACTTCTGTTGTTTGTACCTATTCCTAAAATAATTGCAGATCAGAAGATATTTCTAAGAAAGTTCTTATGTAACACTCCTTCTGATTGCTTCGGACATTGATAACTTAGCAAACCAAAACAATCGTTAAGTATTTTCGGTAATATTATGATTTATAGTAGTTTGAAAACATTGCTATCTTTCATCACATCTTTTAATTTGACTGTTTCTTTAGTCTTTGATCGTTAATTGAGAATAACGTTCCATTACTCGCAGAATCATTCGCTCCTTTTAACTAACATATTTCTGCCTAAGTATCTTTTGAATTATACTCATTATTGGTGCTCGGTGTATAAAATAGTCTAGTAAAATGTTAAATCAAAAATGATGAACTAAATATGTCTGATTACATTATTGTATGAATTTATATTTAAAAGCAGCGCGCAGAAAAAGAAAGCAGCCACAAATACTAATACCTACTACAAATGAATATTTTTCATGAGGGTGGGGCACACGCAATCATGGGCTGCTTACAGTATTTTGTGTGTATAATTCTGTGTCTTTTATATTATTGTCCACAAGAATGCAGAAGTGTAACGAAACCAAATATTATTTTTATATTAGTGGACGACTTACGCCATCTTTCGGATGGTACTATTAATTTACCAAACATTCAAAAGCTAGCTGATGAAGGCGTAGAATTCAAAAATGCATTTGCACAGGTGGGTAGTATTTTTATATTATTTTAATCTTTATTTAATACCCAAACTGAAAGTTTCCGTGTTCAAGCCCAAGTACCTTTTTAATGATGGAACCTGCTTTAAGCTATTGCGCTACACACTAATATCTTAAAATTTCAGCAAGCTCTTTGCGCACCAAGCAGAAACTCAATGCTCACAGGTCGACGACCCGACTCACTGCGTCTGTATGATTTTTATAACTATTGGCGAGACACAGCAGGCAACTTTACCACCCTCCCTCAATTCTTCAAGGAAAATGGATACGACACTTATTCCGTTGGTAAAATTTTCCACCCGGGAATAAGTTCTAATTTTACTGATGACTATCCATACAGTTGGTCTGAGTATCCTTATCATCCGCCTTCGGAAATATACAAAGATGCTGCAGTTTGCAAGGACAAGTTCACGAGGAAACTACAGAGTAATCTTATATGTCCTGTAAATGTAATGCATCAGCCAAGTGGAACTTTACCTGATATAGAATCTTTAGAAGCTGCTGTAGACATTCTTTCACGAAACAATAGTAAACCATTCTTACTTGCAGTAGGTTTTCATAAACCACACGTACCAATTAAGTTTCCTAAAGAATATCTTGGTAAGTTTGGTTAAATAAATAAATACTATGAACCTTAACAATTCTGACATTAAATACAAAATAGTTTGAATTCTCAGTTCTTAACATAGATTTTAATAGTCGCTATTAATATTTGTTGCTAGTTATTTTGCCTCTACTGCACTATTAGTTAGCAACTTACCTATTCACTATTTGATATCTACATTATGGAATTTAATATTTCCAGAACAAATACCTTTAAACAAAGTGAAACCCCAACGGCATCCATACATGTCACACAACACGCCAACGGTCGCATTTCACCCATGGACAGACGTGCGTCACCGCGATGACATAGCGCGGCTAAACATACCGTTCCCTTGGGGCACTATGCCATACGACTGGTCCTTGAAAATAAGGCAGAGTTACTACGCGGCGACAATGTATGTAGACGACTTGATCGGTCAATTAATGAGCTGGGTTGATAGAAGGAAAACGATCGTAGTTTTGACTAGCGATCATGGTCAGTATTTTAATGGTGAAGATTTTTATCTTACTGTATTTGGTGATTGAAGGGTATTTTTGTGTTGCTGGACATGGCTTGAAAACTATTTAAAAGATGTAAATCACTAACAATTTCTTTTAAAATGTATAAACAACTTTTTGATGGTTTATTTTCAGGATGGTCTTTAGGCGAAAATGGATTATGGGCGAAATACAGTAACTTCGACGTGGCTCTAAAAGTGCCATTAATAATTTCATTGCCTGGCCAAGAGCCAAAAAGCATACACACACCGGTGGAACTATTAGACATATTTCCTACTTTGGTCGACTACAGTGGACTGGCACATAATATAACGAACTGTCAAAATAGTATGGACAAATCGCCTCTTTGCTTCGAAGGAAAAAGTTTAAAGCCATTAATAACAGATGAAACAAAAAGTGTCGGGAATTATTTTGCAGTCAGCCAGTATCCAAGACCTAGTGTTTACCCTCAATATAATTCGGACAAACCGCGCCTTAAACATATAAGAATAATGGGGTACAGTATCAGAACTAAAAGATACAGATACACAGAATGGATATCATTTAATAACACATTATTTACAATAGACTGGAATAAATGCTATGGCGTAGAATTGTACGACCATTTGACGGATCGCGACGAATCTAACAATTTATATTTGGTAGATAAATACAAAAATATTAAACAATACTTATCTAGATTGTTAAGATCACACGTTAATAGAAATTATAACTAGTTTTTTATACTCTCCATATTTATAACATAATATAACACAATGTTATAACTGATTAAAAATTCCACCACTTCGAAAGTGTGATCAAATATTTTCAGAAATATTGTTACTTGATCTTTTAAAGGCTAGTTGAAATTAGCTTAGTCTTTTTTCTTTCTCTAACATATTCAAAAGGGAATGAGAAACTGAAATTGGAAAAAAAACAATATTATGTGGGAGCCTGTAATCCTCGTAATTAAAAATATATTATTGCACTAGTATAGTCATAAACAAAAGAATAATTGACTTACATTTATTTAATCATAGGAAGACAAACTTAACTAAAATGGAAATTATACTTAAACTAATAATTTTAATAAATTCATATTAAAAATTAATATATTATTTGCTATAATTTGAATTCTCACTTTTGTAGACACAATTAGACATTTGACTGCGCCCAGTGCCCTTAACATGACGACTAGGACTGTCTTATCACAGATGACAAGACAAAATTACTAAGCATCCATATTCCGATAAAATGAAATCAACGTTCTTTCAAAACTTTTTAAACTGTACTGTACTAAGACGACTGGATCCTTTATAAAATCTTTTTATAAGCCACAGTCACCTGTCTAATTGCGTATGTATAATTTGTAATAAAATTAAATGAAGCCAAAACTGCATAACATTTATCTGTCATTTGTCCTCACATTCTAATATTACTATCATTGATGGCACTTACAGCAAAGTATTGAAGAATGTTGTAAGGAGAAGGCAAGTTTTATGCCTAAAAAAAACAAAAGATGGTTAGAGCCGAAAACCAGCTGCAATAACAAATAGCTATGTATAAAAATCCTGTCACATATTTTAGCTCATTATTACACCTTATAACTTCAGATACTTTAAGGTGTATATTTTACAATCCATGTTTTATCTGTTAAAAATAGCACCTATTATCTTTGTTCTGTGTAAAAAACCTTGCCAAACATATAGGCCTAAATCTCAAGAAAATCTTGAGATATCTGACGAACTAGGCAATCATCATCAATACTTTACTGCACACCTAACGAACAACAAAACAATCAATATACAAAACTGTCCAGTCTTTTAAACATACAGTCAGGCTTCAGCACAGATCATACAAGACTCTGTTTCTCCTCCGGAACAGGTTTGCGGGAGTTCTCCTCCATTTCAAGTTGTTTGAACCTCGCGTACATCGCACTACTGCATAGTACGATGACGTTTGAAGCCCACCAATACAAGTTCTTTACTTCGTGGTACCATTGTGTTGCTATGACTGTTTGAGCGCAGGCCTTCGCTGTGCCCGATATGTTGTGAGTAAGGGGTGAAGTCACCTGGAATTTAGATAAGATTTGTTGTTAGTAACAGGACTTAAACATTTAGTTCCAATACTACAAAATGTAAAGAATATTGCTAAAGTTGAAAATAAAATTACGCAAGTACTGATCCACAACATAGTTAGAATGACGTCATATTATCTATGTTGCTGTTGTTATTAATGAAAGGTATGTATTCATTAACTTGTTCGAAGTCATTAACAAATTTATCAGTACCAGCTGCGCAAACAAAATCACAATTTAAGAGACAAACTATGACTGTATTGTTATTTGCAAATTTTGATAATTGATGCAAATATTCATAAAATTAGAAAATTAAAACATACCTTTATCTGTAATGATGTGAAGTACCCAATAGCAAAACCACAGAGGCCTCCAATAAACATTTGAATCCAGAAATACAGACTATTAAAAGCTGTATAATTCCACAAAATCGTCAACTCTCCATTGATAATAATTAATGGAATAAATAAGATTATTGAATATGCATTGTTGTAATAGGATAGCAGCCAGACTTCATGGTTTACGTTAGGTAAAACCTTCTTGGTGTAGATGGAGTATAGTGATAACATCAGTGAGCCGATGACTCCATAGATTGTTCCTAGCAGAGAAAATGATCCTGGAAAAAATAAACCATATTAAAGTTCTAACAAAATACATAAGGTATTTTAATACATTTTATAAAAAAAACTGACAATGCAATAGAATTCTTAATGAAAGTCTAGAACAATTTCTATCCTTATAACCATGCATGCCTGCTATTGAGAAAATGTGTGTTTCATTATGGTTTCATAAGTACTCTTTATACAGGGTGTCCCAAAACTCAACGATAATTCAAGACCGGGTGAAAGGCCAAGTCATACCAGTTCTGGGAAAAATAAAAAAAAATCCATATCACTTAGTTCAGCAATAATAGACATTTTTCAAAAAAGTTGAAATTCCACACCCTTGGTCGCATTTTCAAGTCCTGTGATCACCAATGTCACAATTTCGCTGTGTTTTTTTTAATTTCGTGATCTTTAATAAATATGCTTTTAATCGGAAAACAAATTAATGCACCAAACATTAACAACGATATGGATTTTTTTTTTATTTTTCCCAGAACTGGTATGACTTGGCCTATCACCCGGTCTTGGATTATCGTTGAGTTTTGGGACACCCTGTATATGTAAATACAAATAATTCATGAGAGAAATAATAGTCTTAGTGTTTTATTGTAAGTATCATCAAAAATACAACAATAGAAGACTGTTACTATAACAATAGTTCATTCTCAGTAACTCAGTAGTCATAACAACTCAAAAATCTTGCTGACGAGTATAATATAGCTAGCTGAATCAAATTATAAACATACGAAATTTCGACCCCAACGGGTTAAAATACGTTATCGGGGTAATTCCCATATAATATTAGATAATATGACAGGAAAGTTAACGACGTTTGGCGTGGGTGACGTGGTCACGCAATAACCGCGGCGCTGGGTATAGTGGGTTCAAATCCCACCCAGAACAAATACATATTTCTGTGATTTAGTGAACAACTAATGTCTATTCTGATCCTAGTTGTAAATGTATCTGATCTATTTAAATATATATTAAGTAGTCGGTATACAAGCATGATTATCAGTTATTTGGTTACCCTAGTACAAACTCTTTAGTTTGGTATCAACTGACTGAGTGGGAGTGGTCCAATAACAGTTAAGTATGATGGTTTAATAAAGTTTTAAACTTAAAAAGCCTTACCTAACAAATTCTCCTGGTCTACTCCAAGGTAGAATCCATACATAATAAACGCACAGCAGACTATACATCTAGTGGACGTCTTCTGACCGAGTAGGACGTAACTGAATACTACATTAAACACTGTAGTCAATGACCTTCCAACATAGTAGAATGGTACTCCAACGTATTTTAGACATAGATTGTTTGTTGCTATCATCAATGTAAACATAATTGAGAGAGAAATCACCTGAAAGAAAAAATAATAATTTGAAGGACACTTACAAAAAACAATTAGTGATTAACTAATGGTTAAATTATTATCATCATCAACCTAACATGGGCCTCCCCCAGGGCGTGCCGCGGTGCTCAGTCCCCGAGGACCGAGGAACATGGCTATAATAAATGACTATTCATTTATTCATGAACAAATGACTATTCATTTATCTATACTAATATAATAAAGCTGAAGAGTTTGTTTGTTTGTTTGTTTGAACGCGCTAATCTCAGGAACTACTGGTCCGATTTGAAAAGTTCTTTCAGTGTTAGATAGCCCATTTATCGAGGAAGGCTATAGGCTATATAACATCACGCTACGGTCATTAGGAGCGGAGTAGCAACGAAAAATGTTACAAAAACGGGGAAAATTTTGACCTATTCTCTTAGGTGACGCAAGCGAAGTTGCGCGGGTCAGCTAGTTATAGATAAGCATAAAGTGTCAATATTACAACAAGTCACCAAAGTATGAAATTTTGCTGTTTATTTTGGCATTTCCAGTCCCAAAATCATAAATGCGAAAGTTTGTGAGAATGTATGTATCGCATCCCCGGTGCAATACTGTCACTTATGCAAAAATGTAGTTTTTCAGAAGAAGCATTTAAAACGTTGACACTTCACACAACAATGACTTTGTAAGATATCTATAGATTTGTTTTTTTTTTACAAAAGTGACAGTGTTGCACCGGGAGTGCGGTATGTTGTTACTCTTTCACGCAAATACTACTGAACTGATTACAATGAAATTGGTATCTAGGTAGCTGAAGACCCAGAATAACACATAGGCTAGGCTTTTTATCCCGGAGTTCCCGAGGGATCGGGAGTTACACGGAAAGGGATTCCACGCGGACGAAGTCGTGGGCGGCATCTAGTTAAAAATATTAACAAAAATTGTTTTGTTTTGACAAGAATAATGAGAAAATCCTATAATAGTCCATTGTAATGATCCATGAAGATCTGTGATTAGATAAGCTAGTCTCTAGCCTATTATGCACAGAGCAGATAATCTTATTGTGTTTGGATTTAAAATTGAATGGTTTTTATTACCTTTTACATGCCTAGAACATCGCTGTTTCACGATAAATATTAATATTTTCTACTTCTACTAAGTGCCCAATAGTAAGAGTTTAAGAAATAAACCCTGGCTTCAACAGTTAGTTAGTAGGAGGAATGTTGACATTCGTTTTTATGTTGCTATTACTTTATCTATTAGATAAGTTATCCAACACTTATAACACTGGTCTTACTACATGGTCCTATTTATCCTTTCAATTATTCTCAAAAATCGAGAATATTGTCCTAAGTAATAGATAATGTAAATATATGGCATGTGCCAGTATAGTCCCTTTATCTAACAACATTGATTCTTATCCATACATGAATGTAAGTGGAAATTAAACTTATACTATCTGATTAGATTAAACAAACCCATTTGTTTGAGTGTTTCAGATTTCATATTGATTGTGGACTGATAAATTCATTCTCAGAAAACATTAGTCTGGCCTTCAAATGTTAGTGTAATGGTGTCATTTAGTTATTATTTTATAATTTTACTAAAAAGTTATCACAAATTGTTTCATACTAGTATGTTTCCTGTGCAGCTGACACCCTAGTTAGTGATAACAGAAATATTTAGATATTACAATAATCCTACTAATATTTCATCTGTGGGCAAGTGTATGTTTGTTTCTCTTTTGAGAAAAATCTATGAATAGGTGTTGATGAAATTTAATACATAGATAGTTTATTCCCTAGGTTAAATTAAAGGTTCCTTTTAAATGATAGTAGGTAACTAAAGTCCTCAAAAATATGTAAGCTGTAATATAATATATTAAACCTACACATAATTCAGTATTACATTTCATAGAACTATTTAACATTTTTTTATTAGCCCTTTATGTGTCCTACTGCTGGGCAAAGGCCTCCCCTCTTTCCTTCCAAACCTGTCTGTCCTGTGCCATGCTCCACCACGATGGACCCACAAATAATATTACAATATATTTAATAATATTTTTTTAATTACACTACCTTTTGTATAACTCCAACATTCCATGGTGAGCCACTAGGAAAGGCGAACACTCCAGGAATGCCACCAGACTTGCTCAGCACAAAGCAAATTGTGAAAGATACAACACATTGGAACCATGTGATGAATAGAGGGGCCTCTAACGCAACTTCTTGACTGCTCAGCAGTGTCTTGTTGACAAATACTGTTGCTATGGAGACTATCCTGTAATTGTAATTTACAAAACTCATAATAATACACCAGCTTCACTATATTTGTTTACATATATATGTATCACTACACTTTTATTTTTAAATTTTCGCAAAACTTTACCCACACATTTGTACTACAGCATATTTATTGGATATATTTCTGTCCATGAAAGAGCTTAGGTAACAATCTAGCTTTCTTTACTAGTAACAAAGTTTGAGTGAAAAGTAAAAAATAAAACTGCCCATGGCTTTTGGAGAAGTTACAATAAATACTGCATCAGGCTGCTGATCGAGTAGGTATATTCGAAGTTCTAATTAAAACTGACCAGTAATCTGCCAATAAAACTAATGAATAAAATGATTTTTTAAAAACTGTGATTAAAATTAATAGTTTCAGTAATTATAGGTACTCTCGTATCAGAATGTAGTGGCCACCCAGCCGATAACACAAACTATTTCCTGCTGGAACAAGGACATAAATTGCGGTTTTATTGCCAAATACATTAGGAGATTCGCATCCTGATAAGGTTTATTATTTTACTATTTCCCGCTTACAAGAAGAGTCTTAGAGTGCTTTTTTTAATGGCTAGTAGTTGTATTATCGTGTAATTGATTAATTATAAAAAGTTATGATACATACCAGTAACAAGATACAACGATAAATATTTTTATGTATCTTGAACACAAATCTGAATGTGGCTCCTTCATCTTTAACGTAGTAATAAACTTAATATTGGTAATATCTCAAACTATACAGACATTATGCCAACCGGCAAAATCAGAGCGAATTCTGCTACTTCTACAGAACTATAAAATTAAAATAACACCGCGCTGTGTGAGAATACGACTGCACGTCAGTCATCTAAATGTCAGTGTCAATTTTATGTTTTTGATAAAATTTACTTGCATAGTGACAGATAACTCCATATGTTTAGCATCAACACGACTCGCTTCTTTAACATCAATTTTGTCAAGTTCAGGACTTTTGGTCATCAGAATTGTAGCTTTATGTGGATGCAATAAAGTCTTTTTTAGCACAACTATATTATTTTATTTTGACATAAAATCTTGCAATGTTGCCCAACTTTTATGCGTAGAAAATAAAAAAATGTCGCTTCATATAAGTTTTATTTATAATATTTATAAATATCTATTATTTTAATTTTAGTATCAAGTAAAGGAACCCGTTAACTTGAAATTATCCGTTATTTGGAATAACTAATAAGGTTCTAAAAATGTTTTATTAAAAATAGTCCCAGTTATTTTGTTAGTAGACCTTCCATATTTTTGTTTTTCTTTGTGATAACACCGAAGTTGTCTCCTCGCTCGCCGCTCGCCGTTGCCGGAACGCTGACGTCAGTGATTTTAGTATTTTACATTTTGCGAATGGAAATAGTTTTCTAAAATTTATACATTAAACCTTGTCTTAGAGGCGACAAGTAAACATTGTGTACAATCGAAAATGGCATCAGCACCAGAGTCTAAATTACCAGAAGCCGACAGTCTTGACGCGGGTTCAAGTTTCCTCACAACAGAGATTTACAGTCCCGTAAATTTGATTATAATATCGCTAATCTTTGTGTTGGTGTATAAAATATACGTGAAATTCACAAAGGTGCCGGCTGACACACCGGCGCTGGATTTGCCTAAACTCCGCAAAGATATGACCGTGGCTGAACTGCGTCAATATGATGGTACTCAGGCTGACGGAAGAGTTCTGGTGGCGGTGAACGGCTGGATATTCGATGCAACGCGAGGCCGACGTTTCTACGGACCCGGTGAGTGCATCCGCACCGTGTTTATAAATAGAGTTGACATTACATGACTCATTAACCATTCAGCATACAGTATGCACCTTGAGTAACCTTTTAAATTATAAAAACATTGAACATGTGTTGTTCATTTATTATGTTTCCATTTGTTTGTATTGTCTGAAGATGTGAATTGTTTTGAAAAAAAAAGCTCATTAATGTATTTTGTCCTGTGTGATATTTAACTTAATGGGAATTTATTTACTAACATTATAATTAAAATATGTTTAATTTTTTGTAGGTGGACCATATGCAGCATTTGGAGGGAAAGATGCATCAAGAGGTCTAGCGACATTCTCTGTGACCTCATCAGATAAAGAGTATGATGACCTGAGTGACCTCAACTCAATGGAAATGGAGTCAGTCAAAGAGTGGGAGGCACAGTTCAGAGGTAATTTAATTCATTTACACATCAATTAGATGCAGTTTTATCTCTTTTATCACAGATATATCAAGGTACACAAACTTACTTACTAAAGCACTAAGTGACGGACCAGTAACTGACGTCACTCTCAGTACTAATAATATAGATTTAAACGTAGCACTTTTAACCAAAAGCATGCTGAATAGCTATCATTCCGCATGCCCCACTTCAATATCCAAAGACCCCGGGAAAAGTTCATGGTGGGGGCCGGAACTTGAACGCCTACGAAAGGGTCTCAGGACACTTTTTAACCATGCAAAAAACACCAGAACTACTGAGGCCTGGGACAAATACAAAATTGCACAAAAACACTATAAGAAGCGCATCAGATTTCGAAGAACGGAATCTTGGCACAACTTCTGTAGCAACATAGACTCGACAAACCAAGCCGCAAGAATAAAGAAAATACTTTCCAAAGGGAACCCGAATCTTCTGGGCACTCTTAAGAAAGCAGACGGCACCTACACAAATAACGACAAAGAAACGTGTGAAATACTGCTGGAAACACATTTTCCAGGCTGTCTGATGACATCAGGCCTTGATTGGTCAGACGAGCACCACAACACACCAACAACCCTAGACTGGGAAATCGCCAACAAAATAGTAACCGCGGATAGGATGGCATGGGCCATAAAAAGCTTCCAGCCATTCAAATCAGCGGGGCTAGACATGATTTTCCCGGCGCTACTACAATGGCAAAAAGACGAGACGATAAAACACCTATTACCAATCTACAGAGCCAGTATAGCTTTCAAATACATACCCAAATTGTGGAGAGAAGCAAAGGTAGTTTTCCTCCCCAAACCGGGTAAGGAGGACTACACTCATGCCAAAGCTTTCAGGCCAATCAGTCTTACATCATTCCTTTTAAAAACACTGGAAAGACTTGTAGACATATACCTAAGGGATGGAGTACTAAAGAACAACCCACTACATCCCCAACAACATGCGTATAGAAAAGGCAAATCAACAGAGTCGGCACTGCACAAGGTTGTGCACAAAATAGAATCGGCCTTTACAAACAAAGCCTCAACACTAGCCTCCTTCATAGATATAGAAGGAGCCTTTGACAAAACCATGCACAACAGCATTAAACATGCCCTACAAAGACTTAAAGTAGAACCAGTCCTAACTGGATGGATCACTGAACTAGTCAGCAAAAGGGCGGTACAGATAGTGGCAAACACCACAATAAGAGCAAAAGTGGTCAGAGGATGCCCCCAGGGAGGCATCCTTTCACCGCTTCTATGGAACATAGTAGTGGATAGCCTCCTAACTAGTCTAAACAAAAAAGGGTACACTACTATTGGATATGCAGATGACCTAGCAATACTGATAAATGGGACAGCTGAAAACGTACTATGCAAAATAATGCGCTCAGCTTTTCAGATTATAGAAAACTGGTGTGAAGAACACCAACTATCAGTAAACCCCAAAAAAAACAGAACTTATCCTTTTCACCAACAAAAGGAAGTTACCGGACCTCGAACTACCAAAACTATTTAACACCAAACTCACCCTGTCAACTCAAGTGAAATATCTGGGCATGGTTCTTGACAACAAGTTGAATTGGGCGAGTCATATTGAAGCAAAAACTAGGAAGGCCTGCATAGCGTTCGGCCAGTGTAGAAGAATGGTTGGTAACAAATGGGGTCTCAACCCAAACATAACACTCTGGCTATACACATCAGTTATCAGACCTTCTATCACCTACGGAGCAGTTGTATGGTGGCCCAGAACACAACTGACAACGGTAAAAACAAAACTCCAGAGCACACAACGCCTAGCATGTGTAGCCACCACTGGATGCATGAAAACCACTCCATCAAATGCACTTGAGTACCTCCTAAACCTCAGGCCCTTAGATTTGGTTATACAGGAGGAGGCACAAGCGGCTGCCTTAAGACTAAAAGCAAACGGGCTATGGCAGCAGAACCCAGAAACAACACACACCAAAATTCTGCAATGTATCTTGAAGGAAATACCACTTCTCGATGCACCTACAGATAAAACGCCATGTCACCACGTTTTTGACAGAAGATACAATATCCAACTCAAAGAGGAATCTAAAGATGACTCTGGCATCAACGAAGTTAGGATATACACTGACGGATCCAAAACCGCATTTGGTACAGGAGCCGGCGTCTTCTCGAACGATCTAAATATCAAAATATCAGCCACCCTAGACAAACTAAATACAATCTTCCAAGCAGAATGTATAGGAATCACTAAGGCAGCACAAGCAGTCGCAGCCAGAGATGTCAGAGACTTTAAAATAAAAATTGTCTCGGACAGTGCATCCATGCTACAAGCCTTACAAAATAACGTTATAACATCTGCCCTTGTTCTGGAATGCCATAATGCGCTCCAGGCTATTGCACGTACGAACACAGTTACCCTGCAATGGATCAAAGGGCACAGCAATTCAATGGGAAACGATGCAGCTGATGAACTAGCTAAAAGGGGATCAAATGGAACAGTACTTGGACCGGAACCACTACTGCCTATCCCCCAAGCACAAATTAAATCTTGGCTGAACAGAAACACCGAAGCGAAACACCTAAAAGAATGGAACAACAGCAAAGGTTGCAGGCAAACTAAGGCTGCAGTTCCGGTGGCACCTAAGAATCTTGCCCGCAACCTTATCAGTCTAAAAAGGGACAAAATACGCAAGGTAATAGGAATCCTAACCGGCCATTGTCCCCTAAACAAACATCTATGTACAATAGGTGTGACGGACAGCCCTCTGTGCAGAGGATGCATGGAGGCAGAGGAAACACCACAACATGTACTCGTGGAATGCAACAGCGTGGCGGACCAACGAGCGCGAACAAAAATATTGACAACAACACTCCAGGAAGCCTGCAGCAACTTGAAAAAGCTACTGAAGTTCTGGGAAGAACTAGGATGGCTGGAGTGAGGGTGAATCAACGCAACAATGAGAGAGGGTAGATACACGCACAAAGGCCCATTTAAGAGGCTAAGTGCGGAAAAAGCCCAGGAAACCTAACCTAACCTAACCTAGATGCAGTTTTACATGACTGCTACTGAGACTCATTGTCATTATTATTAAGAATCATATTACGTTTCAACTAAAGGCTACTGACAGTTAACTATCAAAGTTACCTTAGTACCTGAGTAATAGTAATGCACCTTAATAAATGATTGTATAAAGTCGGGTCCAGTTGTCACAATTCAGTTGAAACATTCAGGGGTGATGATGTTAAGTGGTATTTTAATGAATGTTCATCAACACATATTCGATTTTACCCAACTGTGCCGATTAATGCTGAACCAAATATGTTTGTAGCAAACCTAATTTACAAACTATCTGTTGGTCGATGACCTGCACAGAAATGTTTCTAATTATTTCAATTTAATTTAAATAGATTACCATAGTTTACTTTCATTTTAATGATGCATTCTTAATACGCATGCTTTTGTGCATTTTCAAACATTGCCACACACTGTTATTGGTAATTTAAATCACAAATTAGCTTCTCTGTAGCATAAGGTACAGTTTTAATTAGAAATTTACATTTATGGAGGAAATTAAGTATACAAGTACTTAGAAATAGGGTTCAAAATTGATTTTTCAAGATATTCATAGCTAAGATTTATTAGGTGAACACATAATAGTCAGTAGTTTTCAAATCTTATTTGTTGGTATATTGTGTTTTATTTGTGTACTAGCTTTTACCCGCGACTACGTCCGCCACCTGAATTTTCCCATAGAAATGCGTAATTTTCCCGGGGTAAAAACTAGCCTATTTCCTTTCTCGGGTAATATCTCCATACCAAATTTCATGCAAATTGGTTCAGTAGTATAGGCGTGATTGAGTAACAGACAGACAGAGTTACTTTCGCATTTATAGTATTAGTATGGATGGATGCACTATTTATGGTTGTAGTAAGGCCCTTCTCTCCATATATCTCTGTCTATTGATTATACCCTAGGCAAGTTCTTCAAATAAGAAAATCTACCATTTCATTGTCCTTCACTGTTGTGTGTAAACAAATGCAAAACTGTACACACCTGATTGTAAACTCCTTTTACACAAACAAGGAAAAGGCATACAATGATGCATGTTTAATTGTTTACTAATACTTAGTAAACTATAGTTTGTATATTACTGTTAATTCTGAAAAATGTAGAGAAAATTAGCTTCTATTTATCTCATCTTCATTCCATCTGTGCTGATCCAGTTTTCTCAGAATAAAAAGTATCCTAAAGCTGTATAAAAAAACAATATGTATGCCAAATGTCTTTGTGACCTATTCTTTGTTATTTCTGCACTAATACAGTGGTGTGAAAATCTCAAAAATTAGACATGATGTTGATCAAAGAGCACCTTTTCTTACCTGGCAAATGAAAGCCCCTTTTTTATCCCCCTTTTTCTTCCAAGATTCACGATTTTTCATTATCTCCCCACTCTGGTCAAGACGAATACATGAAAATATTCCCTTGTGGTAAAAATAACATTGTATTGAACCCATATAAGTGTCATGTTAGCATGCTAATACAATTTAAACTGTTTGAACAAATAAGTCATGAATGAGTAGGATTAACATTGTTCTGTGACAGGTGACAAAATACATATCTAGCAGAAGAAACCTTTTAAAGATGTGATGCAAAACAATAGGCCTAGAAAATAACTGTGTAACAAATTTTAACATGTGGAGATAGATAGTCGGTTGTACGTTCTTACTTACATTGCAACATTATTTAGTGATTGCAAACATATTTTTCTTTAACAACCTATCGAGTCTCGTTGTTAACAAAATGTCTCCGAAATCGCCTGTCTCCGTTACTATCTATCTCACGGGAACCCCTGAGATATGCGTCCACGTCGTCATCAACGTTTTCGTGGCGTACCTCAGCGCCGTCACTCTGACAACAAATCAGCCATTAAGTTTATTCATCACTAGCTGATCCGCGCAACTTTGCTTGCGTCAAATAAGAGAATCATAATTTTCCCAGTTTTTGTAACATTTTTCACTGGTACCCTGCTCCTATCAGTCGTAGCGTGATAATATATAGCCTATAGCCTTCCTCGATAAATGGGCTATCTAACACTGAATTTTTTTTTCAAATCGGACCAGTAGTTCCTGAGATTAGCGCGTTCAAACAAACAAACAAACAAACTCTTCAGCTTTATAATATTAGTATAGATAATATGAGGATAGTTTAATAGTACCGCAATAATACGTCCATTCCATACTTTTTTTAAGAATTCTATTAGTCTTCCCTTGCATCAAGATAATTAAGTTATCTTTATACCCCCTCGAGTAATCTAGCAGTTGACGTAACACAGTTACTAGACTAATTAGGAGACGATAAGATAGACTAGGTAGGGGCTAGTGGTATTCTCCCCCTAATGTTCCACTTTCGATATTAACTATCTTTGCAGCTAAAGCCGCAGGCATCCATTCGGTTATAGTATAAGGTTTTATTTCTGTAGGAAGTAGTCTTGCCCTATGGCGTTGTATTAGACGCCAAAAGTCATTGACCTACAGGCACTGAGATGGCCAATTGTTATGTATTCAGTTTCATTATCATGATCACAGTAGCAATATTAAATTAATCTTAAAAAATGAAGCACATATCAGCTAAACTAACAATTCGACGCAAGTGATAATTTTTTTGTTCTTGCCCTTCTTGCCTACCAAACCTTTTCGGAGCCGGCGCAATTTGTGTTGCTTTTATTCTCCAACATATTTGCCAATAACTCATCTCAATAGTAATGCCTCTATATTTTGCACGTGCAGTTGCTTTTAGCTATTTCAACATTGATTATATTCCACGCGTGCAGTATACGTTTAGTAAATACGCCCTCACTTACCTTACGCAGAAGAACTCATTACTATTCATAGATGTACATAGTTATCGTTGTACATTTGGATATTTTTGAATGAACGTGTCACTATTTAAACAACTCTTTGAGTCCTAAAGACTATTACTTCATTATAATGTTAAGTGGACAATTACAAAAGATTGCTACTCACGTTTAAATCACTGTGTATTGAGGTTCTACTCACTTTTGCCTAAACATTTGGTTATTCCATTAGATTCTGATAGTAGCCCGCGACATCCGCATGGTGTTCTGGGAACAACGATGTCAAAGGCTGGTATTCCTCCTAGCAAGAAGAGTTTCTAAGCATTTTCCCTTTGAACCTGATGAATGTTTGTAAACCATTCATCATTAAAATTTTAACGAAATATATTCCGCAAGTCGAGCAGCAACGTGCGTGTTTACTCAAACGTGTATCATCCATGTTTATATTCTTTTTACGCAAGATTTATAATCATTACCTAAAAATGACCTGCAGATTTTTTATAAATTCGTCATCAGGTGTTTAATTCTTGTCATTTATCATATCATCGTCTGAATTCACCTCGGACACATGTTCATATCAAGCCAGTGAGGTTTACAGTAATCGTTATGTACACAAGCCCAACCTGATGTTATCATTTATCAGTGTGTCACTACACAGGTGGTCATAAACCCTCAACAACCGGAATAATAATCCCAGTTTCTTAATACTAGATCGTTTTCACTCATACATAAATTTAGGCACATTATATTATACCTGAAGGTGGTAGAGGTGTATGAAATACAGCCAGGTTTCGATATTATCAATGTTAGTCCCATGTAATAGGGGGCAAACTTCAATACATTTATCGGGCACGTAAGATTGTTTCTTTTTTTTAATATGGTCAAATAAACCCGGGCTATTGCTACGTCGTTTAATTATTAGTCAGAATTTAACAAAGATTTACGTATTTAATTATTCCTATTGACCAAATAAACTGTTAAACAGCACTGGCAGAACTTAGCAGTAACATTATAGATTCTCATCACCCAAATTAGTGCGCGATTGTCTTCTGACTTATCTCAGATTTGACTCCCAGATTCCTATTTCCTTCAGGTCGTCTTACCCGCGGTATTCATTGGATTATACAAGATAAGTTATCTTGCCGGTGAAATCATTCACCATTCTTCTCATATTTTCCCTACAAATTCAAGAGGAATTTTATTTTACTGATGTCGATGATATAAACACGATGTTTTCCATCTCTTCTGTCTGGGCATCAATTTTAAAACGTATAAAATATATTGGAAATATACATTCAGTTTGCATTCAACGCTAGTTTGATTAATTCGAACTTGAAACAGCATCAGCATTCTTTATGCATTACGCAAATGTATTGATAGTCTAGACGTCTAATGTGTATATTTGTATGAGCCTATAGGACAAATTGGTATGTTGGCTTGTTGGCGCCTAAGGTTTTGTTAGTATCGTATTCATATTTTTCTTTAAAGATTCCGTTTTTTATGAAGTTCTTGTGATGTTTTCCGAAGTAGATATTAATCAATGTTAGGGATATTGTCTCTTGAACCTCTCTTTTCTTTCTTTTGATATTGTTTAGGATTGAATTGGAACAAATTCTTCTTATTGTATTATTAATAACGAATGGTTGCCAAGCAGTGTGAGAGTGATTAATTGAATGTAGTTATCATTGCTCATTATACTGCTCTCCCCGACTGATTTGAAGTGATTTATCTATCTAATTATCCTAAAATAATCTTCATTAATATGGACGACTATAAATCGATGACACTAGAATCTCACTCCTATATTACTAAAGCTTTCTCTACCACTTGCGATATGAAGATTTCTAATTAGTACAATTCCATTAATCCATAACAAGCGTGTCCAGTGAAACTCAAGCGCTATCAGATGCCATAAAACAATAAATGGACAATCAATATGACTCACAAGGTTACAAATCGGAAGGTCGGGTGGAAAGTGTCCGAGCGCCTGCTAATTAATTATTCTGCTTGGAGCTGAGTGGCCGACTAGCCTATATTAATCCATTCAATTATTTACTAAGACAGAAAGCTCAGCCAGCCTTTGGAGCGACAGAAAATTGTACCGTCTACCTGAGTTTTTGAGGAAAAAATGTTCCAAAGACAAAGTCATACGATGGCTCCCTCTTCGCCTATTAGGATCCCAAATTTCTCGAGGCTACTCGATATTTTAGCCGCAAATTATGACTCCCCAAAGTACAAACCCTTTTCTGTCTTTCAAGTTTCTGCAGCTAACTTATTTAGTCTTTAGGGAAATGGTTAATTTTTGCATAGTTATAACACGAATTATAAGAAATTTTCATGCACTTGTTGGGTTCCCAGTGAGTAGTTCTGTCTGATCGGGAAAGATTCCTAGATTTCCAGGAACTCTACCATTCTATCTAAAAATAACCAGAATTTCAGCTACAATGAAAATTCTCACAAGTGTACACAATGAATCAACTCTGATTTCCGCATATTCACAGATATTTTCATTCGGCGAGTTTTATCATGCAACATTAACACCGTTTATCGTAACTTTGATATGTGCAGCGTTTATCAGTAAACTCACCCTCCCTGATAGGATCATTACATACTGATCACGTGACACAATGTTATGGCGTCCAGCGCATGTTTCAACACGCGAGAGATAGAATATTAAACTTAAATAAAATGGTTCTATTCCAATTTCGCATTCGGAACTGGTCCTGGGCGACTGGATTTTGATGAACCGAAATCAGGGCATAGTCTATCCTGTCTTACATATTCCCTAAGCAATAAACTTTTAACTTCACGCGGCGTTGAAAGCTGTTCAAAGAACTGCAAGTGCTGTACTGCTAACGTTAAGTCAAAAATGTAAAAGGGATTTTCATCTTAAACTTAATTTAAAATGCAATTTGAAAGAAAAACTGGGACGTTAAAAGTGCTCTTATTCTTGGACGTTGAATATAAAAATAAAATTAACTTTCGTTAGTACTCGGGTTAAGGCACTTTTGAGAATGCGATACTTATGGAAATTGTCTTTATTATGAGACGGTTTCAGAAGACAGAAAGCCTCTGTACTATGCTTGGGAAGAATTTTGCAGTTCCAGCTATTTCTGGAGTAAATTACATGATTCAAATTTTGTCACCGGGAAGAATACAATGCTTATGGAATTAGTTGTCTTTGCAAGAAAACTTCAATATAAAATGTCAAATCGATAATTATATTTCACTTATTTATTACCCTATAAATCATCTTATAAAACTCACGTGCAAAATTAATTCGAAGTGTACAATGACGTAACCAGCACATGTTCAATTTAAAAACAATATTGCGATGCTCGGTCATAAGAAACAATCACCTGAGATGACGTGATCTCGCCCGACCAATCGGACACCGCCTTCATAATAATTGCTATATCGTAGCTCAACACATACTTTATTACTGTAGGTAATATACTCTGTAGAACTGTAAGGAGTTCATTACATACATACGTAAAAATCACACCTTCTTTCCATAGGGGTAGGCAAAGACCAAAGGACGCCACTTCGTAATCAAATCATTTTATGAAATACGACCAGACCAGAGGCTAGCAGGTTAAGGGGTGGATTTTGTGTGATTAAATTAAAATGTTTATGCCACTTTGTACAGGGGGTGAGTTAGCTTGGGTGTGTTACATTTTCAGTTGCTTTCACGGCTTCTACTAACAGAGGCGGCGTAGGGCGTGGGCGACGTGGGCCACAGCCCACGGCCTCGCGGTCCAAGGGGCCTCGCGCCATGGAGATTTATGTATTACTTAAACCTAAGCTATGAACGCGCCGAAAAAAGTGCTTGCGTCGCTATCACACGTGAGAAATCCCCGCTGTAATGCACGTCACCACTGGCCTAAAAAAGGGTATTCCCCTGAAATTGCGTTCCTATCGCTAGCGAAGAATTTCCGCTGCGCGGCGCCGCCCAAAACAAAATAGGGTATTCCCCGTTCGTCAAATAACAGCCCCGGTGTACGGGACACCGCAACTTTTTGACGATTTGTTTTCATGCTGTTGGTCGTCAAAGCAAAGCGTATAGTCTACTTGGGTTGACTTGTCGTGTATAAGTGATAATATCTTTTTTTTATGTGACATTCTATTTAAGAAATTAAATCTGTGGTTTACTGTTTCAATACGCCGTTTTGTAACTATAACTACTTATAAAATAATAGATACGTAGTCTTGTACTAACTATTGATTTATTGTTTGTGATCTGAAGAAAAATAATTGTACAGGGATTAAGTGAAAGGTAAGAAATCATTTTATTTACACATAATACTTCTTTTTTTGACTTCAAATGTTTATTTTATTATCTGATCGAGGAATGTAGGTTTTATTTTCAATAAATTTAAATTAATATTTAAAACTTTATTTTTATAAGAAAAAAGCGTAAAGTGTACTAATTATCCAGTAAGTACAGCCTCCGCTGAAAGGAGCTTCTCAAAATTAAAACTCATTAAGAATTATTTAAGGAGTACGATGTCACAGGAACGACTTTCTACGGTCGCAATTTTGTCTATCGAGGCTGATATAGCATCCAAGCTAGATTACGAGCACGTAATTAAACAATTCAACAGTGTAAAAAGTAGAAAATTTCTGTTCCTGTAATAATTAAATTAAATTGTTTTTTAACGTTGGTCTTTAAAAAAAATTCATCGGCTAACCTAAAAATATTTAAGATTAATATCTTAAATATTTTTAGGTTAGCCGATGAAATTTTTTTTTACCTAATTATATATAATCATATATGATAATACATAATTAGATAAAAACATTTTTCATCGGGTAGTTGTAAGTTTGACTATATTTTGCATGAATGAAAGTTTAATAATGAAATGACATATGTTTTTTATTTTAACAAATCTGTCTTTATGCCCGAGGAGAGGGCCTCGCAAAATGTATCTTGCCCACATAAAATTTTGATCTGGCGCCGCTACTGTCTACTAACTTGACCTACTTCAAATTAGGCAGACTGATAGATCACACCCTAGGGAAGATGTCTACGGGGTATCCGTAGGCGCGCGTAAAACCTAACTCGTCTAGAATCTAGGTACTACTCTGCTTTCGGGAATGCTTAATTCTTAATTGTTTTAGCGAATATTATGCATGTATAATGCATATATTATACAACAATATGTTGTACGATAAGAATAAATCATTTATGATAGGAGCAAAAACCGCAGTGTCTGGGTTAACGACAGGAAGATAATGATGAGTTGACATGTTTCTTCAACGAAATTACCTTCATATTATACATGTATGTAGTTGTATGGTATGTAAAGTAGTATGGTGTAACAGGTTGTTCACCTCTCGGTCAGTAGTACAATGTTTTGATGACGTGCACTTGCGCTTTTGCCAGAAACTAAGCAGCGGTTTACCGTAATCGCGATAACGTTTATTTATGTAATGTTTTGTATCGGTGTTCTTGTGATAGGTATAAGAAATACAATAAATTTTTTAAAAAAATTATGATTTCTTCTGCTTCTGGAACACTCTGACGCCTTCTTCTCGCTTCATTGCGTTGTTGCGGTCTAGTACAAATTAGTTATAAACTGTTGAAGTAAATGGAAAGTATGGAAACGCAGCAAGCAGGTCTGATCTTGGTGTGATGAAAGAATTTTGTTAAGTTTATTCTCCCGTAAAAATGCTGCGTAGAGACGTCTAAGTCTCTTTTTGAGATCCAAAATCTGTGGCGCAAAAAACCTTTGGGGTTTGATCTAGGTATCGTGCCAGACTGACATATTAGCTATTTACTAGCCTTCTTGCTTAAGTCTCACCTTTTGGTGTTCACTGACAGTCCAAGTTGTGGAAAGCTTATTGTAAGACACGGAAGAAATCCGAAAAATATTCTCAAAGAATTAGTGGCGTTAAAGAATTAGTGCTCATTCACGTTGACTCGCGGGCGCGGTGGCGGGCGCGGTCGCGAAATATCAAACATATGGCGATGTACCGAAGTGTTCACGTACAAACCGTTCGCGCGGTCTAAGTCGCGGGCGAGCTAGCGGCGTCGCGCGCGGCCCGCGAGGCGCGCTCGCGCCAATATCATGGCGGCTCCACATTATTGCCGTGAATTCACGCGCGTATTCTCGCCGTGAATTCACGGACCGACTCCATGCCCTCCACATTCACGGAATGCTCACAATAATTCGAAGCCCTCCGCGAAATGGACGTAGAAGCTGCTGCTGCGATAACTTTATTTGCTGTGTCCCTATACCACTATATAGATGTCAAAAACAAGAAAGTTGTTGTTCCTCACACCATTTTTCTATAATCTGAAAAGCTGAGCGCATTATACGGTCCGTACCCCTTTATAGTCCAGAGTAAACTGCGCCGGGGCCGTGAATGTGTATGTGTATGCGTGAACGCCGCGCGAACCCTTTGTCACGGGACTTTAATACCGACTCTGATCGGGGAACAGGCGTGAACGCGCGTGGACCCCGTGAAAACCGTCCACATTCACGTTCGCGTCTGTTCACGGAGCTTCACGGCAATAATGTGGAGCCGGCATCAAACAAGTGAAGATGTTCGTGTGTGTTCACGTCGAACTAGCGGTGGCGGGCGCGATCCACTCGCGATGTCAAGTAAGATCAACCAGTTTGAGCCAGTTTGAGCCAAACGCCCGCCTGGCGGCCAACGTGAACACAAATCGCCACGTCCCCGCGCTCGCGACCGCCACCGCGCCCGCGAGTTCCAACGTGAACAAGCACTTAGTACTATTCCAAGACACACTGTCTCTTTTTTCTTGTTCTCTGAGGCGTGAAACTCAAAAGTACAAGGTCTAGTCTCGTTCGGCTAATGTGCGGTTGAACGCAATGCGGCGCGTAAGCTTTGTGACGCATCGCGGCCCGCTATTGCGGTCCGGCCTACATTGACCAGCTAATCATGAACCAACTTTGAGAAGCTTATGTGCTTACTAAAAATAATAAACGTGGAATAGAGTAAAGAAAATTCTTCAATTTTAACCAACTCTTCTTCTCCTAAAGTAAAGACATTATAAAACGATTTGAAATTATTTCGGAAACGTATGAAACTGAAGCAGATCTAAGTCTCTTTGTACTCGAAACTCGTACTCTATACTTCCTAGGAATCAAGAGCGTCTTATGGCTTAAGTATTCCGATTCGCTTTTTTTCAGTTATAAGCTAATGGCCAGACACATGAGATATTATATTACGAAACCTAATAACAGTTACTTCGTAGAGTTACCGTTAAATCTACAAAATAGCTTGCATCCAAGTGTGTCGGCGTTTGGGGTCAATTTCAGTTGTAATATCACTCGGTTCATTGTAGAAAGATACAACAGTACCGTTAAAAGCCGTATGTCGCGATCTCGAATGTATTTTCACATAAATAAGAATTGTCTTTCGTGACAGAGTTTCATGTTATACACTTGCTATAAACTAGACGTAGGTGCTTCTAATTGCACAAGTTTATTTTTGCATAGCTTATTGTTCCATTCCTTAGACATACTGAAACTATGACGTGCAAAATTGTTATTATAGTTTAGGCTACCCCGTTTTTCCGTCATTTATTTCTAGATTTTCAAAATTTTCAAAACGTTTTTCGTATGAATCCAATATACATTCTAGTTATCTACCTCAGAAAGTTTCTACCATTACTGAAGGTTTGTTTTTTTTAAATAATCTCCACCATTGTCGAACAGAATGCATAATTTAGAAAGTACAGGAGTCATACGAACTTCATTGTCCTATATAACAAAATACGAGCATACAATAAAGTCCGAAGTGGTTCACGACAACACCTTTCACTTCTCGCTCTTTGGTCGTTAAGTATGGCTATCTTCAGTTGCTCTGCGATAACGGCAGTTAATGATGATGATAGGAGAGTAACCCATGGTCACATGACACGTATGAGGAACAAAGGTATTAAAGTAATGTTAGAAAAGATCGCTAGAATATCCGATTTAAATGACTGCAGCTTTTATGCCCTTTTGAAATTTTGTCAGCGCGTATTTGACGGTCACGACTTTACGATTAAAGAGTATATGCCAGTTTTAAAATGGTTAACGGGATTTTTCAATACGTATGTATACCTCTACGTCTCTATGTATCAAACATACGGGAGAGTCTAAAGAAATTTAAAGAAATGTTTCGAAGTAGCCACACAAATCATTGCATGTATTATTGAACCTTATTGAAAGAATTCAAAGCTATGACTTTTATTGAAAACGCACATTTTCTTTTACTGTATTTTTTTATACAGAGCTCTTCGAACAAGTATATTATTTTCACGTCAAACCTTGGCATATGGTGAAGCAATAGTGAGGTTTTCATTTATTCATAAATGCTATTTTTATATGAATGAGGGTGCGCTACTGCGGTAACAATAACACAATAGATGTTCTATTTCTCTGAACGTTCAGAGGTGTGTCATCTTTATGCTTTTCCTTTGAAGATCTTGTTTACTAGGAATGTGGAGATTATACTTAAATAGATTACATCGCAATTTCGTAGAGGAGTCTGCTGGAATCGTTTCTCGTCATCGGATCAAAGCTGAAATGAGTACTAGAATTAGCTTTAGCAACTTGGGTGGCCTTTTTCATGCAGCGAGACATGGAGTCTTCTCTTTTTAGTAACTTGCTTCTTTTTTTAGAATAATTTGATCATATTCTTTGGCTAAATTCTATCGTACGATGTTTTAAAGAAACCTGGCATTTTTCTTTATGATAGTGAAAATGAATACCTCCATCTTGTTAATGACATTATTTATTCTTAATGAAAGTGCCCTTTCGTTGAAGTTTTTTCTACCGACTGCAATTGATTCGTGTCACGTGTTTATCAACAAATTGATACAACAATATCTTAGACAGTTGTCGCTTAAAGAGTAATGATCCGATAGTCTATCTGGTTTCTTAATAATCAGAATTTTCCAGTATTATAGGATAGTTTATCAATGTTATCTTAAATTATGTTTAAAAATACAATATGTACTATAAAATGTATGTTATCGATAAACTTTAGAGCAATTTGTATTTAAGAGAGATAATTTTGTAAGTACATTTTAAGTGTATCTTTCGTATAAAAACTGCAAGTACATAAGTTTAAAGTCTTTCCTAGAATGCTTCAATTTCCTGCCCGTAATGATAAAAGCGTCGGGAAGTAATTGAGTTTTAATCTTTTCGAACAAGAAAAGAGACGTTCTTCATATAGTCGCAAGCACGAATATATTAAGAATGTTAGTTACTTGTTCTATTATTAGCTATCACATCTGTTAATTAGATATGTCAAAATGTCTTCTTGCTTTATTATGTCTGGGACACAATTGCGCTAATTAAAATGGACATTTTATTTTGTTGTACATAAATACGGAGCTCCATCCATTGAAACCAAAGCCTCTATCAAAACATGTTTAGAAGTTAGTTTCTAGAGTAATACAGTAGTTTAAAACGAAAATATTATGTTGTCGTACTTAAACCGGACCTCTTTGCGTTGAGACAAAGTCTGAAACAAAATATAGAAGTTAATTTCTGAACCAACACTAGTGTTTCAATATTTCAAGCAGAAATCAATCAACACCTTTCAGATTTACATTCAGCAATAAATCTTAATTTAGATATCCGTTCATTTTATAACGATCATAAATTATCACCACATGCTCTATGAAACTTGCAATCCCATATTCGCATCCGCACATGGTATAAAAAAGTAATAAATATTGAGCACGCGCGCTCCACGCGGATGTCATTTCACATGATGTATCATCATTTAAGACAATCAACATCTGTACTGAAAATGTACAAATTCTCCTAACAGATACGATAAACAGCTGTTGTAAACACAAGTTTGTTTTGCCACTCTTGACCTTATTACCTTGATCTTAATAGCCATGTTGCTATGTCAAGGACGACAACACTTTTATTAGATCGAATTAGGACGCGTGGTACTCATCTGATTTGAGAGGAATCAATAAGGAATGGTTTGTGGATCGGAATGTTCTGTAGTTATCAAGTGCGTTAGCTAGATTTTTTCTCTGGATGAATGATGGATGTATGTTGTAGGTTTTCAGTTTTTATGCTTTTTATCAAATAATATATAGTCAGGGCAATGTTTTAATTCAGAAGAGGTATTAAGATGACAGACAAACTTGAAATCGCAGCCGCCAAGCTGTATAATCTCTTGTGCATTTTTGTATAATAGGATTGTTAGGTTTTCTCAAAAAATATAAATATTTAAGATTAAAAATCTTATACTCAAAACGTACTGGAACTAACATTTATTTTTTCTTCTATTACAGAGAAGTACGAGCTAGTAGGTAGGCTGCTGAAGCCGGGAGAGGAGCCGAGAAATTACTCGGACGAGGAGCCCGAAGAGACGGACACGTCAACGAATACGCCCGTGGAAGAGGACAAGAAAGAACAATAGAACTAATCACACTATACATCGAATTGTTTGATACATCACTTTATACTGGGAACTTTTGAACGTATTCGGACAAGGATAATTTGGGTAAATTTTCTAGTTTACATCTACTGTATTTTTTTCTGTTGGCATTCTTAGTCGCCTCTGCTCAGTCGGTATCGTTCGTGAATCCGGAATTTTTGTTCTTGCAATGGATATGCTTGGGTCTAGTCCCAGATTTAAAAAACTACTATTAGGGGCCTTAAGCCACTTTGTCCCCATGCCCCCGAATATGTCAATGGTTGGTAAAAAACCTAATAAACAAGTTTTTCGACAAACTAAATATTTGTTCCGTATCTTACATGGTATGAACACCGTCCTACTCTTGTCTTAAATATGTCCCTCTCGTGTACCAACTTAATAAAAGATAACTTATTTAATAAAAGATTTTAGAAAAGACGGCAAAATACGCACAACGTTACAAAAACACTTATTTTAACTATTAAAAGTATACGCTTTGTTTAAAGGTCGCCAGTTAGCGCCACTGTGCCGGCAGGTCGTTATATCTTTAAAATTAAAAATAATATTGAGTCCAGTTTTAACGTTAACCTAAAGCCATTCCTCAACACGTTGAGATGGGCTTCTAGTCCGATCTAACACAACGACTGATAATTTCTAGTCTTTTACAATAATGCGACCGTAAAAATGCTATGCTGATGTAAATCAGCTTTATTTTTAAGACGCAGTGATAAATGAGACCCGCTAGACTTTATGTACCTAAATACTGGTGATTATTTTTAAATTAATACTTTTTTTCTTTGAAATACAAAAATAATTTGTCTTATACATCGGTTGGTGTTTACCACTTGCAGTAAAAATACTTTTTAAATAGGTCCTATATATTTTTATTTGCCATCAATCATTGATATGTCCAAATTCCTTGTCTGAATCATCGTTCCAAAATTCCGTTTTGAAATTTATCAAATTGTATGCTCTTATCTAAATTACGTAATATACATAACAGCATAAACTTTGATATCATATTGTTTTGGTGACTACAATCAAACAATTCGACACCTACGGGTCACTGGAGTTTATATTTTTAATTCTAACAATATTACTCGTGTAAAGTGTACAGATTAGTCTCACTAATCGTAGTGTTAGTGCAAATGTGTTCATTAAAATACGTTCTCATTGTCAATATAAAGTTACCCTGTTCATATGTCTAAAATATAATGTGATACAATTGTACAATTAAATTCTTATTAATTAAAACTTATAACTCCAGTGAATGAACAAGCCTTCGAGAGTGAGTCGGTGATTTTACTGTATATATGAAATCTATTGTATCATTTTCACATATAACTGTTGCTTATTGCAGATTTTTGAATATATTATTATATATTTACAGTTTCACGAATTGAAAGACTGAGTGATGGCATATTAATTTAAAAACGAATGATGTAAAGAAAATCTAATAATTTACTGCACATTCCCAACATTATTTGGACAGCAAATCGTTTATTTTGTGCCAACCGATGTTGTTGAACTGCGCGTGCGCAGCTATGCCATTAGTATTTAAATTTATATTATAGTCGCGCGGTAGATAGGTCACGTGCGGCGACAATGAATTTATTTTACAAGTTGATGAATTGTTACAATAATACTATCCTGTGAGTTTTAATATGATGTGAGATTTTTAGCACATCGCCTCTGTCCTTTATCGTTACCCGATAAGGTGTATTCGTGCTGAAAATGTTACATTACAGTCACTTAAACTGAACAATTGAGTTGGACTTAAGGCGTGTTTTTTATATTTTTATTCTAAATTATAACTTCTTTCTCATAATTTGTGTGATCATGCATTTATGTATTATAAAATGTGTATCTGTGTATACTTGTGACTGTGTGTACTATGAGAAGCAAAGCAAGGACTGTTCCAAATATATAATTACTTACTTGTTTTGTGTTAATAAAGGGTCCTTAATTATCGGCCTGAAGCATTTTAATGGTACGGTTATCATTTTGTTACTTCTCATAGTAGCACGTCACAAGAAACATCGGCTGATATAACGACGACCTCGATCCTACATGGACCCACCTGACTCGGTACTTATTAGTAACACAATATAAATTACGTGTTGCAAGATGAAGAAAAAAAATACAAAAAATAAGGAAATGTGCATAATATATGTAATTAAGGATCTAAAATAAAAGATATATAAATGTGGTGATGTGTGTGTTTGTTCGTTCCTTTAGAAGTAGGGATCGCGGTATTCTGGGCAAAGTTATCCTGTTACATAACTATAGAAAGTTTCTTCAATATCTTTTGCTTTATTTACTAAAGTACAAATAGTATATTTTGCCTCGAATATCAAATCTTCGCTTATAAATTATTTTGTTGTAATCATATTTGTTCATTGTTTGTTAGTTCTAAGTTCATCTGGTTTATGTATAATGGAATGGGATTACGGTTATCATTGTTATATATCTGTTTTGAAATACTTTGGAATAATTAACATATATAAATAACATTCGGGAATTAAACTTATGCCCTTTATGTTGTAAGAGGGACAGATGTAATAAAAACTCTTGCTTAGCTAAATTAACAATTTATATAAGTAACATGCGACTTAACTTTTTTACTTAATGAACATTTTATATTCCGTTATTGAGAATCACAAAAGCTTGATAACTAATAAAATTAAAAACAAATTGCACGCAAAGAACGCTTAACTATTTATTTGAATTGAAAGTTATTTGTGATTGTTCCAAAGTGTTTGAAAATCTTCGTTTTAAATGTCATAGTAATGTTAATATTTGCTACTTAATTCGAACAAGCTTTATCTACATTTGTTGAGCCTCTATCGAAGCTTTATTTTGTGCTGATACCTGATACATGACGGAGTGTTAATGTTAGTACGTGAGGCTGTTTATAAAACTTGTAGTACTATAAATTACTTTAATTTACTTATTTTGAAGACTGAAAATGTTTGTTTGGCTGCTAAATTTGAAAATGGTTTGGTTATGAAATTCCAAAGTTTAGGCGATTACACTTTTTATAAACGGTCTTTAAGGTTAGCGTCTAAAACTGCCTTCAGGCCTAAGGAAATAACGAGATGTGTTACTAACGATATTTTATAAATTATACCTTAATGATCTCACTGAAGGTTCGAAATTGAAAAATGTTCGATTACTGTTAGTAACATGTCACGTTACAGTTTGTCTCGTCCGTGGGTCTTATTTTAGTTATGAATAGATATTTGATTTATGCAAAGAATTTTGGAAAATTTGTCGTGTTGAATTTGGTCCCAGTATTGTTGTTATGCTTATTGTAAATGTGTCCAATTACAAACAATATGCCACACTTATCGCAGTTCAATAAATAAAATTTAAATAGTACCATTTTCTTCACAATTTTTCAAAATCTTTGTGTCGTTGGAATGAAATCCCAGTGTTTTAGAGTATAATGTGGAGTATGTGAATGTACAGCACTGCAAGATGTTACTAATAACTAAAAGATACCTAAAATGTTTATTTTAACATTGTCACATGAATTTAATTAAAGCGTTTTACATATTTTTTTCGTTTTACTTCTACTACTAAAGTATCTGCATGATTAACAGAAAAATAACACCATCTATTTGGCATTTCACCTTCATCTTTTTGAAGACAACTCCCGCACAAAGAATTGCTCTTGTGTCGCATCATCTAGACTAGCCTGTGAATGCCATTTACTTCAGGGTAGGTACCTTGTTAGTTTAAATACGAGAACCGGCAGGTGCTGCGGTCATTACGAGGTTTCGTGCAGTCAGTATGGGAAAACAAAACACTCGCAGCGAGGGAAATGAGCGTTTTTTTTAAGTACAGCGTAGCGTTTCTTGTTCGCCAATGACGCACGCGCACTATGCCGACAAATTACGTGCACTTTGCGTATACGGACGAGAATGAAATGTATGACGAAAACAAAAAACACTACACAACAAAAATAGTTCTAGTTAGTATAGTCATGTGACTGGAAGTTACTTAAATGCAGCAGTCGTAGACGTTCAGATTGTTCAGAGAAGCCATTTCCTATCGCTTTCGAGAGATTCTATATTAAATGAGTTTACAGTGCATCTAGCACATTGTGAAGGTTTTAACTTTTACCCAGTAATTTGAAATTTCATATAGGTGCTAGACATCAATTCAATACCACAGACACTGAGTATAGAAAGAATCTGCTACAATTTGCAATTTTATAGACCGACGATAAGGCTTTGCATGAAGGAAATTATCATCATTTATTTGTGGAAACAGTAGTAGTTGCTAGGAGTCGTAGCTAGTGAATAATCATCAGTGAAAACGGCTTTACTTGTGCTTTACGAAGTTCAATCGTTGGTACTTTTTCAGGATTTGTGGATTGATCATGGGGTATTAGGTTAAGAGAAACAACGGTTTATAATGATCACATAATTATATTATAAAATGATTTAATTACAATAAACAGAATAAGTATCATAATGTACCTACACTACAAACAACTTACATTACGCAGAAGCGGACAGGACGTACTCCTCTCATATTTACATTTTGTACATTGAGCGCTCGTTTCGGTCGTCGTAATACTTAATTTACGTCCCTCGCGTCGCTAACGACGACTTCATCAATAAATAGGGCGGGGGAGGGGAGGGGAGCGGGACGGGGAGGGAGCCGCTCGCTCGGGGAGGCCGCCGGCCGCCGCCGATACGATATATATTACAGAGGCGGCGGGCGCGGCGCGGACACGGGGGCGGGGCTATGTACACTACAACTGCTCCACGAACTTCGTGAGCTGGTCCTGCGGCGTCATGGGCGGCAGCTGGTCGTCGGGCGGCGCGAGCGGCGGCGGCGGCGCGGGCGACTGGCGCAGCAGCAGCAGCTCGGACGGCGTGGGCGGGCGCGGGCTGGGCGTGGCGGGCGGCGAGCGCGCCACGCCCGCGCCGCCGAACGCGTAGCGCGCCTGCACGCCGCCCAGCCGCGCGCCCGCGCCGTACGCGCCGCGCATGGGCAGCATGCCCACGCCGCCCGGCCCGCCCACGCCGCCCGGCCCGCCCACCGCGCCCTGCTTGAACCAGCCCGCGCCGCCGTGCGCCATGCCGCCGCCCACGCCCGCCACGCCGCCGCCGGCGCCGACCCCGCCCATGCCGACGCCCGACACGCCGCCTACCCCGGACACGCCGCCGACCTGCCGGGAACGTTATGGTTAGCTATCGATTTACAAATTGAACGAAACCGTTACCTCTCGATCACTTTAAAAAACAAAACAATGTAAGCCTAAGATACTATAAACTTCAAAATCGGGAACTTATGATCAGCTTCTAGTATTACATAAGTAAAAAATTTTACTCATTGCCAATCTGAATTAGGTATTAAATTCATATTGTAACTTTGACGTGGTCATCAAATTTATATATACATAGTATCATGGTATAGCTAATAAAAAATATAATCAAGAAACATAACCGCAGGGTAATGATACCACTAATATCAACATTCATCGAAAGTAAGGCACATACCTGCGACTGCTGGGGTAGCATCTGATGCATCTGCTGCAGCCGCTGTTGCTGCGGCTGCTGCATCATGTGCTGGAGCGGGGCCTGCTGCTGCGGCAGGCCCACGCCACCCACGCCACACACGCCGCCCACGGCTCCTACGCCGTGCGCGGCGCCCACGCCTCCCACGCCACCCACTCCGCCCACACCGCCCACCACACCTCCGGTCGCTTGCTGGTTTTGTTGGGCGTTCTGGAAGTTACGAACACACGTATAAATACAAAGTCAGCACTAGATGTGGTCGCGAACATAAATATCAAATCAATGACTTATGACATTAGTTACCACATTTCAACCTCACTCAAGTTTTAAGTGACAGTGATAATTGAATACAGTGTAAAGTGTTATAAATATTGTAGCACAATGTACTAACCTGTCTTTGTTTGATGAAGGCGGCCATGAGTGGCGGGTTGGACTTGAGTATCTGGAGTATTTCTTGTTGTTGGTTGTGACTCGTCGGCGAGCGTAACGTCGCCATCAACTGTTGCAACGCTTTCTGATGTACCGGCTGTTGCGTCTGTTGCTGTTGCGGCGCCGGCGCACGTTGCTGGAATAATACAGTTATGTTTTAGTAAACTGAATACCGACGGATGCACAGCGTTGCATGCTCAACGTATTTGGGCATATGAGATTGCGACTATTTGTCGTATTTTAAGATATCAAACAAGTTTAGTAAGGTCAATGTTGTGATCAACGGTGGCACAAAGACGTTCCGAAGTTTTCGTGTGATATATGCGCTACGAAGGATTTAAAGTCCAGGCTCGGAGTGCGTACCTGCATCTGCTGCGTGATGTTGTGCGGGTGCTGCGGGTGGTGCTGCGGCGCGTGCGGCGCGTGCGCCAGGCGCGCGTGGTGCGGCGCGTGCGCGGGGTGGTGCAGCGGCGGCGGCGCCCGGTAGCGGGCCGCCCAGTCGGCGCGCGCCACGCCGCCCACGGCCGCGCCCGGGCCCACGCCCGGCCCGCCCGGGCCCACGGCGTGCGCGCCGCCGCTGGGCGGGCCCATCGCCGCCTGCTTGCCGTACGACGGCGCCTGCTGTCGCGCCGCCTCCTCTTGCACCTGCACGATGATCACGCTTTTAGTATAACCTTACCGGTAAACGACTAACGTGAACGACGCCTACCTACCGTTGGTTACGTGTAGGATATACATTATACAACGTGCCGCTCTAATTATGGGTCCCTACTCATGTACTATACAACAATTTGTATTATTATTATTAATTACTGAATTATTATCGTATAAATATTAACTTTATTAACAAATTTTCACAGCCTGTACATAAACAACTCGAGTAAAGTTCGTTCACCTGGCTTACGAGTCATATGATATTCGTATCAATGAAACTAAAATGAGAAAGAATGCTTCTACAATAAATCCTCTCTTTCCTAGCGTGCTGCTATTGGCCGGGTGGCGCACGCGACGTAGCCGCACCGTTTGATGTACTTTGATCGTTTGTACAGAGTGATACAGTTTTGATAACATTATTTTATTATTTAGTATGTGTGACATTTTTTTTTTTTCAATTATCCAACAATGTTATTTTTTTGTTTGTTACATGATTATTTAGCACGAAACCTACCCATACGTTGAAGGAAATAAGCCATTGGAACGGCAGGTTGTATATTTAATTATCGTAACCATTTTTTTTTTTGGGGAAGGATGAGCAGTACTATACACGATGAATCTCACTCAAGATATGATTTACTTCATAAAAGTATCCTGTAACCCGTTCTAAAGCCCGTACCCAAATTTCAAAACTACGACATAATAATTATTTTACAAATATTACAATTATTTATAAAAGTATCTTATAAATTACTTTTATTAAAAACGAGTCAATTTTTAGTTCGGGCGATTTGTCAATTAATCGGATATAAAGAGGCCAATTAGTCTTCCATACCTATCGTGGCATCTAGGATGATATTGTGGTGGGTAGGTTCATATCTACCCTACCTACCAACTAGGAAGGCAAGGTTAATATTTAACAAATGTGAAACAAATTTTATATGTTCATATATTGCAAGTGTTCTTCAATGTAGATACAAAAAATAAATATTTGATTGTATTAGGCTAATATTTTTTATTTAATACTTTAGGACAAATTTATTAGAAGTACATAATATTAAGCTCTTCTTAGGCGTTTAACTAGAGTAATAGGTTATATTTTTGTATTTTATTTTTTGACCAGATAATATAAAAGAGCAGTGATAGCCGAGTGGTATAAGTTGTCACCTCCCACGCAAGTGGTCGCAGGTTCGAACCCGAGGCAACACACCAATGACTTTTCGAAGTTATGTGTGTATTAGAAATAATTATCACATGCTCCAACGGTGAAGGAAAACATCGTGAGGAAACCTTGCATGCCTAGAAATTTGTTTAAAACATCTATTGAGGGCGTGCAAAGTCCCCAACCCGCACTTGGCCAGCGTGGTGGACTCAAGGCCTAACCCCTCCCTCATTACGGGAGGAGACCCTTGCCCAGCAGTGGGACAGTAATGGGTTAAAAAAAATATTTTTTTAATTTATAATATAATAGTCACGTTTACTTCTTAACTTTTAGAATGATTACCTTTCATCATCGGTTTAAGGAAAACTGTCATACCTACGCCTTTATTGCTACTCAAATTTCATGTCATACGGGCATTAACTCGAAAACATGAATAATCAATCAACAATCACGCATAGTTTTTATTTGTTTTAGATCAATTTTATTGAGAAGTTTAAGAAGCCAAATCGTCGGCTTCGTTAGGCGACTCATCTTGAGTGGGTCACAGACGACGTAACCTGTGAACAAGGCCGCTGTAGTCTCGGCTACGTACCTGCTGCAGCGCCTTCTGCACATTGTGCGGCAGCGCGTGCTGCGCGGGCTTGGAGGGCGGCGGCGAGGCCAGCGCGGCCGACGGCGGCGGGCTGCTGGCGGCCGCGCCGCAGTTGCGCGTGTTCATGGCGGCCATGCGGCGCCGCAGCAGCTTGGCCTGCTGCACGCGCTGCTGCACCTGCTGCTGCTTCAGCTTCTGCTTGATGCTGCTGCAGAACGGCACCGAGCACTTGGTCTCCTGGCAGTGCTTCGCGTGGTAGCAGCACAGCGCGATGAGCTGCTTGCAGATGGGGCAGTCGCCCTTGGTCTTGCGGCGGCAGATCTTGGTGTGCGTGACGACGCGCTTCATCTTCTGGCACGACGGCAGGCGGCAGTTGGCGTCGCGGCACTGGCACGCGTGCACCAGCGACTGGATGCAGCGCTGGATGGACAGCTTGCGCGCCTCCTGCGGGTTGGCCTGCTTCATGTCGCCCGGCGTGGAGCCCACGTCGATGTCGAGGCCGAGCTTCTCCATCTTGTGCGGGTGGCCCTCCTTCTCGTGGCACGGCACGCACAGGTCGAAGTCGTCGCACACGGTGCAGTGGTAGCGGGTCTCGACGTGCGACTTGCAGCTGTTGCACGTGTACACGAACTTGTCCGTGCCCTGGTTGTGCAGCTCGTACAGCATGCACAGCGTGGAGAAGCGCGCGCGCCGCATGGACGAGAACTCGTAGTGGCGGTCGCGCGCCATCGTCAGGAACGCGTCGCGCCCGTCCATCAGGTCGCAGTTCACTAGTGGGTCCGGGTCTTGGATCGGCTGTCGTACAATAAAATTTATGTTTAGTACGAATGATGACAACCTTTTTGCTAAAAAAATATGTGACACGTGTACTGGATAAGTTTGGACTAGGCTACAATGCGTTAACCGAATGTTCCTACTTTAATTACTCTCATCTTAGAATTAAAATTAGAAGTGACACGAAACCGCGTGATAGTAAGGAATAAGAACGAATGAGTATAAGCAGATTCAAACGGAGTAATAAGTTCACGCAAGGATGTTGAAAATGACTAAACTAAATTATTAAGTAAAACTAAATCTATCCCACAAAATTATTACATTTACAATTCACGTATTTTTAAAACCGAACAGTATATTTTGTTAATGTAAAATACTTAACGACGGTTAACCCTAACACCGTTTATATTCCTAACGTTACGAAAGTTTAATACACACAATATTATAAACCCGAAAGTTTTAAACTAAACACAAATCGAACTTACGTCGGTACACAATATTCCCATGTCGAATGCCAACGGTGTTTAAAATATAAATGGCAAAAGCGACAAAAATAAATAAATTATATAAAAAAGTGGGCAAAACCCGATGAATGTTACGATTACTCACTAAAGGGGAAAAGTTTATACACGGTCCTATCGAGTTGTGTGAGCAACCGTTTGTGTTTGAATTAAAACAGTTATTTCTTCCGTTTATATACTCCGCTTAATCATATAGTAGTAAGATAAGAGGAAGCTGGGAAACCCTGCGTCACGTTACATCTTAGCGTACGAACGCTCCAGACCTACATTAACAATAATAATTGACTGACATAATCCTACTAATATCATAAATGCGAAAGTTTGTGAGTATGTATGTATTACTACTATATACTATACTACACGTAGTCGCGGGCAGCCTCTAGTAATATTATATAGCAACTTCTACTTTGAAAAATAAAATGTAGCCTATGTTTTTCGAGACCTATCACCCTGCCAAATCATATCATTTTATGGACTACGGTTGAATTATTTACTCGTAAAACGAAAGAGACAGACATACGAAGTGATTATATTATTATTGATATTAATAACGTATAGTAAAGTCGTAGCTAAAATGGTAACAAAATATTATTTATGAATGTAATGACGTGCAAATATACATGTTGATACAAAAATATATTTTGCTACGTCGAATTATTTCGTGACTTTGTTAATCAATCAGTTTAATCACTTTTTAAGACATTATCTATTTTATAATCGTATAAGGAGGAAAACTGTTTTAAATTGCGGGGGGTAATCTCCAAAGTTGTCTTTCACTAACACCACGGTATATTATCCTTGATAGAAATCGACATGTCAATATCCGAAGAATCACGAGATTTCTTTCAACGTAAAAACCACTAACCCCTTATAACAGGTAAAGTTAATTGTTAAGACAGTGTTTTCTTCACTCAACTTATCAATACTTTTGGGTTTATAAAACAAATATATATTTTCGCAATAACCCTGCTATAAGGGATAGTTAGCTAGAAAAAGGAGACATCTGGGCCCTATGATTTTTTATCGTCATAAGTAGCCCGTATTCCCTGCACATATAATTCCCCTCAGTAAATAAAATTTGTGATAAAGCTAGTATTTAAAAATTTAGTAAAGTATTAAAACTCACCGCTAAGCTGGCAGCGGACTGCGCGGAATGTAGCCTGATCACGAAGAACACTTCCTTATGCTTCTCCATCGTCGCGAATATCTTCGCACTGAGATCACTGCCCTGCTGTTGGTCACTTTGCTTCTTACTGTTCTTCCTCTGCGCCGCTTTCGACTTATTCGACTTTTTCGCCTTCTTCTGACCCTTCTTTTTACCATCAGGACCTTGTTCATTCTCCTCAGACGACTGGAATATCTAAAAAACATGTTAGATATTGTCTCATGCTGAAATAAGCAATGTACAGTGCAACAGCCAGTGCAAAACTATTTTACAAAACATAAACGTGTTAATTTTGTTACTAACGACATCACACATTCAGGTACTGCTTTTTGTATTATTTGCCATGTTAGTGAATATTTACAGTGCAGTATTTAAAAACAGTGCTATGGTCTATCCGGCCAGAATTGTTTAATTCAGAACCGACTATCTTTCCCCGAAAATGAGTAAGCGTCAACAGATTTCCCGCGGTAATAATATTATTATATCTGTATGTATCTTATTATTTATCTAGAAGGTAATTAACCATGGGTTCATCCAATTTCAGTTAAATTCAGGTTTTTAAGGCATGCTTATTATTAGTTCGTTTTTTCCTTACTTTTTTGTTGTAAGGTGGATATTATAAACAATATTTCAATGTAATTTGGGGTTAAAACTTGGGGAAAACCATTCGTTATCATAATATTGTTATCGTAGGTCGGATGTTAATAATAACCTTACAACATTAAATGATCATTGTACAATACATTTATTGGGAGGAGAAATTCCCAATTTGATAAAATTTATTACTTATACTATAAATAATATTATATTATTTTAAGAAAAAAATTATCGCTTCTTGCAGACGCGAGACGTTACTATAATATTAGTTAGTCGTCAGCCGTTCCGACATCAGGGCAGACGTAATCTGTCCAAAGCGTGCGAGTAATAAAATAAAAATTATATTTGTTTGAAGAATTCTGGCCAAATAGACAGTGTAGATAGGTTGCAAACACAAAATTCCCATGCATATCGCCGTAACACACAAAAAAACACTCCAATTAGTTAGCTCAGGAATCGATCCGGGCACACAAACATTTTAGTAACAAAATTAGTGTTAAGTGACAAGGTGCTGGAAGGCGTTTCAGACATGCTTTGTCATATACTTGATACTGACCACTGCCTCGGCGGCCTCGGCTTGCTTCCTCTTCTCTTCTTCCTCCTGATCCAACTCCTTGATGGACTCCTCAAGAACGTTGGGCCAGAAGTCGCCTTCGAAGTAAGGCAGCTCCGCCGCCGACGAGATATTGTCCTCCATTGCTTGTTTTAAAATGTCTTTATAATCTAATATTATCCTCTCTATTATTCCTTTATCTAACATTTTCTTATACCATTCTTGCAACCTTTTAGGCTTGGGTATTTTTTGTTCGGGTGGATGGCAGTGGAAGATATAGTCGTCGCCTTCAGAAGGCGGACACGCCCAGATGTGGGCCATCGTGTAGCCCAGCTGCTTGGCGTAGTCTAGATATCCTAATAAAATCTCGTGGTATACCGCGGTCCTGTACTGCCGCGGTTGGAAGAAATGTACAGAGTCTAGATATGCTATGTAAACGCGCCTCGTGTTCGGTGACGGACTTTCACTGCCGTATTCCTGGAAAAGAACACTTTTGTAAGATTACATGCATCTAAATCAAACAAGTCTCTCTTAAATTGTTACTATCAATGAATTCATATGTCTGTGCTTTGGTAAAAAAAAATACTGACTATAAAATATGTTTGGACTAGGTAAAAATAACTTCTTCTAATAAAGTTTCTAGTAACTTTGGAGGTAGAAATAATAAGAAAACCTCACGGTACTAATCGGTAAGTCCCCTAGCTAAATTCCTTAGCGACATAGAAAAAATAGCACCTAAGCTCAGAGACACTTATATTGAATACATATGTCAACAGCTAAAAAAAATTGAGGGTAGTCTTCCTATAATAGCTAAATAGTTGGTAACTATAGTAACTTATGATGATATATATTGGCCTGGTAAATAACAATAATATAATAGGTAACTACACTGCTAATTTTATTAGCGGAAGGCTATCGGGAAATACTATTAGTGCTTGTTCACGTTGGAACTCGCGGGCGCGGTGGCGGTCGCGAGCGCGGGGACGTGGCGATTTGTGTTCACGTTGGCCGCCAGGCGGGCGTTTGGCTCAAACTGGCTATAACTGGTTGATCTTACTTGACATCGCGAGTGGATCGCGCCCGCCACCGCTAGTTCGACGTGAACACACACGAACATCTTCACTTGTTTGATATTGGCGCGAGCGCGCCGCGCGGGCCGCGCGCGACGCCGCTAGCTCGCCCGCGACTTAGACCGCGCGAACGGTTTGTACGTGAACACTTCGGTACATCGCCATATGTTTGATATTTCGCGACCGCGCCCGCCACCGCGCCCGCGAGTCAACGTGAATGAGCACTTAGTCACTTCCTTCATTGACCTCAAGGGGAAATTGATATTTTTATTTAACAGCAATATTTTATTGGCTAGTAGTGTACTCGCGGCCAGTCGCACTTATCGGGACAAGATTCTTGCCCAGCAGTGGGACAGTAATGGGTTAAATTTATACATTTGTAGTAAGGTTCTATTGACGTACCTGCACGTGCATGCCGAAGCAACAGATGTCTGTGCCATCGATCTCTTCAAATGCAAACAACGCTTTAGCCCGATACGGGAACTCGGAGCAAAGCTCGCCAGATTCTACGAATCTCGATCTCATTCCGGGTTTTACTTCGACCATCTGAAATTAAAGGTACAATTAGTTATGATAGCAACATAACCTTATAGGACTAACATCTTTAAATTGTGGAGTTTGTAAATCAAAAGCTTATACACTAAGAGCCCACGCAAGTGGCTGATGGTTCCAAACCGAGGAAACCCACCAATGACTTTTAGAAGTTATGTGTCTATTAGAAATAATTATTTCTTCCTACAGTGAAGGAAAACATCGTGATGCAAAGTTGCATGCCTTAGCCAGCGTGATTGGACTTAAGGCTTAACACCACTATCATTGCACGAGGAAACACTTGCCCAACAGTTGGACATTAATGAGTTGAATTAATTTTATTTTTATTCATACATTAAGAATTCTTTGGTACCAGAAGGGGCCTTACAAGTAGAAATCTAAAGCCAAAATAATAATTGTCAGGTAATTATGAAAGTCTATTTTTATAGTGTACTTGATCTATTTGAAACTGTTTGTTTATTGTTGTGTATAATCATGATGCGTAAATAGTAGTCTTATCAGAATCGAGTTTATCCGAGTTACATTTTAGATATTTACCATGACAAGCATTTCCATGACTCATACAAATAGGAAACTATACCTGTTATCGAAAACGTATTTGCGTACGAACTTACGGGTTCACTGACGCACGCGTATGAATTTAACGGGCACATATATAACAATAGTTACATCATATAAAATGTAATAGGTATGTTTTTATTCGGTATCGGTTCTTTAGAGCTACGTCACTGATACGTATCCAGGCTGTAATGACGTGTTTTACATTCAATAATAATCGTAAGACTGTGTTAAGTACCACGCGTTATGAGTAATTCAGTGCGTTCGTAAGGATACATAAATATCTGATTTGTGGGTAAAGCTTCCTCGATTTGGAGCGAGTTCAGACGTGTATACTTTATTTGCTATTGAATATTTTCATTTATTAGCGGGGAAAAATAGGATAGGCCCCGTGGTTATCAATGGTGTACGAATTCTTCGACTATCAAGGATATCTTGACTAATTATATCATGTAGTAAAATAGTATAATGTTCTCACCTTATCGGACGACGCAACTACCCTGATATGCACCTCACCAGCGCCAGCCTCTTTTTTCTTAAGGAAATTGTTGACTCTCGTCTCAATATAAATGCCAAGTTTGGAAGTAGGTAGTTTCTTAGCGGAGAATTTGTTCTCTTTCCGTTTACCCCCTTTCTTCTTTAAACAATTATCACAGCAGAAGCCCTGGGGCCATATTGAGTCGTGGTGCAGTACACATATCTGGTGCTGCTTCCTCCCACAGTCCATGCAGACAACGAACGGCTCTTGTTCTAAGTGATCGTTCTTCATCTCTTTGAATTGATCCTTCTTGATGTTACTAAAAGAAAAAATAACATTGTCAATCACCAAATTCTAAATACAGATTTAATAAATACAATTTCTCAAATAAATTCAGCTTCTTTGTAAACGAAACTAACATTTTATTATTCAATGAGCCTTCATAATCGGCGATCGATTGTTCAACCGATAACATTAAAGTATGTCTTTCATGATGTATTCAAGCAACTATGTTACATTATACAATTGCAGCATACATTGTAAACAAGTTGTAAATAATCAATGCTATGTATACTAGACTTAATTTTAACAGCAATTAAGTTTAGATTTCAAAGACGGTTGGATATTGACGTATATACAATGTAAAATAGACTTTGTAATAGAGTAAATAAAGTACACTTACGTTTGCGGTTGCAGTGGATCGTCTCCGAGCGTGACGGTGTCGCCAGCGATGTCGTTGAAGCATTTCTGGCAGAAGGTGTATCTATCGGACACAACCCCATACGCTTTTAGACTTTATTTCATAACGTCCGTGTAGCGGTAGTGATGTGAAGCGTGTACAGGAACGTTTGTATGTGCAGGCAAGGACGTGCGTGGAGAGGGCGAAAAAAAATTAGTAAGCAATGAGAACATAAAAGGGGTTAATAGTTAGACAGCGGGCGAGCACATGGCGGGTTACCCAAGCCCTTGACATGAGACAGCGGCCCGGTACACATCTCATATAGCACACACATAGCACATAGAAACCCAGACATAGTAGCTAGATCAAAAGATGGACCACACCATAATGGAATATTGGATTCAATGATATACGTATCTCATTTTTATTTACAAGTAATCAATAGGAATGATCGATACAAGTTTCAGCTAACCAAAAAATTATCTTAAACTTAACTTGTAGTAATAATCAAATGAGATACGTATATCTATCAGGGCGTACACGTGTAATTATGTATCTTTAAAACTATGAACGTATTAGAGCACAGTTATTCCTGATCAAAATGTACTGTTTTCATAATTTATGAATTGTGCTGTTTTAGAGGTGTAAAGTGTATCTCAGTTTCAGTGTCTTTGTATATGTATAATCAAGAACAGTATACTTCATACCGTACGTTGATTCAGTGGCGATACATTACACGTTACACCCCTAAGTCACAACCCATCTAAAAATAATAGTCAACGTGCATTCAGTGGAAGAAAAGCATAAGCGGTCTCGCCACAAAGTAATTTTATGCTCTTTTTCAACCGAAATTGTTCCTTGTGCTCTAGTACGAAGAGTTACTATAGCTAGTGTATTTCACTAAAGTACTATGTTTGAGCTCTAAAACAAGTTTGTCTAACGGATCGATATGTTGACTCTCACTGTTTGTAGGTTCGACATTACTATTGAGATGTGTACGACAAAATTTTGAGGCGAAACAACCATTTCTTGAGAAATTATTGCTTCGTACACTTATGATACAATCCAATATTTCAAGCAGCATTTGACATAGTAAGAACAGCACAGAGTAAGTGTGGCACAAGTTAGCAGTTACATTTGTTTCGTAGATTATCACGAAGATAATAATTTTCTTCAAACTTTTGTGTAGTACATGTAAAGAATTCTTGTTATAACATCCAATTAAGTTAAAATGCAGTTGGAAGTGGGTTCACGTCAGTAGTCTCAAGGGAGGAATTCGAAGTTGCAACCTTTCTTCTGTTTCAAAGCAGTTACTTTGCTATTACGTTATTAAAATTTTTAAGTCTGGAATGTATCTCGATTAGACACTAGCTAAACTATATGGATGATCATAACTTTTTATAGATGGGAAGTTAATACGCAGTATGTTCTACGTTACATGGTATTAAAATGGCCGTAAAATATAAAAGCTTTTAATTTGATTTGGTTTTTGATGTTTCTGTTTCAATATTAAGCATTTCGAATTTGAAATGAAGAATGTTAATAAATGTGATTGTGATGATTATTTTAGCTATTCAAATTAGTTATAACACTAAGGCATGCTAAGTTTGCTTCGTTACTCAACTTTAGTCATTGCCGTGCTCATCAATATTAGAAAATGAAAAGCTATATTTACACCTTTTTTATAGAAAATCGATAGACACCGCCATTGGAGTCGTATTGGTACACTATGTAATTTTAATACGACGTAAATAGAACGGGTATATGCAACTAAATATTGAACAATGTCAAATGCATTTGTGTTTATTTAAAAGTTCCTACTTGATTTTTATAAGGTCAATACAGAGCAATGAAACGAACTGTTAATAAATATTGTTTTAAGCGCCCAATTACATCTTAGATGCACTGACTAAGACTATCTCTATTTTCCACTTTACTTTTACGATTTATGACCTGACGGCCTTCTAATTTCTTTAACAAATTGTATTTTGCAACAGAAATATTAACGCATTTCAGTAAATACATTTCTTGAGTGCATTCATTTCTCTTGTGTTTGGGTTAACGAAATCATCAAATAATCAAGTTAAATTACTTTTTGACATGATCTTTGTAACTTGTAACGAGTGTCGTCCCCCTGAATATTGACTTAAACGGTGTTCATTTACGGTTGAATGCCGATCTCATATTCCTTTTGTTTCGCGGTAATAAGCTAAGCGCTCACATTTCAACATCAGCTAGACAGAATCATTTTATCAAAGTATGCCAAATCGGCTGTACCACTGAGAACTGGTTAGTTTCTTAGTACTTATGTGGCAATGTATTAATTGCTGTAATCAAAAATTAGTTCGGCGGCGTGGGGACACGGCTGATATTGTTAGATTAGTGGCGACTTTTATTGTTAAGAATTTGACTGCGTAAATGATTGAACTAAACACAAAGCAAACATAAATTTTACTGTAATACATTCTGGCGCGTTCGTAACGCTCGTATAAGACACTAGAGATCTTTCAGGGGAAATTAATGAAAAGTTCGCTAAATAACTACTGACATGAACCCAATCTTAAAATTATTTAATATTCTTTTGATTATGAAACAACTTTTTAAATCTTATTGTACATTTTTAAAACTATATAATTTTGTAATGCATAAAAAACATGGTGTAACATTAGATTCTGAGTAGTTAAAATGATACATTGCAGGCAGTTACCAGACTTTTTCTAGCAATTATATGAGTCAGCTTAGACAAGGCATGACTACAAGTCATCTTAGGTTTTTTGGTCCATACTGAGAGAGAAATCATTTTTCAGATGATTTATTAATAGCCTTCCAATTGACTACTTAAATTTTGTCTTCCGATTCAAAAAGTTGGCAGGAATAGAGATGTCCTATTGCTTTAAAAAGTCTGCCACACATAACATGTATTAGTCCACACATAGTGATCACACACAGTATATATTTAGTGAGACATCCCATGGCATCACACACACCAATGGAACATATAAAGCCTGCGAAAGCATTAGTCAGAGTATGGATAAAGCTGTAATGATATGGAATCGTGTACAATGTATTATTATTGTGTAAAATATCGTGTGTGCCTTAGAATATACAAAATTAGTTATTGTTGAGTGCTGTCATTCAATGTTTCAATCTCTTAGCCGGATAGGGGCCTCTAGCAGTTATTTGTTTGGAATAAATCAGTGTATCTAGATTTGTACCTAAGATTTTGGACAGTCTTTATATTATTTAGACTAGTCACAGACCCACAATTTGTAACTAAACCTCTGAACTGTATTTACTTTGAGGACTAAAAGCAATCTTCACTGTTATATCTGATACAAAATCATCAAACCGCTGTGTATGAGAAATACTGTGCAAGTTCATGTTTAGTCACAATATTGTATGTCTGTAACAAGTCTAAACATCATGTTATAAAACAAGTACTCGTTAGAACATTGAAAATGCAATACATACAATGTGTAGGCTAAAACCTGACAAAATATTTGAGAAAGTGAATCATGAGGACTCTTTAGACTTTTATTGATTTTTTGGGAATTTACTTGCTAAAATCTTTTGAGTTCTTATTTCTGTTTATAGTGAGTATAGTAATTTTATACGCAACAGACTTATACATGAGATTTGTTCTATGTTCTGTTGCAAGTTACAATGCTCTGACAAGTACTTGATTTATTTGATAAGATTTGTATTCATCCCTATATTCTATAGTCTTATCGTAATTCTCACCTGTTCTGGTAACTGAAATACTTCGCGTCTCGTGGTATCGTGCACAGCTGCTTGCCATAACAGCACAGCACTTGAGGGTTGAACGTGTACTTTCTGCCGCAACAGTAGCCGAGACTCTGCATCACCGGGTCGATCTCTTGCTCGAACACCTCCGATAACTATAAGAGATAAATTCTCATTAAAATCATATTAGAATTGTGCATTGAAATTTAAAAAAATCAGTTTATAAATTTGCTACACTAACAATCTGTTGCAGTTCCCTCAATTTTTAATATAAAATCGTTAGAGGATCTTGCTTTTAAGTACTCTTCACTTCTAAATATTAGTGTTCACATATTATAATAATTTACAACAAAGCTCATTTCCCTAATTCTTTACCATACCGTTAACTTTAATCATATTTAAGTACCAATCAAGTGACTCACCTTCGTACAATATCTGTAGACTCTGGAATTTTTGCGATTATATAGCCACGCATTGTCAAACATGAGCCAGACATCGTCGACGTACTCCCAAGGGTCGCGGTAGTTCCCGCGGTCGAGTTTCATCTTGATAGTAGATAAGTCTATGGGTTTGGTGACGATGTCGAAGTAGTCGGGGATGCCGAGCGCCTGCGCGTCCACGGGCTGGCGGAAGGGCAGCGACTCGGGGTCCTGGCGGAACAGCTTCTCCAGCGTGGGCATGAGCGCCACGCGCAGCTCCTCCGGCTTGAACACCAGCTGGCGCCGCGCGCCGCGCTCCCCGCCCGCCTCCGCGCCGCCCGCCTCGCCGGGCTCCTCCTTGATCTCCGCCTTGATCTCCTGCTTCACCTCTTGTTTGATGCTGAAGTCCGTGTGATCGGTCGTATCTTTGTCCGACGCCGGCTCGTCCCGCATACCCTTACCCCCGCAGTCTTCCTCGGGCTCCTCCTTGACGCGGACTTCCTCCGGTTCCTGCTTCACGCGCACCTCGTCCTGCGCCGGACTGCAAAAGAAAAATGTAACGTCAGAAAACGATATTCGACCGGAACGCGTAAGCTCGAAGCGAGCGAACGACGACGGAGTCGCGACATACCTGTCGTCGGCGGAGGTGGAGGCGGGCAGCTGCGCCAAGTGCGCGGGCGCGGGTGGCGGGCGCGGCGCCGGCGAGGGGTGCGCCAGCGGCGTGGCGGGTGTGGCGGGCGCGGCACTGGGCGGCTGCGTGGGCGCGGGGGACGCGGCGGCCCCGGCGTCCCCTCGGCCGTACGCCGCGTGGTTGACGAAGGGGCTGGCGGCCGCGCCCATCAGCCGCGCCTTGGCGTCCCCCTGGTGGCCCGGCGACGCGAGCGGCGCGGGCCCGTTCGACTGGAGCTGCGGGTACTGCGGCGCGGGCGACGTCATCGGCTGGCCGAAGGGCGACATGCCCGGGTTGCCGACGCTGCCGACCCCGACGCTGCCGCCGTTGGGCGTCGGCGGCATCTGGTTGGGGCTCGGGCCGGGCGGGCCGACGATGTTCGTCGGGAAGGTCATGCGGTTGGCGGGCATCGACAGCGTGATGCCGGGGGACGGGATGCGCATGGCCGGCAGGGCGGGCTGCGCGTTCATGGCGGGCAGGGCGGGGCGCGGCAGCTGGCCGGGCGCGGCGCCCCGCGGGCCCACGCCGCCCAGCACTCCGCCACCCGACATGACGCCCACCGGCGCCTGCTGCTGTTGCAGCTGCACCACCTGCTGCTGCTGTTGGTGCTGTTGTTGCTGCTGTTGTTGCGCCGCTTGTTGTTGTTGTTGCAATTGCTGTTGTTCCTTTCTCTTTTGTCTTTTCTCCTCGAGTTCTTTCTGGATTTTGTATATTTTTTCGGCAAGTAAATGGTAGTACTCAGAACGCGTACTCGCCATTTCGTACATGTCTCCTTCGACTTTTCTCGCATATGCGACTAAGTTGTGCATTCTCTTGTCTAGCATCGCAGTAGGGTCGGGAGTGGGAAAAATCGCTTGCACCCTAAAAAGATTACGATCGTTACCGATTCTGTACATAAAACGCTCCGAAGAGTGAAATAACACAAAAATATGGTAAAATAATTAACTTACAATTTATGGACGAGATGGTTTCTGAGATCAGCCGTAATAGAATGGTGCCACTCCTTGGTGCCGGATACTGGGTTAGCGGTTACGGTTCCGCCGGGTAGTTGAAGAGTGCTGGCACCCATCTGTGCAGATGAAAAATTAAGTTACTACCCGTCAGTCGAAAGAGAAAACCGCAGTCAACTTAACAGACGCGTCAAACTCACCAACTGCTGCTGTTGCTGTTGTTGTTGCTGCTGCTGCAGGTCGGGCTGCGCCTGCTGCGCGAACAGCGACTGCATGGAGGGCGGCTGCTGCTGCTGCGGCACCACATCCGTGAGGCCGGGCGGCCGCACGGGCATGCGCGTGAGCGGCGCGCGCGGGAACCCGCCCACCACCATGTTGGACACCGACGTGGGGCACTGGATACCCAGCGCCTCGTAAGCCCGCTTCATGTCCGCGCCTTGCGTGCTGGGCGCGGGCGCGGCAGGCGCGGGGGCAGGTGCAGGCGCGGGCGCGCCCACTGGTCCCAGCGGGTTTACACCGCCCAGCGTGCCGCCCGCGCCGCCGACCGTTCCCAATCCTCCCACGCCGCCGACGGACCCCACACCGCCTACGTTCCCGGTGCTCACTCCCGTCGGTGTGTGTGTCACTCCCGCTGTAAAATTACAGAAGCGTGAGTGTTAGAATTCTAAGTAGATTCGGCGCGGACCGAAACGTAGAAAAGACTACTACTCACCGTTCATATTTCTAGTCCTATCCGCTTGCTTTAACGGCAAACAAACCGGACAGTCATTTTTGTTACAGTGTTTCCAGTGGTTGATGATTTGTCTCGACGAAGAGCAGTGCGGCACCGCGCAGTTCTTGCCGGCCTGGAAGCGATTCATCGTTAGTCTCGAAAGATCGACAGGCGGTCGACGCCAGCGCTCCGATCCGAGCGGAAAACGAACGTACCTGACACGACATCATGTGATTGAGAACTCCCTTCATGGTCTTGCAGTGCGGTAACGTGCACTGCCACGCCTCGCCGTTGTTGGACTGCGACTCGCGTCGCTGGCACTTGTGCGCGTGCAGCAGCAGCACGAGCTGCTGCTGGATGAGCTTGCGCTTCTCCGGGTCGGCTATGGAGCCCGACGTGGGCGGCTGCGAGGCGCCGGCGGGCTGCGCACTGGGCGCCTGCGTGGCGGCCTGCGGTTGCGACTGGCCGCCTGCCGGCGCGCCGGGCGTCTGCGGCGACGGCGCGGGCGGCACGGCTTGCGCAGCGCCACCGCCGCCCGCGTCGCCCGGCGGTCCGAAGCGCACGCCGCCGCCGCCGCCCGCGCCCGGCGCCCGCGGCACGGGCCCCACGCCGCCGCCCTGCGCCGACTGCGCGTAGGGCGGGTGGTAGGGCGCCATGGGGTGGCCGCCGCCGCCCGGCGTGGGCATGCGCGGGTGGTGCTGCAGGGTCGTGCGCATGTTCGGCGTGGCCATGCCCACTCCCACGCGGCCGCCGAGCGGACCGTTCTGCATCGCCTGGAATGCATTCCGGTATATAGCCTAGGTCGAATATGAGACGTTCCATTTTAGATCTGGCAACCTAGCTACGGAACGGCTTTTCATGGCTCCAATGAAGTTTCCCCTATATTATAGTCCGACAACCTAATAGAGAGCCTTGACATGCACGGTTTATCTAGATTATAATTACTTATTCTGTGTATTGCCAAAATAACGTAGCAATATGAAACAGACTACTGTAGTCACATCTGCACATAAGCCTGTGGGTCTCTGATATTCTATATTCTGAATTCATCTATACTAATATTATAAAGCTCAAGAGTTTGTTTGTTTGAACGCGCAAATCTCAGGAACTACTGGTCCGATTTGAAAAATTCAGTGTTAGATAGTCCATTTATCGAAGAAGGCTATATTTCATCACGCTACGACCAAAAGGAGCGGAGTAGCAACGAAAAATGTTACAAAAACTAGGAAAATCATGACCCATTCTCTTTTATGTAAAAGTTGCGCGGGTCAGCTAATTGAGTATATTTTTGCCAGCCGCGAAACATGCATACAAGGCTCTCTACAAAATTCTTAAAGGTCTTCACCATAACGGCACGGCTTCGCCTCTAGACAAATCTTTAAAAGCTATCCTAAGTGGATTTGCAGTTAGCTAGCTATCAGATCATAGCCAACGAGGTGTATGCAACTTCGGTTTCGTGCTTACGTAAGACGGGAAGAACAAAAAACATTAAAATCTGTTCCCCAGTGGGTTAGGCACATCATGATCTTCAGTATTCCATACTTTGTGTTTATATTAAAATGGGTCCAAGATAAAAAAAAGTACATAACATAATGTCTAAAAATAATTGGAGAACACAACACAAAGATCTTTATTTGCACTGACCTGCGCGTGTGGATGGTGCGGCGGCGTCCCGTGATGGTTGGCGCCCATCAACGTGGGCAGCTGCTTATTCACATTATTGATAATCCCACTGCCCAGCATTCCAGCACCAGTCATGTTGCTGTTCGTCACTATCATACTTCCGCCAACATTGGCCACGTTCATACCGCCCTGTATCGAGCTCATCGGCATCGGGGAGTGGAGCTGATTTGGATGACTCGTATTTGGCATTAATTGTGGATGTAATCCACTCATGAGGTCCTTTGATACGGACACATTTGGAGGTGATTGTAAGTTTGGACTCTTACTACCTAAATTATTCAACCCTAAAGGATTGTTGTGGCCAACTAAGCCACTCTTGTTGCCCTGTGAAAAGACCAATACACGACATACACTATTAATATGGCCTTTTAAAAACAGATTTATTTTGATTAAAATATCAATAAAAATTCATATTGTAAGTTTTAATAAGGATTCCATATGCCATGGGTAAAACAGGAACAGAACTATTATTAAGACAAAAACCGGAGACTAACATCTTCTAATATGATTTTCATTACAATTTTGTTTAGGTTTACTAGCAATTTTGTTTAGAAAAACCAGGTCTTAAGTTATGAAAATGTGTTGCAATGATTGAAAAGTTAAGAGACAAGAAAGTAAATAAAGTAATTACTGAATGACCTGTTCTACAGATCCATCAGTCCCAGGTACTCACTTGTTGCATAAGGTGATTGTTAATTTGCCTGTGCATAGCAGCCGTAGGATCATCTCCATTGAGCTGCTGCTGGGGCATTTGCCCTCCAGGCCCTGGCCCCTGCGCAGGGGGCTTGGTGACTCCTGGCTGTTCGCCCCAGGAACCTCCCATCAACTCATCAGGGAGGTCCTTCTCCAGGTCGAACATGTCAAGGTTAGAGAACCCATCTGCTGAAACAATAAGTGTTAATATTTTATTACAGTGTTAACACTAAATGAAGAGGAAATGTAAAAAAATATTACAATTGTAATTTTCCCCAACAATATAATATTTGAAGTGCTGAAGCTATATTAACAAGTTTTAAAAATATGTTTTCAGCAATAGGAATCAACCAGTGAGAAAAATATTGTACAAGGTTTAAAAAAGGGAAAATTTAAAAGATTTAATTCTTGGCTATGAATTTTTGATCATCATCATGTTTATTGGCCTGTCCATCAATTGCAGACAATTCCAAGTGGAGCCATATAAAAAGATACTTAAATTTTTTTTTAATAAGTATTTAAAAAATTTAATATAAACTATTAATTTGTTATTTTAGTAATATTTAGTTGTTGTATTACAGGAATTAATCAAATGGTTTGAGTAGATTGAGTCTTTTGTGAAGATTTTATTACAATTATGATAAGTGTGTAGACTTCTTTTATCATGTTAGAATTCGGATGTTCATTTATAATATACTTGTTTAGTTAGAAAAACAGGCATATCAGTAAATATAAAAAATATTAAATATTTACCTGTACAAATTTTAAAATGAGTTATTATTTTTGGTCAATAATGCTTGGTATAAAATGAAAAAAATCAGAACTAGATAGGCAATTGAATGTATTTTTATTTATTGTGTTATAAGCCGCTTTGTTTCCACAAGAAAACAGACTTGAAGTTTCCAAAAACAAAATGGGTAAAATTCAGGATATTAAAAGAAATAATAATGTATTCTGCAATAATATATTTTCACAATAATAACAAATATTGAGAATAACATACTTCTAACCATATTATAAAGAAATAAAACTAAATAGATAATCAACATAGAATATCAAATTTGAAGACTAACATAATGTAAGGATTCCACTTCTATAAATAAAATGCATAAATAAAAGTTATAAATATAATGAAAAAGAAAGCCTCAACACCTAATAATCTGATGTGAAACTAAATACTAAACATTCCAGAATTAAAAATTATTTGTTTAAATCTATAGTTTGTTTTATGTGTAAAGTACCATTATTTATTTAAAAAAATTTAAATCTATTGAGCCAATATGATAAATAAACTTCGAAAATATAGACTCTGTATTATTATGTGGCTACAGAAATAATACAATATGTTTTGGTTTGCATCAATACATGTTACAATCTGATTACAACACAAAGATTACTTCAATACAAGACTACATTGAAAATTCAAGGTAAAAGTGCACACATGAGAATCACTTATTTTATCTACTTTTTTCAAACAATTAATTTTAAATCAAGAAAATATATTGTATGTGGCCTTGCACTTTAAAATGCCAGCATGTAAAAAAAGAGGTTATGTTCTTATCATTTCGCAGAGACAAACTAAAACAATACACACAGATACACAAACTTTAGTAGTTTTCAACTAGAATTTTATGAACTAAAGTGTAAGGAGATCATGTCTTATGTTACCAAAAACTGTATGTGGGTCAACTGAAACTATTGCATGATGACCAATGTTTTGATATAAATTTCAAAATATCTGAAATAAATATGCCACAGTATAATTTGCTTTATAATTTTTCTGTGAATATTTATTATTTTACTGACTCTAAAATGTTTTTTATTGTTGACCTGAATGTCAACAAATTTCAAAGTAAAAAAAACATGATCAGACTATAAGACATACCTAAAATAATTTTTAAAATTATTTAAAATAATATTTAGGACGTAAAAGTTGTGTAAAACAACAGAATAATTACTTTACAAGACAAAATCTGTACTCTAAAACAATGTGTCGAAACTTGTATTTTGTTCATTTTACTAAATGAAATAACATAAACGCGTCTTAATTTTAAATTATAATCTTACAAAATAATAGCTAAAGCATTTATTTCTCGATTTCACGAGCTAAGACAATAATACGACGCAAAACTTGCAAGGCGCTAACAAGAACGAAGGCAAAATGTCAAAAATCAAAGAAAGATAATATGACAGAACACTGTTCCGACACTTTGCAAACTCCGAATAAAACAATAAAATACTCACCCGCGGAGTCCGAGGGACCCTGAAAAGGGTCCCGGATCATCTTAGGCCGCTTGTTAGGCGGCTCATCGGCCATGGCTCTGTTTACTAAACGTAAGCCGTCGTGAATATTTCGGCCCGCCGATTTAAAAAACACTTTTATGTCTTATATCTTCAAGAAATAACATTTTAGAGCGATTTGTCATTCATCATAATGTAATTCACCCACATCGCGATCGTTCGATGTCCATCGCACCATTGAAGGCACATATTAAAATTTCTCACTCAAGTATTCGCCATTACAAAGCTCGGAATCGAAGAGCTACACAGACCCTCTCACCATCTTCCGTCGGAACTAGCACAATAAATGAAAACAATATCACCAGATTTTAGCTACTTTATGGAACTTATTTACGCTATCGAACAACACGATTTCACTTAACACTTTAAAATACACGGAATGGTAAAGTTTATGATAAAATGATGTAAGAAAAAACAGAAAATTTACACGACAAATTCCGAAATTCTTCTCAGTCTCTCCAGCGCAAAATGGCGGCTGTTGATGAAAACTTTTTCTACGCTTGTCAGAAAATGTCGGCCTATATAGAGTGTACGAAAGCGATCTGATTGGTCCGCGCACACCACGTGACTGCCGGAAATACCGATTTGACGCAGGATCGGTCCGATTATTCTGACGTCAAGGCGTAGGTGCCCGATCTTAACCGAAGAAAGCCGAAGATGTTATTTTCATGTAAACGTAAGTTTTAACTATAAAAAATATATTGTTTTAGTATTAATATGTGCTAACCTACAAATACTAGTCAAAACTACATTTTTCATACCAAATATACCAAGTTTAATTCATTTACTAAGCCAAATAAAATAAAGAAATAATTTATTTTCAAAGTTCCCTCCAAATCGGGAGTGGCCATCATCAATACGACGTGTCTCTAGAGTGTCTATGAAGTAGAAATAACCATAAACAATGTTATTTTAGTTTTTTAAAATGGCGCAAGCGAGTTTTGACCAACATTTTATTCAGCCAAAAAAATATTATCAAAAATATTAAACAAAGATTGTTTAAATATTATAATTCTATACCTTGCGTATTTATGGGCATTATAAGACAATTAATTTAAAATTTGGATAAGACATATGATTTAAAAGTGTTAAAAATAATAAATACTATTTAGTTTAACATTAAAAGAGCATAATCGGAATCCGTTCATAAAGTTAATGAATTTTATTTAATACTTATTATATACCTACAGGAAGAGGAATAGGGAACTTCAATATTTTTGTTTAAAAAGCTCTCATATTTACTAAAATAATGCATAATAATATTTTGCTAAGTAGGTAGGTGCCTATGTCGTGCAAGGCATATAAACGAAGATGCGAGGAGTCCTTTATTTGCTATAAAATATTGAATAATGTACTTACATATTACAATTATTTTTGTATAATTCTTATTAAGAAATTTTAATTAAACTTTATAAAACTTACTGAACATAGCGATTAAATATAATTATTTTCAGGAACTGATTAATGTTTGAATATTTTCTAATATTCTATTTAGTCACATTTAAATGAATTGGCTTAAATTAAAATCAACGATTTATTTATTTTTTATCTGTATGCAAGAACACGTCTCAAAAATATCGATAAAATAATGGAGGGAAATCGTAATATTATTTTATCGATACATATTGATGGGAATCTTATATGAAACTAGCTGACCCGCGCAACTTCGCTTGCGTCACATAAGATAAAATGGGTCAAAATTTTCCCCGTTTTTGTAACATTTTTTATTGCTACTCTGCTCCTATTGGTTGTAGCGTGATGTTATATAGCCTATAGCCTTCCTCGATAAATGGACTATCTAACATTGAAAGAATTTTTCAAATCGGACCAGTAGTTCCTGAGATTAGCGCGTTCAAACAAACAAACAAACAAACAAACTCTTCAGCTTTATAATATTAGTATAGATTCAGAATTTCTATCGAAAACAGTATATTAATTTAATTGATTTAAAATTTATTTAAAATGTACGGCGAACATTTGCTTATTGCGCAATGTTTCTTTGCATTACTCATAGATCGCATAAAATGGTTGGACCGAAACGAATAAAACAAATTTAGATAAATTACATACTTTAACTAGTTGTATTTAATTTTAACTGCAATATTTACATTTTATCCAAAGGTCTTACGCCTAAAATATCTAATCCTGTTCTAACAACTAGCCTAGCACAATGAAATACAAGTAACCTTTGTGCTGCTAAGTCACTATCAACATTTTTAACTTTAATTTCATTAAACATTCTATTTACATGTCTGGCAAGACGAAACAAGTAATTGACTAAAATACAAGCTTCGTATTCATCCAGTGATCTATGTAATACTGATTCGAATTTAGCTATTTCAGCAATAACATCGCCTATAATTTCTTCAGACAAATGATCAGGTTCACAGACATCTGGTAATGAAACACCGCAGTTTCGTTCCAAGCTCCATAACCTACAATGTAGATACTGCAATTTGATGCCACTATCGCCTTCACTTTGAAGAGCTCTGTCCCAATCAAACACATAGTCTTTTTGTCTCTTCTGTTTCAAATCGTTTATTATTACTGCTGTAGTTCCAAGTATGTCACAAGTCTCCTCATTCATAGCTGTTGATCGCGTATCTGAAAAATTACAAGTTACATTAACTCAAATAAATGTTTCAAGAAACCTTTTCATAACTGTTCATATATAAACTGTACAAACACTTGTTAGATTGAACTTGTGCAATACATTTACATATTGGACTTTATTGCTACTTATGGTGTAAGATTAAGACTTTAAGACATTATTACTCTCTTCATTCTATTAATTAAGTATATCTCTAGGTCTTGCACCTGTCTTACAATTTATGATTCTGAGAATTATGGATCCTTAAAAATTTCATTATGTATTTGTCAACAGGAAAAATATTTATAATACAAAAATAAAATTACTTTTGGACTGTGTTTGCTTTTCATGCATTTTACGTTGGGCTTCGTCCAGTATATCTGTCAGAAACACTACATTGCCGGTTCTGGTACTCATTCCTCTGACTCTACCAAATTTTATATGCTCACATCCCTCCACACACTCCTTGTTAATTTGTTTCATCAACTCAAATAAGTCACGGAAATATGCAGTCTGTGCATTTTCTACTACATACAACATCTTGTCATATTCATACTTTTTGTATTTATCTAATAAACCAGTTATATCTCTTGCCAAATACATTGTAGAATTGTCACTCTTCAAGACAGTCACATTCCTATCATTTATCGTGGCTACTTTCTTTCCGGTTTCATCTTGTTTAATTATATTTTCTCTTTCTAGATATTCCATTACTGGTTTTATTATTCCTCCATTGTAGTCTGATTCCCAAAGGTAAGTATCAAACTTTATGCCTAGTCTATCATATACTTTTTCTAACTCTTCAACAGTGACTTGACGGATTTTCTTCCAGTTATCCAAACTTGTTCTCCCATGTTCTATATCTGAAAAGTACTTTCTTGCTTCATGTCTTACATTCTCATCTGTTGCAGCCAATTGGTTTGCATGAACATATACCTCATAAAGTGTTTTTAATGGATTACTTTTAAGTTCATTTACATCCAAATTTTTTACTTTCAATCCATATTGTAACAGGCCGAATTGTGTGCCCCAATCTCCTAAATAATTTAGTTTAGTAACTTTGTTATTAAAATAACTATATAGATTTGATATGAAATTCCCTATGACTGTGGACCTTAAATGACCAGCATGAAATGGTTTAGCAATGTTTGGCGAACTGAAGTCAATAACAATTTTCTTTGGTTTCACTTCTGTGTCAAAGTCGGGAGAAATGACGTTTTTGACGACGCTTCGTATGAATGTGTTCCTTTCAACATTAAATGTTCCATTTTGAAGCTGTTCATTGTTCTTTGTCTCAGTGCCCTGACCTAATCTGTTCAGAACATTTACTACGAATCTATTCTCATCGTGTTTGTATGATATCTGTACATTTTTTAGGTTTCTTAATGCGATATTTCTGTCCACATTATGAGGAAGAATCTGAAATTAATTATAAGGCATTAATACTTTCTTTGCATCTAGGTTTCTTCTATTTGAAGTTGCAGGTTATGATTTTAAAAGACCTTGTTGATTAACATCATTTTCGGTTTCATAGTTTACAATTGAGTCTTTTAATACAATACAACCTATATTTACATCAATTAATAATAGAAAGTTGATTTCATTTCATTTTAGAAAGTCAAAGAACAGAGTTCATAAGTTTTGTAAACATGAGAATGACATTTGTAATGTTGCCACTTGCTAACGTAAAAAGGTTTTAACCGATTACGACAGTAAGAGGGATATTATTTATTTGTGCCAATTTTGAATTCATGTACCATGTACGTACCATTTTTTCGGAATTTCAGACAAGAATAGATACATATAAATTCATGGTGCGTAGTATATAGATCATGCAATATAGACATTAAATTTATTATACTGAAACTTATTGTTGTTAATGTCAAAGATCACTTATAATTTGTTACATTTTGATACATGAAATTTATATTATTACATTTATCAGCTATTTACTACGCTATTTTATCAAGACCTCGACAAGCTGAAGTTCTGCCACTGATTTTTACTGCTGCTACTGAACTTGTGCTGTTTACCGTCCTACCAGGCGATGTGAATAGTGGAACAGTCACAGAGCACCAGACTCTTATCAACATTTATATTTACGCTGAAAAATGTAATGATCAGCTGATTAATTATTAATGAACTGCTTTCTAGTACCCGGCTAGTTACAATTCAGATTTATTACTTCAATGTTATGGTGATATTTTACAAAAAAAATCAGAATCTTAAAACGAAATTCATGAAAACCTATTTCACCTTATTGAACATATAGGTATACTTAATTAAAATAGTTCCCCTTTCCTTTTTGAACTACTTTTGGTTTTGGTTGAAAAAGTTTCTAATGAATTCTTTTAGTGAGTTGTGTAAAAGTATAGATCACCTGCTTATTTATTACTTACATAGGTACATTGTTAATTAACATGAATATGAATATATAAACACGGCCTGCGTTATTTTTTAATATTTCGATGTAGTAACGTGACATAATCTGTGGAAAGCTGTTGCAAAGAGTTATGCTGCGTTCGAACCGACGAACAAAAGACATGACATGTCTAATGTCTGTTTGTTCGTGAAATCTCCTGTATGGCGGCAACATGAAGCAAATAGATCAATTGGATTGAACTCAAAAGATAATAATTATGCTTCACACCTCGTTAAAATCTCTTCTCGATTATATACCAACAAAGATTTACTGAAAATTACGGGATATAATTTGCTATTGTGTCTTCAGGGGCAACTAGCAACGAATACACAGTACCTACACTGTTCCCGCCCAAAAGCGCTCGTTGGCATTAGTTAGGCTAGTGTGGACATAGCATTAGCAACTGAGCCTGCCTGCCTGCATGCCTGGCTGAAATGGATATCAAGTTAATTTACTAATACTATTAATTAGGTTTATATTAAATTATTATAAAATTTTAAAAGGGATTTTGTTTAAGAGAGAGTATTGAATTAATAATAATTTATGAGATCACGAAGTATTTATTTGCATTCTCTTATGATATGAAATGGTTAAAGAGGATTTACGTAGACAGCTTTTTTCTGTTGCTAAGCAACAAAATATGTAAATACAAATACGACAACAGAAATATTTGACAATGTGACAATTTGTGAGAGAATGTATGCAATTTGTTGATGTAATTTTACAAAAACTACTATACTGTAAATACTTATGAGCAGTGGAAAAAGAAAAGTGGAATAATAAATAAAATGACCAGTCCTAAGGTGAGATATTTAGTTCCAACAAAATGTTTTAGACCAAAACTATCATAACAGTTGTACTTCTTACTTATTGTGAATACTCAAAACGAAAATTAGTATATTTTAAGATACTATAGCATAAAAGCTGCATAAGCTTTGTATTAAACTATCATATCTCTTCAATCATAAAGGATAGCTGCATAGCTTTAAAAGCTTCTAATATTTTTTTTATTTTAGTTGCTATACACGATAGAGCAGCCTCATGGGCTTGGAGAGCTGTACTTTCTGTGGCAGAAAGGAGAGTCTCATTCTCTCCTGGCCACTACTGGTACTGATGCCACAGTGGCTATCCATGATAGATCTGGGCAACTGATGGAGAGGATGAAACTGCAAGGGTTTGTGGTTCTTGATTTATAAATACATACGTAATATCACACCTTTTTCACATTGGATGAGGCAGAGACTAAAGAACTTTATCTAGTAAGATCCTTACAAACTTTCTATGCTTCATGTACATCCATACATCTTGTCATACAGGACTGCCGGTTATGACTACTATGTACATGACATTTTTTTAAATAAATACATTGACATTAATACTTTTGTCTGTCACCTTCCAGTTTATGTGCAGCTATGGAATGGGATCATGATGGAGACTACCTAGCTATAATAACTCCAAACAGTAACACAGTTTTACTATGGGAGTGCCATGCTAACAAGCGAGTTAACATAGAGACAGGGCTCCGAGAGCCACCGTCATGTCTTGCATGGGCCTTTGGAGAACCACTACTAGCTGTGGGAACACAGAAAGGAAACCTTGCTTTATATAATCATCATACAACTAAGTATGTATTTTATGTCTAATTTTCTTATAAGATAAGGATTTTATTATTTTAAGTGGAACCTATTCTATAAGGTATAAGAGGTAGTTGATAGATAGACATGGTTTCACTTTTTATACTGTAAATTGTTTTCATACATCCAAAGTGTTAGGCAGAGGGCAAAAATTCATATTAATGAAATGTTTATTAGTATCTCCAGTCGTAATGGGATAAATATGACTTGATATTAAGTGGCTATCTATGAATCAACTTCCAAAAATCCCTAGTAAATTACAGTACCCAACTCAGCAATACATACACTAATTGGGTTTTTCTGTATAAACTTTTAGGAGAATACCAATAATAGGCAAACATACAAAGAAGATCACTTGTGCTGCATGGAACAAGGACAGTATACTAGTCCTGGCTTCAGAAGACAAGAGTCTTTCAATCAACAATTCAGATGGAGATACATTGAGGATGATCTCTTTGAGAGACTCACCCAATGACTTGCAGTTCTCTGAGATGAAGACTGATGAAAGAGTTGCTGGGGAGAATACAGTGAGTTATATCCAGCTATAGAAAATATTTATTTGTAGGTCTTAGTAGTCCAAATAAAACTTTTACCTTCAACATCTACACTATCCGCTGTGGCACATTTTGTGTTGGCCTTAAATGGAGAAATTCTAATGTTCTTATTGTTATTCTTAAAACATTAAAATTATAAATAACATGACAATCTTCCCTTGTTTGTGTGTAAAAATTAAGGAGTGTTTTAAATGCAGGTACCTACTTATTGTTTAGGTACTTTTTTTAAATTCTCTTATCATTAGCCATGAATAAAGTAATAGATTAAGGGAAAAAATACAATTACACTGCTTGTGAACTTCTGCCCATGTTTAAAATGTCATCTAAACTACAAATTATATCTATTTACAGATAAGCCTAGTAGTAGGCAAGCGCACATTATACCTCTACAACCTACTTAACCCAGAGAATCCTATTGAGCTAGCATTTCAACAGCGCTACGGTTCCATAGTCTCATACAAATGGTACGGAGACGGGTACATTCTCATAGGATTCAGTGCTGGGTTCATCATAGCTATATCTACTCATATCAAGGAAGTTGGGGAGGAACTGTTTCAAGTGAAGAATCACAAAGATAACTTGACTGATGTGGCTGTTTGTAATGGTCTGGCAGCTTCGTGTGGAGATGGACAGTGAGTTGCATATACTTTTATAGAATTTGTGTTTTTTCCTTTTAGAATTATTTTGGAACTTAGTAAATAGATTTTGAATAAAAATTGCACAGGCGCTACCATGTCTATATCAAATTTTATGTTTTAAGTTGTATACTCCATAAATAATGGACATTTAGTACGACATTAATAATAATGAACATTTCATAAATAAATACGGTAGTTGACTGGGTTAACAAAAAAATATAAAATTTGTATTTATTTTGACATTTCATAAAGAGTAGCTGATTTGACTGGTAGTCAATTACTACCCTATTCTGATCAATCATCATTAGTCTTCATTTTTTTTACATAAAATGTTACTGTTCATTAGTTTGTATCAACTATAAATATTTTTAGATTAAAACTAATAGCAATATGGAACAACGGCGAAGTATCAGGCTCGGTGATGCCAGCGGGTGGCGCGGAACGTTGCGCTTGGAGCTCCGACGGGCGGCTCCTCGCGACCTCCGGGAGAGCGTACTTGAACGTGTACGTAACCGCTCTGCCGCCTTTACACGCGGCGTACGGGACTAGAGTCATTACACTGACCAGTTTGACTGAAGCGACGGTGTACCAGTGTATTGCTGTTGGGGATGAGCCTGAACCTGTTAATAAATGTAAGTATTAAGTGGTAATTAGAGAGCTCAACAGTCGCTTATTGAGGCTTAATTAGGTTTGTGTGTTGTGTGTATGTGGAAGTACTTCCCGTTTAATCTGTTTTTGTTTTTTTTTATGTGTAACTTTAGTGTAATATTAATGTGTTACAGTGTTTGTGACAAAAAACCCTTTTTGTCTTATTATTTTGTATACCTATATTACCTATTTAAGTTTTTTTTTTAAAAGACGCTTTAAAAAGAATAACTTTAAAGCCAAGTTTTCTAGGATAAACGATATTTCAGTTGAAAAATTAAAAAAAACACGCTTTAATAAAAAAATACAATAAACATACGAGCGTAGGCTGCTTGTGATTGTCCTTCTGCTCGTAAATGTCAAAAATAAAAAATTATAACTACCGTCACTTTCATCACACGAATTTTATTTCTTCATAACTTTCATTTTTCATTCAAATTAAAAATTTAATAATATTAATGAAGATTTTCTCTCATTCTTCATTTTTCAGTAAGTTAACTTAACTAGCAAATTATTTTTCTATTTTAGCGGAACCAACAGCCCTCGCCACTTACACTCTCCCAACGGAACCCTCCGTGATTGCACTAGGAGGTTCCCACGTCTGCTGCGCCAGTGGTTCCCTAGCGTGGTTCTACCCTCTCGCCGGTGGAGCGGCTACGAGGAGACAGTACCCTGGTCCTATTGACGTCATCACTTTAGCAGGGGATTATGCCGCTGCGCTGTTTCAAGGAAGAGCTATGTTGCATGCAGTGAGTTGTGAAAAAGTATTTGAAGACTTGCCTTTATCTTTGCGGCTGATAGACATGTGACGAATAACTAATCCAGTAGATGAGATCACGGCAAATGTTTGAAAACAACTGTCAATCATATTAAGGAACTGAAAACTTGAAACTGAGTCTTAATCTCTTTTTTACCTACAGTTAAGTGTGGTTATATGTAAGGCCATTTGCTATTGGTATTTTATATCGCAAGATGGATTTTACTGTTAAGTTCAAATTAAGTGAGAATAATGATTTCGCGATGAAAGGTTAAACGCGTACGAGTTTAAAAAAGATGTTATACAAAATAGGTCGTTTCATCCAGATATTGGGCGACGAATATTTTTTGATCCTTGAATATAAAAATATAGGATGTTAATAATCTACATGTTTGTTTAGATTGACCAAGTGGAGCCGTCTCAAGCTGAGAAGGAAGCTATTCTATTCCCAGAGCCACACATGCAAGGAGCCAGAATTGTGGACATACACCTGACCAGTGATTTCTTCATATTTGTAACCGATGTAAGTATTATTTTGATTGTCCGTTTCGAATACCTACATAAAATATTTTTTTTTTGCCCATGGGTAAAGCTGAGACGCCACTTGTTGCGATCCCTATCAACTTTTTTGGCTGCATTTACATTCATAAATCTGTCATACAGGATAGCTGGTTACGAGTACTGCGCACTTTTATTCTTAAACCACGATGTTTGATTTGTGTATTTACTTCAAATTTATTTTTTTTTTTGTTTTAAAAGTTTGTTTTTCCTCCCAGCAAGGTCACATCGAGTACTTCGGCGTGGAGGAGTGGCGCACGTCGGTCCGCTACAAGCACGTGTGCGGCGTGCGCGGCGTGTACTGCGACATCGGCGGCGCTCGTACTTGCGTGCACGACGAGCGGCGCCGCCTGCACGTGTACTGTCCCGCCGCCGACGACGTGTGCGCCGTCGCCAGGACCGAGGCGGCTGACGTCAGGTCGGTACTCGACTGGCTTCGGGAAACTTCGAATGTTTCCGCCTGCACGGCCCTTGAAACGCGGTTTTGACTGTGAATGGATTCATACGAATCTGTGTTGTTTGATGAACAAGCTTGTTGTCATTCGCACTTCCATGGCACCTTGTTAAAGCCTCTGTAAAAGTATATGTGTCATTTTCTTTCTAACTGACTTTCATACATTTTTAACTAGATGCCTTTGAATTTCCGGTATTTGCTCGCACAAACAGACGAATACACTTAAACAAACAATTTAGATCAAAAATACCTTACACACAATTACTATTACATTTTACTTGCGTTTACACAGTCACACAACTCTCATTATTCTTGTAAATAGAAACATTCATCTAAACGGAAATACATTTCACTAAGTTTTGTTTGATACCATTGTAGAAAATACCTATAACTAACTTAAACATCTTCTTGTTTTTTCCTTCTTCCAGAGGTATAATCTGGGACATCTGCCTCTCAGACCGCAACGTGTTCATAATATACACGGACGACGCTATAGAGACCTACTACTACGCTGCTAACTCTATCAACGGATCACACGTAGACCTGGTCGGCACTACACCACTGTTGCCTAACCAAATACCGCTGATATTGTTCTCTGGTGATGTTTATTGTTATGGCAGTGGGGGATCGTGAGTATACTTTATTATGTATCGATAAATTACGGCTAAAATAAGTGATATTATTATCAAAGTTTAGTTAGGTCTACTGTCTTAGACGATGTCCAGAACAGAGCGAAGTGGAGGAGAAAGACCAGGAAGGCTGACCCCACTACCATATGGGATTCATAACATGGAAGAGAGAGAGAGAGAGAGAGAGAGAGAGAGAGAGAGAGAGAGAGAGAGTTAGGTCTACTGTAGTAAAGTTGCTAGATTACCTCGGTTACTTTTTTGTAAATGAAAACTTTATAGTATTTTACCTGTTCAAATTAAATGTTAATGTTTTTACTTAGAAGTATCAAAATGGTAGATGTTTTACTTTAAGTACACACAGTACAGGAATTTGTGAGTTATTTGCCATGATGTCTTACGCCCGTAAGTTTCACCACTAGGCTGCGTTTTGACGTTCTGGATGCATATTTTCATTGAAAGCTTGAGTTTATTTGATTAGTCATACCTGTTTTTTTCTTGTTAATATCATGAGTTCCGAGATTTTGAAAATTGTGATTTCCGTATTTTTTCTACCTTTCTTAGCACTATGAAAATGCTCATATTTGTAGAGATTTGTAATATTAATATTATTCTTCACAGGGTATTAAAACTATCCCTCGAGTCTCACAACACGAGCGGTCTAGCAGACGCGGACACGGAGAAGCGTTTATCAAATCAACGCAAGCACATAGAGAAGTTGTTAGCGTTGAGACGGTTTAGCGAAGCGTGGCTGTTTTGTGACGCGGTCGATGAACCTGAACTGTGGAGGAAGATGGGGGAGGCTGCTATTGCTGAACTTAATGTGGAGTTTGGTATGTGGGAGTATTACTGACTTTATTAATGTGAATGATTTGATATTTGTTATGCAATAATGACGAAAATACATTGATGGAATTTTTTGGTTTTGTTAGTAAAATTCAGTTAAATTAATAGTCAATTATAACGTATCGGTTTGTTTTATATGTTTCGATGAATCTTTCGTGATCCATTAAGAGTTAATACAGCAATGTGAATGGTTGTACGCGAGTGTATATGTTGCAATATATTTAAGAATGATGAAAAGTTAAAGTGAGAGAAATCGAAAGTATCATTTAAGTGATTTTTAGGTACTTTTAATAAAATTTATTAATACAGATTTTGTATTTTCTTGTAGCGATTCGTGTCTACACTCGGCTTAGTGATGTGGCAATGGTTTGGGCTCTAGAAGATGCGTCACATATCGAAGATCTGTCTATATTATGGTAAGTTTTAATTCCAAACTTCAATACATTCTACTCGATATTTTTTAGCTTACCAGTTCAACAGATCTTAAACATTAAAGTTGTATTTTTTTGAAACATTTACTATTAGGTTATCGTTTTAGTATTTCTTTGATGTAAAGCCAAGACTTTTTTTATCTCCTAGCGGCACTCTGTGCGCGTGCCTGTGCAAGGGCTCTGCGGCGGCTCGTTGGCTGGAGAGTTCCCCGCGCGGCGCGCTGCACGCGCTGGAGCTGCACGCGGCGCGCGGGGACTGGGCGCGTGCAGCGGAGATAGCGGCTGTGTCGTGTCCGGGGAAGGCGCCTGACATCACGCTGCATAGGGCACAGCATCTGGAGCTCACGTGAGTGTGTTATAGAAATTGTATGATAATAGTACATTTGCACGATAAAGTAAATGTTTAGTAACAGAATGTAAGAAATTTACCAGTTGCTATCCTAATACAAAAAATTCAATTTTAAGTAATAAAAGAAAATATTTTGCCCCTACAATACACTATAACGTGTCACAAATACATGAGAACCTGTAATTGGCTGTCTGTAACTCAATTAAAAATATTATGTATGCTAAATAAAAATATAATAAATTATCAAATAACAATAAGCTATTGGGCCTCATTAAATAAATAAAATAAAAACAATACGATATTCAAGAGTTAGTTAAATTAAAAACTATTCTGTATTTAATTTAGTTATACCATCTCGATTAACCTACCTTATTAACACATTAAATATTAAATATTCAAGAATATAGCTTAATAAAAATCTAAAATAACATATCATCAACATAATAATTTTATTATGAACTTACACCCACAGAGCCGACTACCACGAAGCCCTAACAAACTACGAGAAAAGCATAATATCGGAAAACTTAGACGACATCAAAGTGAAGGACCACAACGACAAATGCGAAGCGGGCATCGCTCGCATGTCGATACGATGTGGTGACGTCATGAGGGGCCTCACCACCGCCATGAAACATTCACACGACATCATGTTGCTCAAAGACTGCGCACAATTACTCGAAGATGAAAAACAGTATAGTCACGCAGCGGCCTTATACGATCACGCAGGAAACACGGAAAAAGCCGCTTCTTTATACATAAAACTCAAATCTTGGTTAAAAGTCGAAGCGTTACTACCCAAAATTAATTCTCCAAGCATTCATATACAGTATGCGAAAGCAAAAGAAGCCGAAGGGAGGTATCACGATGCTTTAAAATCTTATATGAAAGCACAAGACTACGAAGCGGCTATTCGTCTAAATTTGGACAAGTTAGACGATATTGATGAAGCAGTCAACTTGGTTCAAGAAACAAAATCCATTCAAGGAGCGAAAATGGTGGCCAATTACTTTCAAAACAGTGACGATCCGACTTCAGCTATAAAGTTTTTAGTAATGTCCTTGTGTTATGATGAAGCTTTTCACTTAGCGAGGAAGAATGGGAAACTGCAGTTGTATGGGGAGATTTTGATACAGACTTCTCAAGCAAGGTCTGAGGATTTTAAAAGTTTAGCTTTGCATTTTGAAGGGGAGAAGAGTCATTTGTTAGCTGGCAAGTTTTATTTCCATGCTGGAGAGTATGGGAAGGCGTTGTCTCATTTGTTGAGGAGTGGAGGCTCGGAGGAAGATGAGAATGAAGCGATTAGTATTGCTATCGATGCTGTAGCTGCTAGTGACGATGAACGATTGACCAGGCGGTAAGTTCAATTATAATAGAACACGTAAATTTATATTGTTGTTGTGATTTTGTTCTTTGAATTTGGTCATCATTCAAGAAATCACTTGGTTCCAGATTGATAGAGTTTCTGCTTGGTGAGACTGATGGTACGCCGCGGGAGCCGAGGCATTTGTTCCGATTGTATATGGCTAAGAGACAGTTCACTGAAGCTGCTAAAACTGCGGTAAGACACTATTTACTTATTAATTATTATAAGTGGTAAACAAAAGAAAAATATAAATTTAAACTGTATTGAATTGGGTACTCGATTACAGTCCAATCAGCTTCTCTTTATAAAACGTCGTTAAAAAAAAAGAGTGCAGAATCTATATAGTATTTTCGTTGACATAAAATGTCCAAAAACTGATGAATATTCAATACATGTGTATGTTCAGGTGATAATAGCGGGCGCGGAGTGTCGCGCGGGCAAGTACCGCGAGGCGCGCGACGTGGTGCGCGCCATGTGCGTGTCGCTGCGCGCCGCGCGCCTGGCCGTGCCCACCGACATGCGCCACGCCATCGCGCTGCTGCACACTTACATACTGGTATAGTGGTATTACTTAACAATAATAATAAAACCTACCCTCTCCAGCAGTTGCAGGTCATTCGAAACCAATTATACCTAAATAGTCACGGGTTGAGCAGTTTTAGAATTTTCAAAACACGACTTCGTCTTATATTGCCTTTGACGGTGATAGAGGTTTTGTATTGTAACTTTACCCATCTTCGTCATGCGTAGGTTTTTTCAGCCTAGTACTGGACATAAATTTGACAATTTTTCCGTGGTATTTTAGAATATTACGCCCTTATTTAATGTTTTAATATATAACCTTAGATAAAATATAAAATACTTGCAGGTCCGTACACACGTACGTCGCGGTCGTCACGACCTCGCCGCGCGGTTACTTCTACGTACTGCAGCTGACGTTACTTTCTTTCCTACACCACAACGTAAGACAAACATTTTACCCTCAAACACAAATGATGCAATTTTACTATTTTTTTTTCTTAATTTCTATTTAAATAATATTTTCTTTCAGATCAAGTATCAATCTTGACATCTACGGTGATCGAGTGCAGTCGTGCGGGGTTGAAACATCAAGCACATCACTGGGCAAAGGTTTTGATGCAGCCTGAATATCGGTCACAAGTAAGTCATTCGATCAATATTCATACGCAAATTCAATTAACGTTTTATATGTCTTCATATATATTTTTTGAAGTTATTTATTAGTGTAATGTTATAGGTGTCGTTAAACCACATAAGCACAAGTTGTAGTAGGAAGCAAATGGAAGTGCACGCATTTTAGAATAATAATACGGCCAGTTTCTTCATCAAAAGTAACAGTCAAAGTTTAGGATAAAGTAAAAAAAAAACAAAATTGTTTCTTCACGATTTTTTTGATAGTTTTATAAAGAAACATATTTGCCTGTAGTACAGAAATGTCAAGCAAAAGTCAATGACTTTAGCAGATACTTTAGATGTGTATGAAGAAACTGGCCGTAAGTCGGCTGATTTACCATTGTGTTATCGAAATGTAAAGTCCAAGCACACCAAATTTTTCCACTTAAAATCGATCACTGCCATCAAGCACTATTGTTCAAGTTGTTTGTCGGTATCTATAATTTGTCACTTTACCAACGAGCGGTTTAACCAATAGGTTTATCTTCCAGATAGACCCTAAGTACGTGAAGAAGATCGAGAGCGCGGTCCGGCACGGCGCCCGCGAGCCGGCCCCGGCGCCGCCCACGGCCCCGTGCCCGCACTGCGGCGCCGACCTGCCCGTCGCTGAACTGACCTGCACGAGATGTGAGGTCATCGTGCCTTTCTGTCTCGCTACTGTTAGTAACTATATGAGTTTACTTATTACTCTTTTCTCTTAGAATGAGAATGCGATTAGGCTAACTCAGTGTGGTACCTCATACCACGCTTATCAATTCCAAAATATTTAATATAATTAATATTAAATTAACAATCTATTTTTCAGGGCCTTCACATAGTTAAGGATGATCTGACGGCATGCCCTGAATGTGATTTTCCTGCGATACTCACCGAATTTGTTGAGTAAGTTCTATCAATACCTTTACAACTTAAGGTTAAGGCCGAGGTGCATGAAATACACCGAAGTTTCGCCATTTACAATGATAATTTAATTAAATTTTAAATATGCAGCTTTTTCAAACAGACCTAGCTTAAATTATGTTAACATATCAGTATATTAAACTTTATATTTGAATATTTCAGAATACTACAAGAAGAAGGCAAGTGTCCTATGTGCAGTGAGAACGTAGACTGGCGACGTCTGGTCAAGATTGATGATGTTGCTGCTTATATGGACTTTAATACCGGGGAGTAAGATCTAATATTGTAAGTCATTCATGAATTTTATTCACGAAATTACTATCAAACTTACGATTATTATCTAATATGATAGGAGTGTATTTTTACCTTGTTTTGCTTGACTTTTTGGCACACTTTATACTAGCTGGGATCGCAAGCCAGATAGTAAATGATTCTGAAGCACAAGGTTATATTATCTGACTGTTGTTGAAGTATTTCTGTAAAGTAGACTTTAATGATATAATATTATTCTATAGAATTTAATCATTTTAAGGCAGTATTTATGTACTTTTAAATTCCAAAAGTGCATTTGTAAGAATTACTAATACTAGTTATTAGCAAGATTCAATCGATTATAGTAATCGATTCAAACACAATTCAAAGTACAATCGATCTCGATTTCAATATTTACTACAACAATACATAAAAAACATTTATTTACGTTCTATATTTAACCACAACACATGTCCTAACACGTGTTTACAAAAAAACTCGGCACGCGACAAATAAGATAAAGAATACCTACTTTAAAAACAAGAAATTTGAAGACCTTATCTCAAGGGAATAAGGTTTGAATTTCTGTAGCAATTGTTTGTAGAGATAAGCTTTATTATTAATCCTAATGTTATCATACAAGGTTTATTGTGTGACCTTGTGGTAGACACGTTTTGTGTTATGTCTGAGTGATAAAGTACCGTCCATTCAATGTATTGATAATTATAATTTACTTTTAATTTAGGTGATAAAGTAAGACTCTTGATTCCGTCCGTTAAAGTATTTTGTGGCGATTTTTGGGTAATAAAATTAATAGAAAGAATGATTTGGTTCTGGTTATGATATTTATATTTCGTTGGGTATTCTAAGGTGTTAAAATTTTAGTTTTTGCCCTAATCTAGTTGAATAAAAATGTAATAGTATGGCTAGTATGTGCATACTGCTGGTCTGTTTTGCGCTGTATACATGAATGCATGAATTAAATATAAAATTGAAACATTTTTATTCAAAAAGCGTTTACGAAATCAGTTATTAGATCAGCATTTTTACCCTTAAAATCTAGAATTTATTGAAATGCAATATTATTTCATTTATGTTAGTACATCGTTATTATGTAGTTATAATAGCGATATTTATACATATTGTTGATCAAAACATCTAATGTTAGTAAGCTAATGAACTCACATTGCAGTGATAAGTTTACGCCCACCGTTTGTGTACTTACTTACTTAGTTAACACTAGTATAAACAACACTTTGTCTTAGAGCAATAAATTATTTTATTGGAAATATTTTTTTACTATAAAGTTGTAATGTAGCTCAAACTTTGTACGTAAGTGTAAGAAGTTTTGGTTTATAAAGATACGTACCCACAAGCTGCTAGAACATTATTTATGTAACTAAGTTCTTTTTCAGGAGAATGAGTTCTTAGTAAATATACGTATTTTTGAAGTATAAATGGATACTTAAAATGCTTTTTAGACCTTATATTCAGACATATTTGGTCACACTGTAGTTTTTTAACATCCTAATTATCTTTATCAGCATCTGTGTCATGTCTGAAATAGGAGGTTCGGAGAATATATATTTTAATATAAAAATAAAACAACACACGTAAGTGATGAAACATTTAATTTTTCATTTGAAAGTATACCAAGTTGTAGTTACACGTCCGATACTGAGATTCAAATGAAACGCGAAACACAATTGTATTATACAAAACCACAGCGACGTCACAACTGTCGATCATTTCATGCACTCTCTTTATAATAAATAAATATTGAGATTATAATTATAATGAATGTGATACCTTAGGTTTGTGACTGTTATACAGAATAATAAATTAACACACATAATAAAATGTTATACGATTTAGTAAATAACAAATGTAATTTAATTTAAACAAAATAATAAATAGTTTGAGGCAAATATAATGAAGTTTAAGGACGGTAGCCCTTATTTTTAGTTATATCGTATTGATATACAAATTATAGTGGTATCACGGCATTCGGAGTGAACAAAATGATCGGTAATCGTTAGCGCTGTCCCCACTTGCCGTCCGTAACTCTACGATCAAGTATTGCCCTAATAATTACCACTACCTATCTATGCCTTAAGTAGACAATACATTTATACAACTTAAAATAATGACAAGACGATTATAACAAAATAATAGTAATAATACAAACGTTAATAAACAAATTAATTGATTGTGCTAATAATACATGTGAAGGCTAACGTCGGCTATACGCGACTCGCTATTTTAAAAATTCAGCTAGAATTCAGCTAATTTTAACATTGGCAACACCACTGTTTCGCCACGTCTGTAGTTTAAACAAACAGTGTTGTGGTAAACGATAATGCACTCAGTCGTGTGGTGAAACAGCGGGTCATACTTCGGTAAATCTCTATTGCTACCAACAAACAATATAAAACTTAACGACAATCAAATAATATACATAATGGCTGCTCGTATTAGGCTGATTGTTAACTAGGTAGTGTTGCAACTTGCGATTGTTTCCCTTAACTGCATTTCAATTTCATAAATGCATCGAGAAATTACTGGAATGTCTCAACTTCAGTTCCGTCTGCCGCACAACGACAGATCTATATTACACATAAATATCTTAAGATTTCGATTATCTCATATTTATTTGGGGATTATTATTTCAAATCTCGCTTCCCTTTTAGAGCAAAAGGACAAGTGATTTTTATATTTTAAACGTAAGTGAGAGTTTAATTTTTTTCATCATTATATTATTTTAGATATCTCTGAAGAATCACAATTACAATTTTTGCAAAAATGATATCTAAAGTACAATAGAATAAGATACAAAATCGATTAATGAAATATAAAAAATTGGTGTTACAATCTCTTTGCGATATAAACTATAGCTAAATGACGCACGGATGTATTTCGATTAGTATAAAATCTTTACAATATCATGGAACGGATGAAACGCCTAGTGAGTTCGGTACAAGCGCTAGTCTTCTATGAGAACACATTCAAGTGAAACGTCGCCTCGCGCCTGCGGTCCGGCGGACTGCGGCGGACCGCGGCCGACCGCGGCGGACTGCGACGCGGGGGCGGACCGGGCACGCGCGCATGGACGAATAAACGCAATTAAACTAATAAACTTCGATAATAACACAGCGCAATATTTTCATATAAATAGTATATCAACATTTATAAATACCGGTACTCGTTAAATAATTCAATCTGCTCCTTTTAAATATATTCTGGCCGGACACCTCCGCGTCGACGCGGCCGGTCCGCCGCCCGAGGCGAGACGGCTCTCGTAAAATATTTACAGATATATATATTATATAAAAATATATTAAAATCATAGACACGATGGCACTCGGTTGCGTCGGAGAAGGTTCGAAATCATAACGGGGGGTCGAGGAGCGTCGAGCCGCAGCGGGGCCCGCGGCGGGGTCGGACGAACGTCGGGCGGGATCTCCGACCGGGCGAACGTTAACTCGTCAACGATAAATACTATAAATCTTTGGTTCGGGTGGTGCGGCGGGCGCGGGCGGGGGGCGGCTACTGCAGGTGCGCCAGGCGCTTGGGCAGCGCCGCCACGACGCGCACGCGGTCGCTGAACTGCGGCGGCGGCGCCAGCACGGGCGCGTCCAGCGCGCCGTCCTCCTCGGGCGGCGGCGGCAGCTGCGCCAGCGACACGGCGCCGCGCGCGCCCAGGCGGCCCGGCGCCAGGCGGCCCGGCGCCAGCGCGGGGTCCACGCCCAGGCGCTCGGCGGCGGACCGGCCGCGCGCGCCGCCCGCGCCCCGCAGCAGCGCGGCCGTGGCGCGCTTGCGCGTGAGCGAGTTGTGGCGCTGCATGGGCGGCGGCGGCGGCGCCAGCGACTCGGACGACGAGTGCACGGGCTCGGTGCTGATGACGTCGTTGCCGGACTTGACGGTGACGGAGGCGCAGAACGACACCTTGTCGCGGCGCGGCGGCGGCCGGCACACCTCCTGGTCGCTGGACACGCCGGACGACGAGTTGTCGCCGTCGTCGCGCTCGCCGAGCGAGTCGCCGCACGACTTGGACGACTTGAGGCGCGTGCGGATCTTCTGGATCTCGTCCACCGAGAACGAGTGCTGCATCGAACTCGAGCCCGAGCTGCTGCCGCTGGAAACGACACGCGACACATCTAAACGATTGAACGGTACGATACGTAGCTTTAACACGAACACATTTCCCAGATGAAACCCTTTGAACTTTGTATAAAAGGCAAAAACCGATTTAAAGACGATTCAACTATATGCTCGTCGTATCAATTATTTTGTCTCTCTCGTATTTAAAAACAAACATAGAATTATAATCTCAAAAAACAAACACATTTTGGTCAAAGACAAAGTGTACAAACATTGTGACATGATAATGACAGGAAAATTATTTACTAAATATAAAGCCGAGTGGATGAATTTAAACTTCAATCTGTTTTTCAGAAACTAAACCTAACTGAAGAATCTAAATGAAAATTACCCATGTACCCTATAAATACTAATCTCTTTGCTAAAAAATGTATTTCTAAACTAACCCCAACCGCTAAATCCTTTTGTTGAAAAACATCGTACTAGTATTTCAACGTGACACATGACATGACAATGAAGGACAAAAGTATAGGACAACGTGAACAGTGACAATGAGGAGAAAAACTGCCGGTAACTCCCGCTAGGTGGCGTATGAACGACTGTACCTTTCATTAGCGTTAAAGTAAGTGTAAATAGTCAAATTTTGTTGTGAATTATATTTAAATGACTCAAACTGCATTCCACTTTCATATTAAAGGAATGAATTTATATCATAAACACATTAAAATAAGTATAATACCAAAAATACTAATTTTTGGATTCTGTCTTTACTGACAAATAATACATTTCAACAAGGGTATTATTATAAAAAAAAAAACATTTCTTCAAGAATCGTTCCCCTGTCATTCCTATAGGAGCCCTTTGCCCAGCAGTCGGCCAGTAATATGACATATTTTTTAACATTTTTTATTACATTACAGTGGATATCAAATAAAAAAAGTTTCTAAAATCGCTAGTGCCAGTTAATACTTGAAACTAGAGGTAAACAAGGTTCAATCGCCCACATACCAACAGCAATGAGTAACATCGGCACCTCATTGAAACATACAAAATGAAGAACCGTGATGGTGTCCACAAACAAAGCGTATCCCCAGCGACATGTAAACTCTGACAAATCAAACTGTACCTTATATCTATATGTATAAAGTTCAATATTTAAATAAACGACTCTGTCTCGTTGTCATATTCATATATCGTTGCGTATATTGGTGTCCTGAAAACGTTAAGGTTTATTAGGACACTGATGGGTGCTTGTGCGTAAATACTAGAAAAAAACTAGCTGCACGTAAAATACATACATATTATTATACATAAAATCACGCCTGTTGCCAATAGGGGTCGGCAGAGACCAATATTAATATTTATATATTGGTAAATGGTACAAAAATTTCGATGTGCAACAATTTCAAAGTCACAAGCATCACAAAGATTTGAAAAAATATCTGCCCTGTTATAGATTTAAAACGAAATTAAATAATAATACTAAATTATTTATATCAAAATTTATTTGTGGGAAAACATAATATTATTGTGTATACTGGTGATACAGTATACGTAAATACGGGAACGATATAGTATCCGTACATATTCGTACACGTTTTAAGTATCCGTACTTTGTTGTATTTAATATTTTAATATTCAATTATACTCGTGGTTCAAATATATCTAAAACTGTTATTAGTTTATTTTGAACTTTATGTAGTAGTAATTAAGACATACCTCGCATTGCTATTAGCGCTGGTTTCAGCGACGGCGGCGGGCTCGCCCTTGGGCTTGGCGTCTACTTCATCATCTGATTCTGACATGCTGTAGTCCGGCTCTGGGATAGGGGGCGCTGGCGTCGAGTTCTGGAAATTGAATCAACCATTTTAGTAATTGCAATGTAGTGCGTATTTTAAGTCAGTTTGAATAATTTTTTTTTGGTAATACAGGATTATTTTCTAATGTGCTTGTTTTCTTCGTATTGTGTCCGTATTACGAGTATAATAATGTCCTTGCGCGTGCGGCTACGGCGGGCGGTCAGTGTCATTGAAACTGGCCAAGGATGCATTACTTTGTTCATAGTGTCCAAGTGTGTGCACAATACACAGGTATACTCTCTTTTCCTCTTACTCTCAAAACCCAGTGGGACTTGTGTGTCTAAACTTAGTTTTGGAGTACTTTTAATCTGAAACTTATTACGTTACCTGTCGTACGAATCCCTTGTGAGTGTTGAAGGGTTGCGCGTACTGGTTGGCGGGCTCGTCCGCCGACTGCGCCCGCGCCGGGCCCGCCCACGAGCGGAGAGACGCGGCCTTGCGACCCTGCACATAAATCAATGTATTAGTGCAATAATTTGTAATTGGAAATCGCCAAATGAGATAAAATGATGTATCATAAAAAATCTATTTTTTATTTTGATTGATTGGTATAGGTGTCGTCAAACAACCTGAACACAAGTTCCCGTAGTAGGAAGAAGACAGTACATACACACTAATACACAGTGTAGAGGGCACCCGGCCAACTGATATTCGATGACAGCGATGATTAAATCGCTTAGAAACAATGCCGGGCGCAATAGCGTAATTGCGGCCCGCACTTTTTCTTTGCTAACTTAAATTGTTTCCAGTTGTTTATTGTCATCATCTGTAATCTTTGAAGATCAGACAAGAATCTTTTAGGGCGATCCCCAGCAGTTATAATTATCTGCATTATGGTAGCTCTTACGTTAGTTTCAGAAGGTCTATACGCGACAGTTTCAAGGTCGCTAGGCGAGGCGTACAACTTGGCCTGGTCCGCCGGTCTGAAGGTAGACGCGGGGGGACGAGAGTTGTTCGACGATGGAGGGGGCGGTGGGGGATGCGCCGGCGGGGGGACTCGACCTGGACCTGCAAAAAATATAGTAAACGGTGATATATTATTTGTGTATAGAGTTTTTGCACGTTCGTTGATAGAGAAATCGAAGAGATCGTCGAGTCCAGGATTTTGTCTTTGTTGGTGTCGAAAGAAAGGCTTAAATCTTAAACTGGAGAAAGTTTAACGTCTTTTATCAGATATCTTTACACAGTCTTAGCACTAAAGTTGATATAAAGGGTCTCTGGTAACATTTATGGTTCGGCGACTGATATGTAGACTTTATGAACATTTGATATTACGACGAGATATATTATAAGAAATGTGTAATTCTAAGTACCGTGCACATCCTCGCTGGACCGTGTCCTGGGCGGGTGTGCTCTGTGCTCGGCCGCCAGGTCGGGCGTGGAGTGGAAGTCACGCCGCAGGCTGCTGGACGACTTGCTCCACAACTGGAATGTCGTACAAATTATTTATATTGGTTTTAATGATTCCATAGCAAATTGTAAAGTAGATATTATACCATAGGCATATCAGCAGAACTATAACCCGAATTTTACCTGCAAAACAACTGGTACTAGTTCAACGATAGGCAGTTGATGATAAACACGCTTAACGGTACTCAAAATTTGGAAATAGTATTTAACTTTGTTGTAAAGCCGATTACTCTCAAAAGCTACGTGGAATTTCATACCTTAATAGCTATTTATGCAGAGTTGAAACCATTATACCAATGTAGCACATCAGTCCTTAAAAGGAATAATTACGAACATGGTCAGTACATACTTTCCCCCGTGATCGTTTCATCTCAGCGACAGAGGCGTAGACCCTGGTGGGGGCTCGTGCGGGCGAGTAGGGCGGGGAGTTGGTGCCGCCCTGGAACGCCGACCGCGTCATCATGGCGTTGTTGCCGCCGCTGTTGATATAACAATATTTATGATTATTTAGTGTAGGTACACAAATAATATGTTGGACAAATACTTGTCATCATGATAAAGGTCACATACCAGACACAGGTGACATGCTAGATTCATGTAAAGTACAATTCATTATGAATTTTAATAAATTAACAGTCGATAGTATCGTATTATATTGTTAAACGTAGATTCGTTTTACCTAAGCCTATCGATACGGCAATAAATAAAAAAATAATCTAACAAAAAGTCAGTTTGCTGATTCACATTAAAATATGATTCAAGCTCATACCATGGGTTTTACTATTTATCTTTGTTGCTAGTATTTAAAGTTTTACTTTTGTAAATTATTATAATATGAAATAGTAAGTAGTACACACCTAGTGTCAGCGTCGGCCTGTCTCTGGAACAGCTCCTCGAGCTCGGCGGCCGTGATGCGCGACGACGCGGGGCGCGCGCGGATCGACGCCGTGCGCGGCGCCACCGGCGTGCCCGACACTGGCGTGCCGGCTGCGGGGGAAATAAGCTTAATTAGTAACTGTGTAAGGTTTATATTCGTTTATTTACGTTGGATAAGGTTGCGTTTTCGCTAGAGATTTGTGAGAAAATACACCAATAGTTTTAAAATAAATTAACCACCCTGTATGTCGCTATGTCCTAAAATTAAGGATTGGTTAGGTGTTTTGGTCCTAAAGAAATCCCATTGTTTTGGTTTAATCTATTCTTACTTCTGACAATGTTTAAAAATTTGCAGAGTGTAATTTCCTGTAGTAAAATTATCTGTCGATAAAATATTTACCCCCAATTAAGTGATAAAATAAATAATGGTTACTTACTATTACTTCCACCGCCAGGCAACTGTTGCACTGATTCTGCTGATGAAGATTTCCCAGCAACACTCAGAGGTTCACAACTCTCCTCCTTTTCACCACCGTTCTCTGGAAAATCAAAGAAACAATATAAGTTAAGAAGTTGTTTACATTATTATTAGATCATTTCTCATTTCTCGCATTTTAAACCTAAATATAGTAGTCTGTAAATGCCCTGACTGTTTGTAGCCCACACTACTCTAACCCAGGCATCTTCGAACTAGAGACAACTGGTATATGTTTGGACTACTGGAATAGTCTATAAAAGCTAGTCTATATGTTACCGTACATACCTAGTCCAGCGACCATAGACTTGGCTCTGGCTCGTCCCACACTCAGCGTAGTACGTGGGTCTCGGCGGGGTGGCGCCGGGGCGGGGGCACGACCTGTACACAAAACAATTTAAACTTATTATCGCTTCTAAAATTATAATAGCACCATCATATTTGTCCTACCGTTATCAATTTACAGCTCAAAAAAGGGATAAAAACTGTTTTAATTAGAGAATTTAAATTACTCAAATTTTCTACAAGGCCTTTATGCATGAGCAATATTTACCAGCGGCCGCTTTTCTAGGCAGTGTGGCGGCGTATGGCCGACCAGTACTGGACAACTGATTCTGAGACTTGCTTGTAGGCACCGTACACGTGTTGTTCTCGTTGTTACCTGCACAACACCCCCATAGTATTATTACTATAGCAAACTACCATACAAGACTTTTAAATACACTACTATGGTGCCGTAGGTAAAATTAAAATTCTGTGTAATCTGACAGCCAGATAGATCATAAATATAAGCGACCTTTATCATTATTTGCGTTCATGCAGTCTACTGCTACATTACAAATAATACATAAATTTAATACAATAATGTCCCACTGCTGGGCAAAGGTCTCCTTCTGGAATAAGGGAGGGGCTAGGCCGTTGTATTTAATTCGAACTTTATTGCAAGTGGTTTATTATAATATCATAACTAGCATTAAGTCTCTAAAGCGTGTTTGAAACTACCGATTTTAAACTCTCGCGATTTGTACACATAATTATTATAATGCGACCGGTCTTAAACGCTGCCGATTGAAAATTAAGAGTTAGGATACCTCATTTGTTTACCTGGCGTTTCGAGCCTGTTACCACGGTTGATGCAATTCGATCGAAACGTCCTAAAGGTAGGTAATATTCTAACCTTTTATTTTCAATCGCGTTTAAGACCCGTTGCATTTTCATATTTTGTTTGTAACTAATTTCTATATACTATATATTTAAATATATACTTTTCTACGTTTATTAAGGCAAGTGAATGGCCTTACCATTATGATTGTTGAGTGAGACGACGGTCATGGAGACGAGAGCGCCGGAACTGCGGATGAGTTCAACCACGTGCTCGTGCGACGCGGCTGATACGTCTTCACCGTTTATCTGTAATACAGAACATAGAATTTATATTGACAATAAAGTTATAGGTACATGCTGAGTGTGTCCGTGCTCCGGAGGACACGTAAAAAGTGTAGGTTAAAGGTCATATTTTTTATTGCTTGTAGAAGGCTATTTGTTAGCTTTCTGAAACTACTACTACTACTTACTTAATGCACACCTCGATCGTTTGACTATTATTATTTAAAGGTTTGACTTCAAATCCTAGTTCTACAGCAACATTTCATACTTAGTTAATTTTCTAAACAGTAAAGTAGGTATGCCAATCATTTTTGTGAGTGAAACGATTTAATAATTTTATTGTTTATTGAAACAGTGGCTAATATTTATAAATCTAAAATAAAAAACTTACAAATTCACCGCACAATTTTTTGTACTTGAGAAGAACAGCCATGAGTGCAATGTATCTGTTTCAAATGTGTTTGTTAACTGACGGAACTTTGTTTAGCTATTCCTTTGTTTTTGCAAACATTGTTGTCATATTTGGAAATATTCTCCTAAGTTGGTAAATAGATTGTTTGTATACAAGTTGGTACTTTTTAGCGCGAGATTACGAATGATTGTTTGGGTATAGAAGACCATGCAAAAATTGCAGCGGGATTTCATACTCTCGGGATTTTAGTATTGCTTTCGCTCAGTTTGGCAGTTGATCAATAAAAAAATTGTTCCTTGGAAGTTAGTAGTACGGTTTTTTACTTTCTACATTCGAGTCATAACTAAACTTTGATATGGAAAATAATTTGAAAAACTAGTTCAGAGGGATCCCAGATCAGTTTTCATAAACAATTTTTTGATAGCTATTCTGAAGTTTGTTAGTTGACGGTGCTAGGAAATCATCATTCGCATATCAGCTCCATAAACTAAACTTGATAAAATTGTCTTAGAACATATAAAGGGGCAGTTACTAATACAGAGGTATTGCTACTGCGTGGTACTGACCGCGACGAGGAAGTCTCCCTTCTTGAGCCCCGCGCGGTCGGCCACGCCGCCCGCGTCCACGTCGTCCAGGTACTGCAGCGCGGGGCAGCGCTCGGACGGCCGCAGCTCCATGAGCGGCGACGACGCCTTGGCGCCGCGCAGCACGAAGCCGAACCCGCGCCGCGCGCGGTGCAGCACCACCGTGCGGCTCTCCATGTTGCCGTACCTGCGCAGTATACAGCTTCTGTCGTATCAGTCGTTCCTTCAATATGAGCTGCAGAATCTACCTTTACCAATCTGGTTGGTGTAAGCGTGAGGTGGGAGGAGTATATTAATCCTAAGGTGAAGGTCTCTAGATCTTGCGATTAATAGCGCGTTGATTGTTATGTTCAATCCGTTTAAAAGTAAAGACATTTAAAGTCTAGTGTCAGGTTTTAAAGTGTGATTTGCTTCTTCTTCAATCATAATAAAGAAATATTGTTCATGACACTAATGTTAAGTAAACCATTAGCTAAATTTCTAAACATTTCTCGTGACCATCATTCTCCAACAACAACTAAAACATTTAATAACAGTTACTTACATAATAGAATTCACACTAGGTTTCCTAACATTAAACAAAATTCCGTATACAAAAAATGGGCAATGCATCTCTACACACCAGACTACACAGTCTACAAAACTAAAAGGTGACTGTCTGAACCCTCAACACTGACAAACTGACACAAAGTACATCGTACTACAAGAGCTAATGTTGTTATTATTTGTTTAACATCTTTGTCAATTGTTCCTTAGGTCATTGTTTTTGTAGGTTGCATATGAGGTCACCTGTAAATAAACTTTCGTGGCCTAATATCAACAACTGTTTTCATCAGTTGTACTAGCAACATATATTGAAGTAAATAACCTTTGTCCTATGTAGACACTGTCGCATTTTCATAAACGAAAACATTAAATGTCTATTGCTATAGGCCAATTGTATACTTACGTCTTTTTAATTCTAGGCGCAGTAGCACTGTAAGTTTTGCTAAGAGCCATTTCTCGTCTGCCAGTCACTCGCGAATGATGGATTGGTCCCGAAGCCAACACCTGGAAGTTGAAATTATACACTTCATTTATAGATCCATGATTTTCTTGTGATTGAGAAGGGAGATACTTGAAAATATCGTTCGCTGAAACTATCAATGAAAACTTTGGTTCTTCATACATTCAGTGGCATACATGGTCAAGCGTACGTACATACACGTTTTTTATGTTATTACGCAACCGGTGCGTGTGAAAAGGAGTCCTTAGTTCACTATTCCATTTATATCAATGTATAGCGTTATAGATTACATCAGCGTATACTAACCTCATGTAAATGTGTAGTGTTCTGTCTCAGGCGTACTTCCTGCACGCACTGCATTGGAAAGAACCCACTCGCGCCAGACCCTCGCACTGTACCGCGGAGTAGACCATCTTCCGTCGCACCGATAACTATACATCATAATAACATTATTAGTATATAAATAATAAGGCTCCAGCCTTAATATAGATAATATTGTATTGTTTATATTCGCTTGTCACCGAAATTATTTATTTTATCACACACTTACATCTATCATTGTATAATAAAAAAGAGAGGTGTTTGATAGCCACAAGGAAGGCTAGCTTTTATATATCTAGCTGCCTAGGGGGTTGTATTTACTATAATGACAGTGAAACTGTAGCTAGCTTATTCAGGGAAATTAGGAAGAAGAAATTTACCCTACATTGGGATAAGAGAAGTTGTTCATTATCAGTATTTTTGTATTCATGTAAAAGGTCTTACGCGTTACCGTTAGATTAAAACGGTTTTGAACGTTTTTAATTCACAATAATTCACCCAATTGTTGTTTTCGAAAACATGTTTCTTGTTAACCACTTTCCACTCACATATGTGGTTAAAATGAGAATGTTTGCATGTGGTCAGTTACTCACATAAGTTGTGCAGGTGTCGACAATGACAAATAGTTAATAGTGCTATGGTATGATTTATTAATTTATGGACGGGATTTTGAGCCGCTATTATCACTTTCATGTTTTAAAAATCCAATATTCCTTTTTATTTCATTTTATACTTATTTTAAATGTAAATAAATTATTACTTGCTTACCTTCGAAATTTTCGTTTAGAAGTTACTGCAGGTGCCATTTGCTTGTATCTCATAAACTGGTAAAAAATAACCAAAACTTACCTTGAACGACGAAACTTTCCCATAGCAGGCTCCCAGAATCAGTGAAGATGTTCCAACAGTTTTACTGGTCAATTGATGATGAACTTTATACAATAGACATAAGAGTTAAAAATTGTCCGCAGGAAGTCAGGAACGATGTCTTTAAAACTGTCTGTGATTTCCATACCTCCTAGTTTAGCAAAGCTAAACTTGTAAGGATAGAGATAAATTTCAGTAGGACCATGTACCTTCAATAATATCGCCTTGGTTAAGCCGCAGGTGACCTCGGGCAGAGGACTCGTAGGGCTGCAGGCACACGACCGTGGCGCCGCCCTGCAGCGAGCACGTGGTGTCGGAGTTGCTCGTGCCCACTCCGCTCGAGTCCGATATGATGTCGCTCGTGTCGCCCGCACTTTTATCTGTTGGTGGCAGGCGCTGTATGTTCACTGTTCAGTTGTTGAACATTTTTACTTTTACCCATGTTGATAGAGGGGTCAGGGTAAGAAATTCTTATTTGCTTTACTCGTATGCAACTTTCTTTAATTCTAGATCGATGTTGGTTTTTTTTACGTAGTAGCGTTAATATTATTTTCTTTTACGAGTATTTTAAACAACACTCTTTTGACTGTTTTCTTTACCCGTAAGGTTGGGCAAGGGTAAGAAATTACGGGAGGTTTGAGTAGTGCCAAGCGTTTGCTAAGACGGACACTCGGTTATCAGGTGGGGTGTAAGCGTGTTTACAATGGGGACAATACAATGTTTAGTTAAATTGAATACAGTATAGAGGGATAATTTTTTTGTTGATTGATTTACTGGAAATAGATTGTCCTTATTAGTTCTTATAGTAATAAAAACATAAATTTGGTACATTAACCTAAATCTATAAGGGGTAAACTCCAAAAATCAAATTTCTCGAAAAGAAGGAAGCGAAGAAGCGGCTCGATGGGTAACTACATGAACATTAAGGCACATAGAACATGCATTCGTGGACGGGCGATGTTTGTGCATGGTGATGGTTGTTCACATGGTCGTGTCACGTGACCGGGAGTGGCGGCACCTCGCACCCCGCGCCACAACGTCGGCTGTTACCTGTGAGTATACTGGCATCGTCCTCGTGGCTGGGGTGGCTGGCGTCACTAATGCTGGACGAGGCGGACGAGAACGGTCTCTCCAGACTGCAGGGCGAGGCGGTGGGCCCCGGCTGGCGCCGCAGCAGCGTGTCCAGCTCGGCCGGGATCCTGGTGGACGAGGCCAGCGACGACCTGTCCCCCGCCGTCCACCATCCCCCCCAAGCCGCCGACCGTCGCTTCGGATTGTACCGCGGAGGACCGCGAAAAGGCACTGAAATATTTTATTTAGCAACCGAACAAACTAATAAAGGAATCGTGCATCAAATAAATAACAAATTCGAAATCAAATTAGACGAACACAAGATTTTAAATGTGCGATAATTATTTATAATAAATATAAGTGTTACCGGGAACCATATAAGTATAATAAATAACCCTTTGTATATAAAATTAGTGTTTTATATAATACCTAAGTTATGTACGGTTAGTGAACTATATACCTTGATATATCAGCGTTCAAATACAACCATCACCATATTATGACAGTAAGCAATGGAATAGAGATATGTAGATAGAACGGATGACGCATGCAATAATATAAATTATTTACACAGATACTACTTAATATAAATAGTAGTGTAACATTATATAGAGGCTGCTATAAAAATACAAAAGCTTGCACATAGAATAATTGCAAAGTATAAAATGTGGACTTTTAACTTCTTACTTAATTAAACATATTGTAGTCGAAGTAAATTTAACGTATCTCTTCTCTTCGTGCGAAAAGAGATTTACTCGTAAATGTCTTTGGGGTGAAAAGGAGAGTAGAGAACAAAAGTAAGTGCATTACATGAAAGTTACATTGTTTCATCAAAGGTAATAATCATCGAATATGACAGCGACTAAGAGGATCAATTGTTTTTAAATAAGAAACAAAATTGAAACAAGCTTTTTATTTTCGTATTAATATTATAAGTGCTTCTATAGAGTTAAAAGTCCACGTATATAACATAATATAGTAGTAATATAAAGGTGTATAATACATTATAAAGCGGGTACAAATTCATGCTCTGAACGTCTTGGACTTAACTCACCGACTTCCTCTGACTTGTAGTTCTTTATCACCTCCGCTAAATCCAGGTTACCAGCGATTACTGCCACCTGACAAATATTAGGCGAAAAGTGTCATTATCCAATTTTTTTTACAGCTTTGGTTCCATGTTAAATCGATATACGAGTATAACATGTATTTTAAAGGCCCTCATTACGGCAGGAGACCCATGCCCAGTAGTGGGACATTAATGGGTTAAATTTATTTATTTATTTTAAAGGTAAGGCAGCATGGTTGAGTCTTTCGCCTCCAACATAAGTGGTTGAGGGTTTGAACTTTGAACCGTGGACAAAACATCGGAGACTTTTCAAGTTCTGAGTGAAGAAATAAATTTTACTTCACAATTGTGAAGCAAAACGTGCACGTTTGAAAGCTCTTCAAAACAGTTTTTTAACGTAACGTCCTTAACTCGCACTTAGCTAATAGTGGAACAGTTACAGGTTAAAACAAATTTAATTATTTTCTGAATGGTACATTACCTGATAAGGTGTCTGGTTAGCGAAGTTAAGGGCCTCCTTATCACATCCCCTGAACAGCAGTTGTCTCGCGCACGAGTCCTGCGCGTTGACCGCACACACGTGCAGTGGAGTGTTGCCGGACGCGTTGCGACTGTTCATGTCCGCGCCGTAGAACAACAGGTGGTCTAGGTGCTGGACTAGACCGTTGCGACATGCCTGCAGATTGTAAGAGTGGAAATTTTAATTGTGTTAATGTTTTGTTTGATGTAAGAAGTTCGGTTTCGTATGTATAGATGTGTTAATAAGTCACTTATCTACAAACCTTTTTTGGGGCAAATTAAAGTTTGTCCAGTCTGTCAGAAATATATGGCAGTATAGCTTTCGATTAGTTTTACAAAAAACAAATGCTATTTTATTTAGATTAATTAATTTTTGATTGAGTGTTTGATTCCAATAAGACCTTGGTTATTTAATCTTGTTGCAAATTGAAATAGGAGCCTGAGAATCACTTGCCCTTAAGGAAATTATACGTCGTACTTACTCTTACCTTCAATAACGACCTAGCATGCATTAGTATTAAAAGAGAGAATTATCTTGCTTGCTGCTAAAGTTAGTAACACACAAGTTAACATACCTGATGCACTTCTTGCCATCCTTGCAGATCAGTAGCCCCAATAGTCGCATGATCATGTAGCAGCGTCTCACACAATAACGGATCAGTTTTATTCGTCACGGACAGATACAACGGCGTCAGTCCTTTCCCATCCTTGTAGTTAGGGGAGCCCCCAAGTTCTAGGAGTGTTTTGACAGACTCCAGAGAGTTCTTCTCCACTGCCCTGTGCATAGCTGTGCTGCCGTCCTTGGTTCTGTAGTCTAGTAGAGCTCCTCCGTTTACGAGCGCGATTAGAACTTTGCCAGGGGACTTTAAACCGGCTGCTATTGTTAGTGGTGTTTCTGAAAATATAAATGTCGATGATTAATCACCTATTGAAAAAAATCTGTGCCACGGATAGTTTAAAAAAAAGTGAGACGTTTCCTTTCTTTGAATTTTAGAGTATCATTTTTTACATTTTAAGTATATCAAATCTTATTTCTCCATGTCGATATGTGTATATAGAGGTATAATACGACATTTAGAATTAATGCTGCGTTATTCATTTTGATGGGCGATAGAAATACCTACCTACTATTGAGCGCCACTTGAAGTTAAGCAACGATTCAATATAAGATTGTTACTATTTTAACGCGTATTGCAGAAATACATTTAAGTATCACTTGATATTAAGCACTATTTCAGTATTTGGCCATTCCTTTAGTATAACTAAAGTCAGTGTAATCTGATCATGTTCTACTGTAGAGAATAAATCTCAATAGAATTTAAAATCATATCATTATTTAAATGTGATGGTACTAGTATAATCAGAAAGCTATAAATTTCCACTTTAGTATAAGTATTCGCTTGCCAATTTAAACGATTTGAGATACGACAGATTTATAGTTTTCAGGTCGTCGCCGAAGGCCATATTAATAAGTTATTAGTGCGAGAGTGAGCAATGTTTATTCAGAGGTTTAAGTAAAAGGGCTATTAATAGTCACTAATTTATTTTTAAATTTTTAGGTTTCTACAAGGGCTTAAGAACTCATATTAAGCCATGGAGGATTTAATAATCATATTTTTAAACTTATTTAATCTGTTTGAAAAGTTAGTTCCGATGGAATTCGCTAGGGGCGCTGATCAAATTATTAATGTTCTTTCGATAGCTACTTGGTTGCCAATAGAAGTAAGAAATATGTCCTCGAATGGCTTGTAAGACTGATTGACGTGGTTAAGTAAAGTAAGTAAAGCACTTGATAAAACAAGGACAGATTATTCTTTTATGCTAAAGTAAACGAATAACAATACACTACACCAAAACATCTTAGCAACGGGTGATCTCACTGAGTAATTTTAATAACAATAGAACACTTTTATAAAGTGATGAATGGTACATTTAAATTACAAATGATATATCTTTGGATACAAATGATAGGTACAGCCACGGCCAGAAATATGTACCGACACAATCACATTACCTAATTGTCTCTAACTAAGAGGTTGTCAATAAAATTTGCTCCATAATCGAACTATAATAATGCTGTGGTTTGCCATTTCTACAAACCTATGAGAAGGCGAAAATTTTACAAGAGACTTAGAAGCAGCGTTCGAATGAACGACTTCGTCATTCTGTTCCGTCACGAGTACCGCAATTCTCTACAGTCGAAACTAGTTAGTAACGAGATTTCGACATTTAAAATGTGCTACAAAAGTAGTTCCTATGGCACTCGCTAAAGGCGTTGATAACAATTGCATACAATAATTTTCGATAACTAGCTTGGGGTTGATAGTCGATAACGATAGATAATCGCACTCCTTTCCTCTCTTGTCAAAAACCAGTAACTTTAAATACTGCTTCATTGACAACAAGAAGATTAAAGAAAGTATGAATATTTTTGCTGTTAACTATACGTGTATCGGGCTCCAAGGCCTGGCGTTTATCAAGAATTGTTCACGGCTTGGTTGATACGGTGTTACAATGGTACAAGTAATAACCATGAAATCAAATGGATTTGACTTGTACGTACCTAATTGATGGTGAGTGTGAAGAGTATGTGTTTGTTAAGTGGTGATGGATGGAGATGCTTTTGTATGCAATTTTACAGTTTAAGTTATGAGTTAGTTATTCAATGAAGTTATAAGCGATTTTGTAATTATTTTAACTTCATTTAGAGCCTGTATTTCCAAACTCTTTAATGTTTTATTTGCTTACAGGATCTGTGACAAAGTCTCAATTATTCAATCTAATAAAATTATTTGAAGGTTAGTTAATCGGCCTTTAATACTCATACTAGATCATTTATTAGATGGGAATGAATTAAATGAGTGTATTTGTAGTGACCAGTGATCAACGCTTTCATTTCCCAAACAACAGTTTTAGGCTGTTACATTAAAATAATGACAGTACCTTATGTCACGAGTAAAGAGAAATTTCCTTACTGTCTACTACAAAACATACCATGTTCGATGTCTGTACTCTAATTGGTTAATAAAGACATTACGCATACAATACAAACATACATACGGAACAATCCTATTTAGCCACTAAACGCTAAATCTGAGCAAAATAAGACGGTCCAGTTTAGGACATTCAAACCAGATCGTATTCGTTAAAACTAACTGTATAACATGCCCTTAATACATAAAACAATGGATGATAAGAATCTATGTAAATGAGTTGTATATCACAAGTGTGTACCAACTTGGTGAATGTAAAAGTATCTGCTATGAATGGCAGTTATGGTGATTACATAAGTTTTTGTGTGATGTGGTCCGTGGCGAATTTTGCAATGTTACATTATGTTTGTTTAAGAATGGCAAGAGGTGTGTACGGATCTGTCAATTTTTATAGCAATTTTTATAGCCTACATATTGATATATAGACGATGTCTTATTGGTAAATACATTTTGATTTCAGAGTGGTTAATAGTGTACTGTGGCCGTGGACAGTCTACAATCAGCATCGTACTTGCAAATTCTAAATTATTTGTGTAAGTGTTTCGATGGACAGGTAAAAAGTTATCAATAAATTAGTACAGAGTTCGAGACATTTGAGAAGTTCCGATCACATCGCTCCTTCAATGCAAAAGGGCCACAACTCAAAAAAAAATGAAAATCGTTTTATTGCAAAAATGACACCTGAACCGACTATATTTTATAGTAAAAAAAAACCCCCATGATTTTTGCTTATATTATGGCTGCACTGACTTACTGCCCTTTTTGCATTAGCTCACTTTGACAGGTAATGTCAGTGCAAAACAGCCACTTTGTGAGTTGCGCCCGGAGATTCAACGCAAATGCTCGTCAGTTGCATGAAAAAGTGCCACAATCCAAAATATGTCTTTGTTGGGTGCAAAATTTCAAGTTAATGTAATTATATTTTACAATACAAAACTGCCATATTTTGGAAAACGTCCTTTTTGCATTCTAACTATAGTAGTATTTGTTACCATATTTTGTAATACAAAAGTGCCATATTTCTGAAAACGACTGTTTTGCATTCAAACACTAGTATTTGTTATTATATTTTGTAATAAAACAGTAGCATATTTTGAAATACGTCCCTTTTGCATTAAATTATTGTGGAATAAATAATCATTTTTAGCGTGCTAGAATGGGAAGGCCAGAAATATGACCGTTTGGCATGATAATAATTTTAGTTTTCGTTACAAGTTACAGTTGGTAGATATACGGGTCCACCTTTCCGAATGCATATGTATAATGTGGCCGGCTCAGTTCCATTTCAGCCAGGCGGTGTTCTCCCTTACATCGGCTATGCGAGTTTGGGAGCGCAGTATAGAATTTCGGACGTGATCTGTTCTTTTGACGCATAATATACTATGCTCCATCGCTCTCTGGCTCTTTCTGGTTTTCCGTAAGGGACCATGTTTGGGCAGCGTAGGTAAGGACGGGTAGTAGGTATAAACATGTCGACGAGCTTTCACTTCAGTGACAGTGGAAGGTTACCCTTCATTAGCTCTTTCCTGGACCAGGATCTCTTTCAGGCACTTGTGACACGTTTGTCCAACTCTTTGTCCCGTCGGTTGTTAAAAGAGGTTATCTGGCCCTAGCAAGTGTACTCGTCGACATAGTATATGACGTGCCCGTCTACCTCGACCCTACGTTTTGTGTTGTTGGTCATAACCTGGGTTTTTGTACGGTTCTTACTCAGTCCAATCTGAAGGTATGCCGTGCTCAGATCTTTGAGCATTGATTCGAGTTCCGATGCCGAAAAAGAGAAGAGGACTATGTCATCTACAAAACAATGGTTTGTAAACTGTTTACCACTTACAACTATGCTTTTGATTGCCATAACACCGCCAGGCTCCTGAAAATTTATCTGAGGGTGCTGGTAAATAATTTGGAAGATAGCGGGTCTCCCTGTTTCACGCTTCTTTGGATTTGGAATGATATTGTTGTCTATTGCTTTGATGAGTTTGATGTATGAAGGTTCTATTCTACATAGTATCTTTAAGTAGGACTTGGATGGAGTGATGATTCTAAGGCGGAATGAGTAATGCTGTCAAAAGCTTTGGAATAATCCACGAATGCTAAATATAAAAGCTTATAAAACTCAAAAACCTTTTCTATTATCTTATTTCTTTAATACTCCTGCTGCACTCAGTCTACTCGTCACGTTACCCATTGATTGATGTTTAATTTTACTAAATAATGAAAGTTACGCACAAAGTTTATCTCAATAATTTAACTTACTTAATAAAAAGTTAAGATTTTTTAATTTAGATTGTTTAATACAATGTTTTCCTGGTCTATTCAGTTATGGTTTTACTTAGTAATTATTATTAAACTTTTTGATACGGTTTTTTTACCAAAAAAGTACAATTAACCATTTTTATTTGTAAAACTGTGTTTAATTTTTGACATATTTCTCATAATATTGGTTCAAATTTTGAATGCAAAAGGGACTTATATGCTTTTTTCTCTTAATAGGTAACAGCTATTACAAAGTTTATTTTGTAGAAAGATAGAGCTAAAAAATACGCATCTAATGATATATTAACATCTTATATTTAATAAATAAATATATGAAATGTTATAAAAAAACAGTTTCAAAAATTTGTTTTGGCTCTCCTGTAAAATTTATAGATTTCGATTTGTGGCCCTTTTGTATTCAAGGAGCGACATGGTTAGTCATAATTTCTTGCAATAATCAAAAGTACCTTAGTTCACACTAGTCAAAGAGTCATTGGTATTCAATTTGGGCCGACGTGATATTCAATTATTACGTGTAAGACAATGAATAAACCTACAAGGTGTGAAGTATGCATGTTTGATTGTATAACAAAACGTATATTTTACAAGTTTACGAGCGGAACGTATGAACAATTAGATAATTAGACTTTTTGTTACTTTTTATGCAAGGTCGAAGTTTTACGTTTTCAATAAGAACAATTACCGTGTGTTGTTTAATAGTTTTTGTTATTACCGGAAGGATTACAAGACAACTTGGTTGTTATTGTACGTTTATAGCACTGATTTTTTAGTATACTTTATGACGCAAAACGGAGATTGCAGTCGCTTGGTCTATGTTTTAGTTGCGTGGATATCAGTTGGGTCTTTTTGATATAAGGAGTCATTTTTGTCCACAACCCAGTTAACACGATAGGTTACCCTTCGGTAAGACTGGTTGTCAGACTTTCTAGCTTATGACTGTCAAAGCTATCTGAACTGGATCGAGAACCACAATTTAACAAGCCTCTCGAAACACGGAGGAACTCCATATGTGTAACATGGTCACCCATTCACTGACCAACCTCGGCTAGCGTAGCTTAACCTGAGAGATTGACTTGTGCGGCTGTTGTTACTTAACCAGCTCTTCCGTCTGTATCAAGAATGAATGAAATTCTAATATTTTTTTACACTTACCGCCTGTTTCCTGACAATGGAAGTTCGGGTCCAGCCCCTTGGCGCACGCCTTGGTGATCTTGTCGATCTGCGCATGCGTCACGTGCTCGAGGAACCGCCGCAGGTTGGCGCGCGAGTGCAGCGCCTTCAACGTCTTCTCGTCCAGCTTCAGCATTTTGTACACGCGACGCTTGTATTTTAGCTGAAACGTTTTAGTAGCAAGGGTTATTTGTGAGAAGGAAAAAGTTTTCAAAAATAGAGGTACAAAAGAGTAGATACGCAAATCGATAAACAATGGCTGATAACTTTAGTATTAGGTCTTGGTTTTCACATTAAACTAGGGGCTTTAGCGCCGTATGCATAATGTGCATCGCTTTAAAGTTGACGCTGACGGAAAGATCACAGTAAGCAAAATACTAGACTACAGCTTGAAGACTCTTCAAGACTAGTTATAGGGGGTTTTAGCCTTTGTATTTCGAATAATTAAGTTTTGTAAATATAATTTCGAAAAGTCAGTGATATTCTTTTGGGTTTGAGTCAAGAGTAATAAGTTTTACCTCAAGATAGCCGACAGGACCGTTGAAGGGGTAGTCGCCGAGTCGTCGTTCCTCGTCCAGGAATTTCCCGGCCTTGCCGTTGACTGGTGGACAGAACAGACCATAGTTGAAGCTCTCCTTCAACTCCTGGAAACAATGAGAAGAAATACATTAGAAACGTCACTAAGTCAAATTCAGTAAACTGACTAAATTAAGTACGAAACATAAAAATAATTGTTTTTATTTTGTTATCACCGTAACATATCCATGACTTTAGAAATGGAAAGTCGGGTGAAAATATGGTTAAAGCACTAGGTAAAGTTTACTACTTTCAGGTCGCAGGCAAAAGATTTTATTTTGATCAAGATTTCTCTAAGATAATTTTATCAATTTATATAGGTGGTCTTTTGTCTCATAATATTAAAAGTAGGAGTCATTATAGCCCGGATGGTCTACACTACAATTCAATGAACCATATAATTTACGTCCTACACAATTAAATCTAGCAAAGGTCAATACAACTTTCATTTTCACCAATAAATCACTTGTATGTAAGATATATGAGTCACAAAATTGATAGTAATGGCAGGAACTAGAGATAAATGGGTGACTGAATCAGCAACACTAATTTTGCGACGTAGGGTACCTATTAATTCTGTTAAGGGCAAGGCCCTTTTAGAATGTTTTGGAAAGCAGTTTATTATTACACCTGTTTAGTAATGTCAAATATAAGAACTTAAGTTTACAAGTAAGTTATACTTGTAAACTTAAATGCATTTGTGATCCCGCTTAGTTCTTAAATCGCGGTGCCTTTGATGTACGAAATGAATACGACTTCCTTCGAAATCCACACAATAAACTTTTACTAAAATATTCTCATGCCTACTCTCATTTTTCGAATCGAAGTTTCGTTCACGGAAGAATAATTATGACTTACACTCTATATTATTTTGTACTCGCATACGGGGTAGGCAATAAATATCGGATGACCATTAAGCATCATGTATCATGGCCAGAAGCAAAAATCGGAACGAATAGAACCATAGTACATATACGAAATAGCTATCGAAGTTTTGATTTAGAGTTATGAAGAGATAGATAGATTATTGGAGTCTTTACGCTTCAATCCACCGATACTAATAATAGCTGAGGTATCGAACACTTAACTACACTGTAAACATGTTAACGCAGCACTTACGTCGTAAATCCTTCGACGTAATTAAATGTACAGACGGGTACTAACTACTTTGGTGTAAGCAGAATTATATTAGCTCATTAGTGGTACTATATTTAGCCGTTGAGAATATTTTGGGTCCTGAAAATCACTATTTGTTACTTTGTTATACTAGATTCAAATTGAAAGTTTTTTTAAATTGCATAAATATTGCAGCAAAAGAGAAAAACGGTCAACCATGCAGCAACTATTAAAGGTTTTGTTAGGGGAAAAACAGTGCTGTGCCTAGCACAGCTGTAGCACTTTGTTGCATATAAATGTACTAACTAGTTATTAAGTTCTGTATTTGTGATGTTTCTTTATGTGTAACGAAAATAAATGGTTTAAATAATATAAAGTACCGATTACTACCGATGAACGCCCCAAGTGTGTTAAAAGAGGTATTTTTGCATGTCAAGCTCTTGTAATCGTTATTTTTTATTAAAAAGATGTAGTCTGCAGAAGTATTTAAAATTGGCACTTATTTAAAACCATCGTATTTTACAAGATAATGGTAAACTCAACGTCAACATGACTGTAATTACGTACGTACTTTAAAATAACAAAAATCGTAAATAATATTTTAAACCAACAAAACAAAGAGGCAAATCGCTATAATAAACTAAAGAGGGGTCTATTGTCGAAAGATTTCAGACAAGTGCAGTCAATCATAGTCGGAGATAATTATACTCTTTAATGTCTGGACACTCGACTATTATGTAGGGCTGACTCATGGAACATCACGCAGTATTAAAGCGACAAAATATAGTTACTACGCAACTGAATATTCAAGTACATAAAATAATACATTTTGTAATAGAACAATGCGTTACCTTTTATGAGATATGGCTACATTTATAGAAATTCACATAAAATCTAGTACCTAATTGAAAATACCTTTAAAAGTCTTTTAATCCTAGCTACTGAAAAGAGAATGGGCAAAATAGTATGGAGCCTGGGCGATCCGCGGCCAAACCTGATTTTTTGTTTTTTAATGTAGTTTAGTCCTATAATTACCGTGTAGAAGTTTTATTGCCGCGACGCACTTATATGATAAATAAAATACATTTTTGTTTTTGAGCACTTTTAATAGTATCAAAACATATTTTTGGCTTATATTCGGAGATTAAATAAAAAGTACTATTCATATTATTGCATACAAATGTAGACATTATTAATATTCGAACAATCATAACATGTAAATATATAAATATCGTAACAAGTAAACATCTTGCTCTTCTATAATATATTCACTGAGACGACTTATCTGTCTTGAATGCTCAGCTTAAAAACGAGGCGTTTATAGCCAGTTGCGCTCACTGGTCGGTAAACTATCTGTTGGTTAAGCAACCGTTGGCGCGGTCATTCTATAGATGGGTGACCGCATTGTGGTATTTGAACTGAGCTTCTCCGTGCTTCCGAGGGCACGTAAAAAGTCGGTCCCGGTTGTTGTCAACTAAGATAACATTCGGGCGGCTTAAACAACTTTGAAAGTAGGTGAACCATATGATAGATAGATACGAGTTACGATTATAGTTCATTTTGATGGCATTGCAATCGTTATAAGAAGATGTAACGTTATTACACAACATTAAATGCATTACAGATACGAAATAATTGTATTTGTTCTATGAAATTCCATTTTATTTACATGTCAATATATTGTTTCCTGAAAGGATTGCAGCGAAACGTTCTTAGTAAAAGTTGTTCCTAGTTATCATTACTTTAATTTGACACTACTTTCATTAATGGCCGCCGACCGCCCAGGAGTGCCCATTCTCCAAAAAGAGTAATATTAAAAAGAAGATTTTTTTTCTGGTACAATGAAATCAATGACTGAAAGTGAGAATGAAATAACTAGCTACTAAAACAGTGACAGCCCTACTCATGGCTTTTATGACGTCATAACTGGCTGTAGTTAGGCCGTCTGGTTAATGATCTCTCTTTAGCAAGCGGCAAGCGATTAACATCAAAAGGATGGCCCGGCTATTGGCTGTGCGAAAAAAAATTCCAGATTATAAATGTCTGTCGCATTCGGAGACATCATTGGCTTTAAATAGTTAAGAGTTTGCGAATATGTTACGAAATAAATTAAATGTTATTTATCATTTATTGGACGTGGTTTATATATTTTTTTACTCTTACTATGTTGAGGGCAGAATGTTGACGATGATAATCATATCCTAATGGATTTTCTTATTCATTTGCTCAGGCGTTACTACTATTCTTCTAGGATTTGAAAAATCTATTTATTCTATTTACTTGTGGTTGACTTTGCGAAAGGAACCTATGACCAACGGTGGTAAATAAAATAAACAAATGATTTACTACTTTTAATTTATTATTAAAACTTTAATAGACTTCTTGACTCTCAAGTATGGCAATATTGATGTTCTAGACATGTTCCTTTAAGTTCACTGACTCATAACAAATATTTTTTCATACTCGAACAAATATTTTTCATAGATCTTTTTGCACTGTAAATAGGTTTAAGTGTATACTTAACTAAGTACACTCAAACAACATCAAAGAATAAACATAGTACTATCGCCGCCAGTTAAAATATACATTTTAAGTTAAATATTTAATGTTTTTACTGATCTTTGATACATATACTTGAGAAAATAGGGTAAAACCATGAGAGCGAGTTATATTATTAAGCTAAGTATTTAAACTGAACCTATGTAACTGTTTTAATTTATGACATCACAAATTTCGTAAATTTTTAACATCATCATCAACTAAGAGCCTATAAGAGCTAGGTGCGAGCTGAGGCATAAAAACAGTTGTCCAAATATAGGTATGCATACATAAGCTACAAGAAATATGCATAAACCTTTAAACCTCTCGTCAATCACAATACAGATAATTCTCAGTCAGGATTGATGTAGCCCCACAGAATACTGCAGATCTTAGGTCAGAACTATATAAATGAGTTTAGTTCGCGTTATTTATGAGTCTGCCTAGCTGAGTAGTGTTAGCGCTAATTAAGATGTTGTCGATACAGATCCTAGTGGTCGAGAATTTATAGCTCCTTTGATTTGCTAGGTCTGTGATTTGTGTTATAATGATAAGTATTAATTAATGTTTGTGTTTGTAGTTTGTAGGTTTGTAAGCCGGAACTTAGTGGTACTTAAACAGAGGTAAGATCATAACTGCCCAGTTTAACTTTGCCATTAATGAAAAAACATACTTACTACTGAGTATCATCGATGATCCTTCTCAATCAATGTTTTATTTCACAATGTAGTTACCACGCACATATATATTTAACTAGCTGACCCGCGCAACTTCGCTTGCGTTACATAAGAGAGAATGGGTCAAAATTGTCCCCGTTTTTGTAACATTTTTCACCCGTACTCTGCTTTTATTGGTAGTAGCGTGATGATATATAGCCTATAACCTTCCTCGATAAATGGACTATCTAACACTGAAAGAATTTTTCAAATCGGACCAGTAGTTCCTGAGATTAGCGAAACAAAACAAACAAACAAACAAACTCTTCAGCTTTATAATATTAGTATAGATTTTAAATTTTCTTTATCTAACCTTATTACAGTGAAATAGACACTACATTTTTAAACCAACGCGCTCTGATATTTCATTCAAAACCAACATCACTCTAACTTTTCTAACAAAACTAATTTATATGCGAGCCAACAATAAAAATGAAACACCTCGGTGACAGATGATACATTTTCAGGCCCGCAGTGTACAGCTATGAGTAAAAATATAATCACATACAGACAACAGTTATTTTATTTCTTTTAGGCGTAAAAGTATCTATAAAATGATTCATCATAATCATCATCATCATTAACAGCTTTTTCTTAACTCATCGCAGAATATACACCTATTCGTTTACGACAGGCTTGCCTTTTGAGACGTCTTCTTGTCTTGTCTTGGTCTTCCCAACCAACTTAACTAAGCTATCGCTTCAACTTGCAATATATCTTCGGAGAAAGACAAAAAATATGACAGCGTATACCTATTTTGCTCGTAAGTGTACATAGTTATGCCACTGTTTGGTACAGTGTAGTGCACATTAACAGGCTTGATATATAGCTGAAGTGTGTAACGTAACAAGACAGGGATAAGTTATTGTGGAGTGCACATGGCGCTAACTTAAGGAATTGTTCCACCATAACATGTTAAAATGATGGATGCGCGCGTTTTGTTCAGTAAATGTTGTTAAGAATATTCTAGAAGTTTTGCGAGTTTTGATGGATGAATATAAATGTACGTTGTGTATGTAACTACAGAATGCTCTTATAAGCATATTTTATGCAAATTATGACATTGATAATTTTAATTTTATTTCACTTCTAAGGCCTGCTGCACTGTTTCGTTTCTGTAGAATTATTAAACCACATGTAGAAGGTTCTTAATCTATCAATCAAACTTTAATTACAGCTATTTGTCAAGGACACATTTAGTTAGAATCACTGTATTCTACAACTGCGGCATATCGCGTTGGATTGAACAAATAGGACCACCAAGTTACGAGAAAGGGTACAAAGTAGATCATTACTTATAACCTCAACTACGTGGGTATAATAAGCTCACGGATCTGCAGTATTCTATAGTCCAACAATTTAGTAAAGAGCACCTTATACAAGATGCGCGGGTGGTGGAAGTACACAAAATTTAGAATATCAGTCACCTGCTGACTTATGTAGCAGACAGTTGTCTATTTGCTACGAATACTTTATATTAGACATCCACGAAATTATTCAATGAAGTCGAAGTCAAATATGCTTTACATTATAAACTTTTTACAAGTATTTGAAATCGTCTCAGCATTTTTAATCTACGACAGTTTCGGAGAAGCTTTTGAAGAAACGGCAAGAAACTCGCGGCTTGCTCTTCTTTTCTTCTTCTTTATGATTGTTAATTACAATCAATATATATCGGGCAACCGATGTTCTCTATCAAGTTCTTAGTATAGTAAATCAGCTCATAATACATTGTAGAAATACTGATACAGAAACAATTGTCTGGTACATTTCTCTCCGCTATTTCTCTAGAACGTGACTCCATGTATGTAATACAATGTTTCACACAGCCATAAAACATGAGACTGATACGTGAAATGTAGGTAAATGGCTGAAACGTTACCGTTGAGAACTAATTAGACCTCAAAGCCTTTGTTAATGATTAAGTTCTCGAGTTTAATATCCATATTGTAAGTCGTGTTGGGTAAAATATGTAAATAGTGAAACCTAAGGCCTTATTTATCCTTACAAACTTACGCTTTGTTTGATGGCAACATAACTGACTGTATTGATTTACAGAACAAATATTAAACCCGAATATAACTAATGTGGTAAATAAATGAAGAAAAGAAAAGAAAATTCATTCTCCACTTCGGAAAACAATAACAAAAACTATCCACTCATCCATATTGCTCCCAGTGATATTTTCAAGAAAATCCTGACCTATTTCGATATAAAATTCGCTTTATAATACGTCTAGAGATTGTTCCATCGAATTTAGAGGGAACATCGTAATATTGGACGACACCCGGTATTGCAGCGATATTGGCCCACTCGGTGGAAATATCGGGAATGTCGAGGATATGGCGCGGTGACGTCATCGTTCACCACGGCTTACCCCAAGATGTAATATCTGAAGATTAAAAAAGCTTGTACGGTGTTTTAATATTTGAGATGAGATGTCTGATTGCTACGTATTGATGAATATTTGATAAGATTGAGGTGCATTATAATGTTATGAGATTTTGTTGAACACGTGCTTCTGTACTTTATATATTATGTATATACAAATGGATTCATGTGCAAGTTTTTCGTGATAAAATTAATTTAGAAAAAGAGCTATTTGGGTGTTGTCAAAATTGTACTAAGTGAATAAGGCCATGGATAGATATAAAGTAGCCACAGATAAAACTGTTTGCACTTCTTTATCACAAAATGCATGGATAGTACATGCCATAAAGAATTTAAATATTAGCAAGACTTTACTTACTCTTGAGAGATTATAAGATAAGGTCATTTAGAGCTTAGTCGAGAGATTAATTAGAGCTAGATTAACAATGACCTTGTATGGGAGATTTATTCAGACTATATTTCTGATACTGATTCCCTGTTGCATAATCGGTTGTGTATCCAAATGGATACCACGAGGATCTGGGCTCGAGTTCCAGGTCGGACAAAGTGCTATTGGTCTTTTTCTAATTTTATTGTTTGTAGTCGCGAGTTTGGTCACATGTACGTTATAGATAGGCCGATCTCCTATTACATTGGACTGGCATTGGCACGGGTGAATTTTATACGCCTCTGTCTACACTTTTAGGTAAAACGATGATATTAATATTATAATGTATGTATATTTCTTGAATTAAAAGGTAATATAACTTTTGCCTGAAATCAGAGCTTTAGCAAACCAATTTCTGTAAAAATCGTCTAACTTCATCGCTGGAAATCATTGTCGTTCTCAGAATTTGTAATTACACACGCACCAAAACCCGCGCTTTGAGGTTTCGGGTATTATGAAATGAAAATTATATTACAGCGATATCGTTTTAAAATTGTTCGTGATGTAACTTTGAAATAAACATGTATCTACATAATAATAATTTATTTTTGTATAAAAATCTCAACGCTTGATATTTATCCGGGTTTTTAACTCATTATTGTCCCCTTGGGAAGGGTCTCCTCCCGAACTGAGTAAGGGGTTAGGCCTTGAGTAGTTAAACTTTGCATGCGTTCAAGAAATGCTATAAACAACTTTTGGAACATTAGAACATTTGGGCTTTGAGAGACTAAGAACGAATAGAACCATGTAAAGAAAATGATTTATTTTGATGTCAATAAAAATATATATTATTATCACTGACAGTACATACCACACAAAATTTCCTTTCAACAAATTCTATTGTTTATCTTCAAAAAGCTTTTCTAAACAATTTTCTATTCATAGGCGTTATAACAAAAGTCAATAAAGTGTTGTTAGTTACACCACTATAAATTCAAACAAGGAGAGATGTAAATATGTATCATTGCGTTTGTGCAGAGCAAAGTAATTAACATTAATAATACAGTAGGTTTACTACCTCTGCCTACTAACTGTACGTAGGTGTTCCTGTTATTGAAGATAGGGCTGGTAAACATTTTTTATTTAATATACTATGAGATGTCAAGTTATACCCCTAGAAAAGAGAAAGCAATTTCATTTGTTTGGAGACTTTTCCAGTTTTTCACAGTATAATTTTAAATATAATACAGGGGCAAAAGTGAAAATTAAATTTTAAATACTTATATTCTTTTAATATTGAAAATAGCATTGTATTAGTATACTCCTAGTTAAAGTGCACAAATTCAGGCGTGTAACTAATGCCTATAGAGCCATTATAAACGAAACAATTACGATAACGAACGGACAAATAGGAACAACGTGTTTACGAAACACAAACACCGAAAACGGCAACAAACGAATGCATTGTCACCTCAAAAGTACCAAACAGCCAATTCAGAGAACAACCGGTTCATCAACTAGTTGTCAAACTTGTTGGCAGCCCTCGTTGTCACATACGACAATTAAACCACGTTTTAGCATACAATAGACTTGTCTAGCAACTCGTTGGGAGTAGGTCAGTCGATTGATTGCTTGTTACCAGTTCCCAGTGTTCCACGTATCAATGTTTATTGACAATAAATACATCAGATATGATGTGCTAACCGCTTCAAGTGCGTAATGAATGATTGATGAGAGAAATTGATGTAGATATTTTATGAGTTATTTCATTTCCGTACAGTAGTTTTAGTTGATCTAATATTTGTAATGTTGCTTTAACTATTTCAGCTATAACATTATACCTTTGCAATTTCCATAAATTCTGTGTGCTAAATTATATATTTTTGTCTAACTTACAATCGATAATTTAGTAGAAACGGTAGGAACTCAGGCTAAAAATTATATTAAAGTAGTAAGCTAACATTTGCGCTTCAAAGTATCCTCGAATATCGTTTCACTAAATAATATTCCATTCTATTTTTGGAAAGACTTTCTGAAGATCTTTCAAGAGGCTTAATGGAGCGAATTTAGGCTGAACCAGACAAAACATTAAGGGATATTGAAATGATTTTTATTTTTGTACGGTTCTTGGAAATGGCTGTTTACTTGATTTTTGTTTGTACGATATATTTTATCAAAAAATCGTGGGTTTATCTTACTCATGGTACGTTTCAGGAAAATCTTTGAAGGGATAACATTTAACTTTTTCCTACTTCATACAACCTTATAAAATACTAGCTTCTACCCTCGTCTTCGTTTGCATGAAAACATTTCCCGACGAAAAAAAAACCTATGTGTGTCAAATTTCATCACAGGCCATTCAGTACTCTTTTCATTAAAGAGCGACAAGCATACATCTATTCTTTCGCACTTTCGCATTCTTAATATAAGTACGATCAAACAAACTTTTCTCTGATGACCCTGTAGGTTTAAAGTACCGTTAAAATATAATATTAGCACAACAAAACGCCAATTAAGCCTGCTTACATACATAACAGTATTACTCACAATGGGTTAACGTAACGTAAATTGAGTGGCTATTCATAATTTCCTTAAGAATCTAGTGTCAGATCTGTTCTTTGTTGTTCACCCATTGAGCAATTAGTTGCGCTGAACGTGGCTTTATCAGTACCCTGGCCGTGAAAGCTGCTGTATTATGAGCCGTTGTAGTCGATGTTAATAGAATACATTGTTGGCTACAACTCTTTGAGAAGCTGTGAGATACACGTGCCACGGCCACCAACGCGGCAAGTCTGTAATGTCATTTGAAAATTATTCTGTATTTCTTGGAAGCTACGTTTAGGTTAGTACCCTCATGATAGAGGTTTCTTTATATACCTAAGTATTTATTCAATGTCTGACGGCCTGTATTATGTTTAACTTTAGGTACACTCGTAAAATGATCAGGATATGTTATCTTCAATATTGCAATTCTTGGCCAATTTTAATACTTATTCGGTATCTTGAAATTTTCAGAGTATCAAATTCTTAAAATGCCTAGATACACGTGTGGTACACGTGTTTCATATAAATTCGTCATACCCACCCGCATCTAAGTACCACACACATATTAGAAGGACATGACCGATAAGATCAGCTTAAGCCCACACTGCCCACTATTTCCGTACATTCTTCACACGTCTAAGGGAACCTACCCACGTGATGTGAGGGCGACAGAAGGTGTCAATTGGCGAAAGATAAAATATATAAGATAATATAACCGCGACCAATTCAGAGATACGCAATTATAAAGTGTACCTGTTTTGATTAGCTTTTACAATTAAACATGTTACGGAAGGTAAAGTCCTGAAGACAAACATAGGCTACTTTTTCTTACAATATTATTTTTATCTCCTGAAGTTATCATAAAAGGAGCCGCCTAGGTCAGGTATCAATTCATATGTAATGTATCCGGACATACACGACTTCGAAGTACACAGGTATCAGTCCTACGTGTCTCGTAAGTCCAGGGTATTACAGAATAAAAGTTTGGAAGCGCAAATGGGGCCATTTGATGTAGTGAGGGGAAGCAATCAATTTATAGCGGTTCGCGCCGCTCAGTAATTGATGTGCGGTCTACGTTGAGTTGACGGACCGCTCGGACGGACACGCGCGTTTGGATTTATGGGCGAGTTACTTGCCTGTTCGCTGTCTTCACGATCGATCGAGATAAAAAGTGTTTGTTACGTGCAGCAAGCTTGAGGCGAGATAGTTACATTTTAGTGTTGTATCCGTTTTATGTATGCAAATTTTACTGCTTTGGTCCTTTTTATGAATTTATAAAAATACTTAATGATTCGCTTTAAAAGTCAGATGTGTATAACTGGCGGACTATGTTTATTAAGCACAAGCTTTTGCAGGGATCATGACAAGTGACGTTGTTTAATCATAGTCTGCACCTCCATGAAAAGAATGCTTGATTTTCAGTAAATACGGAGTTAGCAAATTAAGTACCCTATGTACTTAAATTGCTACTACTACTTAAACTACGCAATTTATACCTGCCATCTTAGTTTTATCTAAAAATAATTTTAGTATTCGTGTTTTAAAAACCTAACGCTTTTTTATGTAGTCCAGCAAATTGCAGTAATCTCTTGCACCTAAATCTGAAATAAGAGCACTAGAGCATTATCTAAACAAGAATATAGTCGTAATAAGATTCTGTTGTGTCTCACGTCTCGTGCAAGCGTGGAACCCATGTTACAAGTGTCTCAGATAAGAGCCTTTTGTTCCGCAACATCCTTACTCTTATCTTGTGTTGAGTTGACGTAATAATTAGGGCTTTAATATCTACAAGTAAAGTCAAATCTCTACAAGTGCTGCAATTTATTTTATATACTACTAAATCAGCGGTCAGTTATGTTTATGGTGCATTCAAAGTAACTTGTCTAATTGTACCAGTAAAATAGTATAGCCTTAGTTTTGACAAACAAGAACTAACTAACTTTTGTGTGTGAGTTGTCCAATAATATTTATTATTTATTTATTTAGTTTTATATAAGTACTTTACAAATAACTTAAATTAGTTCTGCTTCATAAATTTTTTATTGATTACAAACATCGTGCCAGTAACCGAATGACAAGATGTTTGGATGTGAATATAGTTAAGGACGTTCGTAAAGATCGTACCAAGTAGCGTTCTTTGGTATCTGCCTACCTTTATAATAACAATACATGATTTTATGTATTTAAGTCGTGCCAGTAAACTTGCCAATTAGAACACACTAACTTGTATTAATTTTACAGCTACTAAACGCAGCATCAACACGACCTAAGTGGATCAGTGGTCAGCTGATAGATGTGTTTGTCACATCGACACGAGTACTCGATACAGTTCGATACTCGAGTCACTCGCGTCATTTGTATACACGCTGTATACAACTCGCTCATTAATTTATATGACTGTCAAGTTCCGTGGTTGGAAAGAGATGGAGATATAATGCTGTCTTTATTCAACGATAGAACTTGGAACACTTGTCAGAGTTTATACTCGAGACTAAACAAGAAGCTTTTATGTCAAAGTTACTAATTGTTATAAGATTCATTATTTATGCCTTTCAAATAGAAGAGAATATCGTGCATGTTCGTACAGCCTTTGAATGTAACATAAACAGCACTATGTTGTGATATTGCATGTCATCAAAGATGGAAACAACAGAATGACGAAGTGAAAACTTATTGTCAATAAATGCTGGCCCTGGAATTAAAGATTACTTCACGATCTAGAGTCGCACATACTTTAAAGACATTCAATTAAATACAAAATTCTACGCTAAATGGAATATGGAAACAATTGCTATGTTACACTTTCTCATTTACAAAGAGATTTACTAATTACTACGCAGGTGTCTTAAACATTCAAATTGATTTAATTAGTTCCACGTTTCATATAAAATGCATACGATCATGAATGAATCAATGAACAGCGGTGAAAGTAGTGTGGAGAATCGTTCATACTCGTAGTGAGATATTACTATCTGTGTATATGTGTTAGTGCGTGCAACTTTCCATGGTATGTGACCGGCCGAAGCATTGTAAGTTAATAATGCCCTACTTATTCTACCATGCTTATGGTGATATTAGATGAAGGCGTGATGTTTTAGAATATTCTGTAACGTTTAAGGTTAGTAGTATTAATAATATGATAGTAATTGAAAAGATTCTTCAAAAAGGCGAAAGGTGTAAAGACTATAAGACTCAAAAATTGTATCTAAAGTGTAACACATTAACGCCATACTTCGGTTGGTGAATATAAAATTTCAAACCCAGAATTTAAAATAGCACATTCCTTAACTGAGCAATGTATTGCATTAAAAGCAATATTTTAATTGACGTTTTATTATAGTATCTGTATTATGTGAACTATTTAAGTAAGAAACATACGCACAACACATTTCCGAATGAAAAGTGGATAGAATTTGTAATCAAACTACGCCAGATTACAATGTTTATTTTAGGTTTTAGTACCAATAGCTCCTTTATGTATGTCACCTAAATAGTGGGCGAGTAAGCAACAATGTGGCTACCATATCAATGGAACAGCAAGACCTTTGCTCTCGATAAAGCAAATACAAGGTAAAGAGAAATGGGCTGCTTTATTGTTAAATAGATTCTACAATGTAAGACTAACGATAATAGTAGGGCTGGGTTTAGAAAACTATAAAACACGTCTAATCATTTAACTCCAAACAATTTTCTATATTTTGATCATTATTTAAAAACAAGTTCTGGAGATGTACAGCTAAGAACTAGACCCTTAACAGAAATCGTGCACGTGATTTTCCAATTACAAAACGATGTAACTTGAAAATCTAGTTTTCCATTTATAAAAAACCACATACGTTGACTCAACTAAGGCTATCTTTCTAAAGTTTAATATACCTTCTTATAACATGTCAATGGAGATTTAAGCTAAAGAAATGATGTGAAGGGAAGTGGAAACTTTGATGCCCGGTTTCTGAGTACGTTTAGGGGTAGTTTATCCATCCAAAAACTTTTTTTTATATAAGTTTAAACGCTATTGAATAGATAAACAACCGTTAAATGTACGTCAGAAACCGAGGGTAAGTCAACTACTTGAAACAAGCTACAACTAAGCTTGGTAAAATGACTAGTAAGAAATTGTGGCATTTGTGCATATAAAATCCATAGTTACTAGGCTCCATCATAGTCCATCTTAGGTATAGAGCCTACTTAAGTAAACTCACTGAACTATTCTATTAGTGGTCATGTAAACATAGATGTACCACAAATCCTTAAGCTACAGGATACTAGAGAGAGCAGTCATGTAATCCATGATATTAATCACTATCCCTCTGTAGCCAGTAATCTATCTGCGGCGGCTTAGTTCCGCCTGTTCAGGCTGAAGCCTTCTGTGGTGAATAAGGAAATAATAAAAGCATAAAAAATTATATAAAGACGTGTTGATGTCAGTTTACTTTCAGAACAAACATGTTGAGTCTTAAAAATTGCCCATGCATTTCACATCCACTCGTTTTGGTTAATTCCTTATCAATATTAAATTCCCTATTCAAACATGTTTTATTTCAAGTATTTGAAATCGTCATTGTTTTTTTTATCTACCTCCGTTTCGGAAAAGCTGTTGCTCGTGAGAAGAAGCGGCGAGAAACTCACTGATTCATCAGAAATCCAAACATTCTTACGGTTATTTGTGCTTGATGTTAAGATCAATGCCTTACTACACACTATATGAAATATTACCATCTTACTAGAGCTCATTCACTGCCAATGAACCAAGAAAGCTGCCAACACCTTAAAAGAAACAACTCATTCATACAAAACTTAGCCGTTATCTGAATAGCAGATTGCCAGTTACGTTATATCCAATAACAGCTGGTAACGAATCGCAGCACCCCTAATTACAGGTCAGAGTCGCAGGCAAATAATAACAGTAACGGTTTAACATCGCGATGTGATAACCATCGTGACATTCGATTTGCACGAACTGATTGTTTACTGGATTGTTTTGGTATTTATAAGTTATTCTTAAGATGGACGTAGGCATTTTGATAGATAGTAATGCTAAAAGTTGGATGAAAATCAAGCTAAGATGATGTTTATTGGTATGTATAATCGAGGGTTGTTATAGTCTGAAAATGATGTCACGGTTAACTGAATTGTAGAAAGGTTTTATGTCTTTTCACGATTTTTAATTCTGCTATCTATATGTATAAGCTTGATGAAGTAGGAATTCCAGAGAAGGCTGCGATGAAACAGTGTTCTCTTATGACGAACGTTGACGAAGAAGTTTGAAAAGCTCCTATAACATAACTGACAATAAACGTAAGATCCAGAAATCTATATGTATAACGCATAAGACTCGGTAAAGCTTTTAAAAAGTTAAAAAAACAAAAGGAAGACTAGTCTTAATATCATAAAATTTATTTAAATCTAAATACTCAAGTACATTGTTCACATAGTACATTGTTCATCACCAATCATACAAGACAAAGTAGATTTTTTTTAAACAAAGTGCCACATACCAAGTCTCATTGTCACCTATTTCTCGGATAACTCACCCACATGTTGTGAATACTTGTGACTTACAATGGAAAATGTGTACCGTGTATCATATGTGAAACAATAACAGACTTTCCCTCTAATAGTAGGAACATCTTAGCCGTCTGTTTTACTCGTTATGTTGACAGTTCGACATTACTTATATACTTCATACTACATTTATATGGTTAAAATAATTGCACGTCGGCTTTCTTAGGTATACGGCCAGAGGCTTTGCTTTGAGGTGAGATTCTACTGTTCAAAATGTAAAATTGATTTAGTTCTGTGGCCTTTAACATCCAATCTTTTATTTGTAATTTAGTTCGTCCATTATGGCTTAGCATGGCACAGTACAGACGGGTTTATAATGAAAGAGGGGAGGCCTTTGCTTGGTAGTAGGACACATAAAGTGATAATAAAACAAACTTAATTTGTAAATGATCTAACAATGGATTGTGCTACTTAAAAAGACAGAGGTTTATAATGTAAGACATTTTGTGCTGAATTAGATGTTATAAATATTTAAAGAAAGGTTTGATTACGTTGAAATAATCGTAAGAAAATCTTCATTGGAATCGGTTCCAAGCACCACGATCATAACTTAATTCATTCCGTGAAAGAAATATTTATTAAGAAATAACATTAAACTACTACGCTATAACAAAGTAAAAGTTCGAATTAAAAGCGTCATAACCATACTTTATAATGAAACAAACATTTTTATCTTCAAAGCATTTACATTAAAGAGAGCAGTAAAACACTTTTAATATTCATAGTACTTACTTATTGTATAAAGGAGCAAGTGAGATAACTAATTAAGTTACTTTAGCCTTAGGGAGTTGAACTTTTAACTGCCTAGCTATATAGAGAATGTACTGAGGTCTGAGAATAGCTCGTAATGTTTTTTGTTTCCATTCATCAATGCCAGTTGAGATTCATTCTGCAATTTAGTGCTAAAACGTTTTTGTGTGGACTAATTGCTAAGTAAAATGTTGAATATTTTGATTTCCGTATATTTTGATCATGATGTAGTTCGTGCCTTTTTCTACTATTTACATGGTACAAGTTTTTTCCGGAATACCTTTGTAAATAGACCAAATTAGAAAATTCTCCAGTTTTTTGGGACTCATTCGGGAAAATAATATAACATGCTTACGAAAGGCTCACAATCTCCTTAAAACCTACATAAAATACCTAGACTTCTGTTCAGTAGTTTCTTCCCTAAAATAACTTACTTCAACACTTCCACACAACATTTCACGTGTAATATCTTTCTTTCATAAACCCCTACAATGTCGTGGTCTTAACAAATTCCTAGAACGTTTTTGTGCCTTTGTACGAAGGCTGAGGTGTAGGGGAACGGATATACAATACGAAGGAAGCAATCACGGACGCACGAAGTAACTCGATATTTCTTCGCCAACAAAAACTTGCCAGCCAAAAGGATGTGCAAAACCTTCTTAAGACTGTCTACGTTCATATACGTATATATGAAGAAACTTATAATACTGAGAAGTAATAGAGATGTGTTTGGCTTTTTAAAGATATTGTTAGTCGGCTGTTCAGTTTTACAGGCTTTTGGGATCATTCTATGCAAAATGTTGGTATAATTGATAATCAATACATTAAGAAAGGTTTTAATAGTGTGATAGAAAGAGATTAAGTAGATAGTTTTTGGAAGTGAAAAGATGAGGAGCAATGATGAATTTCAATAGGTACCAAATATTTTATAAAGCTATTCTGGTTAGTCAGATTATTGAAAACTTCGTAGATTCTTTGTACTTCTCTATTGAGATCAAATTCTATATTTGTATCGCGTCTATTAATAAAATTAAAAGGAAATATTAATTAGAACTGTTAGCTATAGAACACGTTTGTCAACTAAAATCACAATGTACTAGTTCCAAATGTAGAACATAAAATTTAATGATATGGAGTAATGTTTAAACTAAATCTGTTTTTGATCCGTTTTCATTATAAATCGTACGTTCCCATTTTCGGATAGAAGTTAATTAATTTTCCACGAAATGTAGAGAGTATTGAAGAGTGAGTATAATGGGTAGTTCTCAATGAAATAATATGGAATTTGGAAATGTTGCTCTACTTGGTATTGAATACCGCGAATAAAGGTTCTGATGGCTTCTTAGAATTACATGTTTGATAGGTTATTTTATTATTAAGTTCGTGTTTGCAGAATGTTAACACGTTTCGTGAAAACGAAGCTTCTATAATCCCTCATTCAACGAAATGGATTATTGTTTATGAACAATTTTCGCTTTTGTTTGTTTATTTTTCTCTTATCCGTGATTATAAGCCAGTGGATGTGACTTTTACATTTATGTTCATATAGGGAACTGCATAATTTATACACATTTAATACCCTTCCTGCTTTTCCATTAGTCAAATTGTTTATTAATGCACAAATCATTTATTTATTTGAGTCAAATGTTGACACCTACGACAGTCGTTACAATTACTGAATCTATTACTACTAGGGAGAGCCTTATGAGAAGACCTAGCCAGACACTCACGGCCACTATTTATTTTTACTTTCGTAACAATATTATTTTAAACCCTAAACCATATCACTCATCTTTTAATCAACAGAACATTAAAATAATCTCCTTTTCATCACTTGCGTGTGGCCTTTTGTCTTACATAACACAATTATATCTCTAATGATTGATGTACTCAGTTACCATTCGACACTTAACAAACGGATCGCATTACGATGCCTATTGGGCAAACGGTCTGCGCGATAAACCGGTTGGCTAGACTTGACCAAATTCGCTGTTCAGTTCCAATCGGTATTAAGGTGGGATTGTCATAATGAGATGAGTTTTGAAGTACGATGCCTGAAGCTTTATACGAACTAATTTGCCAAAAAGTCGTATGTACAGAAAGTAAATATGTGATTGAGAAGAAAAAAGGATTTTATTTATTTGAACTGAAAATAACTTTATTATTGCTTGGTTTATTGTTAGACAATCGTTCTCAATTACAAAATATGGTCTCGAAATAACAGTAGACCGTACTGTTGCTTTTTTCGGCCTTACAGACGTAAGCATGAATAATTTTAAATATCCATCGGAATACTAAAAAAGTTAAAATCAAATAAAACAATTTAACAAGTACTATAAACTAATACTCATATCCTACTGTGCGATGTATAAAGCAACGATGAAAATATCTTAATCAAACGTTGCGATCGTCAAAAACATTCCGTATTGAGTAATAAGTAGGCGAGTGGAGTAGGTGCGTATCGTAATTGGTTGAAAGTTTTATTATCGATACACTAGATACAGTACCATGGCCTCTATAAATCAGAAAGCGTGATCCAAAGTACTTGATAGTTTGTTTAATAGTATTCTATGTTTTTTAGGGTCCCGTAACCAAAGGGTAAAACGAGACCCTATTACTAAGCCTCCGCTGTCTGTCTCTCTGTGTCCAGGCTGTATCTCATAAACCGTGATAGCTATAAAGCTGAAATTTTTAACGAGTGATATTTTCATTGCCGCTATAACAAATACAAAATATAAAAAAAACGTATAGGTATTAAGGGGATTCCCATACAATAAACGTTTTTTTTTTTGCATTTTTACGTACGGAACCCTTCTTGCGCGAGTCCGTCTCGCACCTGGCCGGATTTTTATACGTTATTTTTCAATTCAAAGTAAATCATTTGAGCTAATCGTTGAGTAATTATTGATTGCGGAAAATATGTTAGTTTGTTGAATATTCATATGAAAATTAACAAGTTTATTTGATTCAATGTTTGTTGAAACTTTCGTTTTGTTAATTTAGTTGATGTGATTGATTCATTAGTTAACAGATTGTTTAAATTTCCTGGTAATAGATATTTTAAAAGTGAATCGAAATTATTCCAGCTGTGTACGAAAATTGAATGGATAACTTTCTATAGTCAGTCATAAAGAATTTGTTATGATTAGGCTATACCAAATTAGGGAGTAGCGTTTTAAATTCACCATTTGTGTGTAGTAGAGACGACTCTGTAAAGAAAAAAACATATTTTCTTTATAGCTTTATACAAAACTTTTATTTTTAAACTCTAATTTATTCATAATCAAGAATTTACATCGATAAAAAATGTAACATTTTACGTAAATATCAATTACAGTAGGAATGTAAATCGGTACGAAAAGAATAATTCACAGTGCATTGGCACGGGACAGTAATGGCATGATGCATGGGTAATAAACGATAATCGGGCCCCGAGGACCTGTGATCGGGAATCACGGACGATATTCACGTAGGATACCTAGATGTGGCCTGAGTGAGAACCTATCGCACTGCTTTTAGATATATTATGATACTTTTTTTAAAATTTCGTTATTAATCAAACCATATTACTATTATAAGTTACTCAGCCGTGTACATAATTACATACTAGTTTAATGAATTGATGATATTAGTAACGAGATTTTTTAAGTTGATACTATAAAGAAAAAAAGAAAATATCTTAATATTTGATATTTATTGAATTTGATTTTTGTTGGTAGTTAGTTCTCCCAAAAATACGCTAGGCGAGCTGATAGATGGCTTGATAGTGCAAGAGAATTGCCTCTTTCTATATTAGTAGGTTCGAAAGGCTTTACTTCGGAAAAAGTATCAAGAGTTTCCGTTCCCTCTTCTTTCAAGTATCTACAAAGTTTTACAAGTAGTTTTTGTTTATTCTCGTTACATCATTAATAAATTTCATTAAGTTACGATTCAAACAAAATAAATAGGTGTAACTTTGACCAGATCATAAATAAAGTGTAGAGATGATGGATATTAATGATTTGCGCAGTATCTACTCGGCAGAATTCCGCAGTGTACTGTGCATTCATTTGTATTATTATGTACCAAATTACGTCAGGTGCTGAGTTATTACACTAAGCCGGACGTTTAATGAAGTCATACTCTGTTAATATTCAGTGATTAATATGTATAACAGGTTCGCAAAGTCGAAGTAGATTTAATTTTCAAGATTTTCTGGTCGGTAAGGATAAATAAAGACGTTCTATGTGAACAAAATGTGCGCTAGGATAATCGGTGATATTATGTTAAGGAAGATACTATTCATTAAATTAAATCAAAAAGGTTAAGGACTTGTGGGCTTGCCCCTTTTTCAAAGGATAAACATTACTCTATTTTTTTCATATACTTACCTATGTCTGCACTTTCGGATATAAAAGGCGTGACAAGGTTTCAAGTCAATACATACATAAAATCACGCCTTCTTTCTCTATAGGGGTAAGTAGTGACGAGAAAACGCAACTTGGTACAATCCTTACAAACTTCCTTTGCTTCGTTTACATCTATTTATCTTATTATTTAAAAAGTAAATAAGAAATATGTTATCTGATTTTCATATAATGTCAACCCAAACAAATCAGATAACATCATACTACACAGCATATTTAAAGTTTGTTCGCAATACTTGAGCACCTGGCAGTAATCCAGGCATATCTAGTGGGTCTAGATGTTAGCGCGGCAGTGTCACGCGCGCATGTCAGCTCGGCGAGATTGCAGAGATGGACACAGCGTCCGCACCTCGGGGTGCGCTATTACAACATTACTGACTACACACTACACGCTAGATGGCGGACTATAACAGATGCAGCTACATATGCAACTAGGAACCAACTTAGTTAAGGATAAGTTTTGAGAAAAATCACGTAGGGCAGGTTACTTTGGTTTTGATGATTTATAGAATTTGCTACACTCGGTGCGATCGAATTTAAAATTTTCTTTAAAAATCAATTCTTACGATAACTCCTTACTTATTTGATTCGATAATGGCAGAAAATTAGCAGGCAGTTCGTTGTGCACCTATAGGTGAAATCATTATCTTAGACAAATAATTCATCGCTTTTATTCCTGTAGATGTATTGTTAGGTTAAGAATAATTAGCAACAAAATCGTTTGTAATTTATAAATGCTTACGTAAGTAAATCATCAAATTGTTATCAACATAAATGAAATATGAAAGGCCATTTTAAAGCTTTCTGTGCCCACTTTAGCTCAATTTTGGTTCAATGCAAGTTGATTCCCTTTCGTATAACTACTTCCAATTGCTGCCTTTCAGCGTACCTACGGGGTGCACAGCGCTATTAGTGAAATCAATCTAGTTTTACCCGAGAGCTTTTTTGTTCAAGACTAAGATAAATGGCCGGTTTCTTGTGGATAAGCTTTGTTTTGTTAAACCTCAGGGTAATTTACTTAACCATATGTTTGGGTGCAAGAAACTTATGAATCTAATTGTAAGACGTTTAGTTACAGACATCGTAAAAGGAAAATATTATTTGTTTTTAGTGTACTTTTTTAATTTTGTGTAGTATAAAAGCAGGCAATAGGAATTTTTCAGCGTTCGAAATCATGAATAGTATTGTAATCATCAGGGCAATTTCAAAATTAATAATCATTGAAAATTATTTTTAACATATAAGCATGACTTTACAACCACATATACAGAATACACGCTTTTCCATTGGGAAGAAGAATTTAAGCATGAATTTAGCACAGAATATATGTAGTTATCCTGATAATTTCAAACCCCAATGAAGAATATTTCCGATACGCAGCCAGCCCAGACACCACAAAGCCGATATCTCACAAAGCTAACTTAGATAACCGATCTATAGTAACCCTTAGGTAAGAGAACAACTTCTCATCTTTACAACATAATAGCAGCTAATAATAGCGTCATGCAGTGATTAGTAATGAATAAGTGTTGTGCGGGGAAGTTTGACAAATGGACGCTAATGCCGGACGGGAGAATGCGAATGTTCATAATAAATTGCGTTGAACGCGACTAATGTTCCTTGGGATGCAATTGGTGAGTGTAAGATGCGAGCGATGAGCGGGATATGTGAACTATGATTATAGAAGTGATTGAACATGACAGCAGCAAGTGGATAGTAGCGGTGGCATATCTATTAATATCCAATATCTTAAAAGGTGTCAAGCATCAGGCATTGTTATGTCTGTAAGAATCAATAACGCCGTAAAAAACGAAGTAACCTTTTACAACATCTAAAATGTTAATAAAAGCAATATTTTTATAAGATGTGTGTGTGTGTGTGTTTCACTATGACTTAACAAGCGACTTGACATTTGAGTACAACAGTAACAACTACTCGGAAGCGTTGATAAAACGACGCCTGAAAGTGTTTGAGAAAACCTCATCTCGTTGGTTACATTGACAATATACTTAAGGCGTGAACAAATGATATATCCAATAATATAAAAGGTGTAGGTGAAAGGTTAAGGTTACAACAAGTAGAAAGAAATAGAAACAACCTCTTACTATACTTAAAATACCTATTTATTTCTAAAGTACAAAGCATAGAACAAAAATCCCTTTGTTTGCCAACCGCTGACGCTCATACGTTGAACCAACTCTTATCTATCTGTAGCTAATCGTAAAGCAAAATTAACTTTGAATGGAATGTTAATTTATGCACATATAATTAAATAACAATGTTATGTTGTTTGTGTACTGAGATTATACGAGTATGTGTTTTGGCTTATCTGACGGACGCACTGAATAAAGGTGCCAGATACTAATCTACAAACAGCATTGTCATCATTTTTTAAATGTTTATCCTCTTGCTAATAAAAGAATGGAAGGAAAATATATTTAGAATGTTCTAGAAAGCGATTTTTCCGTTGTTACCTTATGCGAGATGTATTTGTGACATTTTGATAGACACTGCGTACATAATTTTTTAGCGACGACCATCATATATTCCCCGAATAAAGTAACATATTTTAGTAGTCTCTGCCTAACCTTATGGGAAGAAGATGTGATTTTATGAATAAGTTAACTGTCTGTTTGTAACAAATCATCAATCCTATTTATAACACAGTTTTATTTTAAAATAGTATGCACTTACCTAAAAGGGAGTGAATACTCCAGAGGTTTGATAAAAGGTATTGAAACCCCAATGGATGTGCAGTCGCAACTAACGACAGTCATAAATCTTATCTGTCGATAGCAAAAAATATACGGTTTACTACAGACTTAAGACCTTTGAACTATTTCGATGCTATTTCAACGTCTCACATAAAAGGTAGTTTCTTGGTGGCGTTAAGCAAAAATTCTTACAAATCAACATTTCTAGCTATCAATTTGATTGCGTACCAATCAGTGAGATGTAACTTTTTAAGGCATTTCCTCATTATCTTGCCATCTGTGTAGAAAAACGCCGCCGATCGGTAGACTTCCCACGCGGTCGTAAGAATTAATTGAAGCCCGATTACTACATGCACTCATTACGATGTGCGTGCAATCTTACTACTTTTGCGCTATTGCGAATTCACTTATAATTTTATCTTAGTTTACAAACGGAATGTTAGGAAACGTCTGAAGTCTACATCATTTGGAACATACTAAGTTTCAACTTTTCAAACAGCATTTCAACCTTCTATTATTTTCTACTCTGTTTTTTTAATTTATTATTAAGAGTAAACTAAAAAACGAAACCGGTTCTGATGAAATTCTCATCATGAAAAGAAATATAATCTCTGATTAACATAGGCTACATTTTATCCAGTAAAAGACTCCGAAGTTCGAAGAACAAAGTTTTAAAGCGAGCGGAAAGTAGTTATAAAGTCGGTGTATCTATTTTAGTCGTAGAACTAAGTTTTAGTCTTTTCCTAGCACTTAGTAGAGTAAAGATAGCTCATGATATATTTTACATCTATTCTATTATCGAGGTGGCGTGTGATTTTTACGATTATAGCTCCCATCGTTTAACGCCAGAATCTTTTAACTTCATAGTCGCAAATTACCATATAGTTAAGGCCATCACTGTTTATACAGGTTCGATGTCCCTCACCTTATATAGTGTAGTTTTAACGACCTGGTAGCGAAGATAATTAGCCTATTAATTTGTTGATGCCAATCGTCCGAAATTAGAAAAACTGGTTCTAAAGACGGGAGCGATAACTCTGATCCATACATATATAAAGGTAGTAAAGGTAACTCTTCGCGTTATTAGTTTGGTTCTACAACAAGAAAATATCATTATTTTAAATGTAAAAAACAATATTCAAAGAAAACTGTTCACAAACGCTAACAGAAAACGCCATGCACAATCAAATAACTAGAACTCAAAGCCTTTATACTTGGAAACAACCGTACATATTTTGTACAAAACAATTTCTTAGTACTCCACAAATGGTCGCAGTATATCTTCGAAGAACAGGCAAAGATCAAAATAAAAGGCACTGGGAACAAATGTGCACCAGGAAGCGTGGCTGTCGTGACAAGGACAGTTTGCTAAAAGCGCGAGCGCATCTATGAAGAAACGAGAACTAGTACCATCTTGACAATGCTTGTACTAACTAAGAGTTATTTGGACATTGTTAAAGTATAGCTATTTTGCTTTGAATATCGACAATTTGTTTACGGTTTCCTACTTTCAGGATGCGCATGTCGAAGTGCCTATGATGCATACAGAATGGGAACGGTAATTTATTTGTGAACTAGCTTTTGCTCGCGACTCCGTCTGCGTGGACTTTAGTAATATGGCTTAATACCCACTTGGTTACATAACTAAATTACTATTCTAAATCCTACACACTTTGTACAAAATTGGTACAGTGCTTCAGGAGGAAGGAAGGACAGAAACTTTCGCCTTTACAATATTAGTAGGGATTACTGAAGACACAGTCTACCTGGTAACCGGACCTGATAACACTTATCTATACTAATATTATAAAGCTGAAGAGTTTGTTTGTTTGTTTGAACGCGCTAATCTCAAGAACTACTGGTCCGATTTGAAAAATTCTTTCAGTGTTAGGTAGACTATTTATCGAGGAAGGCTTTAGGCTATATAACATCACGCTACGGCCATTAGGAGCGGAGTAGCAACGAAAAATGTTACAAAAACGGGAAAATTATGACCCATGCTCTCTTATGTGACGCAAGCGGAGTTGCGCGGGTCAGCTAGTATTTAGATAATTGCTTACCCATACCTGCCTGCAGTTACACTGTCAGCATTGGATATAGCTTACAGTTGGTACTATCGAGTACCAAGTTTGACATTTAAAATGTACTTCGAAATTAATTCCATTGGCAGCCGCTAGAGGCGCTGATATAATTTTCAAACAAAATTCATGGAATGACCCCCCAGCGCAACAAAAACAAATGAATAGTATAATAATCAGACAGTTATGTCCCGTAAAGGAAATGAAATGACCGATGCTAAATCCATGTCTGCATCAGCCCTAATAGTCGTGCTGAACTAATAGTTTCTCGGACTTGAAATGTATTTCCTGATGAGATGCCGCAAGCCTTTTGCATTCACTGATGGGTAAACGACTCACTAGGAATTTGTAGCTTGAAAAGATGGATGGATGATCGCTTGGCAGTATTGGAACTGTATTAGTCATATGAAGGGCCCATAGCCAGTTGCGCTCACCGGTCGGTAAACGATCTGTGGGTTAAGCGATCCTTGGCGAGGTCTTTCCATAGATAGGTGACAACATAGTGGTGTTTGAAGCTGGCGTCTCCGTGCTTCGGAGGGCATGTAAAAAGACGGTTCCGGTTGTTGTCAATTAAGGTAACAGTCGTTAAGACAATAGGTTCACCACTAACCATATGACTAGAAAAAGAATATATGCATTTTTAACGCTATAGTCAAGATATATAGGCTTTTTACGTGAATATACGTTGACTAACATCTGTAAGTAGTAGTTTAAACCAAGAAGATAACTTTAAAACGCCTGAAGCCGTATATGATATCTTATTTTCTCGAGTTCTTGATACTGAATACGGCTTTGTTCTTCAGTTACGAACTTCGCTGCTATCGTAACTTTTCGTGGAAAGTTCCACATTCAGATTTGCCAACTTCAAAATATACTTTTCGACAGCGACTACATCCCTAATGCTACTCGTCTAACTCCAAGTTGCAAGTTATCACCTCTTAAAATTCATTGACACCTTAAAGTAAAAGAGTAAAGTTTAAATAGAAATGTAAGCTTTTTGCGAGAAGATCGTAAATAAAACAAGCTAAATCCTCACTATTTCCTCAACCCAAATGAGCTATAGTCGCGAGATAGTGTTATCTCCATAACAGCTTGGGAAATCTTTGTCCTATTGCATAGTTTACTTGCAGTATTTGATGCAATACACATTTCTATTGTATTTTCATCAGTGGCGTGTGTTGGAATAATGTTCTCAATAGACGGATGAATGGTGTTATCAGTATTACGATCTGTCGTAGCTTTTCAATTGTTTTTTATTAGTTTGATTTAGAGATTCTTGATTGACATGATATGTGATTGTGTTGCAATTCTTGAATTGTATGTGAGTTTATTTTTTTAGCTGCTTTCAGAAACAAATACAATTGGGTGTACACATACAAATGAAACTTATCAATTTAACAGCTTAGACCAGTGGCAACAGAACTTACTTACATAGACAAGATTAAAATAAAGGGGAACTGCAAGTCAATTCGTAAGAATGAGATTTGATAATATTTAATTCTGTGAAAAAAATAGCTGTTCCAGTAAAGCTTACAAGACGTTTTAGATGTTTTAGTTTAAAAGTATTTAATTTCTGTTATAAGGAGGTTGTATTCATATATTTTTATAACAGCCAGGTCATTGAACTACCCATAAAATTCGATACTAGGCTAAATTAGCAATATGTCTAATAAAGCCTAATATATAGGTCAATATATTTATCCCTGAAGGCACCGTAGCCATAAAAGTACATATTAAATGAGCACAGGCACAAATATATACTAATTACGTAATAACCTTTCTGTTTAATTAGTCCATTACAAGTAATGGATACTGGCCGGGGTGATCAATGTTTGTGGCTTTGCGGTCAATGTAACTATAAAGGGGAGGTCTGTATGGAATATTTAGGAATTGCAGAAACGTATTCTAATATTTGGAGTTATCGAGTTCTCATTGATTGCTTTTGTTAGGTAAGTAAAAATTTCGTCACAGGAATTATCGCAACAATTAAATTTACCTTGGATTGCTTGACGTTTCAGCACAAATTGCAAGCGTTGCATTGCTGGCCGTTAGCAAACTGAGCTAGCAACTAAGCGACCTAAGGTGTAAAGTACATATGTTTATATTATTTCCCTTAACAATATTTTATTATAAATCTTTTGTTTGTTTTGACCAACAAATATATTGGATTGAGTGAAGACAGCTTCTATGCAAAACCGAAACTACCGGACCAATTAAAAATTAAATATTTTTGTTACCTAAAAGGTTGACAACAACTTACAATTAAGATACATACGTCTACATACGGTCATGTCACGATCTTTATCAGAGCTAGTGTAGCAACACAATTATCAACAGAGCTGATAACATCATGTTTTAAGTTGACCACGCCACGGCCAGCGTATCGGCGGATACTGCCAATTATTTCATTAGTGCCCATTACTCCCGGCCAGAGGGAATTAACTCAATTGTAATGTATTACTTTCTCTTACACAATGTTTTTAAAATGTGTGTGTATTTGGAGGAAGGAAATATATTTCGAAATGTTTGCTTGAAAAATTTTGCTACGTAGGTATAATCGTACGTACCTGTAGCTCGATTCTCTACTACTATCGACTACCGACAACCGCCTTGTCATCGAGAAATTTTGTATGAAAATCTGATCAGCGCCTCTGACGGGCGTCGTAGGAATTATTTTGGCAGTACATTCTAAATGTCAAACTTTCGATACTCGACAGTACCGTGTGTACAGAATCGTGCTACAGTTGTTTATTTATTGTCATGTAGAGGAAAAGGTAGACTCCATTACTTATTTATTCTTATAGGATAAATTAGTATGGCCCTTGTATACGTTGGTCTCATTAGTATTGATGTAAGTATTACGCTATCTTACTTTTATATGGATAAGTAGGCACATATCCACTCAATTGCTAACATGTAAATTGTAGTATGTATAGTAGTTATATTCCTAATGGCACTGACACGGATCTATTGCTATTTATACAGCAAATGACTTATACTCCAGCCTAATAAATACGTTTTTATGTACTAAATGAAGGATACTACTCAAGCACAGACATACATTACAAAAAATGGACGGTGAAAGAAATTGTAAGTTATTATTCAACGGAAATTATATGCGCATATCTTTTGATTTTTTCCTTCGAGAACCGAGAAAGGAATATGAAATCAACGTTTGAGAGATGTTTTGTACGATATTACTACGACACATTTGCCGTAAAGTATTGTGTTTTTATTTCCAACAGGTATATATTATAGGCATGACGTAATATTATTGGAAGTCACTGAGAAAGAGGGAAATGAAGAAAGTGCTACTTAGAATCAACAACATTAACCTCAGACTTAGTTAAACAAATTTGGAACACTTATTATTATTTCAAACAAAGGCATGACAATTCAAAGGTATTTGACGCCAGTTATGTTTATACAATTTTTTAGAAATTTGCAGTGACGTTTAAGACATAACAATGTGTCTTAATCAAGTAAAAGCAAGCACGGTAATGACAAAATCGACAGCTATGGATGTTACTGTTTTCCACCTAATTTATTACCCAAAACAAAATACGACTATAATATCTCGTGTAAACCAGCCTGTTTTTCAAGATATGTCCAGCAAATATAATGAGACATGAAGGAAAATAAAGAAACATCGGCGATCTCGACGACAAGTTGGATCGTGGCCAAATAACAAATATGCTGGGATTGCGGACATATCTGTACATTGCAATACATAAATAGATGTTGTAAGCGCCCTTAGCTTGTATTGTTTTTCTTATCTGAGAGATTTAGGGCTCTTGTCCTCTTGTAGTACTTGAAGGTAGATGTGTGCCAAATCTCACTTGGCAAGTATAAGAACGATTGGAGATTGCCTGACCGCAAAGGGTTTTTAAAATAAAATTTATATACTGTTAGATACAAGGATAAGTAAGCAGAATCCAGTCTAAAGATAGCTTGAATTTGTAGATCACAAGAGACGAGAAGAGCAAGTCAAGATTGCATTACTAAACTGCAATCTACAGATAGTTATTTCGGGTCTAGTTATACTTTGTGTCCGTTTTTGTAGAAATCCTCGTGGTGCATGAGCAATCTTAGTGCAGGAGCTGTCTTTTTATAAAACTAACTTATTCTGTAATACAATTAAATTAAAAATATCTACGCAATTTGGTCGTACACGTACTCATTTAAAATTCTTATAAATATTGAGCGAACATTTTCATACTGTATATTCTTCCCAGCAGTAGCTCAGTGTATCCAACTAGGTGTACATTAAAATAGTCCGCATTGCCATATCAGCGTGGAGCTCAGGACATGTGGCGAGAGGTTGCGACTCACAACTAATGGTGCTGTCGCCCCAACGATTTATGTGTTTATTGTGCCCACCATAAATAACACCCAGTTACTATATTAAATATTATGTTGTAAATCACATGTAATTGGCTGTCCTGAAACCGTTCGTGAGGTAATGTTTACAATTGTTTTGTTGGGGTTATATTAAATTCCTATAACGTAGGGCAGTGTTAACAATGGTTTTATGTTTGGGTGTTTGGTTTACGAATCACAAATTCGACATGAACGAGTCGCTGCATTTTAGTTGACGAAAATTAGGAATAATTAAGATATTTTGTTTCGAATATAAGAATTACAGACATTCCAAAAAAATCGCTTGTACTAATAATGTCGCCTTAAAAAAAAATCTACATTTAAATTTTTAGAATCATTACAAAGGCAGTTTATAAATCATCGTTTTGCCAATAATTGAGTAATTTCATTAACTTCAAACCCACCGTTTAAAACAATTCATTGAACAAAAGAATAATAGCTACAAAAATGCGATATTAAATTAATATGAGTACATTCTTCATATATTAATAGCACATAATAGAATATTAAAGACAACAATGAGTCATTAATACCAGTATTTAATTCTCATCACTCCATACTTTCCATTTTATAACAGCTTTTCAACTGGATACAAAAGGTGAAATATTAAACGAGTTGATAGTTCGTTTGACCTGCTTGTGAAGAAGTTTTTGTGGGGAACAGTTGTTCACTGTTTGCGGGGAATATTAATAAACGTTGGCGATTTGAGGTCAGGTGGTATTACCTACTTCCGTGTTTAATGAAAACTGTGTGAAATATTTGCCAACTGAAATTTTGCTATGTGAAAACTCGTGTTGCGCACAGAAACTACAAAAATTATTGTTGAACAAAATCAAATCATTCGTGTCAATTATTGACACTATGGTTAATAACAGTTACGTTTGCTTAATACGTCGGGAGCTTCGGAAAGAGATGTACTCATTTTTAACCCCCAATGCGTTTGGTGTTATTTACTTTATTGGTGACGAGCACTGAGAAACTCACGGTAACTTAAGTAAATTGCTGTAAAAATCTTGATATAAAAAATGATAAATAATGACTTACCCCAAAAACAATAATAAGTTTCAATATGCCATCGTATTCCTTAATCTAAGTCGAAGTGAATAAAACAATTAAAATCATTTCCGACTGAAGCAACTAAGCCACAATTATAATTTCAGAACGGTGCTATCAATTTGACAATTCCGAGACGTATCATATCTCGGAACTGAAATAATTGTATATAATGAGTGAGAACATCCGTAAGTTTAATTCATTCGCGTAATACGAACGTGAGAGTGTGAGCCCCAGCGGAAGCTGTCGTTTTCATTCATTCACTCGTTCCCCACGCGAACCCTAGTGAACAAATTGGGTGTCAAAATGTTTTAGATAAGATAATTTGGACGCAAATTGTTGTTGTGATGATATAAATTGCGGTACCTGTGTTGCAATTGGTTTGACACGAGTAGTTTTACATGTATGAAACAAGGTCGGTAATAAAAGACTTGAAATTGATTAATTTTGTAGTACGTTCGTGCTTTTTGGAATCAATTACGACAGAGATTATATTAAAGAAGTTACGTGAAAGTGTCATCAATCGACGTCTTTATTGCCTGGGTATAATCTGATAAACGAGAGAATTGTGGGTCTACTGTTATCTTACGAAAACAAATATTCGATAGAAGTTTCGTGTACTTTCTCTCATCGGGAAGTTTTGTTTAAATTCTAGTGCAAGAATATAAAGTATGCTCATCTAATACCAATTTAAGAAAACGAGAGTCAACGCCTACCGATCTCTTAAAGGTTTGATGAAAGCAAAATGCCAAAAAGAACATTGAATAAAACTATAAATAATAAATACATTACAGTAGTAGAACACGTAATAAAGTAGGGCCGATCAGGAAAACAGCGTTGATAACATACCTGGAACAATAAAAAATATACGTTAGATAACATTTATCATACTTTTATTGTAATCCTTAAAACAAACATTACATTGTAATAACAATGTAATTTATTCTATGGCCTAGCAATTACATTTTATCTTTATCCATTACGCAGCCGCGTAAAAATGCGTACAGTCCATAAAATAGAACTACTGATAGTAGCTATTATTTTACCTATATCTTATCTAGAAAAATACGACAAATATATTGTCATTCATATACAGCGTGAACATCACAATTTTATTAAAAATATTTCAAATCGATATTGAAACCGAATAATCGATTCAAAGGTTTTATTTGGCGCCGGTATATCGCGGCGGTGGAATCGATTCTTATCGATGACTGGGATCGGTTCGGGCGGCATCTAGCGGGCATCGGCGTGAATCAGCCGAGTCCGTCCTTCCATTATTGAACAATCGTTATAGATAAACGAACGAGTACCGTCTGGTGTCTGCTTGCATTTTCTCCGATAAGGTAACATTACTTTGCTAGAATAAGGCCAGGTTCAGACTAACTATTTTTGGACGAAAGACAATGTAGGCTAACTAAGTTAATTCAACTGCTATTAACCTTCTCACTACTAAATAACATTACTTAGTATTAAAAAGGACATATAAAGATTACGCTTTATCTCATAGAAAAAAATAAAGACAGCACTGATAAGCTGCAAGCAAGCCATTATGCGGAGAGTGATGTTTGGAATCAATGATAAATTATTGAAATCAAGTATCTTATAATTACCATGAATGTCGTTACTTATGTTATGTATAAGGGTCTGGTACGTTCACAGGCCATATCAGCCCTTCAATTTGTCGCAATTTCGTCCACAACAATGTTATATCTGCCTTACGCCTAAGGCTTGAAAGCATAATTAATCAAGCAAACAAATGGTTCAGTTATTTTACAAGATGGAAACAAATAGTCGTTCGTGTCATAAGATAAATCTTTGAAGTTAGGAATTCATAGGAACTGTGCTAGGAACATCATAAGATCTGTGATTGATATCTATGTTCTTGTCTGGCTTCGTTATGAGAACTAAGATGAACGTTATACAGATTGAAATGGCATTGCTATTGAAGAATAAGGAGATGATAAAAAAAACGTGGGTTAGTTATTATAGTGCGCCTCTTTTTTGTAAAGTATTGGTTTAGTTTCGAGCTTGATAGAGACGCCTAAGTTTGCATTTTTTGACGTATATTATCAAACTACACGCACGGACTGGCAATCATTTGTATTAGAACTAGTTTTTACATAAACAATGTTCGGGATTTCATCGGTAGAAAGATTTAATCTATAAAAACGATGATAAGAAATATTTATACACCGTAGTTTGAGGTAATTTTCTCTGATCTTTACTTACTACGTCATGGTACGAAGCGTAACTTCTTACTCGTAAAACTAATTATTTCAACTTAAACAAAGAATTGAAAACAACCATCAAATGAAAGAAAATAGCAGTACTTAACAAAATAACTGCAGTGAATATTTCCAGTTTCAAGTAAATGATATTCATGTATTCGTTAATAACTGCTGGTGGGACGCAGTCAACTGATCCGAATGAAAACAATATATGAAACGTAATTTTTGTGCTTCACGCTGTTCGTGTATTAAATTAGTTTTTGTATGTATATTAATTTTCATACCGTTTGCTTTCAATTAGTGAAAATGCAATGAAAATAAAAACAAATGACTGTATATAATTTCTACAGTATTCTTACAGTTATATCAAAATTAGTGTAATTATAATGAGTCCTATAGTTTTTAAATGGCCTTATTTATACATCCTTGCATAAGCATTTGTGTAAAAAAGATATAGTAAGTCTAAAAAATAAACCTTTTCTTATTATTTTAGTACTTGTCTGGGCACTTGACAGAACTTAATTCGAGTCCTGTTCAAAATATTTTTTAGGTTCTGTCCTCAAGAGTTATACCTTATTACACTCTGATTCCTATAATTTACCTAATTCTCGAAGCTCATTATAATCTACTAAAGTTTGTACAACCAGTAATAAGGCACAGTACACATTACATAACAAGTCTTTGTTGCTTGTCCTGGGCTCGGCTACCAGTCTCACGTAATGCTTAATTACACGTATTTACGCGTCTGTGCCCTCTGACCCCCGTTACTTCTGCAACTGTTTGCAATATTTCTTTTTTAATGTGTTGCAATTGTTATGTGAACTTTTCTTTGCTTCAAACTAACTCATCACTCATTGGTCCGTTAATGATAAGTCTGTTTAAGCAACCTTTAACACGGAAATACCAAAAGAACGCATTTGGGACCCGACCTCCGTGCTTTGGAAAGGTTCGTTTTCAGTCCCACCTGGTATCATATGATGATGAATTTTATTTTTCTAAAAACTTGGGAAGCTTGAATAACTTTGACACTATATTGACTGCAAACCAAACAATAAATAACTTGATTATTTGTGTTCGTTAGTAGTCAAATTTGTTATTATGTACCTAATAGTGATCGAACAATTTCGTATGCAGTGCAATCCTTTCACCAAATCGTTAATTTGAGTACCTATACTGCCATAACATGGTTTTTACAGTAGTTACTTGTATAATTTCCATTACGTTATTGTGTAAGAGAACCGTTGACAAGTGTTGATGTATGACTCGCTATGAGCATGGGAAATATGTATAGAAAATTGTTATCACACGTAACATATGCAAAAGAACAGTCACGAACAAGAGTATGCGCTCATTGTCACATATTCACTGCTATTAGTATAATACAATAATTCTTGACTGTCTATTAGCTCTAAAGTAGACCACCCGGGAAACGATCTGTGGGTTAAGCAACCGTTGGCGCGGTAATTCTATAGAAGGGTGACCGCATAGTGATATTTGAATTGAGAGTCCCCGTCTTTCGAAGGATACGTTAAAAGTCGGCCCCAGTCGTTATCAATTAAGATAACAGTCGTTAAGCCATGTCAAAGGCCCTTCGGGAGGCTTAAACTATTTTGACACTAGGTTGACCACTAACCATGCGATGGAATGGATGTGAGAACGGATAACGATAGATTATATTTTTTTATATTATATTTATATTTTTCGGTTACGCTTACGTTAAAGTTGGAGCTACACAAAGTCCTTAATAGCGACATAATTTGTATAGTATGTTTAAATGTGAACATTGTATTCATATTATTGCTTGTGCCTGTACATGATTAGGTAATAACATATGTCTTAATACAATTACTTATTATGCACACAATACCTGTTCTCACGTGATTATTAATAATAACCCTTGAACTCTTTGAACTTTCATCAAAATCAAACAGAATTATCCTTATAGCTTACGTAATAAGGTTGAGATTGCTTTAGCCTTTTGTTGAGACAGTGTTCTCTTTAATTTGGAATGTATGTGTTTGATCAATAGATCACCTCTCATTACTCGACTGACCAAGATGTTGCGAAGCCGATAATCATATAGTGTTCGCTTGGTTGGACGAATTGAACCAATGTTGGAGCCAACGTCTGCCTTTTGTATAGCAAATAATACTTACTAGACTATAACTGCGGCTCTGCTCGTGTATTATTTCTTTAGTGAAAGTACTTTACGTCCTTCCGTGGGATGTAAATTTTTACCTCCTACCTCCCGAATTTGAGTTTGAGTGAGCTATTCATACAAACTTTGAATATTTTAGCATTCATAGCAATGACTAATTATAAGTTTTAGTTTAATCATTAAACTTATAAATTGTTAATATAATAATAGCTAAAATTGGTTCATTTATCACAACTAAGACTTGACAAATTGAATATTAAAAACGCCTCTCGCATTTAAATTATTATTCTCTTAAGATAATGGAGCCTGAAAACCAATTTTCAATTATAAATAAGTACTACAAGCATTAAGACTGAATAAATTAGCATAAAATCGAACAACTCTTGGTTATTTGCAAACCAGAATCTACTTGGAAAGATGACGCTACAGAATACGACCAAATATTGACTGTATTATTATTTTTACTTTACAATCTTTAGTTCCTGGTTCATTGGCATAAACGAATGTGAGTTCGTGAATGATAAATATTATGATCTAATTTTACACTACAGGCAATAAGCAATCAAGCGACGCAATGCACCTTCCATTAATAACTATAATATGCTATACAGTTACACACCCGAGACTACGCGCCTAAGTCCTTACTTACTTCAGGATAAGACCTTTACCTAGTAGTCAGACAGTAATGGCTTCAATTTATATAGGCAATTAAAGCACATAATCAGAATTGAACAGAAATTAAATATCACGGGTCGTGAGATACGGACTGGTGACTGACAGCGTGGTCTCAGTAATACCGTTTTTACCCCAAAAACTATATTTTAATATAACTCCGTAATTTCTTATTATGATTATAGAAGATACACGTGACTATAAAACAATATCTCAGCTTAAAGTTCCACATATTTTTCTCCACAACCAATACACAAACATTTGATCCAAGCTCGAAGAATCAGTTGCATAACAGCCAAGTAGGTGGTTAGTACGAAATGCTTGGGTAATCCGGACCCGTTTGATCATAAGTCCACACTTGTAATCTTAACGTATTGCCGAGTTCTGATGCACTGTCACTTGCAATGCGCAATCAAATGTGTCGATACAATGTTCGCTTTTATGTTTTTCCTAGATATAAACCACAAAACGTGTGTTACGTATTCAGGAAAGTTTCTATAATGTTGCCCTTTGTTACCCAAAGCCAAACCTAATATTTTTGTGTGTATCGTTTTTTAACCCATTAATGTACCCCTGGGCAAGGGTCTCCTCCCAAATGAGGGAGAGGTTAGGCCTTGAGTCCGCCAAAACTGTAGCGCGCTTTACTGTATCTATGTCATGTGTTTATCGTTTTTTTGTCCTTTATGAGTCCTTACTGCTGAGCAAAAGCCTTATTAATAAATACTTGACGGGTCTCCTCCCAAATGAGGGAGGGGTTGGGCCTTGAGTCAACCAAACTGTAGCGCGCTTTATTGTATCTATGTCATGTGTTTATCGTTTTTTTAGTCCTTTATGAGTCTCACCGAGCAAGGGCCTCGGTAATAAGTACTTGACGAAAAATAGTACGTAATCTTAGAATATGCAATAACGCCGATTTATATTCTTTGCCAAGTTAGAAGAAAGTTACTCTATAGCTGGCTTTATAGAGGTAGAAAATCTTATTTCTGTATTATGACTTCTTAAGTGTAGATATAAATTATATTATCGATGCAGGTACGATGCACTGATTCGATCTAGATTTTATCGATCGAATCGTTCAATTCATGTTAGTAACACATTTATACTCAAGATTACAGTTTAATGAAGTCATTAATAGTGTGATAATATTACATTTAATACGAATATTACATGATACAAGTGTACTGATAATCTTCAATCGTATAATGATAGCCACAAGCTAGCGATGGAGTTACTTTTAACTATTTATGGGAAATTTAACAGTGTTTTAAGCGTGCCTGATTTTAATTTTTTAAAGGATCTAGCACTTGATATAAAGGAAAATGAGCGAGATTAAAAATTGTATGCACTATGGAACTTTAAGAAAATATATACAGGAAGTATAACGATATAAGGTTTAACGATTTTGTGTGATACATACGGCTCCTAATAAGTAACTTTAAAATGTAAAATATTAGACACGCCATATGAGATCTAAAAAGTATAATTTGATAAATAAGGAAGATATAAAACGGCAGAGCGACGCGGCGGAAGCTTGTGTTTTTGCCCTAATTTTCAAATTAATGATGTAAATATGAACATACATACATTTATGAAGTTTTTTATCCGTATGACGATATGGCGCCGTGCTAAAAATATTTTATAATTTCAGCTTAAGTCGTATCAATTTAATATTCAATTCGGAACCATTTGAGCCTTTGTAATACGAATTAAATTGTACAATAATTTATTACAAATACATTATAGATTGTATTCAGTGAAATATTTATGTTCTATGAGCAATAACACTCGTATTTGACCGGTTCTTTCACAAAACAACTCACTCGCCAATTCATTTACGTATAATAACAATAATTCTCTTATTTAACACAGAAATATTACAACTGGCTACAACGAGTTTATGTTTGAATTCCTTGTAATGTAATTACGTTTTGTGGAGTTTCGAATTTACTGTGTTATTTGAGTACAAGTCTCAATGTAAGCGTTTGAAAAGTTTTTAATACATAGCCATAAAAAATCATAGCTTTTTCTCATAAATAAATTTACGGCATTAATATGTGTGCAAAGGTATCTTCTAAGTGCAAAAATGTTTAATAAATAATGTATTATAATAAACAGTAGTACATTAAAGCTTCGTGAAGATTGTTTAAATATTCAGAAACAGGAGCCCTAAGTAACTGGATTTTTATGATCATGTTTTTCACCTACAAGCTCATAAATGTTCGTAGGCGATGTACTAAAGCTGTGACTAGGCAATCTTGAGGCTTGATACCGCCCGCTGAGTGCAAATTCAAAGGGCCACCTGGTGTTCTTACCACTAAAGGTACCATACATTATGTATTTTTACTAAGAATGGCGTTGTACAGTGCATCAGTTGCAGTTTATTGCGCAAAACTTTGTTGGTGGCGTATCGTAACTCGTATCTGTATATTTTTGTTCGTCGTTATCGCTCTATGTAGCCCGAGGAAGTTTACCTTGTTAAGGACTTTCCGACAAATATGGCTTATCCGTATCATGTATAAATTCTCTCTGTATAATGAACTTACAGGAACAAAGACTGCCGCTTTGAAATAAATTATATATAATTTGCTATCAAACTATTATGTGGTTCATTAAAATAGGCGCGTTAGCCTTGAGCTCTTGGTTAAACAAGAAATTCGTGTTTCATAATATATTGTAACTTCGGATTTTCCTTTGTTAATCGAAATCCAATTCGTTTGTAATATCATATTTATTACAGTCGTAAATGAATAAACCTTTTATAATGTGAAATATTATATTAGGAGTCGAGCAATAAGGTGTGATGTATTTTATATCTAAATACATAATATAATCATAACTAAAGCAAAATATTTTTTGAAGAAGTTAATTTTGTTGAAAATGTCATTCAACTTTTACGTAGTCATCATATGTAAAACGATACAGGAATTCCCACTGATTAATTGCCAGCTATTTCAGAGTATTTAAAAATTTCTACAATAAATAAGAAAATAGCAACAAATTAATTTATTTTTACTATCATAATATAAGCTACAATATCCGTCCTTGCCCGCTTATCGCCAGTCGCTTTCACTGAAACCTCGCTTTCCACTGATACAATTAAGTTACAATATTTGCATTCGGTGCTATTTCAATTGATTGGCCAGATACGTTATTGCATGATAACATCGGCATGCGCCCATGCGGCCACAATTGAGGAAGTGTGTATTAAATGACAAGTTATATAGATTTCCTTTGATAACCTATCTGTAAAGAATTGCCCGCGTTTGTTTATTGATGCGAGAGATAGTGTAAAAAGTTGCTTACTTGCCGATAAAAGGACATTACAGTGTATTGGTATGTATTTGTAAAGTTAAATTATTTACGGTTATAGGATATAGTGGGATCGTAACGGTCAAAATGTATTGTATCAATTTGTTGAGTATAACATTGAGATTTCTATGATAACGTACAATCAGAACGACGGCTGGAAATAACCCTGTTTTAGAGATTTTGCATGAATGGTGTACGTTAAATTGTATTGCGGAAAATATATTACAGACACTTTCTAAAAAAAACATTTAGAAATATCAATAAATAAAACAATACCTCCAATATACGTCTCAATACTATCTAAATAACGGCTTTTAACAAATATAATTTGACTAAACATTTTCGTTAAAATAAGCTGCATATAACCCAAGGTAAACAGCAAGTAAGAACGAGAGCAGCAATTGATAAAAGGAAAAAAATCCAGTTTATTAAGTATGCCATTAGAAAAATAACGTAATTAACCATCGCTACATTAAGATTAATGTTACCGGTGTTTTAGATACGTCGCCCTCAATTACTTAAGTGTTTTTAAATTCTCACTTAAAGACGAATTCGGAAAGCAGTTAGATATTTTGTTTTTTTTTTTCAAACTGTTCAAAGATATCGCGATGTGCTTTGCTAATTAGAGTATGACTTAAAATACATTAGCAAAGTAACTTAGCTTCTATACTTATATTATTTAGATTTGTATTACTCAGAAATATGTTGTTTATAAGTTCGTTAGTCTCAGAAGCTGTGGAACAGTTTAAAAAAGCTTCATTTATATTAAACTTTACGACAGGATTTTTTTAAGAAAGCAGTTAACATTATAATAATAGAAATAGTATGAGTGTCTGTTGTTCTTTTATCGCTGAAACTGAGCAACAAACAACCGTTTGTAAAGCGCTGCCACCCAGCCGGTAATATTGCCATAAACTTCAATCAATTTGCAACCCAGTGTCCGGTTAACAGTTCATTTTCACTAACTAAATTAGGGCTATTACACTCAATTGCGGGTTATTTTGAGTAGACAAGTGAACGTGGAATTTATTCGATCATATAACTAGAAAATACCATTGTGTGGTTTGGTGACGGAATTCTAAAGAACGATTGTTATGCAAGATTATACGTAAGTAAGCAATTGTTTTACCAGCTCTTTGTGGTGGTGAAAATTATAAGTTTTGGTTCAAGGAAATTAAGTTTATGCAATATTTACATAAACGAGAGATTTATTTAGATAACCCTTAATACCGGAAACGCATAATATAACAGGTATTGTCAGAGAGTGAAGTTGACAGAATCATCGGGATAGTATTTCGACCCGCTATAAGATAAATTTAATATGCGTAACTGAAAGTTGTAGTAGTTTACTTTTAATTAGATTGTTAATTGCTTGTCCGGATGTATGATTGTCAAGCATACTTAAAATTATAATAGAACCTAGAGACGAACCCGCGTGATAAGTAACAAACATAAGATAATGAGTTTAAATAGTTTCATACACATTGTAATAGGCACTTAGATAGATTTTCCTTATTCATAAACGTTATTCAGCGGTTGCTACGCCCTTAGACAAGAACAAACAAGTCTCTAAGCTTCCATTTTGATATGGAAATCAGGTACAGCCATACACACTTATATCTACCTACGTAGATAATAAAATAGAATTAAATGTAAGTATGTATTGCTATACGAGAATTATTTTCCATAATGGTTATTCAATTTAATATAAAATTCTCGTCATATTGAAAGAAGAGTGGCAATTTCCTTCAACTATCGATAATCGGCAACCGAGTAGTGTATGAAAAACTCATTAGCTTCCCTAGCGTACACCGCAGGCACTATTCTTTTAAATCAATTTAAATGTCAAACGCTTTCTTCTCAATATTAGTGGGAGTAGAAAATCGCAACAGAACTAGGTCGATCATCTCAAACGCAAAAAGATTAATATAGTAAAGGAATAAATGTGCCAGAAAACTTTCCTACAATCTTCAACAATAGATATTGGGATCAAATAGTCTAAAAATATCTTTGCTTTTACGTCAAAGCCTCTAAAGATCTAAACGTTTCCTTGAATTTATTATCTAACGAACCATTTTCTGGCCGTGAAAGAGATTAATATTCCGTCTTCATTCCCTCCGGAGAGAAGCAGGATATTGTCAGGTTAATCAATTGACTAGCTGCCACAGTATAATATTTTCTATTAAAGTTTTACAACATTTATTATGATGAAGACAATATTATAAAATTTACTGATGTAGTAAGAACTTTGAGTTTTAATTCAGTCCAGTCGATTTCATATCGCGTGTTTGACAATACTTGATTAACGTCTATATAAGATGAAGACTAGGATTGAAGATACATACCTACATACGAAAAGATATACGAGCATCAGCGGAAACGAACTTGAAAACTGAAATAGGTAATTGAATTACTCCATGATAAGTCCTAAGAAAGGCGTTCCATGTTGCACCGCTGTAAGCTGAATCAGATTACTGTTACACCAAAGGGTTAATTTTAAGGTCAAAACCATGCAAAGGAAATTCTTCAGAATTCAGTGAACAGAAATTACTACCGAGACTAATCAGCATATAGGGTCAAACTTCAGTCCGATGTATTAAATTATACATGATCACATTGTTGATAAAGTACACATAATTGTATAACAGTACAAAGGCCAGTTGTGGACTCAGTCACGTCTGGGAGCCAGGGCATTCTCCGTGACCTATTACATTCGTTGTATCATCTGAAGTAAAAGCACTTTCACCGACGAAGTAGGTTTCGGTGCTGCGCGCAGTACTTGTTCGTATAATAATCTCTTTTATATAATAATAGGAACTTTTTTTGTATAATAATGATTCTTGATGATCAGAATACTATCAAAATTATTCGTACCCAAGCAAAGATCTGGGTCGTCTCGCGTCATTAGTTTTGATTCATGATTGCTATAAAAGTATGATTTTTCCTTTAGTTTTTTGGAGGAAAACGTGAGTTTTATCGATTTATGTTCATGTAATTGAATTGTTTATTTAGACGAAGTTTATAGTTTATAATTAAATGCTTTATGCTTTTGTACACCGTTGCCGTTTCACTTAATGTCATGAAACGGCTATAAATTTTTATTATTTATTACAAGAGCGCAAATTGTGCGCTTTTAAACAGGGACTTAGCATTACGGACTACCGCTGTCTTCCATGGAACCTTGTTATTATTGCCATAAAATCTGTGGTAAAGTAGTTATCTTCACGGATCTAATAAATTACCGTCTTCATTATACTTTATAATGGCTGATTGAAATAGCAATGGCAATTTACAGGTTATAAAGCGATACCTTTTTATAATACTTGCAGGTATATTGCATTTAAAGTGAGTTTCTTTGAGAATTAGCTCAGGTCAGTGGGTTCGTGGGATAGCAGGTAGAATGCTTACTTACACTGAACCGTGATAGGTTGCACCTTCACGGCATTCTTGTAACTAGTTGTAACTATGCTTTCACGTGCTCTATATTTTGTTACATGTAGTCATGAATAGATAATGGCAGCGGATTAGAATGTGAAAATAAACTGGGGTTAACTGCTTGACACATTTATCAGCTATAATCAGTAGTAACTGTATACTTGATGAAGAAATAACAAATCTGAGTAATTATAAATAGACGGATGAATGGCTTCCTTAATTAGGCTTGCATCTAAGTTTAGACGGCTAATATCCTTTTTCCGATACTTTGTCAACTTTCATAACAGGCTCTTATTGCTAAGTAATATAATAGTCACTAGTATTCTAGTTTAAGCCTCACTCACTTACACTCTCTGAACAATTAGTTCCTACGGCACACGCTAGGGGCGCTGATCAGGCTTTTTACAAAATTTCTCGATAGCTAGTCTCGATGTCTATAGTCTGGGGGGCTCTAGAAACCTTTTTATAATTTCCCCAACAAAATGTAACCAGCTAATCGATTGTTTGTACAAATTTTAAGTTTCCAAACATAGCAATATAGGGCGAATACACGCTGTAGGGCGGCTTGTGGTCACTTATTATCCAATAATAAGGCAATAACAGTAAACCAGTGAACGTTTAACATTGCCGTATACTTACTAATAGAGTAAATGGTTTAGTAGTTTACGAAGGCAATATCAGTTTGTTAGTAGTTTTTGTAGGGTGATAATGTTTGTTAGATTATTTAGTATGGGTTATGGGAACGATTTAAGTGATATAAAGCCAGGAGTAATAACAAATAAGTACATTTAAGTGCTTTTGAATATAGAGAAATTGCATAGCACCTACGAACTACGCCAATCTTAGTTAACCCAATGGGAAAACTATCAAAAAATTATTGGTGAGACGAAACAAAATGTCGATTAAATATTCGCCTGATCTAATAGTGTTATATTATAATGCCCTTTTTCCCATACGGTTAAGAGGCCGTATTATGGATGCAGAACCTAAAAAAAAACATACGCTAACACACATTACTATACAATATAAGTTTTACAATAACATTTTACTGAGGTAAATTTAATACTGTCGTATAGAAAGTTCGTGACGATCACGCAGCGCGATTTGCGCTACTGTATTTAAATACGCTTCGATTTTAGATATACTTACAAGTTTATACAAGATCTTTGCTCGACTAAAATATACAATGAATTGAGTGCGTAGGTGTCTATAACGATAAATTAGTTCATACATTTGTATGACTAGGTTCAATTTACATTAGTTAGAAGTCTAATGAGCTAGTACATGAACATCACAACGCTCATTACAGTTGTCAAAGGCACTGTGCGAGAACAATTTATCAAACATTCGTGTTTTCGTATGTAACACACGCAAACTCGTTTGTTTTGCGAACCGTACTAAATGAAATTTGCATATAATTTCAACGTTGTTGTTGACGGGAGTACAGACGGCAACGAAAATGCTGAATTGTTTTAATGTTTTGTATTGTTTTGGTGAAATATTAGGTGTTAATTGTAAATGAATATATAGCAGCTAAGAGCGGTAACTTTAAATAGATACTTATTCCACTAGAGTATCTTTTACCAGGGAATCTTACAATAGCACGGTACTACTATTTTCTTGTGTTGCAAGACCGATTTTTTTCAGGTTTCCCATCGTATTATTATCGTAACCAAATTAAATCCTTATTTTCTAGTTAAATGTACAAATTGCCAGGCGTGTACAGTCCGCAACAAAAGGTGATTGTCCAACACTCGGAGGGCCGGCTCCTTAATTTGGTTAATCTCTGAAGTCTCTTAATTTAAATAAGATTTTTTTTTCCATTTCATTTTTGGACAGACCTTTTAGGCTTTGTGATTTGAGATTAATATCAAACGGGCATGGCTCGTCAAGACAGAGCTATCAAAAAAACTTGATCGTAAAAGGGTTTAGTTTATAAAAGCCTCTGAAATTTTCATATTATAAGTTAAACGTTTAAGAAGCGAAATAATTTATTGAGAAAGCTACCTTCCCACGCATCATCTGACAGAGAACTAGCTATAGAACAACAAAATTTTATAGAAAAAGCTTGAAAAAATATTTACGAAACCTCAATCATATGTCTACCTTCACAGGATGAACGCTTGGTAACGCAATAAGCAACCCTATTTTCCGCCGGGTTCGAAATATCTTCGCCTCCCCTACGTATAATGTTTTCGCCCGACATCGCTCGAGTGATCGCGCCTCTGCTGAATTAATAAGGAATCATAATGTAAAACGCTTTGAGCTGTGGAATCAATTGATTATTCACCAAACCAAAATATTATCGCTTCAATGTTATTATAGAATTTCATACAATTTTCTACGGTGATTTTGGATGGAATTTTGTTCAGTAAATTTGTTATTAGTTTCGTGTCGATTTATTTTACACATAGTAAATTGCATTGTATCAAAATAATGAATTGTCGACTTTTGTATCTTGAAGAAGAGGTACATTTAATTTACTTAATTGCATGAATAAAGTAAAAAAATAAATAAAGGTGTCAGCAAAATATTAAAAAATCTAAATAAGTACAAAATATAGGCGTAGTACATTAACAATCCCATTTCGTTCAAAACTATGCCTAGCTATTCGCTACGACTACAACGGTCGACCTCCTAATAACGAATGATCCTTACATCCAGTAAAAGGGGTCCTTAAACCCAAAATAAACACAAACATTGTCTAAAATACAGCCGTGAAACCTCAACATAAACAGTTCTCATAAAAGTTGGTCCCCGTGGTCCATTAGCGCAGGTGCTGGCTTCCATTACCTAGTGGATATGCACTCACTAACTCCTGCTTGTTAATTTTAAAACAGTTTACTGTTGCTTGCTGTATGTGTAGAAGATTTGTAGGGTATTGTTGCTTTTTGAAAGTGCTGTAAGGATTTTTGGACATGGATATCAAAGATGTGATACTTTTTCGGTACCTTTTGTGTTTTCGAGTGCAGCGCGAGCAATTTTTTCTATAATTATATTAGAAGCTTTACACCAATATAATGAATTCTTGAGTTTTTATCTTATCTGCTTAGAAGCAATAAAAGTTTACAAAAATAGGGGGATTTTAAAGGATTTTCTTGCCTGTTTTACAGTAAGCAAGAAGACCGTATGCGAAGTGAGAGCCCAATGTAAATACTAAGAAGTCAAAGCCTAGAATTTAAACTAATGTGGTATGTTGAGGAGAGTTGTGATGTCGTTAAGTCGATATATGACGCTATGTGAAGGGCAAGGACATTTCGTATTGAATTTGCGTCTCTGGATAACGAGCTCTCACGCTTCGTTTCCCAGGTTAGAATTCTGGGACTATTAGAAAATTCTCGGAAAACTAAACTCCCGTTATACTTGAGGCCTTTGGCTGCAAGTTTCGTCGAAGAAAATAAGTGCTTGTGTGGCTTCCAAATAAACGTGAGTACTGGTTTCTATTACGCAAGTTGATCGGTTATCGTGTTTTACGTGGTTCTATAATTTTACGATGCAGAATTGCATTTTTAACGTTATAGTACAATTTTATTACTTAAGCTTTTAGTGCATTGTTCGATGGCCCTTTAATGAAATTTAATGTTCCTATCAAATATGTATTACAGTGTCTTCAAATACATTTGGCCATATAATTATAGCTAGCAAGAATAACATAAGCTTATTAACATGAATTGTGATATCTTTTTTATTCCTAATAGCTTCTTTACAAATTATTTAAACGTTTCCATCACAGTGACAAAGCTGTTTAGAAATAAATCAATTCCGAAGGTCAACCGTTTATGATAGCTAAAAAACTTACCTAATCAAATTGCGAAGTTTAATATTACTAAAGTTGAACGAACTTGTAAATAATAAGCATTATTGATTGGCAGCTATCAATTGAGTGACTGTAAAAAAATATAGCCCTTGTGACAAAAAATCTTCTTAGCAACTGTTATAGAGTATAATTAAGACGAAAAAAGTTATGATAGGTAGGTACTCTGATGTTGTTTTCCTTAACCAGTTGTACACAAAAAATAATAGGTGACTTTTATGTAACATGACGTCAATCAATAAGATTATTAAAAAGATAATCATATACGGATTCTGTTTTGGTGGTAGGAAAGAGCCACAAATATATCATGATAGCGATTTCCTTGTACGTTTAAATCCCATAACCGCAACTACCATCACAAAAATATGCAATTATTTAGAGTACTTGTAAAGTAATACAAAGTTCCGATTTCTCGAATCCATACCACGATATGTTGCGATCTAAATTGTAAATATTTGAAGGTATTGGACTTCACTGCCGGCGGCTGTACGTGTTCCCCAGAGGCATGAAATATGCAAGTCATATCTTGATAAAAATAAAGGAAATAAATCGACTCATAGTACCAGATGCTTATCAAAGTAGTTTACATACTCGGAGCGCGTAATATGTACTGCAAAACATCACAATAGCATAGCAAAAAACAACTGCCATTGTGAGAAACAAAGATATTGCAAATGGGATGACATTCAATGTGTCACGTATATTTTTTATCTGCAAAATAACTCGGTGTTTTGCTTCGAATAAGAAGTTGTTCGAGGAACGTTAAACTAATAATCAGTTTTTGTTGAAACAACTAAAAAAGTTTGTGAAATACTGACAGATTGCGCTTTCAAGTTTGGTATAACAAAGCCACATCAAAGTCGACCCGCGGAGAGGTGACGTCGGAGCAAAAACTTCGGATGTCATGTTCCAAGTTTCAAGGCAAACGAAATGAGTTTGGATTAATAATTACAATTCTGAATGGAGTTACCGCCAGTTGTTAAATTAATTTGCATTAATTTTTGTACAAACAGTTCGGTAATGACATTTTAATTTAGCACTGTACGAATGTAGTGTGTAATTAAAATTATAACTTAATTCTATAGACTGGTAATATCACTATAATTATGAAATCAGCACCAGATCAGCAGTCTAGAAAAAACAGCCTTCACATAATCTACGAACGACAATTAAGCAAGTGATTAATGTTTAATTGGTAGAATATTACAAGTAATATTTTATTGCACCTAGTAATTAAACGAATATATTCATAATTATATTTAAATATTTTTTACATGCTGATTGTATCGCAATCTTTAAATATAAAAACAACATATTTGCCTACTATTTAAGTTTTATAAAAACAAAAAAGAAGAGCAGTGATAGCCGAGTGGTTTAAGTTGGCACCTCCCACGCAAGTGGTCGCAGGTTCGAATCCGAGGCAACACACCAATGACTTTTCGAAGTTATGTGTGTATTAGAAATAATTATCACGTGCTCCAACGGTGAAGGGAAACATCGTGAGGAAACCTTGCATACCTAAAATTTGTTTAATACATTTATTGAGGGCATGCAAAGTCCCCAACCCGCACTTGGCCAGCGTGGTGGACTCAAGGCCTAACCCCTCCCCCTCGTTTGGGAGGAGACCCTTGCCCTGCAGTGGGACAGATATGGGTTATTAAAAAAAAAAAAAAAAAAAAAAAACACTCATCAGAGACTTCGAAATGACAAGGAAACGTTTACCGATCATTAAAGTAAATACAACATTTTATAAGTGTTTTGACAGCATCAATTTCAATATGGTCGCATGTGCTGGCTGTCAAGGCTGCCAAGATTTCATATCGCGTTGAGGCATTTTATTTGGTAATAGTTCCTTGAAATTACGATCGGACCGACGCGATTTTTATTATGTTATCTCATTTTAGCGGTGTGATTGGACGAGATAGGGTCTTGGAAGGTTCGCTGAATTTATTCGCGTTTCAACGGGTGTTCTTAATCATGATATTTTTGTTTACAAGCCTGAGCTTTGCATATTGTAGTTTTATTTTAATGATCCCTTAAAACTGATTTAATTGCGCATTTTCTGGTATCAGGTTAATAATTGGAACTTAAGCGCTCACGTCAAATGCCCTTAACTACTTTTAGTAACTCAATCTATCTGGTCATGCTCAAACAATTTACTCTTACTATGCTCCTCAAAAACGAGAAAGTCAAAGGCAGTCGTCGTAAATTTTTCGAAACCGACATTTTTATGTACTAGTAACAACTTTGTAATAGAAACAAAAGTGAACAAGTAATACTAGTTTCTGTATTATCGAACCGACATCGACCCAATTCTGTTCGCGAATAATGAATTTTGTCGTTTCGCTTTCGCAAGAATCGACAGTAATCAAAAAACTTCGCTACGTGAGCTTGAAACTTTTTTATTTTCTCTAATAAGTACGTGTTAATCTGCTGTCAATGTCAAACGCAATTGCAAAAGATATTGAAGAAAAAATCTCATCTTAGTGGAAATTGCTTGGTTATTGGAACGGTCTTTCTCGTTAGATCTCAATCGAGGCTAAGATTTATGATCTGTCTGAAATCTGTAAGTTTCAATAAGTTTTCAGAAATAGATAGGTTCTGCTTAAATTTTTGATTCGGAGAAATCAATCACTTTTGCTAGGATAACACAGCCCTCTTGAGTGGATCGGCTATTGGATTTGAATCTTATTTCATCTCGAGCTACGCTTTCAATGAATTAGAATCGATTGCATCAAGTGTAATGTAATGTAAGAGTATAAGATTTAGACCGCAAGTGTAGCTAATCAGGCGACAAATGAGCAACCTGTATCCGTGTTGCGATATTATGACAAACGAGTTTTTATCGCAATAATTCTGAGTTGATTATTACAATACTGCTGAAATGCTTTTAATCGAGCTTTGGCTGACTTGTAGTTTGTTGTACGGTTGAACGGTTTGTTTGCGATTCAGTATTATCATTAAGAGAAAAGGTCGAACCTATAACAGACTGCTAAGCCCAAATCCTGTGTCTTGAAGCAATTGTGAGAGGGGATTAAATGACACCCATGAAATCGAACTAAGTTTTATTTAGTCTTAAACTGATCCAATGACAATTCTATGATTCTCTTTAATATGTGCCTTTTGAAAGCATATGCCTATCGTGTCGCAACATACAATATACCGCACATTACTAATAACATAACATGAGACACTAATCCGCCCGTCAAGCGCTGTTATTACGGCAATCGTTTATCGTAAATTACCGGAATCGATCATTGTGACCGATACAAGGAAGGACTTTGATGTGGTCGCGTTGCGATTATGTTTCGACATTGCGACCTACCCACATGTAATATGGACGTGTGATGTATTAAAAATTATATGTATAATGATAGTGAAAAATTAATTAAAATTGCCGATTGTAAAATGTAGTATTCAACTTTAAAAGTTTCGGCTTCCAGACTACCAAAGGATTTTTAGTTTCGGGGTTGATCTTACGTTACAAATGAAATAGCAGATATTAATATTGGTTATTTGGAATAGCGGTCTATTTAACATAGTTAATCTTTATAGCTAAGCAAGAATAAAATATGTTTGATATGAAATAAAATTTTAGGCGATATAAAAGTTGCCTTGTGAAGAAACCTACTCAAACATAACTTACAAGTTTGTTATGTTCAAATAATATAAATATAAGTAAAACTAAACGCTCATGCCAACACATAATGCTAAGGCCGCAATATTCGCAATTCATCACAATGGATACAACGTATCATTAGTGTAGCAAGGTGAAGACTACCGCCTATTATCTGTTCAGTCATTAGCTGATATGACGGCGTGGATTATGTGGTTAAGGTTTACAAGGTTACTTAGATGGGCTATCTTAAGGCTTTTTATTGAAAAGAAAATTGAAAGTTAAAAAGCCAGCTTCATGATATATGGATAAAACAGGTGTTTTATAACGTATCGGCAACGGAAAGATAAAGTGACAGTAAAAGTTAAAAATACATAAACAAGGCCAAAATACAGATATTTATTAATGCTACATATCTGGAAATAGCGATATTCATTGTTCATATACCGCTAATTTTGTGGCTCAGATCAGGGTTTACCTTGTGATCTGTAGTGCGTCGATACCTAAAAGCTGCAAATGATGATGATACATAATAATAGTATTTATGTATACAGTAAAGCACGTCACAACAAACAAACTACACAATCATGTGACTTTAAATAAATTTGACGATAAAGCTGTCTTAATAACTAAAGCAAAAATATAGTTTCTATGTTTCGTGAGGAAAATCATGGAATTCCTCTGCAGAAGCCCTAGTACAAGATCTAATTGTTATCAAAGTTCAAGACAAGAGCATACAGAACGACCTTCCAATAGAACCCTATCCAATTACGATAGACACCGAACATTGCTGCAATCTCATTTGAATATTTGATTAAGTACAAAGCTTTCTAATTAAACTTATTGTAATAGACCGATAACCGGCGATAGAACACAGAAGGACTGATTCGTTCGATCATTTCGTTTATTATCATTTTTCAACTCGTGATTGTCTTACTACTGGGCAAGGGTCTCCCGGAAGAGCGAGGGATAAGGCCTTGAGTGAGATGAGTAATGTTGTGGATGATGATAAGTGTTCACCACGCTGGCCTAGTGCGGGTTGGGGTCTTTGCTTGCCCTCAAGAAATATGTTTAACAACTTTTAGGTAGGCAAGGTTTTATTGCGAGGGTTTTCTACATCATTAGAGCAAGTGATAAGTAATTATGATACACATATAACTTAGAAAAGTCATTGGCGCTTCGATCATCGTTCTACCATCGACCTCTTGCGTGGGAGGTGTAAACTATACCACTCAGCTATCCTTTATTAATTACTTCGTAGTAAATTATCTGGGCGACAGGAGTTACGAAATCACAGGAAATTCTTGTAATGTCTTAACTCGGGCCATTTCGATGATTTGCTACATTAATCTGTATCAAGAGTAAGACAAATTGTGATATTGCGTGTTTGTTCAAGTATGAGGCAATAATGCTTTGTTAGAACTAAGTTTGAGTCGCACGGCATCACAGTTTGTTTTGGTGTTGGAAAACTTTTGATTGACACGCGACGTGATTGATAAAGTGTTGTGCTAGATTATGAGGCAGATTTCCCATTATCTTATGGGGAAACAATTGATGTTATTAAAGGAAAAGTGTTAACGTGAAAATATATTAAAGATTTCCATTTATCATAATGTTATGCTAGCTTTCTAGTCAGCAAAACAGACTTTTTTAAATCGTTTCTTTATTGACGCAGCTTGTGGCTATAAAAATGGCTAAGCATACAGTGATTTCGCAATATCTGACTAAACTAAAAGAACCTACACTCAATCAGGTATTGTAACAGGTATTACAGGATATAACTAATCCATTAATCAACAAACAAAATCCATTGATCCATACATCCAAGACTTTCGCTATAATACCAAAAGGATATACTTTACACCCCGTCGTCGGTTCCTTTGTTGCGCCGCCATATCCTCGCTGAAGAAATTATTTCATTTAAGTTAATTACTCAATTATCGCCAATTCAATTCAGCAATAACGGAATTCAATGTCTTAATCGATGTAACTTGTGTAACGTATGCAATTTGAATCGTTATGTAAAAGAATGAAGGTTTGAACATATTGAGTAGGGCTGACGGCATTTTATATTCGTTGATATGATAAAAAAAATGGTTTACGTCATAACCTACTTGTTTAAATTAGAAAACAGAATTAAGTTAGGATCGTGGACTTCAAGTCTATCCAGCCCCTTCTTCATTCCGGGAGTTAACAGTAGTTTTGTGTCAAAAACATTAAAACACTTTTATAAAATTTTTGATTGGTGTGGTTGAGGAATTGTTAATGTCACTACGTCGTCTTCATAACATATGTATATTCGAAACATTAAAACCTCCGCCTTTGCTTACTACGATGAAATTTCAAATGGCGTGTGGCAACCCTAGCAAAAGGTCAGTTAAGTGTACAAAAGAGACCACACACGGCTTTGCAGTTGAAATCGCAGTACAAGATATTATTAATAGCTATTAACTATTATGTATGCAAAGCAATCTGGTACATAGTTTATCAAACAGTATCATGATACCCACACACGTAACACCTCTATGCAATAGTACTATTATATACTAACTTCAGCCCGCAACTCTGCCCGCATGGGAGATTTCAAAGTTAGAGTATTCTATGTGGCTATCCAGGTTATAATTACGTGTGTGCCAAATTTCATCAAAACCCGTGGTATTTTTAGATTTTGCGTTAAAGAGTAAGTATCTTCCATACATCTATATATACTAACTTGAATTGACGATAGTACTGCATTTTCTAGATTTACTCAATGAAATAGTGCAAACTGAAATATGAACTATGTACGTTTTCCATTTGCAGTGAAATATCGGTCATGCGATTTCCCATCGATATGGATTCAGTGCGATTGAAAATTATTTTTAGAAGCTTTGTTATGTTTCCGTAATACAGGTTTTGTTTGTATTGCTTTCAGATTATATTTTCATGCTTTTCCAACGAAATTGGAATTTTGTATTTTGTACTCGTATGTTACATTTTTATATTTTTGACAGGAACTATTTTGCCGAACGTATTTACGGAGCTATTTTTATCTTATTCATTTAGCTGCATAAACATGATCTTATACGAATTCGATAGAGCATTTTCTGCCATGTAACTCGATGAATAAATTTTATGTAGGTATTATCTTTTTCTTCAACATTTAAACATCAAATGACAACAACAAAATCGATTTATATTCTCCGAACACAAAAACCAATGTCAATGCACTTCAAAGCAGCTTTTGTTCGTATATTTTTCTTACCGTAACAAATCTATTAGTTTCAAACAGACATAAAAGGATCTTAATTGATCAGAACAGATCGCGTGCTGCAAGCTCGGTGAATGTGCGCCGGCGCACGCTAGCTCGCCGCGCGCTCTGATTGGTCGAGCGCTCGTCTCAGCTATGTGGGTTAGTATGTAATGCTTGACCGATACTCTTATGGCGATTTGGTGTTACCGTGGATTAATTACTAAGTACTTATAAGTGATTGATATTTAATTTTGTGGTTTGTGTTGGTGTTCTATATCTAATGTATCAGCTTATTTGTTATTAGAGCTTTTTTATATCAATAGGTAAGTCTGCTCCGTAAAGTACTTCGAAGCAGGTATATAAATAAAAGCAATTTTTCTTATGAAATCCACGTAAAAAGTCTTTTCAACTTTATGTAAAAAAGGAGTTCGCCCAAGGAAATCTTTAATTAGTTAGTAGTGAATAACTATGTAAAAACACATATCATAAATTTATTGTAACTTTTGGAACAATCGTGAGGTTAATTCGAATTTTAAGAGCTTTCATATTTACCTAGCTTCAACTTTGTTTACTAAAGCAAGTATAGTTTTTAAGCCCCAGATTAGGGTTATCAGCAAGATCGCTAGAAGTAATTGGAGGTTTAATAGATCGTTGTGAGGTGAGATATTGTCGCAGATAGGTGGCGCTAGTTACTTGTTAGCCTGGACCAGTTGTCTGTCAGATTACGAGATATCCAGTACTGTTATAATTGAGGTGTTTGGAATATTCACTTGTATTTTACTGACTGTTCTTGTATCTTAGGGCCTGATTTTCTATGGTCAGATAATTTCTTCACTCAAAAATGTATGTACTTATTCATCTGCCAAAAACGGCAAAATTATTCCAAGTATTAAGATATTTGATAGAATACGGCTGTTAACATAAGAAAACATACTGTTTAAAGTACGAATAAGAACTAAGTAGGTAGGTATATCATACTAGTTGACTCAATAAGTGGACAAGATATGAATTCATGAATGAAAATTAAAATTTATTAGAGCTGAATCGATCAATGACTTCAATAAATCGGTGTGCCCATTCTCCTAGTTACTAGTTAAACGAATATTCACAATTTGATAGCAAGACTTCATAACTGTTTAACTATTTGAACAGTAATTTTCCGAAAAACTGAAGACTATTTAAAAGCTTTTGTTTGGTCACTAGAGTAAGTGATCAATTTAGAAAAACTGTCAGTCAAACCACCCATTACATAAACTCCACTCCTTAAAGGTTATTATGAATCTCTACAAATAAATATGAATACCAAAATATTATCATACTTCCAAAACTCACTCTTGAAAACACGGGGAAGATTTTTAAGAAACAAAAACTGCAAATTGTCATAACCACGCAGCTTAGCCAGTACAAAAATAATTCCAAATCCGTACCATTAAGGAATGTCCACAAAGCTGTACTCAAACAAAACAAACAAGTACAACGTACAATTACATGTAAAAACCACAATGCAGGCACGTGCGTGGTTACACAACAAACTGATTCACTACTCAGCATTCTCCTGACCACCTGGCGAAATAACTGGGAGTATGGTGATTTTATAACCAAGCCTGCAGTTTTGTCGGCATGTTGAACTAACAAATGGTTAGTTTATGATAGTTCTGTTTTGTTTGTTGATGGCGTAATGGTGAGGTACTATTAACATTGCGTTATTTTTACAACCGATATTTAGAGAAATGGATGATTTTATAGATGAACTCAAGGCTTAACCCCTCCCCCTCGTTTGGGTGGAGACCCTTTCCATGCAGTAGGACAGTAATGGGTAAAAAAAATATAGAAATATCGTTACCGTTTGCCATTTATTGCGCTTTCTATCGTCACATAAAGGAAATTTAGGGTAGAGTTTAACAACCTGCCTCTCAGTTTTGATGAGTGTGTTCTTATACCTAGCTACAGATGTTTGTTGTAGGTAATTTAAAGGGCAATAGCGTATTTTAATTACGATGGCTGAGAGGTTGCCAGGACCAATAAAATCAAATATACTAAACAAAACATGAACAATTTCTAATTGATATTCACATAACCACCTGTTAGCTACAGCAGTTAAGAAAGCCCTATCATAAAGCTCAACAGGCATACTACTCGTTGTCCGAACTAAATAACTACAAGTCAGGCTTAGTTAGTCGAACACAGTTCTATCATTTATAACAGTTCCTATATTTAAGCAACCTTGTTACTTTGTTAGGCATGTCTACATGTTACACCCACTATCGGTACATGGACGAAGCAATATGCAACAGAATTCAATAAATATGTTAAGTTTGAAATGTAATGATGAATAGGATTAAGATTTCTTGTTTCGTTTGTTTTGCAATTCTGATAAAGTACTTGTATGTATAGGTGTTTTTATAGTTTAAAAGGTTTAAGGTAATAAAATGTGCTTATCAGTCATTTGGTTACCATAGTACGAATTCCATAGATTTTTTTCTATTAAAACATATTTTCATACAGAGTTTCCACCCCACAGAAACGCCGGTACTCCATTATTTAATCCGTGAATAGGAATTAGTATAAACATTTTCTCAAGGAACTTATTTAGACGTGCAATCGAAATCGATAAAATCAATCCACAAGCATTTAAACTATTCAATTGTAGTCATAGCACGACCTCTGAATACATGTCTCTCCAACTTAAATAAATTAAAGCAGTGCAATTATCCGGCACAATTAATTCACCAAACAGTAGAACATATTTAATGTGCTAGAATTGCATTAATACCATAATTACACAGGCTAAGTCCTTTTACGTTGAAGTGCCCCGCTGTGATTGAAATCAAAACAATTTACAACTGTAATCGCTAGCTTTGATTGCGATTAAATTGTTTTTACGATTGAACACTATTTGTGTACTGAATTATACTGTAGTTAGGTATTTCAGTAAGCTTACAATTTATTGTAAGATTAGCTGTACGCTGTTGGTTTAAGGTATACGGTTTCATTCTTGCCGAAATTATGTCGTAATATCTTTCCCTTAGTGATAAAAGATTAAAATACTTATCTATAAATTAAAACTATTATCTAATTATAAATATTCTGATTTAACAAAAAAATATTTTTAATGTTTACTCAAGTTCAAATACATGAATAACATCCTTATTCATTCATTTTTTTAAACGTTTAAACATGAAGCAAATACAATAAAAAAAGCAATACAACTGAAACCTCATAAATACATTAAAACAGTCATTGAAGTATTCTTCGCACGCGAGTGATATCAAGTTACATGACGTTTCACAATATTTATTTATTCAGTTTAGTAAAGAAAAGCCGCAGGAATAAAAAGCTCTGTGTACAGTACTGTATACAGGGCTGCCCGATAGAAACTTATGATGTTTGGTACAAAGAGATCTTAGCCGACTCGGGACACCACGTGAATGCTAGACTGCTAAAGGCTCAAGTCTTTATGAGATGTAAATCAATAAATTCTTTGTAACTTTTAAAGCAGCCTATTACCCTAGGTGTTCGGAATCTGGGATTAAAAATGTTTAATTACCGGGTACGGGATAAAGCTCAAGATTCCACTATAATCCCGGATTTCCAGGACCTTTAGCAACCCTAACTGTATATCAGTTGTATCTGTTCTAGATTGATTCACGAACCACGACTTCGTGGGATGTGTCCACGACAATGACCCGTCTGTTCCTGTTCAGACAAAAACTATTGGAAATCCTGTACATTTTCCATTTAAGTACGTGTTGATACGAAAAACTGTTTTGAACAACAACAACGGTACATTCAAAAGCAATATGAATTATTTTTTGTATTTATGTTTAGGTAAATAATTTCTTCAGAAATCAAATGTTATGTGCATTATTTGGATAAGATTAAAGGTTTTTTTATAAACCCGTTACAGTCTCACTGCTGGGCAAGGATCTTCTCTTTAAACTTCGAACGAGGAAGGATCTAGGCCTTAAGTCTACAGCGCTGGCCAAGTGTGGGTATTCAATTAAGTATTAAGTTTTGACTAAGTCGAAAATAATGCAAAATTAAATTGACAAATCCTCAAAGAAGCTGAAATATCATCTTAGAAAAGGCAATCACTTAATTTCAAGCGTTACATGAAATTGAGTGCAGTAAGAGTTGTAAACCACAAATTCCATATTACAAGAAAATATATATTCTTAGAGTTTTTATTTACGAGCTTTCCGCGTTGTTAAGTTTATAGCTTTTCTTGTTTTAAGATGTATGGGACCAGTTTCAAGATATTTCGTTTCAGATTCAAGCTATTGTTTGGTAAGAAATGTTTTGTGTTGGTCTATAAACATTCATTTGGTAATTATAATAGACGGTTTGGACAATGATGTATGTTTAGATTGTAGTGTTGTTCTGTGTTGTCATGTTAGTGTTGTTATTCAACAGACTTTGTTGTAGTTCAAATTGTATTTGTATTATTGTATCTAATTGTAACTATTTATGTACCTATGCAAGTTTTGTGATGTCACTGTGTATGTATAATCACTTGTTGATTTATTATTTGTATTTAGGCTTGTGATATGTTTTCATGCTTCTGTGCTGACAGACGCAATGAGACAGTTTGCAAAGTATGCGTAAAGATTGATAAAAACAAAATAAAGGCTACTTCTAAGTCCTTTCAGCGCTTACTTTGTAAAACACATAGATACAAGTAAGATTGAACAGGTAACGTGCCTATGGGCTTTGTATTTATTTTAATTACTTTGGCGGCTTGTAAGCTTTCGTATACTTATCTGTGTTAAATCATGTAACATATACAGCATTTCACCAACTTACCTGTAAAAGAAAATTTTATATTAGTATAAAGATAGAACAATTTTAAATAATTATGTACTTACATGATTTGCTAAAGGGTGATTCAACTGTTACAATTAAATAAGTACGTTATTTGTACACAGAAAAAGCGATTTTGTCTAATATGTTATATGTGTTCACATAAATATTATATTGTACACCTTTGCTTAACCTTTCAGCGATAAACAGGCATGATGTTGAGGGGTTCGCTTTATTATCTACATAAGGGTGTCATAAACCATAACAATGACCCCATTTTGTAAAAATATTGCCATAACATGCATTGTAACGATAGTGTTATGATATTTCCTGATCTTTGTTTAGCTGTGTGATATTATTATAGCTCTTATAGTGTAATGGGATTATCTCAATAATATGGGTAAACAAACAGTAGATAAATGCCATACAAGTAAGGGAATATGGAAGAATTATGATAGTATTAAGTACTAAACGTATTTTGTTGCAAAATGCTGTCAAGTGCCATTTTCGGAAGTTTACTAGTCATGCAGTTTCATGCTAATTGGAGAGCTTTTCAATCAATATGAAGTAGATTAAACAATCTCAATTAGATCTTAATTACAAAGAAGAAACAGAATATACTAAGAAAAAGTCTAAGGACAAATGTATAATACTTCAGTAAATATATCGAACTAGTGGGATCGAAAATGCAGAATAAAAACATTAGTTTAAGCTTACCCTAGGACACGTAAGGCAATATAAACGTCAAAATATCAAAAACGTTTTAACAGGCGTAACGAAGGTGGAACTAATTTAAGTAATAAGTACTAATTGGCCAAAAAAATTGAACAATGGCTTGTTTACGGGCGCGGTGTTTCCGTCCATACAATACTTTCAATGAGTCTTAACTGAGCCTTTTGTCTTGTGCTGCTACACAGTGGGGTTGTTGGTTACACTAGTTACTGTTTTATTTTTCAGGTGTTCTTTTGATAGCCGTGGTTAATAGATAAGGCGACTTGTTTGGCCAAAACTGCATTAATTGTGTGAAATGTTTAATAAGAAATAAATTGTCTAATAAAGGGCTACAAATTATATATACCTTAGTCTTTTAAAGTTGGTTGTACGGATTTGGAATTCTAATACAAATTGGTAAATTAGTTTGCCAGACGTAAGACTAATTGTACAATCGTACAAAGAATTACAAGTTTAAAAATCACTCTTACAAAAAATTATAGAACAAATTCTAAAATCTTCCAAAATTGCTCCATACATCTCTCTAGTTTTTGCTTCAGTAAAAGCGCGGCGTAAACCAGATTTATAGCCTCCACATAAATGTGTGTAACATTTAAGAAGAAGCACATTTTATACATTTTCTTTACTGCTTTAGTGCTTTTAACCTTTAAAAACTACAGTTTCTACGAAGTAGTAAGGATTCGATTCGGCTCGTAAATTGCCTTTTAATTTCACTGGAAATAAATTAGTGAGTGAACCCGTTTAATGATCCAATAGTGTTTAGTGGCTCTTACGCTGTTAAATGCCTTGATTTGACTGAGTTTTATTGCGAGGTAATTACAAAGGTTCGAGTATTTGTGTGTTTGTTAGTTTGTCAAGTTTGAAAATCAATTGTTATATTGTAATAAATGCTGTTTATTCTGATTATACATTATGCATTGACTTGTTACAAATATATGTATTTTTAGAGTAATAAACGGTTTTAAATATAATAAGTGTACGTTACTGAAAAGTTGCGTACTGAACTGCAATTCTATACGGGAAACTATTGTTGCAGTACTTTTTAAATGTCAAACCCTCGGTATTCTAAGGTACCGACTGTACAGAATCGCGCTACTGAAGAGTTTTTCGTTTGTACGAGAATTGCTCTCATAAATTATTAGTATCCAAGATTAATATAATAATATCTTACATATTCGAAGTATTGAGACATAAGTAGGGCGGATGACTGATCGACTCATCAGTCATGAACGACATATCAACACATTAGCTTACAATGTTTCTTTCGTATATTATCTTGTTTAACTTCTGTATTTAGTACTTTGTTAGTGTTTAATCATTTTGTATTAAAAAGTAAGCATATTGACGTTTAAAGAAGCTTGGTATATGTATTTTTATCATAAATAAGTTTTTACTCTTCTGATACATCCAAGTCTTAGCGTTACATCGTTTGTGTAATACAAAAATGTTTATTTCTTAGTCAAACTATAAATCAAAAACTTACAAACTCCGCTGTAACATAACACAAGAGACTTATTCACAAAACTTACAAAGAACTCAACTTTAACACTACATTTAAGTTTCATAGTTTCATACAGCATTCAAAAACTCCATTCAAACGACACAAACTGGCAATGCAATAGCTTTAATACTTAACACCTATTGTTATTATAAAATAACACGTTGTAAATTAAGTTTGTCATAATAATGGTCTATAATCGCTCTCAAACTGCCGACCTTCGCACAACACTTTGAAGTTCAGACACTTGTACCCAATAATTTCATTATTTGATTATAGTGTTGTGATTTCTAAGTCAGCTTATTGGCAACAAGTAATAAGCTTCGTGTTATGTTGGACATACGGACTGAAATTATGACTAGCGAAGTTGCTAGCATATATTAATTGCGATTAACTTGTACCAGTTGATGAAACAGGCTAGGTCATTAACTGTGATATGTACTTGCCTGTTCTATAACCCTGCAAAATTTATCTAGTCGAAAGAAAGTAAAGTAGTTAGTAAGGTAGGTGAAAGAAGTGGAAAATTTAAAGTAAAAGCCCTTTATTCTACCAAACTGATGTTTCCAAAAAATAGACAAATTAATACATAATATTACGCTTATATGGAAGCGATAAGTAAATATGTTTTTTACTGTATGCTTTAAGTTTTACAAAATACTTCGATGCTCAACGTGTTTATTCGTAAATACTCAACAAAAAGATGTGCCTGCATTTCCTGTGGCAATATACCAAGTTTTCCCAAAACTAAGCTGCCGAGAGCATTGTGATAGAGATAAGACCTTTTTGCTCGAAAATGTGTGGCAAGTCCAGCATTCTAATTAGTTATACAGTTAATCTAGGGGTAGAAAACTAGTTTCAGATTAAACGGTAGTACTTATTGATGATAAACGTCCTGTCGCAGGCCAGACGATCGAACTCGTTGGGTTACAAACATACAAGAAAATGAAACAAGTATAAATTAAATAGTAACAGTAGGTCACGAACTGGTTTCAAATCTGAATTGAAAAATCTAATTTGCAATAATCAATTTATACAATAGTTATAACAGTGTAAAAAGATGATTAATTTCAAATGCATGATATAAAACGACTTTTTTTTATTTTACGATCAGTTTCATAAGCAATTGTTTTTGTTTATAATGTTTGGGAATACAATAAATATCACGGTTATTGCTTCGTAAACAATATTTCTAAAGATTTACATAACATATTATTACAAGAAACGATATCATTTTATGATCGATGTTTTATTTAAAGATATAAATACTTTTTGATGCAATATGTCAGGCCATTAAATGCGATTGGAATTATTAAAAGTAAAAAAAAATGCGTTCATCTATTAAAGACATTCCGTTGCCTCTCGTTTGTTAATTTGGACTATTTCGGGTACAAAAAAGTACGATACTAAACTTATAACAATAAATACTTATATTCAAAGAGAGAACATTGATCTTAAATAGAAATGTATAATAAGCTGGTATAGGTTTTCGTTAGCGGTTCTCTATGGTTGTGTGGATAAAAGGATTTATATAATCTGTGGCGTGGCCTAAAATGGCGCTGACATTATCAGCACGGCACAAACCAACGAGGGTAAACGTATCTTTGGGCCATTCGCTCTAATAAAATATTTAATCGGTTTTGTTTTTAGATTGGTCTCATTTAGAATCGTGTTATAACATTAATTTTGCAATAATAAAATATATTCAATTTAGTTCGTGAATATCAGCTCGTTTTATTAAGATTTATTGGCAGTAATTTGTTATGTGGGTATTATATTTATGAATGTGTAATATCTTACAAATTAAAATTATAATAATCTATTTATACCTACTTACTGTGAAATATATTTTTTATATAATTATATATTTCATAACTAGTGCTTGCAGTTTTTTGAGTTAGCTATTAAACTGAGTTAGTACTGCATTTTTATTTTAAGCATGGCACTTTGAAGTTTTTTCTAAAACTAAACAATTGACCTTGAAAACTAATCGTCGTGGCACTTGGCTTTGTAGTAATTTCATAATTATCGACTTAGAAGTAGGCCATTTATATAACCAACAGCTAATTAACCTACATTCAGTCCTACAGTTATTTTCATTAATTACAAACTTTCAAAACAATACCCTTTTTTAACAATACAAATCCACGTCTATACAGAATATCGTCACCTAATTGTCACATAGAATAGTCGGAAGTAACAAATCGAGCCTAACAGGCGGCCATTGTAAGGGCTAGAACAAAACAGCGGTGTAGCTCGCGTCCCACAAATTGACGCTATCGTGCAATCTGTACCTGCCCTTAGCACGACTGGGAAACGTCATTGGTGACAAGAATACAAGTCGTTTTATATCCCTCATATTTATGAGAGCTCTTGTGTTGGGAAGACTGTGGGGTGAAGCTTTGGATACGTACAGACAGTTGGACACAAAATTATACGCCGTAAAATTTTAACAAAGAAAATTGCTAAACTACTACTGTATAAAACTTAACAATCACGGCGTGTTGACCAGAGATTATTAAATAAATAATTTCATAGCAAAAAGTACGATCCAAAATGTACAGTGTACGTGTACATCTTATTGAAGCTGCCATACATTAAAATAGAAACTATCTTTGTTTGACTAATGTTGGCGTCTCCAGTCATAAAATCGTGACGTGAGACATATCTTCTGCCACAAGCAACTCTAGTCTGTATTTGGTCAGTTTCAGCACAATTGGCATACAACATGGCGATACTTTGTACCGATACCGTATTTTAAATGTTAATAAGAATTAGAACTTTCAATATATATGTAGGTCATTACATATTTATTTGTAAGGGCGGAGAAATTATTTCAGTTTAAATAGTCAAGGACTACGTAATTACATGTTTTCAAGCAAGGCCATTTGGAAATAAATAGTTAAGTTAATCGTGTTTGGAATTCCAAAGATTAACTGGAAGGTTCTGATACCGTAACGCAACTAAAGAAAAGTTCTACAATATTAAAACAAGTAGCAGTATTTACATAATAAAATAAAGCTATATTACCTACTAACCCCCGGTTTCTGAGGTACATTTAGCGGTAGTTTATCTATTCAATAGTGTCAAAACTCATACCAAAAAAACGCTATTGAATAGATAAACTACCGTAAAATGTACTCGGAAATCGGGGGTAAAAGGGCTCCATAGACTATAAAAATAATCTCGCAATTACCTTATTACAGATGGTTTAGCTAGACGAAAGTAATAGAGACTCCTAACAAGCTCTGAGTTTATTATACCTGCCCTCAATTCGACCTAGACTAGCCTTGTTAACGTTTTTTTTTTACTACGTGAAATGGTAACCAATGAGACTTTGTATTACGTAAAAATATACATAACAAAATTATATGTTTATATGAAGACCTAAAAACATATTACTTGGTACTGCCCGAGACTTTGTGTGCGTGAAAGTATATCCCGGGATAAAAAGTATGTGTTGATCCGGGTTATAAACTATATGTGGAATAAATTTCATAATATTCAGTAGTTTTGACATGTTAAGTAACAAACATCCATCCAAACATTTAAGCGCTCGCATTCATTACATAAGAAGTAAAATAGGATAAGATATAAGATAGGATAAAAATACAAGATAAAAAATCGTCTAGACAATTAGTCAGTCAAAAATTAAAATATTTTGATATCTAAAAGATAATCTCGATGATAAGATCTAAGATAACAATCTCATGAAGATTATTCAAGCATAAAGTAATTAAGAGAAAAAGCTTATAAATATTACTTACAAGGTTATTGCGGTCTCGTCTAGCTTAATGTTTGTGTGAATAAAATTAAAACCTATTTACGACCACCGTTAACACATATTTTATCACCGTAAATATTCTTTATAGAATTTACGAGGGTAGTAGAAACCAGAATTACGGATAACTTACAACTGTATCATGAAGTCACTACCATACACTTGCGGATAGAAAAGTGGGTAGAACTTAACTATGTCATGAAAAACTAAAGGCCGATTGTTCCTCGACCGATAAGGTATCAAAACCATTGAATATCTTTTTCTGACTATATAGATACAAATTAGCACGGCTACTCCCACTCGACACACTAGAGATAACATTAGATATAATATAATATATTACATCAAAAGATCATCTCCGCTTTAATTTCAACAAAAATCTGACCAAAACAGCTGTGTAAATGTCATTATATTGGCGCAAACATCAGCCTACAAGCGTAACAAATAACACTCTTATTCTAATGTATGTGGGCTGAAAAACAAAGATAAGTACGGTCAAGTCGTTAGGTCCCAAAGCTTGCCTAGTCACGTCGTCCACAATGTAGCCTCACGCCTTTTTTACTTAGGACCGCACTCTTTTTGGTGACTGAGATATAGTAATTAGATTTTGGGATTGGATTATCTAATAATGAAAATTGCTACAGGGAATTTGTGTGAATCACTTTTGCATTTAAATGTTTTGATGTTTATCTATTCCGAAAATACTTCAAAGATTTATTCAAAGCATCCACAATTCGCCAATAATGCTATGCAAACCCTTTTAATGGGAGTCAAGCTAAGTTTACTACTATTTATTATGCACATTTCTCTATTTGATATGTTTGGTCCGTAAACTATACATTGTGGTTCCGGATTTTCAGAAAGAAGTTCCTCACCCCAAAACTTTAATCATCTGAATCCGCAGTTGAACCATCCTAAGTCAATTCACAGGAGTAAGTTAAGTCAAGTTGGTATAACACCTAGCGCAGTAAGTTTGATGAACGATAATCTCCTGTGAGCAATTGCTAGAGAATAGTTCAAATCTAGGGCAGCTACCGTTCGTACACCTTTGTTCGTGTTGAGTACGACTCACATAATGCAAGCTCTTGATTAGTCTAATTGTACCATCAAACAAGATTGTAGCTAACAATGAGCCTGAAGAGAAAGGGAAAGTACGGTCTTAACACATGTTGGGAATATAAAGCTGTGTGTACGCAAATTCGATCCAGCAATTTACTTGCTACTTTGTTAAGTAAGCTCGCTATAAAAGAATATACCTAGGAACATGTGAATACTTCTCATATATAAAATACATTTTTACCCAAGTTTGAATGAGATATCAGACTTTATTTTCCGATTCCGTGAATATCAGAATGAATCTGTCTGTTTGGTTTCAAAATGCCTGAGGTATTCAACGGAAAAAAGTTCGATGAACAAATTCTGCGGCAATTTATTTTGTGTAAAATCATTCAGTGATCAAGTTACGATAGTGTCTACACGGCTTAACCCAATTCTGTGAAGCGTACGATCAAATATTAGCCAACGGCGGTACCTCATGAGGGACCGTGTCGTTGAATATATTCCACCAATATTGGACGAATATTGGGAGCCTATGAAAAGATTATGCATATTTGGTTAGGTAACGGGAATATTCGGCAAAGTTCGATCAAAAAGTTTGCCACCATTCTTCTTTAGTCTTATTCATGAGGCCAATTTTTCTTCGCGCCAGAGAAATATTTGCAAAACATTTTTTCGGGTAAATAGCTCTCGTAGATGGCCAGTATAAAGTTAGCAAGTTTAGGCATTATGTATGTGTGTAAGGAAAGTTTTTTTGATGTCATTTACTGTCCAAACTATTTCATTACTTGTGAAGAGCCTTTGTCGAGTTGTTTTAGTTATCTAAGGTAAGTACTCTTACTTAGACGACTTATACAAGTTTGTTTTACTGGCCTTTCATTTTGTAAGTATTTGTGTCTAAGTTTGAACAGTTACGAGTGAAATAGCGATCGTGTTTAGAAGTAATTTATGCTATTGTTTTTCTTCAAGGACAGAGCGGCGCGTTGTTTTCCCTCGGGTGTTTCGATATTGCTATTACAATATAGGTAATGCCCGACAGGCTTTTGGCCAAATTGAGTTAGCTGTAGTAACTATCTATAAATACGGTGTAGTGTTCGTAAGTATTGCAACATAATTTTCCTTTTCACTTGATTCATAACGAATAGAAAATAGTTAAATTTTCTAGTCAAGTAATGCTACAAATGCGAACTTTTTTACAAAGACATTTTAAATTAGAATTACCTCTGCATGACTAATGAAAATAAAAACTCAACAAAGTGTATATTTAATTACAAACTTTCGTTCAGTATGCAATTAAGTTAGCATTGTTAAGTCCATTTTTAAGTACATTATTTATAATTAATCACCGGACCCTTTTGGTCTAATGTTATTCAACTTAATGAATTTGGTGAACGACCGACAATGTCACGGCGGTCGTTTGGAAGTCGCGAGATGATCGCAGTTTACCGAAGTGATTAGTATTTCTTACTTCAAAAGAAATCTTGAGTTCAATGGTAAGAGAAAACGCACATGATTTGTGAAGCAATGACTCAGGAAATATTGCTTGAATGTCACCTTTCCCTTAGAGATATCTTTACAAGTTATTGTTGTGAGAAGCAAATGAGGTGTACCAAAGAATTTGAAGACGTTCTCGTTTTGCTTTTCTTAATCTTTAAAGAATTTAAAAAAACTGTTTTGATTAAACTATCTAAATGATAAGTAATATTACAATTCAAACGTGTATCATTATTTACAGTTTACTATTCTACAGCCATTTGAAGTATCCTAAAAACTGATTTAAAAACCCTTTGCACAAAACACATCTTATAGTACAACTGTTTATGTTTATGCTGTACGTTGTCTGTCATTCTCGTCAGACAATACAATATTATTCACATACATTTCATAGATAGTAAAACTAAGATGATCATAATCTTGCAAGATAATAGTATACGAAGTTTCGCAATTCTTTCGAAGCTCGCAGATTCTAGGAACGCCTATTAAAAATCACCTTGGTGTTATGTAGGCTCTGGGCATAGGTAAAGTACCATATGTCGAAATGTGCAAGGGAATTTGATCGTTACGTAGGTAAGAATAAAGGTCGTTATTGCACATATGATTCACGTTAATGGTAGAAGTAATTTGTGGGATAGAGCGTACCCACGCCACAGATTTGACGTTTTACGAGCAGGTGCGCCGTTGTGCCAGATTTCAATTTGCAAAATGTCGCAAAAAATTCAACGTTCTTTTGGAACTTAAAATTCATATTTCGAGTTATGATTGATGCATACTGTTCCTATGATTTAAAGTGGCTGAATATGCAAGAATCTAGAGTTATTTCACTCCAGTATTTTACCATTTCAGTAATCATTGATCATCCATTATGGAGATTACTAGTACCTACATAGGTCTGTTGTGATAATTTACTGCCTCCATGGCGCAGTGCTTAAGGGTTCATGGGTTCGATGCTCACGTGGAACAATTATTTGTTAGATCTATAAATAATTCTTTCGGGTCTGATTGTACGTAATGTCCGTTTTTTGAATGTTTGCTAAAGTCCCCATTAGACAAGAGCAAATCTTAGTGCGGTAGTTGTCTTTTTAAACAAAAAATAATAAAAACATGAAGTATTTAAACGCTTTGAAACATTGGTAATTGAGAGGTAAAACAACACAACTAATTTCCTTTCAAACTTACTCTAAGTTTAGCTTTGAAATGCAGTAAAGTTATGTGTAAAGCTAATTTACAAGTATTATCTTAAGTTCTGAGTGCATATCAGTAGCCGTTTACTAAGGACTCTTGTACCAAGCAAAAAACCTTTTGTAGCTATCGAAAGCATTAGTAGATGTAATCACAATGTGTGAGAACAGATTTAAAAAGTATGGGGACTGTTTGTATGCCTAAAATAAGAAATAAATTATAATAAGTAATAATGAATATATTATTTATTTTCCATGAAATTACGTCACTACAATCTTATCGAAAATACCATCAAATTGCTTGCGTCACTTGTTATTGCTTCAAGAAAAGCTGTCAAGTAGATTCTGTACACTACATTTCATATTCCCGGGATAGCTGAAGGACATACAATGGCAGTATTATTTGTCATAGTATAAAATACAGCCGGATCTCGAATTTTCCCTTTCTATACTTATTCATGAGCACGCGTGTGTCTGTTTATCGTTAGAATAAGATATGAGGTGACTGGACGGAGTACCGGTTGGAGATCATGACGAAAATTTTACCGGTATGTATGGTATTTTTTACTGCACATACCATACCTACACATGTATTTGTTTTGTAGAGACATATATGCAACAAGCAAGACAGCTTCTTTTAGCCGTTTGTTTAATCATCACACAGAAAAAAATGTGTGAATTAAGGTCCACTTGGTTTTTGCGTCAATATCATAAGATAACTTCTTAAGATGAATCTTTTTTAAAAATAAACAAGTTTTTACGTGGGCCACTACTTATATTTTGAGCCTAACTATGAAAAACGGTAAATATGTGAGTGAAAACTACTTTATCGTGTTCTCGGGTATTCTTATGCATGATTTAGATAAATTTTTATCTGATCGAAATATTTTTTAATATTTTTTTTTCTTTCCCGAAGTCCCCTCCAAAACAGGGTGTTTAAAAGCATAACCTATTTCTTGTGCCGACGAAAAATCAAGGTTAATGGTATTTATTCTTGATGTTTTGGAACTAAATAAAGTCATTTGATGTCAAACTGTAGTGTATGGCGGGAAACTAATTTATTCGATTATTTTCATGCACATAACAACCGGTTGTTTAACAAGATGCGTTAGGGCGGGCATTGTCATTATGGCACTCGACCTGTAGGATTTTGTGGTTTTTCCATATTTTAAACCAGTCTTTCGGTAAACTTTTGATTGTAAATCAATAAGAATTAACCATTCTACATTTTTCTAAAGACGTTTTGGGCCGTGACAAAGGTTTTATAAAAAATCAACGGACTATTTGTTTCAAAGTGCTTCGAGCGCGAAAATTTTTTTCTGGATTTGGTTCATCTTAAAGCATCCATAAAGTCGACTGACGTTTACTTTTCGGCTCATGCGCATAGATCCTAGATCTGTGGTCTGTCACGATTTGATACATGTATTTTGAAGTAAAACGATAGAATTTTCAAGCATTTGTTCGCACTAATCGGCGCGGGTACCTTTGCGAATTCTTGTAGAAAATAAATTGGCTCATTTAGAAAAATACTTCTAAACGGAAATGTTCTCTCCAAATATTTTATATCTAAGAGTGGAAATAATGTATAGGATTGTATCGATCTATTGATGTGTCAGGAAACGAAAATGCATAATTAATTTTCGCACAGCATCGATTTTTCCGGACACAACTGGTGACCTTGGACGCCCTTCAGGAATTTCATTAGTGAGGGAAAAATAATCATGATAGAACTCTACATATTAGCGTTTTAAATTTTCAAAGGATCGGACTTTATCACCAAAATAATAAATAAGTCGATATAGACACGACTGTTTTTATAAGTCACGTCAAAAGTCGTAAAAAATATTTGTACGAAAATGTTAACATCCTAATACCATTTTCCCGCACACTTACAATTTTCGATCGAATATGTTGAAAATATTTTCAGCGCAGATTCCAAAACTTTCTTAGGAATGTAGTAGTCAAAAAGGTCAAACTTTACGATGAAAACACCAAATGGGGTCTAAAACCATCAGATTCGTCAAGGCTCAAAATATAAGTAGTGACCTAAGTAGTATCGGCTCCTCGTTTTTATAAAAATCTCAAATGGTACCAACTAATACAAATATTTGCTAAGTCTTGCTATTTGCAAGTCATAAAAAGCGACTGTCCTCTTGGCCTTTGCCAGTATAAATTAATTCCGAACATTTAGGATTGTAGGTTTATTAGAAATAAGATAACGTGATCATAATTGGTAGTTTTGCATGACTCTTATTGTTCGGTTCAACGCCGGAGGCTAAGCGTAAGTTCTATTTGTTTGAAATAAAATATTATTTTCGATATATCTTGTAAGTTATTTCTCTGTGAAGTCTATGGTATCGAGAACAACCTAAGAGGTACCGTGTGAAAGTAACCATTGGACACCATAGTTATTTGCGACCATAAACCATACTATTTAATGTTCAAGTAAAAGGGACTGTACTTTCCAATTTCACGCAAAAATCACACGATATAATATAAAATACTGCGATTCAGAAAGAAAGTTCGTTTAAAGTTACATTTAATATTAAGTAATGAGCAACGAAAGGGAAGTTGGTTTTGAATGACAAAGTTTTTGTCGGGAAAGTTCAAGTTTAAGTAATAAGTACATAATTATCGTAATGAAATAAACATTGTAGTATCCAATAAGGTTTTATAAAATACACTGCGTTAAAATGTACGCGAGTTGTACGTGTATAAAATGAACTTGCACCGATTTTATTTCGACTTTTCAGTGGTCAATAAAAGCTCTAAAAGTATTTTAGTTTCAACTGAATTCAATTTCATGTTTCTCTCTCAAAACAAAAAGGTTTTAGTTTCAAACATCTCTAAATAAAGCCTAATGAGACAATTCCAGTGCTTACGTGGTGCACTAGCAAAAAAATAAAATAGAAGTAGTCATTACGCTAGTGTTGGGATTGCTTTCTTCGTTTTACGAGCAGCTTTTAAAATTAAGATACTTAAGTTTAACGTAAGTCGGGCTTTCGTCCTAGTCTTTATGCGCGGTTTAATCTCGAGGCGTTAATCGCTTTTTAAACTTAGATTAAACAGCTAAAAGACAAATTATATTCTACGAAAACTTGGACGAAGTAGCCCAGTTTATTGACGAAGTTTACAACAAATGTACTACGCTTATTCGGTTATTTGATGTACTAGGAAGGTGGCCTTGGTTAGTTGTACGAGTTTACTTCGCTTACCCGTGTAAAACTTGTGTTCCTTTAGGAAATATTCGTATTATTTGAGCTATAACTTTAAGATAAAGGCGGACGTTTGCAAGCGGTCGTTGTACTACTCAGATTAAGGTGAGAACACATAATCTTTGGTTCTTTTTTAGGAAATACAATTCCTTCCGACCAAAACGAGCTGACATTATACATAGGATTGTATGTAAGGTTAAATACATAGTAAACACAATGTATAGCTGGTGTATAAAGATATTAAAATTACTGCAATTACTCTGCTTTTGCCTCACCAGGCTCTCCGTGTTGGCTCAATAAACACCCAACCATAAAAAGCATATCGTCGTTAATGGGCAATGTCATCCAAGAACAATGGCTATTAAAAAAACATAATGACTTAATGGATCGCCGGCGAGTGACCTAAAGTTAAGCACAGGCAATACTTTATACAGCCTCAGTTGCCCGATGCACGTTGCTATTTCGGGCGTAGTGCCAAAACGTTTCGTTCCACTCATAATGCATTTTTTGTTAAGTTTTCGGAACTGCAAAAGCTTGCCTGCGAAACTGGCAAATAAATAACGGGTTACCGTGACCCGAAGGGGCAATGTGTGATAGATAGCACGGACGATGTAGTCGTATTTAATTAACGAAGTTTGCATTGAACAATTTGTGAATGCTCTGTGTTTCAGCTAAGAAGCCTTACGAACAAACATTGTTTCATGAATAAATCTAGTAAATACGATTAGCGAATAGGCCAACCACACACAATATTAGGATTTTTCATGCCAGCCATACAAGTGAAATGTAAATCGTTTTAAAACGTCAAAAGGTCGGAATTCCCCGCCGTCTGTAAATTAAGTAAGGCTCCACGCTATGTTGGTCTTAAATCAAATTCACGTCAACAATAATTGAGTCTAGAAATAGGCTCGAAGGACGTAGACGATTCAGAGTGCGTACCAAGGGCAACGAAAGTATGACGCACGCTACTCTGATATCATGGCAGACAAATAAATTTTATTGGGCTTAGTGTACCGTACAAATATTGGAACCAGTATGTTTGCGGAGTCACCTTTATGATGACGCAAGCTGAAGAAAAAGGTTCTTCAATAATAATGTTGTTGAACCCTGTTCTTTGGATCTTGAAGTGAATACCAATGATCGTGGAGTTCTTTTAAATATTTAGGTGGCGTAGGTAGTAGGCACGTAGGAAAGTGGGATAGGTTCTGTCGGATAGGCTGAATTGTATTTTGCGCAGCTTGTAATTGCGAGGATTTCGAAGCGTATCCTCCTGAAATAGAAAATACGGTGCGTAATAAAAATTAAATATCTGTAAAGCTATAACTTAGACTCAGTGTTGGACTTTAATCTTAGGGAAGATTTATGTAGCTACTATTCCAAAGAATAAATATTTTGAATGAGTCAGACGGCAGGACGTGACTAGCTATGGGTTACATACATGTAAAGGTCAAGTAAAATGTATAAATTTAACATTATTTTAAAGATGTGCTGCTATACTACAGAAGGTAAGGTATGTTGGGGGGACGGCACTATAAACTCTTAACATATTTCAAAGTAAGATGGAATACGAAAATTTTAGAAAACGTCTTTGCTTATTATACTTAAAAGTTGCTAAAAAAGTGGATACCTTTAATTCTTCTTAGTTATTCGTGTAAGGTCAGTCGTCATTGAGCGTTTGCCCAAGTCTTAAAAATAAAGTAATATTACCTTTACTCTATAGAAAACCTACACCTTCATTCATTTTCTCTAGGAGATAGTAGATACCTAACGGATTCCTTCATCAAAGCTCAAGCTTTCAATGAAGCAATGTACGTACAGAATATATTAATGTAATATCATTAATAATTCAGCAAGGACATTGTAACAATGCTAATGCAATACACATCAGTAATTTGTCAGTAATACAAGATTGATTTATCGCTCTCGTTCAATATTACATGATGTCTTATTTACGTTCATTTTTATTTAGGTTACGTTTTTCTATGAGATTGTAGATTAATGTACGCAATCTATGCGTTCGGCGTCATTACTTATGTGCTGATTTGAAATGATTTATGTACTTTATTTTGAATTACTTTTTGTAATCAGTAGTACAAAAATAATAACAAGTTAGTCCAAAACAAAACCCTAGAACTTCGAATTTTCTTAAGTCTATTATTTATTTAGTTATATTTAAACCATCTGTTTAGTTATATTTTAACCAACAAGAGCGCCCTTCAAATTAAATAAATCATTCAAATTAAAAGAGCTACTATGATACTGTAAGGCACAATGTTAAACAGTCGACACGAAATAAATAATAATGAAAATACGTAAAAGCTTCAGCTTAAACATTTTTCACTTTCATACAAAAGAGGCTCTATCACGCTACGAATTGAAATCGAAAATTAAATACTATTTAATTTACTCTCGCACTTGCATTTCGAAATAAACGGTTGGAACTGTATACAAAATTTTAATTAGCGTAAACAATTTGTAGTGGCTTTAAACTCTACGAAACGAATATATTTCATTGTCGTTTTAATTAATTTTACCTTTCGGTCATAAAACTTATAGTAATTACATGTAGTGAAATAAAGTAGGTCGCGTTTGCTCTGGTGGTCACTGTAATGGACGGTAAAGCCACGATTTACACTGTAGCCAAATTAAATTAAATAGGCTTAAGGCTGCTTACTGAAAGACTATTTGGAAGTTTTTCAATTACTGTTTTTGTTTAAAGTATTATAGCAATGTTTTTTCAAACCGCACGTGATCACTACTTTTCCTCTTAAAGTTAAATTAGGTAATGTATTAGAAAGGTAGTTCAGGTATGAAGCAAAACTACTATTTTATGATATGTAGGTTAAACAAGATGAATAGAATGACCCAATACATAATATACAAGGTAATGTAAAGGCAACGTTCCGAGTACAATATCTTATTCTCAAAATTGCAACAGCACACAAAGGAAAGAAAGGAACAGTATAATAGAATGGAATCCAAGATAAATACAACATATGAAACTCCCTAAAATATTGTAAGAGAGAGAAAAATAAAATATTTCCTTGTAATATTGTTACAAGAATTTCCATTTGGAGAGCTTTTTGAACGTAACTTCGGTATTAAAAACTAACTTGCAACACAAATAGAAGAAAGATTGGTTTCTACTTCCATATTTGTACTAACGGTCGAGCATATCAAATAGAAAACTTTTACAGATATCTTAAACCTAATGGCTTTTAAAATAAAGTTTAAAATAGCATGGTGGGGAAGTTAAGAAACACTTGAACAGTTCAAATATTGATAATAGTAGGTACATATAGCACATTATGCGGTAGACGTTATTTGTCTTGTGGATAGCGATAAACTTGAATTTTTAGTTAAAATGTATGAGGTTAATGACTTTGTTTTGCAGTTGTCATGGAGTCATTTAAATTAGTCTACATTCTTTGCATAAAAAACATTCATAGCAAATTATCAAGAATATTTTAAAGAACGTAACTTCTTAATATTACAGGTAACTCCTAATAATATAAGATTATACTTAAGAAACTCATTAAAAGAAACGCATAGGACACGTAACAGCAAAGCTGAAGAAAAAAATGAAGGCTGCACTTTAGCTATAATAATATTCATAAAGTATGAAAATTTGTTGATAATTTTAACATGATCATTAACTATTTCAACCTTATTTCAAGGTTTGAAATTAACGTTTCAATAACAAATCGACATTAAATGTTTGTTTAACGAGATCTCATTGATGTTAGTTTAAGGTCACTGACCTTCTAGTACAATGGCTGTCTATACATCACTAAGTTAAATAAGTATTAAAACGACTGTTATAGCTGTTGCATCATATAAATATTTATTTTTGATGAGAACGAATGTTGCTTCGAGGCCGATATCATTTATATGTAAATATTAAATAAATAATTCTAAGGCTGAGTGCAGAATCAAATATTAATAGTTTGTTTATATTTGTTGCGGAAAGTGAATATTAATACTTTGATGAAGATATTTGTAAGTTTCATCTTACTGTTATTATGCAGCTTGTATGCATCAGATAATTCGGATGCAACCGAGTCTACTGAGCCAAAATGAGTTCAATAGGAGTCATTTTTAAATTCAGAAAAAGCCCAATGGTTAAAGCCCAAGTTTTTTTATAAACTAAACCTTGATGTCATATTACCGTACGTCACGGTTTTTGTTTTTTTTATTAACCCGTTCAATATTCTTTTCTAGCCATAAATATGCAGCCAGCACAGCTTCTGTGCACCCTATTTAAGTTGTCAGTTCGTATCAAAGGAGCAAATGCTTGAACACTAAGCTAAATTGAGATTTCCGTCCAATACTTGACACCCACGTAGTGATTTACATTTGATAGTTATTCATAGTTCGCCCCCATGCTCATGAATATGTGTTGCACAGTTTAGGAGTTGACACTTAAATCTTGTTTGATGGTAGAATTGTAATTGTTAGTGTTACAAAATAATTCTGTTTGGATTTCATAGTTCTGTATAGATTTTAGATTCGTCTTGAACTTACTATGACGTAGTTTTTAGCTTGTCAATCTTAAGGCAACAGTTTTGTTATTACGAAGAAATTATTGATAGGTACCTAGTTGTCTTTTTAGTCCAATTAACGTCATTCACAAATTTATCTAGCTTAAAAACAGTTAATAAGTAATAGCATAGAACAATAGCATATACAATATATATACATACAATAGCATAGAACAATTTATTGGCAAGAAGAACGCAATTTAATTATATTATTAGCAATAATATATTAAGTATAACAATAACTTAAAAAGTTTAGGCGACTGATTCATATTAAATGATTCATACTCATATTAAATGCAAAAAGCACGTAAATTCTTAAAACTACGATCCAAAAATAATTCAATTTTAAGATAAACTTGGGAATAAAAACTAATTCAAAAGTCTTTGTGATCTTACACTTACGCGTTCACGTATTCTACATGCAAAGTTCATTGTAACTTTAAATGCGATTTCAAAGGATTTTTCACACAATGTAAATACGACTTTACGTGAGATTTGAATACACTTCAGTACGTTTCAAATAAGAATGAAGAATGGGAGAACTTGAATCAAAATAATACTTAGAATTTTGGGAATAATTTGCGAGATTTGAATGTCATCGAGGACCTTTGTAATGAGCAAAATATTATAATTAGAATCGTGATTAAGACATATTTGAAAAGGTTTCAATATCTAAGTGTATGATAAGTATATATATCTGTTCATAACTAATATCTCACTACGACGAATTCTATAAGAAAGTTCAGGCGACTAATCATAAACTAGTGTCGCCCCTAATTCGTCGTCTTATCAAAATTTGCTAAAAATTTACCGTTTTAGCGAAAAATGTATACACAAACATTAAACAAAGTACACAATTTTCAACGGAAACAAAACAGGTTTAGATAGAAATGAAAATTAGACGACTTGTGGACATTATTAGCATATTATCTTTGAACGTATCACAAGGCATTGTCTAACAAATAGTACAAAATATTCATTTGTGAAACAGCCTTGGCACTATTATACGAAATAAGCTAAGTTTACTTTTATTCCTGTTCGCCTTCGTGTTGCTTAATTTAAAGGACATAAATCTGTTAGGTATTGTTCTTGTTGCGTTTTAATTGTACATTTTATTGGTTGTAGATTTATTTGAGTGCAGAATAAATGGTTGTTTGTGCTGAAATCTGCAATTGGTGTTTCTAGTGGGTCTATGTAGCATTTGTTGTTTTAAGAACTGCATATATGATTATTGCTTAGGCACAAGGTAATTTTATTGTTGCCCCACAAAAAGGTATGCAATTAAAAAGTCTTATATTTCATACTTAAATACCAATAATCAGCTCATTACATCGAGGTTATAAAAATGATACAAACATAAAAGAAATTCAAAGTTATTTTCTAATGAAAGCCTTGAATGTCTAAGTAGTTACTTCTATTTAGAGACATCGTAGGCGTCTCGATATTCTAAGTTAACTTTTAGAATATGATATAAATAAGTCTTGATTGATATTAGCTACAGAAATTAAATTACAATTAATGTTTTGATTACTTCACTACAAGGAATAAGAAACACGTAAACTTACTTTCAAACATTTATTCGCGCAACAGGCAATACGCAAAAACACGTCATATGTTCAACAAAAAGTGTCATAATGTAAAAGCTTTAAGACCGCCACTATTACCCATGACTCAATTAGTCATACACAACAAAACGTTATTCCTAGCAAATGATCTAAGCTGCTCGTAAAATGACAGCCCGAGAAACGGTAACAAACAATTTACATAATAACGTCAGCTGTATTTCGATTCCCTACCACAGTCGACTTCGATAGCCGACGGTGGTAGGGAATACAATTGGCTAGCTATCGAGAAATTTTGTATGACAATCGGTTCAGCGCCTCTAGCGGGTCTCATATATAAACTATTTTTGCAGTACATTTTAAATGTCAAACTCTCGATACCAGAAAGTACCAATTGGACAAAATCGCTCTACTGTAGCGCAATTCTGTATGGTGTGTACTGATGAGAATCAAGAGTTTGACATTCAAAATGTACTGCCAAAATAATTCTTACGGAGCCCAGTAGAAGCGGTAAACAGATGTTAGTGTAAAATTTCTCGATTGCTAGCCGGTTGTTGGTAGTCGATAGTAGTAGAGAATCGAGCTACTGGACGGGTTTTGTATCCCTCGGATTGTGTTCCTAAGGCGGCAATAAAGTCTAGAGCAATCCTAACAACGTTACATGAGGTAGTCACATAAGTCCGGCCGCCACTATATCATCTTTCGTGATGTCCCGGGGGTGCACAGATGCACTAGATCAAAGCGAAGCTGAACGGTAAACGAACTCGCAATATGCACAATGTCATCAGAACTAGTTCCGTGCAGGGCTGGCCACTATTTAATACAAATAAAAATAAAGACTTATTATTGTCCCACTATAGAAGTAGTACACAGGGCTAAACTCTTTCCTCATTTCAGAAGAAGACCCTTGCCCGGTAGTGGGTACGGGGTTTCTCCTGTAATGAGACAGGGATATATTTTGTGTCCGCCCTTACCGATTCGGTATTACTTTAAGAATTCGGATTGTTCGTATCTTTTAGTACAAAATTACGTTTTTCCTTTATCAATTAGTTTTTTCGCCGCTTTATTTGTTATGGATACCAAGGCACCTTAATAAATTGGTTCCGGTCTATTAGCTCAAATTGATTAAAAAGTGTAACTAATACCTGGCTTAGTCTAGAAACCCGGCAACCCTAATTCCGTCGCTTTATTCCATAGGTTTTATCCTCTTAATTGAAATGTCAAGATGACTGCTAGTGGATATGTGATTATAATTCGCTACCGGTTTCGGCCTAAGGCCAATAGAGATTGTTTTTTAGAATACGTCACAGATAGACAGATTCAATCTAGATTCTAGATTTATGGTCTAAACTTCACCATTTTAGATTTAGAACTGGTTCAATTTTACTTGTGTGGTGAAAGCCGAATGATGAAGCATTCCCCTCGACACAAGTGGTCGAGGTTTCGAATCTAAGGCAACACCAATGATTTTTCAAAATTATGTGTGTATTTAAAACAATACAGGATGAAATCTTGCACACCAGGGTCCTTTAGAACAGTTCTTGATGGAATGCAAAGTCTCTGATCTGCACTCCGCCAGCGTGGTGGACTAAAAGCACATCATTTCCCTCATTCCAGAAACAGATCCGTGTTCAACAACAGTGACACGTGGGTTCAAACCTACTGTAAGTATATTTTTAATGGGGTGTCTAAGACTCTACTTTGAGTAGGTGTGTGACAGTTTGCTTTCCTTTATGGGGGTTAATAGCTAGTTTCGTGTCCGTTAAGTTAAGAAAGCTCTGCGTGGGCTCGGATACTGTTGTTTAACGACGTGTGAAAAGACTCAAGTGAAAACATACATACATAAAATCACGGTTGAGGATACGCAAAGACCAAACACCACCACTTGTTAAGATCAAACTTTTTTTACTTCATTTACATTCATACATCTTGATATACGCCTATACGGAACCTTAGGTTACGATCATCAGTATGATCTTTATATATTTTTCTAAAAGTCTTCTCCTGGCGTTTCCGTATCCAAAGACACGCTATATTCTTATTCATAATACATTTCAAGTGCTCAGACATTCAAAATACAACATTATATTTTTGTTACAACTAACAATGACAGCCGGTACTCGAATTACGAGACAAAAGATTTACTAAGCCAATAATTTAGTTTTGTAATGGCGCTATCGGCGTACTATAAAATATTAGAATTCCCTCACTGTGTAGGATTAAAGCCACGGCCCACGTCTCGGTGTTGCTCCCAATCTGTCGGGACGATCTGTAGGGTACCGAGTTACGCAGACTTACTCTAATAATAATAGAAAAGTTATTGATTTCTAGTAAGGTCTTAGAAATGGATTTAAGCTTTAAGCGCAAAATTACGAGCTTGTAACATCTTAGAATATGTATATATGTAGTTTCCTTTAAAAAATGATAAACCAACTAAGGCTTTGTTATTAAGTATCTTCATAAAATATTCGTATTTTCTAGTTTACATATTTTTTTGAAATATATGATAGTGTGACGTAGATTAACTAATTAAATACAGTGGCATTCTCCACATTTCTCGATTAAATTCATACGCAATTTGTGATCGTAACTTAACTCAGTCAAATCGGAATACTAATTCACTTAAATTTTCTTACCAATTCACACAGATAATATTGTGTTAGCAAATCAGCACCAAAATCGTATCGTGTATAAAGTGTCTTACAATAAGTTATGAACCCTGTCTGATACCGAACACCGATACGCTTTATTGGTCAAACTATCGTAAAACTAATTTAATTTTAGACCGGAGTTTATTCTGGACAGTGTAGTAAAGATGGTCTGAGATAAGCCTGGTTTATGTACTTTTGTGACAGAAAAGGTTTTTGTGATAACGTTTGTTTGTCTGAGTCATTGAGTGTCGTTGTAGTTTTATATCGTTATGTATTATATGACAGCTTTCAGTAGGAAAATGACAAATTTTCCTGCTTTTACTGACAAACAAGCTCGTGTTTCGTAGAATACTGATAAGCGTCTAAATGACAATATTGCCGGAATAGTATTAGTTCTTTTTTTCGTTGGGTTAAGCTTCAATTTCGTTGTGGACGAAACCAAAACGAGTTTATTAAAATTGTAGCAGGTGTCTTTCTTAATTCTTCAGACGTTTAGAGCTAGATTCGATGTAGGTATGTGTGAAATCTTATAATTATTTTTAACCCGTTTCTGTCCCACGGCTGGGCAAGGGTCTATTCCCGAACCAGAAAAGAGTTAGGTTTTGAAGCTCTTGACTAAGAAAATAAGGTTTTAAAACTAAGGATTCCCCGTTTACTTTCCTTAGTAGTCATACAGCAATCATTACGCGAGATTTTACTGTACATGAGGATGTATTATGACTTGTTTTCATTGCAATCCTACTAAGACCGCTTATGAGCTCAATATGTTATCACTATGATTAACGCTAGATTTACTCATGTATTAGCACATTCCTTTATAAGACAGGTATGACAGAGTTCTAATGATGAACAAATGAATCACCTGGATTTACTTCGAAAATGTACTAATGCGGATGTAGCGATGAAATTATTTGATAGTGAGTAATGTCGGTATTAGGTAGTTAGTGAAGGGGTTTAACCTAAACGTAGATAACAGTGTCTCTAATCATAACTTGTATGATTACATTTGTATAAAGTTTTTTACTTTGTAGTTCATACTACAAGTGAACATTGAGTGAACTTGTTTAATTAGGAAGGTTTTTATGAAAGCGCTAATCTGCATTAAAGGAGAAATCTTTTAAAAATGGATAAATGGCATCTATAGTGTACCCACCTATATACAATTTGGCCAAAACCTAGTAATGCTAATACTCGCGTCTAGTATCTTAACAAGTAAGGTTCCGTATTCCTCTATCCAAGAAGAATATGGTAATATTGTATCAGCCTGTATTACTTGTGTCAATATTATTTTTGCCCAGTAATGGGGCAGTACGACAGAAAAATGTGATCTTGTAAATTCCGCTTTATTCGAAGAAAATGCTTAAAAAGATTTTACCATCTCAAGGCTCGCAATATATTCTCCCAAAATATTTTGATTATCTCATACAAAGTTGTAAATGAGATCATATCTGTACCAACAATACTTATAACGGGATTCTCCGGAATCCTTTGAAACAATTCGCCATAAATTGTGTAACGTTATGACATGTTCATATTATACGATGATGACCATCTACTATAAAAACGTAATAAAATAATGTAATACATTCGCAAAAGTCTGTCTGTCTGTCTGTTACGTTTCAGCGGCTTAACTGCTGGACCAATTTGGATGCACTTTACCATGGACATAGTTAAATACTCGGAGTCTCACATAGGTTCTTAAAAAATCAACTCCTGCCCAAAATAAATATTTATATTTCACGTAATCTATATTCAAGCGGAGTCGCGTGGTACCGTTAGCAACATTATACAGTGTTAATGTTGTGTTATAAAACAAGATAACAATGCTATAACATAAATAAAGCTTAAACCGTTCCGAACTTGTTATAACCGGTTATAAATGAGACAAATCTTTGCTGTTGTTTTGATTAGCAAGATTAAGGGAAATTAAACATCGTTTTGTGTATATTTTTGACATTTGTGTGTAAATCGGACTTATTAATGGGTTTTTTTATTTATTGGGTGTTGAGTTATACTTTTGAGAGATTTTTCATATGATAAGAACTTAAATTTGATTGTTTACTTCTAATTTAAGGTGTAAATTAATAACAATGAATAGTTGTTAGGGTGAAAATGTGACATGTATTAGGAAAAAAATATTTAAGACATATATTTTTGAATCATAAAACTGGTAAAACGTGGTAGACTAACCCTTGCTTGAGAGGAGACCCTTGCCCAGTAGTGTGATCAATGTGGGAAGGGTTAAAAAAAGATCGACTAACGAGCAATGGTGTTAATCAATTAGGGTAGAAAAGGCTATTTGCTACAGCTTAACTCTAGATACTAACAGTATCAAGCTGTATAAAATGTCTTAGATCTCTTTATCAGCTAAATAAGTATTAAAAAAGACTCATCACCTTTATGTAATCATTTTCTATCCGAATTATGTCTCAAAACCTAACATCCTGTTTCCCCAAGACCATGAACTGAATTTCCTTTGACCAGTTGACGGCGAGGTTCACAGTCACTTATAAATCTTACACCGTGTCGGTTGATCGTCGATCATCGAACAGCTAATGCAAATTCCACCGTCGTGACTCCCAATGACTTATCAAATGGCGTAACGATTAGGGCTGTGCTGAAATATACATGTAGCTCTCTTATTTCGAATTAATATTGATGTAGGTTTTATTTATGGGAAATTCGCATGATTAATAAATTAATTAGTCACGGTTAGTTTCGATGATTATGTTGTGTGTGTGTTATGATCTCAACTAATACTAAATCTTACACAATTTCTATTTTAAGTGGCGGTACTAGGATGTAGTCGTATTTTTTTCTTTAAGGTGTAATTGTTAAATATTAAGAACATCAGTAATACGTTGCCGAAAATAGACACTCCTCAAACGATTTTTTGTTATTGATATCGTGTACTCTCGTACATTCGTTGTAGCTAAGTTACCAACACCGGCAACCCTAAATCCACCAAAACGCCTTTTCAAAGATCGGGTTTAATTTCATACCTATTTATGTATTTCTTACTATTACTTAACTGAGTGATGTAATTTATGAATTCTATGGAGTTTGTGTAAAACGTATCACTTCCTTGACTTTGTTTATACGCCAACAGTTATATAATAGTGATATTCTTACTAAATATGGAACTAGAGTAACGGTTATCATTTTGAAACAGGTTTGTTCCAACAGTAAATTAATATTAATATGTACATAATTTAATGTATTACTGATATTTATTAAGCGTGTGAAATGTGTGCTTCACGGCTGTCCAGTTATTGCTGTCTTTCTCACACTTACAAATTATACATAAGAGAGATGAGACAGCTGCAACTGTAACTTTATAACTCGAAGGTCTTTAGTGTTTCAAATACACTACAGGCTGTCAATAAGTTGCTCATATAATGCTAAAAGGAACAGCAGAGCAATTCTGTGCCGATCAATTTTGTATGAAAATCTGATCAAGGTTTCTCACAGGCGCCATAAGGACTATGTTTGCAGTACATTTTAAATGACAAACTCTCTTTTTTCGATACTACCTAGTCTATCTGTAGAGAATCGCGCTACAGTATCAATTATTTTCTCAAAATATAATTGTCTTACCAGCCAAATGTTGTCTAGTTTATTAGCAGCCTATGGCAAGGGAATTCGCGGGAATAAACCCGATATTAGCGAGGATAAGATAAATAAGTTGCTAACAAGTCACTAAGTCTATTATTAGGTATTGCATTATGCAGCTGAAACCAGTTTAAGTGGTGATGCAATAATAGAATAAGAGTAGGATCGATATTATTAATGCTTTAGAAGAAACTAGAAGGAAAAACGTATGTAATTGATGGGTGATTCAATGATAAATCATATAATGGTTAATTTAAGGAAACCGTGTAAAAAATACAAGAACATTGAGAAAGGTCCAGCAGTAGACGTATACTTTTGATCTATTCAGTTTATTTAAAATTTTTGTTTCATTCAATGGAATCGCCAAATTAAATCTTATTTTTGACCAGATTTTTTTTAAATATATTGGCAATTTACAACTGGATGCATGCATATTTAGTCTTACTGCAGCGTATTTTTAAACACAAATGGGAGACTTTAGCAGTTATTAACGTTATGATAAACTTCCTTATTGTGGTGTACCGGCTTACTAATCGAATAAACAAATGTCTAATGAATGGATATGCATGAAGACCGATGCAACCGTAGAATCAAACAGTTGTTTGTTTGTTTGTCGTATGGTTAGTGGTCAACCTAGTGGGGCCTTTGACGTGGCTTAACGACTCTTATCTTAGTAGACAACAACCGGGACAGACTTTTAATGTGCCCTCCGAAGTACGGAGACGCCCAGTTTAAATACCACTATGCGGTCACCCATCTATGGAATGACCGCACCAATGGTTGTTTAACCCACAGATCGTTTACCGACCGGTGAGCGCAACTGGCTGTGGGCGCCTCAACAGTAAACTCACAGTAAACAAACAGCCACGTGTAGGAAGTCGCTAATCAATCGCGTTACGTGTTCAACTACTGTTTATTACCTGCGTTGTGTAATACTCACTCGTCTTGAAAAACTGCATGTAACTACTTCATTACTTCATGGAAAATAGGGGTGAATAACACAGCATAATATTGTGTTAGCATTATTGAATAATGAGTCGTGAGAGAGATATGAATATTGAAGCTAGTGTCTATTGATACTAATGTGTATGTGTATATGTTACTGTAAAAGCCCGAACAGTGGTAAATCCTAAGATTTTCCGGTAAAACCTAAGATTTACAAACTTTCAATGGTAAAAGTCCGAACGTTCTTTTATTTCGAACTTTTACCACCATTTAATTGGCAAATCTTAGGATTTACATAATGACACGGTAAAAGTTGATGAAGTCATATTATAATGTGTTTGAGCCGTAATATAATGATATTGCTAGGGATATAATTATATGCCGTAACATAGTTATAATGAGAGATTGAAGATGTCGCCGGAGCCCCGCTTCGCGGGGCTCCTCCTTCTGTGTGGTTTAAAAAAAAATAACCACGAAGGCTGAGGTGGGAGCTTCGCTTCGCTCGCTCCCACCTCAGCCTTCTAACCTAACCTACCCATGTCGGTTTGCCGAAAACTCCTTCTTTATAACTATTAAATTATTTTATATTAGCTACATTTACCTGCCCTTGAGGTATATCCTAAGATTTACCAAGTGAATAGGGGTAAAAGTCCGAAATAAAAGACTTGTTCGGACTTTTACCATTGAGAGTTGGTAAATCTTAGGTTTTACCGGAAAATCTTAGGATTTACCACAGTCCGAGCTTTTACAGTAACATATACATTTCTTCGTTTATCAAATTTATTAGGTAGTTTAATTTTAAATCTGATTTGGATTATACAATTCCTATATAAGAAAATAAGACATTATAGGGCTGAAAACAGACTATTTACGCTTCAGACAAGGTTTACCCTAGAGTTACTTCTTTAGTCTATATTATGCTATAATTTGTTATCAAAATATTCGATTTCTATAGAAGCGCATCAGCTTGTATAGAGAAAAATTCTGTGTGTATGAAGCTTTACGCTAATGTCGCCTCGTGTCCCCTATTAGTGTTATTTTGCTTGCTGGATTTATTACAGATATAGCTTTCTGTAAAAGGAAACATGTTTTAATAGTGCCTCCTTAGATTATTATAACGTCTGACTCTTGATTTACAACTTACTTTTATGTAGTAACGAAGGCGATAGTATTTCATGATAGACATGGTTCATGGTTTTCTTTTAAGGATGGACCATGACGAAGTGGTTCCCGTCTATATTTATATGGAAAATTGATCAGCAACGCTTGTAGCATAATGTAAGGTTGTAGAAGTAACGTCTAACGTGTATGGCTTCGTTAAGTCTAGAGATATTGGGTAAAAAGCACGTAGCATTTCAGACAAAACTATTGCGCTTAAATAATACTATAGTATACCTACATTATAGACACTGGCTGACAAGAGTGTATAGAAATGACCATGTTTGGCTATGTGTCTGCTAGGCACCGTATTTGTAGATATGAAACAAACAATTGACACAAAAACTAAGCGATTCTATCAAAAAAACAAATTATCAATATTTACCCTGTCTAACTAAGAACTTAAGGAAAAACTAGGTGTAGGTGTGTGTATAATATGTGAATTATGTAAAATCATAGTTATTATTCGGTAATAGCTGTGTTAGCTCACGACAAGATCACCCCGGAAAACAGGTTTAAGTATAGGTATCAAAGTAATTATTAGGTAGATTGACTTTAACCTCAACAATACACGTTTTATTCTAATAGTAGCTACATTAAGGAAATTTCTAGACGTTTGTTTTTGCCGACTTCAAAAGAGTTTATAATGTGATAAATTGTTTTGTATCACTGAAGTATCTTACGCAATAAGAACCCAATCGTCTATTTAGTTGCCTAATCTATTGGTGATAAAATGAGGGCTAAAAGTTCATCACAGCATTTCTTTGGCACTTCGACATGTATGCGTATTACGTATCTGTGTTGACAATTAGTGTTCGTTAAATTGATGGGCTAGCACTATTCAGTACATTGCTGTTTTGACGTAACGTGTTAGTCGCTGTAACCTAGTGAGTTTCAAATAGTTGCCAACTGAGATACACAATAGCTTCCCTGGAAAGATCCGTAGCAAAAACCCAATAATGTCGACAGAAGTTTTAGTCTCAGGCCAATCATAAAGTTGGCAAGCCTTCGCGACGAAGAAGAATAACTTGACGTCCTCAGACGTCCTGTTAGATTATTATTGCAGACGCAAGCCTCTTGTTTAATAGGTAGAACCTAACTAAAATTTCCATAAAAGTAATCAATATTACCATTTGTATTCTCAAAGTAGTAATAATTGCATCACTACCATTTATTGTACAATGAATGGACAATCCTACGCGAGGAAAACGTGTTCAGAATAACAATTTTCCTTCGTTATAAAACACTATAAAATAAACAATATTTTTTAACTAAGATATTCTTACAAAAAGTTGTAAAATGTTTGAAGATAAATGATGGTTTAGTAAATATTGAACTATACACAAAAATACCTGCATTCGTTTTTGTACTCATATACGATATGCCTCATACCTCAAAAGAAGTCTTTATCGTAAAGAAAAAATAACATATTGGGTAGAAACCAATCAATCAGGTTAGAAGATAAGAACGTGAAATCGATGGGGTCGCGAGGTCGTGGCCTTCAGCCGGCCAAACACTTTGCATACATACATAACTCTCGGCCTTTTTTGTAGATTAAGGCATACATTACAATCGACGCAAAGCTGTCTTCAACAAACCTTAATTTGGATTGTATATGTTACTGTAAAAGCCCGAACGGTGGTAAATCCTAAGATTTTCCGGTATAACCTAAGATTTACCAACTCGCAATGGTAAAAGTCCGAATAATTCTTTTATTTCGAACTTTTACCTATATTCCCTTGATGATGTCGAGATGTCGCCGGAGCCCCGCTTCGCGGGGCTCCTCCTTCTGGGTGGTTAAAAAAAAATAACCACGAAGGCTAAGGTGGGAGCTTCGCTTCGCTCGCTCCCACCTTAGCCTTCTAGCCTAACCTACCCATGTCGTTTTGCCCAAAACTCCTTCTTTATAACTATGTCACTGTTTATAGTTATACCGTGAAATAGTTATAAACATAGTTATGAAGGAGGATTTTTTTATATATCGTAACATAGTTTTTAAACTCTGGCTTGTTCGGACTTTTACCATTGAGAGTTAGTAAATCTTAGGTTCTACCGGAAAATCTTAGCATTTACCACAGTTCGGGGTTTTACAGTAACATACATATATATGTTACTGTAAAAGCCTAAGATTTACTAACTCTCAATGGTAAAAGTCCGAACAATTCTTTTATTTCGAACTTTTACCACTATTCACTTGGTAAATTCTAAGATTTACCATAATGACACGGTAAAAGAATAACATATTTAATTATGTTTTCTTTAGATTTAGGGCCAGTTTCAAAGTACATGAATAAAAGTCACATAACCTTTCTGCGAAAGTATGTTCTGTTCTATTCCATCTGATAAGCTAGGCATAGATTTTACATAAGTAGGGAAACCAGGGCTTATCCTCTCAATGATTGATTAAGGGTAGTAATAATAAAACGTAGTTAGGCGAAGAGGACATTCCAACTATAAATTTTAAATTAATTACCAAAAGGATTATTAAAAACTTTTTAATACGAGGTATTCTTGTATCTTTTTGCTCTTATAAATACATCTGCTCGCACATACCTTTCAAACCTTGACCTTTCCAAGGACGGCAATAAGAAATGTCCTAGTATTACTTAAGAGACACGCAATATAAGCGAGTTACATCAACGAGACTCGACATTACCATATAAAGGGCGGCCTACACTCGGCCAGGTGATATTTTGAATGTGCCTCTATGTTGACAATGGCACGCATGTATAAACTGAGACGATGAAATGTGACTGTGATGCAAGTTTGAGTAACTGATAAAAGTACTTATTTATACACGTAGATATTTGCTATTACTTTAGTAAGTTATATTAAATAATGATTCCTTTATTGAGTAGTTAGAAGTCAACGATTTTAAACTCTCGCGTAAACTTATGTGTACAAGTACATAATATTATCATGTAACGGGTCTTAAACGCGGTTGAAAATTAAATTAATATTATAATACTTTTGAGACCCGTTGTATTATAATATTATAGTTAGTAGTCATAACTAACTTTCGTGTTGCTACAGGAATTAAGTCAAACATGCATTTTACCTTCGATTGCTTGACGTTCCGGCGCAGGTTACACTACCATTAGGGTGACTGTCAGTAGTAGTAATAAGAATTCTCAATTGGTTACTTAACGATAAAGTTAATTGGATCGAGTTTGTTAGAGATAAATTGCACATTTCGCTATTGACTTCTAAATCAAAGCAGACGATCAACACCCTGTCTAGATTTTGAACTGCTTGATATTAAAATTAACAATAACTGGTTTGATTTGCGATCAAATCTTGCAGTCTTCTCTCCATAAATTCACTGAGCAAAAAACGACATATAAAGCAAATGTCTTATTGTTTCTGCAATTAAGTTTAAAACGTGTCGTGAACTGCCAATTACAGTAGGATGTTTGTTTTCTTAGTCAAAAGAACATTTGTCTTAAATTATCATATGAATACACGTGAGTCAGAATACGGAAATGCGTCGCAGTTATAATGACGTCATTTGTATGACATTTTTGTGAATAAATGTAGTTTTTGACGTTCTTGAGAATAACTGTTCGTTTGAAAATATGCTTTGTGATATAAAAGTTAGGGAGAAGCATAACTCGAGGATTGAAAATAACTCAAAACTTCGTCTATTTTAAAGAATTTTCTATAAAAGTAACCGTAATTTACTATTATCAAATAGTACTTAAGTCTTTTAAGTTTTGCACCAATAAGTTTAAAAACGACTTCGATAGAAGGACGCTATTCTCAATTCGATTTTAACCATTTACAGATTACAATTGTTTTTCAACCAATTTAAAAGTTGGGCCATTAAGAAAACTAGCGTAATTTCATATCTGCTTTTGTACCAATGTCATGTTTTTGCAAATCATTTACAGTCTCTGGGAAGTACGAAATTAACATTTTATTTTTATTCTTATGTCATGTGTGAACAGAGGTTACAATCATGTATATTTATGAAGCATAATCGTTTTGTTTGTTTCTGCAAAGGTCAAAATCTTCTTGGCGTCTAGAATCATAAATTTATTGTGATAATTTTTCTGAGAAAAAATAATAATATGCGATGCATAAACTAACATAAAAAACTTCTTAACCTGACAAAGAGATATTATTAAGTGTATAAGTATGCTTGCTATAAAGCAAATCTTTATCTGAATTTGCCTCAGCTACATAAAAAGACAAACATTTGTAACTTGTAAAGCAATATACATGTCATAGAAATAAACATATAAGGCGCTAAACGTATAACATAGTACTAACACATAACAGTAAAGTCTAGCGACTACATTAGGATGAGTCTGGCACGCCTGTGAAATTCCTGCGCGATCCTTGTCATACATTTTGTATGAGCCGTCTCATATTATACAGTGGACACTACGCCTATAAGCTAGAATGTTCCAAAGAATACTCCGACTTTTATTTTTCACGTTTACCCTTTTTTACCGAAAATGAGTTGAAAGGTTTGGGTAAAGTTGGGTCCAAAATAGTCCTTTGGTCACAGCGACCAATTTCGTCGACATCTTTGCGAAGGGAATATTTTAAGCAACTTTCTGGTTTGCTAGTTTTATATGGTCTCCGGTGAATATGTTGGATGTTTTAAAATAAAAACGCAGACGTACGGGTATATTGCACGATACATTTTGCAATCACTTGCATTCGCTACTTATGTAAGAAGTGGCTCCATATTTTATTATGACTGGTATTTCACATTGGTAGTAAACTTAAATATACTATGTTGGTCATTGACTGCTACAAATAGATCAAGTATCATATGGACTCCAAACCTATATTAGTGTACATTAAAATAAAATATTAAAGATGAGAATCGCTCGTTTCACTTATAAGGCAATTCGTCGATTTACCGCTGAGCTTGTCATGAGCGATGCTATTCATATACGAGTTATTGCAACTGCTTTTTTATAGCCTTTCGAAGCATACAAAGGAACCATAAGTTTTCTTACATCGTCATTTTTCTGAGACAGTTTTGGTATTTACCAGTGGTAGTAGTTTACCTTGTGTCAATTGTGCCGACATTTATTTTGCATAGCTATCATAAAGTACTTTATTCCACTTTTTCTTTACTTTGAGGCAATAACTGTGCTGTGCCCTTTATACGTTCAATCCCTTTTTATTAAAAAATACTTCCGCACTATGAATAATCTCTTGCGGTGCGAGGTAACAAATCTATATGAAATGTTTACTATGCATACTTTATAGGTAATAACTTGGATTACTCTGGCGACATTTCTTTGAAAACGTCAAGGAAATACGACATTCATTTTAATAAGTCATTGAGAAATTACACCACAGATTATCAAAATCTGAGAAAATGTTAAGCTATTTTTATCAGAACTACTGCTTAGTCATGTTTGACATTAAAAACGTCGCTGACCTTTTTTATTAAAATAAAACAGAAGTAAAATAAAACAACACGAATTGAATAATATGTTGATGATATTCTATCATGATCGCCTTGAAACATTCTCTAAGGATTTAAGAGTATTTTCACCGTACACAGCAGGTTTATTGTATTGAATTGTAGGACCCTATTTGCATTGCGGGCTCTATATAAGGAGGGAATAATGGTCCACCTTTCCAGACGATGGCTATTGAAATAAAGTTTTATTTTTCATTCAATATGTCGCCTTGGTATTTTTATTTAATTGAGTGTAGGAATGCTGTCAGGAATAGCGTTTGTCTGACCATTTACTTGATGTTTTTGAAGCGCATTTTCTCATAAGAATCTATAAGTTATTTGTACTAAAGATCGACGTGTCCTTTGCTGTCTTCGCTTATTAAAACCAAATAGGTCAAGTAGCCTTTACCTCACGAATACCTACAGTTTTTGTTTGCAATATGTCATCAAGTCTGGTGGTATGTTCATGAGTCATTAGCAGTTTTATTAATCTGAATATTATCGTTGAAGGCTTTGGAAGAGAACAGGCATTCAGGCGCTGAATCTCCTCTCCATAGCAACCTCCGTTTCTACGTTTTGTACTGTTATAAATACAGCGAAACTTCCGCCGGTAATTATAAAGTCTAGTAAAATATTCCTCGCACCATCTATCATTATATCTAAATTAATTCTGTCATAACGGTTGAATTATCTAACTACCGAGCTTTCTCGTTCGCGTAAAATGTAGGTAGTAATAACATTTCTGCGATATAGAATAATTAAAATTCTACGCGACTGTCTAATACAATTAGAGGCGAATGTACGCAGAATTATTCAATTCAGAGCATTCGGAGCAACTGAGGTATAAAGTATAAAATATGTTGGCTTAAGATAACCTAAGTGGTTGTTCCTAAATGTTCTCATTAACCTACATGTAGGCTCCACGGAGGGATACTGAGTTGTGAAGTTACCTTCGTTATTTAAAACTATCTTTTCTCGGAACGAACAAGAAGTACAATTAAAGGCTTTGCTGGTGACTTATTCTGAAACTTTTAAAAAGAGAAATGATGTCAATTGAACTCTATGCTCCATTAAAGTGTTAAAAACTTGTAAAAACAAGATCACAGTAATGTAAGATGAACAAAATACTTACACATCAACATAATGCATGTCCCTTTTACCAACCCTTTCAAGTGTCTACGAAAATGGGCCATCCGAAGCACAATGCCGGGAAAGTATGGAAAAGTCCCGGGAAATACACCAACAAAGAACAGTGTTGTGTTAGCAAAGTGTCCGGTACCAAGACGGGGCTATTCTCATAAGTAGGACGCAGTACGCCAGTAATTGTGGTGACACGAAAGCTCTCAGAGTTTTGAGAATAGGCCTGTACACTCGACATAAAAATGTATTGTAGTTTTTTCTTTTTATTAGTTTTTTGGTGGTTTATTATTTGCGTTTTATTACTGTTTTCTTTTGTATGAGTACAGTATACAACAAAATTAGGTTGCATGAGAATAACAAACAATATATCAAAACCCCTTGGTATTGTATCGTGGACTTTTATAGGTCTGAGCGTGGTCCACCGTAGTTATACACGCTAGATGAGTAGAATTGGTACAAGAAAATATTATAAGATGATTAAAATTCAACCAGGCATGTTTTTGTACGACATTTTGTCAAGTAATTTCGTAAACGTAAAACGAAAATATGCTAAATTGTTTTCTTGTTTTTGCGATATTTCAATTAGATGTTGCGTATCATAGTTTTTTCGTTGCAGTCGTTTTCTAAGTCGGTAAAAAATGCACATTTCGGTACACTAGAGGTCTGCTCGAGTCTGCCGCAATTAAGGATAGGCGACAAGAGCAGTAAAGGTCACTGCCCGAAACAAATTGTAATGGCAAAGTAATTAACTGGTATACTCACATTAGGGAACATCGACATGCCCCTGGCTCCTCGCAAGCTTTGAATAGGAGATACACAGTTTTCTACAAGCTATTTCAGACATTTTAATTCTTTTACGTCGGCAAAATAACCTTCCGGCATTTGAAAAGGAAAACTTAACAGAATGACAAGAAAAACCTAAGTGATGTCGTCATATTGAACACCATAAGTTAAAAGTTACATACATATCTTAGATTACATATAATATTTTCAGTCGCATGCTCGTATTATGGAAAACAACCTAACAGTGGAAGACAATGCTAGTCTAGTGCTATAGGGCTTGTTATGACTTAGTCATTGGTAGAGGTTGTTATGGAAACATTAAACGTGTAAAGCGTGACACATACAGACAGCGGGAGCGTGTTGATCGCATCCAGTGCGTGAGCCGAGCGGTTTGGCTTCACACATAACGCGGGCGCGGGTCGGTTGCGGGCGTACTTATACCATCTGGCAGAAACCAAAGTACCGAAATCGTGCGTTTTTGCCATAACCGGCGACGATGTATGTATCTCACGCAACGCTCGCGCTAACCTTGTGTGTGTCGTCGTCTAGACAATGCTCTTAGAATTACAACCGCTGTACTCTCGCTCCGACCCGCGCCCGTCCCGCAATCGTGCTATGTGCCTTGCGCTTAAGAGCCAACAGTTTAATGGTAACTGTTGGTTTCAAGGTCCGGTTAACTTGCCATATTTTCACGTGATTTCTATGAAATTCTTAGAATTGTTTTTTTATTAATTCATCACGCAATCTTCTTTGCTAGTAATCTTGAGGCTGTTTTATAATTTTTGACTAATTCGTGCTGTGCATATGAATTGTAATCGTCAGATTTAGTGATAGGAAGATTAATAATAAACGTGTTTTAACCCATAACTGTTGGCAATCTCCTCCCGACAAGGGAGGTTAGGCATTGAGTTGACCAAAACGACCAAGTTTCAATCTTTTTGCAAAGGGCATTTCATCGAAAATTCAAATTAGATGTAATTTCTTGCATTGCATTCCATTTGATATTCCAGAAATCTCTTTTATTCAGGATTCTTCAGAACAGTTTGCTCAATACTTCAAAATTTGTAACTGATACTTCCTACAAATTTGTCTTTACAAATTTTCTTCCAATTAGTCACGTGAAAATAAGGCTTATCAAGGATTCATGCATTTGGTTAGTATCATCCATGCAGACACGTTCCCTATCGGCTATTGAATCATAGTCATGATTCATGCGAGGTTATACAGGGTTGCTCATACGCAGGCATATACGGGGGGTTGCTTTATAAATACACGTACCCTGAACCAAGTGGCCACCTGTGCCCGGAGACGCCACCGAAAACAATATATGATATGTTAATTATACTGTAATAAAGCTTATAATACATTTTATGGTTATTTGCAGGTAGTTTACTACATAGATTATTGTAGAACATATCCAAAGTTCTGTAAAGGATAAAGGGTCGGAGTCTTGTGTTTGGGTGTACACTTTTCGGGTCATTGAATTAATGTCTAAATATAGTAGGGGTTTTATATAAGAATATTACATAATCTTATAAATGTCAATGTTTAAGTAAACAGTTATTAATTGGCGATAATAAATAAGTTTGTAATTGTTAATGACGTGGACCTATTTTGTTATTGCTGCACCACCCTGAGGTAGATTGGCAAAGAATGCCTTAGATATAGTCTGTTCATAAAATGAACCAAAAGTTAATTAATAAACACGACTGTCCTTTTATTTATATTATAGATCGTACGGCAATATTCTATATACCGGCCTTATATAAGTTGTTTCATAAAATTGTACACATTTATCAGGATTTAATCTAAATACAACTGTGCCAATCGATAGCTATGTAAAACGTAAATTTTACGACCCAATATAAAATAAAAGAATAATAAAATAGAGCGATAACAATAAAAACAAGATTTCGCAGACATTAAAGTGAACATTTTAATGATACAAAAATATAACATTTGATCGTTTGATCTTTATTGAAATGTTTTCCAATCTATCTCAATTATGTTTTTAAACGCTATAACCTATTCAAAGCTCTATTGTGTATTAAACTCAAGTTTGATCCAATATTGATACAGTGACAATTGAGCTAGTATTTTTCTTCTAAATTAAAAGTGAATTAGGTTCTATAAAATACTAGCCAGTTTAATAAAAACAAAACATTTAAAACTCAGTTTGAAAATTGGAACGTTAATTTACTCTATTCGAAAGCTATTCATCGAATGAAATGGTGAAATTGATTGAATTTCGTGCGCTCCTGTACTTGTTAGCTTACTATGGTAATGTAAGTTGACGAGTGCATATCGTTCGATACGATTGGCGTGACCGTCGGTACGCGTTTAAGAAATTACTTCCACATAACGGTGTTGGGAAACTGGTTTGTAAGTGCCAGTGTGGATTGCTCGGCCCTGACTAGCGATTTTTCTCGATACGACATATGGTACATGTTGGTAGTCTGTATGATAACATCTACGCATTCTTGCAATCTCGCATCGTCTTGATTGCATTTTTGAGATTATCAAGCCTTGTTCGCGAGTAATAACTGTGTTTACGTGGGTTATGTAATCGCGGTTTTGCGAGGCGGATAGAAATCTCGATAATCATTATAAATGATGTCTACTGATTATCATATTATAAAATCAGTGGTCTCAATAAATCAAATATTGTTTACGACTGTTATAAACAAATCAAATTTATGATCTTACAGCCTTACAAATGAAACTTTCTTACCGATGATTGCTAAAAGTAACTTCTTATTGATTGTTAAATGTGTTTGGAACAAAACAAATAAGAATTATGACAGGCTGCAGCACATTTATCCTGTTTCGATTGAAAGTGTGATGTTTTAATGCAACGTTTATTGCGATTTACGACGGTCTTCAGACTTGTCCCGCCCACAGCAGCCCACGGGTTACTTGCACTTTTGTGCTTTGAGCTGCACACGTAATATATTGCTACTGCATTTCTTAAGGTATTTTAGTAAATATTTACTTTGAGTTTGGAAATATAAATATTGTTTCATAGCAAAGTAAAACAACACAAAATACCATAGTATCTAATATTAGGTTATTAAACCTACACTACTTTTCACACACTCAAAATATTTTTGAAATACTAAGATTAATTAACAGTTACCTACATAAAATTAAAATACACCTTAAAAACTATGATTAGAACTAAGCCGATCGTCCTTGTAACAAAAAGAATAACGAATAAAATCTGATATAATTCAGTTTCCTAACAGTTAATGTTTCACAATATTTACTTTGCAACGTAACTTCGTACTCAAGTACTTTATTGACGTTGAATCATAACAAGCTAGTTATTATTTTCTTTTGCTATCGCGCCAATTTTCACGGCGAGGCAAAAAATATTAGAAAAACATTCCTCGTAAGATAGTTACGGAATATTAGTTATGGAAACACCGTTGATAATCGATTAATGACATGATTGAATCGATAACTTTAGAACTTCGTAGGTATTGGACAAACAATAGCAAATTTTTTTATTCTACATTTAACTTGAAAGTATATAGAAGGATATATGATTTTCGCTCAGTAATTTGAAAATCCAATCAAACAAACTCATAACTCAAGAAGAGCCGTTAAAATCGCTAAAAACAAAAACCGAATTGATTTCCCGCCGTCTCGATTGAATTATGCTCTATGGTAAACATTCTAGGGACGTTCCATCTCTCTCGTCGGACGTCTGGCGATATTTGCATTTCATTGTCGTAATCGATTTGAATCGAAACTCGATTATCGATCAAGTGCCCGACGTTCGTACTACTTTCGCTGAATCGCAATTATTGTAACGTTTAATATTTGTTTATCGAACACTCGGTGCTGATAAAGTGGACTTGAGAGAGTCTGAGAACCTTTCAAGTATTTTGAAATAAGTTTAGCGTTGAAGTACAATTGATATTGTTGGAAGTTTATGATATTTAAAATTATAGGAATCGTTGTGAAATTGTTTCTGTACATAACATTAAATTTAGTCATTGATTACGTTAGTTATACTTGAGGAGGTCAAGATATTAAGCCAATGTTAACGATTCTGTTGTTACAAAGTTAAGACACAGTGTATCTAATTTACTTAACCATTTCGGTCCCACAATATAGACTCAATTTACAGTTAAAATCACCTTCTATCCTTTTCTTATGGCCTTTGTAAGAAGGAGATAAGACTATAATTCGTTAGTACGATCAACAACAGTATCAATACTTTTACGGTTATGTGGTACATAACATTATTTTTAACGATTATAGTCACCACCACGAGTACTATAAAACCGTATTTGTTTCATAGACAGTTTTCCTCAGTTCGCTCGTTAAAACTATGGGAAAATAAGCAGACTCGTACGTTTATTTACAACGAGTCAGCTGTTTATTTTCACACAGAGTTTTGTGCTATTTTAGTTGTTTATAATATTGCGATATCGAGCATCGACCTTTTTATAGACTCCCTTTCGAGATATACTCGTAATTAAATGAATTAAATCACTTTAAAAAATTAGAGATTCGCCTTGTATTTATATTGTTAATTTATGTATAATATGCAGCGTCCAAAAACTGCGTAACATAAATGTAACATGTAACGTTACGCAGTTATGTTGAATAATCGTTAAAATAACAAAATAAGCGAAAGTAATAAACATTTTAAACAGCTCAGCTATTTTGTTTGGTTATGGGTAATGAGTATAATACGCAATGAGTATGTATTAGTATGTAGGTCATAATAGGATTAATAACGAAGCATTGTTGATAACGATAAATATTAATTAATCTGCTGTTAGAAATAATTCTGATGTTTACAAATCAAACAAAAAAAATAACGATTCGTCGTCTACGATTAACCGATACAATTTTTTTTTATTTGGATGTGTCACATCACTACTATTTTTAATTAAGGCTAAAGGTAAAGGAAAACCGTCACAATTTAATACCAGGTATTTTTAATTTCGGTTTTTTGACATTTAAGCAGTCGACCGACCTTGGTAAAGTGACAAAATTCTCTTTATTATTGGTAATTCCGTCTCGCCGTGACCAAATATCACATTAATAGTGAATAAATTATTGCAAAAAATAAGTTTTAAAGTTTCTTATGACGAGTAGAGATGCGGTTTTTACACTGTCGATATAGTAGGTAGACAACAAATAACAGTCAGCATCGATTTACAAAATATCGAAAAATCGACCGAACGCACACGTAAATATTAATAACACTTAAGTTTCATGCTGAAGCTCCAAATTCTTCATAGGCTATGATTATTTTTAGTTTTGTGTTAAAAGAAACTCGCAATATTATACAACATTGATAGTAAGTAGATAGTAACGAGTTTTCGTCGCGTTAACAACGCAAACATAACCTCCACTAAAACTATTAGGTAGTACAAGAGCAGAACTTTACGGACCTTAGGCAAGGCGGCGAGACATTGCTGTTTGACGTCCCATATAAGCTGGTCTCTCGGGAACTGGAGGCTTTTCTGCACGTTTAACTCGGGCACGTGCACCCGCACGAGGAGCCAGCCCTCCGCGCCCTCCGAGCACTCGCCCTCCATTACGCTACGCCATCTGGAAAGAAAGAGAAATTATGTTAAACAACTGTTTCAGCTACTCATAATACGAATCTAGTACGTAATCAAAGTAGAAAATCTCTGAGAAGGTACGAAAATGCCCATAACGGTTTTTTGTCAATAAATCAGTAAAATTTTGTTAAAGCAGAACTTTGATGTTAGTAACTACAATCGTCTACTAAAATTGTTCATATTCTATTTTTCTAACGAAGCTAAATATGTCTCAAACGAGAGTACTCAGATAAATCTTTTATCAGAAAAATAAAACAATAAAGATAGTTTACGTTCAGACTCCGATCCACTCAAGGTAACAAACATCTTGTTACAAAAACAAATTGGGTAACTTATTTGTTACCCACAAATTATTCCAAAGGCGGTTCTAAAATCCACTTACAGTATAAAAACTCTTAAAAAAGACTTCGTAAATTAAAAGCGAAATTGAAAACAATGCGATCCTAAATTATGAACTACCGTTTAAATGGAACATAGTAATTTTGCTAGAAAAAATACTGGCTGAATAAATAAATAATCCCTTTGCCCTCCAGACAAATGACCTATCTCCGTCCAATTATTTTATCCGACGCCTTTATCTAGATTTAGGTTGAGTGAACTAGGAGATCTTGTTTATATTCTTAGATTTACGCTTTCCTTAGTAAACAAAGGCTTGAGTAATGTATTATGTCGGTTCGTAGTTTGTATACTTTGTATTCAAGTAACATGAGTAGATACTATTGCACTTGAATACTTAAGGGATGTGTCGCATTGATGTTGTAACGAGATTATTAGAATAGGGAATAGAACTTCAAATAATAGTCTGGATTCGCGATTTTATTAGGAAAGTCAGTATCTAGGCGAATAAGGCTTGAAAGCATACAAAGATTCAGATTCTAGATTAACGAATTTAGCTGTTTTTGAATCTGCTTCTTTTGTGAATAGGCAAATCCCTAAATGAATTGTATTCCATTTAAAAAAAGGAGGTCTTTTGCCTTCGAATAAAGACTTTTATTATGGTGTATCAAAATGAAATAAGCTCTGCAACGTGCGGTACACAGGTAAATAGGTAAAAATGTTAATGACGTGTGCTTATAATGTGTCGCATGCGCCTGCCATCCGGTAGCGGTTCTGTGAAACGTTACGTATTGAGTGCGCCGGCGCCGCTCGCACCTTCTAGGAAAAATGGCGACGTTCTGATTTTACAATAATGTCATTAAATATTTAACTCAATACTGTCCCTTTGGTAGACAAAGGATATTTTTTAGTTTTAAAAATAAGACTATTAGTTTATAAGAATGATTAACCAAGAAGTCTCTAGTCATTGTTTCAAAACAAATACTTTACTAAGATAATGGTAGTAAATCGGAAAAGTCCACACTACACGCAATGAGTTAGTAATTAATTAGGTATCTAGTCGAGTGTATGAAATTAGTCATCCCTTATAAGTATAACGTATTTATGGCCTCACCCCTTTTAAAGAGTTAAGTAAAAATACTTTGTCATTACAAGTGTAAAATTTTTAACCGATATGTCATGAGAGAACTGTATTAGGTATCTATATCTACGAAATGTATTATCGATAGAAATTATTGTAAATATTGGTATGTACCTGATTCAGACAACTGATGATTAGTCACATGCAATAATTGCACTGACTACACACTCTTAATATTAAGAGTGTGTAGTCTTTTCTAGTTATTCTGTCACACTCCTAATATTAAGAGTGTGTACAAAGAGCTTAAACTCTTACGAAACTTCAAAGCCTTATCTGTCGCGTTCAAAAAGAACCGTTTACATTCTGATAACTTTATCTTGTAGGTACATCCAACCAAAATTATGACGTAACAAGAAACAGCCAATGAGAAGCCGCCCTGTTTAAATTTAACGACTGACACTAAAAATGTAGGTAAAACATTTTTCTTAATAATATTTTGTGGCCTAACTTCTTGATAAGATATGAAACAAGTGGTTTTTAATATAAATAAAATGGACAGACTACTTAAACTTACTAAGATAAAAACTGGTGGTAAAGTAATTAGTATGAATAGATACAGAGTTCTGTATTTGGAACATATATTTGAGCTCGTTTTTAAAACTATAACGTTGTACTAATTATTTTTTTAAGTACAGGCCTGTGTTATGTGTGGCCTGGCTAATGTCGTCTATCGTCAGCAAGAACCTACTATAGCTTAGGTAATAGGTAGTTAGTACTATTTTATTGTATAATTAATAAAAGGATCTAAAGAACTCATTTCCAATAATCTAACTATCAATTACTATAAATTTAACCCATTAATGTCCCACTGCTGGGCAAGGGTCTCCTCCCGTAATGAGGGAGGGGTTAGGCCTTGAGTCCACCACGCTGGCCAAGTGCGGGTTGGGGACTTTGCATGCCCTCAATAAATGTTTTCAACAAATTTTTTAGGCATGCAAGGTTTCCTCACGATGTTTTCCTTCACCGTTGGAGCATGTGATAATTATTTCTAATACACACATAACTTCGAAAAGTCATTGGTGTGTTGCCTCGGATTCGAACCTGCGACCACTTGCGTGGGAGGTGTCCACTTATACCTCTCGGCTATCACTAACGATGGATTATTAAATCCTGCTTTAATTTTAAATATCGAATTAAAGGCTGACAAACTGGCATTCGACATTAAACAAGAGTTTCAATCTTCAAGCGGTACAATTATTTACAGGCCTATAATCTCACCTTGTAAAAATAATCATTAGAAAATAATTAACTACTACAAACAGATGTAGTGGCTCCATTTATCTAAATAATTGAGCTATCGTCAAGCGATAAGTTAATTGCTTAAGTGATCGATGAACTGAACTATTAGGGTCACACATTAAGATAATAAGTTTAATTATATGTATGACTGTTGAAGAAATCTATTAACCCAGTATTTTCGTGTTAAAAACACGATTGTGGATGTTAAACTGTTTGTTTCTATTTAGTGATTCATAGATCTTTGTTGGTTTTATGCGTAGTTTAGAAACTGTCATTAGGATATCATTTGTTACACGTTTTTGACCTACACAAGAGTGCAATGACGCACTGACCATATAGTAGTCATCAATATTTCGCTTTAGATATTAGAAAATTACTTAATCATCTCAATCAATGGGAATTTTAATCTCGCTGAATTTCTAAAAAGAAAATTGTCAACTTAATAACATAACGTATGCATTAAAATATGAAATGTTATACGTATGAATTCTTGTAAAATACAAATAATGAACAATTCTCTAAACATATCTGATCAATAGGTTCCTTAATTCTGTATTTCGACCAGTTCCTCAATATTTATACATGAACGCCTGGTAAATGTAGACTTATATTCAAAACAGCAGCTTCCTCTATAAATTGCGTAACGAACTTGAGAGTTAAACCACACTCGGAAGGTAAACTGCAATCTAATAAGCAAACATACTGACCAAGCATGTTCTCATCTTACACATGACACTGGAAATGAACCTGTACTGGACATATTGACAGCAGGTTTAATTTTGTTTTGTAACTGAATAGGTAATACTTTACAGCAATTTGAAGATACAGGAACAAGTTCTTAACAAATTCTTAAAGCTAAATTATTTTCAAATCTGATATATCCAGGAATTTCTTGAAGTGATTACAGACGTCTCTAAGTTATACATATGATACGACCATCTAGTCTGTAACTCTACGCAGTTACGAAGAATTAGTTACGCCTACTATTTTATTTGTAGCATGAATTTACATGGTACTATCGAGAAGAGAAGCTCCTGATATTTAAAATTACTTAATAATAAAATGTTCCTGCTTAATATGCTAGGGGCTTTGATCAGTCTTACTCTCATCTGAAGAAAGCTAATCGGTTGGCGATAGTCGATAGTGGTAGGAAGCGCTACTCTGATCCAGTTTAAGCGAAATATACTGCTATATCTTAGAATTTCAAAAAGTGGATCGAGAGTAGTCTCAAAGCTATCTTGAGCTCCTTACCAAAGGATCCGCATCTGAATACAAGATTGCTTCATGCAAATAAACGACTTACTGTTGCTACAGATGTTAGTTCAAATTCCCTTATGACATACGAGTTCAGTAAGTAATGTTGTGGTCCATTAGTGGTTGAGAGCTCCACGACATATACAAATTGTGTCACATTTGCACACGCTCTTCAGAACGTAGGAAAGATATACCATGTAGATTTGTAGATATACTACCTACAGAAGCTCAGGTGGTCATCGGTAACTATCATCTCCAAACCGAATGTAACAAATTAATATTCGGATCGGGATGTTTACTTCCATTGAACATGCATTTTCAAAAAGGGCACATATATTTTATGTCTGTTTAATGTGAGGTAACCTTTCAGAAATTTCATATCCATTTGATTTCGTTCTATCTGATCGCTTTATCTTTCTAATACAAAGTGCAATTGGAAACAAGCCATTTAATTACCACATCGGCATTTAGGTAATTTGTTTCTGACCATTCATCGAACAATACAGCTTATCAATTATCAAGTAGTTAATCCTTCGTGTTTGTTATGTGATGCAACAAGATATGAATCAGTGGCGCCGATACTTGTCGTGATAATCGTGTAAACCACCGCTACACGTAATCACACACGCACGGCCCATTCGTCAAAATATTCAAGGAAACGAAGACCGAGCTACGATATGAACATTGCGCGCAATTATTCAGTGATAAAAATAGGTTAATGAGTGCTTTAAGCTGCTATCTGAAATTCACGTTTTTTACTAAAGATAGCATTAAGGAAAGAAGACAATGACGTGACATTGCATTTTGTATAATGATTTATTATGCCACAAAGAAAGAACATCTATAATGTATAGTAAGATGGCAAGTTCTAAGACAGCGACAGGAATAAAAACGATTCGTTAGTCTCAAATACGTATTAAATCTGCAAAAACGTTAACACAAATACGACAGCGCTGATTTAAAGGTGCTATAAAAACATTGAATCTTCGCTCACTCAATAAAGGACAAAACAAATATAAAACGTTCTCACTTCTCGCCTCGTGTTACAGCGACCTTTATAATTTAATAGTCTCAGTCTGAGCTTGAAGGAGGCGCCGATTGAATAGCTTGCTCGTAAAAACAGATCCTTCAAACGCCCTATTTCTATTGACACAGAAAGGACACTCCCTTAGTAATTCCTTTGAAATATTTCGCCGCAAGACTTATGGGCGTATAAACAAAATTTCACTGTATTTGAGGATAACAGGAAGATATTTATAACGAAATAATGGATGTCCGACACGCACTGCCCATTTTATTTTCGATCCTTTTTACTAATGAGGCGTTCCTTTACTACAATAGTAGAACGAATCGATAGACGCATTTATCAAAGTCAGTTAGATTGTTCGTGTTTTCGAGAAATATTTTACAGGTTTAGATACAGTATGAGTTAGTTTCGTTTATAAAATTATGACTCCGATAATCATAGCTTACTGTGGGAACTAATCAATTATGACCTGTCATTCATCGGTCAATATTGATCACAACTTTCGAATATAGGCCAAATGCTGACGAACTAAGATGATGATAAAATATTTGGTTCAATAGTCATTTCACAAAAAGCGATAAGATTAAAGATAGTATCAATACGATATTTTATACGATGCCACTATCAATTTATTATGATAACTGCAATTCTATATCTTTGGAATGTTGTTAGTAACTTCGAGTTTTGCAGTTGTTTAATCTTAATAATAAATAGTAATTCAAAAGCCTATCTATTTTCAAAACAATCAGAGTACTAAGTGTTCGCATTCTTCAATCATGAGAAATGTTTGCAAACGAAGCAATTGAATCATACTACCGCAATAACACATAACAATAAATCAAAGTTACTAATCGTCTAATAATTTACGCCAATGATTTACTACTCAAACATTTTCCGCATAAGTAAAAAGCTTTCACTTAATATAACCTCATTTACCGTACACGGTAATTAGGTAAGAAATTCTAGATAAGTTAGTTTAATTACACCAGTTAAGGTAGAATGTAAACCGTGATGAAACGTTTAAATGATAAACTAGTGGTAGTTTAACTGATGTTTAAGTTATTTACAGTTGGTTGAGTGTAATTGTTGGGTAGGAACGATGTCGTCTTGCTCTTGGGCTAAGTGATACTTTCTTGTACGAGTTTTATGGGAAACATACGTCACCTCATTGAAGTTATGTTAAGTATGTATGTTTCTTGATGTGTTTTAGTTAGTTTTCTAAATTATGTTTTTATGTTCTGTGTTGACGGTACACATGTGACGCTGTGTTTAGGGAGGTTATTTCGCGGTTCCATTGCGTTGAAACTGCGGATCGATTCCCATACCAAAAGGACAGATACGTAACTGTAACATCTACAATCAATTTTTTTTGGATCAGATTGAGAGTTTCAACAAAATTCTTTCTTAGTTCTGGAGTAACAAATCCTATGTTGTTTAGGCAATATTATTTCTTAGATAGGTATGACAATCAGAAGAAAACATTTTGCTGTAATTTCTTTCTTGTTATTTCTCCAGTTTATTCAACCGTCTCTCCTACATTATTTCAAGAAATAAGTCTGTTATGTGTATTTCAGTACTCAAATAATAAACGAGATCGTAACTGGGGTCATTGACACTGGTTACTCGTAACCCGAAATAGTGTGTTTACTACTTCTTTACAAGTTAAATGAACTGTTATAAAAGCGAACCAGAGTACCTTTCGACAGTTTTACTGCAAATGTAGTGGTTTAAAATGTTAATCTGATGTGAACCTGTCTGGCTTAATTTGTGAAAAAGCGTATTTTATAGTATTTTGATTTCATTTTGAAAGATATTAGCATCTGATATCTTCTTTGGAAAAACCGCATACGTAGGGACACTCAGATGGGTAGAGCCAGTTCTTAATTTAAAGAAAACATATATCTATACTAATTATAATTGATAATATATTGGTTAGTTTAAACGCGCCAAATCTCTGGGATACCACAAACCAATGTTAGATTAGTTGAACGCATCTTTAGGATAACCATTATTTTATAAAGTTTTATGCATGAAAGTCTAATTCATAGTCAACGTCAAATTTTCTCAAACATTACGCATTAGTTTTCTTCTATAATATACCTAGTAATATTTTATTAAATTTATTATCATCGTGCAATATACCGCTAAACTCTAATCCACAAAAGGGGTTAGCACGATCCTAAGGGACAGTTGTATCACAATATTAGTAGTCAGGCATAAACGACACACGTACTAGTTAACAAGCAACACCATTGTAGTAACGGTACCAGTTACCGCGTCTGGTTTGTGTTTATCGCTTAACACTGTAAATATTTGAACGAGCTATGGGTACGTCAACCTGAATATAGTACGAGAAGTTTAGGGAATTGCCTTTTTAGTTCTTAGGTTGAAATTCGTCTCATTGACAAAAAAACTATGGGATAGGTTTTAATGATATTTGGCACACTGCTTGTTTATAACACAGATGAACATAAAGGATACTTTTTAGCCCAGCTTTTTTTTTCACGCGAGCAAAGTAGCGTCCAGAGCTAGTTAATCTTACTTAGTTTATGGGAACATACAAATACGCTTTATTCATATAAATGAAATTAATGATTGACCTTGTTTTATAATAATCTTCCTAGTCACCTAGATGATTGTTAATGAAACTTTGATCGGTAGTTCATTGAAAATTAATCAAATATGATTCTTATTTCTTTATCATTGCATTTTAATTATGATAAAAATAATTAGCAGATATGAGTCATTGTTTAATTTAAATTAAAAATACACATGTGAAATGTTGACTTGAGCAAGTGTTGATCGGTACTGCATAATCAGCAACCGAAATTAATACCAGTAGTTCAATTCTCTACCATCGACAACCGGCTAGCTATCGAAAAATGTTGTATAAAAGCCTGATCAGCGCTTCGGTAGAAACAATTCAGTACAAATACAAAACTCTTTTTTATCGAGTTTCAAGAGTTTGACAATTTAAATGTACTGCATGATAATGATAGCTAGCCAGTTATCGATGGTAGAATATAGTAGGAAATAACCCCTTTGATCAAATTAGCTTCATGTACCTTCTAACTTACTTTGTTAATCGCTACAAAGTATAACGTGTTATTCGGCATGTCCTTCGTATTGTGCAAAGGAAGCTTAGAATTATACATTTTATTAGATAACTACATGTTTTTATAAAGTGATTACATTTTTTTGTTTTCCTCAATTATTCAAGTAACTGAGACAAACAAAGAAGAATTAACATATCTGGAAAACACGTACTTTAAATATTCGATTGTATTTCAAGGACCGTGTTTATTGCTTTTGTATTAGAATATGACTAAGACCAGATGAATGTAATCTGCATTCACGAAGTACGAGTGTATTTACATAAAATCATGCCTGCAGTTTTATAACGAAAGGTTCAATACACTAAATTTTCTACGGCCATAATGCTGTATTCGACGATGTGGCAATTGCACCCTGTAATGTTAACTTTACTAACTGAAAAATGTAATTATTTTCACTTGTATACTATGTCATAGATGGATAGTTTTACATGTGACACCTTATTTTTACGAAAGGCACGATTAAGTCGCATTATATCAATAAATCCTCGTTTGGGAGAAGACCCTTGCCCTGCAGTGGGACAGTAAAGGGTTAAAAAAAATATAAATAAAATATGTTTGCATTAAATAATGTATTGATTATCAAATTGACTGCCTCCGTGGCGTAGTGGTTTAGGTCACCACGCCAACACCACTGCGTCGGGAGGTCGTGGGTTCGATTCCCACACGGAACAATTATTTGTGCGATCCACAAATAATTGTTTCGGGTCTGGTTGTGCTTTGTGTCCGTTGTTTGTATGTTTGTAAAAGTCCCCGCGACACAAGAGCAATTCTTAGTGCGGGAGTTGTCTTTTCTTAAAAGAAAAAAAAAAAAAAAAATAATGCTAAAGTTGCTAGAATTTTTTATCGTAAAAGGAAAACAAACAAAACTTTTATCAACCCAGTTCCATTCTGTTTGAGTGACAGATAACCGCAATAACGTTCGCTGGAACTAGGAATCGTATTCGAGGTACAATTGAGTGGTTTCTGACCACCAAACCAACCAACGAACTATTTTTCCCTAACTGTATTTTTTCTATAAAAATATGCCACAGGAAGTATCGTCTACTTTTTATATTGAAGCTCTGAGAAACGTGAAAATCGTAATCTACATATAAATTATCATGTTTATCACAATTTTGAATAAAACAGTAAGTGCCGGTTTGGCAAATAACCGATTAAAGTTATCCAATAATATAGAATGGTATAAAATCATAATTCCCTGATTAAGTTAGCTGATGCTTCATCCCGAAGCAATTAAACAGGTCGTAAGTGACGGATAACTGCAAAAAGGCACTATAATTATAAACTTAATACGCCTACTACATTAAAATATCATCAATTAATATCACTAGACCGCTAGTCCAGTAATAAAGTGTCCCAACTGTACATTTAAACAATTTCCGCCGTATTCCCACATTTTATTAAGAGTTAAATGGACATTATTGTGTTTACAGTTTTGTTTTATTATATGATAATGTGCGGGATCGCTAGAGATAGAGTTGTTTCATCAGTTAAATGCTTTTTATTCGTATCTGAATCAGAAGCGTGGATTCAGCAGCTATTTGACATTACACACATTACTACTATTCTAAAATAAAAGTTAAGTACGTTTCGAAACCTATGCATTACTTATTGCTACTAAGACGCCGTATTTATCAACTACAGAAATTTTAGCAAGCAGATTTATTTGGTTTTCGCCTACGGACATAAAATAATGCGATAGTTTTTTAATTATCAATTTATGGACGCCTAGATCTCACATTAGAGTCTTAGGCAATCGGACCGTAATGTTTAATGGCTTTACTGTTGTACTTAAACAAGTACCAACTAATACCCGAAGTTATCTTAAAGAGATCGAAGTAAATCGCTCAATGTCTTCAAGCCGAGTGTCACACATAATCGGTCAGTGGTACCGCCATATAACTGAAGTCCGACCGCACAAATCGAACGATCTTAACCGCTACTAATGTGCCGTGCTGTCTTATCGTGATTGTATTAAGATGTTTGTTTAAAAGTCTCACAGAGTCACTGTTTTAAGCTTAGCCTGGTTTGGTTCCGTTGTTTCGTCGTTTAAGTTGACATGATGAAAATGAGAAACTTACTATTGATGCAGTCAATCTACCGTACATTTATTTAACAAAAGAATTTTAGAACATCCTAAAGAGATAAACACACGTTTAAACAAAGGCTACTTATCATATTACAAGAATAACATTGCGGTCAATACAAAACGGAAAAGGACTTAGCTGCTCGATCCGGTGTATTTTTGGTTGCAGTTAGGTGTGTAGCTAATAACCGAACTTGTGGCTTAATTAATGTGGCTCTATCATTATACAAAATTCTAGCTAAAAGTACTATTGGAATCATATCAATTCATTTTCAAGCAGAACCACATGGTCAGTCTCGTTCTTCCAGTTTACATATAAAGTCATCATCCATAGGCCTGACACATTTAGTCACAATTGTCGCAAGGCAGTCGTGACTTCGCTGGGGACCCAGTGGCATTGCGAAGGCTTTTTTCTCAAGATGACCCAGTTTAGTATAATCGTGCTCTGTCGCATTAGAATTCCGAAGTAGATGTCACTCGAGTTTATTGTATCCTCAATTCTTTTGGGCACGAGCCTCTTGTATTTATGTCAAGATGACCACGCTTTGATAAATGCAGTAAGACGAATTGTTACACAAATGGAACTGGGTTCTTCTTTCGAGTTTTCGTAAATAAGAATAGAAGGTTCTAGAGATTGTATGTACATCGAACTTACTGTGTCCTTCAAAGGTAACAAACTATATATGTGCAGACTGTAAACAGTAAAAGAATAAGACAAAATATATACCTAAATAAGACATTGCATTCCGTGGTTGCAGGGGCAGGATTTAACTTTTTGACAAACATTTACAAATTGCTGATTCACTATTTCAAAGAAAATGCTATGAATCAACAGCAAAAAGTTTGTTACATCACCAATAAAAAAGCTTCTACAGAAACCGATATTTCCGGATTTCTAACACCAAAAAGTAGTCAGGCACCCGATTATTATAAAAGTAAACTTTAAACTGCAGTCCCACGTAAGGTTCCGTATGTACTTGTCCATTTATCACAGTGTTTATTACCGTCATATACGGAGTTTGTGTCGAAACGCCGTGGGCGGAATGCCCAGTGATTATTTACGTTTTTTGTTCTCACCGAATGATCTTCAGGTACGCTGTAATGCGAACACGACTGTATAATTGACGGTTTGTGTGTAAAGTGATTGATATATTGGCATTTTTCTATGAAAGCTTAATAACGAATGCAAGTTTGTAGCGAAAACTAGACTGACTTGGACCTTAATTTTCTCGCACAAAGATCTATACCTGTTGATTTTTTACCTCCAGTGAGTTCTATTTTCAAACTAGGTACTTACCTAGGTAAATATTTCTTAAACGGGAAAAAATTAAATACTAAGGCTTTTTAAATTATAGACGTGCACAAGTCGCCTTTGATATAAACTCGAGATCCCATTCATATCAAGGTAGAATACCCATTACATCAGTGAGACAGTTATGCGTAAATTTATTTTGATGTTTCTACGAATCACTCTCATATTAAAACGAAGCCCTTGAGAACAGTATCATAATCTTCATACTTTATATACTATCTATAATGGTAACGGCCTTACAAATAAGACCGGTAGCAATGTGAAGTGGCGTACGATTAAAGAGATTATCGTAAGTGTACGCGTAGATCGCGTATCTCGAGAATGCAGAGCATCTGATAAAATGTATCAATCATCATTTGAGATCAAATCAGTATCAAATTTCGATGGTATTGACTTCAATTGCAATGATATGAAAACAAACGTACGATTTTTGCGATATTTTGATAAATAGGAATTTCCAGGTGCATTATTATATTACAATAATCATTGGACAAAGAAATTTGAACCTAAGTATCGAAGACTTTTTTCCATCTAGCATAGATTTATGGCTTCATCTTTTAGATTTGCATCCCAAGATTCTACTTTCATCTACTTCTTTAATCTTACAAGCAACACATTTTATTTTTGGTAAAGCATTTGAACTTCGTTTTGATCTATCGTTCTCGTATCATTTGATCAAGAAAGGAATCTTTGCCTCGGGGCAAACAAACTCGTAAGTATTTATATTTAACATTCATGGAGCGTCTACGAACTGCGTGGGTACTAGACGAGGTAGTCGAGTTAATAATATTTTAACTCATTAATTTATACCAATTTAATGTCGAATTAAGTCTGCAAGTTACGCCATAGATGGCATTTGATGGCGAGTTTCGCCCTTTATTGCAGGAAATTGTGGGTGTGTTTCTTTAAAGAAAAGTCTACGAAATGGAAGATAAGTCAATATCAACGTTTTAGTTTCTGTAAAGTAAGATGGTTTCTAGTTTTCGCTATGTTACAAGGTATTTAATAGTTTTCGGATTTTGTTATGTAGTGCGCACACAAAAAGCCTTCAAGACAGACAGTATAGCACACGATAAAAAGTTGAAAACAAACAAAATTTCGAAAAGTGTTACCGCTTTATAATTATTATAAAGGCTTAATACAATTAGTGAATTAAGTAATGTAAGTATTCACAAACTTTCGTTACCAAAGTTTATAAGTTGTTGAACTAAAAACAAGAAAACCGCAGAGGCAGTAATTAAAACTATGTACTTGATGGAAAGTTGTTCAACATCTCGGCTTGGGAGCACGAACTCTTAATAAGTGAAACGTCGGAAAACAATAGGCGCCGAATATTCCGTTACGTTACTACTTTATTGTAATAAAAATAGAGAACGGTAATAACAAAAACTGAGCACAAAAAATGTTTGATTGCTTATTTATTTGTGGGAATTTACCATATTGTGTATGGTCTAGAGAATAATATTGTATTTTTAGAGTTCAAAGTTGAAATGTACAACGAGTACGTCTTCTTGGACAACAGATAGGTATTTAAGTACGCGGGCCTTAACTTTAGGACGTCTGTTAGTTGCATGTGCATATTATTATTACGTCGATTAACCCTAACCTCACCTTGTTGCTTGTTTATACATTGATAGCCTTCCAAAACTATGACATGTAGCAATTGACACTGTCAGCTAAGACAACTAATTTAAAAGTAAATTATAACAAAACCTCAAGGGCAGGTGATTATCTAAGTATTCGTGGCAGCATGGCGGCAGGTCGCGCGGAGACGTGAGAAAGGCAAGGCCTTGCTCCGGGTTCGCTCTTAACAATAGGAGAGTAGACAACGGGGCAATTAGACGTAAAACTAGCCTGTTTGCATTTTGCTCTGGGTTTCAACTAGCCACATATAAGAGCGGTTTTTTCTAAGGTTAAAGACCGCATAAAAACGGTTCAATTTTCGTAAGAAGACGACCACATATTGTGTAATACTGAGTTAGCGGTCAGAATGAAGATATGGGAAGCGGTTTATTTACCGCTGACCCCAAATAACTTGTAATAAAAGCAGAGGGTGGTTTAAAAGCCTTGTCTAATTTTCACTTGCCATGGCTTATTCAGATGAAAATCACGTTTAGATACAGTGTTGTAATGAAAGAAGACTGTTCTATTAAAATCAGTTTCGCAGACAAATAAAGTAATTCTTTACCTAGTTACAGAACTAGGTGCCTATTTTATTTGTCTGCGAAATTGATAATGACTAAATATGAAAAATACCTTCGAAAATGAAAACCATATTTTAAACCCAAATGAAGACTTATAAGATAAAGTAGGGCATTCATTACGAGACTCGAAAAACTAAACATTTCTCTTGAGCCTACAAAATTACTAAAAATATTAGTAGAATATTAGTTTCGGTGAACTAAGCTGACGGGTAAATAGGCTTAAGTAGAAAGTATATGAGCAAATAAATTGTGTTACTTAGTAATAATATACACCTGCTGTTGAAAAAAAAATATTGCAAAAAGTTTTTAGTAGGTCTAGTTAAGTGGAGATAGGCTGGTCCTATAAAATGAGGCTAAACATTACTTGCAGGTGAAAATATAATGTGACCCTAAAAGTATCTGGTTTGTACATTAGAAATTTCTACCCAAACGTCCCTGAAAGTATATATAATTTGTTCTTGACCCAATACACGTAGCGCCCGTGGACCGGTCAACAGATTCGCGTCGCGTTGTATTTTACAAAAATGCCGGAAATACCACGTTACAGTATAGTTTGCTTAATTTCAAGAGAAAAGGGGCGGAAAGACTTTGATTGAAATGGTAAAGTTGAGACAGAATACTTGTCGAATCGGTTTCAAAATTCGAAGAAGAAATTGAAGAAACTTACTTCAATAATAGATAACCAAATAATTTTTGATTTGAAAAGTAGTAAAACAAAGCAGTGTGTCAGTCAATATGCGGATTTCATACCCCGCCCTTAGAAAAATAAGCGAGAATAATTGCTATTAAACTCCAAGCTCAATGACCAAGCATGCATCGCTGTCAATGCTAAACGTTCTGAACTGCTCACTGCAATTATAATTACAAACAATTCAAAGGGAACGCAAACCATTTCCAGGGAACCGCGGAACTAAAGGGTTCTCACTGCAAGTGCTAATTAAATAAATGTTTTTTTTTTATAGGCAAAAGCATCGAAGTATAAAACCTCTTTTTCAGTTTACAATAGGGAATCTTTTTTCATGAGGTAAAGGCGTTACAATTACATCCATAATAGCTAGAGATTAGCTTTAGCGTAATATTCGCGTGGAAATATTCTCTGATTTTTTGTTAACATTTCGCTAAATATTACGTGACGGGCAATTTGGTGCGAATTAACAAAGCACTTTTTTGGTATCATTACTTAATAGACTCGTTATTGAACATGATAATTTGTCGGTAAATTCTTTGAAAAGCTTACAAACCTACTCGAGTGTTGAATAATGCGGTTTTAATCAACTTTATGTAACTGATAGTAATATACTTCATAATGAAATTCGATAAGGTATTAAGTGCGTTGATTTTCGCCAAATGAAAAAAAGTGTATGGGTAAAATTTGATTGTAAAATAAGTTCCAGTCACGGTGTTTTTAGGAAATATTACATCAACCAGCGCAATGAAACAAGAAACACGCTACTACGTCGTATTTTTGACCAGAACTTATTACTTCATAAACATGCTTTTGCTAGCATGCAATGTTCAATGAGAAACCTTTTCTTAGAGTATTAATCTATCATAGAATTCGCAATCAAAAGTTCTAGCAAACGTATTGTAGTAGATTTTATCTCAATGTATTGTAGTAGATTTTCTTCCACCAACAAACGAAGAATAAACTAAACTAATATTGGTAGTACAGTTACAAACAAAAAGTGCTTCGGCAAAGTATTCGTACGTTCGGAACGTGACGAGTCGATGGAGGTCGATGTACCCGACAGTACTGCCTACATTCTCTCACTTTATTGTCAACGCGATAATTATTTTTGACTTATCTCTACGTTTCATCACAGGTTTTATAGAGTCAAAATTAGTACTACAAAGTTTTATGACGGCCTTGAAGATTTATTAAGGACAGATTTTTCTACTAGCATAAATCTTGCGGTTTTTTTCAAACTGGTTTCTTGTTAAATCAATGATGTCTATGATGTTGTGTGTGGTCCTACATTTATGCACTACACATGACAGTGATAAACTGTTTTGCTAGTCTTTTTGTGGTTAATCGTTAAACTAAGTGTTAATAAAAATGTTACACCATGTGATTTATGCCTTATCATCTCTTTCATAATTGACCATCAGATTAGATTTTTACCACACACACCCACTCAGCCCAAAATTATATACCTTTTTGATGACAATACATACTGGCCAGACCAACAATTATTACTTCTGTCTTCAGTAAATAATAAATATCCTTCATCGTAAACTGTTTTGTTTATTGTTGCTAAAATATACTACCTCGTTTACTGCGGCACTATCAAAGCCTTCGTCTTAACATCTCTTAAACTTTAAAATCTACAAAGCGATCAACGAACTAGTCAACACATTTCGTAACAAAGTTTATGAGGCAAGTCTTCACAATCAAGCTCGTAGGCGGTTGCCAGCACACGTTGTAGGAAGCAAAAGTTGTACCGACTTAATTAACGGTAGCGTCACACACCGGACAAATGAACAGTAAGTTTACTTTTAGGGTTGAAGGATGCACTTTGTAAAGATAAGACTAAAGACGAAGAAAATGATTTAAGTCACGTAAAACACCTTTGATTTGTAAAACTTGCATTTTGTACTTTTTGATCATAATAGCCGTGCTGTAACATGCTAGAATTACCATATTAAAATTTTTATGTTTTATACCTTTCTATCTATGGAACTTGGATGACCTAATTTTGGCAGGTCTATACTTTGACTGTGTTTGTCCCAGGTCAGCATATCTTAATACGATGCTTTATAATGTGTCGGTAAATAATGAAAACGTGGCACACAAATTCTTATTTCACATTAGTCCCTCAATCAAATATTAAAAAGGTTCCTTATTTATAGCAAGTTTTTATTTCAAAAGGGTCTGTAGTTATTTCTCGAACAGCAGCCCTATTCCCAACCGCACTTAGCTCGGACACGCCAAAGTTTATTGGTTGGACGAACTTCGACTATAAGTTTGAAGCAATCGTGTGACACTGAAGTCGGTTTCGATTAATCAATTGGCCGTCGTGTTGTTTGTCTCTCAAAATAGATATACTGACTGGAACTTTGGAAGTTATCAAAACAATTTTCTCCATTAACTAGGTATACGATATTTCAGCAAATGTTTCTTACTGAACATACTATTATCGTTCTGTTGCAAATAAACGTTTAATGTTACCTCAATGCTCAAAATGTCTTGTACTTTAATTACGTACACAAAAATCGCTTTTTAAATATCAATAACAAATAATATAATATACCAAATAGCTACCACCTGTCACCTACATTTGATAAATGCAATAAAACCGAAAGATATTTCTCTTCTGTTATCGACGCGGCAACATTACGTTTACATTAAATTATTTACAACATACTATCTAAAAATACGTTGCATAATCTAGAATTCTGATAGCATATCGGCCCATAAATATTGAGTACTAAAACTGCTTATATCTGCATTAAGGATGATCCTACATTTATTAATGACCATAGTAAGAGTAGAAATTAAATTGTCTGATGAAATAATTGATCACTTGCATGACGCTTTGGTAAAGATGAGTACTACTCGACTTTACTTACAACATCAGATGGGTAAAGAGCTGTACCTATTTCACGCAATACATTGATGATAGTGGTCAAGTGCCTCGGCAAAGAGTCACCTGCGTCATTATTCTTATGTTAATGAAGCTCTTGAAGGAAATATACAAGCATGATATACTTCTACCTGATAAGATAGTCTAATTACAACCAAATTACGCATTATAAACCCATCCACTTCCATAAAGAGTTTGATAAGAAACAAAATATACGAGATCTCAAGAACTTGACGGACTTGTCATACTGATTTTCTCTACACATGGGAGCAGATTTTGACATTTAACCAAAATGGCGGACGATAAATTGGGAAGTGCGCATACATACATACGTAATAACTAGGATCGGTTCGCATAAATGATATCATAAATCGTTGTATTCAAATTACTCAATTATACGAAGGCTATTAATTGTAATTGAAATCGATTTTATTCCATTTAAGGCTTCGTCGTGAATCAAAGTTTTGAGGAAACAGTTGCTCTATATTTGATGACGTTAATTTAGCTATTCCTTATAGAGAGTCTATCGATTAATCATTAAGTCACGATGTGGTTAAGTAACTTTTCTGTTTTATTTTAGTACGCGAAGTGGGTGGTGAATACCAACATACGAGTACTACTTATTGCTACGAGAACATTAACTCTGGTTTCAATTTATTGCAGTTATTAAGTTAAAAAAAAAATGTTCCTTTTCGTAAGTTCCAGATTGTGAGGAATACATAAAGTACTAGAATAGTATATGTTTTTAGTAAATAATGTGGAAATATACAACAACATTCAACACACCTACTCCCGGAACGAAACGTTAATGAGAATATTATCACAGTCCTTATCTCAGACAACGGCGATCTCAAGAACAATGAGTCTGAAACAAAATGTCGATTAAACCAACGATTTCTGCTGATATGTATCTCAAGCGGAATGTCTTTAAGATGGCTAAACTAAATAGAGCGATTTGGTGGCACAAAGAATGTTTCAGTTGGCCAGTATTTGGCTGATCATATTCCGTAATGACGGAAAGAAAAAAATAAACTAAACATTGAACAGGTTCTAATGTCATAAGGCCAATCACCTCTTTTGTAAGACGATACTAACAAAACAAAATGTGTTGTTTAACTAATCTCTATCTTGTCAATAAATCTGCTGATAATACAAACATATTTTAAAGGAGGGTTAATAATCAAAGGTTGTTGTTATTAGCTAGTAACGGGTAAATTTAGATCGAAGACAAAGGACCTATTGCACGAAGTCTAATGCCGCATTTGAATAGTTAACTCGTACGGTTAAAGGTATGAAAAAGAAATTCTCCTTCAACTGAGCATTTAAAGAACTGCAGACTCGTCGCGTCTAGTCGTGTCCAATAAAACGTTCCTTAAACACTAAAAGATATATTTTAACGGAATACGACGCTAGTATCGCATTAAGTGACAGCATGTGCCAGTTCACACACTAGAGAATATGGTACTATAATATATTGTATAGTAACGAGTCACAATATAATGCCCTCGCAGAACATTACTGTTTTCCTTTCATCTACGCAAAGCTCTTGAACGTTCCTTTGAATTTAAGAAAATAAACTCGTGGCAGGGTTAACTGCTTGAGAGCAATCTTGTTTTCTTTGGAAGGTTAAACAAATTTGTAAAGAATCTATATTTCTTCGGTTTATTGGTCAGCTATGGGTCAAAGTTACTTCAAGCTGTCCAAGCAAGTTTCAGTTATCGGTAAGGACATTTTTTTTGTGAGATAATATTACTCGAGTTGTAACTTTGACATTTATATGTTTTCCAAATGAAGATTTCTCACGATCGTAAAATTCTACTACTACGTACTAAGTACAATACTATTTTATCGAAGTCTAAGAATGTTCAATTATTCATGCTAATAAACGTTGCTCCATTATATCAATTCAGTGTCACTTTCAATACTTATCAGAAACTATAACCGTGAACTAAAGAACTAATAAAACAACAGCGAAGCCCATTATAAAACGCGATGCGCAACAAATCATCTATCGAGTTACTGTTAGTTTATGATTAAATCTACAAGGTTTTCTATTTGCAATACAATAACATAGATTATCTTCTAATTATTTTCACGTCATGGCGTATCGTGCGATGACTCAAAGCCTCAAAGGCCCTATTGTATCGCCCTTTGCAGCGTTTTCTTGTTCATCAAGCTATTAAAATTAATACCTCTTCTCACAAGGTTGTCTAAACCACTTTTTGTGAGTAGTAAAAGATTTGATCGAAAAACCTAATGTGTTAGCTTACGTCATTGGAGGGAATGATCGTCGACGTTGAACAATTAGTTTTTTATTATTCATATCTCTTTTCATTATAAAAACGTGATATATTTTGAGATTGAATTGTGACGGGTTTGAAGTTATCAGTGTTTCGAAGGCACATTGTCTCGAGTTACATTATTTCTTTGAATTAATCTACCTTTGAGTATTATTTTATTTCCGATTCAGCCTGATTCTGCCGTTTAATCGATGGTTTATGCGACGACTCATGGTAATCTTGAGTTTAATAAAATACTATATTTGGAGGTTCTAATTCCTCGCTTTCTCTGAATGGGAGAAATAAACAGCAAAACGGTAATGGCAAGACGCTGAAAGGGATAAATAAGGCTAAAGTGTACGCCATACACCTAGTATAGCATGGACTTTAGCCTTATAAAACAACGTTTTTGATCAGCAATAGCTTTTTCGAGTAAACATACTCATTATTCTAAAACTCCAGTCTGTCAGCGTTCTCATTAGTACCTACTATTTATTTACACCTGTCTAGTCTCTGTGCCACTTCAGTAGCGTGTAACTTCTACATGTTTAATACTACTACATATTTCAGCGTGTTCAAGTGAGTATCAAATAAACATGTGCCGTCTTCTCACACGAAATTGCTCAAAGCACCCCAGTTGCTTACGTTCCAGTTCGTAGTTTGTCTTTGGTAGTGTTTATTCTGTACTGTTAAAGAGAATAAGTGTGTCACTGAAAGCAGGTTTAAAAATAGGTACAATAAAAATATTGTACCATGCTGACCAAAATCTATGTATATTAAACAGTGAGTTGTGCAGACTTTTATTGTTGCATCTACCTAAATAAGTAATCGTCTCTAAAAATACCTACCTACCTTTAATGAGGTAAGTATCGTATTGGATTTCCCGACAGCTCATGGACGACAATTACACTTAAAATAACTAATTATCTTCACACAATACTCAATTTTTAGTAAACACCATTTTGGCAGTACGGTGACACCTTTGCTCTAAGTATTGTATCCTAGAGTATCCAAAACGAACCGCAATTAATTATTTAAAATACTACTCAACTGGTACTAAAATAAAAAAAGACGAGAGTCCTTACAAAATGAGACAGACATCTATCAAATGGTGTCTTAGCAAAGAAACGCTTTACGAAAGTAATGATTCTAATACCACCCTTTGACACTAGTCTGAAAAGTGTCACACCTACTTGCAATAACATATACGTGTATGTATTGAGGGATTCACCTAAATATGTATCATTAACCTTGAGCTGAGCTCTCGAGTTTGTTTCCACTGCCGTGTTTCAAGTGCTAAATGATCGAGTGGTCCGCGATAACTCGTCCACTCATTACTGGGTCACTTTCTACTGCCCGGTCTTGTTATTCGATACAATGATATTGTATCTGCTACTTGTAGTCATTTCTATAGTATATTTTTAAAGACTGAGTTTTATTGATGAATACGTACATTCTGCCTGTCTTAAACACACTAGTCAATTGTCTTACCGAAGGGAACCATGCAAATCAACTTCATTGTTTTGACCAACGTAAAATTGTAAAGATTATTTGTACTCCGAACGCTAATTGAAAGACCACCAAAAGAGGAGACTGTTTTATATAGAAATTAGGAAAATGCGTTTTCATAAGAATCTTTAATGTTTATTTTCCTCTTCATTCTTTTAGCCATATTCGAAGGAGCCTAGTGATACGAGAAAGCTTTTAGCACCTTTAATAAATTTCCCGATATTGAAATCGAGGGCAATGTCAAAAACAACATGCACGTAACTTTAAATGGGACAGTCTAAACAGGTATTTGCGGTTAATTAAAACCACTGGGTTCAATTTTATGTGTATTTCTCACGCCTGTCCAACCGGTTTTTATATTTTATACCGACAATATTTCCAAATCGGTAAATATTGATTTAATATCGAATTATCTGCGACCATTAGTATCAAAAATAGTACCTGCATCGGAATAAAGTCAATGTCAACCAACAAAAACATGTTTTATAGCTTATTGTACCTGACTACAAGCAAGGTACAAAAATGAAATGTACCCAATGTTTTAGGAAATATCAGAGGTTACGTCCAAAAATAACGAAAAAATAATTGACAACAGCCGTTACTTTTCCCGTAGACGAAGTAATTGATACCGTGTGACGGGTATAATTAAGTTACCTTAGTGACTAGCGGTAACACAATACGGTTGTCACGCTAATACTCGGCCGAGCGACGCCGCGTCCTGTTACATGTGTATCCAACGAGCCTGAGCGGAATAATACGCGACGTTGTTTATAAATTACCCACATTATATTAAACGAGTATCGTAAATGATTGTCACACGTCTGATTAGAACGTCCGTACTTTGTTGTTGAGTATGCGTCTTGTGTTATACATACAAAAAGACTATCGGATAGGTATTACGTTTATTAAGGTCAGATAACATAACAAGTAGCCTGTAGCAAATAAGAGAAAATTGGCGTATATCCCGTCCCATATTGGATTTATAAAATATACATAATTGAAGATAACTATTAGACTACATACATTGACATCGAAACTGTAGATTCCAAAGCAAACACTTCGGCTTAAAAAAGCTTTTGTACGTCGTGATGAATTTCTCCCTTTTAACTGATATTTTCGTACAATAACAGTCGTTTGGTGACCCCATTCGTATCACAAATAAAAAATATTGCAAAAAGCAACCCAGTTCCCGGAAGCCGATTGGCCACGAATGTACGGGGCCGTTCTCGAATCGATTGCACACATTTCCGACACACGCTCCGAGGGATAGTGTTAACTACGGTGAACGAATGAGTACACAGCGAAGGTGCTATTGTGAGTTTAATCGTACTGTCGTGGCCGCCGTGGAAATGCTACAGGGCTTGTTGGTTCAAATACGTTCAGGTATTGCAGTTCTGTTATTTGTTTTGATTTTCAGTTGCCGATATTACGTTTCTGTAACTGTAACTTATATGAAACACCATGTAGGTAGGTATTTACTTCTTTTTTTCAGTTGAAAATACGCGACACGCGATTTCCTATTAAATTACTTCAAGAAAATACCTAGTTCTTGCGGCATACTCATAGGTGCAGTGATTAGTTTTTATACCTCTACAAAATTTGGATAGTCGTTAAAACAACAATATTCTAAACAAAGCTCTAAATCCTCTGGTTTTCTGTCCGCAGAATTACGTGTACGTAAGGACAGACTAATTGTTCAACTTTTGTGTCTGAAGGACAGCGAATAGGTTGATCTGAAACAATTTAATGCGCTTATTACTGACTGCAATTAAGCCAGTTTTTAAGATTTCATTTGCAGCTAGCATGCAACTAGACTAATTACAGAAGAAAACATCTAATCACCAATACACTGAGATTTATCGTTACAATTCAAGAAGCAATCTAAATTAAACGTATAAATCAGAGTCCAAATGTTACGAAATCTTAGAAATTACGTAAAATTAATTGTTTCAGTAATACCGAAGTGATTTAGTTCTTTAATTGTTGAATTAACCTATCACGCAATGCCTTCGTGTGGGTGTAACTACAGTCTTATTTTATCACCACTGGGTAAATATTTGTTCAAGTGGAGTGTAAGTGCTGCATAGTTGAAACAAATGTTTTATTTGACCCTTATTTGAACTCAAAACATTAGAGTCATCGGTAATAACGTTTTTTTAGTAGAGAAGCTGTTGAGAGTAGGACTATGAGGTTCTTAGAAAAAAAAACTTACAATTTATATATATTATTTTTTTGATGAAGATAGTTAAGTAATTGTGTGTCATGTTAATATTTCCATCAAATATCAATAGGTATCGTAATTATCCCAAATGATGGCTCAAAAAATTTGCAAAGTATTGATTGAAGTTAATGAGCAACTAAGTTGATACAACACTTCTCTCTTCGTCTGGTATGAACTTGACCCGTCTACAACATTTAGCTTCTATAACACACAATTAAATTGTTTAGTAGCCATAGGCGAGGAATCTGACCTTTCCAAGGACCACAAATAAATCTGTGGAAGATGTAAGGTTAGCTATATTTACAAAGTTAAGAATAGTGGAAGGTTAGAGGTCGTTTTCAGTTTGCGTAGGAAGCGAAAACTAGGTCCAAAGACTATTTTTAGCTTTGTTAAAGCCTACGTAAGGATTTTATAGTGAAAGGTACCGTTTTAAACTGCGACGATAAACTGCTTTTTACAATGTGGGTAGTTTGTGATTGAATCGTGAACGCTGAATGGCGTGTTCAATAATCTGTTGGAGCATTAAAAGGACTCTAAAAGACTGATTAATTTGACTGACAACTTTGAAATTGGCGGAATAACAAAGAATCGCCATTGAAGGGTGAAAATACTCTAAAACGAAGATTTACGACTGGATAAATGTGGTACAGAAATTGAAGAAACAATGCACTGTTCCCTACTATCTTCTCTTGCCATTTTCTGCCATCTAATATTATAGAAAACCATCAAAATTCAAAAGATTCAAGGAATTAAAAGCCAAGATTCAGTTATTAAACTTCCAAGTCGATAAAATTTACTTCTACAATACACTTGGTGCAAAGAAAGGGGAAAACTAGGAAATGAAGGTTAACCTACATCTTCTGGTCAGCAAGACCGGCTACCTAACAATAACACAATTTCCTAAAGGCGTTATAATAAACCCATTTCCTACTGTCACACTTCACATAGCCAGTGCATTTATTGTGTAAGTCCAGACAGCACAATCATGGTTGCCTAACGGCCGTCAGCATTTGACTGGACTTGACGGGTAGAAAGGTTAACTGTTCTTAGTTATATGGGGTCACCAGGCCATGCAGGTTGATAGCATACGTAACTTATCACGTGATTAGATCAATGTGTTTTAAGATATGATAGTTCTAGCAGATTGTGATATGCAAAATTTCTTACGATCGGTCATTGTTTCGGATCTACACGTGCTATAACGTTCAATAGAGAATACAATTTAGATTTTTGCTTAGCGCAGTATTAATACATAATGTATGAGTAAAAGAAAGTGTTTGCGAAGTATTATGTAAGAATGATTGATAACAAAGGTCTAGACTAATCACCTCGTATATTTTATCCATTGTTGATCATATCGATTAATTATCGCGTGCATTGCAATGCAGATATTGAAATCAATAGGTATGTCATTACTGTGTCAGGAAGTCTTAAGGAATTAATGAAGTTATGCATTAATATGGAGCAATGGCGTCTGTTTTTATTCTCTTCACAATTAGAATATGAAAAATATATAATTATATGTCTATTCCAAAAAATCAATCATAACAATTAGTCAATATATATGTATATATTTATAAGTACAATAATTTGTAGCTGGATTACCTATTCGAAAGATATACTGACGAGAAATGTATGAAAACAGCTGTCAAATTCGGCTGATAAGCTAACCGATAATTTATTCAGAAGCGGTGAATCCATATTATTCTAAATATCTCTTTACTATGCTCTCATTTACATTTATCTAATGATTCGGCTTATCGATATTAATTTGATATGAACGTATCAGTTATCATCACGGTATCGTAAGCAGGCGATAAAAGTAAATAGAAGTCATGTTGTCGTAATAGCTCATTATTTTATATTGTTTGGCTTAATGGCGATATTTTATAGCGTGTATTTATACTGCTTCGTAGTACTTTATACACTTTAAGTACTGTACTTAGAAGAGAGAAATAAGTACGTGTGCATTGTCTAATTTCCAACAATATTTTTATCAATAAAAATAGTCAAATTTGTACTGTTTACTAACTTCAAAGTATTAATTTGACAATCATAGTGTATTTTTTTATGCGTAAAGGCACAAACTAAATTTAAATTTTCATACAAAAAAGTACGATTAAAAATGTTGTAAGTACTAAGTGTGTTCATAAATTTGCTAGTGTCGACTGTTCATTAAGTGCCTTTAATTATGGTATGGTCATTTAATATCACAATTTACGTTATCAAAAGTATGTGTCTCTCGTGTATAGGAAACGATTAGATTAAAACTTTCTTTATTAGTGAGAATATTAGCGATGAGTACCCAGCCTACCGGAAACAGAGACCCAGTTATGTTTTTGCTTATTTAGATTTGATTTATTGCTTTTTAATTAAGCGTGCTTAATAGATATTTTTTGCATATTCTTAACATATTTTAGCTCTAATTTGTTACTAATTCTTTGTATTGTGATGACTTATGAATCTTATGACAAAGAATCTGTCTTTTAAGATATGATGTCATTATTTTTAGGCTAAACTGGGTAAATAAATATATCTATGGGAAATAGTAAGTGCCTGGAAGCCTGCCTATCATAGTGCGAAAATAACAAGAAATAAAACAAAATTTACCAAAATGTCTGTTTCACTAAACAAATCGGAAAAGATCACACGAACAGCAGCAAATCAGCCGCTATCGTTCTTTAATTCGAAAACGAAATCGGGTTCGCAACACATCGTACGGTTTTTCGTGGGAATAATCGTGAAGGAAATGGAACGTCGAATGTATATTACTTCCCATACGGTTTGAATACACGTGCTCCGAGGTGGCGTGACCTTAACCCTTATGTCGAGTGAACACCATGAGCTTGTGACGTCACGAAGCTATCGAACAATGTAGACGAGCTTATGTTGGCATGCGTACAATTAACTGTACGTTTATAATTATTTTTATATTGAATCAACATAAAGCACCGAGTGACGTCGACTTACCTCATTTAAAAAAAATATTTATATCAAATGTGCTATCAAAGAATTGATTGAGATTTGTATTTTATTGATGATTTGTTGTGCATTTCTTATCTCTACATTTCCGCAAACTGTAATAGGATGACCGCACGGGATGTGACAAATCATGTTACAATCAAAAATCCCAAGTTGATAACGCCTACTAGGATAACATAAGAACACCGCGGGTTAATATAACTGGCCTTTCTAGCAGCAGTTGCATTTATAATATTATTCCTTTATTGTGTCTAAAAGTAACATATGTTGAATCGATTTTTAATTTCAAGGGCATTGTTCTAATCGATCCAATAAAACGCGGCTGCTATACAAAGCAAAACGTTTTCATATCTTCAAATCTTTTCACATACATTACTGTTGCAGTATCAGATAAATTCATATGTCTTATTACTCATGTCCCGGGGCTGTCTCGTGTTATGTCGCACGGTGTTGAAAGTGAACACGATTACTAAACTATTAGATAAATATCTACTGGTTTTCATATTATAACTTGATGTGATGTAACTTTTTCTATTCGAGTTGAAAAGTCCCATTATTTCGTGAATTATTGCCTCCCGAGTGATGTATGATATCAATTTGTTGATGTTCAGTTTTGCTGACTTAATTGCGAAAATAAGTCGTAAATAACGATTTACGTAACAAGTGAAATAAGTTCAATGCACTTGGAAAGAATGTGAGAATAAGTGGCTGTTTTATAGACAGTTATACTTAGACGACTTTTAGTGTTAATAAATTGAAAGTTAGTGTTATTTCTTCGAATAACACGCAAAATAAGCCTCTCTTTACTACCTTGTACATTTATGTGGCCAACTAAACAAGAAATGTAGATGTAGTAGCTATAATTATTTTATACTTATGCGTTACAGCAGTAGTTAAATCCTTCATACGTAGTTACTTACAAAAAAAATTTAAATGATTAAGAGCTAAATAAGTTGCCGCTTTTTCAATTAGTTTTATCAACAAAAATATCTAGTATATTAACGGAGAATAGATACATCGATATGCAAATATAAATATCTCCCTATTAATTAAAATATAACATTATTAATCCATTACTAACACAAATCACCAATTACAGATAGCTGGTTTCTCGGAAAAATATTAATCAAAATACCGAATTGATTGGCAAAGCGAGGTTTTTTATCGTTTAAATAAAAACGTGTGGTATGTACCATGCTAGCAATCAAGTATAGAGTATCGTTTACACCTGACCGATAAGCTGGCAACGTGAAACTGTGCAACATTGATTTTTCACTTGAATTACCTGCAAAATGGTGTGCACTCGGTTTTATCGCGCAGTTTTAATAACAATGAAAAATTGTGTTTTTAATAAGCATTCTGGAATAAGGCAACGTGAGGTTTTAACAACTACAAGCGTGTAAGAAATCGGGTAGATTTTTCACAATATTGTGTAGCCGTTCTAACACAATTTCTTATTCTTCCTTTCTCTAGTTAGGGTAGTGTTGCATTTCGAATAAAACCATCTGTTTGACTATGGCAAGCTTTATTCTATAACTAGAATCCTGACTGATCAGACTTTTAATTAAACGAAGTTCGATCTTAACAGTTCTGATTGCAAAGACAGCCAGTTTGAATAACTGAAGAGATATTACAATAGTAACGGCTCGCAAATCTGATTATGATTAGTGAAATAAAAGACTCACAAAAACAACAGTAGGTATAATTTCATTCAGAAAGTAGATTAAGCAGGTACCTACTTAGTTATAAATATTATTTTTCTGATATTACGCAAGCTGTCATAAATACCATTCAGTACTATCTAGGTACGTCTAAATTCGATCATTCAGTCTACAGGCACTAAGTTTATCAACTAATATCAAGAGAGACTGATTGAATACCTATAAAGTTTGAAAGTTAGACTTGCAAGTTGATTGGATCTGCGCCTTTGACGCGATATTTGTGCGACAAAGTTATCACGTGACTTAATATCAACTCACACTGTGGGGTAATAACTAATTTAGTCACAGAAATATATAGTAGCATAGGTAAGTACCTGGGTAAGATCAGCTTCTAATCTGTGATATGCTGTTAGATTTTGCTGCAAAAATATGTACATAAGTAGGTATACTTCCTACCTAGATACCTACCATACTTACTTAAAATTCAATAGTATTTTTACTTGAAATAAAAAAAATCTTGAAGTTAATTGATAGCTTACGGAAAAGAATGTTGCAATTAGGGAATGCAATCCCGACTCGAGATCCCTCGCGATCAGAAATATCAATCCCGCGGGATCCCGAGATTTTCGGGATCCCGTCTAGTTAGTAAAAATAATACAATTCGAACGGCTTGTTTAATGTAATATGTGTGTGATAGTGTGGTGAATGCAATGAATTATTATTTGAAAGAAAATAAAAGCCTTTATTTTTCAATATTATTAACAACGTAACATAATTAACAGGTGTAATAACATGAACATAATCAAAAAAGTAGGTGTAGCTCCAGGAGATCAAAATAAAAAGTAATCACATGGCATTTTGAAAGTAGCATCTTAAAATACAAAGTGTATCAATAGTACGAGCTCCTAATCGGCATCTTAAGTCTATTGAAATGTAGCCAGCTGCTGAAAATGCCCTCTCCGACAATCCCGAACGGGATCTCGTCATATTATGCTTCGGGATTGATCCCGAAAAAATACACGGGATCTCGCGAGATCGGATTGCATTCACTAGTTGCAATATTTATAGTTGTATTTCATACTCAGTAAAATTTAGTTTCCTGTAAAGATACTGTCGTAATTAATCAAGTAAAAGTACATTTCCTATTTTTTACCAAACATTCGAACTTAGTAAATTGTAATTTATAATAATACTAGCTGACCCGCGCAACTTTGCTTGCGTCCAATAAGAGTGAAGAAATTTTTCCCCGTTTTTGTAACATTTTTTACTGGTACTCTGCTCCTTTTGGTCGTAGCGTGATGATATATAGCCTATGTCCTTTCTCGGGTATCAAAGTATCTCCATACCGAATTTCATGCAAATTGGTTTAGTAGTTTAGGCGTGATTGAGTAGCAGACAGACAGACAGACAGACAGACAGACAGACAGTGTTACTTTCGAATTTATAATATTAGTATGGATAATTTATAGTTGTCGAGTCCACATAACACCTTGTTTATTGCAACAACAACGCATGACTTTTTTTTAACGCAAGTAGGTATTTTGACTAAGCTTCGTGTAATAGTCAAATAAATCCCATATTATTAGCGATCATTAGTGCACTTGCTTTAAAAACCAATTATGACTAGAATGATTTATTGAATCTTACTTGATTAAAAAGTCGTAATTATCTACCTAAGTGCCTAGTTACACTTGGCAAAGCAGAACACATCAATTAATCATCAGGCTCGAGACAACGAAAAATGGATCATATTATTCTACCTAGTTAAGTAGGTATTTGCCTCAAGAAGGTATCCATTTGGCCTAGCTTTTCGTCTTATCAGGATTTGAGAAAGTGCAAGTGGTCAGCGTTCTTTTTGTGGTCGAGGATTCAATCTTTAATAGGTAGGTACAATGGCTTCCTTTACACCATGACTTGTATAGCAAAGTTTGGTTAGCTCCCGAAGATTTTTTTAAAAGAAAACTCCCTCACTAAGAATTGCTCTTGTGTCGCGGGGACTTTTTTGACACAAAGTACGACCAGGCCCGAAACAACTATATGTGGATCGCACAAATATTTGTTCGGTGTGGGAATCGAACCCACGAGCTCTCGATGCATTGGTAGTGGCGTAGTGACAGCCTAAACCACTGCGCCACGGTGGCCATCTTTCTATTGCTTTTGTTAGTCAAAAACGTCGTAATCATCCTGACTTGACAGGCAACTGCTCATAAAAAAGCAACCATTTTTACAGACCAAGTCGTCTGGGCAAGCCGGTAATAAACAACGACATGGTTGTAGTGTAACACGAAATGTCGTAATAACTAAAGGCGGTACCCATTTGCGTGAGTCTCGCACTCACCTTATAGCCTACTTTACAGCTTCCGAGCCCTGTGACCCGAGTGGCAAATCATGACATTCCTTACTTACTCTTAGCACAGGTAACATAATAGGTGCTTATAGTTATGGAGGTAGAATGATAGTGCAATTATAAAGCAACTACAGAATAATTAGCCCAGTGAACTATAAGATGGAATTGCAAGGGTTTTGTGTCCGTTGATGAGTTAACTGTATCTAACGTTTGTTTATAATCTGTTGACACAAGATTTTCTTTGATGAGCAATATGGCTGTGTCGTTTAGTCCATTAGGTAATTACCTATCACGAGTATCACTACAGTTTTTTGGTGTTGCCTTACCCTATCCGTTTATTTATCAACGGGATAATCTATTCAGTAAGCACTCTATGCTACGTGTGGTGTAGTGGTGTGTGTCATTTCATAACAGTAAAGCGTCAATTTCTGATAAGTTAGGCCACAAAGTCTCAAGAATAAACGAAATAAAATGTAATCAATCAAGCAGACTCGTATAATTAGGTGACTATCTACCTACGCGTTATATCTTTCGCTGGTCAGCCGATAAGTACTCATAAACATAATACTACTTAATAAAAAACGAAAACGTGAATATTATAAGACTGTTGATACTTCTACTTACAATCAATACTAGAACGAGAGTTGTTTTTATCTACGATGTCGGTAGGCATAAGTAGAGTGGACAGGTAGGTACCTGCACATTTCAACACGATGGCCTGCCCGCCAACGGGACATTGATAGCCTTACGATTGTAGGTAGCAATAGCAACTACAAACTAAATGATCTTTGATCTTTCGACTTACCACAAAAACTTCGATAAAAGAAAAATCCAAAGGTTCAAATGCACAGATAAAATACAACTCGTTTTACACACACATAGAAATTAAATATCGATTTACACTATAAATCCACAAGAATAACAACACAAACACAATTCGTAACTTGTTTTTTAACTCATTGAAAATTTTCGTTCGATTACGCGGGAATCGTGGCAAAACGCGGCACGTACGTCCGTCAGCGCGCGGTTATCACTCACGACTGGCGAACGAATGAGAACGAACGAGCGGAATGTCGCCGCGACCGAATGGTGCGCGAAATGCGACTACGATTATACACGAGGGCACGCGTTCGTTCCGATCTCGTCTAGCGCACGGTAACTATGATTCAATGAAGGAGAATATTTATCTTATAAATTGATGTGAAATTATTGGTTTTGTGAAATGCTTCCGTAACATTTTGATAACATTTCTACCGAGCTCAACGTTCTGTTTGAATAGAAACTTAAGTTCATTAAAAGCAAAGCAGATTAACCACAGAAACTTTAATAGATGTAGGTACAATGACAGACTCTAATACCGTTATCAGTTGATTTTAATATCTATACTATCATCTGTGCATTAATTTCCATTAGATTAGTAACCATTTACTACCTAGATAGTCGGGAACTAGAAAAGAAAAAGTTATATAAAAAACGAACGTGTTTTATGTAGATAACTAAGAATCGTGTGTATTTGCTAGAAAATTTCCAGCAATTTTGAATGACGAAGGGAAACGGTGAATAATAAACTAAACGTACGCACTTTAATGTTTGTGAGAGGGAGGCAAATAGGCCTTCAGTCACGTTCACAAAAACTACGAGGGGTAAGCAAACATGCGAATGTTACCTTGGAGTTAAGCTTTTATTCGTAAAGAGCTGAATGATTTATACGTTGCTAAGCCTGTACCGTGTATTTTATTTTACTCGGTCGTAATACCTGTAAATGTATGCACAGGTAGATTTGGATTCTCTAAATTTAGAAATGCTTGAAATTGCTTGGTTAGTCACACTCTACAGACATCACATTATATTCTTTAAAATAATGTTTCACTGTAAAGTTTGTAACTCTGTGCCCTCGGTAGACGTCTAAGTAGGTAGAACAGAATCTTATCGTTTCGCAACAGTATTCAATAAAGTCAATATAATCCACTCTCAGTACAGTACTTAGAGAAAATAGATCACGAACTAGTTTCCCGTTATGGGCATTTAAGTCAAATTCATAAACACCAAAGCTTTGTTCTGTGCAACCCACTTTCGTTCATGTTTGTAGAAATAATTGACATTGCCGCGAGAAAGGCAACCCGTTAATAACACTATTTAATTATTGCCGTTTAATGTATGATGTTAAGGTTGAAAATTGCTTGGCAGGGAGACGGTTCACAACTTCACATGCCATAGTGTGGGGTCTCATGTCCGGTCGGTTATCTGACTACCTGTTTCCTTCATTCATTCATTCGATCACGCGTGCACTTTCTTAAAAAGTTCCGATGCGATTTATTGAGGAGATGAGTTATTAACTCCGGGAGTGTCAATTGTTTCCTTAATAGGAGAAAGGGGTTTGATAAGCGATTAGATGCTATGATAAAAATATAGTTAACTCATGTCCTATAATCTTGATTTTCATTGTTCTTCTGACTTCCTCTTCTTAGTAAGGTATAGTGCATACAACAAAAATTAAATCGCTGCGTTATATTAAAATAGATGTCTATTTTGTGAATGTGGTAATGCGTACGTAGATCCATTTATGTCTTAATTCGGTCACACTATGCTTTGTTTACATAAAGCGGAACCAAGTTGTGAAATGAAAACAATTATGTAACTATAAAAGCCGAATTGGTAAAACATCTTTGAAGCCAGTAAAAGAAAATGGCGCCTAAAATAGGGCATTTTACGATCGTTTGGAACAATTCCAAAATAGTTCCTTTAATGTCTTAGAAATTACAAACACGAATTATTAAATACGGTTTCAAAAGCCGCGATAATGTAAGGAAATTAGCTTTTGTAAAACTGTCATAATGAGGAAACTTTGAAGAAAGCCATCTTAATAAAAAAGGTCTTTTTAAAAAGGTTCAAATCTGTTCCAACGTTATTTTAGTAGTCGCATTTACATAGCCTTACAGCTGTTAGTTATAAAGTGCCATATTTCACGTTTCGTGAGCACTTTTTGAAAACTGAAAACGCTAAAAGTTGGACGTGCTCTTTTAAATCTGATCGCTCGGATAATCTTATTTTCTCTTACAGCCTTCTATACCTTAACAATCGCAGATTATTTGTTAAAGTACAAACCTACATTAGGCAAATCTTACTTGAATTCACCAAAAATAGAGCAATAACATAAACAAACTATAAAAATGCTGTGAAGTGGTTGCCACTTGCCTGGTTCTTACGACGTTATTCTTCATAACTGTCGGTTTTTTATCACCTTTTTTGTTCGCGAAAGTGTTAGATACCACATTTATGCGTAAGAGTGGTATGTAAATATGTTTCACGGACATGAATCTCGATCTAAAAAGCATAAAAGGAAAGCTGTGAAACGATCGGAACCGACAAGCAAGTAATGTATGCAAAATTGTATTAGATCTCGCTAGAACATCAGTTTTTACATTGTTTCAATTGTGTTTGATGTTAAATGGTGTGCTGATAACCGGACCTGAGTAGAATGAGTACTAACTATGATACTACATGGCTCTTTGTTTTTCCTTATAATCAACTAAAGAAGGTAATAAGAAGTAATAGTTCAGACGAACTGTCTCTAGATTTTTAACGATATCACAGCAACAAAATTATACGAGTGAGACTATTATTTACATACGGGTGTACTGATTCGTCTTCGCGTCATAGACATTTCTTTTTCTCTCGTTGACACTGATCAAGAGTAAATATAAAAAGCAACTCATCTACATCTTGACTCAAGCCCGATCTCTCTCCATCCAGCGGTCGCCACTCCACAACAGGCCCCTTGAGAAGGAGAGGTCTCAGATACTAGATGCCTGAATATTGTATAATACCTAGAATATTAAACAGTTCTCAATGTACCCGTATTACGGTTTTACACGACTGTAATCTGCCGCAGTGAGGAGCCGAATTCGTAATCCGCGGTTATCCAATTTCGAACATAAATCAGGAATAATTCTTGGTACGATTTTTGATCAGACTGTTTGTTAATTTGCCGATTTAAGTAGAAGATTTAATGGCTATAAAATGAAGAAACCGAGTTTTGTGGCGCGATTCTCTACGGTCTTCTGTATTATCGAGTCCAGAGGGTTTGACGTTTAAAAAATACTTCAAAAATTGTTCCTATGGCACCCGTTAGAGGCGTTAATCAGATTTTTGTACAAAATAATTCGATAGCTAGCTAGTTGCCGGTAATCGATAGTGATGGGGATAGTGCTAGAGGACTGAGGTAACATGCATGTTATGGTTGTGCCAGGTAACTATATATGAAATGTGGCAATCTTGGGTAAGTTATTCTCTTTTAAACAGCGGTTTTGAACTAGAATCGCTGCCATAGTTTATTCAATTACCAAATATCTTCAAAAGATTACGACACCCGAAAATTAGATTCAAACAATATAAACAGTAATTTTACGTAACGAAACCCACTCACACTTATCAGAATTTGGGGCATAATTTCCTGCAATAAAGCTTGCGGCGAGAGTACGGTACTGCTTGAAACAAGAAAAAAACCGCAGCCGAAGCCGCGGCAAAAAGCATACGGGACCTGAGAATCGAACGACATGATTGCATCGTTTTATTGCGATAAACCTAGTTTACCGTGAGAATGAAATTTTTCTATTTAAATCATTAGTTAAGTAACGATTTGCTGTTGATTATGACTATTAGCAATAACCGGTGAGCTGGCAGCGCTGCCGCGTGGTTTTTGTATTTGATTGCTCTCTCGTTAAAATGCCTTAATATTGGCTTAGATGGAATATTGCGAGGTAAATTTGTTAGCTTGCTATTAATATATCTTAGATTGTGAAAATCTTTTTACAATATTGGATACAAATTGTGAAATCCTGTGAAAGTTATGGAGGTACAGGTTGAAATTGTGGAGTCGCAATTTTTTTAGAAATTGTCGTTAGTTTTTATATACATCAAAAAAAATCCTGAGAGTACCTAAACTGCGAAAACGGTTTAGGGATTCTATATCTGCACTTGATCAGTATAATAGAGTTCCTACAGCTAAAAAGATAAAGGTTGCTGAAATTAGCTGCGAGAAACCCCGCCTTGCAATAAAGTTAAAATTAAATAAATACGTGTTAAAATCAAAATTACCTTAAACTCGCGTATAATTTTAAATATTAATCAGACTGGTTATCGAGGAGATGACATAATTGGGTTAAAATGGAACTGAATATTAAAACAAAATGAAACATGACATGGTTAAGTGTGTCACTGGAGTCGAATGATGTTATTAAATGAAGCAGCAATATAATAATTGGGAAGCAGTATACTGTATTTAACTGCCAATATTTGGTTTCTCGTTCAGCTATATTTCAGAGCTTTAATTATCCTTTAGAGTGCACGTGTAGAACCACATTACGAGCTGGTTTGAGGGTTATCTCATTATATTTTTCTATACCTTTTTAAAAGTTTTTTTTTGCTTACGATAGAATTATAGGGGTAACTTGTTGAAATTTGAACTTTTAATAAAGATTAAAGAAAAGGCTTTTTTGCATTTTCTTTCCGAGGCGTAGAGTATACGATTGTCGGTCTCCAGGCAGGTCCTATGTTCGCCGCTAGGCCAGAATATATTATCGAGATTTACAGTGCGTACTAACAAAATACCGGAAAATGTGACATGAATATAGTAGTATTAATCTCTCGCTAAAGAATGATGTACGTATTTTTGTGTGTATTATAAATCAATTATAGATTATTCGTTTCCCAATTTCCTATTCGTCTATACTCACAAAAAGTCCAGGAAACATCCCCAAAAGTAATCAACAATACTTATCAATATTGAAAAGTCAGCAAAACTTTAAGTGGAATTAGGCATCGGCTTTCTTCGAACACGTCTGGAAGTGGAAATAATTTCAACTTAGTTAATTTTACTTAGAAAAGTCATTGGGCTCCTAATTATACATTTATTCGCGAATTACCCCCGCAGTTTAGATGTTGTTGGTTTAATTTGCTGATCCCGTTGAGTCCGCTTTAAGATTGAGAAATATAATTATGTTGGACTGAGCTGTTGCTATTTTTAATCAAAAAAAATAACACAATAGTAACAGTTGTTGTTTATTTTATTCCTCACACTACCTACTCTAAAAATATCTGAATGACATTATCGAAATTGAAGACAAGCAGAAGATGATCTTATAGCTTTGAGTACGTACTGTACGTAATTATTGTAATTAGTTTTACTCTATACATTTCATTACGAGCGTCTATAAAGAAGGTGTTGAAATTGAAAACTGTGTAGGAAGACCTCATCACTAAGTTTTAGTATAAAATACTTAATAATACACATAGTTTAAGAAACCCGTTGTAGTCTTTCAGTTTAGTTTTACACGTTTCACAAATATGTAATCAACTGAAAAGCTCTTATTTAAATGTTAAAGATCCCCACATCAACAACACTAACGAAATACCTTCCATACATTCCCTTCGATCATATAGAAAGCAATACATAAACTCAGATACATAACTGAAGGTTTCATGTCCCACTGTGAGTTACGATCCGTCATAAGACGCGGGTATAACCCTCAATAGACAGATTGGGACCGGGAAGGGTTTTAGTAAAGGTTAGCCAATGGGTATAAAAGATGGCAATGGAGATCGAACTAATCAATCGAAGTTGTGTTGTGAACGATGAATGAACGGATGAACAATGCGTTTTGGGTAAGTTATTATTCGGGTACGGCACGGCCTGATTGTAGGGATGAATAGAATGAAGAAAAAGAGTCTGGAGTGTATTTTGGGGAATTAAATAAAGTTTTTTATATTTTAAAGTTTATTCATTCTCAAAAAGGTTACAAGGTTTTAGTTGGATCAGTGACTTCGTAGTGGTTTTTGATAATGTGGTTTTTCGTGGTATTTATATTTTTACAATTTATTTAAACGTATTTCTAAAACGTGTTATGGCTATGTTATGACTTACTAGAAAAAACGTTCACTGACTTCGTTAAAAATACTTGAATCGCACCAAACTTAGCCACGAAGGTATTTAGGTACATAGACGTCACAAAAAACGCTAACCTTAAACTTACAAGCCTTAAAACGTGGAACAACTTTTCATTAATAAATCCTTTTAAAGTAAACCAATGTCTTGTATCTCTGTCTAATTTAATAAAAAAGAGCAGAATTGCAGTCATTATCCCATCTATGGTTCGACACCAAATAAACGGCATCGCGAATGAATGAACGAACGAATGAATGGGTCTATTTAGGCGCGCTCATTGACAGTAAGGTATTCGATAGTCGTGTGGAGAATGCTTTATAAAGCTGAGGATAAACCGCAGAGCAAATAACTGCTGCAAGTTTGTTAGAAATTATTAAACTTTCCTTTGTAATGTAGATAATCTGTTCTGGGGGCACGGCAGTGCCCCCGCAAGTCGAGCAAAAAAAAGCGGCACGGCCGTACCATCTTTTCTCGAAGCAATTCAGGCCATTTTCGACCCCCTATAATTTCGTTGTGGATAAAACAAGAAGCCTGAATTTTTAGCGACTTATCAGTCATTGTATGAACACGGTATATTGAAAATTTCAGTCAATTTGAACCAGTACTTTAAGAATGACAACTTGTTAAAGTTTTGAATTTTGTCACTCACTGATTCACTGACTCACTGACTCACCGATCATCAAAAGTCTAAGGCATTTCTAGCAGACTTAGAAGCTTCAAATTTAGAATACAAATAGAATTTAGTATCTTAATCATGGGAAAATTTCAATATTTTCTAATTTCAGTCCAGTTTTCTAAATACATTAACTGCAAGAATAACTTTGTAATCTTATACATTTATATAGGATTACAAGGTTACATTTGCAGTTAATGAATTATTTATTACTGTAGTATAATAGAAAATAATAGGTGTACATAGGTACCTACTGTATGAGGCATAACTTAAGGGTGTTTAGCCTATGAAACTGAACAACATTTCAATAGGAAAATATGTTGAATTATGAAAAAAATAACCGTCTTTCCATACAAATTGGACTTATGTTCGCTTTACAAAAAGAAGTGAGATGCCATCAAAAACATCCTGTAAAAAACCTCAAGTCTCGCAGCGTAAAAAGTGGTGAGATCTATGTAATACCAAGTCGATTAATCTGTTTAGTCTCTACTGAAAGGACCTTCTGTCTTAAGTTATTACATAAGTTATTATCATGCCAATATTAAAAATATTTCACGTTTAAAACAAATAAATCGACTTGGTCATCGCATGAAAACACAAATTCGCCATTAAAATATCAGGAGCATTAATTTCTTTAAGATACTCATCTCGATCATTGTATTCGGAAGGACCCTAGTGAGGAATTCGGTTGCTGGCCCGTCGTGCTGTGCAGTGTGGTACATACTAATAATCAAATCATGCGATGGCCAGGTCGATTTATTTGTTTTAAACGTAAAATATTTTTAATATTGGCATGATAATAACTTATGTAATAACTTAAGACAGAAGGTCCTTTCAGTAGAGACTAAACAGATTAATCGACTTGGTATTACATAGATCTCACCACTTTTTACGCTGCGAGACTTGAGGTTTTTTACAGGATGTTTTTGATGGCATTTCCTTTGAGTCTTCATATAGTTGCTTGCAATAGTATTTTAGTAGCAGAATCGAGGAAAGTAGTAGTAATAGTTGTGCAGGAATAAACGGCTAGGCTAAAACTATTGACTGCATTATAAGTAAATGATGAAATACATTACTGAAACAGTTCCCAGCACAAGATTTGAGGTTTATCTAGACCGGACTGTCGCGCAAGTCTTTATATTAGAAACAATATTCTAGTCAAATGATAGGGTAAACGGTAGAAAACGAAAACTGTTTGTTTCTTTGAAGATATTTGAACAGACATCAATCAACATTTTAGGTAGCCATTAGAAAGCCAGTTTTACTTTGATTAACGTATATTACGGATGCCCTAAAAGGTTATACGTGCATGGGAAAATAGAGAAAAGTGTTGAATTTCACATTGTTTACGAGCACGACGTGCTCTATAATTATATCAAAGTGAAAGTAATGTCTTAATTATATTAATAAAATGGTATATTTTCAAAATATACTTGTGTCGCTTTGGGAAAGTGGACTTATTGCTTTACATCAATACATCGCGTGCCAAGTTCCAGTTGCGACAGAGTACTATATTATGTACTAACACAAGATTATGTGATTTGTATTTTGAATAGGATTCAAAGCCATATCCTCTTGGATTTTAGCGATTTTTACGATGGTGTTAATCGTTTACTGTTCCAGTGGTTGTCCATCATCCTCCTTAAAGTTTACCGTCATCGACGACTCGATAAACTGTCGATCGAAAAAAAAAATGAAAATAAATCGATCAGTTGCTCAATTCTCTAACACTATCGACTACCGTCAACTAGCATCGAGAAATTTTGTCTGAAAATCTGATCAGCGCCTCTAACGCTCTAACGGTCGGAACTGTTTTTGCAGAAAAATTTACATGTCAAATGTTTCGATACTCTACAGCACCGACTGTGAAGAATCGCTCTACAATAGTATACTCCAATCGACCGTCGATATCTGCCGTCGATCGATCGGTGAGAAAAATATTCTTTGACTGAAACAAAACCCGTTACCATGTCAACAAAACATCGCCGAGATAAAGGCACAATGTAACATTTAATTTATGACAATATCACATTTCCTCTAACACAGTAGCCTATTTATCTCTTTATATATCACCTGTTGTTACGAACAGTTGCATAGATGCTTTCTAATTTGTGATGTAAGCGGCCATTTGTGTCGTGAACTCGTAGCCCTGCCCTACGGTACGAATAACTTTGTGATTATGAAGTAGTTAGATGACGCGGAAGGTACCGTGGTTGAGGTGACCGACTTTGTAATGTTTTAGGGGCTTTTAAGGGAGTTTCGAATCTGGATACTCTTACTTTTGGCTGAGATAGATTTTACTGTCAGGTTTTGTCATCAAAAGTAACAGCCAAAGTAAAAGAGTTAACTAAAAATTACAATGCAATTTGTTTCTTCACGAATTTTCTGATAGTTTTATGAAGAAACAGATTTGTTTTTCCGACACAAATGTCAAATAAAATCAACGGCTTTAGCAATTACTTTAGATAAGTATGTATGAAGAAACTGGCCGTCAGACATCTCATAATAATATTTATAGAATACTAACTACCAACTGTCTATTAATGGAATAACTTAATTACTAAACATGTTTAAAAAAACCTTAACGAGCAAAGCATAGGGCCACTGAGAACTACTTTAAGTACTCATTTCAATTAAAAACATTACTAACATCAACATTAATATAGCAGGTACAACATAAAATCAACAGTCTTATCTCTCCTGAACGAGATGACAGAGAAAAACTGCACCTTTCCGTAAGGACAGCAGTTTTCTTATTGCAAAAGAAAAATAAACTACGTTTCTATTCTAAATTACTACAATAATACAGTTTTCTATATTTCTTTTTAAAAGACAGATTCTATTTCCGTTTTCTTTACCAGACACGGTTTGTGAGAGTTCATAACAAGTATCTTTTACGTTAAAAGAACCTTTTTGATCTCACCGCTACCTTTCATTTACATTATTTTAATATTCCCGTTCAAAAGGCAATTCTTTATTCATTCATGGTATAAGTCTCGTCCCTTAGTGGTTATAAACATATCGACTTAGGGTTTTTAAGGTCGCAGCAAGATTTTCTACAGTAGGTACTATAAAGTATCGAGAAGTTAGACATCTAAGATGTACTACAAAAATGGTTTTTAGGCGCCCGCTAGAGGCGCTGATCAGATTTTCACACAAAATTGGTCGATAATTATCAGGTAATATTACCAGTTATAGTCACTTATAGTATCAATAATATTACTGCTTACATTTGGTATTATCAAATAGTGAGCATTTGACTTTTAAAATATATAGTTCATGTTCAATACGCTAGGGGCGCTGATCAGTTTTTCATCCAAAATTTATCGATAACTTCTTGAGCGTCGATAGTCTATTTTGGTAGAAAATCACCTTTGGGAGTAGGACTACGTAAACCTTATTTGAAAATCATCAGAAATAGAACTCTACCTTAACGGTGGTTATGGTAATGAAGTTTAATGATGATACACATAAGTAATGTAGGTTTAGTTCTGTTTAACTTTTATAGTGTACTGTTAGTTACAGTAATTTCTGTGTATTAAACTAACATAAATGTCGCGGTTAAGCTTGTTAATAATTATATGCTAGGAATGGTAATAGGTGAAACAGCAAAACCATTATTAGTAGCTGCTCAAGAAACAGTATCACATATAAATCACATAGAGACTAAGTTAGGTGGTAAATCTCCTAATATACCAGACACCGATTTTAAAATTGCAGTTGATAAAGGGGCACTTTCCTACTCCTATCGACTATCAAACGAATGATGATTCTATCACAAAGATACATATACCTTCAAGATAGTAATAGAATATTTACTTTAGGATTTATTCTATAAACTCCTCTTCGTTACCGCAGTTAGGTGGCAAAATTCCAGACACTACTATCTCTCATATGTAGTGTTAGGACATGCTACTAGCCGTAATAAACATCTACCTAACATGTTAGGTCACTTGACCTCTGGAGACGGAAGGTTATTTTCCTCATACCTGAAGAGATAAGAATTGCATGTCTTCATATCACGGCTCATATATTTTTCAGTCCGTAGAGTCCTAGTGCATTCATAATTTCAATCGGTGTTATCCTAACTCTGAACCAGAGTTCATTATAGGTATACCTAAATATTAACACATTTTTAAATCATGCAGTCAAATTACCATTATAATTAACTATAATTAAATTAACAGTATAATTTTCAGAGCTATTCAAAATATGCGTAAGAACATATTACGGATATTTCAACTATAGAGAGACATCAGGACTTTTATTGCGTTCAATGTTTATTATAGCGATGTTGGCTAAGTGTAACCTGCGCCGAAACGTCAGGCACATAGTGGTTAAATGCGTATTTGCGTTAATCCCAACATCCTAATATGTACGAAGAAATATTAATTTATTAATAATCAACAATCACACACTTTTAAAACTCGCATATCTTAACTCGGGGTTAAAATCTCAACCAGTATGTCTATCATTTGTTCTATCAGTTATTCTCTACGTAAAAGCACTATGTATTTTCTCGTTTCTAAGTCGTTAGTAAAACAAAGTGTGAAGTGTAGAGACTGGTCGGTTGTAGAGCTATCGAGTAACAAGCATCGATCTGACTCGCTATACATCTCGCGCCAGTTCGGCTTATCACGCCCTGGGACATGACACTGCGCAACTAAGACTGCAGTCGTATTGGATTGTGTGAACAGAGACTTTTTATTGTTATACTTGCAGAATTAGAATCCGTAACCAAAAATAGATTATTATTACTAGTACTTAAACAAAACAAAAAAAAAAGAATGCTGTGTTCTATTGAGGGGAAAACAAAGGTGCAATTTTTGTGCCTAAAGCGTCTTAGCCCGAGAACATAGACAGAAATAACTAACTAATAGAGGTTAATCTATATCGCAAGCAATTAAGGATTTGATCACGTTTTTTAACACTCATTTCCAACTATTAAAAAGTTGAACTAGTAAACAGTTGAATTAAATAAGTTGTTAGTATTATTAAATTGAAAAAATGCCCTTAATTCCTTAATATTAATATATTATTTATCATGCAAGTGTTCGAATACCAGCTAATTAATTGTACGATCAAGTGAGACGCCAGTGTGGAAGCAGCCTAAATGTGTACAGTTATCCATCCTATGGATAGTTTGACTACGCCCATGGTTCGTGACTATCTATGCGTAGACTAGCTATAAAGAAGTTTACTGCCTAATCATTTTTGATTTCAAGATTGGTTTGCAAGTTATGACTACTAAATATGTAATTACTCAGATCTTTCAAAATATATTAGCTGAGTAAAAGGATAGCTTTAAGTTTAAGGATAATTAAGACACTGTATAATATCTTAATAGCTAAATAAATGGGCTTAAATTGATCAATTTATTTACATAAATATAGAATTAAGTATAGTAATTAAATTTTAGAATAAGAGTTAATTGCTTATTTGAAAATGAAGATGCAAAAATATTATTTCTAAGATTATTTAGCTGTAAAGTTATTAGTTCATTAGATAGAGTAAATAGCTTGCATTAACTTTGGCAAGCGTTCTTGGCTTACTTGAGTAAAGATAAAATTAATCCCTTTGGCGTTTAATCCTATACAATAGATACAGGTTAGATGTATATAAAAATAGTGAAAAAATAATTATTTTTTTGTGATATAACTCCACAATGCCTAAAAATATTCTCATAGGCACTAAACTAAGCAGCCAAGTATCGTATCTGCGTCTCAAAGTCGTCCCAACATACCGTTAGGAGCGATCTCCGAACCGCAATCCTACGATTGGTTATCTAATCCCACATCATGCAAGACGTCGGGGTATTTGCGATAATAACCATTATTATTGGCTATTTGCTTTTGTCTTCTTTTCAACCGCTTTTAATACCGCCTTGTAATACGGTATGGCTTGTTAGAATTTTTAGGTTACGTTTCAATTGCTGCTTCGTTATTAAATTATTATTGAGTGTTTTTTTGATGAGTATGTATTATCTTTTTTTCGTATTTGTGAAAATTGTTAAAATATACTTATTGTGATTATTTTGTAGTCTAATAAATAAATAAAGTAAAATATCTTTAGACATACTTATGCTAAAAGCAAACAGAGAGCAAAAGAAAATGGATGTGTAAAGAGACAGTATAGTCTTAAGTAAGATAGATAGATGAAAACTAGCCAATGGTGCTGATTGCAATCACGATATTAGTTTGCTGTCAAATATGTGTTTGTTAGCCACATATTACGAGATTGTAATAAAATAATTTCTATCAAAGCTTTACGACAAAGTATTTTCTCTAAACAACCAAAAAAAATTGCAAATTAGGGTTTGATGCAAAAAAAAATGGTTTCATTGTAAATCTGCATGCTAATTGCAGTATCCGGTACCAAAATGTTGCTCAACTCGTAGTTAAAATATCTACGAAAAAGATAAACACAGTGTTTAACGATACGGGCCGCTCTTTGTTGTATAATCCTAACTAGCATGTTTGTACACTAATTTTTGCTAAGTACTAGTTTGAATGCGAAAGTTGCTATGTTACATTTTTAATCTAAAGAACAATTTGATGGAGAACTCTTTTAACGGCTGGTTTGTTATCTTTTGCCGTTATAACCTATATGGTGGGAGTTTAAAACATTCTTAGTGTATTATAACATTCCTAGTGTGTGTCCAGACACCTATTTGAATAGCTCGATTCTCCACTACTATTGACTATCGACAACCAGCTAGCGAGAACTTTTATGTATGAAAATCTGATCAGCGAATATAATGGGCGTCGTAGGAACTATTTTGGCAGTACATTTTGAATGTCAAACTCTCCATACACGACCTAGTTACTAGTACCTACCGACTGTAAAGAATCGCGCTGCAGTATGTTGAACTGGCTTAAACATTCTTGCTTCTAAGTTAATATGTACTAGTCGTTAGAAATTCTTTCCTCCATTGTTTGAAATTGCGACGTTCACGATCACCAAATCAATCTATAAACAAATATACTGTGTTTAGATTGTACAATTACATTGTAAGTGATGTTTTTCACCCTCAAAGAGTAAAACCTTGTACCTAGTATCAAGTTTCAAACGACTTTTCCAGCTTAAAATACAAGCACTCTAAAATATGTCTCAGAAATTTTACTGCAGTCATTAATCGATCTTATTTATTACCCACAATGTGCTGTCTCATTGAAAATCTAAGATTAAAATATCGTTCGCGATCTTCAGGGCACTTTATACTAAGATGACGAAGACGCCCGAATTATGAGAATCACTCCACGCCTTAAGCACTCTTGAAGTTGAAGGGAATTCTCGGAGCGGCGATGGAATTTTCTTAAGGTATGTTGATGTTTTAAGAAAAGCTTGTTGTTTGTAATTATCAGATTATTTCGGGCCAAGAACTTCTGGGAAGTGTACTGAAAAGTTTGTAGGCAGGTATAGCTGGAATATTTATATTTTTTTTATAAAGATTTCAACTTCATTGTTGTCTACTCAACGATTTTTTCCTCCCTATGCATTTAGAAGAACTGTACCGCGATTCTCTACTACTATCAATGACCGTCAACCGGCTGGCTATCGAAAAAAAAACATGTATGATAATCTGATCAGCACCTCTAGCGGGCGTGTTATGGAAAATATTTGGGCAGTATGTTTTAAATGTCAACTCTCGATACTCCATGGTTCCAATTGTAGAGATAAATAAGATAATTTACATATTATTATGTTGTAAAAATGCGCTATTGTGATAGAACTCAAAAATAATTCAAACATGAAATGAATCAAACAAAGAAACCAATAAGTATTGACATAAGTACAACAAACATCATTACATCACCATAACGTTTAAAAACTCACAGTCATTCCCCCAACGCAATAAACGATAAAACCCAACATAGGCGCAAAACAATCAATTGAGCGCTAAAAATCTAATTCGCTATCAAATAAGCAAACAGGGGAACGGAAGCGGGGAGCGAGCGATGCAATCAGTGCTCAGGAAGCGACAATTTGGCGACAATTTCTCGCTCGCATTCATCGCCCGCCCTCGGTAACGAATTAGTGCTTTTAGTGTGGGCTGCGACGGGAATAGAAGCGTATGGGTTTAATGAAATGATATGTGATATGGGGATATTTGATGGGAAATTTAAGCTTTGTTGGCTGTAATTGACTGTTGCTTATGGATTATTCTTTGTAGAATATAGTAGAGACCAGATCAATGGGAAATCTGTTTAAGATATTCTATACAAACTTAGAAACGTATTTGTGAACTGCGATAGACTAACCATTAGATAACGAAAATTAAATTTTTATTCGTCTCTAAAACAGTTTTTAGTTAGCTGGACTAAAACTCACATCATCGAACACTTCACGAATTTTACTTTAGACTAACAATGCTGTCAAATTAATTCATACGTGTACGTACTACAATATCACTTGGAAGCCTGAAAGCGCCAAGTTAATACATAACGACATTAATAACGTGGGTAGTTGAACAAAGTACTGAGAGGGGGAAACGGCGGTTTGTCGACAATACGTCGCCTTCGTATGAGTTCACCATTCAACTGAGACAGAGTGAGTTCCGTGCGAGTTTCCGTAGTAGGGCGCACATGTGAGCGGCTTTTGTCAGAAAATTATGAGTGATATATGAGTTTTATGAAAGTAATGTTGAGTATTTTATCATACGAGTACGTTAGAATCTAACTCTATCTTATTGTAATGTTTTTTTGCTATCACTGAAAAGAATTAGAAAGATTATTTACAATCGCTATTACCGAGTGTCGAGTGTTGGCATTTAAAATAATTCCTACGGCACCCGCTAGTGGCGCTCATCAAATTTTCAAAAAAAATCTTGATTTTTCGCCGGTTGTTGTTGGTCGGTAGTGGAAGAGAATCGCGCTATTGGTACTGTCTTTTTATCATCAAATGTTCGTAAAATACAGCTATCTGAAACTATGTAGATTTGACAAACATTATCAATTAGGGTTATGTTTATAATATTTTGGATAAAACCAATAAATTATTAGACTCGAACAATAATTTTGCAAATGTCTTAGAAGTAATAAAAGTCGTAACTTCGCAAAAAAACATCACATCGGCCTACGCTCGGTCAAGGGTATTGATTTTATCCAAAAATAAAATCAAACGCTCTCATTTCCGTGTAACTTTCAGCCTTTTAGCTGTCTTGTTATGAACGTCAAATATTGTGTCATTAGATAATATTTTTCATCACAAAGTATAAACAAACCCTGTGACGTTTTTATGTCATTTAGCTGGATAATTTTGACAGTATTATTGCTGTGAATTTATGCTAAAAAGTAAGCAGGTCATCATGTTTTGGAGGCACCAATACATCATAATCGACAACCTTGGGGGCTATCATGTAACTCAGTTGACAACTATTTAAAAGGCACGATGCTCTACATTGTTTTCTCCCTTAGAATATACTGATTAACACGTAACGTCAAAGCAGCAATGTACTGAACAGTGAACATCAATTTGACGTACACTAGTTGTCAACTAAGATACGTGATAAGCTGCTGATATTATTCTTCAAAAGCATTTGCAATGCACGCTAGGAAAGCACCACGTGGTACATTCTGTCTAATTATATACTTTAAGTGTCTATACAGTATATGAAAAGGTTGAACATTTTGTCGAATTCAGTACTTTACAAAACACTTTTCTAGAAAGGTCAAGTTCATGAAAAGTCTTCTCAATAAGTGAAATATTGAATTATATTTACAAAGTGTCGAATTCTTAGAATATCAAATTCCAGGTATAAAATATCAGAAATTTGAGGTCTTAAAATACCTTTATTACTTTCATTTGTAGAAGTCAATTATTTCTTGCAATGTCAAGTTCTTAAAATAAGACTTGTGTTAACTCCAAGTAAATAGAAGCCAAAATCTCCTTGCGACTAATTAAAATATGTCTCACATGACGTCGATATTAAACCTCGTTTGACATTTATTTGACATCAAACGTTTGTATTACGTCAGGAATGTTGTAAAAAGAGATCTTATGATCATTCACCTTTCATGCTTATTAGGAAAAGCCGACAAGTTACTTGCAGATAATAATATCTACAATAATACCTACGATAAGGTTTGAAAACTTTTTTTTATTAATTCACTTATCCTTAATAATTATGAAAGTTGTTAATCATGAGGAATTTATCATCACCAACTTTAGATTACATATTCTATTGTTTTTTGTAATGATTATAGTCACTTTTACGAAGATTTAGGTGGTTCGTTAGCTCATTGTGTAAGTGTACTCAAACTCTTGCAGTAGTTCAATTATTTTCCCCTTTCGTATGTCTCAGTTAGACATGTATTATTAATTTTCAGAATTTAAAATGAACTATAGCTATCGTATTTGGTCCCCTTACTTGCCTTCCCGTTACGAGTAATTAATAAAAAAGGAGTTGCGTCGATTCTTACCTGCAACAAAGAAAATTACAATTGAATAAATAATATGTACATTTTATAAACACGTCGTTTCAATAATAAAAGCAATAGCCTTACGTGTAATAGATTAGTCCAAGTAAAAACAAAATGGCAAAGTTATGATGACAGATTAAGATAAAAATAGCAAAATAATCTTGAGGAAAGGATTAATTTGTCCAAGATGTAGGTAATCCCTGCCCTTTATTTTCTTTCTTTACTGAGTTTGGATACTCGACTTTACGAGGAGCAAAACTAGGTATTATTTTTACAAATTTTCCTCGTATTCTCCAATAGAAATAACAATTTTTCATAGAAGAGCCTTTTTTGTGTATTTTCTTTTCTTGAGGGTCAAGGCCCTGAGAAATATTTTCAAATGAAAGTAGATCTCGAAAATAGATTTTTAGCGTATCATTACTTGATAGACTATATTTTTTAGTTTTATTAAATAATAACGTAATAACGTATTTCAAGAATGTGCCAAAAATCTAAATTATCCTCCGGGTGAAAAACCTTTGACAGAAAAAATAGCGCTAAGTTAAATATTATAATTTGTTCCTGAATTGATAACAATATGGTATGTAATTTTTTCATCTATAAATAGACAGAGTATCAACCGTATCTAATGGCATTCATATGAATACGAATATCACAATAAAACGATTACAAATTCATAATCCTTTAATGCGTGTAAGTATTTTATCACAATATTGATATTTGATATTTAAATATTCTATTATCAACATTTTTTTAGTAACACCTGATGTATTACGTAGTAAATAAATAGAGGCGTCATGACTGTAACAGGAGTCTTCGAGATGATAAACGATAGTGCAAAAAATCAAAAATTGGCGCTTACAGTACCAACTGTACAGAATCGCGCTACAGTTGGTACTGTCGAGTATCGAAAGTTTGACATTTAGAATGTACTGTCAAAACAGTTTCTACGAAACCCATCAGAGGAGCTGATCAGATATTCATACAAAATTTCTCGATGACAAGATGGTTGGCGGTAGTCAATAATAGTAGAGAATCGAGCTTATTGTACAGAATCGCGCTTCAGTTTCCCAATCGGTAAGTATAGCGGCACACATGAAGCTTCCCTACAGTCGGTACAAACGATTATCGAGAATTTGACATTTAAAATGTACTGAACAATTAGTTCCTACGCCACCCACCAGGGGCGCTGGTCAGGCTTTTATACAAAATTTATTGATAGCCGCCGGTTGTCAATAGTAGTAGGGAATTAAAAAACGTTCGGCAACGAAATTTTAGGACCTATGCTGAACTCGATCTATGTCATTTAGCTGACATAAATATAAGCAAGCGTGTAGCTGAAAAACCGTTGACGTAGATTTTTCATAGATGGGTAGCCATATAATTGTATTGTATTCAATAAATAATTGCAAGACAGGATTTTAAACCCCGAATAATCAGTTATTAGAAATCAATAAGTTTAGTTCGAATACTGTTGACGCGATATGATTGGCATTTAGCCATTAATTTCCTTCAAGTCCAGATTAAATATTTCTATAACTCAAAGCAACATTTAATCTTAGCTCCGTCTAAAGCCATTCGTTAGTTCAAAGATCACGAATGATTGAAGTAAACAGTGAATGGAAAAGATTAATACTTTTACGTTCTTAAAAGGATTTAGATAAAATTCCTTAATTTAGAATTTCTAATCGTAAATATTAGGGTATTATAGATAATCTGTGACGTTTTAATTTAAACTATAGAGTAGGAGATAAGAAAAGGAATTATAGTAAAATACCAATGAATTAGTGAATGACTTGGAGAAAATAGTCTTTTAGTATAAGTTGGGAATTCATAACACATACGTCACTCATATGTTTACATAAAATCACGTCTTGCTCATATGAGAGTTGGCATCAGGGCACTTGATCTACAAGTAACGTAATAAACTAAATTTAAAAAGATATATATACTACCTCCGTGGCTCAATGGTTAGGGTCGCCATGTAACTACCATTGCATCGGTCGTTGGTTCGATTCTAACACGGATCAATTATTTGTGCGATCCACAAAATCACAAATAATTTTTCGGGTTGTGTCGGGTTGTACTTTGTATCCATTGTTTGTATGATTGTACATGTCCCTGCGACGCAAGAACAAATTTTAATATACAATAATAACAAATAAACTGTAACAACTTTAAAAAAATAAAAGCTAGAAAAAGCAACGTTGGCTACAAATAACTCTTACTTTACCCAGTAATCGAATCACAATGGAATAAAGAAAATCCTCCCCGGCATAAACATTTTTCTGTGGTATAAAGTGCATTAGTCATAGCGTAGAATGCGGGCTTGATTCACAATGGCATCTACTCCCCGTGCATACCGGATTTTATCTCACACGTCGCGCTACCGTGGAAAGGAGAGCACACATTACACTTAGCTGTAAGGTAACGTTCAAAATACAATTTAAATTTTAAGAACAAATTTTTAAGGTTCTTAATCTCGTATTAATAAGAATGGTTTAAACTTAGAAGAACAGCTTTAAGAACCCATTTTAGTAAGTCATTGGCATACTTTTCTGCTAATACCATATGCGGTAATACAGTTGACTACTGAAATGCTCACATCGCAGAAATATTTCAAGACATAAAATATTGTTACTGACTGAACCTTCATGCGGCAGATGAATCTCATAATTTTATTAATTTATAGAAACAACACAAAAATAATGATTGATAAATTAAAGTTGTCAATATGCTAGACCATTGAAGGTTTTGTTGATACTTTCTAGTGTATCCTCACCTTAAGGTTATAAAGTACTTCATTCCATCGCACTTACACCCATACATCATTCCACTGAGTGAAAAGGACGACAGGTGGAAATTTGGTCACATCTCACAGTGATATCGTGGGTGAATGTTTTACATTTCATTTTACGAGCGCGGATTATTTCGGATGCGGTTTTCATGTTCGCTTTTGAATTTGAAGATTTCGCTTCTAGTGGTATAACCAGCTTACATGTTTACCTAGCTATATATATCGTAAACTTGAAACCTCAGAAACTTTAGATTGAAAAATAGTATTCATAAAACTGAAGCCTTCTTGAGCATTAGCAGATAATTTCAGCATACATAGATTTTGAAGAGAAGGTAATAAAGTAGAAATGAGAACGAATTGTAGAGTAGAATGAACAAATTTTAAAGAAAACTAACTTTTGTACATGGTGATATAACAATGAACAAATGCCTCAGAATGATATTCCAAATTAAATCCAATCCGAGTGTAAGTAGGTCACTAACAATTTCCGCAGAAACTAACACATTCCGGGATATTCTCACTGTTATCTCCACCCGCATTCGTTAGAGCCGGCGCCGTGCGGCCTTCAGTGACGGAACTGAATTAGTGAGAATATGCCCAAATTGGGGCTAGCCTACATGCCTCAGATCTCCGGATTTGGCTAGACTGCTCAGATATCCGTTTTGATAAGAATGTGGGCAGATAAGGGTTAGGTAAGAACCTTATTACTGTACTGAGATTTAAGGGACGCTATGAATGTAGGAAAGAGTGGGATACGTGGCCATTGCTATCTTAGATTTTGACAGCATCTAATAAAGCTAACAACTTATGAAGACGTTTTTTTTCTCAAATGTAAAAATGGAAGTAGGTACTAGTCCAACCCGCGACTTAGTCCCCATCAAAAAAAATCCCGTGGTTAAAAATATCCTGTCATTAGTAGTTCGTCAAATCCGATAAGTAGATTTTTGCGTAAATGAAATATAATTACAGTACATACGTACATCACCATAAACTTTCGTGTTTAAAATATTCTTACGACTTTAGTATCGAATATAATTTCTTAAAATGGCGCCTTTCAAAATGCTTTCATAAACAAAATATCTCTCGTTTATTGAACATCAAACATCGAAACTCGATATAACTCATTGTTCGCGTGTCTCCGTCCAATTTTTGTTTTTCACGCCGCTGTTATCTTATATTAAATGTTTTCTCTTTATTCATAAATTTTCCTTTAAGTACTAATAATGACATTAAACAGTTTGACGTTCGCGTGTTCTTGCGGCTTTACGCGGCTGATACTTGAAACTTTTCAATACTTCGTCACTTTATTATTACTTTCTTTCAAGAAATTTATTTTGGTTTATTTTATCAATAGACAATATCATGTTATCGTTCCTTGGAAGTGTTGATAAAAGACATAGTGCAAATAACTAGATTTTCTATTTCAGAACAACTTCATAATACATTATGACCAAACGTATAGCTTCAGCAGGCATATTTCGGTGCAAAAGAAAACTTCTGAATTAAAACATTTTTCTGAAATAAAACTACTTAGTTGACTGCCTCATGTATACCTGAGTGCCTATTAGTTCCATTTTCAATACGGATTTACGCATTCCGGTAATCACTCTCCTTAAGACAATAATGACAAATATATTTTTAGTTTTTATATATTCTTGCAGAAAGCACGTAATGATTAAATCTTATTACCTGATTGCGTACCTGCCCTAATGATAATGATGAAGGGCGATGATTACGCACGTCTAAGTGCCGTGTCATGTTATCCTAATGCGATTATATTACCTCATAATATTCCACTCATTACCACAGTATTATAGAAAAGCTTCTACTCATTACGCCTAAAGTTGCAATTAATAAATTAATGTCTTTTTTAATAATCAAGGCCACGGCAAGGCAATCGCCTAATAAAGAAATAAATCTATCCATCTATTATTAAACATAAGGTACGTACATACAAAAGTTCATTGTCCATAGTAATTTGACTTCCTAAAAAAGAACTTACTTCCCATTTGATCAAAATAGTTCACACAAGTCGCATTGAAAGATTGAAACTTAAGTATTTTAGCCGACTTTTGACTATGGGATATATGTTACATTTCCAGATATAATATTTTGTCATTCATCACAGATTTTGTACGAGGCTGTTGACACTGTGGGTTAATGAAATGAGAGTATACAACGTCCCGCGATTGTTGTTTCGATTGTAACTCAAGATATAACCTACCTATACCTACATATGTAGGTATATTACATCCAATAGTCAAAAGCCTTTACAAAGGTGAACGTAATCCCTTTCCCTAAAATCATTGTTCAGGAAACACTAACTAGATCCAAATCCAATTAGTACTAACAAATTCAGTGGCCATTAAATTATTTTTCGATGGTTAGTTTAATCGTGAACAACACCGTGTTGCTTCCTGAGTTACACAATTTGTCCATGTTCTCTGTAAGCCCTGTTTGTAGGTAGCGTAATGCAGGAGCGAGCAATTAGTTACACTTGCCTAAGTAGCCACTAGGAAATGTACCAAGGTTGTAACTTTCGAAGGGTTAGGGAACTCCTGTCATGTTATTGGTGTATTGTCTTATATTGGTTCAGCTTTAAATTATATAGGTTGTAAAAGAAAGGGTATTTTTTCATGGCAGTTTGTTTTGGATAAAGAAATACATTTTTAGCATTTTCTTGTACGATTATCAGACTACTGCTTTCATATAACTTGTGGTGGTGGGAGCAGTTTGGATATAAAAATATAAACCAACGCAAAAGAAAATGTCGTACGGTAGTAGGTAGTACTTAAAATAAAACTTTAATGTAACGTGACATTGGGGGTTATATTTTTATCCTCAACTACTTTTTCAAAATAACTTAGATTGTATATATTATTTTTACCTGATTTCCTTTGGAACAAATAAAGGGTAAAAAGGGCACAAAAAGCATAAGTAAATAAATTGAAATTAGCTTTGAGCAAACACATAATACCACTCTCTTCAAATACACATTATACGTTTTCAGTACAAAGAACTAATATTTCCCATAGCGCTATAGTCTAGTCTATCTAGTTGTATAAGATTTCTAACAGAATCAGGCCATAAAGTGCGTACGCGCGGCCATTTGCGCGTAACAGCGGCAGCGTGCAATTAGTTCACTCACCGTTGATGTGCCACGTGTTCCGCTAAGATAATCGCGGATCTAGTAAGCTGCTGTAATCGGATTATAATACTAGGGTTCTTTAATGAAGCAATTTTTATATAATGTTATAACGAAATTTTTGTAATTGTTTGGTGATATGGTGCGATTTTTCAAAGGTACAGGCTGACAGTTTTGAAAGTTAAATTTAGTTTAGCACAATTTCATTTGAAACTATAACTTTAAATTCAATTTTTGATAAGGTCCGAGTTGAAAGTAGTCTTTACGGCGATGGGTTGGCCTGGCCCATGCTCACACTGAAAAATATTAGCGTGAAGCTGGATTAACAGTAATATCTGATCTGGTGGTACTCCGTGTGTAAAATCCGCTGCTTTTACGTTCATAAACAGTAAGACTAGTTTTAAGTATCAAGAGTTCCAAAATAAACTTGATATTTTAGTTTAGTTTAGGATATGATCAATTAGTATAAATTGATAGAATGCCATGGTCCAATTAATACAATGTATCCCATTTAAACATGGGCTAACAAAATAAAGGCTCTACAATTTAAACTCTCTAGATACGTCACAGCATACCATCTACCGGCAACAGAACCTACCATAAACTCCCATCTATTATTAACAACTCCACTAACTTACATCAGCAATGAACGGACTAAGAGCATGTATACAGTACGCTACCTGTCACTGGGCAAGGAGCAGCGCCGCGGATATATTGTTCACGATTATCACGACTCCCGCGGAATAATACTACTCATAGAGATTAACTAGACTGTCTGAACAGAGAGTGTTCGGGTACTTTATGTAGGGAAGTAGTTTTGAGCCGCAGTAACAAAAGGTGTGAGATGTTAAATGTTATGGTATGGTAATCAAATGTCAAGCAATTGATGGTAAAATGCATGTTTGAAATAATTCCCATGTAATACTATAAGATAAACATGAAACTACGTCTTGGATTTAAAGCCTAACATTAATATAAGTATGTGAAATCATGTTTATCTTTCTTTTACGCGAAACTGCTAAATCCTTATCATACAACATGGCAAAGTAACATCAATGTAGAACACGGACCACTTCTCTTCAACCAAAAATAAACACTTGGACAAAGTCACGGGAATATACTAGTCATTTCAAAAATTTCTGCTTCAAAATGCACTATAACTAAACCTTCACATCCATACTCCCACCGAGCTCGTTCCACCCCGGAAGGGAGCAATCCTTGCAATAACAGCACGGCGACCGGCGCGTGCGCATCAACCGCTCATGACAGCGACTACCACACGATCGACACTTGTTACATAACGAGTGGGCAGTAATATCTCGACTATTTGAACTAACGATCATGCTTCTAGTTTATATAAATTATATGGTGCTGACACGAGTGCATGTTTTAGAATGAGACCGTAAACTTAAGCGGAACTAAGAAATTAGCTCGATCCCGTTTTACTTAAAAAAAAAAACTACTGAAGACAAGAATAATGTAATGTAAAAATGTAAGGACATAATTTATAACTCTGAAACTATGTATTGTGGTGGGATCTGTTGTCATATAATTTGCCGCATCATATTAATGTCAAAACGTTACAGCAATATTTCCACATTATACCCATAATACCAAAACTGTAAGATGGAAGATTAGCTTTAAAAAAAAAAGTACTGACAACTTTTTTCAATCCGTTTTCCAAAGATTGCATCGATAAAATTATTTAAAGGACTCTTTCTAAGTAAATATGCATGTGCAATAAATCTTTCACTAAACAATCCCTGCCTACCTCAATTATGTTGGTCGTGAACAAAACGATGCATCTTGCTCGGTCCGCGGTCAGGGTCAGATCCCCGACCCTGGCTTGTATGCAAATCACAAGAATTACAGGTCATTTGCATCAAGCATACAGGTAAATATTTAATTATGGCAATCTTTCCATTATTATGTTGCCGAGATAACTTTTAATATGACTAAGATTCTAAATGATTTTATCTTAACAAATTTGGTTGCAGATAGACTTGGGTTCAACTCTAGATTAAAATGGGACAATATTTTATGACGATTTTACCAACGGTAGGTATATAGTGTATATGTTACTGTAAAAGCCCGAACGGTGGTAAATCCTAAGATTTTCCGGTATAACCTAAGATTTACCAACTTTTGGAGGCAGTCTTAGTTTTTAAAACATTTCCTTACATTATATTTGTCACACTAACCATAACCCCTCAAACTCGGTGTGTGCAGGAGCACACAAGCAATAACTAAATAAGTGCGTAATAAAGCACCAAAACATTTTTTCAGCAAAACCATTTCCCCAAACCACAAAAGTAAACAGGTCAGGTGAACACGGGTATTAATTCTAACAGTTATTATGATCTTGTGTGAGTGGCTCGTGATGTAGTGGACATGCTCCGTAAAGGCAGTGATTTAAGCAGTTGCCATGCCGCCTGAAGGGATTGCACACCGGGGCTAAGGTTTGTCGATAGAATGTTTGGTGGTCGTGATATAGGTTTGTATGTATAGTATTGGGTGATAATGCTACAGTTTCTAAATTATGAGCTATTTATTTTAGCTATGTATTTAAGAAAATTACTAGACATATGCACCTACTGACGAATGCAGAAATATCCCTTCGGCTTTGATCATCTTGTTTTATGCTGCATTTCTGTATTGTAGCGAAAGCTGTAGATCATTTAAAAATCGATTGCGTTTTTTGTATAGTGCTCATAGACCCTTGTTGTAAAAAAACATACATAGGGAAGTGTGCATTTATCCAATGTTTTACAATATCTACCACTTATATATTTTTTCAGGTGATTTTCTACAGTCTGCCCTATCATAGCATCCTTGTATTGAGTGCCTAACATTTTAAATAAAATATTATATTTTAGCTTTTTTCTACAGCTGGCTAGAATGCTAGATAGTTGTAGAAGGTCCATAGTTAATCTTCGAATGAGAGCAAAACATGCAATCAAATCTATATTAGGATTGTTTATGGAAAAGATTGAAAAGCACTTATTACTCGTTATTCAAAGAATTTTAATTATAAAGGAATTTAGATAGCAAAAGTATATTTAACCGTAGATAATAGAGTATGAGTTTATGGTAGGAATAAAGCGCTAAAACCCGTTAGTACGTCGTTATATTGTTTATGGTCTGTTTAACTGTTTCCTTATTACTGTTAAAATATATTTTCTTGATCCTTTTGAACTTTAAATAGAATTTCATTTATCTTTAATGGGATATCAGATTATAGTGTTATTAGTTAGCGACAGGAATAAATTGAATAATTTACTTTAAAATGTGTATTATAATAATAAACTCTCGGTTTAATAACCATGATAATTGGAAGGATTACACCATGGTAACGGTAAATTTTGTATTTGTTTTGGCAAACAATATAGCTATTCAAATACCGTAATGAAAAATTAAAAGCAGAATTTTGCCCTTATGGAAAAAGGGACCAAGACTGGACTCGCTAGTGCTTTGACAGACGATAGAGCCTCACAGACTTTACCGTCATGTCACATGTCAAATTTCTTTTTCTTTTTCTACCAGTAGCTCATTTCTCTACTGCTATCGATTACCGATAACCGGCTAGATAACGAAAAATGTTGCATGACATTCGGTTCAGCGCTTCTAGCGGGCTCAGTAGAAACTATTTTGGCAGTACATTTGAAATGTCAAACTCTCGATACTAGATAGTTCCAATTGTATAGAATCGTGCTACAGTAGCAGTACACAATGTAACTTGCGTAAAAATTAAACCTTTCTATATTCTCCTCGCGTCTAAGACCGATTTTATAAGGAGCAATTTTGTGTTATGTGTGAAAGCTGTATAAAAACTTTAATAAGAATAATCAAGTGTGCATTCTCCCTATATCAGTAAAATTACTCTCCACCTATGTAAACGCACCCGCGAGCCATAACTTGGACCATTCCGAGTTTAAGCCGACCCCGACCGTTCACAACACTTTCCAGTAATTTACCAGCATTTTCTTACGAATAGCTCCGAAGTATGTAGTCAAGTTGATATGGCTTCTGATCATATTTTTTTAGGTATCAGAATTTTGTGATTTCGCTGCTTCGCTTTGTAATTCGTTCGAGCGTAGTTGATGTCTTTTTTTGGTAAACAGGAACTATTTAGCATAAAACAACTGATATTACTATAACTGTCGTAAGTTTTCATAAAATAAAATAATCAATATTAGTTTTCTCGTTTGTGTATGTATTTTGTCAAGACTTACTTTCGAGGGACCAAAGACACACATACAAATGAATAAATAAAATTAATTTATACGATACATATACATATACATACAAACAAACATAAAACCACGCCCATTTCCCCATAGCGGAAATTACTATAGGTACAAATTTTATTAAAAGAACGAAAGTCAACATCAACGAAAAACAATATCCCGACCTCCTCATAAAACCCCTCAATGTTTCTAAATCAAAGAACCGGGGCTTATCTCAAAGAATAGAAGTAGAATCTTATCTGACATCGTTGCACTCGACGTCGGTCTACGTCACAATCTATCAGCCGGTCGGAGATATACATCGCAGCGTATTACTGGGTTATAAGACTAGGCATTCAGCTTGCGATTGCTTTTGTTTAGATTGTATTGGTGTTTTAGAAATTTCTCGAAGGGATTGATTGGATTACAGTTTTATTCTTGGAGATAAATATTGTCTTTTGGCGTAAATATAGATTGTCCCTTCATGCCTCAATTTGTACTTCAAGATCAATTTAGGCATGCGTTTAAAAATCATAATACCATGTTTTTAACCAACCAACATGTTTTTGTGTTAATTAACGATATTGTAGGTTATGACGAAGAATCATGAGGCAGAGCTCTGCACGCAACATAATTACATTAAACTGTTATCGTCCAATGACTTCTTGAAAGAAAAAATCTACTTTCTGACACTATAGAAGCTTAATTGATAAACTTGCAACAAATATAATAATATCGTCTCTCTGCAATCCATATGCCACCGTCCCTGCATTTACAAACAGCATAAAACACGTTCAATAAAGAAAACCTATACAATTTTACCGTCAGAAGCCTCACAGTCGATCAAAGAACTTAATAAAAACAGAAATACTACGTACATCAATAAAAAGCTTGAAACGCGAACCGTTTCTCCATAACAGCCGAGTTCCGTTCTTATTAGACAGATCTAATGCTTCATGCTTTATTGAAAAATGTTGTATGAATCATTCATAAGGTATATGAAAGCGGTTGCCGCTTTGGTCTTTATTAAATGTATGACATGCTGTATTAGTCTTCTGGAGAGAAATTTTCTACAGCCAGTACTATCGGGTATCGAGAGTTTATCTTTAAAAATATCCTTAAAAATCTGTTTATACGGCACTAATTAGAAGCGCTAGTCAGTTTTTTTTAAATAAAAAGTAGACAATCGCCTTTCTGTAGTGCTGTTTGCTATAGCCTTTACTATCGAATATGTTGAGTTTGACACTCAAAATGTTCTTCAAAATTTATTCTTACGACACCCATTATAGGCGCTGATAAGCTGTGAACTAACCCTAAGTGTTTAAACTACAATTACGAAGAAATTGTAAACAGGGAAAAGCAAAATAAAATTACTCTATATCAATTTCAAAATACATCTAACGTTGAAAGCTATGAAAGGCATAGTGAGGTAGACAGCGCCGCAGGGCGCGGCTAGCTTGGCATGGATTCATTGCGGTGCAGTCATCTCCTACCGCGATACGCACGTAATTATTTAATCTTCAATCAGTCATGCCAAGCTTAAGTATAGGATATGGATAAGTAAACTTGTAGGCGTAACAGAAGGTTTACTTCACACAAATCCTGTATTTTGCATAATTGAGAGATATTGCTCCAATTTCTCTATTTAATTCTAAAAATAATTATAATAACCTTTCTTTCCTCAATAATTTAGTTAACATAGAGAATGAACAGGTATAAACAAATGAATACCGCCATCTCATGATAATTCCACTCGAAGAAAAATCAAAAAATAGAATAACTTTTGTCGTTCGGACTGTTTTGGGTGTACAAGACACAGTTATCCCGTAGTATTATTACTTACAAGTTCCATTGTCATATACATATCAAAATTCAACACATCAAATTAATCAATATATAATGTATTTTTACATGCAGCGCGATTTTCTACATTCGGCACTGTCGGGTATTGAAAGTTTGACATTTAAAATGTACTGACGAAATAGTTCTACGACGTTAGAAGCGCTGATCAGAATTTCATACAAAATTTGTCTATAACTAGCCAGTTGTCGGTAGTGGTTAGTGGTAGAGAATCGAGGTACTGATCACCATTCTTAAGGAATATTTCACTTTTGTCCATAACCTTGACACATCATCACATCACATCATAAAGTATACTAAATTGTATTTTTCTCCATAATTGACTCCATAATTGAATTCTTTCTTTAACTTAACTATACTTCTATCTATCATTTCCACAGTGGTTTAGATTAATCGAGCCGTTCTCAACAACGGTGGTTCGATTGTAAATAGAATTAATTGCTCAGCGTGGTCAGTAAGTAATGATCAGTGATCGGTCAGCTGTGTACTTCCTTGGTCCACTGTAACCTGTTATATATTATAGGGAGAGCGAATCTATTATAATATGTTAAACGATTATTCGACTAGCTGAATTAAATTATGGTGAAGATTTAAATGGACGTTTTATCTTTACGGTAGTGTAAAGTATAGAACTTAATATTACGAATCGTAGCCGCAGGAGTTGCAGTCCTGTCGGAAAATAATATTTGTGAGTATACATTTTGCATTTAGAAAAAAACAAAAAATGCTTCGTACCCTGTAAACGGTAGAATCGGTATAGTTACATATTTTTGAGCAGTTCCAGCTATCTTCTGTCGTCTTGGGAACTGTCTTCCAGGGTGACAACTGACAAGAAAATTCCTAGAACGTTGTCACACTGAAAATTACTCGCAGGGAACTACTCAGAATAAACCAATGAGTTGTCCAAAACTCCTATGACATTTATTTAAAATACTAGAAATTATCATTTGCAATCGAAGTTTCTGTCCTCAACGGTACTGTGCCCCATAACATTTCGGATTTATGTAATCATCTACACATTTGCCAATAAATGTATCAATACTCTAACATTATCCAGAAGCCTGGTTTCCTATTCCACACCTCTACATAAAGTTAATTCAGTTTTGATGTTTACTCTAAATAATGCAGACAAGTGCTACTATATAAGTAGGGTGACCATATAAAGAGAAATATATGTATATCGTTTGTAAAACAGGAAGCGAAAAAAGTTAAACATTTTTTTCTTCGTTCTCATTCTTTAATTGGGGATTTTAATTGGCCTGTGGTTGTAAAATGACCTGATTCTGTGATTTACAGTTGACGTGTTAGCAAAAAATCGTCGCGTGCCTGGTTAATTCTGGAAACAGTTATTTTTGTATTTTTCTGGTTTTGCAGTGGTTATTTGATGACCTCATTTATATTATATGTTGCACATAATCTCGGTGTAAAGTCGTGCTTGAAACTACTTGAATTTACTCTGCGAATAATCTCTATCATCGATGTAACCTACACATGGATGATATAAACATTCTTGGATTGGTTCTTGGATCAAGTTCTACTTGAATAGGTACTAATATTTACTTAAGATTATTTCTTTATTTTCTAAACCTAAGAAAAGCATTGTCTTAGTTTTCTCGAAGAAAGCTATTACTATTACCATTTTTAGGAAAGCGTTAAACTTGGAAGTTAGATAAAGTTAACATTGATTAATAAATAATTAATTAAACTACTTTTATTATCAAGTTAGTGTAATATGTTAATTAAAACAATCCCATTATTTTCTTCAACAAAGTTATAATAAGACCTTCTTACATTTTTCAATTCCGAGTTTCATTTCAAATTTTAATTCGCAAGACTTTTGTGGATTTCCCCATTCTTGATTGAAATGATTTCTTTGTAGAGATAATGAACGCTAGATTGCAGAAATCTTCCTTTGGTAATGAAAAATTTAATAGTTTTTGCTATTCTTTTATTTTAATTAGAGCTTTATGTCATCAAGCAAGCTCTATGGAAAAATAGTACATATTTTGAAAATTGTATTATTGAAATCTGTATTATTGTAGGTACTAATACAGATTTCAAGCACAGGCTTGAAATCTCTAGTTGTAAAATAATATTATTTTATAGGCGTGATAATATATCATGTATGTATGTAAAATTTGTAATATTTGTGTCGTTCAGCGACGACTAGATCTTCACTTTTAGAAGTAAACTGTATAGATTGGAGTCAAAGAGAACAATACATAAGTTCTCAAGAGTAAATGTACGCAAAGGATTCAAAGAGTACAATACAAAAAGTAAGAAGTTCTTCAATAAAAAACAACATAACTTCAAAAGTAAAAGGGTAATATATTTACAAACGTTTGTGAGTTTTCAAAGCAAACAAAGGGTTGCAGCCTTGACCTCATATTCCATACGGAGGCTGTCGTCATCAAACACCGTTTCCTTCTCCATAATAACGCGTCAGCTGAGCATAAAGCGCACTTATGAGCTCGCTAACTGTCGTCTGGCCTCTTGACCGATAGTCCGCATGTCGGGCGTTTCTTGCCAGTGATAGTTTATGGTACAAGCCACGAGGTTTGGCAAGATTTGTAGCGTTTTTATGGGTGAGTATTTCGGTCCTCGTTAGATTCTGAAGGTTTGCAGTTTGCAGAAAGCAAACGACATTATACTGCTAGTCGAATTTTACTTTGTCTCATTAATTTGATTGTAATTATAATCCAGTAGTAGAATATTCCATTTTATTGTAATGAAACGAATGCATAATGTTGCGTTTTTCAGAGTCACTGCGAAAAAATAAAGTATTTAAACATGTAAACGTAGGTAAAACAACTGAAAAATATCACCTAAGAATTTTAAATGCAAAAAGAAACAATTTCCGCTGTTAGCTCATCCCTTGACGCAGAAGTCATTACGGCGCAACTTTTTGCCGTCTGTCGCCGCGTACGGTAATTCAGTTATGCCTGTGACTTCATTGATTGAAGCCTCCGCGTTTAGCGGTCACTGGGGACCAACTGTTAATGTACCGTCCTCCTTGTGGTAACTGATTACTGACGAACCGACTTAGATTCTATTTGAACGCCAAATTATACCTCCGAGATGGTTTGATTACAGGTAATCGTGAGTCCACTCGAACATTGAACACGGAACATCACATTTTGATATTATCAAGTAGCTTATTACTATAATAATCCTAGTTTTGAAAGTAGAAATTTTGCTCGCTGCTCAAATGATTTTTATGAAGTATAAAGCGGATAATGGCTAGTTACTTAAGATATTATACTTGTCAGATATTAAAGTGTCAGTCTTAATAAAACATTGGTTGATAAATGGCCGACGCGATCAATTACAGAAAGAAGAACATCTTATACCTTATTTATTACATCCGTTAGAACTTTATATTTCAAAAAAATATTGCGAAAGGATTATAAAAGAACGAGAATTAGTCTCTATTTATACTCCAAACAATAATCCGCTTCAGAAATAATAAGCTGATATAGAAGAAAAAAGCTAGGGGAACGTGAAATAAAAATGTTTTTCAGCCTCCGAAACCACTAGTACAAAGTAGTGTATTGTGCAGTGGTTCTCTTATACAGGATAACACGTATGTGGCTTAGAATCGCGCCTTGCCAAGGACCTTTGACAAAGTAATGACGGCGCGCAGACAAAGAACGCCCCCTCCACCCCTCACGTAGGTACTCGACTCCCCCCCTCGAGGGTGGCAGCCTGCGGGCGAGGGTATCACTACCTTGAGAGGATAAAGCGACCGTTTGAAGTGCGGCCCTTAGAAGGATTTTTTAGGTATTTTCAGATACAAGTGTCAATGGTTTGAAGTTGATTCTGTTGTAGAATATTCGTATTTGTATTTATATGAAGTATATTACACAATCAATATATTTTTTTATTTTTGTGAGTTCAATATGTCAAGCGTAACCTAGTGTCCTCTAGACAAAGGTTTGATTACTTGTGTAAATTTATTTACTCTGCCGTAAAATTGTCTCTTGAAACAAAGGTTTTAGAGCGTGTAAGAAAAAATAAACTCCTTTTCTAATCAGATTCGCGTCATAAATCTTGTAACTGCAACCGATTTGAATTCCAATTTGCACGTGGACACAGTTAACTTAATTATCTTTCAATAACAATAATAAATATAAATATCAATCAATTCAACCCATTAACGTCCCACTGCTGGGCAAGGGTCTGCATCCGTAATGAGGGAGTAGTTAAGCCTTAAGTCCACCACGCTGACCAAGTACAGGTTCGAGAAAAAAAACAAAAAATTGCTATAAAAAATGCCTATTAAAAATAAGTCACCCTACACAAAATGCAAGTGCCACCCGTCATTAAAGATCGCACGTTTTGATTCGCTGGTTTTCAACAAGGAGTCCTCGGTCGGCTCATGGCTACCCTACTGCCGCCGCCCTGCGTTACGTCTTGTTTATGTGAATAATACCTCGATTACCTAAGCTCGCTTACTGGATTGTGAGATTATGAAATCTGTTATGTATGTTCATTGAAGTTGAGAAAAGATACCGTTTGTATTGTTTATTGGGACGTTTTACATGGTTGTTATATAAGTACTATTAAATAAATGACAAACATAATATTATCAAATTTTTGCTATACTACCTGTGAAATAATATCATTAATGTTAATTTGTATATTAAGTCTTTAATGGCGCGGAAATCTTCAAAAAATATTAACCAAGTATGTATAATGCTTACAATTATCCCTGAAGAAATGTATACAGAACGTGTCCAAATATTACGATTACATAGAAAAAAGCTCTAATTTTAAATTACTAGCTGACCCGCGCAACTTCGCTTGCGCCACATAAGTGAGAATGCGTCATAATTTTCCCCGTTTTTTTTACATTTTTTACTGTTACTCTGCTCCTATTGGTCGTAACGTGATGATATATAGCCTATAGCCTTCCTCGATAAATAGGCTATCTAACACTGAAAGTTTAAAATTGGAAGTTTAGATTTTTCAAATCGGATTGGTAGTTCCTGAGATTAGCGCGTTCAAACAAACAAACTCTTCAGCTTTATAATATTTGTATAGATTACAAGTCAGGTAAAAGTACTTCGAGACAATAACCCTCATTGGTAGTAACGCCATTGGTAGATTAAAACTTTTCATATTTCAGCAAAGCGTTACCGCCGATGGCCCCACCAATTTACTATAATAAGGCGTAGCTTAGGTATTTACTGTTTATTCTTAACTGTAGCATTCAACTCTGCCATCAATATTATCTATAGAACTTTCGCAATACTGCGAATGAAAGCATTTGTTAATTGTTTCCTATTGACTAATATGTGAACAAGCGCGAGGCGTGTTGTAATTTCCCGTGGGTGCGAAATGCAAACTAATCGATGATAATAATACATCTGAAGGATGCACTCACCTACTGTAATATTATCCGAGTATTATGAAAGTAATAATAAATTAAACATCGATTATAACTAATTTTTTAAACGAAAAAGGTGTTGCGTGTTCCTAAATCTATACTAATATTGTAAATGGGAAAGTACTGGTATATCCACATTTTTGTATTTATTAGGCACATCATTACCCAATTTAAATGAAATTTTGCGTGGATAGTGGAAGACGCGGTAAGAGATTTAATAGGGGATACAAGTATGAATGTGGGCAGACCCGCGTGGTTCAACTAGTTTATCACATAAGAAGCTATGTGCTAAATAACACATATGTATGTATATAAATCAAGAGCATGTTCATATTTTTCGTTCAAATGTTAGAGGTAGTAACCGAGAGTGACCTTTCATAAGTACAGGTTTGATTACAGGCTCGGCCCGCTCTGTGATTAACTCTAGATCTCAGACTTAGTACTTGAAAATGAATTGACTACCCGCTTCCAGTTAATGGCGCAATAGTATAAATATGACTAGCTGCAGTTACTCACATATTATAGGTAGATTGACTTCAAGACTATATTATAATTTAGTTTAGTGTAAAAAGGGATAGGCAGAGCTTCAAGTCATACATATATACGACATTCTTTTATAAGGTCTTAGGCCAGGCTACCATATATTATTTGGTTGAAACGGTCAGAGATACTACATGGTTTCTGACCACTGCCAAAATCCGGTTGATTTGTTTCTAATTTGGTATGGGAGAGTAAAATCATCCCGATCTCTTAGCGGCGGTATTTATAACGGTTTGTTACTATTGTAGTGGCAACGATAAGTTACGCGATTGTAACAAATACTTAATAAATTTACATGGCATCGGTCTACCCGCGGGCGCTAAATAAAGCCTGATGTTGTTTTACGCGAACACTATACAGACTTCTTATAAAGAAGTTCATTTAACATGTAATCCAACTGACTATTTCTGTAACTTAATTTAATTTCCTTTTACTATTTTTTTTCTAGTCGATCACGTCTTTGAGACAATGGAAATTGTCTCACTATAAAAAAGTGAGTGAGTCTCACAAATGCGAAAAGTAAACTAATAATTGTACTTTTTGCCTTAAAATTATAACTAAAATCAGACAATCATATTATACAAATAAATTAAGTCTCTAAAATCCAGAGAAAACACTTTACTTCATATTTTTTGCGCTCTTGCATTGCACGTAAAATCACTACGTTTTGGTTGACAATTTATTACCATCTATTTAGCTTAGTCTTTCCCCTATATTTTAATTACTTGTTCAAATATCAAGCTACAATAAATTGGTTAGTTAGTAGAATTAATTTGTTAGTGTACCGTGTAAATAACAATCAATCCGACATGTAAATTAGTTGTGTGGCCAAACACTGCCTAATTAAATGAATGGACGGAACTTCCATTAAGTTTTCCAATTAGAACCTTCATCAACCTTTCATGTTGTATTTATTGTTCATAATGTGTTATGTAAAGTGTTCGCCCATGACTTGCGTCTGCGTGTAAAGATTTACCGCTACATTTAATATTATGTAGCTTATATGATAGTCGTGCTATGTACTTTTTAAAACTTAAGAAAAACGGACTACAAGTACCACCAGGCCCTAAGCAATTGTTGATCGCACAAATGTTTGTTCCGTGTAGTAATCAAACCCATAGAATAATATATGAACGCAATAGGTGGCGATCACGTTAACATCTGTTTTACGGAGACTTTCATGATATTCCGTGTGTGAGTACTTAGCTGCATCAAAATCTAGTCTGTTATCTTTGCAAAAGTAAAAATATCCATATTAGATTGACAAAGATTCGTCACCACAGTTTATTCTTTAAATAATAAATACTTTAAATGGATATGTTAATCGGTATTTACCTATTTAATTTACCAGAAAAAGCTGTGTACATTTAAATCGTTTTATTTTTCCATTAATGATTTTCGACCTCACTTCAGCCTCGCTGTGGGCTATTTTAAATAAGCAATTATTTATATTAGTTAAGAGCAGAATTTTAAAATAAATAAATTATATTACATGGATAATCATCATAATTGCAAGTTAAACGCAACCGTTAAAACCTTTGAAATTGGCATCAACTAACTGCTATGTGCGCGTAAATAAACTTCAGTCCTAATACTAATCGCAAAGACAAACAACAACGCCCTCAGCCGGCCGAGCTTGGAACTAGTTACTGAAATTATATCACATCGCACCACCTCGGTGAAAAAACAGCATAAGTACTCATTTGTTCAATTTAATTTGTTCATTGTGATGGGATATTGATACGCTGATGGTATCGTATGCGATCGTACGTTAGATCGTAAAATTGGTAGATATTAAAAAACCTGATATTACACTTTTTTTTCTTATCATTGTAGTCTTTGAAGGGTTTCATGTCTTTTTTGGGAAAGCAGGGTGAATCTAAAATTAAAGCATGTACATATTTAGCCATGCTATTTTATCGATACTGTGATAACTACAAAGCACCTTACAATAGCATGCCTTAATTTGCGAAGAAATACTTCTTACTGTCATCAAATTCGGCCCAATTTTACAACAGCACAAGCATCATGTCTTTACGTCAGTCAAAAATAAACTATCTACATTTAGCTATTCATAGTACATACAAAGGTTATTTGTTCTCGTTACGCCTTTCTTCATCTAAACTTTGACAACCTACCCTATAAATTGAAAACCGTATTCTGTTTTATTACAGCGAGACATAGAATAAACATGTGCGAAATAGATTCTCTGTGCAATCAAAATTAATGGGCCCCAGTTGTTTGAGTTATTAGAAAATGCCTCTGGGTTTTGAAAATTTAATGTTATGGTTTCTTAGGCCTGGTTCAGGAGCGGCATTCATGTTCCGCAATGCGTAGGATTTGATTTGATGACGTCATGTAGAAGACTGTAATTTTTTTAATCCTAACATTATTTCAAGACACAGCACATACTTTTCTAACGTCTCTAAAGACTTTGACATTTAAAATGTACTGCAAAAATAGTTCCTACGGCGCCCGTTAGAGGCGCTGATCATAGCTACTGCTTCACCCAGGACAAAAATCGTACAGTGCAAGTAGGCGTAAACGAAAGATCTGCTTCGATTTTTATTTCATGCCAGACATCATCCTTGTTCTACACTACTCTCGTCTAATTCTTTACGACATTCTTTGCGACATACCTGATTAACCCCCGGTTTCTGAGTACTTTTAGCGGTAGTTTATCTATTCGATAGGGTTTTTTTATATGAGTTTTGACACTATTGACTAGATAAACTACCGCTAAATGTATCTCAGAAACCGGGGGTAAGACATTCTTTCCGACATACTTAATTTAGTCTATGTTTTATCTACCAATAAATACTTATAGATTAAATAGTTATTATATGAGTTGGCTGAATGGTTAAAATGAATTATCCGGGTGAATCCCAGCCCCACCTTTTTCCTTACTCATCAAACAAACATTTTAATAAGTACAATTCTCATAAATCATGTCATTCTTCAAGAATTTCCCACAATTATTGGAGCAAATGATTATTAGTCGCGGTTTAGTGCTTCTGTTAATGTTTTGTTTGTTTAAATAAACCGTAGTTAATTGCAATTAAGGTTAGATCAACCGAATAATAGTATCGATAGATATTGTAATAGTTATCCTCACTTTGTCTCTGTCTTTTTGGAAAAAATAAGATTAGAGAGGAACAAAAAATGGGGTTTATCGTTCAGTACCCATAACTATTAATATAATTTAGTTAGACTAAGATTTCTGCAGCCTAATAGCGGTTCTAAAGCAAATGTTTCAAAATGTTAAATTTAAAAAAAGCTCAATATCATTGTTACTTGTGTATTTTTAAGCTTCTTTAAAGATGAGAAAAAATCCACAGTTATAATTACTACGTGTGCACTGTGCATATTGAATTCCAAAGCTTCTCTAATGCATATTAGGGTTTGGGTGTCAAAATTAGATAACGTACATATTTGAGATAGTCCCATATTCGACTACAGGCTCTATATTACTTAATTTCAAATAGCTTATATTATAAAATGCCAAAACACTAAAAATAAAATAATTTAATTAGCTTTATTATAAATAATCTAATAAATGTTGTATTAGAAGATAAATAACAAAAAAACAGATTATACAAAAATAGTTTCAAAAATTATCTTCATCCGACCTTCGGACATAGATAACAAGATGTAGTTTCATGATAACGATTGTAAATTACCTGCTTATTATGTAAACGTCGATAGATCAATGTTAATTATAATAATCTAACGTTATGATCGTTATCGAAACAATTACAGCATTTCTAATCGATTTACCTACGACAGTGTTTTTATTGATCAAAAATAAATCTTATTTCTTAAGTCATAAGGTTTTATAGATAGGTGATAGGTATGGATCAACAGGCTATGTTACAGAAACTCACTATATGTTTATTTATAGCTTTACGCCTGTTTCTGAACAACAAAATACATGATTTTTCATTGTTGTTTATGTTATACTACAAGCCTATCGCTAAATACTCGACACGGTAATTATTTCGGGCTAGTATTAACTCACACTCTAATCAATATTGGGAAAAACTAAAAGCATGTAATCGTTCGAATCTCGGGAATTGAATCTCAAGCCTTCTTGATCGGCAATACTTTGCCGCTCGGACCACAAACATCGTAATTTAAATTGGCCTCCGAAACCATTCATTCAAAACTTAGCAGTTATCTCAAAAAAAACGTTGTACAACTTTGGAAGTTGATTGTTTCGATGCAACCGGTATAGATGTTATCAACTGGGAGTTTCGTTGGTAACCGTTATTAACTAGTTACGTAACTACTTACGTCCGTAATAACTGTAACCCAATGATGTGACGAGAAAGTGTAACGGAATTTGTCTTAGAAGTTGTACTATGATTTTGAGCTTGAGTGTTAGTTCGCTAAGAAATGTTCGAATTGTTTGTGTAAACTTTACTATATGTAACTATACTATTGCGCAGAGATTCTATAGTACACACAATTGCTTCTCTAAAAACTTAAATTCAAATCATGGCTTAAAGTTTCTTTATCTCCGGCCACCGCCGGTAATCGTAGGCACTGTGTAACGGGGTGATATCCGAAAACTAACATTGTTGAAATATATTAAAAATAAATATGTTTGTACAATTTCAGTCTCAGTTTCTCTCTCCCAAATGAGTATGTGTACTCTAAGCCCTAACAACTTAAGGCCGCGTTTCAATCACTGATGCAAAAGATAGCTAAGAACTCCATAAAAGAATACACCATGCTATACACCGCTATATTTTGAAGCAGTCTTATGCCCGGTTTCTGAGCAGAAGAAAACAGGTTAAATAGATAGACTACCGCTTAATGTGTAAGCGGTAGTCTATCTATTTAACCTGTTCTTTTTACATGAGTTTAAACGCTATTGAGTTGATAAACTACCGCTAAATGTACCTCAGAAACCGGAGGTTATGACATCACTAGTGTGACTACGCACCGCTTTGCAACCTCGCACATCTACGGAAACGCAGTCCTACAGTAGCGTGATTCTGTACAGTCGGTACTGTCGAGTATCCAAATTTTGATATTTAGAATGTACTGCCAAAATTTTTCTTACGGCTTCCCTTCGAATCGAGCTACAGACAAACAAACAAACATAAAACCAATCGACATTGCCATCACCTGTCCATTTCCTACTAAACATAAATACTTAATGCTATCGAAAGGCCAGTAATAATGAATTAGTGTACTAATTAGGTCGATGGAGCGAGAGTGGACGGTGTTGGAGGTTGAACGTCAACGATTCGACTTTGACGCGATGAAATATTGACGTTGGTGACATCGGCTGTCTGTCACACGATTGATCGGTGACTGAAGCTGCCCAAGTATTTATAGTCGGGTAGGTGGTATGATTTTATAGCGAGATAACAGAAGTTAATAATGAAGAACAGACATTCTTTAAAAGACAATATGTGCATATTGTGTTTGTTTTTAGTAAAAATCTGACAAATCACTGACTGTTCTTTCGTATTTTTTTATTAAGGGCCAATATCATGTTAACAAAGAAAAATGAAGTCTGCAGACTATTAAAGAAATTGATGGAATAATCAGCAACAACTCCATTTTTACAAGCACGATTTAAACAAAATAAAAGAATCCTATTAAAGCCAGTTAAGTAGTTTTTTCTAAAGACTGTACCACAATACAGCCTAATCTTGTAACGGCATATGGAAACAAATGTTCTCACCGTTTAAATGAATATACTATCATTAACTGTAATAGCGTTATGAGCGTTAAAATCACTTGATATTTAATAAAAAGCTACGCAATAAATAAATCTATGATTGCATTACAGTTTCATCACAATAAACTGATGATAATGATGATGAATTTAATTTAAAACATTGACTAAGGCTTAATGTGGTACAGTTATAAGCAAATATATGAACACATTGTCTCATTTTAAAATTTCATTTCCTGCCTTATGTGATGTCCTACTTTAAGGACAGACCTCCCTTGTACCCTGTAAAATGACTAACTGATTCTACGAGAGCGACGTATTATGACACTAATGGAAATTTCGGCTTTGGTGGGTATACTCTTAACATGATAAATGTTAAAAACAGTTTAATTATAACTCCGACAATCATACTTATTCCGGTTTTAAAGAGAGTAGAAAGGAGAAAGATAGTTGCAATCTTTGATCTCTGTTTTAAATCTTTTCCACTGGTGTCCGCCATATGTGCATTGTGCGTACATAAATATGATACTGTATAGGTACATATTTTTGCTCATGCCTGTACATTAGTGATGTTGAAGCAATGTACGCAACAGTGATGTGTAGGCAATTTATTTGCGCTTTGTAGATGACGTTACATGCTTAATGTGCTATATTTGAACCAGATTCTGTTTTTGCAACATATATTAGCTATGGTTATTTATTTGAAGTTGTTTGAACTTGATCTACTTTTACAGTTATAATAACGATATTTACGTTTCTTTTAGAATTTGGTATGACAAAATTCTTCTGTTTGAGCTTTTATTTCGAGAGTGAGGATAATGAGAATGAGATCTGAATACATGTGGATATAGTTCCAATAAACCGATTCCGAAATGCCATTTCACGCTTCGATATTTACGGTTAAACTTATATGTTAGCCAGATCTCGATCTTTGAGGTCCAAACTTAGAAGGATGGGCTTTGAAAAAAGTACAGCATGCACACATGATAGCACAAGGGGTAGTTAACATGTATCAGACTATATTTCTCCACTCTTCGTCAAAAACCTATCTTTTTACAGTCTTTTCCTTAAATGTACAATGAACGAATACATACATGTGCTTGTCTAAGCCCTAACAAGGAATGCGTCCGTTATCCAAAACACCTCACATTCTAGCGAACCCTGATTTAAACTCAATTCCCTCTCGCATTCCATAACATTAAGTGTATTCGCTCCTAGCTAAAATAACAGGGTAGTTGCACACAAAGGTGGGTTTCACATAGTGTTGTAAAAATGAGCGCTGAGCGTCGAGCGTTAAGCGCTGAGTCGACGCTTTTGAGCGTTTTAGACTTGAGCGTTAAACGCTTGAGCGCTTAAGGCTTGCGAGCGTTGAGAGTTTAGACTTTCAGGCTCGAGTTATGCGCTCAAGCGTTCAAGCGTTGTAATGTTTAAATTCATAATTCTATGAAGTCACGGTAATGTTATTCCCTTCATGGACTCGTTGTTGGATCACATGCAACATTTTCAAATTGTAAATAAATTAAACAAATCCGTAAATGATGTATAATTACGAAATTAAATGAATACTGTTCACTGATAAAAACGGATCTTAGGCGCTGTCTCCACGGGCGAGAGAATCGCGACGAGTCCGCCCTTGTATCGTCGGACAATCTCCACGAACGAGCGATAATTCCGCCGCGTATCGTCGCGAGTCGTAACGGAATCTCTGCGATTCCGCGGCGACTCGTAACGGTATCCCCGCGTTTTCCTTGTTTAAAAAGCTTCTCAAAACAAGAGGCAACATTGAAAATAAATGACGCTGCATTTGACAGCGCGCTCGCTGCGCGCTCGTCGCGATCGCGCGGCGGACCCGCTGCTTTGTCGCGGCCGACTAGCGACGATGTATTGACGTTTCGCACGCTTGTTGCCATTCGTCGTATCGCGGCGATATTATCGCCGTGTGGAGACGGTTCCATAGAGAGTGTATACAAATACGTGGCACGACGATAATATCGCCGCGATTCTCTCGCTCGTGGAGACAGCGCCTTACAGAAATAGCTACTATATTAGATCCACGTTTTAATAATAATAATTTTATGAATAAAAGCAATGCGATACCAATAAGAAAATTAAAAATAAAAATTGATAGATGAAGATAGGATAGAAAATCAAGAACCTGAAATTCAGACAAGGAATTCATTATTTTCCTCAATGTATAAACAACAATCCAACAACACAGATGTGATGTTGTGGTGGAAAAATAAGCAATCTACATTGCTAAACTTAACTAACCTGACATTCGAAATTTTATCTGTTCCAAGCACAAGTGTGCCAAGCGAAGTGGCATTTTAGAAAGCTGGCCTTATCATAACTAAAAGAAGGAACAAACTTAGTAACGAAAATATACGGACCAGTATAATGGGTCTTTCTTCATGGTATTGTTTAATTATATATTAGATATTTTTCAATTATAATACAGAAAATATCACTAAAAATTATATTATTTCAATTATACACTTTTTCTTACATTTTACCTAGCTATGTAATCTAAGCGCGCGCTCAAACCCGAGCTATAACGCTCAAGCCACTGCTTGAGCGTCGAACGCTTCAGTCGAGTCCCGACTTGAGCATTAGCAATCTGCTTAAGCGTCGACTCAAGCGTTTAAGCGCCGACTCGAGCTTTTTTACAACACTAGTTTCACACTGGAGCTATCACGCGTAACATACTCTTACGATTTGTATATCGAGCCAAATATTAATACAGCCTTATAGTCATGTTGCTATTTTTAAAGATATCGTGCGTATTCATTTTCTTCACCATATTTTATACAAATAAATATAATTATCAATGTGTCACGTTTTTGGTTTATCGGGATTTGTTTTTTTTTACGTAGTCTCTTTAAATGTATCCTCCCACTGAGCTTGCTTTCTGAATTACAGTGAGTAACAACAAAATTTTCTGAATTGCGTTCGAGTCATCCTGCCAGTTGTGTTTGAGACTTGTACCTTAGAAAAACGCTTACAAATTGACAAAAACTAGATGTCGATACCATTTTTTTTAAAATAAAGAATGTGTCATGTATGTATAAATCATCTTTCAATCTCCTTACACTACAAACTGACGATACTACAACATCGAACGTTCGTAACCCCAACACAGTTACGCACAGGTGTCTTCGCACCTTCCTCACTTTAAATCTATTCCACACGCGGAAGTTATCCGCGCCAATTTGTAGCGATTCACGCTAGCGTTGCGGTCGTCATTACCACGTGCTACACGAACACCGAGCGTTAGTAAAGATTACCTGTTAATACGAGAAAATATGGTAACGGGATCCCGATTGATGAGGAGATCCGGAAGATGAAGGAAGTAATGGCTACTATGGCTAGTCGAAACTAATAACTTAATTCAGTTAATAGTGCCTTGATGTGGACCCGGTTGATGTGGGGATTATACTTGTAGTAGCTTGTAAGATTAGTGAGGATGATATCTAAAAATGCATGGGATTAAAAATTACTTATTTGTTTTAGTTTGCTTAACTTGTCCACGAAAATGAGTAAACCTGAAAGCTTAAAGTAAGCCACTACTTTTATTATACCGGCCAGCGTAACGTACTACACTGAAAATTATGCAACTCTGGATTACAATAGAATAAACATTTACAATTAACCGTCGAAACATTATCACGCTTAAAATAAAAATTTTGGTAAAGTATTAAGACATTCATTGGATGAGAAAGATTGAAACTTACATAACTACGAGATCAAAACTTTGTTATCAATAAGCGTAGGCCCACTCTATTAATTCCAAAATAAACAAGCCAAAACGAACATTATTAAAAAGTAAAACAAAACTCGAAACAAGTACTAAAAGTCTAACTTAAATCCAGGTCTAGTGTTTTAGAACAATAAACAGGCTTAAAATTAATCACGGCACGATCGGGACTAAGTCAAATGAAACCTTTCGAACAAAAGGAAAGTCCCGAAATTAGTTCCCGGCTTGGAACTGCGAACACTTCAATATTGTTCACATTACCATATTATTGGCGTTTTGAAGGCTTCGGCTTCTACCTGAGTATGTAATATGTAGGTTAGTGTTTTGATATTATTTGTTCTTGCGGATCTTATTTGTATTTTTTTAGTTTCTTCTTTTGTTATAGATAACAGTCATTTTCCTACGAAATCAGGCATAATACCTAACCTATATCTCGAATACTATGTATTTCGTTTCCATTGTTTCACACATTAGTTCTTGTATCTATACCTACAGTGAGCTCCAAAAGTCCCTTAAAAACTTCATATTTTGAGAATTAGGCAGGATTATGTTCATAAATTTAAAAAAATACCATTGATGCCAAATTATGTGTTTTCGATGGAATAATATGAGTAAAAGGTTTTAAAAGACGGAACATGTTGTTCGACTTTTAGAACTGTCATAGTATGAACTACTACCGAACTCAAGAATGCCTTGCCATAAACACGAACAACGATAATATTTAGACATAAACTGAACTAACACTACTCTAAATTATACAACCAGCTCCTTATTTATGTCATTTCAGAATTGGCAAGTTTGCTATGTTCATTACTCATGAACTATAGCCGGGTTAAGTACAACCGCGGTGCATATCCACAGAGGAATTCCATTATAATACCAGAATGGAATAATTGGTATGTCATTTGAATTGCTTTCTTGGTATTTCTCAATCAATGCGTTTTGATACTTTATGAGAAAACTGTCAGGTCATGCCGATGTTTGTCGAAAGGATTAAACACTGGCGCGTATAGTATACGCCTACGAGCTACGCTAAGCAAGTAAATGTTAATTTAATAAATGGTAGTGAGGGTGCATGGTGCCGCTGAGATTTGTTTTTCACACAGTAAAGTGTAAGTATGTATACCAAATTTTGTAATTGGAACACGAATGGATTTCATTATAACGTCGACTGATTTATTACTAGAAGCAGATTTCATTTGTTTCCATCTCTGTATCCGTTTTTAAAGACACAATTGAAACAGTCAATACATTAATGTATTTGTAAAAATGTAATTAGTTCACAATACAACTATGGTATGCACTTTACTTAAACGTACGTACTACCAAAAATAACTTTGTTCCGAATAAACACATTTTAAAACTACTTACTAACAACTTTAAAAACTTAACAGTTGTATTACGGAAACACTTCAGCAAAAAGCCTCCTCACTTCAAGAGTCGTAAAACCGCAATCTTTATTACAACTCGACTAAATAAAAATAGTCGTACTACTCGACTAAATTAAATAGTAGCGGCACGAGCGTCGTAAATAGTAAACTAAACGTAAATTATATACCACCCACTCGTTTTCTTCCCTGTAAGATGTTTGAATAGTTGGAAATTAATAATACTCTTATACTTGCTCGTATAGTAACTAGATATGGCTTTCGGGATAGTAAATAATGATAATTATTTTTTGCCCCCGAAACGTTAATAAATTGCTCAAAGCATCTATATATATATAAAGTAAAGAGTGATTAACGTGGTTGCTTTGCTACAGTTACTGCGAGATCCGCGGGGGGTGAGTTCAAAATCCACCTCGCATACAAATTTGAATGATATAAATATCAATGTAATGAAAAATACAGCAGTATCTACACACTATTCTACGACCGTGAAAAAATCGGCCAATCAAAATAACAGTGGCATATTTAAACCTAGAGTAGTTGGCAATCACCAAGTTTAGTCGATTAGATTTTGACAACATACCTATAGCAAATACCTGTCAACACTGCAATTAGGTAAGTGTCGAAATAACTTATCGATTTATGATTAAATCGCGACAACGGCGACATTACTGCTTGATTCGGTACTCGCAAAGGCTAATGGTATAATTTGTTAGTTTTGACTCATAAATAACTTCGTCACCTTTCATTCGACTAAAATACTAACTAAATAACAATGAGTTGTAGAACAGGAAACACATACCAAAGTATGATTGAGTTGTCTTACTGAAATGTGGAATTTGGTAGAGTGCAAATAATGTGGGCGTATTTTATAGTTCTCACTTTTAGACGGCCTTACAGCATACATGAGAATTATATTGAAGCATTTGAAAATTTCAATCCTACTTATGTTGTACAATTTATCACATAAAAAAAATTAAAAAAATGATACCATTTAGCGTAAGGGTAGGCAGAGGCCAGAGAAATCCACTTGGTACGATCCTTACAAGCATTCTTTTCTTTATTCACATCCATACATCTTAAAAAACTGGACTAATGACATTATTATTAGAATATGCAGGGCTGCAAATTCATGAACCTTTTTATAAAAATCATATCACATTCAAGGCCCATAACAAAAGCTGTTAGAGTCATTGTGAGGATCAGTAAGAAACTAAATAAGATACGACTGTACTTTATTAAAATTTGGCATATTTAAATTTTAGAAAACTACCCGCATTTCAAAAAAACATTTTACATTACCGCTACAACCGAAACCTACTTTAACATTTATAACAAAAATACTGAGGTAGAATCAATTACTTTTACATAAATACCTAGAAACCCTTAGAGACGAAACACCGCGACATCTGTCTACCCTATTCATCTGAACCACTCATTCAATTATTCAGTTCGTTGTAGCGATCCTTTATAAATATTCCTTAGTTGTTCTAGTAGTGAATAGTTAAAGATCTTTGGGTACGGACGTCATGCGGTGACGAATAAATGCCGGTGGTAGTCGAATATCTTAATCGATTGCTTTTGTTGACTATCGAATAAAATAATCGATATTATTAAGATCGGAGGAAGTTAAATGTTGTAATATTTAGTAAGTATTATGTGTAAGCAGTGGTTTTAATTGTTAATAAAATGTTTTGTTAATTATGTAGACTCGTTACGAGGCACACTATTTTTGGTAATTTACAAACGACATTGTAATTTTTTGTCATGTATTAATGGAACCAATAAATAAATAAGAAACGTAGCATAATAATGTAAAAATTATGGCAATTGTTAATGGCAAAATGTGGGTATATTAAATCAACCTCTACCTACACCTTCGGGTTATAACAAGCATGATATTATTAAAGTATGGACACAGCAATTTAACATAATAAAGACACTGCATTCTCGCTTTGTAAAAAAGAAAACGTAAGGATACCAATAAGGAAAACCTGTGAAGTGCCCTTAAGGTATAATTAATAAAACTGCAAGGAATTATAAACACTTAATCTACGAAAAACAGATGTTGTAGACTAAAAAAGTACTAACATTCCACGTCGTAAGTCCTAAGTATTTTGTAGTAAAAAGTACCGATAGAAAATAGTCTATTTAATGAATATTTCTAAGAAACCTACGCATAATGTTCTTAAGAACGGTTATCCACTAATTACGTTTAATCACTGTTAATGATGGACCAGTATAGCTCAATCGATTTACTGAAGTCGAATCGTATACGATTAATCGAATAACTCGACTAAATTATACATTTAACACTACTGCGATTGAGGATAAAATCTTATGAAATTGTGTAAAATGTTTCCTAGAATAACAGTTGATTTTAAGTACGGTTGTGTTATCCTGTTGGTTTTTCCGTTTATTTATTCTAGACTTATCTATTCTAATCTATAAAAAAATGGATTCAGTGCATCAATATGAATACTATAAACATCTAATTAAATCGCTTATAGGTGCAGTGTTAGTATTATGAAATCTAGCGGATTTTACAATGCGTTCCTGAAAAGAAAATCCCATCTAAGGAGAGGCCGCAGCAGAGTTAGCTCTACTCACTGACAATATTCCAAATTAAGCAAAATTTAGGAAATTAATATCAAAACCACATCCATTAACTAAAGTCTGAATTTAGCAGGCAGTCTTACAGCTTTATGAATAAGTACCGTTTAAAACGAAACCGTGTGCAGTAGTGTAGTATTGAATAAGTATCAGTTTATAGTTATTCGCATTGAGAAAGACATACCGGACCTTGTAGGGGACCGCAAAGTGCCTACTGTTGGAGATAAGGATCACCATAACTCTGTTAAAGTGGTAGAAACGCGAGACTTAAGCGGAGTGTACAACGTTCAAGCACCGCTTTTGATGTAACGCGCTTTTCTTTAAGCGGTTAAGCACGTATTGTTATGTGCTCATGTGAAACGCCAATGACACGTAAGTATTCGATACTTTATAAGAGCCTTTAAAATTTTGTTTTCAATTCGATTGAAGGAAACAAACTCGTTACCTTAAGCGCGATTCTCTACAGTCGGTTCTATAGAGGATCAAGTTGGACATTTAAAATGTACTGCATAAATAGTTTATACGGCTCCCGCTTTTTATATTATTCAATAGAGAAGAGAATCTCTCTACTTTTACTTGAATTTATCTTGAATTCGCTCCAGGCTAATAATATTCAATCCACTTTTTTTTGTTTTCCACTAAGGAAAGAGCTTGTGCAAACAGGGAAGAATTATTGAGGAAAAGTTGAGATGTTTTATTACTGTCTATGTACATTACACGGCTATATAATTAAATAAAGTGGTGTAATCCCGAGGCCTTTTATCTAAGTAGTCAAATTATTTGACTGAGAGCCCTCTGAGTTGAATATTACTCTTTTATTTATGTACGTTTATCAAGCCTCTGTTATTAAATAGCAGGGGTTGTGATTTAAGTGATTGCATTATATCATGGGGTCGAATTTAGGCAAAGTGACTTCTTGTATATTGCTTAGTTACAGTAAAACTTCACCTTAAATATCTGTGAATCTAATCGTCTAACCCTAAATAAAATCAGTTCAGTCAAATCAATCAAGTTCAGTTTTCTTAAAATAATATTTTTTATTCAACCATATTTATTGACAAGGCCTCCAGAGAGCAGAAAAATGAGATAATATTCGCTCATTTATTTGGAAGCGGGTAAAATGTACATTAAATTCTTTAACAAAAACAAAATAATTAAAACAAACACATTGTTGCATTCAACAGCTTTCTAGTATCATCTAAGCGGAATCTCGCACGTGTGCACTTGACCGTATTGCACGAGTACCTATGTTTATTACATACTTAGTTAATATGGCCCCGGAGAATTTTAAGTAAGTAAGAGTACCCTTACTGTCCTTTATATGGGCTACGACTTTTAAGAACACGCTTAATTAAGCGGCTTTACAATGTTGTGTACTTAGCGTTATAATTAAATATTGTGTGTATTAATTAATAGAAGAAGAGCAAAGAATAGTGCAATGGATGCACTTTATGAATTATGAATCATTTATAATGAGTACTCATTGACTTGAAAGATAAGCTTGGTAAGGTCTTGTAAAAAAGGTTTGAGTTGATGAATTCTGCCATTAAGCTGATGTTTGCCTAGCAGTGGGGCGTAGGACATCCTTTTGTCGTGATTAATAAATATACACTAAAGACTTTCACATAGTTTATACATGGAAAAAAGGCTTAATTTGACATTTTATGTATTTAAAATATGATGTAGATTTCCTGGAGTCAGAACTCTCACTATTATAATTATTTTTGTGTTTCAGATTATGCTCGGAAACGCATTTTGATTTGAGTGATTACCGACTTATCTCTAAATTCTTAGATCCGAGGAAATTTCCCCGATTCGAAACAAGCATTTTATTTTGGTTTTTACAAAACTCACGCCGTTTTGAAAAAGACATGGGGAAGTTTCCTCAAAAAATGTACGGTACTGAATATTTTATTATTTCAGAAGGAAAAAGACTAAAGTTTATTTACCTCTATACCCTTCTCTGCCACCTCCTCCACCGAACAGGATTCTGAAACAAAAGAGGCCCAAATTGTTTTATATTGTTTTTATGATAGCCATAAATACCCCACGTCGTTTATCTTTGGGGATGAGGGTAGCAACCAAGAGACGACGATACGTACTTATACGTAAGAGATATAGAAATACTATTGAACCGTTTTACCCCGCAGATAAGTGTCGATTAACTTATTTAGTAGAATTTTTGACAAACTTGCTAAATATAAAACTAAAGGGTATGGTATTATAGGTAACCAGCCTAAGAAATAAAAAGTTGAGTTGTTTTTTATCGTTTTACCTAGAAAAGAAGGTGTCCGATACTTATGAAGAAAAGTTATTTAAAACCTGAAGGAAAGGCATCTTGGCTTAACGTGTTCCGTCATTTATTTGTGGAAAACAGCGAAGATGACATCTTAGATGTATCTATAGCGCGATTATCTACAGTCGGTGCTATCGAGTATTGAGAATTTAAAATTTAAAATGTACGACAAAAATAGTTCTCACTGCGTCCGATAGAGGCGTTGAATAAATTTTCATACAAAATTTCTCGATAGCTAGCTGGTACTCGACAGTCGGTTGTAGAAGAGAATCGCGTTACTTATATTCTTTAAGGTTTTAAATATGGTCCCGTTGGATGATATGAAGAATGTCTCTCTAAGTAGAGAAGCTAGTGATCTATTAAACAGCTCTGTGGTCTAACAGAATCGTGCATAACTTTACATAATTAACCGCATTGATTATAAACCTATCATCAACACAAACAGTCATAACTGCAAGTTACTGTCGTCACCGTATTTATGCTAAAAGCCTTCGTAAACACAACACATAAGAATACCGCTCCTATTTTATACGTATTAAGGTTTTAATTCGTTTGTCAGGTGAGCTTGTAAGATCCGGTGGGTGTTTTCAGTGTATATTGTTCGATAACTGCTAGTCTCTTGGGTGCATTTGTGTTCACCCTACTGTTTGGTGTTTTGTCCTTATTTATTTATTTGTTTATGGCGTTCTGTGGACAGTTTTATTGCAGTCGTGATGTATGACACTTGAAACAAGGGGGAATAATGAGAGGCAGATGAAAGAGCCTTCGGGGGCTGTTTTGTTTTACGAAATTCTGAAGATGGCGAAATATTCCTTCTTCTTATGAAAAGTTCAAGTGTCGTTTTTGCATTTCTGAGTTTCAGTTCGTGGGTCTGCTATGGAAATATGAGTGTTTTAGGATATTAATGATATTAAAATGAATTCTTTATTTATATAATAATTATACAATATCACGAATAAATTTAAAAGACGCCGAAATATAGAAAGAACATGTTACTTTGGACATTTTTTAATTATGTTAAAGCACTAAATATAGGTTAAAATATTTTATTTCCAGGTATTTGACATTAAAGTCAGTTTATAAGGAAAATATACTTTTCGAATTGACACAGATACCCTAATGGTTATAATATATTAATATTGTTTATTTTGATTATTAAATTCTAAAAACATCAACATTAATTTATCAAACGAAACACATTTATCAAATAATTGGACGTTATTTTGGGAAACGTGTTTCCTCGTGTCACTCAAACCGTTGTGGAGGTCCCAAAGTGGACCAAGTTTGATCCCGTCTTGTTCAATTACGTTTGTTTCCTTCCAAAAATAACACTCTAATGGATGTCAAGATGAAAACTGACATCAACTTGACAACTGTCGCGTTTGCAAACTTTCGATACAAAATAAAGCTTGTTTCGTGTAAATGTCAAAATATTGGTAGTGTTGGACGTCCACGTTAAATTAGTTATATTTTTACACAAATTGATTATCTTACCTTGATACATTTTGCGAAAAAAAAAAAACATTATTCATTAGAGCAATAAATAGTCGAATTGCAACTACGTACTAAAATGTAGGAAATTCTTTCTCATCGAGTACTTATACGTATAACAATTGTCAATACATTACTATGGTATTAACAGTCTGATCCGATGGTGAAGACCGAAGATGGGAGACAAAATGCCTACTACTATAAATCGAGTTTCTTACTATAATCAATGCAAAACTTATTTTCCTTTCTTATTCACAAACATTTCATCACAAACAACCATCGTTTATAATTTACTTGCATAATATAATTATACAAACATATAACATATAGTACAACTAATAAACGCAACGATGGCACAATGGAGGATGTTATAAAGTATAGTAGCGACAGTAATTGAGGGAAGTCCATCGTGTTAATGCACGTAATCACTTAGAATTAAGACCTCTTGTACTATGGAGTTAATGCACTTAATGGCTCACATGATTTGTTTTATGCTATGTGTTTATTATTATGATTATTTTATTCTTTATACTACTACACTTTACAGATTTATTACTAAAAGATATCTTATTATTATAATATAAAACTGCAATGACTTACGAAAATGTATTCGATGCATCTCTTCGTTATAAGGTTAGTAGCAACGTATTCTTTATATTGTAAGCAACCGATAATGTTATTCATTTCAGGTTTAATAAAAAAATAGATTTCTTTTTATTTTGCAACATTTTGTCACAAATTTTTGACAACAGTCAAAATATTTTACCTTAGACCTTATGTAGGTACCTACATATATATTAAATACTAAAACCGAGTTAATATCTCTTATGTTTTAAGGTGCCTAAGTTAATTAGAGATATTATCACCCATGGTGATAGTCCTTGATCAAAACGAGCTAGTAGTGGGGAAAAAAGCAAGGTAAATATTTTCATTTGTTTTCTAAATAAAATCACGCAGTTCAGTCTTACGGTAGAGTAAGTATCATAGGTGCGTAGAGCAGTACATCGTATAGGTTTCTTCACGGCCTCGGCTTAGTGAGTAGGGCTTCGTAAGGTCATATTATTAGATCAAAACAATACACACTGTTTACAAGAGTACTTTATATTACTTAGACTTTAGTGCGAACATCGGATTGAGGTGATGAGTATTATAATTGTATTTTACTGTCTGGTTTGTGAATTTAATTTGGGTTTATTTTACATGCTCCAGTTCCGACTAATTTGCTAATTGATTTATATCGAAGAAAGTATTTTACTGGCATAATATTGTTTAGTGTTGGTACTTAATACTCGTAAGTAAGAAGTCACGGGAGGATTACAATGGTTCAGAAATTCTAATAGAAAACCTAGAAATAAGTGCTTTCAGGAATTCAACTAAGTAATTTAGGAGTTATTTTTTATATCATTTTCTATAGCAACCTACAATTAGATAAATAACTGATACCTATACAAGGAATACACTTTTTAACTAAAAACGTAAGAAGTACACACACAAATCACGAGAGCATTGAACTATTGATTCATCCTTACATTACAACGAAAATCGAGTGCATACTTATCTTTGCTGCTTGTCAAATTATAAGTAGTTATCATAATGACACAAGCATTTTCTACATAATTTACATACTTATATGCAATGTCAAAAACATCATTGACCGTTAAATTGATCGCTTTTCTATTTTTACTTTGATCCCTTCAGTATCTGGGCATTATTATAGATTTTTTTATTACCTGTAACCATAGTTCATGTACCAATATAGACGCTTGAAACGATCGAAATGGGACCACATACTCATTATTCAATATTTTTTTCATGTATGTTGCAATCGAACTTTTTTGTCAGGCAAAAATAAAGTTGACTAGATCTTTCAAAGATTTCTTGCCATTTTTAGACCTTTACACCAGTCATAATAACGTCGTTCATAACCTCATTTTGCGAATACTGTTAATTATTATTGAATCTCCTATATCCTAAATTCTCTAGAGACGTTTTGTCTATCGACAGATAACTGATTGAGAAGTAGTTTTGACATATATGTCAGATTTTCTATACATTTTTTGACTAACTTCTAAAAGTTATGTACCAGCCGAAATATAGGCCCTTAAGAATTTTCCTTAGTTGTGCAAATGTCAAATCTAGTCATTTGTAAGATGGACTGAAAGGCTTTATTGTCAGTAACATGTAAGTTATTTTATTTATATCTGGCCTGTCAGACGTATCGTTTGGCGGGATAATAAGATGTTTTATAAGAGCTAGACTCATTATATGTGATTGTTGCGGTCACGGGACTAAAATAGCTTCATCGCATTATTATCGTGTAGGGGTGAGGGATACTGACGTGAGTTGGGTGTTTGTGGAAAATAATATTTTATGTAGGATTTGATAGATGTTTTATATTTTTTTGAGGATGTATGTGGTTATTTAGGATATTGCAACATAAGTGAAGATTGTCTTTTTTGCAATTTGTTCTAGTTATTAAGTTTAGGTTCAATCAATTTGATTGTATAGATTCAGAAATTTTTAATAAGTGATAGATATTCTTTGCAAGATGCCGTCTGCATTCTGAAAAAATATTTTTTTTCGGGATACGTTATACCTAGTAACTTTAATGTAATTAATAATAGTAGCGTGAAATAATTAAAAGCCTGTTTATAGAAAAATACTTTTTAATGAACCATTTTATACTACAAGTTGCAAAGCAACTCAGACAAGCAGTCGTGACTATTCACTCAAAAACGACAATTCAAATTAAAACAAAGAATCCAGATTTTTCGCATTCCGCTCATCCCTAGTTCATAATAAAATTACTTTATACAACGGGTCTATAAAATACCATTAACGTCATATCAATATAGACTTTAAATCATTTAAATACAGTTGAAATTCACATGACAGATTGGAAACTATCGATGAATATGCGACGACATGCTGGTTGTAAAGACGTGCTATTTTATTTTTTTAATGCCGTATAATATCTTCGAACATGTCCTGTGCTCTATGCGAACAATGTGACAAAGTTGTCCAACAACTACGATCAAATAAAAGTGAATCTTACTGCTTACATAATTAAGTTCACTTTCGCTCTCTACGCAGAGAGGTCAACGTTTTCAGTCTAGGCCTTTTTTTAAAGATTACAGTTGACTGATTCTCGAATGCAATTCAATAAAAAGCCGCTGCAAAGCTCGTTCGGATAATGATTTACGAATTTTTTTATTGCTGTGAGATTGCAATTAAAAATTCTTGGATTCGTTCTTCGTAGAATAAATTTTGTTTGGTTAACGTTTAAATGAGTGTCTAAAAAGTGGTCGACATGACATTAAAATAGTAATTATTTGAGCTTAAGAACTCGTATGGCATAAAAGATTAAAGACTAGCATGCATAGTAGGAATGTACAAACTGGTAAAAACTATTATTATAATAACCAAAAGAAATGTAAAAGATAGCCTATTGGAAAACCACATAGAATTGGATACAAATGCTAGGAGCCAAGTATTTGCGAGCTATTTTCGTATCCGGTATTAAGGGTCAGATTTACTCTCAGCCGGGTAAGCCGGATGAAGGAGAAAGGTCAATGTGATAATATTTCGCCTTTTCTTGTTATGAGAAGATATTTTTAACTTGTCTCTATGCTGTTTAGAAGTATGTAGAAATTTGTTCGAAATGTTTCAAATGTAAGTTGATTTCATACTAGCTCGGCTTCGCTCGCCTACAAACTTTCGTCACCTATTTTAATTTATGATATTTTTCTTAAATGGCCGTTGAAGACCCGAGGTGAATTAAAATAGTTTATGAAAGCTTGTATAAAAAGGGAAGCCGGCCATAAATTTGTGGCTGATGAAATACTGCTGTTTGTCTTGCAATATTTCTACTCTCTTATTAACCTTAGTCAGCGGGTAAATGACGCGACGTTCTATATTCGCGTTCTATATTCTATGTTCACGTATTTTTTATACCTCCTCCGCCACAAGCGTATCTAGCATACAGGGCTTTCTACAAATTTATTCTTTGATTCCTTAATTAATTAGCAGTTAGTCGTAATCTGGAAAATCAAATAAAAAAGCACATAACACAGCAACAAAGAAGCGAAATGTCATGGGATCTTCAATAACTCAAATAGGAAGTGCTTCCATAGAAAAAAGCTAGCATTCGATGAAAAGTTTGTTTCCCGTGGGACTGCATACCGCATAGAGCATACCATAGCGATGGGAAATGAAAATTTGCAGACAATAACCTCCATAGCACTGTTACACTTTGACTGTGTTATTGTATTTACTATGTATTGGTGTTTGTGATTTATATACAGATTTCGCTTGTTTTATTACGATGAGTGAGAATGTTATTCGAACTTTAATGGTGCATTTTCTTTGCGTTCCCGCGGGCTTCAATTATCTTGAGTAGATTTTGTTAACTAATTGAGATTTAAACAACTGTATCAGTCTAAAAAAATTGTATATATTAGTTTTTTTGGACTCTTGTTTTAAAGAAGAAACGCTTGGAGTCTCCGAATAGCTACGACAAATCAACCACCAGATTCTTGCGTCTGAATTTTGAAGTAGAAAAAATTTGAAGTTATCTATTGTGCTAGGTCCATTGATCTGTGGTAGCTAATCGAGGTATCTAGGCGTTTCTTCGATAACTGCTTGAAAATCAAATCAAGGAGCGAATAGCTTTAAATCCAGGACTAAATAACATTCGCCCACTTAAAACGTAGTCATATTACAAATTAAACTATTAATTTAACACAGGCGTTAATATAACAACAAGCTATAAAATAACATAATAATTTCCGCATAATAACTGCACGCGCAACTACCCGGCGTCGATGTATCCACGTCGCGTACGTAATTCATACACAATATTGTAGATGGCAGCACTTTATCGTCTTTCCTACTATTGAACGGTAATGGAAGGCCGGTGGGTTTCTCACGATGGGTTTGTATTCATCATCGATGTTTGTAAGAATAGCTGTTGCCAGTGGTTCTCCAGTCTACAAAATAGTTATCACGAAGTATAGTTCTTCTGCCATTGCAAATTTTTATCTACTTCAGTTAAGTAGTTTTGCCATAAAAGCTTAACTAATAGGCACACGCAGAACAAAATCTGTTAATAAGTAGATTTTGATATGGGTGTTTAATGTATGAACGATCATTGCAGCAAATAATTCTTAATACCAGATCGCTCTCGAGATTCTGAGGTATACCTAATAGACTTGCTTAACTTCCCGATTAACACCAGGGAGGTAACTTAAAAAGGCCATGATATACCTACTTGAAATACTAATTAAAATATGTGGGTACAGTATTCCTCAGTCCATTAACAAAACAACAACTCTGTTCCCCGTGAGAACTCCACATTCGCACTAATCGATTGATACACTTCAAGTTCAGCCAAACCGAAATAAACGTCTATAAAGGGCCGACTATAAATTCGCAACTGACGTAATAATAGGAACCTTGACAAAGTCAGCACACTGCAAACTCAACCTTCTATTTAAGAAATAAGGTATAAAATAAGTTTGCAGTATGCTGTGGTCAAATAAAGATGCCTTAGAAATAGTTAACCGCAAATATACGAGTCTTCCGTAGTCGTGAGAAAGTGCTTTGTGACAAGTTATTGCTTTAGGAATGTACAATTTCAAAATACGCTGTTACGGTTTTTGTATCAATTAAATTCTTTACTCGATAGGGCATATATATGATGATAAAGCAAGGCGACTATACAGAACCGTCTCTACTTCGCTTTCAACTTAAGTAAAGGACTACTTTTATGTACATTTCTAGCAAAGAGTGATAACGTATCAAAGATCAGGCTGTATCAGAATTCAGAATGTTTGTAAAGACACAAAAAGGCAAACAACATAATAAAAGACGAACACACGTTCAAAATCTTTTCAAACATATCGTGGAAGTAGCTGTAGAGTAGACCAAACCAGTATATTTCTATACATTAGTAAATAGATCAAATTACAGACTAACAAATGCAGTCAACATCAAGTCAAATATACATTCAAAATAAACAAATCGATATTTACTTATAAACCGATGACATTTCAAATAATTCCACGAAAATATTTCCACACGCCGCGTCACGTTACACTACACTTCTACAGGGCCACATACACTTATCTGCAATCATCCGCAACGATCGTCCGAGCGAACTGTACCGTAATCGTATAATTCTAACAGGCGCTTCACTTGCAACGCCATTCACTCCTACTATGTTGCAGTAAATGTTATCTCAATGGACTGTGACGAAATGTTGCAATGCGGAACTTAAGATTTAAGTATCAATGACTACAGTGATATAGATTTTATTGTTTTGTGTTTACACTTTATAGTTATTTCAGTGCGTATTTTTTTAATACATCAAACATTTTAAACGTGACGTGTCGTTATATATGTGGCTGTAGGGTTTGATTGAATGTTTTTCAAGAAACATAATATGGTTTCAATTTATACTAAATTTTGCGCTACTTAGCGTAGCAGTGTATTTTATTGATCATTAGAGCTAAAACATGGTTCAAATCATAATAATATGCATTCATACATACATAAATAATATCATGCCTGTTATACCCGAAGGTGACTAAATAGTACTTTGCTCGACCCGGAAATCGAACCCAAGACCTCATGACCAGATCCGACCGCACCACAGAAGCAGAGAGAATATTAACGATTTTAAGATATTTATGACCAAATTATATAAAATTATAATGTTATAATAAAATATCGTTACCATAACATATTTCATACATCTCTTGCAAACTCTAAATTAAGTTTATCAAAGGTATTCACCCAGCGCTTCCAATCGCGTTCGTTCCTTTGTGAAACTTTGTGCGGATATGTGTGTATACTCCCTAACTATTGTAACATGAGATTACGAAGGAATGCTTTCCTTGCATAATGAGTTTATTTTAGGAATGTTTACGTTCAAACACTATTATTATTGTAAACATTATTAGCGGTAATGCTTTGCTTGATAGAATGTGACCTTATTTTGTTTAGGGAGGAATATAATCGGATAATAAGTATGTAATGCGCAGTAGGTAGCATACTTATAAGTAAATTACGCAATCTATGAAAAGTTGGTAAAGTTATGTGCTAGTGATTGGTATGTTTGTCAAATTGAACGCGATATAAAGCAAGATAAAAAGTATTGTTTAGAGTGTTTTTTTCTTCTTTATGCTTTAAATAGTTTGCGATGCTATTGATATACCAAAGAACAGATGATTGTTGAAAGAAAACGTCAGTCTTTCTTCATAAAAAAGTATCTAACGACTGTAAAACAAGCCATAACAATTTAACATTTCAGATAACTTCCAAAAATAGTATTTCCCATACCAAAAGCGTTCTGAATAGCCTTTATACTTCTCAAACAGAGTCGAACAGTACGCATACATACATACAAAAACCTCCGAGAATTTCTGTAGCCTGAACTTTACACAGCTGGCTGTTTGAACTTGTAAAATATTCCGGGACACGCCCGCGTTTGATGCCTGGGCGGTGAATATCTATGTATACGTAATAATCGGTCCCGGAATTTATTAGTAGTGATTGTTTTGGGGTGAATAGTGATTTTTAAAGGGTGTTCGGTAGAGGGTTGAAAAAGGTAAGATATTATTCGTTGATATTTTGCAGGTGAATAAATTGGACAAATATTTTATACTAGTTTCTGTTTGCGACTTCCACTGCGTGAAATTATTTCCCTGGCTAAAAAGTATCGTTTATGTTTCCTATCCTCTCCAGGTTATAAGATATCAGTGTAGCCACCAAATTTCATTCAAATCCGTCCAGATTTTTTTTCCTTAAACATTAACAAACATGCGTACATCAATAGTTACAAACTTTCTCATCTATGTACAAAAAATATTATGATTTTGTAAAAGTGTTTAAAATAGTCAGCCTGCACCCACAACCTGTCTATTCTGTGGCGAAACGTCAGGCAATTCATGGTAAAAAATGCATGTTTGTGCTAATTACCGCATTAAATGCAGCGTAGAAGTTTAAGTGTATGTATAAAATAGGTAAAACTACAACATTTTACATTTTCAAACTCAAAACAATTTTGAGTATAAACGAAAAGAATGGCGAAATCGTTTTATTCAACTTGCTTCCTTACTTTTGCAGTAAAATGCAACTTTTATAATGTTAACGCTAAGTATGGTTTAGGTATTAGGGGGTTCTATTCCCGGGGGTGAAGTAAAGGCGATTAAGGGATGAAAGATAATGGGAGGCTGGGCTGAGTCCACCTGAGTGCAAGACATCTTAGAAGTAATTAACGTAATATGCTCGAGGGACAGCTGCAATGTACTTGGATGAGAGATATAGCGTTTTTGAGACATGCAAGCCGAAAGTTACTAATTACTATCTGTTTTTGTTACTCTTAATTTGTTATCATCTTCTAAATGTTTCTCGTCGTCGTCTCATTTTGGCCTTATTTTCGCTTCTACTAGTTCCCGTAACTGAGGAGTGGTTCTGGGATTTTCAGAAGCATCAATATTGCATAGCAATGTACTACTAATGATTGCGTTATTTCCAAAAAGCGACTATTGTAAACCTATTTTCTGTCATGTGAAAACTATATTTTACCTCGATTTTACCAGTTCTAAATTAGATTTAGTTAGCATAGGTGAAATTTTTACAGCTAATTACATACATTTATGCTTTTCCTTCATCCACCGGATAAGATAACCAACACTATGAGCCGTGAATCTAGCCATAGATCAATTTACAAATAAACATATCAGACATCAAACTCTCACACTCAAACAATGTACAAGTTAATTGTAGTCACGTTACATGGGACACGTCTCCGGCCAGCATGTATGGCGGTGCATAATGTCGCTCTGTAAACAGTACGACCCCACACGCTGTCAACACGACTCGGTTTACACCTGATGGATCAGATACTTAGGTGCAAGTTGACTGAATTATTTGATATTGGTTCTTTATAAAAGTCTATCTATAGGTATAGCTATTTGACAAGGTGTTTTAAAAATATTGTTCTCTTTCTTCTACTGCCGTGTTGGTTATACTAGTATCACATGTTCTATTGGAAATCATTGAAAACAAATATTTATATCATCCACAAATAGTTTTCGGGCCAGGTCGTACATTCGTTCAATAAAGTAAATGTTCGCAATCGCCGATATAACATTCCTAAAAACATAAAATAAATGTCATCTCCTATGTAACATAAAAATGTAAAAGATGCATTTTTAAGCGCCTCAATATTTTTACCCTAGAGCACATGAGCCCCTGAAAAAGAAACTCAATTCAATTCACGTTACGATATTTCGCAACAAAAATTTCGATAAATAATTCATATGATAACAAAATACCTTTCCAGTTGAAATAATTCAATAGTAAACTCATATTTCAATTTTCATTTCTTTAATCCGTTCGGGAAATATTTCATCGTACTCATTCATCGTAGCGGTTTAATCTAGCAATCAACTAATAGTGCGCTACCGGCTTACGCGATTAGTCGCGGGTTAAAACTACTGCGATTATGTGACAAATTAAAATTTCTCTAAATTGATGTGTATGTTTTGGGCTTAACTATATGGATTACGTGCTTTGTTACAATTCGATATAACTAAAAATGTATCTAAATTGATATGTATATTGTGTTTGTTTTTTGGCTTACGTTATGGATCATGCGATTAGTTGCCATTCGATATGAATGCTATGTGACGAATCTATTTGAAAACGTGTCGCTAAATTGATAATCTGCAATATAAAATGATTTTAGACTTTTAGCTTCAATGTCGTTCTACTATTTATTCTTATTATTGATTACAGTTTGGGCTTTAATTAATATCAGTATTACAAGTCTTAAAGAATAAGCGACTCCATAAATGAGACAAATATAAATTTTCTTTTATAAAATCACGCCTGTTATTCTCAAAGGCATAGGCAGATATAGACATGCTTCGCTATTTGTATTTTAACATACCGGACTTTTCTTTCCTTTCAGTAAAAAAATCACTTGCTATATATATTAAGTGAGTTTATATTATTTACCCTCAAAATTCTATTCGCCATCAGTGTCCGGCCCAGTGGGTCGAGCATGCATTGTTGTGGCATATCGCGAGTTTTTGTCGTCATAGACACGCGCCGACCCTCTGTGCACTGCGCTAATCGATTTACCATTTTTGTTATTTATGACATGCGACGTTAAGGGGAGATAAAATGCTTTTTTCTTGGTATTTTGATTTACTATTTGAGCGTAAAGTGGAAAATATTTTACTTTATTTGATGTACTTCTAAAACAAACTTTTAGATTGTAAGGAGTGAGCTGAATAAAATCTTACAATACTTATGTCATATCTACTGTGTTGTTGAAAACGATTGATAGATTTTCTATTACTCAGTGCACATAACCAATGAGCTATACATATTTATTAGAGTAATACAAATAATACTCGTAATGTTCGTCTGAATATATTCGCTAATAAGAACTAAATATTAGATTTTTTTTAATGCTCCAACAGTAGCTCGATTCTCTACTACTATCGACTACCGACAACCGAACTGTCATCGAGAAATTTTGTATGAAAATCTGATCAGCGTCCCTGACGGGTGTCGTAGGTAACATTTTGGCAGTACATTCTAAATGTCAAATGTCGATAGCTAGCCGGTTGTCGGTAGTCGATAGTGGTAGAGAATCGAGGTACTGATTATTAACTCTATAAGGCCTCATAGATTTACCCACTCAAATATAGTTAGTATTCATTCCTCTCAAACAACACTTCAGTCACCATTCCTCTCAATATCATCAAATAACACTCTATTACCTTATACTACACAAATTACCATAGCACCAATGATTTCAAGTAAAACATCGTAACTGAAGGTAATTTACGATACAATTGAGAATCAACGCTTCTCGGTACACGACAATGGTTGCTTTGACACCAGCCATCCGCGTAGGTGTTATTGCAAATGTAACCGGACTCTAACTGTTCCCGTTAACTGTTATTATGCAATCGTTATTTGAACTTTGCACTATATGAAAACAAAAAATAACTTGTTTTACTTATGTTTTTAGGGACCAATTCGGCCAGCTTGGTAAATAAAAATGCTGGCTGTTTTTCATTTTAAAGACTTATGCCTATCAGTGAAACAGTTTTAGTATAAATTTTGACGTACCGCAAATTTTTTATTTTGATTATGTGATTGTTTATGTAATATGAAGTCTGTCAGCTGACCGATACTGTTTCAAATAGTATTTAAAATAGAGCCCATTTTGGTATTTTAAAACCAAACTTTAAGCTTAACTTATATGTAGCTGCTTTGGTTGCAAAAGTTTTTTTAATGGCTAATATTTTTCGACTAAGTTTCTCGATTACAAGTATTGACGTAACGGAAACACAGGCATTCCAAACATAGAACAATTCCCATCCAACAAAACTTTTCAACATAAATATTAATTACCTTTTGTCCACAATTTGCCACGACGTCACACTGTGCATTGCATTAATTAATTGTAATATTCATACTGGTCTAGGACAGGATTATCATTATTCTGTTGGTGTAGTGGTGGACTAATCAAGTGGGTGCATCCTTGCCTCCCAGGGGAGCCATTGTGGAACCACTGGGCTCTGTCGCATGCTAAAAGGGTTTGGGCTGCGGCATAACAACTGTGGGTTAGCGGACGCGGCAGCGGGCAGCGGGGATATGAATTATTGAGTAAATGAAGCGAATAAATGGTATTGTGTGCATTTATAATTATGTGTTTTAATTGTGTTTGTAATATAGTGTCCTGTTTGTATTTCCCTAAGGAGTACGTTGACTAAATTAGCTGGAACATTAACTTAACTAAAATAGCTGAAATATGTTTTTTTTATATCTTAGACGGTCCATATCTAAACGGATATAAAGGTGACAAGACTAAAGGAATGTGTATAAATATAGCTTACCAAAAATATAGTTTGGTTTTGGTGCTGTTTTTTTAAATTGTACATAAAAGGTTACCCCATCATCGCAAATTACGGTACAAACATACAACACGAGGTAATACGTTTTAACATCTATTCTATAAACCACGACTATTCAAGTCATATTCTATGTGAAATACAAACACGATAGCAGTGGCGTATATGAGAATATATTTTTTAGACATATCGCTCTGCTTATACCATGGTAGTAGTGTTACAAGGCATCCGCGGCCGGCGCCGGCGACACATTTCGATAACATCTAGTTGCGGCCTTCGAACGCACTCGTTGAAGGACTCGCCTTCTAATAAATGAATATTATTCTATGTGAATACGGGAAATTCCTAGAACTCCTTTTGTTAAGGACATTATTTGTTCTGAGAATTTATTGCTGAAGTAAAGTGATTTAGTGGATCATTGCTATTTATTTTGGTTTTAATAATGACTACTATGCTATACATTGTTTTCTCCCTTGGAGAGGAATGGAAATTAGTTTATACCATAAGCGTAAACTGATTCACAAATAAGTCTACGTATTTAGACATTTTCCTGACCGAATACTGTCGAAAATACAATATTAGAGTACCAGGTGCCCAAAATGTAAGCTGAACAAATATCCGTGTTATCCAAAGTTGAAAGTTCTAACACAGAGCTCATCTATACTAATCTATACTAATATTATAAAGCTGAAGAGTTTGTTTGTTTGTTTGTTTGTTTGAACGCGCTAATCTCGGGAAATACTGGTCCGATTTGAAAAATTCTTTCAGTGTTTAATAGCTCATTTATCGAGGAAGGTTATAGGCTATATATCATCACGCTATGGCCCATAGGAGCAAAAGAAAAATGTTACAAAAACGGGGAAAATTATGATTCTCTTATGTGACGCAAGCGAAGTTGCGCGGGTCGGCTAGTATCTTATATGAAACAAGTTTAGCGAATTGCAATAATCAAACCTACACAACTACTATAGTTTGGGGTTATTGTCATCTTGTATTCAGGGAGCTGTTGTCGAACACCCACGCGGGTGGGGGGTGGGGGGTGGTTCTATTCTCGGTTTAAAGCCACATGACCTAAGTCTGTACGTAGGTATACGACGGTTGTGTTTTGTTTCTAGGTATATGAATTTCGTTGTGGTACTAATTAAAGTTTATTTTTAGCATTATTTTGACTAATTTAAAAGCTAATCATTTGTGGTTAGGGTCAGGGAAAAATTTGTTTTAAAACCTTCTGTAATGAAAATCGACATAATAATCGTCGATCATCAAAACGATACTATTTGTTAAAACTCTTATAAACTTTTTAGACCTTAAAACCTATATTTTTGACACTTTGAAATTTGACCAGAGTGGCGATTTCTTACTACTATCGACCAGACAACTGGCTAGTTACCTACAAATTTTGTATGAAAACCTGATCAGCACCTCTAGCGGGCGCTGTAAGAACTACTAGCTGACCCGCGCAACTTCGCTTGCGTCACATAAGAAAGAATGAAAATAAATTTTCCCGTTTTTGTAACATTTTTCGTTGCTACTCCGCTCCTAATGGCCGTAGCGTGATGTTATATAGCCTAAAGCCTTCCTCAATAAATGGTCTATCTAACACTGAAAGAATTTTTCAAATCGAACCAGTAGTTCCTGAGATTAGCGCGTTCAAACAAACAAACAAACAAACTCTTCAGCTTTATAATATTAGTATTGATTTTCTTTTTTATCACATCACTAATGCCCTTTGTATGTTTTAGTAAAAAACGACTGACTACTACCACGACTAGCAATCAAGGACACATACTTATCAAATATCTAAACGAGTTTCATAAAATCCTGCTAAAATACGTTTTTTTGCATAGAGCAAATTTTTGAAATGTCACCTATAGATTCTCACCTGTATGCATCAGTATGATACAATAACAAACGATCACTATTCCGTAGCATAACCGTTCGCATTTGATACACATTATTGGCGTATAAATCCGAACATTTACTGCGCCAGATAAATCCGCAGCTACGCGAGGGTATCAAACCTGAGATAAATCTGACGATAAGTGGTTGACTATAGGGTTGTCTATTACAAGAGAAATTCAAACAATAAATGTTACTATAACATGAGTTCATAACCAAATGTGTATAGAAAAAAACATATATAAATATTAGATGTATTTCATTTTTCAGCAATATTTCAGACGAATGAGATATAGAATAAAATAATATTTGACGTAAAAAATGTGTTGCCTAAGAGAGTGATTTAGATAACACTAGTTTACTTATTTTTGTACGTCCAATAAATAACCTGAGAATAATTTAACCCTTTTTGCATAAAGTGTATTTAAATTTGGCAAATGAATTTCCAATTAGGCAAAATATCACCAAATTTGTTCCTCAATAATGTTAGCTGCTGACACAGAATTTAGCTTACAATAATTGCACTTAAAATTTCTAGCGTTCACAACCCTAGCAGTGAACCGCGGTCCTAATGCAAGCGTAGCGTTTATCCGAATCGCCGCGGGCGAGATCCGCTTATGGTGTACATGTATTTTTATACCATAAATATGGTATTGACGGTAGACGCCTTTGAAGATATGGTGAGAGGTGGTCCAGTGCGCATCCGATAAATCATACTTTGAATTACTTTACTACATATTTGATACGTATGCAAACTGCATCTATGAGTAGTCCTGTAAGCGCACAAGAGCCCTAGTTTTGATCTGGGATGATTAAGGATAGACGAAATCCTATTTCATTGAATTGCGAGTGTATTTCGAGACATCAATAGGCCGACCTTTCACGTGGTTGTACCTAAAATAGGGAAATGTCAGATTTTTTCTGTCTTGAACTTTAAGCTTTTACGTTACATGCGCTGAAAGGTCAAACTGTTCGAGATACAATGCATGCAAGCTTCAATTCCCATACTAAAGAAATTTTGCGGAAAAAAACCTAGTGTAACAATTCTTCTTTCTCAATTTCCAGAAATTTCGATCCGCAAACCCGAGTGGGGAATGCGGCACCTTAATGCAGATGCAAAGAGAACTGCACCACAAGTACGTATCAAGCCGAAGATAAATCTTAAGATAAGTGCTCGTAACATAAACCGAGATTGTTCGCGGATGGTGTTTAACGTGTATAAAATACGCCCAGAGCATGATCCACTTTGAATTTGTACTACTCTATAAGCAAAATAAAGAGTAAAGTTACCGTCATTGTGTGTCATATTATTATATATTTTTGAACACTGGAGGTACCCATAACTTCGCTCTTGGGTTAATTTTACACAGAGTATCCCTGTTTCTTACAGGGACTTTAACATTTAAAATTTACTTTAAAATGAGTTCCTGCGGCACCCGCTAAGGGCGTTGCTTAGGTTAGGTTAGGTTAGGTTCATAAAAAAATTTGCTTAGCTTAGTAACTTGCAGCGGGTAAGTATTATAGTATAATGAGGGGCCTCATCATAATACTATAACACCCGTAAACCGATAGATAAGTCTTTGTATGAGACCTAAACTGTTTAAACTTAACTTCGATCTTCAAATTATTCAGATTATGAAGAAGTTCTCACCTGCCAGCATTTTACTATGTACAACAATCGCCATAAACATCCAATATGAAAACCAAACAAAATAATAATTGAATCCAAATCGTTCCTATGTTCAGACAAAATAAAGCGATCCCTTATCCGACCTCAAAAGAAAGGGTTGATATTATTCTACACGCATCTAAAACTATGACGGTCTTAACTTTTTTTGAGAAAACAACGTGCCCGGGATATAAAGACGTGTTTATCAGTTTAACAGCTCATTTCTATCCCGGGTCAGTCACGTTATGATGACAAAATTATTGTTATGATTTTTAAAAGGTGTAACCGGTAGCTGTTTATAATAAACAAGACTTAAAAAGTAGTGACAACATAGGGTGCGAATCATCAAAAAATAAGAACAACTAGTCCCTATTGTTCCTAAATCGATGCCTCAAATTATTTATTAACCACTTAAGGTTAAGTTTAAATTATTTTGAGTCCTAGTATAGCTATGTAAGCGTTCCTACAAATATCACGATTAGTTTCCGACTTTAATAGCACCAAATTATGTTATAATTTTAAAGTAAAGTGTACAGTCAAACTCACAACTTTCTCACATCCTAATTCAACAAAACAAAAATCCCGAAAATATTAATTAATTTCGCAACTCAACTCGGCCGTTAATAATTTAATATTATAAAACAAAGGCCCATACACCACTTTGATTTTACCTCCGTCCATAATTTGTTAGAAGGCCATAAATAACAAAAGACATAAAAAAGCTCCGTATATATGATCAGGGAAATCCATTAACATGCAAAAATAACAAAGGCAACAATTAGCCCTTCGTACGTCCTCCCGAGGGCACCTTTAACATGGATTCGCTTCAAACCCGCAAAGTTAAGGCTGTGTTGTTCTGACAGATATAAATTATAGCTCAGCATATGAAGCGATATTGTGCTTAGTGTGGAGGGAGTACAAAAATGTGTGTAATGTAGTGAATGTAAATATAAAGTGTAATTAAGTGTATGGTGAATATTTTTACACGCAATCTCATAATAATAATGTAATAGGTTGACTAAATGTAACATAATGTGTTATTAAACATACTGTTAAATGAAACATTAAGTTATCATCGTTCACGTGAAGAAAGAAAAGAATAAGACGAAACAGAAGAGAGAAGTATATTATTAAATTTAAGTGTAAGATAATAAAATGCTGTCAAGATATCGGAACAGTCTATGATGGAAAATTAACCAGGCTCAACGTTTTTACCCTAATTAATGTGATGCAGAAGATGAAAATTAACCACAGAAATTAAATTTACAAACACAGGAGCAACAATTGCCCGCAAACAACTTTGAATTTCAAGTATCATCTAGTAAATAAAGTGACAGTTCAGCTAAAGTTCATTTGACTTCATCATAATATATACTACTAAAAACCAAACCACAAAAGGATTTTAATCAAAATGTTCATAATAACGTTCTCAAAGTTCTAGCGCAAGTTTCATTATGAGAGGATTAATGCACTGACTTGGCTTCGCTGTACAAAGCTGCTTGACAAGTGCACGCTGTGGTTTGACGTTACAGACATTATATTTTATATTATATAAGGTTAAATCTAAACGGTAGTAAAGTCGACTAAAACGTTGTATTCCTATAGCTCAGTTCTATACTACTATCGACTACCGACAACCGGCTAGCTATCGAGAATTTTTTTATGAAAATCTGATCGGATCCTGGAAGAGGCGCTTAACAGATTTTCGTGTACGGTTGTTGACAGTCGATTATCATTAATCGACTGCCACCACACGCTGGCCAAAATCATGATATTTATTACCCTTGCTTTTCGCATTTTGCATTGGCCCCTCAAAAAAAGTATATCTGACTGTTCGTAAAATTCTCTGGTTAATTCACCTATAACACAACCACAGGAACTACTAAATTATACTTACTGAAAACTAACCCTTTATCATCGGTCAACAGTAATAAATCTCTCTCTTCAAATTCACCCAAAAAGTCATTGACCATCACCACAATTTTGTTAAATAATTTTCCTCAAACATCGACAACAAATCACTGATACATCTCACTTAAGTTTTCAAAGCATTATCGTTTTAAAACTGTATTTTGTGATGTTATCGATCACTACAATACTTCCCGATTGTTGGACATGTAACCGCCAATTTAGAGAGTCGTCTGCTTCACCGTGAGTGTGGTCTTGGATGTACGAGGATAAACTTATACATATTCATGTTTTAACGAGGTTTGGGAGAGGTAGTATAGCGGTTTGAAGTTAAAGGAAGTTGACGGTAGTTTCTCTGAAGAGAGTGGAGAGAATAGGTAATATTTTTCGATAGCAAATAAAATTATGTGTTGACTGCATTTCTTCATTCTTAATGACAAAATGAATACAGCCTTTTAACCAGCCTGGAGTAACTTACATTTATTTTTTAGTTTTACAAGAATATTGTGTCCTCATACTCCTCATCTAAACTGTCTTTGTTAGAACTTTTTCTCATTATTATTAGAAACTTATTTACGTATCTCTCAAATTAAGCTGCGATTTTAATAAGTTTTAATCAGTGGAACGATATGGATTTGAGGTTCAAATTCCAATCAGTTCCTATTGATCATTCAAATAAAAAGCACTCAAAAATAATTCATACTAATACTCTCTATAAATATACGTTTATAATATAAAATAATCTACGTTATAACTGATGCGTTATGTATATAAATTACGTGGTGTACCGTAACGGTGTGAGCGTATTCAATCTAATGTAAATCTCACGCAATAAGGCTAAACACGGGGAGCGATGCTAATGACTAACTCTACTGCTTTTTAATTGAATAACGTGATTCTGAGCTCGATTCACATGGAATTAGGTCAGCAGAGCCAAGGTTTATTTGCGGATGATCTAATAAGATTGACCTATTACATAGAAGCTGAATATTGTGGCTTATGAAATACAGGTCAAGTATACATGTAAAGGCTTAAATACTGTTTCATGTAACTTTTTGTGTGTTATTATTTATGTAGCACAAAATATGCATGTACGTACTAATGTACTAAGTATGTACTAATACAATACTGTAGCCGAATTCTCTACCTGCACTATCGTCTATAAACAACCGGCAGGCTATAGGATCAGCGCCTCCTATTTTTGCAGCACATTTCAAATGTCAAACTTTCATCGCTCAATAATACCTACTCTAGGGAATCGGGCTACTGTACTGAAACTTTTACTTAATAAACCAACAATTCTTTGGCTGCAAATTAGACAATAGAGTCTTCAAGAATTTTTCATTAAAATAAATTAATTTCCACTATTACAATCCCACTATTAGGCAGGTATCTCTTCTGGGAATAAAGAAGGCGTCATCTGTTATTACAACTTTTATTTACTACGCCGGCTAAGAGAGAGTTGGAGATATAACATGCAAGCACATAAATAGCATACAAGAACTGCAAAATTTTAATCACGAGATTTTCTTTCACAACGTTAAGGTAAATACAAAAAAAATATTACATGTTAACATAATGTATAAGTTGATTGTTGCCCGATGACATAAACCTACCCATATACCTAAACAAAGTCCCTCGAGTCACTCATTGTTACATTTTACCGCGCCCTTGAACTTTCCCTCTACTTCCTTTATACGATATCTAGCCTGAACAAATTGCACTACATTATATTACAATGAAAATTTACTTGAAAGTTGTGTAAAACTAACAATAGTCTATTAAGATAGAGCCAGGTTATAGGCCATATTATTACACGACACAAAAACTGTTCCTTGTGATAATATACTGGTCATTATATAATAATGATACTAGGAATTTTAAACAACCTTTAAATTCTGAATTACTTAATGGTCTTTCAAATACATAATTTATTAAATTATTTCTCGTAAGTCAAAGCCGTCAAACTCATATATTTTACTAGCTGACCCGCACAACTTTGCTTGCGTCGCATAAGAGAGAATGAGTCAAGATTTTCCCCGTTTTTATTACATTTTTCATTGCTACTCTGCTCCAGTTGGTCGTAGCGTGATGATATATAGCTTATAGCCTTCCTCGGTAAATGGACTACCTAACACTGGGAGACCAAGTCGGACCAGTAGTTCCCGAGATTAGCGCGTTCAAACAAACAAACAAACTCTTCGGCTTTATAATATTAGTATAGATAACAACAGCTCGATTCTCTGTTACAAGGAGATAGTCTCATGTATAATCGCCTTAAGAATACGTGCGAAAAGTAATTTATACTCAGGATTAGACTAGGTAAATAGTTTTTGTAGCACCTAAATAGTGTTTCGGACTACCTAACCCTTTTGAAATCCTCAGTGGCCTGAGGGGATTTATTTAGAAGTCTACTTATGTTTTAATGAATACAAGGTCATGTCAAGGATTTTTGTGGTCACGAAATTATTCTATTTATTCTTTTATTCTGAGATTTTTTTTTTAATCATTTGAAGGGACGTCCATTAAACGTTGCTTGTAGCGAATAATTATTTTGTTTGAAAAAACTCCATTGAAAAACGTACAATATTGTTTTCTCCACCTTTTACAACGTTTCCAATAGAAAAGCAACGGCTAACCCGTTATTCTTCACGTATCACTTCTATAATTCACCCATCTCTAGTTAAAACGCAGCCTTACTCTCACCACATTTGTACGTTGTAAGCGACAAATGTGCCGCAATATGTCACGGGACGAGGCGACAAGGGAACATCTCTCACGTCACGGGACAAGCCGCGACACGGTCTACTCTCACGATAATGTCGTAAAATCGCTAGACATGTATTGAATGGTTTAGCTTAAAGTATTTGTTAGATGTTCACCAATACCTGTATTATAGATTCTCTGTTAGATTATTTATTTGACCCCTAATTGCATTACGCTAACAAGAGGAAGCGTTGTTATAGTGAAGTCTGAAATACTTTAACTGACCCACTATCTTTACTATAGGGTTGCAATTTAGGCCTATAGTTCTGATAATAATTTAGTCATTTTGATTTAGTAATTTGATTGCTACTTAAAATGAAAAAAAAAATCATTTCTTTTTAAAAGTAAAGGGTAAAGGGTTTTGATTAAAAAATATTATCAAAAATTATTTGATGTGCCTTATGATCTAAAGTAAGAAAAATATTAGAATTTAGTAGAGCAAGCCCCTTTATAAACTAAATTCAAGTCCGAGTATTATAATGATTACATCCTACTTGATCAGCCTTATATCATAATCATACATAGACACGTACAGTCAAAAAAAACAAAGCAAAGCGTACAATTCTTCTTATTTCCATACAAAATACCGTTGGTCCCCCGCAGCCCCAAATAACAGCATCCTAATGGATCTATAATGAGATTTTTTCAAATTTCAAAGAATAGGACTCGATGTAGTCGGCAACTAAATCATAAGGCGGTCTGTCGACACCCTATTTTTATTTTTTTGAGGGTTATCGCGTGTCTGTTCGTCAGTTATAGATATTAATAATTAAATGCACGTAAGGTAGGTCTGTACCGTCCTAATATGGTTAAGGTCGCCATTCCAATATCGTTGCGTCGGGAGGTCGTGGGTTCGATTCCCACACGGAACAGTTATATGTGAGATCCACAAATAGTTGTTTCGGGTCAGGTTGTACTTTGTGCCTGTTGTTTGTCCCAGTGTCCAAGGCCCAGCAACACAAGAGCAATTTGTTAGGGCAGAAGCTGTCTTTTTGACTGATAGTGTACGAAAAATGCAAGTCAATATTGGCTTAAAAACTGCTTGCTTGAACTTACAAATGTATTTGACTTGCAAATCTGGCATGCAAAATAATAGTTTTACTTAATTACTTTCCTTCTTTTATTAACAAAAACTTACAACATATCGATAATAACATGATAGGTTCTAGTAGCTAGATATTTTCACAAGACCTAAAGCGATAAATCCTATCAAAGCACTTGAACGTACTTTTCTATACGTCTCCGTGAACCACAAGCGACGCGCCACATTCTCTAACATACAGTCCGCAGCAAACCTCTAAATTGTCTCTGAACTCGCTTGGAATTTAATCACTTTCCTCCCCAACGAAGGTAAAAAGCATCATGGGAATAAAGAATTCTGTTACAGGGGAAAACCAAATGCAGACCAAAATATTATATTAACTCGGCGTCCCTAAAGTATTCTAATAAAAACCTTTTCTTTGTAATAACTTAGCTGTTTTGCATTTTGTTTTGTGCTCTTTGTTCTTTGGTCTATCTACCTATCCTTGTGGAAAAAATCATGATTTTATGCATATTTTTATAGATTTTATTGCCAAATGTATATTATGCTAATATACATTTGGCAATAAGCGATCTAAATACATACAGACAAACATACAAAAGACGTTTATGGCAACGACTATTTAAATATATATCTTCAACTTAGGTTTAATATAACTTTAATATAAGATCTTCAAGTTGATTATAAGTATCCTTATAACTTTAAGATAATAAAATCCTTCTGCCTAAGTCCTTTAATATACAAAAGTCATACCTACTTATTATTATGAACAAAGAGAGTACAAACTAAATTGCTAGTGATTTATTATGTACCCCAGAACTCCCGGTTAATAGCAATATAATTCGACACGCCAGTTCCGACGATCAAAACATGTTATTATGACGTTGCAACTAAGTTTAGATTATTTTGGAAATACCCAGTATTTTTCCTTCTAAGTATTAACCAATTATGTTTCGAAGAGAGCTAATAAGATTCTGATATTATAATCTGGTAAAGGGCCATGGGCAGTTTGTTAATCTGTTGCCTAAAATGATTAAAAGTGAACCTACAACAGAAATACTGACGTAACTCCTACGTTAGATTAAAAAAAAAAATGTATGCACACAAATTTTGTAAAACGAGCAAAACGATAGGAGTTTTATCATATGAAGTATCAAACATTTTATACCCATATTTGCCGGACGTCATCATTATTAGCCTGTGTCCATCTATTGCAGATGATTCAGCAATCATCTTGCTGGACGTAAGAACAATATTTTACCAAATTGCGCGAAGGGCAATCGTAAACGAAATATATCATACGTCATTTGTACATATTTATATTCTCCTAACTTAGCTCCTAAAGTATCAAAATACATATAGTAAACTGTGGAACTAATTACAAACATTAAGTTACACGTAGCCGTATGACCCGCGGGCACACGATCTAATTAGTTGCGATGTTGCTTCACCTATGATTACACTAGTAGGACCTCTTGCTTGTTAACCTATATTCATGTTCTTATGATGAAATGCCTTAGCGAAGGAGAAAATTTTCCACGTAATTTTGCTATAGAAAACAGTCGTTACTTTTCGTATAGAGCAAAGCTTTTCTTAGTTTCAATTCATTGACACAAAGATTTCAGAACCGAATAAATATATTTGTTTATTGAGATTTAATATTTTTATGGAAATCTCAACTATAAACATGTAAGAATTTTAGTGGCGTAGTCGCCATCATAACACTGCGCCACACTGCGTCTGCGAAACTATGTAATGGCACAGGAATGGTAAAGTTCTGTGTGCTAAAACGTTCAGCAGAATACGCATAAGTTTAGCTGTGATCGTAGCAAAAGAGGTAACATTAAAACAAAATCATTACAAAACAAGCGCGCATAAAACTCTTTTTTTCATTAAAATAAAATAGATTACATACTTTACTACTGAGCATTTTTTAACCTGATTATAATACCCCTCCTAGCCGATATACGGCTACGGCGGTCAATTTCATTGAAACTGGCCATCTGTGACGGACTTTGTTTATAGTGTCCAAGTGTGTGCACAATACACAAGTACACTCTCTATTCCATCACTCTCATAGTTTGGTGGGCATCTCTAAGAAATTCTCAACAGAAAATCTCAGAAAAGACTTTTTGGCCCGACCCAGGATTCGAACCCGAGACCTCTCGCGCCGCAGTCGCATATACTACCGACCGCGCCACAGAGGCAGTTAATTACCTGACCTGATTACACACACAAATAAGACCCTATAATAAAACTAAAGCCTTCAAAACATGACCTCCAAAAACTAAAAACATCTAAAATTGCGTCACCGAAAATAGTAGAGAAGTAAGAGGGTAGTGATAACACTAGGCGAGGGTGTTCAAAACAGTGCGGTGCGCATGCGCGAGGCCACCCCCAGCCTGTCTGTTCGTTAACCTCGGGGGTAGGGTCGCTACCAACACGCTGTGCGAAAATTTACTAGTGGTTTTAGCGTAGATTTTCGGCTTTATAAACTTCGCGAATTTCTAAAATATTGTGCTACCAACTTACTGTCAGTTTGGAGAACTAGAACTTATGAAAAGAGCTAGCAAAAGACCTTACTAGTATACTACAGTCTTCTAGAATAGAAGTAGATTTCGAAGATTTCCGTGTTGGTATATTAATGTCATACAGAGCTTCAACCATAAACTATTACGGCAGATCAAACTCAAGTCTTAGAATAACCCTATACACACATTTATTTCTTTTAAAAAATGAAGGTTGTTCGATATTCGTCACCTACAAATATGTACCCATGAACGCATTTATCTCTATTAACAATAATAACAAAACAACACATCCATCTCATTTCATAATCGGAAAACTAAAGGGTCTTAACATCTTACATTAAAAGCTTGAGGGAAGCAGCCCTACGGAGGGTAGGTATACGGTAAGGGAAGCGGATTTGTCTCGGCACTGCAAGGTCGGAGGTAAAAGAAGGAGAGGGAGGTATCTTGATTTTTTCTTTCACAATTTATGCAACAAGAATTGGGGTTTTGCTTTGATGTACTATGAATTCTGTATTGTACTTTTTAGGGGTAATTAATTTCTTTGTGTTTTGGATTTTTTGTTGAGAGCATAAAGATATTGAAAGTAGAAAGTATTGTTACGGGTGAATTCTCTGTCTATTAATTGAAATCATACAATCAGGACTGAAGCTTAAATATACAGAATCTATCTCGCATAACAGCATTTAGACAAGTGGTTTCAAACCTAAAGTCTGTTACAATCCGCGGAAATTCTTAATTAGCACCAAGGACTTTAAAATCGCTAAAGCTGTGAATATGGGTCATATTAACAAAAAAAATGTCTCCATAAAGGTTGAGAGTCTCTGATTTAAATAGAACGCCTATATGCATCTAAGAACTATCAAAGTATAGAATCTTTCCGCTCTTTACACCAGAGGGCGCCAGCTCAATATCGGAAACGAATACGAGATGAATTGATAAGTTGAGCTCCGCAGCTCGGATGAAGATAGGAAAGGCTTACACCGAAATGTACTTAGTTAACTATATTCACACTAAATAGCAGTGAAATTAAGTATGTGATATATTTTCTTTTAATAACGCTCAGTTAATAAATTTTGGGCCGACGTCTTCATAGCTTCACTTCAACCCGAAAACCCGAATCACACAGATATTTGTAAGGAAATTGAGCCGAAAACGCCGAGAGCTTTAGTTTAGAGTGGTAACCAACATGACTACTGCATCATAGACGTCATCTAGTTGAAAACATAGTTTAGGAATCATAGAAATTCGCGATCATCCATTTAATAATGACAAAATGCTCTCAATTCGCTGTCAAAACCGTCCTCCTAATAAAGATACGTAACATAAACTTTGTATTTAATATATTTCTTAGTTAAAGTAGTTTATTAATCTTGACATCAGAATTAACACATTTCAAATCTAGCAACTGCCCTTTTCACTCTTTACAAATCAATACTTAAGATATTCATCTGTTTCATTCATCCAGATGAACTTATCAGTAGAGAATTGAACCAGTTTACGAACGTTGACAAGCATTAATAAAGCTAGCTAGTGTAGAGCAATGATGATGAAATGTAATGATTCAATGAAATGTCAAGCATCAAACATCACAGAAGTCTAAGCGATAGTATAAGTCTACTAATATCCACAATCAAACATGAAGTAGCTTACTGAATTGATACATATCAATTTTAGGTATTTATAAAAGTTAATGCAATTTGCGCTGTTGAGACTGTACGATTAAACATTTAGTTAAGTTATAATTTTAGCTGTATTATCCGTGAAATTACTGTTTTTTTGGAATGAAAGACGAGATCGAGAACTTGCAGTTATTAGTCAAGAACAAAAAAAAAAACTGCTGCTTAAAACTGATGCTAAGTGTACAGGGAAAGTATAAAAGACACAAAAATTATGGTTCTCAGGTATCACAAACCACTGTCTTATTAAAGAAATTGATGTGGTCTGTCCAAGTAGACTGCAAGTATTGTCAAAGAACGTCAAAGGTTAACTTTAGAGCAGCTTAGTTGCACCGCAGAAAGTTTGTCGGTAAATCTATCGCGACCGTGTACAGATGTCCATTTTATTGATAATGCTACAACGAATAGTTTGAAACAACAGCAAATTTTTTGAACGTAAAAACTGTCTTCAAATATAGTAAATAGATTTTGGTTGGTAAATTAAAGATTATGTATCGTATATGTAATTAATTGGAATTTGACAATAGTTTTAATTTTAATACAGTCACTTTATCTATCGATTAGCTTATGTAAAACTTAACTGCTTAGCTGTGAAACTGGCTACAAAGATGTATATGTAAGACCGATGAGATATTATGTTTGTAGATGAAAGAGATACGAGACACATGTCATGTTATATGTAATATTTTTTTACTTTTTTGTCATTTAACGACGGAACGTATGAATTATAATGTTTGTCTTTACAACGCTTTAAAAGAGTGGATTATCAATATGTATAGGATACTAGTGTTGAGGAATGGCCAAAAAAACATCGTAAAATTGCCTGTAACATACTTATCACGATAGGTATATCTACGTATTTCATAATAATATTTATCGCAAAGCAATTAACAACTTTAATCACTAATATCAGACACAAACAACACAAAACCAACCCTTTCATCATAGGACCAAGTGAATTTCGTTCAACTGAAATTCGAACTGTAACAAATTTCAGAAAAAACACAATTGGAAATTTTGGAAACTAATATTACTTGAATATAAATATCTGAATAAAACCGCCTACATTATCACAACAAAAGACTTCATCCGACACGTAACAGAGTGACTTCAAACTTTGGGGTCAGCATTAATTAGATACGGGTCATGGTGTTTGATTCCCGGTTGTGTTTATTTTAAGGCTCTGTTGGTAAACATACCTTTTTCGGGTGGAGATAAATTTTGCTTTCCGTTTCCTAGTTGGGGTGAGTCATTTACATATTTAAATGGAATTGTGATGTACGTTTCTTGAGCTGTTTAGCGATTTTCCTAAATAACTTAGCAGTAGTATTCATGCAAGATGCATTAGCGTTAGGATAGCATAAATAATTACATTTGAACAAAATTTAACTGCAGGAGACGGAGATATAGTCAGAAAAAATATTTTGTAATAGGATACTCTAACTTGAACTTTGAGTCTTAACTTAAAGTAGTTAGAGAGTTTGTTTTTCAGATCGCAGCAATTACAGCAAACCACATACTGGGCAGGTTACCACACTTTAAAATGTAGAAAATAATATAATATTTTCTTTGACAAGGAAATCGAACCCAAGACAGTCTGATTTTCACTAGTCTTCTGAGCTACTAATAAATACTATTGCTGACAAAAAAACTTATATCGGTCGACAGGGTTTTAAAGACAACTCCTGCATTGCGAATCGAACTCACGACCTCCCGACGCAATGGTAGCGGCGTGGCTAGCTAAACTACTACACTACGGAGGCAGTCATACTACAGAAATAGACAATATGTAATACAGGTATCTTACGTGCATTTCTTCAAAGATACCGTATGCATATAATCCAGATGCAGCTAATAAGTTGGGTCACGAGCTAGCTCGCGCGTGACATCTACCGGCGACGCTGCGCATCAACAATGACCTTAAGATATGCACTTGTGAATGAAGGGGCAACGACCGTCTGCTTTATTGATGCCAATATTATCATTGATTTTATGTAACACTTGCTTTTACATGCTACTTTGTTAGTATTCTTGATGAAAATTGCTTTCATCTTTCCTAAAAATGTAACCTATCACTTTACTAATTTTTATCAAAATCGGTTCAGGCGTTTTCGACAAAAAATACTGCCTTTGCCAGAAATGTAAGCTACCACTCTGAAAAATTTTATCAAAATGAGTTTAGCCGTTTAGGGATTCTACTTAAATGAGTGACAAGAAGACCCGATACGTGAAACTCCAGAATACCACAATATAAAGCTCTTATATGTGTCAGGACTACTGCAAAGTGCGTAAGTATTAGATAATAACCAAGTTACGCGAAAGTTTTGCAGAAAAATATCTTCATACGTGTTGGTCCTTAACCTTGCACGGGAGTTGTTCAAGCCTGGAGGTTTCTGACTTGGCGTGACGATAGACATGTGATGGTTGACCTTAGATCCTGACATGTTCCTTGGAGCATAAAGATAAAAAGCTCAAATACTACTTACGTTAAAGGCAATAATATCCAGGGCTCTACAAATATTGAATCTATGTATAGATCAATTAACGCCTCTAGAAAATTTACGCTCAGAGGGCATTGACCTTTAATTTCGTGATAAAAAAAAAACAAAAAAAAATATTTGAAATTGTTAATAAATATTATACCTGAAAAGTATTAACGTGGCTAGCTGTAAAGATTATAAATCAATGATGCCGGAAACAAGAAAATTAAGCACCGTTTTGCATCGATAATTCATTGGAGAAATCGTCGCACGCTCTACTACCGCATACCCATATTTTACAAGTAAAAAATATGCGAAAAACATGCGTTCACTAATAAATAATAGCCGATACACGAAGAATTTCAAGGTATTTTAAATTACAAAATTGAATAACTGCCGCATTTGTTATCAACCGTGTAAAAGCTTGTCACGAAAGCCGATAATATTTTCATGTTCCTAATAACCTCCAATTTTATTACTCGATCCTTAATTTTACGTCTCATTTTATATCTAAGTTCCTTCCATACATTAAACGAACGGACTCCACCTCCAAGCGAATTCGATCCGATCGTAAAAGTGCGGAAGCTGGGCCATATTTGTCATCCGCATTGTGTTATCTTGCAGGTGGCCCACAGCCTCGTAGGGAATAACTAAGTACAATGCCGCATTTACAGAACATGGAAAATGCGTCGCGTAATGGGTTTAGTACGAAACAACCGCACGTGACGACATCACCGCACACTCACTGAAAACACACGCAATACTCATACGCAGTAATTAAACAAGCGTGCTCCACAACACAGCCTCTTATCTGTTTATCACTTACCTCGTAAAATAAAAATTCAGGTGAACTAACACCGGTAACAATCCGACATGTCATCGACACAATCACTTACTACCATGCTCACAACACTAGCCACTCTTACAATAAGGGTTTATTTTTATTTTCGTTTCGATAGCGGATGCGATAGCGAAGCGAACGCTCTCGGGTCTGTCTCGCGACTGGCCGGTATCGAGCGAGCGACCGGCGACTCCCCGCGCCGCTCTAAACCAATTTATAATACATACAGAGGCGCAGCATCCCCTGAAACCTACTCAAAGAAAATCCAACCCTCTTGGCATGCAACAAGGTTGAATTTCATTCGCATACAGGATGCCGCAGAGGCAAAAACGTCGCCAGTCCTCGCAGAAAAGCCAAGGGTGCGAATTGTGTACGTTTCCTTCGTTTATAATTGAAATCAACGTACAAGGAAGGTTCTTTGCCTTGAATATTCATAACATGGAGCAAATTAATTGTCATAAAAGTTTTGCGTGACCTAAGTTGGGGCGTTAGGATCCCAGCTGTCCTGAGAGCTGTAAGTCATGTGCTTAAGGGCGAATGTTAAGAGCATCTCATATATTTAATGTTCTGCATAATTCGGTCGTACGTTTGACGTCAGAGAGGTGGGATGTGATGACGGCGCATTTGTAGAGCTTGGCCTGAAATATGAATATCGTGATGAGAAATTAATGCTGTTTTAATTGTTTTATTTGGTACTGGCTGCTGCGTGGGATTAATATGCGTTTTCTCGCTTTATTTATAAAACAAATCTTAATAAATACAATGAATGAGCAAGCTACGTAGCACTTTAATCCGTTCAAACCAATTAGGGGCCCTAAATATATTTCATCCTTTTCTAAGCCATATATCGCAAACATAATCTCTCTCATTCTAACGACAGCTAGTACGTTCAAACTAATTCGATGACACAAAGTTTCTGCTGAGTCTGCTACATTCATGGAATATTCGCCATACCATTCTTCCGTATGTCGGGAGGGGGGAGGATTAGCATTGTCTTCGTACGATGGCATGACGCCAAAAGTACTGGTCGACTCACTCCTAGCGATGTATTTGAACTACTCTCTTTTTATTGTTGGATTTATTCGACTTTATTGCATAATTTTCTTACTTATCCACGATTTTATGTTTGGATGCTGTAGACCATTATATACATTTACTAAAATATCAAGCCTCGTTTCAAAACGTTGTATTCCTAAGTTAGCTGTAGCGCGTGTAAGGCCACTCGAGAGCTGGATTGATTGTGATGGATCATAGCCGCCCTAGGCTTTAAAAAAAACCTTCAAAAATCACATTATCACGATAGCCGATATAACAAGTGTAATAAAGTAAAAAATATAGAATATTTTATAAACTTTTTCGCTTATGTCATTCATATACGATTATAAACTGCATCTTGCAATCAAAACAGTCCACAGCCAGAATCATGTCTCAGCAACAGTACGAAAAATGAAGGTGTGTATTCGCGATCGTTTATTTTCCGCGAACTTCCCTCATTATGTGAAGCTTACGTTGATGGTAAGCTCACCGCGACTGCTAAATTACTTCCTTAATAAGATTACCTACGTAAATGTTACCTTTGAGAACAAACCCGTGTACTGTACATGTATTTTCACGACTAATATCGTGTAAGAAGCGAGGTAAGTTTTTAGAAATTGATTCTTGATGCTATAAAGTAGTTTAGTGAGCATTTCTCTAAAAGTTCTCTTGAGTTTACACGATTTTACTTCACTTTTTTCGTTTCTTTCCGTAGACCTACAGACAGCGTCAAAAATAAGTCAATACGTTTTCCAAAGTATTATTAACAATGGAATTGGAAAAAATACCATTGAACTTCGTAGTAATTTAGTGGTCACAGTGTATACTGTATAGTTTTCTATTCTCGAAAACATGAAGCAACTAAAATTTCAACTTTAACCCTAATATTATTCATCTCCATCGCCTATCAGATATCATAACTAGCAGATAAACTTAAAAAAATATATTCCTCTGAATGACAGAACTCCAGGCGACATCGATCCAGGCTTTGAGATTATCTTGAACAGATAAGTGCGACCGTTGGGGTTACTTCACGACCATTCAAGCGCAAATATAAAATGTACCACTTTATCTCCCATCTGTACATCTTTCCTCATAAATTCTGTCACTTATAGACATATTTATAGGCAAAGCATCAGTGTTTACTAACGGCCATTGAAAAAAAATACCCTTCCAACGTTGCGCTCATCGTATGGGTAGGGTAAGCAACTCTTGACGCGGTCAAGCTATAGATGGGTGACCACTTATTAATATTTAATCTTGGACGGGTTTGATGACCAAAAACATTCAAGGTCTTTAGCTAAATATAACAAAAATAGGGTCTTACAAGTTAGTGCCACTACTTTTGGATAAGTACCGATTAGCCTATCAGGCGACAATGGTTTTGGTTGTGTTTTGTGTGTGTTGTTTTTATGTTTGTAAAAGTCCCCGCGACACAAAAGAGCAATTCTTAGTGCGGGAGTTGTCTTAAAAAAACAGCCCTTCTCATTGGCGACCTTCCGAACGGGCGGTAAATTCACTCTCTGTATCATTGACTATCATACTTATGATGTGTCAGCTATGTCAGCATTTTGATTATGTATACTATATTGTTCCCTGTAATAAAAACGAAGTGACCATTTTTCTCCACTGTTCTAATATTTACAAGCGTAAGTATATTTTAACAGAAACCGGAAAAACACCACACCAGGCCAAAAATGTTTTTGTTTCAAATTGAGGAACTTCCTCAAGGGAATCAAAATCCGGAAAACGTAGAGAACATAGAGTTATATGAAAAATGGCCGTGAAAGTTTTATTTATTTACTTTATTTTACAGAAAGGTAAACAAAAGCAACAGGAAACATTGTAATTTTCATACATATTTATTAACTTAAGAGTGAATGAATGTTCCTTTTAAAACTATTGTGTGCATTTAGGCTAGTTTCTCGGCTTATGGGTACCAGATAACATATCCGCTAGATAAAGTGACAGGAAATGTACGAAAACCTTATCGATACTTATTCAGTATGTAGCTCGATTCTCTACTACTGTCGGCTACCGACATGACCTGCCATCGAAAAATTTTGTATGAAAATCTGATCAGCGCCTCTGACGGGTGTCGTTGGAAATATTTTGGCAGTACATTCTAAATGTCAAAATTTTGATACTCGACAGTACCGATTGTACAGTATCGCGCCACAGTAGTGGTTAAATAGGGCCAAAATTAAACGTGATATAGTTCAGTACCAGACAAAAAATCCCTACGTTATTCTTCTTTTGGAATTCAAATGTATTTGTAAATGTATCTAGTTTTACTATCCAATAGCAAACAAGTTTCAAAACATTTATCCATCCTCCTATTCCATATTCATTGTTCTACGTTGCAATACAACGATATATTTCGTATGCGACACTTTGTTCCCGCTAGGAAACATACAAACAACACATATGCACCCCTACAACAGGAACATAAACCTTAACTACGTGTCATTAAAGCTCAAAATCGTGTGTAATATTTTTTTCAAGTGCTTTGTAGTAAGCGATTACATTCCCTGTCTTTTTGCCTAATTAAAAATACAATTCGATTTGTTCAGCCGTAGGTTTTTATTGCGCAAAAACGATTTACCATTACAGAACTGTTTTATTTCGTCAAAGATTGTTTTGAACAGATGGTGAACTCCATTGAAAATATAATTTTATATTTTCAGGAACGTACGGCGAGGCCAAAATAAATCGCTTCACTGCAGGACACTTATTTAAGAATCAGATAAATAGGTACTATAAAAGGAATACATACATTTATCCTTTGCTGACTATTTATAATCATACGACGAGGATCGCAGGTTTTGGTAATTGCATCAATGGTTTAAAGAAGTAACTAAATTAAGAACCAATCGTCAAGCAACGTGTGTCGACGTGTAGTGTACGAAAATCTATTAAAATCGTTAAGGCTAAGGTAACAATAGAAATAACTTTTACTTAAACTGTCTCATAGGGAATATGAGGCACTATACTAAAAACTTTAAAACAAAATAGCTTCTGTTACATCAATATTTATTCTTTGGTGATATCAGCGCGGCATGATCGGTGCGCGCGGCTCGCTTGTAGGTGCAAACGCATGAATAATTGAGATGGTGCCTCCTTACCGCAGATACAGCCTTTATTGAATCGCCTTTAAAATGCCTACAATGTATCGCAACGTGTTCTTTTTATATCAATAGTCTTTATTGCCATAGTTGAGAGTTTTGAAAGGTTTTGTTCGATAATTTAATTCAGTTTGACGATACTTGCTTGTGCAATGCAGTTCAGTATGTGTTGAATTGCCTTGTTATAAGGCAGATTCATATGAAATACGGTGAATGTAGCACCCAGAACTGGGAATTTTGAGAGAGTAATGAAATTCGTATTAACTTGCCAGCCGGATCAAAAGATTTAAATTAAGCAAATCGAAAACGGAATAATAAAGTCATTACAATTGTCGTAATTTAGAAAACATTCCCTTTATTACTCTAAAAAAATATCCTTCCGAGAAACTCTAGACTATCTTTTTGTTGTCAATATTTAATTTTGGAATTTATAATGACTCTGTTAGCTACTTTTGCTAACTAATATTAACAATACAGCATTTTTCTACCACTGTAAAAAACCAGCAATCGACTAGCTATCGCCGTAAGAACTAGTTTTTAAACACTTTTCTCAGTTCAATGAAAGAACTGACTGTAGTAAATCGCGCTGCTAACGAAAAATAAACGTTAGTAGCGCATTAGTATCAGTAGCATAGCGTAGTAGTTTAATACTAGTATAACAAACAACTTTATCCTCAAAATAGGCCGCACAATATTGTAATTTTGGGCACCAACACCATTGTCCCCACAATGCAACATTTATCAATGCAATTTAAACAATAGTTATCGTGAGTTTATCTGATACAACAGTGTTGCATGATAATAAAACATTTACATCAGCTTTAAGGCCTTCTGATATAGGTCTTGAATTTCTCTTTTTTGAGTAGAAACTAAACTAAATAGGTATAACGTAGTAAGTTTATAAGACAGCATTTATTAATCGGTCGAAATATTGCTTACAATGCGCCTAAATGGCTAGTTATCGACAAATTTTCTATAAAAAATATTCTTATAAGCGCCTCTAGTGGGAACGTTGGGAACTATTATGGCAGTACATTTTACACATCCAACTCTGGTTTATTTCTTAGCAAGCGACTGTAGAGAACTGCGCTACTGTTTATTACCCGTTTACTAATTACAATCAAAGTAGAAGTAATATTAGAAATAAATTTATAATTTTTGATTACATGCTTCATTTTAAACGACTTATTCAAAATTAATCGATAAACAACAAAACAATGGGACCTAAATTATTAGTAAATAACTTTTATACTTATATTTATTATTATCCATACATAGGAATATCTTTACGTCAACAAGACCTATATATTTTACCACATAGATGTCTACTTAATACGCTCTCAGCACGAGACGCACTTAACATAATATTAAGATATAAATAGCACATGAAGAGATCAGCCCGTCTCCTTACACCCACTCCTACATCATAATCGATATAATATAATCTTATGACGTCATGCTTATGTATTCTATGGTGTACAATGACGTAGGTACATTATTGTCACCATGGGAGTTACAGCTCTACGAATAATAGATATTTAATGCGGCTGAAACAAATCTGGATTAAATATTTATTCAATTTGAGATGCACTTAATCTTGAGAAAACCTATCACCATTTCACTAAAAAAATAAAGCTTTGTTTTACGGAAACTTACAAAAACTTATAAATAACGAACAACGTACAAACCCCGAAAAAACCAAAATTTGCCGAGCCCATATTATATTATTTTTTGACCTGTGTAAGAAGAAGCAGCGTTTACATAACCGTTCTAGGTAACTTATTTATTTTCATACCTAACACTATGCCTGTTGTAATCGAAGGTGTAGGCAGAGATGATACTCACTCACAATTCGCCTATAGCAATGGTGATTCTTATTTACCTGTAAGTAAATAAATCAATTTATCTTTGAACCAACAAATGCGCAAATTCAAAGCAAATTGCCGCAGACATTTTCATCATGGGCGTCATTCATCATGGCTTAGAACGTAATTAGAGGGGTCAAACTGTTCGGAAACAATAATCACGGCCGCAGTCCATAATTTAACCCAACCACATAAATCAATCGATTGCAAACACCATAACCGCATCACTACTAAACGTATGGAGTTCAAGCTTCACACAGTCCATGAGAATTCGTAAGTACATAACGTAAAAGCACGTCCTTGCATATAATTACTTCGTATGAGCAAAGTGTATCCTTACAGATATGGAAAGAGCGACTTTCTATGATCGTCAAATATTAAGAACCAAAAAATATCGAGTGATCAGCGGCCCTAGCGCATTCCAAAGAAAATTTTATGTGAGTGTAGTAAATTGCATTTCTGGGGTGAGAACCCAAAATTTGCACCTACCATGCAAACAATGCACAGCGATATTTGCAGACATTAAAAGATACATTCATAAAATGACACAACATTTCACCGATGGTGGTCTTCTCTCACACTAAATATTGGTGTATGGAATCTGCACAACACAGAAAAATATTAACATGAAAAATTCTGACTTTTGTATAAGTGGAAATTGCATCGATACGAATAGTTCTGTCTTTCTAGTTTAGTTTTCATGATTGAAGCTTGAACCCTGTACTTTATTCATAAATCGTAATTATGTTTTCAAAATCACAAGCATTAATGCATTTCAGAGCAGGTTATTAGCACAGGTACGTCCTAGATGGGTGACTTATTATAAATGGCTATATTTCTAGAACAAAACATAAGCTAGTATGACAATGTATTATATTACTATTATGTTATGTTATATGCAGACGCACAGATTCGATTTTCACCCGATACCTGAATATTTATTTTCATTTACTTTCAAGGAATATGTAGTGGAAATAATAGCTGTCTACCTACTGATCATTCAACCATATGCTACTCTTGGCTCTATTATAAATGTCATTATTCTGTATCGTCTCCTTTAAAATCACCTTGAGCAGACTCCATCATAGATACTTATACATATCTAAATTACGATGCGAGACATGTCCTTATCTCATCTTCTCGTTTCCACTTCAGTGCAGACCCTCACCAATATTGACGGTACACCCTCAGGCAACCCCCTGTATACATATGAGCACCACACACCCTGTATACAACATATTCCTAATTTTTAGGGAGCGAATTTGTTCATGAATTTCTTGTCGCCTAAGGCTTAGCCATTTGAGCAGTGGAAGATAATCAAGGGTGGGCCCCTTGAGTCAATTCTGTTATTGTTTTATCGGTAAATATCAGAGCTCGTAATGTCCAATGATGAAGTAGCCCTGACAGGAGATTGTTGTTTGAACTGGGGATAGATTGGAGGGAAGGGGTTGATTCATAGCGATGTCTGTATTGCTATAATATTGTGATTCGTTGTAGCTTATGTAAAAATGAACACCAATTTGACATCATGTGAAAACGTTACAGGCATATACAGAAAAAAAGTGTACCCACGGTAGTCGTCATATATACTTTTAAGTTTCAGCTTTTTACTTGCAGCAGTAATTAGGTAATCTATTAGCTAACCAAGTCAGATAGCTACTGAAAGTTCAGAAGAAAGGTAGGCTCTAGGATGTTTTTATTACGACCACGGGTTAACCTTCTAGGGAATAAATAGCATAAAATTAATTAAAAGAAACTCTTTCAGAAAGTTTTATTCAATTCATGTTTATTGCACAGTGTTGATTCAGTAAATTAATTTTTAATTTTCAACAACTTGCAACTCTGGACTGAAACACTGAAAACGATTCAAAGAGCTTTGCTAGCTTTGTAGACAAATGATTGTTATACTTCGCTTTGACCGCTACTGTTACGAATGCTACTGTTGTGATACTGTGACACAAATATAGAAAAATTGTAGATAGTTTCTAATTTTACGAAGTTATTTTAGGTCTACTTGTAGAAAAAAATATTTGCTATAACCTGGTTGATTAGACTTTTTATGAACCTGAATATAATGCAATGTTTTTTTACTATCTATCTCACTGCCAAATTTTGTTAAAACCGATTTGGTAGAACATTAACATTAACGGGTGTCAAACAGATTTTTAGACTATGTTTGTCCAAAATGACAGCAGCTACGGCCGTTTAAGTATTCACCTATAATCTAGTAGCATATTATCCGATACCAAAACGTAATAAGTGAAATTATAAAAAAATATTCATTTATTTCTGTTCAACGCAAGTTGTTTTCCAAAAAAAACTCGTTTTACAGTATTTTCACAAACAGCCATTCGGAATAAGTACTGGCAAAACATTTATATTTCAGAAGGCTCGTGCCTGGTGGTAATAGAGATGTAATTAAGAAGAGCTTACACCGAGGAACAACACAATAAAGTAGAAAAACTGTTGTCATTTGAAAACATTGTTTTATTTAGAAATTGGTCAGTTCGTTTACGTGGTGCTGTGCAGTTGTGCGAGTGCAGTATTACTACTTAATATTCACATCAATGTAAGACAATACAATCGAATTTTATCAGCACATACATGTATTAGGAGCCAATAAATATCTCCGATTAAGCTCGAACCTGACATGTTATAAGATTGAGATAACTTGAAAAATTTATCAGCCTCCTGGCGTTTTTTAATACCAGAAGAGCAAACTTCAAGCAATTTTTAATGCTTAATATTAATACGATTATAGTAGTAAAGTACCGCATTTATAAAATTTCGCTACTGATCCACAAACGTCGCTTATTCACATATTTTTTTTATATAATACTTTATTTCCAAAGTTCCTTTATAGTATCATAAATGAGAATCTCGGTATTCAATCACCTACATCAAGATGTGAGAAGAACACGTCACGCATGTCTTTTGTTACCAAGAACCATTGTATTGTGATATCAATTGACGAAATCATTGTCAATTTCGTTACAATAATACGGTACATACAAATGAAATATCTAAATTGGAACATTCTCTTTCAAACTTCTGAGTACTTCTGACTACGATGTCTTCCGCGTGAGTACATTTTCCAGGGTAAAACAAATATAATTGTGTAATGTGTAAGTCCAAGTTTATACTATCGTGGAATATTATCAAAATCACATGATATGCGTATTAGAATAACAAACATCTGTTACATAGTTCTCTACTGTTATTGACAACCGGCTAGCTATCAAGAACTTTTGTATGACAATTAATTAACTATTTAACTATTTTGCAGTACATTTCAAATGTCAAATTCTCGAGACTCGACTGTACCGGCTGTAGATATTCGCACTACTGTAGCTCGATTCTCTACAGCTTGCAAGCTAACGATGTATCTTAAATGAAAATCTGATCAGCGCCCCTAGCGGGCGCCGTAGAAACAATTTCTACGGTACACTTTAAATGTCAAATTTTCTATACTAGATTGTACCAGTTGCAGATAATCGCGCGACTGGTGTAGACCAGACATTACTATACATCCAAACAAATATTCACACTTGAAATATGGGTAGGAAGTAAGATTCTATTCAAATTATTATCAGAAAATTGAAAAAATGTGTGTTTTTTTGATAGAATAAACGTATGAGCACATAGCGTGGGACGCGTCGCGCACATAATTTGATTACACGGTTCGTTATCACGGCTGTTCTTTTGTAATCGCTAGTGAAAATTCAATAACGAAAATGTTTTACTTCTCTGTTAAACGGTTTAAATGTTGTAAAATCTTTTTTGGAATATTAAAATAAGGAATATCATAAAGATTTTTTGTAATTTCCTACCCTAAGGTTAAAAGCGGGACCTTGTTACTGAGACTTTGCTGATTTTCTGTCACCAGACTATCTCATGAACCGTAAAGTAAAGTTTTTGACTAACCTAGTGCCGAGGCTATTTAAGCCCTCTTGAGGCAAAAGATTTTATTCACTTAAAATATTTTCTTAAAAGTCTTTTCAAAGCAAGCAGTATGAAGCTATAACCATCAACCACAAACTACGTCAAAGAGCTTCACTTTGTCGACTCTAATATATGAGAATCTAGCTACAAAATACTCCATACGATTACGTTTTAAACTTAAAGACGACGATCAATTTACAGCAAATATTACTTACTTTAAAGAATTCTTGCTTACTCGGTATACCATCACTCTTACCATGCGAAAACAGAAAAAATACAACACAAGGTAATTTAAACTTTATCTTTTACGACATAAAGTTGTAATTCGTTTGGTATAAAAACTATTGTCTTATTACAGTCGGGCCACGCAATTAGCGGTATACAATAGAGTTTATTGCTTATTAAAACAAATGGTGATCACCTCGGAGTGCGTAGTGTTAGTGCTCTTGAAACTAATTAGTAATTAGTGTTGAACATATACATCTGTATGTTGTATGTGTACGGAGCAAATCGTGCAATTTCGATGAGATTTCGCGGGAATTACTTGTAATTTGCTTTACTTTAGTGCTGTAATTGGAGATTTGTGGTTCGTTAAATGTATAGTTATGGGCTTGAGAAGTTATTTGCAATAGATGCTATTTTAAAGGTGATAGTGAAACTGTTTTAACTTAAGTTTAGCCTAAGTTTTATGATCTCCATGTAGCATTAAAGCAGAAATTAGGAATGACAGATTTTTTAAAACTTTGAAATAAAGTAAAATACTCCGTCCACGTTTATTTCTTGCAGGGACGCGAAATGCTCAAGTTGGTAAACTACTAAACTTGAGGGCAAACTCTTATTTAATTAGTAGAGAAGACCTTTACACCTCAATACACGTATTTGGGTCTAAATGTCACGCGTGACAGTGTCGCCCTAAATTTATTTCAAAATATTTCCCATCTATTGTCACACACCTACGATCATGCGACGACAAACAGATACCCGCTATTTTTATAGCCATTACAGTAAGCTTGCATTCAATTACATTGGTGTCAGCGTGTTAGTGCAAAAAGCGCTCGCGCTGCGGTCACGGGGCACGCTCAACGTGAAACGGAACGCAGTACTGACGCGGCGTGCGATTGTTTGGATGCCTGTCTTGTTTCGATTCGTAATTAGGCATGCCTCTTTTTGTTGCAACGATATTGTAGGTCTGCAACAGGTTGATGTTGCTAATGAGAGACTGAGGAACTGTTACTTCCGATAGAAATGGTTCGTTAAATTTGCCGTCTGATTTTTAGGTTACTTCGAGAATCGTACTTTCAAATTAGGTATATAAGTATATTTTTCTCTCTCTATCTTCTTAAGAATTGCTCTATCTTTTAGTGATAACCGTATAAACAATATTTCGGTAACTTTTGATTTTATTACGATCGGACAGGTGTACGCGACGAGCAGACTTTGTTTGACTGCTACGCTTGTTAAAAGATGGCTCAAGACCCTGTAAGGTTAAAAAGGAGATGAAAGGGTTTTTACGGGAGAAGAGCCGTGTGGTTTAGATAGTTTACAATATTATTGAGCACGGAATAAACAAGGTCTTTTCATTTTTGGAATAATTCTAATATATCCAATGTAATCTCTCACAATGGAGGGAACATGATTGGCAATTTGACAACAAACTTTAGCTGTGATTACATTGCAACTGAATCAAATTAACTATATGCGTTTGGCCACACGGCCACTGTGGCAATATTAACAGATAGTCATCTAACTAATCTTGACTTGTGACTCGCACTTCGAGCAACAATTAGAACCTACATATTATTTTGAGTTACATACATACAATTATTCGTACATATTTATATTGCTCTTCGTTGTCCAGTTATGAAGAGCGTTTACCTGAGGAGAAGCATTTATTTTTTAATACCTTTTTATTCGGTTTATAAATGATATATTGGGTGACAAGTGGACTTTATTAACAATTTGGTTTTCTGAAAATACACTTTAATTCGAACTATATCAAACTTGATCACACATGCATTTGGTCTTCATGAAAACTGGACCTATGATATCACTATAATGTTCTACTTTTCGTCAAATTGTAATACATTCAATCAATTAATAAGCATAACTCAAATGTAAAATTAAAAACAAACAAACCAGCCACTATTAATCAGCTAACTTCATGCTCATCACGACTCATCTGAAGTGCTTCAACATTGTAATACAAGGAGCTGCCATTCGCCTTACAAATGCGCTCGGCGTTGATAGCTCTTAGACTATCTATCTAGCTCCTAAACTAATGAAACTGAAATTAATTTACTTCAAGAGCCGACGAGGTTGTTGATACTATAGTTTATCGTTGTAGTTTATTACACGAACTAGTGTTGTTAAAAACAAACTGAGGAAATAAGCAATAGGCAGAAGAATTTGTTCTGAAAAATCTTTTAATGAGATACAATAGCTGTTTCTTTAAATTAGCTTTGATGTGAAATAGGTAATCACGAAACTACAAACATGTTGATGCTACTGACCACTGCTAATTTTCGGAACAAACTCAAAAAATTTGCTATGTGACAATTTGGTATGATAAGTAATACAAAAACTATCTACCCTAACACAACCTCCGGCTAGGAAGGGTTACAGACAGACAAGAGTCGTTTAAATAAATATAAAAACAATTAATACATGATCATTTTTGATCATGAACAACTAATCAAATGTCAATTTGTTATTTATTTTCATTTTAATAGCATCAAAAGAATTCGCCAATTAATTATATCCGTAATTTTTGGTTCTACGCAAAATATATTTTTGATGTCAAACGATTGGGTATAAAACATTATTCTCTAACGTGTCATGAACAGTAAATAAATAATTCATATCTGATGGCGATACGTTTCAATGGCACAGTTCACTGGCTCGATAGACACAAGTAGCAGCTTCTAACTCTATGCGAGGCGCAGCTTAGATCATCGACGCACTAAGAAAAGAAGAATTTATTAGAAACACTCGAATAAAATTACTTGAATAAGCTCAAATAACGACTCTTCTGAATACTGTTTCTGACAATGACAATATGTATTATAGTAGATTGACAAATGGCATTAAATCGGTTATTCAAACATCATCCCCTCTCATTTTGTAGCAGATTTCAGAATCCAATCATTTGTCCCTTTAGTTTATATCTTCATCCAAAGAAACTTGGTCGAGCCTGGGAATTAACCCGAGACCTTGTTTGACAGTTGCACGCATTCTAGTCGGGCCACAGGAAAAGTAGATAGATCAGTAGCATAAAAATATTGCACAATCGACATTGCCTAATGTACACAAGACCTTATCATAACTCAATGCGCTGTGTACTGCGCTCGGGACCGGAAGTAAGCGCGAGTGCGTCAGTGCACGTCCCTCACTACTTCCGCTTCACGGAAGCCTTCAACTGAATGAAAAATTGTTTATTGCATGTTACAACCGCTTTTTGAAAACCTTATTTTACTGAACGACAGTTTCGCAGACCTTTTACTTCAAAATAGTGATACTTTTACGACTAAACTTCGTGTGTTTGGTTTGTTGCTAAAATTAAGTATTTCAAATTCAGGATTTATGACATCAGTTACCAGACTTATGTAGCTGACGGTGGTCTGTTTGAACCAGGTATAGAATTTTGGTAATGCGCAGGATTATTAATTAGAAACTAGAAAAATCTTTCAAGTTTATAAGCTTTATGCAAATACTCATACATATACTGTATACATATGTATTTATACCTAAATAAAAGCATTTTATCGGTATCTATCAAACGAAATAAAGCGTTTACCAGCAACCGAATGTCTACATATTCATAACCAGCAAGAAGATAAACAAGATGTAAAAGGCGGTCAGATAAACTCCAATGTCTCATGAGACGTTATAATGTAAAACACACAAAGTTTGTGACGCCCACCGCTACCCCGCGCCGGAGCGCGACCTTCGATTTAAATTGAATTTAAAACTGACTTCATCACAACTTCCAAGGCAAATACCACGGCGATACTTTGATAGATTTTCTAAGTGAACTTATTGCAGAGGGTGTAGAGTTATTTAGTGTCAAATTAAATTTTTACTTACAGTAAACTTGCGCGTTCACTGCATCGAAAATGCAATTGGTTGCGATGCAGTGGTCGCGCAAATCGAATTATTTATAAAATTAGGTCCGGGACGCTTATGGTAGATAAAAAAATCTGAATTCACTTCCCTGAGTTTATCAAGCAACACGCGGGCGTTTTGAAAGTACAATTAAATTGCGTTACATTAAACACAAAAATAATAAGTGAAATCTTTAGACTACGGATTTCACCGCGATTTAAGGCAAGTCTATATAAAATAAAAACATTGCATAAAGACTAATTTTGTTAACCACCAGGAAGCACAGCAGTCACAACAAAACAAAAACATTACTTTACCCAATCAACTTCAAATCAGTTTTCCTAATCACAAACCAATAACGGAATCAGCGACGTCGTGAAAATTTATCATTTGATATCCGCCTTGCATTCGGCTGCAATTTCCTTCAGCGACGCTGGCGGCGGCACCGTGATATTCGGGAAATTATATCCATTTCCCCACTACATCTCTCTCACGGACAGGTGAAGATTTTACCAATAGTTTAGATAAATAGATGGGAATATTGATGACACGTGCTTAGTAGCTAGAATTTAGTCAATAGTCGTTTGATTGCTTATCGATCTTGCGTCTGATGATATTCTACGTAGTGTTTTTATTTTTTATTTTAGACGATTATAGTTTGTAATGTATAATACGTATAAATATAACATACTTTGTGCCGCAATATTATGGTTTGATTTATGAAAAAGTGTTTTTGTCTTAATTTCTTACAGCACTCTTGAAAAGAAGACAATTATTCTTTTGTACGATTTATGCTATGTTTTAATGTTCATGTGTTCGAAAACCCTTAATGTAGCTTAGTGACTGTTGTTTTCTCATTTGACAACAATCAAGACCAACTGAGACGTGTCCTCTTAGCCAAAGACGATCTGCTCAGCTAATACAACATGAATCGGCCACCGTATCCATAGTACCTATGTCCGCACCAAAGGTTGCTTGACCCGCATATCACTTGCACCGATTGGTGTACAAAATTCGCAATTATAACTTCAGACATTAACCTCCTGCCTACATCTGTACTACAAACAGGACATAAGACCGGATACATTTCAAAAAAATATTTTGCCGCTTTTTAAACTGGTAGTCCCAAAAGATTTAGATGGTGACATCTATCGAATATCTAGGTTACTAAATATAGGTAAAAGTCAATTGCCGTGTGGTTCCCTTTTTACGTAATGGCGACGGAAGATGGACGTGTGCCGGTGCGTACCCACAGCGGTACGTTAATCGATTTGAATCTTATTGAAATGTTGGTTCTTAATGGATATTATGCGGTAATTAATTAATTAAGACTATAAAATGATGATGTGCACTGGTAGTTTGATATAATTTTATAAAATATTCAATACACCATGATTTTTTGTTTTATGTCCTTTGCAGAGGACAAATGTAGACAATAAAAGTTTTAGTACTTAGACTTCTGATGTACTTTATAAAGTACATATGTACATATTTCAACATATTTGTGGCTATATCCGACAATGCCATAGCTTTTTGACCTTGCCGTGGTTAATGCTTGGCTGCATTATCGCATTGTTCAGGTTGAAAAGGGTGCCCATAAGAGAAATGTCATGCAGCTGAGCAAATATAAGTTGGATTTAGCTTATTTCGGATAATGAAGGAAGAGATGACGACTATGAGGATGACGATGAGTACGAGGAAATAGAGTCTAAGCACAAGAGGGAGAGAGAAAGCCGTCCAAAAGCTGCTGCACATTTACCCGATCATGGAGCAAAACAGTCGCGATGTAGAAAAAGTTAATGTCATAAAAAACACTCTATTTAGCAAAAAATGTGCGGATATTTTTGTTTTACGCCAAACAAGAATAGTTTTTTCGATTTCCACCAAAATATAGAGTAGTATATTGGTAAAGGTATTCATGAAACTTGATTGATCCGTTAATTATGTTCCTAATTAACGATTAATAAGTTATTAAGAATTGTTGAAGATGAGGAAAGTTTAATTCTGATAGTTTTGTTTGAAATAAGTTTTCCTTTTGTTTTATTTTCAACTTTGTGAGACGGACATACAATTCTGACAATTAAAAACATGTTTAATTTGTATTATATTCCTATCCAAAACCCATTGTTTACCTTAATACTAGTCTTTGTCCTACATAAAGGACATAGGGAAAAACCGATTTTCCCCATGAAGGATTTTTTTAACTATTTTTCCTGTATATCATATCCTATTGTCAACGTTATACTAAAATTTCAACAGCATACTCCAAAAAAAGGTACCCTGGTAGGCAGGAGGTTAAAGCCTATATTCTTTTTGTATAAAATCATGTTATTACGTCATCACATCACGTTTCAGAAACTAACTATCACAAAATTTACTAGGGGCATGTCCCAATTTCGTTCGGTCCAATGTAGGTAATAATTTCCCTCGAGACTGAACAAAGTTAATACCTAAATCTTGGGCAATACCTACGCCGTAGCCGAGTTACGATAGGAGCAAAGGGATTTGGAATTACCACAATATAATAAGTAAATATTACAAGGATAAATAGTCACAAAGGACAGATTATTTTGGGCACAATTTCTAGAATATTAGACATAAACGTATGTTAATCTAAGTGCGAACCGATTAAGATGTTCTTAGATAAAATATTTTCATATTATACGACGTTATTTCAAAGTCAAAGTGAAATTTAATTCTCATCTTTATTCACAGTGATAAGGAGAAGTGTCGCAAAGAAGCAAAATTTGTCGGAGCCGTTTTACAGTTCCATATTATACAAGGCAACCTACTACCTGCTATTTACCAGGCTCATTATTAACGCTGCTATGTTGGTGCAACGTGCATGCACTATTTTCATTTGAAAACATTTTTTTAACATTACGTAGTAGACAACTGTCAATAGAAAATCCCAAATTACTAGCTGTTTTTGGATGCCAGACCTTTAATAGTGTCTTTACAAATGTTTAAGGAAACAAGATTACGACATCAGTTGCAAGCGATATCTTATTCCGATATTCAATAATAAATGAGTCGGTGTATAATTCAGCGGCGACAGCTTCGGCGACACACGTCACATTGTGCCGACTGTCGGCGACCGAACACTGTCGGCGTAGGCCTGTCGGCGAAAGTGGCGCCAACTAACCATTCAATGCTAATGAACGAATTAGCCGCACCGTGGGCGGACAGCCGACATTTTTAAGGACATAGACTGCTTAGAACGTAAGATGTTGAAGATAAAATAATGTTGAATAGATAACAGTTGTGCGCTTGTTATTTTGTTTTGAAATAACTAATATCTTTCAAAGACACCTGGGTCAAAACTGCAAGGCATTACATTCAGCACATTAAATGTAAAATCTAACTGCAATAAAAACTTACTCGTACTTTTATAGATATATATAAAGGTTTGTTTCATAAATGAAGTCCTTTATAGATCTTTATTGAATGTGTCTAACTGAAATGACTGCTTGTCATCTACAAGAAAGTAGATGAAAGATACGGCGGCCTTTTCTAACAGGTTACCGAGAAAAATTGATTGTAAATAGTAACAGAAACGTTAATTAATCATCTTATTAATTCGCTACTGCTCTAGGTTGGGTTGCATAAAAGTTTAGTTAGTGCTAGGTAAAAATCCACGTATGATACGTAATCAACAAAAAATGTATGATACTGTAAAACTTCTCTAAAATTCCTTTTCAAATCCTTAGCCAGCCGGAGACATGTCCTAAAGAAGCCATTACACACGTCGCCAGCACAGTTTGCAGTACAGAGTGCGGACTTGCGGAGTTGACCGAGCCATCCACAGCCACTCTCCACCAGCTTTTAGTCATTCGTTCAGACCTTACGCTCACTCCAATAGATAGAATTCTCTTTTAACTTAGATTGAACGCCAAATGGTTTTCTTTTAAAGGAGAAACTAGTTAAATTATCGGACTCGTAGACATTAGGACTGTATACCGAAGATAGATAATTGCTCAATATTGTAAAGAAATCAATCTACTTTTGTGATGATTTCGTCTTATTATTGACTACCTAGCAGGTAGGTATACGACAGCTGGCAGCAGTGTATACGACTGCAAATAATGTCGTCTCCGATAGATGCTCCTGTAAAGCAAATGCTATTGAGTTTTTCTAAAAAATATTTTTGCCTAAATTATATGAGACCTCGAATATTTATTGCGAAAACTGCGTGTATTTCGTAGACCTTTCAGCTTGGGACGAAAAAAGTGTGATTCCATAAAACAAATACTGTCCCAAATGGAATTGAACCCACTAAAAGCCAATGGGTTCGATTACATTAGGTCTCGTGACTAGACTTAGAGGAAAATCAGACCAAGCCATATAACAGGCATAATGCTTATTTACAACGTTTATGTACCTTATACATATTGCTCTAGGCGTGAACTAATTATCAGATATGTCGCACAATTAGTTGTCAATTACAAACAGTACATAGGTTATCAGTGAAATAGTTAGGTCTTGATAACAATGTAATATATTGTAGTAACCGTGTTATGTTATCTATTAACTGTGCTGTGACGGTGAGAAATTATTGATACTGTATCGATATAAACGTAATTAGTACTAGAACTACTTGGTTAATATACTACCGGTATGTCCCGACTTTGCTCGAGTTAAATATAATCATATTTATATTAATTAACGAATAGATGACTCGCGTGGCTCCGCTCTCTTGTACTGTGTAATTTAGGTGAAATGAAAAAGGGTTTCTGTAATATTGAAAATACCGTTTTATGACACCGGCTCGCTAATTATTTTCTAATATTTCTTTTATGAAAATCGATTCACTCATGAAGGCGTAACGAGAAACTAGCGTCTATTTAACCAAAATAAAGTAGGGTCTCAATTCGACAGCATTTTTTTATAAAAGCAGTATAGATAGTTTTTCGGAATCAAACCCCATAATAAAGCGATACATTTTCACTAGTCGGTATAGATTAAATCACACAATTTCGTATGGAAATCGAACCCACTTACCAACATCACGTTCTACTGCTCACCATGTCACCAATCTGTAACAAGAACAGTAATAACATTAAACTCAAAATTACCAGTGTAATTATCAAGCGACGCCGGGGGCGGTACTTAGTGTCAGTGATGTAACCAAGTTGAAGCTATCGCTAAAAGGATTACTGACTAATACCATTACTTCAACGACGCATATTGTGGGCTCAATCACACCGACACGTAATATTGTGTTACAGACTGCAAGTTACGTAAAATAACTAAGCATTACCGCGATTCTCTGCCACTATCGACTACCGACAACCGGAAAAAATTGTTTGACAATCGGTTCAGCGCCTCTAGCGGGCGTCGTAGAAACTAATTTCGCAGTGCAATTTAAATGTCAAACTCTCGATACTCGATGGTTCCAATTATAGAGAATCGTGCTATAAATTTAAAACATTCACAACTTTCACATTACATGTGAACTTACAAAATGTGAACATGCATTTTAATTTGGAAGCTTGACATTTCGGCGCATGTTACACTGGCGAGCATGTTCGCGATAATACCCGTATAGATTTATCTATTACGTCTTTATTGGTGACTAATAAGTACCAAGTTCGATTCCTTTCGTTCTGAAAATATCTCACGCTGTCTTGATGTAAGTTAGCTAAGACAGCTATAGTTTATTTTGAAACCCTTAACTTCTCAATCAAAAGTCCGAAACCGCTTCTTTACTTCCATATCTGAAATCATGCCTCTTAAATGGTAATAGGCTCACATCTTAACAAGGGTGCCATTATTAATAAAATGCCACTAAATGATCCCATCCATAAAAAACAGCAACAAAAGTTACTTAACAATGTTTATCATATACCGATCAACACAACTACGAGCGCTTCAAACTTAATAACATCTAAGTAAGTAATCTCTTAAACTCGTTCCAAGTTGGTCACTTAAGAACTTCAACTTAATACACTTAAAGCCGTATACACTCGTATTATTACTTAACAGATAACTTGCTTATAATAAACAGATCATAAACACAATATTTATAAATGTACTCGACGAAGTTGTTGCCAAAATGTACTTTTTGGAAGTCGAATAAATATGAAATGGCTACCGTGGTGTGTACATTAACATGTATACGACTGCAAGGAAACTATTTCGCATCCTTATTGACTCTATTATAGTTTTATTATTTACTAGCTGATCCGCACAACTTCGCTTGCGTCACATAAGAGAGAATGTGTCAACGAAATTTTCCCCGTTTTTGTTACTTTTTTTACTGGTATGAACTGTGTACTGATATGAATGAAGCAAGGAAAGCTTGCGAGTATCGTGGCAAGTGGCGTTCTTTAGTATATAATAAGTTACTTACTGACTTAAGTGTATGTATGAACGATAAACGGTTACAAGTGTTACGCACCTGAACTTATTCTCCCGTCAATTCAATTAGCAAATCTTATTTTCCCTCCTCTCACTGCTTCCAAAGTTAACTGAGGTTCGATTCTCTACACTCGATACTAACGTCACTGTATCGAGTACCATACATTTAATTTTGCTATCTAGCGACACGTTGGAAAACCGGCGGAGAATCGCGAACTATCGAGTATCGACGACTTGACATTTAACATGACTCAGAAAAATAAATGTATTCGTTCAGAAAATTTGTTCTCTAAATTGTACTAATTACTAATTTTAAAAATATTATGAACTGGATAAAAAATAATCGTGTAAGGTATTATTCACATAAATTAATTAATTAATATTACAGTCTACGTTAAACCGTATTAGTAAAAACGTCAATAATGTATAATATCATAATTAGTGTTGTTCAACGAAACACTAAACAGAAAAAAAAGAATCAGCGTCTATTTTTTTGCCTTCGTTGAAGCAGGCAAACGCAACAATACCCATACAGCCTCATCTTTATAAAATATCCAATATGGATTTTTTAAATACATAGTTTGATAAAATTAAAAAATATTTTATTTTGAAATTCAAATTTCGAATTGCCATAAAGTGCGTTGGTTCCAGCAAATATTTTTTTTTATTGAATTTAAATATTATTTTATTGTTTGTTTCATTTACAAATAGCTTCTTTGTAACATTTTACTTGCAAAAATACACTAGGAGCGCTGATCCATTTTTTACACAATTTGTCGATACTCGATAATTGTATAGTAATTCTTTAAATTACCAACAATCCTATCTACTGTGATAGTCAAATCAGGGATGTTTAGTTTCTTTTTTCCGTTATACAAAAAGCAGCCCTCATCTCACAGCATCCGTCACTGATCTAAATCGAAACTCCTCGCTTACAAGAGAATTTGAACAAAAAACAAATTGGATAAGTTTTCTACCGTTACACATTGACACTGACTGTTGTCTTTGTTTACCAACAACTCTGTTATAATCTGAAGTGTGAAATATGAGTGTAATAAAAGTTCCGAAAGTGATATCAGTGTTACAAAAGTAATTTTATATTAAATGCCTGAAGATCTGCGCGAAAATATGTAGCGAGATTTTCCATACCTCTTACTGTAGACTGTTAAAAATAACTTGAAGAATGTATAAAATACAATACAATCTTTGTCGATAGCTTGAAGATTGCTGATAGTTAATAAAATAATGCTGCTAATGCTAATGAAAGAAGTCTAGGGAATTTTACATTGAATGTTATACCACATATCGGCAACTATACGATCCTTACCCATTAGCAAACACAGAGGTGTAGTTCGGCTAAGAAGGCTTCAGCTGAACCAAACATTTCCAACTTTAAGACTAAGTTCTTTCCTCCGTATACATAAAAAGCTTTAAAGTCATAATCCTGAAACTGTTGATTTATATTTATACTAAGCATTCTACAAGAACTAATATTCCAACTCTTCTAACAACTGTAGTAGTCGCTATTTCAAAAGTTGTTTGTTCAGAAAATTGTCCAACGAAAATAGCATCAAAGGAACACCATACAATGAAAATTTTCCATTTTTACTTGCGTATGTTGTATGAATAGCGACACGTGTCAACTTGATTTCTATAAACTTGAGACTTGCGTGGGTGCAGGAGTAGGGCTGCTGGAATACATCTACGATAGATTCTTAAAGTACTCTGGATATAAATTGAACATATTTTAGGCTTCTCTCTTTAGAAAGACAGGGGTAAAATGGGGGTGGCTTATTTGGTTTGTGGACCAATTAGCTCCAATGCCGAGAAAAGAGTAAAAAGGCATATTTTGTCCACTGATAGAAATGAAAAGGAAGAATAATGGCATTAACTAACAGGCTCTACTTCTTAATACGTTGTGCTTTGATAAATCTTTAACATATTTTTACTTAGTAAAAATAAGGCAGCAGTGGTTTGATATTGATTGCCTTACAAAAGAAAATTTAAAATAACAATTTGTGCATACAGTTTCCTCGACGCAATTTCTACGTAATATGATATAACCTTTATTGTTATTATCTGCAGTATTAATATTCTAGTCTCCCAACTCTTTATCTATTTACAAGTCAACAATATTTCGAGGTCAATGTCCGAGAGGTGTACAATCAGACGCGGCACCCCTGCCTCGTAATGAGTGCGTATGAATGGCAGTTAGGGCCCGTATCGATTGGCTGCAGGGTTGCCTAGCGACGCGGGAGGCGTCGCGACGACCGCCGACGATCATGGCATGTGGGGCCCCACTTATTGTTTGTTGTGTAATAAAAGACTGGCTGAGATTTCTTAGAATGTCTGCAGAATTTGGCATTCAGATTTGGATATGAAGTGTGCAAAAATGTACCTGAAATAATAACAGGGTTTATTTTATGAAAAATTGTAACCTTCAACCTTTTATTTTCTATCATAAGTTTATTTGTAAAAAAAACTGATTACCAAACCACTGTAATTTATGAGTATTAATTCAGTTAAAACCGCTTGTACTGAAACGATTTTGAAAATACAATAATACGTATACTTCATCGACTAATGACTTTATAATACAAAACATAGTTTCTAACAATTTTAATATTTTTCGGTCTTTATAACTATGTATTATAGTATAGTTTATAAATATGAATTTAAATAATTTAAAGGTCCTAGACTATTAAAGTACCTCTCCTCATATATAACACATATGTGTGCATCTTTTACTATCAGTTACTAGGCATTAAGTCACGCGAGGACAGTAAAGTAAGCCGGTGGACGGCAGAGCCGGCAGTCGGCAGATGATGTATGCGCGCAATCGATGTTGCGATCCGTTTGTACTGCACTGAAGAACGACCGACGAGCCTTAGTTAATGTGTGGTGCAAGATCAGCTCTGATGAGGTAGGGCATTTTATTGATGAATGTTAGGAAATTTTAGACTATCATTGCACAGGTAGCAAGAGAAAAAGTTCTTCTATCTATACATTTTTTTAAATAAGCCATATTTCAATTTAAGGGTCAATCTTTGGAACTAGAGTTTCAATTTTGTCTTTGTTTTTTTTCTGATCCCAAGCTATTATTTTAAGAATATAATGTCTACTAAAATATAATTTAAAATAGTAACGACCGCTTTCTTCAAATGTTCTGTTAAAAGCAATTAGAGCCACACAGACTGAACGAATAATTCCAAATGATGAATTTTAAGCATCATATCATCTATAAAATCACAAAAAAATCAAACCTTAAATCTATACATATAACTACAACATAATGCTTTAACTAAGTATTTAAAACTTTCATAGTTACTATTAAAGATATTATGAAGTACGATGCTATCTGAAATCGATTCTCGCTACTCGCTTACATCAGGATAACACAATGCTATGCGACGAGCGATCCCGGGGGCATTGCATATAGCAATTGATGGCTCCAATCAGTGGCTAATAACTGACCTCACAGCGCTTTTGTGAAGTTATTTATTATCTACATGATGAGAATTATGAACGTTGAAGACGAACGGAACCAATCTTATGATTTAATGGAGTGTAATTGATTGAGAGGAGAATCTGCATTGTGCGTTGAAGACTTGTGTATGTACTGTATGTAAGTGTGATGTACGTACGTGGACTTAAAATTATAAGTAGTAGAGTGCTGAATAGTCAAGTTCAAGTTTAATATATATGAAATTATGATATATGTAATAAAAGCAGTACTGAGTAGTCAAGTTCAAGATAGATATATTATGCTTTTACGCGTTTATTCTCGTGTAACATTAGTTAATGGTTATGCAACGCAATGGTTTGGAACTTTTCCGAAGGTACATTTAATTTATCTATATTCATTAGTAATACGAGCGAATTAATAACCGCTACGACTCTTCTTTGTGTTTGTTCTAACCACAAACGAAACCTTTTTTGTGATGCACCCATAGGTCTTTGTAGAAAATATACTAAAATAGATTAGTAAACGCTCTAAATAAATTCCTAACCTACAAAGAAATTGCACTTAAAACTGGGTAAGAAATATTACAATAACAATCTATTGTCTTCAGCTATTCTATTTTCTTTTCTATCCAAGACAGACCTTGTAAACTAACAAGAGATTTTATTTTCTCAGAACTCTTAATTGGGGATTATCGGAGAGACCCACGTAGCAGGAAAATACGGTAAAAATGCTCCATTTTAATCAACTAAGGAACGGACGGTGTTATAGCAACCAACGTCGCCAAGGTATCTTAATAACCCCTTACTATGGTAATATTTATATAGGTAACGTGGAGGTATTTTGCTTGAACTTATTATTTAGAATCTCGATTAACAAATTATAAGTATGCATTGATGGAAAATTGAGAAGAGATCTAGGGTTAAGTCATTTTGATATAATTACTGAAGTATGTAGTTACCTATGCATACCGTTACAGATTGGTTGGCCGGCAAGACTTCCTAACATAAATCGAATCCAGTTCAAATCATCGCAAAGAGATAATATAATTTTAAGCATGAGTTCCTTTTCATTTCGCAAAATATTTAAAAATTTCAGTTAAATAATGTCTTTCTGAAATAATGATGTACATACTTTAGACTTACTTTCTCAATGGGAGTACAGCTCGATTAAATACTCTTTAAGTCTGGACACTAGTTACGCAACACGTTGTCACTGCAAAAAGCCTAAAACACAATTACATAAAAAAATAAAATCCTCGTTTTACTCATTTCGGGTGAGCCCATAACAATTTGTGAGCATCTGAAAGCCAATGATAAGCTCTTACACACATAACGAGGGGTCCTAACAAATTATAACAGCTTCCAGCTAGAAGGGGATCAAAACAAACAGTGGAAAATATTGCTAGCGCTACTTTAATATTTAAATTAACCATTAACTTTATTTTAAAGGGGCTTTTTAGGCTGTATGGGATATGTTTTAGAGATCTTTACTTAAATGTGTTGTGATTATTTACTAGACATCGGTAAAGGGACTAATATTGTACTCGTATAAATATATTTTGATGATAGAAAAGGTGGCCGAAAACTAAAGAGGATGACAACGGTCGGAGGTTGGATCATAAAAGTCCAGTCTTTAAATTGTTTCAGGCTTAAAATTTTGTAAGGCACGGAATTTGTGACTAAATACAGATAAAATCGAAATTTCCTCTAAACCTGAAAAGAGTCAATTAATATTCCGTTTAATATATGATATATTGTCTCTTGATACTTACCATTATTTTGTATGTAAACGAATGTTATTGTGAAACTACACCGACCGCTTCCAACTATTGTAATTAAATCAACAAAGTAAATCAAAAACCCACTGTTATCGGCGACTATAAATCAGCATTCTACCACTATTGTGGTAGCTACCACCACCCTAATTATACCAGAATACCCCACTTCTGTCCACTAACCACTTAATTAGTTGTCAGCATAATAGACCACAACTGCTGGCTTACTACCGACACTCGAATTTAATTTCAATCGTGTCATTTGAGCTCATTAAAATAGATGGTCAAACACTGATCCATACTAATATTATAAATGCGAAAGTAACTCTGTCTGTCTGTCTGTCTGTCTGTCTGTCTGCTACTCAATCACGCCTAAACTACTGAACCAATTTGCATGAAATTTGGTATGGAGATATTTTGATACCCGAGAAAGGACATAGGCTACTTTTTACTCCGGGATAATGACGCATTTCCCGGGAAAAATCAGGTTTCGCCACCGGAGTCGCGAATTATCAATATTATAATGACATTGAATTAACAAAAATCCGTTGTCATGGCAACTGTTTCAAAGGCGGGTATGCCTTAGCGCGACTTCGTTATATTAGGAGATATTTAAATAATTTTGATATATTTTTCGTGAAAAAAGGCATATTTTATATCATCACGCTACTACCTATTAGAGCTAAGTACCAGTGAAAAATTTTACAAAAACGGGGAAAATTTTGACCCATTCTCTCTTATGTGACGCAAGCGAAGTTGCGCGGGTCAGCTAGTTTAAAATAAAAATTTGATGAAACAACCTAATTAGTTCGACTTAAAAGTATCGTTATTTAGGGCATATATGCTACTGATATGTAAAAGTTTACAGTACTTACCTTATTTGTTGTCTAACGTTTCTCCGATTCACAACGATGCGATGGCGGTCCCGCGCGGACTGATAATGCTGCTAAGCGTCATCTCCCTGTAGGGCGCGTTTCTACGCCTACCCTCAAGTAATCTTCAACTTCAACAATTGTCGGTACTTCGACACACAACACTAACGATGTCATTACAATGGTGAGTGACGTCATGCTGGAGACGTTGCACTTGCAAACAGAATGATAAGCGGTATCCATCTTCCGGGTTGAAAATGATTTTTATTTTTATTTCTAACGCTTCTCGTAGATACTATACGAGATTAAAAGACGATTGGTGGAGAAGACCCGGGGCTGAAAACCCGGCGGTTTTATAAATCGTTCAGAATGAGTACGATTTGACATAAATTTGAATCCAACACGATTGAATTCGGATTCGAGTGTTAGTAGTAAGTGAGCTGATCTAACGAGATATCAGACTTTAACAGATTGTAAAGATACCGGTACTACAGGGTGTGTGAAATATTGTTCTAACTTGAATTGGTAGAACTAAAAGGTGGTGCGATTGGGAACTAAACATAGTGGTTTAAAATAAACTAGCCCCTTTTAAGGCGGCTCGATTTTGATTTGCCAATACTACTCAGTAGTGTAGGACTCATTTATTATTTTTTTAAAAATATCTCTAAATAGGTGACGTGTCTAGAATAGTTTCATGACAGTAAAGTATCAATAATATTTCTGTTAGTCCTTTTCAAGTGCTATTAGGTAAAACAACAAAAAAATGTATATAGCTTTTTTTGGAGTTTTATGTTGTCGCTCATGCACCTCATTTCTAGCATTCTGTTACAATAATCGAAAAACAAATTTAACCTTAATGCCTAACCCAGCCCTCATAACAAGAGAAAACCCCAGCAATGTCCCAGGCTTGGACAGCCTTGAAAACTAAAATATATATTCTAGAAGGACACATTCATAAAAGAACTTTACAAAAAAACTACAAGTGCAAAAGACAAGAAAGACAAAAAAGAAAAGAAAAACATTTCCGCAAGCAATCAAAAGCCGTTCAATAATTGTCTAGATTAAATCTCTCTCGTTTGCTGCTCAATAAATCAATGCGGAGGCTTTTGACGACAGAAATGAGCCTCGAGAGACTGTTGCGTCGAACTTGTGAACTTTGTCCAAGCAGTCTGTGCAACTAATGTTTTATTCCTTGCTTTTCGCTTAGTTTTTGTCAATGATGGAAAGAAAATATATATAGCGATATTTGGTCATTTAGGTTAAGAGTGCTTTTACCTAGGAAGTAGGTATAATTATAATTAGTTTACTGACAGTTTCTATATTATTTAATAAGTTTGGCACACAATAGGTACGTGTACACGCTGAAAAAAACTTTTGTTGTATAATACGAGTAGGTAGTAAGTATCTCAAATTGTTATTCTAGGTCATCCCGGCCATACATTGAAATGTAATCATATCTAATTGTATAAGTTTTAATTGAGAGTTTAAGTGGTTAAATGCTAAAAGGTAACTTAGAATAGGTATCGTATAGCCACTGCGCACACACGGTATTTTGTGAGGTAGGCCATCTGGAGCACCTGTTCGAATAGCATCTAGCCTAGTCCATGAAGAAAACCTGTCAAATATAAGTGAGTAAGTGATTTTGTTAGAATTAGAAGAGAGCTTCTATTTATTTTATTCTATATCCTAGAAAGGTTTGCCATTAAAATTATACCTAATACAACATTTATAAATAATAAAGCTATAATATAACAACAGAGCTCATTATATAGCGAGTGGCGCTAAAGGCTGAGCTGTTTAGCGAGTCGTGAGGATATGCGCGTGCGCCGCCCCGGCGGCGGCGCCCGGACTTGTGACGTCAAATATGCATAGTGATGGGTGAGAGTATGTACTCCCGGGGAAAAACAGGATAAGCATTAAACGCCACAAATACTACACCTGAATAGTAGGTAACAGGGAAGTAAGCATCCCTATGCTCTATAAACTTAATTCAAGAAGCTTGTTTTTGACGGTTTTTGACCCTGAAAGCTTGTTTCATCATGTTACGGTGGTATCAGAAATTGTATAATTTATTGTGCGTTATTGCACGTCTTTATAAAGTATGTAAAAAAGGCTCACCCAGGGGTTCAAATTTATTGTTGTAGTAATTCTGATATTACTTTTATATGTTGCAAAACTTATTTTTAAAATTTGTACCGTATACCCGGGTCTTAACAGTTAGTAACTTGTATTTCATTTACATGTAAATCCTTTAAATCTTTTAAATAATTCTGATACAGTTACATATGTCCCGTAGTAATAAATATCGCAGTTCCGGGAACGTCAGTGGCACCCCATCACTATTAGTCACGAGTCTTGAACGTCTGATCCTTATCTAGACATGGGTAATTAAATTTTTAACGCTTTATTATAGCTCACTTAGTTTACATACGATTTTATTAAAAGAAATTATCACTAATTAGCCTAAGGAAATATTTTTAAGTGTTTCGGATGCGAATAAGTTCTGTATGATCCTATGCTCTATAGAAATATTAAGAAACAATCTATCTATATTAATAAGTCATAATAAGATCGTGTTTAGAATAATAAATTAGACTCCGAGTCAAGAAGTTAAGCTAATACTTAGCAAAATAAGTGTAGAGACTCTCAGTTCTTAAAACTTGATTCAATCAAGGAAACGAATCCTGGTGGCCGAACTGGAAGCTCATAGGCATAAGTGTTGAAATAAATGAAAGAGGTATCTAGTGTATCGAAGAGTATGGAAATGAAATAAAACAATTTCAAACGTCAAAAATTATTATATTGATCAAATAGAAAATAATAAATTAACTTTATAAATTCCCGTACTAAAGTAACCACGACAAACTTTGACATTATGGTTAATTTACTTCACTTATACAAACATTTTAAACACAAACTTAAATCAAACGTTTGAATACAACTTAATTACACTTCAACATAAATATCTCAAACACTAACACAACAGACGCTAAAATTATCCCTCTAGATTTGGTAGCGAAGAGATGCTCCCGGTCCATTGGTAGCACTTCGAAGTCCTCAACCATGCCCGACATCAGATGAACATGAAAAATACGAACATTATTAGCAAAACATATTTGAGAACTGATTTTTCGATCGTGAGATAACTTTATTCAAGGAATTATTCAGACGTTTCTGATTCTAGAAATATCATAATAATTTCTCGATTAGTCATCTGGCGAGGACACAATTGATCCTCAAGATTTCCATTTAGTGGCGATAGAAAAAATCTGCTCTTGAGTTCCAGGCCGTTAGTCATACTGCTGGGCCCTGGTGTCGTCCTGAAAAAGATTAGTAATAACACTTTGTCTCTTCGTACACAAGGCTACGCGAAACTCCAGTACTCAACGATTTTAGTCTTCAAGCGACCATCGTCTCGAAGACTAAAATCGTTGAGTATCGAAGACTTGCAGAGCCTTACGAAGGGCCTCAGTCCACCACGCTGGTGAAGTGTTGGCTATAATCTACAAAGAAACACACAAACATATCGTAAGTATCAAATAACATTAGGTACAGGGCACATTACTTATTAACTGAGTCGACGTAATGTTACACTGAAACTAAGTCACGTACGAACACTATTGTGTTGCTAGCCTGTATATAATTATCATTAGTAAATTATTCATTTGGAGGCTATAAGATAATAGAAATTAGTAATAAATTAATTACATGAGAATCTTAATCAATTAAGTAAATAAGAAGGTATACAACGTATTGAAAAACGTCTAAGAAAACGGAATGAAAACTGTAAAAGCACAATACAAAGAGAGATTACGATTGCTACTAGTTATCTACAATACAATATTACTAAAAATTAAAAGGAAATTATTTTACACATGAATCTAGTCTTAAATTAATAGAATACAAAAAATACAAGAAGCTCGTAAAATATTGAAATTAACCATGGTGGTCCTTGCGAAAACAATAAAAAAAAATAGATACACAAAAATAAAAAAAATTACACACACTCAATTGCCCTGAAAAATAATAGTTAGACATAGCACAAATAGAATTTCAACCATCCATCTTCAGTCTTCGAAATCTGGTCAGAAATCTTCGATATTTTTGCTGCTTTTCTCGTTCATGATGTAAGGCCAGGTCGAGACTTCCACTACGTCACATCACACGTTGTAACACCATGACCACGTGACTGTGAGGTAATGGCCATTTCAACCCTGAACCGCTTCTTAAGAACAGAAGCAGTTATCTTCTTGATTCTTCTTTCCTCTTTTTGGAAAAACTTCTCTTGTCTCTTTGCCAACAGCGATAGAAGCTTTCTTGTAGGTTTTCGCATGGCGTGTTTATTATTCAGTATTATACGGGAATTAAATCGAACAGGCATTTTACCATGAATTAATTAACGTTTCAAGCAATTCAGGGTAAAATACGTGTTCGGGTAAATTCCCTTATAATATTAGATAATAATCTTCTTGGCTCTTCTCAATTGCAGATGGTCGACGAGGAATGTAGCACGTTTTAGAAGAATTGTCGGTTGACTTACCATTAGCTTCTTGCAGGAGACGATATTTCAGGTATCTGAAACTAATAAAACATATAAGTCTCTTAAGAAAATCTTCTGGATTCCGATCTTTGGACCTTAATCCTTATAAATGGGCATGCGGTTGTTGATAACTGCATAGCCAAATAAATTCCTAACAAAATACACAAAATTGTTGTTAAATCAAAGAACCACAATAAAAAGAGATATAATTCCCGAATAATTGACTACAAATAAAATAAAACACAATTAACTAACTCCCAATTAAACACTAAAATTGTCCCAAAAAGTTGCCCCAAAAATAATTAACCTTGCACTTGAATATTGAAGGACGTCTACAAACTCAATAATATTATGAAGGTGGTGTATTAGTAAAGATAAGGCTTACGTGGTGTTCCGCTGCCGGGCTGCGCAGGAGTGGCCGAGTACGCCGCATGGAGCCACCGATACTGTTCTGGAGCGCTGACACAGCAGTCTGATGCAGTGCAGGGGTTATGCATCTTTGTTAATGGTTAATTGATTTTATTTTTTACTGTTTATAGTATGGAGTTTACGAAATGATAGGTAGATGGACCCAGTAGGATCTGAATTTCCATGTTCTATTATACTCTTTTATACACCAAACTGCGCTCTTTTTTAAGAGTCTATTGTGCAATAACGTGTAGCCAACTTTATCGGTAACATACTTGCTAAAAGTATAATAGCCGTAGTATTTGTAACTGGGAGTTAAATATTCAAGAAAATCTAATTAAGGATTTTTGTTACAAAACACCAAATAAACATTTCTCCCTAAAGTAATTTAATCCAACTGATCATTTACCACTTGGTCATTGGATGGTGGATCATTTTTAACTTGAGATTAGCGGTTGACTAAATGAAACTGACTTTAAAATGTAGATACATTAATAAAGCCTTTAAAAAAGGGTTTGTCCATCATCGTTAACTTATCTGCAGAACAATCTGACACCACAATCTCGCTTCTTTAATAACTAGCAGCTGTTTTAATTTACAACTGTCTGGCAGGTGGACAGAATAAGCCACAAAACGAGAGAAAATAATAGAGTTTATTACCTTATTCAGGCTTTATTTTGTGATAGAACCCGCCAATGGAAACTAGGGAGGCTCTTCAAGGCGCCGCCGGAATGGACTATTTCTTGTTCCTAATTAGTAACTGATATTGTTATTTATTTCTTGGTCTTACATCAGCGATGACTGCAATATGCAAAAGTAAAGCACTCTTCTAAAGTTGTTTGTTAATAAATTGGGTTTTTCAACCAAATTTATTGTTTTTTTTTATTTTACTGCCTTTCATAAATGAAAGGTACTTCCAAATTTTGCGGCTAATACCTCTACTCTATGATTTAACACCGCGATATATGGTAGAGCATTTCACAAAGCTCATAAATCACACTATTTGGTGAAACATAACCGCACTATGCAAATTCCTGGCAGCATTATGCCGACAGATTCTCTAAATCCCAATCGGAAATGACCGCGTCATATCCGAATTCTGAATAATAATTCATATAGGACTAGCTGACCCGCGCAACTTCGCTTGCGTCACATAAAAGAGAATGGGTCAGAATTTTCCACGTCTTTGTTACACTTTTTACTGTTACTCTGCTCCTATTGGTCGTAGCGTGATGATATAAAATATGCTTTTCTTTCACGAAAAATATTCTCAAAATTATTTATATCTCTTAATATAACGAAGTCGGGCTAAGGCATATCCGCCATTAAAACAGTTGCCATGACAACGGAATTTTGTTAATTCAATGTCATTAAAATATTGATTATTCGCGACTTCGTTCGTCAACTGAATTTTCCCGGGAAAGGCGTCATTTTCCCGGGATAAAAAGTAGCCTATGTCCTTTCTCAGGTATCAAAATATCTCCATACCAAATTTCATGCAAATTGGTTCAGTAGTTTAGGCGTGATTGAGTAGCAGACAGACAGACAGACAGACAGACAGACAGACAGACAGACAGACAGAGTTACTTTCGCATTTATAATATTAGTATGGAGTATGGATTATGACATGTTTGAACATTATTGAAAACGCATTACCATTATTCTAGTAACAGATTTTATTGAATTTCAGCCAGTTATGTATTAAATACATTTTTCTTCGTTTTATATGACATGAATTTGTTGATCTATATTCGACTACCCAGATTTCGTTGCTCTGGTTCTCACATTCAACAAATCTGAATCTACACATAAATACTCGGTTATCTGCCTTTGATTCTTTTAATTTATAGCACAACTGAATAATAATGTATAGATAGACAACTAGGTACAAGGCAAAGGCTGAGTTTTATAGCCTTTGCCGTAGCTAGCTATAGATTATCGCAAATTCTGGCCAATATTTTTAAACATATTTTATGTGAAGTTATACCTAGTTCAATCGAGTAAGTCAACGAGGAGTACCTTGTTTTATTATTCTTTTGGTTAGTTGCTTGAAATAGTTCTCTGACTCCAAATAACACTCGATAATATTTCTGATAATTCCCTACTCCTTATCATCCTAAAATTGCTGATACCTTCATTTCTGCAAACGTAATCGACAGTTCAAACAAGATGTGCTTTCTTTTTCATTCACTCTATAAATCCTTTTAATCTTTCTTAATTAAAAATGTTCCAGAACTTTCCAAACTGCATAATGAAAAATATAATTTGACGACACCTGGCCAGTATCGGGTTGCCTTGTGAAACATTTGTAGCAAGCGTTCCCGGGCTACCTACGTACCTATACATAGTGATCATATTAATCAAAGGATTCATAACTCCACTGAAATTGGAAACTTGCGACTCACCTTGATTTGTAGGAAATGCTAAGTTTTCGTTTTCGTCGATGCAAATGCGTAGTTTATGCGGTAAACAAGTAAGTACTTTAGGTAGTTACCTACTTAAATATTATAATTTTGGGTCAAGTTTTCAATTATTTGTCAATACGGAAATTACATAATACGTATGTTTTTTGACATTTCAGTAAGTACTTACCTACTGATAAACAAATATTCCTTATAATCTTCTGAACTGAATGAAGTAAGAAATCATTCCTGATAAAACTTTGATGATGTTTACTGTATGGATCTCTCCACACGTTTATTACGACTAAGAGAGATGATACTGATTGTTCAATGTCATTGATTAAGTAGTCATTTAAAAAGTACTTCGAGAAATTACTAGGTATCTTTATGATTTTTTTATTTATCATTAAAGCACGTGATACCTTGTGATGGAGAAATTACCTTTACAATAACTTTTGAGTAGTCAAAAATAAATGGTTGTAGTCTGCTTTGGATTCGGATCGGATGCCTACCAAACATTTGTATGACCCACAATCATCATCAAAATCATCTTTAACATGTGCCATTTAATGCAAATTATTCGTGTGGTGGTGCGTTACTCATGATATGATACAAAATATTACTAAGTAGCGTATAAGATTAAACCTTTCAAGATTTTAATTGCAATTGCGCTACCAAAGTTGCAGGACAAACGAAGAAGCGCCCTAACTATCCAAAAAAAGATTTTACTTGTGTATTGAAATATTAAAAACGATACAAGTAACGCCATCTGTTGAATGTTAAGTGCAGCAATACGTTATGATTTGGCTGCATTGCAATAAACTTTGGCCAAAAATGATCTAGTGTAAACTATTAAAAATAGGGACCCGGAGCATCTTAGCGGCTCTTCTTACTGGCCCAACCTTCGGACCTGGCGGTAAACTAACCTACTGTATCATTGACCATCATGTGTCTGAATTCCACATAAATGAGTAAATAACTTGGTTCAATTTTCAAAGTGGGGGTAAAATACCGGACAGGTCGTCCACGCTGGCCAAATACAGGAGGAAGACTGCATCTCACCAAGATGTGAACTTTAAACCTCTCACAAGTGCCAGATTACATCACGACGGTTTCCTTTGCCGATAAAACGAGTGACAGTTTGTTTCGACTGGGTTAATTTAATTTATTTACGATAAGACTTTTCAACTTCTTCAAAAAGCATTTTTGACAGTTGGTGTGTTGTTCAAAGATAATTGTTTGGGTCTAATTGTACTTACATTGTGTCCGTTGTTTGTATATTTATAAAAGTAATTGTTGCTGTGATACAAGAGAAATCCTTGGTGCGGAAGTAGTACCTATTTAAAAATAAAATGTCGCGCATGAGGTTTCCGTGTCACTGGTCACATAAACGGAATAGACTTTGTGTATCTACCACTTCCGTATTTAAGGTGTAAGATGAGAAAAGACAAAAGTTAATTAAAATTCTTAATGACCAACTCCCAAATCGTTGATCCTTAATTAAATTACTCTGTGCTTACAACTATCGGCTACAGGGGTATAGTAGTCAACAGTTGAGCAGAATTTAGTTCAGTTATGATTTCTTTGGCGCTTACTTTTCGTTTTAGTATATTTTATCGGTATTTAAATAGTGTCGCCAATATTCTGTGTAATCAACCTGAATGATACAGTCGTAGATACTTTTTTCGTAACGAATTTAAGGTGCAATCATCGTAAGGTCGTTTCTGCATTGCATATACTTACCGCTTCTAATCAAGGTTGTTTTAAGCCAAGGTTCAAATAATATAATAAAACACTTTTTTATCAATCATACAATATGTATTTAATATAAGATACAGTACTTGTGACAGGTGGACAAACCATTTTATTGAAAAAAATCCTTAATAATCACTACATTGAACAAATTTCAAATTTAAATTAACATTCACTATTATTATGCCCAAATGTGTGATAAATTAATTGAGGTAGATTACCCATCAGCTCGTGGGTTCAAAATTATAATTAATTTCACCGATTTCACCATAGGGTATAAGCAAATAAGACAACGCATTAAACATTATACTATATATAATTAAATATCTACAAATTGAATAAGTAGTGCACACTATTTGGAATACACAGGCTCCACATAGTTACTATTGTATTCAAACATTTACAATAAACGAGAACATTCATATAATAAACGCATCATATAGGAAACGTGTTTGAAAGACAACTTGCGAATTACCACTAGACTATCCCCGCGGCGTCACCCGGGGGCTGAACCCGGTCCGTGTCCGGGACTCGAATCCCGGACGCCTAGTCCCGGGCGAGCGTGCAACGCTCTGTCCCGGGCTCGCCGCTGCTCTCGCTTCCCTAAGGCCCGACCAGGCGCGAAGCAAATTACAGTACTATGCAGAATAATACTTAATAATAAATACTTAACTATTTACATTCCATCAATTTCTGAGTAGGTGCGAACAGATAGATAAAAACTACAATGTACAAAGCAGTTGTTATATAGGTGTTCGCCGTAGCAACGTTCAGCGCGTCTGCATCACGGCTGTAATGTGTTTCACGCCTTCACTTCACATACATCAGTGGATGAGTGGACACTGAGTGGGTACTGAGTGGACACACGGCACTAACTCAATCACAAACTATAGGGTACAACACAACATTGGCAGCGGCTACCATTGTTCCCCGTTGTATACTCTGTCACGTAATACGATTTTGCATGCGAGTGAGCCCGCCGGTTTAACTAAAATGACTATTCGCTGAGCAATGTGTGAACGGTCGCGCGCTCCACGGACATGCAAAACCAAACTGAAACCACATCGACACGACAACTATGACTATTGTGGCAGTGATAAAAATATATTGTATCTTTTCGCGCTTACCAATACTTCTATATCAATGTATTTTCGATATAATTTCATCGTCTCGCCCGACGAGGTACGTTCACAAAATATCATCTCTGACTACTTTTCGAACAACTATCACTAATCTAATTAATTTTAGTCCGATTATTTGCCAAACACTAGACATCTTATCGCGTCGTATATAGCGAAACGAAATTTGTACTCAAGCATTTTGATAGGCCAAAATGTACGTTTGTTTGTGTGTCTAACTTTGTTCTAGTTAAATAAAATTTAAATTGAGCGACACTTAACACGTCGACAGAGACGCATCGTAAGTAACATTCACGCATCGCAATAACAAGGATCCTCTCATACATTCTGATCATTAATCTGTTACACTGCCGATTCTGAGATCATATAATCAAGTCCATTCTGTTACGGATAGAACAACAAAACTCATTTTGTCTTTCTGATTTTGGTGTCGAATTTCACTACAAAAATAATTTATTAAAAAGCGAGCCAATAAAATATGGCACTACGATCAGTGCTGACGAAAAAAATAATTAGTCTAATTTTTTAAATTCATTAAAAAAATAATCAGTACGTTGGAAACGCTCCAAAAGGAAGTCTGTACGTTTAGCATACGATCCCCTAAAACACGCGAACAATCAGGCACCAACTTGACTACTAGAGAAATTTTCCTAAACACTTCTTTGGGTGTCCGCCGACTGCGGACACGGACACGCCCGCGCCCGACCCTCCCTCTATAGTACCAATATACACATTCAATTTTCACATTATTAGTCTAGGGGCCGATTTACACTACTAAATGAATCTAATAAAATCTCCGTTCCTGTTACGATAAGCGATAGTTTGAAAAATACGTTATGGTGTTTTTGTATTATATTAATTAAGATAACACCACGTTCACACAATTTATTCGTCCTAACTTAACGCTATAGGCACTAACTAAAAAATACTAGCGAGATCGTGTGAGCACAGAACACAATTTTATATTCACTTGTAAAATCCCTTATGGCTAAAAGGCATTAATAATCTGACAACTTCTGTATAGGGGCATCCAAAAACGTTTTAACATCTAAACTTTGTATTGACGTTAAATCATTGGCATGTATTACGAACTGAGCTATACTATAAAAACATTCGGAGTCACATTTCGGAACTTTTCTGTATAAATGCACTTAGATCATGGAAACTTCCACGATATTATAAAATGAACATTACAATTTGGTGTTACTCCTAAACATTAATGACGAATTCGTAGTCCAAAAATACGATCTTAATTTGGAGTTTAGAACATTTGTCAGGTCATATATGTCTATAACCATAAATAGCTTACATTATTATTGAACATCTCAAGGCTCCTTATTTCAATGATCTAAAGACATTTGCCGCTACAATAATTATTACTTTCACATAGCCTTTACTATCTTCACAGTACGCGCCGTTTGTACAACAATATCTTCTATATTAATGATTATATACAATACAATGATGCACGCACACATTTACAAACAACAAACACGCTTACGATATAATTATGGCGTAATTTAGAATCACATTCGATTAACTATGAAGACATTAAATGTATCTGTTGTTGGTAAATGCGTACAATTTCAACAAAATTATCTAACGGCTACAATATCTGTGAGGCTCGCCAGGTGGCGACACTGAGTTTGGAAGTCATCTTATTTGTAGTATATAATTTTTGTTAAGTTTTAAATAGTCTAGGATTTCTACTTCAGTGGCGCCAACCGTGTCATGTGAACAGATCGTACGCCATTATAATGAAATAAACTATTTATATAAAACGATTGTACTACAAACGGTCAACGTCCATTTAACAAACATATTCACATCTCATATATTGTAATAGAACTCCACTCTATATCTTTAAAATCACCGCTACGCTATTGTAAATGTAAAATTTATGTATCACACAAAAATACGGCTAATCTTGTGCGTGGAAACGAACATCGGTTATAATTTTATCAATACAAATCTTATCACAAAGTTATTGCTAACAGTATAGTCGAGGTTAACACGTTGTAACACGAGTAATGGCAGTGTATCGGTACTGTTCAGACAGCTGTTGATTCCGTAGCGTTATATATCAATATCGTTCGTAAGTCTATGAGCGAGTTTCGTCTGATATGAGTAGGACAGTAAGTGAACACCGTGTCGGTACCGTGCTGTACGAGGCACTTCCCGGAGGCTTGTCCGGCGACGAGACGCGGGGACCGAATTACAACTAAAAGCGAAATCAATCGAATACTAAGCTAAACCGATATACGATACGTTCTATGTACAGGTTGGCAGTGATGCGTATCGCTGGTCGTTCTCTTACACTAACTTATCTAGCAGACTAACCGTCTGTGCGTCTATACACTAGCTCGCCTATATTACATCGAATACGAACTCGGTACTCACTATACACTCGGAACTAACTATGTACACGTTTCGATCGCGCCGCGTTCACCGCCACGAGGATGAACGGACGCGTTAAGGCTCGATACTTCGACCGTTCAATATCATTATAAAAAAGCATCAGTCTTGTGAATAAAATTTAACTCTCTGCTGTATAAGCAGTCTAAACCGCGTCGCGGACCTCAACAATCTTTGGCGAGAATTTTCCTAAGTCGGATATCGTCGGCCGCGGCCCGAATCAACATCTGTCTCGCTCGAACGGAGCGACCGGAACGGCGCCGGCGCCCGAAAATACGTCCCGCTCGCGCGATAAATAATACAAAACGACAATACTCGAACATCAAAACGCGAATCGTTCGCGAAAAATAATCGAACACTCCCCGGGCTCGAAAAATAAAACTCGTATTTTCGGGCGGCGGCGCGCGGCGGGCGGCCGTGCGGGGCCGGGCGCACTATCGGCCGCAGGGCCAGAAGGAGTTCCCGCCGTGGCGGCGGCCCATCTTGCGCTTCTTGGCGCCGCTGGGCGCGGGCGCGGCGTCCTCGCGGTAGGGCAGCGGCTCGGCGCGGCACTCGGGCTCGGCGCGGCGCCGGCGCGGCGCGGGCCGGCGCAAGGCGCGCCGCGGCCCGGCGCCGGCCGCGCGGTACGCGGCGCAGAACTGCGAGTACAGGCGCGCCTTGGTCGGCGCCGGCAGCGCCGCGATCTCCACGCGCCGCACGCGCGCCACGTCCTTCTCCGGCACCCACTCGTCCTCGAGCCTGTAGAAATATGCGATCTTTAGAGCTCGTCCACGAGTGCGCCACACAGGTGTGACTGCAAACACAATCTTTAGTATTGCGACAATTTGATGTAATGATGGTCCGCATCTGCAATAAACTGGTCACAATTTGGAATACGTCGTTCGTGTTCGTATATTTTCGTTTGGAACATATACGATTGTTGCCCTTGTGTTTGCAGTGATCGTGGGTACCAATCCCGAGTGAAAACATGCGCATCTAAAAGCTTCTCCTATGGAGACATCGAATAATATAATTGGCTAATTGAACAGTAAAAACCATAAAAAATTTACGATAAACGAAAAAGTGAACATTTATACCGACATCTAAAATGAAATAGGACTGGCAACCCTCGAGAGATGCTAGCAATAAACGACGACTAACCACGATAAACCATAGGAACTTTAAAAGTAAATATTGCCAGTAGAAAAACTTGCGAGTATTGAGATCAATAAGATAAACTGTATCAATGCCAGCAACTTATTCTAATCACCTGTGTGGCACTTAAATGGCAACATTGAGCATGCTAAGCCAAGCCAACTGCTTGGGGATCAACTGCGTATCATCGACAAAGTTGTGAAATACAATTTCAAAATAAGTACATTCATCTTTTATACAATCATAGCAAATGTGAAATGAACACACTTCGAATAAAAAAAAAGTAGACCAAGATTAATAAATTTGAGTGTTGCCATATTTTCACACCAAGGTCGATGTCACTGAGATGCCAATTATAAGCATTATGTTGCCATATTATGTTAGTGCCAAATTTTGAACAAAGGATTGCAAGTGATCCCCTAAATTGCTTAATAAAATTACCGTGCACTAGAAAATAATATAAGAAATTGAACAAATTATAAACTACCGAATCCGTGTTAAATTAGCTATATGATGATAAAAAATTATGATTACGTACGTCATTGTCAAGAATTCGAAAATTTGTCCTTTGAAATATGCTAACAGATTAGTCCTTTTATGAGACACCTAAATGAAAAATGATATTAAATAGCAAAATTAAAAAGTGCACTATGAATACTGAAATTGGTCCAAAAATATGAATAAAATGTTATAGTTCTAAACATCGAAATGGTTCTCGAAAGACCCACCTGTGTTTACCTGAACACATTAAGAAATATACATTCCGCTGTCGACTAAATCGTAAATACTCATATTAGTAATGTTTCATTAGTTTTGTACTACTAAATAGATGAGTATGACCTAGTAATATACGATTTTTGCCTACAATATCTTACACTAGAATATGTCCCAGAAAAAAGCATTTGAGAATTGTTTGCTGATCAAATAGGTTCTTAAAGACCACAACGCCCCCTTTTGGTAATAATACAGCACATATTCCCTAACTATAAGTTAAACAAAGTTACCCAGTCAGGAACTCCATATTCCGTTCTGTACAAGGGAGATTGGACTCTAAAGGAGAATTTAGCAACAGTCCTGTTTCAGTCAAATAATAAAGTACTACTACCCAATGTGTGATGACGGTAACAATAACTCCAATGCTTACCTGAAAACACCATACATTGTGATATCGACGAATATACAATAATATCGTAATTATATGTATTTTTCATTAATGATATTACAAAGTACTTTTATTTTTGCAATTATACTGGTAGGATAATTTAAACACATTAAACATTTTACAACACTAAAATTCTGAACAGTTTTAGTCGTATTACTTTCTTACAGGTCTCTGTTACAAACAACCAAGCTGGGTAAAGATCGTATAACACCATTTTTAACTCGTAGAGTTGGGAAGCGTGCGCTTGCGCACCACGAACACTATTCCGTTATAACTACAGTATTAGCTAGATTGTGAATCTGTGCCTAAAATATGTTTACCCAACTTAGTTCCCCTATTGTCCAGCTGGAAACCCCAAAGTAAGTGTATTGTATATACTAACACATGCGGCGGGTGGTAGGTGACGAGCGCCTCGCGGCGCTGGCTGGCGGCGTTGTACCGCGAGGCGCGCAGCTCGGCGCGCAGCGTCAGCGTGTGGCGCCCCGCCGGCTCGCGCAGCGGGCACCCGCCGCCCAGCCGCCAGCGCGTCACGCGCGCCAGGCGCCACGCCAGCCCCTCCATCATGCCCGCGTCGAAGAAGTCGAACATGCGAGCTGCAAATTATAAAACCTCTCATTAGATACAAAAGTATGGGAAGTTTTCGATTTACAGGTAGCGAGTATCTGTCAATTAAACCGTTATTGTTTTGCCACACGAAGTCATTGATTAATTACTAATGATAGTAAAATACTATTTGGCTAATAGGCATACAACAAATATTCTTATAACCATTCATTACACTCTGACAAATATTGTTGTTGTAATACTTCATCCTATTGCTTAATATGCTTTTGAGGTCTGTCTCAATATCATTTCATCCTAATTAAATTAATTTGTACAAAAAAGATCTATCAACATACGGCTAAATAAGTCCAATTAATGATAGAATGTTTTAATTACAGTATAATAAAAAACTGTATCACAAATAAACGACACGTGTAATCCATCATCGTACAACAAAGAACAAATAGTATCGAGTTCTCACGACAATTACTTATTAACTATAATTACTTCCCTTTAGAGAAAAAACTAGTCTCGTCTATTGAACAAATCGGCTGTCTTAACAGAAAAGTAGCTTCTTATTACATTTTAATAAGGAAAGACATAGCTGAGAAATGGCACCAATTAAAAAACAATTTTATAATGACAGTAATACACGTTTTTTTAGTTTAAAGTAAAGCAGTTCTAAGTGGGCACGACACTTGTAATCCTTAATAAAGAGATCACAATTTTATCAATTTCTAAAATATCGATTTGTTTAATTATTAACATGATATTCATTTCATTAACCAAGAAAAATGCATAGTTCTTGAACGTCTGCAAAGTCTCCAACCTGCACTAGGCCAGTGTGGTGGACTGAAGGCCTGAAACCTTATTTCGAGAGGAAAGCCTTGCCCAGCAGTGGGACATTAATGAGTTAAATTTTAACCAAGAAAAAAAAATAACCAGGTAATAAAAATTTAAGGAAATTATGTTGTAATTTGGTACTTACCAGACCATGGTTGTCGTCTATACCGCAGTTTCTTTCCATTCCTTCTTATGAGCTTGACAGAGCTGTCTGCAGTCTTCTTATTATTGCTGTTGCTTGGCGACGCCTCGTTGAAATGATTGTTCACATGTCGCTCCAATAACGTCTGCAAAATTTAGTAGTATACGTCAGTACAGAACGCGCATTCCACATGGCCAGGATTGTGGTTAAATTTTGAATATTATATACCCATATACTATGATAATATTTGTTAAAAAGCAGATAGGTTACATAAACTTTTCCATGACAAAAAACGCGCACTGTCAAGTACAAATTGGCCTCAAGACCCACTTTGATTAACACTTTTTATAGTAAGTGTAACCTATATACCTTTTTCAATCATATAATCATTGCCTATACATATATACTTATTGTTCTGTGCCTATATCCTAGCATTTAAATGTTCATATTGTTTGTAAACAATGTAAAGTACTTTTGATCGCGGAAGAAATAAAGTTTATAGGGTAAAGTTCAAAATGTTTTGTCTTTAATTCTATTGTTATTGTTGACGTAATTGTAGGAAGTTTTAATTTGTTTCGAGACAAAATTAATACTTGTAATTATAGATTGTTCACGACGTTTATTTAATTTGTTTATCGATGTATAAAAACTCGGATTGTTATAGCAGTTAGTAAGCACTTTTGAATGTCGATTGTTAGATCACTATTCAATGTTATTTATCGTTTGTCCTTACGAACTAATTAAATCTAACACAGTTTTTATCTCTACTACAGTACTTGCTTATAAATCTACACTTATCCGGGCTCGGTGGGTCGTGACGAAAAATAAATAAATATAATCTACTTCATTGCATTTAGCACTTCGACAGCCTAACACGCGGAAAAGCTACCGTACTGGGAATAAGAGAATGGATATAATTCAAATAGATATAGCTATGATTATCTCGTTGACAATTGTATAGCGGTCAAAGGGTTAAACCTAACGAATAGATGTGTCTATAAATAATAAATAAAATGTGAGGAGTTTCCAGAAGGTTCCCTCTGGCCTCGTCGCGGTATCCTTGGGAAAGAAAACATATCACAAGTTTATCGTTCAATATATACAGCGTGGTCGTAAATAACCGTCGATATGGCGACATCACGCGAGCTTTTGCTTCAATTTTGGAGGGCATACGCGAACTATATAACGTTTAGGGTTGCCACCCTGTTTGTTATATTGTGTTGTATAAAACATTTTTATAATTAGAAAATACTATTTTTTTTATAGGGCGAAATAGTATACGGAAGATAGTGCATTAAACAAGGCTTTAGACATTTTAGAAATCTTGAATCAATTAAGAGGAATATGTTCGGAATAAAACACGTTCACAACCTAATAAAAGTTTACTATTCGTGATATTTTCTTTTCCTAAATGGTGACAACCCTATGTTATAGAATTATAATAGTAACAGTGATGTGCCATACTATCTAGTGATGGGATCACATCACAAATGATTCAAGATGAGCGCATTATTTAATCGAAATGAAAATTATCTAAACAAGTACTGATTGTATCGAATAATCGTTGTGTTGTTATCATTTTAATTTTAGTCCTACGTATAAGATTGAACCGATTGACGAACTCGATTCTTCAATCACGTTGATATGATCCAATCACTCGATTGGACGTCATTCACGTGATGAGAATACAAAGTGATTACATTTTAGATTGATTATAGAGTAAATTGTACAATTCCAAAAATAGTATACATGTAAGGATACATTTTTAAAACCGTAGTTTACAATTAAAAGATCTAAAAGTATTACTAATCTATATTGAGTTTCCTAGGATTTTATTACATACGATTTACAATATTTTGAATGAGATTTTCTAAAGACAAAATCATTAATATTGATAAACGAATTTATCTCAGTCACCATGAAAAATATTCCCTAACCGTCAGATTATATTTAGCATTTTACATTTTATGTTTGTTATTCAATGTTACATTGTTTTTATGTATAACCTGTATAGTATAGTAATAATCTTGTAAAAGTTCGATATGCATATAAATTGTTTACAGTAGAGTACAGTATGTATACTTGGGACTATAACAATGTTTGCTAATTCTGACATAACACAATAACTAGTAAGTAGTCGTATTTTAATAACTTCTATGTCTGTTGTAGTTGGGTAGTATTTAAAAGTAGATAAACGAACTGAAGATGCAAATGTTCTTAATATACTGATGGTTGTGACAATGATCTTTTAAATAAACAAAAAATATCGAATCTGTCCGCTAATATCCATTTCACATCACGAAATAGACTATGTTATAGTGAAGAACCAAAATAATAATAATTTTTATAGATCAAATGAAAATTCCAATTACTAAAAAAATTTAACTGTTTTTATCATAACAATTTGCATATTCAGTTGCGTAATGCGTAATGAAATAAAGCCCGTAATTATACCTGCGTAGAGAACCGTCGCTCGCAGCCGTCGACGATGCACTTGAACGGCTTGTTCCCGCCGTGCGTGAGCGTGTGCCGCTCCAGCCACAGTCGCGAGCATGATGGCTTGCCTCGCACCTTGCATTGCTCCCATAGACATACGTAGTTCTCTTTACCCGCTTGAGGCTCTACGTGGACGCTCTGGAAATAATAAAGAAATGTGTTAGTAAAGGCATAATTGTGTTAAAATATTATTGACCCTACTACGCATTTAAAGTGGATAAATAAATAAATATCATTGGACATCTCACACATGGTCATCTGATTCCGAACTAAACAGTGCTTTTACTATGGTAACCATATAACTAATAACCTTATTTATATACTTCTAAATAAATTCTGATATTTCTTTACAATACAGAGCATGCATGCTATATTCGTGGTCGACAGAACAACATAAACTTTACATCAGTCACTTATGTTGAAGTGCATTCTGACCCCAATGAATATTGTTAATAAGAAAAAGTTCTACAAGTGTTTTTTCAAAGACATGCATGCAATAAGTCTAGTTTTATATCAAGAATCTATGGTAGATCACGTTACATCATTATAAAATGAAAAAGTCTAAACGTAATAAAAATCAAAGAAATTTTATGCATGAGGTACTCGTTCCTTACTTCATAATATCTTAATAAAACATTGCGCAAAGTAATTAGAATCTTAAGTAGTTTCATTACTAGAAATCAATATTAAGTGAAGCTGAACTAACATGCAATGCAAACGCTTTATATAAAAAATGAAATTTAATGAGAAATGTCATGTAAACAAACCTGTAAATGTTCTAAAAGATCGGGGTCGCCGTCAAACTCCCTTTTGCAGTTCTCCCACAGGCACACGGTGACGGTGGACGTAGTGTCCGTGCTCGACGTCCGCTGGTCACTGTCCGGCTTCGTCAAGCTCTTCGGCGGAAACCGCAGCGTCTTCGGCTGCTTTAGAATTGGACTCTTCTGACTCGGCGCCTCCACAGAACACACACTCACACATAAAGATAACGAAGAATCTTCATCACACTCTTTGCTCGTTTGAGAATCACTCGGCGAATCTATGGATTTATCCGTCCCTATCCCCGATTCTGATTCCGTTGTAGTACTACAGAAATTAGCTTCTATCACAGTGTTGTGGACGTCTGACGATACGTCCTTCAGAACAGTTATCTGCGTGAAGATCGTCTCCTCCCGTCTTACGACCTCCTCTGCCTTCTCCGTATCAACGCTCATTTCCTGACTCGTGTCGTTTTTCTTTGTCTCTTCACATTTTTCTTTCTCTCGAATTTTCTCCGCCGCCAACTCTCCTAGTTTTTCCGCTATACTACTAACATGCGCGAAAGGCCTCATGTTCATCTTATTCGATTCTAACTGAACTATGTTATTGTTCACCGTCTTGGACAACCACGGTATATCACACTTTGAAGGTAGCAAGTCACTTATCTCTGGTTCCTTGACTGTGCTGCTGGGTGGATCCGTGCCCTGGATCGGATTGTCGGGCGGTTTCACCGGAGCTATGGGTATACTACTCGAGTGTAGCGCCTGTGTCGTAAAGTTGGCGGTAATAGGCGGTGGATGATGCACTATGGGATTCGAACAAGTGGTCTGCGAAGACGACGCAGGGTGCGTATTCGTATAGCTCCAAGTTTCTTTCACGTTTATATTTGGCACAGATGTGACAATAAAACCGGGCTGTGGCATTAGGACGGGATGGCTAAAATTGACAGCGTAATTCGGTTTCGATTGAACTGTCATTCCGACAGCTTGCATTCCCGCAACGTTTTTATTCATCACTGGAATAGATTGACTCGTTACCGGCGCAGGTTTGTTTACATTCGGGTACGGCGAAGGCACAGTGTTAGCGAGCTTCAATAAAGTTCCGTTTAACCCGTTTATCAAAAACGACGCCGCCTGTTGCGTTTGTAAAGGGTCTACGAAATTAGGAATCTTAGCCATAAGATTTGGTATTTGAACAACAGTTCCATTTATATTTTGCACTAGAGGAAACACCAGTTGCCCGTTTAGTTTTGTAGGACTTGGCACGTTTGTTCGATTGAAGGCTGTCATATTATTAATATTATTCTGTTGGGCTGTTAAACTTGCGCCGTTGAAAGTTTGCGGAGATAAACTATTCTGCGGTATCCTTAATGTGGTAAGCATCACATTCTGTGGGACTGCGACAAAAGATGCCAAGTTGTTTGGAGTCACTGATCCGTTGCAGGGTGGTGGTATGTTTATCTGATGGCAGTTTTGTAAATTTGTTACAGGTACATTGAGATTACCGAGACTCCCGTTCACGGTCATAGACACTTGATGAACACCATTTGGTATATTCATCTTAGGAGCAGTGCTCGCTTCGCCTGGGACTGCAGGTTTTATTGGAGTATTCTGTGGTGAATTCGTACAATTTTGTTTCTGTAACTGAACTTGCTGTTTGAGATTATTAGCTTTTGACCACGTAAGATTTTTGCTGTTCGCTATACAGGCTGATGACTTTCGATTGGTCCTCTTTGCAGGCTGTGTTGGCTTTTTAAGAACCTCCTTTTTCACAGGCATTGATTTAGTTATAGGATTTAAATTTAAGTTGTTAGATCCACACGTGACTCCATTCATTCGGCTATCCAGTTTGGTCGTGGAACTCACTACGCCGTTCATTTTGCTAGCATCGGTTCTTATTGTCTTTTTAGGCGAGTGACTTGCTGAAGTTGCAGGCGCTATCCTTAGACCGATCAGATCACTTGATGACGGGATGGGAACTTTGCGCTTAGCAGATTCTGATGTCTTACTAACTACTCCATTGGCGGATGGGTCCGGTGACATCTTTATTTCAAGGCCCTGCTTCTTTCTGTCTATCAGACCTTTTAGAAACCCTGCCGTAAGTTTTTCCTTGGATAAGGTTTCGGTTGAGTGTCGAACTTCCAAAAAACCATTCAAATTCGTGTGGCTCTTCTCTTGCATATCTTTAGGCCGACTGAACTCTGTCATACCGTTCAACTTGGCATTCGACGTCGTTTTACTGAGATCTGCCGCTTTCGTATCGTCGACAATTCCGTTCACGCTAGTGGCAGTCGACTTTCGTGCAGCGGCTTCCGATTGCTTGCTGACGTCCATTAATACTTTAGGACTGAGAGTTTGCGACAGATAAGATATATACTTCTCGAGGTCGTGTGTGACCCCGTTCTTAGGTAGGCACTTTTTCTTGGTGTCATCGTTGTGGGCGGCGGCGTCACGCTTGAGCCCGTTCTGCGGCTTCATCTTGTGGTTAAAGTACTCGGTGATGCGGCGATGTGGCGGCGCCTGCGGCCGGCGCACGGGCGCAGGTTGCGGCGCGAGGCGGCGCGGCGGCGGCGGCGCCGGCTCACTCGCCCACGGTGGCATGCGCGCGCCCGCGCTCTCTTCCGCGGTGCTGCACGACGACTCGGGGCTGCGCGGGGAGCCCGGCTCGGTGATGTCGCTACCGCTGCACCCGCCGCTCTCCGTCGGACTCAGCACCGCCACGCCACTGAAACGAAACAATTGCACACTTAGTATTTGTTACGAACCGCACATAGAGGCGGATATGAATCACGGTGACCTCACCGTGGCCCAGATGTCACGGATCACGTTAGAAGTTTAATGACAATCAGCTGTTGAATAGTTGGGATCGATCGCGCGCGGGTCGGTCCGCGGCGGCGTGAGCGGGACGGCGCGACGTGCCCGCGTCGGGCTCGCGACGAGCGCCGCAAGGTGCAATGCCCCGGCGGTCCAGTGCAGTGACGCAACGAGACTGCACTGACCGAACGACCGTCCGGAGCGAACGCACACATTATTATTTTTGGCCGCGTGACATTCACCGCACGTAGACTCGACGCGACTACACACTGTGACGAATGAACTAACAATTTTACTTATTGTTCACGTATTTGAAAAGGTGTTTTATTATTTAAGTACGCTTTTATATTCACTGGCGGGACGACGCCGGTGGTGGGTATCAATCATACGTCTCACGCTGACACTTACGTGACTTACAAAGTGAGATGGCTGCCGCTTATTTATCTATAATAGCGCAACTCTAGCTTCACACGTGAAATGTTTATTCTGGGGGCATACTCCCGCGTAACCCGTTTTAGAATCTTTTGTTGGCGAGATCCACAGGTAAAAGTCGAATAACACAATTTTGAGGCGCAACCTCCAGTGCGTCGGTGTGCCGTATTATGAGCTCTGTGGTTTTGCGGCTGGGTGTTATTTTTCCGTGGGAAGTGTCGCGGGGTGGGCGAGGGTGGTGTCTCGCGTCGAGGGCGCACCCTCGCCCTTTGTGAAGCCACAACGCATACTCATAACTACGCTACGTTCGTACGTTCCCCTTCTTTCTCGCACTTCGTGGGGAGCTTTGTTGCTAATTGACCCAATTTTTTAAGAAGTTTTTTGTACTGAAGATTTTCCAAGCAGGTATCTGTCTATCTGGAAGGGGAGTTCTTAATTTGATACCGAACATCGTTAAGTCCGTCGGAGTTTTTAATTCGGGAAACTTTTCATTTCCTTTAATGAGAGCAGGATTAAAGGTCTACTGTTTGAGGATTTTTTACGACGCGATGTCAGGATTGTAAAATTGTTTTCAATTAATTTGATGTTCATCTAATACTTTTCAAGTGGTTCACTCGTTTGTACGGTACTAATATTTAGATTTCTCGATTCGGAGCGATCAAACAAAGCAAGAAGCAGCTTGTAAAACATAACCATACCTATAGGGCAGAACTAGATACGTCATCAAACCGGCCGGAACAAAGTTATTCGTTAATATGTTTTTTTGCGAATTGTCGAAAGCAAAAGTGGGCTGTCAGTGGCGTATGTAGGTGAGGCGCAGACGTCGCAAGGTCGCGTCCGCGCCGATTTCGGTCGTTCACCTGCGCTCCGAGCAGTACAATGTAATCTCGATATTCCAATATAGAATACATGCGTCGTTTTGTCCTATTTTGTTTATTTGTGTTTTATTTATATCCGTGTTGTTTTTGGGTGTATCATCTTGTTTTTGCGTGTGAAATGCATCTTTGTAATAAGTTTTATAAACCTTGCTACACCGAATATCAAGACATCTCTTTAACTCGAGGACGTTAGCTAAATAATTTGTATTACTCTAGGTGATAATGATGATGACCCGAATATTGTTCAAAAGATTTTGCAGAATAATACAAATAAAAGCTATGTTGCATTTGCAATATCTAAGTTGATGGAGCAATAAAGTTGAGATTCTAGGTTTCTCCTATACACACAAACTTTAACATAAATAACACGGAGATTATCTAATTATGCTAAACATTAATTGATATGCATATAGCTAAGAGACTTATGTAGCAAATTACATGATGTACGTGAAGGATCGCTGCATGAATTACATCTTCATTTCAAGTAAATGAATAGTCTGCAGTTACAGCTATATTAAGTACCTTCATTTAGCAATGCACTAAATAGTATTATTTTACTCTTTCTGAATAAAATGGTTGTTTTACTGGATGCTAAGGATCTCTACAAACTATTCGATTCATCAAACGCATCCCATCCTTCCCCGTGACAATTGAGCGTGACGTGCAATCGCTAGCGACTAGCGAGCGATGAGCGATGCTATCGCGCGTGGCGAATTAACGCGACGCGACTCGCTAGCCTACCGTGTCGCCCCTGCGTACGCGCACCTATACCAAACGTGTCAATTAAAAATAATTAACTTAGTTAGCCACTAGTTTTTCCTTTAAAAAGATACATTAAACACCACTTAGATCGTTTATATAGCATTTACGAGGATTTCTTGGTAAATATACGTACTTAATTGAGTAGTTTTTGTTTCAGGTATTTAAGTTTTACTGCTTTATCTTTTGTCATAAACACAACATTATATGGGTCTCGGTAATGTAGACATTGTGCTGTACGTAACAGGCATATTAAGCGTCATTAGGACAATGTAACTCGATATCTTTTGTCTGGACAAAGGCTTGTTATCAACCTACTTTGTCGTCTTTAATATTTAAGTTCACAACGTAGATACTTTATTGTACTAAAACACGTTCTGTAAAATACCGCTGTGCAGCTATAATTTTATTGTAGCAATAAAAATATATTTCTGTTATTTGTTTCTGAAGAGACTGCAAATAGCAATAAAAGTTATATGACAGTTTGTAACTCAGTGTGTGGTCTAACTTAACGACCCTCTGAGCTTCGAAGCACTTGAGAATTTGGAGGATTACCCAACGTCCACTTGCTTCAAGATATGACAACTTGATAACTTGAGCTTCACCCATCAGATCTGGTCAAAAGATTTTTAACTAAACGACATTCTATGTACTTATCGCTTTGCTCACATTAGATCGTAAATTAGTGTTATCTTAAAGTAATATTCCATTGAATGTCATAAGATATGGGATCATGTTTGAAAATGGTTTTAGACATATATTTATCTAATCGGTTGGAATATGTATGTTAGACTGAACAAATAGGGTACTTATGATGTCTATGATATGACCTGTATTATTGTTTTTAATTACGGTATCCCTAATGAGACTACCTTTGAAATACTCAAACTCATAATCCTGTTTGAAAGTTCAAAAGCTTCTAAGTCGGACCAACGTACTTGTAGAGTGGGTTCAATGACATTCACAACTTGTGTTTTCAACTAAATGAAATAGTCGTCAAAATGTAAATAAATATAAAGTCTGCATTGTTTCAGTGTCTAGTATTAAACAATCAGAAGTGGCGTGTCTACGAGAGTTTCTAGGAAACCTCGCCACGCCCGCCGTACTAATAGTTCCGCGAAATTACTACACGACCTTACTACAATACTATGTCATTTACTATTTGTTTACTATTCATTAGTTTTAAATGACTTGCCATTGTATTTTTGTTCCGTTTAAAGTGGAACATTTGAATAAAGGTGAAAGAACGGCATTACGTTTTCGATTTTTAAAGACGTTTATTTAATAATATAGAACATCAGAAGCAGAACAACGCATAATAACAGAGTTCCACTTGATGAAGATCATTGCAACCCATGGCACTAGACACTAGGCAAAATGGATTGTAGGTAAATTGAAGACATCTATTATCCAGGTTCTTCAGATATCTAATACCTATTTAAACATCAAATAACCTTACCCCGAAAATCAAATACTAGATTCAAAATCGAAATCAACGAATGTACAAACCAAAGAAACTATTATTGACTTACTAAACATAAATGAACCTGTGCTAATATTCGTAGCCGTGGCTTGCATCACAATTAGTGTTGGGCAATTGTCGACATCGATAATCGGGACTACGAGTACAGTGTAACATCGGTGCGTTAAAATCGCGTCGGCCGGGCGTGGGAGCGGTCGTGACGTAACGAGTGGGCGTACAAAAGCGCAAATGATACACGTCAAGCGCACATGGCATTACCCCCGTGCGAAAGGGCGCATTGTACACACCCCCAACTCGGATTTAGTGTAATAACTACGTCGATTCAAGGGGGAGTTATTAGTTTTTTTTCGGCACAAATTTTGTATTAATAAAGGGAGCACAATTCATCATCGACGAGATAAAATTCTCGCGTCGGTTTCAACACAAAAGAAGCTGTAATTAAGGGCAAATAGAATACAAAAAGTTGTTCTGTTTACGTATCATTAAATACTACTGAACGGATTTTAATCTTTGTTCGATATCGGACGCCGCACGTAGCCGCAGGCAAGTCAAGTTTGAATCGAATCTACATATTTATAGGGAAAGGGTAAAACTGATAAATATTAATAAAAAAACAAGGGTGATATAATCGATTGCATGTTAAAAAGCTACTGAAAATGTTTATTTAATAGACACCGACAAAGAACTTCAGCTCGTTAAATTCTGTTTTAAAAAAGACAAAACCTCAAAAACATTGCTCTTAACTAGCTATCATTCCCACAGCGTATTTTTTTCCACACACTTTTATAGCAGAAAAAATAGCACAGCAAACCAGCAATATATCAAAATCACATAACAAAGGCAGTTTCAAAATTCTTAAATTAAGTCTCGGCCATTCTTTCTGGGGTCGTAAAACGGAATATTATTTCGTTTAGCTTTGGAAATTGATCGTCGTGCATAGGGCTGAGCCTCGAGGGATTTAAGTCCTTGTCAAATTTCACTGGGGGTTTCGATGTGTTGTTGCGGAACCCTGCTGCGTACATATGCGCCCCGCGATGCCCGCCTGCCTGTGTAGTGTTGTGGATGTGTGGATGTTGTACTCGACTTGATTAGTTTTTAAGTTAGTTTTGTTTTGAAGTGGTTCAAAGGTTTTGTGAATGTGTATTTGATTTTTGAACAACTGAATCATTGAGTTTGACAAGTAAATCTAGTGGGTAGTAATTGGTTTTTTATCAGTTATTCGAAATACATGGTTATTCTGATAGCTTTATTTCACTTGTAATTTTATTTCCTATCAATTCATTCTTCTTAACTTCTATCACAAGATTTCATCGGTTATTTTTAAATCTAATTATTGATTTAAATCAACTTGAGGATTATAGTCACATCACTAAAATTGTTTAGTATCCTAATACAGACTACAAGGTATTAAAATACTCAACGTGTGTTATCGTCGATATTCCTAAATATCAAACGTAGCGTTCGTTTTTGCTTCTCATACTTCGTCAGTACAAGAATGATGTTCTCGCCATAGTACAGTTTAGCTCACCTTAGCGGTATGATAATGTACAAGGCGCCACTACTTAGTGTTTCAATATGTATGTTTCTCACGGTAGAAGCAGTCGATGTTTAATTAAGATTAATGCTAGCTTTGACCAATATTCTCGATATGGAGACGATTATTCAAAAGCTTAACTACGTATAAAGTCATCTAAAATTTCTCAACTCTACTCAGACAAGTATTTACAAATTGCTTTTAAATTGTATGCTGCGAATGTAAAACATCCAAGGCATTAACATTAAGAAAAACACTTCTCATTTCGTTAATGTTGTGCGTTAACGATATCCGAGAAATGATGCGACAATACCAAGAATCACAACGAAAGAGAATTAAAATCAATACAAAAACAATAAATAAAAACAAAGCAATTTCTAGATCGCGCCAATTCCCCGGTCAGTCCACTTTCCAACTGCATAACTGTCGCCATACTGGTTTTCAATGTCGTGTTGCACAGATTATGTCATCGGCGACGTATTTACGTCGTTACCCATTCATTACAACGTTGAAAGGAAGCGCGGCGCGCCGTCCGTGAGAATCGTGTCAGCGTAGGGGAGGCGGCCACCCCGCCGGCGGGCGCGCGGCGCGTTACTACGACCACCCCACACCCCACCCCGCGATTATTATGCTAAGTGTCTGTCTCTATCGGGGTGAGTTTTTCGCGCATCTGCTATTTATTTACGCGTTTTATATTCATGGGATTGCGTAAGTCGCTCGGTCGTGGCGAGGCGTCAGGCTTACAGTTCATTACGTCGTGTTACAATGTTCCACGTGCGTTCTGATCGACGATTTTCATTCTTCCGTCGGCGACACATAGTTCCGTTCACAGGGTGCGTATAAATAGGTTACCGGGCGCACCCACCATGACGCTCCTGCCAAACGTTGTTCAATTGATTTTGTTACTAAAATGCTTTTTCAAATCGCGTTTAGCTGTATTAGGAGCGAGGTTACGTGAAAAAATATATCGACAATACAATTTATTTCTATAGCCAATTCATTTTTCAGCTTGTTGAATCGGTAAGCACATAATCGGCTTTTCATGGCGTATTATTAAATTAAATGTTAATCCATTAGAATAAGCTTAATCACGAAGTAATCACATTAATTGGAGAGTTTATTAATTAAGCAAGGAAGAGGCTCAATCTAATAGATAAGCAACTTCGACCAACTTTGTCTGAACAGTGTTCTGAAACTCGATTTCCCCCTCAAATCATATCGTGTCTGATAACCACAAGTTAACACGGGCCCACGGAACACCGCAAGATAGTGGTGCCAATCGAAATATCAAACCGCTTCCTCTCTCTTAAAACTATGGGAGAAAATCGATACTTGTTATGGTAAAAACAACTTTATATGCAGAGAAATTCTTTTCGTTGTACGCTGAGGATAGAATTTAAAATCGCATAGCAAAGTAATCCAAATGTTTCATTTGACGTTGCATCACACAAAGACGTTGCAGTCCCAGTTTCCGTTAACGTCTGGGCAGGAAATAAGCGAATCCACAGAGACTGCTTTGTCTAGTACTTTGGTTAATATCCTCCAAAGTAATGTGGTTTTCGAAATAACGTTGGTTTGAAAATGTTTTTGCTTTTATCGTTAGGTTTGTGCAAGCATCATTAGGTAGATTGCAGTTAATGATCCGAATGGCGCGGTGGGTCAGACGATATTGTTTCTTTTGCATACAACGTAATGAGTAATTTTTTAAATGCATTGTGAAATTATACATTTAAAATATTCAGGTTATTGTTAATAAGGTGGAAATGATTGATGATCGGTTCGTTTTGTGTAATTTTGTCTGAATAATACACTGGTATTCCAATAGACAAGTATGTGGTGAATGGTGTTGGGGTCAGGCTATCAGTAGTTATCGGGGTGGAATTACAGTCCCGTGTTATGGCGTGTTACGGCTATCGAGCTCAAGGCGGAGATTACAGGCCTTAGAGGTTCACCATCTCTAATCAACGGAGCGAGATCCCTGTTATGAGCGGAGAGACTCGATATCAATATGGGTACATACAACGTATGTTTTGTATTGTATCATATTTCGTGCGTAGGCAACAAAATATTGTTGCTGTCAGTTGTTTACATTGAAATATCATGCGCTTTTAAAACTTTTGCAAGTTTATCTTGTTATATGGAAATTAAAACATGATTGTATCATGGTACCACCCACGTAAAGCCAGCGTCTCAAGTATAACAACATAATAACCATGAAACATTGTATTTGGAATCTCTCCAGCAGTTTGGAACTTATAACAAACAAACACAACATATTAAAGTAATATTGGACTTTTCTTATGATTAAGGTTCGTAAGTTTAAACTACATAATAGTATTACGTGTGGTAAAAGCAATGTGTTCAGTACAAACGTTTGATGCGTGCGTAACAACCGAAAATACTTCAAAATACGCACCGCAGTTTCGCAAGTAGACTAAACAAACTGACTGAAAGGTATACGCGTGTGTCCCTGAAGAATAGGTGATTTTTCATTTATGTTTATGCTTTAGTTAAGCATAATATTTGGATTTAAAGATTTACATTAATAGATTGAGATGATAGATCGTCTTTTTTTGGAATAGAAACATGTATGTTAGATAGCTACCTACTTATTTAAAACAAATACTTATCTTTAGGCTCATACAATCTACTAACACTCCTCAAATAATATCTGGTTTACATCCTAACTCCAGTCTCTGTTAACAGGTCAAAGACCTATTTGTAGATAATTGAAATGAAGGTTAGATAGTCTAAAAAAATATTTCTCATGCTGCCTACCTCAGCTTAACGCCGTTTGAAGCTTTTTTCCTATCGTATAGAAACGATTAGACACAGAAGTAATTGTAAACCGGCTACAGTCACTAGGCGTGGATTACCCTGAATCGAATGATAACTGGGTAGAAACAGTAGGAATAAATATTGAGATAGGCTAAGTTTAAATATTTATTTTGTATGGCTTAATTTGCTTTTATTTTGATGGATAGTACAATAAACAGTTCGTGTACAATTTAAATTTTAACATATGGGAACAGAGTTTTATAAATAAGACCTCATAAAGATACGCTACCTCATAACATCTCTGTCAGAAAAATTCTACAGCACTTTGCCAGAATTGAAAACCGCTGACCACGCGACAGACTGGCTATTGAGGCAGTATTTTAACATTCGACTTTTGCATTCTCAATATTAAAAGAGAAATGTTAGAGCACATAAGGTGAATAAAAAAGGAATTGTAGAGTAACTATAAAGTCACACCAACGACTCCCAGTGACTTCTCATTTTCAAAAAAATAATTAGTTTTAATTGTACATGAAAGTAACTTTTTGAAAAACATCTCAGTCTGGCATTAATTGATCTTACTTTTTCAAAACCCTGTATCAGACAGTAGTCTTCTAATTCCATTGGTTGTTTAACCATAAAATATTGATAGTGTAGTGTTATAACTAGCAGACGGCTTATCAGAGGGCACAAACAATTTACGAAACGAACGGACGTTGCACCGCAGTGCACTGATAGCGCTCGATGTGTATGGGAATGGGACAGAGTCGATATTACGTGTCCTGTGTCACGTGATTTATTATAGCTTTAACTTTATTGTAGGGTAGAAATATTGTTTGTTAGTGAATATCGCTGTACTTTTCGGATCAAATGTCAGAGAGTAATTTTTAAACTGTGTATAAAATATTTATCATGCATATTTTTTATTTATGAACATCGGCGTTAAAACCTTTGAGATTTGTATCGTAGTAATATTAGTATAGTTACTAGATAGGGACATAAACTTGTGATAAGTTTATGTCCCTATTTAGTAACTCGTAACTAGTGACATGTAGTCGATAGAATGCAATGTTCATTTTACATTTAAACAAAGAGAGCTGATATAATCAATGCGGAAGTATGCCAGCTTACACACATAATAAAAATATCAATCGATTCTATAAAACCCGCTATATTTTACGAGCTTTATGATCGAGTGAATCTGAAGTACACTAAGATAAATCTGTTCATGACTCATGAATAATATAATATCTTTATAAGATTTCATTACACGTGTTCTCCTATAATTCTAAACTTCAACGCAAATGCCTAGTATTATATCTGAACTTTGCTTGCAAGTACAATATAACCTTTACAGTCGTGACATAATCTAGTGATTACAAGTTCCTAGATGTCATTTCTTTGTGTAGTAACTATGTCAAGTGCATGAATAACGCATTCATACGTATATCATGACGTGTTGCAGACAGTGCATCTGCCCCTACTATTTGTTCAACTCGACATCAACTCACATGGAAAATATAATTTTACTCATGAGATAGAAAAGTCAGAATTAAAACACGTTTCGAATTTTGTTTTAAGGCATGGTTTGTTAGTCTTAAAGGGAGCTGAAAAACTGATTTAGATTGTTAGATTGATAAACCACGTGGTAATATTACTCTTTAGTGAATAAGTTGAGAGACAGAGGTCCATTCTTCGCTATCTCAGTCCTCGTTAAGTTGTTGATCGGTCATCAGTACAAGGCCAGAACTCATGAATAGCTAGCTGTTGTTCCAGCTCCGGGTCAACGCGTACGGTAGTTACATGATGAGGGAATTTGTTATGTTAATTAATTTAAATTGCGATTTGAGATGCGTGAGAACGCGTACGCGACAACACTGTTTCCGGGAACGAGGACCACGTGTCAATTGACATTTTTGTATCAATCTAAAATTAAATTTAACAGAGGAAATCCGTTCAAGATATCGTATGAAGCTTTTAGGGATACAGATAATGAAAGAAGTTATAATTAAGGAACAAAGATTCTTACTCAGAGCGCCGCTGAGTGTCGATAAATACGTCGTAAAGTATCGCTGCAATAGATAGACAAACCATTAAATCACACAACGGAGTGTTTGAACTAATTAAATAAAAGCTATTGCGTACAATCTTGTATCTTGTGTAGTCATCAGAGGACCTTTTACTTAGTTTAACGACTACTGTCACTAAGAACAATAAAGATGGACTTTTAACATGACTTGAATAAATGTTACTAGCGAATCAAATGAATGCAGCAACAATGTCTAACACCCAGTTAACCTTGTAGGTCTGAACATAGCAACAAGTCGATGCACAAATGACACATAATAAATACAAGACACCTTGGGCCAGGAATACCGAAAACGAACGAACTAAAACGTCGAACGAATCTTCGATCACGAAAAACGATCTTCCGTTTCAATAAAAGTACGCTAAGTTAGCGTACTATAAGTGAGGAAAGGAAGAAAGTCGTTCATATAGCAACAACATCAAAACATACATGTTTACGTTGTAACCACGTGTATGTAGTAGCAAAGGAACAAAAATACTCGCCCACACACTGCGATCCAGACGAGGAGACGCCCACGCCTGCACCCACTGAACGTAATATATGATACAAACTCTTTTGACCCTTTTTACTTTGCGTGTATTTACATATTCCCGGTATCGGAGACATTCGCAGATATCTTAAGTATGTGACGATATGTGAACGAGCTGTTGATGTCGAGAATTGCACTCACTAGGAAGTGATACGTTTTTGGATGTTTGTCGCAAATGTAAAATGTCTTCATTATACTGAAATAAATGATGTTTGATGTCATTTCTGTGCTTGCTATTCCTTCAGGATTAGAAATAAAGGAGATAATAGCAGCGAAAATCGTACTTAGAAATGGATAGCGACGGCAACATTAAAACTCTATCTTTATAAATTTTTGGTCTGTTTTCTACTAGTTCTGAGTTATTATATTTTATTTAAATTAAACTTTTTTTTTCTACTTTATTAATTAAAAAATAAATCTTAACTAGGTATACCTATTATATCCCAACATCATCAAAAAACAAAACTACTAACAATTACAACTCGAAATAATGACACTTTCTAATAAAATACTCGTAGTAGTGGTGAACAAAGGGCATTGCATATGTTCCGTAATTGCAGTGCAGGGACCTTGGGCGTTGATGACAGACAGACCTCGCTGTCGACGCCTTTGTGCCGTGTCGTGATCATAAAAAAACAAAGGATTACCGTACCGCACGACGCTAATAACTATTCTGAAGCCATTATTATACAGATGGATAAAAAGTGGAAGCACCAGCCGCGGTCACGTAATAGTTTTAAACGTGGAAATCCTTTGGAATTTATAATAGACCGTTTGTTTTAGAATATAAAAGTGCATTTTAGCTGTAAAATTGTACTTCAAAGAATAAACCTTTTTTCGTTGCATAGTTATTTAGGTCCATAATTTAAAAGTTTTAACAACCCCAAACGTTGAATTACCGAGATGCAATGCAGTAGAGTTAGTTGGAAAACACGTTAAGCACAAAACAAAGAAATGATTAGCGTTAACAGGAGAGAAAACTTGTATATAAATAAAACCCGTGTTCTAGAAGCGAACAAATAGCAATAAGTAACCCGCTAAATAAAATTGAAATGAAACACGTAAAACAAACTGATTACAAAGTTCCTTGTTATAAATTACATGATTGGACCGATGCGCTCGCTAACTGTCACAATAAATTATACCCCTTGTACACTTATTGGTCAATTATGACACAGACAAACGTGCAACCTTTCATTAATATTAGATATAACATCTAAATGATCTGTAAAGATATTGAATTAATCAGATCGGATTATAAATTATGTTAATGAATTAATTCCCACGCTGGTTTCTAATGTGTAGGCTTGTTTGTACTTATTAGTTATGGAATTATATTTTATTACAGTTCTCAGACGGTTGAATAAATTACAGAGTTATCGATAAAGTTATGCTTGTACAAAATATAACAAGTAAAACTTCAGTTTTAGCTACATTAAAACAGCACTATCAAATGAAAATGGTTGAAATACATACAGAAGAAATAAAAGCTTATAAAAGGATTAATATTTAAATAAGCAAAACATCGATACTATCAAATTCAATATATATTTTGGATTGAGGTACAATAATTTACGAGCGTTGACCCCAAATGTAAATATACCTTTAAATTAAAACCACCGGAAAAGAAAAAAATGCTAATCCATATTAAAAAGCCATAAGCTCGTAATTTAGCAACATTGCCTATTCAATACTTCTTTAAACGATCATTTGTAACCAAATAGAGGTTAAAACAACCATATACTCCAATAAAAATATCGGGACATATGTATTATTCATACAAGTTTATGATGACGGCTCCGCCCGCGTTGTTACTTTATTTTAATTTTAATAAGTAGCCCATGTCCTTTCCACTCCTTCCCCGGGACATAAAACAAATCGGTTCAGTTTGATGATATATAAAGACAAACAAATATTCACATAGTAATCTTTCTTCGTACTAATATCTCAATTACAGAAGTTTGTTACGATAATTATCGTTAAACGGTTAAATGGATTTCATAAATATTGGAACGTACGTAGTTCACAGCGATGTTATTACTTATTATACATTTTCCCACTGAAAATAACTCATCGAGGACAGAAACTAGTATTATAAAATATGATGTATAAACACGTGTATACAGTGCGTATAAAAACAACACAATTTTTGGGTGCTGTTAATCGCTCTGAAAGGAAGTAGGGTTCCGGTGTTTGTTAATTAATGGACGTCGTTCCCGCTAGGAGAGAGTAACTGTGCTCGCTAACTTTAGTCTTTTATTGGAGTTTTTACTTTTGGAGAAAGATTTGAGATCAATTCTTTACAAATATATGTAATATTATAGTAGAGTTAGTATAGTTAATGGTTTAGTTTTGGTTATGTAACTGCTTTACCCTTCGAAAATGTATCTTGTTTACTTTAAAAGAGGTCATTCAACTCCATTTGTTGTAGTTCAGCTCATTATTAATTGTTTACAAACTATAACGTTTGATTATATTGTAACTGAATTCAGTTTTGTGTTTGTTTTGAAACAATGCACAAATGTTGCATTACGTTAAAATTATGATTACAAATACTGGTCCTGAGCAATATGGAATAAGTACTTTTAAAAGTTTTAATGAGTAAGCTTTTTCTGCTACATAAATACTTTGCTACAATTTCTTGAAAGATTCAATTACTCTCTTGAATAAAGATGTTTCAACGAATCCAGTTAAATCTGGCTTGTGACCAGAGATTTGTTGGCAGTATTTCATCGGGTGGAGGTAATCTGTCGAGATAATTGACTTAATGATAATAACTAGCCGCATTAATAACAATAAATCATCGCTGAGTGTTCAGTGAGCTCAGTTCTAGTATTAAGACGTTATATCATTGTCATTCAGTTAAATTAGTTCTATACTGGAACTAAACATGTAATAGTAGAATAATAGTAGCATCGTTAGATTAACACATTATTTTCCGTAGGGCTTGAAAAAGACCAAATAATGTCATCAGCTACGATCCCTTCAAACTTTTTTCCTACATTCGCATTCATACATCTTGTAATACATGCCCGCCGGCAACGGGTACCACGCATCTGACCCTTTTAAAAGAAAACCCTCCCATCACTTTCCGCGCCGAACATCCTCCTCCAAAACCATCGAATACATTTCGAATGCCTCGGAAAATCGTTTAATCTCGTCATAAAATACATACCTACTAAAAGTAAACCCAAAAAAACCGCATTCAATATTATAGTCACACAATGAAAACGAGACTACATCTACTAAATTGTACTACCGTCGACCTCAGATTAACGATAACAAAAGAAAATTACCACACAACTATGTACGGGTATTCGTGCACATAATTCCAGAATCCCGGATCAGTTTGGTTGACTTGAGTATAGAGAACAATGCGCGCGCGCATCGTATTGCGCAAGTCATTCCTATCGGGCCGTGGAGCGCGACCGCGTTCACTTTCGCCACCAACTCTATTATTTATGTTACGACTGTGCTATACATTATGTTTACTCTCATGTAGCTTATTATATTACAGATTCCTAAATGAAAACATGGTTCTAGAAATTTTGGATTTAGTTCTAAGAATCTTCGATTACACTGAATGGTGATGCAAAAGTATTATTAGCTTATTTGTTAAGACAAGAGTAACGGAGTTCTTAAAGTCAGCAGCAACAGGAGATATTGCGAGTAATAAGCATTTCTTTAGTATTAATAATGTTCTTCCCTCTAGCAGTGTTTTAATATCAGTCAGAAGTATTTAACACCCTTTCAACATTATAACTGCATTAAGAACTTTTTTTATTGCGCATATTAAAAAAGTTAACTTAAGCTTTTAAGTTAAAATTTATTAGCCTGTAGACATGTTACATCTGTTACAGTAACTGCTCGACTCATAAATACAATTATTCTCGACTTTATGTATAAAATAACCATATGTTTTAAATATTATTAACATTTAACGCTTTCGTCAACATATCAACACAAATAAGTAATTCCACTTCTGTAAAGTAAGATGGAAAAGTAAGATGGAATTATTTAAACCAGCGTATGCTTTTTGTAACTGTAATTTGGGTAGATTAAAGTGCACTTTGTATAAAATCGACCCAGAAAACGAACAGAAAAATATACGATTAAAACTGTCATTTTCACAAAGAAGGATTGCAACCAATTGAGTCTGGTTTTAAAGCAGGTACTTTGTTTTAAAGGCACTGAACAGTTATGACTTCTGAGAAGCTCATAATACATAGCAAATTCTAGACTAAGCTAATGTATGTAAAAATAATATACTTAAGCGTGTGAACAAGCAACATGCACATAAAAGTGTACAAATTACACAATTATTATACCAATAATCTTAGATGGTATCAGTGAAGGAGCGGCGATCATGGGGGTTATTTGTGGTGGGGCATCGAACCCTGAACCCTGCCCGCATGCCCATTGTCCACGGAACAATGTCCACTTGCGGCCACCATTTAATTTTGTTTTACTTTCTACTTGGACTACTTTGTAAGATCTGATTTATAGCACACAAAGTATAAATAGTGTATTGTGAACTAGTGAAATATGGTAACTTAAAGTGAAGAATTCTTACAGCTATTTCTAGGAAAATAAGTTCCATATCATAAGAGAATAGGAAAACAATTCAATTTTAAACTGTTTAACTTCCTTGAATAGTGGTTTTGTTATTCTAAGAGTACTTAATGCGAATTCCGTCTGAAAATTCTGGAATCATGCAAGAATATCCTCATTCATTAAAATAAATGTACATAATACGTTACAGTTTTGATAAAAGGTTATTTTATACGTCATTTACTATATCACTGACGTACATACAAGTATTTCCTTCCTGTTAGCAGTAATTAAATTAAATGAGAAAATTCATACATCAATGGGTGACTCGGAGAGAAATATTACTCAACACATAAACTTATTGTATAAATTGTAACTTTACATTGGGTAATTATTAAACTACAGATGACACATCGAAACTTAAAACGTTGTTACTCGAAACATGCATGTTAAGAAATTAAAACTGCTTATTAATTATTCAAAATTAATTGTTTTATAAGACAATTTGAATATTTATTACCCATATTTAGCTGTTTCAATAATAAAACGGTTTTTATCGCTGCTTTAATTTGACAGCTTACATAAGCGTGTTGTTTTAGCACGCGATTCAAATTAATTGTGATGATTACTAGTATCGTGTGGTATCATCGTAATAGGGGACATTATACGGGTAGGTTATGATCATTTTTTTCTAATTAATATGGGTACAGCGTTTCCGACGGCGCCTACGTGACTAAGATACTTGTAACGTCGGCTTCCTTTGTAATGTTATGCTTTATTTAAATATTTATTTCAAAGTCCGGCTGTTTTCCCTAAATTATTTAAATTTGGATATGTAATGGAATTCCCGTATTATTCAACAATTATTTTGACGTACATTCCCAAATGAAATTGTATAGAAATACTGAATTACTTTAAAAGTTAATCTTGCTGTTTATTATTCAAGAACGCTTTTGCATCGTTACGAAATTCAGTCAAAACCAAAATAAATTTGTAGAGTACCTGTTAACATCTGTATGTCTTACTAACTATAACACAAAAACACCTTATTGTACGGTAAAGCTCTTAAACAATAAATAACTAGTACCTAGTACAAGAATGCCACATGCGACAAGCGACAACAAACTTTTATAGCGACGTATTATCGCGACATATTAACATTAATTTACATTTCCGATGGCTGTAATAAACGAATAAACACTCGTTGTGTCGTACGCCTCTAATACACCTACTACGATTAAGAAATGTAAGCTCTTTTAAATAGCTTTTTGCCTTTTCGAGTAGGAAAATGTAATCATATTATATCACCTTGTTAGTGAAGTGGCAAGCTTGCTATTACTGTTATTAGTGCGTAGCTAGACGTGTTATTAGGTTAACTAACTTAGCTATTAGAATTTATTGAGTTGCTATCGGAATTCGGAACATTAAGTGACAGATTGTAGTATAAAGAATAAGGTTACGAAAATTATATACTAAGATTTTTAGTACTCATAAATATACTGACCTAGGTTAATATCTATTTTGTTAGGTTGCTTAGCTGTTTTAATTAACATAACAATTATTACATAAAATCTTATGCATAAATGTATCTACGTTATGTTGCGATTTTTTATAAGCGCAGACAGTGTAATACTAAAAACCACGATATTATTTTGTTTTGAATATTTTATTTGTACAAATCGCTGCATAGTATTAAGAATTGTAAGTTAGTATGTTTATTTCAAGTTAGCTCGGAAACTTTTGGATCGATTCCAAAAGTTTCTGGACTGTGGGAGACCTAAGTTATTTGCCACGATGCAGTAACATCTAATCTAATAATGTATTGTACTAACTTCTGTTCACAGTTAAACTCGCGAAACCTTTTGTGAAAAAATGCTATGCAGAATATTTTCCATAAAAGAACTGTCGCACAGCTAAATTTTTCACGGCAAAAAGCGGTTTAGACGGACAGGCAGAATAAAGTTATCTTTTATAAATACTATACAACTTCAATACTGGACCCAACTGTATGTATTATCATGCCCTTTGTTATTATTTCAATCATTATGTAATGTTTTCGATGTTTTCTATAGTGAAAGTACGGTAACTGTAACTCAACAAACTAAAAGAAAAAAAGAGCCGTGGATAGATAAAGAATTGTATTTAATGATATTGCGTAGGAATCACTTGTTTAAAATATGGAAAGCGGAACCTAAGAGTATGAATAAACGATTAGAATACACAAAATTTAGGAATAAAGTAAATAAAGTAATAAATGAGGCTAAAAACAAGTATCGACAATCTGAAATATTAAAATGTAAGGGGGATTTTAGAAAAATATGGGAGAATATCAATTCTTGGTTGGGCCGCCAAAGAACTAGCTTAGACAGTGTTATTATGAAGCACTTAGGTAAAATAGAAAATATTAGCACTATATGTACCAATTTCACTCATACTTTTACTCAGGAAATACAAAATATTAAGCATATATGCAACATAAAATTCTTAGACCGGGAGAAATACGTGTGTCCGTGTGATGTGAGCTTTAGATTTAATAAAGTTAGTCCATTAGATGTAGAAAAAGTAATTAATATGTTATCTATTAGAAAATCACCTGGCCTGGATGGAATAAGAGTAGAAGATATAAGGTACCTACGAAAACAAATTAGTCCCATACTGGCCAACTTTGTCAACCTTTGTTTAACCAAAAGTTTATACCCTGACCAACTTAAAAGCGCCATAGTACGTCCGATTTATAAGTCCGGAAGCCACCTGGAATATGTTAACTACAGGCCAATAGCTATATTATCTGTGATAGACAAAATCGTCGAAAAAATTGTTGTTGGACAAATTAGTACATTTTTAGAGTCGAATAACATAATAAGTGACATCCAGCATGGTTTCAGAAAGGGTAAGAGTACTGTGTCTGCTCTGACGAGCTTTGCAGATTACATAAACGAGAGTTTGGATTCGGGGAAACAGCTGATAGCACTTTTTATCGATTATAAAAAAGCGTTCGATACGCTGGATCATGATGTACTGCTGCAGGCCATGGATGAGTGTGGCATACGTGGCCCCACCAACAATTGGTTCAGAAACTACCTAAGTAAAAGAAAAATACGTACTGTTATCAATGGAGTGACTGGGGAAGACGCTGTTGTCAGGTTGGGTGTGCCGACTGGTTCAGTATTTGGGCCCGTAGGGTACATTATGCACGTTAACAGTGTATCGAATGTAGTGGCCAACTGTGAGGTGTTTATGTACGCAGACGATATGTGTGTCCTATATGCCTCTAAAGATATCTCGCAGGTGCAAATAAATGTACAGACAGATTTTGAAAATATAACGAAATGGGCTCACGATAATGGTATCATACTTAATCTCACCAAAACAAAATGCATGCACCTTCACTCTCCATACAACCAAATCGCGAAAAATGTAAATATTGAGAACCTTAACATAATAGGACACACATACGAATGCCTTCATAGAAACAAAGTAGATTGTAAGTGTGATACGTTGCAATATGTTGACAATTTTAAATATTTAGGATTAAGGATTGATAAGAACTTTAATTGGGCTATGCACATATCTGATGTCTGCGCTAGGTTGAGATCTGTACTAGGCAAGTTCTATCAGCTTAAAACAGTATTAAATACAGAGACAATTAAAATTGTATACTATGCTCTAGCAGACTCACTTATAAACTACGGACTGATTGTATACGGACGAACTTTTATAACGTACTTAAAAGATATTAAAGATCTTCAAATAAGACTGATAAAGTATTTAGTTAGTAAGCAGGATAAAAATATGTGCAATAACGAATACAGCAGATTGTTCCCTATCTGTAAAATCCTACCAATAGAAAAAAAAGTAGAATACTTAATTGGCCTAGAATATTACTTTAGTGATAAGTACAAACATGTTGTTGAAAATAAATACAATACGAGAAGAGTCAGGGAACAGAAACTTGTGAAACCAAAGGTAACTAATTATTACGGCCAAAGAACAAATAAGTATATAATACCTTCAGTTTTTAATAATATAGATTTATTGAGAGAAGTTCCTAAAGTTAGTTATAATAGTCTTAAGAAGAAACTAAAAGATGTCCTTTTAGAGTAAAAATATATACATATAAAATATTATTGTTATGGATGTAAGGTAAATTATCTGTTTGTTGATGCTTTGAATATTATATTTGTATTTAAGTTGAGTATATGTAGTTTTAGACTGTAATTTCAAATTGTTTTGTAATAGATGTAGCATATATGATAAGAGCGTATCTCGCCGTTAAACACATGTTTGGCGAGTTTAATATGTATTTAGTTTTAAGCTACTTTTAAATAAATAAAATTATATAAAAAAAAAAAAAAAAATAGATTACTACACTGTCATTATTAATTTTCGCATGGTCAAATACCTAAGTTGTTTTATAATGAATGGCCGTTGTCCAAACTCCCGGGCAGACATAACGACATACCATCAATAATAAAGTAATAACAATAATAAAACGATCGATACACGACCGAGGGTGGGTTCGAATCCTTGGGGAGCCAAACAAAACTACTTAACAAGATTATTTCGCTTTCGTTTTAGTTTGAATTCTTTGAATTGTTGTCCAAGAACTAACAATGGTTTGTGATTTTGGTGTGTTTTCTTTGACTCTTGATTAATAATGCCTATTGTGTATTTTTTTCTAACACTAACAAAATGTGCCAGTTACTCCAATTTTTCGTTTTGATGCCGTTACAGCCGTCTAAATTGCTGTTGACTAGTGTTGACGGATTTTAAATAAGTATAGAAGAAATTGGGTTCGGTATTACTATTAATGATAGTTAACAGCAACTTATTCAGCACTTATTTTACAATTTCATTAACAACACACGGCAGACGTTAAATACCTCCAACCAGCTCTCTACTTAAATCGATACCATTTACAAAAACAAAAAGTATTCGATTAAAAATCAGCTTTCATCACGACCGTCGAATCGTATAAATCCAATTCATCTCTCGGTTTAATCCAATCTATCAATGCATATCTTCAACCAAAAGTTAAAAGGTTTCGAGCAACACTCGGCGTTGCAATTACGAGTAATCGATGGAGAGCTCTTATAACCTATCAGCTTAAATCGATGTGTGAACTTGAACGATGGCTGTTCATTCATTGCAGGACTGGTCCCGCATCCGTTCCGTTACATCAAAAATGATTTTATTTATGAAAAACCGGCTCGACGCGCCTAAGGGTGTGTCAGTGTAAATAAAAGATAATTGTTCGTATCTATGTTTTCTGGTATTGAAAGGATGATACGAATTTTCAAAGAAATTTTGCAGTGACTTGTACTGTTTTATGATTCAGTTTGGAGGTGTTATTGACATGCGTTTTGTTTTAAGCAAAAATGACACTGTATGTTTGACTTTTCAAGCTTTAAATCTTGTCCGAAATGGTTGAATCTATGGCGGCGATTAACGGAGAAACTAGTAGACTCACGGACTGATCATTATACACATGACATCACAATAATGATCCAAACATTTCATTTTTAATTAAAACTCCCAACCCATAGCGACGTTGCGTCTGGACATAAAAATAACTGGGTATTAAGAAGAAGAGTCTTATGATAAAGTTACTCTGATTTTCGATTCGTTAAAATTTGATAAGGACGATTAATCTTAAGCACTACTTAATTTAAGCATATAACGTTTTTATTTAAGCACAAAGTACTAAACACGCACTCGGTCAATAACCCCGAGTGGGCAGGAAACACGCTGAGATTTTTATTTTTATTACGCAACTTCGTATAAGAAGTTTTTCTCATATTAACATACGAATTTATTGTACTATGCACGCCTATTAAATCAAATCCATGGAGGAACCCATAAATATAAAATTTCGATCGTATATAACGAAGAATTAAAGCGCGTAAACTTTACGATCGCTCACAATTTGATTCACAAAACATAGAGGACTACATTTTTCATTCTCGCGTTCAAAATTGATTAAATTAAAACCGTCTTCGATTTCCGCAATGCGGATGACTTGCGGCTTCGAAATCGTTTAATAAATAAGAGCATGATTTGCGAGAATAAGACAAGCCAATGACACATGCAAAATGTTTTATCTCTAAATCGGCAGTGTAATACACGTTTCGAGGCTTCGGAATGAGAACAAAAAGAATTGCAGTGAGTTAGCGACATCGCGATTTACGCTGAGTGATATTACGTAGAGGCGTGCGTCACATTGTGTGTTATCACACGCATTACCGACGGCACTCATCTAGTATTAGAGTGCGCTCTCTACACGCGATTATTATGCTAGCCATGCGTCCCGTCGCACGTATTTTTAGCGAATGTCGTGCGCGTAGCGTTAGCGTTAAGCCCGGAATAGACGAGCACTTCGCAGTCGCCGTCGGATGTGGCACACGGCACGCACGTCGATAAGCCTAAATTGAGATAAATTACTTGATAACGTCGCGTTGGTATCGTTACAATATGCAATATATTACTTTGTGTAATTTTTATCGGAGTTCGGTAATAGCCACCTGCGATTATTTATCTACTCTACATTACGTCAAAATTATATTCATCACACATGTGACCAAGTCGCGTGTATTGTGATTCATTAATTATTCAGCTTATATTTATTACTAGATTGCACATCTCTGTTTATGTGTGCTGATATTTACAAAATTATTAAAACATTCTGTTCATCTTACGAATAAAACATATATTTTATAAATATACAAATGAAACAAAAACTTCTAATGTATAAACAAAAAATCTTTAGCATTTGCGAAACTAAAAACTCACTTTCGCATTCATAACATTAGTAAGGCTAAAAATTGATAGATGAAGAGCTACCGACCGGTCGACCGTGTACCCAGGTCTTATGACACAAGAGGTGAACGCACTGCGCTTATTTCGTTACGATTGTATTACGAGTCTAAAGCCACATCTGAAGGGCATTTAGCGATACTCCGAACACGATATCGTATTAAGAATCAGACATGAGAATTTATATTTGACCGCATCTGCACCCAAAAACGCCAGTCAAAGTCGGCCAGTCGGTCTAAATGAAAGATCTTAATTGATCGTGAAAGAATAAACGGCATATTAAGCGAATAGTATTTTTAAAGTAACGGTTCAAATAGTCTAGACAGGATTTAATCATTTCCTGCTATGGCAATTTACGACTTTAGGTAATTCTGCTTGTAGAAACTATGAATAAACGTCCGATATAAAATGTCAATACTGATAAAACTGCAAATCAAAGTGGATCAATAACATATTAAAGACCATAATCAGAATAGATCGAACTAATTCTGATTTAGACAATTTTATACTTAATGGAACGGCTTCGACGCTCATCAAATGAAAATCAGGTTTTAACTTTTACAAATCTGTGCTTATAGTAAAGGGTAAATATCAACTTTTAGTGCAAACAAGTGGTGAATAGGCGGCCGATATCCATCAACGCTGACATTTTACAACCGATAGAAATAATAATTCACAAACTAACAATACTTTTTATTGCCGCGCGGTTAACAAGCGCTTATATTGTTTACATGCTGAATAATAAGGGTAACATTACATTATGCCTTGTTCTCAATAAAAGTTTTATGAACTATGTTGCTAGGCTTGCGTTCGTGTGTTTCTTTTATGACTTTCGATATTGTTTTAAACAAAAACGTAAAATCAAGAAACTATGCAGTGTATTGTAAACTGAACCCGCAAGAAATATAGAGAAATATAAATATTTATGACGTTTCTGATGTTGGTGTAAATAAAAAAGCGTAAGATGAATGCATAATAAGGTATAGAAGCGTGCGTTTTGTGTATAACATGAATATTTTCGAGAAGACAATGGTAGAGATTAAAAATCTAAAGAAAAAAGAGCAGCACGTCGTGTACAATGCTGAAACAATTAATCTCCATGGTATAATGGAGACGATATCAATTAACAAAGCATCACTCAACACAGAACCTGTTCCAGCGTACCAGTTGACAGTTTGGGGACAAACCATTCAAAGCCGCGTCGTAAACGTATCGGAAGAATCGTATAAACAAATGATGGGTCATAAAATAAATTTTAATATTCACAGTTTGCACGGTACACGTTTTATCTAATCAATGGAGACACGAGAAACAAGTTTAGTGATCTTGATAACTACCTAACGTGTAAATGTAATTAGTACTAACTAGATTATCCATCCAATTAAAAACATGATAAATGCGGTATTGTTGCAAGAAAAGTTTACACGGTAAATAAAAATCTTTACGGGAAAACAAAACGGACCAAGTCATAATATGACTTACAAAGTTACAACTTTCATAAATAATGTAAAATTAACAATTATCTCACATAAAGAAGCCACTAACAAGTGGTAATGACAAAGATAAAACCTGTTAGTTAATTAATTAAAAAGAATTTGATTTGAAATTTGTAGAGGGCGGGACAATCCCTCACAATAATTATTTTCAGAGAGCAATTAATCTTCTGTGTGTTAATTGTTCAACGTGAGATCCGAGAAGCCTGTTTGCTTCAGCTAATCTTATATGCATTAAGTATGTTATATTTCTTTGTCACAAAATGTCCTTTCGTTCTGTGAAAACATCATTCTATTTCTTCCAAGAAATGCTTCAGATGAAAGATAGAGGAACCAGAAGCTCGTTTAGGATGTAATGGCTTGAGAACTTCGCAAATGTTTTGAAATGAAGAAGTTAATGATGTCGTTAATGTTGTATATGGGTTAAGTAATTATGTGGATATAAATAATACGGAGTATTAAACTAGTCTGGTGGCGATGATATACAGCGACACTACTAAAGAACGACATTTTGTCGCTCTCAAGTACTTACTAGTTTTAAAGTAGTTGTGAAATTATGATTCGGATGAAAGAACAAATAAAATTCAAAGATCACAAATTACGAAACGTAACATTAAACCTAGGTATTACAGGTAACTAGAACTAGCGCAAGATATTACGAAATCGTCGAATCATTCGACATTTGGTACGGAAATTGAGCGTACGAGACGACGAGATTGCTTTTAAATCGCATTTTGCGCTCGATGCACAGGCGATGCAACCAACCGTCTGTATAGGTGCAGGGACTACGTGACGGATCACTTGGTAATTATAAAACTCATTTCTCTTCGCTAAATGAACCTTTGACACGCTTCAATGTAATTGATGTGCGATGTAATATTTATGAGGGCAGCTTTAGTTACATCGATGTTAAAATTTAATACAACGTTAATTTGAAGTGCAAGTAATGGCAAATTATGACAACAATCAACAAAAGAAAAACATCCATGTTTGGCGGACAACCTCGAAAATTAAACCAACAAAGAAAATTAAAGGAACAATTCATGACAACACTGAAACAGGGTTCACAGCCAATAAAATTGCAGCCTCAAAAGGGATAAGTCGTAAAAATCCGGCTGATGGGCAGAATGGGCAAAAAAGACAAACGGTCGCTACGAGCGATAAAAAAATGTCGACAAAAACTTGCCCTAGTGTATGTTTCTATAAGAAAAAAGTGTATTTCAAAAACTGTAGTCCCTTCTATGATCGACGAGGGACGTTAGAGAATCATCAATGTGTCAGCAACGGTAACAATATTACGCTTAGCTGTTAATAAAGACAAGACAAAAAATACACACGAACGCTTGCAACATGGTGAAGAAAAACTATACTAAACTTTTATATATGAAAATCAAATAATAATAACCGACACATTTAAGACCAAGCGTCGTAAAAAACTAAGTTTGGATTTTATAGCGGTAAAACACGAGTTCAGACTTATGATCGATGATTGATTAATATACGAGTATGATTGTTGATTTACACATGTATAATTTGATTCGTCATTAATCAAGTGGAACAAAAAGTCGGTGGCCGGTGTCGACGGGGTCACCTTACCCTCTACTCGCAATATGGCTGGATCGCACAGTTATATCACGCGATAAATACAATAATAAACATTGTAATGATGTAGCACTATAATTATCCTAATGGATTACTTCGTTATATATTTCTGTAGACTTCGACACATAAAAAATTAATCCCAAGACATATTACTTTATTTAGTTACAAATTATATTATAAAGACATTAAGCTACAATCTAATCGCAAGGAAAAGGTGTACAAAAGCTAAAACAGACACAACAAAGCGTAATCGTGAGCGTATTCTCGTGTTCTGATAACATTGAAGGTATAAACAATTACATGTAAATTGATGTTATTGCACTCGAATTCGATAAGGAAAAGTTCAAAGTCAAGGTGAAACGTAGAAAACATCAACATAAAAGAAAAAGTATGACGGAAACAAGAATAAAAACTCAGTGCAGATCTTGAGGAGTTGCACGTTTGTTACAAAGCGGAAAGTTTAACAACTCCCTTGGACATTATGTGAGGTGTACAAGTTAGAATGCTTTGTTTTAATATGATGCTGCGTTGCGAAGTTCCTGACGGTTAATGAGTCATTCTCTAGACACTGAATATAACACCAACATCCATCGAGAATTTCAATGACTTCCTTACGGTTTGTAGCATGTTTTACCGTCGCTTTGTCATCTATAATGTTGCACTGTGCGCTGTGCTATCAAATGTTAAGAGACGCTCTATTATTATACAGTTATTTCAGTGCGTAAATTACACTGCAAGGTTTATTTTCAATTAATGCGAATTCCAGGTTTGGGATAAAAATACCGATCAGGTTTTGGTTTTAAAGTTACGCTGATGATAATATACTAGTAACTATGTAATCTCAACATAATTAACTTTCCATTTAAGGATGAATAAATAGAGATATTTATAATGGCATCATGATTATGCTAATTGAGGCAAGGATAATGTTGCTGTATTGTAACAAAGAATGGCGATCGCGAGTTGAGGACTAATAGTTAATACAAATAAATATAAAACAAAGAGCGGATAATATATTCAATGGATTAAGCCGGAAGGCTAAGCACAAGGTGCTAGGCACACACCTGCCTTATACGTACACTTTAATGCGACGTTTGCTCTAACGAGAAAGGGTTTCTAACACGGTTTTTTTCCTAGCGTATGTGTATCATTAATCCTATTCTGGAGAATTCTGCTGTAACAATGGAAGATTTAACTTCTAGTTTGCCTATTTCTCTGCGTTAGTTATTTCTTATAAATTTGTATTCATAGTATTAATTGCATGTTTTTCTATCTATCTTTGCGTACTTGACTTCATTTCTTATTATATTTTCCGTCGAGTCTTTATTAGAAACTCTGAATTTTTTTAACCGTTGTCGATAATCAAGTAAATTTTAGTGCAGTATTTGTGACTTATTTATTTCACACTTACTTATAACACATATTTTTCAAATTTGGTTCACAGACTGGACAGATTCCATTTCTCATGTTTTAGGTATCACAATTCTACATTTTGTTATGGGAAACTTATTTACCGTGTTTCTATTGTTTTTCAGAACTATCATAATAATTTGAATGGTAGGAAATATGTTTGATGTAAATAGGTCATCTAACTTCTCGGGAAAATAAATATTGTTTCAAGAATCCTGCGAAAGCGTTTAATGGTATCGAGAAAACGTTAACGAGCTGTAATCTTGAACAAACCTCATTTTGAAAAGATGCCACTGACAGTTTTATCCAGATTGTATCTTTTTCGCACGTTATAGATTTGGATTGAATTGTCGGATAAAGTTTCCTTAGATCTTATAGGTTTTTGAGTATTTGGTCACGATTACCTTAGGATCGGTGACTTATGTATTGCCATTGATTTTATGTGTTATTATGGGTTTTTATTATTTAACGGGTAATTTCTGCGATTATAGACTCCGGTTCATACAGTTTCTCGTAAACATTAAATGACGTTTATGGGAAAAACATGGTATTTCACAAAATGACGTTAGTCACATGTAATATATACGTAATAATTCTAGTAATTCCCTGTTGTTTATCAACGTACCAATGTGTAATGCAAAACTAATAATTAGTATTGTGATTCATACAAGTTAGAAATATTTGCAATTTTAATGAGGAAGTTCCTCCGTGTCTGAGTGATATGTAACGTGGGATAACAACAGTTCACGCCTGAGAACCATCTCCTAAAACACGTAGGTAGTAGTTACTCGATACCGGTTTTCTTATTATTTCATGCCCAAAAAACCGATGATAGATACAAAAAATACCAGCCGCACCTTCGATTCACTGGGTCCCCTCGGGCGAAAGGACGACATCCATTGTTAAAATTTGACAAAAAGTTTTAAGTTTTTGTTACAGCCGGCATGGTACTTTTTTCTTGGTTTCCAAAAAAGCGCCAAACATTGGCGTTGGCTTACCGAGTGTTACGAACTTGTCGGAATAAAGCACTAAAATCGTCCCGTGGGCCGGCACAGCCGCCTCCGTAACGGTGCCGCCACGCCGCGCGCATGCATGGTGTTTATAGGGCCGAGGTCGGGAATAATCACCTCGGTCGGTGGCGTAACATAACTTCTCATCTCCCGGCGGCGCCGCGGTCAGCTCCTGGGCGCGCTCCTCGCACTGCACATCCTGGGCACGGTCACACACTACACATATCACTGGCAGGTCGCTCCTGTCGCACGCACACACTGTGTCACTGTCGAGTCGGCGAGCGGGTCGCGAGACGGGCGGCGTGCGCTATCAACGCCGATGCATTGGCGGTGTGCGCGGCGCGGTCCCGGGCGCGCAACAGCTGACGGGAGGCGCAGGCCCCGCGCCCGCGCCCCGCCCCCCGCGCCCGCGCGCGCAGCCGGTGCGTGCGCCACACCCCTCCCGTCCCCGTTCCCCACCTCTAATCCATTATTTACGGACGGCCGACCGGTTTCAGGCGCGTTCGTTCTGCCCGCCGCTTCACGACGATCGTTCAAATTTAATGCCCTTCCTATGTCCGGCCTCTAATGCGATAAGATTACGGTCGGCGAGCTCTGGAAGCCGCCGCAGCTCCAGAGCCGCCGCCGCCGAGGCCGAAGTCGCGCCCGCGCGACGTAATAATTAACAACCGCGTAATACTGGTAAAACTGAACCGCTGAACCGCTGCACCTCTGCACGGACGTGCAGGAGCTCGTTAAGTGTGATTCAAACGCGTGATTGATATGACAGCGGGAAGGTGAACGAACCCAAGGCAGGCATCGGCTGGCACTGAAAGCACTAAAACGCCTATAACCCGACGTTATATTCTGTTGTAAGCCGCAAATACACTTTTGAAGCAGTAAATCACCGTACCGATCATAAAAATGCTGTTAAAATAGAATTGGAAAAGAAATGGATACCAAGTACGCGTCTCCAGCAACTATTAATTCCATTGTTATAGTCCCATATGTCTAAGGGACTTCAAAGTTGGCTATGAACGTTGAAATAAGCTTTAAGTAAAAAAACTTTCACGGTTGACCCCCACTCGAGCTAAGTTTATCTTAGCATTTATCTTATTTCCGTGAAAACAACTTAAAAGTTATACCTTATCTTCCAATTCCGAGAATATTCTTTACCACTTGCACAGAACTTCTCAAACGCGTGGGGTTCGCGTTACAGTTATAAATTCAGCAAAAGCAGCGACATATTAAATTCATATAAAAAAAATCGTACATATCCAGTTACATTCAAATATACCAGAATCCAATCATCGTCAAGGCACTAAACCGATTTGGCACCAATAAGAAGACTACAATCAAGCGAAGATACCCTGCAATTATTGAGTCGATCAATTTCGTGCTTCATTTGCTTACATACGAATTGTCCAATCACATAAATATCATTCACCAATTGCTCTAACGTTTGTAAAAACAAGGTTTATAGCTTTGTACTGGAACGGCAAAGGTAATAAAATCGACGCAGGGGGGTTATAAATTTAAAGTCGCGTAATTAGAGCAAGTAAAAGTATAAATACGTGCAATATAAGAACGTATGTCCAAAGACCACCACGAGGATTTGTCCTCGTCAATCATCTGAGCAACGTGTTCTAGAATATCTAATACGAGACATTAGATACTGTAAAAAGTACAGCAAACGCACCTCACGAATGGGGGGTCCGCGGTGGCCGGAGGGTAGGGCCAGTGTTTCATTACATGTTTCTTCGTAGCATTAGCGCCGGCCGAGTGGCTCTCGAGATACTTCGGGCTCCACTTTCGGCGGACAGCCATAGAAATCACGTAGTTCGCGGAACTTTGTTACCTGTGGTACGCCGGCAGCGCAGCGCGCCAAGGTGAACGTTCGGGCCAAGGACGGCTCGGGCGGCGGGAGGGGCCCGCCTACGTCCCTCCACGCGCTTCTCCCCCGTGCCCGAGTAAAAACGCTCCGAACCTTCGAACGCGGGCGGTGCAACCCAGCAAAAAAAGGGCCCGACGGAACAAATAGAAAATGTTGGGACCCAACAAAAAAAAGAATACAAATAACAGGGGTCTCGGGTAACAGAACTAGTTAGGCTCTCTGGGTGAATGTCGAAATAATGTAGAGTTCGCATGTCACCTGCGCCTACGCAGACGGGTCACGCACCGCAAACGCGCGTGTTCCTATGATGTAATAGGCGAACGATAAAAAACGGCTAACGGAAGAGGCGCGGAACCGGCCGTATCGACGACGACGGGCCACTAATCACCTGGCACGATAGTTATTTTATAATTTCACAGCTATGACGAACCGATGGGGATATTAATATTCTAGAGATGACCATCCCCGCTTCAATTATTCATGTGTCTCCTTGCTTATTCGCGATGCGTAAGCGTTGAACTTTTTCCATGCGAATTAAAGGAAGACTAGAAGCGATAAAATGCCAGGACCGCTTCCTAGCCGTTGTGCTCTGACCGGTTCAGCTGCGCATTATAATAACTTCCCCAACAGAAAAACTTGCGCTAGCCACAAAACACGTACTACAGAATATTCTTTAACGACTGGCATTAGAAATGCCATTATCAGATAAAGTTTTATTCTAGCATCGTGTAAAAACTAAATGGATTCCGAGCATACGAGTAGCTTTGACATTCGAGGAAATAATTATTTTTCTGTGTTGGTATGTTGACGCAATAGAATAATGTTATTGATGATGAATGATGATGTATTGATCGACTTCCTATCGATCTGTACGCAGACAATAGATGTCTCCATGTGTGCGGTTATGTGACCGGTCTATTGGTCATGTTACATCACCGTTCATAAATAGAATCTCCTGGAGCCGCTCGTACTTGCGTACAGCGCGTGCAAGGAGGCGTAACTCTCTGTACTCCTCTAGCGAACAGCTCTGAACGAGAGAGAAAGGGACGAGGCAGTGTTACAGTTAAGCAGGAACTCTATTTATATGCAAATATAACCTCGGAGTCGACACCTGTTTGCGTATTCTCAGCGCTCGCCGCGTCGCTTTGTGGCAACACTGTCTCCGTGGTATCCTTTAGATTATGAAAAACCAAATCAACTTTGCGCTCATTCCGCGTTCATCTCTGACAAAACATCGCCCTTATTACCAAGCATTACAGCTTCAAACCAAACTGGTTCTGCAGCATTGTTTACATTGTTATCCAATACCTGTACCTTTGTCGCTTCCCTCTTGTTTTTCTGACCACTTTTTAATCTTATTGTTGTGGGCTGCATTATGAGATTCGTTAAGTAAAATTAATTATAATTTTTACTCGAAAAACGTGTTACGTTTTTTGACATGGTTCCAGATGTCATTATAAGTAAGGCAAGGTAAAAGTATTAGGCACACAAGCAGGATATTATTCTAGGTGAAATTTCAACCAAAACCTAGAATATTTTATTTATAGTATAGTTACATAGTTTATTTTTCAAGCGCCTGACAAAGCTGTGCATTAGAATAAAATATGACAGCAGGGCAGAGCAGCAATGGACTCATTTATCACGGCAGATTGTCGTGTATACCACTTCGAACGATAAAAAGGTCGTATTTGAAGACGATATTATCGGGTCGCGGAATCTATCGACGTCTTTTTTAGATATCTGAGTTTTTTTAACGACGTTATTTTGTTACTAATTACGTCCTTTTAGGGGTGTTTTTTATTGCTTTTTATGGGTATATTTATTTGTCTAAAAAGCTTTGATAGATTATGTTGTACGTACTTAATTTCGCTAAGTCCAATGTATTTCCCTTGCGGTTATGCTGTCGCGTGTTACCATTACTGTCATATATCTCCCTCCTACACGTTGTGGAGTAAAGAGAAGAATTAGAGCGGGGTTGGGGCTGTCCATTTATCATACTTGGCCGAGCCGGGTGCCTGAGTGCGTTCCTGTGTACGTCTGCTGGTGCAGATACGGACTTGGTGTTTGTTTTGTTTACACGTGTTGCGACGTTCGCGACGTCTGCACACGTTATGAGTGGCTATTCGTTTTAAAGCGCTATCATAATCGCAACAAGATCTATTACATTTGAGACTTTTGTTCTGAAGCACTTCTCATGATTTATTAGTCGAACAGAATTTCTTAAGATAATGTAATTTATAACGAGTATTCCAGTTTCTGAAATCCGTTGAACGATAAGTCTCATGTATATGGCCAGTGAACTAACAAATCTTTTAAGAAATCGTTACCAACTCCATAACAAATCAACTCCCGATTATTCCCGTGTTACATAATTTCGTATTCCCCCAAACGGATTACCTAATTTCAGTTTTCTCGCACACTCAATCTCCCCCACAACACTGTAGTAACAGTTTGCTTGTAAATGCAAATGTGTCACATTGGCACCTGTGGTTAGGTACAATCGCGATTCATCGGCCCTTGGGTGCGTCGCCCGAGACGTCCTTCCTTGCCCTTTGAAAGTAAGAAGCCGTATACTTTGTAGTGATTTGGTTTGTTTAACAAGCGTTGTGTAATTTGCTCTTTGATTGATTTGATATGCGTTACGATTTGAGATAGTAAATTATTATAAAACATTTCTATTAACGTAATAACGAAAAGTACAAATCCAATTGACAATATAGAATGTTAATCTGGTGATTTATATTGAAAAATCTTAATAAAAAAACATTATGAACTTTAAAAAATCTTTAAATAGAACTCTCGCTTAACAAAGCTTTGACCCTATTTAATTCATGGGAGACGTAAATGGGGTAAAAACGGGAAACGATGACAATTATGGGGTAAAAAATAGAAAAGTAATATTTGTGTGATGTTTTTTGCAACGGTATTAAGTATACTGTGGTAGTTAGATGGCGTGAGAATCCGAGTAGAGGAGATTATATCAGTGGTTTATATTCCCGCTGCAGTAGTAAAAGTCAACTGGGGGCAACAAGACTGTTAATATAGTAGTTGCGCCAGCCAGACGTTCTTTCACAAGATATTTTAACTATTGACTTGTAGAATAAAATTGTAGATGTTTTAGGCGTTTTCTTTTAATGTTACTATATTCATGAAAAAAAGGTTTAGGCTTTTTGTCTATAAATTAGTGACACATTCAAAGTGCGCAAACACCTTGCACATAAGAATACAGCTAAAATGCTAAACTACTGTCTTTATTGTATGAGTAGAATAATAATGAACATTTCGATGAAAATAATAATTTCGTAAGGGAGCTTTTTGTAGAGCACTATATTTATTATCTAAGGACCCTATAATTCGCGATGACATGCCAACATAATTGCATCTTTATTTTGTGTAAGATGATAATTTCGCAAGGTGCTAAAACTTGAACTTAATAAAGCTAGTAGGCTTTTTTAACTGCCCGCGTTTTTAAACATTTTAATGTTAGCAAAAATAAAAAGTAAAGTATCGTGTGTGGCAGACATTAACACTAACGACCTTCGCTTTACGACATATAATTACGTTTTAGACCAACAATTATTCATGTTACAATGTTTTCCAGTTTGATGCAGGACCCGCTTAAAACTCATTACGGTGAAGATTCAATAACTCGTGTCGGTGCACGAATTATTCCGAGTTTTCTTTAATCAAATAGAAACGGCACTCCGCCGAGGTTGTTAGGAGTGGGAATTTAATCTGTGAACTCCGGTAGTTGAGTGGCAACGAAGCGCTTTTTGCTCCGTTCGGCCCGTAACGTAATAATAAAATGTTGCACTTTGAAGTCTAGAGGCGAACGCTCGACGCCGTGGCCGCGACTCGAGAGGGTGGAAAATCACCCGCGGCGTCTCGCTTCCGGCGCTGAATTTCAAAGTCAGAGGGAGCATCGCGACGGAAGGCGGCACTACACTGGAGCGACGCCTCGCCTCTCTCTGACCTATAAACGCCACCGTACGACGCTTGTCTTCATATCCCCGTAAATATTTTGTTACTCGCCCATCCCATATAATATTTATGGGATAGGGAACACCGTTGCGATTAGAATGCCGTTTCTTTGCAATATTGAGAGCTCTACTAGCTTATTTCCCCCCTTTTTCCATATGGATGTTTGCATAATTTAGTTGAAGAAGTAAGAAGTGGCATCAGAAGGAATTCGTGAGGAGATGGATCATTTGGGGCCAAGTTTCACGGTTGTCTTGCTGAGCTTGATGTCGCAAGCGGTACGTGCAAATACGTCGGTGCGGATAAAAGCCGGTTTCGCCCACACACGGTGTTAATGTTAATTATAACGTCATGCACTCTCAACTTGTAATACGATTATCAATTTGGATGCAAAATCTTAGATGGTATAAACCATTTAAATTTTACGCAGTCAACTAGAGTTGAGAGAGTGGTGAAATAAGGCGCGCGTTCACATCTAATAAATAAGGTACATTGAAAAGAGCGTCGGCAGGAAGGCGGCGTGCGAGACGACATTGCGGCGTCGAAGTCAATTTTCCTATCAATCGGCCACTGGTCTACCTACTAGTGTTACTATAAAAAAAATGGTCGGAAACTGTGACTATATTTCACCATAACATTCTTGTGTTAAGTGTAAAACTACAGCAATATAAAATATACGCATAACATTGATTACTCCATTATGAGAATCGCACATAACTTTAATTAAAGGTTAATTGAAGAACATGATAAAATACTTACAAATGCAATTACACGTGTACGTGTCATTGTTAAGGATTCATTCTAAATTAAATTATAAAGTACGGTAAAAACTAGCGTTAAAACTTGTTTTTCATTTTCAATTCCACTATTCAATTCCGTATTCGACAAAAAAATCTTGATAAATTGAAGAAAAGCGGGTTTATTTTCATCAGATTATTTACAATATTAATTGCTAGTAATATGAACAAAACTACACAAGCTACAAATAAGGGAATATTGAACATGTAACCGGTCACAATAACTTGGTAACTAATGTTCCCGTTTATTTAACACAGACATGCAATATTAATAAATTGAAGTTAAACTCTTTAATATTTATGCCAAGTTATGCAAATGAAGATACTTCGCAGATAGAGCGCGACAACTGAATTAAAAGATTTCCTTCAGTTGTAAAGAATAATTTAAACTTCAAAAGCCATTAAGCTCATGACGAGTGCGTACTCTTAAGCCCGCTTTCCATTGAAATGCGTTCCCAATGGTCTTCGTTCGAACATATTAAGCATAACTTCGTTGTATACTTCATACATATTACGTACATTATAGTCAGCCTTAATTTCATAAATAATTTATACATTTATAACAGATTCAGGGATTCTTGCAGGTAACCAATCAATTAATGAGTTTCTTTGTTAAGTGATAATGAAACGCTTAATTAATAAATTCAACTGATTCTAGATACGCCATTTAATTACTGTCTATTTTTTATGAAAGTTCATAATACATTACGTTTGCCAGCCGAAAGGAGCCCCTGTGCAGTACATATTCCACGTGTTAAAAACGGTTTTAAAAATAAATGAAAACACATTAGTTATAATGGCTAAACAAGAATTTTAACTAAAAGAAATTAATTGGCGCCTTTGTTATGCAAATGTTTTTTATGAGAAAATATCGTGAAGGGAACACGATGAGAAAAACACAGAATGTATAAAATACTAATACAATTACAATATTTCCGAGTTAATTCAACACATTTATTAATTAGTGTGGAGCGTGGCGACGTGAAATTTTAATATATTTGGCGCTCGGTAGACGTCCCTGCAAACTGGCGACAAAAACCCTGTCTCAGTCCACCTCGACACTTTTTGTCCCTTTCTCGTTTCGAGAGTGGATAAGCGAATGGATTCGGGACTATCCAATCCCATTATTAAATTGCCCGAATATTTTCGTCAGTTCACGTCTGAAACGTGAATTAAAACAGTTTTGGAGCGGCATTGTTCGATTTACATCAAAGTATTGCATTGTTTCATATTTGAACGAAATGAAATAATTTACAGCGTACTAGATTATAACATTCGGTAAAGCTTTGAATATTAAGCTTTATTGTAAATGGTAATTTTCTATACAATGAACGGCTTCTATTGATGTTAGTTTATGTTTTCCAGAACATGGAAGTAAAGTTTAGTATCGAGCAGAACGATCGTATATAAAACATAGTAACAAGCGTGGCCGTTAAACTTTCATCAGCGGTAATTGCGTTGTACTTGCATGAGAGTACGCGCGGCGGTAGTACTGAGACGGGCCGAAGCTGCGGGCGCTTCTAACTCCGGAAGTGTTCACTCATCCACTGCCCTATTTATATGCCTCTATACGCTACAGTTTGTCGGCAAACGAGAAAATTTTATATCAAATACACGTCATTTTCTCGGTATCATTAGGCAACTTTTGCGCCAAAAAACGAACGAGAATTGCTCAACGACTAAAAAAATTAAAGCTCCAAGCACCACTCAGTCCTTTAAGCCGGATATTCTGAAAAGTACACAAACACGGAGGATGTACTGAATTAAAAGAGACATTTATGACTGGAAATATCTTTCACGAATTAAGATAGGATGTGTCTCGGATTATTATCATTGGAAACGGTTAAAACAACAAGAGCCGCTATAAACCTTTAATCCCCGGTTGTAAAAATAGTGACTTATTATAAATTGATTTCGCCGAATGAAGCCGAGTAAAGCGAATGTCATACCAGTGGGGTTTGTTTGTTTTTCGTCGGAAATATTCTTTTAATTCGCGCCTTAATTAAATTCATGTGTTGATACAAAACGCGGGATGAGTGAAATGGAAATACGATCTGAAAAAAAAGAATAAGTTTGTTCTTTTTTACACAGAGGAACCCTTTGGAAAGATATCCAATTATAAATATTTAAAGTGTGTAAAAGCAGTGTGGGGTTCTGTAATTCGATTCGACCGTGTTGAGTTTCTTATTGACATATCCATTAGGTATTATTCGAGTTCTAGGGTGACGTTCGAACCGGCACGGAATGTTCACAAGCCCGACTGGAGCTGGGTGTTTCGAGAAGAATTTCGAAAGATTAGATTGCAGTAATGAGATTTGTTGTCGAGGTTTTCTGCTAAAATATTCAGGTAGAGCTGCAGTTGCCAAGATTGTTAAAGAAAAAGAATATGTAAAGCCGTATACTGTTTCGGTAAAACAAAAGTTAACAATATGCTTTTTTTTTTCTTTCAAAACTTGCTCTATTCAGGCTACAAAGGTTTTTTTTTAAATCGAATCGATAAATATTTATGTGTCTTAACGTTTTTATCCTATCCGGCGGTGAAATTATCGGACAATAATGCTTGTCGACATTTCCTGAGCCTATCGTCAAAATGAAATCGAATTAAAATTCACGTCTCGGATAGTCGTTTCCGTTTATTTGGCGATTCACAGCGGACATGTCTAAACATAACTTAAAGCCTTAATATGAGGAAGTACAATGACCATGCTACTGTTTAAAAATTCCGTTGTTTATTGTAGGACTATTGAATTCTTTTTATAAGGACCAGGCATTTTTTTTGTTTTAACGGTTGGACCTTTGCAGCGGTCGAAGTGAAGCGTGTGGGAAGAATACTGAGCGAGTTTTTAATATTATAATATTTGTGCAAGTCTCTACTCTTGCTAGTTTTCTGTTGGGTTACGGCTGGCTAGTTCCTAAAACCTTTATTGTAACTTAGGACATCCAACAAAAGACGTTAGGCAAAGTTTTCGGACTGTTGAAACAAAGGGAGTGTTCTCTTCGTAAATGTAGCTTTACTTATGAAGTTTCTGTAAACTGTACGATATAATGTGCACTCTCGTGGATAGCAGGTTCAACCGAGGTTAGAATCGTCACGTTGCCACACAACGGCACTGCAAATGTATGCCACCTCAGGGATACGCCTAATGGTCTATTAGTAACAGCGCGACGGGTTAATGATAAAACGTACTTTGCAATCTCCGGATTTAAGATAGTTGAATTTGTTTGTACATTTAGTCGATTTATGTTTTCTAGTACTTTGTATAATGAAGTTTATAGGCAATTGCTTTTAATTTGACGTATTTATGAAAATTAAACTTCGAAGGTAAATATTGTGTTACGATTTAAACTAGCTGTTAACTTTTAGGAGCGCTATAAACAACAGAATAATCTTTGAAGTTAGGTCATAGATACTTCTAAAAATACAAAGAGAAAAGATTTGTTGAAATTATTCTCTGACAAAGAAATATAAATCAAGTGAATACTGTTTTGGTAAGAAATTAACCAATAGCACCAGGTGTAATAATTGATCACCTTAAACCTACGTGCAAATCATAATTGGTATCTCGAAATACACGAACCACCTGTCGTTTACACCATTATTTACTTTGAAACTCCATCAATTGCCTATTGAAAGTTAAACTAGTTACAGGCAAGTAAACAGTTTGCAGTCCAGCCTCAATGTGCTTTGATCTCAGGACATGTGAGAAGTAAATACTACACAGTATTAATATGTATAGTTTATGTTGCGTTCGGGGAACTCAGTGCAAGTTCCGTCGTATTGAATTACGAGACTATCTGTGGATGTTAACTGAATTAAAAGTTTTGATTTGTGGTCGGTTATGGTTTGTTTCTTTTGGTAGGAATGGTGAGCAAAAAGTTAATAAAATATCTCGGTAATTTCTCAGGAGAATCGACGGAGAATAAAACTATAGTACACTGACAGTCATATCACTACTATTTGCTTGTTATCAATAAAAAAGTGTCTCCAAAAATTTGCATCAATTTCGGAAGAGCACAATTTAATAACCATAATGAAGTTTAATCTCGGCAAAAGCTTAATGTCGAAGTTTAGGCCTTGTTTCAAAGTACAAACTAGTTTTGTAGTTCATGTTTGCAGAGACTTTGAAACTATCAAACCGATTATGAAATTTCGTTTACACAGACAGGAATTCATATCCTTATTAACGTTGTGTTTAATCACTTTAGAAATAAAAAAGGAAGATGAAACAGAAAAAATATTTTCAGAAGAGATAAAATAAAGGCTCTTTTTGTCTCTCTCATTTAAAAATAATAAGAAAGGGAGAACAAGAGTTCAATGTCTAATATTAAAACAATAGCTTCTCTCTGTGTACAAACATTGTAGTGCCAAAAGCACACCCGTCTAGTGCGTGAGTATGAAACCGGTTCCGTAACCCGACCTGTAGGGGCTCATGTTTAAGGAAGCGAGCCGGGGTATCTACCCTACGATAAGATGGAATATTGTGGTTGAATATTGAATTTTGCAGATAGAGGTGGCGAATAGTGCCATAACTTTTAGATTAAATACTATAGTAAAATCTATTCGAAAGATAGTGTTGGATTAAAAAATATAAGTACCTAATCAACATTCGTTTAAGTAATGTTTATTAGAAATCATATTTTAGGGATTGGCTGCCTACCCTTTATTTGAAATTGGATTTCTCCCAAACGGGTGACAAAAATGGCAAATAAACTTTTCTTATTCGATTAAAAAAAAACGATAAGAGCAGAGTTTAAACAGACATCTACAAGAATATTACACTCTAACACCACAATATACAAGCTCGAATGCTCCACACCATTTACACAGCCGCTCACGCCTTTATACAACTATGTCCATAGCTAACTTTACATTTTGGACGGCGCCACAGGGACGACATATTTTATGCGGGACTCCACTGATTCCCGTGACCGACTTTATGCCTCAATATTGCTGTCATTTTGCATTTATTCTGATTTCATTTTTTAGTTAAGAAATATTGACTTGTTTTAATTAAAGCTTACCGAGTTTGGAAGTTTAACCCACCCACTCAGACTTTTAAAAAGATATCCACCTGCTTTCTGACGAGAGTCATTATTATAGTCTCCCAATAAATACTTAGTGGAATAAACCGTTGCCGTAACCACGCAAGTGAGATCATAGCAGGAATTGAAAGTAACAATTCTTTATCTGACTAACGTGCTATATGAAGGTTTTAGCTATCAATATCTGAATGCACCTGTCATAATTGCTTACTTCAACACCAGTAGCACGTCCCTTGGTAACCGGTCGTGTAACCGGAGCGTGGTCAGCAGAGGGTTTGAGGAAGCGGCGAGGTTCCCACGGAGCTCGCGCGCATGCGCACAGACAACGTTCTACGTACCTGTAAGCAAAAACGTATATGTTTAGTTTGCGTTTTTTTAACGCTTGTTACTCGAGGAAGTTTTGAAACTATTTGTTAGAAGACTTTCAGAATAAAGCTGTTAGTTAGTGTTAATGAAGTACTGTAAAGTAGAAATGAACTGTAATTAAACACTATAAACTAAAAGTCTACCGTTATAACGTATCACTCAGTTTCCAAGTTTACAACATATTCACATGACGCGTCTTTTATAATCCCATCAATCTACAACAATATCTCAGAACATCTTCAAACGCAATTGATCAAATCAATTCAATCAATTTCACATCGTATTCGTATTCGTTGAACTGAAAATCACGAGAAATAGAGCGTCTATTTCATGACAACTTGTTGGAATGTAGCATTGCGATACCTGTTAGGTTTTCACCTGTTCTGTATCCGTGAAATCTGTCCATGTATTGACTAGTGTTGAGACATTGACTCTACCAAAAACAGCTCTATTGCGGACAGGAAGGATATTGCCATAATAACAACTGTTCACACCTGTTTTGGCGACGGAAAGTGTGAATAAGTTAAATTTTATAATTTATTGCTTTGGTGATACAGGTGTTGGTATTACTGATATATTACAAGGCTGAAAAGGCAATCTTTTAAGAGACGTCTTTCTTACATGAGATTTCATGTGATTTGCCTTTAAATTTCAAATAACAGTGATTAGTTTAAAAATTATTTATAATATTTTTATTAAATACAAAAACTAAATTGCTAATAAAAGCCTTAAGATGAACTTAATTATCAACGAGAATAAACTAAGACTACACAGTTTCGTAAAGCAAAGTTACCTATCCAATAACAAGTTATTTGTAAGGCGTGTACAGGATATTTGAGAGTCAGACGTATCCTAATGTCCGAATGACACGGTTTCACGGCACATTCAAATATCAGTTCCGATAGCACCAGACAGGTTCCTATAATGCGAGGCGACTTCCTACCCCGCATATCTGTCAGCATTAGGTGCACATCAAAGGCACCGTTAACGTTGGGCCATTACAATCGCGAAAGAGGAAAGCTTTTTGTTCGAGAAAAAAAAATTGCGAAAATCACAATATGCGTTCAGTATTGTTCCCATTTTTATGATGACCGTCCCATCGCTCCAGCTGTTTTCGAAAACACAGAAACCGTCATTATAAAGTCATTAAACTTCTAAAAGTAAGTTCATCTCTATTATACTTTCGGATGTTGAAAAAACTTGTAACTGCAAGACTTTTTTCAAAAGATTCTGTTATTAAGAGATAAAATAAATATATTCATATTTATTTGAATATAAAAACGTTTCGCCGTTCATAACCGGCATTGGCAGATATTACTCACGTTTCGATATATGCTAATGTATACAGAGTCATTGTCAAGAGCACGCCGGCACATTGCCATATGTTGTTGATATCTTAGTAAACTTGTTACCTCAATGCCGTCTTTTACAATATTTTCACGAGGTCAAAATTAGCAGTTGGTGAAAACGTATAAAACAGAATTACTTTCACATAAATGAACATCTGGGTCTATAACAGTGGCGTTCTTTCAAGGTTCTGCAAACATTTTTTGCGGACCGATTATTAAATCACCATAAGTGTTGACAGAGTAATTAAAATAAAACCAAATATTGAACTCATAAAAAATATTGAAATATGTAACTCGACAATAATTGAAAAGGTGGTAATAAGACAAAAAATAAAATATGAATTTAACAACATTTATATAATTTAGAAGAAGTAGGTCTTTCGCTCATTTAGTGGCCACGGTAATAGTACGGCGCGCAGGAAGCGACCGCGTAGGCGGACGTTTAATACGGGCGAGGAAGCGTCGTGTCCGGTGCGGCAACGTGTATCGTCTACCTAACTCTGTATCACTCTTAAACTTACGAGATTTAGACGAATATGTGTTATTAGGACGAAAAAGGAGAAAAAAAGGACGAAATGTTTCTGTAACATATTTTGGTGACTAAACTAATATATGAAGTCGATATAACTTCTTATTCATTAAGCGACAAAAAATCAAAAGCATTTAATAAGTGTGATAAAATAAACGTATAGAACAAAGATTCCGTATAACCTATGGAAATCAGGTCACGACTGCACGATACCAAACAAAAGTCATTGATTTTCCACACAGCTTTTCCAGATTTACTACCCGATCCTAAAATAAAAACTCTCCCAGAATATTCGAGTTTATTCACATTTCGGCGAATGGTATAAAAGCAGAATTCCCACAAACACGTGTTCTAGCTGATCTGTTATTGTTGTGCATACCGCGGAATACGGTGAAAGCCTTCATTGTGCCTTTGTCGGGGTGTAAACATCGAACAGCCTCGCAGATATCGTTTATGTAATTAAAGCCTGCGAATCGCGCGGCAAGGTAATATGATTTTGTATTCAGATTGGAATTATTTTCTCTTTTGAAGTCGGCTTTTTTATTCGACTTGTGATCCTTGGCTTTTTATATTGGTTTTATGGTTTCTCTTCAAAATAGCTGTTGAGGTTTACAGAAATAAGAGGTATTTAAGTTCTTTTTATCACTCAAAAAAGAACAAGATACTTAGGTCAGTATAACAGTTATTTACTAAAGTAGAGCTTAATTTATCAAAACTTGTACATTAGTCATCGGAAGAAGAGGAAGGAAATACATGCTGAGTTATCTTACTTTTACATACTTTAATAAATCAATCTAGTATCATATTTAATCGATTTTTTGGGATAGTTTTAAAGAAACCGTTGTAAGTTCTCAGTAATATATTATCGATTTCCGGATTAAAGATAAATATAACAGATTGTTAACTAATTTCGGACGTAATAAATGGCGCTGTGATAGATAACCCAGCAAACATACATATAAAAAGATATCATCGGCCAGTAATTAAATTAGTAATCTGATTTAATACGTTCTCATATTACCGCTAATCGATAAAATCAATATTTTTAATATCTAATCTCTTAAGTAATAAATATTTCTCTTCATATACTGAATCCTACTAATCATGATTACGGAGAAACATCGCAACCGACAATGATAAGTCTATTTTTAGGTATGATGAAGGTATTTTTTAATATTTAGGTACATTTAATGTAATAAATGCTAACAACAGTACAACTAAATCTCAATTAAAGAGAGTTATCTCTAAAATAGTACTTTCACATTTCACTTTTAAACAACGCCTATTTCAAAAAAGTTTACATTATAGATTATACCATAATATATTTTTCTCAAAATCCAAAACAGTTCCAGAACTGAACATAACACCCAAACTCGAAGGGATCAGTAGTAAAAAAGTGTAGTAATAAAATAAACATGAGCACGGCGCGCGGCGTTGCCGTTCCGAATGCGCGGGCGCAGCATACAATAGCTTAGAGTCGAACACAGCTGTACCTGCACTGTTTACCCGCTGTAGTGATTTAACCAGTAATACAAGACAGATCTGCTGCTCTATTGAACTTTACGACTTGAGATTTTATTTTGTTGTGAAGTTTTTACTATATAGTAGTATTTATCTTCCATATTTATAAGACTACGAAGAACTTAATAAATGCTTGCTGCGATTTTTTAAATATACGGATATAAAATGCAAGTTATGCTGTATAATACATGCATAAAGAAAGCTAATTTGAAACGTTCTATTTAAAACCCAAAAACTAACAAACATTCTACATTGATTGACAATAAATTAGTCATTACCTAAATCGCGTGTAAACATCAACTGTCGTGCAAAACGATGACTTTGTCCAGTCAACAAACGTTCTCATTATCATTCGATAGCATTCAATAATACAGTGCAATTACGACTAATTATCTTAATGATTAGTTCGTTAATGTAGCCGAATGTTTTTCGCCGAATTGTTGGTTATTGTAAAGGCGGTGAAATGTTCACAAAAAGTGGCCGGCGACACTCGGCGTGCATTAGACTAATGAGTCACACCAATGATTTTTGTTATGAGTATATTTAAAAACTAGGTACTTCAAGGATAAAAAATCTGTTTTTATTTTTTTCGTATCTTCAAAAATGACCGAGATATTAAACGTCAAAGTATGGCCTTCGCGCCAAACTCCGGCGAAGCGGCCGCACGGACGTGTGACGTCATCTCACGACACTGCTATTTCGTCAGTACTTGCCGATACCTACATAGGCTCGTTGTGCTCTCGCGGTTTTGCTTTAAATAATTTGTTTTGCTTATAGGGGACAAACAAAATGGTTAGAAAATATTGTATTGTTCCTATGTGTACTAACTCCAGTGAAAAAACACCCTAAAAATTGTTTTTTTCTGTACCATGTAAACTGTTTTATATTTTTGCAAAAGACACCTAATCTAAAACTTAAAGCCCGGTTCTGATACTGTCAAGCGCAAATGTTAAATAGAAGTTTATTGCCTTTTGAACACTTCCTCAAGATCAAGATGCCATATCATGTTCATACATACCTAGCAATGAACTTCTACCTAACAGTTGATACTATTTAATAAGCAGTTCAATGACCTCATAGGCGGCGGCGAGCCGAGCGCGGCGATTGAGTTGGCGTTGGTTTTTTGTTTTGAAAAAAGAACCCATGTTTATTAAATCTAATAATATCAAAATTAAAATATTAGTTTAAAAGTTCTCATTACACACCCAATCATATAAGACTACCTACCTACAGAGTAGATTCATGCGTTCATATGATAGCCATCAACCTGACTAAAGTCAGAGGCAGGGGTGACAACTTTTTTTTTCAAATTTACACTTGGTAGGTACGTAACACTCATTATTTGTAATGCCAGTTCTAACAAACTTTCAATTTTATTGTTAACTACACACAAAAATATTATTACTAGTATACGAGTTCAACTTTCTTTACCTGGGTCTAGTTGATGATTGTGTGCGTGGCGATCGAGATCGAGGATATCTTATTTTACAAAAAACACGATGATTAAATTTATAACACATACACATACTCAGACTCTTTAAATATTAAATGCAAATCACTTTTCAAATCAAAACTCCGCATCACCCGCAGTCGAACAAGCGTGTCTGTAGCGTCGTGACGTCAGCGCATAGCGCGCGAAGCAACGCAAATTTAAAAAAGCAGTGAAACTTTATAACGCTGTAACTTCGGTAATTTTGATCCGATTTTGATAAAACAAAAACTATTATTATCAGCATAAGTACACAAATTAAATGCAGTATGTTTAATAGTCATATTTTGATGTGCTGGTGTGACTCATTAAGGACGGTTTGTACGAAACGGCAAGTAACCAGAGATTAATGATAACGTGTTGTGCGGACAGTAAAACTGTTAAATAATGCATTTTGTTATATTGCTTCATTCTTTCTACGTATTGTAGGAGTTGAAAAGGTATTAGAGAGTGATGAATAGATACCTAACAGAAGTCTTATCTGAACTTTATGAGGATTAGTTTAGTAGGGTCGATAAAAGTAATTGTGTAATTTTTTATACATTCGGCTACTTTAACATTTAATCATTGTAGTTATAAAATTTTAATTAAAATTTCATAACTACATAATAAATTGAGCGACATGTTTCTCTGAAAGTGATTTTGAGGATACATGATATTATTTTTTGGCCGGGATTGTTATTACAATGACACAGATACAATAGAATCAAGGCCTAGATACAGACACATGCAACAGACATCAAACTCGGTCATAAACGCACCCATAAAGTGCACGTGCATTGGATCAGTACACATGTGCCGTGGCAAGGACCTTCGACGACAAAGAGTAATCGATCCGCTTGAAATTGATCCTTTGAGCCAAGAGAGCGCTTTGAGAGCACGCACAGGCTACCTCAGGATATGTAGCGCTGTATAAGAACCGGATTGTACTGTGGTTTGCAATATTTTGCGGTTTAATTACTCTTCAAATAATTTATATTAAAAGCCATTGTCTTAAGTCCAATAGACCACTAAGCTTGGTGCAGTAAGTAACTGTTAAAAGCTAAAATAAAAGCAAAATTCACGGAATGAAAGCAACAAAGGAGTAACGATGAAGAGAATAAATCCTTAGGCAAAAAATGCTTGTCATATTTAAGAATAAGCCAACACAAAATCTCTATTTTGGTATTGCAAAAAGGATATTGTAAGTAATGTACTAGTAATTTTACCAGAGCATTTAAATCTTCGGCTTTTAGAATTTAAAAATAAGTAACTTAAAATTTTGATTAAATTTGAAATGTTACAGTTCGTACGGTTTCTACTCAAACACATTTAAGCATCGAAAACCACAGTAACCTATTTCTCTAAATCGAGTTTGGAGCTTAAAATACTCGCCAAGAGAAAGCTCCAACAGCTAACCCTGCACATGCCACGTACGCCGCGCCCCTAGGGGACACTTAATCCCCTGTCTATTTCAAACACGTTTCACCTCATTCGTTTCGCGCACAAAAAATCTCTTATTAGATTTACTAAGTCCACCCGATCGATGCGTTCCTTGTGTGATCTGAAACTGACAGGTTTTTTACGATGGAGTGAATGTTGCTACAAAACTACACAAAAAAGTTTTTTGGACATGCTAATAAAAATAAATGGCATCATGTTATACTCGAAAGATAATATTATAAGATTTTTATAGTAACAATGGGCGTTTCAAGAGGTAGTTTAATTAAAATATACGACTTTTAAAATTAAGTTTTACGTAGTATAAGTTTTTGTTAAGGCAATTAAGCATAGACGTGTTTTTTTATCATTTTATTCAACACATTCGAATTTAAACTAAAGGGAATTACCCATTCCGCAATCAAATTAGTATAAACTCTTGGCTAATGATGGCGGTACAGTGCTCTCAAAGAGCGAGATGTGTTCTTGGTCTAAATTAAGAACAAATTATTGCTACGACTGCATGAAAGCGTGTGAGAATTATGTGTAAGAACAGGAATTAATTTTATTACTAGAACTTTATATATTTGTTATTAACAATTACTAAATTGTGAAGAACATAGTATCATTATATTATTATTATAAACGCCGAAACACTACGTGGGTAGTATTTATCTGTTTGATAAATATCTGGCTATAAAAATACATAGAAAATAATATATATGTAATTAGTGTGAGCTACTGTTATCGGCGAGGAAAGGCCCGAGCATCTTCGAGTGATAAATGAAAATAGCCGGCGAGGGGGGGCGGTCTCCCGCGGTGCCTGCACACATGGCCTTATCGACCAGACTATGTGGCTTATGGGATAAGAGCTCGCGTTAAAGGGTTATGATTCTTTTATTTTTTCACGATAAGTCTAAAAGCTCTTTAGTTACTTTGTATAATATTACCGGGTTTTTATATGTCGATCGTTTCGGTATAATGTATTAGTTAAATTTAATAGCACTCGGATAAATTTTTAAGTTGTTTTAACTATATCCATTCCAATTTTTGCAAATATCTTTCATGTTTAAATTATATTCTTATTGGGTTTTCATACTACATCTACGACACCAATATAACTCCTTCATAATATTAGCATAGAAAAGTTAAAATCTAAACAAAATTTTGCCAGTTTAATAGTATCGCCGTCCGCTCATCCCTCTCGCCTCAGAATCCTGTCACGCGCTCTCCTGCGCTTATAATAATAAGTGTGTGCGCACGCGGCACGCGTCGCGTGTGACCGCCGACTGCCGAAATAATTGTCCATTAACATCCCATACTTGTGGGGGAACCAGATCTGTATGTATCAATTACTCATTGTAAAGACCCATGGAGTCTTTTGAAAGCGTACAGCAAAAAATCTAATAAGAATTATTCAGGGATTTTTTTATAAACTCCCGCCTGTTTTATACAAGGCTTAGAAGTTATTAAAAACCCGTATCCTATACATGTAACCATTTTGAGCAAATAATAAAAAAGCGAATTGTATTTTGCCGCCTATACAAAAGGGTGGCGAATGAAAATATTAGTCAAGAAAAGAGCGGCGGCTACGAAGAGATATGCAGAGATTGGAAGTCTTGTTTCATTTGTAACACAGTCATCTGTGTTGATAGTTAATTGCTATTGTAATCTTAATAGTAGTGTTATCTATGTCACCACAGACGCATCATATTGTGTAATAGTTTATCATACCATTTACTACTATTCATGTAGGTGTTACTTAGAAACTCATACGTGTACAACAAATTACATAATGACCGTCCCTATTTATCATGGGTTCCTGAATGAACAGATACAATTACGGCTCTATTTTCTCTACGTAGCCACACATTTTGATTGAATGGCGACAAATTGATAGTTTGTAATTGGCCCGACGTACGACAGGTAAATTGCCGCGGAGCGGGATTAAAGGGCTGCTCCTAACAAATTACCTAATTCTACGATGAAGTCGGGTCCACCGCAAAACTGACCACTATTGTAACTGTGAAGTAAACTACCGAATAAGCGAAGTCCGGTGTTAAACGACCTTAATTGGATAGACCGAAATAGCTCGTATGGAACTAGCATTGCTTTCTGTTGGAACTTAGAACTAAATCATTAGCTTGATAGACCTTAGCTTTTGCCTGGCATTTGTTGGAACCTTACTCGCTTTCTTTTTACAATGTCCACAGTTTAAGCAGTTTATGTTAATCAGGGGGGCTTGTGTTACGTTTTAGTAAAAATTTTAAATCGATTTGGTCGTTTTAGAGATTATTCTACAGATACAGTTTATCTGCAGAATAATATTATAGATGTTTATTATGTTTAAGTGGTGTGTAAGCTATTTACGGTATCTTAGTGGAATTCTTTACATTTATGTTATTGGCCGCGCGTGCTGTGTGATTGCTTTTGGTTAAATGGATAGCGCATTAACAGAAACCAACAGTATGTAAAACCTTCCAATAATACCAAGGAATGCATTAGTTAAAACCACTCCAGTGCCGTTGAGTTCGTTAAGAGTTAGATAAAAGCGTGTGATGTTCATCCATACATTTACTACTACGACTGTGGAATGTTATCTGGGTTAATTCACAGTTGTGACGCTTACGTCACGTCTACGAAATGTTGGTCAAGATCGAGCTGGTTCGTGTCTCGCGCGATTTATACTGCCACCATTTGACGGGAATTTTTATAGAACACGCCATGGGGTCGCCCGCTACGGCTATGTAATAAGTTTCTTATATAAAATACCACGTTCCTTGAAATGTAATAAGTATAAAAACCAGACTTGATTTAGTGTGTAGGAAGAAGTATGCTGCTTTTACAACTGACATGAAGTCAAAAGAACCTAATCTACTAGTTTCTTTTAACTTTTGCCGCAAACGTACAAAAACGATGGAGATATAAAGCATTTCATCCCAGCTTTACGTTTCTTTTAAAATCAAGCTATTGCAAATCTATACAATTTCACAATAAACGTCATAAACTCGAGCACAACAAGACGTTTACGTGAGACCCATCACATTTGGCCAAGCAGGGTTGAAGAACGGCTCGAAGGGGACACGGGGGAAAAGGGGACTGAACTCGTAAACCTAAAAATAGATACGACGACACCACGCCTTCTATACACAACAATCGACAAATATATGCCGTCCGAACTATCAAACACTAAATATTACGTCACTAAGGGGAGGTAATAAGGTCGAAAATCCAATGACTCTTCCCAAATTGATTTTTGGGCACGCAGGACGAGCTTTGTAATTTGTTTCAGCGGACTACCAATGGCAGCATCTGTCAAAACAATATGCACCGGAAACGATAAACAGTTGTTTGACTAGTTAATTTTTAGGGGATCCTGTATTCAGTGGATTAATGAAAACATCGACCATAAATGTTAATTACTATGCTGTAAACAAACAAATATTGGAACACCAAATGACTAGGAGTTCATTAATGGAGGCCCGGCAAATGAATCAACTGTATGAGAAACAATTTATTTAAACTAGTCACGACATTTCAAAAAGGAAAGCAATAGATTTCAACTTGATTGCCGCGACGTTCAATCTTTTGGGATTCAACTCCGTCTAACCAAACTAGGAACTGCAATATCATTGATCAGTAAATTTGGCCAAAATCTTTGTTTATCATGGCTCTCGATTAACTTTATTTTCTAAAAATAAAAACAAAGACTACGACTAATTGAAGAGAAGTCGACCAACACGAGTCCCAAAAATAGTCTGTCCCATTTTGACGTCTGTAAATAAAAAGAGATGCAGTAAATCGAAACGAGATCGAACCACAAAAATTAGTAATTTATTAAGAAGTTGAACGCGTTATTTTAAATAATGACGGTAGTTCTAAAACACAAGTAATTAAACCAGTTTCGAGTGCCACCGACTGTCGTTAAGAGCAACTTAATTAAATATTTAAGTTGTTAAAGGGCGCCGATAGTAACTATGTATCATTTCCAAGACGTTAATTTTTATTGCATTCATTATTATAATGTTTTAAGCTTACATTCATGAGATTGGAGAACGCGGGTGGCTTGTACAGCTAATGAAACTATATGAAACTTTCGAATATTTTAGCATGAAAACCTCAACTATTTGAAAACACCGGACGGTATTTGATCCGCAAAGTTAAACTAGGTATTTCGAGCGCAGTTGTTCTATTATTAGGACATCGCTTAGCTGTATTTGTGATGACCGACTTTGTACATCCCAATGCAAGTAAAGGCGTAATTTGTTACAAAGTCTGATGGTAAGCGCTAAATAAAAGGAAATTTCTCAACTTAAAAACATAAGAAATGTAACCCCTTTCTTAACCGCCTGCCTATTACTTAACCGACGAAAACATTTTAAGGCAGCAATTAAAAAGTAGCAAATTCTTAGGTAATATTGGTAACAGCAATCTTGACCTCTTACGACAAGTGTGGGTTAACAAAGTTCGGCGACATCGTCAAGTTGGAGGCCATACAAATCGTTCAGACTGTACTTTTCGTAGAATAAGTTCCCGTTCCGCAACAGTTACGACTATCGAGGGGAGAAATTACCTAACACCGCGTCTCCGAGTGTTACTTGGAGTTATAAAAAGTTGTCGCGAAGCTCCGCCATAATACCCCAGCCCCGGGCGAGGGGGAAAAGTTTTGTAACTTCACCCTGTTACGAGAATTAGGTAATAATTTATTTAGCTTTTTCCTTTTGAGATTATTGCGCCAACTATTTTGAAGTTTGTTAAGTCCTGTATTTATTGGGGGCTGCGTTAATCTGCTTGATGAAGTGTGCTAATTACTGTTTACGATAAAATAATAACTTTTTAAGTGTTTCCGGTATTCGGAAAATTGATGCCTACACTAAGTTTGAAAATAAAGTATGTAATCCTTGCATTATGTGCAGTTCAACGAAAAGAGTGTTATTAGAGTGTAATTTTTCTTTACCTACCTAAAACCGCATAACTAGTACGAAAACTGGGAATGTATCCCTAAAAATCAACAGTCGGTCGGTCGGAAATTCTAAACGTATTTTCAATTTTAACTAACAAACATCCCGTCACCATCGGATGCACACAACCTATGAAACCGCACTGAGCCGATAAAACAAACATGTACAAAGAAAAAATCACGGCCCATACAATATCGCAACAAAACAACGTCCAAACGATGCGGATGATTTGCAAAAAAGTAAAAAAGGAACATCGATCAAAAATCGCCACCACGTTTATATGACATCGATGCGCGAGCGTTCTAAATCTGTGGATTGAGTGACAGCTCCCAATCAAACTTTAAACAAAGCGGCCGACAACAGCTACAGCGTCTGCAGAGTAGAGAAACCCGGCCGGCGCGGCGGCGCGGCTAATTGAGCGGAATGGCCCTGTACATATTGTGCGAACGAACAAGTCACTGACGCCAGCGGTGCGACCCTTTGACGGCATTTAGAGGACGGACAATGACAAACATGTGATTTTACTGCGCTGCATACGAAATGCAATTAATTCCAGCGCATTTAATTTGCGAGCTTCTCGGTTAATTCTTTTGCTTTTATTTTAACTAAGCTACACGTTGCATTAAACGCCTACACGATTTAACTAAAGCGTAATATAAATCAAGTGTCTCAATTTCTTATATCGCTGACTAAATCAGACTATAATTCCGTAATAGAGTCCATGAGTGCATGAAAGTGATTTCATCTAACACCACAAAAAGTCGATGAATCGCTTCAGCTTATCAGTTTAGGCTGTCATAAGTGTCATGACATGAGTAAAGGGTGAAATGGGGAAGCAGAAAGGGACGGACAACACACGGTACGATATCACGCGTCCATGGAATGCTGGGAATGTTAAGTTTAGACACCGTCAAAGGGTTTTGAGTGGCTTTTAAAATTAAAACGACAAACATTGAGGTTCACAACGTGGTAATTGATTCGTTCAGTTTTTGTTGCTCATGAATAATACCTGTTTATGGTGGGTTGAGGTGAAAATAATTTTATCTTGAAGTGTTCCGAACTTGTTTATTATGGAAAAAGTATGTAGGGCACTTCGTGTGACATTTATTTAGCATCTTTGTTTAAATTACGTGTGAGGTTTATGTGTGTAATTAATTATCATGAGGCTTATAAAAATCACGTTTATAGGGATTGTTATTGTGCTTAGAATAAATTATGTTTTCACTGTAATAACCGCCTTCTCATACCTAACTACGCAAAATCACATCATTAAGGGAAAATTGTAACTTTTAAGAGGAATCTACGTTACCTTGAAAACAATATTTCAGTTACAATTTTTCACAAGACCGCCTTCGCTGAGAGCACGTATCAACTTGACCTATAAGAACTGTAACACTAAGTACCATGACATAAATCTTCGTGCTCTTAAAAAGAAAAAAAATACACGCTGTAAAGAAAATAAATGAACAAAATTGTAAAGAGCGTCAGTCGTCAACTATGCGAGGAACGCTTAGAGCTCCGGCGATGGATTGAAGATAAATTACCCCGACGTCCATAAATAAAATTATTGCTACGTCATCAACACCACACACTTAGGAAAATTAAGTGTATCTACGCATAACTATAGAAGTACCATTTTAATATTCCACCGAAATATAGTTTACTTAAGTGAAGTGCTTTCAAATAAAAATATAAGTTTTATTTCGGTTATTGTTACTGGCAAGTCGCCTGTATTTTAAGTGTATTGTTTTATCAAATTCTTAATCAGTAGGTCACTTTGACATGCTACAAATATGTTTATAAAAAGCTTCATCATCAAAGCATTCCTAAACAAGATCGCATTTAATTGCAAATCGAAATTCGTTAGCTCTAAGCAAGCGCGCTTGCGCGGGCGGTCGCCAGCCGCTAAAAATTAAACGGTGCTGTTTTTTTATCAATGCAATGTACAGACTAATGGGTCCGAATTACAATTATGCAGTTAAACGAGGTGCACACTGATGTATCGCGTGGCTACAGTGCTGTACCGGGAACAACACATGCGGCGCTTTCTCCGAAAACTCATTACCTCGCACGCGTCACGTAGGGACCATAACCGGTTTTATTAGGTTTCACTGTCGCGCCCTAAGTCGGCGGGAGTGCGGGAGCGCGGCTCGTCTGTACCAAACTTTATTCGACGCCCACTGACTTTGAAACCAGATGTTGTATAGTTTTTGAACTCGCATAAGGTATAATTCAGTCGTCTGATTAGATCATCTTGTAATTCTTTTTGTTTCTGCCCGACATGTATTTACCAGCTTAGTTTTTTGCCATTACCATCACTCAATAGAGCAACGAATACATCGATGAAAACACAAACATTTCCCATACACTTTATTTCAAAAAACTTTTAGCTTGAAATCTAAACCGCATCTGTTACTGATTGATATCCGTAAAATAAAAACAGACAGCATATAACCCAATTTTGACATCCGCGACCACCGGGACCGAACTACAAAACATCAAAAATAAAATCACAACACGCTTAAAAAAAGGAAATGCCATGTATCCGAAGTCAATTTGATTGATCACGATTGCACAATCCTTTCCGTAGAGGCGTTATTTCCGACCAATAACCCATCATATTAAAAGGGGTTCGAAAGTATACTTTTAGTATGTTGTAAACTAGAATAGACTAGTGCCAAGACGGAAGTGTAAAGTGCCAGCCAACGGCCACACATGCCGTAGCTAGTTCATACTTCATGCTTTAATCTGTCATACCACACACATTTCTAGCGGGAATAAGCTAAATGCGAAGTCATTTACAAGTTCTGACTTTAAGTCGTTTCTTGGACTATTTAACGATAGGACAGTTGTATACTAAGAAAAGGGATAATATATGGTTTATATTGGGTGTATACACAATTATTAATTGATAATTTCCGGCATTAATTGTCGTAATAGATGTGAGATGTCTAAAAAAATAAAACAATAAATGACTTCCTAAAACAGGGATTATAACTAACTAGCTGACCCGCGCAACTTCGCTTGCGTCACGTAAGAGAGAATGGGTCAAAATTTTCCCCGTTTTTGTAACATTTTTCGTTGCTATTCCACTCCTATTGGTCGTAGCGTGATGAAATTTTAAGCAAAGCTTATAGCCTTCCTCGATAAATGGGCTATCTAAAACTGAAAGAATTTTTCAAATCGGACCAGTAGTTGCTGAGATTAGCGCGTTCAAACAAACAAACAAACAAACAAACTCTTCAGCTTTATAATATTAGTATAGATTTAACCTTAACAACAAAGTAGCAAACTAATTGACATATAAAACATATCCTCTCCTATATTTTTCTCAGTCAGCGATGAAATTATATCAAGTTTATTGCAACGGACGGCGTCCAGATTGCCTGAGGGAATTAAACAAGTATTACTAAGTCTCAAGCGGAACAGTATGTCTTATCCGATAGTTAGGTAACTTAAGCTATCAATAATACGAAGCTAGATAGCCGTAGAGTATCAATAACATCCTACGCGTGCTTAGAGGTGCGCTATATTGCAAATTATTCCGGAACTCAGGTAAGCCTTCGATGGACTATACCCTCAAGGATTATTTGCATCAGCATACGTATTATATTAATGGCTTAGCATTTCATTTTAATATAAGAACATTGTAATACAAACATTTACATTATAATGTAGCACTTTACGGAAATCACAACATTCAATACTTTTGTATGATGAAACATAGCCTGTTTAAGCATCAAGCGTTAGTTTGCGTAAGCGTGTGAGCTTAGATATCTGTAGAAATATTTAAAACTGATTCTTGCTTGGGATATGGTCTCTATACTCTCTATGGAAGAAATTCCTGGATTTGCAATCATTTTTAGTTTTGCATTAGGTAATTTATAGAATTAATTAGTTTTAGGAATGATCCCTGATTATACAGGGATTACCAGTTATTTATCTATACTAATATTATAAAGCTGAAGAGTTTGTTTGTTTGTTTGAACGCGCTAATCTGAGGAACTACAGGTCCGATTTGAAAAAATCTTTCAGTGTTTGATAGCCCATGTATCGAGGAAGGCTATAGGCTATATATCATCACGCTACGACCAATAGGAGCAGAGCAGCAGTGAAAAATGTTACAAAAACGGGGAAAATGTTGACCCATTTTCTTTTATGTGACGCAAGCGAAGTTGCGCGGGTCAGCTAGTTGTAGATATAATGCAAATAAACATTTCCAAATGTATTTGTGAATTTCTGGAATTATTATGAATATGGAATGTACTGCGGTTAAGCACAACATATTATAAATGAGCGAATATGAAAATAATGGGAATCGCAATTCAAAAGTAAATTCTACGGATTATTTGCACGGTTGATACCCGGATTTTAATCCGATGACGATTCCCGGAATAAAATACTGCAATATCCTGTTAAACCTTTGTGTAGTTAAACTACAAAACATTTTTGTTTTTCAAACGACGCTATCGTTTTACACAGACCATCAGAGTCCAATATACACACTCGTTCCTATGCGCGAAAATGGCCAAAAATGTGCTATTTGTACGAGCAGATTTCAATAGATAAATATCTCTAAGTTTGACCGAGTATCGGTTTGTCATGCAAACCAAATATTAGCTGACGTTACCAAGTCAGGCGGGCAGTTATCGCAACTTGTAACACCCTTGGGATATCGATAACAGTTAGTTCGGGATTAACTTGGGGTTTAATTGATGTGAATAGTTTAATTGCCGAATATGGCCGGGTGAGATTCGAGGTTAGTGAGGCGATGTTATGCTCCGTTTGAAGCAGATTCATATTTTATACTCGTACCTACGTTTAGTTATGGATCGCTTTGTCATTTCGGTTTGGGAAAATGAGTTGTGATTTTTCTTAGCGCTTACTTCTTGTTTATATTCTAATAAAGAGTTAATTAAAGACAGTATGTTAACAAGGTTTATTCATTTTTACTTTTAATGGCAGATAGTTTTAGCTGTGATCCGAACATAAAATTTAAAAAAGAAATGAAAATATTACTGCTAACTTAAAACTCTATTTGCTAGGTAGAATAAGCATATAATATTACCAAAGTGTTATTAAACTTTGGTAGACAAAGTTTTGTTTAATTTAACAAACCAACTATCGGAAACTACAAACTCGTACGGTGCACCGCAACTAAGATCTAAAATTAATTCTCACATTGTAAGGCCAACTGTACGTATTCGCGGCATGTTTTAGAAAGCAAAAGTACTAGGTTTGCATAGAGGCGAAGGAGCTTAGCGGTGCCCGCGTAGGCTCGGTGCGTCGGGCAGACGGCGCGCGGGGGTGGATCGATACCCCGGCCGCATTGTTGCCCCTGCTCACACCCCCCGCGTCCCGCACACACCGCTCCGCGCCCCGCCCCGGCTTGCACCCGAAATTCGCCCCATTTGATCCTGAGAGCGCGAATCAATCGCTTTTGTTGCAGTAACTTGATGCATCACTCCGAGGGCTTAGTCGACTGTGTCATAAGATCGTTTATGCGATCCTCGATCGACCTCCGATATTAATAAGGACGAAAATTGGTTACGGTGCTTGATTTTTTCTTTTAACAGCTGTTTACGACAACTGTTTAAGCTAGCATTGTTCGCGTCGTTCATAAAAGCAAATAAAAGAAGAAAGCGTAGCAAGCTACGAAGAAAGCTGACCTGCAAGTTTACAGCAAAATGTAACTGCTAATTAGCGGGGCTAGTTATTATTTAACAATATTTCACAGACGAGTGCACTGCTTAATTAACTGCTAAAACGTAGCACACAGAAACAAAGTGAATGAACAGGTTTTTTTATGAGAAATTATACAGAAATCGTTACAGTATTGTAAACAATACGCCCCAGAGCGATATAAAAGTAAGACAGGCGTAGCTTTTTTAAACAGTAGAAAACATAATTAGCAATGTGCCCGTATCCCTGGCTTAATGATATCAGGCAGACATGGATTATGAAGTATTCTTCAGCAATTAACATTTCCGACTCATAAATATGGTTCCGGATTTCGTATTCCACCCGAGCACATGCTACATTTAATTTTGTGAAATCAACTTTATTATGATTTGCCTTTTTGCAATGTTACTGTACAGTTTTTTGTTTTGCTCATGCTTTTATAATGCGTGGCCTCTTTGGAAAGCTTTTTCATATAAAATGTGATGCATATTGTAGTATATTATTAGTTTTTTAATATCGCCGTGAACAGTGTTTGCGTACTGCGGAGTATCAGTATGTACAATGTACATTGTACAGTTTAGTGACTGACGATAAATGTACTGTGCTATTAAAGATAAGCCCACACCCAGCCAATAAACTAAAATAAGGTAATGTTAAGCCTCGGCTTTTCGTGACGTAAAGGTGTTTTTAGTCGGAGCAATCACCATTAACTGCCGAATACCCTTAGGATACATTAAAAGGATGAATTATACTGTTTTGTTGGTTTCAACGACTAGTGTACATGTTCCTACGTATTTTTAAAGTCAGTTGGGCAAAAACTGAGCAGTGGCAGTGGATTCAGGTATGAATCTATTCAAGCAAGAAATTAAAACTGTACGTCAGACAGGCAGAAAAGAGAGAGAGAGAGAAAGAGAGAGAGAAATATCAACAATACAACAGTATTGAATTGCACTGCCTTATCCATTATTGTTCATCATTCTGGATCCTTCGATATAAAAAAGTCATATTGTAAAGATTAAGTCAAGTTCTGGAAAACAAAAGTTTGAACATACTTATCTTATGAATGACAAACTATAATTGACTTAGGTACTTCTTCTTACACTAAACATTTTCTATGAAATGAAAACGTTATCGACTTCACGTACAAGGAACTACTTATGCTGGAGGGTCAGAGTAGTCAGAACTCAAAGGTACTTAAGGTACTTGGAAGTAAGTGTAACTTGATCCTAACCATAAACCTCCCACTAAGGCTGGAAAAGTGTAAACTTAGGTGCGCAGTTCTAAGTCCCAGTAATATTCCATTAGCCCTTTGGCCCTCTAGTCATAAATCAATTGAGTATCGAGGGGTCCGCAATTAGAGGCATGCATTACTTAACTATGTAAAATGAGCGAACGAGACCTATGAGCCTAAGCTGGTAATTATGACTTAGGATTCAGTGGACGTTTGACTAAAAGTAATACATTTAAATATTTATGTATTTTTGAGCCTTTTCTAAAAACTTAATATTTTCAAAACGAAGTCTTACTTTGTTTTCATAAAAAAGGATGAAAATCTACATTATATAAAATAGCATTTTTATTAACGTGAATGACATATTAGGGTCTTATTTAACTTAACGTTATGATAGGCGGATGAGCTTATACTAAGTTATAACTGCAGACATGAGAGGTATAAAGACTCAAAAAAATTGGAAACAGACTTGTATCTGTGTTGACTATACCAAAATAACAGTAAATATAGACTCAAATGTGTGTACAGTAAAGTGTTGCTAACACGAAATGACACGAGATAAAAAGCGCAGGACGCCGCACTCGTATCCAGATAGTTGCGCAGTTATCGGCCAGTCGTACACAAATAAATCACTCGCGGAGAGGACCAGATAAAGCCTGGCTTATTGTTTTGTTGCTGTATTTGCTATAAGAGTATAGCGGTTATGCATGTCTGATACTACAGGCACTATAATATATACATTATAGTAGGCAATGTGCAAATGGCAAATGTCTATGTCAGCGATTTGATAAAGATATAACGTGCAAAAGGCTTATATTGTAGAGAATTAATATCTTGCATTTATAACGACAAATCGTGCTAAGCTCAAAACATATTTCTACTCAAATGATACCATATCCGACAGACATATATTAAATATGCAATCTTAAATATCAAACCAATCTAATTGATGATTATAAGGACAAGAATTTATGAAGCTTTAGAAGCGTCGCTTATCTAAAATATCAGTAGTATTCAGTAGATCCCATCCAAACATCGTCTGTACAGATTGTACAGAAGTTTACTTAAAATGCAACTGGCTACAGACATCGTAGATAAGAACATAAACATCTACATACTTAATACGTCACAGATTTACGTATGTTTGTCACGTAATTTTCGCTCGTAAAGTATAGTAAAGAATGATATGTTTACGAGTTGGCGAACCGCCAAAATGTAGAAGGAAAAATAGTGCCAAAATGTATGACATAATGTTATAACTAATTACATGAATTAGTAATTGTTGTGGTATGTTTCATAACCTATGATTGTTTCATTCATTGATCGTTTTACATGACTTTGTTCGTTGCCAATATTTCTTAGAAGAAATAGATTTGAGATTAGTGTTACTATATTCTGAAGATGATATGATATACAAAGGTCGATGTTGATCTATGAAAATATATGTCGCGTTTTGTTAGTACTTTGCACGAAAAAATATTAAATTGTTTGTTATAAGCTCTGTTTCATAGATCGCTTTCGCTTGTTACTTAGACAATAAGTGTTAATGCAACGACTATAGCGTAAAGTCATAAGTGCTATACATTAAGTTGTAATAGTTATAGCAATTACGATTATTATCAAATTAAATTACTCTAAATACAACATATGTTTGTAAAAAACACATGTGTTGTGGTGTCAACATAATGATTCGTTCTCGATATTTATTACTATGATTGAAAAAATACCCTTAACGATTATGTTCTGTGATAGAAAAAACTGGGCGTGTCTCCATAACTCAAATGTAATCGTTAGTAATATGACGATACAATATTGTAGCGAGTTTTTACAGCTAAGTATTAAGCATCCTCAATATAATGAATACACGTACTAACTAACCTTTGTTCTATTACTATGACACTTGTTGAATCACTGCATCTGTCCTTCACGAAAATAGCATTGAACGCCAAACATACCTGAAACAAAAAAGGCCGTATTAATAAAATTCCTTTACCACACGTGTCAAAATATGTTCCCGCACGGTTGGCCTACAAAAATCCGTCGGGCTCATGAAACCAATCACCTTTGAACCTTTTATTGGCGTGTCAGTGGTATGTAACAATTTTCCAATGTCTATAGTAGAATAGCGGTGTGACGGGCCGCTGGGGGGGGACAGCCGACGATTCGCGTTGACTGACCTACCGCACTCGACGCAACTATTGACCGCCTCGTTCTACGTACTAGATTATACGGATAGTGGCTTGCTGGAATGGATGGTTCAGTTTTATGAGATTTTGCACGCTTTTGGTTTTGTTGGCTCGACTTTTGAGTACGTTGATACTGAATGTTTTTTGTGTGATTCATTTCAATGATGTATTGTTTGTGTCTCTTTGCGGATTTTTGTAAGAAGAGCTCATATATTTGTTATGATCATCTTAAGATAATTTTTTGTACTCTGAGTACAGGAAATATAGTTCTTGGATTTATTACATGGAGACCCTTTTGTTATTTTATTGTTGTTTTTGAAAAACTCCTGTTTTCGTACCAATTCATTTTCCAATGGTATTTATTAACTACCACATCCAGTTTTGTCACTTCTTCGTTCGCAAAATTCACTGGGAGGTTCGTCATTAGTTCATTAAACTAATATCCTACCAAGTACCGGCTTTAGGGCCAAGAGTAATAAAAAATATGATGATGTGGCTTTAAACATTTTATGGTTCGGATGTATGGGTGTGTGAAGTGAAAAATGTTTTACATGTCGTTGACCTCATCATAGGCACGTCGATTAAAGTTTCAATTATCGCGATGTTATCACGCTTGTTTAACATGCAAATTGCATCTATACGTTATTTTTAAATCTATATGTCTGTCTGATATTGCTGTCAAAAATATTCTTTGCTTGTTTGAGAAAACATTTATGTTCTGCATCAATAACTATGCGATTGAGACATTAAGTTATAAATGTCTACAGAGAAATTCTTTATAGGGTTTATAAAAACAAATACGGAATTGTTTAAGCAGTTACAAGCACGCCTTCTTCGAAGATCGACGATGCCCTCAGCGCGTTCGGAACACGACACCGATTTCCTGCCGCAGCCCGAAGTCGTTGTCGCGTACGCGTCATTGTGTCCTCCATTTGCATAATTAAATAACATTATGCATTCATTCGCTCAGGTCACCCCTACGTACCATCAAACAAAGCTTCATGATAAAAACAAAGGCGAAAAAATCACGCCGTAATCGCGTCGACAGTTCAATCTCGAGGCGTTTAGTTGTTCGGCCGCAAAAAGGCAAAACTGCTCAGGACGGGAATTAATGCTCGAGAAGTTCTAAATTAATCCCCTTGAGGTGGACGCCCGCATCGGAAGCGCCGAGAGTAAACATTTATTGCGAAGGCTCTTCCTACCCAGTTTAGTTCGCGGAAAGATCGGGGTGTTTCGCGTAACCGGCGGGTGGGCCCGACGTCGCCCGAGGAAAGCGAAACCACCCCACGTTTTCCCCCTCGGCGGGGGCTGAGGTCTTTGTCCCCGCGCGACCCAGTTAATGACCGCCCCCGCAGACGCGGCACATAGCCTCGTTCTGATATAAATACGCCTACTACACTTGACCTCCAAAGTTTTTATTGGAAAGCACGTGCCTGTGAGATCGTGTGTTGTAAACAATATAACTCTATGTGATTAATGTTGTCTCAGTTGTGTAAAGATTCGTTCGGCTCTGTTTTCGTTTACCTACGTATGTACATACGTACTGATGCCTGTTACCATACATACGCAAAACTGGCACTCGTAACTCGGTTGATGGATAACGCGCGAGATATTGCGAAAGTTTGTTGTGTAAATAAAGGTTGTTAAGTTGAAAGGGTTCGTCTGGCGGTCAGATCGTGCGGCGAACTAGGAACGGGTGAGGGGAGGTGAAGCAACAGGTCGCGAAACAACGTTTTAATTGTCGGACGATAAGCATCGACGTCACCCGAGCGCGACACCTACACGAGGCCGACTGCACCAAGGTGCGATGACCGGACCCTAAATGCATTCACACCGTTCATTCCATGTGAATCTCTTTAAAATATTGCATATATTTACAATGTAATCATAAGCTGCAGGGGATCGGAATTTTAGTGCTCGTAAATAATATTCTGATACTAACGTTTTTATATACAGACCATTCCTACCTGTCGTTATTGACACTAATACCGAACAACTTGGTCAATCGTAAAATGCAGATGTATTTTAAACTTATTCGACTTATTTTCCTTTCAATCATAAGAATGGCTAACATAAACAGCTTTAGTACCACTTGGGTTGCATAAAGCAGTAACTTGTTCGTGGGATTGGAACATAAGCACATACAAGTATCGTATTGTAGGTAACCCACTTGCTTCAGCAGACTCTTGCAATGAAATATAAACAGTTAAGGCTATTGTGTACAGTACTGAGTTCCCAACTTAGTCATGGAATCATGTTTAGTTATATTAGCTTAGCCACAAGAATTAGTTACGTGAGTATGAGTTATATGACCCAACAGTTCACCCAACACTTCACGTCTTATTGTAATGATATAGCAAGTATTATTGTTTATACAGAAGAACATAACACCAACAATTTCAGTCGACAACATTTTGATTGGGATTTGGATACGCGGAGAGACTTATACTTATAACCGATAATATACTATTTATTTACGAATAAAACATTCCCTATCGAACGTAAACATCATAAATTAACAACCTAAACAACGTTAGATATTACATTCGTCTTCGATCTCCAGACACATAATAAAATAACGTGTTTAGCACTTCATTCGGTCATAATCTCCCCAAGTTTGATTAAGTACTAAACTAGTCAATAGACATTACATTTCAATGGCAGTTTAGACACCTTGGCAAGTCAGATACCGGTTAGACGAGGACCAGTTGTGGCAGAACTTTCGCCTTTGAAGGGAATGTGTGTCGATAGAAGGGGGGACGGGTGTCTTCAGCGCTGGACGGCTATACGGAAACTTATGCCTAGGGCGATAGTTGCATAAAGTGCCGTTTCGCAAACCGCAAGATACTGATGTAAACGTTTCAATTTCCTTTGTCTTGTCCATTTTCTTTGTAAAGCCTGAGAAACAAACTTGAACACGAAACAGCAACCAAGTAGCGAATGCGTATCGACAACAACAACTTGACGTCAAACCAATCATTCAATTTTAAGACAAAGGCGTACTGATTTCGTATTCAAAACTATACGTTACATAATCCTTATTTGAAAGTTGGAAAGACGTTTGAACTCCTTTCATATTATAAGCAGGTAGTTTCATAAACGTCTCGCCCACACACCGAAACATGCCGAGGGTCCCCGAATTGCTCCGAAATATTCGGTATAGAGACTCATTGTGCAGGAGAGGCTTTGTGTCAGCTTATAGCACCAGTTTGCCCTCCACCTTTGCTCGATACAAAGGCACCAAGTTACTAGCACATTCAACCCAGTATTTGCGTTTGTTCTGCTATCGGTATTGATGTTGATTTAGGATAGTTTTGTTGGGGAGTTAGTAAAGATAGCCCTATCTCGCTGAAGTTGTTTGCTTATTTTTTATTGCTGTGTTATTCCAAATGACCCTTAAATCAGTGAATGTTTACGAGTAATAAGAATATAGTAACGTGAAACGAAATATCTTAAGATATTTACATTTATTCGCCAGTTTATGAAATACAAAATAAAAGTTGATCTTTTCTATATTCAAAAAACATATCTCGCATTAATAAAAAAGTAATTCAATAGGTAGGTTTTAATGAACTTTTCATACGAGTTTATTAGCGTCGTATGTATGCAAGTCGACACAAAACAGTAGTGTTCAGAATGGTAGTGATTTAATAAGTTTACGAGTGGAGTTGTCAACGTGCGACAAAAGCCATGGGAAATATTATTGGTGTATTGTAACATGAGTACTTGGTGCAGGTCATTGGTGCGTCGTAAATACCAATTTGGGGCAGGCGTGTAGGGTTCCGTGCGCTCCGTTCTTGCCAATGGATATGTTGTTTATTGGGTGTGGTGTTTAATTTAATGAAAATGTTGGTTATTGTACACGACAAATGAATTCATTTTCCGTGTACTACATATTGTTATATCTAAGAAAAGAGAAGGTTAAAGGCCGGCTTCATACTAATTGCAAACATGTTAAATATTCAAATTAAAAAAATTGTTACACTAGTAAGCAATATGTTGATTTACTTATCTCCGGTTTCTGAGTACATTTAGCGGTAGTTTATCTATTCAGTAGCGTTTAAGCTCATAGAAAAAAAACTCTATTGAATAGATAAACCTACGCTAAATGTACTCAGAAACCGGGGGTAAGTATGCTATTCAAATAAATTAACCAGTGTTACGCTTTTGGACAGCCCTCAGCACTTGGAACTACGGTTTCGTTTAGTGATATTCATTCTCAAACAAACCATTGTTTGTACATGTTTATATTACTTGTACGAGTACGTACATTTTAAGTGCCAAAATTTAATTAAATAACTGTGGTCGCCGTGACTTATGCCTTTACATTTAAAGTAACTGTAAAAATATACTAATGAATATAAAAGTTATAGTGCATTCCTCATTAAGATTTGAAATACGTTTTAACAAAACCGTAGAAGATATTTGTAATTAACAGACGGTAATAACATCTCTATCTAACGGGTAACGGTCATAATAATCATGTTTCTTCGTGTGTAGCATTCAACTTAGTCTTTGTTCAGATTGCTTTACGGCTATTGTATAGTAGGTATTTCTATTTCTCCAACTTTCAAACTGACGTTTTTGGTACCAGTAGCTTGATTCTCTACTGCTATCCACTACCGACAACCGGCTTGTCATCGAGAGATTTTGTATGAAAATCTGGTCAGCGCCTCCGATGGGCGTCGTAAGAACTATTTTGGCAGTTCATTATAAATGTCAAACTTTTTATACTTACTCGAAAGTACCGACTGTACAGAATCGCGCTATAGGAGACGTTTAGCTCAACAACCAGCAACCACCTATCTCAGAGCTTTTATATGTATGTGTTCTTACACAGCAGTTTAGGTTCAAATTCTATTAAACATCGTACAAGTTCGCAATGTAAAACGGACAGGTAGCACAGTCGTTGCATACATGTATTGAATGACAGCTCTTGAATAAAACAAGTTGCGTGTTAACGCAGCTGATTCTACTTCGTCCTAACATACAAGAGCAGTGGAGTGTATAAACATTCATTCTTCTATCAATTGTAAGCAACTCACAATGGCTATTCATTGTAAAATAAACCTTATCCTTGTACATATGTTAAAGGATAATTGTATGGATCCTTGCCATAGTTCTGAGATAATCCGTCGCATTTTGTTATCTTTCCAGGTTTTACACTACCTGAGTATAATTTCGGGGATTCGACAAGAAATTGAAGTACTTAATTTATTTTTGTAGAATACTAATTCCGTAAGTATTGCTAAAAGCTTTATGTCCCAAAGGCACAGATCTAATTAAAGGCACACAGCTGCAAGCTGACAAAAACAAATAATTTAATCGTAGCTAAATAAATGTTCAAACTGAATACTAATTTCCGTTCTCTATAAATCATATAACGCAACACTATTTAGTTCTTACTTCAAAGTACTACAAATGAACGGTATAGTAGTGCGAGAGATGTTATCTTCTGTTTATTTATCAAATTGGAGTGAGATTTTATCTGGCAGTCTTCAGGTACGCTTGACGGTTTCGCAGGCAATATTTCTCGAATTAGTCGAGCGATAAGCATGCAAATCCACAAGGGCCAACACAAATCGTATACCGGTTCGAGAACGTACCTCGACAGTTGCATTAGTGCAGCTAACTGCATCGGTTGCAACACCATGCAGCCTTGCATTCGCCGAGCCATGCGCCGGCCATGGACCAAAATACCCGCTTTCACGCAGCAAACCTTACATTTGTAGTCAACTAGTTTGTTTAAAATATGAATATTGATTAAATATTTGTAAGTCAATATCAAGTTGTCGATTTGTATGCAAATACTGTAAGGTAATGCGCCCACGCGAATTGTTAAAATGATTGTATTTACGGTGCTTGTAGGTCATAGGTAGCAATTTGTCACGCATTACGGCGACCTTTAAACCCGCGTTATTAGTTGAGGTAGCATTGTGCGGTGGCACTCCATACTCTGTCATGTATCGCAGGTGTCTGACCGCGATGTAAACACACCATTAAGCATGACTTTGATAAACTCTATTATCGAGAAATATTATAAAAGCCATTATTCTGGCGGCTAAGGGGAATAAAATAACCATAGAGTACTTAACGTCATGAACTTTGACACTGGGGAGAGAAAAATGTCGTTTTGGTATTGCGCTTCTTTCAATTCACTTTCTCAGCACAAATCTTATCACGGCTTAGATGGTGCATTCTGATACCAACAAGGCACAACATTTTTCCGCTGCGAAGCGTCAAGACGATCGGCTCAACACCAATAAGCGCGACTAAGCGGTCGCAATCCGCCCGGGAACGTTCCTCGAGCTCATTTTATGCAACGAAGACTTCCAACAATTCACCAAGATTTTTCTTTTATAAGCTTGTTATGCTTGGAGTGCTGTGCTGATATGTATTTAAACGTTTTGCACTACGTTTCGGCGTCGAGAAAATGTGTAACCTAAAAGTTTACTTATCAATTAAAGTATTGGGACATAACGGGTCCCCGAAAACCTTCCTTAAATGTGGGGTTAGGTAATTTGAAGAAAAAAAACAGTCAAATAAATAAATTTACTTGGTCTTGGAGCTTTTGAATCTCCTATACAAGACCACCGAGGTAGTAGAGTTACAAAGTACAAGATCACAAGTGAACTGATTACATTGTGCTGACGTAGTGAATGAATTAGCGTCGTTACGTCACAAGTTTATAGTAGCACGGTAATGACATAGGTCATTCATCAACTGCGACTGTTTCACTGCGGTTTGTGCGTAGATCATGGCGCAATGAACGCACGATTCAACTCTCAGTATGAAATATGACTTAGTTGTATAATGTAGGTTTACAAAAGCCTGAATGAATAGTTTACGTAATGTCGGCAAGGAGATTTTGTAATAAAATGTAGGATCCGTAAATAGGTTACACGAAATCGGGTCAATAAAGACAAAGTTTAATTATTTTTGTTGTAGAAATAATGAGGCAAACACTTTATCTGCAACAGTCAACTAAGAAGAATGTTAATCAAATATACAAATGAATCGATTCTTGATCAATCGAAAATTTACTGCATCACGTATTAGAAACAAAAAGAGCAAAGGGCATACCAGTTGTTTGCAACTATAAAAACTAGTCTTTTATTCCAGTTTATTAAAATTTAAAATGTTACGAAATCTACTACAGCAAAAGTCTTTATACCGATTTCATAGAACGTGTACAATAGTATCAAGAGCTGTACAATTATTATGATAGCCATACGCACGGTAGGTGCAGTTTGCAAACAGACCACTGGAGAATGTTATTGTAGCCGCAAACTGTTTGCATTCAATTCAGCGCTCGCTGTATCAGTTGCGTGGCTTGTGAACGTCCTATTCTATGCTACTTCGGTATATGTTGCCTTGGTACTGCCACCTATTTGTGCTAACATTGTATTGTCAACCTTTTAGATAAGTGCTTGTTAAGTTTTAGTGATTTAGTAGATATTTTATCAATATGAATCGTTAAGTTTATCATTTTCTTAAAAGAAGTTTTGTTAATTTACTTATGTATAATTTTTGTGGTTAGTGTACGAAAATGTTGAAATTAATTTGAATTTTACAGTTATCGGTGATGAGAACCTCATAAAAAGAACATCTCATTTCTTTTACAAACATTATCGACACCTATAATTTTACACCTATATTCTTAAAAGAAAATCATCAATTCAAAAAGACTGTTTCTTTTTCAAAGAAAATCTTCAAAAGGAAGGCAATAGGTCAAAGTGTGACCTCTAAATACAATATCGACGTTAGAAAGTGAAAAGTTCAGTGGAACTCTAAGATCAAGTTCTATTTATAACTTGGACAGCAAACGTAAAGGTCGGAAAACTATGATCTAATATTTTCCACGTTACAACACAATAGTACGGTGGTTGTCGGCACACGTGTGCGCGGCCATGCGTCCTCCCACGCCGCGACACCTCCCTTTTACAACACACGATCAAATACAACTACATTTTTTATTCACTTTACTTTTGTATGAAGTATAATTTGCATACATCTATACAGATGATAATGTCCAACATTTTATTCTGCCCGCTGCGTTGTTTGGTTGATATTATTTTCTTGCATTATGATAATGTCTATCAATTTAATTTAAAATACGATGTATTTTATCATAATTAATTCATGCGTAACACGTGACTGTCTCGCATACCAAGTCAATGTTTAGCATATATTAATTATTATTTAATCAAGAGGCTACCTCAGTTTTTATTCGACATTTCCAATTAGTCTATTTTCATGTCACTTTCCTTGCTTTTCAATTCATGATCATTTTTCTTAGCCTATCTCAATCCATTGCAAAGCCTTCTCCTCTATACGTGAGTTCCGATAAATACCACCAAAATATTTTCTTTTCCCGTTACTAAGCGCTAGTATTCTATGGTCCGTTCTAACAGAGATGTATAACTAAATGAACGTGCAACAGAATCGGCGGAGTATGTTTTACAAGTCACATGTCAATCGCGTCGTGTGAACACGTGTGAACAGCCATGCGACATCCCACGCGGCCCAAACGAGCCTTTTTAGATTATGCGATACTGGTTTTATCAATTTAATCATTATCTATGTACATAAATTGTATGTTTGTATGTTTTTATTACAAAATAACTATAAATAAGACGGTCTTCGGATCAAATTAATGTTTACTTTGAGACGTATTTTATTGATAGACTGATTAACACCCACCATCAGAGTCGATAGTCGATGCACGCAAACGTTCAAACAAGTTCAACTAAATGGCGATCTGAAGCCCAGTCTTACCAAAGACGGCTTCAATGGTTGCCTTCGTTGATACTTATCAGATCGAGAATTGGAACTAGCGACGAGTGCCTCAAAATCATAAGACAACGCAGGCGGTAGCAGCTCGCGTAGGCTAATATATTATTTTATATTTCATACATCTTATCGTAGATTGTTCGATAAACCTATAAATAAATATCGATTATGTCGTGCAAGATAGATCATTTATTTTACGACTGTCGTATGATTCGGATAATCGTTTAGATAGTATTTTACGGCTTATGTTGTATATAAAAATAATCTTGTCGTGACAGATGCGATGAGTGTGTTATGTTACGACATTTTCTTCGATTGATGCCCGTTAGAGTAGTTTTTTTTTTGTCTTTTATGAAGTTATGGGAATGTTCTGAATTACTATTACTGGTTATTTTAGAGATAAAATTATATTGGACAATCGAGAGACGCGACGTCGAACATTCTAAATATTTTCTCAATTTCGTAATTAGTGTAATAACTAGTTTCTGCAAATAAGTGCATTCGTACAATCGATGAAGTTATGTTAATCGAAAGGCATTTGTGTATAAAAACTGAACTTAAACCGAAGGATAATAATATGGTAAACAGACACTAATGTGCATACAAATGAAGTACTTACTAGTACTGTAATTGTATGCACTGCTAATGTCTTTGTTTTTCATTTATAGTAACTGACAAATCGTTGAGAGAATATTAATTACTGCAGCCACATTAATTTAGGGTCAAGGCAAAAAGTATAAACGTTGCTGTTTCCTTGTAGATATATATATATTCGCTTAGCCTTTGTTCCAAACTATGTTGGAGTCGGCTTCCAGTCTCACCGGATGCAGCTGGATACCAGTGTTTTACATGGAGCGACTGCCTATCTGACCTCCACAACCCAGTTACTTGGGTATTAACACGATACCCTTCGGTAAGACTGGTTGTCAGACTTTCAAGCTTCTGACTACTGTTAACGACTGTCAAAGATCTTCGAAAATGACAGCCGGGACCCACAATTTAACGTGCCTTCCGAAACACGGAGGAACTCGATATGTATAAGATGGTCACCCATCCACGGAACAACCTCGGCAAGCGTAGCTTAACCTCAGAGATCGATCCGTGCGGCTGTTGTAAACTAAGCCACGAGCTCCTCTTTTGCTGTTTCCTTGTAGATAAAAGGCTTTAATTAGGTTTAAATGGTAACACCCTATAAATACCCTGTTAATGGTTCCAATTATATAATGCCATCGTTTGCCTCTTTCAGCTTGATGGGAAGAAACAAGTGCTGTGTCAATGAAGGTATTAGAAACACAATTACTAAAACTGACTCATACAGATGATAAGAATCCAGACTACTAAACATTGTGCAATAGTTTTATCATTTACGTAAAAGACGCACACCTACGATAAATCTCGGCACTCCTTTAAATCTCATGTCATGTTGAAAATCGTGACGTATAATACACACGATACGAGATATCGTATCGTGTGCGCACGAACAATTGTACTAGTGTTGCGTCATCGCTCATAGTAATCAGCTGATGTCGGTCGCGTAAATTGAAACCGTTTTATACCTACGCGTAGTATGTTAGTATCGTACGTAGCAACTACAGTTTCATATAACAATGTAGGCGATTAGAAATAATGTTTTTGCTTATCTTTGTTCAGTATATGGTGTGGGTTATCTTTTGGTTTGCGGTTTTCCTTACTTATTTTGGAATATAACGTCACGCGTGTTTTATTTAGGAGTTGAGCAGAGGTGTGCTACACCTACATATTGGTGGTTATTTTAGGATCCATGGAGATTGTAGAGCGGAGACCGCAAATACACGTGTATGTTTGTTGCATATTCATATTAAAGGGTGTGTCTTTGTTATCGTTTTCGACGCAACGATAACGTCCGTATTGAAAGGAAATTTATTATATTTTTTATGAGTATTTAACTAGAGAATGCATTTGCAGGCATATTTGATTACCTTCTCGTTTATACTTAAGGAAAAGTTGTATAGACATTTATATTCCCAGTTTAATAAACTATAAGCTATTTTAAGCGACAGAAAGCGATGTCCTGCGTTGATGTTTAATTAAGCGTGTAATGATGATGGATTAGGACTACTTGAAAGCAAGACTTCACTTAGAGAGTAGACCTGTTTGATATAGATCAAAAAGACCTACATATATAGAGACATTAATTCTCTAATGAGCTAGTTAGTCAGTACAGAATATAGTTTTAGAAAACGATGATTTTACTGTCTAATTGAGTTTTCTTTTATTATTTCTCTCATCTGTAATGCAGTGAATCTATGCCAGTTCGTACGAGAGTCTTAGTATTTATCGAAACCTCTCTTTTCTAAGTCCATAGGAATAGTTTGAATACAAATTTTGCGGTATTTCTTCGTTAGATTTAGTTGTTAGTCTTGTCATGTCCAAAGTTATTTCAATTGCAGAGTACATTCATGTTTACAGGATTAAGACATTTTCGACCTACAGAATGATTCAGAGTGAAATATTATTCGAACTGTGGGTCGCAGTTGTGCAATACATATTTTATTATCTTCAGCCCCCACTTGCCTGTACTCACGAAACGTTTATTAACGCCAAGTTAAATTTAACAACTTCACAGTAAAATTGAATATTCCGGTCGTTTCGAGTTAATACCCCCGGCAAAGGAGTGAAGTATACTGTAAGGTGGAAAGCGGACAAATGAAACGTGTGACAATGTATTGAAGTTGAGTCGTTTCCTAAGTACCAGCAGAATATTACACGGCAAAAGTGAATATTTAATCATTTTGCAACGACGATACGGATTTTGAAATCCTATGTACTAAAGAACACGTAGGAGGACAAATCGTTCACACGGCCGAGGGAGAAGCTTTGTGGCCCGCAGGCAGCCGCTTGTTTCAAAAAGCAATCATATTCGTCCGACGGTCAAAATGAGAGCCGTCTACGCACCGCTGAAGAAGCACGCAGTTGATTGCCCAGTTAAATGACCACTGAGGTGGAGCAGAATCAAAGCTGCGCTTTTATAACCACAGCCTTAGTGACGGTGCTCTACGCTTTACTTTGAAGTAATGACAATCTTTTGTTTCCTCTTATCGTCCGCCGCAGCTAAACCTTCTTTTGTTTAAAGAATCATTGTGAATTTAACAAACCAATCAACGTCTACCTCCTAGCCGAGCATCAAACAACAAATTATGAAACGACCCAATAGATTACCTAAATCGTCGCAAAACAATAGCAGCATAGCAATAAAGTCAAACAGTTTATTTTACAGTCGTACAAAATGTTCAACAATAGAAATGTCAAGACAAAGCTCTTTAGAAAAACTTAGTCGTTTGGAACAAAAGGACGTTTCGCTGAAAGTGGAGACGGTAAGGGGCGCTGTAAATCAATGTTGGCGAATAATAAAATGCTAATGTACAGGGAATAATCGGTTTTCCTGGAAACGACTACAAACGGAATAGAAGAAGTCTCAAGTATCCACATAATTGAATCTGATCTCATAATTAAAGCAACACAATCCCTGATTGTAAAGATTTACGAGCAGACATCAACATGTTTCACAAAATAAGCTATCGGCTATAAAAATCGAACATACGTTAACAGACATAATAAAGAAATAAGTGTTAATATTCTTAAATGAAACTTGACATGTCCTTATAAAGAAAGCGGTATTACTGCACATGTATTCCATAACTTATACAACGTAGTAAAAAACTTTTAAAGTAGCACCTTTAGATTCGAAATTAAATTTAAATTCACTCAGCTGTTAAACACTTAACTGACAATACAATTAGTTGTATCGTATATCATAAATTGAGGTTTTATGTACAAGCTGTAAGGTATAATGTATTGCGGGCAATTACTGCGGATCACGTATTTTTATTTATAAGATTATAGAGGTAAGTTCGTTGGTGCAAAATTAAGCCTATGGTTAGAAAAGGGACATCAGACATGTTTAGTACATAATTTAAAATATTTTGCAAATTTTTAATAAACATTACAAGGGATCAATGTTATATGAAAAGGCTCCAATTACTTCAAAATAGCCGACTAGCAACGTGTTCTTTTTTGTTTTTATGAGAATTGCTTTTGTACTCCGATATCTTTACACATATCCTGTGACAACGGGCCGTAATATTCGATCCACGTGCATTTTCAATTCGAATTCGTCTGAGGTGTTCGTCACTTCCAGTAGTGCTAGCAATTTTACTTCCTGGGACATGGCTTGGTGCATAAAGTATTCACTTTACTACACGTACAGACATACTGTGTTTAAATCAAGTAACCTACATTATAATAACAGTAAGTTTCATGTTATTGTTTCTTTAACTCTATTTACATTAATAAAGTTTGGCACAAGCGAAGTTTAGTACGATAATTTCCAAGTATAAAATAGACATGCATACTTCCAAAGTTCGTTTGAATGCAGAACTAAGTCTTATGCGGTCGTGAGAATAGGTCACTCTAAAGTTTAAGATATAGTTGGTCGTTCAAAGTTCTAGCTTATGCATTGGTATACTATAAAAGTTCTTCTATAGCATTCCAAAGTTTGAGACCAATTTGTCTCTGTCCAGCTAGTTCCATACAAAACCGAAGTCGTGAGTTATAAGATCCATTGTGGCATTACGAATTGAAACATAAGGCAGAGATTTAGTACTGACTATCGGCAGCTGGGTAACTATCGATACATTTTGTATGAAAATACTGATGCCCCTAGCGTATGCCGCGGAAACAATTTTTTTCAAGCTAAACAAAGGCTCGCTAGTACTCGATAGTACCGGGTGTGTGACAGATTAGACACAGATTAGTCCAGCATTTGATGTTTAAACATCAGTCAGTGTAACTTCACTCACAAAATGTATAAAAAGAAGTTAACAAACTAAAAGCATAATTAAACATGCCTTGCAATGGCTTAATTGGTTAAATCGTCAAAGTCCCATGTCCTTATGAGGAGTGTATTTTTTGCGAGCATAAAACATTTTTTAAATTAATTAAATTTACAATGTTGTCGTAGGCCTGCAAGCAGTATAAACTTATTGAATTCGATTAACATTCCTACCAATACTAATAGGTCCTATCACTGATGAATATCTTAGCATTTTTTCTCATCCAAGACTTGCTAGTTGCAACATTTTGCTCACACAGTTCAATGTAATAAACAGCTTGCTTTATCCTTTAGAAGATATACATTACTAGTTATTGAACTGAAATTTAATCGTACCGCGTTCTACTCGTACCTACAATGTTGGTGATCGTGTTGGATGGTATAAGAAACATTCATACTAAGCAAAGCCGTCTGGCTATCTGGTATGATTTTGTATTTAAAGCATTAAACCGATTAAGAGATAATTTAACATAAAGAGATGGAACCCCTATCAAAATCCGGTAGTTAGTCGTTCAAAATAAAGAAAATGACAACTTAAGGCATGTTATGATTATTATGGATTTTTTGTGTTATGTAAGCGGTTTTGTATCGAATATATAGCATTTGGGTCAATGTAAATTACAAGGTGCCAAACTGTTCAGGTTGTTATAATCAAATGGATACTAAGAAGTTACGAGGTGGCTAACGACGTACTCAGTTCCAAGAAAAGCTGAAACAAAGCAGCTTTGTTCCAGTTATAACCAAGTGGATTTCCAATAGTCGACCCTTTAGTTATATGGACCTATTAGCTAAAGACGTTTGACTGCTAGCAAATGGTTAGCTGCAAACTGTGTGCCAAATAGGACCATATCCTTAGTGGTAACGTTATTGGTCGTTGCAGGCATCCAATAACGTTGCACTCGGTACCAAGGTCGAGCGGCGCATGTACCATAAACCCTCGACTTTACCGCCGCTCACCGCTTCGTCTTTGTCTTTGACAGTAGACGGCCGCGCCTCAAGTCATAAAAATACACCTTTTTTCAACCAAAAACAGCTGTGAACTTTTTGTAGACCAAATAAAAGTAAAATAATAATGCCAAATGATGCAGACATAGATTAGGAAGTTCAAAGAATTTTTTGTTTTACTATTCTTCACAAAAGGTTTTGTTATAAAAACGTCGATTGTTGCAGGAATATAAACCATTTTTATACAGCTTTAAAGTTGAGAATGTTGATAATGATTTAGTTTCGAAATGTTTTGTGTAGTTTAAACTAATCCATCACTTTCTAATCCGCTGTCATCTTAGTATTTGTGCCAACCTGTGCATAAGAAAAGGTGACGTTAGTATCAAGCAAATGCATCGACCTACAATGACGACCCTGGCGCAGTACCAGTCACCACTGAAGGTTTATTACTAACGTAGGAGTCATTTAAGCCTTTATTTAAAACTCTGCGCTTTATAGCTCACTGCCTACTCAAAGTCTTTTATTGATACTTTCTTTAATAGGAAACTTGCTTTTCAAATTTTCTTGGATCTTTCAACGTCGGCAGCCAACCCCGCACATAAATTCTACATTAATTTTGCATCCTACGCACTGAGAAAGATTTGCACAAACAATTTCCATTCATGCAATCCGGCTTATTAAGATTAGTACAGAGGTATAAAGCTGTTAAATGCTGCATTGGTAATTGTACTGCAATTCATCAGAGCCAATCTAGCGGCTATATATTTCAGTGATTAGTTTAATATCCCGATACGGTTAGACTGGTTTGGGGCATAAATTTAAGGTAGTGGAAAATTGGAAACGCGACAAGTAACGATCGGAGAATGATAGTAATTATCTGCGGTGGCGCGACGCCCACTAGAATTCCATGCTCATTCCCATTGTAGCGGAACACTTGCTCCCAGTTGTTGATTCTCTCACACAACTTGTGTTTTGGAGTGCGTGACTTGTCAAACGCCACGTCACACGGACTCAGCAGCACTCAGCACGCCAGCCGACCCATTATTACTTTGTTATTACTAAATCAAGCAAACAGTTGCAGTGTAATTTGTTCAAAAGAACCTTTTTCTTTCGGTGTCTTTCATTAAATAAACATGATGACGGAGAGTAATATCCTAATGCAACGGTTTGACACCGAGATAAAAGTTACGCTATTCATCCTTCATTTGCTTTTACTGAACTCGACAGACAGTGAGTTTGAGGTTTCGTTATCCGGTAGCTAACAAACGGAGGCGTATCGAATGCTATATATGGAACAGTGATGAATCAAAGCATTGAAGGTATATGAATGCAGCTGAGAGTAGTGTTTCATCGGGTACAGTTACAGATAAACACGTCGGTAATGCAGCAGTAGGTGCGGACGGTAAACAAAGCTAAGGTCAACGGCACGACACCCGACGTCGCACACATTTGAAATTATAACTTTTTATACGTTCTGATACAATCCCTGGATTCTTGAATAGAATAAAACTCAATATACGGCTTTTGTGTGATGTTGAAAGACTTATCGATTTCAATAAATCAGTTTTCTGTACGGGTAAATGGTACTTAAATTGCTTGGAGGGATTACTTTGCTCGAAGTTCTTAAATTTTTTTAGCTATTTCGTCTTTTCCAAACGTGAGTCATAATTAGGATGTTTTTTATTCTAATAACCTCAAAGTATAATAGGTATGAGAATTCTGTTCACTCACTGGAAGATAAAAGTTTACTTATCATAATCCGTAAATGTTAAAGTAATTACCAAGGGCGTACTCCGAAAGTCCACGACAAATAGTTAATAAGGATTAGTGAGACGGGCTGAGATTTAGTTAAGTTCTTGATGTACACACAGGTGGAAATATAACAACTTAGTCATAACACAAAGAATTAAAGCCCACTTCCTGTCCTCGTTAATTTCGAAGTAAAAAAAAAACCGTGTTAAGTAAGTACTTTGTTAGTCACCTAAGAGAAAATGATTTACTAAGAACAGAATAAAAACTTTGGACTGTGACTAAGTTGATCTCTCAAAGGTTATCGTCATCTCAGAATGACTTAGCGGAAAGCCTCCTCACCCAATACAATACAATGAATTGATTTAATCCAGGAATTCCCAAAGCATTTCATTAAAATGTTTTGCAAAACATCGACCCCTCGCGGCGTTATTAAAATCGCAATCAAAAGTCAGTAAAGATGAACAAGTGCTGACCGAAGCCATAATCAAATAGGTATTAATACGCTTCGGATATAATTTCGGTACGAGAGGTGATGAAAACGGTCCGAGAATATATTTTTCGCTCATCATAATGCTACTAAAATTGTTGATATTGTAATTTTTATTAATACAACGAAACAGGTTTATTTATCGAAAAGTGTACAATAAAAATGTAATGAATGGTCGCCATTCAAGTGTGGCATATAAATAAACTATTACGTTACTTATTCAACGGACTGCAAGTCACAACAATGGAGTAAAGTCTATGAATGACCGGTACAATGTCGTTCTTTTAGGTTGGAAATCGATACTGAATCGGTAATGACAATACATCGTTAAAAATAACTTCAGGGGGCTAGTATATCATTGTAACTAGGTATGTATGAAAACAGTCAATGACTGAATGGAGTCTGGTACAACCGCAATGATGCGGCATGAGAGTTTTAATTCGATGTAAAAATCATAAGGACAGACCACAAGAGTATTTTATTTTCAAGCTTGACTGATGCAAAATATTCGATATGCAACTTTAGACCTCTTCTGCCAATATGAAAAATTTAACGTGTTATTTATTATTTTACCATCAATAGAGCCTGACCCCCAATACTCAGTAGAAAAGTGTGTGCAAAAAATATATTTCGTTCTGCAAAATATATTACTATTTATAAATAGACTAAATAATTTATTGAGTCGACAAGATTACTTAACAAGCAATGAACACGGATTAATGTATACGATGCAATAATACAACTATGACTAATGAAACTAAATCGGTCCAAGACGCCCCGCTTCGCTTCCATTAAAGAATGAACTGAATTGTTTACATGTTGTAGGTAGTAAAGACAGTCAATGGATAAAAATCTATGAATGAATGACCGATGCCGTGAGTAATCGCGAGTGAATCGGCAATGAGCACTATTTCCGTTCAGTGTGGGAACTTATCGATAGTGAGTTCTAGTTTTGTGACCTCCTTACACCAAGTGGTGCGATTTGTGACGCCGTGTGACGCAACAAATGGCAAAGCGGCTTTTAATGCTTTGACTCATGGTGTTTTGTTCAAAAACACTTGATTTAGCTTTGTATTCAATGTAATAAACAGCAGACAACGAATTCAACAATGAAACTAGCTTTTTGTGCAAATTTTTAGTGTGTTACACCCAAAGGCTGGCTACTAAATGCCCGAGCACGCGTTCGCTATAATTATGAATAAAAATTGCACTATAGTAACAGTTAAGCGACCGCATAATAGCCACAATTAGCATTTACACATAAAATGCACTGGACATTGAATATGGTAATAGTTCTAACAACTAAGCTTTTAATGGAAAATGTACAATATTCTAAAACATGTATTTTTTTTTGTTTGAAGAGAAATGCTGTCCAGGATTTGATCACGTCATGCAATTCGGCTGCGTAGGAGGTGTGTTACTTTTATGTTTATAAGTCACACATAAATAAAATTATAAAGTAATAAAATGTCAGAATTTGTAATACCGTATATTAATTTTTAATATCCGATTCGAATATCGAGTGTAATCTTCACAATGAAAGCGACACGTTTATAGGAAGATTGAGATTATTTATATTTTCCATAATTATAGTTATGGTGTTATGGAATAATAAGCTGATGTTTGAAATATGTTCGGCATCGTATATCACACAGTGATGGACGACTAAGGAACTGCAATGTGAGAACGCTCTGATATTTAAATCCGCCTACAGTCTGTTCGGTAAACATTCCTACACGGACGAACACTATTGAAATCTGATTTTAAATGTATTAGCATAAATTATATCATTGGATGTTACGAAATTTCGGAATACATTGAACTCGACGGCAATAAAATGCTATTTTCGTCTATAATTCGTTCGTCTCAATAGATTCGAGACTGGCGTTTCGTGTTGGGCAGATTCACAGCGGAGTAAAATTACAATTATTTGTATGGAGCTTTGCTACGTTTCAAGTGTCGCACATACGTATAGGTTACAATAGTTTATGTGTCTCGAGGACAACGTTAATATTACAATGGGTATTTGCTCATGTAGTCAATGTAGATTAATAAGCAAGTTTAGCTACTGTGATATAAAAAGTACCGTCGCAAAATCCGTGAACATTCAAACGATCGGTTATGAATATTTTTCAAAAACACGAAGTGTAAAGCAAACATCAACCAACGTCCAATACATCCTGCAAATAAATATTCAAAAGCAAACAGAATTTGTCGAATTGATTTACAGTTATAGCAATTTCGTAATTCGTGTTGCGAGAAAAAACGAGCCTTTTCAATTTAAAGGTTTCTTAAATTGGTTTGAACCTGTTGCTTTGAAGTCAATATTTGAATTGAGTATCATTGACTGACTTGAGACCTGACCTCCAATAAAACGAAAGATTAAAGCTGGAATAATTTAAATAATATGTAGGTACCGTTAGGCTTACTTTTCCGTATAATGTTAATGAATAATTTAATAGTATAATGCATTTTTCTTTCGCATATACTAAGTTATTAATTGGCTTTCGTATTTTTATAAGAGCCTGATATTTATTTTGTTACATCCCGAGTTAATAAGATATACCTAAAAATCATAATAGATTTATCTATGAAAGGTATCGCTATCGCTAAGGTATCAAGTGAAATCGATAAATTTTATTAATCTTAAAACACAAGAATGTTCCCTTCATTGAAAGTAAATCAATATCCTAAAAAGAATGACATTCAATTCGGTAGCCGTGGGGTTAGCAGGAATGTCGTAGAGGCTCGGGTGGAGCCGCGTGAGGGGGGGAGGGTCACAAAAAACGTCCCGGTACCTGCGCTGCCGTTGACCTCCGGCGATTAGACCCGGTGCCGAGTACATCTTCTAATGTACACCCTTTTGGACCCTGATAAATATTTGAAATACTTTCGAAGAGAGACAATAGTACCTATACCCCAAAAATGTTAATTGATGATGACTTAATTAGTCAATTTAATTTACTGTAGGCGGTAATAAACTAGTTTTTATGTTGATCGTCTCCTCCTAATAGAGATTATAGAAAAGACAGGGAATTTATGGAGCAGTAACACTTAAAATTAATGATGCATAATAAAACATTACATCAACTAATAAGTGAACTAATTTGACGTTTGATAATATCTCTTGCAAGCTTACGATTAATAGGTAGAACTACATATTACAAAAAGGAAAATACCTCTGCATTAAGCTCTAGAAACAAAAATGTTCAGAATAGAAATCAAGCGTGAACTGAACAATCCGTAAATCATTTCACTTTCAGTTCACCCAAATACCTCGCGATATTCGCAATTTCGCATATGAAAATCAAACCTTCAGCAGGAAATCGTTCACAAAACCGTGTTGAAATCCAATTTGCAGCGTACAAGTGCCCTCCATTTGTGAATATTACCTGTAACAAGCACAAACACTACATTAGCTTTGTACGTATCCATAATACTATTAACAAAACATCAATTCCGCTCATTAGTATCACTACGTGCATCAATACTGTGGTAATTTGTATCGAGTTCAATTTGAAACAGTCCATCCTCTTCTTTTCTCGTGTGTTGAAGAAGGATAGAACAACGATCGAAAGAAAATTCGTTATCAAGCCTTCAGAAGTTGTAGACTGTTTAATATTCCGTTAGCGTAGAGAGCCCCCGTGGTCCCTTCACGGTAACTTCCTGTTCAGTTCTGGTCGCCTGGTACTCGCAGAGTTTCTGATAACATTGAAAAGATACATCTTGACGCTATATTTATGCGCTAGGGTCCCTACTAAATCAATACGGAAAGGCCATTAACTAGAAGAGAAATAGCAACATAATATTCGTTAAGAAGTAATGAAATTGGACACCATGTTTAACGGCTTTATATATTTTGATTAAATAAGAAATAAACTTGTAACTTTATATTTAAATAATATACAAATACGGTGTGGACAAGCTTTAAGTGATTATTTACACCAAATCATGTTTTTTGTATTCTAAGAGTTGGGTAATTTACGCGTAAATAGACAATAAAGAGAGAGAAATAAGCAGGTATATCTTATTCTTATTACTTACTGGAATAATTTATTAACAACACTAAAATAGTTCAACCAATTAATTGTACGCATGTCTAAAAGGCATAGACAGGTATCATAATAAAAAATAGCCTGCAAAAGTCGAAAACCCGCTTACCACAAATATGGCTTGATTGAAAGCTCATTAACGAACTTCGAATTTACTAAAGCGCTTACGGTGAACAGCACGGTCAAATGGACAAATTGATACGATTTCGCGCAAATTTAGTTTACCACGAGAACGCTGATATGCTTGTCGCGTACGCCATGATTGGGGGAGACCAATCACGACCGAGAATCGATACACAAACGAAAAATAAAGCCAAGTGGATGATAAAATTTTATTGTTCATCCATTTTTTCCGTTCATTCGGAGAACGTCGGAAACAATTCAATAAAGCCTGTCAATTTCTAGATATCGAAACAGCATAAAATGGAAATTCATTATTTCAGACTTCGAGATTACTGTTGAACAGTATCGTACTCAACGAACTAAACATTGCACTTAAACTCAAACAAGTTTAAGATCGAGAACTTATGTCATATGTTAGAAGTTGTTTGAAAAGCCACCAACACAATCGTGTCCCAGTCTCCGATTCTCCCGTTAGTCCACTTTATTTTAACCTGAAGCGGTGTCCAGATCGTGTTGAGATCGTTTCCTGTTGTATTTCCACTCAACAAGCCAGTTAGAGCATACCGCAAACCAACACCTCGCATTTGTCTTGTACAATGTCTTCGTAGGCAGCAATTTATTGCCTTCCTATTTGTGTTCACGTGATCAAATACCGCACACTGCATCTTGATATATGCTGGTTACATGTTTATTAGTCCTCTGCCTAATTTTGGCTATCAAAAGGATGTGAAAGGAAGTCATTTATCCACGAAAACAAGCCGTGTAGAAGAAATGTATTCCTGGTAAACTCTTTATTACTGGACAAAGCTTTCGTTAAACAAACATTTGTCATACAATTTTCTATTTTTACTTGTGTGTACGTATGGATATAACAAACGTTTGATCAAACGCACCATGTTTATGGCACGAGACTAACGATCCCCCGAGTCAAAAAGGGTGAATACAAGTTTTGTTTTCTTATAATTTATTGTATCCGGTTTTTGGGGCAGGTGGTCGAAACGTACAGCAAGTATTCAGATTCATAAATCATGGTTGTATAGAATCAATGAATAAAATACATTCGATGATAATATCGTGGCACGCCTTAACACTTAGATACTTGTATGATCTTAATGATTATTTAAAAAAATCATCAACAGTAACAATTTGCGAGGGCTTTAATTATATTTCTTAACATTTTATGTAAGTAATAAAAACTAATTGCACTGAAGATTATAAAAAAGCCACTTTTTGTTATATACGATTAAGACTAACACATGATTCGTGGTTCTTTGAATTAGACCGACAGTTGCATTCGTTGGTTGACTAAACAAAAAATGCAATATGCACTTAAATATCAGGAAATCTATTATAGTATTATAAAAAAGATGCATTCGTAGAGATATAATTACATGCATTTATTTAAAGCCGAACATGTTATAAAAACATTGGCTGAAGGCAAGCAAGCAAAATAACGAAAATAAATGAGGCTAATTTTCAATTACCCGTCATTCTGACGAAAGCGATTTTCGGTGCGATGCATTATTTCTATGTTCTAAAATCAAATTACAGCCGCGTCCGTTGTGCGCCGGCGCGGTAATTACAGGCGCTCGTGATTAATGAGCAATCAGACCCTTGCTGGATTAGGGTTGCCCTCTTGCTCCTTTTGTATCGAATATTCTAAGGCGTCCAAGTGCCGGGGATATCGTACGGCCGTTGTTTTGCTTTCAAACTTTTTGGTGAGTTTAAATTAGATTTATTATTTTTTGGGGAAACTTTTCGTACCTGCCATGGGATGCGAGAAATATTTTTAGGTATGTCAGCTACCTTTTCACAATCAGATTGGCTGTGATTTATAACACAATCCATAAGATTGTGTTAAGTGCTTATAATATACATTAATAAGAACTTTTCAAGACACTTATTTTTAATAATATACACTTGGTAATTTTCTTTCACATATCGACAGCCAAGCATAAAAACTAACGCGATTAGCATGTAACAAACGCTGAATAAGTAACTTTTTATAAAGACATAAATCTAACACGATACATTAGATTCGTAAGTTGACACCCCTAAATCTCGGCTACCGTGCACTGTACGAATTTTGAACGCTACGAATTGCGCAAAATTGAACCTTAGAATGTTGAGATAAGGTTCAATATACATGGTTATATTAAAATTGTTCAAGTTTAGGACACACTAAGCCAAGGCATGTCACCGCGCCTTAGCTTTTGGACAGCAAAGAGAGCGCTTTGAGATTCACTTCAACAGCTGAGTCGCGTGTGATTAATTTCAGTTAAATTTTAAAAGATCTTTTTGATTTATAACAACGGGGAGGAAAGTACTTTTCATAATAATTCATAATCAACGTGGTTTTAGATAAGGAGGAAGGAAAAGTTTTTGTAAAATTGGCAAAGAATTTTGAAAAGTCACTTTATTTTAATGTTATGGAATATACGTCATTTGAACAGGAAAATCAAAGAGTATTAATTATAGATTTGTTTTTAATTGCGTCAAAGCTGCATTAAATATTAACGCGTCTACTTTTAGTCCGTATTTTATTGAGTTTTATGATGCGCAATTTAACATATGGATGCTCGTAAGTTTACAAAATTTACATACAATCAAGGTACAACGAATATTTAACAATTTAGTCACTACCACGTGTAGCTGTTTTCACGAATTTTACTTACTTCGAATCTGAAAATCACTAAACAACGCATTAATTGCGTAAATATACCTGGTACAAAATGCAAAATATGCTAAATTGAAATAGTAACTAGTTGCTAACCAAATTGTTTCCTAAAAATGACTGTAATTTATTGAAAGAGTAACCACGACACAAAAACCAACTCGTGCGCATTGAACATGCCAATTTGTGCACAAAGTCAATGGTTTCGAGTAACCAGTGCGCCACAATGGTTGGTTATTAAAGTAATTGAAGCAGGAAACCTAACGTGGTTGCTTGTTATTATTTAGTTGAGGTCCTGAAGGGCGCTGAGAGCCTTGTGGGGTCGTAGGGTGCTCGAGAAACAAAAGAGAATATTTCGGTTGCTGAGGTCGCGAATGTAATTGTAGAAATCTATTAAGGTAAGGGAGTCTTGTTAGTTCTTTTGAATCACTAATGATTTGTAACGTGACACGTAACTGCGAAAGCAGTTTTCTAATGAGGCAAAGCGGAAAAATATTAAAGAGCATTTTATTAAATATTTTTAACTATCGATTTGATCAGTCTTATGAAGATAACATTTCGTCGGCATTTTGGCAATTTTCACATTTTGATGTCATTGGCTAGAGGATAGAAAAACGAAATTGTTGGCAAAATGTTGCTAAAAAGTACTTACGTGATGATAGAACTTCAACGACGTTTTGTAAGATCCTTCAAGATTCTCCATACATTTTTCCCATGGTAATTGATAATTACGTTGAATAACACGACAGTACAATAACAAAGCGTATGGTTTTTTATGTCGGCTATCAATCAGGAGACGGTGAATGAAGTAAAAGTCGATATTATGAAGCCACGCCCCACGACTCGCCCCAACGACACTTGGGCCTGGTAACCCAATATGTGACTCGAGGGGTTCTTGCATTGAATTAAAGATTTACTAGATGGGAATCTTTTATTACTGATGCTTATATTATAAATTTTGTGGAAATGATTTCGTTCGTAATCGAGTTATACTTAGTGGTATAATTTTTAAGATTTACTAGATGGGAATCTTTTATTACTTATGCTGCTATTAAAAATTTTGCGTAAATGATTTCGTTCCTAACCGAGTTATACTTAGTGGTGTCATTTTTGACGTTAATGATCTCCAAAACAATGTATTTTTATTAAGGTAATTTAGTCTGTCTTGCATAGGGGTACTTACAAGGCATAAATGAGTACGTTAAATATACTTGTAAGGATATTGATAGCGACTAACTACAGCGGAAGACTGCAAAAATACTCTACTTACTATCTTACTGTGTCGAGAGTTTGACATTTAAAACATCCATCCATAATAGGTACCATACCAAACTACATTCACACATCGAATTCTAAACAATAAGGTAAAATCATAAGAGTTCAATGTCCTATCAATAGGTTGTCCCATCCAGCGCTCTACATCCCAAACATATAAGTGAACATACAGGGTGTGTGTGAACACGCGAAGCAATCGAGTTCGCCACGTCATAACCGCCTAGGGTTATTGCTAGCCAATATCATCCGGAATTTGTTGCACACCAATCGTTTAATACGTCACTGGGTTTGGAAATGGATCTGAGAATTCGAGATTGAACGTGAGCTTAAAATGCACGTTGAAGTATTTCTTGATTTCGTATTTCACGTTATTGCATATACACAAGTATTTAAGTGATGTATTATTTCAAATACAGGTAAGCTTATTTTTATATCTATGATAGAATTTTCGAGCGCAGTAAAAATAAAAATCGAAAAGAAATAATCTTCCCAGCATTAAATAAATTCATTAATATATCGACATAAACCAATACGAATAATTCTCTAAAAATAATATAAATACTTATATTTCTACCAAAAAATATTGTGTATAACTAAACTCTTCAACTAACTCAAATAAAAGTATAGTTGGTCAACTCGGTCACTATTACGATCGATACTCAACCCTCTATCCCCCGCAATATTTACGAACAGCTCTACAAAAGAAGGGAGGAATCAAATCAAATTCATTATATCACTAGTGAGCACAATGCTGCACTAAAGGGTTGAGCATAATGCTCATGCTCAGTGCAGAGTGCTCAGCGCGCTGTCGCGTGCCGCATCCAACACGTGCACACACATTATGGATTATGCTAATTTCGTATTCTCAACGGTCCACTGCTTTTACTTTGACTAGGATACGTTACATGCGTTCGGTAGATAAATAAAAAACGTTTTAACGAAATTGATCAACCTTAATGTTTTTTAATGCCTTGTTGGTTAAATGGGCTTTGTTGTCCACCTTTGATCGTCGGTTGTGAAATTATTTTTTACGTAATGCAATATTTTTTTAATAAATTAACTAGAATACTATCTACCAACATGCATTTTACACCTTTTAATAATAACATGTAAGCGAAATTAATTTTCTTTAAATAAAGTTTAACTTTAATCACCTTACCATCCAACAGATGCTACAAGAATCTTGCAGAAAGTACCCCTATATTTAAAGCCATTATCTCACTGGAGTATCTTTAATACCTTGTTAAAACGTTGCCGCATTTCGTCATAAAGATATCGTTTTCACAACATTTCCTCCTTCAAATCTTCATTCAACGGGACAGATGGCCTCCATTCTCTTCGGCTTAAGAATTAATAAGGAAAACAAATTCGTGTGAACCGCGAAACGTAAACAAAACATACTATTTATTTAGGTAATACGCAAAATGCGAGTGCACGTGCCAACAGGCCACCCTCGACTTGACAACCCTTAGTGATATACAGCGAAAGGCCAATCCAATTTTGATCTTATGATAATGGTAATAAGAGTTATAGGAGCCAGGGTTGGCAAAGACGGCGACTCTTTTATACAGTGCAGAATTAAATATCATTGTTAGGGACCCTCATTAATGCAATATTGAATTCGCGAGGGATGGTTTTTATTGTGTGCAAAATTGACTAAGTAGGTTTTTTGAATGTGAGTAGTGATTTTATGGGAATAACTTTTTATATGTTGTACTCAATTAAAAGTTACAGCTTTTGGTTAATATTGTTCTATTTCTGTAACAATGGAGACGTGTTTAAAGGCGATAAAGTAGAATACACGAAAGTTGTCTGTTTAATGGCAACTACTTTACTTACCCGTATCTGCTGTTTTCATTAATCGTAAACTATAGTAAGAAGGTGTGGTGACGGCAGGTGCAGCACTTTCCAGACGAAATAGTGTCTGAGATAGGTAACACGCAGTCTGATAGCAACACTCGAAAGGCTAGAAGAATAATGCCATACTAAAGCTGCAGGTTGCAATGATTAACGATAATATAGTCACGGAATATAATATGATAAAGGCCACATGACTATTTCGATCACGACAATTTCAAAATTAAACAACTTATAGGTACCTATATAAAAATAATAATCCAAGTAATCTATTAAAAAATAATAAATTTAACCCATTAATGTCCCACTGCTGGGCAAGGGTCTCCTCCCGTAATGAGGGAGGGGTTAGGCCTTGAGTCCACCACGCTGGCCAAGTGCGGGTTGGGGACTTTGCATGCCCGTATTAAATGTATTAAACAAATTTAAGGCATGCAAGGTTTCCTCACGATGTTTTCCTTCACCGTTGGAGCATGTGATAATTATTTCTAATACACACATAACTTCGAAAAGTCATTGGTGTGTTGCCTCGGGTTCGAACCTGCGACCACTTGCGTGGGAGGTATCAACTTATACCACTCGGCTATCACTGCTCTGTCTCTGTCAATCTATTAAAGCAAAATTTATTTTGATCAACACTCCGTCAATTTTATTAATTGACGTGTCAAATTGTCGGTTACATTGGCAATACGCGTGATGAATGGCTTAGAAACGTAAAAAGATTCATAAAACATATCAATTACTAGTAATAATAGGATTAGTTTACACTGAACGCACCTGCGATTGTTTGTAATCTAGCGATACACGTGTCAAAGCACATCTTTGTCTTTGTGTAGCTTCTACGAAATACACGTTGCATGTGCATGAATTGTTTATGTGTTTAGTTGCGCCGAATAAAACGTTTTACGAAACACATTGAAGAATGTTTGCTAATGTAAACAGTGATTTTAAAAGGGGTATTTTTGGTGACTCAGATTTAATAAACTAGTTACTCTTGAAGCAAATTTTAATATGCTATAATGTAGACGCTGAATCTAGACTAGCAACTCTACTCAGAGTCATTAAGTTTGATATCTAAATTTAAAAATTAGTTTAATAAAACGATGGTTCTAAAAGTATTTTTAAACAATAATTATAACAGGAGCGCGATCGCGAGAACGGGCCAGATGGTACCGTATCGATCGTCGGCCGAGTGCGCACGGACGACCGGCCCTATTATTGTTTAATCGTAATCTCGACGCGCGATTACCATATCCATTGTGCACTACGCACTATACACATGTTATCGTAATGAATGGGTGACGTCAACATGTAAAAACTATGTATTATTTATTAAAATATCGTAAAAAACGTAACTGTACTGCGGGGTAATGAAACGCTTGATTTGTTGATAGCATTTACATAATTGGGTACGAAATATTTTTGTCTCAAAAAGAATTCGATCTCCATATATATACTTACCGATTCTAAAATAACATGGCCCAGATTTCGAGATAGCATTTGATATTCAACGCGTTACTAACGAAGTGATTAAAATCAGTTTATGAAACAGTATATCGTTAAAATTGTTTACATTGCAATATTTGAAAGCTAGTTATGTTTCAGGAAACAAGTTGTTAATCATGAAATACTCAACATGTCGGTACTGGAAGTGGTAATTATAATAAGTAGTCGGCCTGTTTAAAACAGTGATCGTTTCCGACATAGAAATCGAATCGTAATTGCGATCATTCGATTCATCTTGTTTGTACATTCTTGAAGAGTTCAGGAAAATAATTTCTTTGCAAAGCTTTAGGAAAGGTCCTTAATCGACTACTTACTAAGCTGGATTAAAATCAATGAAAACACAATTGTAGGAGCTGTAATGTCCAATGCGAATGGTACAAACGGCGATAATCGTCAAAGTGCATGGATAATCTCATAAGCCATCGCAGTGGCTGGCAAACAAACGTTCTAAAAGGACATAATAAGAAAATAAACGAATTAAAACTGGCCGCGGCGTTCCCACGAGGCGACATTTAGCTTTTCATGTTCCAATTCAGGGGTCGAGTGACGCTTTTATTTTTATGGGATGAAATGCACACCACGCAAGGTTTTATGTACTGTACGGTAAGTAAAATGTATTCGTGATTAAAGAGGAGGAGTTTATTGGTATTGCTAAGAAGATACTATAACAGTCGCGCGACTCTAGGAGTATCATACTTTCAGCAGCTTAGTAGGGTAAAGTAATAAATAAAAACAAAAAGTATCACTATTATAAGAGGTAAAAAAAATTCTGATCGTAGAGAACTAAATCAGAAAGACCGTCCTCACTTATCTACTCACAATATTATTATACTCGCCATAAAAGCTTCTCACTTATTCATATTATTAAGTCAATTTCCCCGAGCTTGGAACATGTTTCGTTTATCCTATTTACCATTCACTACTACAATGTATCTCTGATTTTCCATACGCCGTCAAATAACGTACACATTTTTTTTCACAGTTTCTCTGACGGCAGCAATGGTACATTTTACAGTTTGATAATATTATGTCCCCCAGTAACTTTTTGTTCAAAGAAAATATAATCCTGATCACAATTTTCCAACCATTTCTTAGAAAAGACGACCTGACGTTGCACATTTTCTCTGTAATATTCAGTTCAATAAGTAAACGTATAAATTCGGTAGCGGTGCAAGTAGAGGGGCCGCCCCGCGGGAGGCGTTGTTCAAAGTTAAATTGTTTTTACGCGTTCAGTGCTCGTAACAAATTGGACTTGGAATATCTTGATGCGGTTTTGGTTTGTGTTGGAAGTTTCTCAGCATTAACATTGATTAGATAGGGTTGTATTAATGCACTTTCATATTTCTTAAAAGAACATGGCAACTTTAATGACTGCAACTAACGGAATTGTTTTAATATGTTCCTTAAGTTTATTCCTTTCCGAGTTCAGAGCAACAGTCGTTAACGTGACAAAAGCTTACTCATATCGTATCTGATTTGCAATACATGATCGTAAATCCGTCATTATATTGACGAAGGTCAAACAAATTTATTCCTTAGCTTTACGAGCGATTTAAGGGTCGAAAACGCGGGGCCAGCGATAATCCTTGAAAATTCGGCGAAGGCAGTGACGTTGGAGCTCGCGACAGCTAATTGCCGAGTCTCGGGGTCTGATAATCCGTTCACAGCAGGCGGGCCCCAAATTAAAAACCCCCGGTTGTCCAGCCTGGGTCGGGATTACCGCTCCCATGGCGGGGACAGTTTGCCCCTGGCGAAAAAATGCTAGGAGTCAGCGTTATGGGTTCTGTGTATTAGTAATGGTAATAACAAGGTTTACGCCGCTCAGATTTCTGCTTTTTTCGTTTTATGTTATGTTTTTTTGAAAATCCAAATTTTATTTAATTACTTAAACTTTTACCTAGAATCATTTCTTAGTTAAGAACAAGTAACAGTAACTACTGCTCGTTTTCGAAACAAGATGTTATAATTAATGGCAATCCTTGTCCTAACAGTGCACTAGAGCAGAACGTCTGTCGCTATTCACGCGGGGGTCCCTAAAACCGAAGGGTTCAAAAAGTTTGGCGAGAAATTCGAAATCCTGAGATGAAATAGTAATTTATCAAAGGATTTTGAGTCTCGAGGAGCGGAAGTGAAGGATGGATACCCTTTATCGTGAATTGCAGCAGTGCGCCTTATCGGAAATTCCGAGAAACGGTAAAAAGAACACTTCGGGTGAGAAAACAACCGGTATGTATTTAAATAATTTTCACTTCGTCTCTATTGTTTGTCGCTTTGTTTTTTTAGACTCTGTTGCTTTTTATAAAGTGAGTTATTTAGTATTGATGTTATATTCACATTGTTCGTGAGGATTGTATTAAAATTGTCACAAAGTAATTCCTCATGGACTTATAAATTAGTAATGCATAAAGTGACAACGTAACTGTAAACGGTGCCATTATGTATTCGCTAGGACAGCAAGATAATGAAGATAATGGTGATTTATTCCTTGTCCTCAAGTCGACTTCACACGTTATAGTCTAACGCCATTACAAAGTCAGATTATTTATAATCCCATAACAGAATAATGTATGCACGGTGCGTTGTACGCCTAAACGAATACGCCGCCGCGTATTAATATTCAAATGGCCTTTGGGCCAGCGGTGTATGAGATCCCATGGTATTAGTCCCATTAACATTGCGGTGCGTCGGTCAGTACGACTTGTTATGTAAACATAACGAACGCACTGCAGGTTGCCCTTTACACAATAATAATAAATTCGCCGCACTTACGGTCGCAAGCAGCTGCTGACTCTACTATTTTTATAGTATACGAGTACTTAAACCCAATACATAATAGACGATTGAAAACAACATCTGTAGGTACGCGGGCATATGTAGCAACTTAGAAATAGATTAACAAATTATATGCTCTTCTTATTTTTCACCAGCTCGATCGCAGTCATTTCCTCCATAGTACCGAACAGCTGTTTGTAAAGGTTACGCCCGTATCCTTGCACCTGCGCTCCCCGCCTACCCATCTTCTCCCCCTTCGGCTTAATTACAATCCTATTAACAAAATCGTCTCGTCGCCTCTGTCGCCCAATTGACATTTAGGGGTTACGTCTATAAATATTTGACCGTCAATGCTTCCTCGGCATTATTTAGCATGTATTCATTATTCATCAGCCCGATCCACTGATAACGCGAATGATTTCCAAACTTGTGAGCGTTGATCGAATTCTAAGATAACGTACTACGACAAATACAATTCACGGGCTCGTATTCGTGTTTGCGATTGGTAAAAGAGATTCGTCAGTGCACGTGCGAGGGTATAAATCCACAAAGGGTTCGTTTTTTTCTTTCATAGCGCAAAAAATCCACCGACAATTACCAGATTAGGGATGAAAAGAAGAGGGCAGATTTTTTTCATTCAATCTGTAACCGTTGGTCTTTTTCTTCCTTCGATTCCTTGTCGGAGAATGTTTTAATTAAAAAAAACTTGGGTAACGCAGGAGTCGGCCAAGTAACGGTAGCGCAATCGGTAATTTGTTTATGTGAAGTTGCAAGCACGCCGTATTAATCAAGGGTGAGATAATAAACTGAGTGAGTAAATTGTACGTTGTGAATTGTATGTTGCATTTTATATTACCGAGTTCTTTTTTATAACCATTGCAATACTTAACCATGGTTCGTATGTATCCTTTACTATAAAGAGATGTAGCAAGATAGTATGATGTTATGGGAAAGTCTATCAACTCTTATCTTATTTTCGACGAAAAAATCTCCTATACAGCCGAATCAAACTACAAGAAAAAGAAAAAAAAGGCAGGCAGGATAAAATAAAAGTCACTTCAGCAGCATAAATCTGAGCAAAAAATTATTTCGGAAGCAGTAATTTTCCTACGACGTGATAATATTTCACGCGATGTTTAATTTGAGGAGTCCGGAACAGCCAAACAAAGTTGCGGGCGTGCATGACAAGGTACGCGAAACAGCCTAACGACCGGCCCGTAGATAAGTGCACATAATTCCGCCGCGTCCGCTTCGCCCGCGGCGCACACGCACGCGACGTTCGCGTCAGTCGGGAGCCGCCTTCATCCAAATTACATTATAAAAAAATAACCTTATATCTCACGAAATAAGACAGATAGAACTGCACCAATAAGATGGTCATTTCATAATGATGGACAGACGGTCTCTTTTGTATTCACTAATTTGTGTACCGTTATGTTATGGAAACCGCTTCCGAGTTTGCTATTGTCAATATGCGACTGTTTAGATATTTGAAAAGACAATTAGCTAAAAGAATTCTTTCACAGAGATTGTGTGTAACTGTAGATGGACCGGCCATTAAAACGAAGCTTGCATTATGCAGCAATCGAAGTCGTAAAGATATGACAATGAGATATTTAATGGGTACGTCGTAAATGTTTCGGATATTTAAATAAGTATTAAGTTTTTATTCATTATGATTTATAGATTGACCTAAATACACTATTGACGCTGTGGGTGAGTTATTAAACGTTTAATTGCCTCCAAATATTTATTGCTCCAAAAATATCTAAGCTTTAAATATTACCTAATTTATTTTGTAGGTACTCACTTTTCTTTTAATAGTCCGCAAGTATCCAGTTGAATATATTTTAAGTAGATCACTAAGTTTGTATTATATCGTATCAAACACACAGACCGACTTACAGTTTTGATTGAATACTAAACGAGCCAGAAACTTACCTTTGAAACGTATAAATAAAACAGGTAACGCCTTGCTACGCTTCTATTCATTGAATGAAAAATCGTATCAACGCTATTATCAACACCAACGCTAAATTGAACGAAGCGACGCAACTAATGTGATGACACACACAAACTCACACACACAGCCCAGCTGTTGAGACCCCGTGTCACTAGTTCTTCGGAGTGCGCACAAAAGACGAGCCATCGATCGGCGGTCGACGTTCGTGACTATTGTTCGACGAACGAATGCACCACCACCGTACATCTGTTTCGTTCCTTTTTCACTCGCCCTGCATAATGAAACCGGCCCATTGTGAGGAAAAACATCCACAAAAGAACACGCACTTTGGCTCTGCATTTTATAAGAAAAAATAACAGGCCCTCAAGGCCTAAAAGGTGGGCGTAAACGCTGTCGGAAATGAGAAAGTCGATGCAACTGTTATGACATACGCGGTTCGTTAAGTGATATTGAAAATAAACAACAGTTCGCGCTTTAACGAACTTGTTCCAGATCATTTTCATGTAGGATGCGTATTTGCGGTGGCTCTGCGCGTTTCATTTTCCATATGAAATTGATGCTGTCAACCAATATATATCATACTTCATATAGTACACGAAAATTGAAGCGTATTACCGAATTATATTAATTAGCGTTAAAATTCATGCGTGCTCTTGCTTCAGTAATTCGGAATCATATTTTTAATAATGCTGTCACTTGACACAAATATTTACACCTAGTTTCAATACGAGAAATACATACTATTTATTACCTATGCTATTACGACTTACAAGTGCAATTACAATCTGTATGCAGTCGGCAGATGTTGCGGTCGACAACTGTTGTACAATTTACTTTGAACACCACAAAATTGTACTCCATTTTAAGCAAAATTATAAAACTTTTAAAAGGTTCTTTCTTACAAAACATAACTCGTGTCAGCAATTATTAGTGGAATGTGTTACACATTATAATTGCTTTATTAATACCATCGACCGAGCCTACGTAGAAAGGTAATCTACCCGCTGATGTATGTGTATTGTGTAGTCTAAATTTATTTTCTATGTATAGTATAGAGCCTTCTGTTGATATATCTGGTGAAGTTGTCAGACCATGCGTCATTTTAGCCACCCGTGCGGTCCCTACTGTGCTATGTTATACAGAAATCAATGGCATGTCATACGCACGACGCATGATGAATACAGCAGCCTGCACCACCCCCACTCGAGTGGCATCTCATCGTGCATACGTCAATCCTTTCTTGTGCTTCTGTACTTCTTCACATTCGACAGCCAAAGTGAAATTATTCTCGATTTTAGTGCACGAAATCATTTTTTGCGGTAAGTACCCTAACAGAAATTCAGCAAGGAAGGAGGTATCATAAAAAAGCATACATTATAAATGCGGGCTCAAATTGTGTTCCCCCAGGCAGAGCGCCTGCGCCGACGATTAAGTGCACTTAATTCCGTCTAAATGTTGCCCGACGGGGAGTTGCGAAGTTACTGCCGACTCTCTCCTGCTCTAGGGTACGCACAGGCTCGAGGAATTCAATCAGAACGTAACTTGTCTCAGGTGAGTCGGGGTTGTCAGTTTACGTAACAACGCTATTACTTATTGATGCTGGGAAATCTATAATTGGCTTCGGGAGCGTGAAAATATAGGCTATACCACAATGTCTGCTAAATCTGATAATACACAAAACAATATTTCAAATTCAATAACTTCCACTTAAAAATTGTGAATGCTTACAAGAATGGTATAAAAAAACCTCGTACTTTTAGCACATCGTAGGCAGAAACTGCCTATGAATTGCCAAAAAGAATTTTTAATTTATGTTTCAAACAATCTCTTCGACTTTTTTCCATAAATGACGTCGGGAAACTCATCCGAGATAACGTAACACAAGACGGGTGGGGTACAGTGAACAGCCCTAAGGCTTCACCAATACGGCTCGACTCCCTTGCGTGCTTCGCGGATCAAAAACTCCTCGTCAGCCCAAATCGCTCCCACAAACAACTTGCGGTATTCAGATGCGTATCGCCATGAATTACATTTGCTTAGTTACCGTTTGACTACCTTTTATCGTAACTTTATTGATACTTCTCGCTTTAAGATTAATCTTTAAGAAAGTAAACAAAGCAACAATCAAAAAGATTTGTTATTAATTAAGGAGGTTAAGTCGTTATTTTTTTCCATCAAGAAAAATCTAACTGCCAGGCATTCGGCTGAGTGTAATTATTAAGCGCAATACTGGATTCTTCAACGAGTGTTATAAAAAGATGTATTTAATCAAGATAGCTTCTGCGCTGACAGCATCGCAAATAATAAATCAGATTCAATAAAACACTAAGTGTCGTGGTGTACACTAATCTTCCCACGATGTTATTCTGGATCACTTTTTGTGTGGTACGTGAGGTAAGGCCATCGCGTGATAATATGTGACGACTATCCATTTCTATTCCACTAACCACTTCTGCAAGAACAGTCACTCTATACACAGGTAATAAAGATAATACGATTGCTCCATTGAGCGTACGAAAGTGACGTTTGCGTGATTCCCAACATCCGATGGTACTTCAGTAGTACCGCCTGTTAATTTTCTGATAATTAATCTGCACTCATTGGGGAATATATGGGATTTTTGCAGCTGTTGATGCAAACTTACATATTATATGAATATGCATCTTTTTGCTATGGTAATAAGTTTCAATTTTGATTGAACTATATTTGGTATATGATGGATTATTTTACCGACAAAGCTCTGCTTGGATTTCGAGCGTTACCGTTGACGGCAGGTGTGAGATCGTAACTTTACTTCGCTAGAACTTGTTAAAAACACACTTTTTATCGCACAGAACAGTTTTTCCCTTGGTCATGAAGCGGGTAAGTTTCTTATTAATCGAGTTTACGGTGTGGAAACAATTAAACGATGTTAATGTGTGCAAAACTGTGGTGTCGAATGCGGAACGGTGCACTAGTGTTAGTGCGTGGGGTGGCGAAGGACGATGACAGCAGTAATTTCACATAATTACAGGGATTTTTGTGTTGAATAATTCATGTAATTGACGCATGTAAGTACCGTACTTCAAATACCAATACTGGGTAATTTTAGGCGATGTGATTATTAGATATAGAAGGGTGACCTATTCTGGCGCTAGTTTATTCACTAGTTCTTTATGGAAACTTTCCATTTCCATTGAATAATGGGTTTCTTATTACTGTATTGGTTTATTAGCTTTTATAAGGTAAGTTTTATCTGTACAGAGACAAATCGTTAACAAACCTTATTATGTCTAGATCTAACCGCAAGAAATGAGATGATATCTTTCTTAAATCAGTTTAACAAGAAGCATAGATATATAACTATTTAAGAAACAAGCTTAAGTCATTGCAAAAGAACTTATTTTTCTCCGTTCAACATGAAATCTTTCCATCAGATATGCAAGACTAAAATAACAATATTATGAACTTTAGAACGAGTTCATATGAAAAATGACCATAACGGTAGTTGCACGGATGCAATGGCCGTGTCCCGTATGCAAATGTTAGATAAGCACCTTCATACACGCTGCACTCCATTCCTAAACCGATATATTCTACAGTAAAAACAGCCTACAATCTACTTTTATGAGTTTTAGTACCGTTTGTAGTAAACTATAGTACTGAGAGGTTTTATATACAGTGTTTTTGTACTGATATTCAGTTATTGTGGCTCGGTTTTGTGAAAAGCGAGGATTCTGCATTCAGTCCTATTTGGATAAAAGTATCAGTACTAAAAAAAGGTAGGTACCATAAACTTTATCTGGCATTTTAACTTAATTTTAAGGTCCTTAATAACGGATTTTAATAGACGAACGTGTTTCAAAAAAAGATAAGTTTGGTGTAACTGGGAAATCAAAATTACTAACAATACTAACACGAGAATTAAAATAAAAACGTTAATCATAATAAATTGATGGTAAAAGTTAAATTTACATAAGTATTTAATGTTTATTGCTGTCTGCCCACTACTTGTGTTGTAATGGGGATAAATAATGGCTTCAAGACAAGAAAAGAGGCATTAATAAAGGTATGTAATTGTAAATGTTATTTATGTTGAAAATATCACATCGACTCAGTGATATATCTGTGAACTTTATGATTAGCTACTTACATAGCATAGCAATATTAATGAGAAAAAAACTAATTGAAAAATAAGAAATGCCCATATCAGCAAAAAAAACTTTCTTCTCTGAAATAATGATAGCTAAACAATACTACATTATTGCTTAAACTTTTTTGTAGGAATTTGTAAATATACTGCTATTTACACACTTTTCAATTAGTTTTTTACTCATTAATATTGCAAAGAAACACTAAAATCAACCAACCCAGATGGCACTGCAAACTTTTTATAACAATAAAGGAAGCAAAATGTCACCGCAAACCGCAAATAAAACATCTCACACTCGACCTCCCCAAACGATTCAACAAAGACAAACTAACTCTCCAAACTTAGTACATGCAACATAAATGAAAAGCGAAACTCCACCGTATTATAAATTAACTGGTAGTTAATAGGTGTCTGGCCCAGTCTGCCGAACAATAGCTAGTCGAAATTAGTTCAAAATCATGCTGGATTAAATTTCACTAGCCGGTAGTTTCCGACACATTTTCCGCTCATTCCACGCGTAATTATTTGAAAGGAATTTAATTGTTTCGGCGAGGTTAGGTGTATTTGTGTTGGTAGATGGCAGGATAATATTGATGTAGCTCTGTAGGTAAAGGTGGTTTATTTCGTAGACATTGATGGTTGTAGAAGATGTAATTGTGAAGTTCGATCCAAGTTTATGCTTGCTTGGTTGTGTAGTATCATAATTCTTAATCACTATAAAGTTAAGTTATTTTTTTATCTTTAGGGTTTAAAAGGACTTTATTAGCAACAGTTTAGCATGTACACGATACAATTTGTACATCAACGTGTTTCTAATAGCGTTATTAAAATGATTGATGAACAACACTCGCGAGAAGCACCGAACCGACTAATGACTTCATAGTTAGTTTCTGTACAGTTCAATATACTTAAGGGTTGGCTTTTACCATTAATTATGTAGCAATGAACACAGGTAGCTTCGACACTCGAGACGTCTCGCCGCATCACAAGATTCGCCCGCGGCACCGACCGCCTCGTGGGTGGCTTACCATCCAGCATTAACTTACAGCAAGGGATTTATTTAAGAAAATATTGAGGGTAAGTCAAGTGTTTAAGTTTAATTTATTTTGAACTCTACGGATTTCAATATTAATAATTTTTGTAGTTAGTTCAAAGAATAAGTATTGCAGAATAGATTTTAGACTTGTCCCATATAACACACCAATCTACGTAGTATTTAATACTGTTAGATAATAAAAATGCCTAAGCAAAGTAGTAGTAAAGTTAAAAATTACTCTGCATAATTTTGGATACGAATTAAAGCCTTATCTCAGTCTACTATCTAGTAACAGCTACATTATAATAGTGACTTTCCTAAAACGTGCACACATGTTGAACACGTGAGCTGTCATCTACGTTTCATTACCACAAAATCGGCAAAAACGGTATTTAGAACAAGTTTTAGGCTATAGGCCAAGTCCTGTTCAAGAGTTTGTCTTACGATAACATCAGCTTACTAACGATTCTTTGGCGACGTGCCGCGAATGTTTCAGCCCCTTTTACGGCTTTACAATGAAATTTCGTTATTATGTACGTTGCACCTTGACTTTCATTATCCAAATACGTCACGTGCCGCGGCAGGAGTTATCGCGCTACTATCATAATTTAAGTGACGTTTAGACAATGAGACAATTACTGTCAGTTTATATTCAACCGTGAGCAGTAGTGTGGGATTATCACATAATCGTGCATCCACATGGAAAAAATATTTGAAAGGTACGAGACAGGCTCGTTACACGGTTAATATTTTGAGTGCACTCGGAGCACTCCTCGAACCCGCAGCGCAAACTCACAGTTATACCAATAATGCGGGCGACGTGCTCTCATTAGAAAACCGGACTCTCCAGATCCGAACGTAGATACGATTTCCATCGGTGCAAACATAACCAAAGAAAATTAAAGATTCTTGAGGAGTCAGCGACATAACTGTCCAAGTGTGGCTCGAGTCGGTGACAGTAAAAACTTCAAGCCTGCATCGTGAATGCCATCTGCAGAGCTCGTCAAGACATGGGCGAGCGATAAAAACGTTCGCACAGCGCATGCGAATATCGCGTTACGACGCGGCCATACCAATGCCGATGAGTGTGGCTAACGCGAACCTGCTTATTTTACGTCCACAAAACGTTCAAGTCGGTGCTAAATGTGATAATGAACCCTCACAAGGTAATCACTGACGCGTGTTTACGCATGTATATGTGGAGAGCAAGTTCAATGGCAACTGAGCGGACGCCGAAAAAACATTACATAAGTCCCGCGCCACAAGGTCAATGTCGCGCGGAACAAAGATCGCGAAAGTGCTCCAATGTTACGTAGGCAGCTCTCGGCTCGCACGGATAATTGCGATGTAATCGCCGTAATCCATCCACAAGTCTTGTTTCCTTTTACGGCGCGCGCAGCTTGCGGCCGCATAGAAGATACAGCTGACCGACGGCACGCGCTTCGAATGCATATTAATGTCGCACCCGGTGCAAAAAACACGTATAAAATCGAAATGCTACTATGAAATATCGAACCAGTTTCAAGTGCAGGCGCCTCAATTATGCAATCGTCGTACGTGGACAACGAATAAATCAAACAACTACTTCGCGTCTTTGTAATTGTGTAATCGATTTCTGTTTTTCAACGGCATATTCTTTGTTTTTCGCGGCAAGGTGCGCCAGTGGGTGTCGACTTCCAATTTAAGTGGTTGCCATAATTGTCCGATGTTCGACGCTTCCCCGTCTGTGCGGTCCGAGTGTCCGGTTTAGAAATGCACATGCATTTAATTTCATAACACTTGTAATCTGCACTCACGATATAAACGCATTATGGATTCGCTTTTAAAGATACGTTCGTTTTCAATATACATGAGCACGCGATGCAGAGATCAAACAAAACGTGACAGTTTATCAAAGGAGTGTAGTTATTATCTTATCGAAGTAATGTTTTGCGAAAAGCCAGTATTGTGATAGTCGGTCGATAGCACGTTATATTTGGCGAGGGCGCCCTTTCGGATGAGTAAATAACAAAATGGGTTGATCGCGGGGATGTTCATTGTCCTGTCCATATAATGAGTGGAGCCGTGACATTTCTCCCCCGCGGCGCCACAGCTGCCACTCATTACTATTGGAACAATAAAAACCATTGGACTTTCGATAGACAATAATAAAACACGTTAACAGAAAATAAATAATCTTTGATAAGTTTGATGTTTCCAAACATTTCTTTTGAGGTCGTGGTCCCCCCTTGGCGTTTTATCGCAAAAACAATAATAACAATTTATCGAGCTATTAGTATTAAGGCAGATGTACAGTGCCGGGGCACGTACGCATCGCTAATGGACACTAACGCGATAACTTTATACCGTGAGGGTGGACAACTGTGAACTGCTCTCCTAACAAAAGGACGTTTTATACTGCTATTGTTGATGCTCGATAATTAGATTGCTTCCCCTACGCCAGATTATCAACTGGCATTGAATCAGGTTAGCAAAACGTTTAATTCGTTATATTTTGAACACTAATGAGAGTTTCCAACCCCACTCTTAAATTGCACATCTGTGTTATAAATTTTACGTGATATTCAAGGGTATTCTAATGATATATTAAAATTTCTAGTAAACGGGTATAGTGCACTTTGCAAGCTCTCCTACACACTACACATGCTCTTTTTGTCAACAGCTGATAGGTAAGTGTAATTTGCGATAATAATATTACCGCAAATTAGTAATCAGATTTCGGCTGCTTATCACATACCGTAATTTCCACATTATTAATCAATTAATATAACGTGGAACGTCAGTTTGGGAATTTGGATTACGCCTTGATCTTCAAATCCGCGGTTCCTAATTTGTTTTTTTTTCGAGAATCAAACTAAATCGAGAATCAATCAGGTACTATGTGTAAAACAAAAGTCGTACTCCTTTTTATCACGATGTGTGGGCGTATAAATGAACATCTTTATACAGGTATCAATAATCTAAGCACGATATAAAAGGAACAAAATCACAAACAACCTGTATAGTCATCGCGCAAATAGTTTACACCTTTTGATATAATTCCTAGCAGGCTGTATGTAAAGCAGCAGATGTTCTAGGTCGATGACATTAGACCTTTCTAAGTTGTCGCGTGCTATGCACATGGTGTTATTAATGTGTGCCCGCACAGCTTGTCAGCACTTGCCTTTTTGTTTCAAACAAAACATAGTGTTTTGTATCGATATTGCAATAAAGAAATAACTTTCGAATTAAAAGGTTTACACGGTTTAGTCACGTGATGTACCTACGTAGTGTATAAATAAAGGCTAATTTGTTGGTGTTGTCAGGTAGTAATAACTATTAAAAGTTTAGGCGGACGGCAAAGGGGTGGGATCTTAGGCATCATGCTTTTAGTATAAAGTTTATGAGCAACGTTATTTTTTCCACAACATCATGAAAAATGTTATTGTTTAAAATAAATGTAAAATTAAAGGTGACGAAAGCGACACGGCTACTAACCCATTTAGTCTCGTATAATTGTTTATAAATTCATATAAACAAGCGCGATCGGAAACACAACTTTTCGGCTATCTCTAAAACTCTCATGCGAATAAATTTCCACATACAAGCATACAAAGCTAAACAGAGACTTATTGATGTAATAATCGTATTTTCCTCGGAGCCACTTAGAACCGGTGACATTAATTACGTCATTAAAACCTTTCATACATCCACTCCGTGATCACATTAACGTCACATAATAAAATAAACATACACAAATAATGGACTCCCCTTTGTTAAGAAATTTAGAAGATGCTAGAATTATGTTATAGGGACTTCTCTAGGAAATATGTTATAGCCTCTGAAGAATTACAATAAAAGAATATAAAGTAAAAATAAACGAAACTGAACATTTTAAATTAATTAAGAATAACATGTATTGGACCAATTTCCTTTGTGCTTTCCGTAGCAAAGAGATGTTCAGAACGAAAGAAATTTGGTACAAGGTTGTTGCTTAGGACATATTAGGCACAGCCTATTGCACAGAACTCCGAACCAAAGCTTGCTAAACCAACTAATTGTTACTCGATGGTCGAGTAGGTTTTCCTATACGTATCTCTGCCAAACATTAATATAAAGTGAAAACAAATACTTTAACACTTAAATGCTCAAATAACGATCATAGTAAACTTTATAGCGTATTTTATTATTTAGGCCGTACAAAATATTATGGTCCCGGATAGTGGTTCTCTCATTACAGAGAGTCGTGACTGCTAAAGTCGATGAGCCTTCATCGGTTTAGGTCAGAGTTGTTCGATAGCCATGATCATATACACTTCTACTTCTAACACCAAGTCACGACACCATACACAAAGTATTAAAACATTAAGAAATAGCGTTGAAACTTCAGGCTACATCCTGTGAAAGAGCGAGAAGATCAGAGGCAACGTGGGATAGAAAGAGACCAATATAGGAATGCTTTTCAACAAGGGGTGGTCCGTCCTACACTGTTACGGTAATGTGATTGTAAAAGCTTCCGCTTGGGATGGAAATTATCTCACGTAGTGTAATTTTCAACTAAAAATATAATTGCAAAATAACGCTAAATAGTTCATCAGCACTGACTTTGCTTTCGAAGATTACATAGATTCCATAGGATCCAATATCTGAAGTGTATAAATCGAAAATTATAAATATATCTTAGCTAAAACTTTTGGAAAAATCGGTCGTGATTTAAACCGGCACGTAAAAATGTGTATAAAACATGAGGTAATAACACAGGTAGAAAATCAAGCTTATGCATTATGATGTATGGATGAACATGAACAAGTAATTTTTTGTCGTGTTTACCATTAGGTGAACGGTGAACAGGTCCTGTGAGTTTCCACGTTAGGTGGGGCTCCTAAACCGGCTGTCACACCTGCTTGGAGACGGTAACGAAGGGGAACCGAATTCCTTTTGAAGGGTACTAGGGGATAATGTTTGGTTTGAGTTGAAACTTATTTCATTTATATTTTGTGACGATTGACACCGTGACGGAGTTACGCTGGAATACAAATCGTAAGTTAATTATGGGGAGTGTCAAAAATCTGTGTGAACTTCCGCATGGTGATTTTCGGTACATTTCCAATTTCGTCCGGAATTAAAATTTTCTATTTTATGTATTCAGCATCTAGTTACCATTAAGCATTCAATAATGTTTAAAATACGTTGCTGTTTTAGGAAAACTGCCAGAATATTTTTCTAACTTTAAATAACAGATACAAAGGTATAAGTAAAAATATTTATAAAATAGAAGTATAGGTATGTAATGGACCACTTATACTTTCCGGATAGCGGTGCGTTGGCACGGATTCCCGGTGATTTACATTCAATATGAAATATTACGTGAATTGATAAGTAACAGAAACTATGCCGTAATTTTAGCTTCATTTCTAGAGCAAACTGAATTAGTTCATACAATATCCGCACTCATACATATTTGCAAAAGACGAAAGCGAAATTTAGGTTTAATTTTGCCGCTCCGACTTGCAAAATGTTGAATATTTTCACAAATGTTTATCAAAACAACGTAAGCGAAATCGCAAACAGCAGCAAGTTCATTAAAATTTGTGAGTTCGAAAATATGCAATTTGAATAACAGATTCGGATTAATGAGTAACTTCCACTTTGAAAATACAATGCAAAAAGGGTGAAAACACTAAATTATACAAGCAAATTACTGCCGAGAGCCACCAAAGCAGAAAATATAGCTTTACTTGGGTTAACTTACACTAACAAGCAAGAACTTTGGGAGACAAAAAGCAACTTTTACTAATAAACTTTGTTTGCTGACGTCTCGGAAGTGTTAGTTATGCTTATGACGGTTTATGTGAAAAGCCTCTTCAGCTACACTAGTTTAACTTTAAAAGCATGTAAGCAACGTACGTAAAAGCCTGTAAAAACTACTAATGGTCTTCGTTCCTGGTATATATTTATAAAATAATTTCCATAGCAAACCGTACGCTCAGTTATGACAAAAACTATTGCATGCAAGCATACCTTGACGAGAGCTATGCTAAACGAGAACTCGCAATGTACCCCTTGTATAACGAAGGGGACGACCGAGGAACTCGTAATTATAAACAGGGCGAGGTGAGCAGAGGTGTCGAGATATCGCGATAATATCGAAACGTTTTCGTTTAACGTTGCTGGCGGGTATTTAATCGCGGAATTTAATAAAATGGTCAAGCCGGGCGCGGGGAACGCTGATTTATCGTCCCCGATCGCCGGGAATATCGATATACGGAATTCTACTCGAGAATATCGATCCGAATGTATTTTTAAAGGTTTATCGATTTATTCTCAATGTTTTTGTTGTGAGCAAGAACATACATTTCATAGTGGAACGGATCCAAGTTTTAATTTGAAATGCCGAGTAAAAAATTGCGTTTATATAGCGGCTTGTTTTACCGCAAACGTGAATAATCAACTTCAGTGATCATCTAGAATGTAATCTCGAGAACTATCGAAATAACGAGTTGTGATAACATCTAAATGTATATTGTGGAGGAGTCTGAAGTAATGGCGGTAACACAGTCATTACTGTGGCGGTCGACAGGTGGATAGCTTGAACCATGAACGTCAAATGAAACAGCCACGAGTAGAGCTACTAAATTGTGTATCAAAGTGCATAAAATATTGATAGACAGTATAGACACTGGGTAGTCTGGACGTTTATTCGGCACGTGTCGCTTTTCTGAATAAATCGTTTTGTTACGGTATTATTTCCTGAGACGTGTGGGTTTCTCTTGAGTAACCTGCCTACGGATAAGGCACTTCGATCAATGCGAATATGGCTAGTTTAATTGGCATTAACTGTTTTACGAAACTGTCGATTAGGTGTATTCATTAATTACAACAAGCCCCGTAATTAATTATCAATTTACGTTGTTAAACTCACACAGCTTACACACCCAATAAAAATCTATTTAATTGGTTTGATATTCATGTGATTCGATTCTTTCCAAACTTACTAAGAATTAATATATCATCGTTACATATGTTTAAATCTTATAGTCGAATAGTAATAGGGAGGAAAAAAATTGCACAACTTTTTCCGTGAACGTTTAGAACTACCTAGGGGAAACGTTCTCTCCTTTACAATCCCGTACATTTTTTGTTACTAATCTTAATGGTTACACAAAAAAAATACTGTACCCAGAAAAAAAACAAAATACAACTCAAGTTTTCACACGGCTTTGCTAACATAAAAAACGTATCTTGGTATAATATCGAAATTCATAGTTAATGTTTAAATCGTTGGTTCGGTAATTGTATGCGAAAACTGACAGTTCTGTATAACTATGTAAAGATATGAGATAAGAAATTAATTTAGTAGTTTCATGTTAACGTCTAACGGTGTTATGTTTCGTGGTAATTAACGAATACCTTCGACGCTGTCTCGAGAGGGGGCGAGATGGCAATCGTAAACTTCCATTGAGTAGGCACTGCAGGCAGTGCGTACTATTACCTACTCGAGTTTGTACGCAACGTGAATGTTTGAGCGACCGATATTTAATTTAGTAAGAGCAGTTCGCTTACGAATACTAACGGACTGTCACGTCAGCTCGACAAATGACAATGAGCGTGAAAGAGCAAAATTAAACAATGTTTAAACCCTACACTTTTGGAAATATAAAATGCAAGGGTAGCTCAAGTCCCCTAGTCTGCGTATTTGGGTAAATTACTGATGGAAGCGGTTCAGTTTTTTTTGGAATTGTTTTCGTACCGATCATCTATCATCCCACCTATCATCTGCTGAAACAGATGTCCGTTAATTTTAATGCAATGTCATCTACAATAAATATAATTTACACTTTCTTAAACTTTTGTTATTTTGGTTTTGAAAAACACAATTACTATTACTGACAATGGTTGAATAACAAGGGTTTCACATACAATTTGATCGATTCTCCGCCAAACAATGATGTAAAGAAAAATATTAGCCCCAGTGATGTCCATTGAACGATCCCCTAACAAACGCCCTCTTAGCCGATTGCATCGGAAGCAGTAGAAATGCAGCGGGATTATGCAGCAATCTGCCATCAGAGGGCGCCCCCTCCTCCCTCGAATGTATCGTGTTGCCAGGATTAATTGGTGTTTACCCCCGGACCTCGGGGTAAATATTCTCTCGTATTATATCATGCGAAATTAGACCGATATAATGTCAAATTAATAATACACCGCAACATCCAAACGTACAATTTCATGATTGAAACGGGGACTGGGGATCTTAAGATGAAGGTCGGCTCGTTAATTCAAATTGATAATATAATTTGAGATCACAACATTTTATATAAAATACATTTCTGACGCTCAAAGATAAAACTTGATATGAAAATGCTTGCGAAAACGCCGCCAACTTCAACACTGCATTTGCATGAATATTTTAATCGTTTTTAATTAACTCGTCTTGAAGCTGGCTACGAAGTGCATCACTCGATGTGATTGCTTTATTATTCACACAACAACATATTAATTACTCTGTGTTTTTTATCTTATTACTACGATTTCTGAATCGGGAATGAATGAACAAGATAATCATCAAAGGTTCTGAAAGGCAATAACCATATATCCAACATAGCAATGCCGACGTTGCAATTCGAACATTTTGATATGTATCTGGTATACCTACTTCGATCTTAATTCCAGGCCCTTCTGAACCACATTTTGCAATTCAGTTCACTATCTCTCAATTCAATCATATCCTGTAGTTATCTGATCAATGACCGCGGAACTAGGAGTTATATTCTCCCTACGTACGATCACGTGGTTTACGTAGAAATGTGCCGTTCTGTTTAGTTATAGGAACTAAAAATAATGGTAACATATTAATTTGTTATTTGAAACATCTTATTCTTTAATTATATGGGAATTTGTGAGAATTACCGCTGGCGAGAATTTGTTGCTCACTAAATTATCTACAGAAGTATGTACGAGGAATGCAATTGGACAATACGACGACGTCCGTCTTGATAGATGGGCTCCAATAAATTGTTGACTTAGGTGCTTATATGCGAAGGGCCCTCGAATGCCTTCACGGTCTATGCAATAGATTTGAGTGGTGTATTAGACGCACCCTTTATCGAGGTAAGGTTTTTTGCTTCGGTATTCCTATTTGAAAGCTACTTGAGGAAATGAGTAATGCTTAGTGGAGATTCGCACGATTTATCCCCGACACAAGAAAAAATCATAGAATATTATACATATCATACTCTCATAATAAATATTATTATGTTATTCAAGGGATACGTAACAATTATAACAGACATAACTCACTGTTCAGTCAAGTTCCACTTAACAAGCCTGGCGTTAATGTCTACTACAATGTCACTAGAGACTTTAAAATTAGAACAACATTCCTGTCAAAATAGATAATGCTTCAAATTGCGCACGGGTGCCATTGTATCAAGTTAATGACCAAAGCTTGCTATTAACTATTTCAGACATTTTGATTAGTGTATCGTATTTTGTTCCTTGTTATTTCAAAGTACAAACACATTTCAAAGAACGTCATATCAACTAGATATCATTGAACTATCCAATCATAGTCTAGCATCGTACCCCTAGGTACATTCTCGTCATTCTAAGTCGGAAAGTCGGTGCATCGTGTAACTGCGATTTCCCGACGGGATCCTACAATGGAATTCGGAAGACGTCTCTCATTGTCTGCCTGAACGACATAACCTCAACTATAGACTGAGACTTGCCATAGGTAAAGTCTATTATCTCGATTTCAATTCAGTAAAGGTCAATAACATAAGCTTTATATTTACAGCTCGAAAATAACGTTATTGTTGGACAAAAAGTTGTTTTGGCTAATTTCATCATTCGTCCTTGTTCGTCCTTCACTAAAACTAGACAAAAACAATCACGAAATCGCAGTTTAAATGCAAGGATGACGTAGCGGCGCACGCGTCGCCTCGGGCACAGTATTTGGTAGACTAATCGTTTATAATTTAAATAATAACAAAGGGTACCACCGAATCGACCGCTCCGAATCGCCCAGTCGCTCGCTAATTATAGAAGACGTACAACTAACCCTAACATTTTGTAATCGGTATTTAAATTTTTAATGGCCATAATTGACAAGGATCAGTATTACATGAATCAAAATTCTAAGGATAAACACTTAGTGGGAGTTCTACTGAGAAAGATGCTTATCATGTTCTTTCGAAACAAAGAGATAGTTGACCATTAAAAGTAGTTCGTGACATGTGTACGAGTCAATTACAGCACGCGTGGGCAGTGAGCAGTTGTACGCTGTAATATGGAAGCTACAAAGTTCTTAAACGATGTTTCATTTAAAGCTTGGATAAGGTATTTTACGAGGTACGATAAATTGTGTCAAATGTCAAAGGTGAAAGAGACTGCGACGCAGAAGCAGGTGTGTCCCGCGCGTATGAAGGCAGCTGCGTCGCACTGTCGCTGTTACAAGAAAATACCTCATCAAAATAAAATTGCTATAGACTATCGACTTTTATACGATGAAAAATAATTACAGCAATAACGGAAGGTACAAATATAAAACTTATTTAATTGACTTGACCTCAACGAAAAACAAAGGATACAGATTCTGAGAATACGTGAGAATAGTACCTCCATGAATTCGATGTGCTCAAAAAACTGAAGAACTATAATCCTACAGGCAGACCGTCTCGAATCATTTGGCTATTAAATTCTTTAGTACCCAAATCAGAAACAATTGATAAGTTTTTATTGATATAGCCCACGCACGAGAACATTATTTTGACATTACACTAACAAACTTGAACACAAAACGAAAAACAAACTATTTTAGAAGAAAAATGGAGACTTGCTATTGTCTCTACGGACGCAGTGACAAATAAAGAAAACATTCTAAGCGAGTGACCGAGCATCCGGTTGGGAAAACCTCCAATAATTTGCCGTAAAGGGCAATTATAAAAATTCATCACACGTCGGATCTTTGTTACACTCATCGCATATTTTTCCACTCAATAAAAACGTCCATAATTCGAAGGTACAAACAAGAACCTTTCTCTTTTTAAAACAAACTTCCGAAGATGCATTCTGTTTTATCTAAACAAAGTGCGTTGCTTAGATAGGAGCTCCCAACGCGGTGTGTTTTCTCATTTAAACGTTTCACAGGTCCGACATCATCCTCACGTACGGGTCCGGTCACTTAGAGCGGTCCGGCGAGCCAGCCGATAATTGCATTAGCGGGGAACCAGTTTGTACATCACATGCCCTTTGACTGCACTGATTCTTTCTGACGTGTAAGATGAGAAATGCTCAGTGTTGGTGTAAAACTGATAACTTGTGTTCATAGGCCAGCCCTAATCATTGCCCTAAATAACGTTCGCGCTAACAAGTATACGCGCGTACAAATGACTCCGAATTTAACACAATGGCACCCAATTAAGGCTTGCTTAATATGGTTAGGTTTTATTTTATTTTTTTCTTTAAAATGACAGAAAATCCTATTGGAAAACTTGGTTAATACAATTGACGGATGCAAGCCTGTAATAATTAACTGTATCAAAATAATATGCTGTAAATTCCAATACAACAGCAAATATCAATCGGTATTCCTGTATGGGAAGGATGTGGTTCCCCTGTTCGATAACACTCATTAATCACGCAATTAAATACCATGAAATATGTGCAAATGAGTTCCGCACAGCCGCTTCAGACAAAAACTTGATAAAACTTTTCCTGTTTCTGTTTATTTTTCTCGTGTTACAATTTGTTACCGTCAATTACATCGCTATAAAAATGGATCTGTTTGAAACGTCCAATATATTTCAACACCTTATTCGTAGTTACAATAGTGACATTAATCAACGCATGTCAGTGGAAGTAATTCTTGTATGTTATTCGCAAATACATCTTAGAAACGAAGAGAGAACAATAAGTTAAATGAAAACATTGCTTGCTTTAAAGGGATTGCAAGTGGTCGTCTATATTTCAGTCCGTGGGTAAACAAACACATAGATATTGGCTGATAGGTCGGTATTTCCAAGGTTGTTTACATTCCACGTTCACCGAGCCTAGACTTGCGTGCATAGACTTCGCTTGAACTATACGTTTTAACATCACTTGTAATGTAGGTGTACCGTTATGGGAGACATTTATGCAAACAAAATACTATTAAGAATAAAATACATTTACTATTGATATAATTTATCTCTCGAGTTTTAACGTAAGTGAAATACAAAAAATATTTGTAAAATTATATAAAGATATTTACGATCTCTAGGAGTCTACCAGTGTTATAAAGACCTGAAGATTGTAAAAGATTCCAGCTCTAACTGTAAATGTCATCATAATTGAAGCTCGGATCGTACGTGCTTTAGTGTTCGTAGTTTGTTAAAGTTAGTTGGAGCCAATTTGCTAGCTTTTGTTAAAATACACTGTACTAGTAGGACAGTTGTTGCAATCATTGAATTCCGGTTAATTTGTAATTACTGTATGAATTTCTTATACTTTTATTGTAATTTTACAGCTTTTTGTTTATAGCCAAAATTTCACGGCAATATACAGAAATTCTTTGTCCTGTCACCGCATTTTCATATGCTTTACGGGTGGCGGTAAAATGCGCGTCAAAAGTCGAACAATAAAAATATAAATAAACAATAATGAAAGTTGAACGACCAGAGCGTTGATGACTCATTTTCTACCTGACCGGACTTGTGTCGTTTTATTACGAACTTGGTCAAAAAAATAACTTGTCTGTGATGATCACTAAGAGAGGAATTCCGTATCATCTCCGGCGATACTTGTTACTTGTTCTTGGGTTTACTGTTTATAAGGATTTTAGTTCCGTGTTGGTGAGCATTATTCTTCTGTAGACATTGAAACTATAACTGCATAATATTTACATTTCCGTGCTAGTGGATGTAACATACATTCAAAGTGGCATAGAACAGGTTTAAATTTGGAAGATATGTAGTTTTCTTAATTCTTAACAGAATAACATAAATTGGGTACTTTTTGCAGTTATCATAAACATAAAAACATAGACAGAAAAACAGTGAACCTCTCGTGAGTCCTAACTACGGACTTTTTTAAATGCAGCCAATCCCTTATTCCAATAAACATAAATCCTGCTTCGGATTTTAAAACTACAATTTCCAATTCCGATGCTTTTCTGATCGTTAAGTTTTTACTTGCATTCTACAAGGTCTTAAACTAAAAGTCGAACTGTTTGGAAATTCAAATCAAATCACATCCAGTGTTCCTGAGCCCATAAGTCGGGGCATGCGCAGCGGCCGCGGGCCAATGCGCCCGCGCACGCTTCTAATGACAGAGGGGTAAGAGGAGAGAGGGAAGGGACCAACCGGTCGCGGGATGTGCCGAGGTAGGTAGCCGTGCACAGGGCTTGTACTCAGCTGATTGCGTATAAAATATCAGCTGATTTATACATTTCATCAAACGATAGAAGTTTTTTCTTCTTACTTCTTATAATTACAAAATTTCCTTCATTAATTTCACAAAAAAAATTTTACCGCTTGGTCACATAAAGTTCTAGTTTAGCATTGTATTTTTATTTCTGGTAGCAGACGTTTAATGGTACCTAACTGCAATCAAACTTTAGCCACCATAAGTCACGCTTAGTCTCCACGCGATTTTAACATTACTTTCATTCACCCTTTGAAATAAAGTTGGAGTATTTAAAGTTACAGCGAGTATTGGTATCGTAAACAGCAACATACCGCAGCGCGTCCGGGAACCCGTTCGCTGTCCCCCGGTACGCCCGGTTAGAACTCCTAACTTTTTTATTTTTCTGCTCACCCTTTGTGGCTTAGGCTCGCGTGAATGCCCTACTACCTACCGATCCGGCAACAAAACTTTGTTCCTTTTCTAAGGTGCTACAACGTCACTGTTCAAACTTTCGCGCCAAGTTTACTGCTTGAAACTTGCTTTTGCTTCTTTTTCATTTCTTTTAAGCTTAATAAAAAAACGTCTAAGATAGTCTAGCGGCGTAATTTGAGCTTAAGTCATAGACCCCGCGTTCAAAACTCAAGACTTTAGAATGCTAAGCGTATAAACCTGATTTTCGATTTTGGAATTTTGCCAAACGACACTTGGATTACTTCGTAGACGGTACAGTCGTGTTATTTCATTCTAAGAAATCCTTTAGCAAAAGGAATGTTTATAGGGCTAATGAAAAATACGTATAAGCCAGCTGACAGTCTTAATGTGTCGTTAGACGTACTTAGTATAATTTTCTACTGGAATTAATGATCATGTCTTGTTCAATAACAATAAATTATAGATTCATATTATGGATGCATTTATTCGCAGCAAGAACTAAGAACGGAATGCTATCTGGTTTTTTTCATCAGATCATGTAAACAAGGGTGCTTTTTTTCGATATTTAATTTTGTTTTTCTTGTAAATAAATACTCACGTCATTGGTTTTGTGATAAAGGTAACTAAGTCGCGAATTAGATTTATGCGTGGGATATTTTTTGGCAAGAATCTAAAGTATAGATTTGTTAAGAGTTTATCAATAAATTAAAAACACTGACCATTATCTGAACTTTTTCTATCATACAGAAGTAAATAATTCCCGTGTTCTAGAAATTCATAATGTTTCTAATACTTTTATCAAATAGCGGATTCTGGTAACTAAAACGTAATACTAGTCCACAGTAACACTCAAGTATGACGCGATAAACACTCGGTGGTTCAAGTGTCGCTTATCGATTATATTGAACCCTTTTATCTGCAGATAACGACTAAAAACGATAACCTACACGCTTTCAACATGGTTTACAATTTGTAAATACACTGAATATTTGTTAGTAAATGCCATATTCATTATATTTTTTGAAATCGGTATAATAATGAGTGGGATTATACTTTATACTAGTCTAGACGTGACATAAAAGTGAGATACTATCTGTATTGGGTTATATATTTGTCTCTGTTCCACTTTCAGTCATTTAAATGTGCTGTCCTACTTCCGAGTGTTGTCTTAATCCAATAATTAGGAAAAAACGTGTTTGGAATCAACGTTATCGATAAGAAATACGATAAATAAGTACGTCCAACAGTTTTACAGAAAGTTTAGTGATTCTTCTATTTATAACGCCGACAACATTTAAATTACAAGTTTCAATGTTACCGAAAGTAAAGTGAATTTTAAATAATCGTGTAGTAAATTCTAGTACATTTTATTAGCGTTTCGTTGTAAATGTAGTATTACGTATACGATCACATGTGAACAGCGTGTCATTATTTACAAACTATTACGTGGCTTATCAGTGTGAGTGTGTACGTCATTCGCATACCTTCCAAATTATCAGTATCGAGTCGAACTTTGTATTCACTAACTAGATTCGCGAGACCACACACTGGTTTATCGAGCCCTAGTTAACTAGATAAAGAAGAATATAGACCAAATATTTTTGAACGTATTCTTAAATAATTTTATTACGATTTATGAGAAGTATAAAGGTATTGAAGGAAGAAAGTAACCACTATTAAGACAAAACAAACCCAAGTTTTAATATTCTTGTCTGCTTAATTGTTTACTGTTACCTATATACCAATGTTTGTGCCACCTTTTGTTTTGTTAATTGTAATTTAAAAATGTCACATCATTCTATCCATTCATTATAACCTTGTACAGATCTTAAGAGGTACAAACAACATAATAAGTAATTAAGATGATAAAACCATACTGCATCCAATTGCATTATAAATAACTTAATACGAGTGCGTTATACAACTAGGTGCATCTCAGTTCAGCAACCTTTGATAATACTTATGTCAACAAATACTTGTTGCGCTGATTACAATAATTAAACATATACAATGAGATAACATTATATATCGTATAGAGAATAAGCTTTCTTTTACGATCAACGCATCGCAAATATCGGCTTTAATGCGATTAAAGAGGGCTGATTGATAAAGACATGCCAACTTTCAAACCAGTTTCAAAGTCATTATCGATATTTATAATTATTTATCACTATCGATGTAGAAAATTGTTAAGCGCCTGAAGTATTTCCTAAAGAAATGTTTTAAGTCGTTTTAAATGTCAGACGCTCGATACGAAGACAACTCGATGGTATCGAAAGTTCGCATTCGCGCTACAGGTTACGATGGCACCGTACCGAACGATTATGTGTGTCATTGATGCGACGCGTGTCACTAATCACGCGACGGTAATAGCAATCATCGACAATCGATCAACGGGCTTAAGTAATGATGCGATAAATATCTGCATATACGAGATGAGCTCTGCAAGTCGAAGGACATGTAAAAAGTGGTCGCCGTACTCGAGACTGCCAGGTCAAAGACCTTTTTATAGCGTGAACGACACAAGTTATTTTGTAACACAGAATAAAGCTTGTTATCTGTACATTTATCTATCACTACAAAACATTAAGGAAACTGTTTATAAAATTGATTAAATAAAGCACATGTACACAACCTGCATGTTGAATAATCATTATTATAATTTATAATTATATAATAAACTTTTAGTATATCGCTCTGATGTAATTGGTTTGCAAATTATATGCACGCACGCCCTAAGTGTCTATCTTTCATGAATTATACAGGCTTTTTGCATGTAAATGAAGCATAAGTGTTTAAAATATCAAAATATAAATTGTTGGTACAACTTGCACTTGTTACATGCCACTTTACTTGATATCAGGCTCTAAAAATACAGTATAGTTGAACATATTATCACTATATACATTTTATATTAGAGAATCGCAAATATTGTACTGTTTCTATGTACGGCAAGAGGAACTAACCTAGGATGACAAAATGACCATTCGTTTTAAATTGGCAAAATAATAAACTTTTTCAGTTACCCTGACAGTGATCCTGAGTAATTTTTGCCTCAATGACACATTTGTTAAAACTCTAATAATGATCAAATAAGAGTCAAAAACAATTACAAAACAATCATAGTATCAAACTATCAAAGACAAGGCAATCGCACCGCGCCCGACCGCACCTAAATTCATACGAACACGTCGCCTAACGTTATCACCAAGTAATGGGTGACCCACATATCACCACTTAACTGACACTATCTAACTGTGGTATCGTACCAACTAAATCGTTCATAACTAAGTAAATTAAGCAATAGACATTGTTACACTGAATTTAATATTATATAGTGTACAGCTCGCGAAGTTTCGATACAATCGTATCGAGTGATTGACATTTGGTCGATACCATAAAATATATTTTGCAGTAAATAAAGGGACTGTGTGAATTTCCATATTAAATTCAACCAATTGTTATTCATTAGTAAACTTACGATTTACGAATGACGTGCGTTCCCCTACTGTTCACTTTTAAATTAGAACTTTAGAACCCAGCTTAGGGTATGTAAGTCGCAGGGAATTCGCACAATGCCTAATGAGTAAGCAGTTGTACTATTTTGTTCAAGACTTTATTGCTACGTATTATCAAATTTCTACATGATTTGGTTGTAATGGTCTATCAAATCGAATCTAGTTTACATAAAGGCAAAATAAAATCCACCAAAAAAACAAAACCAAACCTAATTAAATGCAAACAGGCTCAATTACAAACTTTGATGCGCGGATTTCCATTTAATTATAGTCTGGTACTGTTTTAGACCCATTTTATATTAATTGTAAATGGTCTGGTGTACGATACTAAGTGAATCTAATTCGAATCATATTTTAGCTCATTTAGTTTACAAAGTCCTAATGCGATTTCCAAACAGATATTTAACATAATCCGGTTTGCCCTCCAACCATAATATTGTATGTGGACAAAAGCCATATTTATACTTGGACCATTGTAATAATACAATAATTATTATTACTAAGAAATATCGTACGTTGAACAGTCCACTTTTGCCACACTACTCGGCACTTGTCATGTAAAGGGGTGGTCTATTCATAGTCGAGTCGACACGGCGAAATGAAACGTAACTCATAAAACTAAGACGTGTGTATGGCCATGGGAATGGGTATACCGTCGTTATGAACGTGAATGTGCTGTACATGTCACAGTGATTAATTGATTTAGAAGGGCTTTCATCATTTTCGATGGTACTTTCACCAACTGCAACTAAAACAATGTCTTTTTACATGCCTCCAAACCTCTTCTTTAGTCAGCAAAAGCAATATTAAAATTTACAAAAAAATTAAATTCTTCTGCAATAAACCAAATAATTGTTATCCAATATAATAGTTTGTTATGTGTTTCAAAATAACAATTCAATTTAAGGTATAGGTGTTATGAGTCACTGTATAAAAAATTGTATCACTTATTGCCTCATTTATCAAAATTTTCTAACAGATATTATCAAAGGTTTTCCCTCTTAGGTAATTTTACAATTAGGTAAGTATGTGATAATGTTATCAATTGTCTTAGTCATGTTATTAACTTTACAATAAGTATACAATTTCAAATAGCACCTGTATATTATTACTTCCACAGAATATGATTTTAATGCATGACTGTTGAAAAACATTACGTACAATTAATTAAAAAAAGATAACACCTTTATATTATGCGTATTACAGTAACGTCAATTAGCATCACATAAGAAATATAACTAAATATGTTATGTTATCAATGACCAATAACGGTAATTAAATTTTTCCTATGTTATTTTCTGTTTCAATGCTTCATTGAATGTTGGGTATTGAAAATTGTCACTTCAATAACACTTATCAATTTACAACTTTATGAATGAATTTATTGTTTGACAATATAATAAATGTTAATGTTCTTCAAGACATCCTGTTTAAGTCTCACAGTGACTAGGTAATACCGCATTCTGATAACAGAATCAACACGGTTGATATGATCTAAACGCAAAAGACAAAAGAGATTACATTTTTTATCATATCTCGTGACAAAATGTTACGTCAGACAATGATAATGACCAAAGTTTACCTTGATATTAAAATGAAGTCAAGTTCAATATAATGTTTTGTTATACATATGATTATTTTTTGTACACACATTACATTTTTCATGTTTCTATGGAAACTTTTGAAGGAAGCACCAAATAAATAAAATTGCTTTGGGGCTATGGAACACTACCCTGCAGCAAATGTATTTATTATTATAGATTATACATAGAATATTTGGTAATTATTGACAAACAGCTAAAGAATAAACAAAGTTTATGATGCATTATATTACAAGCATATCTTTTTCTTAAATGAAGATCTACCATCACTTTATCAGTAGAGTTCAATGCTTAGTGCATAACATAAACCTACATAGCACTATCTATCTCTATGAGCTGTAACATGCAACATTCATAAGAGTATTATGATAGCATCAAATTATGTCACACAAGTTATCATACCTAAAGTGTGACTAACATTAACAGGTGTGTGTTTAGCTATTTAACATACATACGTAGATATTGTGATTTTTACTATGTTAACATATGAATACAATCTACAAATTGCGTAATTATATTCGCAATTGAGATAATAAAGTTTTTCGCACTTCTTTCCAGACAACTATCGCGAGAATCACAAACTTTACGACTAAAAGATTGTGAGAAAAGTTTTAAAGTGGATGTTTGTACTTTTACTGTTAGCAACTGCTAATTAAAAGTCAAGGTTATTATTTTTGGCAGCTAACTACGATGTACTGAGGATGTAGCGATTTATAAGATTTACTGGCAATTAGATAATACCGACACCATGTAACAGAGATGTTATCTCTGTGTAAGTTATCACGTTCACTCGTTACGCCTTCTTATGAGCATCCAAATATCTTACTAGTTTTTATTAGTCTACAATTCAAATGGTAATATCTACATCGGTCCGCGGCAGCGCGGCTCAGCATTCTATTCCGAGGGCGTTCAACCGAATTCAAGTGGCTTAGCAACACCCAAAGTTTTTCACAATGGCCATGACATCGAAATCAAACAGCCTCCGGTCACTGGAGCATTGACTCTCGAGAGCATCGCAGCCGCAAACAAACTTACGAAACAGACGCAGGCGCACGTTTTGCTAACTTAAATGCACACCGACTCACCTGTCAGATGACTCGGAGCTGTCGTATCTGTCGATACATCTCTTCTTCCTGTCGTCGCCATCCACAGTGCTCGCACCAGACGATTTTCGGGAATACGTTCCGACGTCCGCCGCGCGCTTCGCGGCCACGCCGCGCGTATCACTTTTCTCACACGATTCACTCGTTTTCAGTTCCCTGTAGAACGATAACTTTACACTATCGCCGTCAAATGTTTCGCCACTACACTTTTTTGTGTCACCAAGTCCTTTATCGGGCGCGGAAAAAGTTAAATCGTTCATTTGTTTCGGGCCGGCGCGGTCCTCGGGCGACCCATCCGCCATCTTTGAGCGCACGAGTGTTTTGTCGCGAGTTTCCGTGCGACGCCACGGCCAGCATGGGCGCTGGTGTCGCGCACTGCAGGCGCGGGGCGCGGCGAGGGGCGGCGTGACGTCACGGCGGCTGCGCGGCCGCGGGGGCAGAGCGCGGTGACGTAAGGACTCCGCCCCGTGCATGTGCAGGGCCGCTGTCATTGGCCGCGCGTTACGCAACGCGCGAGCCTATTCAAATACCAACGCGAGAAGGGAGCGTAGGACTCGGCGGCGATAGGGACAGGCCCATCCCAGCCCTTGCCCTAACGTAACAAATAATGCACGTAATGCCGGTGCACACACGCGCGCATGCCGCACGCCGAACGCCGCGAGCCGTGATCACACTAACTCGTCACTCGCACTCTGACTTCTAACAAGTGCATCCAAATTAATGACAAGGCACACCCTTTATCGTTATGAAGATAATCATAATATCTGATATCATATCAACTAACAATAGTCATGCTTTTATAGCAAAATTATAAAACACTATACTTACTTAGGCACCTAATTATTAATAAAATTAATACACTATACACTATACTACACTTGCATTGTAGGTAGGTACTAAGTACAGACTTACCTACCCACAGTGCCCACGCAATGATCCATCCCATTTATTGGTTCTGAAGTCTACGCACTCCTACCTGACAACTTTATCTCAAGTGTGTAGGTATTGAGTGCTGGCAATACTTCGCAGTAATATTACAAAAAAAAAACTTAATACATTAATATGATTGGTTTGGGGGTTAAAATTAGCTTGCACTGTAGGTAAGTTGTTATGAACTTTGGAAGCTGAAATAAAGATAATTAAGGGACATAATGAGTAATTAATTTAATTAACTACTAGGTACCTACCTCTTGTTATTACAAAAATTTAAAAAATACTCAGTTGTTTGTTCACATAATTAAATCACAAAAACATTAAAGTAATTTAAATATTAAGTACTAATTTGTACCTATTTAATTGGTAGGTATACTTAAGCAAAATATTATCCATTAATCGCAAATTCATACCTCATAGATATTAGTTATCTAGGCAGGTTGGTTCTAAGCACGATATCTACATTTTCTCTACAATAAATTTTATTAGGCATTTGTGGATAGGTAGGTACACACATAATTACCTAAATGCACAGGCTACAGTTTCATGAAGATAAAAGAAGTAAGGATACACCTACTTCTACTGTAAGCGAATAACATTAGATACTTGACCATAAATAATGGCATCAAAAAGTAAAGTAAAAGTTCTCTTGCTGCGTTCTTCTTCACAAGTAGGTAGGTAGTTAAGTACCTACTTTAACTAATTAATCAACTCAGACATGTTGTATTTTTTTTAAATAACAACATTTATAAGTTCATACTTAATTATTTTTCGAAAATAGATCAATCATATTGCAAACAAACCCAGTTTCAAAATCAATTCAAACTTTTTCTATAGGTAGATCTACAGAATAATCGCCGAGCGACACTTAACGATTGGACCCTGTATAAATTACAGTAAAATAAACAAAGAATTCTAATAAAGTCCTTATTTCTTAAACTTACGGTATATATTTCCTTGCATATTATCAGACAAACTGTTACAAACCCCTGCTTTCCTGAACTATGGCTGTCTCTTTCGCACGATATCAGCTGATTTCCCGCCCAAAATGAGACATAGAGACATAGAACTCTACGATTTGATAGAAGTTACTACCACAGATAACTACCTACCTGATGTTGAAACAATTTTGACCAATCTAAATGCTGCTTGACCAAATTTTTTTGAAAGATTATTTGCGATATGGTTACTTTTTGATTATTATTCTTTTTTCTAATTAGCATCCAATTCTCTAATTTCCTGGGTAGCATTTTTCGAGCTGAGCTTTGGTAAGGGTTATTATCTAAGTGATTTTTATTTTACTGAGATGCGATGATACGTCGATTGTATTACAATTCCTTTTGATGCAAAAGTTGAATCCTTTTGGTACAGCGCGCGCATCCACATTTTTTTTTCGTATAGGTAGGTAACTACACAACATTCATATTTATTTTTAAAATTTAACAGATGTCATAGTTAAATTGTTTTATTTTCTGTGATAACAGTATTAGAAACTTACGTAGGTACTTATCAGGTACCTACATAGAAAATTTTACATGGAACTACTTATTATGTAAGTACTTATGACCGAACATTAAATTTGTTAAAGTGAAGGCGAAAGCAGGACAGCACGTTTATTTTACCGGGAGCGAAAAAGAGACTAGTTAATGGTGCATTTTTATCGTGTCCTTATTATGGTTTGTTACATTTTTATAACATGTTATTGAAATTTATTTTGTCTTCATGGAGTATTAAGGAAATAACTTGTAGTTTTTTTATGTAGTGATAGAAAATTAAGAGAAAAAACGAATAAAGTTACGAGAAAAAAGCACAAAGCAATGTGCATTGTATTAATTAATGTTTTTTTAAGTAAGTACTCAGGTATAGGTAAAATGTCAGCAGTGAATGTTTTTAAATTTAAATTAAGTGACATTACGAAGGTCCTAAAAAAATAACCGTTTTAAACATGTATTTATATATATTTTTTTGTCTTTAATCGAAATCATTACAAAAACTGTAAAATTAATTTGCGTGTAGGTATTTAAAAAAAAAAAAAAAATTACTTACTATAAAAAAGACTGTGAAAAAAATAAAATAAATTAACTGATATTTTAAAATTATTTTTAAATAAAGTGTATTGAAATAATCAAAATTAATAATTTGTGCGAGCCCATTAGCGACACTCGAGTCTCGAGTAAACCAATAAACAAAACCATCGACATTCGACCGTTAGATTTTTAAACACGACAATGACATTGTGGGTAGGCACCTACGTTAGCTGTTGCAATTAAAAAACTCGAAAAATAATATGTCTACCTACCTACATTATTACATTCTAATTCATTATTTCTATTGGTCAATATTACAAAGTTGTTTGTCAAACTAATATGACGCTAATAAAATACTACCTAGGTACTAATTTTACTATTTTCATTGTAATAATAGGTAGGTACCTACCTACTATTGAAAAATGTGACAGTGTTCGTGTAAATATTTTTGTGTCTGCACTTTGTGTTCAGAATAAAAATGTTTTTGTCATCTCATACCTATCACAAATTATTCTAACTAAGCGGTAATCCAACGCACCCCATCTATCACGGCGCGTGCCTCGATTCAGTATTCACCCGTTAATTTGAACTAAGTAGGAAGTTTTTTGTAACATTGCGACCACAAACAATAATAAATGTGAGTAAACTTTTATTTTTTCTACTAAATCTGTATACCTACCTATCATTAAATATATTTAAATACCTAGGGGATTATAAACGTAGGAAAAATACTAAAGTATTTCAATTTTTATTCATACTAAACGAATATGCACCTAGTTCCTAGTTTATTTCTTAATAGGTACCTACTTGATATCATCACAAGAATTAATAATGCATTCCAGACAGGGGGCAGTCTTATCCAAACGTAATGTATGAGGGCAGTGAGGGCTAATATGTATGAAACAATGAGAAAGAGCACAATAAACGGAAAATAGTCCAATACAGACACAAATAGCATGTAAGTATTTCAAATTGACAGAACAGAGAAAGCACGATCAATAAGAAAAAAAAATCAAGCAAACTTATAAAAGTTAGGTATTTTTATAAGTTTGGTTCTTACTTATAAAAGTTAGGTAGGTACTTTTCTTACCTAATAACCGATAGCGCAATTTGTTTCCCGGTCTGCTTGCCAGCCGCATTTAACTATGAGAGTTATTTAACAATTTACCATAGATATGGCGAAGTTAGTAAGAACTTCATCAAATATTTTCCCGCCACAATGTTTAAAACTACTAAACTGTCGGTAACGCCATCTAGTTTTTCTTTTAGAAGTTCTTGGAAGAGTCAACCACCTGTTGAGCTGAACAGATGCTCAGCCGGTACATTGTGTTGACACAAGTAATCAGTAGATGGCGTACAAGTTGTTTTGCTTTTGTTTATCATTATCGCTGTTATGAACAGACAACAGTAGTATTTTATTATGTGGTAGATATATAAATGATGTAAATATGTTTTAAAAATTGTAGTGCATTGCAAACTCCAGGAATAGGTACTTTTGCATTGAAATATGGTTGGAAAGGTTCAAATAAAAAAATAATAGATATTTTATATAAAAAATCTTTATTACGAGACAACACAACATAAATATTCATCACAAACCATTATTAAGTTGCTTAAAATAACATTACTAAATACAGTAAAAGTGTGACCAAACATTCGCAAACAAACAGGAAAATAATACGTATTTATGGCAACACTTTACGTCATATGTATACTGCTATTTTACATTTGGTAACACTTTTGACAGTAAAAATAAAACTGGAAATCATAAGAAATAAATTAATATGCACCATATATCGTTACGATTAATTAGGAAATATAATTGTATAATCTCAGACACATTTGAAATAATTTGCTATTTATAAATAGTATTGATTTAGTTATTAATAAATAATAAGACACAAATAAATCGGAATAAATTTAGATTATAGGGAAAACACTCTTGTTAGTCAACAACGAATCCGACAACACTAAAGAATAAAAGTTAAATTAGAAATATCAAAAAAGTAGAGAAATCTCTCAAAAATTGGTCATAAGAAGAAAATTTGTACTTTGTTATTTTTAAGGCATATGAATAATAGCCACATCTACCCGAAATTATTTTATTATTTATTAGCACTTAGTAGTAAGTGGGCGAACAATTAAGGGCCAGTTCCGCCACTCCCGGATAAGCAGTTAACCTTTCATGAGGAGAACTGACAGATATTTTGCCGTTACTTTATCCGAAACTTGTCAAACAGTCGTGAAAGTAGCCCTTATCATTACGGATCGCTTTATTTTTAACTTGTAAAATAACGGTGGTTATATGGAATGATTAGTCTATTGTATATTGGAATGAGATTAGGTACTGTACCGCGATTCTCTACCACTATCGACTACCGACGACCGGCAGGCTATCGAAAAAAAAATTATGACAATCGGTTCAGCGCCTCTAGCGGGCGTCGTAGAAACTATTTTGGCAGTACATTATAAATGTCATACTCTCGATATTCGATTGTTTCAATTGTAGAGAATCGTGGTACAAATTGTCATTTGGAAAATACAAATTGCAAGGACACTTACAATTAAGAGTTCCTTATGAACATCTATTATAGCTTTTGGGTAATTAACAAATATAAATAGAAGAAAACAAGATTATAATTGTAAATTAATCAGATAATACTGTACAAAATTGATTATGTTAAATGGATGTAAAGTAGAAAAAACAAAATTACCTACATTTGAAAAATATGTAGTTACGTTATTATTTTACCTATTAATGTATTTGTTTATCCATCTATGATTTGGCAGTATTTATATATTTAACACTGGAATGATATGCTATGTACAGACAGTAATATAGTATGTTTAGTTTCATTATTGCACCATAATTACATGTGTTGATTACTCATTTATAAACTTATACACTAAAAGAAATTAGAAGTAAGTAGAGCAAAAATACTTCTTATATTAGGATTTCATAATAAGTTTTTTTTTTGGATAATTATTCTGATATAATTTATTTTTCTAGATAGATATCGAAATTAATCGTAAAAAGAATCGTATTGTATAATTAGTTACTCTGGTATTTTTTTACACCGTTATCGAAATAAATCATAAATCAAATCAGAAATAGTTTGAACAACAAACAACGAAACAAATTATCATAACAAGAGAAGACATCTATTAATTTTTACTGAAGGCAATAAAAATAATAGTTTCTTTTAAAAGGCACATTACTTATTAAAAGTTTTGACAAGAAAACTTAGAAGAATATCTTTTGATATAAATAAATAGTTCTATATACATAACGGACGCTACAAGGTATACTACAGAAATACAATCAATACAAAAATATACGTACTCTGAAGACTCTTACGTCAGATCAACAATATTCACAACTATTATAATACTTTATACAACGATAAACATTAGATTATAATATTGAATTTGTAGTTTTGCGATAGAGACAAAATACTGAGAATTTTTCAACAAAAATTCTTGTATAGCTGCCCGAGCCACTTTTGGGCTTAAACTATTAACTATTGCTGTTTATGTGCACATATACGCTTGTGAAAAATTTGGTGCTTTATGTAGTTAAAGATACCTTAACTTTGCTAATCGCTGACAATTTTTGGTTTATAATATCTATCACAGGCCTTCAATTTAGGTCGTTCTAGACTAAGTTTAATATTGAATCCATCACAATATAGAACATTTTCATTAAAACATTTTAAAATACATCACGTTTTTAATTCTAGCATTTTGTCTCTTTCACTATTTCCTAAAGCCCCTTAGATAAGATTTAAAGTTGAAGGCACATTTATTATGCAATTACACAAATATTGAATAGGAAATATCGATAAATAGCACATTCAAACTTATTCCCAATCGGAATCAGATATAAAGCACCACAACTATTTGAAACTAAAGTATGGCTTCATTTGATTTTAAATGGCAATTCCCAACATGTACTTGAGAATAGGAATCTTTTGTTTATTTACAGTTTAATCATTTAAAAAGACAGTGTTCTTATATAGAAATAAAACTTTCTCATTAACAGGAAAAAATCCCATTAGCCAGAATTAAATACCACTAATGGGAAGTATTTCTTTCCTCTGGAATAATTTTACACTAACGGGAATGCGATTTCATCACAAGATATTGTGAAACAACTATGAGAAAACCGATACAGAAATAATTCACCTATAAATCATTCTCTCGATGATCTAATAACATCTTCTAAACGATTTTAAACTCCCATTAGCATAAAAAATCTGACTACAGATAAAAATTCTCCAAAAGCAACACAATTCCTATCAACGACAAAGCCTATCTCTTCAAAAAGAACACTACTGTGACCCGTAGAATATCGAAACACAATTTTAATTCACGTCCAAAGTGCAGTGGGCATCATACCTTCCATGGACGTAGTTCTAGGTGTCAGTACTTCATTACATAGGAACTCTAGAGGCATGTCGACTAGGTGGCCTTGTATCAAGTCTATCTTACGGTTGGCGAGAGCCGGGTCTGTGTGCCAGAGCGTCTCGTGGTTCTCTTCTTGGTATTTCTTTAGCTCGGCGAATGAGTGCACGCGGTCGGTCGGTATTGTGTGGAATACCTGTGAAAAAATCAATGACAGTGCCTGTAGTGGTGGTTAATGTTGAAGTGGTCCCATAAGCGTGTATTTTTATCACTTTGTAATATGTATATCTTTTGTTCCAAAGTGTTTGGTTGTCTTTTAGTTTAAGTTAACAATTTAATAAGTAACTACAACTTAGTAGTAATCTCTTAAAATTTAATAACTTTAAAGAGATTACTACTAAAGCATGCACTTAGTTTATTGGACTATGTTTATGTCCTTTTAAAGAAACCCTGTTTTAATTAACACCGTAGCAGCAAGTATAGCTTAAAATTTAACGCAATTTCATGAAAACTGTAAAGGTAAACTAGTCAACATTGTGGTCTTTAAAATTCCATTCAATAGCATTATTGACTCGAGCTAACAATAAAAATATACCTTACGACCAATTCTTAAAATTAAAATCCTATGTTAATACTTACATCTTCATACATATCAGTATTATTCTTGCTGGTGGCCTTCCACAGGTTCCTGTAGAAGTCGTCGCAGCAGCAGTCGTCCAGCGATATCCCGGCGCGGTCCAGGTCGTCGTCCATGAAGCCCAGGTGCTCACGGAACAGGCGCTTGCGCAGCGCACCCGCTACCTTACCGCAAGGAAACGCCTCACCGTTCATTGTGCCGTCCGTGAATTGTTCGTCCTGAAACAGTTAAGTTGTTTGTTTATGTAATTTAGAAAGAAAGGTAGAGGAAATGTCTAGATTTTAAAATGGAACTGCGAATGTGCCTGAGATGGTCGCTAGAAAAAATAAAACATGATTTCGAAACAGTTTTTAATCTAAATAAGACCACGTAAGCTCACAACAAACACAAATGATCAAATGATAAATGGTCCTAACGGCTTAGGCAACTTTGTAACTAAGGATTTTTATCATGTCAATAGAAAATCCATAAGCAAAACATTAGAAATGAAAAGCATATAAGACGTACCTGCAACAACACAGCAATCTCTGAATCCCTCTTGCCAATGAGTGACCGATCATTAATATTCGCACTGCCGCATATAATCGTCTTGTCATCCACTATGAGCAGTTTGGAGTGCACGTACACGAGCTCCGTGACGGGCTCACCGCCGAGTGTCGAGTGTGTGCGGAGGCCGTGGAACGTTATGTATTCAGACGGGTCAGGCACTCCGGCCTCGTATAGACGGGTGATTATGGCTTCGCGACTCCTGATAAGTGATAAAGGTGTTGTTTAAATAAGGTTTTGTTTATTATGCTGGGGCCACACTACCGGGAAATGCCATTAATTATCGCGTTAAAGGACGTTAACCGTAGATGTAGCCACGACTTAACGCAATAATTTGACAACGGCATTTACATTGTCGTTTGACATTAGGCGATAACTCAAGTGGCGGTACATCAAAGAGAATAACGCGAGAATTAATGCGATAAAGCGGTCACACTACGCCAGTCAGTGTGCGTCGGGAGCTCGACGGGATCGCACGTGTTTTGTGTTTGCAATACATCTATACTAATATTATAAAGCTGAAGAGTTTGGTTGTTTGTTTGTTTGTTTGAACGCGCTAATCTCAGGAACTACTGGTCCGATTTGAAAAATTCTTTCAGACTTAGATAGCCCATTTATCGAAGAAGGTTATAGGCTATATATCATCACGCTACGACCAATAGGAGCAGAGTACGAGTGAAAAATGTTACAAAAACGGGGAAAATTTTCACCATTCTCTCTTATGTGACGCAAGCAAAGTTGCGCGGGTCAGCTAGTATGCTATATATATAAAATACAGAGCTCGGTCAACGTCCATCTTTGCAGTCCGTTAAGTAAATTTTACGCCGTTTTATCGCCAAACGTCAAATCACGTTGGCCGTATTAAGTGTAGCCACCTACTTTAGCGCGTTAAAAATTGTCGCGATAATGGAGAATGTTACCTAATTTAGATTTTTAGCACTTCATATTCTCGTTTAAAAATAAAAAATACTGGTGAAAGAATTACTTCGATACGTCAATTAGTTTTCGATTTATAAGTAAAACAAGTTGTAACCGCACGACGCTAGCTCTCGGTGACGGTGTGTGCTCAGTCTGGCTCACACAGTCCGCTTGAGGTCGCGCGCTCGGTGCTTTGAAATTATTCCTAAATACTTTTAAAAATGTCCAATTCAAATACTAGGAAATCATATGTTGTGCCTAAATGTAATTTAATATTATGTAGGTAAGTACATAAGTAATAATAAATAACTTCATCTTATAATGAAACAATTTCTAACCGGATTGATCGCGAGTTTATTGATTTTACTGTGGCAGGAAAAATGTAAAATCAATAAGTACGCGATTATTTCTGTTAAAAATTGTTTCATTATTAGGTATATGCAGTGATCGTAAATATCTAACATGTTACTTAATGTATAATATACTAGAAGCCGCCCGCGACTTCGTCCACAAGGAAACCCTTCCCGCGTAAATCCCGATCCTTCGGGAACTCCGGAATAAAAAGTAGTCTATGTGTTATTCTGGGTCTTCAGCTACCTATATATCAAATGTCATCGTAATCGGTTCAGTCAAATTTGCGTGAAAGAGTAACAAACATCCATACATACTTACTTACATACGTATGTACCTTAGGGTGGTCCAAAAAAATTTTTTTTTAGTTATCACTTTCGCCACGGGCTTAATTTGTTACACGTATTTGAAATAATAACGTTGCAAAATTTGAACAAGGTAGCTTTAGTGGAAGTGGGTGCTCAAAGCAGTTATACTTTAGATTTTTTTGTGAAAAGTGCAAATTTTTCTTTCACTGTTATAGGTCTTTTTTGGGTATTAAACTAAGCTAATTCATTATATATATGACTGTTTAAGTGTTTAAAACTAAAAAATATATTTAAAAAAAGTGTTTTGTTACATAAAATAGGGGCAAAATATGTTCAATAACTCGACAAAACCACGATATTTTTCTTTTGGGTTGTTGAGATGTGGAACCCTTATCAAGGCTCAATCAACATCTTACTCTTCGGCAAGTTTTGCTTCTTTATCACCACTTAATTATTGAACATATAAATTTGATAAATTCTGCGCGCGGTCTTATTGAAAATGTGGTGGAAATATGGAAAAAATCGGGAATTTCGACGAGACAATTAGACCATTGCATAGAGAAATTTATTAAAAATCTTCATAATTATAGTCATAATCACTGTGCTTTGGTCAGTCAAGCTCTCCTCAAATACCACTATTCAAGAGATTCAGTGATACATGGGAGACTTTTTCGAAAAAGCAGTATGATAGTCTGATTGATAATTCGGATACGGAAAATTTCGCCCTGAACACACTTGAGACTCTTACCATCGTAAAAGCTGGGGAAAAACAAGTTAGCGATTACTACAAGGAGTTAATTGAACTCACTATGATCGTTTGAACAAACCACCTTCTAAATTCATTGGCTGGCCCCAGGTCCAATACACCACGCTCGATGGATGTCTAAATTGAGTTATGCTATGAAGATTTTTCTTTTCAGGCATTATTTACGCAGACAGTTATTGTACAAATAATACCTTAAAAGAATAATCTAACTAATTAAAAGTTAAGAACAGCTAATAGCTCGATTAATTAGTTTTGGTGCTCATAAATACACCAAGACTTGTATTGAAACGCCTTTAAAAACAGATGCACCAAGAAATGACTTGTTACTTTAAAAGAAGTTATAATTGTACGATGCCATTGATTTTGAAATAAGTAAAGCTGCAAGGAAGGTCTTAAAGTGTCACCTGTGGTATTTGCCTGACGAACTTATTATCTTTGCTCTGTTTCCGACAAGCTTTTTTGTGGCGAGAAAATGGCCACAGTTCATCAAATGAATGCTGATCGTAGTTCTCGTCCAGAACGAGGTGACAGTCGTTAACTGTCATTTGATACACATTATATACTTTTGCGTCGGAAAGTTCGCTAAAAACAGATTTTCTACTAGATTTAAGGACTTTTTCTTGCAATTACCATCTGAGGTTTGGAATCAAAATGCTGATTATCTTTAAAGCAAAAGTTGCATAATTGCTTGTTATTAAAGAGGCTGCGGAAGGGGGTGTGAAACTATTTGAAGACTACAATAGCTTGCTCACTAAGGACGAGGAAGAAAAACAATATATTATTACATTTAGTTGAAAAAAAACATGCAACTTGTGTCTACTGAAACTTCTAAAAAGGAGTTAACTAACTCAGTTTTAGATTGATCATAAAAATTTTTACAATAACATAAATTAGTTTTTGCTTTGATCATTCATTTTATGTGCCTTTTAACTACTTATTACAATAGAAAGTCTTACTTTGATGTACCTGTATTGAAATTTTTGCACATACCCTTTTTGAATATTTTACTAAAATTTTAATATTTTCATCGCCGTTGAGCATCCACTATTACATAAGATAGAAAGCTGATTTTTTTAATATATAATAAGTATAATTGGTGTAACAAAATGGGAGGGTGGCGAAACTTCTATTTGAAAAAAAAAAATTCCCCTATATCGGTGGACCACCCTAATGTACCTACATACTTACTTGCGTATATACATACATACGTACATACATACATACATTTACAAACATACGTACATACATACATACGTACAAACATACATACACACATACGTACATACATACGTACATACCTGCGTACATACAATGACATACATACATAATATGTACATTTTCACAAACTTTCACATTTATAATATTAAGTAGGATTTCGGAGGCAACAAAAGCTCTATTTGTCTCACAAATAATTCGCAACCATTATTCCATTTATTATAGGTAGATTATCCGATTGCCTTTTTCAAATCCTTTATCCATTTTATTAATCGAATAGTATTTACTATTATTATAAGTTATTTTATACATAAGCGGACGAAAACACAACAAAATACTACGCAAGCTATTACACCTACAACAACGATTGGCGACTTAATACTAAGCGGGACGCGACCCGCGCGGCGCGGTAATGTAGTATGACGTCACAGCCGATCACGCGGCTGTTAGCGGGACTCGATATTTTTCGAAACTTTGAATGCTTATAAAATCAAAACTATTTGGTATTTTTGACTGAAACAAAAAGTAGTTTATATGTATACATGCAGGCTATACTGTGTCAAAATTTAAAGCGATTTGGCATACCTAGTAACATTCTCCATTACCGCGATAATGGGCATTGGACGTTGGCCGCTAATGTGGCCCCAGCATTAGGGTGTGCTTAATACAAGTAGATTTGTAAGGTACAAGACTAATAATATAAGACTGAAATAATTGACTAACTGTTTATAATATTATCTTATTTTGTCTGAAATTATGTATAGACTTTTAGTATTGCCTTTAGATCAGGCAATTTTTTTATTTGTATTTAGCGGAATCAAAATGGAATACGTCACTCTACCTTGAAGTCGTCTCAACGGGGTAAACTACACGCGTGCACGCAAAATTAAGTACATTTGAGTTGAGTTTAATTGAGCAGTAAACAAATAAAAGTTCCTTAACTGTCTTAAATAACTTGTTACAATACAAAGAATAATAAGCAGTAGCACTAACCGCGAGATGCTCTGATAGTTCCAGTGCGTGACGGCGTGCAGCGAGGTGCCGGACGGCGCGCCCACCTCGCCCTCGAAGCCCGGCAGCAGCGGCATCACCACGAACACGCGGAACCTGCTGCCCGACGAGTGCGCGCGCATTATGCGGTTGAACAGCACCTCGCCTATCTGGAACGTAAATAATACAAACATATAACATAGAAACATTATGAGCAACATGTAATTCAGACAATATCTACAATGAAATGCTAATTCAATGGCGGGCTACACGTTTTCACAAGCAAATAAAGTCACGTGCATATTATAAATAATCATCATTTTGTTCTAACAATTAAGAAACACACTTAGTAGTAGTAGGCTTCAAACCGTCCTTGGCTTATGTGGACTCAAGGCCTAATCTCTCTCTCTCTCTTTTATTCTGGGAGGAGATCATGACTCTGCAGTAGGACAGCAATGGGTTTAAAACGATTAAACGGTTTCGTTTTTTCTATATTTTTATTATTTTTCAAGAAATACTGAAAGCCAGTAGTTCTATCACTTACTTGATTCCTAACAGTATTACTAGTCCTAGATAATGTAATAAAGAACTGGTTCTCAATGTACACGTAGTGCTGTGCTCTCGTGATTGTATCTACATACGCCTCATGGATGCTCTGTTCAACTGTGTCTGGGTCTAGGAAGCCACATGACCAGCTTGATACACTGCGTAAGACCTGTGAAGAAAAAGTATTAGGATTAATGAAAAAGGTCTACTAATAGTTCATCTATTCGATTTTCGTGTAAGTGAAATAGGTAAATTTTGCATTGTTTGGAGGTGGTAATAGGTTCGCTTCCTACGCATGGAATCAACACTGTACTGAAGACTTTAAAGATAGTTACCTGACAAGACACGTTGGTAATATCACATTCGAGTAGTTTGTCCAGATCGGCCAGGGGTTTGATGTCTGCGTATGACTTTGGCAGCAAATATGGATAATTAATATTTTGCCTGAAACATAATACAATAAATACATAAAATAATTACTTGACAACTTGAAGACTACTTATTTGTCGAGTTTGTGAGAAATAAAATAATTACAGTTTCAAAAAGGGGTTTCATTCTAGTTAAGATTTTAAATGTGTCTTAAAAATTGCGAGAAATAATAATTCTGCGCTGAGACACGTTTATTTAAAAACTTAGTTGTAATTAATTTTTAAGTATCGATTTCTCATGTTTGTACCTAGCTTTTTCCAACTTGATAGCGTTCCATCGTTGTATGAAGTGCCTGGCGACGTCTCTGGCAGCTGCTCCCTGCACCACTACACCGACGTCATGCCACGGCATACGAGGTGTTGTGTTCCTGTCGACTAAGTCTGGAATAACATACAAGAAGATATTTAGTAAACGTATACTTTTCAATGTGGAATCATAAGAGATGGCAGTTCGGTTCACTATGACATGAGTACGTTGTATAAATTTCATTAACATATAGGTACGTTTTGATCCCAGATTCTCCGTAGTTGCACAATTTTTCTATACAAATATATTCGTATATTAAAAAGAAATAATATAATTAAAATCTAAGTTAATCATAAGGATAGTACGAGCAGACAATTATTGTCGTTTCGCATGACTACTTTGTGGATCAATTGAATTCTGTCTAAACATAACTACCTACTTCACTTCTTTACTTCTTCATTTAAAGCTTTTTACAGAAAGAAAATATATAAAAGCAAAACACTCACCTACAAAAGGCAGATCTAAAAAACTAAAATCCTTAACAATAAAATTGGTATAATCCTTCCCGATCCACAGTTTCGAATTCCCTTCCACACCCAACTCATGTTCCGTCGACTCTGTCATCACTCTACCTTCAACCACTTGCGCTAAAGGCGTAGGCTGACTGACTTTAGTACCATTCTCTGACAATACATCAGTACGTAAAATCTCATCAGTAGACAAAGCGTATTTTATAGCTTTTTTCCTTTCAGAATCGTCTAGTTTCTTCTCAATTCGCTCTTCTTCATAAGGAGGATACAATATACTGATAATATCTTTCCCTCTGTCAGTTATTTTGTTGAGTACGTTTCGTTTCTGTACCTCTGGAGTGTCGAATTTGGATAAGTCTTCTGCTTGCATGTTTGGATTTATGAGAAGGTTGTCTCCTGGTTCTAATACTGGTATGTTCGGGGGCGCTTCTGTTGGTGTCTCTACTGGTACTTGCGGTACCTCTTTTTGAGTTTCTTCTTGTAATGTTGCACTGTAAATATAAATTTCGGTATATGAGAAAGGGACCTTTAAGATTCGTGCTCGTCCAAAGTGCATGACATGCAGTGCATGCATTTATTATATAATATTGCCTGAACAAATATATTATTTGTAATTTTAACAAATATTTCAGACCAGCTTCGTGGTGAGCATCTTCACCTGTCTTGAATAAAGGTGGGAAGGAGATTACTGATCAAGTTAAACTTTTTCAATGGTTTTGCTTATTATAGTTTATGACATCACACAAGTCAACAGCAATGTCTTCGATCGGCTTAAATAATGACGGCACTTGAGGTACTACACATCGCGTTATATGTAACATTGAGAAATACTTACTCGTTAAGCCCAATAACTAAATCCTTTGAGCTCTTAGCGAGTTCGAGTGCGGCTTCTAGACCATTAGTATGTGGCACGAAGAGTCCACCGCCGGGCGACGATGACGTCTTCTTCTTAGTCCTTATTGATGTTTTTGCGTGAGATATATTGCCTAAGTCTGTTAGCCTGTAAAAAAAGAATGAAGTTTTTTGTAAAATATACTAAAACATCTAAATATCTTTTTAAGCTTTAGTAGACGTCTATTATGCTAAAGTAAAAGTTTTTCAGATAGAATTAAATGTTACTAGTTAAAATTTATGGCGTGGCCAACTCACGCTTGACCAATTACTCAAATAGTATTGTCAAATAAGCAAAATGATTTTAATAACAACATAACTTGTGTGCACTTACTGTATATGAACATTCTGGTATGATTAAAAATAACGCCATAACAATGAAGTGAATAAGCACCCTTTTTTGCCCTTAATAAAGGTAACAAAGTAACTCACCTATGTTTATAATCGTCCCACCGTCCATAGCATAGATCTATACCACCAAGGAAGGCGACAGTCTGGTCGATACACACAATCTTCTCGTGATGCGCCCAGAACAATACGCCCGCTTTAGCGTGGTCCGGGTGACGGAACACCTGATACAAGTAAATTGAATACACGATATTATTATAAAGAGTTTGACTGTAGTAGTATTTGAAGGCATTCGTTAAATTTTTTGGACATTCATACACATTATTGCAGTGGGCCCTTCATTTGTTAAATAAAGTAGGTTATAAAGGCTATTTAATATGTTTTATTTGCTGGTTAGGTGTTTCTTACCTTGATGTTTTCAGTAGCTAATTTACTCTTGCTGTAAAAGCTGTTGATACCTAGCGCCATTTCCACTTCTTTGTACAGCATTATGAATATTTTCACACCTTGTGCCTGAAATATGTAAATTAAGCATTTAATAAATTGAAAACCATTATATGGTACTGTTGAACTGTTTATCATGGGTTCGAATCCAGCTTTTATCTAGATGGATTTTCATTGATTAGAGTTTACACAAAAGTGAAGGTTTTACATTTAGAATTTTTCAATGTTATTTATGTAGATGCAAATATTTGGACGTCACGATGTTTGGATGGATTGTTACTCAATTGTGGCAATCAAAACTAGTTAACTAATTTTAATGGAAGTTATAAAGATGGATAACGACCTGGACTCTGCACATAGGTTATCTTCTACCTTAGGAATGTAATTCACGCAGACAAAATCGCGAGCAAAAGTTAGGTCTATAAAAAATTAACATTAATTAAGTAAAAATTGAATACTAACCGCTTTCCTCTTCAACAACATATCCAGCCGCCAATAATTCCCATTCAGCGCTGGTCTCTTCATATAAATCTCTGGACTGAGCCACCAGTCTGCTATGAATATTTCTTCTTTAGCCAGCTCCATGGCGTCGGCGACCGCTGAGAGGTACGCGGAGCCGTCGACGAGAGTCCCTACTGGTGTGGCGGGGCGGGAGGGAGCGAATGAGTGGTGGAGGTTTACCCCTGTGAAGTCTCGCGCTGAAAGTAGCAATAGACAGCTTAAGAAAGTGAACGCCACATTGTTAAACTTTAGTAGTGTTGTTGACAATATTACTGCTTAGATGGTAGTTTAACAATAATTAATTAATGTTATAGTATTGATAGAACGATGTGATTACTACAATACTGTCGACTACATTTTTATTTACAGTTTTAGTTTAGTTTATTTACAGTATCGATTGTACAGTAGCGCGATTCTGAACAGTCGGTACTGTCGATTATCGAAAGTTTGACATTTAGAATGTACCGCCAAAAATAGTTCCTACGACGCCCGTCAGTGGCGCTGATCAGATTTTCATACAAAATTTATCGATGACAAGCCGGTTGTCGGTAGTCGATAGTAGTAGAGAATCGAGCTACAGTTCATACGAGATAATCAAATCTTTGTCGAATATTAGTTCCCTAGGTCAAATATACTTACCAGTATCATTGGCAACAGTTTTAAGATGATGCATCCACTCCTTGCTCTTCCGTTTGGTCCAGCACTTGATCACCATCTGTCGGCTCAGGTTCAGTATCTGTAGTCCATGGTTCATTCCCGTTGAGTACATACCGCTTGATACTTCGAATCTATAACATTATACGTAGTAAAAGCTTTAATATTTATTGATTTTTATAGTACATATTTGTTACTATGTATTGTAGAACTGTATGTTAAAAACGCTAGTTTTTTTATATTCTATTTTAATATGTGCCTTACTGAGTTGGTATGACTATGCAGTTCAAAATGCTATACAATGGTTTCGCTGAAAATCGCTTTTGCTTCATAAAATTTAAATAAAGCTTAGTTGAGCAAGATTTCCAAAACTATTGTATCATATTATACTTATGATTCTCGAATAATTTTACTAGATGTAAATATACAATGAATGAATATGTAAAATGAATGTGGACATAATATTTTAATAGTTTTACGTTACCACAAGTTATAACTGTAAGTAATGGTAATGTGATATTAATATCAAGCTTTAAAAACTCAAACACCATTAAATACTTAAATATTATAAACTCTAGGACATAATTATTACATATTTAGCACAATTCCATTGACTATGTACTTACTTAATTTGTATTGGCTGCATAAAATAAAAATAAAGCATTAATAAAGAGCAGAATAATAAATATCTAATAGAATAGTCTAATCCCGATACATTGAAAACATTATACCAATACTAGCTTTCCCCCTGCGGCTTCGCCCGTGTGGAATATGACTCCCTTTGTAAACATTTTTAAATGGTTTCAACCGTCGAATTCAACATATTCGTGTGTACAAACGTGGAAAAAATCACAACACCCGAAATCACTACACTGAGAAATACAAAGTGCGCCGTGCTAAGTACAAACATGTATACGATATGCGTATACCTAGTGGGTATACATGATGCCTACAAACAAGTGAGGCTTGAACCTTCAGGAACACACACATAACGAAGAAAAAACAGTCCGTTATCCATCCAAAACCACCAATGCATTTGATTGGCCAATTGGGCAATACAAACTGCCCTTCAAAAGTTTCAAAGTATTTGTTTTTGAGTTAAAGCTATTCAGTACAAAAGTGCCTTACCCTTGATCAAACAACATGATGGCTTTAATAACGCCATCTCTTGGTCGCACGTAGCCGAAGAATGTGTCCTTCACGAAGAACCACCGCTCCTGCCATTTAGCACACACTAGACCCGTGCAGAAGTAATTACACCTGGAATTACATACGAGAATGATCTTTAATGCGTTAATAAATGTTATAATTATATCGATATTCGACTATTATATATTATCATATGATACTATCGTTATCACTGCTGTTTTAAGCATGTGTTAGAGTTTGGTGTGTAGATAGATTTACGTTTGAAAATTACTTAGCGCAAAATAAATTGTTTTATTGGCAAGAATTCGTGAACGTTTTACTTTTAAGCGTATTTAGCGCAGATACACTATTTTTGAGGAATACTAAGGCGTGCACTGTACGTAGTAATGTTACCAATAATCCTTTAAAATATCGAAACAGGAAAGGACAAATTTTAATATAATCAGCTTAAGCAACTGATCCACGCGCGCTCACTACAATATTATAAATCGAGATGTGATTTTAATCCACGATCTATTTAGTCCTAGAATTTTATAAATCAAAGTTGGCACAGTTGTGTTGTTATTCTAACCTCACACAGACCATGTTGCCGAGCAGGCCGAAGCAGTTGCACCCCGCCTGGCCGGGCTGCGTGGAGCCCGTGCGTTTCTGTATCATGCCCTCCTTGCCCTTACTGCCTAGCTCTTCTATGAACGATAGCGTTGATACTTCTAGGAATTTTACCTGAAATACACGAATTAGTGATTTATTCCAAAAATAATGCAAGGATTAAAGTTTGCATAGAATTGAGCCTTGCTTCGCCTTTTAATAGAATAATGTATTGCATTTTAGCTTACGCGTGATCTTACAATACGCGTACGTCCATTTAATTATTGGTATGACCATTGGCTACGTTTAATAAGGTTAATTAGCAGGCCAAGGTAATGAAATTTTCTTTAGAATTAATCTTCAATACGAATGATTCTTCTTTTAATAATTTGTCGATTATGACAATATGCGTTCATCAGAATCGTTAGTTGTTATAGACACGTTGTTGGTTATATTTTACACCCCATAAAAAATAATATTAGATATGCTATATAATTATTTTTTAAAGAAATGCAGTATCATAATAACTTACCGTTTCGTGGTGATTTCTGTATATGGTAATATTAAGTAGATTGTATAGATATTCTTCTAATTGCTTCATTCGTAATTGGATACCTTCGTACGTTATCATTACTTCAGGTTTCTTTGGGAACCTGGGAATGAGAAAATCATAATCAGAACTTATCTTAAAGCGTAACATAAATATACAGGGTGTAAGGGACACTTCCAGAAACTGGCAATACTGGTAAAGACTTTGAAAACAACGATTTCTAACAACGCCTTACCTTTTTCTTAGAGAAAAATAAATATTTACACTTATAGTACCTTTTGTTAGATTTTTTTTAAGTAGGCAAAGCCTAAAGGCTTATACATGAAACTATTTTTAATAATATTAATATTTCGCATTTTGAACGATTGTTATACCTGTATGTGCCAAATATTCTAAATGTTGAAGATGTGACCACGCATTATTACAAGTCATACTTCTATTGTACTACGAAAAACTTGCATCGATAAAGTATGTAATAAGTAAGGCCATCCAAATATTTGGCTACTACTTTACTATTGCATCAAAGATTAATCACGTTATTACCTAATGTTCTCGATAGCAGCTTGTTATTTGATAACGTGAACAGTGAATAAAAATCTTGCCTGAATAACAAATGTAGAAGAAATTATCGTGATGTTGAAATTACAATATATTAAATTCTTATTACAAAATTTTCGAATTAAAGGCCATTTTGAACTTGAATACCATATGTATTTAATTCGGTGTTTCCATATTTACCTAGGCAAAGCGCCTTTCCTCTTCCTCGGCCGTCCATCCCTCCTCTTAGAATTACTCCTCGGCATCGCTTGAAGCGCCATCTTCTCCGCTCTTTCCTCAGTATTGACCGTATTCTTGAAGCTCGCTCGCCTCGTCTTGTGAGTTTTAGTAGGGAACGGTATGTCTAACGATGCTCGATACAAAGTAAGTTGTTGGTGTAGGTAGAGAATGTGTTTGTAACGCTTCTTGATTGTCCATGTGAAGTCGCCGTGTTGGAGGGATATTGTGTATCTGGAAATAGAAAATAACTTGAGTAAAAGCTATGACTTAAAGCTAGGATAGTTAATAGACCTCTATTATATGAGCGGATAACATTCAGAGAGTGCTGTTGAAGAAGCTAGAATGGAGAATTTCCGAAATGTTAAGTGTTGGAAGATTTCAATTGGCTAAGCAGAGAATACTAAGCTGAATGCTTCTCCAGGGTTGGGTACATGAAAGAGCTCACTAAAGAATTAATTTTAGTAAAATCTTATTAAAATTCTTAAAATCTTATTAAAAAATGTGTTATCGATCTGTCCGTTTGTCTGAGCTGTAGCAGATTCTTTATACTAAAATAGGTACATTTTTTTTTAATAGGTACTGTAGGTTTACTCTTAAACTACGTATTTAGATATGTTAATACAACGTCATTTACAAGAGCAATTAATTTCTCAATTTGTTTCCTGTCTATGAATTGTACTTCAGTCATATCTATCTATTGTTCAAACATGAGAAGATAAGCCAACGTCTTTATGGTATAATACAATTACGCCATGAACATATAGCTCTATAATCGATAAAATACCACGACAGATGTTCTTGCATATCCATAGATAATTGATAAATTAAAATACGATAACATATTTTACTCAGATAAAAATGTTCCTCTTTCCTGCTATTATCGTTATAAAAACTATTAATTAATATCCTAAGCCAATTATTTTGACAGCTCTCCTTATTATAATGATGAAATTATCGTATGCGTAAACGATTGTATCTAATGAAACTGATTAATTGATAATTTGCATACGGAATTTCCCTACATTATTTTAATAATTGTTATCTTTAAAAAGACGACCCCCGCACTAAGTAATGCTCTTGTGTCACGGGTTCTTTACAAACATACAAACAACGAACACAAAGTACAACTAGACCCGAAACAACTTTAGTGCCGTGTGGAAATCGAACTCACGATATCCCGAAGCACTGGTAGTGGCGTGGTGACCACCTTAACCACTGCGCCACGGAGGCCGTCAAATATAACAAGCTTACATCTCAATATGGCACCAAGATTACCTCACACTCATTCATACAAGTTATTAGGTATAGTAGTAGTAATATAACTGTGTAATAAAGTTGTATGAATGACTGACAAGACATTACCCTTTTAATTGGGCTTGTAGAGTGAATAAGACTGCGGTCGGAACGTCAATTGGATAATCAATTCGTGAACGCATAGCTACATGTATGTTTCACATTGATAAATTAAGGTAGGTAGTTCGTTTGTCGTAGATTACGTGTGCGTGCACGTAAGAACTAGTGTACGTGCGCACGTCAATTACAAACTCAAATGTTAATAACGGGGAATTACTTAAACACTATTTAAGTGTTTGTCATTTTCAAAAACAGTAAATATTACTTTATCGTCTTCGTATCGAGTACGTCTGTACACAGTACAAATGTACGTCATAGCCGATGATTCGGCGACATTGTTACGAAATGTTACAGTGATTGAATTATTGAAGTCGATTGATGCCTATTAAAGGAGCTATTGAACACACATCTATGCTCAATATTCTCACTAGTATGTTTCTTTGTACAACAATTTTGGGTATAATCTATTTGCTCTATCGGAGGCTAAAAGGCTCGAACTGAGGCTAGATCGCCAAGCTGCTATCAAATGACAGACATTGGGTCATTGTGGATTAAAGAAGAAAATCTCTTACGGCCAGTTTCTTCAGTTAAGTAACAGCCGTATAGGAGTAAAGTAAAATGACAGTCAAATTAGTTTCTTTACGAATTTAATGACAGTTTTATGAACAAATAGATTTATCCTACATATTATATGTTAAATTAAAGTCAATGGCTTCATTGGTTACTTTGGACATGTATGAAGAAACTGGCAGTGAAAGGGGGGCTAAAAAAACTATTATTAGACCTTTAAACTATATCAGTCACGTCTGCGGGTAAAAGATAAGGACCTACACAGAGTTATAAGACGATAAAAATATCGTTAATCTTAATTAGGTATGCGACATAGATATTGTATGCTCGTACGCAATTTGGGTACGTACAAATGATCGACACAAAGTGATTCATAATGAAAAGGGATTAAAACGTAGAACAAAACGAATTACCGCGTTGCATCAGTTTTTATGCTATGAGTAATTACTACAGGGATTTTCTTTTGTTTTTTGTTTTATCCTTGAGGAAAGTTTTTGTGTAGGTTTATTTATTTATATTATTATATATTCATTATTATTATTTAGTTATTATGTGAAACATAACTTTTGAGGCCATGTATGTAACTTGATAATTTTTAACTTAATCCGTGGCGCAATTCTCTTCTCCCGGCTAGCTATTGCGATTTTTTTAACGAATATTTGAACAGCGCCTCGAGTGGGTGCCATAGGAACTATTTCTGCAGCACGTTTTAAATGTCAAACTCTCGATACTCGATAGTACCGACTGTAGTGAATCGCACTAGCCACTACTACTATGTAGCATTATTTTTAATTTGGCGTGGTATGGTAATTTTTGTGTAATCTGTGAACGTAAAGCAATGAAAAGTATTTTAGTTTTAATCACGTTAATTGTTTCCTATTTGAAATATCATCGTAATATCTGCGTATCATGGTATTTTATATTTACCTGTTTATCAGGTAAACCATTTTACTATAGTATTATCTTTTCCTGCATGACGAACATTATCACATACCTATTTAATTAGATCTATCTGTCGCATAAACACATCTGGTATTTTTATCTGCGATCTAAAAGGAAATCAGTACAAAATACCCGCATTGTATATAAAGCAATAATCATTGTTTAATTGCAGGAAAAGTCAAATAGTTACTATTCTATTAAAAAAAAAAAAAAAAATTTTTCATTGTTTAGCTAACAATGCCTGTCAAAACTAAACTAATATGTTGTTAAATTTCACTTTAAAATGTTTAGTTAGTGAACTTTACTTGTACTATTAACTTTTCTAAGCAAGGAATTCTCTTCAGCAACTAAAAATACCTCATTCCTCTGAAAGCATTAATCGTTTAAACGCCGACAAAACATTTAACTATTAATTTCTGAAATATCAACCTTGTGTTTTTACACATAAGGTTGCTTTTACATTGAATGAAAACAACTGGCAGCGGCTAGTACTAGCCATTGAACAATTTAGTTCTAAATGCGGATGTCCAATGAAAGAATATACTCACAAATTAGGATTAAGTAGATGTGTTGTAACACTGCGCTCATTTTCTTCGAATCTGACCTTTATTTCAACGCCAGGAATGAACACTTTCCTATGGACGGAGTTGAACTTGATCGGAGGGTTGTGGACGGATCTGAATGGCACTGCCTTGTCGTCTAGTACTGAAAGAAGAAAACGATTTTATTAAGCTGTGTATGGTCGTAGTTAGACCTCTTAGGTCATTAAACAATGGATTCTTATGATTAGGATGAGTTAGTGATCTAGTCAGCCAGTATTTATGCTGTTTATGCTTAACTGGCGGTTTTTACAACTTAGTAATTACTGTCTCTGATGAGTAGATGACTGGCTTGCATTTTTTATAAATTACATAAAAGTTTCATGTTTTTCACATTACATTTATTCAGTTCCTAAATGTCTAGCTACTTTAATATAATTTAAACACACTCCTATAGATTTCATGTTGATGACATCCAAAATTCTCATCTATTTTCGATCGACATACTTTGAATCAATTAAAGTTTTATTTTGTCACGAATGCCTACTGCCCAGCAATTGGTTAGTTACCTACGTACCTATTACGTGGGACAAATACATAATAAACATAATTAACAAATTGTGTTTGCAGACGTGCACATGTTTTGTTCTGCTAAGCCATTGATATAAATACAAGTGTGATGTATTATTAGAATCTATTGCACGCAAGTTGAACAATACACTCATAGCGTTATCAATTTCATCGCACTGATAACGATTAAGTTCTAAGTGATAATTCTTTATTTTGTTTCAATACGTATTAAATAAATAATTGTGGACGATTAGATCATGTCTAGAAGGAGTCTTTTCGATACAAAGGATCAATCGACCTTTGATTAATGCAGTATTCTCTGAAATCTATCATATTACAGTAATTGAAATTCAGGTCTTAAAACAACACTACCTACTACTATCGACTGTCGACTAACGCCTCTAGCGGGCGACGTAGAAACAATTTTTGCAATACATTTCGACTGTCTAACTCTCGATACTCCAAAGTTCCGACTGAAGAGAATCGCGCCTCTGGGCTCCTTGTAATTGTCTTATAACTTGTATCCTGAATAGTTAAAAGTATACTAATACTTTGAGTACCTAAATTTGGAGAGTTTTGACTAGCGATCCATTTTGAAATCCAAAATCATTTCGATACCCCGATACCTCCAACGTAGCCTCGTAGCCTCGTAGGACATCATTTTGATGTGTTAATGTTTTTCACGATAAGCAGTCGTCATCAAAGAAATATACCGTCATCTGCACTATCAACATGTTTTTGTAATTATTCACTTTTTATACTAGTTATTATCGCTGTATATCGGATAGCGTAGAGTGGTATAAATATGGATTATGCGGTAACAAATCCTTAAGATTATGAGGAAAACAAAGACAGCATTTTTATTTTATTTTTAGTTCTTGATTATGATTTCTTTATGCCATAATGTTCTAAGCGGTTAGTGTAAGTATTTGTGAGGTAAGCAACCTTTTCCCAACAAATGGTTAAACCCTGGTTTATTCATTGGTGGGTTCATAGTAAAATACGTAGGTTATAATAGTTAGGCAAATACGCCTCAACCTACTAAAGTATAATGTATGGATGTATGTTTGTTAACTTTGTTACTTAATCTTCCACGCAAAAATGAAAGGAATTTTCATGGTAAATAAATAATGCAGAGTACAAAAAGCCTTTAAACTACCTCAAAGTACGATGTAATTAAGTATTCCTGAATATTTTGTAATGTATTCTAACTTTAGCGGTACAAGGAAATGACCGGCATTCGCGTCGCAATACATGCAATAATGTGCAATACGGTTTACAAAACCAATTGCAATGGGCATTTGTCATCGATTAATAGAATACCCAAGTAAATCTATGCTTAAAGCACTTTTGAAATCATTAGTGACGAAGATTGCTTGAAACCTAGTTTTTTAAAGCCTTACCTACACACAGAGGAGAAACAATAAATTAGAAAAACGACTATTAAATTTGTATATTTCAAATGCATACATTGAGACTATTATAAATGCAAAAGTAACTCTGATTGCCGGACGCTTACGCTTTTAAAAGTAAACTGATGTTGGTTTTTACAAATAATTATGAAATTGTTTAACTATCTATCAGCTATACCTCTCTTCCAACTATATTAGAGTGGACTTCTAATCTCATGGGTTGCAGCTATCAGACGTCCCAAACACATATAAAATTGTTTAACAATTATGAAAAATGAGCTTGGTATTTTTTCTTTCTTAGTTGGCTGCAGGTTTTTGCTAGCGCCAAATAAACTAAATCTAATATTAGGTCATTTCTATTAACAGTTATCACAAACAAATCTATCATTTTGACAAAAATGCTCTACATTAGTCTACATTCCTTTGTTATACAATTGATGTATTGCATGTTATCAACTGTTATCAGAGAATATGTTGGGCCTTAATACAGATTTGTGCACAATGCTCATCATTCAAGTGTAATCTCAAATAGATAATAAAGATCATCTTTGTTTACCAAAATATTGAACTCAGCTCATTTTTCTGCAGAAAAGCCTATTATGTAATGCAATTTTTTTGGGACTAGATACAATATATTATGCATGTACGTATGTATAGCATTTATTGTAGACTAGCTGACTCGCGCAACTTCGCTTGCATCACATAAGAGAGAATGGTTCATAATTTTCCCCGTTTTTGTGACATTTCTCGTTGCTACTCTACTTCTATTGGTCGTAACGTGATGATATATAGCCTATAGCCTTCCTCAATAAATGGGCTATCCAACAGTAAAAGAATTCTTCAATTCACACCAGTAGTTCCTGAGATAAGCGCGTTCAAACAAACAAACAAACAAACAAACTTTTCAGCTTTATAATATGAGAATAGATTTTGCTGTCCTTAAAGACATTAGGTTTGAAATTAGGAGAAAATAGTCGTGCGTAATTTTACAATTGCTGCTAAGGATGAATAAATACTTAAAGGGAATTAACCAATAAAATCCTGTTTGTGAATAAGTATCTAGTATTGATGTATGGGTTTTACATAAAATCTGCGTCAGTAGAACGTCATGAGTTTCAGCCATCAACATTTTAGAAGGTTGAAAATATTTTATATAATACAGGTTCTTCTAAGAAACATGTTTTATTGGCAGAGTATGTAGTATGTATAAAAAAACAAGTAGGTAGGTAGCTGATACTAAGTGTAATCTCTTAGAATGCAAACACCATAGCAGAAAATTATTCTTAGGTATGTATGTATATCTATTTTTAGTATGTGTGTTTGTTATGTGGTTAGTGAGCAAATGGAAATAAATAGTATTTACTACAAAGTCCAATCCTTTGTTTATATTGAAATACCACTGAAGATAATAAGTACTATAATATGATGATATGATAAGTCTATGATAAGTCTATGATCAGTCTATCCCATTTAAATATGTTTTTTAAACATATTAGACAAGTTTATACTCACTTTTGTGTACAGTGTATTAAATAGTCAAAGATCAAATCTATATACCAACAAGGTCAAACACAAAAACAAACATTGTAATACAAAGAAGGTATAATATATGTACTCACCACCATGTTCATTGTATTTATTATCCACTTTGTCAGTGTCTATCATAGACAGTGACTCCGGAACAGCTAGACTCTCATCAAACTCCGAGTCAAGCGTCGGACTCAGGGAGTCCAGCTGCTGAAAGAATCCCGGTAGACAGTCCCCGGGTGTAGTGGCTGGTGTAGGAGTCTCCATCCCGTAGTTTGTGTACCCGTATAGTTGCTCATCTGGTTAGATTAGAGTGAGAAAGTTTTAGCTAGGAGTCCCGGTTATCATTAGAGGACCAGACTGCAGAATCAGAATTAGGTAATATTCAGAAGTAGGTAATTTCCAAACAAAGGGCCAGGTTACAGATCTTAGACAATAATGCAATTGAAAAATTACCAATAAAAAAGGCATATGTCTATTAATAATACACTTATATACTAGGCCTAAGATTGCCACCTGTTATACTATAACCGTAACAATAATATTATCTTAAAACATAAAGTATATTTTATCTATTTCCAGACTAGAACTGCAGAGTACCGGTGAGGTAACTAAAAATAGCTTTTTAATTCTGAAAGATAAACTATGTATTGCTTCTGCTTATTTAACCAAAATTACCAATTTCTTACAACATTGTTATGTTAAAATCTATATGATGGATACAGTACTTGAGAATTAATGATTTAGGTATTTAAAAATTTTCCATTCTTTCTCAGTACATATAAAACCACAGGCAAGGTTGAGTGATTAGTATGGAACTTAATAATTATGATGTCACTAAAACTATTGAAATGTCAAGTTGGCATGACAATGTTTTTTAAAGAATTGCTTTGTTGTAAGTATACCTATAATATATGCTATAAATGATATACTTGTAATTGATTTAGGTACATAGCCATTTATCCAATTTTTATCATTACTTTCTGTGAAGCAGTCTACGTTTATCTGTTTCTAATACAAGTCTTGACAATGAGAAGTATGAAAAAGATTGTTAATACTGTGAAATTCATAAATCCTTAAAATTCGGGCATTTGTTTGTAAAATAACAACTGGGTAAGTATGTTAATTTTGTGTAAGTAATACATTCTTGGAAGAATGTACTGGATCTCTAATTTGTTATGCATAATGTAAGCCAAAGCCATGCACAATGTAGTGTTAATCTAATTAATCTGCACGGATTGCGGTAATTCATTAAACTAACCTCCATGAAGATAAGGATACCCATACCAGAAGGTAAATGGGTTTTGTAATAACGTCAAAATTACTTAATAATGTTACTTAATCACATAACAGCTGTATTAAAATAATTCTCCCTATAAATACATTTATTGACTTGTTTCCTACTGCTGCTAACTTTTTTTTTAATTGACAAAAACTATTGTATTTGAACAAAAACAAGTAAAATGCCAAGGTAACAAAAACTTCTTTAAAAACTAAGTTTTGAATACAATAGGCACACAAATAGATTATTACATTTGTTTATAATAAATGATTTAAGATGAGAACCTTATTGCTATTGTATTATGACTACAAAGTATTGAAGTGAAATATGCTTAGATTATTTTTATTTATTCTGCTCATACCTCTGGTGAGAAATAATTCAAATTATATTATATTAATTGTATTATAGGAAAATATAAAGATATACAATACCAAACAGCAATTAAAATACCCGATATCAGATAAAACATAACAATTGAAACCACTTTTATCACTCACTTGGTAATGACACTGGCCACACATAAAATTAAGTAATAAATCAAATTTCAAATAAGAACACAATCACTATACCTCGTTTGATTAAGTTATGGAAGCTTAATGTCAACTCTTTACGTTCCATACGTTTGTTGGTTATATTATTTTCGTTATATTCACTGTTAATCACACGGTACCCATTTGAGTGCTGGTAACTAATGTGTTGTCCATTACACGGTACGAAAACGACACTTGTGTACATAATCTATGTCGATAAGATAATAAAATATCACGGTTATAGTAGTACTGTTTTGACGGTTGCGAAAAGAGGTTGCATTATGAAAATGCACTGTTTTCATGGCAAGAGCGGTTCCGACGACAGAGAGCCGTCGTTCACGCCCGAGCGAGCAAGGCCTTTAGACTTTTTACGGGCGGATTAGCGAAACCATTACTTACTAAAATTGTTTCGTTTTAGGAAATGATCTTGGTAAAATTCATGGCGGTGCGTCGACGAGCGTAACAAAGGCTTGTAAAGCCCGGATGGACTAATGTTTGACTCATGCAAGTGGTAATTATGTTTGTTCAAGGATTCTCTGAGGCTGGGAAGACGAGTGACGTAATAGGCATCGATGTTTTGGTGTGAAATAGTGGTTGTAAACATTTTATTACTTTTGTACATTTAATTTTTTCGTAGAATATGAATGAATCTGAAGAAGATTGAATGATTCATTTCATATTCTACAGCCATGCCAATAAGTTAGAAACTATATTTACTACTACTATTTTTTCTTAACAATACTTATTATGTTTATAACAGTTATTATTAATTACTATCCAAAACCTATAAGCTTTCTTCATGGTTATGAGATTTTTTATTTGACCTTCCTCAACATATTTTTTAGTTATAAGTATTTGTTCGTGTTTCGGAAAAATGAGAAAAGAAAATGATTGCTAATTTCTGATGAAAAAGAAAAAATACAAATTTTTGTAAAACGTACTAATGTTGGTAGCCTCTGGCGCGGCCGGTATGCCGTCATCACAATACGTCAGAGGATAAAAAACGTCAAAGTCAACAACAGCTGTCAGAATGACACACGTATTTCAGTCGGGACATTTGTAATTTCGTTTAGAAAATATTCGTAAAGCTAACATTTAAAACGTTCGTCCAGAAATGAACATAAAATGATTTAATAAACTTACCACATATTGATTAACAGTCGAAAAAGCAAAAAGTTTTTCTTATCTATACTAATATTATAAAGCTGAAGAGTTTGTTTGTTTGATTGTTTGTTTGTTTGTTTGAACGCGCTAATCTCGGGAACTACTGGTCCGATTTGTTTGAAAAATTCTTTCAGTGTTAGATAGCCTATTTATCGAGGAAGGCTATAGGCTATATATCATCACGCTACGACCAATAGGAGCAGAGTACCAGTGAAAAATGTTACAAAAACGGGGAAAATTATGATTCTCTTATGTGACGCAAGCGAAGTTGCGCGGGTCAGCTATAGTTATATAAACATATAGTTTTACAACCAAGTTTAATTGTTAGCTACATCCTAATTTTAATCTCTAATGTCTATTAATTACTATGTATAAACGTCTAAACTGGCCTCTGCGATACAAGCCAGCTTAGTGCAAGGACCGCTGTATACGTTGCATTGTATATTGTTATAAATATAACCTCTAAGATAATAAAGAAATAAATATAAGTTTGGTGCCTACTACAAAATTTAGAGCAATACTCCTTCGGGCGGAGATTATTGCAAACACTTTTAATGTAGTGTCCTTTTTCGACGTGAGTGGTTTCAAAACATGCACTATATAAAACAATTTTAGCTTAGATGTGTCATTGTGGGCTAAATACAGTAAATCTTACTATTTTACTTAAATTAAACTTTGTTACGTTTTAACTATCAAACTGAACTAAACTACAAACTACAAACAAAACTATCAAACAATCATAAAGTGGCCTTATAATAAGTTTTGATTCGAGGTTTTAAATTGGAGTAGGTCTAGTCTATCTATTTCTTATAGATAGAAAAAAGCTATATCAACGCGAAAAATTATGCGGTCATGAAAATCAAATGAAACTTCATTCTGTGTAAGGTTTGCTGATTTGATACTAGATGGCAGCACCATCTGCTTGTTTGTTTCACTTTCTCTGATTAATAATTATTATGTGGATATTTATAAAATTTGATCCACCTTATACTTTTATTATACAATAATTACTTAGATTTACTTATACAATAATAATCATAATCTGGGTTAACAAGTGAGACACTATTTACTCCAGAAAATTGCTTGGTTTAAGAATGTTCAAAAGTTCATAATATGTAATATGAGCAAGAAGTACCTAAGTCCGTACTATATTATAGTCTTTTCCTAATTGCGCGTTAAACAGGGTCGGCACAAAACGTTTTGGTTCCCAAAACTATGCTGTAAAGTGATTTGGTTGATGATTTTACGAATGGCCGCCTTTCTGAACCCTAAGTAGATCTGTTTAGAAAATTAAGGTAGTGGTGAGAATAAATTATGTAAGAATTTGGAATATAGACAGGAGTGGGACTATACAGCTACAGTCAGTAGGGATGGAGTTAGGGTAGGTCAGAATCGCATGCCCGAATATGTATATTCTATGATTGTCAACAGTAAAAAATATTACATTCTATTAAAAGGTATAGAAAAAAATATATAAAACAATTCTAATACTTATACCTGTGACAGGTGAACATAGCATTGACTATAGTCACGTACATATTGTTTGCAACATTTTCAGCATTTTACATTTTGAAATCATTCATATTGTCCATAAAAATGTCAAAGTCGGGAATTTTGTGGTTTTAATTCACTGCACATTTATAATATAGGTTTCTAGAACTTTCGATGGTACTTTTGGCTCAACTCTTTGGAGAAACACAGCAATTTGTTAAGTTATTGATCAGACAGTAGGTAGAGACATTCGTGACAAACATCATTTATAATAATTATGAAGTTCGGTTTAAGTCGGAGTATTGAACTATACGGCGATCAAGCGTCGCATGAAACATCGAGTCTGCGTGGAAATCGAATCCATTTCTTTCGGAGCAGTAAACTCTAACCATTGCACCATTCAGGCCATGACGTTCTATTACTTATCCACAGTAGGGTTCGATCATTTGACTTAATTTATAAAAACGTCAAAGATAGTTATATCTTTAAATATTGGATTTAAGCATGGGAAGATTACTAGATTTTCTAAAATCTAGTCGCTTTTTACTCTTTGGATATTAATTCACTATTTACACTAGATGTAGTGTCTTCCTTGAACAACACAGGGCGAGCGACTTCGACGTCCTGGGAATCAAACTTGTTGTCGGTCGGCGGCGATACGCTGTATTAATAATTTAGATCGACCAAAGAAACTGACTATCTTATATCAATTTGGCCTCCACAAGCTGAGCTAAACATAAAATTATTATGTCTGTAATGTAACAAGTATTTTAAAATTGCGTCCGTGTAGTCTATTATGTAGTTGAGAGGCGAAAGGCACTAGTTTTGACAAATCTTTATACTTTGTACAAGTGTAATAATTACCATCTTAAATATTCTCACCGCAGACTATTGCAAACAACTTCGACATAGAACACTTAGTGCAATACCTGCTATTTTACAAATTTAGGTTAAAAACAACTTTTTTGTTCAATCTCTTTGTCATTTAACCATGCTTACATTGCTTACCCATTGTGTTTACATAACCCGGGACACGGATATCATGTAAAAGACACAGAACAAATTATGTCAGCACTAGCTTTCGTTTTTGAAACTTGACTGAAAAATCAAAGCTGAAAGCGACTATTGTGCGAACAAATGCGAGTGGCCTATCTCCTTTTTAGACTGACCATTGTAACGAGAGCTACTTGAAGTGTATTGTATAACACAAGGTGGACGGAGGAGGGGTGGTCGTATCGAATGCGGCGGCTCAACGTTTATCGGTTAAACTAAATAATATCACGGATTAACATTTACACATGCGGCTAGGCGGCTAGCGGTGGGCAGAGAGTGTCGCGAGAGCTGCAGTGACCGCAGTCGCTATTCGCGCACCGTCCGGCCTCCGCGTACATTTCCGAACGCACGCTCTCAACGTAACACACGCTTCCCGCCACAAATTCAAATCGTAGAACCCTTCGAAAACCGATATAATTATTTTTGTTGGTTGCGAATGAAGTGCACTCGCGCGTTAAGTCCGAGCTGACGGCGACACTTGCCGCCAGTGTCCGGATTGCGTCGAGGACGTTGACATCTAATCGATACGGAAATCGATCTATCGGTTTTCTTTTTTCGAATATGTAGAGTTTTTGGCGGGAAGTGCGTGTTCTAAAAGTTTTTTTTTAACTGCCAGTGAAGGTGTCGGTGTTTTTCAACAAGTGACAGATGGAATAATGGTGAATTCGACTTAAAAATTAATAAGTGTTTTTTTTTACTACAATTGAAGTTGAAGACCGTAATATTACTAAAAGGTAAGTTTCGCGTAATATAATTTTGTGTAATTATTTTTGTGGTGACTCAATGATAAATTGTTCGCTTTCTAAAGTTTCGACCATGAGTGTGGCTGCAGTCACGATAGACCGCTCTATCGGCCGACTAAGTAATCTGAAATAAATTAGACTTTAAATTTAGTCAGTGCGTAATGAGTAAAAATGTCGCAGTGAGCGAAATTATTGTTAATTATGCGTTTGGGTAACATTTTGCCAAGTGGCGGCTTGTGCAAAAACAAGTTTTATGAAAGTAAACGTACCCTATATCACTCGCTGCGTTGCGACATTTCACTTTGAGATAATTAAATATTGTTTTAATCAAAGTGAAGTTAGTTTTACCCTCTCTCGTAAGAAATCACTTTTCTTTTCAAATGCACGTCTGAGCAGTTATTACATTAGTTTAAAATTGCAGCTCGATACATAGTTGAGGCGATTTCTCGTGTAAACTGCGGGTAGAAATATTATTAAGTGCACTTGTTACAATGTGGTATGTAGTACAGAATGTAATACGACTAACGTTTGAAAGCCTTGGTGCAATAAATATTATCGCTGTTAGATCTTAAGCGTTCATATGTAGTTACATGAATCGTTCTATAATATATACAAATAACAGCATTCGGGTAAACTATAAAAAGAAACGGTGTAATGAAAACAAAAGTTAATTAATTTGCAACAGATCGTAGGCAGGAAAAGCACTTTTTACTTCGAAAAAGAAAGAACAAAACTTTCTGAGTTTACGCAACGAATAAAACTAGGTTTTTTAAACAAAAACTATTTAAACCTTGGTATAAATATTCGATACTATAAAACTAGAATAAGTATTACTTATTGACAAACAAAACAACTAAAAAAAACCCGTGTTTATCTATTCTTTATCAGTATTTAGCACTTGATTTTTCGAATTACAGTTACATTAACTTTGACAATGAGACTTAATAATTATCGCATTACAATAGTTATACAAAATCACACATTTCAAGCATAATTCAAAGTATTTATCGCACACCAAAAAAGCTTGAAAATGACAATTTCCTTATTGTTTTGCGAACTAAAACGTATTAAACAAGAGCATTCAATATCGTTATTAACTAACCGGATCTAAGCCAGCTGTTAGCAGAACTGTCCTATTGGTCAACCATTAGATTTAATCGCTACACTTTATACAATCCGTTCACTGAAAATACAAACACATAGAACTCTTATACAAACATACATAGCAACAATCTTTCTGGTATAAAAGTATGAGACGTATACGTAATAGCTTTTGTGGTTTGACAGTAGAATTCGATTTTTCTTTTAGAAAAGTATTAATAGTACTTATATTCATAGTAAATGGCTAGAGGCTTCTCAACTATAGCATGTGAATAATAATACTTGTCAGATGGTAAGAATAAATGTATTGATCATAAATTCTTTGACATCAAATTGTCTCAATTTTGGTAGAAATTAAGTAGAAAAATAAGCTAGTAGGTAAGAACCCATGCGGTATTTATATAACTTGTTTCGCTTCGCCTATATTTAACTTAAAAGTATGACCTATGTATGAAATTCACAAGTCCAAGTACAAATTCAAAGAATGTCTAACTTTTAAAATCTAAACTATGCAAGGATTTCAAAACAGCTAAAACTGCTTTGATCTAAATCTTAGTTTAATTATGTTGCTATAAATTTTATCTTGAAATGTGCATTTATTTTATTAGTTGCAAATATGTTACGTTTACGTTACAAGTTGAAATTAATGGATAATAACTGTCTTAAGTATTTTTAAGATTTAAATGTGATTTCTTCATAAATAGTTACATAGGAGTGTAGAAGTTTAAAACCTTTGATAACAGCTTTGATTTACCTACATCAAAGCTACCGACTGTTATTAAATAACCTCATTTAAGAATCTGAAATGTTTTTTTGAGTAAATATTCAGGTACCCAGCTTTGGCAAGTGAAGTCAAAAGGTGAAAAGAAAAATAAATTAAAAAAATAATATAATTAATCAACAATTCATAACAATATCCGTAATCCATCAAATAAATATTCGAAAAAGTGAGACGAATGTAACGAAATCAAAAATCAATAAAAAAACATAGCATCAAGTTTATCATCATAGATATAGAAAGTGAGTGCGTGCACGGCTACCGGCTTACATTTCACTTGGTGATACATATTTTGCATGTAAATCGTACGTTTGATGATCAATATTTATTGATCATTTTTGAAGAAATGTTCGTGATGAAGATAGATAAAACTTGTGGAGAAAGATAATTGAGATGATACTGGCTACTGTTGATAGAATTGTTTGCTGAAAATTGAGTACTTCTTTTTTTTTTCTACTACTACTGCTAAAATCAATAAATTAGTTAGTTATTATTGGAATTCTAAATGCAGTGTATAGAAATTTACCAACTTAGAAGCCATTTATACTAGTACTTTAAGGAGAATCTTACCCTCGTGCTACTTTACATTGTTTATTAATATTTTTTAAAACCGCTTTAAATCACGGGGTGGTACAAATCAGGATTATATCCAAGAATAGTAGACATAAATGTACTTAATAAATCTTATATTAAAATACACAACTTAGGTGTCTAAAATGGTTTTTTAAAAAACCTAGTTTTAAATCTCATCTCTCACATTCATCAAGATCAAGCTTTTCTAACAAGATGTTGATAAAACACACATTACATACATTACATTATCGTGTAATCTACGAGTGACTCGCGTGCTCGACGTACAGCCTCCGTTCAGCCGAGAATATTATGTCGTTGCTATTTTGTAACCGTAGATTTGAACAGTTGTAAACTGTGACGAGAGGTCTAGAAAAAGGTATAATAATACGATTTTTTATGTGTACTTAGGTAAGCTTGTGGTTAATTTAAGGCTTTATTTATGCAGTGATAACGGTCTAGGATTATTTAGGTCGTGTAATATTAGTAGGAGAATTGAAGATATTTAATTTTTGTAAAAACATTTTAGATTAGTCGCAATTATTAACTTTATTGTAACAAAACTGTGTTAACAATTTTTGTGAGATTCCTGATTCCCAAACTAGCGTGAGCTGTATTTATTTAATAAGTAAGATTTCTTTATTCTAATGTGAATAGTTGACTGGAAAAAACAACCTGTGGACATAGGTAGTTGCTTGTTTCCTATATAAATTAAACTCGCACTATTCAGCCAAATTAAAGTCGATCGGCTTCTTCAAAAGCTATTTCGATCGTCTTTTCTTAAAGTGAGTTAAAGGAATGTTTCCAAGGCGTTGAAGAAATGAAAGTGGTTTGGGGGGTCTGAGAATTGACTGATACCGATTATATGAATGCGCTGTGAATTTAATACATTGATCTGAATTCCATAAACGATTCTTTAACGACATAATTACTCGCAATAACTATTCTAGGTTGTAATTATTTCTAGAACATTTTGGTATTTTATGTATTTAGTGTACCTAATTGCATCGATTTGATGAAAAATGTTAAGTTACACCTTAATAATACAATTCTGCAGATCATAATAAAAATATATTTAATTTAGATGATATATTAGACAGTTTAATAATTCGAAAAGTAAGAAGATAACTAAATATTATTTAAAACAATTCGGGAATTAACACGAACATGCATTTTGCCTAAGAATGCCTGACGTTACGGCGCAGGTTATACTGGCCATCGTCGAAAGCTAACACACCTATTTATTCGCTCATATTGTCCACTCACCCACGGTGTCCTATGCCTATATTTATCTATTAATCTCTTATAGGTATCAATAACTAGTTGTATCAAAATAGCACTAGATTCAGTTTCACTTCAAGTATAAATTGTTTCTCCATAATTACGTTTTTCCTTATTTACTTTCGGAAGTTGTTTTATATAAGTGCTTGCATGTTTGCGGAATATAACAATTTTCCGATACGTAGTAAATTTTAAAGCTAGTACATAATTTTTCTATATCACGTCTGTCTTTTAGAACAAAACTTTTTTTTTTTCAACTAATATATTTTTTCTTACGAACAAAAAAGACCGCACCTTATACATACCTTTCTATAACTGAACATCATCCAACAAAAAATATCAATACCAGAATATCTTAACCAGCAATTAAATTACTTTCCTCGTAACCCAATGCTCTATCATAGCAACTCTACTTAGACTACCGAACCAAAACATACTTAGGCAAAACAATTTCACTTCGAACGTACTAAAATCATTTCACCATTCACCAATTTCTACTTATTTCAAATGTTTTGTATTTATAATTATACATTACATAACAATGAAAAACTGTCACAGCAACAATGCATAACATTAGATAACACGAATTACACAGAAAGTGAACTTATGTTTTAATTCAGTGCTAACGACTTCACGACTGTATTGTCTCAGATTCGGTTCCTGGGCAAACAATAAAACAATAGATATTTTGGAACTTCGAGAATGACGTTCTAATTGCAATTTGTATATAGAGTCGATAAACTCCCATTTATGTTTTGGAAGACTTTGTTTCATTCGTAAAAACGTTGGATTCGTATTCGCATTACTGCTAAACAATATGTATGTTTTCTGTATCGGATTTCTTTAATAAGATAGAGTCAAATTAATAGACTTTACATGAGAGTAAGAGTAAACAGACGCATAATTATGAGTGATAATCGAACTCTGTCATGTAGATAATTTATGTAAGGACAAATAGAGTAATTTAAACTTTCAGTAAAATTGGAAAATAGACTCTCGATATTATGACAATAGCCGTATAGAACATTCATACACGACAAACATTATTTACAATTGCATATTATTACAAACTCTACCAATCAATTTTAAATTAGTTTTCTAGTCGCGAAACATTATAGCGATAGAGTTGTTGTTACTGGAAAATAGTCATTTCATAATCATTATCATTCATTTCTTTTAAAGCCACGAAAAGCTTTTACTTTCAACGAACCTCATATTGTACCGAGTGGGATGGGAACCTATGACCTTGCGATTACAAGTTCCATGTTTTGAGCATTGGGCTACTAGTAAAATCAATTTATGGGGTCTATCATCATTATGTCGACCTTAACCGTGTGGGCCGTCACTACTTTATTTGTATATACTTCAAACACAACCGGTTGTTTATTTATGCACGATTCCATCCTCTTCGATATGTAGAGTCTCAGACGTCTGTCAGAATTGAATAAAAAAAGATAGCAGTGAAAGTTCCGTCTGCATCCTTATTCAGATATACGTAGAGTTAGGTAGAGTCATCGGAAACGCTGTAAAAGTCGCATTCTTTGTTCAAATATCCCACGCCTTGCGAGATTACTATCAGCTTTGAGCGGCTCCATAATTAATTCTGTTTTTTTATTGTAATGACTGGTAAAAACACATTTTTTATGATATTTGTACTGTTATTATTCCGCCATTGCTGTCGATTAGTTGACACTTAATTTTTTTCTTTTATTTGGATGGGAAACGAACCAATTTTCATTTCCAAAGCTGCAATCGTATACACCGAAAGAACTAACAATAATTTCAATAAAATTTTATAAGGACCAAATTATTCTTACCAAAATATTATATGTAATTACACATTGACTAATAATTCAAAATACCTTAAAGTCATTAAGATTCGATAATCACAGGTTATATTCACATTACATGTCATTCAATAACAATTAACATACTCCACATACTACATCCCATCTTCCATATAAAAGACATCAACGCGCGCTAATCGCTCAAGCTGTTTTCGTATTAAGGTCTGATATTAGTTTCACTCACTTTCTTTCTTTGCATTGCTAATGAATACTATTAATTAATTCTATCACATATTGTATGACAAGGTGCATCCGTAGAATAATATATGCATTATTGAATATATTACGAGCGCATTCTTTAACAAAAATTTTGATGAAATGCATTGACATTGAAAAAAAAACTTAAAATAGATATTTGTTTATTTATTTATTCTAATAACCTAAACACATTGTTAAAATGAGCAATTTATTTATTATAGAGCGGTTAATAACCTCTCATAATGCTTATTACTAATTGGTTTGTAAGTCGATGTAATAAGCGAGTGAAGCCTTAAGCGACAAGTGTCGTCCATGACAGTAAACCAGTTTCAGAGAGTCTTCCTAGAATTCGTTCGGCACCGGAAGCACTTGACTCAACATCTCTCTGATAGACTACATTCTTTCGCGTAAGTTTTTATTGATTGAAAACACAAACTACATAATAGTAAAAGAAAGTAAAAAAGTGTAAAGTTTTTTTTAAAACGTAATTTCTGTCTTATTGTATGTAATAATTAATTAAAAATTAATGATAAATCAAACATAATTATTTACACAATAGTTTCAATGAATTGAGTGTTTGTGAAATGTAGTTTTTTGAATAAAAACAAGAAAGGTGTGACGTGCGCAAGAGTTGAGCAAATCGACTCTACGTAGAGTCAAGTGAAAAAAAAAGTAAAAAGTTCGCGCTGATTTTGTTGATAGTTGTCCGACGAGGAAGAATGCAGTTTTAATATTACAATGGAGTGTGGAAAATGAATGCCTTCACTGAATTTGAGAAATCATAATTGAGTTATTGTGTTTTAAGATGACGTTAACATTGATCTGAGTGTCTGTCAATGAACACCGGAGAAAATTATATTAAAAAAGTGAAGAGCATAAAAGTATGAAATTATAATGTAATTAAAAACATGTCTGAAAAACCAAAAACCACTCCTAAATATAAACATGACGTCTTTTTATAAAAAGTAGATCAAACTCTTCCAGTCCAAGATTTATCTATAATATCTTATAAATCTTGGCCAGCGTGGTGGACTCAAGGCCTAAACCCTCCCTCATTACGGGAGGAGACCCTTGCCCAGCAGTGGGACAGTAATGGGTTAAATATCTTATTTAATAAATCAGGTAATTCCAAATTCGTGTATAAATTATAAATAATTGCTATCACCAAAACACTAAAAATAAATTCATGACTTCATTCATTTTTTAAAATAAGACTATCCCACTGCCGGGCAAGGGTTTTCTCCGGAACTAGGGAGGGATAAAGTCTTGAGCCTACCACGCTGGCTAAGTGCGGGTTGGGAAATTTATATGCCCTGAATCATAATATTATAATTAATAGCTTTAAATCACAATCAATATTCAAGCAAAATTTACATCAAAATGCAAGCCACAGTGTAACGGAATTGCACTCCTTTTGTTAAAACCAGTTATCGTAATCCACTTTCTACAATATTGCAACGTTCAACTTGACCCACTCGCGATAAATTAACATCTGTAATCTATCATAACACTTATGTAGTGAAACTTAGAATATTGATGCCGAATAATGGATACAAATCTTTATTTTTTATACGAGTTTGTTTCTTTTTTTACTATAGGTAGAGGGTATTAAATTAAGGCTAAGCATGATTAATACATTATGGAGAATTCAGAATTAATATATCTATAATCTATTTTTCGTTAATTTCACTAAACTTATAAAAAATACACTAAAACCATCCTCGAGAATATTTTTTTCTATGGGTAATTACTTTCTATAGGAAAAATTGTTCCCTAGATTTTTAGTTGGTCCCGAACAAGCAGACATACAAAAACGTCGAATGGGCGATTATTTTTAACAAAATATGCAATGAATAAATTAATATGAGATACGCAAAAAATTATAAACACATGTATTTGCCACGATTTTTCCGTGCTATTTAGGTTAATCTATCTAAAATATTTTTTTAATTCTTATTAAGTAGATATGATACACCTACTTACTACTTATTCAATACTGAACTTTACGATGTTAAACTCAAAACATAATATATCATGATTAAAGTTAAGTAAAAGTAAGTTTACACAATTTCCTATGTGCTTAAATTATCTTTAAAATCCGAACTTCTGTTTGAACGTTCGTGTTCTTAATACATTATAATCTATCACGGTAATACAAAATGTTAGTAAATTGCTACTATTATATGTAGAAATTGTACTTAATGGCTTAATTCTATAATGGATATCGTTTTAGATTTGAGACTGCGTTTTTGACGGTAATAGATGAAATATAATCTTCTATCTTAAGTTCTGTGTTTGTAAAGGAAGAAAATGTATGTTTATCAAATACGTTTATTGGTAAGTAAAAAGACGTAATTATAAAGCTCTAATCAAATTAAATATAAAGATAAAATTATTTGCTGCATTTTATTTCTGGTAAACCTTCATAAAATGGTTTTACTTTGCATTAAACAATCTTATTAGTTTCCGATCACTAGATTTGTATGTGCTGCAATTGCAACCCTATATTTTACCTCCGTTTTGTTATCAGCCACACTATAACCAGCATTTAGGAACACTCTACATCCAACACTAAATTACTTTTAATGAAATCTTATCTCTCAAACCTCTTATTAAATTGCATATAATTGCATTAACCACGTAACAAATTATATATTAATCATAAAGAATTTCATCATAGGATATCCTGTAGTACTTATTTTTTTGCAAAGTCTGACCTACAATATTTGAGTATATAAAGTGTAACAAATGAAACCTTTTGAAAGAACCTTGTGTGTTTGTTCTGAAGCCTACAACGGCGAGGTCAAAGTCTCTTAAGAGTCGGCGCTAATTTTACAATGCGTTCACACTACGTGATACTGTATGAGATAGTTAGGACCGTTTACTGGATAGGCTTGAAATGTGTAGCTATTAGGTAATTGGTGTTAACTTTTCAATGTTCACTAGGTTTAATAGGTTTTACTTAAGTGTGATGCATCCTTGAATCCTAAGTTTTATGGTAATTTCTTTGTGATTTTCTGATTTTTTAATGGGTAGCTGCAGAAGTTACACCATGGGATCAAAAACAAATAATGTGTGGGTATGTGACTGGTCATAGTTATATGCGTCTGTAAATGTTTTTCTGGATTGTTTACAAATAATGTAGTCAGGCATGCAGGAATGGTATTTACATTAACTATCGCTCGAATATCCAAGTCAGCATGTTTATGTTTTGTAAAATGATAATGTTTTCAAAAGTTACTGAGAAAATATTCGGAGCTATTCAAAATAAAACTTAAGTCATTTTCAAACAGAACAAAGCAACTCACATAGTGACATTGTCATTTGATGTCAAGTAAAAACTCACCAACAATTCGGTACATTGTCAACAAAATTCAGTTCATTTCGAGCGAATTATCAACAATAGTCGTCACGGCGCCGAAGTTTGGCGGAGACAGTCGAAAATAGCCGAAGATGAAGAAAGGAATCGTGAGAATTTGTCCCCGAGCTGTCAGTTAGGTTAGTTAGGCTGTCATCGTTAGTTTTACGGTAAGCTTACGTTACTATTACGTTGGGGAAAGTGTCATTGATATGTTAAAACGGTAAAATAAAGCAGAATACGGCTCGCTCCGGTGGTTGACAACACAGAGTAGTAATATGAGTTGGCAAGTAATATTTTTTGTCTTGCATTGCTACATACATATATGTAAGTGACTAAACAGTTTTGAATAGTTAGTTAACGATGAATAAGCACATATTAGATTAACACACTAGGTTTTTACGTTATTAGAAAGTTTAATCAATCAATGTTGTTATAGAAGATTGTTACAAAATAATATAAAAGAATAAGACCCGCGTGCTGTAATAACCGACAAGTCACTCCACCATTTTTGGTCTCTTGGATCAAATCATCTTTAGTATTTACTTAGCAAAGAAACTACTCAATAGACGCCCGGAGTTTGGTAACGTGCCTGGGATAATAGCAATAGGCTCGCCCCTTATATTATGGGACTGTCAATGGCAAAACGAGGATGTATTTCATACACCTTCGGGTATAACAGGCATAATATTAAGTACGAAAAAATAACTTAAAACAAGAATATTGTACCGCTATTTTTTCCATCTAAAAATAAATAGTCGTACTGTTATGCGTAGTCTGTGTGCTCGGGCGCCGGTCTGGTTTAGAAAGTGAACTCTTTACGCAGACTTCCTACGGTAACGTTTACGTTACACCACACGATACCGATCTCGTTAGGTTCACTCCACATTCCATTACTTAACCAGTTATCATTAATACTTCCATATGATTATTTGACAAATAATATTTTTTTAATACGCTATTATTTTTTAAGGACTGATAAATTGTATGAATGATACATATGTTTAGGCAACGGTGTCTGAGGCGTGCTATTGTGCGTAAATCGTGGGATCGATTCCAGTGGTGAAAAAATATGATTGACAAATAGTTGTTTCGGGTTTGGTTGGATTTTGTGTACCTACTATGTAGATAGGTATTGATGAAGTAATTCATATATAATCTGATATATAATTCATAGCATGTTTCTAAAGAAAGGACTTTTTCTCTTAACAATTACTTAGAAATTTTATTATTTGAAAGCAGGCAGTTTGCCAAACAACAATGCAATGTGTAAAAATTATGTGAGCTCCAAATCCTTGTTCCGGGTTTAGTGTACTTGGCAGGCGTGATTACAATGATAATTTAGCTGCTTGCAAAGTTTTAGATTTAATATGAGTTATTTTTTTATTGTATTCAATAAAGTACGTACCGTAGTTGTCGTAGAGTTCTCTAATAAATTGTTAAGTAAAAAAGTATTTTATTTCATAATTGACAAAAAATAAAGATGGCTTTGTAATTTTTAGATCAAAAGAAGTTTTCAAATAGCCAATCTTTGATATTTTCCCGGCACTACATTTACGCACTATTTAATAATTAAATAAACCAAAAAACAAACCACCAATATGTCAAAACAACATTACAAAAACAATCGTCTATTCGTAACAATCATAGAACTGAAAGGTCACACATCCCTCATTGTTACATTAATTGGTCTTCAGGCACATTTGCATACAAAGCCTTACTCGTCGCCTGTGTAATTGAAGTGTCAAATTGTTTATCGCTATTAGTGCACATCCGTGATAGTCAAGGTCGTGTTTTGAAAAGGATTTCCCCTTGATCTTATAAAAATGTTTTTTTGTAGATAAGCTTTTAATTGGTCAATCTGATAATCCCTAGTTTCCGTATAAATTGGAGTTAAATAGACAGTTACTGTCTATTTAACTTTGAGGAGTTTGAGGAATGCAGATATAACTTAGCATTCTAAAATATTTTACTGTACAGGATGAAATAATATGAACGAAACCTGATAAATAATGCGATAATATTTCTATATACAACTAATTTATTGCGGTATCTAAAAATAATTATTAATGGGCACACCCTGAAAATAATCTCCAATAATTTGACTTTTAAGCCAATTTTTGACCTGCCTAAACTAATGGTTAGTTTAGGCAGGTCAAAAATTGGCTTAAAAGTCAAATTATTGGAGATTATTTTAAAATATCAATGGATAGCTGCCTTTTTACAGTAAATTAGTCACAATACCGTTTAAAGAATTCAATGCAACGTGAAAGGAGAGAGGAGATGCTTGGCATATCACGATATGCACTTTTACAAAGTGTTGTGTAAAATTATCCAGAATGTATGACCTATGACAATGTTAGAGTGAAAAAATTATGAACAATTGACGCTCGATTTAAGTAACAATCGATTGTTAACAAATGTCATTTTGATGAAACTTTTAACTGAAGAGTTACAGCAAGATGACACTCATTTTTGACATTTGTGACATTAAGAAAGAGTATTACGTAAGCCTTGTAAAAAAACTGTTTAAAGCAATTGTTTAAACGATACCTAAATAAACCAGTTTAGATATAATACAACCTTTAAATACAACACCGCTCAGCACCATCAGTCTGATTATCAACAAAAAAGTATGTACTTACAAGATGAAACAGATCTCTATGGAAAAGGACGAATCGTCGATAATTCCAAAAGATGCACAGGAAACTATAAACTAACCTTTCATACACAAACAAAAGTCAAGGACAATCAGATAAAATCAACGCAAATCCCAAAATATGAAAAGAACAAACAAAATTAATAACACATAATCTGATTGAACAGACAATGGCATCTTTAGTACAGATAAATACTTCAACTGATGGTTTTAAGGTTAAAGAATATTTTTAGAGAAGCGTTTGTTAACCTTTTCAGTCTATGGACCCCTAGGAAATCAAACACAATAATACAATGATCCCTCAAATACCAAAAGAGGTATTTTGCATCTAAATCAGCGTTTCTTAAGTTCTAAGCGCAGCAATAGGGTATTTTATTGGATAAACGAAAATATTTAAAGCTTGCATCGATTATTTGTACACCCCAAAATGCGTGAGATATGTCAAATTCTTTCTTTATAATATTAAAATTTACAATTCATAATGCCAGAAACAACATAATAATCACTCCTTTGATCAAAACTCATAAAAAGGTCAAGTCGAATGTATGACTGTGGCCCCTCATACACACATTAGCGGACTCCTACAGGTTTACGGGCCACAGGTTTACAGAAAGACTGTATCACAGAATTACACTAAATATCTATTGTATTTCTAAGGTTATAGGATGTCGATAAGAGGATTAATTTTATACTTAGTACATTTTGTTAGATAGGTGGGCTATCTATGTATCTGAGGAAGCGATGTGCACGGTGCATGCAAGATGTACGGTAATTCCGGCCAAGGTCCAGTAATTTGTTAGGGCTGGTGATTCGATGATTTGTGTTTATTATCTCAATGATTTATTATAGTGGTGAAGATATGGCATTCCTATGTCTTATGCTTTAGAACATTGTTTATGTTTGTTGTTGTTTACAAAGTTTGTTATAATATTATCAAATCTTCTGTTTCGTGATTGAGGTTAAGTGTTTGGAGATATATCTGAAACTGTCTGACTTAATTCAAGCATCTTTACTGTATGACTGTTACAATATTCTGTTGTGGTTACCATCTGTTTTTATGGTTGCACAGTCTATTTATCCTACAAACATTTTCAAAACACTACAAGACTTTAAAATCACAAATATGTAAACGCAATTGAAGTCGAAACGCGGTACTACATTTTAAAAGTAATGATAAAAAGTTTCCTAAACACTTTCTTCTTACAAACCAAGTAACCAACCCTACAATTTGTCAAACGCTATAATATGTTCGTGTATATAGCCGTAAATTACAATAATTGCTAGAGTAATTAGTTTCTCTGTACAGTCATGGAGCTGTCTAATTATGTAATTAATGTACTAATGATACGCATACTCGTGGACATTAACATGTATACGTCTTTAGTAAACAAGTCGTGAGAAATTTAAGAAAGGATTTAAAGTATTTTCTGGTTTTGTTTGTTCTGATTACAATTTCGATGTTTGTAAATATGGATTGCTGTTATTTACGAAACATATTGATGAATTCTTGATATGATTCATAGAAATCATATGTGGCGTATACTGATCTCGTTTTTTTACATCTTAAATATTTAACTACATGAAATTCGGGTCGTGAAAGAATCATAATTTATTTAAAACGGTATCGGCTATTTGTGTCTTTTAAATGTGAAAATGATAAATCTATAGTTTTTGTAATAAATTAATTTTATTTTATTAAGTCAATGAATAATTAATATTAAACAGTGTAGTTTTTAGGGTCACTTGCCGACAAAAAAAGAAGATAATTTTAACTAAAACATAGATAGATATAGACAATTGTAAATATCAAGTGTAAGTTCCACATGATAATTAAACTCCAAGTCAAGAGGTGAGGAACGTGACTCCACCGTGTTCAAACAAACAGCGGCACAAAGTCAAGGTGGCTTTCGTTCATGGTTACCGACTTTATTATAAGTTTATAACCGTATGTTTTATACGTTTCGTTAATTGGACAGTTATGTCAGCGTAAATATGAGTTTTATTGCTCTACGCCTGTTTTCTCTTTAGTTAAGGTAGCGGTTGTACTGTTAATTTATTTTCATTTGCCAGTTAAAGGGTTAATATTCTAATTCATACCTTATAGTTTAAGTATATGATAAATCTGTTAGTCTGGCCGTCTTTTCCACTTTTAAGGATATCTAGTTGCACGGTTTTTTATGAAAATTAGCACAGAGATACTGCTGCTTTGTTTAAAACTAGCCTAATCCATACATAAAATACAGTAACCGAAACAAAACTTTCAAAAATCTTGTATTCGGAAACCATACCAGTAGTTTTACGATACGGTATAGAATCTACACGTATGCATCTGTTGTAGTTGATGGTTTATTCACACCATTAATTATCACTATGATAGTAATATATTTTAATTGTCTGATTGATTAGTGACACAACAAAGTAAACAACGTGTAAAGGAAGTGAAACCACAGATAAGAATGTGTATTTACTTATAAAATAGTCGTAGGATATTTACGTATTTTTTCCTCACTTTCGCCGCGACAAACGTCCGAGTGTCTATTTGAGTATATCCGCTCTTATCTTGTTTTGTTTTTGAAACACATAGAGACACTAGGTTTTCGGTCTTGTTTTGTGTAATGACGACTTGACTGTAGAGGTATAGACAGAAGTCACTTGAAGACACTTCTGTGTACACTTCTGTACAATGTGTTTAAATTGCTTAAATATGTTTTTAATAATGTTGTATAGAACATACGTACTTACGTTCTATACAACATATATCCGGCTTTGTAATAAAACTGCAGGAAAATTTGCCAGTCAAATAATATGATATATCATAAAAAAACAGTTATCTATTTCTAATAAATATAATTCTTGAATAAAATAAAAATAATCAAAAGAATTACTCCTACTAAATGAATATAGCAACTACTATTTACAATACGCATAATAAAAGAAACAAAGTACCAAACCAGTAGCTATAAATATTTCCTATCAAACAGCATACGATTAACACAAAACTCCTTATAATTGTACCCGTCATGTCTGCAAGTAATGAATGTAACGATTGCGTTCCACACGATACACTGTCTATATACCTGCTAATAACATATTTACTTACTATTCAGTGTCCGGAACTTAATAATCGTGGTCGGAAATATTAGTTTAAAAGTGTTTTTACAAATTGATGTAATATGGGAAAGATTCTGTCTTTTGTTGAAAAAAAAGGAGTAAAGTCAGCACGTGGGGTTGGTAATTTTATTAGTCAGCTATTAACGTAACAAGTTGTGTGAAAACCTAAACAAGTTTAAGTGTACCTCACAAATCTTTTTGTATGTCGTATATATTTTGTATGTCAGTACGCCTCAATACTTTGAAATACATTTTTTTCCCTATGCTGTCCCATTGTCGAGCAAAGTTCTCCCCCAAACTCCTCAGCCATTACCTGCAACCCTTCCAGATAGGAGTCCAAATCGTCACGCCAACTTTCCTCGGCCTGCCTTGACGTCCTAGTTGAAATTTCTGTAGGTCTATATCTATATCTATACTAATATTATAAAGCTGAAGAGTTTGTTTGTTTGATTGTTTGTTTGTTTGTTTGAACGCGCTAATCTCAGGAACTACTGGTCCGATTTGAAAAATTCTTTCAGTGTTAGATAGCCCATTTATCGAGGAAGGCTATAGGCTATATAACATCACGCTACGGTCATTAGGAGCGGAGTAGCAACGAAAAATGTTATAAAAACGGGGAAAATTTTGACCCATTCTCTTAAGTGACGCAAGCGAAGTTGCGCGGGTCAGCTAGTACTATATATGCGTCAAAATGTCGTCGGTACCCTACGTCAAAATGGCAATTTTTTCTCGAAATTAATTATTTTCTTTATCACAAAATTTCATTTTAAAAGCGTATGAAAAACATAAGTTAGAGATATTGTTGTTGAAGAGCTGTTGACGCTATTATAATATTTGTCAGTGACACAGTAACGAAGTCATTTATCAAACAGAAGCAGTGATTAATAGTCGCGGCACTTTTAATATGAGCAGATGATTGGTAATAACTGATGAGTGGTTTTGTGACTTCTTTTATTAAGTGGATGGGAACTTAACTCGAAGTTATATTAAGGCAAGTTAGGGCCGAAGAAAGTAGTAAACTATGTGTCACCGAAAGTAACATTTTGTATTAGCGGCTTACCAAATCTTTAGTAAAGCTAGCGAATTACTGATCTTGTTGTATTTTCTTTTCTTTATATTCAATATTCTGTGCTTTCTTGTAAAAAAATGTAACAAAATTACCTTTGTTTATTTTTAATATGAAATTATCATAGTACTTAACTATTTAAGCGGTTCAACTTTACAAACAAAACCAACTTGTTAATTTCTCAATTATAACATTCAATGTCAACATGAACTTTAAAGAACAATGATTGAGAATGTAGTCGTACAAACGTTATCACTGCCTGTCTCATCGATATTAAATTGTTCTTGAATGGCACATTGTCAATAATGAGGACCTACAACCGGAGTATATGGAAATGTCACGGACAGATTAATTGCAGAGGCGGTAGATACCTTTTATATCGAAAATATAGTCAATCTTAATATGGTTAGTTATTGTTATTTATACGGGAAAAAGCATACTGTGATTAACTTGGTCGTTTTACGACACTATACCTATATATTTGCAGTGAAGATCAGATAAAATACCGCTAAGCAGCCGACACCCCCGTGTCCAACCAGTTAGTGAAATCAGAATGATAAAAAAGCAATAAACTCTCTAGTTGGTTGTTGTTAATTCGTTGTATTTTATGAACTTCTAATTCTTGTTCGATATAATAAAGCACTCAATACCTTTTATACCTTATTAGGATAGGATCATCTATACAGAATTTAGGATTAGGCTTAAGAAAAGACAAAGCAGAGGCTCTAGATAAGAAGGAGAACTGCATTCTTAGTAGTAAAAAGCTTGTAAACAAATCGTTGCAACCTGAGTCCACTGGTGCAACAATGATTTTTTCAACCAATAAATTTGTAAATTCCGTACCAAAGAAAGTAGGCTGATAAAAACTCGGCAAGTATTGACCGTAACGATATTTAATGTAAATCTGTGCCAGTACACATTCTGTATTCTGCAATATGTTGCGTCACCGATACCGTTATACTTTTCACACATAAACGAGCGCGTTCCGTTTTGAGGAAGTACTTTGGTGATACGGTTTTAATATGCCTTTGTTTCTATGGATACTGCAAAATACTGCGATTTTACGAAAATAGTAGCAGAACCCTCCAGCATCGCAGAATGGTTTGCCACTTAGCTTAAAACATTGAATTATTCAATTAGGATAAAATAAAATATAGATATTGTAAAAGGTAGCCAAAATAAACTCTAGGCTCTAGCTTTAGGCTTGTTTCACAGTATCTATTTTACACGAATTTCTAGCGTTCATGATAAAACTATGCGTCTAGGAATTCATAATAAAGTTCGTGCATATTTCACGTCGCTACATTTACATATATTATGCGTAATTAACTAGCCAGCTAGCTTAATAAATACTGAGTGAATTCTAAAAGTTATATAATTATAAATTATTTATTAGGCTTAGGCCTATCGCGAAAAAAACGCTCTACATTAAAATTCAAGACGATATCCTACATTTAGGTGCTTTAGCATTTCACCGAAATGAAATCAGACTTATTACTCTGTTTCGTCACAAATCTTCTTATGCATCTTATCTATTAAATATGTTATTAAACACTTATCAATAAGGGAATATTTCAAACAATACGGCCACCGTGGCGCAGTGGTTAAGGTGGTCGCTCGCCACTACCGTTGCTTCGGGTTGTGGGTTCGATTCCGACACGGGATTTTTTTTTGTTCGAGCCATAAATAGTTGTCTGGTTGTGCTTTGTATCAGTTGTTTGTAGTTTGTAAAATTCTACACCAGAGCAATTCTTAGTGCGGAGCTGTCTTTTTCAAAGGAAAAAAAAAACATGCAAAGAGTATCGCCAAGCCACGGAACAAACGCATTTCGTCTCAAAAATACTTCAATCAAATTAACAATTGTTCACTATCACCTTATTACATTCGCACACGACTGCTCCTTATAATCTCCGTACCTTGTTACTAGAGAAAGTGGTTTCACAAATTGAGACGATTATGTACGCGTTCGGTGTTATTTGATTACTGTCATTGAAGGCTGTGTTAAGGCTTTGTTGTGCAGATGGTTTGGCTTTAAGCCGTTATTAGTTCATGATTTGGTTGTTAAGTAATCTTGTTGTTTCATAGTTGGCTTTTTGTTTAGCGCGTTTAAGAGTTATGAGTTGGGATGACACAATTTCTCCATGTATACGTTACTTATTGTTACTTAATATCATATATTTTCTGCAAATTCTGTAACTCCGAGCATTCCACTTATACCTTGTCAGAAGTTTACTAGAAGTCATACAGTTGCGTATTTTCAAATCGTTGCAATGCATTTATTTATGAGCACTGAATTACTGAAGCGACTATTTGAAGGAAGCGAAGAATGATTTCATGGAGAAAAAAAAATTAAGCAAGAAAGGTCATGATAGAAAATCTTCAAGGAAACTGATAAATATGAATATTACTAGACCATACCTAAACAAAATATTACAAACATAAAATCACACATCTTTCCCACAGCCGTAGACAGAGACTAAATAACGCCACTTGCTACGATACTTACAAACTTCCCTTACTTCATTAACATCCATACATCTTGTCATACAGGACCAGCAAAATATTAATTAGTATCTATTTTCGTCATAAAGTAATGACGTCGAAGCTGACATTTACTGGCTGCTGTCAGTCGGTATTTTTGTTGAGATTCTGTGAATAATTGATCTTTTGACAAGCTTGACGATTACCTACGCTTCTCACTTTCATTTGAATTTTATAATTTTTGCCTTTACTTGGATTATGTCAAGAGATGATGACGATAAGATGGTAAGTCAATCCTTTGTTTTCGCTATAAATTTGCCGCGACACAAGAAGAATTATCAGGGCGGGAGTAGTCTTTTCTAAAAAAAGTCTAATGATTCGGCTTCGTTTGCAGTCTTTTGTTTGAACTGAAACTTGTAGCCTTTATACTGTCTCAAAGTGGTATCTATAACATTGTCAAATTTTCACAAAACGGGCCTATAAATAAATCTATAACATTTAGACGTGAAAAAACCAAGAAATGCATTTTCTATAGTATACCCTACATAGGATACGCTATATGAGGATGTTTACATCAAATACCACAAACATTACCGTCCATTACACTAAGGTTGCTATAATCGTCGATAGTTTACCTACTTACTGATTACTCCTTGTATAAGAGCCATAAAATTATGTTATAATTCATGTAACACGTTGGGGTCATGTAATATGGTGTCTTCTACCATTAGGTGTAAATGGTCATGATGGCGCTAGATTATTAATGGTCTATTAGGAGTGAAGGGCCAAGAGCCATCTATTTTAATTTCAGGGTTACTGTATATAAAATTAAAAAGGATATTCTGACCGCAAGGTCTTAGGTCGACCGCTGTGTTAATTAGGAATTACTATAAAAAAGATAATTGTAAAAAGATTATGATTTCCCTTGATGACGGTAATTTGATTATAATTATTTTGCGGACCAACAAACATCCACTATAAATCTAGATTCTGCAGTTTAACGTTAACGGTAACAAGTTAACGGTCTTAAGGCCCGCATTTATCACCTCATGATATCTACCGGACAGCTTATCAGATGGAATTTAAAAAGTTGTTTTCGTACATTTAAGTTGACGTGTGAAGGCAGAAACTAACATGAAACTATAATAAGTAATCCTAATTACTTCTTCAAAACAAACTTTCCATTACTCGCAAAAGTACAGGAACTAAAACATGACAAGTTTTTTAAACTAATCTACATAATAATTTATTTACTATTCGATAAACAACTTAATTACCTTCAAAGTAGCGAGCAATGGACGACATTCCACTTTTTTTTGTCGTGTAACATTCAAATTAGTTGCGATTGCAGTGCTCACTGCGATGTGGCCGCATTTACATTGACGATGACGGTACAACGATTTTTAATGCTATTTATTTCTTATTTTTGTGCTGGCTTCTGCCTGTTATTCCAACTGCTTAGAAAATCATTCTAGATTGAAAACTTTTCTATATGATAAAAGGCTATAAACTGTATGGTACGAAGTGTTTATCTAAATCCGTTAAGCCGTTTTTGTATCACTAAGGACCAAAATACGAACTGTATACTTATGTATTGTATTAGGAAGTACAAAAACTAAATATTTTTGAATAAGCCGTAGCTCACAACATGCAAAATACACCACTTTCTTAAATATACACAAGCTTTTTCGTTGAGCAAAAAAAAATGGGTCCTGTCAAAAAGTCTCTTGTTAAATGTTTACCAATGACGCACATCCATCCACGTCCTATTCCATATAATTCGTTTATTTACCCTTGACGTAACCAGACGTGCTATGATTATGTTAATAAGTTATCAAGCAATTGGTTCAGTTAAAACCACTCGATTGCCTCGCTACAGCCTGTGCTCTAGATGGGAAAAACCTAGTATGACTAAGTCTTTTGTGAAAGGGAAGAGTATGGATACAAGGTCTGTATGTATTGGTAAGGCTAATATACATACATTCAAAGTTGCTTACTGATTTCTACAATTCGTTGTAAATTCTGGATATACCTAATAAGAACTGTAGAATTCTGAGATAATCGTCGTACTACCTTTGTATATAGCTTTACTGTAAGCTCCTACAAATTAATTACTTTCCTGAATCTGATTATACTTTAACCCTTCGCTTTCTTTAGTTTTGTAATATATTAGTACAAATGAGAAAATAATTTGACGTCAAAATAAAGGTTAATAACGCTATGAATGATTATATTCTTTGATTGACAACGACGTGGTGATTCGTGGGTAATGTTATTATAACGAAATCACACGAAACAAGTTGTATGTAGTCAGCATTCCCGATGAAATCGAACGCTATGTTGATCATGTTTAGTATGTACCTACTTAGTATTAAGGTCCGAAGTTGCTTTAAAAATGATCTTTCACGCCATTTTCATAAAAAAAGTATATTATAATTCTTACATTCTATCGTTCCTATACGATGTTTTAATGTAGGTAATTAAAAGGAGGTTTCTATACGTAAGGTTTTCTGTAAAAGTTGTACGTTTTTTATTAAATGTTAAAATAAGCTTACACAGCCAAGATGTTGCAATTATCTAAGTTCATTTTTCGGAACCCATCGCTCATAATTATATGATGAAACTTTAAAATATCAATGGACCGATCCAATCTACACCAAACAACAAAAAGTTAAAACACATCACTTTAAAAACAATTTAACATTACCTAGATAGGCTAGTTAGGTGTACTAGTTACATCACTGGCCGCTCCACATGGCAACTAGCGCGATGTACACACAGTTACAACGCATGCGCATGCCTGTAGCCTCTCATGATAATTGAACAATCGATTATTGGTGCGTCGCTTCATGGATAAATGGTACTCATTGGGAAATTCCGGTAAAGTATAAAAAGAAGTAGCTGTTACGAAATGTAGTTCTATTTTGTGTCCGTGTTCAATGTTTGATAGTTGAATTCAGAGCAAAAATGTTCTGTTGTTGCTATGTAATGTTAACTTGATGGAAATTGCAACTTGTTTGTGAGCAATGATTAGAATATATTGTCTTTATGAAGGGCGAATACTCGTATGTTGTTTTATAGGAAAGACCAAAGTATAATAATAATAATTGATTACTGATCACTTGTGGGAGATAGTAATTAATTATCATTTGAGTTTCGATTTGTTGATCGTCAATTTTGTCTATTATAACTGTCATGTTTTCCATCTTTATCTGTCAAATCGTAAAAATATAAAGATAGATATAAGAATAGAGTTTTGACTACGGAAAAATCGGTGTCAGTGAGACTAAAAGATATCGATAAAGATTAAATGATAGTAGATATCTCATTGAGGATGCAATAATTTATTTTTATTACATCCTTTCTAATAAGGTTAGGACTAGAAATTATAATTTTAATAGTATGACATTTACAATCTAGATGGTAGAATGCATTTAAGATTTATACGATAAAATTAATTATTATTATAGGTGGCACTAGGTTTTTCTGCATATTATTATTTAAGGCGATTCGGATATAATTTTCAAGTTATTATAACTTTTGAGATTTATATACTATCTTAACTGGAGCATCACAAACTAGACAGCTGACTCCAGATTCATCACTATCGATACAAAAGCTAAGACTAGACTACTCCAAGTATTTTTTTGAATATTCTAGAGACAAACAATATTCAAAGTATAAATTATCATATGGAAGCAAACATTTTTCATTAAATTTAAAGATCGTCGTCAGTGTTCAAACATTTTATAAACATCTATCGAAAATTGATCACAAAATTTAATTTAAATCAACTTTTCACATCGACACAAACTGTCAATATAAAATTCCATAAATCTCCAAAAATTGCATTTTAAATAATTACTAATCAATAATTATGAGAACTTTTGATTAGGTATTAGAAATGAAACAGTCGCGAGCTAAGAAAACGAAAGTTGTCGTATATTTTGATAGTGAAAGTGCGATGGCACCGCGCGGTGAATTTATTGATATGAACGTGCTAACTTTACGAGTGTATTGACATTGAACATTGTAAACATTGTGTGGGCTTCATACTGTATTGTACGATGATTGATGGCTTGGAAATCGAAGAATTTCTGCTTGAAAATCTTCGTTGAGGTATCGCTTGCACTAAGAAAATATGAAATCTGCTCCGCTCGATTTGCAGAAAATTATTGCAAGTTTGTTAACATTAAAGCATTGACCCTCTACTCGCATTTGGCTATTGCAGTAGCCTTTGAAACCTTCTTTATGACCGCTTCCATTGGAAAGGTAGGAAAAGGTTCGCAAGAACGTAGATGTGTTTTTTTATAGAAACATTACATAGGTGTTTAATTAAGTCTGGAACAAAGAGTAAACTTTCAAAATGTTAGCTAAATTATTATTTTTTTACTTAGTTTCAGGGACACATCCTTGAACGTTGTTTAAGTCAATGACCAACTGGATCCTTAAAGGAATTAATCATCTTAGGCAGAATGTTGGCGGCTAATACGCCATAAATGGGGGTTAGAAACTGCAATCCGCTTGCCTAATGCGGGCATTTAGCCAATACCATCCGAAGGTTTTATAACCATGTGGAAGTTCAGTGACAGATTCATTTAGTATATACTCCTTAGAACAGATGCTTTTGAAATGTTTAACGTTTTGAATCTATAAATAAATACAAAAATTGTTCATTGATTAGCATTACAGACGATATTATTCTTCGTACAAAATATAAATTCAAAATGATTTTTAAATCGTTCTGTATAAATTCGAGTGTTGTATCTGTGCAAAACCGTACCTCAGCTTGTAAAACCTATAGGAAATTTTACTCTCTTTTATATTAAGAAATTGTCTTCAACAACCAAAGAAACATATTACGTAAGAATTTTGCAAGAAATCAAGAATTAAAATACTTTATAGTCTTTTTCTTGAATCTTCGCAAATTCATAAAGCAAACAATTTACACATTTCTGTTTACATTAAACATTATTACTATTCGATAGTGCTAAACGGATGCAAATAACACTATTTACGTTTTAAATTGTACATTTCTTTATGCAAAGTGAACGTTGATTTATTTATTTAGTTTGCAAGTGTTAAAATAAACTGCAACGTTGTTAACTAAACAATGGATCTTTAGTTGGTCTTGTCATTGAACTAGGCAACAAAAACTAGGCTTTGCACAGTCGATTTAAAATAGAGCTAGGTTGTATTTAGAACTTGCATTTTAATTTTACTTTAGCTATTTTGTAGTCTTCTAAATTTACAATGATAGTATAGATAGTAGAATATGTATGCGATTTTCTACAATCCGTACTATCGAGTATGTAGAATCAGATATTTGAAATATATTTAAAATTTAGTTCCTAAAGATAACTCTGTTAACAATCGTTGATGGTGATTAAAATCTTATTCATAAGTAAAACAGATCGGTTGATTCATGGTCATTTAAAAGTGCTAGACTACTGTTTTTTTTAAAACAAATTACTGTCACCACGCAATTGGCAATCGTTCCATTTAACACTAAATCAATAATTATAATTTTGCATTGATTTTGATATTTTATTTGCTATTGATTTTGCATATTTAATTAATGTATATTTGTATGTTTGTTACAGTGTATGAGGATGCGAACCGGCGTGTGGTGGAGCGCGGCGGCGCTGGCGCTTCTCGCTGTCACTAGCGCACTTCGAACCGCACAGGTAAGACAACACCTTTATATTTATAAGAGTGAATACATCTATGTCCTGTTTTATGTCATAGTACTCGTTCTGTTTCCTATGAGAATGTCTTTTTATCTAGTTTTACCAGACTTAAACTACGTAAGACGTCCACAGAAAAAAAATCGAACAGCTTTAGGGCATCTGAATTTTCATTAATACAAAAAAGTAACAAATAAACGCATATTTATCAAAGTCACCTGCCATCTAAAATTATCTCCTGAAAGTGATTAGTCTGTTCACCTTTTAAGCAGTACTTTAAGATAAACGATAATTTGCGAGTGGTACTTGCGAGTATATACGTGGTATGGTTTACGTGTGTCGTTTTGAAAGTGACAAGCATGTTGCTTTGTAAGTACCAGTCATTCTCGTTCTTTGAGTAGTTTTCCGTCGAATGTACGTAATGCTACACTTTTTTTTAGTTAAAGGTTTATGTATTTTAGTACTCTTAAAGTATGGACTTGTTTACAGATGGATGAGTAATATTAAATGAGCTTTACCGTAGAGAAATGCCTTGAAGTTGTAAATGCGAATTTGTAGCACTTGAACTGAGCATCCAACAAATTCTATATGTGATTTGAAGAGCTCGCTTAAGAACACTCTCAGCCGTTGTAAATCGAAATACCAGTGCTAAAGCCATGCGAAGCGTCTTCGTGTGTCTTAAACGACTTCTAACATTTGTTAAAATTTCTTTGTATTTATATTGTGCAGTCAACTAAACTACAATAAAAACTTCCTTAAAATCTCTTTACTCTCATTCTGCTCTTAATAAATTCAATTGGTTTAAACAGTTTCACTTTCGACACATGCTCGGTTACGATTGTTACGCACTTGACCTTTTCGAAGGTCGGCAGCGAATAGCGATGACATCCGTGAGTTGCCTTCTAGGGCATCCCTCTTAACATGCTTGTTATACCCACACTGTGTTCATTATTTTAACTAAGAAACAGTTTCTGATGTCATTGTTTTTACAAAACACAATCAATTTGTCAGTTTGATAGTTAGATTCCTTTATTACTTTTACATCGAAATCAATATTTGATTGGTTCGTTGTTCCGTGCCTCTATTTTTCAAGTATCTTTTAAAGATAAATTTAGAGGATATTGGCGCCTGTAGTTTAAAGCCCTAAAAAGGCATTTGTTTTAAACTGTCGCGCGATTTCTAGTCATCATAACACTTATCCAATATCTGTATCATCTTGCTTTCTATATACATTTGTTAACTTAAAGTTTTTAAAAGAATCCACATATTTAACTCACAAAAACACCTTACATACTCAAACGTTCAAAAACACTTATCACCATTCTATACTAACTTAACTAAACCAAAAAAATACAAGACATGAGTAATGATATTTTTAACTTACTTTTTAACTAGTCATGACTCAAGAAAACTTATGTTAGGTATATTAAAGCTGACGTAGAAAGCATTGGAGAAAGTACAACGTCTTTGAGCCCGTAAATTTCTAGGCATCTAGCTGTTGCCTATAAACTTCGCTTATTTAATGTGTAATCTATAATTGCTTGATATAACAAGTAGCGGTGTAATGACTTGGTGCTATCAAAGACTGAAATAATAGGCTGAAGTTCCGAGTTATATCTTAGTAGCCCTTTTGCGTGGCTTTCTAAAAAGTTACCTGTCTACGCCTAAGAAGGGCTGATTGATTCCTTTTAGTTGTCTGATTTTTATATCAGTATACTATATTTGATGAAAATCGGTGCAGCGGTGTAGTCGTCATAGCGTAAATGAGACGAGAGTTTTACGAATATTGTACGGTCATTAACAGGCTATATTTTACAATTTAGTCAAATAGCGTCTCATCAGTTGACTTTTATGTAGTTCTAAACAGTACGTGATGCCTTGAGAAATTACTATAGAAACGAAAAGACGTAACAACCTATCAAACTGCAAGACATAAGACCTTATAAAACCGGGCATGTTCTCATTTCTTCAAACCACGAACACATAACAACAATAAAGTAACGTCACAGATACATAACACTCGGTCAACTATCAAGGCTGGTCGGATATTGTTTCGTACCGTTTATTGCCACCACTGGACAATACGTTTATTTAGTTTATTTACTACTGTTTAATATAAGGTTGTAGTATTTTCTAGTTAGATAGAGCAGAACAACGGATAGTTTAGTCAAAGAAGACGTAAAAAGTAGAAGAATAAGTACAGGTTGTGAATTATGGCACCTTATTGTGAAGACCAAGAAAAGAAAAATGAATTTGAATTGAAGGAATTATCATATAGAATAGCCTATGACTATGCTGAGTAATTCTTCCACTGAAGATTAAAATAGAAATATGGTGACATGAATTTTACCAAGCATGTAATTAGAGCTAATTCATTAAGATAATTCAATTGAACAGTTTCATGCATCCCAAGACATCTGCGGTATATTGTCAAACAAGACTTAAGAAACGTAGATAGTATTGTTGAGGAAAATCATCTGTCATTGTGGTACAGTGTATCATATTTCTATTTTAAGAATATACCATTACCAAAATTATTTCATATCAAATACCAATAAAAACATTTGGTACTCTCAATCCATGTATTTTACGTAAATTGTTTCGCGTCTATTTATAACACAAAGTTTATTATCTTTCTTTGTGTATAATAAAGTTACAATTCACTGGCCAATAGCGAAACCATTACAAATAACATAGAACGGTCTATATTGAGTATCTCGCAAATGTTCTACTTAAAGCAGTCTATGAACCGGTCGCCTACTCGCCACGTAACTGAGTCAAATAATTACAGTCTGTTATTAAATAGCGATCAATTGGCGTTTGCAATTTGTATGTATTTAGGATTGATATTGCGAGAATTGCTAGAGTTAAGTTGTGAATGGTTTGAAGTAAATGATGTGTAATTCATGTTCTCCTTAAAATTGATAGAACTAAAAAATACGTATGCCATCAAAAACATCCTGTAAAAAACCTCAAGTCTCGCAGCGTAAAAAGTGGTGAGATCTATGTAATACCAAGTCGATTAATCTGTTTAGTCTATACTGAAAGGACCTTCTGTCTTAAGTTATTACATAAGTTATTATCATGCCAATATTAAAAATATTTCACGTTTAAAACAAATAAATCGACCTGGCCATCGCATGATCTGATTATTAGTATGTACCACCTGCACAACTGCACAGCACGACGGGCCAGCAACCGAATTCCTCACTAGGGTCCTTCCGAATATAATGATTGAGATGAGTATCTTAAAGAAATTAATGCTCCTGAAATTTTAATGGCGAATTTGTGTTTTTATGCGATGACCAAGTCGATTTATTTGTTTTAAATGTGAAATATTTTTAATATTGGCATGATAATAACTTATGTAATAACTTAAGACAGAAGGTCCTTTCAGTATAGACTAAACAGATTAATCGACTTGGTATTACATAGATCTCACCACTTTTTACGCTGCGAGACTTGAGGTTTTTTACAGGATGTTTTTGATGGCATCTCACTTCTTTTTGTAAGTCCAATTTGTATGGAAAGACGGTTATTTTTTTCATAATTCAACATATTTTCCTATTGAAATGTTGTTCAGTTTCATGGGCTAAACACCCTTAAGTTATGCCTCATACAGTAGGTACCTATGTACACCTATTATTTTCTATTATACTACAGTAATAATTAATTCATTAACTGCAAATGTAACCTTGTAATCCTATATAAATGTATAAGATTACAAAGTTATTCTTGCAGTTAATGTATTTAGAAAACTGGACTGAAATTAGAAAATATTGAAATTTTCCCATGATTAAGATACTAAATTCTATTTGTATTCTAAATTTGAAGCTTCTAAGTCTGCTAGAAATGCCTTAGACTTTTGATGATCGGTGAGTCAGTGAGTCAGTGAATCAGTGAGTGACAAAATTCAAAACTTTAACAAGTTGTCATTCTTAAAGTACTGGTTCAAATTGACTGAAATTTTCAATATACCGTGTTCATACAATGACTGATAAGTCGCTAAAAATTCAGGCTTCTTGTTTTATCCACAACGAAATTATAGGGGGTCGAAAATGGCCTGAATTGCTTCGAGAAAAGATAGTACGGCCGTGCCGCTTTTTTTTGCTCGACTTGCGGGGGCACTGCCGTGCCCCCAGATTCTATATCGGCGTAAAAGATTCGTGATAGAAAAAGTAAGCCCGTGTGTTTGATGCTTGCTCTTCTCATTAAGCTCAAACCTCTTTTCCGAGCTAGAAGATTCAGTAATTGTAACAACAATAATTACTAGTTTAAATTAGTGTTAGTATTTGATTTAAATTAATATACGATTTGGTTTTAATTTAATTCGTTGTTCAAGGCAAGAAAATGATGTAAATTATTTCCACTCTGGCGCAGTAGTGGCTTGCAAAGATAAACAATCAGTTGTATAGGGTCTGGTTGTATTTTTATGTTTGCTTTAAAACTGCATAACACTTAATGCGAAAATTAATTTTATTTGGGACAGAAATGTCTCGGAAATGGCTGTGTTGTTATAGTTACGACTCATACCTTGCATGTTCGATGTTTTGTTAATGCAACTATATTAAAGCCACAATACAAGTATTTTCATTAATCACGTTACTTTACCTACACTTTATATATTCCTGTGAAACAGGCTGAAATGCCTAAATGTCAGCCCAACTGAATGACCTTTAAAAGATTATTTTTTTCATAAAAAAAACTTATTAAACTAGTATACATACTTCCTTATCTGCTTTTTAATTGAGGTATGTGTTTACTTACTGAGGTTTATTTATATGATTGCAGAAAGGTGAAGTTCACGCCATCTTAACCGATGAAAACCTTTTTTTATGTGTTTAACATAACAATCATATTGCACAGAGCTCATGCGCTATTGTTATGACACTTATAGTCTCTTACGTCTCTTGATAATTATGTTGTATAACGATTTCTGCGAATATTAACAGAGAAAACCCTTTATTTTAGTCGTAACATCTGCCATCTCTTACCGTCCTTAATAGAGGAGTTCCTTTAGGACAATCAACGAGCCCTTTTAATCTTATCGTCATTGATTCAAAGCCGTTGGAACTGCTGAAGTCTTTGCCCGTCTTTGTGGTGTTAACTATTTTAAAATGTATGTGTAGGTCGCAAAAACAACCTTTATTTGTAATAGTAGTACTTACTAAAACGGCCCAATGAAATATTGACATCGAAATATAATAGACAGAACCAGTGAAATCATAGTTTTCACTCAAATGACATAATAATAAGTAATATCGATTAGCGACGTTGAACATCGCGAATGAATTTAGTCAGAGATCGCTCACCCCACTTTCGCTAGAGATGCCGATCTTGAATGTTGCCATCTCGCTAAATGCAAATCGCTTAATTAGCTTATGAGCGATGCGTACACGCGATTTTCACGCTCAGCTGCGTTCAAGCGTGGCTAAAATATCTTAACATATAATTGGGTTTTTTGTTTGTTTGATTGATGAGATAATATTAAAATATGGAAAATATTGTAGTAATTACACCGTTTTTTTCTCTACTAAACACTATTTAACAATATATATGAACAACATTGAGTAGTTATTGCTTTCCACACGTTTTGATACAAAATGTGTATAACATAAACATGAATTTATCCTAATTTAAAATTATCTTATTTAATGTAATTTAACAAGGACAATATAAGATACATTAGGTTAAACCAAACTACAGCTCGGTTTTAAACATAAGAAGAAATAGAATCAAAATCAAAAACTTAATACATCAACTTGAATGAAAGAAATGTTTCTTATTCAAGTGGTCAACAAAAACAATCATTTTTCAAACCGCTCATTATGTATTTGAGAAAGTTTTAGTTGTATAAAATAAGTGTTTCAAGTAAAAATGCAATTGAATTAAATAATTTAGTGAAAAGAGTAATTGTTGCGTCACAGTTACGGTAACTTAGACAAGCGCTGTTATATTATGATATTTAAGATATTTTGCCGAGAAATGCTTACACAATATTATCGTTCTTTCTTTATTGTGGTCAATGGACGGTCTTGTGACATAGTTTTAATTACTTTTTCTATGAAAGATTTGTGCGTTTGGGGTAAGTGAAGCTGGGCGACTTGCATTTTAAAATGTCAGTGGCCGGTGACCGGTACCTCGATTCTGTACAACTATCGAGTATCGACTAACGAGCTGTCATCGAGAAATTTTGTATGAAAATCTGATCAGCGCCTCTGGCGGATGTCGTAGGAAACATTTTGGCAGTACATTCTAAATGTCAAAATTTCGATAGCTAGCCGGTTGTCGGTAGTCGATAGTGGTACAGAATCGAGGTACGGTAGGATGGTATCAGACACGACCCATGAAAAGTCAGGCGCAGAACCGAACGCTCTACCTGATCTCCCTAGTCTAGAGTAGTCTCAATAATTTGTTGTAAATCAAACATAAGCACAACAACTAGACAAGACTTCATGATCCAAAATAATATTGTTCTTATCAATCTCCTTAATCTTTTTATCGCCAAGTTTATAAAAATAAATGCCTTAGTTTTCAAAATAGAGCAAAAGCATTTTAAAGTTGTGTAATGTACATAACAATTTGGTAATTGACTTAAATTCTATCGGTCTTACAATTGACACAAATCGAGATGAATTACAAAAATACACGAACGTGCGAATGCAAACGTATCGCGGCCGCACGGCGCGGGCGCATCGCCTCGAGACATGTAGTCTAGGCGCTCATCTTTAAATAACTCTCATACCAAACGTTATAGTCCAATAACGTAGCTGAGAACTTTGTTTGCAAGGTTCACAGCTGTCGGAGGTATACTAAATTCAACATTTAGAACATCAGTGACCTGGGGTTTTATGCAGCTGACGGTGGCCTGTTTAATACAGTTCCTTTGTATTGGAAATACTCAGAATAGTCTCAATTAACCGTGCACGTCAAGGCTCTCTACTATGTTGTCGAACTACAACAGTCAAACATATTGTTATGTAAACTTTAAGTTAAAAACTATCGCACTATAAAAATGAATCCATTCTTTCGTTATATACAGACTGTCACAGATACCTTACTGGGCTCTAAACATACTACAAGGACCAATTTTAAACTTACCTATCATAAATTCACAGATTTACAGATCTGTGGATACAGCTCTTCTCTAAATGATACTTTTATTAGAATTGTAACAAAAACTAGGAATCGCGCAATTGAACTTGGTGGATTTAACATACCACACCTTCTATGTTTAAAAAGACGTCTATACCCTGTACTAATTATAAAAAAAACGACTTAAGTACCATTCCCGTATCACTGGCTCTTCAACTAGTCTCAAGAGCATTCATCTGAGCTACAGTTGAGCGTGCATGTTGGACGTTGTGCACTTTCGATAATAGCATGACTAGTGTTTCATGATACAATACATTTCTGACATACAAAGTGCCGCTGTTATTGACAGCATAATAGAATATGCATTTTTACCGTAATTTTGCTCCAAAAATGTGTCACTGTCTTGTGATGTTAACAAAATATTAACCAAGGTATATTTTTAAATGGATTAAAATAATTTTAAAAAACAATTCAAACGTATTTAACGGAACAAATATACAATATATATGTATATAAGGTATTTAAAATACTATAAGAGGATTTGTTTTTATAAAGTACATAAATGTTCGTAGAAACTTTCGGTAAGTAAATGTAATACGACTGGAAATAAATCGGCAAATGACCGAACAAGGAAGGATTTACTGTTTGGGTACGAATTCAAAGTTATTTATTTGAATTAATGATCATTTATTTTGCAATCATAACATTCAAATATTTTTCTGTGATTATTTTCTAAAAATCAATTTATTAGGAAAAAGAAAGGATTAAGTACCACTTTGTTCAAAAAACTTTTACGATTTGACTAAACTTCGAACAAACATTATCACTTACATAGAAAATAGTGCTATTTACATATTTTGATATGAAGAAATCTATCACAGCCAGGCCTAAAGCAGAATCTATTCCAAAAGAATAATAGATGGATCTACAACTAAAATAATAGTCAAATGTATGTTTGTGTGTATTCGTATCTCAGTGATATTGGCGTGTTTGAGTAACAGATAATGTGTGTCGTTTGAGTAAAGTGTCGGTATTATGTCATTAGTTTTAAATGTTAGGTCTGCCAGCTCCGTGGCGTGATGATAATGATATGTTTGATGGAAGCTCGTTATAACTTCAATTTGGTCGGTTTTCGTGAGCGCCGTATTAGGCTTGGGAACTTGTTTAGGGTTTTCAATAGCCGAAGTTTTAAGGTTAAAACTATATACCTATATAACTCGTATATTTCTTAACTCAAATAGTGATTTTGTAATCTGCGCCTGCAAAGAAATTTCAAAATACACAAGATTCCATAAAATAATAATTTTAGTTAAATTATAGTAGGTTCTCTAGTATTGATTTGATGTAGTTAATAGTTTTCGTCCGAGCGTCTAATATCGCGTATAGATATACGAATTCAATCGTTCCAAATTCATCAAATAACTTTATTTAATGGACTTGGAAAGATTGATGCAGAATATATTATTACGGTACCTAATTGTATTAATTCAAAGCGCGTGGTGGGTTTTTTCACGCATATTTTATTATTCCTCCTCTGTATTGTATCTCAATTCGCGTGTTTCTTTCTCGGTCATTTACGCATTGACCTACCGATATAATCGTAGTTTAAGATGCTTGTATTAGTGTCAAACGATCATTAAGCACAGCACAGTTCGCACGCTTCTTCAAGGTTCACGGGGATATCGGCTATTGTTACACGTAGTATACATAATAATGTCGCCGTGAACTTAGGTCGCTACTGTTAGTTGATAATGACGGAACATATCTTTAGCGCGTGTCTTCTTCTTGTAGCTACTGTCGGTACTTTCGAGTATCGAGTGTTTGACATTTAAAATGTACTGCAAAAATAGTTATTACGACGCCCGCTAGAGGCACTAAACTGATAGTCATGCAAAATTTCTCGATAGCTAGCTGGTTGTCGGTAATCGATAGTAGTAGAGAATCGAGCTACTGGTTGTATAGAAAATGTGTTGTGCTTTTGCACTTATATCCAATATTTTCATACTTTTATCCAACCATGTTATACTAACACAGTTTAAGTATTTTCCGTCGCAAGGACATAATATCGGTAAAGCCTTTCGTTTTGAGAAGGTCACGCGCTTAGAAAAATAACACATAACGTGAACAAACTCCTTTTATATAGAATGTGTAGGATTGGATAGTGTGGCTCCCACAATCATATCAGCAAATTAGTTCTTAGATATGGAATCGGTTATTTATTTGGTTGCCTGCCTTGATACCGTCTTCTCGTAGCTGTACATGAGCTTTTGTGGATTTTAAGTATTAAACTTAGATTTTTTTAAATGAGAATAAGCCTACGTACTTTATGCATAAGACTTTTAATAAGCACAAAATTTAACTTGATTTTTTCTACACATTCTTATTTTCGATATTTTACTACACCTTTCGTACTGTAAGTACCTAGAACAACAAATTTACAAACTGATACATTTACATATAATAGGACAGATACGGTTCAACAATCGTTCCTATTAATTTAAGCTAGCAAATATCGCAATATGTCTCAAACTTAAATCAAGATATACAGATATAATTGTTACAAATAACAATAACATAACGATCTGATAACTTGTTATTAATAACGAAGGTCGACACTAGAAAGGAAATAGAAATAAAATGTAGCAAGGTGAAGTTGGGAGTCTTTAGATGTAAAAGTTCCTAGTTTTCAGATCATCTAGTCGCCCACTCATGATAGTCTAGATATTAGATTTGTACCTACGTTATCTAGGTGTAGAATGGTTTTATAGGTGGGTGTAAGTTCAAGTCATTTCTGTTTGATTGTCGTACTAATTGGGTCCTCTTTTTCACGAGGGAATTTTTAGTGGCTTTGTTTTTCATCTCTAAATACCAATTTCTTGTTCCTTCAGCGTTTTGTTACTTTACAAATTACACACCAGTTATTATTCGAAGAACTGAAGTGAGATTCTCTACAGTTGGTATAGCGAGTGTCGAGAGTTTTAAATTTAAAATATAGTTGTCAGAGCACCCGCTAGAGGCGCTGACAATTTTTTTATACAAAATTTATCGATAGCTAGTTCTAGAGAATCGCGCTACTGATATGTTCCTTGTACTCGATTGAAGCAAAGGTAATTTAATGTAAACAACCGATCAGGTAACGGAAATAGAAGTTGCGTCTTCTGTTATAACTAGGTTAATATAAATTAGCTAGTAGTACACTAAGTAGTATCCGATGGTTAAGTCCAATAAAATTATGACATTAAGTGAGTATTTAATGGAGTAAAAACTACAGACTGCTTCCAAATACGACATGGCGTATACCGTGAAAAACGGATGAAGTATTTAATATTTGAACTCAATTTATACTGTTATTAAAACTGTCAGTTCAGTTTCTATTCCGTAAAATGTGGTCGTACTAGTATTTTCAAATTACCGGCATTGAAATACTTGTCACCTACTTTGATACTAACGAGAGTATACATTAGAGAAAATATTTGTAACTTTTAAAAGTGAGACGTATGTATTACGCTGCTAAGCTAAGCTCTTTCACCTAAAGTCTTGTCCCTAACCCGACCTTTCAAATGGTTTAATGATTCGTGATGTAAGCCCAAACCTCTACCAAGTAAATAGAGAGAGATTAGAGACTCCACATAACTATAGGAACAAAGTTTCAATAAATATTCGAAAATGATTGAAAATGAGCATTTTTTTTTTATTTTACATGTTCAGATAGTCTTAATGAAATTAATTTACTTCAAATGTGGTTATTCGTTACTAGAACAAAGAAGAATTAAGAAGAGTAATTACAAAGGAGTTGCGTTTATAAATGCTCTAATAAGTTCTCACCTCAACATAATTCCGTCAATGAATTACTTCGTCTTGAAACAGACGTAACTCGATCGACATTAAAATCAGTCAGTGATGCGGTAAATATTGAAATATCAGATATCTTTACATTGTTGAGCTTGGCTTCACCTGTCACTGTTCCATTTAACTTGTCCTACTGTTGTCAAATTGATAACTTATTTACAAACTAAAGTACTTGTAGAATTTTGTTCTGTAATATGACACTGTTAATTAGTACTGTAGAATAATGTTTATGAGCGTATAAACAACATTTTAGGACTGAATATTGCAATTATTGCTCACAATGCTTGTCCTGTGTAGCTCGATAGATTCAACACTGAATCCTATAGCAAATATTCGAATGAGTATTTAAAGTTTTGTTATTTAGTCATATACTTGTTAATTTGCTTAAAATACGTCAGAAAACCGGGAAAGCTAGATTCATATAGAAATTCAGACTAAACTTTCAAAGGATTTTCGGTCATAAATACACCGTTTACGTCAAACAATCTTTGCCTTGTTAACGCCAATCGTAACTAATTAACCGACAACTTCAACTTAGTGAAATAACAGTTTTAATTCTATGTCAATGTTATACTCATTGCGTTGCAACATTCATTAACTGTTTTTTGTTCCGTTTTCGACAAGTTATGACGACGTTTTATTATTTTGGACAAAGGATTGATAGTGCTCGATGATTTGCCGCAAAAAATGTTAGCAGCGTAGTGTGGCCTTAACCCTTTTGAATTTTGAAACAAGACCAGTTATAAGAGACTAATTAGTAGTTTTATGCAATTGTTGTAGATTTTTGTTCCTTATACTAATGTTAATAATTAAAATCTGGTTTGGGTAGTTTAAATTCTGAAAGTATAGTGTCTAACCAGTTTTATAGAAGAATTGGATTGTGGAGGTCCGGTAGGCTCCTAAAATTCCTAAAATTCTATTCAGCTGTATCCGATGAGACTGAAAACCGACTTCAAAATAGTTTGGGAAAGGGCTACTTTTAAACCCGGGAAAATGACGCATTTCCATGGGAAAATTCAGGTGGCGGACGAAGTCGCGGGTAAAAGCTAGTAGTCAATAAGTCTCGACAATTTATTCTTTAGCGTTTATGTATATTTTCCAACCGGAATATAATTAGAAAAATAATTGATATGGAGTGAAACTGACTGGGCGCGGTATCCGTATTACTTAATATGAGTCAAGTGAACCAAATGCAGCTTAACAGTCACTTTGCTCCAACTTTAATGTGAACTTTAATAAAAAATAGATATAGGAAGTGATACTGGTTTTTTATTTATCGGTAAATAGTCAATGCTTAAAAGAAACATGTAATAGTTATGTAATGGATAGATAACAACTGTTGAGAATTACGAATAGTAGAGTTTTAACTAATTAACGCCTTACTGTTTGGCTCATGTCTCGCGCATTGACAAAGGCACGATTGGGTTTTTCACAATAATATCCTTGTGCGTATAAGGGACTATGTATTTAATAGTAGAACTTTAAAGTTGTCATAGTAAAGTGGTAATATTTAGGATTACGTGAGTCGTGGATTAAACCTCGAATAGTATAAAAAAATCTATTTAAATGCTTCTTACTTTGATGTCCTGGTAGGAGTTATTCTGAGGATCATATTATGTTCTCTTTTATAAGCTTAAGAATATACAATTTACAGTTGATATTTTAAGTGTATTAAAAATAAAATAGTAGATAATAATAGCGATTTTTTTTTAATTTATGACGGCTAGACCTCTAAATTCAATCCATCAAGTTACGTAGTTCATGAATTTCACGCCACATGCTTATACTTTCTTCATACAACGTTGCAATTCTCATAGTTTTAATTTATGTTAGAAACTAGGAAAACCACATTTGAAAGCACGCTTTAAACCACAAGTTTTATCTGGTTACGTCTTGTGGAAATATTGTACACACCGTATTTCATCTGGTGTTGACAGAGATCCTTAGAATCTTTTGAAAACATCGATCGAAAAGTTATGACATTTGATGTAATGTTTGCATTAGACATAATAGTTACTTGTTTTACCAAACAATTTATGAAACCCTGCAGGTTGCATTTCAAATAGTGTTCAACCATCTTTTAACCATGATAGTGGACTCAAGCTTTGGCACCTTTGCTATTACCAGTGGCAATGGGACAGTGATGTCATGAATTAATGTTTAGTTTAATCGTAATCGTTAACCATTCTAAATCCACTAAAAATATTCCTCTACTAAAGGTATTCACAACTCTACAAAAATACAGATGGCCGGAAATGTCAATAAAATAAAAAGATTGACTAAATAGGAAGTAATATGTTGAGAAAGTATATTACATTGTGAGTGTATCGGTATATTTTGTAAAGACTTTCGCCTGCTTTCTTTTCAATTAAATGTCTATAAAGTATTAATCCCTTCAAATTATATCACTGATTCTTTGGTTCAGAAATTTTGTTGTCATTCTTTGCTTCATATTGTCATTAAGGTAAGTTAAGTTTGGTGTTCGTGTGTGTTTTATTATTGTGCGAACTATCTGTTCGAAGTATTGACAGTAAAACACTTCTTTGCTGTTTTCATGTGTGTACTACTAAAAAAATATTAGGTGTATTGATGAAAATTGTAGTCATTATTCAGTACATGGCTGCTTTGATGTAACACGTTAAACAATGTATATATAGCCTTTGAAATATTTTTCGACTGAGGTAAGCAATAGCCCCTCAGATTTAGTAAGGCATTGTCTCAATACTATGAAATTTTACTACACTTTTATTCGTACAGGTCAAGGTGAAATGGACTGTGAGATAAAGATTATGGTCATTATCATTACTAACCTATTAAGTGACAATTGTGATTATGTATCTTAGATTTGATGATATTAGGTAATACTAATGAGTCATGATTATGGTTTATTAGGTTAAGGGCTTATTTCAATGAAACCAAAAGGTTCAAGGACAGAGTAAACGACTAAAATTTTATACCAAAAAACATGTGCAATAAGCCGAAGTTTGTGACTAAAGGAATAAACTTATTTACATCTGATTTACTCACTTATTAAATTAAAAACTTTCTGTACTAGCATGTGAGCATAGCATAATGTATGAATATTGGCAGGATAAGAGATTTCAACATAGGGATGTATAGAATCAAACTGTATGTTACAAAAATATTATAATGTCTAGGCAAATGAACTGCGGAGTAAATCTTAGATTAGTCTAGATCAGGGGTTCCTAACCTTTTCCTAGTCCGAGACCACTTTTATATTATTCTTGTAAGCCACTATATTAAAAACTAGCTGACCCGCGCAACTTCGCTTGCGTCACATAAGAGAGAATGGGTCAAAATTTTCCCCGTTTTTGTAACATTTTTCAGTGGTACTCTGCTCCTATTGGTCGTAGCGTAATGATATATCCTCGATAAATGGACTATCTAACACTGAAAGAATTTTTCAAATCGGTTCAGTAGTTCCTGAGATTAGCGCGTTCAAACAAACAAACAAACAAACAAACAAACAAACAAACTCTTCAGCTTTATAATATTAGTATAGATAAAGTGTAGTAATCATCCTGAAAATTTTAAAATTTTAAAATCATTCGCGGACCATTTTATGACCACTGATTGCTCTAGATAGATAGAACCGCGGATTAAAACAAATTTAAACTTTACATTTAAGTATAGATTTAAATATATGTATAAGTATAGTAATCACAAAGTAAACCTGTGACTCACAGTTATTACAAGTGTCAGTTGATTTCAAATATGTCCCGAACCGGAACTGAACCGAGGTTACTACTTTCTCAATGCACTCAGTGTGCAGTAGAAGGTTCTAGCTAAATATTAATTGTTGCCTTAATATTTTCAATGTCATATTCAAATGCAGTTGCAGTTATAGATGACTATGACGTTGAGTGTTATTTTCATTAATATATATTTGATATTATAAAATCGTAGAGTTTGTATATTTGTTTGTTTTAACGTGCTAATCTCAGGAACTACTGGTTGGAATTGAAAAAATATTTTTGTGTTGAATAGAATTGAATCATTTATTGAGGAAGACTTTAGGCTATATAACATCACGCTACGGCCATTAGAAGCGGAGTAGCAACGAAAAATGTTACAAAAAATGGCGAAAATTATGACCCATTCTCTGTTAAGTGACGCAAGCGAAGTTGCGCGGGTCAGCTAGTAATCTATAAAAATCGTGCATTCTAAGGCTCTAGACTAAGTTGTAAAGATACATAGTTGTGTGTTATTTTCATATGTTTTCAATGTATACATTTACATTTATTTTTCTTTCGTTTACAGGTAAGCAAAGATACTGAAAAGTATCTCTCTTTCAACACCGATGAGAAAATTTGTTTGGTATGTTTTTATTAATCAGTAACTCTAATTACACTATTTTGAGCAATGCCTTAGTAACCTATCTTGATTTGAAAAACTAAGATCATATTCCGAAATTATAACTATTCAGAAACTAAACGCAATATTTAGCTCATCCGTTGCACTAACGTTTAGTAATAACAGATAAGCTAGGGAACTTGCAATAATGAACTTGTAAATAAAAAAAGGTTCACATTTATTGTTCTCAACAACATTTGTTTACAAATATGAAGAACAGCTTGATTAATTTGGATGACTTTTGTAAATATAGTTTATACATACATAAAATTACGCCTTACTTTTGAAGGGGTGGGCAGATACCAAAGAACGCTGTTGCTACGACCCCTACAAATATCTTGGTTTACAGCACTACCTTCCTACAAACATTCCTTGCTACATTCACATCCATACATCTTGTCACACAGAATCGCCGATTACAAGTACTATGCACCTGACCTTTTTGCAAGACAATACTGATGTGTATATCCTTTCTTAATACATCAATGTTTCTATGCCTTTAATTGTGGTAAGTTCTTCGTTGTAGATACAGTCACAAGCAGAAGGAACTGTAAATAAACACAACAACTCCCTTAGTTCAGGAAGAAATTGTCACACCATACATGTCTACTGGTCGCCGCCACCATATTACGCAAACCATTAATTAGAAAGTTAATCTACGATTACTATTTACAGAGACCACAGTTTAACATCACAATTATAAAGATTATAATCTAATTCTTGTATTGTTTAAACTATCGTTAAAAATAATCTCGGTTTAACATTTTGCGTCACGCAAATACTGAAAGATTAGGAATGCAATCTTTGTAATAATTGTTGCATTGTAAACGGTGATTGTAATTTGTTTGTCTCGTGAAATTCTTTAACTTTAGTTAAATAATTGTGGAGTTGTACTGAATATGTATGAGTCTCTGAGATAATGTTATGAAGTATTAATTAATTACTTACATTTTTGGGACTATTTTTATTGCGTAATGTTTACATTATACATATCTAATGTTACAGTAGTCAGGTAACATTAGATGTTTAATGATTGTTGATTGGAAGTCAAAGGCAGAAGAACTTTATAAGGAAGGAAGCTTTGACTCATAGCTGTAATAAAGAAATAGCCGATACATAAACATATTTCAATGAAATATTATGTTGTCCACTCAAACTCACAATAGTACAGCGGTCAAAATCCGGTTCACTGGGCAGTCGATGACAAGGTCGTGAGTTCGAATTTCATTGTTATAGTATTCTATTATTTGAACTAGTTAGTAACTGCAATAAGATTACAAACGAAATAATAAATTAATAGTAGTAAACCTCGAAGACTTACCAACACGTCTAATGCCCGGTTTCCTTTTTCTAAATTAAGCGGCAGCTTATCTAAGCAATAGAGTTATTTTTATATGAGTTTAAACGCTATTGAATAGATAAACTACCTCTAAATATACCCAGAAACCGGGGTTACGTCAAATAAGACTACCTTAATACTCATGCCAAACAATAAACATTTAGATAATAAACACTACTACAACAGTGGCCAAAGAACAGCGTGTCATGAATTAAATATGGCTGACCCCGCGTTATAGACCATTTACAAAAGGAACAAGCGGTGAATATTTTGACACTACTTCGTGATTTGAATGGCTGAATGTTTTTACTCGTTTTTACTTTCAAATAACACTATCGGAACATCTCTCTGTATCTTAGTTAGTTGGTTATTACAGGGTTTTGAAATGTATCATATTTGGGATTATTTTGCTTAAGAATAACGTTACATACTTGGACTTATTGGAAATAAACTTGCAAATGCAATTTGTAGAAGAAAGTGTGTTTATTGTTACGGAGTTTTGAAATTCTTCATGAATGTTGAAGTAATGGAAGAAACTAGAAAAATTTAAACGATACAGTGTTTAATTATGTGTTACAAAACAGGAGAAATTATTGTTCTTATATTTAAGCGTTGTCAATGTTGGTGAAACGTGGCGTAAATACTAAAGTCGATAAATATAGTAAATACTCGTAAATTGAACTAGTGGTTCGTATTAACAAAAAATGGGAACTTATATATTCGTACAAGATTAATATAATAAACAGGCTCAGCCCATTACGGGAATTATTTTAGACTCTCAAGTACATAGAGCGATTAGATAGATTGATATTGAAATAATAAACATGTAATTGATAATGATGGTTGCAACAAAGTTGTATTCAAATCATACAAAATGGTAAACTACTTACTTAGAATTCCCTTTTAGTACCAATATGATCATTGTAATAATGCAAATAGTTCGTAACGTATGAAGTTATCAATACTCATATTATAAAATGTGAAAGTCTGTCTGTTACGAACCACGACTAAACCACTGAATGGTTTGTTTTGATATTTGGTATTAACATAAGTAGTTCAAGATTTGGAATCAGCCGCAGTCTAGTTATTTTTAAACAAATACGCTTTAAACAGAGATGCTCATAGCCAGTTGTGCTCACCGGTCGGTAAACGATCTGTGGGTTAAGCAACCGTTGGCGCGGTCATTCTATAGATGGGTCACCGCATAGTGGTATTTGAATTGAGCGTCTCCGTGCCTCGGAAGGCACGTAAAAAGTCGGTCTCGGTTGTTGTCAGTTAAGATAACAGTCGTTAAGCCATGTCAAAGGCCTTTCGGGCGGCCTGAACAACTTTGACACTAGGTTGTCCACTACCCATACGATAGATAGATAGCGATTTAAACAAATGATAGCCAAAAATGCTTAAATGGAGTATATACGCAAGCGGAGTCGTGCGGGTCATCTAGTGCTAAGATAATGCAATTTCTAACTCACAAGGTTTCAAATCTGAATGCTCTACTTCTTAACAACTTAGTATAACTCGATCATAATCTAAAAGTAAGCGGGTGTGAAAACTTGACCTGATTGGCCCAGGTTCGGTTCTCGTGCAAATCGTTTGACATTAACGGATTGACGTTAATGTTTCCACTTTAATATCCAGTTTGTCGGTTTGTTTGTTGATATGAATTGGAGTAGATATTTACATTGTTTATGTATTAGACTGGAATAAAATTATTATTAGTTTAAAGGTTTAGGTAATCCTTGTGCTTGTTTTTTGTATGATACAAAGTTATCGAGCAAATAACCAAAAAGGAAAGATTGGTACGTAGTTTTTTTAAATTTGATTACGGGTAATACGTAGGTCGCCAATCCATTGCATCGGATGAGTTTGATTCCCATCCGGGTCAAACATTTTGAGATCTTGTAATATTTTCTGTATTGTTTGTATATTTCGAGAATCTAAAAAATAAGACATTAACATTTTATAAAAAATAACATAACTTCAATCGTAAAATAATTTAACTAATAGTTCAAACGACCAATTGTTTAACCCTAGTTAAGTCACGTTCGTTAACTACAGTTACAGTTGCTAATTTAACTTAACAGTTTAACTTGTACTTAGAGCACTTAGTATTGCACGCTTCAATTATGAGTATGTTGAAAATGTATGGCAAGGCTTAGTTCGAGTTAGTTACGGCTTCCTCAATTAAGTATTGCTTATACCTTATACGTGTTTATAACTTTATCACCGAGGTTTTAGGCAGAAATGTACTTGATGTTATGCAAAATCCTTTAATATTTAGTCGACGAAATAGAGGGGTATTTTTTAACCGGTTACTGTCCTAAATTGTTGGGTAAGGGTCACTAGTGTGTTGCCTCAGGTTCGAATTATCGACCACGCGGCTATCACCGCTTCAGATATGATTATTAAAAAAAATATAATTTATACTGTGTTCTATCCAGAAAGCAAACCCCAAATATTGTCAACTAAAAAAAGGATAGTTTAATAAAATTCGGCAGGTGTAAAAAGCCTTAACAATTATTTGTGGATCACACTTTATTTTAGTTTTCTGGTAACCGAAAAGCCTTACTTAATGCTATCATCGTAGTCAACTATTAACACGATAAACGATTACAAAGAAAATTTAAACTGACTTTACCGCTTTCAATTTTCCTTTCAACCCTTCAGTTTTAGAATGACAAGTGCACACTACAGCCATTGAAGTAAAGTATATCACTCTCATATGTTACGGTTAGCGTGCATCGTTGAACTTTTAAGGTTACGTGAAGGCTTTCGTGATTCCATAGTCATTATGTGATACGGATTCAGAGGTTCGTTTATAAATTACTCGTATGTGGAACTGTCATTATGTAATGGATCGTCATACCTTGTAATATATCTGTAATATTATAGCAATTGTAGGCTTCTTCTTCTTTTGAATATTATAACCAATAAAGTTTATTTTGTTTATTACCCAAACTTAAAAATAGGATTAGTAATTGGAGTTTTCTTATTAGAATGCATAGTAAAGACACTATTTAATAAAGTGCCTGCTATCCAAAGCTATCCAAAGATAATAATGTTTACTTAAAAATATACACGTTGGTATAAAAAACGTCTTAAATAATTTTGGTAAAAATCTTTATTGAAGTGCAATTTAAGAGAAGCTGAGTAAAAGTTATATCATCTGTAAATATCATACCATATCAATACACATTGACACAGTACCAAAAAGATATTTTTTTACGTATTCTGATTCATATAAAAAGCTGTTACGACATTCTTCTTTCGTGTTTTAAGTGAATTTAGAGCAACCTTGGATTACAACACGAACTGTCCTTTTGGAAAATAATTTCTTTGAATAATTAATGTACCTAAACTATGGGCTTTATTATCATAAATTAATATGAGAGAAAAAGTCAAAGTCCTAAAAAAAACCTGTCCTATTAAATTTATTTGTAACTAATCTGCACACCTGAGTTTAAGATAGAGGTTTATTACAATATACACCTGAAGAAAGTAGTGAGACTACAGCCATCTTAAATAACTATAGGTACAGATAAAACAAAACGGTCATTTTGTCTTATTCCAAATTGTTGGGAATTGAATTTGAGACATCGTGGCCTTTGTCGTTAACAACTGCTTATATCCAGAAGCAGTTATACTATAATAACTTGAAAATTACTCATGATTAAGGTGTGAGCCAATTAATCACTTATGAACCCATAAAATGTTGTTTTCGAAGTTTATAACGGCAATTATCAAGTTGAGGTCAAATATACCCCGAAGCGGGATATTGATATGGTTATTTAATGCTATTAATTTTTACGTGATTTTGGTAGAAAGAGATTGTGCTAGATTGGTTTTGTAATTGATGATTTATGGTAGTATAATCATTTTGTTATATGACATTTAGAATGTACTGCCAAAATGTTTCCTACGACACCCGTTGGAGGCGCTGCTCAAATTTTCATACAAAATTTCTCGATGACAGTTCGGTTGTCGGTAGTCGATAGTAGCAGAGAATCGAGGCACAGTACCTCGATTCTCGACCACTAGCGACTACCGACAACCTATATACTATATACCGCTATAGAAAAAAATTGTAAGACAATCTGTTCAGCGCTTCAATCGGACGTCGTAGAAATTATTTCGGCAGTACATTTTAATTGTCAAGCTCTCGATACTGGATGGTTCTAATTGTAGAGAATCGTGCTACTGTAGAAAAAAAACTAACTGTAATGTTATTCGTAAATCCTCGAGTTACACAATAAATTAGCAATGACTCCGTAAAATATTATCATAACTGTATCACTCATAATAATTGTTGTGACGTCACGTGACGTAGCCAGTGAAAGTGAATCAAAGCCTTACACTTTTAATTAAATATTCATCCATTAATCTACAAAATACGACTCTATGTCAACTGGTTAAAGTCTATTTTTGACTTGTTGATATATTATGATGGACTAACTTACATATTATTCAAATTAGGTAAACTTTCTTTCACTTACACTCGGTTGAATGTGTATAATAATTGTATACGATTACGTGTACTTGGTCAGATGTTGGTTTGAAAGTGATCTTGATTCGGCTATTGATGGTTATAGCCGTTATATTGGGCTATTACTATAGTCCGACAACTAAACTTTTTGCTTTTGTAAACAACATGTCATCGTAGCTTTAGTGGATGCTGTTTTCACCTGTTAAAGATTAGGACTGTCTTAATAGTTACGTTAATAGAATATAATAATATGTTTACTGTGCTCCAATAAATTAATGAACTTAGTAGAAAGCCTTGTCGCCAGTAGTGGAGATACATAAACTCTAAAATTAGAAACATCAGCCACACACAGTCTGGTGTAAAAGAAATGATTTATTACACTCTCAATAAATCGCGAGTGCCGCTCTTCTACAAAGTTGTCAGACTACAGTTGTCGTTATTAGCGGTTAAAGATTGACAAGGCTGCTCAGGCGTGGTTTTTCAATGTAATTAGAAACGTATGTACTTTGTACTTTGATCAGTAAATGTGGCTAATTTAGGTGTGGCATAATGTTATTAGAAATGTGTTTTGAACTTCGATCGGCGTGATTGGTTACAAGTCATAAAGCTTAATAATAGGCTTGTAACGGCTTCGGCTATTTGAATGCCATCCTAATCCTAAACCCCTCTTGCGTTTGGGAGAAGACCCTTGCCCGGCAGTTATAGGAAAAAAAGTATAACTCCATTGTGAAGGGTTGCAAGCACGCTACTTCCGCAGTGCAGTCAGGTTAACGTTTCATTTCCAGCTTTAAATATATATTTTTACTAGCTTTTGCCGGCGACTTCGCCCGCCACCTGAATTTTCCCATGGGAATGCGTCATTTTCTCGGGGTAAAAAGTAGCCTATATCCTTTGTCGGGTATCAAAATATCTCCATACCAAATTTCATGCAAATTGGTTTAGTAGTTTAGGCGTGATTGAGTAACAGACAGACAGACAGAGTTACTTTCGCATTTATAATATTAGTATGGATTTATATGTATGATAATGAAACTGTAGTCAATATTAATATCTTTACGTTTGGAAATATCTCAGATGAAGTATGTGTAAAACCAGTGAAAAATACGTATTTTAACCAACTTTTAGTTTAGTCATATTTTACTTTTAATAAGTTTTCACACGGTATCGACGTGTGAATGTTCAAAACAAATAAATCTAATTAGTACACATTGTTACTCGTTCTATGTATTAAATGATTTATAATTATGTCCTGGACTACGCTTAATTAGTGTTCAAGCATTGTTTACATTAAGCGGCTGATTAGATGTAATTAATTGTCACATGACGAGTGAACACTGAACAATGTAATATATTGTGAGTGATAACATGCATATTTTTGAACACAGTAAATGCTTGCTGAGCTCATTATATTTGTTCGATCGTTCAAAAGACCCAGTTCTTCGAATTCAAAAAGAAATAATTGATACTATTTTAATATATTATGTTAATCACCATTACTTTATTCGCTTCTAAATTACGTTCGGATCATAGTATAAGAATGTAAAGTAAGCTTATTAGATACTGCGTCTCTATGAAAATAAATAAGAATAAGGTCATATGATAGGACAGAAATCACTTATAAAAACAAGAGAGTAGGCCTATTAGTGTTAAGCACTTTTGAATATTAATGAAAAACTGTTTCTCATCGGAAAGTAACAGCCGTGATATTTCGTCAAATCCATAAGAAGTACAAATTCTAATGTGTTAACAAGGCTGTCTATATTGTACATAGCTCATAAATCTTATCTTTACTGCTTCTATAACCTTTGAGACGACATTCCATCATAATATGCTAATTTCACTAAGTTCTAGATCTTAAGACTATTTGTCAATTGCTTTCAAGGATTAGAAGGCGTGTAGTAAAAATATTTTTTCAATAGTACTTCCTGTTATTTTCTTATATAGCGATTTTATGTAACGCAACCTACGGATTTAAATTAATTATACGTTAGGCTTGCTTTTACACATATTTGGTTTGGATTTCGAGTGTGTGTGTAGCAAGTCTTAGGTCTCATACATTTTAGTTCTGTCAAGAAAGAACCAATGATGTCTGGGTGCTACAATAGATGCTTGACTGTAAAACATCAATCTCTGTCGTTATGGCTCAGTAGTTAAAGTCAACTCGTCATTACCACTGCATCTAGCTCGATTCCAATATGGAACAAAAATGTATGCCATGTATTTTGTATCTTCTTATTAGTTGTATATTTATAAAATCCTGCGACAAGACCGAATCTAGGTGTCTTTACATTTAACTCTACAACAAAGAAAAATACTAAAGAATAAAAGCTGCCTTAATCGCGATTCAACGACGTGTTAGTACAAGGTTATATGACAATTTGCAAATGCACCGCACGTGCCGAGATTGAGAGTAAATGTCAAACTTTCATGATAATCGTTTAGATTTCACGACCTTAACGCTATATTCAGAGCACGGTGCACAAATTGCTCTGTTGTTTCACTAAATTGGATTGTTTGAGCATTTCCTTTGAATTATTCAGAGTAACGCATACAAAGTATGAGTTGTGAATTTGTTGAATGAGCTACAGTTTGTTAATTTGTTTTACTTATGAGACTGATCTGCAGTAGAGACAGATTCGTGTTTCTTTCAATGTTTAACAAAGCATACACACATATAATTAAGACCCCCTTTATAAGAAGAGTGCCTTTTTCGACCACCTGTTCTTTTAAAAAAAAAGAGTCAACCCGCCACCACGGCCAGTAACTTATGCACCAAAACACTAGCAAGCCAAAGTAAAATGCAACTAACTTCGCGCTAACTAATTCCAATATAATATTAAATATCTTTTCAAAAGTTTCAGCTTTATTCGTATTTCTTTCCTACTACTAATCTACAGCTATGAAAATGTTTAAAAATGTCCTTGGTTATAAACATATTAATGAACCTTGCAACAAAAAAATATTTTTCAAAATTCTACTTTAAATTGTGTAAGTTAACTAAAATGTGATGACAATGCAATATTATGATCACCTGCGCTGCACTTTACGCTTCAATTGTCACGTTTAGACTTTTTTCTAAACAAAATTCTCAGTAGCAGCCTAAAGTTTTCGAACGTTGACTGGTAGATGAATAATAATTTGGTTTTATGAAAAACACTTCCGTGTTGTATAAAAATTAAAAAAGATTGATCGTAGATGCATTGGTAGTCTTTTTTAAGAGATGCTTTGTTATGTACATACATAGTAATCCATTGCGTATACCGTGATCAATATTGAGCCCATATCTGATTGTTGGAACAATGCTGTAAGTCTTTTATCAGAGAAGCTTTTAGCTACTAAACCATTGCCGAGCCCTTCTTTGTTTTGTGTCTCTCCAGATAGGTGCTGATATCCCGCAATTGCATCGAAATTTTTAAGCCTTTTTGATATATTATTCTTAAGCCAAACTAACTCCCAACTCAAAATTAATCACTATAAGGCCACAACTACTTTACTATAAGCAACACGCTGACACCGAAATCATCTCTAATACTTCCTAAAACAATAAAACCCCTTAAACGATATTAAATTCAATCTCTATCTCGTTGAATCAGCTCTCAAATAAAAGCATGTAGCCGTGAAAGCAAGAGTGTGACACATTAGCATTCATCGAGCATGTCAGCACAAAACAAACGCGACCTTCTTTCTCCTGAGTCTTTGTTCAACTGTGCGTTCATGTGGAGTGTTATTATAAATATTTGGAATGACAAGTCTTGAAGATGACTGACAGACTACTGTTTGGGAATTACTGAACCGAATCTAAATATAAGTATGAAATAATGGACACAGATCATTTGCCTGAGCTCTTGTCGTAGATTCTGTGTGAATAATGCCCTAATTGGGAACAAGTAGCTTAAGACTTATTCCAGCGTAGATGAAAATCTAAGCAATACAGTAGATAAAATAAATTATTTACTTTATTGATAGGCTCATTCCTAGAGCTATTAAGCATTTATTTTACAAAAATATTTGTATATGATATGACATATAGGACAAGTATTATTATTTTAGTAATTAAAGTAAGCTGAACTAAACTGACTAATGAAGCCTATACATATACCTAACTATATGATATAGAAGAATAAGACTACATAACGCTACTCCCTAAGAGTATCTAGTGTTAATCATAAAGGTTTGTGAAATTGTAAGGCACCACTAGCGTATATTAAGACAGCAGTATTTAAGTTGAAGGCCAAAGTAAATCAAAGTATTCAATATAAATCAATGAGCATGTTATTTAAACGCTACACGAATTGAATACATAGTACAAATCACTATTCAACAGCTGTTCTCATTGACTAATTACTTCAATTCAATACTAAATAGCTAGCAGTTACAAATACGAAGGTATAATTGTTTGTCGGTTTGTTTGTGCGTGGCTTTTCATTAGGGGCTAATTTTTCTATGTCAGGTGACTTTACTTAATCAAATATACATACATACATATCTTAATAGATATTATGTAGGTATGGCAAAACTGTTTAAACAGCCCAATTATTTCATAAACAAAGTTACTCGAGCCTTTCCGTCATTTTCCTGGTGAATGAAAAGGGCTAACTTATAGTTTGAATAGCAAGAAGATTATTTTCATGAGGGTATCAAGCTCCCAATCTCCGTAATGGGAACGACGTGGTCACACACATTACGCCTCGGTTTTGTCAAAATCTAAATTGTTACTATTTTATTAATCTATCCCTCTATTGTTTAACTCAATCGTCAACCCGCACGTGTGGTGGGCTCAAGGCCTAACTCCTCTCTCGTTTGGGAGGAGACCCTTGCCATGCTGTGGGACAGTAACGGGTTAAGTAAAAAACCCTTTATAGAGTGCTTGGTTACTTAACCACTCGTAAGTGCAATTTCAAAGCTAGTATGTTTTATAAATAGCAGTTTGCACCTACTAATTGTGTTTAACAGTAGTTTACACGACTGTGCACGTGCGCGATCACTTGAAACCGACTTGTTATTCAAGGATACCTCGGTCCTGCTTTCAAAATCATCAAGTGTTTGTTGACGCTGATCATGACTCATTTAATCTTACTTGAATTATAATATAATTGTATAGTTTCGGAACAAGTCGTACTTTATTTCTATTTGTATCGCTGTATATATTTAACGTTCTTTTCCGTACTTTAAAGGTTAAAAACTTTTAAATGAATTTGGTACTGGCCAAGAGTATGCAGTATTTGCTAGCTTGCCCATGTTTCGTTTTTAAATAAACGTGTTTTTAGTAGTTTTCCGTTAGTATAAGTAGTATTTGTCTACCAGCTAAGTTACCAAGTAACCATTTTTAAAACACTTGATAAAGCTTTTAACATTTAACTTTATTCCTTATTTTATACTTTGAATAAAGTGAGTGTGACATACAGACGGACGGACAGACTCAGACACGACGAAATGATAAGGGTTCCGTTTTTTGCCATTCGGCTACGGAATCCTCAAAAGAACAGCATTGTATGGTGAAAACGAAAATTGAACACCAACCATCCTATCCAAATTGATATGTAGGTAAACAAAAACAAACTAATATTCACACGAGTATTGAGAAACAGTCATATGAAACTATCTAGAAGTCAGGCCATTAACACTAGTGTCGAATCTTCTCCGTATTTACGAGTATATACAGTGTTCTCAGCAGGTCATGTTGTGTGGACACGGGTCACTCATCCAAGGCTTGTTGCTTAATGTAGCTTAATGAAAAGAAATAAGTAAACAGTTTTAGGGAAAAGGGCTCTTGATTGCGGTCTCTGAAACTACAAAAGTTGAAGAGCGCAGATATTAAATTTGATTTCTTTACAAAATGACATGTTTGAGTCTCAATTTTGGTTTTGGTTTTTCAGCTAAGCAGTACTGATATCACATATCAGTCTGACGTCCGGCAGAGATACGGCAAATCCGTACGGCGAATGACTTATAGTTTTTCTAAAGTCGTCTTAAAGACACGGACTGTTTTCTTGTTACCATAAAAACCTCTCCCGATTTTAAGGTTAGAAGAAAATAAAAAAATATTTTAAAAGCGTCATTTAAGTAATATAGACCAAATCAAATGACATAATATTAAATATCAATTACCCGCATATCAGCGACTACTTATAAGTTAATGTTTCCGTGAAACACGCTGACACTTCCTCATAGACATGTCCGACGGTCTCGTGGAAACCGCAGAGGCACAAAAACTACTATTACTTGTCAATTGACGTAATAAGATGTTATTAGATAAAAAAATATACTTTATTAAGCGTTTAAAAGTGATATTGTGATGGCAGATAGAGGTTTATGTGCTAGATGAGTAACGAAATCAATATTTTATGTTCTATTCCTGTGTCTTTGGTTTGTTGTTTGATGTAGTCTAAATACTCGTCTTTTTCTTGTCACCTAATCAGAAACAATTGATAATTTGTAAAAGTCAAAAGTCTTATAATATATTTTTATATTATAAAAGTAAATAACAGACATTTTATATTAACCTCAGTAATATTTTTACTAAAATTTCACAATAACAATTGCAAAAACAATACTAATAGTAATGCAACAAATGCAATTGCATTTGAAAGTAGAATGAGAAGCACTCTCAAACACTTAAAATAATAACTACGTTTTATCGGTTGCAATCAAATTCCTAGATTTCATACAAATTTATGCAATACAATGCAAATAGGAAGACGTATTACCATACACAAATGTGCACTTTACACTATTATAACTCTTAAAATGCATTTTGAAATCGTTAAGATTGCATTCGTCAGTTTATCTCGTAAAATATCTCCTCAGGTCAAAAAAACATTCATTACGATCCGTGTTTTTTTTACTATAAGTACTATTAGACGGCTCTTGGCACAGATGTAGTATAATTTATAATATGAATTATAACGATGTGAATGTATGGTACATTCTCCGTTGCGCAATGATGATCTAATAGGTCATTGCAAGTTTGGTGTCTTCGGCTGGATTTTTAAGGTTTGTGTATTGAAAGGTGAGCGAGTGAGGAGCGAGGAATTCGGATGCAAAATTTTTATGTAATAATTAACACATCAGGATAATTTTATATCTTTTAACTTAATCTTTACCTGAAATACACACAAAAGCCTAACTCGAATGAATCACTTGTTTTTTTCGTTTAAAAGAATGAAATGAATACAGACGACAAATTGACTATAATTTGTCGTCTGTGCAGTACTGTCTGTAGTACTGCATGATCCTTAACTTAAAGAAAGTATTTGACTTTAATATTGTATGAAAATAAGATAATACTCAATTTTAATCCGCTCTCGCTATACGCGAAGCTCATAAAAAGCCATAGCCTTAAGTGACCTGTCGGCTGTCATATGCCTCTACCGATTTAACCTTTTTTGAAGATGACTTTTAATTTCAATTCATCAGTAAAGGTTGCCGATATTCCCAGGCTTTCAAGCTTCTATATTCGTAATATATAATACTAACTGAAATATGACATATTACAACATAAATAATGTACTTGAAATATCAATTTTGATTGCAGAAAAAAATACATTAAGAATTAAAAGTTGAAAAAAATCACTCAATCAAAATTATTAATTGCGATATTTCAGCATCAAATGTACGATTTAAGTGTCTATTTTTTGTCATGTGTCGAAATAATTCACTAAGCACATAGGTCATTTCATACAATCTATTTCTCGTGTATTTTTTGTATTTACTACTTATCGTAATGGGACTAATGAATGGTTGTCAAATTTAGAAGTATAGCATATTGCGCCGTAGTTAGGTCTATAATTTAGACTTAGAGCTAATGCTACTGTTGAACCAAACTACAGTAGTATTGACCTATACATATTTTAACTACTTATTAAAGCTCTTATAACTCCTGTAACATAAAAAATTGACTGTTTTATCGGAATGTTTTATATTAGGTATTACATATCTAGTGATGTGATTTCGCGAAATCGGATCTTTCAAGTAGGAAATACATATTGCATTTGGCCCAAGAGCAATCCATGGGTTTAATTATTCTCAAATATTGTAACTAATTCAAATAGTTTTTTTAATAGTTAGTGAAATGCAGAATGTTTACTCGACAATTTTTTTTTAATAAACACTGCTTTCCTATTTTACCGTAACATATTTTTAAGATTTTGTGTTAACTTAGCCATGACATAATAATTGTATTAACGCCTCCTATGTTGATAAATATAAATTATTTTGATATTTATATTAAATCAAGCGTTTAATATAAATAGCCCACGATTAATATAACATACTACATAACAATATCAGTCCACTCCTGTCAGTCTACAATGATCTCTGACAGGCTACCTACAATATGTGATTGCTTAATACTCGTATCATGTATGCCTACCGAACAATATGTCTAGACAAGCGTTAAAACATGTTGTATGGAGAACACACGCGCAACTATGAGTGGCTGAATCGTTTGACGAGAGATGTTGGGTAGATTCCAATTTGGATTAAAATAAGAGCCTGCACATCGATTTTCCAGGTTGTACTGTACTGGCTCTGTTGTTTGTATATACGTAAAAAGTATTTTTAGCAAAAGATGAATTATAGATGCGCAAGATGTTGAATCATTTATGGTAGTCAAAAGAACTTACGATCTCGGATGAAGAGTAAGAATTTTTGGCTGCAAATGTAAAATAACAGGTACATTTTCATTGAAGATAAATAGGTTAAAACATTTAACCATAATAATTTTCCGAGAAAACTATTCCAAAGTCATTTCAATAATAAATTACATCCTGTCTGCGAGCTTCCCTGTTCAATTAGTCACATAAATATGGTTATCCAAACTTCCTAAAGATAATTGTAAATTTAAACCACTACTGAAATATTATTAATAATTGATAACATTCTGAAATTATATTACACGCACGAATTTTAATTGAACTTTTATATGAAACATCGTTCGATGTTTTCTTCTGCAATTAGAATCAATCATATTTGTTATTTTTCATTTTTAAAACACGCAAATAACGGTCTTTAGAACAAGTAAACCTAATATTATCATCAAGCAACAACATTCAATGCTCACTTTGGCAACTTTTAATTGCCTAAAAGTTGCCCGTATACGTTTGCAAGTGTTAGTACCTTATCAGATAGTGATATATGTGTAACGTGACTTATCGGTGCTACTTTCGAATGACTAACACTTTGAAAGTCAGCAGCCTTCGTGCTTTGTAGAAATGATCTAATACTGGCTTAAGGCTATATTTTTGTTTTAAGATTGAACGTAAATCTTTTGATAAAGTATAATTGTTCTATTTGATTTAAATTGGGTCGCATTTAGATTATAGATATTGCATAATGCACTCTATTGGCTATCGTGATCACTTTAACTAGTTAGTATTGTTTGAGTTAGTCTTTCTAATAATTTTATTGGTACTATTACCATGCCAATCTCTCTTAATCTCTTAATCAGGTAACCAGATTATAAAATCTTGGCATTTCAAGTACAAAGCAAATGAATCAAATGTAGTTATCTTTGCTAAAATAATTGCTTTTGAGTACCAAATATAAAAATTCATCCTCGATAGAATAAACATGATTAAATTGAGGTCAAAAGGACTTGATAAAGATATAAAATAACGTATAAATTAACCTCAATCTCATTCTCGTACTACATATTTAAAGCTAAAGCAATTACGCTCCTAACCACAACCAAATATTAATATAAAGAACTGATTAAATAACAAACTAACCGGACAATCTCTTGAACCTATGACCATCACTGAAACATCTATTGCGAAACATCGTGACTCTACATACAGTCTCTACATAACTGCCTCGCACTCTATGTCAATCTCTGCTCTACATTTGATCCAACCTTTGTTCAAGGAAGCAATTACTTTTAATGCAGTTCCATTAGTTTCATTTATGTAATGTTACATTTTTTCGTTATCAATCAATCAAATTTTGATGTTTCACGACTACAACATAATTATAGACCGTTTTTGCAATTGCAATGATGCAGTAGTTTAGTAAATTGCATTATTTAATGTATTAAAAATGTTTCAGTAGTATATTTAAATTAAGATTTTTTTCGAAGTGCATTAAATATGTTTACATTAAAATATCTTAATTGGACTTCTGAAAAGATTGCGAAGTATATTGATTAGATGTGTAAAAGGTCATATGTAATTATTAATAGGTTTATATTGACATGCAATGTCAATCTAAGTCGATCGTGCCTTAATCGCTTTAGTTTGTTATGCTTAACCAAGTTAACTGTCCTAATAAATGGTAAAAGCCTCTTTCAATGTTTCCGTATCCCTGAATCATTTGCTATCCTTAGTCATCTATTATGAACTATCCAGATTATCCAAATCTACTCTACTTGAACTGTACCTTGGCTGCCACCCAATATGTTTACAATTATTGAAGCCCTGCATATAACCGAACTTTTTACCACCAGGATTGTAAAGATTTTATGGTCTTCCGCGTTTTGTCATTTTTATAAGTAACTAGCTGACTCGCGCAACTTCGCTTGCGTCACATAAGAGAGAATGGGACACAATTTTGCCCGTTTTTGTAACACTTTTCGTTGCTACTCCGCTCCTAATGGCTGTAGCGTGATGTTATATACCCTAAAACCTTCCTCGATAAATGGTCTATCTAGCACTGAAAGATTTTTTTAAATCGGACCAGTAGTTCCCGAGATTAGCGCGTTCAAACAAACAAACAAACAAACAAAATCTTCAGCTTTATAATATTAGTATGTTATATACCCTAAAACCTTTCTCGATAAATGGTCTATCTAGCACTGAAAGAATTTTTCAAATCGGACCAGTAGTTCCCGAGATTAGCGCGTTCAAACAAACAAACAAACAAACAAACAAACTCTTCAGCTTTATAATATTAGTATAGAAGTATAGATTTTGGCTTTAAGGTGCAACAATCTCCAACTTCATAAAAATACTATTAGAAGAACATGTACACACTTCATAACATATTATTAAATGTCATTGAAAGAGTGACTACCATATTTATAAGTAAACGACCTATTACGAAATAAATTCTGTACCAAAAACGTTTAAAACCAAACAACAATACGACTACAAAATACTTTGTGTGAACATTAGTCAGTGAAAGTAATTTCTATTATGTGGGAATTCTCCTTACATTCTGTCATGATGTCCATTCATTAAGTAAGTTGAATAATCTTTTAATCTTAATTTGACACTTGTACAATTGTTGCGTATATTAAGTCATTTATAGTGTAAAGTTATACTTTAAATAATAATATGCATGCATAATATGTTTTTTGTTCATAAGTTCGATCATCTAATGTTAAATGTTGATGCAGAAATCGTAATCTGCTGTTGATTTTTCGTTTACATTGTAATTGTGAGTCCCATCATAATGACAAGGCACTTCACTAGGTGCTATAAAAAGTATTTGAGAAAAAAAAAGAAATGTTTTGCAATACTGCTTGACCAAGGGATCAACCTTGTGATTAGCAGTCTCATGCATTACTGCTCCTTTCGGCTTACTTTAAGCGCTCAACTATTATTATATGATTAAATCTTGTGTTGTAGTTTCTGAACGGTCAGAAAATTATAACTTTTAAGTTAACGTTCAATTCATTTCAACAGAGGTCGTGACTTATCAAAACTGTATTATTACTACAAATACGATGACCATCAACGATTTATTTATCTAAACTACAATCTCTTGCAGTTTATGTGCCTTATTTGCTACCATTTATCCTTCCATCGGTTCATCTAGATCAAACTGTAATTATCGTTAGATTGATTCAGTTTCATTATATTATCCTTCAATACTAAATCTTGGTGAAAGGAACAAAATGTATGAGATTCTTCAGATAACAGTATAATAGTTTGTTGTGTAATAAGTATCATTATGTGCCACTATCTCGTTCGGTATTGTTGAAATAATTGTTGGCGTAAATTCTCTTAGTTTCGAAATTCAATACGTTTTTGTGATTTGTTAACGGATGTGTTTCGGTGAAATATAAAGAATGAGTTATACATTAATTGCCTTACCGAAAAACGTCGCGTAAGCTCTAGTTAGTTACCGTGTTTTGTCTTATTCACTCAGCTGTTTTGACTTCTTACTGACTTATAGGAAATAATACCATTCTAAGTAAGATCAATGTGACTTTATTCTGTCTCAAATCTAGCGTAACAGTCATTGAAGAAAACAAGTGACATTTGACCACGATATGACCGCAACTATTGCAACGTCCAACTGAAATTTAGCAAATCAATGGTAGAAATCGCTATAGCCTTAAAAAAAACATTACGCGTTTTTCATTAATTAGGTAACATTCATATTTAAAACTGCCTAATTTTATGATATCTATTAATCCACGGCATATGTATCATGGTATCACGGCATATATCTAATCTATTGTGCTTTGACTTTTCCTAGGTCATTATTCCGTTAACTCTTTAAAACAACATTTTAATATTCAAATGGCGATTTTTGACGTAAAAATCCGCTTGCAAAATCCCTAAAAGACAAAAGATAGTCTTATTTTCCAGGGTAACATTCAGTGTAAAGAATCGTAAGTAGTGCATATTTTGAAAACATAAGAAGAGACGAGACGAATACTTTTAAATGTTAAAGACCATTAAATCATTTTGCGACCAATGTTACGTGCAAACTGTTTGTTACCGCTAATTGTTCTGGCATCACTGGCCACTGTTTCAAAATTACGAGTGCGAATCTTTTTTAAAACGAAAGTTGTCTTGTCAAATTTGAAAAAAGACTTTCTTTTGTTTTAGTGCGTCTGTTATTCTTAAAATCTTAAGCTTAGTTTTGCCGTAAGAAAATATTTAACGATTAAATTTTGAATTGTTTGCGTAAAGATTTATCGATTTATTTATTTAATCGTTAAATATTTATCTTTAAAGATATTTGGGTTAAATAGTAAAGTATTATTAAATTGTTATAGTCGTTTTAAACTCTTTTTATTTTATTCGCATCAAATGTCTCTAAAAGATTTGTCAATCTGCGCCTCGTAGTATGATTTTTTGTTTTATAGCAATGTTTATGATAACGATAATTGTAAAATTCATAAAATGTTGGTTAATATCATATCTTTACTGACATGTTACGTTAATTCCATAAAGAAATTTAGACCATCTCATTTCTGCGGTATGAAATATTAATTTTTAAAGCTCAATTAAAATCAAACGTACTTAATAATTATACACACGATTATAATTATAATTCCAATTAATACTTACTTGAACTAGTGAACCGACCTCACTTATGTAACGTCAAATAATCGTATGTTTTAAATATGATGGGTCATGGATTCACTTTTACTTCTGCAGTGAAAAATGACCTCAATTTTATTCACATTAGATTTGATATGTAACTGCTAGTTTGTTTATTAGTTATTTAATCATGTAAGGTTGTAAGAAGGCTTTATGTTTGTATTCAAAATGGTAGGAAGCATTTTTTTACTCAATACAGTAACTACCATTACATGCTTAGCCTTATGCGACGATAATGATCTGATCCAAATGAAGCAATCACAGGAATTGTATATATAAAATTGAAACAGTAGAGTTTGTGATTTTAATGCACCTATGAAAAATAATGTATGTATGTGTATTAAACCTAATAGGTGTGAAGTAAATACAGTAAAGAAAAGAAACTTTTCATGTTAAGTAATAAGAAGTGCATAATTTAATAAGTTGAGTACCATGACACTTTACTGTCTTATTATTAACTTCAAATACCAACTATATAACGATTACTCAACGTTATTAAATAGCATATAACGGCTATAAATCGTTTGTCTGATAACGTGACAGTGAGATAACACACGCAAACTGTATAAAAACGCCGACGATTCGTGAAAACAATTTTCTAAACTGAAGCGTAATTAGAAAATTGATTTGAATTATTGTATCGGTAAAACAGCTGTTTCTTAGGAATTTTTCGCACAAAATTTTATCGTTGAATGCATTCGGTAACTTTAGTTTTAAGAATTGTATAAGGAATGTTCAAAAGCGTAGCTTTATTGATAAATTGAATAACTGTAAAGACAGAGAGTGACGTAACATTTGTAACAGTCGTTTTGGTTAAACTGCACTAGTTGTCGATGTCGATACAGGTCGAGTATTTGTGCGATTCAAAGATACAAAAAGTTGTAACGATTCTTTTATTTTTCTTTTATTCTTCTTGAGTCTAGTAGTATATAATAGTACTAGACTCAAGAATTATTCGGAATCTTCGAAACTGAAATTGCTTTCTGGATCTTAATAAAATCCAAAAATTTAATGAAAAAAGAGGGTAATTGTTCTTCTATGAGATTTACTTGATAGCAAGTTGCAAGACATTAAAAAAATATATCAATTTGACTATAAAGTTTACATTTTAGTCAATTAGACTAAAATAAAAAATCTAACAAGTGCTGAAATCGCAGTCAATACCCATCCTTAAATCAGCAAAGTGTAACAAAAACTCAATGCCAATAAATCTGGCGTACTATTCTTATCAAACGCACACTTTCTCAATAGTACTAAATGCAGGAGAAGCCACGCGTGACAATACCGAAACATTTGACTCTGTTCGCTGATTGCTATTGTGCAACCAGTTACACTTCAATTGTGAGTTTAATGCTCTGTTATCATTTAGAGAAATCTTATCAGTTTTGAGGTTGTAGTTGCTTGGAGATATGATGTTCATTTTAACGTTATGAGGTTTCTAAGTTATAGGAATTAATGCTTTTTGTACTGTGTTGTTTTTAGTGATCCTGGGGTATTAATATAAGTTTTCCCAAAAGCCTTATTGTATAGAGGTTAGATCTTCTGATTTTCCAAAATGCTATGTAAAGCACACGTTTATCCGCTAAATAGATAAAAAATTTCGACAGTTATTAGTTCATCACTCAGGCAAAACTTAGATAGATCATCGCTTGTTATAAAATTTTCAGGTAGCATAGTAATAATTTAGCATTTTTATAAAGAATTTAATTAATTTATTTAAGTGCTTTTTAAATTTATAATGCTATTGTTTTTGAAACATACATAAGTAAGTATTTCCATTGCCAATTCATTACGCATTTATAAAATGAATGCATTCAACTAATGTTCAAATTCCATTAAGCAGGCAGCCTTCTAAGTTATAGGAAATGAGGCTTTTTATGCAGTGGGTGTGTACATTGAGTAGTCAGACTAGGCTTAGTTACTATGCAAGTGCTCTTGGACTGATTTGACGCTAAAATGTCTAATTTAACACAGATTATTGGTTGCAACAAACCGGAAAATTCGTTCATGGTTTCGCGAGAAATTTTGTTAGTGGGTGATTGTAGAGTTAGTATTTACGTTCGTCGTTCATCTACTATAATAGAATTTTGTAGTTCGTTTGAATGAATAAAAATAGCCTCCAGAACGCTTTAGGTCAGTTAGATCATAAATTGTCGTAGTTATTTATTTAAGTTTTGTATTAAAATATATTATTTTACGTGATATTTCTGCCACGCGGTTAAGCTAATTCACCCCAGTAAAACTCTCTTTTAGAAATCGAAAAACAATTTAAAACAGTAACTAGGTAAGTAAGAATCAATAAAATTTGCCTTTTTGTCTTTGCCTACATAACGTAATGATCAACTAAACAGCTTACAACTCGACCAAGGAGGTAATTCTGATTAATATGTTCGCTCCAAATAAGTCTCCTTGAAACTCATAAACAAAATTATATCAAATGCTCTTAAGCCTGTAATTATTAATGTTTGTACGGTACAGTAAACACGCTTGTTAGGAAACACCTGATTCGCAAAATCATACATGTATGATTTAACTTAATTTTTCAATTATTTAGCTACGAAATTCTGTTTAAATGCAGCTTTAAATTATTCGTGTCGCGAAGAGGCATTTTTTCAATAACTTATTGTTTATGTTAGTAAAAGTTTACCAGAATCAGGATATAGGATATGTGCCTGGAAGCCATTGATCAGTTAATGTATGGCTTTCTTAGATTGTGTTTGTAGTTATCAGAATAACAATATACGGTCAAAGGTTACGTACTCGCAAATATAGAGCTCAATTTAATAGATGCATCAATTTAAACTACTTGGGGTTTGTCCCATGTTATACTGTACAATATTTAACTATATTTACTAGTACAGTTTACTAACAAGTACATATTAGTTAGAGACAGGCGGTGGCTCGCCTTGTCCTTAGTGACGTCGATACAGTTTTATTATGACTTTATGAATGTCTGACGCCGGATCTGTATGTTATAAAATAAGCATTAACATGCTTTGTGTATTCTCTCTTAGTAAAACGTCATCATCTATTTGAAATGATTTAGGTGAATTCAGTTAGTATTTGTACATCTTCTTTCGTGATTTTAAAGGCCTTGAGTGAGAGGAGTAAGGGCTATGTTAGTTTATGATATAAGTATCATATCAGTAGAAATTAAATATTTTGGCGATTATTTACATAGTCCAATTTGGTTGATGGTCAAGCAGTGATAGCCGAGTGGTATAAGTTGACACCTCTCACGCAAGTGGTCGCAGGTTCGAACCCGAGGCAACACACCAATGACTTTTCGAAGTTATGTGTGTATTAGAAATAATTATCACATGCTCCAACGGTGAAGGAAAACATCGTGAGGAAACCTTGCATACCTAAAATTTGTTTAATACATTTATTGAGGGCATGCAAAGTCCCCAACCCGCACTTGGCCAGCGTGGTGGACTAAAGGCCTAAACCCTCCCTCATTACGGGAGGAGACCCTTGCCCAGCAGTGGGACAGTAATGGGTTAAATTTATTATTATTATTATTTATAATTTGGTTCACGTTATTTAAACTTGTCCGAAAAAAAAATGTAGACACGACTCCGACTATAAAAATTAGAAAAAAAAATGTTTTCGTATTTTATTGCAAAGCATAAAAGTAAGAAAACTGTATAAAACCAATCTGTGCGTAACTATTCAATGAATATTTATACAACCTTCGTGGATCCCACTCAGGTATTCCATATTTACATAATAATAATGTCGCGTAAGCTCTTTATGCTTGTATAGGTATAGTGATAATGTAAATTGCTTACAATCAATTCGGTTTGTTCTTTAACTCGTAAGCTAATATAAAAAGTACTGCATCATGTGTCACGAACTTCGTACGGTTTAATAATAATAGTTGATTTATTCCTGTCAGACATGTAATGGTCACAAAATCAAGTCTTGAATTAGATGTGACATGGTCAAGTAAGTGAATTTGTGTAAATAAGGTGGCCTGTAACCATTTAGATTAGTATTAAATTGTAACATTTGTAGGACTAACCTTTGACCTTTACACCGTTGGGGCCAGCCACTGCGCTAGTCAGATTAACATTCAGATTCAATATTAGTTCCAGTTTCACGGCTCACTATGAAATACGGCGTAAAGACAATTATTTGCTAAACTTAAAGCCGTGTACGCATTTTCGAACGGCAAGGTGAACAGAAACTCGGTGATTTCGAATATTAAGTCATATTTTCTTGAATGATCTTTTGTGTAATTAGTTATATTTATTTTAAGAATTACTTTCGAATGATGTTAGTTATGTACTATTACTTAAAACCGGTTTCTTTCTAACACTAGAAAACAAACTATCTACAGGTCGCGAAACAAAACTCTATGAAAAAAATGACAGCGTTTCGATACATGGCTACAAAGCCTAGTTGCATATTAGGACACTATCGGTCTCAGAAAATCGCGCTTCCGAACATAAACTTACTCAAATCCCTGAAACCAAAAGCACTGATTTTGAAAGAATCTTGAGATGTAAACATGATAGATGGTTTTTATCTGTTCACTTCACAATATTCTTATATTTGAATGTATGTACAAAGCCTTACAACAGTAAATACAAGTTAGTAAACAAAGAGTGGACATAACAGTAGTGTAGAGTGTAAGGTAAACGAGTTTATTTAATGTTTGTGACGGTGCGGGCGCTGCCTTTGTCTGCAACCGTTTTTATCAACAACAGTCGTAAATATCAATTGTAAAAACTATGTAGTTTATATATTTGGCGTAAATCAATAAATTACAAGATATGAAAAGACGTAAGGATGAGAATGAGTCAAGGAAAGTTTGTAAGGATCGTACCAAATGGCGTTCTTTGGTCTGATGATGTGATATTATGTATGTATGTAAATCACTAAATTGGTATTTGGTCTTGAGTTGATCTTAGCGTGTCGATTCCGTTGTAGATGAAAATATATTTCTTCCATCAGAAAAGGTTACAAATCTTTAGGATTTATAGGTTTTTTAATAACATTTTGTTTCAATGTTAAAGCAAGGGATGGTTGACATAATTTACGAACTAGCCAAATTTTAAAAACAATGTCAAAGAATCTGAGAAGCGCTGGAATCTTTCTGTAAGTGCTCTCTGCGCATTGCACCAATATTTACTTAGTGAATGTGAATAGTAACTTAGTTAATTAGTAAATGAAGACATCTAGTCTTACTTACTGGTTCCAACGTCTCTATAATTTATAGTTTAGTTAACATTCCTGCACGACTTTAAGCATGAGATTAGGAGTTTTGTCCTATGAAATATGAAACACAGTTTCTCAAGCATCTATTTACACAAATACTGTAAAAATCTGTGTTCAATCTTTATTAAAAATTCTAAAGACTTATTATATGTTTTTTGTTACAGGTAATATATTCATGTCATAAGCGTCCACGTGTAATTACATGTTCAGATGCGATTTCTTGGGTGAGATGAATTTTATGCTTACTTTTAGTTCGATCTCTCTTCGTACCATAGCTATGACTGCCTAATGTCAAATGTATCTTGGCCAACAAAATTCGTAATGGAAATATCTAACTGCACAGTCCTAATGCAAGCTTTCAAGGAGCCTTATGACCTAAGAATTCGAACTTAGCTGTTAATATTCATTTTAGAAATAAATCTAATAAAAATAAACAAAATGTCAAAAAGTCTTTGGTGATTCATTCTAGAACAATGATTCTTTATTAAGGATTTAACTCCAAGTTTATCGTCGCTATTTATATTTTTCCGGTTACTCAAAAGCTACGCATTTAAAACTACTTTCACGAATTATGTGGTTGTTTATTTTTGTTTTTATAATTATATTTATACTTTGTCCGTATCCGTTTAAAAGATTGAACATTTTGCTACGGTGATTTTAATAATAGCAATACTTTTGTGTATTCCTTGGGAATTCAAAATTTTTAGTCATTAAACGACCTTTTCAATTAATCGCTAAAAGTGGTTCAGTCATTTACGAACTTACCTAGTATTTATTTTTTCCCTTATGCAGAATGAATGAAAAAAACATTTAGTTTATCAAAGGGCCCGATTATCTAAAACAAATCAACTCCAATTTGTTTATTCATTTATAACAGTTTATCAACAACATCAACTACAGTGGACCGGTCCATTCCACACGTCAGAGCATATTACGTACGGTATTTAAACACAACGCTAATTACAAAGAGGAAATGAGCCGTAGTAATAGTAACTGTTTTAAAGGTCGCTTTGTCTATTCGCCAAATATTTTAATAGCTAAATATGAATTATTGTCATTTAACTTGTAGTCAGTCAATTCTTGGTTTTTTAAAAAGGATTGTTTTATTATTTATATCATTATAAGTGGCCTAATATGTGTGGTTGAATTGCCGCTGCAGTGGTCTTCGCGGATTCGGTTGTCACTCGGAACAATATTTAATTTTGTGACGTGCACGAATACTTGTTTTTGATGATAATGATGTTGATAAGAATAAAAGTCTCCTATATTGTAAAAAAATAGCTGTCTATTTAAGTTATCATCGTATATAGTTCATAAAATTACTTTTACTTGCAGTTAACATACGGGTGATAAAAACTTAACTGACCGTATTTATGACAATTTCTCCTCTATTTTTATAACAAACTGCTCCATACATCACATCTTTTACTACCATAAAACACACATTACATGGAGTCACTAACCCATACTTTGATGAACCATACAATTAGTTTGCACCACATGGCAATTTCATGGTCAATGAGGTCGTGTACCATGTTAGCAGCAATTAGACTAGAACAGGCATGAGGAAGGTGTTGCGTGTGTCTTTGCGGAATTCTAGCTAAATTCTAAATAGCTCATGAACTAAATATGTACTATTTTGACTTCTACAGAAAAAGCAATGACAGTCAATTGCCCTACTTGGAAAAGATAGGTATTATTGCCACCCATTGCTAAGTAGCCGGCTAGTGCCTTTCAGCCTTTTAAATAGTTAGTGAATTGCCTTCATGATCAATTCTAGATGATCATTGACATAAAGCAATGTAAAAGAACATAGTTTTATTTGTGTTTCGTATAAACCGAATGTTGACAGTATAGAGCGGTTTAAACATTTAACCTTTGACAAAAAGAAGTGTCGATACCGAGATTATACCATTTAAAAGGAACAGCCAAAATAGTTCCTGCGGCACCCGCTAGAGGAGCTGATCAGGTTTTTATACAAATTCATAGAGCCAATGTGGCACTTAAAACTATCGTGAAAACAAGAATGCTATTAAATATACATACATAAAACCACGCCATCTTTCCATAGGGGTAGGCAGAGACCAGAAAATATATTGCCATTTAATATCGTGCTACAATTATAAGCTTTCAGAAAATTATTTACAGTGATCATTCAAGCATGCTTAATAGAATAGTAGTTGGGGCTTTATATTAGGCCTTCTCAAAGTAAATACAAGTGCTCTAATTCTGAATCACGTAGCCTATAGAGGCTGAGTTTCTATCATAAACTCATAGAGCGAGACGAAACGCCGGTTACGTACACAGTTATTTAATTTAAAATGCTTTACATTACTCACTTTTTGTGTAAATAAAGTTATTACTAGTTTTTATTGTGTGACTGACACTATACTTACTTGTACTACAATTGCTTATTTAAATAGAACTCAGGTACACTTTAAAAGAGACTTTAAACTGTTTAGTGTGTAAAAAAATCATTGATTAAAACCATAATAGGAAATGTTGGGCAAAACTCTCTTGAATTCCCAGACTAGCCCGTGCCCAACAGTGGGAAACCAAATGTTGAGTATCAATGGTTCACTTCACAAAAATGCATTGACAAATCATACAATTGTGACATTTTTACGATAATGCATTTAACGCGATTTCGTAAATTTTATAACTCGCCTCGATTGCCCCCTAAGGCGACGAATTAGGAAAACAGCAAATCGGTTTAAGAGCATCAAATAACTTCTTTTCATTGTTGCTTGTAAAAACAGGGCTGGTATTTAGACGGCTCAATTTTGTAAAAATAAATTTGACAAAGCATCTTTCTATTACTGGGTACTGTTCTCCTGTACGCATGAGAACAGTAGCAGAGTTAAAAAACTACCACGATATATACTAATATATCGTGGTAGTTTTTTAATTTTGCTATTCCAATTATTGATTATATTTCCAACCCTCATACTAATGAGGGTTGGAAATTTTACATTCCTTCAATATTGGTTAAAAGAACTCTCATTTCATGCAAGGTTTCTTACAAAAGTTTTCTTTCAGCAAGTGATACTAATTCAAGTTCATTTCTAAATTTTCAAGTACTTAATTAATGATTACGAAGCCTATCTTATACAATTTTCAAATGAATAAGTATTATTTTACATTAATTTTAAATTAGTAACTTTTCCGCTATGCGTCTGTTTGAACTCGGCAGTGAATTTCCGCACGGTCAAGGTTCCAATCAAATAATAACAAAAATAACATAAATTCTTATATAACGAATGCTTAAAGAAATGTCACAGCATTAATTACGTGTCAAAGATTAATAAGCATTAAAATGTTTTATTCATAATGCAGTGATATGCATTTGTTGAGAAATAATGGCCTGCTCTGTATTGTGGTCAGAGTTGATAATATATTTTCATTTATATAATCTCTCGTTTGTTACACCCAATAGTAAAGATGTAAGAAATACAACTGCGTTTCGCCGTTTGTCCTATGTATTTTTATATTATATGTAATAATAAAAAAAAGCGGTTGGTATTCCAAAAATATATTAGGTCGGGGAAAAAGTCTTTTCGCATTATAGTATGTATGAACTTGTAATAAAATCTCTTTGGCTTCAAGAATCACAAATGTTAGGTTTCTCTGTGAGCTCGTGAGGTACCCAAATATCGAGCTTTACTGTGTAGAGAAAAGATTTTTTTACAAGTTCATACATACTATAATGCGAAAAGTCTTTTTCTCCGACCTAATATTTTAATATCACCACTCGCTTTTGCCCGCGACTTACTGGATGACTGCGCGTGAAAATAATATTGATGTAAGCCGGTTTTTCGTGAAATTATGACATGAAAGAATAACTTTTGAGTGCCTCTTACTATTAGTACTTGATGACGTATGTATGACGACGGTGCCTTAAATAAATTATAAAGTTTACTTCCCAATATTAAAATGAACTGTTCTAAATTGCATTTAATAAATTAGAATATGAGCATTTGTGACCTTTACAACATAAAATAAGACTGAAGCTATTTATAATACATGCATTAATAAAAAACAAATTGCAATACTGCAATCGCTCTTAAAATCTTATTAATCAAGATAGTAACTGACTGTTAAAATTATGTACAGTTTGTAACATTGCATAATTAATAACTGCATTTACCTTCAGTAAATAAAGTACGGCTTTTCTAATTTCGTTTATAAAATAGATTTAAATAAAAACATAATAACACGTCTGTTTTACCCGAAGGTGTATAAAATCACTATTAACAATGATAGTCCTATGTAATAGGGAGTGAGCTTATTGCCAAAACTTATTGAATAGATTTAGATAAAAAAAGTCGTTTACTGGCAATCAGAAAAAATGCGGTCTTTTGTAAATAAGGTTAAGAGCTATTTTACTTAATCATAGACATTATTTTTAAGAAAATCGATGCCAATTTAATAATATTAAATAGTTATTGATATTGTTTAATATAATAGATAATAATAAATTAGATTGTAATATTAATGATGATTACCTGAATAAATACGAAACAATTTGATGAAGTAAGAGTAACAAACTTGCGATACACATTACCGAATATGGAAGATTACTTTACTGGAGTATGATTATGTACCAAGTGATAGTTTAATTTATTGTAATTAAATTTAAGCCTTCGAGATGATATCAAAGCAGTAGTTTCTCTCAGCATTTCACGCTCGGGTCATGAGTTACTGCTGTATCATCGATCACTTTGAGCGTTTCTCAACGAATTAATACACATCTTCATATATTTCAAGTAAATTATGTGAAGATTACTCCGGAAAGTGTAAGTTACGAAGTGTAAAAATTAAGAGCTTTTGAAGGTATATTTTGGATGTGTAGGACTATAAGTACTAAAAGTAAGAAGATTAGAAATATAACGATTTTTTAAGTTATAAATTTTGCCATTATGTTACCTACTAATACATCAACTATTTATATATGAGAACTATTTCGGACGAGTGCTCATTTCGACAATGTCAGATTATTTTATTTGATATAAAATAAATATTTTTTTTGAAAATGTATCATAATTTCTGATAAAAAAATCCTCGCATAAAGTACAAAATAATTACACGATGCACAATAGTGGAAAATTTGCACTAAGAGCTGTAAGGTAGCAAGTAAATTAAGTTGCGATACCAGCAGCTCGTCGCCATAAAATTGTAACAAGTAATAAAACTTGTCACGGAAACAACATATTGAACTTTCGAGAATCAACACTTCAAAAGGAAAATAAAACAAAACATATAAACGATCGTAATCATTCGATCTTTACATCAACAACAAAAGGTCATAATGAAAAACATTGCATTAATAAATCTAATGTGAACTTTCAAATTAAAATTTCAGAGGTCGTAGTAAAAAGGCTTTAATGTAATCGACGTAATCTAATCGTCTGTAGCCTTGATTGAACGGAACTCGGAAAAACATTGATTGATATAGAGCAGACAATTTTAATATGATTTGTTTGCGCGTGACGTTTGTACCTACTGGAAATTTTGCTACCGAATTATATTTTTAGAAAATTTATATCACTGTTTTAATTATTCTGCAAGGTATTTTATTGTTTAAGAACTAATAAAACGTCTTTGTTGAACATAGTAAGATCAGGAAATCACTCACGCTCACGCTTTGATTAACAGAATTTAGAAGAATTATCAAGACTTATTTTTATAATATAATATTGATGTGTAAATAATTGATGCTCTTGCATTTAAAGTGCATATTTCGTTTTAGCCTTCACTTATAATAAGTAGATAAGTTAGGGTTTATCTCATTAAGAACCTGAAGTATTTTCCTATATCAAGAAAAGTAACTGGATCAAAAAATTTCGCTGGCGCCTGCCATAACCATATTCGCAACTTTTGACAAATTACCTTAAAAAAATGACCGACTCGCTTAAAATGTATAGCCGTCTGTTTAGTGACCGCAATCTTAAATCTATTTCAAGAGGTAAGAGGTACTGACAGTAAAAAAGAAGAGTTGTTGTCCTCGCTTAAATATCACTTGTTTGGACTTCCCATACATATAGGCCAATTGAAACGGTTTCTTTGTCAAAATACATGTTATATAAATCGTTTAGCTGAAAAAATCTATAGGTAAGGTGCATGATGAAATATCATCCATCATAGTACGAGTCATCCAGTTAATTAATGAAAAGTACAACGATGCTCTATTCCACTTATTTTCTTACAAGAAAGAAGCTTAATATTAAAAGTCAGATTTCTATTTTTTATTGAAACAGAAAAGCCAAAAGGCTTCATCCGACGCGAAACCTCACACTGAATTTTCGGTATCAAAAAACCGCTTTTATTTAAAAGTAATTTTAAATGTCAGATGCTCAATACAAAGGTGACAGAATATCGAAAGTTGTACAGTAAAATATACAAGTATATGCTGTGGCACTCAGACCACCGAAGTAGCTTTATTTTGTACTAGAGGCCGCCCGCGACTTCGTCCGCGTGGAAGCCCTACCTGTGTAAATCCCGATCCCTCGGGAACTGCGGGATAAAAAGTAGCCTATGTGTTATTCGGGTTCTTCAGCTGCCTATATCCAAATTTCATCGTAATTGGTTCAGTAGTATTTCCGTGAAAAAGTAACAAACATACATACATACATGCTCACAAACTTTTGCATTTATAATATTAGTAGGATATAAAAATGCACATCAACTCGTGAAAAGATGCCATGTTCTTTATATTGAAGATGAACATCTCATTTAAATAACGGATGTCTCAATTTACTGAATAAATGACTGTATTTTTTGTATCAATATTTTTCATTCGTTGCGCTTTAAATTAATTGTATTGATTTGCGTACTTTATGTTTTTATATAAAGGTCTGAAATATGTATGTGATTAAACTTGTTTTATATGTAGTTGATATTTTATCGTTTTATTAAATATTATTGCGAACTGGCTTTGTAATCAGAGTCCAGGCTTGTTTGTACAACAGTAAATTTTACGTTTACGTATCCGGAAATATTGGTAGTATTTTTCTCGTAGGGAATTTATTTCAAAGTTACTCTTAAAATTATTTCGACCAGATGTTAGTTATCTGAAACTTACTTTCAATGAGATACATTTTAAACATTATTCAATAGACTTTTTTAATTCGCATATTCAATTAAATAATGTAATTACATAACGTAAAATACGAAGTAAGTATTTAAGCTTAATAGCATTTTATACGCATAGTCTTTTTCATTTATTTATTTTAGTAATTTAAGTTTCAATAATTGCAATAACTTCATCAACACATATCAAAATGTCTGACAGTATTCAAATAAATTAAAATATATATAACCTTTTATTTAGAGGTTTTCAGTTGGTTATTTGAAGTACATTATAAAAAGCTAAGGTCGCCTGCTTTTTGCAAGGAGTTACACTTTTATTGATCTCGCAAAAAATGGATTAGATTTTATTGATAGTACTTACGTGTGTCGATGAGGAAATAGAACATATATTATATATAATACTTTTTGTTTGAGTACGTCAATATATTTAATAGAAATTTAGTTTGTCTAGTTTTATGACCTAGTCTGCCTTCAAATAATGTTGAGTAGGCTTTATGTTATGGGCGTGTTTGTAATTGTTGGGTGGTAGCAAAAGCTATTATGGTAATGAAATAAGCGGTTGCTGTGATGGTTAAAAAAGTAGATAACTCATACATCGTCATAAAATCTGAAGGAAAAAAAATCGTAAGTCTTTTGTTTTTTTTACGTACTTATGTATGAATATGTAAAGTACAAAGCCTTCAGATTTTTCACGATCGTTTAAACGCGTAGAATTTTATGAACTGCGATTAAATATTTTTCTATTGAATTATTATTTCGTTTGCATCTATGTGGTATAGTAAAGCAGAGTGTCAGAGTAATATAAAGAAAATGAAATGAAATTGAAACAAACAGGAAAAAATAAGCTTCTGTCGGTACTCATTTAAGAGCCTCGTTTAGTTTTATTAACCAGTCAACATTTAATTCAAATAAATCAAAGGAAATTAAATATGATGTAAGAAGATTTAAAGTTACATTATGAATATAAAGTTGCGCTCGCGTATGTTAGTACAAACTTCCTTCTAGTGAATGTTTCTGATAAATAACACGTTTTGAAATGGCATGAACTTGCTGCATGTTACAATGTATGAGCGTAATAAGCTTTTATGTAGAAGTATTGAATCCTTATAAAATACGACGTAATTTATTACTGTATGTGTTCAATTTTGTAAGCCTCGAAAATGGTATAATTTATTCATTAATTTGATTGAATAAATTACATATTAGGAAAAGCAATAGTCATTTGTTAATTCACGTTACCAAATCATGATCCAAAAAATTTCGTGACTAAATAATTTCCAAAAGAGACCGTTTGATAATATTATTTAAATTCAAAACTCACAGTACTAATTATAATTTATATTTCTACTGAAAATTAAATCTGTCTACATAGTTACAGTTTATATACATCTCCGGTCTTCGTGTATTTGATTACTAGGAATTTTAAACCCAAAAACAATTAGCCTATATTACCAAACAACAACAAAAAAGCGATGTCGTGACTACGTAAGTCAGTAGACAGTTAACCTTTAAACACGTTGAAATATTTTATCAACCATCTTTTTTTGACTTCTGCAGAAGCAGATCCGTGAATACATTGCCTAAAATAGTGACGTACCTCAATTATCACTCAAATAATCATACCATAGTGTTGTTACGTTCTCTGAATATTAAGGATCTCATTTTCCATATAGGTTGTCAATGACTTCCATTTTGAAATTCGACATTTAAATGAAAAAATACAGGCTGTGGTATAATTGGATTGGTTTATATACAGTGTTGTTTTCTCCTTATGTAGAAAATATTGAATTGCTTCAACATTATACAAGATTCAGGGCCTTACCACTTCTGGATTACTGGCAGATAGCTTGACAACTGTTTTCATACATTTCCTGTTGCTTTATCTAAAAGATAGGGTACTGTACAACTATTTCTAAACTACAAAACTGGCCCTTAATTCTCATGGGTCGCTTTATAGATAGCTTGTGTGGGCCGAATAACTTTAAAATCATAAATAAAGGTCTAAGATAGCTACTACGTTTAGGTACTGTTAATTAAAGCTATAGTTGATTGTAGTTTTACTGCGGTAAAGAGAGTCCATAAATATTTTCTACTTTCTCCCTCGAGCTTTATAGAGTAGAAACGTTGCTAATCATTATATCTCATTAAAGTAAGTCGCGGCTGAGTTGTAAGAAATATTGACGTGACGGAGTAAAAGGTATCTTATAGGATTTTCCTTATACAATTTCAGTGTATTGTAAATTAGAGGTATGTAATTGTACACTGAACTAAATAATGATCAAAACTTTTTAACGACTTATTGGAGGATCTTGTTTAAAAGGCGCTACTTTGTTTAATAACTACACATTATTTTAAAATATTGTGGAGATAAAACATGCATGACTCTCTACTTAGTTCTCAGACTGAACTTACTTTATCTTAAAGCCCCATTGTAATTTACCTTCTAGTTTTTCTGTCACCTAATACTAAAGTAATAGTAGCTAAAAAACACTGCCTAGGTGACTGGCAGGATACACATGACTGCCCTACACCAGCCATAATAGTCCCGTCATTAACAGCTTAATTAGTGCCTAGATCTTTATTTTAGCCTGTCAAATGTCTGACCTATGGTTAAAATAGTATACAATATGCATTCATGTGTCTAAAAGAGAACGTTGATAGCTAAAACAATAGTTACAATTGTAAGATTATAACAATTGACAGTGCATCCTGTATTTGTTTATGAAATACGATTTTAATGATTCTTTTATTAATTGACTTAGGGATAATAACATGTTTGGTCTATTTTGTAATATTATATGAACTGCACATGTTTTACCAACATCTACTATCGGAAGACTGCTAGCTATTGATAAAATTTGCATTTTCTTACCAAATTTTTATACGATGGATTGAGAAATAACAATTTTATTATAAGTATTTAACACTCATTATGCTAGAATGTAGTTCCATACTACAAACGAGGCTATGAATTCCATCTATCACTGTCGTAAACTTGTGGTCAAAGGAAACCTATATAGTTCAATAGTCCTAATGATCGATCGACGTTTAATATTAACAGACCCAATTGACCTAAGTAACTGACTAACAGTTAACATTGTAATAAATTTTTCTTAAGCAAATATTGTAATTTGAAATAATGTTTTCACGGCAGCTTTTAGAGTACTGTTTTACTGGCCATCGGCTGGTCAACAAAGCATGGGTTAAGATACCTTTGGCGCGGACAGTCCATAGTTTGGCAGCGAAGGAGGTGGTATTTAGGCTTATCGACTTTCTTTTTCTGAGTACACGTTGAAAGTCCTGTCTATGGTTCTTATTTTCCATGAGTTCAACGACATATAAAGCCCGAAATGTAGGTGCGACTACGACTCAATTGTAAGAATGTCGTCTAAAAATTCCTCAATAAAATTTGACAATAAAACAAAGTCACGACTGTATAACTAGTTTTTAATATATTCATTAATAATTGTTCAGATAAGATAACAATAGATCGTGGTACTAATGTCAGATGTTGATAATAACATGTAGATAGGCTTAGTGTAAAGTTGTTTAATTAAAATGACAACCGTATTTAATAGAGTTACATAGTTCGATGATCAAGCGTGTGCGCATAAGGAGCTTACACGCATAGAACCGTGCGTTTCATAAAATAAACGTAATTTATTTTGTAATTTAAGTATTATTATACTTTATACCATCTTTATGCAATAATATTATACCGGCTACGTTTATGAAATTATATCCACAGTTAAGAGCGTGTATGAGCTATACCGACTACACTTTTTATAAACTTTCGTAGGGAAGCCAGTAGGCAAAATTTTGCAATATTTTGACTAACACAGGGTTTAAAATGTCAAAAACAAGGAGTGCAAAGCTTTGTGAAAAAGCTTCCGCAAGCCATCTGAAACTTGAATGGCTTTAATCAAGTTTCGTTACATGTGCCAATGAACTGGCTAATTAAATAAACACTACTGGGAAGACTTTTAATAGGGCAGTACATATCAATTCGTTTATATACAACAAGTCGCTTAGTTTAGTATCGAACATAAAACTACATTTAAACCGATGGAAACGACATCACAACCTTCCTTCGAAAAAGATTCTGTAAAAAAACATACCTTTTTTTTCTTAAGCCATACTGTTCCATTGCACGACAAAGGTTTTTTCCAAACTCCTTCACTACTCTTTCCTCACCTGCACCGGTCTGTAAAAAAATATTAGTTAAAAATATTAGTAAGGCTGGTAGCCCTATATACCGGTTTACCCGTAATACAATCACTGAGCAAAGTCCATATTCCACCTGCGTTTTACTCTGACCTATAAAGTTATATCCCCGTAATTACACTTACATCAGAAACTTTTGTACTATTTTTTCTTGCACAATAAGTACTGCGCTCGACGCAAATGTCGAATAACTATGTATCTAGATATATAATGTGAAATGTCAATTATTTGAAAAAGTCACCTGTAACTAGTTATAGTCCCTTCCTGGTTGTGACGGTTTTATTAACCTTTTAGTACTGAGAAGTAAACGTGATCTATGGATTATCTTAATACGTTTTACATCCTAATATAAATGATATTCATAGATCAGTAACCGTTGAAGAAAATTGGATTTCAACTCGATTTTCAAGAAAGTTACAAATAATTAAAATCTACTCCGGATCTCTACGCAACATAAATGATAATATAATATGTGCTCGATATTTTTCATGCGCGATGTTTATGCATGTGCATAAGCGTGCAATGTCTAAATTAAGTTGTCAAAATGTCCAGATTAAATTGGAAATTAAATATTGAAATGAGCTGTTTTAGATTGACATCTCATGAAGACGGAAATATTAACAGTACATTTGTAAAAGTTCCTGTCTAATTTACTTATAAACCAACTCATATGATTATCATTCAACCAGGAAAAACACCAACATCAATAAAAATATATCACTTTTGATAAATCCACAAGATTATATCTTTGCAAATTCAATAAAGAAAGCTATATTTTGTCTCAAATCGAGGTCACGGTGGCAGTGAAATTAATTCAGAGTTAAAACGGTATGAATCTGTCGACTTTCTGCACATATTGGGAATGCACTTTTAAGAATATCTCACATTTGGTTTAAATGTGATGACATTTACTCCTTAAGAGTACACCTACGTTATGTAAAACACTTTGATGATGACCAAAGTGCATTTATGTAATGGAGACGGTTTTACACATTTTTTATTCTTATGCTGATTCGCATCTGCAACTACGGCCAGTGTGCGCCGAAACTTCCGACATGCCAAGTTAAAATGCGTGTTTGGGTTAATTCCCATATCCCATTTCATAATAAACACTACCTGGGTATGTCAACAAAGTCAACAAAATCTTATACCTACATAATATGTATTGGCAAATGTAACAATTATAATAAATAACTACTCTAGAGTAGTAAGAATTTGGCTCTTCCAAAAACCTATAATACTGAATTAATATAACCGTTAAGGGCAAAACAATCAGAGGCAATTCCATTACGTCTCTTATTTCATTCTCAACGATTTAATAACAATATGTCATCATACACTCCGCATTACATTTCTTTAAAAAAACCATAAACACCGTTTTACTGGCAACGCAAAATACACCTTGCCCTTAAAATACACCTTGCCCTTTACGTAATAAAGTTGAATTTTCCATGTGTAAATGTATTACAAATTGGACTTAACGAAAGTGCACTCGTTGTGTTTTATTTGTCTGTAGTGTGTCATTATTCAAAGGCAATCGGTAAAGGTTCGTTGATGGACTGGTTTGAGGCACATCCGACCCTGACTTCGATACAATGTGACGACAATGATCTTTGAGATAATCCGTCTATTATCCAATAAGGATAACGAGTAATTGGTTTTGGAGAATATAATGGTGATACTTTTTACTACCTCTGTAATTTGAGTGTGTGGCATTGCGGACATTCTTAATAGCAGGACATCATTTTTAATCCCTAATTGTTTGCTTAAAATTAATAATATCTTTTAAACATTTAGTTAGTTACCTCTAGTAATCTTTAGTAGGTACACTAGCAATGGTCAACCTGCGACCACGGCTAGTGTTACCTGCACCGAAACGTTAGCAATTCAGGGTAAAATTGACGAACGCGTAAATTCCCGAATAACATTAGATACTTCACATGCAATGACGTTTAAAAGTTATTTATAGAGCAGAGCAATCGTTTGAATTTATAATGTTTGAAATCGCGATCGGGACAAACATTGGAGTTAGATTGTACGAAATCCATGTCCAATGTTTGTTCTCGCATGAACTTCGAATTTTAGATTCCTATTTACTTTTCAGTGAAACTATTCACCTAATTTAAACTTAATTTTTAATAAATATTTAATGTCAGCGATGTAATCATCATTATTTATTAATACAAATAATTACAACTCATTCTCAGTTCTTAATTACTGATACATATAGCAGATGGTCACGCTATTACGTATGGAGTGTCCTTTACAACTTGTTTTAAAAGTGCTGATGCATTCTGCTCTGTCATGTGTTAATTGGGTTGCTTAATGAAGTATGGGTCAAGATTTTGGTATTCACGATCTTGTGATGAGATTGAGTATATGCATTAATATGCAATGGAGCTGTTGTGAAGCAAAAAAAACTTAAACTTTCTGTTACTTACAATATTATAGTATCGATAATCTTTTGGTGTATGCTACAATTTTTTTATGCGTCGAGAATAGCACAAAACTGTTCATCCTTGCTTTAAATCTAGAATATCTAGTCTCCAGTTAGAGTGTGTTGATATTTTTTACAAAATGATCATAACTTTTAAACTCTCGCGTTGCATGTTTAATGTATAATGGAATACGGGAATAACGCGAACACGCATTTTACCTTAAAAAGCTGACCAATTTAAAAAGCCATAGTCTTAGCCTTAATTACTATACTACTCCCTGAATATTATTTGTTACCTCACAAATGTTTCGCAAACCAAGACGGAAGTCATTTTCAGTTGAACAATTACAGACGCACTAAATCTATTGATAATGACTTGATATTTGTAAAATTATTTCAACACATACATCTTATAGGGTCTTTCGAAACATAAATATAAAAAGCTTTTGATTAGTGTAAAAAAATAAGATGCTACATTTCGTAAATGCAATGTGTAAATTACTGTAATTAGTAACCTGTTGGTCTAAGGCTGACCTTAGACCGTTTTGAAAAGGATCGTGATTAATTCATAAATGTATCATCTGTCGGTAGTAATAATGTAACTTCTTTAAATAAAGTTCAAATGGGTAATTTTATTTTCGTGTGTGATTAGTGTTGCTTAATTTATACTTAGCACTTAATTACATTTTTGTCGATGCAAAGGTTAGACTTGAGTTTTATTAATATTATAAATGCAAAAGCTTGTTACGCAAAAATAACAAATACTTCTTACCTCGTCAAATCTTTTCACGTAGAAAAGCCGCAAGCATAAAGTGTTTTTTTATATTCGGTAAAGCTGTTACTAGTGGAGTAAGTAAAGATTAAAAATTCAAATTTTTATTGATCTAATGTTTTGAAGTCAATTTAGCATCAGTTGTTTAAGCCTCGAGAAGGTTTCGAATATATCATGAAAGCTCGTAAAAGACTAATAAATAAATCTTAAAAAAATACGTATTTTATTAAAAGCAAGATAATGTAAGTGTAAGTTATGCACACGTTGATTAAGTTAGCATTCGTGAGATTATGTGAGATGCGCTAAATGATAGATTATACGAGCGCTAAGCGTGAAGCCATTCATTACGCAATTAACTTCGCGATGCATTTCTTATAACGGGTGAATATTACTATGTTTCTTTGTCTGCTGCACCTTATAGATTTATGTTATGCTAGCTGTTGCACGCGAGTCGGTCTGCATTGAGCATAGTTATATAGCTTATTATCCGTATTGTTTTCGTCCCCGTGGTAGTACCAGGATAAATACTATCCTTTACCTTTTCTCCGGTCTCAGACTATTTTTGTGCAAGATTTTATCCAAATCACCTGTTTAGTTATGAAGAAGACAAAGACGGGAAGACAGAGTAGCTTTTGTATTCGTAATTGAATTTGACTTTGTAGTAAGTGATTATTTATATGGGGAATTGGTGAGATCGAGCTTTGGGGCTTACTCACCACTAAAACCTGCTCTTGACATCGGATTCGGTTTTTTTAACTTAGTGTCAATCATATCCCGATATTTTTACGAAATATTACCAATTAGAATCAAGGACGAATAATTATAATCAGTCCAGTTTTAAAATAAGGAAACTCGATTGCAATATTTATAAGTCTTAATTTGAATAATTAGTAAATCTTTAACATCTCTTTCGTACGTTCGTGGGAATAAGATATTCAAAACCAGATCAATAATTTTATATAACTGCATTAATGCATATTAATAAGATTGGGCCTTCTTCAAAGGCCAAAGTCACTACCAAAACTAGTGCAAGTGTTTAAATGTTTATATTAAAAAGACAAGTTGATCATGTAATGACATTCAGTTTGGTACATAGTCCAATAAACATAGTATAACATTGACAGTAACTTTTCAAACTTTTATTGGTTTGGTCTATAATAAATAAAAAAATATATATATATATTCTTGGACAACTCACACACGGTCATTTGGTTCCAAACTAAGCAGAGCTTGTACTATGGTAACCAAATAACTGATAAACATACTTATATATTTCTAAATACATACTTATATAGATAAATTGACAACCAGGCTCAGAACAAATACTCGTGTTCATCACACAAAGATTTGTCCCGGGTAGGATTCGAACCCACCACACGCGGCACTACGGTTGATGCGGCGAGGTGACCGCTTAAACCACTGCGCCAAACGTGCAGTTTCTAGTGCTATTCATCATAAGTTTCATAAACATTGACTTTTCTTGCCAAGCGGGAACTTTTAGAAACATACGAATAACGGTCATAAAGTTACAAAAACCTGTAGCGGTTTAGACTTCCCCGAGGATGTGTTTCATCAAAATCGAAACGTCGGGTAAACAAATAAGGTATCCTCACCTTTAATATTCAAACGCATTTAAGACCCGTTATATTAAAATGTTTTAGAAAAACTAGGTTAATTAAGGTACGCTAATATGACCATAAATTTTGTTTAATGATAATCCAAATAGCAAAACATAAAACAACGGCTAATACTAATCGCATTATGCACATGGCTCAACTAGGGAATCGGCTAGATTGTATCTTATAAATACTCGGGAAATACGGCATCTAGGTTCGAGTTTTTAACAGTCATGTGTTATAAACTATTGGCAGAACTTTTAAGGCAACTTGCTTCAAATCAACTCTACAAAAGAGATTGTTTTTTACCGGAATTATAATTCAGCAGCTGTAACCGATTACTCATAGACAAATTGCAACCAGTTTAGATAATAATTGGTGGCACAGACATTATTACTGACCTCCAAACGTTGACACTGACTGTAAATGTACCGCAGTTTAAACAAATGGACATTCGATTGAAATAATGTGTGTTTAATTTCCGTAATTATTAGGTTAATATTTTTAGAACGATTTTTATAGTGTACAATGGTCTATAATTGTAATTTTTTAATATAAACTGCTGCTTTTAGTTTACGAGTGCGTTAATGGAAAATTTGTCTATATCGTGGTTGAGAATAAATTTTTCCATGTGTTTTTCAAAATAAGTTCACTAAACTTGTTGCAAAAGCCACGCTTGGTTTGTATTAAACATTTTCGATTTACTAGTTTTAGTAAAATAAAATGTTGTGTTTGTATAGAATATTTCATTAATATTATTTTTATTCTTGTTTCAGGTAAAAGCTAAAAGCACAATTATACTTAATAATCACAATCCTAGAAACGAGTATGAGATTGCTGTAGAAAGGTTTGATAGAATAAGTTTCAAAAACATAGAAGTCGAACATTTTTATTATAAAAATCTTCATTTTAAAGTGACGAAACTGTTTATTTGCGATTAATCTCAAATTATTGCAAATGCTTTGACATTTAATACAAATTGCATAGATGTGCTTTTAAATTCAGATAGCGTAATTTATATTTGACGTCCTTAGTGTTCACAAAATATGTATATTCTTTGGATCGGCATGCTTATTTACTTAGTACCTTGATGCATAGTGTAGTTTGTAGGTTATGAGAATATTTGTTTAATAAAATGTTTCCTTGTGCAAAATTTTATGAACGTATAGAAAATACATAACAAATATCATTATTCAAAACCATTAGTATCACGTTTTAAAAGTCACGAGGTAACAAAAAAAACGAAATTTGGAAATACACAAACCGTTATTTAATTTAAACAAACTAGATTTACCTATAGGGTAAAAGTCAACAATAAATATAGATACCTAATCAAAATCGTGGCTCTTGAGATAACAGGACATTATTTGCATATGCAAATAAGTAAAATAAATAAGAGTTCGAGAACTATATGTATTGACCTCACGTTTGGGAACAGGTGTGTGGTGACCTTTATAAAATAAGGTCGAACGTACAATGGATACCGTTAAAGATGGCAGGTTATGAGGATTCTTTTTTATTTATAGAATCTAGGTCAGTTATAAATTCTAAAAGCCTGTTTTGAGATACACGTAAATAA